>NW_027556098.1:333826686-336559186 GCF_003287225.1 Phascolarctos cinereus
GTCCAAGACTGTCTTCATTGTACCCCTGTAACATTTTGAGAGAGTACCATGTCAGTTATAAGTGGTCTTTAAATAAAAATCAAGTTAAGGACCACACGTAAAAGGCACCTGAAAATATATTTTTATGACAACAATTTAACAAGTGATGTTCAACTTCCTATAATTTAAAACTTGCATCAATAAGGGCCACTTTGCACTGCCTAGATCTTCTAAATACATAGGTGTTTCCTTGACCCTACCAATTAGTCATTAGATTGCTGTGCCTGGAGTCAAGAAAACTTCAATTCAAATTCAATTCAATCACTAGTTGTGTGACCCTAGACAAATCACTGAATTTGCAATAAGCATTTATATAGTACCTAATACTGCTAGGAAGTGGACTAAGTACTTTATACATATTATCTAATTTGATCCTCACAACAATCCTGTGTGGTAGAAGCTGTTATTTTGGAGTTGAGGAAGCCCTATTTTGGAGTTAAGGTAACTGAAGCAAATAGATATCAAATTACTTTACCCAGGATCACACAGCTAGCAAGTGTCTGAGGCTGGATTTGAACTGAGGTCTTCCTCACTCTGAGGCCAGCACTCTATCTCTTGCATCCCTAGCTCCTCAGTTTCTTCGCTTATAAAATGGGGAAAATAAGAGCACCTACCTCCTAGGGTTACTGTGATTATCCAATAAGATAATATTTATAAAGCCCTTAGCAGAGTGCCTGGCACATTGTAGGCATTTAAATGAGTGTTTCTTTCCTTCTTGTCTCTCCCGTTAGAATGTAAGTTCCTTGTGAGCAGGGACCACTATACTTGCCTTTATTTGTATCCCAGTGCTTAGCACAGTGCCCAGCATATATTAAGCTTTAAATAAATGTCTGTTGACTTGATTTGATGTGATTCAACTTGAGTTGTAGAGATATAGAACAGGAGGAAAGGATCGTCTAAACAGAATCTCAAAGGTGGAAGAGACCTCAAAATTTGTCTAGTCCAATGAGACTCTTCTCGGCAACATACTCAGCAAGAGATCTTCTAGCCTTTCCTTGAAGATCTTCAATGTGGGGAACCTACTTCCTCCCCTGCTATCATATTTCACTTCTGCATTAGAATAGGAAAAATTAAACTATACCTAGGTGTCCTTGGTGGTGGGAATTCCTGAGTGAGGAAATCCCCTCTAACAATGTAGGTTGGCACCCTTTCTGTCCCTTACAATTTTAAAGAGTTGCTTAAAGTATTAAGAGATTAAGTGACTTGCCTAAATTCACATAACCAGGGGCACCTAGGTGGCGCAGTGTGTATAGCACTGGCCCTGAAGTCAGGAGAACCTGAGTTCAAATCTTGTCTCAGACCAAACACTTGACACTTACTAGCTGTGTGACCCTGGGCAAATCACTTAACCCCAATTGCCTAAAATAATAATAATATAAATAAATAAATGAATAAATAAATAGATAGATAGATAGATTCACATAACCAGCAAGAAGCAAAGTGTTTCCTCACAAAAAAAACCAAAACAAAACTAAATCTGCCTCTTTGTGACTCCTACCATAGCTGATAGCTCTTCAGTTTGGGGCTAAGCAGGACAATTGTAACTCCTCTGCCATGTAAGCCTCTCAAATACTTCCCTCCTCCAGGAACAACATTCCCAGTTCCAATAACTGATCCTCTTAGGGCATGGGCTAGGCCTGTCAGATTATCATTGTTCTCTTCCGGATAATGCCCAGCTGGTTGATGTATTTACTAAAATGTGGCATCCAAAACTGAAAACAATAATTGAGAGATAGAGCCTAAATAAGTCCAAGGAAGTGTCCTAAACAAGATCCTTTTAAATTAGGTTTTGAGGCACATAATAATAAAGTTTTATATTTATATTGTGCTTTTTAACTTTTCAAAACTCAGTGGTATTTCATCCTGTTTTATCCTTCTAACCATCATGTGCAGGAGGTAGGCAATGTAATCTTCTAGAAATTGAGATGAATAAAGGTCAAGCAATTTATACGAGGAGCTAGAAACCAACAACAACTAAAAATCAAGATTTCTGAAATCTAAACCAGTATTGGGAGAGTGGCAGGTTCAAAAGAAGCCTCCCAAGTAGACTATCAACCTTGTGGAATGGTTGGGGAGCACAACTGACAAAGGTGTGCCAATGAATGTCAACAAAATCAATTTGCATTGGGGAGAAAGGTGTATGCACGGGAATAATGGAGTTGTTGAATGACAGAGGAAGAGGGAGAAAGTAATTGTCGATTAGTTTGGCTAATTTCCCTCAAGATTTAGTAATGGGACATAAAAGGAAGGCTAAGGAAAAACTAGTTATATATAAAAATCATAGAAATGGATGGGTTTTGATCCTCATAGGGTTTAAGGCTGGTAAGAGCCTTGGAGATCTAGTCCAACGCATACTCTACTGCACCCCAATTTTCTGAGGGTACTTTAATTCTGAGAGGTAAAATAAATTGCTCCCAGAAATATTAAGTAGCAGAGCTAGAATTTGAACCTCTAGGACTTTTGATCTGAAATCTAGGGACCATTTCACTCCATGAAGACTTATAGGTAACCAAGGACTGAAAGATTGGTAAATCGTTCCTTGAAGCAATAGTCTGTTCTGCTGGGGAATTCAAAGAGGCATATTCCCTTATGAATTTAAGATGGAAAAAAATTAATTCATTCATTTAAATAACTAAGTTACTGCCACATATAAGGCTGTGAGTGAGCAATACAGAGAAGTGTAAAATATGGTCCCTCCCCACACAGCAGAGTGGTCTTCCAGTAAATGGTCTAGCTTTTGCTTGAAGACTTTTAATGACAGAGAATTTACTTCCTCTGGAGATATCCCATTTCCCTTCTGCATAGTAATAGGGGAAATGAAACTGGATGCAAGATGTCCTTGGAATTGGGAAGTCCCGAATGAGAAAACTCCCTACCTTCAGTCAGTACCTTCTCTGCAACTTGTAGTCTTATTGAGTTGCTTAAAGCTTTGAGAAGTTAAGTGATGTGCCATGTAGTTAACCATGTAGTTAAGGAGATAAACAAATACACATGAAAAATTAAATAAAAATACAAGACAATGACTCAAGAGAGAACATAAGAATATCTATTAGACCCTATGAGAAAAGTCCTAAAATGTATCTAGATTTTAAAGAAACTAGAATGTATTGAGATTAAAGTGATCAGGCTAATGAGAGGAATATAGGAATTCCTATATAGGAATGTGAGGTATGTTGTGCTGCTCATGTAAGTTGTGTTTGTCCACATGTTGCCTAAATGAAGGTTTTGAAGCACTTATAGATGTCTCTGGAATTTTGATCACCACTCCCCGAGGGAGGCTTTGATTCCTTCCTGGAGAAGGCAGGATAAGAAGACATGTGCCTGGCCCTTCTCTTCTCCTCTGAAAGAGAGAAGGGATTAACCCTTTATAATTATATCTATCTTCCTCCCTTTCCCACTGCCATGTTGCTAATCCAAAAGCATCCTTCCTTCCTGCCTTTCTTCCTTCCTTCCTTCCTTCGTTCCTTCCTTCCTTCCTTCCTTCTTTCCTTCCTTTGTTCATTCCTTTCTTTCTTTCTTTCTTCCTTTCTTTTTTGAGGTTGAGAAGAAAAGTATTAGAAAAAAAGTATAATCACACTGAAAAAGAGATATGAAGCCAGTAAGGGTAGAGCAAAAGGATTGTTGACCAAGCTAATGACAGTAATATCTCAAAATCACTCTCCTGACTCTCTTCTTAAAGGTCCTGAAATATATGTATGTATGTATGTATATATATATATATATATATATATATATATATATATATATATATATATATATATATATATATATATATATGTATATGTATGTATATATATATATATAGCCTCTAGGTTTGTTTTTTTTTATTTTCTTCCTGAGACTCATCTTATTACTGTTCTCAGTAATTTCTCTAATGTTTTCTTTCATTCTTCCTCCCACATGAATATAATGGAATATTATTGAGCTATAATAAATTATTATTATGATTAATGAAAAGAAGCATGAATAGGCTTTTGTGAACTGATGCAAAGTGATTGAAGCAGTGCCAAAAAAATACAATGTATACAATGTAAATAGAAAGATCAACCATAAAACAATTGAACTTGGATGCTACAGAATTATAAATAACAAACTTGTCTCCAAAGAAAAGATAGGAAAAGATGCCTTTCTTTGCTCTTTTGCAGTAGTTGGGATCCTTGGATATAGTTACTTGCATAAAATATCAGATTTAGGGGGTATTTTGGATTAGCTTTACTTCTCCCTCTCCCTTTAAAAGACTGATATAGTGATCTGGAGAAGGATATAAGGAAATCTAGACTAAGAAAAATAAAAGATTTCAATACAAATACATTTTAAAGAAACCAACAATTGTTAACTTCTATTTTATCCTTCAACTAATAATCATTATTAGCCCTCTACATCATCCAGAATATCACCTTTTTGGTAGGATTTTTATTGATTTTTTGTGAAACACTTTTCTTCAAAGTTTTCCTCATGTTTATTTCAAGTGCATAAACTTTGTGTGTGTGTGTGTGTGTGTGTGTGTGTGTGTGTATTGTGCTTAGCTGTCTGCCAATTTTTTTCAAAGTGTGGTCAATTTGCATGATATTTTTGTGAATCAAAAGGATTTTTACCCAATTCAAAAAATACCATAAAGGTTGAAATTTTGTATTATGATTTTTTTTCCTTTAAAATCTACAAACATCCCTTTGGTAAACAATGCTAAATAATATATTGGACATATTAGTATGATTGATACACTGTTTTCTCTGCAGTATTTTTGAACAGTGGCTCCGAAGACATCGTCCACTACAAGAAGTTTACCCAGCAGCTAATGCACCTATCGGACACAACCGTGAATCCTACATGGTCCCTTTCATCCCTGTCTACACAAATGGAGAGTTCTTTATTCCATCCAGAGACCTGGGATATGATTATGCCTACCTAGCTGAGCCAGGTAATGTTTCATTCTCCTCAGATGTTGACTGTATTATGGTCAGTATAGTTGGGAGGGGGGTGGATTGCAAAATCATCCTCTTCAACAGTATTTTTGGCATAATATTTGGTGACAACATAATCTTCAGATGATAGATGATTAATTGAAAGTTCAACCAAATTTCAGGATTCTTCAAGTTGCAGCTATTTCTCTAGTGCATTGCGATAAAATAAAGTTGTATGCCAGACTGTACTGAAGTAGTCCCCACTTTATTATAGTTTGTTATGTTTTGATCTAGGCCCTCTTTCTTGGGAGTGAGGGTTGCAGTTACCATGGAATCATAAGATTTAGAGCTAGAAAGAACCTTAAAAGTTGCCCAGTAAAGTAGGAGCACTGGCCCTGGAATCAAATTCCACCTCAGACATTTATTACCTGTTTGATCTTAGGTAAATTATTTAACCCTCCTGGTCAAATAACTTGACCTTTGGTAAGTTTTCATCCTACAATTTTCTCAATTATAAAATTGAAGAGCTTGGCTGCTTGAGGTCCTTTCTGTCTCTAGGCATTGATCCTTTATTTTTCCAAAAGTCAACTTTGGCCTAGACAAAGATTAAGAAACTTCCTCAAAGTCACATAGGTAGGTAGAAGTAAGGTTGAGAGTTGAGCTCAAATTCTTTGACTCCAAATCCAATGCTCTTTCATACCATACTAAGCTGCCCATCAGGTCATACTGCTTTGCTTCCATTTCTGAACACCAGGGATAGCTACATGAAAGACTCCACAGATGTGTCACTGCCACTATGGTTACTATTATAGACAGTGTCACAAAATCATAGGATTGGGAGCAATTCAGAAGTCAAATTATCCATTCGTTACCTTGTACAGGCTTGTCTCATAACTATATCAAGAGAAGAATATTTACTATAGATAAGCAGAAGGGCAAATGTGTCCTATCTGTTGGTGGGAAGTACTAAAAATTTGTTTTATGAATGGAAGAATTAATGAGTTTGCCATACTGTTACGTTATATGTATCTCAAGACAACAAGGGCTCCCTAAGATGATGCTGCCCTTTAGAATTTTATTCCCCAACATATCAACGTCTTTCCCTCAGTTGGTCATGGAGTCACGTACCTTGGATTTGTATCCAGCTTTATAACTAGAGACAAATCACTTCACCTTTCTAAATTTTGTTTTTTCTTATCAGAAAAGCAGGGATAATACAATATGCGTTATTATGAAGAAGATTATTATGAAGAAAACTTTGTAAACCTAAAAGAGCTGTAGAAATGTGAATTATTTTCACAGAATGTTAGAGGTAAAAAGAATGTTAGAAATAAACCAGTATAATCTCATAATTTAATAAAAGAGGAAACTGAGGCTCAAGCTGAGATAACAAATCCAGTCCAGTCCAGCCCAACAAGCATTTATTATTATCTACTATATGTGAGCGACAAGACAAAATGAAAAATTCTCCTTGCCTTCAAAAAGTTTATATTGTATAAGAGGATAACAAAAGTGAACAGAATCCCTGGAGCTAAGAAGACCTGAGTTCAAATCTAGCCTTAGACCAAATCACTTACCCTCAGTTTCCTCATCTGTAAAATGAAGATAAAAATAGCACCACTTCTACCATTTAAAATTACTGTATCCATTAAAGATTCAGTTCAAGTGTGAGCCTCCAATAAAAGACCTTTCCTGATACTCCCAAATGTTAGAATTTTCCCCACAAATAATTTGTATTTCCTTTGCACATATTGTGTTTTTATGTAATTTGTTGATTTGCTTATGTGGAAACATGTTATTCTTCTTCCCCTTCCCCCAACAGAATGCCAGTTCCTTGAGGGCAGGACCTTTTCTTTGTTCTTGTGTTTCCTTTCCAAGTGCAATGCCTGACATTTAATAGGTGCTAAATAACTGCTTATTAAATTTAATTGAACCATCAGATGCCACAGAAAGTTGAAGTTGTGCCAGTTTGCTTCAAACTCTGAATGTATGAATATGCCCAATGTGAATACATTTGTCTGCCCCAGTGACTACAGCTGTAAAATGGGGATAATAATACACCTTTCTCCTAGGTTTGTTGTGAGGATCAATAATAGGTAGTAGTTGTAAAGCACTTAGCACAATGCTTGGCACACAGTATTTAGTCAATAAATGCTTGTTTCCTTCCTTCCTTCCTTTCTTTCTTCCTTCCTTCCTTTCCTTCTTCATTCCTTCCTGCCTTCCTTATTTCTTTCTTTTCTTCTTTCTTTCCTTCCTTCCTTCTTTCTTTTCTTCTTTCCTGCCTGTAGTCTTAGCCATGAACTACTAGACCATGCCCTAGAGCCTCAGATTCTGCAAATTAAATTGAGATGATGGATTAATTCCTTCAAAAACCTCTTAACCCTCTTTGTTTATGTGTTTCCATCCACTCATAATCCTAAACTTTCTTCTTTCCTCTGGGCAAGTGCACCCAAAAACTTCACTCACTCACACATGAAATAAATGCAGATACTAATGAAAACCAAAACATAATATAATAGCATTAAGCTCAAAAACCTCAGGCTTGAATGTCCAACTTCTCTACCCTCTCTTTTCCATCTTGCCCTTCATGTTCACTGTAGGAAAAGATGCCTAAAAATTCATTTATGGGCAAGGGTTTTGAAGTATTCTTGATCTCAAAGATCAGTGTGGAACTTCACTCCTCACTCATCAGCTCACTGTTGCCTCAGAGGTGAATTAGTCAATAAACATTTATTAATGGCTTACTGGGCAGCTAAGTGGTACTATAGATAAAGTGCTCAGCCTGAAGTCAGGAAGGCTCTTCTTACCAAGTTCAAATCTAGTGTCAGACATTTACTAACTGTGTGACCCTGGACAAGTCATTTAATCCTATTTACCTCAGTTTCTTAATCTATAAAATGAGCTGGAGAAGGAAATGGAAGACCACTGCAGCATCTTTGCCAAGAAAACCCCAAATGGGGTCATGAAGAGTCAGACACAACTGAAATGAACAAACAACAACAAAAGGGCTTACTATATGCTAGACACTGTGCTAAGAGCTGGGAATACAAAGAAATGTAAAATATAGTCCCTACCCTCAAGGAACTCGTAATCTAATGGGGGAGATAACAGCAAATAAATAACTATAAGCAAGCTGTATGCAGAGGAAAAAAATTAACATGAAAATTAGCAGGAGGTAGGAAAAGCCTCCTGCAGAAGATGGCTTAAAGGTAAAGCCAGGGAAGTCAGAAGGCAGAGATGAGGAAGGATACCATTCTAGGAATGGGGGACAGTCAGAGAAATTGCCCAAAGACAAGAGATGGAGTGTCTTGTTTGCAGAACGACCAGTGTCATTGAACCAAAGGGTACATACCGAAGGCTAAAGTGTAAGAAGACTGAAAAGGTAGGAGGGAACTAGGGTATAAAGGACTGTGAATACCAAACAGAGGATTTTTTATTTGATCCTGGAGGTGATAGGAAGCCACAAAAGCTTTTTGAGTAGGGAGATGACATGTTCTGACCTGTGCTATAGGAAAATCACTTTGGTGACTGAAAGGAGGATGAAGTATAGTAGGGAGAGACTTGAGGTGGGCAGACCCACCAGAAGGCTTTTGCTATAGTCCCTGCATAAGATGATGAATGCATGCACCTGGGTGGTGGCAGTGTCAGACGAGAGAAGGTGTGTGGGTGGATGGGGGTGTTTAATAGGTGTTGCAAAAGTGAAATTCACAGGCCTTGGCAAAAGATTGAATGGGGACGACAGTGTGGAGTTGAGGATGACACCTAGGTAGCCAGCCTGGAAGGATGGCACCCTGGATTCCAGACCTGCATTCAAATTATACCTCTAATATTTATAGCCCATGTGTCCTAATATCTGAAAAATACAAAGGAAGAAAGATAAAAAGGAAGAGGTGAATTGTGTCATATTGAAGTTAAATTCATACACGTACATTTTTACCGAATTAATGATGTAATCAACATGTCAAAACCTATTTATAAGTGCCAGTGCTGGGAAATTCTCTCATCCTTTTGGCTGAGGCATATGGATAGGGAGGGTCCAAGGACTCTGAGTCAAAAATAGGAGGCCTGAAACTAAAAAAGTTTATTAGCTTGCTAAGGAACCTTCTCTTGCTATTAGCAAATTCAAATTCCTGGGGTAAATATTTGGCTTTTATAAACTCTCAGACCCACTTAGAGTACACAGCCAATCAGCAGCATTATGCAATAACTTAGCATAGATAAGCAACACCTTTCCCAGGATCCATAGCAAAGAAATAGGAAGAACAGACAAGGGAGAAAAAAGGGGAGTTTTTGGAATGCAACAGATAGGATCTATTGTCAGAACAGAAAACATTCCATGTTCAAAGGCAGGAGACAAGACAAACACTTACATAATTGCAGAAGCAGTCCTTTTAGACAAAACTGCAGGGTCTTTTATCCATGGACAAGAAGTAATTATTGCAACAGTAGACGAGAACATCTGCTTTATCATGCCCTTGCGCAGGGGTTGGGAATTTCCTAATATTAGTCTACCAAGTGGCTGGGTGATTGTTAGCCCATTGTGATTTGGTGAAATGATTGTGGTTCTTATTTTTCATCCACAATAGCTGTACTCTGGATTCTCTCCTCCAGAATGAGGCTGTCTAGTTTTTGTCAGGGGTACCAGGGTAAACCTGGGGGGTTGGGCTTATTCTTTCCCAATGACTTAGACTTAATTCCACATTCTGGCATTTTTCTGCTGCTGCCAACTTCTATTGACTAGCACTCCATTTCCATTCAACCAAGAAAGAGAAACTAGCTTCCACAAAGGGACAGTCTCTGCAGAGATACAGCCACAACAGAAGTACAAATACCTCCTCCCAACGTTTGGGGGACACTTTCCCTTACCACTTCAATCCCTGAGGGCAGTGAATTCAAGGAAATTACTTTTCACATGGTATTTGTGCCACCAAATTTACTTTTCTTGTGTGGAATGGCCAAGATACGGATTAGTCCACATCTCAACCACTGCTGGTTTAGGTCAAGAAAATCTTTTGGGATTTCGCTCCTTACTGACAAAGGAAATCCTGCCCTGGACCCTGACTCCCAGGAGTTGGTAGCTTGGTCTCTTGGTCTCTTGACCGTAAATGAGGTAAGCCAATCTCCTTTACGTGAAAGAAACAACAACAACAACAACAAAGTAGAGGGAAAGATGCAAAAAACAGAGGCTTATATTGCTGGGCCACATGTCAGCTTCAAATACAGAGGGCCTGAGGCCTTCCCTTCTTACATCACTCTCTCTTATTCAAACACCAGCTGAGGTAGGAAAAGACAGATTAAAGCAAGGGACTAAGCTTTGCTGGTCATTGCCTTTTGAATGTACTTCAATTTTAGCTGCAGGGCCAAACGGCAGTCTGTCTCTTTATTATACGGTTCGCAAGCAGAGCAGGACCAGTAAGTAAGTCAGTCAATAAACATTTATCAGGTGCCTACTATGTGCCATGTACTTTGCTAAGTGTTAGGGATACAGAAAGAGTCTTTGCATTCAAGGAGCTCACAAAATGTCTATGCGTGCCAGAAATGGGAGAGCAATGGTCAATGGGGACTTCCACTGCACATGTCTTTCCAGAAGTAGGCTCTCCAGTCTCTTCCATGTGGGGATTATTCCCCTCCCATCCCATTACATATGCTTTGGCTCCCACCTATACCAAAATGTATGAAAGCACAAATGCACTTTACAAATATGGCTACCTGGGGCAGCTAGATGCACAGTGGATAGAGCACCGGCACTGAAGTCAGGAGGACATGAGTTCAAATCTGGCCTCAGAAAACACTATAAAAAGGTGAGGAGGATTTTAACTAGAACTTTATTCATCCATTCATTTATTAAAAAAAAAGTCTTTTAACATGTGAAACACAACATCTCAGGCAGTAGGATTGATACAAAAACGAATATAACATAATTTCTCCCTGCTGTCAGATGAGGAAATTTTCCATCTTAGCATATATTTCCTCATCTAGAAGTGATTTCTCCTTCTTCTGAACTTCCATAGCATTTTATGTCTTCCCTATTATTGTTAACAGTAATAATAGCTAGCATTTATATAGCATCTACTGTGTGCCATGCCCTTTGCTAAGCACTTTATACATATCATCACATCTGATTCTCACAAAAATTCTGAGAGGAAAAAATAAATTAAAAAAAAACCCTTAGAGGTAGGTGTTATTATTATTCCCATTTTACAGATGAGGTAAGTGAAGTATACAGAAGTTAATTGACTTGCCCATGGTCAATGTAGCTAGTAGGTTCCTGAGGCTGGATTTAAAGTCCGGTATTCTTCATTCCAAGAAAGCAAGGTATCATTTAAAAGCAACGTTTGTACCCCTAATGTCTAGCAAGTACCCAGCGCAGCGAGAAATGCTTAATAAATGTTTGTTGCATTGAATTTGTTTCCCTCCTATGCCATAGCACATTGCATATTGTTTTAAAGTTATTTGTAAATTATCTTCTCTCCATTATTATGTTGTAAACACTGTACGGGCGTGGATTCTATTATCATTCATCTTTATTCTACGTGTCATGAGATCATAGGTGTAGTGTTGGCAGGGATCTTTGATCCAGTCAGTTAATCAGTCACAAGGTATTTATTACATGCTTACTACAGGCCAGGCACTACTAAGTACTAGGGAGACTGAGAAAGGCCAAAACACAAAAACAGCCATTTGAAAACCGATCTCTTTAGGAACTTGAGAGTCAAAGAGAAGTGACTTGTTCAAAGTTGTCCAAATAAGAAGGAAAAGAAATGGGATTTGAATTTCGTCCTTCTGACTCTACAGCCAGCACTTTTTTTCACTCTTACCATGATGTTTCAACCTTAACAGATGTTTCAGAAATATGTTTTAAATGAATGAATGAAGCCTCTTCAAAGCCTATCTATTTTGCTAAACATTGCAATTATAGTGATCATTGCCCCACTCCAAACCCTCTCTGGCTCTTTCAATTAATAGCTTCCTTGGCAAACAGGAAACTGATTTAAACTGACAACTGCCCACGAGCACCCATAGAAACAGTTAAGTTTCCCACAAGAGATATTTTCTGATTTCCAGAGCCTTCTTAAAAAAATTAAATTGGTCCTAGATAGGTCAAAAATCACTGACAATATTCTCATTTTTAAAAGCTTTACCAGATTAGAACATTTGCCAAAATGTCAGATGTTAGGTTTCTTTCTTAGAAAACACTTGAGTGATTAATTATAAAAGCCAGAACTTGGTTGATGAATAATGAACTCCTCAAACTACATTTTGCTAGGAAAGTACTGGAAAAAAAATTTTTAGAGCCAGTTTAAAGATCAAATGTGAATAAAGTCAGTTTTAGAACTTTAGTGGGATTATTGTTGAAGTAGCCTTATTCAAGGAGCCATTAAAACTTCCCTGGGTCTGTACATATCACTCTGGCCCTGGGAATATGGCTGGTTCTTAATTGCAAAAGCAGAGAGACAACTCTGAGGATGAAACAAACCTTGAGCGTTGCAGAGCTTGAGCTAAATCTTCTCAGTATATGATCCTTCACCTGGTGAGTATATTTAAACAATATCTCCTCTCTACACCACCCCCACCCCCCAAGAAAGCAGGTCAGCTGCTTCTAATAGGAGTCTAATCTGTGTAAGGCAGACTCTTGGCACTAACTCTCCCATTCCTGGGTTTCCATACGAATCAAGGTATAGGGATTATGTGAAAATAACTATGACAGGAGTTGTCTAAAGAATATTATCTTCTCAGCAGGGTAACACATCTTTATGTAAAACCTATGTTAATAAAGCAATTACCAGTATGTTCCATTGTGTCAGACCATCAGAATCCTTTTTACCCAGGTATATGAGAGAGATATGATCACTTTATGAATGGGTTAACTCATGAACATCTCTTCAAATATTTACACATAATGCATGTGGATAAAATTTGTTGAATGACTGAATGGTGTAAAGGAATGAATGTGAGAGAGGATTAAGTTCTGTTAGATCCTAGAGCAGAAGTAGGGTAATGAGTGGAAGAAGAAGACATGAATTCATCTCCATAGGAGGAAGAAGTTTAAACAATGACACTGGGTGAACAATGGAGTGGTTGTCTTCTTAAGTGGTGAGTTCCCTGTGAATAGAGATAATCAAGTAGAATCTGGATGACCATTTTGAACCCCAGAAGGTTGGAGTAGATGGTTTTCTTATCTTCTTCCTTGTATTCCTATTATAAGAGTCTATCATGTCTTCTACTACTACATGAATTAGTGCATAGAACCCTGTTCGACATTGAGGCAGAAAACCATTTAATTTGCTGCTTCATGTCTCCCCTCCCCCATTAATTGGCTCCCCAATGAATCAGGGGCCTATCTTTCAAAGTAAATCTGGAACATTTTTGATTGGTAAATCTGTGACTATCACACATATTTAACTGCATGATTAGAGGGTCTGTCATACTTGTAGTATGTCCTTCCTATGTTGCCATAGAACCAGTTCAAGGACTCATTTTTACAGGACAAATTTCTCCCACTGGACAACTCCCTCTTTGATTTTAAATCTTTCCAAATGGGATATAAACAATTCTGGCACAGATCTGGATTCATTAAATGCTTAGGGATAAAATACTTTTGTACCAGTAAAGTAAGTCTTCTGATTGAACTTCAGACCTCTGGGAAGAACAGATTAGCAACGTTTAATCATTGATCACATTTCCTGAGCAGAACCTACCTAGGTCACAGTTAGAAAGCTAATTAGCTACAGTGAACATCATTTCTCTTAGGCCGAATCAGAGCTATTGTGTGTATTCTGTGTGCTACTCAACTACATGAAAATAGCCACATTTTTTTTTCTGGAAATTGGGGTTAAGTGACTTTCTTAGGGTCACACAGCTAGTAAGTGTCAATTATCTTAGATTATCTTCAAATGTGTCATATATATGTATATGTGTGTGTGTATGTATATCTTGTTTGTACATAATTATTTGAATATCATCTCTCCCATTCGACTGCAGGCTATTTGAGAGCAGCAACTGTTTTTTCTTTCTATCCTGAACACATTGCACGGTGGCTGGCATAGAGCAGAAGCTTAATAAATGATTATTAGTCAACAAGATGGTTGATGGGTGGATGATATATGCATCAATATGAGATGCATGCTCTAAATTATAAAGCCACTTTCACCTGTCCCACCTCATTTTACAGATCAGAAAACTGGGGCTCAGAGGGGTGAACAAAATTGGTCAAACTTACATTATGACAGGGTAGCAAAGCAGTGACTTGAACTCATTGACCTGATTAAAAACGTAGCTTTTTCCACTGAACTAATCTGACTTCATTATTTGACTATTTTAATTTTAAAACATTATTTTTGATTTATTATCATTGTTGCAAATTAATAATTTGAGGCAGCTAGGTGGCACAGTGTATAAATCGCTGGACTCAACAGCAGGAAAACCAGAGTTCGAATCTAGCACCAGACAATTACTTTGTGACCTGTGGAAGTCACTTAAAACACTGTTGGATATCAATGTTGCAAACTGATCCAAAGCAAGTTTGATTCTGGAGGAATTTCTGCTGTCCAAGCCTTGAAAGCTAGTGGCAAACTCCCCTTCTTAGATTCCTTAGCCAGCTCTTCCTTGCTCAAGGCCCGGATATGGAATCCAGGGTAGAGGCAAATCATAAAGATGATAAACCAGTGCATACTTTTTTCCTTTGTTATCCCCTAAGGCTTCAGCAGCAGCTTTACAATTTAAAAGCCCCTAAAACAAACAAACAAAAAAACCTCAGGAAACTACCTCAGCACTTCAAAGTCTTCTCCGTTGGAAAGGTCTCTGGTCTGTTTCATTGACCAAGGGTGCTTGAAGTATCTCAAATAAAAGGCTGACCAGAAAGTAATAGAATGAAAGTGAGGTGAAATTAGATAATGGGCTAATAAAGTACGATTAACATCTCTAGGGTCCTTTAAGTTTCTCTCGTGTGGTGCAGGTTGAATCCCTAAAATTCATTGCGGGTGGGGGGGAAGGGACCTGAAGGAAGCACGAGAGAGAAAACAAATTACAGACCACTTGTCAGTCGAGAGATTTTTCCTTAGGCAGTGAAAAGGTAAATTGAGAGAGAAGACAAGCAAGAGACTTATGCAGAAAGCAGAAAAAAAAAATTTTGAGTAAAGGAATTGTGCCTTTAAAAAAAATTTAAAGCTTTCTTTTTTTTCCTTATGTTCTTTATATACATTTAATGAATTACTGTTTCAAACAGCAAAATTTGTTTTTTTTTTTAATGTGCTGTCGCTTTGAATAGGATTTACCATATTGCTTTCTATTGCTGCTGCCCTTTAGCCCTTTGTGGGAGGTATTAACAATGCTTCTTATAATTGGCTTTTCCCAATAGCCCCATGAACAGGCGATCTTGCTACAGGGAGTCATGAAGACTGAGAATACCCAAATAGAGTTAAGTCAGAGGTGGTAAAGTAGAGCAGGAAGAATACTAGTACTTGGAATCTGCATGAACATGAGCACATTTCTAGTTAAGTGTAAGGAGTTGGCACTTGAACCCCATTTGATCCTCACTTTCTTCAGATGTAATCCAGGAAAAATACTTAACTGTAGGAAGGGTTGAGCTGATAGCCCAGCTAATAAGAAATAAGCTCTCTGTTCAGGTGAGACCAATCCAGGATCAACCTGGGGTCACAGGGTGAGTGAATATCCCACAGTTGGGTCTCAGGAAACAAACCTGGGTCTAAAGAGAATCAATGAGCTACAAGACAATCTTGATTAAATGAAGAAAAAAGAGCTGGTCTAGGAAAAAAAAAACAGGGTTAGTTAGGGGACAAAAGGAGAAGGAAGACACTGGGTAGAACAGGGTGCTATTCTGAGACATTTCTGAAGACACTTAAATTCATTTCCATTTAGGACACTAAGAAGACCTCTTTGCTCTCATTTATTTCCTCCACACAGCCTGAAATCCATCAAAAGAAATATTTATGAGTAAGACTCCTCTTTAGAAAGCAACTTCTCTGAAAGGCCTAAGAGAGTATCTCAGTTATTCCAGAGGCAATGTGATGTAGAACAGAGGTATTAAATACTGGCCAGCCCACAGCATCATGATTCCCATGGAACTGGAGCCCATAACACATTTGAGTGAAACTGGAACTAGGATAGAATAAAATGTAACTGGGAAATACTTCACAAAATAAATAAAAATACAGGCATACCTCATTTTATTGTTCTTTGCTTTACTGTGCTTCACAGATATTGTGGGGGGGGGGTTGCTTGTTTGTGTTTTTACAAATTGAAGGTTTTTGGCAACCCAGCATTGAGCAAATCTTTCAATGCCATTTTCCCAAGAGCTCACATTGTGTCTCTCTGTCACCTTTTGGTAATTCACACAATATTTCAGACTTTTTCATTATTATATCTGTTATGGTGATTTGTGATCCGTGATCTTTGATGCTACTATTATACATGTTTTCAGAGACACAAACCACACCCTTATAAGATGGCAAATTTAATTGATAAATGTGGTGTGTATTTTGATTGCTCCACCAGCTGGCCATTCCCCATCTCTCTCCCTCTCCTTGGGCTTCCCTATTCCCTGTGATACAACGACATTGAAATTAGACCAATTAATAAACCTACAGTGGCTTCCAAGTATTCAGGTGAAAGGAAGAATCAATTGATGAAACAAACTTTATCATTGTCTTATTTTAAAAAGTTGCCACAGTCACCCCAACCTTCATCAGCCAACACCCTGACCAGTCAGCAGTCATCAGCATGGAGGCAAGACCTCCACCAGGAAAAAGATTGACTCATTGAAGGCTTAGATGATGGTTAGCAGTTTGTTTATTTGTTTTAGCAATAAAGTATTTTTAATTAAGGTAGGTACATTGTATTTTTAGACATATGCTATTGCACACTTGATAGACTGCAGTATTTTGTAAACATAACTTTCATTATGTATTGTGAAGCCAAAAAATTATTGCAATAATTTCCTTATTGCAATATTCACTTTATTATGGTGGTCTGGAACTGAATCTACAATATTTCTGAGGTATGCCTGTACAATAAAACATAGATAATATTAGTATGTGGTTTTTTAAGTCAATATGTGGCCTACAGTGATACTTATTCATGGTTTCATTGCCACCATCTTTATTTGAGCTTGATACCACTGATATAGTGCATAAAGAAACTACCTCCACTCCAGAGAAATTTTGGTTCAAGCCCCATCCCAATACATACTGGCTGTATGATCCAGGTAATTCATTTAACCTATCAGTGTTCTAGACAAATCTCCAAGACTGCAAATTGCGTAAATATTGCCAACCTGCATTGGTAGAAGGAGTTTCCTCACCCTGTGGCCTTGAAAACACAAATCCAGTCTTATTTCCATCAATCAATAACACTTTAGTATTATTTCCTAATGACTCATTAAGATTTAATTTGAAAAGAAATGAGTTTTGATTGCAGAGATGGAGAATAAGCAGATAAAAATAATTTTGGAGCATGGCTATTCTGGAAGTGGAGTAAGACTGGATGGGTCGAAAGTGGGAGACTTTGGACAACCAAAGGGCAACATTAGGCCATAAGGTACCTTAAGCAACAGGTGAGAAGAGATGGTAATTTTACCTTCTTTTCTCCTCCACCACCAGCATCCTGACTTCATAGACCAAAGGGAGAATAATTCCCAATTTTTGAAAATGGAGTATCAAAGCAATAGGAGTCACTGGCCTACCCCATCAATCCTTCCCTAGAGATCTTCTGTTAACAAGGCAATGAGGATATGTGTGTCTGGATTGTTTTTTGTTTGTTTGTTGTGTTGTGTTGTGTTGTGGCAGGGTGGATAGGGAAAGCTGTTAGAGGACAAAATATTTTCCTTATTTTCTATAGTTTTGAGATAATAGTTTCTTGTTAAAGAAAAAAAAAGGCTCACCAATGGGAGAGCAGATCCTTTCCTTTCCAACCTCAGGCTGGCTTCCCAAAATTCTCTGGGAGTCTTACCTTCCTCTTTTTCAAAATACCTTTTTTTAAAATTTTTCTTTCTTTTTTTTTTTGCAAACCTTACTCTACAAACCAATGGATAGCAGTCCAGGTAGTATATCTGGCTGTGTGTGTCTGAGCAATGATACTGTTGAAAGGAAAGCAGCCAAGAGGAGACTCATTAGAAAGTAAATGGAAAATGAATCAAAAAGCTTGGGCTCTAGTCCCACTTTTGTCACTGTCCAACTGTGTATCCTTGGGCAAATAACTTAATCTTCTGACTTTCATTTTCCTCATCAAGAAATAATAACTGGGTAAACTCTATTCTGGATTGTTTAGTAAGTAACACTTATTATACACCTACTATGTGCAAGGCACTGTGCTAAGCGCTGAGGATACAAAGAAAGGCAAAAGCTAGTCCCTGCTCTAAAGGAGCTCACAGTTTGAAGAGGGAGATACCACAGAAACAACTATGTACAAACAAGTTACCTGCAGGAAAATAAATGATCAATAAAAAGAAGGCACTAGAGATAAGGAGAATGAGAAAGATTCCTATAAAAGGTGAAATTTTATTTTTTTTCAAGCTTCATAAGGACTTACAGGCTTAAAATACAAATCGATATTTTTGTTTTTTTTTTACTTAAAGTGAACAAAGCCATTTCCACCCTGTATTTCATCTTGATTTAATTATATTATTTTAATAGTATATATTTTAATAGTATTTTCCCAATTACACATAAAGATAGTTTTCAAGATTCACTTTTATAAGATTTTGATTTCCAATTTTTTCTCCCTCCTTCTCTAACCCCCTCCCCAAGACAGCAAGAAATCTGATACAGGTTATACATGTAAATCATGTTCAATATATTTCCACATTAGTCGTGTTGTGAAAAAAGAATCAGAACGAAAAGGAAAAACCACAAGAAAGAGAGAAAAAAAAATAAACTAAAAAGTGAAAATAATGTGCTTTGATCACATTCAGACTTCATAGTTCTTTCTCTGGATGTGGATAGCATTTTCCATCATGAGTCTTTTGAATTGTCTTGGATGATTGCATTGCTGAGAAAAGCTAAATCTATCATAGCTGATCATCACACGGTGTTGTTATTACTGTGTATAATGTTCTCCTGGTTCTGCTCACTTCCTTCAGCATGAGTTCATGTAAGTCATTCCAGATTTTTCTGAAGTCCTACTGCTCATCATTTCTTATAGCACAATAGTATTCCATTATATTCACATATCACAACTTGTTCAGCCATTACCTAAGTGATGGACATCCCCTCAATTTCCAATTCTTTGCCACCACAAAAAGAGTTGCTATAAATATTTTTGTACATGTGGGTCCTTTTCCCATCTTTTATGATCTCTTTGGGATACAGACATAGTAATGATATTGCTGGATCAAAGGGTATGTACAGTTTTATGTCAAAAGGTGAGGTTTTACCTGGGCCTTGAAGGAAGCCAGGAAAGCCAAGAGGCAGAGATGAGGAAGAAGTCTTCTAGATGTGGGAACAGTCAGTGAAAACACACAAAGTTGAGAGATGCAGTTCCTTGATGAAGGAACAGCAAGGAGAGACTAATGCACATAAAGCATTTTCTAAACTCTAAAACTGAGTTTAAAAAAAAAGGAAAAGAAAGAGTTGTTTGTTATCATGTGACAAAGCACAGTAGAAAAGATAATGTTTCTATTGAGGTAGTTTCTCTCTTTGCCCAGCTAGTCCTTAATTACAAATTATGTCCCTTTGTAAATTACAATGAAAACCTTTCAGGTCTTTAGAATGCTATTTACTCCCAGAATTCAAACTGAATGAATTATTTGTTTTTGTTTAGCTTTTGAGGATGTCTTAATGTCCTACATTCCTTCTAATCTGAGTTCATCAGTTGTTTGTTTAAAAAGAAAAAAAAACTCAAATAATTCAATACTTGGTAAATGTGTCATTTTGTTGGTGTGAGTACTCCTTCCATCAACCTCAGGTCATACATACAGTTTCTCCCTTAATATCTATTCTTTGAGAGTTGCTCTCTTTCTGAACATTCACCACCCTGTGAACAACCTAGTAATGAGCCTCTCTAACTTAGCCAGGCTGACACTCAAACAGAGACATACTGTGTCACTAGCCCTATACTGAAAGCCTTTTCAACTTGGCAAGAGAAGCCCAAATTTACCAAGTTGGCCTTTTTGTGTATCATGGACCTGTTTGGCAGACTGGTAAGGTCCATGAACCCCTTCTCAAAAGAAAGTTTTAAAATGCATAAAATACATAGGATGTCAAAATGAAACCGATTGTATAGAAAAAGAGTTATCAAAATTTAAAAATAAAATAAACTCTAGATTAAGAATCCTTAACATACTGGAATAGCTTTTGTGATCCCAGGGATACATGTATATAACAGTGAGGTATCAAGTGAGAATATTAGTGAAGAAAAGGATGTTTTCCTTTACTACAACTACTACTACTACTACTACTACTACTAAACAATAAAAATAACAATAATATTAATAAATGTTTAGTTCTTCAATTACTACAAATTAATATTTAAATTTAATAGTTTAATGTGGTTTCTTTTCCATTTGAAGTTCTCAGTTCAGTTCAAGTCCTCATTCAGTACATGAGTGCTTGGGCAAATGTGATTATCTGGAGTATCCTTCTAATATGCTAGAAGAAATGAAATAGCTGGCAAAGGCTGTTGTGACATGCACAGTGTAGATTAGGGAGAACTTGCCTCATTTAATTTTGTTTAATTGCAAATTAGAACAGGAAAAATGATATTATGGAAAGGGTCCTGGAATTGGAGTCAATGGACAGAGGTGGCTGTTGTTTAGTCATTTCAGTGATGTTTAACTCTCAGTGACCCCATTTGGAGTTTTCTTGGCAAAGATAATAAAGTGGTTTTCCATTTCTTTCTCCAGCTCATTTTCCAGATGAGGAAATTAAGGCTAACAGGGTTAAGTGACTAGCCTGGGGTCATGCCACTAGTAAGTGTCTGAGGCCAGATTCTTCCTGACTCTAGGCCTGGCTCACTCTTCACTGCACCACTTAGCTGCCCCCAAGGGCAGAAGACCTGGGCTCAAATTTCAGCTTTGCTATTCATTACCTGGGTGACTTTGTACAAGTTGCCTACGTCACTCTCTGGGCCTCAGTTTCTTCATCTTTAAAATGAAAGGGTTAGATTAGATTACCTCTGAGGTCACTTCTAGCTCTAGATATATCAATCAATCAATAAGCATTTATTAAGTGGGCACTTTGCCGGGCACTGTGCAAGACACTAGGGATGCTATAATCATGATCTTGGGACAGCAGTGTAGTACAGAAGAAAGAACACTGCCACCGGAATAAGATAGGCCGAGGGTCAAAACTTATCTTTGATGTTGACCCGTATAACCTTGGGCAAGTAATTTACTTGGCTGGGCCTCAGTTTTTTCACTAGTCAAATGAGGGGTTAGCACTAAACGACCTTGAATATCCTTTCTGACTCTAGATCTACACTCCTATGATCATTTTATTTTAATATTTTAGACTCAATCTGTGATTGAGGATAAGATAGGAAGCCCCTGAACCAGTGCAGATCAACATTAAGAAATCAAATAACACATAGTTTTAGAGAGCTCATCTGTGTCCTAGACTATATTTGAATTCAGGTCTTCTTGATTCCAGGCCCAGAACTCCATCCAGTATACCACAAGTTGCCTCTAAAATGACTGTGTCTGTCTACCCTCCTAAGACTCTATTCATTGTCCCCATATTCCAAAGAAAAATACCCTTTTCTGATCCCTACTTCTCCTATATGTGTTAGAATATAAATTCCTTGAAGAAAGAACATACTTGCATATTTCTATATCCGATGCTTAAAAGATTGCTTTTTCTCTAGTAAGTGATTAAGCAAACATTTTCATTTGTGTGTTCATTCAATAGCTCTTTAAAGTTCACAAAGTAGATCATTTCATTTGAGTCTTACAACAACTCTATAAGATATCTACACTACTATTATTATCCCCATTTTACACATGACTATCCTGAGGCTCAAGCAAGTTAAAATGACATACTTATGATCATACAGTGTCTGAGGGAGGATTCAAACCTGGGTCTCTAGGTCTCTCTTCATTCCAAGATAGAAAGAAAAGACAGTCAGTCTGATTGCTTATTTTGATCATTTTCAGAACTTTCTTTTCAAATAGGAGGAGGTTGCATTGCACTTGGCATTGATCACTTGACAATAAGGAGATGTTGCTCACCTGTGAGACCCTTACCTTTCTAATATAACATTGATTTTCTTTAAGGGTTAATCAGAAAATAGGATTTAGCCTAGAAACACATGTGTTTCTAGAATGTGTTATGCCTTTGGCCTCAAGGTACTGGGGGCATGGGAGAAAACTTGTGATTTTCTTAATTTACTATTAGGCTGCTAATTAATCATGTTATAAAACTTTTTTAAAAAATGCAAACATGCTATATACTGTAATGGTTTTATTCATTCTTTAGAAAACTTGGGTTGAATATATGTTGAGTGATCAGGTTTATTTGTTTTAATTATACATAAATATGGGAGTACAAATCACTGCTTGCTTAGAGGCATTTTTGACCCCCAGGAAAAGCAGATTGATAAAAACTGGTAAATGAAAGTATGTACAGAATGATTTTACATATATATGTATGTATGTGTGCGTGTATATATATATAATATAGATATATGTGGGGATGGTAGCCATCTCTAGGGCAGGAGTGGAGGGTGTGGGGAAGGGAAGAAAAAAGGGAAAAAAACGTTACATGATAACTTCAATATGTATTTAAAAGCAATAACAAGTCGTATATCATAGATTTGCAGTTTCGTGGCATCATTTTTTTCCTATTCTACTGTGTTATGGAAATGCTTGTTTTATTTCCTAAGTTCAGAATACAATTTTTTTAAAAAGATTGATTATAGAACAGTATTTTCCTCCACACATATGTTTCTTTTCAGGAGACAAGGACTTCATATAATTCATTTACAATCCTTAAGATCTGTTTAATTTTGTAGTGAGAGAGAGCTGGTTTCTTCTAGCAATTGCATTCTATCAGAACATTGTCAGTGTGGTGTCAGAAATAGAGACCCAGTCTTGAAGGAAGGAGGATGGGCTCAGGTTCTGCCTCAGACACAGATGAATTCTCTAAAACTAGGAGAGCCATTTGTTTTCTTAGTGCTGATCTGCACTGGTTCAGTAGGTTACTTATCATGAGCTTCCTGTCCTGATAAGATTACAGATTGAGTCTAAAGCATTAAATGAATATCATCATAGAGCATAGATCTAGAGCTGAGGCCAGCTGTTTGACCCTGGACAAGTCACTTAATTCCCCTTTATTTCCCAAATTATAAAACAGAGTACAGCACCTACCTCGGGGGGGTTATTGTGAGGATCAAATTAGATAAAATTTGTAAAAAGCACTTAGCACAGTGCACATAATGGGTGCAATAAACTGTTTATTCACTTCTCTTTCTAGTGACAATGGAAGTATTAATTTGGTTATGATTCCAAAACTAGAGAACAGGGGGATGGGAGAAGAAAGAGGGCATGCATATGGCAACAACACAGGTGCTAAGATGACCAGGTTGTGAAAACAAACAGGGCTGCGTCCATCAAGATACAGACATAGAAGTATCTGTTATTATTGTTGGTGTGGGTTGTTAATGATGTTGATGATGTTCAGTCCCTCTTTTACTTTCTCCCCTAACATGGTACCTGATACCCTATCCGTCATGGCCAAATAAGATATTTGTAAAGCATTCAGCACGGTACATGACAAATAGTATATACCCTATAAAAGCTTATTCCCTTCTTCCCTTCCTTTCCCCTCCCATCTTGCTTG
This sequence comes from Phascolarctos cinereus, assembly GCF_003287225.1. NCBI lineage: Eukaryota > Metazoa > Chordata > Mammalia > Diprotodontia > Phascolarctidae > Phascolarctos > Phascolarctos cinereus. The sequence goes on from NW_027556098.1 coordinate 333,850,415, forward strand.
ATCTGAATATTCTTTCCCTTCAGAAGCTATACTTTTCTAGTGGGAGTGATATGTAAAAAGAGGGAGCTGCAAAGGAAAATGGGCAGCCCTTCCCAGGGCAAGGTGCTACTTTGGAACAGATGCTTTCCTGGAAGCGTTGATCCTCTAAATGAGTGAGACCCTGGGGCAAGGACCACTTTCTTTCAATTGGCTACAAGGCTCAGACTTCTCTGTGCCACATAACATCATTGATAGAGAATTAGACTTGAAGTAGGAAGACCTAGGTTCAGCTCTCACATTCAACACAACTTGCTTAAACCTTCTGAGCCTCAGTTTACTTGTCTATAAAATGGAGACAATGATGCCCGTACCACATACCTCACAGGGGTACTGTGAGCATCAAATGCGATATTATAAAGTGCTTTGCAAACTTGGAAGTACTATATAAATGAACATTACATATGACTATTACTATGCCAGGCACAGTCAGGGTAGAGGTAGACAGACACAAAAATAGTAATAAACTTCCTCCAGGAAGTTACACTCTAGTTAGAGAGACCCAAGTGACCCGCAGGACTCTACTTTCCATCTGCAGCTCTACTTGCTCTGAACTCCATGGAAAAAGATGTCTCTATGCTGGACATCCTTGTTTCCCCCTCTGTCCCTGCTTTCCAGCTTCCGTCTGTGTGTTGCCTTCCCCTATTTGATTATAAGCAACTTGAGGGCAGAGACTTTTTCTTATTCGTATCCTCATGCCTATCATGGTACCTTGTACACCGAATAAACATTTACTGAATTGAATTGACATGAAACTAGAGAACCACTCAAGATAGGTCATGGTCAACTCTTAATGGTTAGTAGTATAAATGGCCAAAGCTACAACAGCTCAGACAAAGGAAAAATCAATATGGACTCCAGCAGTTGATATAGTGATATCATCCATGTCTGGCTTCCTGACTGAACTTCATGAATTATGAATTCTTGGAATGTCAAGCATAGCCTTGTTTACATAGAAAGGGATAGAAGGCCTTCCACAATCTGATCCCAATCTATCTTTATGGTCTTTTTTCCTACAATACTATTCCCCTTCATGAGGTCTGTGCTCAAACCGGACTTATTGCTATTTGGACCATTTCGTCGTTGTTGAGTCATTCTAGTCATGTCAGACTCTCCCTGACTCCCTTGACAAAGATACTGAAATGGTTTGCCATTTCTTTCTCTAGCTCATTTTACAGATGAGGAAATGATGCAAACAGGGCTAAGGTCTTACCCTGGGTCACACATCTGAGTGCCTGCAGCTAGATTTGAACTCAGGTTCTCCTGACTCCAGGGCCAGTGTTCTATCCACTTTGTCACCTAGCTGCCCTGTTTGGATATTAAACATTCATTTTTCTAGAGAATCTTGCAGTCACAACAGCCCTGGGGCTTATTTGTTCAGCTGTCAATTGAAAGGGTTACCCTACTAATCTGTAAGAACCCTTCTGTTTCTAAACTCGATCCCTCGCTTTTCCCTGTAACTTTGATATTTCCATTTTCTGTGCCTAGAATATTCTTCTTTCCATGATTTAAGGCTCAGCTAAAGGATCCTCTCAGACAGATACATAGGGCAGTGAATAGATCTCAAGACTAGGTCAGAAAGATTTGAGTCTGAATCCTGCTTCAGTCTCTTCTTAATTGTTTAATCTAGTGCAAATTACTTAACCTCTGTTAGTATCAGGTTTTTTTTAATTGAAAATGAGAAGAATAATTTTGTCCTAACAAGGTGGTTGTAAGTGTCAAATAAGATAATATATGTAAAACACTTTGAAATCTTAAATGCTATAGACATCAGTTAGCAAATATTTCTTAAGCACCTACTACGTTCCAGGTATGTGCTAGGCGCTAGAGGAAAAAGGTACAAAGAATTAAACAATATCTATATACAAAGGGCTTACACATTAGTTATCATTGTTATTGTTATCAATAATGATAAACAATAACAACAAAAATAATAAAGCCTTGTCTGATCTACCAAGCCAAAAGTGATTTCTCCTTCCTTTGTCATTTCTTAGCACTTTATACGTACATAAAGTACTTTTGCTATTCTATTTTTGTATTATGTTTATTTATGTAAATATTTGATCTCTCCTGCTAGACTGCAAGTTCATTGACTTATTTATTTTCAAGGCCCCATCGTGCTTACCACAGTATTTTGTACAAAGTCATCAATCAATATTTTTTTTGAATGAATGAATGCACAGGACTTGGGAATTTTCCAGTTGTAGATAAAACCTCACATTTTCAGGTTTACAAAATACTTTCATCACAACAGCTCACGGGCTAGAGATATTTATGGTTTTTTTTAAATTTTTTATTATTATTTATTATTTTATATATTTTCCCAAAATGTTTTTATTGCAATAAACCTGTGAAGATGGTATTATAAATTTATATATATATATATATACATATATTATATGTGTGTATACATATGTTTATACATATTTATTTAAATTTACATACGTTTATTTCTATATAAATTTTTACAAATGAGAAAACAGAGGTACAAAGGCCCGATGCAATTTATTCAACATCAAATAGTTAATGAATGTGCTAACTGGGATGTGACCTCAGATCTCCTCACTCCAATTCAAATGCCTTTCCTCTACTATACCTTGCCTTTCTCCTCTTCCAACAATAGAGAGAGATGTTGTAAAATGTCCAGCCTTTACAGCATGCAGTACAGCAACTTATCCTAAGTAGAGCCTCTCCTGATCCCCAGGCTGCCATTACCAGCCCTCTCCACTACATTATTGTATTTATTTTTGCATATGTATTTGTTTATCCCATATAGATTTTAAGCTTCATTCCTTTCATTGAAGTCTGAGAGCCTAGCACAGTGGTTGGTAAAAGGTAGGCTCTTACTAAATTTTTATTGATAAATTTATTGATTATAGATGTCTTCTCTTTTCAGCACCTGACTTCTTTCAAGAATTTGTTAGGCCTTACTTGGAGCAAGCAAGTCAGATTTGGCAGTGGCTTGTTGCGGCTGCTGCCAGTGGTGGGCTGATTACCGCAATCATCATAGGGCTTGCCAGCCTGTCATGCCGAAAGAAAAGAAAGAGGTTCTCAGAAGAAGAACAACCCCTGCTCATCGAGAAAGAGGACGACCTTAGCGGGACTTATCAAACTAACTTATAGAAGCCTCTGTGAAGGAGATAGTGAGTGACATGAAGGCCTCTCACTAAGTCACTAAGTTAAGGACAAAGTGTTACATGGTTCTAGAATGTTGTGACCCTGACAAATCATCTTGGTTGTCTAGGGACATGCTCAACATGAGAATGTAGGATGCAATACAGTAGCACATCTGTTTGAATACATTAAAGCCTGCAAATGTATTTTCATGATTCCCCTTGGAAGATTCCTGGGAGCCAAATATTCTTAAGGAAAGCTTGCTAGTATGAACTATGTAACTACTTGGTGTAGCCATATTAAAGACTCCCATGAAGCCACTATAATTGTGTTTTCATTTTTTCCCCAAATCTGCTACTTTTATGGAAGATTTGGTTCCCAATAACAGCCCCCACTTGCATAGTGCTATAAATGTGACAAAGCACCTTTCTTATAATACCCGTGTGAGATAAGTCCAGTGACAAGGATACTGAGGCTGGAAACCTTATATATGGGAAATGAAAAAGCTTTGATAAATTTACTGATTATAGATGTCACCTTTGGTGTCACAGGCTCTGAGTTTAAATCTAATTTCTGTCACCTACTAGCTGTGTGACTCATTGAATCACTGAGCACCTGTATTCTCATCTATAAAATGAAGGGATTGTCATCAATAGTATTTAAGGTCTCTTCCAGCTCTGTACCTATTATTTTGAGATCCAATTTATATACCCAAGGTTATGTGGCTTTTGAGAAGAGCTGGGACTTAGATCTCAACCTTCTTATTCAAAGACCAGTATTCTTTCCACTGCCCCATGGGGACCATTGCTACCTTTTTTTCCTTTAAGATTTCTAATTTTAATACAATAGTAACAAATAAGTTATCACTGAAATTCTTAAAGGGATTTTTTTTAATTAGAAAATATCATATAGCTGAATCTCTGGATTTTACAGTTAGAAGGGACATCAGTGGCCTTCCGATCTAACCAATACCTGAACATATATGATAAATGGACTTCTAGCCTTTGCTTGAAGACACCTCCCTAGGGACAGGAAACCCACTCCTTTGAAGATAGTCTATTCCACTTCGGGATCGCTCTAAATGTTATGAAAATCTTCCTGACAGCTAGCTTAAATTGTCTCCTTCACAACTTCTTTCCATGGTTCTTAATTCTACTCTTCCAAATGATGTCCCCTAAAAAAAGGTGGCATATTCCCCTCCCCATGAGTCTTTTCTTCCCTGTGCTAAGCATCCTTTCTTCCTTTAAACAATTATTAGGTATTTTGTAGAATTAGAGGACTGCCTTAATCGATTTACTCAGCCAACCATACTGTTACACCTAGAATCCTGTAGCTAGAAGCATTCCTCATGGTCCTGAACACAAATCTCCCTTCTAATGTCCTTTAGAGTATTAGAACATATTTATATAAATTTATTTGTTTTTAGTTTTCAACATTTACTTCCACAAGATTTTGAATTCCAAATTTTCACCCCATCTCACCCCTCCCCCATCCCAAGATGGCATGCATTTTGAATATCACTTCCCCTAGTCTGCCCTTCCTTCTGTCTCCCCCCCCATCCCCTTCCCCTTCTATTTTCCTGTAGGGCAGGATAGATTTCTGTACCCCATTTCCTGTATTTCTTATTTCCCAGTAGCATGTGAAAATATTTTTTTAAAACATGTGTTTTTAAAACTTTGGGTTCCAAATTTTCTCCCTTCCTCCCTCCCCAGCCACCTTCATCAAAAAGGCAAGCAACTCAATACAGGCCATACATGTGCAGTTATGCAAAATGCTTCCGTAGTAGACATGTGAAAAACCCACCCACCCCCAATTAATTCTATTCTTTCTTTTGACCCTGTCCCTCCTCAGAAGTATTTGTTTCTGATTACCCCTTTCCCAATCTGCCCTCCTCTCTATCATCCCCCTGCTCTCTTGTCCCCTCCCCCCCCATTTTCTTGTAGGATAAGACAGATTTCCATACCCAATTAAGTGTGTGTGTTATTCCCTCCTTAAGCCAAATACTATGAGAATAAGATTTCCTCATTCCCTCTCACCTTCCCCCATTTCCCCTCCACTGTAAGAGCCTTTTGTCTGTTTTGTGTGAGATAATTTGCCTCATCCTACCTCTCCCTTTCTCCTTCTCCTAGTATAATCCTCTCTCAACCCTTAATTTTATTCTTCAGATATGACCCCTTCATCTTCAACTCACCCTGTGCCCCCCTCTCGTATATATATTATATAGTATTATGAGTATTAGAACTTTTGATAAACATTTTAGATTTTTAGTTCAAGGGGTATTAAAAGCCATTTAGCCCAGCCCTTCACTTTCACAGATAAGGAATCTAAGGCCCAGAAAGGTTAAACAATTTAAAGCTATACAGCAGTGGTAGAACTGAGATCTGAACCTGGAGTTATCACTAAATTTGTAACAGGAAAGGTAAGTGATTTTTAGCATTTCAATAATGCAACATCCCCACTATAAGCCTACATTAATGAACAAACTCCTCCATTCTTCCTTCAAATAGCTTATTAGCTGGAGTTTGGACTTGGAGATGTATCACTTGCAACTATGGCTTTAATCATTATTAGAAAGTGTGAGATATAATATCAGTATTCCCAACTCAAGGATTATGACTTACCAATACATTTTACATCTGATCAATTCACAACATAGAATGTTTACGTTTTCCCAGGGCTTGCATTTACCTCCTTGTGTAAGAGCAACATTTACAGTGAAATTACCACCACACCAGTTTCCCGACTCCTACAAGAAATCACAGAAGTCAGGTGGTTACCAGTATAAAATACCTTGCATTCTTGTTAAACTCCAATCAGCATTGCATTCTGTGACTTTCCCATGTGAGGGGCTTTTTGTGAATGGCTTCATTTCTGGTCCTGCTATTTCCATACTGCTATCCTTATCAAGCAAAGTTCATCACAGAGGGAAAATGAGCAGCTGTCACTATTTTGTTCCTCTTTCTGGCCTCTGTCTAAAGAGTATTTTTAGAGCCCATCCTCTTCAATGAGTCAAATATATAATTCACCATCTGTGAGAACAATGAGTGACGAGTATAAGACATTCTAGCCAATGCCTTCAGCAGGCGACAACTGGTATTGATGGGGACAGAAGCATATTTTTTGTCATTGACTTTTTGTTTTGTTTTGTTTTGTTTTACTTGATGTTGATTGGTAGAAATGGCTTCCTTTGTAATCACAGAAATGGGCCTCATTTTGGCCACTCATTGTAAAGTTTCGGAGCTAATTTCTGGGTCTTTCAGTAGAACCAAATTCCACTTTTCTTTTTATTGGTCTGCATCTGCAGTTGGCTTTAAAAAGCAAACAAACAAACAAACAAACAAAGGAGGTAGACAAAGACTATGGAAAGATAACTTGACATGGAATCAAATGACCTGGGCTCATCTATTGGCTTTTGCCAACATTTGCAGCCTTGCATGCTAACTTCCCCTATCTGGACCTCAGTTCCTTCATCTGAAAATGAAAGGGTTGAACTAGATGACTTCTAAAGTTACCTTCTTGTTCTAAATCTATAGTTCCCTCTATAGGTGAATATTTATTTACACAGATATGTATATGTACACACACACACACACACACACACATATATATACACACACACACATATATATGACTACATGTGTATGCATGTATTCCAAAATATGGATCAAAGAAGATAGAAGATGAGAGTCCGTATTGAAAGCTAATGGGTCTAGGAACATCCAAGAACCACTCTGATCTTCTATACTAAACTGAAATTTTGAAGGGAAATGAAATTTCTAGGTTTCATTTAGAGCTTAGAATTTTCAAACCAGAAGGCAAATATATAGCTATCTTTGAATCTTTTAAAAGCATTTTAGAACTTTCCTTTTCAATTATCTACCAACCTAATCCTCCCTATTGGGCCCTGGCACAGTGTTTTGCATATACAGCAAAACTCCAATGCATCTATGGTCTCATCAATGTGGATATTCTCTCCAATGATGCTGATTGCCTATCTACACATGTAACTCATCTGTATCCTCCCAATGTTCTGGGGCGTAGTAAGGGGGGAATCTTCCCTGAATTCTCTTGACACTGCAAAGATTTCAGTGAAACCTCATTCATCTCTAGTCCTTGATACTTGATTCACCCATCTTTTTAAAAATATCATATATTTCTATGACACACTTTACCTTAATTATCCTATATAAATCCTTATTTGAAATATGTTGCAACCTTATGATTCCCACTTCTCCATTTTTCTTTTGGTGACATTCAACTTTAATTCTTCAGAAACTACAGTTGCCCCAGGATACACGGATGTTTAATGATTGGAAGAAGATGCCAGGTCACCTCTGGGAATCATACTATTTCACTGTGCTTTGACAGCATTCATTTCCCTTTTAAATTTCCATGCCATTTTTGTTCTACTGTTTAGTTTTCTGCTTATTAGGCTATTACTGGATCAAGTCTCCAGACAACACTTTGCAGCAAGAATATTTTGACTCCATTCTATTGCTGCCAAGGACAGCTGGAAATGGCATTTAGTGGCATGCAAAAGTGTTACTTTAATAAATGTAGCAAGAACATAGGAAACCATATTTTTTTAAGGAGATGACTACCTCCTTTCATCCCCTTGATGTTTATAAGGAGATTCTGGGATGCAGCCAGATAGTTATAGCATATGTCGCTAATCCAAGGAATGCACTACAAGAACAATACATCTCCTGAAATTCATTAAGAAGAGAGACCCCTTGAAGTTAATGATGCTCTCTCTTGTCTTTTAATCTCCTCCCACTTAGCCCTTCCATAAAAATAAAGGCTATAAATACATCAGGCTTGATACCTATAGACTTCATAATTTAATCCTGGGTCCAAGAAGCTGGGTATAATATGGTATGACATCTTCTTTGTAACATACTTCAAACAACTCCAAATGGTTGGGAATGGCTGTTGTGACTTCATATCCTACCCACTTTTTTGTGACTTTTAGTATGATTTCAAATCTTATCAAGTCCCTTTTTCACTAAGTATCTTTGTAATCAAGTACACAAGACTTCTTGCTCTAATTTCCTGGTGATGGATCCTTTAAATCCTGGCTTTGACTGGAAGCAGAGACAATGAATTCCTTGTCAAAGTAAGTTTCAAGACTTGACCTACTCCTGACATTTGAATCTTGTTTATCAGCTCCTGACTTTAGCTTCTAAACTTAATTAGAGGATTGACTACTTTATTTCATTTCAAACCCCAGATCCTTAAGTCAAATATGTATCTCTGGACTAGACTTCCTAACTGGTATTCACAAGAATTTCCCAGAAGAGCTCATCCTGTTGTTGACTCTCCCTTTTTTTTTTAGGCAATTGGGGTTAAATGACTTGCCCAGGGTCACACAGCTAGTAAGTGTCAAGTGTTTGGTCTGAGGCTGGATTTGAACTCAGGTCCTCCTGACTTCAGGGCCAGTGCTCTATCCACTGCATCACCTAGCTGCCCCATGTTGACTCTCTTTAGCTAGGAAATTATCATTCCTCATTTCCTTATTGTTGATGGTGTTTTTATGCTTCTTCATCTTTCTGGATTATTTCTACTTCCTCCCCACCAAGTTGCTCCTCAGATCCCTATAAGCTGGCAATTTCAATTTTGCAGTCTTATTTGCTCCCTTCAAATATAACTTTCATATACATGACTCCAAATCTATACTTATATGTGTCCACTACTCCAAGTCACAAAAAAAATATAATTTTCAAATGCCTGTTTGTCTACACAATGTTTAGCACAGTGCCTGAGACATAGTAGGTAATTAATAAATGCTGATTGATTAATTGATTTATACCTGTATTTCAAAATTCCTAACACCTAATTGAAAAGTTGACTCCCAGAAATGACATTGCACTTGGCTTTGCCATCTGAAAATTAGTAGAACAAGACTAATATCTCTTTTACATGAAAGCTCTTCAAATATTTGAAGATAACCATTAGCATGCTCTACTTTATCTTCTACTCTTGGCATCTTCTCTAGTGCCCTCAAAGTTACTGGAAAATAGTGGCATATTAGGACATATTTTCTTAAAACAACTTAGTAAAGATCTAAAATTAGAACAAAATAAACAATTGGAAAGAACGACAACGAGAATGAGTTTTAAAGTTCTCCTTCTGGCCCTTGGCTTGACTTTCTGGGCTACAAAACCACGTATTTTCTACTGCTAATATCTTAAAACTTCACTGAGGGCTTGGGACAACAGAGTGAAAATAAATCATGTTCATGAGTATTGGGCAATTTCCACTGTTACTATTTTCTATTTTGTTGTAAAGAAGGGGTGGGGCAAAGAGGACAAACTAATTGAGAGCAAGGTAGAGGAAAATTTTTTGTTCAGTTGTTTTAGTCATGTCCAATTCTTCATGACCACATCTGGGATTTTCTTGGCAAAGGTATTGGAGTTGTGTCATTTCCTTCTCAAACTCATTTTACAAATGAGGAAACTGAGGCAAAGAGGGTTAAAGGGTCATGCAGCTATTAAGTGTCTGAGTCCAAATTTGGACTCATGAAGATGGCACTCTGTCCACTGTATCATCTATCTCCCTCAAGAGGAAAATACATAATTAATAATCATAACCATAAAAGCAAATGGAACAAACTCATCCTTGGAACTGTAAGAGAATAGCAGAATTCATTAGAAAGCAGAATCCAACAACATGTTTTTTTACATGAGAAAACCTTGAAACATAAAGATTCATGATGATCATAACTGTGAACATGAATGGGATGAACTCACCCATAAAATGGAAGCAAACAGCAGAGTGGATTGAAAACCAGAATCCTACAATATGTTTTTACAAGAAACACACTTGAAACAGAGAGACACACATAGAATAAAAGTAAAAGGCCAGAGGAGAATCTTTTATGCTTCAACTGAAAGAAAATAAAAGCAAAAATACCCAGATGGATTCACAAGTGACTTCTACCAAACATTTCAGGAACAATTAATTCCAAGACTATGTGAACTATGTGAATAAAAATACACAAAGGAGTCCTTCCAAATTCCTTTTACAACACAAATATGGTACCAAGACCTAAATCAGGAAGAGTGAAAACATAGAAAGAAAATTAGATGATTTTCCCTATTGAATATTGATGAAAAATTAAATAAAATACTAGTAAGAAGATTATAGCAATATTACACACACATGCACGCACAGGCACACGCATACACACATGCCCTGTGACCAGGTGGGATTTATTCATAGAATGTAAGACTGGCTTAATCTTAGGAAAAATATAAGCATAATTGACCATATAAATTATAAAACAAATAGAAATCATATACTTATCTATAGATGCAGAAAAAGTTTTTGAGAAAATACAATACCTATTCCTATTGAAAATACTAGCAAGCATAGGAATAAATGTAGCATTCCTTAAAATGATAACTAGTATCTATCCAAAATCATCAGCAAGCATTATTTGTAATGGGGATAAGCTGAAAGTCTTCTCAATAAGATAAGAGTGAAGCAAGGAAGCCCATTATCACCACTATTATTCAATATTGTACTAGAAATGCTAGCTATAGCAATAAGAGAAAAGAAATTGAAGAAATTAGAATAGTCAATAAGGAAACAATACTATTATTCCTTTCACATGAACGCTTGGAGAATCCTAAAGAATCAACTAAAAAACTAGTAGAAATAATTGCATTTTAAAGCAGTAATCAAAACAATCTGGTACTATGAAATAGAATAGCAGAAGATAATTTAGTTGTGTTGGAGAAAAACCAGTGATATGATGGGATTCATCTTCTCATCCTCTAATAGGCTGATCACATACCCTTTAGGGCCATTTCACAAAATGGTGTCAAACTCAAACAGAGTCGGAGCCATTATTTGGTACATAAGAATCCCCAAAGGGTGCATATTGACAGTTTTAAAATGTAACATTATCTGTATTTTATTGTGGGTTGTTTTTTTTTTTGGTCAAAGATTATCCAATTGCACTCACACTCAATTATATTCATACTGATTCTTGGAGTGTTGCAGCAAGCTGGGTATTTGACAACTCTGGTATCAAAGGCCTGACTTTGGAGACTATTGCTTTAGAAGCTTTTTTTCCTGCCATCATCACTGCCTCCATTCCCCAATTTACCATACTGTTTCAAGGGAGAATCATGGCTACTTGTCTTCATTTTTTCTTTTACCTCCTCCTCCACTTTCTCTCCCTTTGCCACCTCCCTTAGATTTTAATATCCTTGATAGGATGGCCACTGTTATATTTCTTTTCCCATGCTCCCCCCAATCTAGCACATAATGGATATTTATTAAATGTTTGGCAGTGTTGGAACAGCACAAACAGCACTAAATTTGGACTAAAGGAACTGGGTAGCACTTTCTAGCTACGTGATCTTAAACTCCTTTAACTCTCATATTCCTCATTCACAAAATGAGGCCTAATGATTCCTAATATTCTTTCCTTCTCTAAATCCTGTGACTTATGATCTTGTTAATTGAATTCTTTCCATATGCTGCCCTCTGGTAGGGAATGTGTCATAACCCTAGTTTGAATACAAAATCCAAAAATGCTACAAGAGGAGAACATTCTTCCTTCTTAGATTTAAGAGGATGTGCTGTTATTATTCCCAAGTAATGTGGAAAATCAGGCATATAGTGATTTAGTATTTGGGTGTGAATTACACAATTTCAGAATTTAAGGAAGGAAAATTTCAGTCACCAGCCTGTACATTTCTCCAATGATTTATGGAGAATGCCCTGCCACACCCTGACATGACTTATAAAAAACCCATCAAAAACAGGCTTTTCCCCTTCATGTGAAAGAAATGTGCTTAATTCCTCCTGTCCTCATACTCCAAATGTAGGCTACTTGAAAGCAGAGCATATTTTACTTTGTCTTTGCATCTCACTCCCACTCCCACCTCCAAGCACAGTGCTAAATAAATACTTGCTGGAATGTATTTTATTAGATTAGTGAAACCTGTGAGTCAGTTGATGAATAAACATAAAATTGACCATTATGCACATAGGCAATTTTTTCCTGGTATCTCCACTTAAACTTAATTATTTATATTACTTAACGTATAACTTAGGACATTGTGAAATGAGAGACCTGAGCTCTAGTTCTTACTGATCTTCTGCGTACTCCATGATCCAGTAACTGTGGCCTTCTTGCTGTTCTTTGCACAAGATGCTCCATCCTCAGACTCCAGACATCTTCACTGGCTTTTCCTCATACCTAGAATTCTCTCCTCCTCATCTCTGCCTCCTAGCTTTCCTGGCTTCCTTCAAGTCCTAGCTAAAATCATACCTTCTACATGAAGACGTCTGATTCCCCTTCATGCTAGAGTCTTCCCTCTGCTGATTGCCTCCAATTTTTCCTGTATATATCTTTGCACCTGGTTATTTACAATGTGTCTTCCATTAGAAAACAATGATTGTGTTTTATCTCTTTTTGTATCCCCAATGCTTTGTTATTTACTCCCTATGTGACCTTCAGTTTCCTGTAAAAAGGAGATGTACTAGAAAAAAAGGGGGGGGGACTAACACCTCTAGTGTGAGGGCTTGCCAAGACCATTTCAAGATTGCTCATCCGTTTTTGGCGTCCACCTTTCATCTAACTCTTACCTGAGGTTCCAAGAAGATGTAGCATGTACAGCAGCAACTCCTTGGTAAACTATCTTGACAGATGGGCTAAACTGGGTTGAGGGTAACCAACAGGCCTCCAACCTGTCAGTGAGTTATGGAGATGTCTACCCCAAGCATATGAGACTTTCCCTGGCAGAATGGGAAGATGAGAACAATTTCTTCCAAAAATCATGAAAGCAGCTGAAGCAGACAGTGTGGAGAACTTAGCACTTAGTCAGACATCAAAGACACCAAGGTCATCCACTCCATAGTCATCCTAACTTTTGTCCTGCCACTAAACTTTAATGACTCTGGAAGAGAGAGTGAGGCTGATGACTTTGTGCAGCTCTCCCTCATTTTAATCCAATTCATCCACAAATTAACATCAATCCATGTCATCATTGGTCCCCTTTGAAAATAAAGGACAAACAACAACATCTCCAAGCTGAACACAGTGCCTGAAACATAGTAGGCAGTAAATACTTACTGACTGATTGCTCTACTACTAAGTAATAGGTCAACCTTGGTCAAGTTACTTAACCATTCTGAGTCACATCTATAAAAAAGAGGGTTTAAGCTATAGTGGACAGTCACTCTAGAGCTGGAAAAACCTCCAAAATGATCTACTCAAATAGAAATGGGGACTACTTAATCATACATAAGGCTTGAAATTATCTATGTTCCATTTCATTTGTTAAATTTTTGTTAAATATTTCCCAACTGTATTTTAATCTGGTCCATTAGCATTCTAAATTGGTCCAGGTAGTCCAGTCTTCTTATCTTGCAAATGAAAAACTGGTATTAGCTTACTTAGGCTTACACACTGTTCAAAAGTTTGTAAAATGCTTTATATACATTATTTTACTTGATCCTCATAATAGCCTTTTGAGGAATGTAGTCCAAATTATAAGTCTGCTCATTTTACAGATGAGGAAATTGAGTCTCAAATAGCTTCAGTGACTTGCTCCCTGGTTACTAAGTGTCAGAGACAGAATCAGAAACTAGGTCTTCTCCTTCCATAAACAGGCATTCATGAGAGGTCTTTCCCATGCTCTGCACAGCTGTACCTCTTTCTATAATTTCTTTTGGCTGTTTTAAAAATATGTAGTGTATTTATTTTAGATGTAAAAAAAATCCAAGCAAAAAATGTTGATATTACTACTCATATTGCTCCTCAAAAGTGCTATGTATTAAACACTGGTGTGTATGGAAATAAGTGAAGAACTGTGTAAACCTTATGACTCTGAATGTGAGCCACTGGCACTGATGCTGCTGGAAAAACTTGCTTCTCTTCTATCATTACTCTCTCTTCTCTCTTCTCTCTCTCTCTCTCTCTCTCTCTCTCTCTCCTCTCTCTCTCTCTCTCTCTTCTCTCTCCCTTCCTCCTCATCGTCTCTCCACCGTCTCTCTCTCTCTTCTCCCATTTCTGTCTCTCTGTCCCTGTCTCTGTTTCTCTCTGGAATCTCCTTTACTTCCATGACTTCAATTCAATTACTATCTCGGTGCTTGACTCTGCTCCCATGGACACACACCTCAATCTGTCTAGAGGTCAATTTTACTTGTATGTTCCACTCACAACTAAAACTCAAGAAGTCACTTTCCTTTTCTGGTCCCAGTTTCCTCTTCTTTAAAATGAGGGGTTGGGGTGGGGGTAGACTCAGTGATCTCTAAGTTACTTATTAGTTCTACATCCTGTGAATCTGTGTCCAAGACAGAGCATGTATTATCTGCCTCCATCTTCCCAAATCTGCCCTCCTTTACATCTTCCCAGTTTCTGTCATTGCTACCAGTAGTTCCCTGTTCTCCAAGTCTGCCATTTAATTCTACCTCAGCAGTACCTCTTACTTCTGGAGTGGGGTCTGCAAAACTGCATCTGAAGTGAGATCTATAATGCATTTCATCTTTGTAAGAGTCATTAGAGCAGTAATGGAGAAAACTGAGGCTGCATTGAAAGCAGGGCCATCTGAGTATGGGCTTGGAATAAAGATGAAGCCATATGAGAACTTGGGAAGCAGGTGGAGATTTAATGTGCAGGTGAGTAACTTGCCCAGCCCCTTCTCAAAAATGGTGCATTTTGTCCTAGAGAGAGATTGTTGGTCCTCTTTTGTATTTGAATCTTTCCTTCAGGCCAGTTGGCAAGTTTTTTATATTTGGCTTCCAAGTCTGGTCACAGAAAACTGAATGAAAGTGGTAAGGATGGCAATTTGTGTGTGGATAATGGAGTAGGAGGACTGAGGAGGAGGGCAATTATGGGCTACCTGGCACTGTTATTGCTATGTCAGCTGAAACACGATCTGCTGTGATGGGGACCTCCCAGAGCTGAGATCCAGAACTAGAATGGAAATGCAGGCTGCAAGTCAAGATCGCAGGAAACATTGCTGCTGGTTCATGTACTAGAATACCTGGAATTGCCAGCTATCATGGAGCAAAGAGGGGTGGCAAGCAGTGTGATAGGAAGAAGGATATTTCAATCTATGCCATCCTTGCCTTTCAGGTTGATCTAAGACATGTTACTCTTTCCTCTAATCCTTCTCCTCACACTTCAGGAATGATGAAGATATTCAAGATTATTGGAAGGAGATTGGCCTGAGTGCTCTACCAAGTAGCTCCCAATTAGTTCTCATTTCAATATCTTTTTTTTAAAAAATGATAGTAATAAAATTTTTTTTAAAACTGCTGCAGTGTAGAATACCTGCATCAAACAAAATGTAAAGGAGTGGATGGCAGAAGGGAAATTTCCTAGACACATTGAGATAGCAGATAGATCTATATCAAGATTTCCGAAGTTATCTTATTTCAGAGCAATATTCTATTTTTTTAAAATTTCATTGATTTCTGATGTATTTTATAACCCTATGTATTTTTTTTTATTTTATGCATTTAACTACATAATTCTTAGAAGGGATCCTTAAGTTTTACCAAATTGCCCAGGCAGTCCAAGACACAAAAAAGTATAAGAAATCTTGCCCTAGATCAATAGTGAATCCAAACCAGCATACTCATCATGAGAACTTGGTGGTATAGTGGATAGATAGAACACTGGTTTTAAAGGAAGACTTGAATTTAAATCTTACTGGTTAGGCAGACAGAAAATATAACAGAGCCAATAAAGGAATAACAATTCTGTAGAGGTAAAAGTTATAGAAATGTTAAAAGAGGGTAAAGTCCCTAAGACATATAGTACATTGCAAGGCTAGATGGATTCTTAAAACATGAAATTTCATGCTTTCATAACATATTTGGGGTTTATTAATATAATTCACTTGTTTTTTACACTTCATTTTTTAGAATTTTGAGTTTAAAATTCTCTTCCTTCCTCTAGCTCCTCCTCCACCCATGGAGAAGACAAGCAATATGATATCACTTATATATGAGAAATCATGCAAATTATATTTCCATATTACCCAAGTCACAAAAAAGCAAAAAGAAAAGTGAGAAAATTATACTTTAATTTTACTGATAGCTCATCAATTTTCTTCCTTGAAATGGATAGCATTTTTTCATCATAGGCCCTTTGGAATTGTCTTGGATTATTGTCTTGATCAGAGTAGTTAAATCTTTCACAGTTGACCATCCTGACAATGTTACTGTTGCTCTGTATAATGATCTTCTGGTTCTGACTGCTTCACTTTGCATCAGTCCACCTATGTCTTCCCAAGTTTTTCTGAAACCACTTCCTTCGTCATTTCTTGTAACACAAAAGTAAATCACAACCACATACCACAACTTGTTCAGCCATTCCCTAATGGATTGGCAGCCCATCTATTTCAAATTTTTTGCCACCAACTATAATGTTCCAAAACTTATGGATTTTTGGTATAGAAACTACTAGGTCTTTCTTTTTTAATATAAATGTATTTATTTTTAGTTTTCAACATTCACTTCCACAAGTTTTTGAGTTCCAAATTTTTGCCCCATCTCACCCCTCCCCACCCAAGATGGCATGCATTCTGAATATCCCTTCCCCTAGTCTGTCCTCTCTTCTATCTCTCCCCCCTTCTCTTATCCCCTTCCCCTTCTATTTTCCTGTAGGGCAGGATAGACTTCTGTACCCCATTTCCTGTATTTCTTATTTCCCAGTAGCATGTGAAAACATTTTTTTAAACACATGTTTTTAAAACTTTAGGTTTCAAATTTTCTCTCTTCCTCCCTCCCCACCCACCCTCATTGAAAAGGCAAGCAACTCAATATAGGTTGTACATGTGCAGTTATGCAAAACACTTCCATAGTAGACATGTTGTGAAAAACTAACTCTATTTCCCTTAATCCTATCCTGCCCTCCCATTTATTCTATTCTTTCTTTTGACCCTGTTCCTCCTCAGAAGTATTTACTTCTGATTACCCTCTTTACCAATCTGCCCTCCTCTCTATCATTCCCCTGCTCTCTTGTCCCCTTCTCCCCCTATTTTCCTGTAGGGTAAGACAGATTTCCATACCCAATTGAATGTGTATGTTATTCCCTCCTTAAGCCAAATCCTATGAGAATAAGATTCACTCATTCCCTCTCACCTTCCCCTGTTTCCCCTCCACTGTAAGAACTTTTCTTTTTTTTGTGAGATAATTTACCCCATTCTACCTCTCCCTTTCTTCTTCTCCAGTATCATCCTCTCTCATCCCTTAATTTTATTCTCCAGATATGACCCCTTAATCTTCAACTCACCCTGTGCCTCTCTATCTATCTATCTATCTATCTATCTATCTATCTATCTATCTATCTATCTATATATATAATATACATATAATTTTTTTTCCTCAACTACCCTAATACTGACAAAGGTCTCATGAGTTATAAATATCATCTTTCCATGCATGTAAACAGTTCAACCTTAATAAGTCTCTTATGATTTCTCTTTCCTGTTTACCTCTTCATGTTCCACTTGAGTCCTGTATTTGAAAGTCAAATTTTCTATTCAGCTCTGGTCTTTTCATCAGAATGCTTGAAAGTCCTCTATTTCACTGAATGACCATTTTTTCCCCTGAAGGATTATACTCAGTTTTGCTGGGTAGGTGATTCTTGGTTGTAATCCTATCTCCTTTGCCCTCTGGAATATTATATTCCATGCCCTGCGGTCCTTTAATGTAGAAGCTGCTAAATCTTGTGTTATCCTGATTGTGTTTCCACAGTACTTGAATTGTTTCCTTCTGGCAGCTTGTAATATTTTCTCCTTGACCTGGGAACTCTGGAATTTGGCTAAATATTCCTAGGAGTTTTCCTTTGGGGATCTCTTTCAGGAGGAGATCTGTGGATTCTTTCATTTCTATTTTGCCCTCTGGTTCTAATATCAGGGCAGTTTTCCTTGATAATTTCTTGAAAGATGATGTCTAGGCTCTTTTTTTGATCATGGCTTTCAGATAGTCCAATAATTTTTAAATTCTCTCTCCTGGATCTATTTTCCAGGTCAGTTGTTTTTCCAATGAGATATTTCACATTGTTTTCTAATTTTTCATTCTTTTGGATTTGTTTTACAGTGTCTTGATTTCTCATAAAGTCACTAGCTTCCAATTGCTCTATTCTAATTTTTAAGGAAGTATTTTCTTCAGTAATCTTTTGGACTTCCTTTTCCATTTGGCCAATTTTTCTTTTTAGGGCATTTTTCTCCTCATTGGCTTTTTGGACCTCTTTTGCCATTTGGGTTAGGCTATTTTTAAGGTTGTTTTCTTCAGTATTTTTTGGGTCTCCTTTAGCAAGCTGTTGACTTGTTTTTCATGATTTTCTTGCATCACTCTCATTTCTCTTCCCAGTTTTTCCTCTACTTCCCTTACTTGCTTCTCAAAATCCCTTTTGAGCTCTTCCAAGGCCTGGGACTGATTCATATTTTTCTTGGAGGCTTTGGATGTAGGAGCTTTGACTTTGTTGTCTTCTTCTGGTTGTATATTTTGATCTTCTTTTTCACCAAAGTAAGATAATATAGGCTGACTCTTTTTGCGCTGCTTGCTCATGATCCCGGACAATTACTTGAGTTTTAAACTCTTTGTTAAGATAAGAGTCTGCTTCCAATGTGTAGAGTGTACTGTCCCAAGCTTCAGGGGTTTGTATAGCTGTTTTCAGAGATACTTGTAGGGACCTGTAAATTTTCAGCTCTTCCAAGGTGGTATGATAAGGGGCGAGGTGTTTACTCCTTTCCTGGCCTGTGACCACAAGTACTTCTTTCTGTCCTATACCTGTGAGGAGGGGTTCCTCTCCACAGCCATTACAAGCTCCCCCATGCCAGCACTCCTCCTCACCCCAGCACCACCACCCAGAACTGTGACCCAGATCCAAACATGGGCAAAGCAAGAGATTCCTGCCTCAGCACTGGCAAAGAGATCCCTGCAATCCTTCTCTGATCAGCCACTGGATTCCCCCTCAGTCTGTGGGCTGGAAGCTCAGGAAGCAGCTGCCCCACCCTCCCGCCAGGGCCACACTTTTGGGGAATGGGCTGAAACCCCACCTTCCTCTCTGAGCACCGCAGAAACAGACTTTTCCCACTGACCTTCTAAGTTGTCTTTGGCATTGGTGGATTGAGGAGTCTGGAAACCTCCACAGCTGCCTGAGATTCAGTTTCTCTGAGGCCTGTTCCAGGTTCTCTGTGGCCTGCGTGCTCATGCCACACTGTGCTGCGCTCCCAGCCCGGCACAATACATCTTTCTGATCAATCATCCAAGTTGTCTTCGAACTGGAAATTTGTTTCACTCTGTCTTTCTGTGGGTTCTGCTGCTTCAGAATTTGTTTAGAACCATTTTTTATGAGTATTTGGAGGGGTTTGGGGGAGAGCTCAAGCAAGTCACTGCTGTCACTCTGCCATCTTGGCTCTGCCCTGGCCAGAAACTACTAGGTCTTGTGAAATCCTGACTGTTTTCTTGTAGTATTTATTTTTTTTTATAGGTAGATCAATGGAATAGAGTAGACATGCAATTTAATACGCATAATAACCTTGCATTTTACAAATGTAAAGACTTCAGATTTTGGGATAAGAATTCATTATTTGGTAAAAATTTTTGGTAAAATTGTAAAACAGAATGGCAGAAACTGGGTATGGACTAATATCTCACACTATTTACCAAGATGAGGTCAAAATGAATGCATGATCTACATATAAAGAGATATTTTACCAAAAACTAGAACATGGAGCATATTTCT
The DNA here is from genome assembly GCF_003287225.1 of Phascolarctos cinereus. Taxonomy (NCBI): domain Eukaryota; kingdom Metazoa; phylum Chordata; class Mammalia; order Diprotodontia; family Phascolarctidae; genus Phascolarctos; species Phascolarctos cinereus. The sequence continues at coordinate 333,870,288 of NW_027556098.1, forward strand.
TATAAGACTTATAGATAGGTAAATAATTTATGAATAAACAAGAGGTAAAGAGCAAAGTTAAGTATCAAATAGATAATTTAGAATACATTAAATTAAAATGTTCTTGTACAAATAAAACAAATTTAGCCAAGATCAGAAGGAAAGCAGAAAATTGGGGGGGGGGGAGTATAGACAGTTTATCAGATAAAGGTCTCATATCTAAAATACATGAAGAACTTTGTCAATTCTATAAGAATATAATTCACTCCCCAATTGATAAATGGTCAAAAAATATTAACAACTGTTTACCAATGAAGAAATCAAAATAATTTATAATAGTATGAAAAAAAAATTTACCTAAATCACTATTGATTAGAGAAATGCAGATTAAAACAGCCTTTAGATATCATTTGGCTAAAATACCAATTGGCTAAAATGATAGAAGGAGAAAGTGACAAATGTTGGAGAGAATGTGGAAAAATTGTGACACTATTTCATTGTTGGTGGAATTGTGAACTGATATAACCATTTTAGGGAGCATTCTGGAATTAAGCCCACAGAATTATTAAACTACCTATATCCTCCTTTACCTAGCAATACTACTACATGGTCTGTTTCCAAAGATGATTAGGGAAAAAAAGCAAAGAACCTATATGTTCTAAATGTTTGCAACAGCTTTCTTTGTGATGGAATAGAACTGGAAATTGCAGGGATGCCCACAAATTGGGAAATGGATGAGTAAGTTGTGGAATATGATTGTGATAGAATACTACTATGCTATAAGAAATGATGAGTTCAACGGTTTTAGAAAAAGAAGGAAAGACTTGAACAAAATAATGAAGAGAGAAATGATCAGAACCAAGAGAACATTGAATATAATAACAACAATATTGTTTTAAGAATGACTGAGTGGGGGCAGAGCCATGATGGCAGAGTAAAAGCAATGACTTGCTTGACCTCTCCCCCAAACCCCTCTAAATACCTGTATAAAATGGCTCTAAACAAATTCTAAAGCAGCAGAACCCACAAAAAGACAGAGTGAAATAAATTTACAGCCCAAGAGAACCAGGATGGTTGATCAGAAAAGTATATTGTGCAAGGCTGGCAGAGGAGTGCAGTTTGGCGTGGGTGTGCAGCCAAGGCAGGCCTCAGTGAACCTAGAGAAGGCCTCAGAGGACTGAATTGCTGGCAGATATGGAGGTTTCCAGACTTCTCAACCCACAAATGCCAAAGACAACTTAGAAGGTCAGTGGGAAAATTATGTGTCTGCGGTGAGAGAGAGAAGTGAAGTTCCAGCCCCACTCTCTGACCTTGGCTGCTTCTGGAGCTTCCAGTGCACAGACTGAGGGGGAATCAGGTGGCTGACCAGAGAGGAATTGCAGAGATCTCTTTGCTGGTGCAGGATTCTCTTGCTTTGCCCATGCTTAGATCTGGGTCACAGTTCTGGGTGTTGATCCTAGGGTGAGGTGGAGTGCTGGCATGGTGGAGCTTGTAGTGGGGTTGCAGAGAAAATCCTCCTCACAGTTCCAAGGCAGAAACGAGTGCACTCACAGACCAGAGCACAGGCCAGAAAAGGAGTAAACACCTTGCCCCTTATCATACCACCTTGGAAGAAATGAAAATTTACAGGTCCATACAAGTATCTCTGAAAACTGCTGCCCAAAAACCGTGAAGCTTGGGACAGTACATTCTCCACACTGGAAGCAGACTCCTACCTTAACAAAGAGTTTAAAACTCAAGTAATTGGCTCGGATCATGAACAAACAAAAGTCCCAAAAAAGTCAGACCATAGAATCTTTCTTTGGTAACAAAGAAAAATCAAAACATACAACCAGAAGAAGACAACAAAGTCAAAGCTCCCACATCCAAAACCTCCAAGAAAAATATGAATCAGTCCCAGATCATGGAAGAGCTCAAAAAGGATTTTGAGAAACAAGTAAGAGAAGTAGAGGAAAAATTGGGAAAAGAAATGAGAGTGATGCAAGAAAATCATGAAAAACAAGTCAACAGACTTCCTCATGTGGGAAGGTAAATGTCTCTGTGTGCTGATCCCCCAGTAAAGCAGGAGTCTTCATATGTGGATTACTCAGACTTGGAAGTGAGGGCCCACACCACACTCATTATCACACATTCTTATGTTTTTCAGTTCACACAAATGGAAGAAATACTCTAAGATCTTCCTTATTTTGTACAAGATTTATCTTTTTTTTTAAAGAAGCCTTTAAAAAAGGGAAATAGGATTAGGCACAATATTTAATAAGCTTGAAATATTAGAAAATAAAGCCCATTGCCAAGGTACTTTGTCAAATAGCTTGAGTTACGAATTGGATTTAGCAAACTTTGGCCTCTCCCTGAGATACACAGATGCCTACTTAAAAAGAATTGCCATGATTTTTGATTCATCAACATCCAAAGCAAAAACAGAAGCAAAAACAAAAGCCTCGTATACTATCAATCAGCCCAACTTGAACTGAAATACAAAAATGCCTCTGCAAATGTATACATCCATCCCCAGTTTGATCATATATTCATCACAGAGCTGGAAAGAGACCCTATACAGCCAGATAAAACAGTCTAAAAACATTTCTTGTAAATTTCATTGTCTTTTAAAAGGTCTGATGAGAAACTTTTACTGTCATACATTTTCATATTTTTGTAGTTTTGGCAAGAACTTGCCTGAAGACAGGGTCATCAATATGAATAAGGGAAGATATTTTTTCCCTGCCCAGTTAATCTGGGGACTGTGATATGCAGAAAGCTCTTCTGGACTTGCATATCAATAAAATCTTTCCTTATTAATCTTTTGTTTTCCTCCATCCCACAGCTGCTTATGGTGAGTACTTTTTACAACAGTATGCTAGTGGCCTCCCTCCTAACCCCATTTATAAGAAGAAACAGTAATGCACCAGGCAGAATTTAATAACAGAAAAACACTGGTAATCTTCCCTTTTAAAGGCATTTGAATCTAATCTGCCCAAATCCCCATTTATACAATAAATTTCTATAGAGGATAACATGTGAAATCTTAAGGCACCATGCTGTCCATCAGGAAAACTGTTTTTTGTTTTCATTTGTTTGTTTTAGGAAGAAACTTGGTACCCATGGACAGAGGACAGGAATTAAACCTATTCACAGGTTGTGTGGTTTGCCCTTAGCTCTGGAAGAGGACCATGACATCAGGAAGATGATGCCATGACCTTCAAGTGAACTGGATTACAATGAGAGAGGGCTATGAAAAGTCACCAGCCTCACTTTCTCCACCAGAGCCATCTGGGTCCAGTGGCCAGGTATAGATCAGGACAACTGGAGATGGTCCAGGATGCATTGGGAGACTTTGGCCTTTTTAAGCTAAGGTCTTTCCAAGTTGTTACTTTGACTGAAGCAAAGCTCATTCAATGATTAGAGTTGTTTAGGGTTGTTAAGATGTGAGCCTAGGGATAGTCCTTTTAATAAAATATTATATATATGTGGAGGACGAGACCCTCAGGGTTGTTTCTGGCCCAAAAGAGAAACAATTATTATTTACATTCACTCTGAGCCATCAGGGCCCTCAAAATAACCATTAGGTGGTGCTTGGGCAGGGAACTATTGTTGGACAATCAATGTGAGCTAGAGTGAATTGGGTTTCAGTCTTGGTCTTTAAGAGAGAAATCTAGCCAGTAAACCCCAAGATATCAAGGCATTATTATTGCTTAGCAGGTGACTAACCACCAAAATGAGTAAAGGACTGCATAAATGTAAGTTATTTTAATGTTTATTAGATATTTGTAATTTTGCCTTGACAATTTTCTGGGGAAACTTTCCCATAATCACACTACAGGTAGTATGTGTCAGCTTTGCTGAATCCAAAGTCTGACTTCTATCCTCTAATGCAAGTTGCTAGGCTCTATCAGCGAAAGCCATTTCCTTACTAGTGATTATACAAATTGCAACACGGTTTGAGACAGAAACATAGATATACATATATGTGTGTTATGGAGAAATGTACATATCTATATACATGTATTTGTGAGCATGTATTCATATGTAGTCATTATTCTAAACATAAATATGGGTATATTAAATATAAATGTACGTGCAGATATGTGTGTATATTATAAGCAAATGTATCTATGTGTATATATACACTGTGAAAAGGTGTGTTTACACACATATACATGTATATACTATGCGTATATGACATATATGTGAATGCATTCACAAAAACATGCATATGTGTACACAGACACACACATATATGTGAATAACATTGACTTTGGACCTCACTGGCAGTGCAGTGCAATGGGAAGAGTGATGTTCTTGGAGTCAGAGACCTAAGGTTTTAATTCTTCACCTGTTACCTCTGTGACTTCATGGAAATCTCTTTACTGCTACAGCCTCAGTTTACTGCTCTTTAAAATGGGAGGTTGAAGCAGGTCACTTTTATTTCTAAAACTATGATCCTGCAAATATCTTTAAGGTTCAGTTTATTTATCAGGTAGACATAAGTCAAATGAAATAATATACATAAAGTGCTTTGAAACCATATGCCACTATACTAATGTAAGCACTTATTCTATTAATTTTAATGTGATTTGAGTTTCTTGAGAAACAAACAAACTTCAGGACCCTAAGTCAACAAAAAGCTTTTTCACAACAATTCTTACACAAAGATAATACATCTTTTCTTCTTCTTCTTCTTCTTCTTCTTCTTCTTCTTCTTCTTCTTCTTTTCTTACTCTCTCTCTCTCTCTCTCTCTCTCTCTCTCTCTCTCTCTCTCTCTCTCTCTCTCTTTCTGTCTCTCTTCCCTTTATGTAGGAAAACTCAAATTCAGTGTGATTTTTCTCAAGTACAAGAACTTGTCAGAGTTTGCATGGATAGACTGAAACACACCTAGACTCAAAAGCTGGTATTCAGATTCAGAATCTATTTCTCTTCCTTTTCCGTCAAGCTGTCCTCCACCCCTCCGTGAGATACATAAAATGACATGTATCTTTGTATTGTCAAAGCTTCAGATTTTATCACATCTTCTTAACATTGGATTTTGAGCTCTGGACAGCCAGCAGGACTCATCTGGGCTAAAAACATCTTCTAGCCTTTAGGTTCATGCAGTTAGGAAAGCCTGCTTAGCTGACTGAAAGTAAGACACTGGAGGATGTGGGGCCACTGGAAATAGCAAGCCCTTCCTCTCCCTCAGGGGCCCTTCCACAAAAAAAAAAAAATCTCCAAACTGAGAGGGGAGGGCCTTAGGCTTTGCTTCCTCTAACCTTAGAGGTTCCTAAACTCTAAAAATCCCAAGTCACTTTTGCCTATTTAGTGAAATAAGTAACTAGAAACAGGCTGGGATAGATGAGGAGGCAGCTATGGATTGAGGAGTTGTGAAAGGCACTAAAGATAGATTTGCCTTGTCTATCACTTTTGCATCAGGTTGGTACTGTTCATGAAATATATTTTAAAAATAAAATAAAAGGCTCTACCAATTTTAGAAATTACATTTCCTTGACTGTAGCCAGGAGCTCACAAGGTCAATGTTTTGCTTTGTAAATATTTGATATTTCTCTTTTTGCATCACCTTCATCACCTTCATTTCCAAATATATTCCTTCCCATTCTCCTACCCAGTGAGCCATCTCTTTTAACAAAAGTAATAAAAGAAAGAAAAAAAAAGAGTCCAGCAAAAGTAGTTCACACATAATCAAGTAAGACTAAGCTTTTATGGAATAGCTTTCATATTCTCTTTTATAGCTATAAATAACTGTATCTTCATTCAAGCCATTGACATCCTCACAGGAGGTGATGAGTAGATCCATCTCCTCAAACAAGTGAGACCACCACACCCAAAATTACCTTTTCCTTCATGATCTTCCATAGGGATTTATGTTGAACCCCTCATGTACTTAGCATGTATTATTGTAAATCACAGTCATTTATCTGCATTTGCTAACCTGTAATCTTCATGAGAGCGGAGGTCACATCTTTTCTAAACTTTGTATATCTCCTAGCACTTAACATAACTATCTATATGCAATAGACAGTGAATGTGTGCTAAATCACTCATTCAATGAATAAAAGGCATCTTGATGAAACTACAACTTATTTTGTGGGATGTGAAGGGTTAATAGTCAGATATGCTGTAGTTATGTACTTATCCCTGGGCCTTCAAGAAACATGTATGTAGTTACACACAGGCATATCCCATTAATTTATTTCATAAGGCTGCTCTAAGCACTACAGTAGTGTTACAAATGCCATTGCTGGCTAAAGAACACCAGTAGAGTTTCATAAAAAATACTGCAGGTTGTATCCCTATTAGACCAAGTTCCATGAGTACAGGAACCGTGGCTTACTTATTTTTTGCATTTTTCTGCCTAGCATAAGTCTGTAATTATTTCACTGAAAATGTATTCAATGAATACAATATTGAAAAGCACTTTGCATATAATAAGGAAGGACTTTATGGTGCTTTCTTCCTTGGTCTATTGCATTGAGCAGTTGAAGCTGTTCTCCCATTTATCAGCTGTAATGCAGCCACTTCCCTGAGATACTAGTTTTTTTGCTGCTACTATCTGATGTCCAATTTCAATGTAGTTTCTTCCTTATAGTAGGGGGAGCCTCCTAGGTCTTTTGCTTTTTTTTAATGCATACCTCAGTCAGCTACACCTAGCCAGCTAGATGGAAAAGCTCTGACAATTTGATTTTTTTTCTTTACAGCTCCTTTTGTACTGTTGCTACTCAGAGCCTCTCAGTTTAAAGTAGAGGATTTTAACATAGGGTCTGTGAACTAGCATGTGAACATGTATGTACATACACCCACATTTATACATATATAAACATATGTATATACATAAGTTCCACAAAACAAAATATATACATGACACATAAAAATATATGCACTATATACATATATATACTACACGTATATATACACACAATTACAAATACATACATAGCATGTCCCAAAAGTTTTAGTGCAGCTTTAAACTTTAATAATTCTCTCTCTCTCTCTCTCTCTCTCTCTCTCTCTCTCTCTCTCTCTCTCTCTTTCCTTTCTTTCTCTTCCCTACTCTCCTTCCATTTATATAAAACTATGTTTCAGTATAATTTGCTTCCTTCATAATCTCATATATATTATTTTATGCATTGGAAAACATTTTGAGATGTGGTCCATAGGCATTATCAGATTGCCAGTGCTTAGTATAGTATCTGGCACATAGTAAAAGAAAAAAATACTTATTGCTTTTAAAAAGGTTCATAGCACAAAAATTTAAGAAGCCTTGATCTAAACTCTTATCTATTATGATGTGGAATTCATTTTAATTCCTCTCATGTCCCTGGGTTATGAGCCTTTGTGCATCATCCTCAAAGCATCCTGAGGACTCCACTTAGCAAAACTGAAAAATAACTTGGATGAAGGTCATCATTTTCATCCTCATAATCCTTCTGGTAACCATGCAAATCAACCGAACAGAGCTACGTAAGGTGAGCAACATTTGCTCTACTACTCACGAGCAATCAAATAGTATTACAAACGTGTATGTGTGTGTGTGTGTGTGTGTGTGTGTGTGTGTGTGTGTGTGTGAGGATGGAGATGGAGGAGGGCTAGGAGATCATGTCATCTAAGTCCCTTATTTTACAGGGAGTTCCAGAGAGGTCACATAACTTGCTTTAGGTAGCCTGGGTAGGAAATAGTAGAGCTGGGAATCAAATATGGGCTAACTTCTGATTCAGCACTCTTTTCACTATATTTAGGGCAACATTTTATGAGCTATGTCCATGGAATTTCTCGCAATGCTTAGAAAGAGATCCAAACAATATAAAATGGGATGCCCATAAGTGCTTAGTAAACATCACAGTGCTACATAGAATCATGACATATTTCCATCATAAGCTTCAAACAATTAATGCTTCAGAAATTAGTGTTTTATTAGCTTTTATTTTGCAAAAAGACACTCTTTTACAATTTTCAAAAATTATATAAATACGTGAACACTTTACATTTTACAGCAACAGACCATTACATTTGAGAATTTTACAAAGATCAGCATTTTAAAAACTCTGTAGATCAGAATTCTATGGCTCCTAATTACTGATTTGCAAAAATGCCGATTATAAAAGTGCTTGAGAAGCTCAGCCATTAAACCACTTTCAACGTGACGAGTTCCTGAAATATTTAGTTCTCATCTCCAAGTTTCAGTTTAGTGCACTGGTTTGCTACTTCACTCGGATAACGGAGTGGAGGTGGGATTGGAGAACCAACTCTGGTTCTCAAAGGGACAGTCCCAGGATGAACTCTAGCACCCTTTGCAGAACTGCCCTCTGCTGCTGAGGGACTGTCATTATAAGGGTTTTTGTCTGTTGTGTCGGGTTTAGTCTTGAACTGTGAGGTTATAATTCAAAATTGTGAAGGTATTCTACCAGCATGTACGTAGCAAGACTATAGAGGGATATGGTTACATGGAAAACGAAGTCAAGCTGTCTTTCTAAATACTTCACGAAATTAAATGTTCCTTACGATTTTTTCGCCAACATTCTATAACCCTACATTGTCAATTCAACCAGAGAACAAGACCTGCATGTCAAAATGGTTCCACTATGAAGCTAGTCAGGATGCTTCAAACTCTATGTCTCATCCCAAGTTGATTGCTCTTTTATCCTTGATAAATAACAAGAGAAGAAACAGTAACCACAATCTTGAATAATGACATCATTTTTGGGGGGGAGGGGAATTCCATTCATAACTGTGATCCTTTTAACAAAAAATAAGTTTAACAATCCTATATGAAAATATTGGTCATTAGAAATATAAATCCCCAGAGAACCTTAGCAGTATTCAGGGATAAATAGTTACATTTTTATTCCTATCAAAAAACCAAACGAGTCTACTATACATATTTTAAAGCTTAGTTGTCTCCAATTTTTACTTAGTAGAATTTGTTTGTTTGGTTGGTTGATTTTTGGCAAGGCAATTGGGGTTAAGTGATTTGCCCAGGGTCACACAGCTAGTTAAGTGTCTGTGTCAAGTGTCTGGTCTGAGACTGGATTTGAACTCAGGTCCTCCTGACTCCAGGGCCAGTGCTCTATCCACTGTGCCACCTAGCTGCCCCTCCTTAGTAGACTTTTTCATAAATGCCTATTTGTTCTTCAACAAAGGCCAAATAAGCTCTCCTTTGCACTGATCTCACTTTCTCTTGTCCATGGTTATTTGTGTAAATGTACCCCCTTCCACCTTTCCTTATTCCCCCATTTGATTATAAGTTCCTTTAAGAGTAAACACTGTCTTATCAATCTCTTGTCACCCATGGTAGTAGTACCTATTGGTGGTTATATCACTTTAAATAAATTGAATTAACATGAAATAACATACCCTCCAGTAACTGCAGTGCTAGTCCAACTCAGTTATACTCTTATGACTTTTGGAAGCCACCCTGGGCTTGGCCTGGGGTGATTTAAAGTTATTCGGATGAATAGCAAACTAAATGTTCAGATGACTTTGTTTTTAGAGCTCAGGGAATGATGATGTCAAATAGCACCAAGGATTTGATATTTGGTAATTCTATATTTCTCCAGAAAATAAAATTGAAACATTTAAACTTCCTCATTGGCCCAGGATTGTGTAAGGGTGGTGCTACATGTTTTCCCTGTGTGATAGGAGGTTACTGTTTGATTTATGTAAGAAAACTTACCAAATAAAGTTTCACCACTGAAATAAGACCAGTTTGTTGTCATAAAGTGTTTTTGTCTTTAGTTGTTTGGCTTTTTTTTTTCCTGTCTATTGCCCTATTTGTCCTCATCACATCCTTGGGATGAGAACAGAACTAAGTTTCATTAATTTCATTTTGCGAAAGAAATTAAGGACTAGAAAGGTAACTTGCCCAGAGTCACTGAAAAACAACAAACACAAAACAATACAAAAACAAAAACGAAAGCAACTCAACTACTTGACTTTAAACTCAGGTGATAAATGCAATTATACTCTTTCCCCCAAACAAATGCACACACACACACACACACACACACACACACACACACACACACACACACACACACACGAACAAAGTTCCTTCTGGGATTTTTCCCAAAAGAGAAATCTCCTTGGAAAGACGATATCACCAACTTTGACTTGTGTTTACCTTGACTTATTTTTACTTAAAACCTTACCTTGTATTTATTTGTTCACATGTTCACTTTCTCTTGTCCATGGTCACCTCACCACACCTAATCACCACTGGAGACTATAAGCTGCTTGATGGCTGAGACCGTTTCATTTTTGTCTCTATATGCACAAATCCTAATATATCCTTGTACAAAGTCAGCATTTGTGTATGTGTGTATAGTGTGTGTATATGTGTGTATATATGTATGTATATGAAGATATATACATATTGTGTATATGTGTGTGCACATATATATGTACATATATGTATGTGTGTGTATATTTTTTTTAATTTTAATTTCATACCCTTACTGAATGCATGCTACTTATTGTGCAGATGGTATGCTCTATTCCACTATGGTTTAGGACAGTGTCTAGGATCCTAAAGAGGAAGTTACCTACATGTCTAATCCCCCTGCTTAAGAAGAGAGCAACTCAGGTCCCATTCCTGTAAGGTTCAGGCTCAGAAGGAAAGTCTGAAAAATATGCCTGACACTTCTTTAGCCAGAGCTTTGGCTTTTCTATACTCTTAGTGAGCACCAAGGAGCATGTGAGGCACTGCAGAGGAGCTGTCTTGCCTCAAAAATAAATTACACAGTATTCCTAAATTGATAAATAGGCCCCAAATAAATATGCCAATGCAGATGAACAGTGACATTTAGTTACACTACTACAGGGGAAGTTTCTGTCTCTTACAATGTTGGTTTAAAAAAAAAAAAAAGCTTTTTCTCTCCTGGAGTGGGGAAAGAGAAGACTAAGGATATGACCTTGCAATGACAGAATTTTAACACGCTCTGAATGCCACAGAGGCAGTGCCGGGCCTGCCTCTCTCTGACATGTTGCAGTGTAAATTAGGCATTTCTGGAATGCAGTTTTTCCTCATAAAATCTGACCTAACCTAGGGGTTAAACAGCTAACTCTAAAGCACTCTTTCTCAAAAGCGTCAGATCTCATTATAATCAAAGGGGAACTTGTGCTAAAGCATTTAAATCAGACAAGGCAGGAGTGGCTTCCAGGGAACAAACCAAGTATCCAGTCCTTTGACACTTGGATGAACCAGAGGAACAGCTCCTCAGGCTGCATTTAGCTCCCAGGACTTATCTGGTGTACAAGAGGACCACCACCACGCTATCCTGCGTTGGCCAGGTGCTCTTTGTTGTCACTGATTTACTTTGCCCTCCCAAAGATTTTTGTTCAAATGTCATGCCATTCTCTGGTAGCTAGGTACCCTACAGACTGCTGAGGAAAGCCATGGTTAGTCTGTCACTTTCCTGAACAGTGGCTTACTTGGCTTGATGTTTTAAAGGGAGGTCATTGGCTTCTTCCTTTTCTGACTGTGGAGATAATCTTCCTTGTTAATTATATAATTATATGAAAACTACAGTCTTAACTTTTGTCTTTCTCCAAATGTTCCCCTATTCCTCTGTTTTGTCCCTAACCTTTTGTTGTTGTTATTCAGTCATTTCAGTTCTGTTCAACTCTTTGTGACCCCATTTGGGATTTTCTTGGCAAAGATACTGAAGTAGTTTGCCATTTCCTTCTCCAGCTCAAAGATGAGTATCTAATACTCAAAGAAAAGTGTTGGAGACCAAATTTGAACTCAGGCCTTCCTGACTCCAGGGCTGGTTCCCTATCAATTGCACCACCTAGATGTTCTTCCCAACCTTAGTCAATGACATTTAGATTGCTGGATTTCCTTTCCTATTTGGAATTTTGTAATACCTAATGGAAAGGCAGGGCTATTTGAGCTTTTGGAAAGTGGAAAGCAGAAAATACACACTCTTCATTGCATACTTATGCATTCCACTTGTGGTAAAAATCAATCCCTTTATATATATGATTACATTTATTTCATTTTTTACTAGTTTAGATAACAGTTCCCCTCTTTCCATTGTAGCCAAGTAACAATTTAGGGTTGGGCAAGCATAAAAAAGGATGCTGACTTCATTTTATTACTTTTCTACCTCTCTTGCAGGAATGGGAGCAAGAAATTTTGATATTTTAGTGCAAAGTTGAATTTCTAACATTAGAGTAATTCAGTGAAATTGAAGTCATTCAAAATAACAAGCATTCATCAAGCAGTTACTCTGTGCCAGCATTTTATTAGGTACTGGGGGTACAGTGAAGGAAGTGATGCAGTCCTATCATCAAGAACTTATAATCTATTGGTTTCTGGGAGAATAAACCCCCTATATAATTACCATCCTCATCACCTTCATTATTATAACTAGCATTTATATAGTCTTTAAGATTTGCAAAAGATTTTATATGGTATCTCATGTGATCCTCATAATGGTCTTGGGAGATAGTTGCTCTTATTACTCCCATCTTACAAAGGAGGAAACCAAAGCTGTGAGAAATTAAGTGGCTTCCCTACAATCACACAGTTAGTAAGTATGTGAGACAGAATTCAAACTCAGGTTTTCCTGACTTCTAGCCCTGCACCGCTGGCTGTATATATATGTATACACACACACACACATACATACACACACACACACACACACACATATACATATATACGTGTGTGTGTGTGTGTGTGTATACATACACACACACTAGTATGCTACAAGGCAGGATGTGATAAGAAGAAAAAAAGGAACTCAGAAAATTTGAAGAATACTATTTTTCAATACAGTTTTTCAAGTACAAAGCTGTAGTCAAAATTAATTAATCCTTTATTTCAATGCCATGTATGCTAAAGGATAATTTTTGAAAAGGAGAATCCATCTTTAAAAGACTATGTAGGTACATAGGTACAAAGAGATATTATATTGGGCCTTAAATCAATAAATTTGAGATTTGAAATCAGTTGGTCGAGTTCACAATTGTGGCTCTACTACTAAATGTCATTTGGGATGTTAGTTTCCCTCTCTGGGAACTTAATTTCCTCATATGTAAAATAAGCACCTGGAGTAGTTGATTTCTAAGATCCCTACCAGCTTTAAATGCCATCATTCTATCAGAAAAGACTAGTTATGGAGCAGCTAAGATGGCGCAGTGGATAGAGTCCGGAGTCAGGAAGACACATCTTCCTGAGTTCAAAACTGGCCTCAGACATTTACCAGCAGTGTGACTCTGAGCAAGTCACTTAACTCTGTTTGCCTCAGTTTCCTTATCTGTAAAATGAGCTAAAGAAGGACATGGCAAACTACTCCAGTATTTTTTGCCAAGAAAATCCCAAAAGGGGTTACAGAGAGTCAGAAATGACTAAACAACAATAAGAAACATTATGTTATGAATAGGAGATTTCAAACTTGAAAGAATACTATAGAGGAAGTCAGGAGATTTGAGTTCTAGTGGTTGTGGACCCACAACTTTGGGCAAGGCATTTCTCTGGGCCTCAGTTTATTCATCTGTCAAGTGAGAGGACTGGAGTAAATTACCTTTAAGGTCACTTCCAGCTGCAACTTTTTTTTTGATCCTCTAAGAAAAATATATAAATTTATAATGTTCTAAAACATGTTTTATTACAAATTTTACTGTTTCAAATTGATATGGCATCTTTTTCCCCCTAAAATGGAGTCTTTGAAACGCTGAAGCCTTCTTGGTACCAACACTGTTAGCAGCAACAACCTGTTTGTCTCTAGCAAGTGTTTTTAAACAATATCACATAATTTAAATCCATCCCCCATGGTGATGGTTCAAAGTAAATGCTTATTTGGGAGCTACAGACTTTCTGGTTCAATGGATCAACTCATCAGACTGCACTACACTGGATAAGTCACCAAGCTTTTTTTGTGTTTATTTTTAAACTATTTTCCAATCACAACTCTTACAGTGGGGGCTTTTCAAGTCACTGAAATGAAAAATAGCCAATCATTCATTTCAATCCCTTATTTAAAAATAAACAAATGGAAAACTAAGTGAATTGTTATATTTTCCAGATAAGTGGGATCTAATGTAAGTCACCAAGCAAACAGCATGAAACAATTATGGGATCTCATTGTCACTGGAGAGATTTTCATTCATGATATAGAAAAATACCGCTTCTCTTCCACAGAAACCTGTTAAAATGGACAAGATTCTCGAGGAAGGGAAAGCTCTGATGGAAAAATTCCTTTGGAAGAGTCTTTATATTGTTGGTGAATTAAGCAGGGAATTTAGGCTTTCTTTTTTATTTCACCGGGTTAATTTCTTGGAATATTCCCAACAATTATTTGAATAATGCCCTAACTAATTAGGATATTATCTAGAATTTTGAGCCAGCAGAGATGAGATTGTGTAGTCTGAACCCTGGATTTTACAGTTGTGGTAACTGAGGTCCAAGGAAATGAAAGATATTGCTAAAGATCACACAGCTGATAAGATAGTTTTTCAAAAATGTCTAACTAGCTTGCCATTTGATAGAAGAGGGATTTGTCCAAGGTCAAAGTCTAAATAGGGATGGAGTAAAGTTTAAAATTCAGTTCCTGTGACTCTCAATCTACTAGTAGTATATCTAAAACCAGCCACTGCATACAGAGATTGACTTTTTTTCTGAAATCTGGTAAAGTTATGTCACTAAAAAACTGTTTTCTTTCCTTTTCAAATAGAAAATAAGGAAATGGGGGGGGGCACACTCTTCCATTCAGTAATTGTAGATAGGTTGAACTACAGTTAAGAGCTACCAGAGAAAGCAGTTCTTAAGGAGACTGAATCTCTTGGTCATTCACAATTTAAACCCTGATGACTCACCTAATAATGAGCCTTACATACACTCTAGAAGTGTAAGACTTTGGCTTTGGAAGAAGCTAGGATAGCCAACAAAGCAAACTCTTGCCTGAATTTAACACATCATCAAGGTAGTCTATTGGGGCTGAACCTGCTGTTTCTCCAGTATAAAGAACTGTCTGATAGGAAAGCTGCTACTACAAATGCATCACTGCCTACTCTGAAATATATAGTCTTACTGAGTTGCATAGAGCACTGATAGGTTAAGTGACTTAATAATGCAGGGTCATATACCCACAGGTAGTGCTGAAACTCAGTTCTTCTTGGTCCTGAGGATTGCTTTCTCTATACTACATGAAGAATCCTTAATCTAGATTCCATGATTTTGTTTTTTAGAAAGACTTTGGTAACTGTATTTCAGTATGATTGGTTTTCCTTGTAATCCTGTGTATTTTATTTTGTGCATTTAAATACATCATTCTGAGGAGTTCATAGGTTTCACCAGACTGTGAGAGGCTATCCATGAAATGCAAAAAGGCTAAAACTACTGTACCATTCTAATCTATGTCTCAATTCATAAGAGTGTTGAAAATAGGCATGGCATATCATTTAACAAAATAATTTTATACTCAACTGTTATCTAAGACATCTTTCCTGACATGCTTTTCTCCCCTCCCTCCCCAGCTGTTAGTGCTCCTAACAGAAAAAAAAATGTGTATTTATTTTTACACATTTATATTTGATTTTTTTGTGCTCATGTTATACCTCAGTAGAATGAACGCTCTTTGAGGGTAGTAAGTTTTGGGTTTTTTGTGTCTTCAGGCCTAGTACAATGCCTGACACATAGGAGGAGCTTAATAAATGTTTGTTAAGCAATACTGAGTGTATTAAGTAAAAAAATTCAGCTTCTCTCTTCAAGTCATTTTCATATAACACTCCATAAGCTCCTCCCATTCAATCAGTGAGCTCCATGTGATTTTAGAGTAAGCCTTGAGCAAAATGTTATTGGTGAATCTGAATCCGTGTGACATTGATTGCATATCATAGGACTTCCTCCAATTCCTTTCTCATCCCCAATCTTTTGGTTGAAAATAACCTCTCCTTCTTCAAAATTATCATGGCACATTGGACTTCTCCTTTGTACCCATAGTATTCTGCAGGGAGGTCCTACTTGAATATGTACCACATTCCCATCATTCACTCCACAATACGCCTTGATAATGGCATCTGTGCTCAACCTGCCCCAATTTCACTCCTGACCTCTAGTACCTACTAGTACACACACACACACACACACACACACACACACACACACACACACACGCAAATATACATATATACACACAAAGATTTTATGTACATAGTTTGCGTGTGTGTGTGTGTCTGTAATAAGGGGAAGGTACTGGAAGTGTATGTGTGTATATGTGTGTGTGTACATGTGAGTGTATGTCTAAATATGCTATGTGGATATATGCATATATACATATACATATACATGCATGTATACATAAGTCTTACATGTGCAAAGCTTTTTTCCAAATTTTGTCTTCCCATTGGAATGTAAACTCACTGAGAGCAAAGGCCATTTTATTTTTTTTCCTTTCTTTGTATTCCCAAAGCCTAGCAGATAGTTGGCAGGTAATAAATGCTAGTTAACTGACTGTGATTTTTCATCTTTATATCTTTAGCATACTTCAAAAATGTTTGTTAAATGATATTGAACAATGTCATGTAGAAATAAACTTGCATGCCAAGCCCTCCTGATTAAACCATTGTACCAATTTGTAATTGAGAGACACGTACACATTTAAATAACACAGACTGATTCTGCAGTGAAGCAAACCTATCCCTTTCTGAGCTAAGAATTCCATGGTTCATTAACTGGAGTCTCAGTAATAGCTCAAAAAAAAAAAGACAGTAGGAGGAGGCAGAAATTGAGTATAATGTTAAGAATATTTATTATATATCATTGCTGAGATTAGATGTTGCAAAATAACATCTTTAATACTGGAGTTATTAGCTCTGTAACCTGTAATAACTGATTCTTAATGCCAGAGTTAAATTGCAAAAATTCTAGTGGCATGTGCCTGGTAAAATAACCACTTTCTGCTTATGTAAAGTGACACTTTCAGTGATCTCAGAGAGTTCCACAGCCAAGGAATGCCCACGAATATCTTATTCTGTGCAAGCTTAGAAAAGAAGTGAAGTATTTTATTCTCCAAATTTATATTAAACAGATTCTCAACAAAGAAGGGCTCTACCATGAGAAGATGCAAAGAGCATCTTTGCTCAAAGGGAAGGAGTAACAATCATCAAGATACTGTACACACATAATATCCCATTTTTCCTCCTTTTTATAAAGAAGGGTCATAAATTCATGAAATTTTAAAGGCGAGAAGGACTTTAAAGCCATCTACACCAACCCCCTTCCTGATTTTACAAATGAAAAAACTGAGGCTCAGAGAGGTCAGATGATTTTGACAAGACTATAAAGTTAATTGGTGGAAGAGGTCCTCTGATACTCAGGCTAATGTTTGTTTGTTTGTTTGTTTTCCCAAAGACCAAAGAAGGTAAGGATGGGACTATGAGGACATTTGGTTCAACCCCTGTCAGGGAATAGTAGAATCCCTGGACTGAATACAAGGCTAAAATTAAAACATAAAAATATATATGCCATATCCATACTCACACAAACTTCCATCCCATAGCCTAGGAGCTGTGGGCATTAAATGGAGGTATCAGCATCAGTAGTGAAGTGGCTTGATGTTGACAGAGTACCCGTATTAATAAAGTGTCCTGGGTTGCTGTGTCTAAAATATTAGTACATTTGCCTAGAGGTTTTTTTTTCCAAATTAAAACTATTTTGTTTGTATACAAAGCACAGAAGGTAGTCTGACTTTATGTATGAATTTTTAATTTTGATCAATCTGGAACCTGTTCAACCAAAAATAACTGAAGGATGACAGAGGCAATCAGCCTCGTGAGGAGAAAGTTCAGCCACTCAATGGGGAGCTCTTCAATCAGCCATAAAATCAACCGTGTGTATCTAATGGCTTTCTTTTTAATGCAAGCATTGAACACCAAATCATGGTAGTCCACACTTTGCTGATCCTCTTTGGTTCCCAGATTAAACTCATGTGGATGGATCATCATTCTTCCATCTCCCCTACATTAACATTTTAAATAATCATAAATAAGAAAACCTCACTATTCTTGGGCACTCATTATCTGTTGACTGTGGCTGACTTTAGAAGTCTAAAAAATTGCACTAGATCCTTTTGAAGAGTCCATCCTTGTCCTTGTCAGTTCCCAAGTGCTTTCAGCTGAAAGACTCCTTATTGTATTCAAATTTTGTCCCATAAGCATTGTTCTGGTTACTCAGCTGATGAAGAGTCTTGGAAATTGAACTGGGTCCACAGCAGAAAACACCAACTGTTTTCCTGGTAAGAATTAGGAAGGTGGGGGTAGGGAGTAGAAAGCCACAGAGATAATTAATTCAGTACATGAAGATAAATGTATTAATGAATTATGACTTGCATATAAAAATGGCTATTGAAAGCTCTTCTGATTGTTGTATTCATAAAGCATATTATTTACCTCATTCTGCCCAGACAAGATCTCTGGATGGAATATTGCTATCAGTACCTATTCAGTTCTAGTTAATAAAATGAGTAAGTGAGTTTCCTGATACTTTTCCATAATGGATTACCAGCACCAATCTGGGACAGCTGATTCCCAGTATAGGGGATTTTCTCCATTCATTTTCTTCTCATGAATCACCTCATATTTCTGTTCCAATGATTCTTCATTGGAAATGAGCAATAAAGAAAATGAAGAAAGAACTTTTCCATTCCAAGAAGTCATTTTAAAACCACTAATTTCAATTCAAATTCAAAACAAAAAAAATTCATGAGTATATGAAATCAATAACTTCATACACATGTCAACTTCATCAAGAGGGTTCCTATTATTCATTAATGCATATTTGTTTTTAAAGCATTGTCTAAACAAACTAAACAAGCCCTCCCCCTACCGCCTTCCTGAATACAGGTATTTAGTTGAAACTTTCTAATATACCTAACAGGAGACATTGTATATTGTAGTCGCGTTTCTATCTTATCCCCACCCCACCTTTCAACAGGGTTATAGAATTCACAAGGGCAGGGCCAATGCTTTAGCTAAGCTTTCTAGCTACCCTAAGGCCCAGATCACTGCTTTATACTCAAAAGGCACACGATAAATGTTTGTTGAATAAATTAATAATAATGATAACAAGAACTTATACCCCTCCTGTAAGAGAGAGGGAAAAAAAGCCCTAGGTTTGTAGCTGAAAGGCCTGCATTCAGGTCCTACCTCTGCCAATTATTATTTTTTTGTACTTTGAGAAAGTCTCTTAATCCAATTGGCCTCAGGTTCTCACTCTGTAAAATGAGGAGGTTAGACTTAGATGACTTGTAAGGTCTCTTCCAGCTCTAAATTTCTAAAATTTTCTATGAAAATCTATGAAACTACAGAATTTACACAGCACATCAAGGTTTCTGAAATGCTTTCCATATAGTACATTATTTGAGTTTCAACACAATCTGCAAAGCAGATGCAATTTTAATTCTCATTGTACAGGTAAGGAAATTGACATCCTTGGAATGCCTTTACATCAAGGTAAATTCCACAAATCCTTATCAGCTCAACTGATGTGCTATAGTGCATACCACTGGGCTGCTAATAATGGTACCCTCTTTAAAATATACACTTTTAATTAAAGGTGTGGCAAATAATCAGTTCTGGGGATCTTAATTAGATATTTAAATTAGGGAATATAAGGGAATATAATGTGTTTGAGTCTGACATCAAACCCTAGTAGCATGTCTATAGGTACTTCACTAAATAAAAGTTCATTCTTTTCATCTGTAAAATCAAGATACTAATATTCATGCTCCCTACCTCCCAGGATTGTTGTAGAAAACATATTCTTTAGGTTATAATGTAAAGCATAAATCTGTTTTGTTTTACTATTTTCCTGGGTAGAGCTAAGTGTATGAGGCAGTTAGGAAGCCCATTAAGTGTAGTCCTAGATGAATTTCAGGAAGTCTGTTCATGTCTCATTTACTGTGCAGGGTGATCTCTTTGTAATCCTCCAGTTAAAATGTGAAGCCTTAAATTTATCTTTATCTCAACTATTCTTTTTCTTGCATCCCCTATCACAGAGGTAGAAGGTGGACAGTACAGAATGATGAAAATGCCAAGGAAAGAAGGAGGAGTGACGAGGACCAAAGAAAACTTTTATGGGAGGAAAAAGGCAGCCCTCCAAAGCATACATAAAATATAACATAAAATAAGATCTTTGACAGAAGGAAGTATTTCTTGTTTATTTTAGTATATATCCCAGAGTCTACCTCTTCATGCAGTAGGCGCCTCATAAACATTTGCTTACATATGGAATGAATGGATATAATACGTCTCTTGTACAAAAGCTATTAATTACAGGAAATTGAGAAGCAAAAGTCTACTCATTCTCTAATTATTTTTTTTCATTTAAGTAAGTCTTAATGTTTTCTGAGTAGATAGTCAACATTTCTTAGTGTTTTCCTATTTGTTAAACCCATTTTGTAACATAAACATTATTGTTATTTTTAATACTCATAAATTATATTAAGTTATTGCATAAAGCAGTATGAACAAATATGTTCATTCACATATTCTCCTATCCTCACTTTTCTTTCCATGTATGTGGTATTTTTGTCTCCAAAAGTAGCTGATGCATCAAAAAGCTGTATTTCCCTTTCATCAAATATTATGTTTAAAAATCCAGGATAAAGGATACATTTTAATTGGTATAAAGGATAGATTGCTAGAATTAAAGACAGGAAGATGTAAGTTCAAATTCCAGTCCTATACTTACTAGCTGTATGTCCTGGGCAAATCACTCAATTTCTTTAAGCCTTAGTTTCCTCAACTATAAAATGCAAGGGTTGGACTCAATGAACTCTAAAATCCCTTCTGGCTCTAAATCAATGATCCTTTAAAGAGTGGTCCCACAGCAGACAGTGATAGTGTAATACAAAATGTCAACAGCAGATGGTGCACATCAGCTCCTCTGAGACAGCTCAAAAATATAGCCCAATTTCTGAGCAATTGGACAATGTTGTTTTTAACTTAAAAAAAAAAACAGCAACATGAGCCAATTGAAAAAGCAAGAACAACTCAATGATTCCAGACGAATTAATTAGAAATGACCCTCTAGTCTATTGGTAACTTTGATTTCTTAATTAAGCAAAACTTCAAGGAAGGTGACATGATTGTAGGATTCTATCCCTGCTAAGAATACAAATACCCTCATCAGAAGTTGCTTCTAAAGGCAACACAGTGGTTGACACTGTAACTAACTAGAAGTATCCAAATCAGCTAAGAGGGAGGTCTTACCTCACCTTGTTTCTGCCCCTACACATACACAAGCCAAATGGAACTCATCCAAGGACATGCTCACATTGGATGGGAAGACATGCATGGGGCACATTGTTGGAGGGAGTACACAAACCAATAACTCCTTGAGGTCTGGGAATGTTTCATTTTTATCCTTGTATCCCCTTACATCTTCCTGTCTTTAATTCTAGCAATCTATCCTTTCTACCAATTAAAATGTATCACCTATCCTAGATTTTCAAACATAATATTTGAAGAAAGGGCAGTACAGCCTTTTGATGTATCCTCAATGCCTAGTAGAATGGTTGGCACAAAGTAGGCACTTACTCCTTGTTGACAGACTAAGTAACTAAAGGGGATGTTGACAATGATAAGATCAGAGAGCTGGAGAATTCTTAGAGGAATATCTAAAAAAGAACTATATTTTCTTTTGGAGATGTGTAGAGAAGATTCAGACTATAGATAGTCAAGTCTAGTTAGTTAGCATTAATTTTCCATCACTCCTGTTTTATGTGCTTTCATGTTATGAACACCCTTTTCTCCCTGCCCCCCTTAGAAAGTTATAATATCACAAACATTCCTTTTTAAAAAAATATTTTCAAGCATTTGTACAAGTTAGCTTTTACCTAACTTCCTTTGTAATTAAGGTCTAATATCTGAATTTGGGGTTTGAATTATTTTCTGGCTACAGAAATAAAAGTTGTTTGGGGCAAATGTGATCTATTGTCTCCTGCTGAAAATTCATAAACAAAATCATGTTTCTTTCCATTTAGTGTATTTTAAATACCCCTATAAAATCATCTGGGGAAAAGATTCTCTGAAAGTCCTATTCAGATGTCTCATTGTGGCATGGAGATGATCCTTGTTTCTTGAATGCTAAGGCAATGGAGCAAAGCCTCTGACAAGTCCCACATTTAGCCTTTGGAACAGTCTCCATTTTTTGAGGACTAACTTAGCCAATTACAACGAGATATATCACCAGGAGATTGGCCTCTTGGTGATGTTTCTTTTTTGTGACAAATTATTAAAAAATGAAAAAATATATCTCTCAATCTGTAGGGGGAGGAAGCAAACTTCTACCTACGAAGTGATGGTGGTAGAGTGATGAGAAAAGGAACAGAGCATTCTTATGAAACACATAGTTTGTAGACCATCTACAAACTTCAATTAACTATTAGTGCTCAAACTTTGGAAAGCACATGGACAAGGCTTGCATAGGCTGGGCAGGTATGTTTTGTCGTGATCTCTAGAGATAATTTCTGAACTGATGAAATCATAGCTCTATTGGAATACTAAGATGAGAAAGTGCTATTCAAGACTCGGTTCAGTTGCTATTTCCTACAGGAAACTTTCCCTGAGTCCCTAGTAATTAGTGCTCCGTTCTTCCTTATTCTATTTTATCATATTATATTTACTCATCTGTTTGCTTGTCATATGCCTCAGAATATAAACTCCTCAAATGCTAGGGAATATTGAATTTTTGTCTTTTTTCCCCAGTGTCTTTGAGAGAACAGCAACTTAATACACATATTAAAGCAAATTGAAATTTCATCATTTAAACATTTTCCTATTTTTTAAACTTAATCATTTAAAAACAAAAAAAGGAAGTTTCACTAGTAAAAGAACCAAAGTTCATATTATGCTAAACCTGCAATAGCCAAGTGAGGATTTATAGTCTCTCTGCCACAGAGATGGAAGGAAGAAGCTGGGACAATAGCACATACTCTTGATAGAGACATACCAAATTGAAAGGGGTCTGTACTACCTCCATTTACTAGTTCTCACTGACTCTAGGTTTCAAGTAAAGAAAGTACTCACAGAAAAGTGGTCATGTTATTCCTTAAAAAATTTTAGTTAGAGAGAAACAGTGTAGAATTAAGAATAAAAAAAAGATTTTTCTCTCCCTTCTGTTGTGTCAAGAATATCCACACACTTAGGAGAATAACTTTACCAGTGTGAATAGCCTCAGAATGGAGTTCACACTGAGATTCCTGATGCTGACAAACAGTTGAGGAACAAGGTGCAGAAAGTCTTAATGTGATTTCTGAGGTAGCTGTAAATTAAGCTGGCAGAACCCCAGTATTTACTAAGAGAACAACAACTGAAGACAAGCATAATTAAATAAAAGTTTGAGATGTGTTAACTCATTCTAGATAGTATGGAACCTTCATATACTTGTTTCAAATGAGGTATCTCACTTGTACATAAACTCCCATATTGTTAGAACTGGAAAGAGCCTCAAAACATATCTAGTCCAACCTGCTGATGTTCCAAATGAGAAAACAGATCCAAAGGAGTGACTTTTCAGTGAATATGGATAGAAAGCTAAGTGGAAGAAGTGGGACTACAATGCAGATCTTTTGACCTTCAGGCTGGCAGTTTTCCCCCTTATGCTACAATGCTACCAGATGTCATTTTATATAGCTATAATGTGTTCATCATTTTCTTATTTCTTATTTCTAAAGAAAAATTGAGGTATGATGACTTCAGAATCAGAGGTCCTGAATTCAAATCCTATCTCTGATACTACTTTCATAGCCTTGTTAAGTAATTTAAACTCTCTGGGCCTCAGCTACAAAATAAAGAGGTTGTAGTAAATGGCTTCTTGGGTCCCTTCCAGATGTAAATCCATGATTCTATGATTTTATTACTTAGAAGAAAAAGTCAGCTAGTCTATGCTAGGTAATTATCATGGTGTAGTCAAAACAGTAGTAGACTGAAGTAAGCAGATTTAATAAGTCCCTTAAATTCTGTGAGCCTCAGTTTCTTCATTTGTAAAATGAGGATAATAGCACCTACATGAAAGAGTTTGATGTTGCTGAATGAACTACGACATGTAGAGAGCTATACAAACATTAAAATGCTGTATAAGCATCAACTAAATTACATTACCATACAGGTAGGTAGGCAGCACAGTAGATAGAATGCTAAAGTCAGGAACACCTGAGTTCAAAGTCTAGACTCGGATATTTACTAGCTGTGTGATTCTGGGCTAATCTCTTAACCTCTCTCTGACTCAGTTTCCTCAAATGTAAAATGGGAAAAATAATAGCAACAAGTGCTGTTGGGAAGACAGAATTAAATAATATTTGTAAAGTTTAGCACAGTGCTTTGTACATAGTAGGTGCTTAATAAATCTTGTTCCCTTCCTACCAAATAAGGAAGAGTCTCCTCTGCTGGTGACCCAAATGCAAATACATGATCATAAGCCAAGGAATATTTAGGTACAGTGAAGTGATCTGAGCCAGTTTAGTGCATCTGATAGAGCCCAACAATAGCAATAAATATTGACAATGATAAAATTTATGCAGCCTGTGAAATATTAGAGAAGTACCTAACAAAATAATTATATTTTCTTTTGGGGATATGTAGAGTGGGGTCAGAGTATAGATAGTCAAGTTGGCTGGCACTAATTTTCCATCATTCATGTTTTTATAAGGACACGAAATACCATAATATGTGTTCATATTATGAACACTCTTTTCTCCCCCCCTTTATAGTTTATGAAACCATATCACAGACGCTCCAATTTCAAAAAGTATTTTCAAGTCTCTATATATGTTTTCAAGTTACCTTTTAACTAACTTCCTTTGTACTTAGGGCTTAATGTCTGAATTCTGGGTCAGAACTATTTTCTAGCTAGAGGAATAATAGGCATTTGGGGCAGATGTAATCAGTTTCATTCAACTCAGTGACATGATTGGACTTAAGCCCATCATATGAAAAGATAAGATCTATGTTTTACAAATACGTACACACACACACACACACACATATACCCATGTTTTCTTCATGAAAATGTTCCTTTATAACAGAGAAAAGATAAGAATGAGAAGAGTGAAGGAATGAAAGAGAAGAAAAAATTGTGTTGGTTATGCTACTGATGAAGAATGAATTGTTGACTCAGCTGAGCAGTAGATGGGATGAAACAAAAAATTCCACCTGGGTAAGGGAATGAAAACAATAAGTAGAAAAGAAAGTAAAAGAAAGCATTGAATATATTCACAGAGAGTGCTAGAAGTGTCATAGATTCGTCTTGAATGGGGAGTCTGGAAGGTATAGGAATAACCAATTTTACCTTTAAAAAGGAAGCCCTGGCACTAGAACCTTAGGAAGTTGGTGGTTGGTGGCTCGATGAGCACAGGAAAGCTGAAACTTGGAAGCATGTTGAAATCTGAGTAGAACTAAGAACTAGGAATGAAAAGGCAGGCAGCTCCTGGAACCAAGCAGGGGATGACTCTGTGTGGGGGTGGGGGGGGGGGGGGTGCATGTGTGTATACACATATGTGTGTGTGTGTTCTAATGAGGAAGGATTCAGGACATGAGGGAGCAGGAAATATTCCTGAAAAAGCCTCAAGGAAGTAGCCCTAATCAGAGCAGCAAAATGAAGATGAGAACTTAAAGTCAGCCTTAACTAGCTGTGTAATTTTGGGCAATTCCCTTGATTCTGTACCTGAGTTCCCTCAACTGTTATATGAGAGGATTAGCCTAGATTCATTTCAGTTCAATTTAACAAACGTTCATTAAAGCATCTACAAGACACAAGGCACTGTGCTAGATCCTATAGACATCAAGATGAAAAACTTCATTTTATGTGACATCAAGATCCTTATAATTTACTTGAGGTGAGGGGAGAGATATGACATATAAGGATGATCCAAGGTAGAATGTGAAAGAAGCAAAGGAAGGACCCAGACAAAATATTCTAAGAAAAGTTGAAAAAAAAAGAAATTATTTTCAATTAAAGGAATGGGTATGGGGAGTTATCAGGAAACGTTTCATGGATGAGGTAGCACCTGAGCTGAGCTTACATGAATGCATGGTACCTAGAGATAACAGGAAACAGTTAGTAGATCTGTTTGATTGAAATGTAGAAGATAAGATGGGCAATCATATTAAATAAAGGTAGATGGAAATCAGATTATAAAGAGCCTTATTTTTAATGTCATGTATTTTATTCTATAAGCAATAGGGAGGCAGAGACGCTTTTTCCACAGGTGAGTTATGTGGTGAGAGTTGCACATAAGGAAGATTATTTGGGTGGCTCTGTGAGTCCTTCCTTGAGAGGAAAAAACTGGTGGAAGAGAGACCAATTAAAAGACTATTACAACAATCTAGATTCTCTACTGGTATGGGTTTCTAGAACTCAAGGTCACTTCCTTGACATTATGAGATGTAAGTGGACTATATTATTTTTGCTTATTCAGGTCAGTCTTTCCTCCACTGAGGCGGAAATTGCAGCATTTCTATGTGCAAGTTTTCACAGTCATTCTTTAATATTAATAATATTTACATAGATCTTTAAGATTTACAAAGCACTTTGTACATGTCATCTAATATCCTCACAACAACCTGGGAAGTAGGTGCTATTGTTATCCCCATTTTACAAATGAGATAACTTAATAGACAGAGGTTAAGTCACACAGCTGGATAGTGTTCGAGGCCAAAATCACAATCAAGACTTCCTGACTCCAGATCTAGTGTTCTATCATCTGTACCACTTAGCTGCCATCTGAAGTTCATCTAAAAAAAGGAAGTACTCTAATAATGCATCCTAAAACATTTCAATATTGCATTTACGTCAGCTACTGTGATACCTTAGAAAAGCAAACACCATAAGTGATGATATTAATTTAATCACTAACTACGTTTCAAAATCCTATAGGATCAGTACTTACCCTCTGTTACATTTGGCTATTTCATCAAAGAGAAGTTTCCATCGAGGTCTTCCAATAAAAAGTCTAGAATTCAGTGCTTGATACTTTTCACCAATTATTTTCTGCCAAAAATACAATGTTTCATTTTGCACGACTTACAGATTTTTTGAGATAACCCACTGCTCTGACATTATTCCTAACACCACAGCTCCCTACCAAATCATGAAGAACATTTAAGAATTAAGTGGCAAGGCATTAACTGTTACTTTTAGGAATTATTCTTTTCCTCTTTTTCCTTACAATTGCCTTGAATGCCATTCTTACAAATTACAAATTGCAATTTCTTTGACTTGTTTGTTTAAACAACCATAGTGTGTAACAAAGAATGTGATTTAATTATTCATTCTCAGCACAGATATTTTATAGATGCTGTTACAACACAAAGACTAATGTCATAGCTAACTAATTATACAAGTGAAATACTACGAAGGAGCACCATAAATTTGAAAATATATTTGCAGCCATGACAAGTTTAATATAAAAGAATGGTCTGAAGGTCTTGGTGTAGTGGCAATGTATACAATGGTCTCTCAAGACATGTTTGTTGACTAAATGATGCTTACAATTAACAAGAAGTAATGGAATTGAATAGGAGGGTTAGAGTAGAGAGAGATATGATGTTGCCAGCAGGCAGAGCGCTAGACAGGAAGTTGAGGTAGAAATCAGGACATTAACTGTGGTAGAATGGCACCTAGTCATACCTAATGTGTAGGATGATTCAGAAATGAAAGACAAAAAAATTTCTAAAGTCAAACCATAACCAATGAACTAAATCAACCATAAAGCACTATAGGAATGTGAGTTGTTGTAGTTATTATTATCACTGTGGTTATCTGTCTTACTCTTCAATGCTAGATTTTCTTGTAAGGAAATTAGGTCAAATGTGCATTCATCTTCTCTCTCTATTGACACCCCCCCCCCCCCCCAAACCAGCACAGAGAACCTTCATGAAAGCATACCTACTGTTACAGGCTGTATGCAGACCACTGGAAGCCACTGATAGCTTCAAGGATAATCAAAGGGAATTTTAAGCACAAGATTCTGAGGAGAAGGCCCTTGGGACAGAACGTCTTTAAAAAAAATGCCTTAAAAGATAGCTTTTTGCTTGATGGCTTCTTCTTTTAATTACCTGAGGGCTTCAGCTGCCATGCCAGATCTCCCCATAACAGGCCTCATAAGCCTGCTGCCATTTCAGACAGCCTTAGTCACATACCTGTATTCCATCTGTCTGACTGAGGTACAGCTGGATGTTCACATAGTCAGGCCGGTTCTCCTGCCAAAGCTGGGAGGATAGTAAAAAAAAAAAAGATACCAGCGCATTGTTTTATTTTTTCCTGCACACATTATTTCCTGCCAAATTCTATGTTTTTCTGATTCCAAATTCTGCCAAAACTGGGACCTACATATCACATATCCAATTCTGAACAAAATATTGTTCAAGGTACTGAGGAAGATGCAAAGTTTAGAGAAAATATAGTCTCTGTCCTTATGGAACATACAGTTTGTAAGTATATTTTTTTAAAAAAAGGTATAAAAAGCGCCATGTGATGTCTGAGAAAAGGTCAGTATTCAAAGAAAATATGAGCAGAGATAAAGAAATCAAGGGTATTTGAGTTTAGTATTAAAGGGTCTGTAATGATCTAGTGGAAGAAAAGGCTGAGAAAAAACATTCCAGGAATAGGAAACAATATAAACAAAGACAAAATTAGGAAATCATAGGAGATTCAGAGGATTGCTAGTGCCTTCTGAGATGACCTTCTTTGTATATATCTCATATGTACATACATGTTGTCTCCTTCATTAGAATGTGAGCTCCTTGAGGCCAGGGACTATGTTTTTAATATTTTTTTATATATCTCTAGTGTTTAGTACCGTTTTTGACAAGCAGTAAGCATTTAGTACATGTTTATTGAGTGATTCATTTATAGGTAACAATAGAGAGATACAATTATACTGAGGAAAATTAGGCAACAGTGAAGGATAAAATGGATGGCAGAGAGAATGGAGATGGATAGCCCTCCATTAAGGGAAAGTAATCTCAATAATCCAGATGGGTTGTAATGATGTCTTGTTGAAGGTTTTCACCATGGTGGTGACAATAGGAAGACAAAAAAAAAAGGAAATAGATTTAAGAGATAGTGCTGAAGGAAGTTCATAGGGATTGTATTTTTGAGCAGAGGTAAGAGTCAAAAAGAGCCTCATGGTTTCAAATAAGGGAGACCAGATGGCACCACTAACAGAAAAATGTAAAATCAAAATGCAGCAACAGGTCTAAAAGGCAAGATCAAAACTTCAATCTTGAATATTATAAGTTTTAAGTAATGGTGAGACATTTAGATGCAAGTATTCTTTACATAGTTCTAGTTCCAGGTCTGGAACTCAGAAGAAAGGACAGAGCTGGAGATAATGACTTGGGAGTCATCTATATAGAGGTGGCATTTGAAAGCTTGAGACTGAATGGGATTGCCAAGGGAGAATTTAGAAGAGGGCCAGGGACACACCCTTGATGGAACACTCAATTTAGGAGATAAAAAAGTAAAAGCCAATGAAAGTAAATTAATAATAATAATAATAATAATAATAATAAATACCTAACATTTATATGGTGCTCTAAGATTTGCAAAGGACCTTATAAAAACTATCTTATTTGATCTTCACAACAGCCGTGGGAGGTAAATGCTATTATGACCTTCATTTTACAGTAGAGGAAACACTATTAGTGTCAGCTGAGGAAACTGAGACAAGATGTGGTTAAGTGACTTGCCCAAAGCCACACAGATAATAAGTGGCTGAGGCTGGATTTAACCTCAGGTCTTCCTGATTCCAGGCCCTGTGCTATATTCACTGCACTACCTACCTGCCTCCAGAACTGAAGAATAAGGATTAAAAATAAGTTACTCGTTACTAAAAGGATATTGTTGACTTTTAAGAGAGTTGTTTCATTAAGAGTGGTAGGCAAAGAGAAAAAAAAGATTGCAAAAGGTTAGGGAGAGAATAAACAATAAGAATTCAATTAACCAACAAGCATTTATTAGGCACTATGTGCCAGGAACCAGGGTACATGCAGAGGATACAAGGCAAAAACAAAAATTCCTGCCATCATTGTCTCTGGGAAGATGAGATGTGTACATACACATAGATATATACCAGTGTGTGTGTGTGTGTGTGTGTGTATGTGTGTGTGTGTGTGTGTGTGAAATAAATACAAAGTAAGTGGCTGAAGGGGAGGCACTCCCATCTGGAAGCATCAAGAAAGGCCTCATGAAAGGTACTGCACTTGAACAGAGCCCTGAAGAAGGCTAAGGGTTCTAAGACATGCAAGGGAGGGGTACGTTTCAGCCGTGGTGTACAGTCCGTGTGTAGGCCCAGATACAGGAGACAGAATGGCACGTGCGAGGAGCAGCAAGAAAGGAAGCTTGGTTTGCTAGTGGAGTGTAAGTAGAGAAATGTAGAAGTCTAGAAAGTCAGTTGGGGTTAGGGTGATTTAAAATGTGAAAGAACATTTTTGTATTTGATCCTCAAGGTTACAGGGAGCCAGTGACTTGGTCAGATCTGCATCTCAGGAAAATCACTTTGACAGCTGTAGAGAACAGATTGAAAAAGAAAGATCTGAGGAGACAAGAGTAATTAGGATGTAATTGCAATAGTCCAGGAGAGAGGCAATCAGCTTGTGAACTCGTATAGAAGCATACGAGGCATCTATGCACGTTTTTGAAAAGTTACAGAGATGATATATTCTTAATCCTAAGCAATGAATCATATTTTTAGGTCTAATAGCCACTTTGGTTCTATGCTTCTATCCATTCTGTTGGAATTTACCATGAAGTAAATGTAAGTTGCAACTCAGAAAATGGTGTTTAATTTACTTTGCAATTTTCAATTCCTACCTTTTAGTTACCAAATGTAAATGCCACCTCCTCTATGAAGCTTTGCTTGCTACACCCAGGTCATTAACAACTTTCTCCCTTGGACCTCACATAACGCTTTTGTTATGTTCCTCTATCACACTCAGCATGTATCATATATTAAGTATTGTAATTGCACGTTTGTACTTTCTCTTTTCACTAAACTGTAAGCTCAGGAAGCAGCAACTTTGTCTTACCTAAACTTTGAATCTTCCTCAGGACCAGGGATAGCATTTAGTATATAGTCCGTTCAAAACACAGTTAAGGGCTTAAAAAAAATGTTTGTTGAATTGAATTGTTTGGTGCCTACCTAATCACAACAGATAAATATTGCACTTTATATTCAGTCCCTAAAGCTCTTAAGGACAGGTATACAGATTACCTGCAGAGCAGGTACTCCCTAAAGGCAGGAAAGTAAGAACCTAAATAGATTTAAAATTCTCCTTAGAAGCCAACAGGGCTGTTACCACCTTCACAGGGTTTCTGTGCAGAAAGAGGTTTGAAAATCTTAAAGCGCAATAGAAATGTGTGGTTATAATTATTAGGACAGCACAATACTTTGCATATAACAGAAATTTAAACATTTTTGCTGAATAACAAAAAAAAACTCAGAATTTTTCAATTAGAAAAAGATGGAAAGGTTATCCCTTTCTCCCTTTTCTAAGAGTTTTCCTTGAGCATAGTTGGGAGTAGGGGGGGGCAATATCATCAATTTAGACCCGGAAGATGACCTTAGAGGTCATTTAGTCTTCATTTTGCAGACAAAGAAATTGAAGCTCAGAGAGATTCAGGTTTCACCAGGAGTGAATGGCTGACCTCCAAAGTGAGATCTTAAGTCCTTTGCCTGTCAATCCACTGATTTTTCCACCACCATGCTGAGGCTATATATATTCAATCACTGTGCTTCCCTGATAAAGCTAACTATGCTTTCCCTACCCTTTCATCCCCACAGCCCTGTTTTTCTCTGGTTTTCCATAGAGCTTCTTGACACATTGGTCATTATTGACAACAATCCAGCTGATTCTTTTAAACAGCTCTCTAAAAGGCATAAATGAAAGGCCAGTATCACAAAGAGCCGGCATTTATGCCCTGGGGGGCAGGGAGAACACCCATCCATTGTTTCCTTACCAAATTACCTTGTTATGCAGCACACAGAGTAAATCTGCGAACCAATGGAAGGACTTGATATCCCTGCACACCCAGATGAAATGCAGTCTTCTGAGCTTGTAAGGTCTCCAGTCATCCCTTTAAAATTAAAATGCTATGTTAGGGAATAAGGCAGCAAAAAAGTGATCAAAGGCATGCCTTAGAAAACGTACTTGCTATTAGAAAACAATCAATAAGTAGAGCAGCCTATTTACATCTTGGTGTCTGAAAATGTATCAGTGACTGAAGCCCCACATTAGTTTAAAACAAAACACTGGTACCAAACCTCCGAGTAATGATGCATGAATCCCAAGAGTAAAACATTTACACCTGAGGGCTGTCTACTATGTATCACCATATCACCTGTCTGATAAATCAATGCAAAAAAAAATGACACATAAATCACAATTAATACCAGACCTGAACTCTTGGGGGGGGTAAAAAAACACACTGGATTTCCCTGGATCATGTGGCTATAGAGATCTCACTCCAAAGGTCATTTGATCTTGACCTGTCTTCCCAGAAATCCGCCCAAGAGCCATTCCAGAAAATGGGTTGTTTACCCTACTTTTAAAAATCTTCAGGGGAGAATATTGCACAATGACCCTATGTAATGGATTCCAGTGTCACACATTCCAAGAGTCTGTGTTCCTTTTTATTATGATGATGAACTAGTTCTGAGGTTAAGAATTTGTTCTCCCAACAAAGGGGATGTCCAAATAGTCTCTAATGTGCTATTGAAAACAAATTACTCTGGCTAGAAAAATATAGTTATTTTTCTAAGTATTTCTAATGTCCCCAAATTTATACAATGCATCTGATAGATGGAGAGGAGAGAAAAACACAACACACATAAATATATCTTTCTTTTTTATTCTCTATTTTTACAATCCCCAAAATGGACTTTTAATGTGAAGGTTTATGTCTACTTTAGAAAGATACAGGAACTTTTTTTTGTGGTAATTTCCTGCTGACATTTTTCTTGAGAGATTTTATGCCAAATAAGACCATTCAGTGAACTTTTGCTGACGTCTCCAATTTAAAGCAGCTGATGGCAGAACATTTTCTGGTTAAGGGATCTTACCTTTGAATCCTCTCCATTTTTGCCTGGCTGAATCAGTTGGGTGACCCTCACAGCAGGACTCAAGAGCTATCTCTCTATTTTTATTTTTCTTGTATTTTTTTTTATTTTTTTAATCAATCATGGTATAGTGTAAAGAGGAATTCAGCTATTAAATAATAAGAACTAATGTTCCTTGTTATTTTAAAGTATTTTGTTGTCTTTCATATATTTTGCAATTTTAAATTGTAGTCTCTATATTGGACCCAAAGATGAATATTAATATTCTAAAATCTCTATCTCTCTCTCTCTCTGTCTCTGTCTCTCTCTCTGTCTCTCTCTCTCTCTCTCTCTCTCTCTCTCTCTCTCTCTCTCTCTCTCTCACACACACACACACACACACACACACAGAATTTAGACACATCAAAGTTTATCTCAAGTAGCTATAATACATGTTAACTCACCTAGCCTTACACCATCTACAATTTAAAAAAAAACTATTAGTGATTACATTGTGGAGTGCAAAAAAATGAGGTTTCTGTTTCATACTGACTGATTGCTATTCCCTCATTGTTTGACTATTCCATTTCATCAGAATTTTTGAAAGAACTGACTAATAAATTTTGCTAAATTGTTGATAGGAGCCAAAATTCATGTTAAGTTCAATCTGAGATCCAGGCCTCCATTAGAAGCAAAGTTATGGTCAAGCAAAGTTTCCAAATGGGCTTATCCTCTCTAATTTTGAACCGATTTCAATTAAAATTGTACATGTAGAAGTTACAGAGACATGGGATTATATTCTTTGATATGGATAATATACAAAACTACGAGTGAAAATAAGGAAACTAACATTTCTGGTGGAGGAAGTCTGATTTTGTTTAGCCATATACTTTTCTTTTTTTTAAATATTTATTTTTAACACTGATTTAAAAAAATTGATTTCCAAATTATCTCCCTTCCTCCAGCCCCTCCCAACCACTGACAAGGAAATCAATATGATATCAGTTATACATGTGGTCATGGAAAACATATTTCCATATTAGCCATGTTATTAAAAATAGCAAAAATAAATTAAAAACCATGCTTCAATTTCTTTCAGAATTCATCAATTTTGTCTTTGGAGGTGGATAGCATTTTTTCATCATGAGTTCTTTGGAATTGTCTTGGATCATTGTATTGATCATACTCTTAGCTATTCTTTGATACTGGAGTCAAGGGGGCCTGAGTTCAAATCCAGCCTCGGACACATTACACTCACTAGCTGTGTGACTCTGGGCAAGTCACTCAACCCCAATTGCCTCACCAAAAAAAAAAAAAGTGACCATACATTGAATGTTCTATCTCCACTGACAATGGTCCATTTCTAATCAAGATGATTAAAACTCTTAGACATTTGGAGGGGGCCAATCCAGTTTTCAAAAAATTGATATGTTTCAGGTAATAATATTTTATGTACTGTAAACTTAGGATTCTTTTATAGGACAATAGAGAAGCTAACTTGTTTCTAGCTTACATTTTATTCTTATAAAAAAAAAACTAATAGTGCCCCTTGAAATTGAATGCATTGTCATAGAATGCAACTTTCTTCATACTAAGTATTGAGAAAAAGGAAATGTAGAAAATCATCAGAACCAGAAGGAGGTATTTATGAACCATAAGCAAACATTTGAAAAATAGATCCCAATGGGTTACTGTGGTCTTGAGTCTTCACCATGACGTGTGCAACTTGACTCATCACAAAACACTTACGTCCCCAGGATCACAACTGTTTTTGTTCTTAAAAAA
This sequence comes from Phascolarctos cinereus, assembly GCF_003287225.1. Lineage (NCBI taxonomy): Eukaryota > Metazoa > Chordata > Mammalia > Diprotodontia > Phascolarctidae > Phascolarctos > Phascolarctos cinereus. The sequence continues at coordinate 333,905,085 of NW_027556098.1, forward strand.
TTTTTAAGTATCCAAACTCCATCATTTCCCACTATAGTTCTGCTAGAAAAATAAAATCAAATCCAATTCCAAGAAGTTCTAACCCCTAACCTCCTATGATGATGCCTAGATTTATGATTCTTACAATATTTTTTCAGGCTATGGAATACATTTACCTTGTTTCTATTTGCCACTGTGTCGGTGGGAGAATAACAAAGGATCATTAAATCTTGGAATTAAAAAAGGTCATCTAGTGTAATTCCCTACCTCATGCATATAGCCCCTAAAAACAGACCTGCCAAATGGCCATCAATGTTTTGTTTGAATACTCACAATGACAAGGAACTCACAACTTCTCAAAAGATTTTATTCCAATGTTGATATCTCAATTTGATGGATTTTTTTTTTACAATATAGAGATACAGTCAAAATAAAGACTGGATAGTTCTGCTTTCTGTCATTTGATAAAAATAAATTAGCTGGGTCAAATTGTGGACACATTTCTTTTCTTATTCTATTTGATTTTCACTAAAGAAAAAAATTAAATGATCCTTCACTTTTGGGGGGGGACAGGGGCATAGTGGGAAAAGGAGAAGGTACAAGCTTCAGAGGGAATTACCTTTCCCAGGAGTTCCCTATAACAGAGAAATCACAGGTCCAATCTCAATCCCTATCTCCAATCCCTAAGTGTTTACTAAGGAAATCTAAGGTTGGGAGGAGAGAAAGGAAATATAATTTCTGATCCTGCCTGAAGTCCAAGAAAATGCTACATGGGCAAGGCTACGCTGTGTTAGAGTGAAGAGGAAAATAATATTTAACAGTGGTTATAAATAATATATCTTTCAGGAAACTAGCTTACAGCTCTATACCTGCTAGAATTTCTTAAAAAAAAATGTAAATGACTTGGTACTGTCAGCAGGTATCAAATGTCATCGCATACTTTGACCACCAGGGTAAGTAGCACAATCAGGCTGAAAATAGGGTTATGAAACCAAAATGAAATTACAAGTGGGAGTCTATGTCCAAGCAATAGTAATTATTAAAGAAATTATTTGGAAAAATAGGTAGCTACTTGGTAGGTAGAAAAAAGTAGGAAACTGTAGCTGGAGTCATCTAGCTCCTGAGTAGAATTTCTTTCCTTCCTTCCTTCCTTCCTCCCTCCCTCTTTCATTCCTTCCCCCTTCTTTTTTTTCTGTCCTTCTTCCCTTTGTCTTTACCTCCTTCCCTCCCTCCATTCTTTTTTTTATCTTTTTTTTCCTTTGGTCCTATTAATGGGTCTCTTTCTTTAACCTTTTCTTTTGGCCTGTCTATGATTTCATTGGTGTTGGGAAATATTAGTGTGCAAACTCCCTACATCAACACAGATATGCTACTGGACTATAATTTATAGTCTCTGAGAGCTGTCTGGAGCATTAAGTGAGTTGTCCATGGTCACATGGCTATTATGCTTCAGAGGCAAGACCCAAGTCTGACAGCAAAATCAGCATTACAACATGCTGCCTCTCTTACTCCTTATAGCCAGAATACTGTTAGCCAGATAGAGCTTAGTCAGCCAGCACGATATTCCAGAAAAAGCATATGATGAATAAATGCTGCTTTATTATTGCTAGGCTAAAGTTTGAAGCTTCATACGAAAGCCCATGGAGTGCCTTTTATATTATCTACTATACTATATTCTTACAAGGTAAGGCTTAAATACTTCTTTTATTCTCATACCCATTGAGGTGAGGGGATGACAGGACTTAGAGCTGAAATGGATCTTTGAAGCTTAGTTCTCTAATATAATCCACCACCTGCACTGTTTTATAGATGAGCAAAGTGAGATTTAAAAAAAGTTATGTTACTTTCCCAAGGACAATAAAATTTATGAGAAGCAGAGCTGGGAATCCAATTTATGACCTCCTCAAATCCAATATATTCTTTCTACCTCACTGTGATGCCTCCCCCCACCCCAGGAGATTATGTACTGATTGAAGTAGAATTTGGACATTATAGATGACAATAAATTGGGCTGTCATCTAAGAACAGTACTTTCCTTAGGCTTCTTGTGGGTAGCACATTGTAATGGGAAAAAAAGCATGGGACTGGGGGTCATAAGGCCTGAGGTTGAATTCTGACTCATTGCTACTACTGTATATGTACCTGTGGAGAAAGTTATTTTACCATTCTGGGCCACAATTTATTTGTAAAACAAGGAGACAGATGCTCTTTAATTTCCCATCCAGCTCAAAATCCTATGATCCCAGTTAGCCAGTAATACTGAGGTCCTGGGAGGAAAGAGTGTTGAATAGTAGAGCACTGAAATTTGTTTCACGGAGAGATTAAGAGGAAGCTTATAGGAATTGGAGACAGAACATAGCTTCAAGCCTCACTCTTTCACCCATGATTAGTAAGACTATGAATCAGGATAGGCCAAGGGACCCTCTTCTCATTTCCTCCCTTATTAAAAGGAATCTGATTTTATTGAGAGTTAGCAAAGTAGCACAGTACAAGAAGTATGAGATTTGGAATTGAAAACCCTGGGTTCAAATCATAACTCTGTCACTTACTATCTGTGTAGCCTTGGACAAGTCACCCAAATTACCTGTGACTAACTTTCCTCATCTGCAAAATTAGCCTGGACATAATTACTTTTAAAGTCTTATTTAGTCCTAAATCAGTTTTCCTATGATGTTATTCTTCTAAAGATAAATTTAAATATGGGAAGCCTGCTATCTTGATAGATGGGTAGGAGTAATTTAGTTTTGTATCATTTCTTAGACATTCACTGGGGGAACAAGAGGGTAGCAGCACTTTTTTTTTTTCCAGAAAGCATATGGTTCACTTGCAGACAATGGAAAAAGATTTGATGAAAAGAGTAAAGAGAAGAATATGCCATTCTAGTCTAATCCAGCAAGTCACATGATTGGGGATCTGTGGAGTGGGATTTAAAGCCTTCCAAAGTACAGATCAGCAGTGCCTGGGTAAAGTACACTGTGTCTCTAAGGCACTTTTCATATGAAGCAGTTTAATGATGACAATGACAGAAAAGATGCATTTGTGTAAAAGAAGATTTTCTTATATTCATCAGCAAATATTTACAATATTGCCAAGCATTAATGCCAGCATTCTGATACGTAATGAGTAGAAAAACATTTTTATTTTGCTCTACTGCTAATATGTGCTTATGAAGCACAATAACTTTCAGACAAGATCTGGACAGTTTGGGATAGAAAATGATCTGTGGTATAAGTATAAATACACAAATTTCCTTGTGAACAATGTAGAATGATGACTTAGTTCAACAGTTTAATTTATAAAGAGGCAGATATAGGTAATTTATTTATTAAAAACTAGAGAAATGTGAGTGTAAGGAAAGACAGTTTCAAGGGCACCAAAGACATCGATGACTGTGCTGAAGCTTTTAGAGCTGTAAATATGAGGAACTCCGATCTATACATGTTTTATGACTGAGGATAATATATTTTAAAAAGAGAAATCATACGAACACTTAGAGACTGAGGTATGATTTTAAAAGAACTATTGATATGAAATGGGAAAGTTAGTATGCTATGACTTTCTAAATGAAAGGTAAATCACTGAGAATCAGGAGATTCAAATAATTCACTGAATGATAGTGATTTACAGGTAAAGAAATACAAGAGAAGAACATGACATAGGAACATAAGCAGAAGAATTGAATAGGGAGGGGAAGTGTGCTGGTTGTTGAAAGCTGCTCTGTTTGTTCCGTGGCAGTTGAAAACATTCAGTAAACAAAATAATTCCCCTGATTGATTCTTGATGGGTAGGAAGAGAATTGACTTTCCTGGCCAAGAGCTTCAGGGATAGCTATAGCCATTCAGCATGACCTAGAGTTGGAGACAGATGAAGCTGCTCATGAGGACTTCCTCTATGCTGCTACCTCTGGCTTGAAAGCAAAATGAGAGAGTGATTTGAGTTGTTTTGGCAAACTGGTGAGCTAGTCTAAAAAGTCATCCTAAACCAGAGGTGGGGAACCTGCACCTCTAGGTCCTCAAGTGTGGTCTTTGAATCCAAACTTGGATCTGCACTTGAGGACCTAGAAGGCCACATGTGGCCTCAAGCTGCAGGCTCCCCATGTCTGTGACCTAAACCGTGCTTCTGTCCATTCCAACTAGACAACACAAAATCTGAGTGAGTGAATAGTGGACTGGTCTGTTCTGTATAGCCCAGAGATAGCCAGTTTGATAAGCTTTATAATTCTTTAACTTAAAGAGACCTATTATTCATGTTAAAAGCTAACACTTTCTAGATGCCATTTTAATGGTGATAGATAACTAAAAGAGTGCTACATTCAAGAAGAGAATACCACTTTGCCAGCTGAAGAGTGGTAAGAATCAACAGTCAAGCAATGAGCAGAGAAGTATTTTCATGTGGAACAGATGTTCCTAAATGGATTAATAGCATTAAAATCTGCAATCCAAGCATGAGTTTTCCTCCTTTATGAGCTTCCTTACCATATTTTTCTGAGTATATGCCCACTCACTTGAGTGTAATGTTTGTACGGTATAATAAAGGTTTATGTGTATATTATACTCTATTTTGTTATTTACACATTTTCTTTAATATATTAATATATATAATATTATTTATTTTGCCTTATTAAGTAAATGACTATCTTAAAGATCTCAAAGGGTAATTATTGTAAAAGGCAGGTAGTATAAATATCACACAATGTGTGGATATATTATCTCATGAGTGAGTGATTGTATAGCAGAAAATGCTATGGTTAGGAGCTTAAGTTAAGAATGGCAAGTAGAAGTGTATTTCTTCTGGATAATGTTATCCCTTGAGACAATGGGAATATAACTGTGCTGGTAATTTATCTCTAGTCACTTAGATATTTATAATGTGAGAGCAGGTTGGTGGGTATGAACCAAATGCAAAGACATGTGACATTGTGGGGCATGTTTATACCTTTACTTTGTCTGTAGCCCCACTATAACACCACTTGCAGCATTATTCCCTCCTTAGCTAGCAACTTTGGTTATTTATACTGCTAAAGGCTGAAGTCTTAAAGGCACTACATACAGTAAAGAGATAATCTCTTGTAACAGCATTTTATTTGACTAAACATTGACTAGAAGGCTTATATAATACATCAAAGTGACATACAGCAGTGTGTTGAGTATTGATGCAAAAGGAGTCACTCCGATACCTCCAGCCACACACAAGCTGACCTCATAATTCAACGATTCCTCAAAGGGACTCCCAAAAGGTCCATCGATGTATAGCCTGCAGAAAATAAAGAGATATGGAAGGCATAAACTAGGAAAATTAAATTTAAATGTGTATGATGTATGCAGAATGAAGCATTTCTTTCCTTCACCACAAGACAGCTATGACCTTAGCCTAATACTTAGAAAGCAGATCAACCCACAGAGGGAAGAGATATTATTTCCAAGTTTGTCAATTTTGAAAGGAATCATTAATCAAGAATATGGAAAGAGGTAAGGTAAAGGAGGTAATGAGGTATGCTAAGAACAAGATAAAGCCCTTTGAATCTCATGCTTTCATCTTTCATGACTACATAGTATTTAATGAAAAAATATTCCCTGCTCTGTAGTCTCTTAATTCCATTGTATATTATATTGAATGCTTATTGTATGTATACACTTTTAGCCCTTGAGAAGGGTAAAACACAGAGGATTTGGGCAACGAAAGCACAGAAACAAGAAAAAGTTTACAACATAATCCCAGTCTCACAGGTTTTACTTTCTGAATCATTGAAATAATTGGATTAAAAAGTCCTCTCCTTTATGAGGTGGTCTTTTTGTGTGGAGACTATTAAAATAATAGCTAGCATTTATATAGAACTTGAAGATTTGCAAGGCATTTTACAAATATTATCTCATTTGTTCTTCACAACAACCTTGGGAGGTAGGTGTTATTATTAGCCTCATTTTACAAGTAAGGCTTATCAGACAGAAATTAAGTGACTTGCCCAGGGTTATTTGGCTAGTAGTTTTCTGAGGCTGGAGTTATACTCAAGTCTTTATGAAACCAGGTACAGTGCTATTCACTGAACCACCAACTGCCTCAAAACACAGTGGGTGTGGGGGAGAGAGAGAGAGAGAGAGAAAGAGAGAGAGAGAGAGAGAGAGAGAGAGAGAGAGAGAGAGAGAGAGAGAGAGAGAGAGAGAGAGAGAGAGATATTAGGTATAAAGGGGGCATTAATACTTAGAGTAATCAAAAAAGGTCTCTAGTAGAAGGTAGCATTTGAGCTGAGCCTGGAAAAGAGTTAGGGATTCTAAAAGCCAGAGGTGGGAATAGAGAGCATTCCAGACATGGGCAACAGCCTGAGCAAAGTCCTCAGAAGTGGAAAAAGGACAGCCATGAACAAGAAACAGCAAGCATTAAAGTTCAGTGGGAATTGAGAATATAGAAGGTAAAGTAACATGGAAAAAATCTGAAAAAAAATTAGTAGGAGATAGACTGTGAGAGACTCTCAATCCCAAACAAAGGAGTGTGTATTTAACTTATAGGCCGTTGTCTTACCATATTTTTGGAAAATCAGAAAATGTCAAGAAAAATTATTTTAGGTAAGTCTGTTACCTGGGCAGCTCTTAATGAAGTGCTAAGGGTTTATACCTTCAGCTAGCTGACACAATGGATAGAGCACTGGGCCTGGAGTCAGGAAGACCTGAGTGCAAATTTGGCCTCAGACACTTACTAGCTGCATGACTCTAGGCAAGTCACCTAATCCTGACTGCCTGCCTCAGCTTCTTCATCTGTAAAATGAACTGGAGAAGGAAATGGCAAACCACTCCAGGATTTGACAAGAAAACCCCAAATGAGATCATGAAGTCAGAGGGTCAAACAGGACTAATATAACTAACCAACAACAAAAAGAGACTTACAGATGTAGGTCAAGGTATCATTGAGCTTAATCTTTGTTTTGGTGCCAGAGAAACCTATTGTTCTTTTTTTTTTTCCCCCAGAGTGCTTCCTTTGCTGGTTCTAACTTTGCTGCTAAAACTTAGACACTCAGGAATTGTTTTTGTTTTTTGTTTCCTTTTCCATACCAATCCCCAATTGATCTAAGCTCTCTCCTCAATATATAAGCATTTTCACTCCCTGAAGTTTGTTGGTAGTAGCAAAATAGAATAAGCATGAGCAGCAAATTCCCTAAGAAATATTCTATGTGTTCCTCAAGAACAAACAATACAGTTGATTTTCAATTGGAAAAACAAATCTGGATTTTCAATCCATTTTAATAGATTTGGAGTGATAGGTAAACCAGTAAGCCTATCAACATAGATAAAATCAGCCTCTTTTTTTGGGGGGGGAGGGGGTACTCAACACAAGAAACTTAAAAAAAATTTCCCACAAAATTTAGAAAAAAATCAGAATTTTTCATTGCTATGACAGGACATCCCCTATACCAGAGTTTCCCAAACTTATTTGGCCTACTGCCCTCTTTAAAAAAAAAATACTCAGTGCCCCCCCGAAATCTTTCTTTAATCCTTTAACTTTTTTTAAAATGTGCATCATTTCAAAAAACATAAAATATTTTAAAATGAATCATCTTAAATTTAATTATTTATTGTAAACTTGGGTTTTTTTTTTCCCGTATTGAAAATTTGATGATGCAATATTGTGTCATGTAACCATATGGTATTGTATTGTAAACAAGTCTTTACACCATATATTCCTGCTAATACATGCTGGACTTCTGAATAATGTGACATGATCACCTGCCAACACTTGTTTGTCGGTGGACTTGACCACTGATCAGTTATAACTTGCATTTTGTGTGTTTATTTGGAAAATAATGTAAACACTGCAACTTTAACTCTTACACAACAGAGGATAAACTGTGCTACACAGATGAAACATGTACAAACGGTTTTTCAAAATTTTCTTTCTTCTCTTTTTTCCTTATGCTTCCACCCCCCTTATTTTTACGCAATGCCCCCCCATTATACCTGAAGCTACTACTACCTCTCAGATCATTCCAACACCCCCAGGGGGCAGTATCATCCACTTTGGGAACCTCTGCACACCATACTTTTGGTAGGCCATGAAGAGTAGTCAAAAAACCAAAGTAATACTATATGTCTCCTGCCTATTAAGTCTCAATTTCAGAAGACTACCTGAAGATGGAAAATGGTAATTAAATCATAAGTTTTAATAAACCTAGGACTAACTTCCTTTTGCTAAAAGAGCTGAACAGTTGCCTTCACCTGGAAGTTTTCTGGTGGAAACAATGATTACCTCTCTTTCACTTTTCACAATCAAAACTCACTGTGATTCAGCTCCACTATATCTCTATCCTCTTGTTGAGGTGTTGATGCTAAAGGTTCTGGGACCCCGAAATCACAACACGCAGGTCCTGCAGAAATGAGTTCAATCCAAGTTTTCTTTCAACCAAAGACAAGGTTTCTTACAGATAAACCATACCGGCTCTTAAGGAATCTGAACATTAGTGACCCTCATGAGGACAAGAAGGCATGAGGAAATCTCTGCCCTTAAATGGGGGCTAGGTTGGATCTTATATACAGCCAAGTAATTTTGAGTGACTAAGAAGGGGCTGGAGGGAGGATCCTGAAGCTGGAGTAACTGGTGGAGAATCCAATAGGAGGGTCTGGGAGGTTGAAAGGAGTCATCCCTAGGCTTTATTAGGGTAACAAAAAACTGGAAGACAGGGAAGGAAGAGGTTAAATGGGGTCTGGATAAGACTAGGCTTCATTAGGATATCAAAGGGAGACAGGGCAGTATGATAAGGGAGAATAGGTAGGTTAGAATAAGAATAAGAGATAAAGAAAGGCCAATTGAGTGGATTATAGCCTCAGGCAACCACTTGAGATTTCTTTGATCAAGTGAGTGAGGTCAAAGAAAGTTTAAGGGTTTTCTGGGGCCCATAGACAAATGGGACCCAAATTCTTTTTGGGGGTGAGGGGCAAAGGTCTTGGCTTGGGCCCATACCCCATTACTCTCATTTCTTAATTCAGTTCAACAGTACCAGGTATGGTGTTAGCGTTGGGGGAAAAAATGCCAAAAGAACAAATCTCTTGCCTTCAAGTTATTTATATTCCACTGTGAGGCTATAGCATGCATAGAAATAAGCAAATTCAAAATATATACAAAGCCATATAAAGTAATTTCAAGAAGTAGAAAATACTAACAACTGGGGATCAAAAAGGGTCTCCCTCAGGAAGAAATGCCAGGGGTTTTCCAAAGAAAGATAAGAATTCTAAGAGGTAGAGGAAATAAAGGGGGGCATATCAGACATGAGCTACAATGTCTATAAGCATGAGGGTCTTTGGAACTAGAATATCATTTATGTGATTGGCTAGTAGGCCAGATATCTTATTCCAAGGAATCACTGAAATAATTAAGTATTGGTACCTTGGACTTTATGAGGCTGGCAACAGACCAACTGTTTGAATATCTTTAAGGAGACACCAATGATATACTCTCAAGCATGATTTTCTCACTTTATGACTTTACAAATTCTCTCTTGTGTCTCTCTGTCTCTATCTCTCTCTTCATCTCTCCATGTCTGTGTCTGTCTGTCACACACACACACACACACACACACACACACACACACACACACACACACTTTACATAACACTATCTCACTATCTGGCTTTTTGGTATCTCATAAAAAACTAACATATGCTAAATTCTTTCTGACATGAGAATCCAATTCCTAAAATCCCCCTTCTTGGATTACTAGCATAAGGTATTCAGGCTGTCAAAGTGGCTGTTGTATGAAATAGAGAATGAACTAACTGTTCAAGAAGTTTCTGAATTAACTAAATATTCCCAGGTATCTAGACTAACTTGGTTCTTCCCAGAAAATGAGGAAATGAAGATAGATCACTGAGATTAAGGAAGCTAATAAAAGTCACAAAGCAAAAAACAGAGCAGGAATAAAAAATTTTAAATGATGGTACTTGAGTTAAGTCATGCTGCTTCTCAAATGTACTTATATGGACTCCCATCCAAAACACAAATTACCTGATACTAGGGGGTGGAACTATCCTCAAGAAAGCATTTCTCTGGATCACTGTTTCCTCACTTGATATACCAGGTTTTTCAGTGGTAAAGTCCTTTCCATCTCTAAAATTAGGGTTCACACAATTATAGATTTAGACCTACATGTCACAGTACAGACCACCCCAAAGGTTTTTAACCTGGAGTCCACAAACTTGAAAACCCCACTTGGGCTTCAGCACATTGCCAAAGGGGTCTATAACAACAACAAATTAAGAGCCCCTGATTAATCCAGCCCCTAATGTGTTTTCCCTCTATTGGATAGTGTTTAGAAACCTGATAAAGGACACCTCAAGGCTTCTGTAAATTTGTACTGTATTAATAGAGTATTAGGTTCCCCATCACTAGAAATCTACAAACAAAAACTAGATGGCCAGGTGTCAGCTTGTAGATTTTGTAAAAAGAGTTCTTTTCCAAATGTGGATTGAAATAGGTCATTACTTGAGCTCAAAATTCATGTGATTTTGTGTCTATATTTCTATTTTGCTGATATCTTTCATAACATCTACTGAAGTTCTATGGGACATATCTGTGATCTCATTGTTATAGTGAATTCCCAGTGAGGAAATTCTACCAATGCCTATCAACTTTGGCTCTGCCAGAGTTAACTGGGAACAGTGAGTAGTTAAATGACTTTTCTAGGGTCACACAGCCAGCACATGCCAGTGTGGGACTTGAGTCCAAGCCTTCCTGACTCTAAGTGTGGATCTCTCTGGACTATGTGAAAGTTCTTCAGACACTTGCCATTCAAGATATAAAAAGCCAAATGAGGTCCCTGTATCCTGGGTGACCCCAATTTAAAAAGTCAATAGTCTTTCCCAAAGCAAATGCATACCTTGAATAAATATCCAGTTGATGACCATATGTGGCAGCTAGGTAAGCGCAGTGGATAGAGCTCTGGGTTTGGAATCAGGAAGACCCATCTTCATGAGTTCAAATTTGTCCTCAGACACTTACTAGCTGTGTGATACTGGGCAAGTCACTTAACCCTGTTTGCCTCAGTTTCCTCATCTGTAAAATGAGCCGGAGAAGGGAATGGCAAACCACTCTAGTATCTTTGCCAAGAAAACCCCAAATGGGGTCACCAAGAGTTGGATGTGACTGAAACGACTGAACAATAACAATCAACATATGTACACAGGATTCTTTCTTGGAATTGATTGTGCTCAATTCTATGAAGAACTGCTAGAATCAGACAATAAATAAATATTATATATAGGTCATCTGGTGAGAATCCTGTTGGTGGTCAAAGAGTGAAGCTAACTCCAAAAATAAGGAAGGGGGATGGCTTTGATTCAAACGATCTTAGAGAAGGGAAGTTGTTTGTGCTTTTCTTAAATGCTCTTGGGCATAAAGTGAGTCACTGCAATTTTCCATTAGGGTGGTAATGACAGCTGCATAATGACTGGCAAGTGATTGCTCAGCAACATCTGGAAATGTCTTAGGGAACCATATGAGAGCACTTTTCAAACTGAACTTTACATATTTTAAGCCACTTAATATAAAAATATAATGCCTTTAACTTGTGAATGGTGACAACTTTTATGCCGTCCTTAGCTCTTAGTATCTTTAAAAGAATAATATGTTATCCTCATTAAGCATATGGCTGAGGTACAGAAACCTAATGTTTCTGTCCAAGGTCAGACAGCAAATCAGTGAAGGTGAGACCAACTCCACACTTCGTTAGCCTGAGCTAGTGTGTGGATACACAGATAGTGTTCCTTTGTCTGTAACCTTATACATCCTAGAAAAGGATGGCAGGAGTCCTTTTCTTCCCGTCTACTCTCTGAATCCATTAATTCTGCAATGGGATTAGACAAGGTTAACTTTTTGTGAAAGTAGTGACTATTCACAAAGTCTTACTTCTTTTTTATTTCACCTTCATCTACAAGTAAAATAACATTAATTCTGTCTCAGTAGATGAGTCTAGACTTTTCTGGAAACAGGTTCTCTCCAGTCTAGAAATGTAGACTCCTGCTACCTGGTACCCTCTCCCTTCTCTGGAAATGTCATACTAGAAACTGTTATTCAATCTCATTATTTGGTACCTTCTTGCCTGTGATATCCTACGTGTGAAACCTATAGAATGTGCCAGAGTAAGAGCCCTCTCCTCTCTATAATACACCTAGCTCTTTCTGAAATCACACATGATTCTAAAGAATTGGCCCAGAGTCTGGAATAAACTGAGTACCAGGGCAGGAAGGCAACCTTGACTTAGATGATCAATATTCTTCCCTCTTCTGTTGGAACATAAAATCCAAGAAAGAGACTTTGGGTACACTGCCTCCTCTAAAGGTGCAGCTGTAGGCTTATCACTCTGGTAAAGATCATCTTGCTGTATCCTTGCTCCTCTACCCCATCCTGGAGTATCTAAAGTTAAATGTGTTCCCTTTTTTTGAGGTAAATAAAATAAAATGAAAAGACCTGTAACATTTGGTATCATGGGTTGGTTTGCTTCTACTGAAATTCCTAGTCCCCGAAAAATATGAATGAGATCTGATTTGTGTGTGTAAGAGAGGATGAAGATGAAGACAAAGAAGAAAGAAGAGAAGGAAGAGGAAGAGGGGGAGGATGAGGTGAAGGGGGAGAAGGAGAAGGAGGGGGAGAAGAAGAAGAAGGAGAAGGAGAAGGAAAAGGAGGAGAAGAATGGAGACATAGATTCTCAGTAGATTGGTTATTGTTCTTCATTCTCGAAGAGGGCCAAATGATATTACTATGCTAGTGTGTCTGACTGTGGCTGATCAAACCAATATGAGCTCAGAATGTTTTACCACAGGTCAGACAGAGACAGTCCATGTGAACATTTGATATCTTGCTTTTCTTTTGAACTACTTCAATTCTGCTTTGCTCATAGAGCATAGCACCTTCTCTGATAAGGGCATACCATGCTGGGCAGTCCCGTGCCAGTATTTCCCATGTCACACAATCAATTCCAAAGTTCTTAAGAGAGACTTTGAGAGGGTCCTTGAGTCATTTTTTCTGACCACCATATGAGTGCTTGCCTTTTCTCCATAAAATAGTCTTTTTGGCAAGCATACATTTGTCATTGAAACAACATGGCCAGCCCATTGTAGTTGTGCTCTTTGCAGCAGAGGTTGAATGCTTGGCAGTTTAGTTCAAGAAAGGACCTCAGTGTCTGGTATCTTATTCTGCCAGGTGATCTTCAGCCAATTCCTAAGCCAACTCAAATGGAAGAGATTCAGTTTCCTGGCATGATGCTGGTATACTGACCAGGTTTCACAGGCATACAACAATGAGGTCAGCACAACAGTTCTATAGACCTTCAGTGTGGTAGTCAGTCTAATATTTCTTCTCTCCCACACTTTCCTTTGGAGCTTCCCAAACACTGAACTAGCTCTGGCAATGTGTGTATTAACCTCATTATCAATGTGTACATCCCTGGAAAGTACACTACCAAGGTAAGTAAACTTATTCATAGCATTCAAAAGTTCTCCATTTGCTGTAACTATATATATGGATGATGTGGTTCTGCCTTATGAAGCACCTCTGTTTTCCTGGTTTTATTTGTTAGGCCAAAATGAGCACAAGCAGCAGAGAATGAATCCATACTTTGTTGCATCTCAGCTTCAGAGGTTGCACTGAGTGCACAATCATCTGCAAACAGAAAATCATGTACCAACACTTCCTCCCCTTTGGTCTTGGCTTGTAGCCTTTTCAAATTGAAGAATTTACCATCAGTGTGGTAGCTGACCTTGATGCCATGTTCGTCCTCATTGAAGGTATTTGAGAACATGGCTGAAAACTTTATGCTAAAAAGCATGGGAACAAGAACACAGCCTTGTTTCATTCCATTGGTTACTGGGAAATCATAAGAGCACCATCCATTCTCTAGAACCCAGGCATAAGTTCCTTCATGAAACTGACACACAGTTGCTGACACACAAAAGCTGATGAACTTCTCCAGGCAACCAAATTTTGACATGATTTTCCATAAGCCCTCATTACTGACAGTATCAAAGGCATTAGTCATACCCACAAACATTGTGTAGATATCTCTGTTCCTTTTCCTAGCATTTCTCCTGGAGTTGTGGGGCAGCAAACATCATACTGAAGCCCTTTCTGAAGCCACACTGGCTCTCAGGTAGATGACCATCTTCTAGGTGAAAGCTCAAACTATTAATAAGGACTCTGGCAAAAATATTGCCAGCAATGAGTAAGAGAGAAACATTCACCCCCCTGTGATTGTCACAGGACAATTTATTTCCTTTACCTTTATAGAGATAGACAATGGAGGCAACCTTGAGCTCCTAGGGGATTAAGCCCTCTTGCCATGTAATTCAGAAAATTTCAGTCAGCTTTTGTATGAGCAATGAACCTCCCATCTTGTAAATCTCAGCTGGAATAGAATCAGCACCAGGTGCTTTGCCACTCAAAAAGAGCCTTCAGCTGAAAATTCAGCTAAGGAGGGACTGACTTCAAACTGAGGTAGATTGTCAGTGGTGTCAGCATTGATTGCTTATGGTCTGTTGAGAACACTATGGAAAAGCTCGGCCCATCTCTTTAGGATCAGTTCCTTATCACTAATCACTATGGGTCCATCAGCACTGAGTAGTTGAGAGGCACCATAGGTCTTTGGACCATAAATAGCCTTCAGGGAATGATAAAAGTGCTTTGGATTGTCACTATCAGCATAAAACTGAATTTCATCTACCTTCTTACTGAGCCAAGAATCCTGCATCTCTCTAAGCTTTGTTTGTGCTTTACTTTTGATGGAATTAAAGGTTGCCTTCTTAGAGATGGATGAGCTATCCTGTTGGTAAACTCTGTGTTCTCGTTTTTCATTTAGCAGCTTCTAAACTTCCCCATCATTTTCATCAAACCAATCTTGATGTTTGCAAGTATTCTGACCCAGATGAGCAAATTCAGTGCTGTACACCAAATTTCTGAAAGCTGCCCATTCCTTTTCTGCTCCACTGTTGCAAACTGTGTATTGGCTCAACTTTCCCTCCAACTTAACAACAAACTGCTCCTGCTCAGAGAAGTGTTCTAATCTGTTGACATTAATTCTTCTGGCAGTCATTTTGCCTTAGGGTTGGCACTTTTGTTGAATGTGAATATTTAGCTTGGAAAGGACCTGGATTTAGAAGGACCAGGGTTCAAATCCCAGCTCTTCCATTTACTAGATGCACTCCTTTGGACAAGTCATTTAACCTCTCTCCTGTTCATTTTCTTAACATTTAATATCACCTATTTCACAGGATTGTTGCAAGGATCAAACAAAATAATGCATCTAAAGCATTTTAAAAAGGCCTTAAATTAATATATGTGACTTTTTATTATCAAAATTCAAGGAAAGACCATAGATCTGAACTGAAAGCAATCTTAAAAGAAGTATTAGGAAATGTACACAATTTGTTGCTTCAAAAAAAACTGTTTAAAAGCTTAGAACATAAGAACAAATACATCTGAATAAACAAGTTTAATTACTATATAATTTAACAACACCAAATTAAAAACTTGTGAAAATAATATTTTACTATGTTGGATGTTCCCAGCAGAAAAGCTTAGATTACAACTCTGAACTCAAACCTAAGAAATATTTATTCAATTTCATGTACCCCCTTTCAAAAATATAGTTATTGTTATTCTATTGCACTTTGTAGATATATTTTAAGAGATGGTGGAAGGTACTTACTAGCTTAGGCAAGTCACTTAACCCCAACTGACTCACAAAATGGGAGAGAGAGAGAGAGAGAGAGACAGAGAGAGAGTGATAGAGTTTGGAGGGTATGTGAATGTAAGCTCACATTTAATCTAAACTTTCCATCTTACAATTAAAATCCCTGTAAGTTTCCTGTTCCAGAGACAATTATGGTGATTTTTCCTTGCTATGAACTAAAATATTTGATATTCATAAAGGTTATCATAGTTTTCCCTCATTCTCACCATTTCACCAGCCTACCTTCTTTTTCCAATTATATATTTCTTTGACAAAAATATTTATCTTGGTTCTTCCTTGTAATTTCTTTTTTGGTTACCTGCTATAGCCTACTCACACTGATCATATGTTTCTCCATTGCCTATTGAGTGATAATGATCAAGACCAGTCCTATGAATTTCATTGGTACTGGGAACTCCTAGAAAAGCAAATTTCCTGCACCAATTGCAGTTTTGTTATAATGGCTTTTTTTTTCAGAACATTTTCAGGATATTTTGAGTTCTATTGCTATTGTATAGGTAAATGACTACTATCTGTCCATCTATTAAAATAGCCACCTTCTGTTGTATAAATCCAACCACCAAGACATTTCTTATTAAGAATTTAGTAGGTATTAAATTTTTACAGTCTAAACTCATATAATTGTCTCTATCAGTTTCCCTGGATAATCTACATTGGTTTCTAAGATTGGGATCCTTAAAGATAAACCTTCTGTAGTCACTGACAGCAATGACCTGGTACTGTATTTCTATCATGAACTCTTCCATTTGCATAAATAAGTCAACATAGATCAGCTATTTATTTTACACCCCTTATTTTATTTATAACTGGTTTATAAATGGTTAAGTTTGTCCATGAAGGGCCTTTTGAGTCAATTCTTAGGCTTCCATTCCATAGGCTTCATCTGAATCTAAGAAATGTTCACTTACATGTGACAAATTCAATGATAAACATCTATAATCAGCTTTCACTTTTTCTCTGAGAAGAAAAACAAAAATTATTTCTGTTTACAATGCACCCTATGAATATCCATCAATTTGCTTCCTCCTTTTTTTTCCTATACAAATGCTAAAATCACTGTACATGCTTTAGCATGAAGGACCCTAAGTTTTGTTCATACCGCATAGAATTTTTGTTAGGACACTTTCCAAATCTTTTACATTCTATGTCACAACTCCAAAAGTATACATTCATCCTGGCATTGCATAAGTGTTAATTGCTTTTAATGCTTTCTTCATAATCAGCTTTGATTTCAGAACACCATTAAGTATCTTAATGAATTCAGTCAGCCCTACTTTGTAAGTTGATTGGGTCAATTTCCTATGAATCCACATTGGTCTCAACAAAGAAATCCAAATTTATTTTCCTTATTGGAATTTTCCCTTTGGTCTTCAGAATCTTTTATCTCATCTGGGCTGAAATCCTGTGTAGCATTTTAGTTTATGATAACTTTTCTTTGAACCCCTGGAAATCTGATTTCTCAAAATCTAGCATACATGCTAGATTGTGAATATTTGAATTTCTTCTTTTTTTCTAACACAAACCCTAGAAGACAGTCTGTCTAGACTTCCCATTTTTTTCTTCCCAGAAACCAGTTCCTCTCTCATTCATAAAAATCAGTGCCAGTAGAGTTTCCTTTGTTGATTACTCTACCTTTTGGAGGATGAAATTATCAGTAAGACAGGTCAAGAGATTATTACAGTTATTCTGTGTATGTGTGTATGTATGTGTGCATGTGTGTGTGTGTGCGTGCGTATGTGTGTGTGTGTGTGTGAGAGAGAGAGAGAGAGAGAGAGAGAGAGAGAGAGAGAGAGAGCGAGAGCGAGAGGAGAGAGAGAGAGAGAGAGAGAGAGAGAGAGAGAGACAGATAAACAGACAGACATGGGAGGAGGGGCAGTTAGCAGATGTCTAGATAACATCAACTACAACATGGTTCTGTGCCAGGCTTGTGATCTGTTTCTCATAGTCTTCATTTGTTTCATTTTTCTCACCTAGTGGTCTATATTACAATGAAAAAAAATATTTTTTTTTTCCCTTTCTTCATTTAACTTCAACCAAATACCAAGTGCAATGCTTATTAGTCCCTCTGGTTCCTGGATTTTCTTACACATATACACTTAAATCTTAAATGCTGATCCTCTCCTCTCAACTTGATCTATTTCATTTCTTTTGAATAAGGTATGCAGATCCAGAACCGTAATACAATTATGTATTTTGTCTCACCAAATCTCAGTGATTTCTACAAATTCATCTTTGCCTCCTTACAATTAATACTTTAATTCCCTCTGTGTGCTATTTAAAATTTGACCATTACACACACATACACACACACACATATATGTGTATATGTGTGTGTGTGTGTGTGTATGTGTGTATATATATATATATATATATATGTATATAGTTGAGGCCATAGGTTTTTATTACTGGTTCCTTTCTTTCTTGCTCTACCGTGTCAAAAAGGACAGTTGAAATACATAAAAATATAAACTCAAAGGCATTATCAACTGAAACGTTCTATTGTATAGTTAATTATCAAATGATTTTACTAAAAGAATCTGCAGATGAGGGAGCTGAACCACATATCTAATGTTCCTTTCCTGCTATGACACTGTATGATTCTATAACCATCTATACATTTAATCAGAATTAAAATTAGTTATTTCAGCGATCCCCCCATTTGTGTCATTAAAATAATTCAACAAAGCAACATCTGCAACCAATTCCCTCTCCACTGATGGGTTTCATTTCTTTGCTCAAAGCAAAAGAATGATGACTAGGAAGCCAAGAGAATTTGAAAAGCTGAGAATGAGGGAGGAGAAAGAGCAAATTAAAATGAATGACCACTGATTAAGTATCCGGGATACTTGAAGAGTTTAACTTAGTCTCATTGCTTTCAATGACAACTATATGGAGTTGGTAGGGCAGGTTTTATCACTATCTCAAATATTGAAAAAAAGTAATGGAGTACTAGGCTTGGAGTCAGGAAGACTCATCCTCGGGAATTCAAATGTGCTCTCAGACATTTAGTAGCTATGTGACCCTGGGCAAGTCATTTAACCCCGTTTGCCTCAGTTCCTCATCTGTAAAATGAGCTGGAGAAGGAAATGGCAAATCCTTCCAGTATCTCTGTCAAGAATACCCCAAATGGGGTCATGGAGAGTTAGACATGACTGAAAAACAACTTAACAACAGCAACAATAACAACAAAGACCAATAATTTAGCCTGGTTAGGAACACAGTCCAGGGTTTTATCATGGCATTTTTGAATTAGAAAGGATGTTTGACAAGCTAATCAGTTAATTTAAGTACACCTAAGAAGCCATACAATTTCATTACAGAAGCTACTTTGTAAATGAAGACCACATATCTTTCTTTTTGGTACATCATGAGAAGTCAATAAATATTTACTGAATCAATGAATTATCTAATCCAATCTCTCAGTTCATAGATAATGAATCTGAGATTCAGAGACTGATTTGTCCAAATTAGTTCATCCAGTTAGTGGCAAAACTGGGATTAGGACCTGTATTTCTAAACTATTTTGGTATGACTTTTGGCCTTCCCCAACTAACAGCTGCCAACTGTCTAATAAGGGCAAGGTGACTCCTGGTCTTAAAACACCACAGGAAAGCAAGCGAGACTGGAGTAACATCAGGCTCTCACTTCTTTTAACTAACAGAAAAACAAAGAGTTTTTGCTCACCACTGCGAAAGCTCAAAGTTCAGATAGGGAAAAATCAGAGTAAAAACAAATGAAACAATAGGGGTATCTAAGCACAAAGGAGATCCTCTGAGTTATTTTAAATCCCCCCTTTAGCGAGATGCAGCACCTCTTCCTCTCATCTACCTTCACTCAAAAAAGTGAAACAGGAAAAATAAAACAAAGAAACAACAACAAAACCTTGAGGTTTTTAGAATCTCCTAAAGCCTTAATTAAACAACTGATACATTTGCCAGCAAAACAGCCCCAGCTGGCTGAAGAGGAAAGCATTGCCTAGTCATTTTGAAATGTAGGAAACAAATATGCATGGTGACTAGAACAGTGGAAATGGATGAAACAACAACCACAAAGCAATCTGAACTAAACTGCCAGATTTTGAAGAAAAATCTGGGCATCAAAGAAGAAAAGTGAGAGGATGTTCTCTTCTCACTGCTTTGCAGAGGTTTGGGTATGCAGGTGTGGAGCACTGCCTCCATAAAGTCAGAATTTATTTTTATGTGTTGATTGGTTTATTGGTTTTTTTCCTATCTACCTCTTTATTTTATTTTATTTTTTTAAATTTTCTGTTAAACAAGGCATGGCTTACTGGGAGACAGGAAGGAAGGAATATAGGAAATCCCAGTCACAAAAGAGAAAATATATCAATAAAATCTATTTTTAAAAAAAGAAAAGTAGCAGCAAAGTAGAGCCATTTTTCAAAACAGGAATGGACCTTAAACCCCTCATTTCACAGATGAGGAAATTTGAGTCTAAGACAGGTTAAGTAACTTGCTCAAAGTCCCCAAAGTAGTTAGGAATTGAGCTGAGATTTGAAATGAGATCCTCTAAATTCAATACCCTTTAGATACCATAATTTTTTCAAAGATGCCCAGATTAAAACACACACACACACATACCTTATATGCATGTACAAATGCTTGCATGAACATAACACAGGTACACACCAAACACATGTGCATGAATACATACATACATACATACATACATACATACATACATACATACATACATCCACACACTTGTCAAGCACCTGTCTATGAATTCTCATGATAATTTAAAAACACTTTTCGTGAAAGATGGGCAATTTAAAGTAAGGCCCATTTAAATGGAAAATGCTTAGGAATAGTCAGGCTCCATGGGCAGAGGAAGAACCTGAGTTTGAGGATGAACTTAATGAGGAAAAATTCATGGATCACAGTGAAAGGGAAAGGTACATTTTCTACTTGTTCTTGTGGTGAAGTCAACACAAAATAGGCAAATTGAAGTGGATCTGGGCTGTAAAGACTGTTGTTAGATGTGTGATTAAAAACAATAACCATATTTATAAATTGATCAAGCTTCATTGCCACAACCTTTATATATTCCCCTGGCACAAGCATGTTTCTACACACACACACACACACACACACACACACACACACACACACACACACAAACAAACAAATAAATAAATAAATAAGAAAGAGATGACTCACGGGAACCCTTTGTCTAGAGTTTGGAGAGGGACTAGAATTGATTTCATGCCACATCTAACTAAACTCCTCAGCAATCAGGACAAATGCAAATAAGTAAATAACCTCCTGGGAAAGTTTTTTAAAGGCTCAGCCTAAATCCTATCTCCTCCATAAAACCTCCCTATATACTATAAGGGTCATTAATTTGTTTTTCTCTCATTAGAACTATTGAAACATTTCTTGTCTGAACCACCTAATTCAGTAATAAATTGCACACGTGTGTGTGTGTGTGTGTGTGTGTGTGTCATGTGTGGTAGTTCCAGGGTTTCCCCATTTCCCTGTAATTGGAATTAGTTTTCTCTAAATGGCAACAAAGCTGTCTCTGGGATGTGATTGGCTCCTGTCTGTTCTAAGCTTCCTGGTCACCTAAGTGTATAAACAGTCACATCCATATGGATTTGAGTCCTCTCCTACTAAGGTAGAATTCTGAAAATCACCTGGGTCATCACACTCTGCCCTGCTGAGGAGACATGGAGATGACGACATTGTGGGCAGTGAGGGGTGAGGGTAGAAAGAGAGCCTAAGTACCGCTGTAGCTCTTTTTCATATCCTCGCTGTATTAAGGCAAATCAAACCTCCTTTTGTTAGCTGTGCAATGACTTGTGAGTGTTCTGTTTTGTCCCAAGATTGAAAATGACTAACAGGGTGCTGGTTAGGCCCAACCCTCTCACTATGCAATGTTTGCTACAGTTTCATGTGTGTTAGTATCATCTCCCCTAGAATAGAGCAAGCAAACTACTTGAAGAGTGGAGCTATATCTTATTCTTCTGTATCTTTATAATGCCTGCAAAGTGGAAACACAAACATAGGGACATACAGTATACTTTGCTTATCAAACAAAGTGATTCAAGCAAGTAAGGGCAGTAGTTATTCTAAGTAGGTATATGGAAAGTGGAGTAAGGGAGTGATCAAAGCCATATCAACTCAAAAAAATGCTGCTAAAAGAATCCATCATTTTTACCATATCAGTCCTCCAATCCTCTGATGCAGCACTGACTCTGGAGCAAATTCTGCCTCTGATATTTACTACTTCCATAATCTTGGGCAAGTCATTTAACTTCCCTAAGCCTCAGTTTACCTATTTGTCAGAATGAAGTATATATATTCTGAGGTAATTCTCAGCTCTAGATCAATGATCCTATGTAATCCATAGAAGATTGCTGTTGCCAGGGGCAGCTAGGTGGCGCAGTGGATAGATCCCTGGATTTAGGAGGACTTGAGTTCAAATCCAACCTCAGACACATAACACTTACTAGCTGTGTGACCTTGGGCAAGTCACTTAACCCCATTGCCTAGCTCCCCCCCGCCCAAAAAAAGATTGTTGTTACCAATGAACCTCTCCATATTTAACTGGGTTGGACTAAGAAAATGATGGCCTGAATATGAAGACACAATATAATTATAATGGCAGTTGACAAAAATACCTCCTAAACTATTGATTCATTTGATAAATTCTTACAAAGTCTCCTTCCAAAACACAAATTTAAGTTGAACAAATATGTAAGAATTGACCAATGGACTACAGCTCATTTAGAGGTGTGAATGTTTCTTTAAAACTAAAATTAAATAGGAATCACCAGTTAAGAGTATTGGTGATAAATTAAGCGTTTTACTAAATCTGCAGGATAAGATGTGGATCTATACACAGTCCAAAGATATTGATGTTAAGCTAATCTATCTGGGAAAAGAAGAGTAAAAAATCAGATGAGAAAACTAAAATATAACATAGCACAAAGGGATGTTTATTTGGGGGCTCTAAATCTTCACAATAGAAATATAATAAGGCATTTGGTAAAAAGTTTACCCCTATCTCCCATAAAGAGAGGCAGCCTAGTATAGAAGAATATAGACCTGGAGTCTGGTAGAACTGGGTTCAAAAGAAATGCCATTGATATCAGCTGTGTATGGCCCCTCTGAGCCTTAGTTTTGGGGAGATAATGTAGCACCTAACTCACAGGGTTGTTGTAGAGATCAAATGGATAAAGTATGTAAAGTGCTCTATAAATCTTAAAACTTCATATAAATGCGTGTTATTATCATCATCATCATCATCATCATCTCGGGAACCTCTGAATATCACAAGAAAATTCTTAAAGAATAGAAGAGTCTGACATCAGGCAACTGAGTATGGCAATGTTTCTCAAAGTGGGGTGAGAGGTACACACTATTTTCATAATAATAATGTCATTTTAGTTTCTAATATGATAAATATTAATAACTCATATAAACAAAAGATCTTTAAGAGTGTAAAAGTGGCCTAAAGCCAAAAAAGCTTTAAGAACCAGTATAGTACAGTAAAATGTAACTGTAAAGTTTTCGCCATGTGAAGTCAGCCTTAATGAATTATTGCTAGCAGGGTGCTTGATGTGATTCATGGTACCTGTGTTAGCTTTCAGCTACAGCTGCTTTGAGCCTTGGTAACAATACACAACTCACCTATTGTAGTGGAGAGGAAAGAAGAGGCATTAAAAAATTCATTAGGTCTGGGGATGCCCATTGGCAATCCATAACATGGCTGACTTACGGATTCTTAGCCTTAGAAGGGACCTTAGAAGTCCAACCCTTAGTCAATATACAAATTCTCATCTTAGATCTTTAGCTAGTGGCAAATTCAGCCTCTACTTTGTTGTTTAGTCATTTCACTCACATCTGACTCTCTGTGACCCCATTTGGGGTTTTCTTAGCAAAGATACTGTAGTGGTTTGCCATTCTCTCCTCCAACTCATTTTACAGAAGAAAAAACTGAGGCAAACATGGTTAAGCAACTTGCCCAGGGTTACTCAGCTAGTAAGTGTCTGAGGTCACATTTGAACTCATCAGATCTGGCATTCTATCTACTGCAACATCTAGCTATCCCTAGCTTCTATTTAGTACCTCCATTAATAGGGACTCACCAACTCCTGAAATACTTTCCACTTTTATACAGCTCTAATTATTAGAAAGTGCTTCCTTCAGTGGAGCTAAAGTCTCTCTCTCCCTGTAAGTCTCACCCATTGGTCCTACTTCTGCCCTACACAGTCATGCAGAATAATTCCAATGACCCTTCCACGTGCAGGCCCCCAAGATTGTTTTTCTCACTATCAGCAGCTCCTTCATCTGATAAGAGGAAAGATGGCAAATCCTCTTGCCTTTGAGTTTCAAGGAGTTACAACCATAGGCATTCTGTCAAGAGTATATTGAATCAGAAAAAGAACAATAACCATGCTAGGTGTCCTGTTATTTGGGGACTAGGAATAGCAGCTATCAAAATTGAAAAGGAAAAAAATGGAATTAAGGGGGGGAAATGTAATGGGATGAATTTATAAGTACAGGAAGTTCTATCAGCCAAATTAAATTAATCGGTCAACACACATTTATTGGACACACTCTATGCCAGGCAACAATGAAGTGTGATAAATATGCAGTGGATATGGCACTGGGCCTGGAGTCAGGAAGACTAATTTTCCTTAGTTCAAATGTGGCCTCAGACACTTAGTAGCTGTGTTACCCTGGGCAAGTCAGTTAATCCTGTTTGCCTCAGTTTTCTCATCTGTAAAATAAGCTGGAGAAGGAAATGGCAAACCACTCCAGTATCTTTGCCAAGAAAACCCCAAATGGGGTCATGAAGAGTAGACACAACTGAAAAACAACTTAGCAACATTTATACACAGCATGTTGCTGTGCACTTTGGGGAGTAAGGTTCAAAAGCATTAGACAAGGTCCCTATATGTTAAGGAGATTAAAATGCCATAGTGATAGCAATTTTTATTAGTTCATTACAGTACAATTTTTTCTACTTATATCTATTTATTAAACATCTTCTGTGTTTAAGGCACTAAAGTCAGTGTTAGAGATACAAAAATATATGAATGGTGTCAATCTTGATCTTGAGTATATTATTTATTGGGAAAGAGGGAAATAGGATTACAGACAACTACGACACAACCAAAAGTGAAATAGATAGAAAGAGAAATGAGATATCTGAATAGTAAAGGGTGACTTTCACCTGGGATGAGGTGGAGAAGAGACAGGTGAGTTCATCAATGACATGGCCCCTGAGATGGGCCTTGATCGATGGAAAAGAATAAATGATAAGAGATTGGAAGAAGAAAAAGGAGGAGTCTCTTCCAGGTATGGTGGGGTGGTATGAGGAACAATAGAAACAAAAGAAAGAGAGGAAAAGAAAAAAATAGAATTTGTCTGGAATGTAGAGTGTACATCAAATGAAATAATATGAGGTGATGCTAAAAAGGCAGGCTGGCAGGGATTTTGAAGGACTTTCAGGAAGAAAACAAGGATTTGTTAAGTACCCACTATGTCAGGCATTGTGCTAAGCACTTTACAAATATTATCTCATTATCCTCATAACAACCCTGGGAGGTTGTTTTACATTTTACAGTTGAGGAAACTGAGGCAGACAGAGGTTAGTGACTAGCTCAGGGTCACAAAGTAGGAAATATTTGAGGCAGGATTTGAACTTATATCTTCCTGATTCCAAGCCCAACCCATCGGGTATATCACCTTTTATTAGTAGATAATTTATTTACTACATGAAGATGAGCCAATAAAGGGAGTCTATTGAGTAGAAGAGTCAAATGATCAGAGTAATATGTAAGGGAAATTACTCAGGCAAAAATACGAATGGTGGAATTAAAAAGACATAGAGTAGAGGTAGGAAAAATAGTGAAGAGGCTTTCCTGCTAGAAGAGCTAGTACCCTGAATCAGCATGGTTATAGTGGGATCTGAGAAGACAAAATGCTTTTAGATACATTATGGAGGATGAATTGACAAGACTAGATGCTTGTCTTTGTTCAGAAAGGGAAAGGGAGGAGTCAAAGAAGATTTCAAGTTTATAAAGCTAGGTAATTAAGAGCCTTACAGTACCATCAACAGAAATAGGAAAGGAAGGGGGAAAGACAGGTAGGATTGGGAGCTGGGAATTCAGAAGGGATGAGGGATCTCGTTTTGTATGTTTTTAGCTATTTGTGGGCCACCCAGATAGATATGAAACAGGATCTTAAGGGAGTGGTTGAGGATTGGATGTGTGGATTTCTGTATGTGTATAATCACTTGATCTTTTTTTAAGGTAGTACAAGTATTATTTTGATAAGCTGAGTACAGTATTATTGTAGGTATTAAGCCCTAGATTTGAATATCTTAGTTTTAATCCAAGTTTTACTTGTTTGGGACCTTACACAAGTCATTTAACTTCCTTAAACTTTGGTTTCCTTCTCTGCAAAAGAGGGAAAATTCATGATTATAGAAACCTTGCTCATTACGATAGAATCATAGCATTATGAGCCAGAAGGAACGTTAGATGTCACATGGTCCAATCTCCATCAATTTACGGATAAGGAAACTGAGGTAATAAGTAATAACTGGATGAGCTGAGGATTCAAGCCCAGGTTCCCTGACTTCAAATGCATTGCACTTTCCATTGTTGCCATTGCTGCCTGCAAAATCTTGGCCTGGCCATGAGTTTTACAATGAATGGCCTGTCTCTAAATTCTCTTTTCATTTTGACCATCCCAAATGGAAGCCTCTCTTGTGTGATTCTGGAAGAGTCACTTAACCATTCTTAGCCTCAGTTTCCTTTTCTATAAAATGGTGTTAATAATAAAACTTACTGAACATAGTTGTTATGAGGATCAAATGATATAATACGTGAGGCACTTTGCAAAAGTAGAGAATTGCATATTACTATTGTTATTATTACTAGTGACCAGCTGGAATGCTCTCTCATTTTTCAGAGGCTTCATTGTGATTCTTACAGTGAGTGAGATTCCCCCTTCTTGCACTGCTTCATTGAGCTGGTTTGACACAACCAGATGCTAGGAGTGGCTTCATCGCCCTGGCAATTGGAATGATGCCCAAACCTGGTCTTTAATCTTTAGGTACATTAAAACCGTATGTATGAAAATAAGACTATTGCCCTTTCTCTCAAAGCTCATTAGAAGCCTAAATCCATCACAGTTCATGATGGGAAACTGGCTCAAGGGATGAGCAGCAGGTTCAAGATCCCTCTGCTCCAATTCTCCATGCCAACCACAGAAGCAGCGCACATGTTCTATCTTGAATAGACAATTCTCCTTTTCTCCCCATAATACTTCTCTTTCTGCCCCTCATCACACTGGTTCCCATTCTGACATTCTTCACAGAGCACTGTCAGTGATTACATACTGATGAGAATGAATGTGGCTGCCTTCTACAAGGGGTCAAATGCAAGTTCAGGGCTGGAAGAATATGATTAATGGACATAATTATTCTTCTTTTAGGAATAATATTCCCCAGCTCTGCTGCAATAACCAATCACTTTATTTAGTATTTTATATTAAAAAACATCTGGCACTTGGGAAACTTGTCATCTCTGTCCCTGTTAAGACTTCTTCCCACTGGAAAAAAAAGAAATCAGCCTCCTTAGAGAAGTTCTTATTTTCAGTCCTCAGTATGTGTCCAACACTGGCAGAGTCCTTATTATGGCAGGACATATTAAATTGACACAGTAGTGGGCTGTTGCCTTGGACAATTTTGAGATGGAGCCAAAATCATGGATAGTGTAGCACTAGTCCAAAAGGCAAAAACCGAAATAGGCAATTTAGCAAATATCTGAATTAAATTTAAAATTATGGGACTAGGTTTTATTCTGTTATTCTTACTCTGTGATATTATTATAGGACGACTAAGGCTTTTCATCAAAATTGTGACTAATACAGGCTGTACCTCTGAGATGCCAAAAAAAAAGTTAAGTCAGTGAAAAAATTTACTCAAAACAGGGATTGGGTGTTGGAAAACAAATAAAAGAATTTCAGTTCTCTGTGCTTTTGACATTTCACCAGGTTGTGCTGTATCACACAGATACATGTAGTCAATGATTCATCTTCTACCCACTGTTTAGAAAGGTAATGCTCAAAACCACAGACCACGTGAAAGTCATTTCCAACCCAATGTAGAAAGCCACTGGATGCATGTGGAGAAGAATATTTGCTCTCTCTCCCCTTTTTGTCAGTGACTTTGACTTTGCTCTTATAGTAGCTCAATTAACAGTTTAAAAACCAAATGGGCAGTGGAGGAAATGTAGCCACAGATAGTCTATAATATAATGAGATTACCAGCAGATAAGCAAGACTTTCATGGCAGAAATGCTCCATACAGCCCTACCAGGGATATCCTAGAAAGGAGCTGAAACTCCTTTGCCTCACATTTAAGGCCCTCCACAATGTAGCACCATCCTACCTTAATTATCTTGTATTTCTCTCTTCTATGATGAGTTTTTTTTTAAGGGCTCTAATACTTAATATGCCTGGACCTAGTGACTTGAATTTATCAGCGTCAGTGGTGGCTCTCTACCTCTCTTTGCTAGTTTTGCTCCTTTTTGCTCCAAAACTCATTTGCCTTGGCATAGAAAACAGGTAAAATGAGAGTTAATCAGCCCTATCTAGTCTATATCTTCTCTTATCAACATCTCACTACTCCATGTGGCTAGGGGATGCAATGAATAGAGTGCTGTGCCTAGAAATAGGAAGACCCAAATTCAAATCTGACCTCAGACACTTACTGGTTGTGTGACTCTGGGCAAGTCACTTACCCTGTTACCTCAGTTTCCTCAAATGTAAAATGGGAAAAATAACATCATAACTTACTTCACAGAATTTTTGTGTTGATTAAATGAAATAAGACTTTAAAAGCATTTAGCACAATGCTTGGCATGTAGTAGATGCTATATAAATAAATGGTTATTTCCTCCCCCAACAATACAGTAATTTTATCATTTCTTTGATCCTTCTCTTTTCCCTAATATAATAAAACAACAACAACAATAAACACTCCTCTGTTGTTGTTGAGTTTTTCCATCAGTCCATTGTGAGCTCAGAACTCCTGACAAATGGTGTCATAGGACACCATGCCAAGCTTTTGTATTTATCTCGCAATACCTCCTTTGCTCCTATCTGCTATACATGACTTTTTACAGTCACTTCCATGTTCATCCCTTTTGGACTTTTTTTAGACCCTTTTCTGTCCTCATCAGAATTATTTCTCTCTGCATGTTCAGAGTTTTATTTCTCTATCAAATTTTAATCTGGGATTTTACCTAGCCTTTCTTTGGACTTGATATCTGCTCTCTAAATTTTGGGGGTGTTTATCAGGATAGTATGCTTGATTTTTTTTCACTTCTATCAGAAACTCTAAGATGAAACACTGAATTCTCCAATCTTCTCCCAAAACAAATCCTATCATTCCCAGTCCCCTGTCCCCAGCAAGCAATGCATTTTTAAAGGTGAAATTCCTGTCCAATAGGAGTTGTTTTTTTTTTCATCAGTTCTTCCACCTTTTAAAGGATTAAATTTTTCATTACTCACATTACTACTTATTACTTCCCAAGTAAGGCAAGTCAAAAAATCATCAGCTCTTCTGTATTTAACATAGAGAGAACTGCATTAGATGTCTGCATAATTGAAGTCTTTATTGATATGCCATCATTCTTCTGTTCTAGGCTTGGGATCTGTTTCTAGGATTTTTCATCTATTGTTGGTGAGGTCGTTGTTTTTCTGTGTGTGTATACATACCCATATACATATCATATACATACATTCATGAAAATATGTATATATGCATGTGTATATGTATATATTATATATACACATAAGTATGTATATACATACATGTATATGTGTATGTATATATTATATATACACATAAGTATGTATATACATACATGTATATGTGTGTATCCTTTCACCAAATAACCTTCTCACAAGGAAGCATGGAGGCCAATGAGGCCAGCATTTGGACTATTTGCCCCACAAGGAGGCAGCACAGGCCCGTGGTGATGGTGGGCAGGTAGAAAGGTCTTAAAAGATGCAGGCAAGATGGGCACTGAGCTTCACGAATGGCACCAGACATAGAAAGGTGCAGAGGAAGGTAGCACTGGATTTGGAGTCCCAAACATTGGGTTCAAAACCAGTCTCTACTATCTGCTACCTGTGCCATCTTAGGCAATACATTTAACTGCTCAGATTCCTCATTTATAAAGTGGTGGGTGGGGAGAGGGGTTGGATTGAATTATTAAATTCCCTTTCATTTCTGAAACTATGAAATTTTGGGAGATTAAGGCTGTTGTGGAGGCCAACAGAAATTGCAGGTCTCCTTAGTATTAGAGACAAAGGCTGGCCTAGTCTAGAACCTTGAGTCTATTTGGGAAGTGGTAAGATGGGAGGGAAGAAGACTTTCCTGGGGAACTCTGCCTTGAAAGGAGATAGACGCTGCCCTGCACACACCTTGCTCAGGCTACTTCCAACATTAGTTTGGAGTTAAATGTTAGGATTTTTTGCAAGGTATAGAAGCATGCTCATGCCTCTCTGTTCCCTCTTTGGATAATATGAAGAAATATTACAGTGTCCTCAATCCCAAACCTTATCTCTTATCAAATTCTTCTGTTTCATCCTTATCAAAGGCCTAGCAAGTATCTAAAAAGAAATTTAAAGTTCATGGAAGAACTCTAGAGAATCCTAGAAAGCAGATCAGGAAAGTGACCAGACTGAGAGCAGGGGCATCACTGGATCGGCCAGTTAGGGAATACCTTCTCTTTCTCCATCCTCAAATAGACTGAATGGTTTCAGGAAGATGTTTCTCCAAGGCATCAACAATTTAAGTTACTTTACCCAGATTCTATTTAAATAACTTTAAAAAACCCCCTAAAACTGAACCTTATATCCTTGTCTGCCTCCCTCTACTATTTATCTGTTTCATGATCACCATAAAAATATAAACCAGAATGACTGGGGCAGAGTGATTTTCAGAACATCAGGAGGCTCTGCCCTTTTTGGATCTCATTCTCTGAAAAGCTAAACTGTCTCTGACAGGCTTGTGCCCTAAGTACAGAGTACTTGAGTTTTTATTCCACAAAAAGCAACAGGATGTGGAGTAATGATGATGTATATTACTTTACTTGATTCTCATAACAAAACCGAGAGGTAGCTACTATTATCATTTCACACTTTACAGATAAGGAAACAGAGGCTAACAGAGATTAAATGCTTGCTCATGAAGTTTCAGACATGACTCAAAATAACTAAACAAACCTATATTCTATATTAACTATCTTATTGACATAATCAGTTTTCTCCATTATTTTCAGCTTAAAGCCCTTTTGATCTGATTTATAAGACTCCAGGTAAAACTATTCTTAACAGGCCTTGTTAGGTTCCCTCAGGAAACTATCATTCCTATGTTTTAAATGTTCTTCTAGAAATCTAAACATTTTTTAAACTA
This sequence comes from Phascolarctos cinereus, assembly GCF_003287225.1. NCBI lineage: Eukaryota > Metazoa > Chordata > Mammalia > Diprotodontia > Phascolarctidae > Phascolarctos > Phascolarctos cinereus. Next base: position 333,936,253 of record NW_027556098.1, read on the forward strand.
TATCTTCTTAATCACCATGTACTATGCCTTCTTAACCAAGTATAGCTTCACTATACTACTTTTCCCAAATGTGTGTTTTTTCTATTCAAGTCCATACCTTTGACCTACAATGGCAATAAAAGCATCATCTCTGCTCCTAAGATCTTCATTTTCCTCTGCAAGATACCTTGCCTCTTAGTAATGAAAGGGTTTTGTGCACATGTAAATCACTAGAAGTAGATTTGGCAAGTATTGTGATATATTGCACGTTAAAGATCAACCCTCCAAAACCTTATTTCACAAACTTCTGGGAAACAGGCAAACTAAATCTACTCCATGAAAAAAAGTGAGTAATTATTATGGCATATTCAACAATTACTATGAGACACCACCACCAAAGATGAAATTGGCTAAACAATAAGAAAGCTAGGTGGATACAGTGGATAGAGCACCAAGCCTGGAGCCAGGAAGAGCTGAGCTCTAATGTGACCTCAGGCTTACTATATGCGTAACTCCAAACAAGCCACTTAACCATGTTTGCTGCCTCGGTTTCCTCATCTGTAAAATGATCTGGAGAAGGAAAGAATGGCAAACCAATCCAGCATCTTTGCTAAGAAAACCCCAAATGATGTCAAAAGGAGTTAGACTTGACTGAAAGGAGTGAACAACAATAAACAATAAGAAAGAGAATTACTCATTTTGCCAAAGTTACCTTAGAAGACAGAACTAGACTCATAGAATCCCAGAATACCTGGGTTGCAAGAAACCTCAAAGTTCCTCTAATATAACCCTTAACTGAAACATGAATCCTCCTTTACAAGATTCTTAGTAACTGGTCAAATGATAGCAAACTTATTACTTCCCAAGGTAGTCCATTAAATATTTATACAGCATTTTCATAAAGTCATCTTTTTATATTGAGCTAGAATCAACCTCCCTATAAGTGCCACAGAATCCTACCCTCTGGAGCCACAAAGTATAAGTCAAATTTCTCTTCTTATATGACAGATATTGGGAAACAGTTATCATACTCCCTTCCCCACTGTGTTAATCGAGATGATAGTTCCAAGGAATAATAATGAAGTCACAAATTCAGTCGAATTTAAGGTTTGCAAAGCTCTTCCAACATCTTATCTTCACAAAAATCTTGGGAGATAATTGCTTATTATTAACCCCATTTTACAGATGAGAAAGCTGAGGTAGACAGGTTAAGTGCCTAGGGTCACGCAGTTAGTATGTTTCTGAGGCAGGATTTGTGCTCAGGTCTTTCTGTTTCAAGTCAACATTTTATCCTTTGTGTCACCCAGCTGTAGATTTAAAATTATTTTATAGGACACTGTTATTGTTATCGGCCAGGGGAATGATTAGGATTTTGATCCTTCAGATAGCATTTTTTTTTCAATAATCATGATCAGTTCAGTATATTTTTCAGTTAAAAAGATCTGATTGGTACAAGTTTTGTTCCAACTCTTTACCAGGTTTGTGATGATAAACATATCATTTAATTTCCCTGGACCTCTTTCTTAGCTGTAAAATGAAAGAATTATCTAGATGTTCTTTAAGGGTCACTTTTAGCTAGGTGGTGCAGGGAATAGAACACTAGAACTAGAAGTAGAAAGACATGAGTTCAAATCTAGCCTCAGAAACTTACTAGCTATTTGACCCTGTGCAAATAAAACACTTCACCTCTTTCTGCCTCAATTTCCTCATCTATATAATGGGATAGAAATAACACCTGCTACTCAGGGTTGTTGTAAGGATAAATTGAGATCTTTGTAGAGCATGTTACAAATCTTAAAGTGTCATTTAAATGCTAATTATCTAGCTGTGATTCTATGACTGTGACAAAAGGCGAGGGGGAGGGGGAGGTAAGTAATCTGAGTCCCAGAGGTCATTGACATAGGATTCTTTCCTTACTGATGGAGATCAGATGCCCTACACCTGTGGGAGAGGTAGGGCAGAACGGGAGAGAGGAGGAAAAGTTGTTTGAGTCTCTTTGGGTTCTGCAGTTGTTTGGGGTGTTTCTGGCTTCCAGTTTCAAGAGAGAAGAGATGGAAGATGCCAACCCCACTTCTGATGGCTGAAGGAAAAGATTCTGGAATGAAGCTGATTTGAGGGAGCTAGCAGTCTCTATTAGGTCCCTGTTACCAACTTCCTATGCTACAGACTTCAGGAATTCCCCCATGAGTAAGTTCTGCTGCTCTTCTTGGTTGACTGGGAGAGCACCTTCACTTTATATTGTATGATATACATTCTCCTAGGTATACTTTCTCTGATTTCTTTTTTGCTGTGATCTAAATAAATGAGTTTCTTTGCTACTTACTTAGCATGTGTGTTAATTTGGGAACAGGTATTTGGTGGGAAGAGAGTCAAGCCTAGGACAAAGTTTGAATACCACTCCCCCCATTAAGAGACAGCAATTAGCTTGAATCTGAAAATGACATCCCCCTAAACAATAGTTAACAGAGCAGCCTGGTACCCCCTCTCTTAAGAGAGCAAAATGAGGAAGTTTCTGGCCACAACCTCCTGATTCCCCTGCTAGAAGGAATTAAAGACTCCCTTGGAGAAGGGCTCAGGGAAAATAAGCTACAGACGTTTATTTTGATTCCCTTTAAGTCACATAATGATACCCCTAAACTACATGTGGGGGACAGAAGAACTAGCTATGTTTATTTCAATTCTATTCAATTTCAATTCAATTCTAGAATGTATCATCTTTTCAGCTGCACTAGAAGCTGACCCGCAGTTCTTCTCATTTAAAGATTCTTATTCAGGAAAAATATTGAGACAGCAACGGTGTAATTTGACATGTGTGTTCAACCTCACTCCTTATCTTTCTCTGGTTCAAGGACATGAAACTATGCCCATAACTGCCTGCAGGAAGCTGGGTGTACCCAGATATAGATCTATCTCCAGATTGCCTGTGGCTGTTAGAAACTATGTGGTTTTATAATAAGGCAAACAAAGGTAACTGGAGTCCATTACAACCTTATTAATCTAGCCCAAAGGTTCTTAAACTGGGCTCCTTAAGTTTCATTAGGGGTTGATGACACTAAAAGGTGAAGAACTCCCAAATTAGGATAAGCATGACCCAGGTACTTTGGAAAGCAACCATTATGATTAGGTCAGATAAGGCAAAATACAGGGGTTTGTGGAATTTTTTTAAAGTCGGGGCTATCATCATGGGAATTCATCAGTTACTCCAGCTCTGGTAAGGGGTCCTCATCTAACCATTTTAAATGTCTTCTTTTCTCTAGGCTGCATATGCCCAACCTTCCAAATTATCATCATGTGTCTCTTCATTATCCTCTCATTAGATTAAAGAGGAAAAAAGTTCTGTTGCAATCACAGACTTAAAATATACTATACGTAACTTCTTGTGTTTGGAAATGACCAGTCTTTGGAAGTTTACTAGCTTACAGAGAGAGAGAGAGAGAGAGAGAGAGAGAGAGAGAGAGAGAGAGAGAGAGAGAGAGAGAGAGAGAGAGAGAGAGAGGCTGCATTACTACTGCGGAAAAAATCATTTTAAATACAAAGGAGTCTACTGTACCACATAGATAATGAGTCCTGGGAAATAACCACAGCAAAATCACCACCTGCTGTGAAACAATCAGGGAAGGAGTGACCCTCTAGGAACAAAGGTATCAAAACTGCCTTAATCTCTGATAAAGAGATCTGGACAACACTTGCTTCTGCAAACAGACACTTGCAGCCATTAACACAGTACAGAAATAGATGATGGTTACTTATCCCTTTTCACAGGCAAAGGCACAATGATCCATCTGCATCATCTTATCCACATATTTATTATCCTTGTAGTGTACCTCTAGTTAATAAGCCCCACAAGAGCACAGAGCATCTCCTGTTTATCTTGCATAGCCTTCAGCATCTAAAGAAATCCTATGTCCATAGTAGGACTTAGTTTGTGGTAGATAGGTTTAGAATGCAGTAGATGAATAGTAGGTGAATAAATATGAGGGAGCAGAGATAGGGAGCAGGGTATAGTGGAAAGAGTACTGACTCGGAAGTCTGAGGACCTGAGTCTAAATCCTTCCTCTGACAAGTACTGCCTATGTGACCTTGAGCAAGTCATGAGCTCTCTGGGGCTGTTTCCTCATCTATAAAATGAGGCAGTTGGACAAGATGACTTCTGATGTCTCTTTCAGCATTGTATCTGTGATTCTGTCTGTATGTGGGTGGTATTGAAGGGGAGAGAGAATGTGGCATTATACTCATGGCTAAAGGTCAAACGTAGTATGATCTTCTGCAGGGAAGAATAGTAAATTCACAAATTATGGTTATGATTACATTAATATTATGAAGGTTAATTGTGTAGCCTTTGGAAAGGAGGTAAGTAAAGCATATTTAAATATTCAAAATCTTGATTTTTACTCCAAGGAGATAAAATCAGTGAATACTTTCATGTACTAATAATTAAAGTAGAAAATCAAAATGTACCCAGAATTACCTTGACCAGGAAAAAGAGAGACAGAGAGTAAGAGATAGAGGAAGAGATAGATACTGTTGTAATTTATCAGTTCCATCATGGTTATTCCCCATTTCATGGATGATAACAATAAATCAATAAGCAAATATTTCTTAATCCCCTATTGCCAAGCAGTAAAACATTAAATATTTATATGGCACTTAATGCTTTAAATAAACTATGTTATTTGAGCCTCAAAATATCCCTTCAAGGTAAACAGGGCAAGTATTAGCCCTCTCCTTTACATATGAGGAAACTGACGCTCAGAAATACATAAGCTGGTACATACACAGTCAAACAGTCTGCTATGACACTTTTATGATTTTAAGGAACACTAAAATGGTTGTAGGAAGGAAAGATAGATTTCTATTCTCCCTCTCTTATTATAATGCACTTTAAATAGGACACTAGAACCTACTCGTCTAAGTTACTTCTGATTGTCCACTCCTGAATCTCTAATAAGGCCATTAAATTCATTTTAGCATGTGCTTGTTTCCAGGGGCAGCTTGTTAAAATCCAAATGAATCCATCAGCATGAAGGAGAGAAACGCACAAGACAAGAGCGGGGATTAGCATGACAAAATATCTGCCTATGTCAACACCACGTGTCAAAGAAAATGAGGCTCCAGGAGACACTGATCCAGACAGCTTATCGTTTGTACTCTCCCAACATCTCCCTAGTGACAAACAGGCTACACTCACAAGTGCAGCTTCTTTCCTTCTGACATGGCTGTGAAGAGCTCAAAACCTATTTTATGGAGTTCATCTGAAAACTCTGCCTGGAGGGTTTATCCTAAAAGTATTTATGGGGTTATAAGGTTTGTGCTTCCTTTTTCAGACATCTTAAGGAGAAGTAAAATACCTTCCCTACGTTCTCAGCAAGGTCACTTCAGAGACACACACACCCCACCCTGCCCCAGGCTAGTCCCTAGAGAGTTATGTTACTTACTTGGGATAGTTCCTTGGCTGGATGAAGGGCAGAATCTCTGAATCTTGTCCAGACTGAGGGAGCAGCAAATCTCGAAATCTTTCTGCCAAAAAAAAAAAACCATATTAATTTGCAGAGATAGAGGGGATTTCAAGTCATGGCAATAATTTAAAAAAATATATTTTCCTAAGGTGGTGTTTTTAGTGGAATAGAGAGAGAAGTCTTATAGGATCACTCACCACATTGTTCCACAGATCATTTACTAGACAACAAAGTAAACTTGGAATTGGAAGAAAACTTGAGTTTAAATCCTGCATCAGACACTAGCTGTGTGATGCTAAGTAAGTCATTTAATTTTTCTAAGCTTCAGTTTCTCATCTATAAAATAGGAATACTACTACTACTAATAATACCACAGGATTATTATGAAAATCATATTAGGTTGGTGTGCAGAGGAGTGTGTCTAGAGTGCTTTGTAAACTCTAAAGTATTTATTTGTTTTTTAGAATATCATATTTGGCAGATTTTGATTCTATAGTCTAAGTCAGTCAACTAGACCATCCTCATTATTTTCAGAGATGCAGCTCAGCTATAGCTTCACCACTGAGTGATAACTTTTTTTTAAACCATGACAAAACATGAAACAATGAAAAATAACCCTAAATCTTGTGTGGCCCCTTTCTGCTTTTGTAATGATAGTGGCAGAATGATGGGAAGGCAAGTGTAAGGTTCTAAGAATCACACAATTTTTATACTAGCTATAGGCCTTGGAAGAAACTGAATTGGTAGTGGCAGTCATTCTGGAGCTCTCAACCCACAGATGGTAGGGAGGCCAGACAAATGGTCAGAAAGAGATCCTTTGGGGGCAGCTAGATGGCGCAGTGGATAGAGCACTGGCCCTGGATTCAGGAGGACCTAAGTTCAAATCCAACCTCAGACACATAACACTTACTAGCTGTGTGACCCTGGGCAAGTCACTTAACCCTATTGCTTAGCAAAAACAAGAAAGAAAGAAAGAAAGAAAGAAAGAAAGAAAGAAAGAAAGAAAGAAAGAAAGAAAGAAAGAAAGAAAGAAAGAAAGAAAGAAAGAAAGAAAGAAAGAAAGAAAGAAAGAAAGAAAGAAAGAAAGAAAGAAAGAAAGAAAGAAAGAAAGAAAGAAAGAAAGAAAGAAAGAGATCCTTTGCTGGCACTGGGCACAAGACTCTATTGCATTGCCCATACATGGTTCAGGATCATAGTCCCATGGTGAGGAAGAGCACCAGCAGGAGCAGGGACACTGTGATAATAAACATCAGGTTTTGCCAAAGGTTTTCTCTACTGTGATGGAAGAGATGTAGTGAAGGGTCCAGATCAAAGATATTGTGTGGAAGATGATATCCCTTAGGTGCTCCACTTTGTAGATTACATTGTTCTGATTATATCAAATCTTCAGACATTGCATAGCCTCCTGGAAGAGATCTATAATCAGGGGCAGCTAGGTGGCAAAGTGGATAGAATACCGGTCCTGAAGTTAGGAAGACCTGAGTTCTAATCCAGCCTCAGACCAAACACTTGACACTTACTAGCTGTGTGACCCTGGGCAAGTCACTTAACCCCCATTGCCTAAAAAAAAAAAAGAAAAAAAGAATGTCACACGGCCCTTCAAATTCCTGTTAACATAGTGACAAGGTAACGCCTACATTACAATTGGGCTGTGTTCCAAAAACTTATTTGCATATGACTGGGTGTTGGAATCCCTTTTCTCAAGAAGCAAAATATGCTATAAATTATGGTAAGTTCCCCACACTTGTCTATAAAAATAAGCACAACTTATAATATTGAGGTCCCCCCCAAAAAAACACAGTATGAATGTAGCAAGAAATGGTAGAAATATAGAATTGATTTTTTTCTTTTAAATACTATAAACTTAAACTAAATTAAAAGAATTTAAACACATCAAAACACAACCAGAAGGATTCTCCATGAAATTAGCATAGCTGTAAATCCTGTTCTCCATGGCAGGATCTTAATCTCATGTTGTGGCAGGATATCTTTTTTTTTTTTTTAGGCAATTGGGGTTAAATGACTTGCCCAGGGACACACAGCTAGTTAAGTGTCAAGTGTCTGGTCTGAGACCATATTTGAAATCAGGTCCTCCTGACTCCAGGGCCGGTGCTTTATCCACTGTGCCACTTCCCCACTCCTCTGGCAGGATATCTTGATCACATCTAAGATATGTCAGGGAGCAGAAGGAGATTATGTGGCTCTAAGTCTAAGGAGATGATCCTTTGGTTCCCAAAGTTCCTGATCCCATTTGGGTAACTGCAAAGGGAAGGGGGAGACTCCACATGACCATCCAAACAAATTGATGTTTAATTATGAGGGAGTGTGGAGTGTTAAAGCAGGTGTCAGTCAGCCAAAAGAATGGATCCTGGGCTCCCTGATATAGAGTCCTTGTTTGTGTGTGTGTGAGACACACACACACATGCATATTTGTGTAGTTGGGGGTAGGGCTCAAGTACCGAGGCAATTCTTAGCAGGTGCCAGAAGAGTAAGGAGGTGCTAAAAGAATTTCTATAAGTTGGCAGCATTAACAGGGAACAAGAGACCTGTATTGTAACATTTTCTGCTATAACAACAAAGTTAAGAAAGATAATCAGAGAAAAGCATTATAGCATTACAGATTGGGACCTCAGAGGCATCTAGTCCAAGCCCTTCATTTTATAGATGAGAAACTGAGGCCACAGACGTTAAATCTTGTTTCTAAGAGCAAAGAGGTATTACGTAGCAGAGGCAAGATTTGAATTTAAGTTCTCTGACCCTGGGAAATGGGATTGCCTCCTTCAACATCAGAGAAAAAAAATGAGTTCTGAGCTGCTGGTTTCATGGATATTTGAGAAACCTATGTGTACTGGGTATCTAAACAACTGACTATATACAGTCCACTTTTATTTTTAATTTGTTATAGATACGACACATACCATGGAACATCACCAGGATAATTCAATTCAAAGGATATCTAAAAGTGGAATATTGGATTCTGTATTGAATAATTCACAACATTGCAGAAGAAAGACCAATTGTTTAAATCCACAGTAAAAGACATGCCTCAAATGGCAATGTGATACTTTAGTCTAACTGAGTCACAACAGAACCTAGACGGGATGACAAGAATGACCAGGCAGAAGGTAATAAACTCTTCACTAACTGAAAAGGTGACCTCTTCTCACAAAGTGCCAGGAAGCTAAGCTTTATAGCAATTGACATTTGCTAATTACTGTTAGGGATTAAGCCATTGATGGGCAGAGAGTTTATAAAGAACGCCAGAGAGAAAATATTCGTTTTATTTACATTCATACTTATTATAAGAAAAATACATAAGAAATATATGGATGTGTGCACTACCCAACATTCACCCATTATACTCAAGATCTAAGAATAAAGGTTAGTCCCACTGTGGGAGCCCACAGTCCCAGGAAGGCATTACTCATTTCTTCATTTTAATTATTCCTCTTTCCTACCTCTAAGTTACATTCTGTAACTTAGCTGAAATCATAGTATTGACTAGTGCTCTGTTACTATTAATTATTATGAAGAATGTCTCTTCCAAAGATTAGATGCCTAGGAAATTATTCTTATGATATACTGTTCTTGATTTCGAATAAAACTCCCCAGCTATCATGCAAGCTTGATCAAATGTAGCACCTTATAATATAGTTTATCCTTTTCCAAAACACATTTTTCTTTCACATTCTTCTGTGAGTAGTCACCAACATTCTAACCAATCCACAAAATAAGTTACTACCAACAAAAATTAAAAAGTAATCCCAGAAAAAGGAAAATATCTTTGTGGATTGAATAATTATTTTGAGAACTCTAACTTTTCTTGAGATGAGGCCAAAGTAGTATATTCAAGTATTTTGCTCTATAGGACCAATAAACAGTTCTTAGGTATTATTTTTAAAAGCCCTCAGAAAAAAATATTTTGGAGAACAAGCTCATGTGATTTGGTCACTTTTGGTAATTCCCATAATATGATACAGATTAGCAACTTTGGTCCATACAGTTAGAGCTGGGAAGGACCTTAGTGGCTGTCTAGTCATACCCCTTCATTTTACAGATGAGGAAACTGACACTGGGAAAGGTAAGTGGCTTGCCCAGGGTCACAAAGATACTAAGTGACAGAGGAAGGATTTGAATCTAGGTCCTCAATTCCCAATATATCTGCCTTTTAGTCAGATTTTATTTATATTAAGAATGATACTATATTTAAATTAGTTTAAAATGTATCATAGAAGAAGTCACCACATGCCTATCCATGAGAAACCCAGTACTTTATATTAATGAAGCTGAAGCAGTGCTTGATCTGAAAATCATTATCAGAAAATGAGCAAACTACATAGTGAGAAGAAAATAACCTGAAAACTCAGTGTACCTTTAGGAAAAGGGTAAAAAGCATATAAAAAGCAAGACTTTCCAGACATAATTTAATTTTCCCCCAGTTATATCCAATTATTCCTCATTTTCATCATTGAATTTACAAAACAGGAAAAGAACATAAATGATTCGTCTCATTCAAAGCACTGTGCTGACAGTATATACTTATTTTCTTAGGAAAAAAGCAAAACAAGGCTATTTGCATACAACTCAGGTATTTTTATCTTTATATTAATCCTTACCATAAACACAATGGGAAGAGTGTTAGATTTGGAGTCAAAACCAGATTAGACACTGAGCTAGCCAGATGATTATGGATAGAAAATTTCACCTAATACTGGGTTTCCTCATCTGCAAAATGGCAATAATAATATTGAAATGACTTACCTCACAAGATTGTGGTGAATGATATTTCTAAACCTTAAGTGGAAATGGAAACATGGCCCTTTTTTCTATTGTTGGGAGTATGGGAGTACAGCTCCCCCTTTCATCATAGTAACTCCAAGTACGGAAACTCACTTAACCAAAGTTGATCAGCAACCCATCTTATATGGATTAGATATCTTATATCAGCATGGTGCAGTAGGTTCAGATTCAGGAAAGCCAGGTCCAGATTTCACCTACAATTTTGACTATTTCCTATGATGAAGGAAGTATTTTTACCTTTTTGGACCTAAGTTCCCTCACCTGTAAATAATAGGGATAATTTGACCTATAGGATCTACCTCACAAGGTTATTTTGAGTTTCAAAAGAACTGCTAATAAATCAACAAACATTTATTAAGCACCAATCATGTGGTAGGCACTGTGCTACTATAAAGTACATTGCAAATATTAAAATACAATATAAATGTAAATTATTATTGGTATTATTTTACTGATAGGCATCATGGCTTCATGGATGCCAAGCTAGCCTTGAAGACAAGGGTTCAATTCATACCTCTGATACATAATACGTGACCCAGGTAAATCCCTCAACTCCTCAAAATTCTAGTCAGTTCTCAAAGACTTTTACCTTGTAGAGAAGGTACAAGTGTGCACTTGAAGAGCATTTCCTCAGTTGAAAGTTCTCTACACTAATTTTAAAAAATACAGGTCAAGTCCCTATACATATTTTTTATAGTAGCAAACATTTATATAGCACCTGCTACGTGTCAAGTCCTGTATTCAGCATTTTATAATTAATATTTCATTTGATCCTCACAACAACCCTGGGAGACAGATGCTGTTATTGTCCCCATTTTATGGATGAGGAAACTGAGGAAGATAGAGATCAATTGACTTGCCTAGAATCACACAGCTGGTAAGTGTCTGAGGCTTGACTTGAATTCAAGTCTTCCTGACTCCAGGCCCAGCACTCAATCTACTGTGCCACCTAGCTACCTGGTAATTGGATAATTATTAGATATTAGATAATTCCCTGGGGTAGTGCAATATTAAAGTGACTTACCCAGTATCGTATGACTGATATATGACAGAAGCATGATTTGAACTCAGTTCTCCTAAAGTCCAAGGCTGGCCCTCAATCCAATATGCTATGATACTTAGTAACATCACCACCACCACCACCATCATCATCATCATCTATTATTTGAGGATAAGGAGATGAATATAAGGAATAAATTGAAGTTAAATTGTCAAAATTAATTATAGAAGCTACCTTCTGTTCTTTATTATACCAGGCAAAAAGCCAAAGATGATCAACTGCTTCCTACCTCTAGTTCCCATTTGATTAGATCTAAAAGCACATAGGGCGCACTGCACATTCATGTTTGTTTATAAACTGAAACTGCTCCAATTACCTTAACCTTTCAGCTGTAACCTTCATGCCTTACACTAAGACTACAGAGTTGAGCTCTGCATAGGATTACCAATTACCACTTCATTGGTGTGGCTGAAAAAGGCCAGAGGATTTATTCCATAACCTGATATTGTGACGAGTTGACTGATGATGTGACAATGTCTGAACATGATTTTCTACCACTAGGGAATTTATCTTAATTAACACAGGCTTCTACAGATTGTTATTCCCTCTTCTCTTCCTCCTTTCAAATTGCAAGAAAATTCAGTGACTATTGGCCTTCAGTGACTTTAAGGACTCAATTATATTAAATTCAGCTCTCTGGGAAATATGGAATAAAGGAATATGTTTAATGGTTTTTAAGTGAAGCTAGGAATTGCACCTTCAATGAATCTATTTCCAACTTTTGTAGACAATTATGGCAACTTTCAAATAAGGTATTTGACCTCTATCCCTCCAGTTTACATTGCATGAATTAATAGCTATATTTCCTGCCCCCTTCAATTGTTTTGGGGGTAAACTCATAAATCATAAAATTTTACCAGTGAACATTTGGAAGAACAGGGTCAGATAAAATGAAAAATATAGAATGGCAAATGAAGCTGAAACTATTCAAATATTCTCTCTACCATCACCAATCTCAGGTCTTTGGGGTTTAGCAGGACTGTCATTATAACAACTTTTTATAATAAATAACCTATTTTAAGATTAGAGAGAAATATAAAGGCCCATAATGTCCACCCAGAAGGTCCATGTGGTTTCCTTTCTTTGATTTTAGAAAATGCATTTTAGGTGAAAAATCATGATTTCATTCATAATCCCTTTCATCAAACTCAACAAACATTTATTAAGTGCCTACTGTGTGCTGGGCACTGTGTTAAGCGCTAGGGATATATGCAAAGAAATAAGACGTTCCTTGCCATCAAGGAGCTCACAAGCTAAAGGAGAAAAGATGTATAAAAAGATTCTGAAAATCATCAGAGCAGAGAGAGCATGATGAAGTCCTGAGGGGCATGATGAAGTCCTACAGCTGGGACAGGATGTGATCCAAGGATGAGCTACACAGCTGATTTCATCTTGCAGATTGATGATTTTCTGGAGATCGTAAGATATGGAAGAACATTGATGTGGGAAATGATGAGGTGAATGAACCTGGCACCTTCTTTAAATAGTGGAGGATCTGGGAGGAGTTCTCTGATATCCACTCTCTACCCTCTCCAATCAGAAATAGGGAGGAGCCCCAGGGACAAGGAGTACCAAAGAGGTATGAGTTTCATAGTTCACTTCCTACTGCAGAGTGATGTATTTCTGGAGATAATGAATTCCAGAAAATCCAAATGGGAAATGATAAGATGAAAGCCCTGAGCACCATCCTTAAATGGTGAAGAATCTGAAAACAACTAACTGATATCCACCCTCCTCCCTCTCCAATCAGAGAGAGGGAAGGGCTCCAGGGGCAAGCCCCAAGTAGGAAAATTTCCAACATTTAGGTAGGGGTTGAACTCCCTGACTAATCTTATATTTATTTATATTTCTAATTGCCTCTTGGCATTTTTGTGGTTGAGGATAATTTTATTTTATAAGAAAACTTTTGGGAATGGAACAGTAGCATATATTATACTGTCTTTGGATAAACAGGAACCAGGAGGGGAAGGAGGGATAGAGCCAATTTTCTCAGAACTTCCCTCTTCCCAAATCTCCTGCTCTCTGATGCCTGTAGAGCCATGTTTTTGGATAATATCACTCTTCTCATCCCAATACAATTCTAATTTTGTCCCTCAGGAATGTGCTGGGAACATGCTTATTCTATCTTTTGATTTTTTTTTTTTAAATTTCAGTCACAATTGCTCTAATCTTCAGTTAGGAAAAATTCCTTACTATAGTTAGGTGATGGGCTCTCTGCCTAAGTCAACAAATCAATAAATAAACATTTATAAAACACCTCCTGTATGTCAGGCACTGTGTTAAGCATTAGAGATACAAAAAGAAACAAAAAACAGTCTTTGCTCTCAAAAAGATCACAATTTAATTGGGGAAACAGCATAGAAACAAATATATACAAGACAGCTATGCACAAGAAAAATAGATTATTCATAGAGAGAAGCCACTAGAATTAAAAGGGCTTGAAAAAGGCTTCCTGGAGGAAGTATAATTTTAGTAGAAACTTAAAGGAAGCCAAGGACGTCAGTAGGGAGTGATGAGGAGAGAGAACATTCCAGGCATATGGGAGAGTAAAAGAAAAGGCCTGAGCAGAAAGATGGGGTGTTTTGTTCCTGTTCATGGAACAGTCAGGGGGCCAGTGTCACTGATCAAACAGTATATGGTGGGGGCTAAGGGGCAAGAATACTGAAAAAGTAGGATGGGGTTGTTATGAAGGGCTTTGTATGGCAAACAGTACATTTAGTATTTGATCCTGGAGATAATAGGGAGCCAATGGAGTTTAATGAATAAGAGGGTGACATACTCAGACCCGAACTTCAGCCAAATCACTTTGGTGGCTGAAGAGAGGATGAACTGGAGTGGGAAAAGAATTGAGGGAGGCAGTCCCACCCACAAATTATTGCAATCATCAAGGCATGAGGTAAGGAGTGCATGCACTAAAGTGGTAGCAGTGTCACAGGAGAGAAGTGGGAGTATTCAAAAGATATCAAGATGAAATTGACAGGTTTTGGCAAAAGATTGAATATGGGGTAGAGGGAGACAATGAAAAGTCAAGGATGACTCCTAGGTTGTAAGCATGAGGGACTTAGAGGATGATGCCCTCAACAGTAATGGGGAATATAGGATAAGGGAAGGCATCAGGGACAGGGGGTGGGGATGAGTTCTGTTTTGGACAGGTTTAGTTTTGAATGTCTATTGAACATCCAGATTGAGAAGTCTGCAAGGCAACTGGAGATAGGAGATTGGAGGTCACCACACAGTGACTGAAGCAGGTTAGGTAGATTTGAAAATTATCAGCATAGAGACAGTAATTAAATCTGTGTAAGTTGATGAGGTCATCAAGTGAAGTAGAATAGAGAGAGAAGAGAAGGCCCAGGACAGAACCCTGAGGGACACCTATAGTTAAAGGGTGTGATCTGGAGGACGATCCAGCAAAGGAGACAGAGAAGGAGTGGTCAGATAGGTTAGAGGAGAACCAAGAGAAAGTAATGTCCTAAAAACCTAGAGAGAAAAGAGTATCAAGGAAGAGAGGTTGATCAACAGTGTCAAAGGCCACAGAGAATAAGGAGAATAATTATTGAGAAGAAGCCTTTGGATTTGGTAACAAAGAGAAAATTGGTAACTTTGGGGATGGCAGTTTTTGTGGAATAATAAGTTTGGCAGCTGAATAATAAGGGCTGAGAAGAGACTGAGAAAGGAAGTAAAGGTACTTATTGTAGACAAACTTTTTGAGGAGTTTAGTTTCAAAGGGCAGAAGAGATAAAGGATAATAATTAGCAAGGATGGAAGGATCAAGTAGGGGTTTTTCCAGGATGAGGAAGACATAGACATGTTTGTAGGAAACAGGAAATGAGCTAGTAGAAAGGAAAAGACTGAAAATAAGTGAAAGAGTAGAGATGACAGAGGGGGCAATCCATTGGAAGACATGAGATAGAATGTAATCACTTCGACAAGGAAAGGTGTTAGCCTTGGTAAAGAGTAAGGCTACTTCATGATATGAGACAAGGATGAAGGAAGAGATAGTGGCAGAAAGTATCTGGGTCATAAGGGATAAGAAAGAAGGTAGAAGAAGGAACTCATGATGAATGGACTCAATTTTTTTCTGTAAAATATGATACATGTTTATGTACATGCACATAGATAGACAGACAGACAGATCTCTCTATCTCTGTCTGTCTCTATCTCTGTGTCTGTCTCTCTGTCTCTAACCCCTAGCCTCTATGCCATTGAGGCAAAATTCAGTTTACTGTAAACCTTTGGGTAATGATACAGCAGATCATATTATAGTTTTTGTGGATAGACAGGTGCCAAGAGGAAAAGAGTAAAGAGCCAGACTTTTCTGAGGGCTTCCTTCAGCCTAAGTCCTCCCCTCTGTGATGCATGTAGAACCAAGGATGCTTCTCAATGTATCCTTCATCTGGCATAGGTCAGTGCTCCTTTGGCTCCATGTTTGCTCCAGTTTCTGGATTTCAGATACTTATATTCTCTTTTTCCATAATTCCGAGGTAGCATCTTCCTTTTATACAAAGTTCCTAGAGCATGACCCAGTCTCTTACACAGACTTTGATGGATGAAAGCAGGTGTGCAGGCCCTATTCACATTTCATTCTGGTTGTTTGAGCCAATTAAAAAAAATATTTACACTTAGCCCAAGTACTACAATTAAATGTGCTGTTTTTATCCCCATAGATTCAAGATAGTGAAATAGAGCAGCATTCAAAACTGAACTCTACCAACATTCCTTTCCAAAGAACTTTAAATTAATGCATCAACATTTGTTCCAGAGTGGCATAGCCAACAAAAATTTGGGGTGAGATATTTTTCCAGTCCAAGAAGTCAGGAGAGGTCTGTGACATTGGGTTGGTAGCTGGACACAATACCATCTGTTGGCCTTGGAGGCAGAAGTAACAGCAGCAGTTTCAACAGCTATCACTACCGAGAAATGGTAAGGGTATTGGACAACCAGTCAGAAAAAGATTACAGGGAATCACTGTGCTGGCACTGGGGGAAATACTGGGCTCCGCTTAGCAATTCCAATGCCCCTTATCCCATTCGAGATAGCAGTTCCAGGGTGGAGAGTAATACTAGCATTTGAAGTTGCAAAGGAACATGATTCAAAGTCAAGAAATAGGCTGGAAAAATGAGCAAACAACAAAAAAGAACCTAACTATAAAAACTTACAGTGGTGACAGGGAGGCTCAAGACATGTTAGAAGAAGATAATGATGTGAAACATTTAAAAGCAAAGCATCAAAGAAAAATGCAAATTGGACATAAACTCAATAATAAATCCTAGAAGAGCTAAAGAAAAATATAAAAAATAATGATCAAATAAGGATGGAAGAGGAAAAACTGGGAAAATAAAGCAATGCAAGAAAATTTTTGAAAATAAAATCAACATATTTAGTCAAAAAAATAAAGGCACAATAATACCAAATAACACCTTAAAAAAGATTATGCCCAAATGGTAAATGATGTACAAAACTTTAGTGAAGAAAATAATTTAAAATAAGAACTGAGCAAGTGGAAGCTAATGTCTCCATGAGATATTAAGAAGTAATAAAACAGAGTCAAAAGAATGAAAAAATTGAAGAAAACCTGAAATATCTCATAAAATGGAAACAGATAGCAAGACGGATTTGAAACCTGAATTCAAAAATATGTTGTTTACAAGAAACTCACTTGAAACAGAAATAAACAGAGATAAAATGAGTGGCTGAGCAGAATCTATTATATTTCAGCTGAAGTAAAAAAACAAAAAGGCAAGGGTAGCAATTATATCAGATAAAGCAAAAGGAAAAATGTACCTAATTAAGAGAGATAAGCAAAGAGGCTACATTTTGATAAAAGTACTATGAACAATGAAGTAATAGCAATACTAAACATACGCATCAAATTACAGAGCACCCAAATTCATAAAGGAGAAGTTAAATTAGTTATAGGAGGAAATAGATTAAAAAACTAGACTAGTGGGTAGCTCAGCTTTCCCCTCAGACCTAGATAAAATTAACCATGAGATAAAAAAGAAATTAAGGAGATGAATAGAATTTTAGGAAAGCTACATATAACAGATGTCTTTGCAGATAATGTGATACTATACTTAGATAACCCTAGAGAATCAACTTAAAAATTGGTGAAACAAGGAACAACTTTAGCAAAATTGTAGGATATGAAATAAAGCCACACAAATCATCAACATTTCCATATGTTACCAACAAAACCCAGCAGAAGGAGATAGAAATAGAAATTCCATTTAAAATAACTATTGCTGTTGTTCAGTCATTTCAGTTGTGCCCGACCCTTCATGACCCTATCTAGGGTTGGTAAAGATACTGGAGTGGCTTCCCTTCCTTCTCCAACTCATTTTACAGATGAGGAAACTGAAACAAACAGGGTTAAGTGACTTGCTCAGGGTCACACAGCTACCATGTGTCTGAGGCCAGATGTAAACAAAGTTGAGTTTGCCCGACTCTGGACTTGGTATTTTATCCACTGTACCACCTAGCTCCCCCAAAAATAACTGCCAACAATATAATATAATTAGTAGTCTACATACAAAGACACTAAGAAACTGTATGAACAAAATGACAAAACACTTTTCACACAGACAGATCTAAACAATTGGAGGAAGATATAGTTGCTCATGGTAGGCTGAGCTAATATAATAAAAATGACAATTCTATCTAAATCAATTAATTTATTCAGTCAGTGCCATACCAATCAAACTACCAAAAATTATTTCATAGATCTAGGAAAAGTAACAAAAAAATTCTTCTGGCAAAACAAAAGTTCAAGAATATCAAAGGAATCAATTTTTTAGAATGAAGGCAGCCTAACAGTACCAGATTTCAAACTATATTACAAAACAATAATTATCAAATAAAATTTGGTATTTGCTAAGAAATAAAGTAGTGTAGGTAAAGTAGTAAAGTAGATTATGTACACAACATACAGTAGTAAATGACCTTAGCAATCTGGCTTTTGATAAGCCTAAAAATATAAGATTTGGGGAAGAACTCACTGTTTGATTAAAAAAACCTGCTGGGTAACCTAGAAAGCATTCTGACAGAAACTAGTCATAGACCAAGACGTTTCATTATATACCAAAATAAGGTCACAAAAGGTACAGGATTCAGACATAAAGGGTAATGTCATAAGCAAATTAAGGGAGCAAGCAAAATTTTACCTGTCAGATCTATGAATAAAGGAAGAGTTTATGATTAAACAAGAGATTGAAAGGATCACAGAAAGTAAGTGGATAATTTTGTTTAGATGAAATTAAAAAGCATTTGCACAAATAAAATCAATGCAGACAAAATTAGAAGGAAAGCAGAAAACTGGGGGGTGGGAGGATTTATAAGAAGTTTCTCTATAAAGGATTCATTTCTCAGATGTACACGGAACTTAGAAAAATTTATAAAAATAAGAACCATTTCCCAATTAATAATGGTCAAAA
Organism: Phascolarctos cinereus; assembly: GCF_003287225.1. Taxonomy (NCBI): domain Eukaryota; kingdom Metazoa; phylum Chordata; class Mammalia; order Diprotodontia; family Phascolarctidae; genus Phascolarctos; species Phascolarctos cinereus. The sequence continues at coordinate 333,954,978 of NW_027556098.1, forward strand.
GGTATGAACAGGCAGTTTTCATAAACAGAAAACTAAAGCTATCAATAATAATATGAAAAATTCTCTAAATCACCAATAATTAGATAAATATAAATTCAAACAATTCTAAGGTACCATCTCACACCTATCAGTTTGGCCAACATTATTTAAAAAAAAAAAGCAGATTACCAATGCTGGAAGGGATGAGAAAGTATTGATGATGAAAAATACTGTTCACCTCAAGAAAGAGAAATGATTAATTCTAAATGAAGATTGAAACAGATTGTTTTTAGAACTCAAATTTTAAAAAAAATAATGCCATGAATAAATATTAAAAAAAAATTTTTTTTTTAAAGCATGGTCTTGATTGGCTTAGCCTTTGAAAAGACAGTCCCCTCCACAACTTAATGAATCTTAAAGCAGAACTTTAATTATGAGATCCTATGAAGATTGGATTAATAGGATTTTTAAAAAGAGACACACTAAGAGTAAAACACCTGGGGGCAGCTAGGTGGCACAGTGGATAGAGCATCGGCCTTGGAGTCAGGAAGACCTGAGTTCAAATCCAGCCTCGGACACATAACACTTACTAGCTGTGTGACTCTGGGCAAGTCACTTTACCCCCAATTGCCTCACCAAAAAAAAAGAGTTAAACACCCCAAAATTCTGACATATTGACAAAAATTCTGGAAATTAAGTTGTCTTAAGACCAACTATAATTAATAAATATGAAAATGTGAAGCCATGCATAAACATTTCCATATAAGTGTGTATAAGGGATATCATATTACACACCTTCTCAGTAGGTGTAGGAGGGTTGAGAGGAAAGAAGAAAATTTTAAACTCAAAATTTAAAAGAATGAATGTTAAAATATAAAAAAATATGAAAAAAATTGTTCTGATTATTCAAACTACACACAATTAGAGTACAAGATATTTTAGTACTAAAATAGTAATAGATATTTTAGGAATAAAATTTTATTTGCATGGAGCATTAAAGATAGTCTTTTCAGAGGATAAACCTAAAATAACTTTCTTCTTGTTATACATGTTGCAAATATATACAACTAATAACAAAAATTATATATTTTAAAGTTTTTTTAAGTTCATTGAGATAAGTTTCACAGATACAATGAAAGCTTCACTGATTCATGTATGCTATGCCAGCATATTTAGATTAATATTTTAATGTATACAAATTCTATTTATTTTAATATAGAAGTCGAAGACATGTCTCAATCATTACAATGAAGGAACACAAAACAGTGGATAGATTACTAGTCTTTTGTTTTGTTTTGTTAGGCAATTGGGGTTAAGTGACTTGCCCAGGGTCACACAGCTAGTAAGTGTCAAGTGTTTGGTCTGAGGCCAGATTTGAACTCAGGTACTCCTGACTTCAGGGCCAGTGCTCTGTCCTCTGCATCATCTAGCTGCCCCTGAATACTAGTCTTAAGAGTCAGGAAGACCTTGGTTTGAGCCACTGGGGTCCAGTGGCAAGATATGGATCAAGATGACTGCAGAAGGCGCCAGATAGAGTGGGAGCCTTGGCCTTTTAAAACTAATGTCTTTTCCAAGTCTTAGTTTGTCTGAGTCAACATTCATTCAGTGATCAAGTCCAGGTAAGGAATGAGGCAAAGAATGACCTCTTTTACCTAGTCAAAGAAAAAAATCAATCTGGGAGGGGAAGACCCTCAAAGTTTCTGGCCAAAACAGAAACAATTTCTATTTGCACTCAGTCTGAGCCATCAGAGACCAAGAAGAAGATGATGGACATTTTCAGAAGCTACAAAGAAGCCAAGAAGAATGAAGATTGAGAAAAGGTTTTTAGATTTGGGGAATAAGAGATCATTTGTGGCAGTGGATAGAGTGGTGGACTTGAAGTCAGGAAGATTTTAGTTTGAATCATCCCTCAGACACTTATTAGTTTAACCTCTTGCTTAACCTAGGTTTCCACAAATGTAAAATGAGGATAATATATCACTAATATACTGTTATTGTATATGGGCACACACACACATATACCCCCCCACACACATATATATGATTGTTCATTGTAGTTGACCACACATTGGGACATGAATCCTTCTATAGGTACCCTGAAAATATCTTTTTGACAACTCTGACAGCAACAGGATGCTAGAGATAATACTGCTCTTGTTACCCTCACCCCACATGATTTTAATTTCTACTGTTAGGTACCTAATTTTGAAAGGTCATTAATATATAATATTTAGATGTTCCAAGTATCTAATATGGTGACATCTATTAAAAATAGCTTTATTTGCTTTTTGTGAGTCAAAATCCTCACAACTGTGGATAATGTTTTTATTTGTGATTTTATGCTTCTTCAAGTACAGTTTATTTGTTGAATTCTCAGGACAATTTGGGATAGGCATTTATAGTATTAGGATGTGGCATCTTTTCAATGTTAGTTTATATATAGGGAGATTCCAGTGTGTCTAATTTTTGTCACATGATCATGTCTTTCTCTGTACTCAGGTGCAAAATTTTTGTAACCTGCAATGATATGCTCCCTAGTTTCTACTATTTTATTTCATAATTTGCATTAATCTAAAAGTCTGGGTTGATTTCTAAAATATCTGGTGCTAATTATGTGGTCTCGTGTCCCTCTCAGAAATCCTTCAGTTTCTATGAACATATCTACCTCATAGCCATTTGTCGTATATTTCTTGTTCACCATATTATTGGTGCAATTGACATGGATGCTACCCAAAAGTAGTCTCTAGTATTAGTGATCATGTTGGTGGTGATAGTGTCCTTGTCGTAATGGTAGATCCTGAACCTGAGTTGTCAGCACTTTACTGGTCATCTATTCTAACTCCCTGTGCAATATGTGAATCCCCTAGATGAGGTGTCCAAAAAAATCAATGAAAAGGGCACAGTTTATACTGTATATAGTTTGATTATATTCTTTCCCTCTGGCCAGATCTGACTACCGAACATTCCCAAAACACTTCTCATTTCACATCTTGCCCTCCTCTGTGTCTTTGTCCATGTTTTATCATATTTCTCAAATATCTTGATGTTGTTAAATTCTTGTATACCTAATTCCAAATCTAGTGCCCCAAGGACCCTGAAATGTTGATTATGAGTATGGGTTTGGTAATCATGAACTCCCTGATCTCCAGCTAGAACACACACACACACACACACACACACACACACACACACACACAGTGCTGAAGTTTTCATTTTATTTGTTGTTAAGCATGTTTCTAATAAATTCTTTAAAATTTCTCAGAAATTGTTAAAATACTGTCTGAGATAACAAAGTGTGTACATACCATAATTAACAATATTATTGAGTATTATTTATTTACTTATTCATAAAAATGTATACTAGATGTAATCTCCAATGAACTATGTTGAATATATGGATAATGTCCCATTTTAATTTTTCCAAGAAAATCTGGGTTCTTAAAGTCTATGGCTAGACTGATTTAAGTTTTGGAAGGTTCTAAACTTCTGGGAAGGGCTTTGCGTACAGTCCTGGCAATAACCTGTCTTTCTGAGGGCCAGCCTATATAAATAAAGAAACATTTATCATTAATAGATTCAGCCACTTGATGACAAATGTTTTGGCCATGGAACTGCATAAATCTAATCCTAAGGTAAAAGCTCTTATAAATCATGAGGTTTTATAGCAGTGTGCAAATGAATTTAAGGGATCAGGTAATGCGTAAAATATAAAAAGATAGATGAAACTACACCTGTTCAAATATCTATTTGATCTCTTCTAAACCCTTTGAGTTTAGCATGATAGCCATCATCATCAAAGCTACACCTCAAGCACAAATTGTTTTACCCTGTGTTTGGTATTCTTTCAAGGGTCTCCTCATTCTTGTTAATCACGTCCTTAGTTACTTATAAGCTAGCACGGAAAACAGTTAGACAGAAAATAGGCTTAGACTATGTACTTACACTACATGCCACAATAAGCACACAATGGATATGAGATATAAATAGAAAAAGTTCCTAAGTTTTTTAAGTAAAACAGAAAAAATCAGAAGGAAGTAGAATCTTTACCATATAAGCAAGAGAGGTGATCATGAAGACTAAACAGACAATTTTGGTTACATAAAATAAAAATTATTCTACATGAACAAAACCAATATGATTATAATACAAAAACATGAGTGGGTGTGAAATATATTTGTATCATATATCTGGTAAACATTTTGCATCCATGATAAATAGGGAATCAACACAGCTATAAAAGCTCAAGAATAGCATCCCTCTCTCATGTATGTGTGTGCATATATTTTCACTACTTATTTGTGATGTATGTAAAATTTTGTGAAAGAAGTGGGAAATATCAACAACCTAGTAAAATCAAATCACTACTAATAAAAGAAAAGCAAATTTAAACAAATCTGAAGTTTTACTTAAAACCCATAAAAGTGATAAGGCTGATAAAGTAATTAATGTTGGTAGGGTTGTGGGCACACTAATAAATTTTCCAGAACTGTGAATTGGTCCAACTATTTCAAGAAGAAAGTTAGAAATATGCATGAAAAGAAATAAATGTTCCTACCATTTGCTCTAGCAATCGCACTTCTGAAGTGTCAAAAGGAGAAAGAAATGTTTGATATATGCCCCCCAAAAATCATAGCAGCACTTTTTGTGGTAGCAAAAAAAAAAATCCTCGAAACTGTCCCTTAATTGTAGGATGGGTGAATAAATTGTAACTGTAATTGAATACTAATTATACTAGTAAAAATGATGAACATAACAACAATAAAAAATATGGGAAAACCTAGAATTTGGTGAAAAGCAAGCAGAATCAAGAGATTAATGGATAAAATGATTACAATGTTTTAAAGGAAAGTAAAACTAAAGGCCAACTAAACCCATCAGTACCTTTCAAGTCACAAATTTTGATATATTATTCTACCTTCATTAAAATTGGTTTCTTAATCATAAAGAAATGCTAGTATGACAAAGAATCCTATATTCTTTATATATTTCTTTTGAAATGGGAGTTGACCTAGTCATAAAATTAGAAGGAATAATAAAGTTTCTTTCCTCTTAGATATTAAGTGAAATTAATAGAGAATTGATATTTTATATTATCAAGAAAAAGAAGTATATATATATATACACATACATAAATACATACATATGTGTATGTATGTGTATATATATGTGTGTGTGTGTGAATACATATATATATATATATGTATTCACACACACACACACACATACACACACACACACACACACACACACACACACACAATCAGGGAAAACCAAAAACAAATTACTTCAGCAGCCCAGGAAATGGTGTCATCTTAGTACAGAGGGCATCAGAAGCAAATGAAACAAAAATTTTTTAAATTGCCCTTAACTTTTCTTTCTAGACAACTTTCCTTTAAATCATTTTTATGCATCTCTTCCCCTGAGCAAATGTTCTTTATTACCATAGCAACCACATATATTGAATGACAACAGTTGCTATGAAAAACATTGCTTTCAAGGTGACATCAAAGGTTTTCAGATTAATACTGCTTAGTACGAACCAGGACATTTGGTTGCATAGCAATAAAGCTACTTATTGAGAGTAGAAGCAAATGCCAGGTTGATAAAAATCAAGCTGTAGAGGAAAAATGTACAAGAATGGCATGAGATCAGAAACAAAAAATATATGTATATTTTCTAGCAATAAAACTACCCCCACTCTAATGGAATTGTATTCTTACAAGGCAGAAAACCAACATGAACACAAAATTATGAATCCATTTCACTGAGGAAGAAAAGATACTCAGGTACAACCTTCAGTATGAATTGTACCTTCAATATTCCACTCGGTAATTGGGGCTCAAAAACAGCAATCCTTCAAAATTATATAGCTCTTTATAGTTATAAAGCATATATGTATTTATATGTGCTTACTTATTGGATCCTTCTTACAAGATAGTATGTACATAGCAAAGGTAAGTGAAATGACTTGTCCAAAGTGATACAGGAAGTTAGTGAAAAATGCAAAACTAGAATCCCAAGTCTCCCGATTTGTAGTGCTGTACTGTCTTCCAGGAAAGACATGCCTAGAAACAGAGCACTGGAAATGACCTTATGAAATCATTTAGTTTAACCCCTTCATTTTATAAATGAGAAAAACTGACAACCAAAAAGATCAAGTGACTTATCCATAATAACAGTTAGCTCCTGACTGAATGGGAATTAGAACCCAGACCTCTTCACTTCAAATTCCAAATGTTTTCCCCAAGAGAAGGCATAGTCCCTTCACACACACTAGGGAGAAAGGGGGCATCTTCATTTTCTTCTTCCCTTATCTCCATCCCCAGCTTCTCATTACTTACCTAGGAATTACATAATTATAGAAAAATAAGCTAGTGGCATACACAATATATGTGATCTTACATGTGCTATTCTTAAACTGCTCCATCAAGTTATAAGTTAGATAATAGAGCATTTCAGAAATGAAAAAAACTTTAATAGACTCATTTCAGACTCAGTGGAAAGCACAATGATGAATGTTTCTTTGGAGGGCATTATTCTAGAGACTGCTTGTTAAACATAATATTAAAAAAGCAAAGGCATCTACTGAAAGAATTGAGAGAAGACTTCTTGGCCTTAAAGGACATCAACGAATCAAGGTTTGCAGTGAAATTTCCTACAAAACACAAACTTCTTTCAAATGTCCCAGAGTCTGTTCTAAAAAACAGCCAACAAAAAAGGCATGGGGAAAAAAAAGAACAAAGGTTCACAGGAAGCCAGAGTAAATAGCAGAGACATTTCATAGGGGAAAAGCACATTACCTCCACTGAGCTTTCAGCAATCAACCTTTTAAAGAAAATGCTATACTTCCATTTGTCATGGCAAATGCATTTCTAACAATGTCTATGCTCACCATGCAAAACTCTTGTGTAATCGAGACTCAGCTTGATCCTAATTCAACTCTTGCTCTCTTTACTAGCTCTGAGCACCCAGTGGGAAGGGTTAGAGAAGGGAACACACAACTTTTCCCAAGCCCTAAACAAATCCAAGTTTCCTTTCACATCTTTTACAGCACAATCTGGAACGCTCATGTATAGGAAATCATTTGAATGACATATAAATCTGTCATCTCTCAAGCCTTGTTTGATGACCCACATTCTCTGACACTTGGCAGAACAGTCAGTTTTCTCTTCCATAAAATAAAATGTGTCATGGCTCGAGACCAATGGAGCTAATGTGTAAAAAAGGTAATAATAATAATGGCTAGCATCTCTATAGCACTTTAAGGTTTTCAAAGTACTTTTACAAATAATTATTGTCCCTTTTGATCCTCATATAACCCTGGGGGGTAGGTGCTATTATGATCCCTGTTTTATAGATTAAGAAACCAAGGCAGACAGTGGGTGTGTCCAGCCCTGGGTCAAATAGCCAATAAGAATCTGAGGCTGGGTTTGAACACAGGTTTTCCTGATAAGCATCAAATGCTTCGCAGAGTGTCTGGCACATAGTAGCCATATACATATATATATATATATATATATATATATATATATATATATATGTATATGTATGTATGTATGTATGTATAAAAACAAAATGTTAGTTAACTGACTAACTTATTTTTAGGTCCAGTGATCTATCCACTGTGCCACCTAAAGGGAATCAGTATATCTCAAAAAAAATATTGCCTTGACATTTTATCTCTATTTCAAAAGCAGTTGCATCTTTCATAATGCTTCTGGTTTGTTTTCCTTGATGATGTGGCCCTGCTCCAGCCCTGAAACTAGCTAAATTCTCCCTATCCTTTAATTAGGAATGGGACTCAAGTCCCACTTAATCTATGAGGTCTACTCTGAGTCACGGAACTCTCCCCTCTTGACTCCTAGTTCATAGGCTCACAACTTTAGAGTTGAAAGGGTCCTTTTGAGATATCACCAAGTCCATCCCCTTCATCCTTTACAAAAGGAAACAGAGGCCCAGGGAGATTAAATGATTCATCCAAGGTCACATCACTATTCAGTTGCAGAGCCAGGATTTTAACCCAGGTCTTCTGCCTTTAAATCCAGCATGCTTTGTCCTGTAAAACACTTATCACATCATAGAATAATTGGAAGGGACAATTTTTAGACATTATTAAATCCAACCTATGCCTGATGCATAAGTTTTCTCCATAATATCTTTGAAAATGATTATCCAACTTCCACTTGAAGAAATCAAGTAACAGGAAACTCATTAAGTCTTCTAATTATTCCACACATATTAGTTAGCTACATTTAAAAGGCCTTAATGGCAAAGACTTTCATTTTTTTTTCAGCACAATGATGAACACACAGGAGACAGTAAACACTCATTGATTGAATGACTATTTCTATTCTTAGTAGTGGGAAGCTGGTCTAAGATTCAGATATCATTTAGAACCACAGATTGGTTTCTTATTCAAATAACAATCTAACAACATTAAAAGTCTGACTGATGCAATGACCAAGCTTTACTGCTTAGAATCGATGGTCCCATTGGCAGAGCAGTGGCATAGGATGAAGCATATATTATCAAACACAGGCCTATGAGTTTAATTTGTTTTCCTTAACTATCTTTTCTTCCCCCAAGGGGTTATTCTACTATGGGATATGAGTGCAGAAGATTCAATAGCAACTGAGTGAGACTGAAAAAAAAAGGGATCAATAAAACCCATTAAAATGGAGAAATATGTGTGATGTATACTTTCTGAATGGCCCATTTCTGTTATGTAACAGGACTAGTAACTGACCCAATTCTTGAGGGTACCATTTAACATGCCAATTCATAGTCCATGAAATATGATCTCACAAAGAATTGAAAAGAAATTGGGGAAGAAGTAGTGGGAATAAACTCCAACACATAAAATAAGCTTGTTTAAGTTCTGACTAAATCACTTACGGGAAAAAAAATTTGAATAATGCACATATTAAATCTAGAAAAAAATTCCTTATGCTATGAGTTCTTTTTGGATGAATTAGAAGGGAAAAATAAATAACAGAAAACTAATTTTTTACTATACCAGTTCTTCTGTGAATGAATTTGAAAGGGAAAATAAATAACAGAAAAATTCATTTAATTGAGGGGGAAGGAAAATAATTCAAGTCCTATTGTAGGAACCTTTCGAATTAAAGCACTTTTCTGAGTCCTTAGACCAGCTGTATGGTCATTAGTGAGTATTTTAGTTCTCTGAGAAGGAAGATGGATGGACCACTCCTCCTACATAGTAAAATAGTCTTATTTCAAGGTGATTTTGACATGCAGCAATCCCTCAAAGGTGGTAGAAAAAGCCCTAGTCTTTTAACAAAGTCACACAAGTTTCTTCTCTGCCTTGAGGGGCATGCTGGACCTTGAATATCTGAAATGAAGTAGAGATACATTCTTCCCTGGGATTGAGAAGCTTTAGACTCCTTAAAAGGCTTGAAAGGGAAAGCTCCAACAGTGCCCTCATGACCTTCATAAGGGGCTTTCTGGCTGCCTTATTTCTCAGGGCAGGATTGAGTAAGGTCTAACAGAAAGGAGGCAGGAGCTGGAAGAAACTAAAGTCATGAGATATTCACGGGAGCTTCAAGAGCCAGTGATATATGATACTACTGACATTACCTTCCATAGTTGTGTTTATGGGGTAAACAATAAAAAGAAAAAAAGAAAGAAAAGGCACTGAATCTTCCAGTGAAACTGAAACTGCTCAAACATATGGATCACTGTAGAAAGTAATTCTGCTTGCATTTCATACTACTAGCTAATGAGATTAAGCATTACATATATAAATATCAATGGTAATTAACTGAAAGTAGGGCCTGTCTTCACAGTCCTGTATCCCACTACCTAGGAAAAGATGGAGCTACACTGAGCCTAGTAGGCAAATTTTTCATCTACCCCTCAATGACTCCAAGAGAAAGAATTAAGGAAAAATCCATTACATGTCAATAATATTTCTTTACTACCTAGTTTGCAGAATTGGAGAGACCAGAGGAGTCCCTTTGTATCCCCAGGACTTATCAGTGCTTGGTACAAAGTAAGGGCTTAATAAATGTTGATTGATTGATTAGGATTGCAAACTCCCACTTGAAAATCTCCTGTAATGGGAAACTCATTTTCTCCTAAGCTAGCCTGTTCCACTTTCTCAACAGCTATAATTGTTAGAAAGTTGAATTCCCACCCTCTCCTCCCAACATTGAGCCAAATTTGGTGCCCTGCAGTTTCCACCAAACGCTCTTAGTTCTGTCTCCTAGGACCAAACAAAAGAAACCTAATTCCTCTTCCATGTGACAGCTCTTAAACACTTGAAGAGAGCTATCATGTTTCTCATAAGCCTTGTCTTTCTCAAGCTAGACAGTCCCATTCCCTACAATCATTCATGGACATGATCTCAGGTCTTTTCTTCTCTCACTAGGATTCTGATGTAGAGGAGATTCTTGTTCAAATATGCTTTTGACTAAATGGTCTATGATTCTCTTAATCACCCTCCTTTCTCTCCAGTTTTTCAATGTCATCCCTAAAAATGTGTCACTTAAAACTGACCAGAATCCTCCAGATATGCTCTGATCAGGAGATCAGGAAGTGTACCACTCATAGTCAGCATAACTCTCTATGCAACATAATGTATATGTCATCATGCTTTGAGCAAAGATGTGATGAGGGTTACAAAAATGTATGAACAGAATCTGTTCAGAGAGACAACATAAATATGCAAAAAAAAAAAAGCCCACTAAATTGAACCCAAAATTCTACAACAAAATACAAAAAATGGTTCAATGTAATAACAGAAGAGATGCCGTAAAGTAGTAGATGATAATAACAATGTGAAAAACAGCAATAATACATACACACAGAATTTGGTATAATAAAGAGCTGTCACATGGCAGTCCGTGAATGAATGCAAAATGGATGGTACAGACTTTCCTGGTTCAGATGAAAAGAAAGAGCCTTGTGGGTTGGAATGAGATGTGGGGCTATATTAACAGAGGCAGAATGTCCAGAAAAAGGTTGATGGCAATCCCACTATACTCTGTCTTGATCAAAGCGCATTTCTATTACCATCTTCAGTTGTGGGTGCCACATTTTAAAGAAGATATTGATAAGCCAGAGGGCAACCAGAATGATGAAGGCCCTGAAGACGATGCCAAATTGGGGTGACTTGAAGGAATTGACATGTTTAGCCTGAAGAAGAGATGACTTGGGGGCAATAACTTTCTCTAAGTATTTGAAGGGCTACATGAAAGAAAGAACAGAATTATTCCACTTGATCCAAGAGTACAGAACTAAGAACAATGGATGTAAGACACAAGGAGGTAAACTTAAGGATGATGGAAGGGCAAAAAAATTTCTAATAAAATGGAGTTATCAGTAATTGGAAGAAATTGCCTTGGTAAGACAGTAGCTTGACCCTCAGTGTAGGTCTTTGAGTAAAGAGTGAATGATCCCTTGTTCTATATCACTCACTCAATCAAAAATATTTATTAAGTAAATACCATATGTCAGGCACCACACTAGACAATGGAAGTACAAATGTAAAGTTTCAATGAGCTAACATTCTATAAGATGAAAAAAAAATTTCTTTTCAGTTACGAATACTAATATGAAGCCACTGAGTTCCCTTTTAATTCTGAAATTATGGAAGGAGAGGAATTTAAGTTAAATCTTTGAGGGCTGGATAAGATTTGGATAGATGGAATACATAGGGAAGAAGCATTCTAGGAGAGGAGTGGGAGTAAAGAGTCATCGTTCAAAACCAGAGGCCCAAAATTCCAGCATGTTGGTAGCAGACAGCAGATCAGTTTGTCTGGAAACGAGATGTTTTGGGAAGGTGAGATAAGAAATGTTTAATAAACAGTTGGGAGAACTTGAATTTGAGACCAAAGAATTTAAATTTTAGTCCATAGGAAATTGAGAAATTGTAAAAATTCTGAATGGGGAAAAAAGAATATGAAAGAAGTATTTTAGGAGGGCTAGTTTGGAGGCAGTTATACAACATGAAGCAAAAAGAGGAGAAACCAGAGACAGGAAAATCAGTTTAGGTTATTACAAATAAGCAAATGTGATAAGAGCGTGAAGTAAAGGGGACAGTGGGAATAGAAAGTGAGAGATGAAAGTGCACTTATAGAGGTAAAATTAATGGAATTTTGAAACTGATTGACTATAGAGATGATTTGGGAGACAAATTATAGACCAAATCAATGACTGTTAAATCTGTCCAGACTTCTGGTTATCCACATATAAGGTAAATAGCAAAACATACCCCTGTTATAGATGAATTAGATAGCATATAAAAACATATCTATTGTACTAAGCAATATTAAATAGCATATCTATCATATTAGATAGCAAATCTGAGCCTTTTCATTAGCAAGCACATATATATATTCTATATGAACATATGTCATCTATAGTAATACTTTTACTTCCTTTTTAAATGTCATAGACACTTATATATGCTTATCTAACATGTATAAATATGTTATATATATATGCATTATATATATAATATGGAAAGAAAGGGAGAATCAGAGGAACAGGAAAGGAGGGAGAGGGGAAGAAACAGGAGAGGAGAGGAAGGGAACTTCTTGTTTGTCTATTCCATTCCATTCCTAAGCTTTATAAGAAACTCCACTGAAATAGCCACTTGCAAGTCTGTGGAAGTAAACTCTTATGTCTCAAGTTTATAACAGGTTTATGAGAAGCCACAGGTTGAACCAACTTCCCTTTTACCCCCTCATGCAATTTTAACGTTCAAAGACTATCTTTTGTATACAACAATAATGGTACTGACCTATTAGAGCAGGGTAAAACTATTACCTACTCTTGTTTGTTATTTTTTCCCAGTAGTAGAAAGAGATTTGTAATGATCCATTCATGCTTCCCTTCCTGGCCTATCTTTGAACTATCCAAACACATTGGTGAGACAAGTGGTGGGTGGAAAGAAGTCAGACATGACTGCAGAATGTTTGGATTCACTGGTCCACTATTAAGACTGGATTCAGGAACAAACACACCTGGTTTGTGCTATGCTCTGATGAAACTAACCAGCCATTGACAATAAGCTATAATTACTGTTTCATGAAAAGACAATATGATTCCACAAGGTAAAGAGAAAAGAACAATAGTTACCAGGCAGGAGACTAGGCACAGAGGACCAAAATGTCACAGTGATTATAATAACAACAATAATAGCTAAAATTCATATAGTACTTAATATGTGCCAAGCGCTGTGTTAAGTGCTTGACAGTCACCATATTTGATCCTCACAACAACCCAGGAAGCAAATGGCAATATTATCATCCCCATTTTACAGCTGAGAAAACTGAGGCAAACAAAGGTGAAGTGACTTGCTTGGGCTCACACAGTTAATAAATGTCTGAGACCAGATTTAAATTCATGTCTTCCTGAATCAAAGGACAAGCACTCTATCTACCGCATCACCCAATGCCCTAATCTACTTTGTCAGTTCCAGTAAGCCATTTTAGCTCTCTAGGCTGAGAGGTCAGGATACATAATCTCCAGGATCCCTTTCTAATTCTAAAATCCAATGCTTCAGTTATATGAATAGTGAGAAGCTTAGTATTGTTTCAACATTCCCAATCACAGAAAGTTAATGTTAGAAGTCACTGGGGCCTCATTTTTTCAGATAAGGAAATGGGGGTGCAAAGACCTCAGATGTTTGATGCAACATCACCCAGCTACACAACCCCTATTTTTCCCGAGTCCAGAGCTATTTCCCCTACATACACTGTACTATCTCTCTGTATCTTTGTATTTTATTGAAATCAGAAAAACAAATGTGATAGTATAGGAACAATAAATACAATAAAAACTGTACAAGTAAGTTTCCTTACAGCAGAGACAAAAGAAGGATGTTATTTTTTGTGTAAAAAATTATAAATAAGTCCATAGATCTTTGTTACTACTGGGCATCCAAGGAGATGTGGCAAAGGCTTGGAGATAAGGAGCCCATCTTTGAAGTTACATGTACTGCTAGTGCATTTATGTGTCTGTGAGTGATCAGGGTTTCTCCACCTATCATTAATGGCATCCAGGAACCTGATGGTGCAGAAATACAGTTGCCTAAACTTTCCCGATTCTAAAAACCACCAGAAAATTAACCTTGAGGCTTTTTTCTTGCTTTTCTTGTTTCTTATATAGGCCATTTGCCCTTTCTGAACTAATAAAGACATGTTATTAATGAGGGAGATTGAAAAATTAATTCCTAAGGGATGTCTCATGATGAGAAAAAGCATCCCTCAAACAATGGTCTCTGGTCAAAGGAAGACCAGATAAGCCATGATCATCACTTGAAAGGAGAAGATAGGTGGCACATTGGATACAGTGCCAGGACTGGAGTGAGAAAAATTCTTCATGATTTCAAATCTGACCTCAGATACTTTCTAGCTATGTCACAAGTCACTTAAGCCTAGACAAGTCACTTAAGCCTTTTTGCATCAGTTTCCTCATCTGTAAAATGAGCTGGAAAAGGAAATGGCAAACCACTCCAGTATCTTTGCTGAGAAAACTCCAAATGGGGTCACAGCCAGGATGACTGAAATGACTGAAGAACCAACAAGAAATCATTAGAAAGATAATTTTAAATTCTTATGATAATAGAGTGCCATATTTTTAACTAGAGGCCTGTGGTTTGAATCAGACCAATGCCTCTTACTGTGTGTGACCTTAGGCTATCATTTAACTTCTCAGGCCTCACTGATAAAATTAATGGGTTGGACCAGATCAGGTATATTTAACATTTCTTTGTGGGGTATATACTCATTTGGCACTCAGGTAAACCTATAGACACCTTCTCAGAATGTTTTAAAATACATAAATAAAAGACACAATGGTTACAAAGTAAATGAAAGGTTAGCAAAAAATAAAGAATAGATGTGTGTGTGGGGGGTGTACACATACCCATACCCACACACACACACACACACACACACACACACACACACACACACACACACACACATACATATTGATTTCTCATCTAAATTCACAGGTCCTGAGAAATCAATATATAGAGCCCTTGGAGATGCGGGGACCTCAGTTTAAGAAGCCCCAGACTATGTGATCTCTATGGTGCCTTTCAGCTTAAAATCCAATCTTGTGATTAAAGCTATTAGTCCCCTTCACAAAATACTATATTCCAGGAACTAAATAAGCACTTAATCAATGGTTGTTCCCTCCCTCCCTCCCTCCACCTATAATGGGTGCGGCTGTAATGAACAGTTGAAGAATGAGAATACCAGCAAGCACTTTAGTGATGTTGGGATTATTCTTGTATCCTAGTGAGTCCCGTAACTACTCATGGCCAACCACTAATGGCACTATATAAACATAAGGTAGCAGTCATAAGAGTACTAACGTTAGACATTACCTGACCATTAAAAACACATAGCCTATGGGCACTGTCTTTTTTTTCTCCCTTTCTCCCTTCATCTCCATTTAACTCTCTTTCTAGTCACCAATAAGATGTAAAGCTTTTAAGGACATCTCCTGATAATCTGTACCAGGATGCCATTACTGAATCATGCAAGATTAACGTTAGAGGTCACTGAGGCCAATACCTTCATTTTTTTCAGGTAAGGGAAAGGAGGTACTAAGACCTCAGATGTTTGGTCCAACATCACCTAGCTATGTAGCCCCTATTTTTCCTGAGTCCAGAGCTCTTTCCCTTACATTCACCATACGATCTCACTGTATGTTTGTATTTTATTGAAATCAGAGAACCAAAGAAATATTAAAATTTTTTAAAAATACTAGAGGTAGTATGGGAACAATTTTTAAGAACAAATGTCTGGGGGAATTACTTCATTGTTGTTACAATGTGGGCAAGTGGTTCCACATTGCCCATATTTAGCATAGACATGAGAATTTGAAATTAAAACCAGAGCAGCTGCATTTTTATACTCCCTCCTTGGAACAAAAAACAAATAAACAAATAAAAAAAAACCCACTACCTAACATGTACTTGCAATTTGAAATTTTACATCTGCAAAAACTAAGGTTTCAAAGAAAGAAAATCATTAGTTGTTTGGGCTTATGTATCTCCATCACCATTCTCTTAGACCATTTCTTAAATTTACAAATCTATTCTTACCACAGGTACATATAGGAATGTCACAAAATAGTTTCTCTTTTTGTTTATGTTTTATTCTTTGGTAAAATATAATTAGTAGTATAGAATTTAATATTCTCTACTGGTTGAAATGGTATAAATAGTGACATTTTCAGAGTGACTTACAAAATGGTCTAAGGAAAAATTACATGCAGGTTAGACTCATTATGACAAATTTCATTGCAACAAAAACTTTCAAGAGCCAAAAGGCTTTCCATACCCTAAGGCAAGAGGGCACAGCTTGGAACAACAGTTGATGCAGAATAATTAGTGTCTATGAAAGAATGTAGACAGTCACTTTGGAATCCACTGTAATGGAATTTATTTTTTTTTTTTATAAACTAAATTGAGACAGAAACTAAGAAACATCATTTAGAAGATCTGGCACAGAAAAATGAAGTTGTGCAAGATGTCAGCAATAAAAAAAGAATTTCACAGAATGTGAAGACTCTATTATTGCAAACCTTTTTAACAAAATTAAAGAGCATGAATATAGTATTAACTTCACACTAAAACCATAAGTGATATAAACATACATGTCAAGCAATAAAAGGCATTTAAAGACTTCCAGCACTCAGATCCTACTAAGTTAGTTGTCGTACATTTTTTCACTGGTTACTCTGTGATGAAATTCAGCCCAGAATGGCCTCCAAGAAGTAGGTTTCCTGACTGGTTTTCTCTACTTTTGAGTCCATAAAAACAGGAATTCCTCCTCAAAAGATCTTATCGCTGCATTCAGAGTCCTCCCTACTGCACTTCTCCTTCAGTAATAGTAAGCTTTTTTCCAAGTCTAAATCTCTAATCCCATGATCTTAAGAAATTAGTAGGTAAGCAGAAAGTAGAGTTAGTGGTTATTAAACTATTCCTCAGAGAAATTTGTTGATAAAAGGGAAGGGAAGGAAATAAGCAATTTTTAAGTGCTGACTATATGCCAGGCACTATGTTATTATTTTACCAATGTTATGTCATTTAATCCTGACAACAACCCTGGGAAGTAGGTGCTATTATTATCCCCATTTTACATGAGAGAAATGATGCAGACAGAGGTTAAAATAGTAGGTTACCTGAGGCCATTTTGGAACTTAAGTCTTCCTAAATCCTTATCTGTGCAACTGAGCTACCTCCAACTAACAAAGAAAAAAAAGACAGTAACTCAGAGCCAGCAGATACGAGTGAAGTGTACAGTTTGGGGCAGTTGAATGAACACTGATATTGTTAGACAGACTGGATTTAGGTTTGAATCCCAATTCTACTTCTTATTCTGTGGCCTAAGGTAAGTCACTTTGCCTCTCTAGAGCTCAGTTGGCTTTTTTTTTACCTGAAAGATGAGAGAGTTGTAAGTTTCCTTCTACCTCTAAATCTACTACCCTGTTATCCCAATAGGTTTTTATTCCACTCCAGAGAAGCAAAAACTTTAAAGAGCACAGATTGTTCTCAATGGTATAAGAAAAGCTCAGAGTACAAGCTATAATTATGTTAATTATGCCCATCAGTAAAGTTGCCTGTTCACTTCTTGTTTCAATTCTAGCCTGGGGCCAAAAGCATTATTCTCTCTTCCCTTAGTTTCTGGGAAGGAAAGGGCACCGTGTAGGAAGTGCTTAGGAAGGACATGATCTCTGTTTTCAGGCATCTCAAGAACTGCCATGAGGAATTAGACTTCTTCTACCAGCCCCCAAAGCAGCAGCGAATTGAAGAGGGTCTAAAGTCTGGGAGACTCATCTTCCTGAGTTCAAATCTGGCCTCAGACACTTACTAGCTGTGTAACCCTAGGCAAGTCATTTAACCCTGTCTGCTTTAGTTCCTCATCTGTAAAATGAGGTAGAGAAGGAAATGGCAAACCACTGCCAAGAAAACTCAAATGTGGTCATGAAGATTTGAACACAACTCAAAGGAATGAACAATTTTCATTTGCCTAGATAGAAAAATATCCCTTTTACCATTCACTCCCCTTTCCCACCAAAGAATTACCTTTCTTTTCCCTTGTACCTGTTGCCTACTGTTAAGAGCAAAGTAAAATAGGAAGACAGGATGGGAGGTGGGGAGATATGATAGGGGTGGTGAAGAATGTAGAGGCAGGGTCTGCAACCAAAAGCAGAGGAAAGAAATCCACAGTAGCATCATAGAGCAAATAACACTTCTTACACAGCTCAACAAGGGTTCTGTTTATATGGAAGTTACACATAGATCAGAAAATGTCTTCTATCTTTTGGTAGTGATTTAGACATCTTGTTTCACTTTTATTCCTGCCCCAGTCTATGTTTTCAGAGGCCAAGAGGTATAGCAAAAAACCAAGCAAGACCTAAAAAAGCATTGAATTTGGATTCAAGAGACCTGTGTACAAATTCTGACTCTGACACTACCTCTATGACCATGGGCAGCAGCTGGCAGACTGAATCTCAGATCCATAAAAAAGAGGCATATATAACTGCTTAATAAAAAGATGCAATAAATATTTACCAAGGCCTTATTATAAGGAAGGGATGGAGGCAATTATTACAGGGATGTAAAGTATGTAGTAAGAACCTTTTCATGTAGGAAGGAAGAAAAGACATGTTTACAAATCACTACAGTAAAAGGCAGCATGAAAAAGTACCACATAAATACTGTCTACACAAAGTGCTAAGTTTGGAAGGAGAAACCAACAGTCCATCAGTTAAACCCAAAGTCTAAAGAGGCAGCATGTTCTATTGACAAGTGTATTGGTTCTGGAGTCAGAAGACCTGAATTCAAATCCTACCCCTGATGCTCACTGTGGGTAGGAATATGGGTAAATCATTCAACCTGCCCTAAGCCTCAGGATCTTCATGTGTAAAATGAAAGGGTTGAACTAGAAGGCCTCTGAGAATTTCTTTTGTGCTTCCCTCTGAGACTATGTCAGATATAGCCTGTACACATCTTATTTGTGCATTGTTGTTTGCATGTTGTTTCCCCCATCAGGCTGTGAGCTCCTTGAGAGCAGGGACCGACTTTTACCTTTCTAAGGATCCCCAACATTTAGCCCAGTACCTGGCACAGAGTAAGTGTTCAATAGATGGTAACTGACTGAGTGACTGAATGTGATCTATGATCCTATGTAAGATACTGGTGCTGTATTTAATCAGTTTCTTGTAGAAACTTTCATTTCCTATGTTTCTATCACTAAACCACTGAGATCTGGCTTTTTAAAAATTAGGTATTGCCAATAAAAATATCTCATTGAAAATAACACTTCAATAGTCAGACTGAAAAGTCCATCCCTCTACTTTATACTGAATTCCTATTTTATACCCTACTCTGCTAATTCCTTTACCAGCCATCTCCATAAATCAAATTGGTGAACACAATAGAATATAAGTTTTCAGATTTGCGAAGGACTTCAGCAACCATCTAATCGAACTTATAACTGAAAATGAATTCTTCTACTGATGAAAATAGTCAATGTTAGAAGAGCTATGGAGAGTCATTCTAATACAGTTCGGGGGGGCTTGTGAACATTTCATGCCATTTTGGAAAACAATTTGCCATCATATAAGAAAAATTGCTAGAAAATTCATAACCAAGATTCCACCGAGGGGCATAATACAAGATGATCAATGACAGAAAGGAAAATTATATACATCCTCAAAACAGCAATAACAGCACTCTATGGTAGTAAAAACAAAACAAAACAAAACTGAAAACAAGTGTTCACTGGGCAACAGCTGAAGAAATTACGGTATAAGAATGTAATGGAATATTAGTGAGCTGTAACAAGTAATAAATAAAAGGAAGTCAGAGATACATAGGAAGACTCATGAGCCAATTCAAAGCTCAGAAAGCAAAAAGACAAACAAAAGTCACAATGAATGCAATAAAGTAAGTGAAGAAAATCAGATCAAATTTATAGATGAATAATTGATTCGAGCTGGCTGACATTAGGGCACACTTTTCTCATTTCTCTAAAGAGGTAATGGCCTCTAATGGATGAGGAATGCTAAACATATTTTTAGTTAAAGTCACGGTCTTGGAATGCTTTGTTTACCTTCTCCTCTCCTCCCTTCTCCTAATATTTTTTTAACCTATAAGATAGGAAACTATGGAATGTGGAGCATAGGAGAGTGATTACAGCACAGAAACACATTAATAAAACACTTCTAGAGCTTTCATACATTCTTATTTATCTTCATTTCTTCTTAACCAAAGTCTCCAGACCTGCCAGGCAGTTATCTCCAAGATTCCCTTTATCTCATTTCCATCTTCAAGTCTTTCCTAATCAGCATTCCAAGAATGTTTGACTAACCTACTCTTAGTATTCATCCTCTTGTCATTCAATCAGTTCTGAAATCCCACCTCCTCTCTTACCACTTAGAAATAACTACAAGAAGAAAGTGACAATTAATCCTGACTTGAGGCTCCTGTTCCTTTAGAAACAATTACAGTCTAAACTCACACTTTCATTGCCTTCAGCTAATTGACTATAGGGGAAGGAGTGCTGAAGAACTTAGAGATTCATCATAAAATGAAGCTGGTATGCATGAAGCCAATCACACTCATGAGGGGCACCTTCTGCTGCCTCAGTTAGTTTTGATTTGGTTTTTCCCTGACCTCTGTGGTGAGGCCCTACATGCACTCCCCCCAGCATGCGTAAGCAGACATGCACAGATATACACACATGCATATACACACACACACAAATTTGGCCTCAGACCTATTGCGTCCTGACCCAGACATTTCCTAGTCTAGTTTCTAGGATTTGTGGCTTTGATGTTTGGCTCTTTAACGGTTGTTTCCTTTGATCCTTGGTTAAGGGCATTATGTTTGGCCCGGTTTTCTAACTTCCTTGATTCTCTCTGCTTGCTAATCACTTGCCCTACCTATATAAAAACTCTTTGAAGAGAAAATAAAAACACCTTACTTGCATATTAATTTGAATAATGGTGTGGCTTTTTCCCCCATTGGTCTGTCATCAATAGCTTGATGGACACCTTTAGTCTCAGCCATAAGTGGATACTATCTCCATTTAACTTGGTTTGTACTGAGCTTAACCTATAGAATTGTGGGAAAGGGGTTGTGGAAAGGAGGGGGAGGTGTTTGTGTTGGTGTTTGTTTTTCATTGAAAGTTTGGTCTGGCGGCCAGGAAGACCGGAGTTCAAATCTTGCCTCAGACACTCTCACCATTTCTTCTCTAGCTTATTTTATAGATGAGGAAACTGAGACAAAAAGAGGTGACTTGCCCAAGGTCTCATGTCTAGTAAATATCTGAAGCCAGATTTGAACTCATGAACATGAGTTTTCCTGATCCCAAGCCCAGTGCTCTATGCACTATGACACCCAGTTGTGACCCTGGGAAAGTCACTTAACCTCTGGCTGCCCTGGTTTCCTCAACTGTAAAATGTAATAACAGCATCTACCTTGCAAGGTTGTTGTGAAGGTCAAACACGAGTGTTTGTAAAGCACTTAGCACAGTATCTGTCATGCAGTAGATGTTCAAGATGCTTATTCTTCTTTGGGGCCAGACCTACAATTTAATATGTATAGGTAGCTCCTGGGGAGGAAACTTTCTAGATCCAAGGTTCATAACAGACACTTAAGGACTAGATGGATAAATGTCAAACTGTCTGCAAACTTGGATTGAAAAATATTCTGTCATTATTTCACTAACCTCAACTAAAAATTAGCATTTCCTTCAATTATGAATTTTAAAAATTATATTCTGAGACAGGATCCATAAGCTTTATTCAGACTGCCAAAGAAGTCTATGACACATAAAAAGGTTCAGAAAACCTGGCCTAGACTCATGTATTTCAACAACTGTTTTATAATTTATAAATTTAGACCAGGTTTTTTTTGGAGGGAAGAAATTGAGAGGGCAAGTGACTCATTTAGGTTCATGCAATCACTGTGCATCAGACATCACCTAGACTCAGGGGTCAGCTCTCTATTCATCTTGCCATGCTACTTTCAAATAGGTGTCTATTGCTCTTCATGATTATAATGGTGGCATGAAATTCTTGCCTTTGTCTTCTTTACATTAACTCAGATTTTATGAAATATTAACCCCAATTTACACACATCTAAAATATAGTGTTAATAATCTTGACATTGGTTAAGATATGTTGCTGAGGAAAATGCACATAAGCCCTATTTCTTATTAGTGTGTATGCAAATATCAGAAGATGATAATAAAGCCTGACAATTACATAAGTGGCATCTACATACTACCTAAAAATTCAATTAAATACGACTCTAAATTTTTATTTCACACATGTGCATGTACACACACATATACACATTTCATCTGATAAAAGGGAATAAGCAGAATATTCTGGGTCCATCAAATATTTAATCTGTTTAGATTTTATTTTTAGAAATTGAGATTTCTGATTAAACAGCACATTCCTCAGTCCCTTTCCATATCCACTGGCTTTTCTCTGAGCTTGTTAAATGTAGCCAAGGGGGAAAAAATGCCCTGACAAGTAGAGCATTATAGTCACTTACTAATCAGCCACTATATCTTCTCAGAGGCATTATAAGTGAGCCGTCAGCTACTAAAAAATGGCAGCATGAATTTCACATTCATAAACCGAGAAACCAAGGAAAAAACAATCTATCCTTCCTCCTGAAAACAGATGGGAATTTAAATGGCAATGTTCACACAAGGCACATCTCATTTCCCTGATGAAGTAAGTCAGTAAGTTTCCTGAGAAGTATGCCTCCGGTTTCTCAGCTTTGATTAAACCCAGCTTACATTCATTAAGAATTAATTCACAATATGACAGTTCTTTGATAGATCTGTGATGTCATTAGGGTGGCCATTCTCTTCACTAGCACTGTTCTCTTCACTAGTTCAAGGTCACAAAGGGCTTAGATAAAATGGAAGCATTCTCTTTATCTTGGATGATTTTGTTTCATCCATGTCCTTCAATGAATCATAGAAAAAAAAGTTTAGAAATGGTTTAAAAGAGGTGTCATGCTTAGCATCTCTGCCCCTTTTCTGCCTTCATTACTGTGAAAGATGGCCACAAAGCTTAAGGATCATTCTAATTTTGTCCAGTCCAAGGGTATTATGTCAAATACACACAGTTATGCATGCATAAATGTATACACATACATATAAGTATATATGTTTTTTCACATGCCCTGAATAGAGCATAACCTTTAGGATTGTAAAAACTGTGTCTGTCTACACAAGCCTCTGATGTGTAATGTGTACAGAAGTGTGTGTGGGGTGCACATATATGTAAGTGTATTCAGGTATGACATTGAGTGTGTGAATGAACCTATTTCATTAGTGCAAGGAGCACCAAATGATTAACTCCCCCTACCAAAGCATGTCAGTGACTTAACTATAATTTAAAGTCTTAGGGAATTCCTAGAGCAGAAGTGTCAAACATGTAATTGTTTGTAATTGGGAAATGCTAAGCAAAATAACTAAAAATACAATAGAACATAGATAATGTTAATATGGGGTTTTCTAAATCAAAGCTTTGCAGGGAGTGGCCCCATTTCTATTTGAGTTTGACACCATTAGCCTGGAGCACTGAGAAGTTAGGTGACAGCCAAGATGTGTCAGACTAGATTTGAATTAAGGTTTTACATTCCATGGCCAACTCTCTTACCTATGTGTGATTACAAGCATGTATTTACCAACTTTCTGGCAATGAGTCTTTTGGTATTTAGATATACGGATCCTCATTTAGTAGACATTAGCTGTTATAGGATGCATATACAAAGCCTCTCTAAATTGGTAGACGCTTAAAAAAATAGGAACTCCATTGGAATAAGCTTTGAGGACTCAGGGTCACATCCATGCTCTGACTAGGCAGTAAAGTGCCACTTTTGTGTAAGTAGGCATAGAAGCCGATTTGTGTCAAAGGCAGGATTCAGAGATTTACCTGACTGAGGTAGCCTGTCTATCCACAGTGGCATGATGTCTCTCAGCTATACCATATGCCATAAAATTAGCTGAACAATATTCTCAGTGAGACTCAAAGTGAATTACTTCTGTATAGTAGAAATGAGGAAGAAAAAGTAGTTCTATTTGGAAGTAGGCTCACATGTTGAGCAATCTTAAGGCAGTTGTTTCAGTAGTACCAAATATTAACCAATAAAAACTGTCCATAATTGCTTTCATTTTTTCCTAACTTGAAGTTATAAAATATAGTAATGAGACTAATATCTTCCCTTCAGCTTAAATCTCTAACACTAGAATTGATTTATCAAAGATAACAGAACTCATAAAGTTAAATTATTGTTTACTTCCCAAAGTAGTCCCCCTAGGGAAGTTAGATACTTATTGCAACAAAACTGGCTCTCAAAGTAACTCTGAAGGTAATTTCAAAAAAGGAGGTACAATTCCAAAGGATTTCATATTGAGAAACCTTTCCTACCTCATGCCTAGCCCCCAAGATGTCTGGCTCAGAAAAAGAAACTAGGAATGTTGTACTGGCTGACTGTTAATGCAGACAATGTAGGACAGGGATTTTTTTTAAAGTTATCTTCCTTCTCCCTAAAGACTCACCTAATAAACTTAGAGGTATTCAAATCAACAAACTACTTCAAATGCAATTCAATACCCTTTTCTTGAATTGTCATTGTGTATATATACAACTATAACCAAGGTTTGAGGAAAATAGAGTCCTTGCTCTCCTAGCGTTTAATGTCTCTGGCATTTATATAAATAACTATAACACAAATGATAAGTGCATAAGAGAGCAGCAAAAATGTGCTAAATTAGATGGAATGGGGTGTCAGAGGAGTTTTTCTGGAAACCACTCCAAGACTGAAAGCCTTAAATGCCAAGGTAGGAAGTCTGAATTTTACTCAGTGACAATATTTTTGAGTAACAGTGATATGAACAGATCTATGGATATGGAAACTTATTCTAGGAACAGTACAAAGTATATATCAGAAAACAGAAAGATATAAGGTAGAAAGACCTATTAGAAGCTTTTGCATCAATCTAATTAGGTGCTAATAAAGGCCTCTCCTAGGCTGGTCCCAACAGAAAGGAGGAGGAAGGTTCAGATGCAAGATATGATGTGGGAGTAGAATTAGGAGTAAATGGATAAAAGAGTTAAGGGAGAGAGAATATTAAAATAACTTTTAAAAGATAATAATAACAAGTAACACCATGGTTTCAAATATGAGAGATTGCATGACTGGGTATATCACTGAGAGGAACAGTGAAGCCAAAAGGAAGAGCAAGCTTCAGAGAAAGGATATGTTCTCAACTTGTTGAGCCTGGGGTGTTAATGGGCCACACGGATAGAAATGTCCTATAAGCATCACAACCTGAAGATTCATGGCGTACAAGAGAAGTCAAGGCTTTGGGAGTTATCTACATAGAGGTCATCTTGAAGGTGTAGGAATATTATAAATTATGAGCTATTGAGTTACAAATGAATTATGTAAAAAATAACAAAAATGATGAACATTTACATAGTGCTTTACAAACATTACTACATTGAGGCTTACAATAAGCCTATGAAGTAACAATATTCTCAGTGAGACTCAAAGTGAATTACTTCTGTATAGTAGAAATGAGGAAGAAAAAGTAGTTCTATTTGGAAGTAGGCTCACATGTTGAGCAATCTTAAGGCAGTTGTTTCAGTAGTATCAAATATTAACCAATAAAAACTGTCCATAATTGCTTTCATTTTTTCCTAACTTGAAGTTATAAAATATAGTAATGAGACTAATATCTTCCCTTCAGCTTAAATCTCTAACACTAGAATTGATTTATTTTACAATATTTTGTATTTTACAAATAAGGAAAGTGAGGCTCAGAAAGGTTATTAGAAGACCAGGGCATCTTGTGTCAATCAATAGCTTTCTATTTTGGAAGTACAAAGGACATATTTAAGTATTAAGGACGTATTTTAAAATGTAGTCTTTGCTGAAATATTTGTTTTCTGACAAGGTAGGACAATATAGTGGGAAAGGTATAAGTTGTGGTTTCAGAGGACCCACATTCAACTCTCACCTGACTTCAAACTGAGCATTCTTTCCACCATATCACCCTGGAGTCCACCTTCAGCCTACCACATCTGTGGCTTTGGGAATGTCTCTGATCCTCTTTGGGCCTTAGTTTGTTCATCAGTAAAATGATAGGGTATGACTAGATAGCCCCTGAGCTTCCTTCCAGCTCAAAATTGATGATCCTTCATTCAATTACTGCCATATACTCATTCTGATCATTATAGAGCAATGCCAGTAAATGTTTCACAGATAGGTATCTTTTTCTGATGGAAAAAAGACATATCACACATATGTTGCTTCAGTGCATAGTTTCCTGATGTTAGTCTTCTCATTAATGTACAGCATAAGAACAACAAATGAACAGACAACCTCTCATACAAACACACACACACACACACACACACACACACACACACTCAAAGACACAGAGAAGATGTGGGGGGGAATAAGAGGCATATACTTTTACATTTCGGTTACTGCCTTTACAGAGCCGTCTAGTAAAGACAATTAAAATATCGCCATATGACAGGATTACACAAGAATAAATTAATTGAAGGAATAGACTGACAGGAATTTTGGATGAATAAAAATGTAATTAAGCCAAAACTGAAAATTCACCATGTGGCTTCATCTCAGGGGAATGATAGATTCTGAAATAACAACAAAATGTCATTTCAACCCAAAAGTCTTCTTGGAGAGACAACAAGGGATCATGTAGACAGACATCATGGAATCCAGGAATTTGGCAATGATCCAGAAATCCCACACGAAGAAGACCTGAAGACTAGCCAAGAGTTTGATTAAATACACTAACCAGAATATAAGCCCCAGGTTCCTTCAAATTTTCCTTGTATAAAATTTTATCATAGTTTATGTTTTTCAGCTTATATGTTGAAAGTTTTCATCTTTTCAAATAGATCCTCCTTTGGTGAAATGGATTAAAATGGTATCAATCAGCTGGGGACATAGACAGACCGACAAAGAAATATACAAGATGTGCATACCAATAAAATTTTAAGTCCTTCATCTTGGAAAAAGTATCCTGGCTCTGACTTCACCTTATAACCAGGCAAAATAGTCTTCAGTTGACTTTTAACCAAGTTACATAGAAATTGATCTGAAAGGCAGTGGCTCAAAAGAGAAGGTATTTAACAATCCCTAAAATACTAGCATTGGACAGCTAAGTGGCACAGTAGATCGCATGCTGGCCCTGGAGTCAGGAGGACCTGAATTCAAATGCAGCCTCTGATACTTGCTAGCTGTGTGACCCTGGGTAAGTCACTTAACATTATCTGCCTCACTGTCCTCATCTGTAAAATGAGCTGGAGAAGGAAATGGCAAACCACTCCAATATCTTTGCCAAAAAAAACCCAAATGAGTTTGCAAAGAGTTAGACGTGACTGAAAGTCCAACCCCACAAGGTACTAACATAATGTCCTAGAATAATGTTCTATCTTGCAAGAAGATAGTCCCAGAGCTCAGTGAGCCACTCTCTAAGAGCCTGGATTAGAGCCACTGCCTAAGAGGATAAGTTAATAGTTTGCTTATGGAAGAATGCATTCTAGGAAACTTTTGAAGCCAAAAAAGAAGAAAATATCTGAAATACATTTAGTACTTTAAAACTTCCAAAATATTTTTCCCTCCCAACAACCCTCTGTAGTAGCATTGTTATTTCTGTCTTTGTATCATCAGAGCCTTGCACAGTGTCTTGACCATTGGAGAATTGAATGGAATGGCACTTCAGTGATGATTTCTATTTTGAGTCTTCTAGGAACCTTTTAGTGCTCTCACATTCATCATCATGACTATTGTTGGGTCAGCTTCTACATGATAGTAACCGAGTCATTAGGAAGGTAACATCGGAAATCTAAGAGCTTTGCAGAGAAGCTCATTCAGAGAATTCAGGGGCAGAAAGGAATCTTTAGATCATATAATCCACAGAAAGCTGACATCAAAAAGACTAGTTGGAGGTGGAGTCAAGACTAGAAGCCTTGCCTCCTGACTCCTATTTCAGTCAGTACTCTTGACCTTATACTACAACATTAGGAGCTCACAATGAATAAAAGTTGCTCCCTTCCTTCTTTTCAGTGTGGGAGGACTGAATGTAGGAGCACATAAACTGTCAGACTTGGCTTATATGCTGGTTAGTTTTACTGAAGTGCTCCCCCCCCTTTCTGAGGAGGGGTAGTGGTAGTGGTGGTGGAGAAGGAATAGAGATGAGGTTTATTCAGAAATAAAACTGATAAATCTACTGAACAAATCTTAATTTATACCAAACTGCTTTCCAATTTCCCATCATTCAAAAGGAAGTCCTTTATTTTATTAAACACACTATTGCTGTAAAAAAGAAGAAATAAAGGTGATTATAAAATATATATCAATAACAATTTAAAAGATGTATGGTGTGATTTTCACCTTGTAAAAAGGCTTCTCTCACAATACCTTTGGGAAGTGGTTTGAGAAATTATTTATACCATTTTGCATGTGAGGAAAACTGAGGCCCAGAGAAGTTGGGATTCCTCTTCTGTCATGCATCCAATAAATGATGGAGGCAGATTCAAACTTGGGCCTTCTTATTTCAAATACAGTACATTTTGCAGTAAAACAAGCCATACCAACTATTCTCTTCCCATACTAACACTAACAATCATACTTTTTGGGCTCTGAGAATAAATTAAGCTAGAAAAAGAGAATCTGACCAGAGGAAGAAGTTCCTACATCCAGCAAAAGTAGGAAAGAGAGTGTAAATGGACACACACCCACATCAGGTTACTGGAAAGCAATAGGGTAATTCTCTTTATTAGAGGACTACAGAAGAGAGGAACTGAGATAACCAGGCTCTCGGATGCCACTAGCATGGGAAATTCAAGAGAAAAATCACAATAAGGTTAAAAAAATTTAATCTAATCCCTTTTTGTCCTGTGGTTGCTTCTAAAATATTTTGCTACATCAAGTGCTATTCCAGGACATGAGAGGATAACCCAGGTATGAAACTTGTCATCTTAATGTTCTTCATCAAATCCAAAATATTAATCACTCAAATTCAATTTATGAGAAAAACCAATATTTAATCAAAAATATTTAATCAAAAAATAAATATTTGAAGTAGAAAAACAAGATACTATATAATCCCTTTTAGCTCTAAAATTCTACAATCCTACAAACTTAACTGCATAATCTTTGACTTTCTTAAAAGAACAACACTGTGAATCACTGTGTCTCTTTGATCTTAAGCATATCTACATAATCTTGTCCACTTACATTTACAAATTTTATCAGGATAAAAATTTAGTGAATCATAATGTCTAAAGTAAAATTCACTATTTCTTTTCATCACCTTAAACCTATTCCTTTATGCATTAGACTAAAAGGTAAATTGCTGTCTTCAAAAGAGTATTCAGTTACATCTAAAAGGTAACATGAATAAACATGTCTTGTGAATTATAATGCCTGGAATTTATATGGAGTGTTTCAAATAAAAGCCTGATGTATATGTTCAACAACCAAGGTAGCATCTAATAGAAAAACATTGAATTAAGATTCAACATTTTGAGTAGGATCATACAGTTTCCAAGACGTTTTTTTATTTCATGGCATTTTTCAATAAGAAAAATGTTAAAGAAAATGAGGACATTAAGTATTCTCTAGTAGGATCAAACTAAAGTGAGAGATAATGAAATTACTAGAATTTTTTTCAACTGATACTTTTATGAATTGAATAACATTAAAACATTGTTTCAAGATAATTTATTGGCAGGTAACTAGGTATATAGTAAAGTAGGGTAGGACTAGGGGAGCAGAGTAAAGTCTATATTGTGAAGCTTTACTTTTATAATCTGATATTCTTTGTATTTGTTTTGGCTTAGGATATTATTTGCGTATATTTTTGAACCTAATTATTAATATAAGCATTTTTATTGTTCTTTATATTTCAGCCTATATTAAAAAGTTCAGATTGCTCTCTGTTGGCTTTTAGTGGTAGCTGTAGTTTAGTCATTTTTCAGTTGGGTCCAAGTCTTCATGACCCCATTTGGCATTTTCTTAGCAAAGATACTAGAGTGGTTTGCCATTTCTTTCTTCAGCTTATTTTACAAATTAAATAACTTAAGTTAAGTGACTTGCCTCAGGTCACACAGCTGGAAAATGTCTGAGTCCAGATTTGAACTCAGGAAGATGAGTCTTCCTGACTCCAGGTCTAGCACCCTATTCACTGTACTAGCTCATTACCCATTGATTTGACTTTTGGATAACAATAAATATATGATTAATAATAAATAATATATATGTAAAAGCCAGTTGGCATTTATATAGGACTTTAAGATTTTCAAAGCTCCTTCATGTTACTTCATTTGATCTACATGATTACCTTGTGAGGTAGACATTACTACTACCCACACTTTACAGATGAGTTAACAGGGATGTTAAGTGATTTGCCATCCAGTAAGTGACTAAGAAAAGCCTGAACTAAAGTCTTCCTGTTTCAAAGTCTTGTGCCCCCCTGGCTGCCCCTACACTAGAAATACTATTACTGCTTCTCTAATACTCCAGCTTTTGAAGCATCACAAATATTTCTGTTGACCATTACTACCCCCAAAGGTCAGTGCTGTAGATTTACATGTGTTTTTGGCTTTTCATTGTTCATATCTGCTCAGGAAATCCAAGCCAGTGATGGTAGGTAAATTAGAAGAAACATATAAAGAAACAAAGAAAGCTTCAGGAAAGGAGCTGGAACAAAAGCCAAAGAGACAGATGTTTCCCAAGTTTGAAGCCTCCAGGAAAATCTCAAATCACCCTTGAAGATGAGCTCCAACTGACTTGTTTCTCCCAAAAGAACTTGTACATATTTTTTATCAGTTGAAAATGTGAAAAAGCAACTGAGATAAGACCTCAAAACAGGTCTGAAAGGCTTTGTTCTTGAGCTTACACATGGTTTCCTCACCTGGGGACATGTGAAACTCATCATGAAAAGGAAAGTCACCTTCCAGAATCTCTTGCAGTGGTAGAAACCTCTTAGAGCTTTATGTAATAGTACAGTTTTGTTATCTAGCTCTCTGTCATTTGGAAGGCTAATGAATCAGGTTTTGTAAAGAGATAGAAGTAGAAATATAAGTTGTTATTTACTGATGTGCTCAAAACTGTATTTTTGGTAATAATAATAACTCAACAAGCACCTACCATGTGCCAAGAAATGCATTGGGGATACAAAGGAAAAAGTGATTTAATAGACCCTGACCTCAAGCAATTTATATTCTAAGTAAGAAGGCAATATGTTCATTTATACATGTAATTACATTCCCTTATGATATACTCCTATATCTCTCCTCCCTCTCTCAAACTCTTGGGGAAAAGTTGTCTAAACTCACTATCTCCACTGCCTCTTCTCTCACTCACTCCTTAACCCTCACCATTCCACCTTCCCACCTCATTATTCAATCTAATTTTCTCTCCAAAATTATTAATATTGTCTTAATTGTCAAATCTAATGGCCGTTTCTCATTCATTAGCCTTTATTGACTTATCTACTGAACTTGTCACCACCAGACATACTCCTCCTGGATATTCTTACTCTTCAAACAGGTATTTTTGGATTCCATTCCCTTTCCTTTCCTTTTGATATTTCTTCCTCCCCCAACAGAACTTTTTATCTGGATCATTAGACTAGAAATAATTATAAACTACCTTGTGTTGTTATATAACTAGATTCTAAGTTCAAAGGCAAGCCCCACATCTC
This sequence comes from Phascolarctos cinereus, assembly GCF_003287225.1. Taxonomy (NCBI): domain Eukaryota; kingdom Metazoa; phylum Chordata; class Mammalia; order Diprotodontia; family Phascolarctidae; genus Phascolarctos; species Phascolarctos cinereus. The sequence goes on from NW_027556098.1 coordinate 333,986,732, forward strand.
ATGACTTCTTTGAAGCCACCAAAGCATCTAGACAATAAACATTTGTTGATGAATGCAATATTACAAAGCATAACGGCTCACTCCTGTGATCTCTACAATTAGGGGAGGGGAAAAAGTACAGAAAGATAAATGGATGGATAGATAAATAGAAAAAAGATGGATGGATAGATGGATAAGTAAATAAAGGAATGGATGAATGAATACATTAACAAACAATTAAATGGATGAATGAATAAATAAATGATTTTTAATTAATTACTTAATAAGTGAATGGATGAATAAGATATGTTGATTATTCTTCATTGTCAAATGAAGACACTTGTTTCAAAATGCCTTAAAGTCTGAGCCCCAAAGTATATTTTCTACATACCTGTCCAGTCTCCAACTATTTTCAAATGAACTCCAAATATTGCTTTGGTTTCAGTTGGGCACTAAAAAATAAATAAATAAAGCATCAATCTATTCTGAAAAATAATGGAGTATCCAATTACTATTCAAACATAATTTTCTTCATGCAGAAAAATCCCAAATCAAGAGAAAAAGGAAAAGCAAGGGGAGAAATATTAAATTCTATATAAATTCTTGTTAAAAACAATTAACAAAATAAACAAGTCAAAATACAATCAACTAAAATATGTTCATTCTGGATTCCAAAAGAAAAGTTAAGTAGTTTCCTTTCCAAATACATAAATAATTACATAAAAAATGTTACCAAATTTCTTAATAGTTGTTACAATTCTTATTTTAAAAAAAACCCTTATTTGTTGATAGTATGGCCAGTGGCCTAAGTAACAAATTTGTACCACAAATGAAAAGAGAACATTCTTCCCAAATAGGCAACATAAAGAAGATGTTCTCACAACCCCAGAAATAAACACCCACCTGATCTTCTGCTTTCTTCTCACTGCCATCACTCCTTTTCAGTATCATAGCCTGCGCTCACTAGATGTGATACATTTGCCTTTACTTCCACTTCTAAGAATGTTGAGGAACTAACTGTATTGTGGGCATGATGATGATGATAATGATGATGAAATTAGTACAATCTTGTGAAGATGGGGACAAAAAGAAGAGAGAGGGAGAAGGAAATTTGATAGGAACAGAAGGCCAAGAATGTAATTCAAGTGAAAACATGGTTCTGGGAAACCTCAAGTAAACCAAGGAATAGAGGCATAGATAAGGAAGAAAAATGCACAGAAATTGACAGTGCTTCTGAAGGTCCTCAACATAATGAGACAATCCAGGGCAAAACTAACCATGGTGACACAATTAGATTAAAGTATTGAGCAGCAGTGAGACAGTAAAAAAGATGGAAAGGTAAAGGTATGGGATCAACTAATTGATACCATATCATTGAAATCTCAGTTAGAAGAGCAATTTGGGAGGGGGAAGTGTAGTATTAATGCCTGGTTGTCAAATAAAGTTAGATGACAACCAGAATTCCTATAATCTTCACATGTTAAGAACCAGAATTAATGTTTCATATTTATTTGTTTTATTTCATATCGACAGGGTGTTCAATCCCATCTGCTAAATTAATGTTCAAAATATTAACTTTGCCAAAATCATTTCTACCTTCTTCTCATACATACCCAGTTCCTAACAGAGAGAGACTTGTGAATAGGTATCCGTAATGCCTAGTCTATGTGGATTGGTCTAATATTTGAATTATTCCATTTCCTTTCTGGTGCTAAATGAATCCAGATCTAGCTATCATAGGGTACTAAGCTTAAAGCGAGGAAGACCAGCATTAAGATCTGCAATCCTCCCACACATTCCAACCTCCAGACATTATTAGTTGCGGGACCTTGGGCAAATCTCTGAGCCTGTTTCCTCTTCTGTAAGGGTCTATGTTGCCTACCATGCTGAATTGTGGCTTATCTCCAATTATATAATGGACCTAAAGAGATTTGCAGTAATATAAATATCTATTTATTTATTATTCCTCTAAAAGAAGCAGCAAAGTAGAGTAGATAGAGGACTGGCCTCAACACCAGGAAGAGCTGGTCTTGTCCCTGACATATACTGACTCTGTGACCCTGGGCAAGTCACTTAATCTCTCAATGCTCTATGCAATTCTCTAAGATGACAAATTGCTGTTAAGGCACTCACCTACATTGATAGAGGGAATTTCTTCACTGGAAATTCTCTCTACCACTGAAATTACAAATCCAGCCCCAATTTGCAAAAATGTAGGTAGCATGCTCTAAATCCCTCAGAGGGAAATGCTGTACAAACATTAAAATATCACAGAGATGAGCATTTTTCTTGTTATTATAACCGTTGTTCTTATTAGAATTATTATTATCTCATTCTTCTTTGTTCCATGAGGTTCAGATAGAAAAATCATGGGACAAGTTACCATTCTGCCAATATTCTTTTATCTTTAATGTTTGATGGGCTATTTGATAGGTGGTTAAAATAATGGCTTCTTGTTGAGGGATAAAAGCATTGGGCTGAACATACTGGGTTGTAGATTCACTGAAAATATTTTCAAAGCAGCTCCAGTAGCAAACAGGTCAACAGGGATGGCATGGTTAAATATCTCATCTTGTTCCTACATGGCTCTGATCTCCTCTGCTAAGTCTTTATACTTTGAAACATTTTCATTTCATGTAACTTACAGATTATAACTACTTGGGATAGTGTGAGCTACTAAAATGCTGGTGATGTAAAAACAAAATGTATTAGTAGGAAATCCTTTAAAATTGTTCAATGTAAAATAAGGTTGTTTTTTTTTTAAATGGATCAATGTTATGTCCATACTATTGTGGACACAATTTTTTTCTCTGATTATGGTCCAGATCCAGTACAGTTTGTTGGTTGGGTTCACTGGGATATTTTCAGATCCCAGTTATTGTATGGGGATTTGTCATCTGTTAGTCTAATAAAGAAAGCAAGCAGCTTCTGATGAATAATACTAGCCACCAGGGCATATCTTTTCAAGTGTGCAATAGTTGCTAAATGTTTATAGTCTGCAGTGATATAGCATAGTTTCCATCATTTATTTGGACAGTCTACATTGATCATTAAGTCTGGGCTCCTTAAACATAAACCTTTTATCCTTCAAGCTAAAATGATTCAGAGCACCATTTTGCTGAATGGGCCAAGGCTACAATATATCCAGTGCTTAGCATGGTGGCTGGCACATAGTAAGTTTGGAATAAATGTTAATGTTGTTGTCATTAATAATGATGAAAATGACAATAATGAAGATGACATGGTTTCACTCACTCATCTTTCCCCTCCCCCTTTACATTTTCAGAGAAAGTTCTCTGTAGTGGTAGAGTACTGGTTGGTAACTAGGGAAAAGGAACTGTCTAATGAGAAGAGAAAAGGTAGGGTTGTTCTTAACTGGCACTGTCCACATTCCAAAGGTGTATGATAGAAATGGGAAATTCCCTCTCCCCTGTTGGGCTTTTTTTCCCCCTCAACTTTATGCTCAGACAGGTACAAACTTTATACCACAAAGAAATCCATATGGTTCAGTCATTAGTTTAATTTTTCTTTGCCATTATATTTTTCCTGAATTCATGAAGATATCTGTGATCGATAGAAGGATTTTGGATGCCATTCTTGGAATTCAGTAACCTTATAAGCTCTATTAGGATGTAATTTTCAGTTAAATTAGACAATGGTATATCATTGGCCTTTAGATATCTGCTTATTCCAGAAGTATTTCTATTTCTATGCCTTTTTTTACCTGTTTATCATATACTCTAAGAATGTTTATCAATCTTCTCTCTTATTGGTGAACAATTGTTATTTCTATAGCTACCTTAGTTTGATGGGATATCTGGATTATTAATATTGAATAGGTTTTCATTAAGATGCTTTTAAAATCTTTTGATTCACTTAGTAGTAGTAGCAGCAGCAGCAGCATAGAAGTTATAGCAGCAGCAACATTAGTAGTAGCAGTAGTAGTAGTAAAACCAACATGATCATTATAAATACTTTTCAAAGGAAAGCAAGGGATAGAAAACCAAAAAGGAAATAGTCTTTGCACTTAAAAAGCTTTTATAGCATCCAAGAAAACATGTATAGCAACTAAAATCATATACAACATGTATGGGAAAAAATATAAGGGAATTTGGGCAGAAAAAGATGAAGAATGCTTTACTAGGAAATATGACATGCTACTGAAGTGCTACTCTTTTATCACCTTGCCCATATTTTGACCCTTTGTATTTGTGCAGTTTCAATGGTATGGGATACAATTAAAGATAATTTATATTTTAATAAACTAACCAATAAAACTCCATATTCAAGTCGGTTCTCAATTATCCTAGCCTATGAAGAATAGTGCTGACCAAGAGCACATTAAAAACAAAAATCAAAACAGTTCTGCTTCTGTGACTGTGTCCATCCAACTAGCATCTATTAGAGTACTACACTAAAGTGAAACAGCCTTTTTCCAATTCTCCACACTTAATCTCCTCTCTATTAATATAGACAAGCAGGCACTGACCTCTAGATGACTAGATGGTAAAATGGATAGAGTTCTGGGCCTGGAATCAGGAAGATAGGAATTCAAATCCACCTCAGACACTTACTAGCTATATGATCCTGGGCAAGTCACTTAACCCCATTTTCTTCAGTTTCTTCACCTGCAAAATGAGCTAGAGAAGTAAATGGCAAATCATTCCAGTATCTCTGTCAAGAAAATGACAAATGGGGTCATGGACAGTCAGACATAACTGAAAAGGCACTGACATATGTAGGGGTTTTTTAATGATTACTTCGGAGGCTAAACAGGAATCTATTCTTTTCTAATTTTCCATTCCATTAGACAAACAAACCAATATCCAAGCTCTCAATTAGTATATATGAATGAGCTTATATAGAAGCAAAATGCAATGGATTTGGGGACACAAGACTACTATGTGAGTCCTGGCTCCACCATTTAGAATCTAGGTGGCCTTCATTTGAATCATTATAATTTGCAGCCTCAATGTCCTCATCTCAAAAATAAGGATAATCTCTCTCAACAGGGTTGCCTAGAAGTTGAAATCAGGCAATTTATTGGAAAGACTTATATGTAAATTGTCATGTAAATGTGGCCATTTATTAATAGAGTCCAAAGTTTTGTCCACCTAAAACTTAAGGGACAAGATCATTGGGTCATAGACTTACTATCTAGTTAAACATCTCATTTTACAGGTAGGAAAACTGAGGCCTAGGGATATTAAGTAAGCTGTCCAAAGCCACACAAGTACTATGATATGAACACACATTCTCCAACTATAGAGCCAGTGGTCACACCAAGGTCCATTCTTTCTCCCTCTCTCCTTTCTTTCCTTTCTTCCTTCCTCCCTCCCTTCCTTCCTTCCCTGACTCTTCAGAAATCTAGAGCTAACTGAAAGACATACTTCTAAATGGTCTTAAATCAACTGTAGAAAACTGTTGGTTAGTTCCCTTTGTTAGTTCCCCTCAAGGCAAATTGAAAAAAGAATCAGTAGCCAATTTAAAGGGGGTACTATGTGAATAACACAAAAAAGGCCCTTAGCACGATATTTTCTTTGAAAAAGTAATCAAAGAAAATTAAAGGAAATGTTTAAGTGGCTCCCCCATACAAAATAATGTTGGATTCACTGATTTATTTTAAAACATAATCAAGTAACTTAATTACTCTTTCACGGTTTCCAGATCTGCTTTCTAATAGGATTTAGAAAGCTACCCAAGAGAAAAATGTTAATGTTGTTCATTTCTAAACTTTGCTTGGAGAGTGAAGGGGGAGGGGTGTATTACATGAAGGAAGTGGAGGAGAAGGAAGAGTGACTTTCGAGACAGAGTTTCCCCCTAGTTTCCTAGGAAATACAAAATATAGTTTGGGCCTTGTTTACCTTCATGCAAAGTCTAAGATACCTCTGACCTCAGGTAGAGGTAAAAGAAATAGTGAAGGGGAAATAATTACTATGTGACAATGGACCAGGTAGAAAAGATTTTCAGATGCTCTGGAGAGAGACTAATTCATTTTCGGATGATGTTTCATGTGCTGTTTTGTTCTAAATGTGTTCAATGACTCATCGTTTTATAACATTTTATAACATTGCATATAAAAATACAGGCTGATTGAGAAGAAAGAGCAAAATAAAGAAGTTGCTTAATACAACTCATATCTGAGCATTCCATGAAAGGATGTCACCAACAGGAAGGATGGAAAAGGACTTTAAAAAACCAATGTGTTTGTTTTTGAAATTAAGCAATTTTCAGTAATAAATAGCTTACATTTGTTATGTAGCCCTGTTCTGGTGAACACTTTTATCAGTGAGTTAGACAAATGCACAGGTGGTAGACTTATCCCATTTTCAGAGAATCCCAAAGTTGGGGTACATCAATAATATATGGGATCTTCCTGGGCTAGAACACTGGGCTGATTGTAATAAAATGAAATTCAATAGAGTTAAATATTGAGTCTTATGTGTGGATTTTGTCCTGGGCAAAAACTCAAAATCAGTTTTAGTGTGATACAACACCACACTTGGAACTCAAGTATACAATTAGGCCATAGCTTTTCTTAAAGAGTGGTACAAAGACACAAGAACGGATGCAGCTCCAGGGGACCTTAGACTCAGTAACTGGAGGGACAGATACTTTGCTCTCACTAAGGCTGAGATTAGTTTCGAAAGATTTTGAGAGACTCCAAGGGGTGAACAGAGCAGCTGCTATATATTTGGTGAAGAGACCTCTCTCCAAATAGTTCCATGAGGTCCCAGCCTGTGGACCAGATCATCCATCAAGAGGAAATTTCCTTATCAGTCATTGCCAGCATGTTACAATTAATTCTTAGACTCTTATAATCTATCCTCTGACTTCTGGCCTCCAAAGACCTGGTGGGCAAGATCACTAGTGTCCATGAATAATAGTAAAGTTTTAGAAGCTCATAATTCTGGTAAAGGTTAAAAAAATGTCATCTCCATAGTATGGCAACTCTGATGCTTTTGGTCTACAGATTCAAGTAGGTATTAATCTGGGGTCCCTCTTCCATTCCTTCATTCTCCAGATACTTCCAGATGAGATGGTGATTGCAGGGTCAAACACAAAGCAGTATGTTGTAAGCAAAGTGAAAGGGCCACATCTATTTCAAATTATAAACAATAAGAAAAGTACTACAATAAGGCTACATACCACTGTCCCATGGTGCATAAATATCATTGTGAACACTGATGCTCTCTGGTAGGCCATGAAGTGGCTCCTTCACCTTCTCTGCTTTTCCTTTACAACTGGTTATCTGACAAACATATGGGGACAACTTGGCAAAAGGAGGGAGGATGATCTTTCCTACTGATTTCCAATTGTTTCCTCCCTAGACTCCAGAGCTCTTCTATTCTGATGCAATAATGCACTTGGGTCTTAAATTTACAATCAAGGGTAAGTTTTATTTAACAGCAACACAAAGATATATGGTTAGCACAATGGAACTCTTGGAAATAGATTCTCCTTCTATCAGATATGAGAAGCTCCTATATGTTCTTTTGAGAAGGCCTTTCCCTCCAGATGGACATCTTAAATTGAAGGTCCTGCACCTGTGCTCCAGATCATTCACCTGACAGAAGTCTTCATCACCTCTTGCCAGCATTGCTGGTTTTCAATTAAACCCTGAATTACCAAAGTTTAAAAAATACAAGTACAAAATAGAAGTGTTGTGGTTGGACAGAATTTTTCTGAAACCTCTGGGGTTAGAAGATCATGTGGCAAATCATAAAAGCTAATGCCTTCCTGGGCTGTCTTAAGTGAGGCATAGCTTCCAGGAACAAGGAGGTCAGGATCCTTCTGTCCTTTGCCCTAGTCACACGTTATATGAAGTATTGTGTTCAGTTGGGGGAATTATAAAATAAGGATTGTAAAATAAGCTGAAGAAATTCCAGAAAAGGGCAACCTGGATGGCAAGGCCTATGTTTACATAGTAAACTTTTAATAAATGCTTAATAATTATGAATGATTAATTAGTGAATGAATGATTAATAAGCTAAAGGACCTGGGTATGCATAGCCCAAAGAAGAGAAGACTGGGGGGGGGTACATTATGGCTGTTTTAAGGTATTTAAAGGGCTGAATTTGAAAGAGAGATTAGTCTTGTTCCATTTATCTCAAAGGCCAGATGGGAAGAATTCACAGTTCTGGGAATTTGGCCTTGCCTCTCCACCTCTGTGGCTTTACACAAGCTGTCATGTATGCCTGGAATGCACTTCCTAATCATCTCCACCTCTTAGAATGCCTTGCTTCTTTTCAGGCTCTTCTCATGTTCCATCTCCTATTGGAATCTTTTTCTGATTCCCCTACTGCAGTTCTCATTCTCTCTCTCTCTCTCTCTCTCTCTCTCTCTCTCTCTCTCTCTCTCTCTCTCTCTCTCTCTCTCTCTCTCTCTCTCTCTCTCTCTCAACTTATTATGCCTCTAAACTGTTTTATATGTTGTATTCTCCCAACACAATATAATGTTTTTTAAATTTTGTTTTCTATCTCTAGCTCCCATCTGAAGCTTTTTCATCCTGGCTCCATTACCGACTTCCTGGTCTTCAAAATCATGCCTCTACTGCTGTCTCATTCTTCACATTTCTCAGCAACTGGGGCCTACTCACCTTGGAACACCCTACCACCACTCACTTGTACAACTGGTGAGGTTCTCTTGGGGGTTCCAACTTATGAAAGAGCCAAGACTTCCAGGTATCTTCTTCCTTCCCCTCTTCACTTTTCAGCTCTGTTTTGTGTGTTGTTTCCTCCCTTAAAATGTAAGCTCTTTCAGAGAAGGGACTGTCTTTTACCTTTCTTTGTATTTGTAATGCTTAGCACAGTGCCTAGCATATAGTATACTTAATAAATGCTTACTTCTTTTCTTCCTAACAGAGTGCCTGGAAAGTAGTTGGTGCTTAATAAACATTCAAAGGAATAACAATGAACTAAATTTGACCATCAACATTGTAGTTATACTCAAAAATAAGAAGATGGATTTGAAATTAATCAAAACAAAAGAATTATCTAAAGGTTGAAGGACTTCATTCTCAAATCAGATTTGTGTTCCAGATCTCATTAAGGAGAAGAGCTCCAAAGAGACCAAGCATGGAATGCCCCAATAAATCAATCAGACATTCATTTAAATTCCTACTATATACTGAGTGCTATTGATTCAAAAACAAGAAACTCCAAATGATCCCACACACTCAAGAGCTTGCATTTTAGTAAAGGAGACAATATGTGCATACATAAGCACAAATATGTATTTGAAATAAATACAAGGTAATTGAGGAGGCAGAACATTAGCAGGCAAGGTTCAAGAAAGTCTTAATATAAAAGGTGACTCAAAGAAAACCAGAAATTCTCACAGTTTGGGGTGAGAAGAACGTGCATTCAAGGCATGGACAACAGTCTGTCTAAGGACAAGGAGAAGGTAAATGGAGTCCATGTGTATGGAACAGAAAGTGAGTGGGTAAATCAAAGAGTATGAGGATGGAAAAAATATGTAACAAGTCTACAAAGGTAGGAAGGGGCCAGTATTGAAAGGGATTTAAATTTCAGATCTTATAATTGATCTTAGAATCAATAGGGAAAAACAGAAGATTATTGAAGGGGTCCATGGATGATAGGTTCATCAATCTAGAGATGGAAGGGACGTCAGAGGCCATTTTATAGATGGGGAAGAGGGAGTCCCAAAGGTTGTAACTTGCCTGGGTTCACACAGGTGGTGAGGGAATCAGACCTGCACCTTTGAAAAATCACTTTAATGGAACTAGAAATTGAGGGGATGCCTATCAATTGGAGAATGGCCAGACAATTTGTGGTATATAAATTTAATGGAATACTATTGTGCTATAAGAAACAGTGAGCAGACAGATTTCAGAAAAACCTGGAAAGACTTATATGGATTTATGCTGAGTGAAATGAGCAAAACCAGGAGAAAAATGTACACAGTAACAACAACATTGTGAGATGATCAGCTATGATTGACTTAGCTCTTCTCAGCAATACAATGACCCAAGATAACGCCAAAAAACTCATGAAGGAAGATGCTATCCACATCCAGAGAAAGAACTGATGGAGTCTGAATGCATAATGAAGCATACTATTTTCACTTTCTTTACTTTTTTCACAGTTCTCTTTTCCTTTTATTCTGTTTCTTCTTTCACAACATGACTAATATGGAAATGTGCTTTAAATGATTGAACATATATAACCTATATCAAATTGCTTACTGTCTTAAGGAGGACGGAGGGGAGGGAGGAAGCAAGAAAAATTTGGAACTCAAAATCTTACAAAAAGATGAATGTTTAAAAAAAATCATTTTGGTGACTATGTGGAGGATGTGTTGGAAGAAGAAGAGGTTGGAGTTAGGAAGACCACAAAGCAGGCAGTTGAGTTATACCAGGGAAGAAGTGATGAGGGCCTGAACTAAAGTGATCGCTATGTGAATAGAGAAAAGGGGTTTACTCAAGTGATGTTATGGAGATAGAAATGACAAGATTTGGTAATTGACTGGATATGCAGAGTGAGGGAAAGTGAGACATTGAGGATAACACTATAGGCTGAAAATGTGGTGAGGGTGGTACTGCTTGATAACAATAATAGGGAAGTTCAGAAGAGAGGAAGGTTTGGCAGCAAAGATAAGATTTCTGTTTTGGTCATGTTGACCTTGAGATGTCATTGGCGTATCTAGTAGGAAATGTCTAACAGGCGATCGATGGATTTTGGAAAGGAAATCAGGAGAAAGATTAGAGCTGGAATCCAGGAGCATTAGATTCACCAGCCTTTGTCAATGCCCAAAACAACAACCACTACCCCTAAAGAGTTGTATTAAAAAAAAAAAGGTTTAACACTTTGAGATAGATACTTCAAAAATGATATGTCTATTCTTTAATTCAATAAACATTAAGTGCCTATTATCTACACATTGCTGAGCTGGCTCCTGGGTATATAAAAATTTATAAAGTAAGTCATGGGGATGGATGAGATCACCAAGAGAGAGAAGAGAGAGAAATTGTAGAGGACTGAGAACAGCTCCCACATTTAGGGGAAGGGAAATCCATTTAGTTAAGAAGGCTCTTTCACAAAATACAAATCTTTCATACTTTATCATTTAAAAAATAACAGCAGGCACAGAGGAAATCTGTGGTACATGAAATGTAATTGATTTTTCACACTTTCTCATATGACCAATATCTAAGCTTCAACAGACGCAAACTTAATAATACCAACTCAGTTTGATATTTTTTAAATTGTATATTCTTATTTCTGACAAATATATCTGGATACAAACCAAAGTATTATTCAAATCCTATAAATGCCCTTTGCATGAAAAAAATGGGTAGAAATACAAATAAAGTTACTCTTAAGGTATATCTTCAGATATAACATATAGTATATATTTAGGGCTGCATAAAATAATTATATTGCTTTTCTGGTTAGTTCTTTTTCAGTTGTGTCCAACTTTTTGAGACCCATTCAGTGTTTTCTTAGCAAAGCTCCCTCTATAGAGGAGGAACTGAAACAAACAGAGTTAACTGACTTGCCCAGAGTCACACAGCTAGTAAGTGTCTGAGGCCAGATTTGAACTCGTGAAGATGAGTCTTCCTGACACCAGGCTCAGGACTCTACACACTATGCCACCTAGCTGCCATGAGTATTGAAGTATGTTCAAGTTTTTTACAATTCATGCCCCTTCTAGGATTTGCTGTAATACAGAGATGGACATTTAGTATGATTATGAATACTGATAATTTAAATAACTCAGAAAAATTAGTCTGTAAATGCTGTAGTGTCATAACAGGGATAACTGAAGAAGTTCTATGGTTTCTGGCTTAGATCATTTTTATTGCAAAGATTCTTTTATGAGATCTGTTGATCAGTTCTCCAGCCACTGATGGATACTCACAATATGGATTATTCTGAGATATGTTAAGTGGTATAAAAGGTGTAGTAGAAAGTGTGGTAAAAAGAACACTATCCTTAGACATAGGAGAACTTAGTTAGATGGTTGGTTTTGCCATTAAATTGTGTGATCTTGGGGAAGTCACTTCAGCTCTTTCATGGCCTCAGTTTCCTCATCCTGTAAAATGAGTGGGTTAGATTAGCTGATCTCTAAGGTCCTTTCCAAACTTATCATTCTATGCTTTGGTGACCCTTGAAATTATCTGAATGTTTCATGAAGGGAATTCTTACTAATAGTTACAATCAGCCCTGCAAACGATTAACCACCATTTTGAAAGCACCTACTACATGATCAGAGTTATGCAAGTCACTGGGGTTACAAAGGGCAAAATCATACAGTCCCTTCACTAACAGAGTTCACTTTCAAATAGGAGAGACAAGTGCAAATGTACACGTATATAAAATACATACAAGTTAATTTGGAGAGAGAAGACACCAGAAGAGCCAAGGGGGATCCAGAAAGGCTTTGTATTGAAAGTGGCACTTGAGCTCAATTTCAAAGGAAGCGAAAAATTCTGAGAGACAGAGGTGATGAATTCCAGTCATGGTAAACAGCTGGGGCAAAGTTATGGAAATGAGAGATGGAACATCAAGAGTGAGGTAAGGCAAGAAGGCCAGTCTCACTGAACCACAGAGTTCATTACAGGGAGTAATAAGGCTGTAAAGATAGGTTGGAATCAGGTTGGGAATGAATTTAAGTGTCAGGCAGAGGAGGTTATCTTTGATTCTGGTGGTAATAGGGCATTTATTAAACATGTAATACATGGAATGAACTACATTAGCTAGGTGCTAGGGATATCTAAAGAAAAATTAAACTTTTTCCAATTCAAATAGGCTTACATTATATTGAAGCTGATGACATAAACAAATAAGTTACAATCTATTGAAGGAGACAACATGTGTGTAAATATATTCAAATTATTCCCCCAAAATTAAGGTGATTTGGGGTGGAGGTGGGAAGTATGGCATTAGCTGCTGGGAAGCTCCAAAAGGCCTTGTGTATAAGGTGGCATTTGAGCTGAGTTTTGAAGGAAAATGTAGATTCTAAGAGGTGTAAGTTACAAGCAAGTATATTCCAGACATCAGTGACAGGCTGTGCAAAGACATGTAGGTGGGAGATGAAAAGTATACAAGGAAGGAACAATAAAAATAACAATTTGGGTGAATTGTAGAATATATGATGGGAAATGGCATGTAAGTATGATAATTGGTCTATTTCTATGCTCTACCTGACCTAAGTGATTCCATGCTTGACCACCAGTTAATCCACCTATATACCAGGAAGTTCTATGTATCCAATACTGGTTTAGTCAAATTTACTTAAGCAAGAAACCCAAAGTTCTGCTCATCACAATCCTATCAGAAAACTTTAATCCTGGTATGCAAGCTTAGCAAATTGTTACTCAAAATGTTCTTGAAACCTACATACCTCCCTAGTTGGACCCAAACCAGAGTAAAATGTAATTGGAAAATGTTTAACAGAAAAAATAAAAATACAGCACAACATAGATAATGTCAGTTTATAGCCCTGTATGCTAGAAGGATGATAGTTCTCTGGACAATAATAGGAAAGTCAAAGGGAAGAGTTTTAGGAGAAAGATGAGTTAACTTTGAGACATTTAGTTTAAGATAGCTATGAGACACCCAGGTTAACACGTCCAATACGCATTTGGAGATCCCAGATAGGAAGTCAAGAGAGAGGTTAGGAGTGGATAAATAAATCTAAAATCATCTATATAGACATGATAGTTCAATCCATGGGAGTGGATTAGATCACCAAGTGAAATAGCATTGAGGGAGAACTGAAGAAGTCCCAAGACAGGGCCTTCAGGGACATCCATAGTTAATGTACATGGCCTGTATGAGTATCTAGCAGAGGAGACAGAGAAGAAACATTCAGATAAATAGGAGAAGGACCAGAAAAAAGCAGATTCACAAAAACCTGGAGATAAGACAATAGCAGGAAGGGAGGGATGGACAGTGTCAAAGATTACAAGAAAAATCAAGAAGAATGTGGATTGAGAAAAGATTTTTTAGATCTGAAAAATAAGAGACCATTTGGTAGCAATAGATAGAGTGGTAGTCTAAGTCAGGAAGACTTCAGTTCAAATCCTCTCTCAGACACTTTTAGCTTTACCTCTTGCCCTCAGTTTGCTCAAATATAAAATGAGGATAATAATAGTGCCTACTTCACAAGGTTGTGAGGACCAAATGAGATAACATGTAAACTACTTTGCAAATCTTAAAGTGCTCTATAAATGCTGAACATTATTATTACTATTACTATTTATATTGTTGAGGTTTTTTAAAAGGGATTCATGTTTTGTAAACATGAATAAACTTGAGGATGCTTAATGTCCCTTAGAAATTTGAGATCCTAAGATTCCTCTTTCACAAAAAAAAAGGTGAATTTTAGTGCTCTTAGAATCCAGATGTCTTGCCAAGAAAATTAACACATTTTTTTAAATTTTATTAATTTATTTTGATTTATCAACAATCACTTCCATATGCTTTTGAGTTGAAAATTTTTCTCCCCCTTCTTCCCCCCCACCCTCCCCAAGACAGCGCACAATCTGACATAGGCTTTACATTTATATTCCTATTAAACATATTTTCACATTAGTGAAGTTGTAAGTAAAAATTAAAACCAATAGGAGGAACCATCAGAAAGATGAAACAAAACTCAACAGAAGGTAAAATAAGTGACAGCGATTCAACTTCCATAGTTCTTTCTTTAGATGTGGACAGCATTTTCCATCCCGAGGCCTCTGGGGATGTCTTAGATCCTTGTAATATTGAGAACGGTTCAGTTTAATAATATTAGTCATCACATAATATGGCTGTTATTGTGTACAAAATCCTCTTGGTTCTGCTCACTTCACTCAGCATCAGACCATGTAAGTCTTTCCAGGTTTTTCTGAAGTCAGCCTGTTCATCATTTCTTATAGCATAATAGTATTCCATTACATTCATATACTACAACTTGTTTTGCCATTCCCCAACTGATGGGCATCCTCTCAATTTCCAATTCTTTGCCACCACAAAAAGAGCTGCTATGAATATTTTTGTACATGTAGGTCCTTTTCCCATTTGTATGATCTCTTTGGGATACAGCCCTAGAAGTGCTATTGCTGGATCAAAGGGTATGCACATTTTTATAGCCCTTTGGGCATAGTTCCAAATTGTTCTCCAAAATGGTTGGATCATTTCACAACTCCACCAACAATGTATTAGTGTTCCAATTTTCCCACATCTTCTCCAACATTTATCATTTTCTTATTTCGTCATGTTGGCCAATCTGATAGGTGTGATGTGGTACCTCAGAGTTGTTTTGATCTGCATTTCTCTAATCAATAATGATTTAGAGCATTTTTTCATATGACTATAGATGGCTTTAATTTCTTCATCTGAGAACTGTCTGTTCATATCCTTTGACCATTTATCAATTGGGGAATGGCTTGTGTTCTTATAAATTTGTCTTAATTCTCTATATATTTTAGAAATGAGGCCTTTATCAGAGAGACTGGTTGTAAAAATTCTTTCCCAATTTTCTACCTTCCTTCTAATCTTAGTTGCATTGGCTTTGTTTGTGCAAAAACTTTTCAATTTAATGTAATCAAAATTATCCATTTTGCTTTTCATAATGTTCTCTATTTCCTGTTTGGTCCTGAATTCTTCTGTTCTCCAAAGATCTGATAGGTAAACTAACTATTCCTTGCTCTCCCAGTTTACTTATGGTATCAGCCTTTATATCTAAGTCTGAACCCATTTTGACTTTATTTTGGTATATGGTGTGAGATTTGGGTCTATGCCTAGTTTCTGCCATACTCTTTTCCAGTTTTCCCAGCAGTTTTTTTCAAAGAGTGGGTTCTTATCCCAGAAGCTGGGGTCTTTGGGTTTATCAAATAATAGATTACTATAGTCATTGACTACTGTGTCTTGCATATTTAACCTATTCCACTGATCCACCTCCCTATTTCTTAGCCAGTACCAAGCAGTTTTGATGATTGCTGCTTTATAATACAATTTAAGATCTGGAATTGCTAGGCCACCTTCCCCTGCATTTCTTTTCATTAGTTCCTTTGATATCTGGACTTTTTTTTTCCAAATGAATCTTGTTATTATTTTTTCTAACTCTATAAAATAATTTTTGGTAGTTTGATTGGTATGGCACTGAATAAGTAAATTAGCTTAGGTAGGATTGTCATTTTTATTATATTAGCTGGCCTACCCATGAGCAACTGATGTTTTTCCAATTATTTAGATCTGATTTTATTTGTGTGAAAAGTGTTTTGTAATTGTGTTCATAGAGTTCCTGGGTTTGTTTGGGAGGTAGACTCCTAAATATTTTATAATGTCTACAGTAAGTTTAAATGGGATTTCTCTTTCTATCTCTTGCTGTTGGGCTTTGTTGGTAATATATAGAAATGCTGATGATTTATGTGGGTTTATTTTATAGCCTGCAACTTTGCTAAAGTTGTTTATTATTTCAAGTAGTTTTTTACTTGATTCTCTAGGATTCTCTAAGTATATCATCATGTCATCTGCAAAGAGTGATAGCTTTGTTTCTTCTTTGCCTATTCTAATGCCTTCAATTTCTTTTCTTCTCTTATTGCTAAAGCTAATTTCCAGTACAATATTGAATAACAGTGGTGATAATGGACATCCTTGTTTCACCCCGATCTTATTGGAAATGCTTCTAGCCTGTCCCCATTACATATAATGCTTGCTGAAGGTTTTAGATATATGCTATTTATTATTTTAAGGAAGACTCCATTTATACCTATGCTTTCTAGTGTTTTTAATAGGAATGGGTGTTGTATTTTATCAAAAGCTTTTTCTGCATCTATTGAGATGATCATGTGGTTTCTGTTGGTTTTGTGTTGATATGCTCAATGATGCTGATAGTTTTCCTAATATTGAACCAACCCTGCATTCCTGGTATAAATCCTACCTGGTCATAGTGTATTTCTTGTGATAAGTTGCTGCAATCTATTTGCTAGTATTTTGTTTAAAATTTTTGCATCTATATTCATTAGAGAAATTGGTCTATAATTTTCTTTCTCTATTTTGACTCTTCCTGGTTTAGGTATCAACACCATATTTGTATCATAAAAAGAATTTGGTAAGACTCCTTCTTCACCTATTTTCCCAAATAGTCTATATAGTATTGGAATTAATTGTTCTTTAAATGTTTGATAGAATTCGCATGTAAATCCATCTGGCCCTGGAGATTTTTTCCTAGGGAGTTCATCAATGGCTTGTTCAATTTCTTTTTCTGAGATGGGGTTATTTAAGTATTTTACTTCCTCTTCGGTTAATCTGGGCAATTTATATTTTTGTAAATATGTATCCATTTCACTAAGATTGTCAAATTTGTTGGCATATAGTTGGGCAAAATAATTCCTAATTATTGTTTTAATTTCCTCTTCCTTGGTGGTAGCTTCCCTTTTCATTCTTGATACTAGTAATTTGGTTTTCTTCTTTCTTTTTTAATTAAATTAACCAAAGGCTTATCTATTTTATTGTTTTTTCATAAAACCACCTCTTAGTTTTATTTATTAGTTCAATAGTTTTCTTAATTTCAATTTTATTAATTTTTCCTTTGGTTTTCAATATTTCTAATTTGGTGTTTAGTTGAGGATTTTTAATTTGTTCTTTTTCTAGTTTTTTTAGTTGTATGCCCAATTCATTAATCTCCTCTTTTTCTATTTTATTTATGTAAGCATTTAGAGATATAAAACTTCCCCTAAGAACTGCTTTCGCTGCATCCCATAGGTTTGGTATGTTGTCTCATTAATTGTCATTCTCTTGAATGAAATTATTATTGTTTCTATGGTTTGTTGTTTGACCCAATCATTTTTTAGGATTAGAATATTTAATTTCCAATAATTTTTTAGTCTATCTTTCCATGGCCCTTTATTACATATAATTTTTATTGCATCATGATCTGAAAAGGATGCATTTAATATTTCTGCCTTTCTGCATTGGATTGTGAGGTTTTTATGCCCTAGTACATGGTCAATTTTTGTGTATGTGCCATGTACTGCAGAAAAAAGTATATTCCTTTCTATCCCCATTCAGTTTTTCTCCAGAGGTCTATCATACCTAACTTTTCTAATGTTCTATTCACCTCCTTAACTTCTTTCTTGTTCATTTTGTGGTTAGACTTATCTAGTTCTGAGAGGGGGAGGTTCAGGTCCCCCACTAGTATAGTCTTGCTATCTATTTCTTCCTGTAACTCCCTGAACTTCTCCTGTAAGAATTTAGATGCTATACCATTTGGTGCATATATGTTTAGTAATGATATTACTTCATTGTCTATGGTGCCTTTTAGCAGGATGTAGTTTCCTTCCTTATCTCTTTTGATTAGATCTATTTTTGCTTTTGTTTTGTCTGAGATCAGGATTGCTACCCCTGCTTTTTTTACTTCAGCTAAGCATAATATATTCTGCTCCAGCCTTTTACCTTTACCCTGTATGTGTCACTCTTTTTCAAATGTGTTTCCTGTAAACAACATATTGTAGGATTATGGGTTTTTTATCATTCTGCAATCTGTTCCGTTTTATGGGAGAGTTCATCCCATTCACATTCACAGTTATGATTACTATCTGTGTCTTTTTCTCCATCCTTTTTCCCCCTTTTGCTTTTCTTTCTCCTTTTTCCTTTCCTCCCCTTCACTAGTGTTTTGCTTTTGACCACAGCCTCCTTCAGTCCCTCCTTCCTTTTATTATCCCTTTCCCTTTTCTTCCCCTTTACTCTTACTGCTTCTTCCCTCCCTTCTTTCCCCCCTCCCTTTTGTTTTCCCCCCTCCCTTTTGTTTTCCCCCCTCCCTTTTCTTTCCCCTTTTCCCTCCTACTGCCTATAGGGCAAGTTAGATTTCTATACCTAACTGATTATGTTATGCCCTTCTTGAGCCAAATCTGATGAGAGTAAGGTTCAAACAATGCTTCCTCCCCTTCTTTCCCTCTGCTGTAATAGGATTTTGTGTCTTTTCCTGTAATGTAATTTACCCTTGTCTGCCTCCTCCTTTCTCAGTACATTTTCTAAGATCAGATTGATCCACTTATTTGGATCCATTTAACCCACTTGATTAGATTTTTTTTATCATTACATCAAAATCAACTAATATCCACCCCTTTATGTATACTCCTTTAACATGGTGTAATAACAATACAGTTCTCAAGGGTTGCAAGTGTATATTCCTTGTAGGGGTTTAAACAGCCCCCCCTTTATTAACAACATATTGTATCTTCTGTCCATTTACCTTTTATGTCCTTCTTGAGTCCTGTACTTGAAGATCAAATTTTTTTGAGCTCTGGTCTTTTTATCAGGAAGGTTTGGAAGTCTCCTATTTCATTGAATATCCATCCCCTCCCTTGAAAAATGATGCCCATTTTTGCTGGGTAATTGATCCTTGGCTGCATTCCAAGCTCCTTTGCCTTATGGAATATCATGTTCCACGCCCTGCAGTCTTTTAATGTAGAAGCTGCAAGGTCCTGTGTAATCCTGACTGTGGTTCCATGATATTTAAATTCTTTCTTCCTGGATGCTTGCAGCACCTTCTCTTTCATCTGGTAATTGTGGAATTTTGCTATTACATTCCTTGGCATTGTCAATTTGGGACCTCTTTCAGGTGGTGATCAGGGGATTCTTTCTATGGTTATTTTCCTTCTGGTTCTAGGACTTCGGGCAGTTTTCCTTTATGATTTCCTGAAAGATACTGTCCAGGCTCTTTTTTCATCATGATTTTCAGGTAGTCCAATAATTTTTAAATTGTCTCTCCTGAATCGATTTTCCAGGTCGGTTGTTTTACTGATGAGGTATTTTACATTTTCATCTATTTTTTCATTTTTTTGTTTCTGTTTGACTGATTCTTGCTCTCTCATAGAGACATTAGTTTCCATTTGTCCAATTCTAGTTTTTAACAGATTGTTTTCTTCTGTTAGTTTTTGTACTTCCTTCTTCAATTGGCCAATTGTGTTTTTTAGGGACTTGTTTTCTTCAGTGTATTTTTTTTCCAATTGGCCAATTGTATTTTTGAAGGACTCTTCTACCTCTCTCATTTGACTATTAAAATCCTTCTTGAGCTCTTCTAAGAAGGCTTTTTGGGCTTCAGACCAGTTCATATTCCCTTTTGTTGTTGCAGATGTGGGTTTGTTGACAATGTTGTCCTCTTCAGAATTTCTGTCTTGATCTTCACTCTTCTCATAATATGAATCTATGGTACGTTTCTTTTTACTCATGGTGTTTCTTTATTCCCTGGCCTTTAAAGAGATTGAGCTCTCCTGCTGGGGAACAGAGGGCACTGACCCAAGCTTCTTGTGTTGGGAGCCTAGGTCTTGGTCACTGGCTTTGTGTGCTGGGGCCTCTTATGCTGGCAATTGGAGGCTGTAGGTTTCTGGCAGCTTACCTTGTGTTGGGCTGGAATCAGCAAGGCTGGAACTTTCAGGCAATTCTAGGTTGCCTGCTTTTCCTTTCCTTTAGCTTTCTTCAGCTCCTTTTAGATGGGTGCTGCAGGGTGTTTATCTGCCTGGGGCCCCTGCAGTGTTGTCTCCCTTTCTGCTAATGCACTGGGAGATTCCTTTGGTAGAGTGCCAGGCACCTGGTGGTTTTCTGAGCTGGTTTCCACGGTTCCCCCCCTCACTGAGGCACTGGGAGGTCCAGGTGTTGGTTTTGCCTGTTCTACCATCTGGGCTTCAGGATTTCTTCACAATTGGAAGCTGCAGGGCTCAGACAGCTCACCTGGAACCAGCAAGGTTGGGGCTTTAGGCAGCCTTAAGGTTGCTTTCTTCACCTCCTTTCAGATGAATGCTGCAGGGTACTTATCTGCCTGGGGCCCTTGTAGTTCTGCCTCCCTTATTTTTGCTGAGGCACTGGGAGACCCGTCTTCTGGGCTGCTGCACTGCTGCTCCTTGTCTTTCTTCTAGTTCAGTTATTCCAGGTTTTTTTTCTGGGGTGATATTTTCTGGGTTTTCAGAGGTTGATAGGGAGGAATGAGAGTGACTACCTTTTCACTCCACCATCTTGGGTCCCAGAAGCCGAAGTCAAAGATTAACACATTTCTAAAGTAAGATCTCTATTACCATGCCTCATCTAGGTCTAAATTACACACTCTACATGTATTATATGAATTCTAGCTATGTTTCTAAACCCACACTATCAAAAGAAGATTTGTGAACTGATGGAAAAATCCATTAGTACTTAATGGTAAGAAAGCAAGGGCTCATCTTCACTCCTGCTGATGTACACTTCCTGAGAATTGGAGATTTTGCAATGGTAGGGGAAAAGGGGTTGAGGGAAGGAACATTGTTTAACTCTCTTAATCCACTGTGAAAGGTTTTTTTTTAGTTAAAACTTTGACCTTTGAGAGGTCTATGACCCATAGTTGTCTGGTATTCACTGAAAACTGGACCTAAAATGACTGGTAGAGAAATGAAAAGTACAAAGCAGGAAAATGATGTAAAGTACAGACAGGCCATGTAAAGAACACAGACAACAACAAACTTAGCAGCTAGACTTAGTTCTGACTCATGGAAAACGGAATGGGAAATAAGGTTACCCAAATCTGGACTAATGAATCATACAATTCAGAAGACAGATGTCAAGGAAACACTTTTGTAAGACCACAGAAATGATAACTAAAAGGAGAGGAAACCATATACACACTCCCAAAGACCAATAATTTTAAAGAAAACCCCACACTATTTGCCAACTTTTCTTCATTTCAGAAGTTGACAGAACCCATGTTAAGATGTTGCTAGGCATACCAACTTGCCTGGTTTCATAAACAGAAGTTCAGAACTGAATGTTCTTGAACAGTAACTTCAGTTTGGTCACCGAGTTTGGGCCAACATCTTTGAGAATCACAAACTTACATACACAGTTTCATAGCGCAGGTGTTAATAATAGATTTTCATGTGGAAACACACCAGGTATACATTTCAAAATTAAATAAAATTTTGGAAATCTAGGTTATGATGTTTTTGCTAGGTGCATAGTCACAGCAAAGGTACTAGTCTCTAACAGGGAAAAGCATGGTTTAATCACTCCACTTTATATCTGCTACACTACCTGGTTTCAACTTCCCTAACAAGATGCCTTTCCCATTATGTTCATTATTTCTAAACTCACCATGGTGCTGCTAAGTCAAACCTTGATTGACACTACCTTCCTCAGTCTCCTTTTCCCCTCTCTTTGGAGGTCAAATTACTAAGCTCCTTCCAATTCTTCCTTTATTAGAGTGTATAAATTGGACTTCAGCTCATTCCACTTTGCATATACTGTTCTGCCTAGTTTTAATTCCATGGAAGAAGATGCCCCCATGCTGGTACCTCCTGGTGTCATTCCTCTGCTCCACACACATCCCACTTTCCTGTCTCCTTTTATGCATTGTCTCCTCCTATAGATTATGAGGTTCTAGAGGGCAGGCGCTGTCTTTCTTTTTATCATTGTATCCACAATGTTTAACAGTGTCTGGCACATAGCAGGCATTTAATAGATATTTATTAGATTAGACTGCATTCCATGGCAAGAGATCTGGTCCAAGAATTAGGACACCTGAGTCATAGCTTCTTAAGTCATCTAATATATCAAGATGTCCATTTTTCATCTGTAAAATAAAAGAATTGTTCAGCCACAGGGTAATAGGAAGAGCAAAGGCCTTGGAGTGAAAAGATATGCTCTCTTCCCTTCCCCTTACTATATGATATTCATCAAAGCCACTTCACCTCACTGGGCCTGAATTTCCCCATCTGTAAAATTATTAGATCCCTTCCAACTCTAATATTCTATAATTATGATTAGATTATTTCTATGAATCTAAATAAATATTCATTTTACTCTATACATGAAGTTTAAAAAATGAAATCACATTGTACAGGGTGGCAAAAAGAGGTAGAGGGGAAGCAAACAGGACAAATGTTAACTGCTAGAGATGTCTCCATTTAAAATTGGCACTCAGAGGGCACACTGTCAATACTCCCAAATGGCTCCCTGCAAAAATATGAGGAGCAAGTGGATTCAGAGCATGGTGACAGGAGGGAAGAGGTTGTAGGTTGAATTCCTACAAGGGAAAATTGACTACAATCTTTTTTCTAGTCCCTAGATGTTTTACAAATAAAAGCCACAGATATCAGCGGGTGAAAGATCTTGAGGAGCAGTACAAATCTATTACTATTAAGCAGTCAGTCAGTCAACAAGCATTTCTGAAGCACTTACTGTGTTTCAAGCACCATGTTAAGCAGTAGAGGTAAAAAGAAAGACAAATACAGACCCTGACCTCAAGGAGCTGATATTTCTAAACAGAGAGATGTCAGTTTCTTTTTTTATAAAAGGAAAACAGTGCAATTATTTCAAGGGCATTACTTCAGAATGGATAGTTAAAGAACAACTGATTAGGTTTTTCATTCAGATTAGTCCAAAAACCACAGGCTAGCATATTGAGAGAATGCTTTCTTAATATTTCCAAGGGGTGGATGAGAGGCAACTTGCTGTGTTTCCACACCATGTTTAATGGAAGGAAGCAAAAAAATGTACACACAAACTTGTAGTGAAAATGGTATTCTTGTAGACTGAAAGCCAATTAGGAGAAAAATCAAATGCTTTCGGTAGAATGTTAAGAACTTGGAGGGGAGAGATTATTTTGGTTCTCATCTTTATAAAAACTGATGTGTCATACAAGGGAGTTTAATAAATGCTAGTTGAACTGAATTTATCATCACAAACTATGTAATTTTCCTCTTAGTTCTTAAAGCAGTAAAAACAAATCCCTCATTCTGTGTGGTTGTATTCCCTAGCCCTTAGAAGTTCTCCATGGCCTAACTTTCTTATTAGTACACTTTTCAATTCACAACTCAGTTAGATTTAGGAGCATTGTCAAAGCCAAGACTAGATTGTCAATGAATGAATCATAAGTCTGATGTGTAGATGAGCTACTCTGCCTTAGCTGCAATTACTTTTCCCATTATTATGCTCTCTTTTTCTAACTCTGTTCCTTTTTCAGATGGCAGTACAGTGGACTGAGTGCTGATTCTGGAGACAGGAAGACTTGAGTTCAAATATGGCATCAGGCACACTATCTGTATGACCCTATGCAAATCATCTAACCTCTGTTTGCCTCAGTTTCCTCAACTGCAAAATGAAGTTAATAACACAACCTACCTCATAGGGTTGTTTTGAAGATCAAATAAGATAATAGCTGTTTCTAAAACAAGTGCTTAACACCATGCCTGGCACATAGTAAGTACTATGTAAATGCTTATTCTTCTCCCCTCCCCTTCTTTACTGTCATGTGAAAAAAGTGTTAGTTATTAAATGAAATGAAGAGATCCTATGAGATCAAGTGGTAGAAAAAAGAGAAAATTATGTTCTCAAATTTCAACTGGGCTGTCACTATAGCAACAGAGTCCTTGTTTTCTACCCTACTTGATTCTATCTCCCATCCCCCATGGTGGTTGTTTAGAGCGGTGCTCTTATTCAGCATCTACTACCACTCCCTCCTCCATCCTTAGCTAAGGAACTTGACTCATACTTTGCCGCAAAATAAATTCCATCTAATATGAAATTCCTTTTTCTCTACTTCTCTACACTTTACAACCATATTTATATAAGCCCCCAGTTCTGTCCTCTTTTATTCCAGTCTCCAATGAAGAGGAGATGCTTGTCTTTACCAAAGTCACACATATCCTTAATCCAATCCCATCCTTCTTCATCTGCAACAAATTGCAACCTCAATCAGCCTTTCTTCCCTTCGTCTCCCTCCTATTCCTTTCTCCTTTGTCTCCTATTCCCTCCTTCCACTTTCTTCTCCTTCTCCCTCTTGTCTCCCTCTCTCCTCCTCCCACTGCCTTGGTTTGTTTCTCCATATTTTTCCCCTTCTTTCTTCCCCCTCTCCTCTTTCATATTTTCAATTTCTCACTTTCTATGGCTCCTTCCCTGATGCCAACAAATATTCCCAAGTCTCCCCCATGATTAAAGAAGTGTCAGCAGTCCCTACCATTCCCTCTCATCACCTTTATCGCTCTTCACTTTCTCAACTAAACTCAAAGAAAATGCTGCTGTTAAGATACTATTAGGAAACACCCTGTGTTCCAGAGCTAAGGCCCAGCAAGCAAACTGTGCCCTGAACTTGGCATAACAACAATCCTTTGCACTCACTCTCTGGATGATCTCAGTCATAGCAAAATCCCAAAAGTGTTTCACATGATTATTATATTGCTTTCACTAGCACCAGGTGTTCTCTGAGCCCAGATAAGCACCTGCAGGATCCACGTTCTGGTCATAAAGTCCTGTTATGAATCAAATTTGTCTCACTGTTGCTGTTCCTCCTCATTGTCAGGGCTAGAGTCCACTGTGCAGTCATTGGTACATGTAGTGAAATTTGCCCGGGGGATGGGGAGAGGGCAGCTCAAGTATCTAGTTTCCTTCCTTGCTTGCAAACCATTTCCCTCACTATAGAAAATAAACTTCTGTCTTAGTCTCTGCACCGTTGTTCTTGCCTGCTCTGTCTATTCAGCTCCAGCCTCCACAGACCAAGAGGTTTGGTCCAGTTGATACTCCCTATACTTATTGTTTATACTTCCACTCTTTTCACTTTTTAATCCATTTCAAACTGACATCCAAAATCATCACACACCTGAAACTATTCTCTCCAAAAAGTTGCCAAATCTGATGGCCTTTTGTCAATTGTCATCCTCCTTGACCTTTCTGCAGATTGACCCTGTTAACCACTCTTCCCTCCCCTTTGGGCTTAAGCACCACTACTCTCTCTTGGTTCTCCTAATTGTGTAACTGTCACTTCACAGTTTCCTTTGCTGGTTCATTATGCATATTATACCCACCAACAATGACTTTATACCAAGGTTCTATCCTGGACCTTCTTCTCTTCTCTCTATATTCCCTTACTTGGTGACCTCATCAATTTCTGGTAGTTTTAGCTACTTATAAATTTATGTAGATACCTCTTAGAATTATATACCTCAACCTAACCTCTCTCCTAAGCTCCTGTCTCAAATGACCAAGGGTCTATGGCACATTCTGAACTGTATTTTCATTAGGAATCTCAAATTTAACATGTGTACAAGAGAATTTGTTGTTGTTCTTCCAAAACGTGCCCCTTTCCCAAACAGCGTTATTTCTCTGAAGGGCAGTTATGCTCCCAAGCAGTCATCCTTCAAATCTCAGTGTGGTCCTTGATTTCTCATTCACTACACAAATCCACTCAATTGCCAGATCTTTCTGTCTCCATATCTCCTCTTTCTTCTCTCCCCTTTCCCCCCTAACCACCACTACTCCTCCCCAGTTCAGACCTTCATCACATCTACACTGAATTACTATAAATAGTCTATCAACTGGGCTTTATGTCATCATTTCATCTTCTAATTCATTCTCCACTCAGTTACCAAAGAGATTTTCCTGAAGTGCTTGTCTGACCTTGTCATTCCCCTACTTAATAAATGCTAATACCTTCTCTTACTCCTACTCATAAATATGAACTCTCTTTAGTATTCAGTACCCTTACAATCAGGCCCCAGCATACCTTTCTAGACTTTTTTTTTTCTTTTTTGGCCTAGGCAATGGGGGTAAGTGACTTTCCCAGGGTCACACAGCTAGTAAGTGTTATGTGTCTGAGGCCGGATTTGAACTCAGGTCCTCAGGGTCAGCACTCTATCCACTGCACCACCTAGCTGCCCCCTTTCTAGATTTTTAATATATTAGTCCCTTTAAAATAAGCTACAGTGAAGTCAGACTTTCTTATTGCTGCTTGTACATGATACTCCATTTCTCATTTCATGCACTGGCTAGATCCCATGCCTGAAATCCACTTTCTCTTCTGAGTCTTACAATGTGGTTTCCCTCAAACCTCAGCTCAAATACTACCTTCTGTGTGAAGCTTGGCCAAATGCTCCCAGCTGTCTTCTGTCACAAATCACTTTGTATTTATTTTGTATATAATACTAAGTATTTGTATATAGGAGACCCATATTTGCTAAACTGTGGTACCTCCCACAGAGCTAGACATGTATTATGTCTCCTTCCTATGGAATATGTGAACTGGAGCTTAGAAAAGTAAAGAAAGGAAGGAAAAGAAATTCCTTCCCCCAAGTCTGCCAGAAGCTTATGGAAAAGAAAGCACTTCTTTCTTTGTTCACAGAAAAGATTCTATAGAGGACAGAAAGTATCAAGGGGAGCCCATCTGCCTTCTAATGGGTTTGATTTTTTTTTATCAGGTATCCATAATTCCTATATCCTTTGATGATTCCCTGTAAAAAACAGAATTAACAGTACTGTGGTCTGAGAGTATTCATTCTCAGCAGAATCAGGAATCTGAGGGCCATCTGGCAAATATGTTTACTTTGTTTGCCTTTACAACAAGATTACCCCTCCTCTCGATGCACCTATTTGATTATTCAGCTAAAAATATACATACATATGTATATAGAAGGATAGAGAGAAAGATAGAGAGAGATTTATACCAATGGTCATGTGGCAAAATTTGCTTCTAGAAACAATCAGTTTCTCTAAGATTCCATACCATATTGCCAAAGGTAGCAATCTGTGTTGTTCAATTTGATGGAACAATTATCCATATCATTTCCCACCATTACCAAAAGGAAGGGTGTCTCCCTTTCCCTCAGTCTTTTCAGGCTATGATTCTCTTTCTTCTTGGCATCTCCCAAGATTCAGACCTGCCAGCAGCTTCAATAGTATTATATAACTCATCAAGAAGCCTTAGGGCTAAAAACAAGATTACAGACTTTATAACTATGCCCAAACAACACCAATATAACTTGGGACATTCAACAATAACTGAACTGCCTGGATTCACTGTTTTGAAAAAGCAGGAATAAGGGATAATCTACTTGAAGACTGAATGCATTTCAAAATTAATTGACTTTCCATGCCGTGAAATAAAAATTAATCCCACTTTACTTGACCAAATGATTGTATTATCTCCTTTGATTAAATTTCTGAAGAAGAAACTAATTAATTCCATATTTATTATGCACCCATTACATGCATAGCACTGTGCTAAGACGTAGCTACAAAAATGAAAATGGCACAGTTACTATTTCCAGTTTTAGTAGAGATATAAAACACATACACAAATAATGAGTAGTTAGAGACCAGAGAATATGAGATATCAAATAGTGATGCATGAAAAATTCAGGGAAGCAGGGATCTCTTTAACAGTTGGTGAGTAGTAGTGGTGCTGGAGGTATAGGGGAGTGAGACTTCACAAAAGACTTCATAGAGCAAAGGAAACCTGAGCTGGTTCTTGTAGAAAGAAATGATTTCAACAGGTAGATTTGGGGGGAAAATTTTCAAAGCAACAAATTTGAATAAAAGCATATTCCTGAAGCAGATATGTTCCCCCCCACACTATCCCATGATAAGCCTCAAACTTCTCAAACTACTTAAATTAGACCCTACTTATTTTCTACATTCAGTTTGCTCATCAAACTCAGTTATTAATGACATGTTTCTTGAATGAATGCAATTTCCCAAGTAATATGGCTATAAAAATATGTCATCTTCAAAATCATCAAAATTAGTCAAAGACCATGATTTCCAGCTGTTCTTGATTTTAGATTCATTCTTGTGTAGAATGGCTTCAAAGACTAAGAAAAAGAGTATTTTATCAGTTGCCCCAAAAGCAATCAGGAAGATATTTCAGCAAACCTACTGCAATAACAAAGGGGAGACCATTCAGCAGCCATAAGTCAGATGTGTACTTTGATTTTTTTTCTAGAGGTGTAAGCAAAAAGTATGGACTGATCTAGCCACCCTCTCTCCATGGTTGGCTAGCTCATGATTAGAGATCCATGCGAATGAGACAAAGGTCCTAGGTTTCATCATCATGTGATCCTGTTCGCATTGCTTCTGTGCCATGGCAACCAAAGGCCCTTTGACCCTGGCTAGACAGCTCACAAATTGGTGCCAAAAATGACAACAGGGAACAGATGAGAGTGTGGACAAATCCTACTGTTTTAATATCACTATTGGAAAGAGAAATGGATGTGCATGACTAGCTGATGGTAGGCTGATACTACAAATTAAAGAACATCATTACTATCCCACATAAACCCCTGGCTATCTTCCTTAATTCATTAATAATCAAATTTACCATGAAAATGAAATATAAAACATAGAAAAATCTTGGCCCAGATTCTTCAGAAATACTATGAACAAAATTACTTTAAATTTGGCGTAATCTGGGTAAAAGTGGTTTGTGATCTGTAAAAGGCCCAAAATCGAATTTATTGTTCCATACATACTATTCATTGACAAATATTAGAAGCTGGAGGCGTTCAGAAATACTGAGCAAGCTCAGCTCAAAAGTTACCTCTTAAACAAAGCCTTTACTGTCTATGTGTGTGTGTGTGTGTGTGTGTGTGTGTGTGTGTGTGTGTGTATGTATGTATATATACCTTAATTATTGTGTGTATAAATCCTTTACCCAAACAGAACGTATGCTTTTTGAGGGTAAAGGCTGTTTTTTTTCCTCTTTGGACCCCAAGTGCCTAGCAACATATCTTGCACATGGTAATTATGTAAACAGTGCTTGTTGAATTTAAGTAAATAAAAGTAAGCTGAAAGGAGATTGTGGAAAAATTTACCTTATACAAAGTCAATAGGCTGGAAGGAATTTTAGTTCTTAGCCTTACTGACATGTCAAATAAGAGAAATGAACTGTAACTATATACCTGTCCAGGTATAAAAACAAATAGAACTTGAATTATTAGCATTGATAATTCCAATTTGTTTAGTAAGAAACATAATTCTAGCCCAAGACAGGCTAATCATCTAATGATGAATTTCTCTAAGAAAAGAGAATGCAAAAACTTAAAAGTTCTTACCATTGTAAGAGTAAATGGATGGTTTTCTAGTGCAGACACTCTTGGACAGTGAAGAATAATATACTAGAAGGAAGCAATGCAATAAAAATGAAGAAAAAAGTTAAAATATTTCAATATTTTTAAAAATTAAATTTTAAAAACATTCTTGCTAGACTATATGGAATAACTCACTTGGCCAGGTCTGGCTTTAAAGTTTTCCTTGATCATTCGAACTTCCATGACATCTGATGGATGACTGATGACTGAAATGATTGTCACAGGCTTATTACTTCTAATGCACCTGTAAAGCCTTTCAGCACAATAGAGGCATAATGGTAATGAAATCCAAAGCCAAGTCTAAATAAAAATAAGAAAAGAGAGGAAAGAAAAATACTTCAGAAACACTCATATTATAAACCCTTTGTAAAATGTTTTAAATTATGAATATAGATAATCTAAAAATTATATGGAAATGAAATTAGTCTAATAATCTTAATTATCAAATGTTGGCTGCTGCCAAAAGGACTTATTTTAATGGTCACTCTCCAATATCTCTAAGCAGGACATCTGTACTATGTTAAGCCATTTGACACTTACTACCTCATTTGAGCTTTACAAGTACCCTTTAAGGAAGGTGGTACAGGTATTATTATCCCAGTTTTGAAGTTATGGACACTTAGACTCAGAGAAGTTGTATCTTACTTAGAGTCACCAAGCTACTAAATGTAAGAGGAAGGATGAACTCACTTTTCATATGATTGCAAGCTCTTCCATTAGATCATGCTCCCTTTCATACTCTTCTTTTCTATCCATCCCTCTTTCTCAACTCTTTCAACATCCCAAATAAGTATTTCCTTTATTCTAACACACAATGCTTTTTATGGAAAAAAAAAACTGCTCCACTGACCTAATTCATTACCAGAGAGTCCTCAAATACACCCAGGCTTTCATAGCATATTAATAGATATTACACAATCTCCTTGGCATAGATTTAAAAACATAGCATGCAAATATGCTTTGAGGAATCACTTTTAATTCAATTGAGCAATACTGTCTTAACTGCCTACTATGTACAAGTCATGGGATGCGGGGCTTAAAAATGCCAACAAGTATTAAAAAAAGGCTTCAGAAATGCTTATTACTTGATGAAATACATATGTGTGTACATATTTATGTATATGTATAGACACATATAATATGTGTTAATGTATATATATTTACGCACCTTGTGTCTATTACACACACACACACACACACACACACACACACACACACACACATTTTGTTGTAGTTCATCACTCATTTTGGAGGAGGACCAATGATATCATGGGTGTTATTGACTCACATTTGAACTGGATTTAAGTGAGGGAGAGCTGCAAAGTCCATCTTGTCTTACACATAT
Source organism: Phascolarctos cinereus (assembly GCF_003287225.1). Taxonomy (NCBI): domain Eukaryota; kingdom Metazoa; phylum Chordata; class Mammalia; order Diprotodontia; family Phascolarctidae; genus Phascolarctos; species Phascolarctos cinereus. Next base: position 334,017,892 of record NW_027556098.1, read on the forward strand.
ACATGTATATTTTAGATAGACATAAAACATATAGCTAGATATAGATATGAATACAGATAAAGATGAGATAGAGATGGAGATAGATAGATATATTAGAATAACTGTAGGATATATCCTTTATGGAGGCAAATTTCATCGTGTCCTACATCCCTGGAGATTATTTTCACATACATAGTTTAATTAATTCAATGGTATTTCCTTGAGTGATGAAATAAAATGTAACCATTTATACTGATTTCTTATAATTTCGAAGTATGTAAATGGAAAGTTGTACGTCGCATAGACCCCTGAGACTTAGTGTCATGGGAATTATGACTGATAATATCTCAAAATAAGAGTCTACTTTATTCACAAGGAAAGGCATAAATCAAAAGAGCATCAAATACCAGTATATAGAAAGAAAACGTCCATATTAGAGATTCCAGAAACCAAAGAAGGGAAAATGGTAAGGGCCAAGTAAGTGGAGGTCAGTGGAGGCAAAAACAGAAGTGGGTTATTGTAGAAGTATATGGCACATATATAGAAGAAAAAAAACTAGAAGAGAGTTTCTAGAAACAAATCACAAATGTGATATCTAGGCTTCATCATATATTAATATGGAACTTGAATTATCCTGATATCTCTTCGAGTTCTTTTTCTTCCAAAATTGGAGAGGCTGAGAAAGTCTTTATTTTCCTTGAAGAACAATTCAAAAAATGGAGGAAGTAATGATGGTAACAGCTATTCTGGACCTGAATCTGGCCAACAACCATTTGTGGAAGCACAAATGAAAAGAATTTAGAAGACAAATTATCACTTAACTGCAGAATTTGTCATAGCAAAAAAAATCAGAAATCCAGGAGTAACCTGGCATTTATCCTAGATTTGTTGGGATCAGATTAAAAAGGTACAGAGAAAGAACAAGTAGGATCCAATGAACTAATAAATTCTGGAGAGGAAGATGGGAAGCTTTCAACAAAAATTCTGAAGATGCAAGGAAAATTTATTCCAATGACCAGAAGGAACTAGTTAAAATATCTGACGTGCTGCACAATGAACTCATCCACCAACCTAGTATTTTACAAGGAGTATACAGAATATGGAAGCCAGGAGAAGTATCAAAGTATGAATAAAAATGAGCAGTACTTTCTTGTAAGGAATACTTATGCTTACAGTGATGTAAGGCTGGCAAAGAATGTTAAGAACAATTAAAACAAGGGTTTTTTTCTTTAAGAAGATAAAAGGGGACAATCCACTAAAAACTATGGATGAGGCAATGATAAGATTGAACTACTTGGTATCTGTTTTGCTCCTGTTTTCTCTTTCAAGTATAATGATCTTAGAACTGGAAAATATGAACAACAATGCTTAATAGGAGGTAGAAATCCAGTAGATGTAAAGAAGTAGCATCTTACTGTCTTTCCTGAATTAAAATCACTAGGCACAAATTGATTACATTTCAAGGAACTGAAATAAATGGCACATATGATTGCTGAATAATTATTAATGACCATTGAAATATCTTAAAGAAATATTCCTGGTGCAGGCATGGAGGAGATCAAATGTCCCAATTTCCCAAAAAGAAAAAAAAAACTCAAAATCTGAACAGAAGTGGGTATAAGATGTAAATTATAGGTCAATGAGCCTAAGTTAAATACTTGGTAAAATTCTGGAACATATTATTGAACGGATTACTTATGATTATTTAGAAAAAGAAATTACTGGTCACTAAAAGTCACCATGGGTAATTGTTTCCCAGATATTTCTTTTTCTCTAACTGCCCTCTGCATTGGTCTCCCAACATCTTGACCTGGCCGCTATTACCAATGAGCCAGCTAAGTGGCACAGCAGATAGAATGCTGGACCTAGAGGCAGGAAAATGAGTTCAAATCTGGTTTCAGATACTTACAAACTATGTTACCTGGACAAGTAATTTAGTTTCTGGCTGCCTTAGTTTCTTTTACTGTAAAATGGGAACAATAATAGAACCTACCTCAAATGATTGTTCTTAGAATCAAATGAGATAACATTAGTAATATACTTAGCATAATGTGTAACACATAGTAGGCACTTAAAAAATACTTATTCCCTTTACCCAACCACTTCCTCACAAGAAGGCTAGTGGCAGGGGGCAGGGGGGAAATGGCAAGATGTTACAGCAAGAATTGATGACTCTACTGTTGTCTAGATTCAAAAGAATTGCTGCCTTCTCATAGTCAATCTTTTCAAATGAGTTGTCACCTCATATAAGTAAATAAAAATATACAGTACAAATTTTCTGTATAGTTTCCCAGTGGTTACTCTGGTAATGCTCTTATTTTCAAGTTTGTCACACTGTTACCATCCAAAAACAAACACCAAAAATAATCTGCTTGAACATCCTCAAAAAAAGTGGTTAGCCCTGTATGAGGTCAGGACATCCTCTTGCTTATCCAGTACACAGTGGGAGAATTGAATATTGATAACTTGTTATACATACATGCTTCTGAGCTCCTGGAAAACAAGATAGCTTTTGGAAAAAATAAATGCTGGAAACCTACATGAAGCACATAACTAGACAAGAACCCAGACTCTGATTGGCCATCCTCCCTTCCTTTCATCTTATCTGTATATGTGGTTATGTGTATATCTTCACACACACACACACACACACACACACACACACACACACACACACACTCCTAAATCCTCTCTTCTCCCTCATCTGAACATGAATTTGTATTATAGACAGTTTTCCTTTTCTTATGTTTTCTTTTTAAAAAACAGTCACCAGCCCAGCCTGTATTATTGATGTATAAATAAATTTAGATTAAAAGAAAGTAAAGTAAAATAAAAGTAACATTAGCTTTGCTTCATCAAGAACATGCCATGCCAGACCAACTATTTTCTTTTTCTATTTTGGACAATTATCACTAGGCTGGGAGAATAGGGGAATGTTAAATGCTCAGCACATGAGAAGTATTCTACTTCTATTCTTCTGAATGAAACAGAGAGAAAAGATGACTGAAATCAAAAACTTAGGGGAAAGTCTGTAGCTTACATATTGGATGACAAAATCAGAGCCTAAAATTCTGACAGGCCAGAGCAATTAGATAAATTTTTTTAGATATATATATATATATATAATACATTTATTTATATATATATATATAATACATTTTATATATATATATAAAATACATTTTATATATATTTAATAGTATATATAATACATTTTATATTTAGATTAAAAAAACTCATTTTTAAATTCAATTTAACATCTATGTATCTATTATGTATCTATATGAACCTATGCTAGAAAATGGGATGCAGAGACCAAATTAAAATAGCTCCTGACTTCAAGGACCTTATATCTTACTGGGCGGGGGAAGGTTGAGAGGTGGAAGTACAGCATACACAAGAGATTACACACAGATAAACAACTACAAGATAATTTGAAGAGAGAGAAAATATTAACTTGAAAAGACAGGAAAGTTATCTTGCAATATTTGACACCTGAGCTAAGTCTTCAGGGAAGATACAAATCCTGAAAGGAACAAATGCCCATTCTCTAATGGAAATGGAATGTCAAATCCAAGGTGCAAGGAGTAGGCCAGTTTCACTGTATTGTAAAGTACGTGAAGAGAAGTAGTATGAGATAAGTCTGGAAGAGTAGGTTAGAACTAAAGAGAAGGTTAAAGCCTTAAACATGATAGTAAAGAGTTGATGTTTTATTGAGGAAATAGGAAGTCACAGAAGGATTATTAGCAGGAGAGTACCACCACCACTACTATATCTGTACCTTGAGAGTGTTATTTCAGTAGCTGTGTGAGCATGAATTAAAGAGAAGACAAAGTGAAGTAAGGGAATCAATAAAGAGTCACAAGAATATAGGTGAGAGGTGATAAGGAGGTTAATTAGGATGAAGGACAAGGCAAAAGAAAGCAAGGAAGAGAATTATGCAAACTATGTTGTGGAATAGAGTCAACAATGCTTGGCAACTAAGGGAAAGTTGGAATTGAGGGATAAAGAGAAGTTAAGAATGATTCCATAATTATAAACCATGAGGACAAAGAGGACAGTAGTATCCACCACAGAAACTGGGAAGTTTGGAAGAGGGACAGGTTCAAAAGGAAAGAAGAGTTCCATTTTTTATAAATTGAGTTTGATGTGCCAGTGGGACATCCAGATAAAAATTTCATTTAACTTTTATTTTATTTTTTCTCCATTACATGTAAACAAAATTTTAACAATTCATTTAATAAAAATTTGAGCTCCAAATTCTCTCCTTTGCTCACTTTTCTCCTTTCTTCTCAGTCTCTACTCTAAAGGAAGTTACATCTTAATAGATTTAAAGCTGGAAAGCATCTTATAAGCTCTCCAATCTAAGCCCTTCTTTTTACAGATAGGGAAACTGAGGAACAGAAAGGTTAAGTGTCCTGCTCATGGTCATGGAGAAAGTTTCTGAAGCAGGATTTGAACCTAGGTCTTCCTGTCTCTAAATCTAATGTCCTCTCCATTAAATCATATTGTCTGTCGATGACAGGATGAATTCTGGAAAACATAAATAGTCTCAAAGGAAGAGGGAGAAAATGGCATCAAATACAGAAGTAGAGAGCTTAGCCTTAGTGAGCAGATGGATGGAGGAGAGAATGTGCGATGCTGCTCATGATCTTGAGGAATGGAAAAGCATTATTTGAGAGATCTCCCTTTTAATAACCAGCATTTGTTATCTGCCTTAGGTTGACTATGCAGCAGGAAACGTGAACAGACAAGAAAAGATTTGGCACAGTCAATGAGGGGAATAAGGGAGTCAATGAAGTAAAACTGAAGGACTGTCAAGTGGTAAAAAAGAGACTAGTATTGGAAGTTAACCAGTAAACACTGTCGTATGCCAAGCACTACATTAGATGTTAAGGAAATAAAGGCAGAAAGGAAATGATCCCTTCCTTCAAAGAACTCACAGGCAACATGTACGTCTATAAATGTGCTTCTATTGATAGATAGATAGATAGATAGATAGATAGATAGATAGATAGATAGATGATAGATAGATAGATAGATAGATAGATAGATGGATGGATAGATAGATAGACAGATTAGATAGAGATAGATAGATAGATAGATAGATGATAGATAGATAGATGATAGATAGATAGATAGATAGATAGATAGATAGATAGATGGATGGATAGATAGATAGATAGATTAGATAGAGATAGATAGATAGATAGATAGATAGATAGATAGATAGATAGATAGATGGTAGATAGATAGGTAGATAGACGGATGGATGGATAGATAGATAGATAGATAGGTAGGTAGGTAGATAGATAGATAGATAGATAGATAGGTAGATAGGTAGATAGATAGATAGATAGATAGATAGATAGATGATAGATAGATAGATAGATAGATAGATAGATAGATAGATAGATAGACAGACAGACAGACAGGTAGATAGATAGATAGATAGATAGATAGATAGATAGATAGGTAGATAGGTAGATAGATAGATAGATGATAGATAGGTAGATAGGTAGATAGATAGATAGAGAGATAGATAGATAGAGAGAGAGAGAGAGAGAGAGAGAGAGATAGATAGATAGATAGATAGATAGATAGATAGATAGATAGATGATAGAGAGATAGATAGATAGATAGATAGATGATAGATGATAGATAGATAGAAAGATAGATAGATAGATAGATAGATAGATAGATAGATAGATAGATAGATGAGCTATATATAGGTAGAGAGAGAAATCTCTCTCTACCTATATATGTGTATACATATATACACACATATACACATATAGTATGTGTCTGCATATGTATTCTAAATATATCTTTATAGAAAACATATGTAGAATAGATATATGTGTAGATATATCTATATAGATATAAATGTTTATCTACATATCTACATCCATATACATAGATTTTTCTCCTCTATATATGATCAATAGATAGATAAATATATAGATAGATATATAGCACACAAAGAATATAATCAAAGGTAACCTCTGGAGAGAGGGTGGAAATGCTCTAACCACCAAGGGGATGAGTAAAGAATACATGTAGGAAGTTGCACTTCAGCTGAGATTTGCTGGAACCTAGCAATTAAAAGAGGCAGAGATGAATCAAGAATATATTCCAAACAAGGGGAAATAGCCTAGGGAGGCAAAGAGACAGAGGTGGTGAATACTGGAAATTGTATTGGGTGAAATTATCTTGATTTTGTGACTTTTTCAGCTATGCTTAGCAACCCAGGAAAACAGAGAAACAGATGTGGGTGTTGACAATGAGGACGAAAGGGTCCCCTAGAAGCTATGATGAGCAGGTTAAAATTTTTAGAACATTAACAGAAGCAAGAGATTCAAGGGTAGGACCTCGTGAAACATTAAATTGGCAGACCATGCAATCAAGACTGATTATTAGGGCAAATGAAGCCAGAGTTGGGAGACAGGGAAAATAAGGAAGGTTAAAGGGCCAAGAGAAATTGAACTTAATGACCTTTGAGATTCCTTTGAGTTGTAGTCATGAAGATATGCACACATCAGCCCAATTAGGGGGTGGCGATGGAGTGGAGACTCTGTCTGCCTAGTTACCCTCCAGACACTTCTAAGGGATTTTTCAATTTGTGTTCAAGCAGCACTAGCACACTCATCTTTGCTTCAGAGATGGCACTACAACGTACCACTCCACCCTAAAGTAATTCTGCTCCAGCTGGAGTCATGAAGTTTATAAAGGCAGGCAAAGTGGACCAAGGACTGAAAATATCCAGAAAAATTTAAATCAGTTTCCAGAGGAAAATGTTCACAAGAAAACATGGTAACATAACATATGGAAGATAGCTTATATTTGCCAAAGAAATCAGAGAGCAAACATTTAGGTTTTTGCCAGAAAAGGAGGGAAGAGGGGGTCTAGGTGCAATACAAGAATTGAGATACAATAGAGTTGAGCCATTAATGACAAGGTTCAAATAGGCTATACTGAAAAACATCACCATTCCATCATCTTTGTGCCAAGACAAGCACATTTCCTCATCAGTTCATTCGCTGAAAATAAAGCAAAAGCGGGTTTTTGAAGGAGAAACTAAGTATCCAGTGAAGGAATTCATACATAGTAAAAGAAATGGGCTAGAACGGAAAGGAGCCTTTGCAACTCTTTGTTTGCAACAGTCATCCATGCACAATCCTATTAGTTTTAGTCACTGGTTTAAAAAGACAGACTGCTAAGGATCCCACCCAGTCTCATAATCAGCACAGTTTTAACTCACAGTACAAAATATTACAAAAACACATGTATTACTTCAATAAGACCAAGTGATCCGTACAATTTGGCCACAGCCTGGAGCAACGTCCACAGCCAGAAACATTGGCATGACCAAAAAATATAGGATTAAGCTGACCTGAGGAAAATTTGCTTGGAACTTGGGCTCCTCTGCACAGATTTTCACAAACTCGTTCTGTATAAACAGCTCAGGATTTACAAATCCTCCAGGAAAGGGTTCAGGAACATGCTCCGAGAAATACTGTGGCAGGGGAATATTCAGGTGGCGAGTTCTATTAGGACTGAGGCAGCCAGGAGGGTGTGCATCGAGATTAGTTTGATATTTCAGGAGCCCTCTAAAATGAAAATACAAGTAAGGGCAGGTAGGGAGAGAAGAAACAAAGATCAGATGCTAGAGTAATGGTATTCGACCCTTTGTCTCCTGGATAACTCTTTTAAAATTAGAGATCAATGAAAAGAGGCAACATAATGCAGAGGTGTCCCACTTCAAGCCTCAGCCATGCCATTTATTAGTCATGTGACCTTGGGATAATCATGTAAAGTTTCTGGGCCTCAGTTTTCTCATCAGTCAAGTTAGAGGTTAGGGATTTAGATTATACGATTTCTAGTATTCCTTTCATCTCTGAGCTATGATAATTCTATGGCCTTGAGCAAGTATAGTACTGCATTTTATTCTGGAGATGAGAAAATTAAACCTCCCAATAAACACTGTACCCGAGAACTTGTCCAAAGCACTTGACTCTCCAAGTAACATTATGCACCAAATGACACAGACAATAAGGACATGGCCCTTTGTAATATGCTTGGACTTGCTATCCTTAGGGTACAAGAATATCAAGAACACATATGGCCTAACATTGCAGAATTTCAGAAAACGCAGGAGAAAAAAAAATCCATTCTTATTTCAAAACAGAAAATAACATACTTATAATTCAGTTTAATTTCTTTCTTTTGGGAAAGATGGGAAATAAATAGGCATTACTGATTTACAAAGAAACATCAAAGATGTTTAATAATATGGACCAGAAATTGGACTCCCCCATGGCCTGAACATAATGTGTAAACAACAAGCAGGCTTTTAGTTAGCTATTTGCTATTAATTTTCCCTATAAGTAGACACACACACACACACACACACACACACACACACACATGCATGCACATGCACACACACACACACACACACACACAGAATCACATAAAATTAACAACAGGCATGGGAACCCAAAACTCTGAACTCTCATCTAAGTCATTGCAAATAAACAATTACAAGGGCCTGCTATGTGCCAGGCATTGGGCCTACAATGACAAAAACAAACAGGCAAAAAGAGACATTGCTTTCAAGAAACTTAAATTATACTACAGTGATGCAAAGTGTATACTAAATGTATAAATATAAAGTAACTTTAGGAGGGAGAGGATATTGACCACTACATGTAGGAAAGGGGGAAGATTGGGAGAGGTTTCCCAAGTGGTGGCACCTGAACTGAGGCTAGAAGGAAACTGGGGATTCTAAGAAGAATGGACCATGTAGTCAGAAGGGCCTAAAATGTGGGAGACAGAATACTGAGTCTGGGAAACAACTTGTGGGATTTGTTTGCCTGGAAGAAAGAACACATGAAGGGAAGTGATATAAAATACTCCAAAAACGCTAGGCCCCAGGGTGGAGAGTGGGGATATAGACAAAGAAGCTTTCAGGAAGGGGAGTATTATTTAAGTTTGGACTTGAAGAATGGAAGAATTTGTACAGATAAATTAGACAGGGGTCATTCATGACTAGGGTAATAGGAGTGAAGAGCATAATTTGGGAATTAGAATGAAGATGTGGAAAACATTAAGAAAACTGGCCTAAATGACTTCTACCCAGCTTCAAGGCCCTCAAATTATCTGCTCAAATACATATTCATTTCCAGTAAATTGTTTTGTTGTTTGTTTTTAATATTTTTTCACTTATCAAGTATTTTTTTCTCCCTCCCACCTACCCTGACCTACAAGATGGGAAGGTAAAAGGAAGAGGAAGAAAGGGTACAGAAGGGAACAGGGAATGGAAATAGAATGGAATTATCCTTTTCTCCCTTCCTCTTTTCCCTCTAGCTCATTTTCTGTGGCCTGGTTCTTTTAATTTCCAGTGGTATTCAGTGACACAGATATCCCTGTAAACTGAACTCAGGAGAAAAAAAAAGATTATTAATCTCTCCTACAGACCACTATGTAGCAATGAAGTTTACAAATAATGAACCTTATATTAGACCAGCCTAGTCTTTGTCGCTGTTCCAAAAACAAAAATTAAAAGAGCAAACAATTCTTTGCAACACTAAAATATGAAATTATATGAATCTACCTTCTAAATAAATTCTATAGGATAGTGTGGTCCCAAAATTTATGAAACATTTCCTGCAGAACAGTGAATACATAAAGTAATCAGATAATTCACCCTAGTAGTTAATTTTTTAAGGTAAACTAAGAGGAATTCAAAAGGGAAACAAAGTATTAAAGATTTTACTTCAAGCAAGTATAACAAGTAAGGCCAGTGCTATAGTAAATTTGCAAAAAGTGTGACATGTTTGTGCTTCTGCCTTTCTCAAATAGAACCAGTGTATACAAAACAAGCAAGTTTGTCTCTGAACTAGAGAACAGGAAAACTTCATCTCTTCAGGAACCCCAGGAGAATGAAGAGCCCCTTGAAAGAAAGGAATGTGCCAATTCAAGTAGAATATAAAGGAAGTAGCAACGGGCAATCCTAACTTACAGCAGAAGGTTGGAAGGTGAAATAATATGATGTAGAGAAGAAAGAGAAAAGTCATAAGGCCCTTCTTGTAGAGAGGAAAACTAAATCCTCTGAGCAGGAAACAACCTCTTATAAAGCAGAGGTATGATGGAACTCCATAGAAGTCCCTAGGTTAGGGTGACGTGGTAGGAGAGGAAGAAGAGATGAGTAATGGTGTTGAAGAAGTGGTGCCCGGTCAGTTAGGGATTGGATCAAATGGCCTCTAAGTTCCCTTGTGACTTCTGGTTTCCATAATCCTTTTGTAATGTTTCTGTTTTAACTTTAATCATAAAAGAAACATGAGTGATGGAAAGGGACAGAAAGATCTGAAAAGAGGTAATGATTAAAGATCCAAAGAGGCTTTTCAAATAAAAAGTGTTAAATCTAAGATTGCTTGCCTACAAAGGACACTCAGCTAAGCATTTAAGATACTGAAGGTCAAAGAAAAGCTTTTGTCAAATATCCCAAAAGGTAAATGAGCTCAATACAATGGGTTATTTTACTTCTATGTATGGGAAGAGTTTAATATTAGCCCTAGATTTAGAAAAAAGCATCTCTCAAATTCTGTATTTTATTTTGGATCCTAATCTGTGATTTCATCTGTTTAGGTATCTCTCAGTTTGAAAATTCCCTCCACTAAATCATATCAGTAACTTCTTTGTAACCTATAGTCTTATAAAGTTATCTAGGGGTATTGAGTTTTTTAATTTGCCTTTGTCACGGAGAAAGTAGGTGTCAGAAGCTTCAATATAGATCTTCATGGATCCAAGGCTGGCTCTCTATCCACTAGAGTACATGCACCTTCAATTAATATTAAGGTTTATTTATTATCCAAGCCGACATAAACACAATGAACCATTCTATTTCATGGTACTCACTCACTGTAATAATAAGGAAACACTCAATTGCATATTAAAGAATAACTTAAATCATACTGAGCAAAAAAATAAAATCACATTGAGCAAAACATAAGTAGCCAAAATATGTAAACTAAGGCCACATTAGAAAGAAACTAATAATGGAAAAGTTCATGAATCAGACACAGCACAGAGTGGCAAAAAAAAGAAATTGGGAGGGGAGTTAGAAGACCTGGGGTCAAGTCCAGACTCTCCTTCCTTGAAGCTAAAAAACCTCTCTGGATCTTAATTTCCTCATCTTTAAAATGGAGAGATGATACTTGTACTACCCTACTTTACTTCCTTGTGAGGAAAAGTGCTTTGTAAACTATAGAATGCAAACTTTGTTAATTATGTTTGACCTTGTTCTTTCACGAATTACTCTGTCCTCAGCAGAATGTAAGCTGCTCAAGGGTAAGAACTGTTTTGGTTTTTAGATTTGTATTTTCAGTATTTATCACAGGATCTTCACAAACTTCAACATTTTCATGGATCTGTGATGCCATTGAGAAGGATACTTCCTTGATTAGTGCAAATTGAACTCTACCTCCCTTGCCTCAATCTGTGCAACTCTAAACAATCACCACCTGTCTATATCCTTCTCAGGGAGCCCATCCAACGTCATGAGGACCTTCCACTACATTTTGAAATTGACTGGATATCAGTGGAGCATGCAAGCTAATCCATCAATTATTCCTTGCTCTTGCTATGTGACCCTAGTGATCCTATCAACTGTTGTCATCATGCATCTCTTTGTGCTATGTCTCCTGCATTATTGATCATTGGTAATACAGAGCAACCTGCTCAGACCATCATTTACCTTGCCATTACCCTTTGGATGATCCACAAATTAATTCTTCTACGATGGTGGTATTACATAAATCACAGCATTACAAATTATCACAAAAATATCTGTATTATAAAGAGAGATATTTATTTCATGGGTGGTTTGGAGCCTTTCTGAGTACTGCAAAACTTCACAAAATCAATCAAATCTGTTTCCTCTGCTCTACAGCCTCTCCTACTCCATTCTGCACCTACTCAATTGTCTATGTGAGGTATCTTTCCAAGGCTTGTGTATTGATAAGATAAATGTGTTCTATGGGTTGCCCATCTAACAGTCATCATATATTTGAACAATAGGCATTCTTTATCCACTTGGTCTTTTCTAGAACACAAGTCACTAATGATTGTAATTTCAAAGATTCTGCAGTGTTTGAGAGCTTGATATAGTTAGCACAACAGATAGCACAATATCAATTGAAAACAGAATGCCCAGATAATCTCTCATATATAAGGAATACCACTACCATTTGGACATCTTCATAAAAGTGGCAAACACTTATTTGAACATACTTCTTCCTGTTATATTACTTTTCTGATATTAATAATCAGAGGGCCATCCAACAAAGAATTCACTATTGTTTCATTTTTCAAGAAATTTTGTACCTCTTTTATGTATGCGCTGGAGTCAACTTATTAGAGGAAGTGCTATAAGGCAATATTTGCTCAATTGAATCAAATGCTTTTTTCAGTCAATTAAAAAACAAATAAGCACAGTGACCTTCCCTGTATGTGTTAATCAAGTATAGGACTGAAAAGATATGCTTTGCCTGAGAGTATGGTTTGTAAAAGCTTACTTGTTCCTTGTAAAACCCTTATCAAAGATGTCCTCAATATTTTACATAGATTATTTTCATAAATAATTGATACAGATGAGAAAGAAGGCATACATGTCAGTTGTTACTGGTATATTACTGGTTGCCTTTTTCCAATAATAAATTATTACATGTATCATCCAATCTTTGCAATCTACCCCTTTATCATAAAATAGTGTCACCTCCGATCCAGACCTCTTCTGTGAATATTTGGTTTGGCGCACCTTCTCTTCTCATTTTTATTCATGTATCATTTATACATGTTTACATAAACATAAGAGTCAGCTAGATGTTTCAGTGGTTAGAGCAGTGGGACTGGAGTCAAGAAGACCTAAGTTCAAATCCAGCCTCAGATACTATCTGTGTGACCTTGGGCAAATCATTTAACCTCTTTTTACCTTAATCCACTAGAGAAGGAAATGGCAAACCATTCCACTATCCTTGCCAAGAAAACCCCTGAACAGTATTAGCATGCTATGGCCCATGAGGTTATGAAGAGTTGGACATGCCTGAATGAAAGACATATATGACTCGGTCTCTTCTACTTATACTGATCATAAAGTAAAACGTGTGGTAGCCAAAATTTCACTTACAAGAAAATAAGTTTGATATAAAAATCTTTTTTTTTTTTACATTTTCTATAGGAATATGAACCTCCAAGTGTGTGCTATCCTTTACTATCTTCTGGAAAATAGCTGAAATTTCACCTTCGCTAGCTACAGCCCAAGCTTCCCTGATACTTCCTTGTTGGCTATTCAACAAAATACTATTCCCCAACTATCTCTACCTCACCAGAAACTTAAACTCCATCTTTGAATTGGCGAGTTCTTGTATGTGATCTTTTGCCAGAATTTGTATTTGTATCTTCAGCATCCCTCTGGTACATAGTAAGTGTTTATTTTATACTTTATAGATCTATCTATCTATCTATGTCTCTCATCAATTTCTCTGAAACCTTATTATTCTCCCTACTTTATCAGATAATAGTACTCAATCATTTTTTTTACCATATTTCTCTGTAAGATTTAACAAATGAATCTATACTCTAAATTAGCATTGTCTGTGTTGCCATGTCACTGATTAGCTTATACATATTCCAGGTGTGTTTGTCTGGTCTTTGGGTTGTTTATTTTTTTTTTGCTCATTGTGGAAATTAATTTCCATCAATTAAGCTTCCCTAAATTGTCCAGTCTGTGTCAATGTTGGTGTCTTTAATCCATTTACCATTGTTAAAGTTTGTCAATATATGTTGGATTGCCATTGCTCAGTTGAGTAGGTTAGCTTTCTTTCCTTTTATTTTTTTTCCTAGCTTGCTAATGATATTGATCTTTGTTCTAATAAGTATATGGTCTGATGGCATAGAAGCACAAATATAGAAATGCCACATTGGTTGAAAAAATCATGTCCTTCGCCTGGCGATAACTAGGAAGGAAAGAAGGAAATAAGCATTTATTAAATATCTACTTTGGGCCAGGAACTATACTAAGTACTTTACAAATATTATTTCCTTTAATTCTCACAACACTGAGATACAGGTGCTCTTCTTAGCCACATTTTATCATAGAGGAACTGAGGCAGATAGGGATTAAGTGACTTGCCCAGGATCAGAAGAATCTGTGACCAGATCTGAATTCAGGTCTTCTTGACTCCAGAACCAGTAGTCCATCCACTGAATCACCTAGATGTCTCTTTAAGTAAACATTTGATAGCTGCTTATTGTTCATCAATCAATAAACATTCATTTACATGGCTAATTTATGGCAAGCACCATGCCAAACATTGGTGATACACAGACAAAAGTGAAATTCACCTCAAGGAGCTTCATTCTAAATGGGGAGATATATATGTATATAGGTATAGACAGAAGACATACAAACCAAATAGAAGGCAACCATCTAAGGAAAGGCACTAGAAGCTGGAGGAGCCAAGAAAGGCCTCTCATACCAGGTGTTGGTTGAACTGAGTTTTAAAGAGAACCAAGAATTCCACAAGGCTGAACTATGGATGGTGAACATTCAGGAATATGAGATGCTCATAGAGCAAAGTCATAGAGATGTGTGAGGAATGTCAAGTGTGTCAGTTTGTTGGACTGTGAAGAGTGATATGTTAAATCAAAGCAACAACAAGTGACTTCTGTGTACCAGTCATGTGCTAAATGCTAGAGATAAAAAGAACAGGAGGAAAAACAGTCTCTGCTCTCAACAAGGTCATTGAAATGTCAAGAAGGTCCCATGTGGTGAAAAGTTTTAAATCCATATAGAGGAGTTCATATTTGTTATTATAGTAACTGACTTTTGATTGCCTATAAGAATAAAATAAATTCAATGTCACTTCTTGTGATGTCATTTGATGCTTACCATTTCCAATATATCCTAATTCTATTCTTAGAAAAAGTATCTACCATACATAGGCACAAGGATACTCTATAGTCTACAAGGCTTTACTATCTTTCATTTCTTAGTCTTGAATGAATTTTTTCCAGTATAGTATTTGTCATCCTGCCCTATGCCCACTTTTACATTGAAGCCACTGGTAGACTGTTGAAAAAAAATTGAATTTTTATACAATTTGAGGATCCTGATTGAGTTCTTTGTAGAATTTCAGTGCAAGCATATAAGAGGAAATTATCTTTGAGTTGGTCTTTTTTGCAAAAGTTTATAATAAGCACTGCAATTCAAGGTGCCCAAGTATTCCATGACATGCTACTTCTGATTTTTTCTGAATGTGTGGCATGCTGCTTCTAGTTTTTCTTTGAATACGTGATAAAATACAACTCCTATAGCTCCATAACCTGCCTCTCCAAACAGAACCTCTGAGACATCTTCCCAGCTTCCCATCCTATTTTCTTTAATCTTCAAGTTCTACATATAGCAACACTGTCAAGACTGCTATTTTTGGTTTCTCCCGCAGTACATCAACTCGGATCACTGAATTAAGACATCACATTTCAATTAGAGATAACAAAAACAGGCATTCTTAGTACTTGTCCCCCTTCTCTACTAACAACATTAAAGAAGTAAAAAGGACCAAGGACCACTTTTTATTCTCTTAGTTTCATAGGTTACTGTGGCCAAATAATTCATGAAGTGGCTAGACTATCATTAATGGGTCTTCTCCTGTGTATACCAAAAGTGCTTAATAATTTTTTAAAAGAATTGAAAGCATTTAAATTTTTTCTTTATAAAATATCATTGAAATACTTCAGAAGGACACTGAATTATATTACTGAAACAAAAAATTAATAGAATTATGAGATCTTTTTCCTTGGAGTAACATACAATTAACAACATCTTGTTTCAATGTCAGTTGGTTTTTTTGATCCTATAATTCCAGAAGTTAGACCAGATGGCTGCCACAGCCCATTCCAACTCTAAATCTAAAATTATAAGAATATTTGCTGTCCTCAATGTTCCCTAATTTCTAACCTTAAGTCATTGTTCAAGCCATTTCTCATTTCTCATCCTCCCCTGCCCCCAACAATATCTTCAATATTGACTTGTTGAATTTTCACCAACACTTCAATATTCAGCTAAACCACTCTTCCCATGAAGATTTTCAATATCTCTTTGCTCAGATCCACAGACATCTTATTCTTCCCTTTGTGTTTTAGCACAAAGTATAACAATTGCACATAGTAGCTAGAGTAATAACTGTAAGGTTTTTTTTTAGAAATGTTGAATTAAGGAATAAATGGTATGGTGTTCTAATGCCTAGAGAAAAAGTTATGAAGAGTGGATTTTTAAGGGTGCTAGATTCTTTTGCTATAAATGAGGAAACTACTTAAAATTTAAAAAAAAACTAAATTAGGTATAAGGAATGATAGATTATTGAATCAGAATACTAGGGTTCTAATCCTAGCTTTATTGCTTACTACCTGAAAAATCATGACCAAGCCATATAACTTTAATGGGCCTCAGCTTCTTCACCTCTAAAATAAAATTGTTGAACTAGATGATCTTCAACCTTAAATCTATGGGCCTATGAAGAAAAAGGCAGTGTTAAATATAGTTGCTATTTTTCATAATTAAATGATTGATAATGTGAAAATGGGAAACAGGAAGGAGAAAGAAGTAGTGAATGGTAAAGAGTCCTGCCAAATAAAAATCAGCGGTATATGAGAGTAAGAATGCTTATTTCTAAATTATTTTCAATTTTATTGTAATATACTTAAGAGAAATTTCTAGTTATTTGTAATATATCTAATGTTATTCTATCATGGAAAAATTTTCTTTTTAGTTAGAGTAGAAAGTTTATTTTCTTCATCATTCATTAGAAGGTAAACTATCTTAAAATATATTATGTAATATAAATTCTGGATATTAAATATATTAAATATAAATAATTAAATATACAATTATATAAAATTTATTAGATAATATATCTAAAACAGTATAATATATAATACATTACAATATTTATTTTCATAATGCACATAACACAGTAAAACTACTGCCTCATAATTTATGTTAGAGTCATTTATATTTTCTTGTATTTTCCTGTTACTGTTGTGTGTCTATGGACTGTTAGCTATATGGGCTCCATGAATTAATGGTGTGATGCAACTTTAAAAAAAAGATAATGTGATTTTAGCTCAAAATAATAAAATAATGTCCAAAGCCTGGGGCGGGGAGAGAGGAAATCATTCTAATACAATATTACTGGGTCAGATTTTATCCAGAGTTTTATATTCCACTGGGGGTAGCACATTTTAAAAGTGAGGGGAAGAAAATGGGATATTCCTAGGCAAAGTCAAATTCAACCAGAGAGAGTCTGCCATGTGCACTTGCCTAAGCTAGGCAATTTATTTCACCTCTCAGGCCCTCAGTTTACTCATGGGTAAAATAAGGTAATTGGACTAAATAATCTCTAAGGTCCCTTCCCGATCAAAGTCCTACAATTTTATACTATATAAAGTACCTTCTGACTCTAAATATTATGAGCTTATTATATGAAACTATGCTTAGTTTCTGAAAAAGAAAATATTTTTTTAAATCTTCCTAACGATTAGAACTGTCCAAAAATGAAATGAGCCACCTCATGAGGCATTTAATTCCATTATTTGTTGATGTGTGAGCCAAGGTTGGAGGACCACTTGTCATTAATGTTGCTGAAAGAAATCATGTTAAATTTGGGGTCTGAATTCTAGGACCTTGAATTTGCTTCCAACTCTAACTCTAAAAACTCAGCTATATTTCAATAAATGAGAAATGCTTTTACTGTTATTTTGTTTTGTTTTCCTTTTTTTCTTCAATGGATGCCATAGCTTTTCAGTCATTTTGCTTTTGTATAAAAAAGAATCAAATCTGGTTTAACATTAAACACCTAGAAGAAGAGAGAGGATAAATACTAGAAAGGACTTGACAGAAAACAGTTAAATATTATGTAATAATATTGTTGTATGTTAAATGTGTATATTAACATATTAGTGAATGCAATATAATCTATGTTTTCTTCTTGCTTATGAAAATTCTTAATCAAATTTCAAGGGGGAAATGCCCATTGCTTCTTGAAAACAAAAAAATTCATCCATCATATATTATGATACAGTATTTTGCTTTTGTTTAAAGAAGAAATTTATTAGTTTCTGACAATTTTAGTTTACCTTGCCTCTAGCATGAGCACTTTTTTTCTGTAAAGAATTTAGAGAAAAATTCCACTCCTCAAATCCCATAAGAATAGTTCCATTTTTACATAAATGTATAATATATTTTACTTGTTGAGAGACATTATTAAAGAGTCATCTGATCTCACCAAACAGAATAGGGTTTTCTTTCTCTTCCATTCAGATCCATACCTAAAACACATACAGGTTTGGACAGAAGTAGTTCTCTAAGACTATAAGTTACAGGTAAACATAGAAAGGAGTTTCCATACTGGACATTCCCAAAATAGATGAATTAAAGATGTAGGCTAAAAACATTTGGCAAAATCTGTCATTTTAGTGAGCTCACATAAAAAAAATAATAGTCTATTTTAACATTTTATAGAGCTTGGCTGTAGTCTTTGACTTCCCACTGAATAAGTGTGTAAATTCCAAAAAGTCATGTGCTTAGGCTTGCCCATGCATATATGATACCTATTCCTTTCTAATTCAAAGGACAAATGTGATACCATAGTTCAAAATGTCAATCATCATCTTGGGAAGAACAAAGGAAGATTACATTAAATTATTATTCAGAATTCTAAATTGACTCAGGGTTAAATCAAAATCAATATCAAAGATTTAGAGCTAGAAGGAACCTTAGAAATCATCCACTCACAAAATCTCATTTTACAGATGAGGAAACTAAGGTCTTGAGAGGTTGTGATTATCCCAAATTCAGACAGATATTAAGAGTAAGAAGAAGAAATCAAAACCAAGACCTCTGGTTCCAAATTCCCTGCACTTTTCACTGCACAATTATATTTTCTGAAGAGAAAAAAAGTTATACTTTAAAATAATACAGAATAGATTAAGTCATTAAAGAAATAAATTAATGCTTGTCTTCTTCCTCCAAACACTTTGCTCCATCACCACCCAAAAAAAAGTCCTAATACCAAGTGTTCCAGGTAAAGTAATAAAGAACTCAAGGGAACAATTATATATGATCTGGAGAATTTTATTTCTGTTTTATAACAACTCTCAGCCTGGAAAGCACAAATCACATATACAGGGTATCCTAAACATCATAGTGCAGTTTTTAGTTATTAAAGTTTAAAACTGCACTAAGTTGTAATAATATTGGGGTTTCTTGGTGAGATAGACAGAGGGGAAAAAACAATCCTGTGTTCCTCAAACAATCAAAAAATGGTGATATATGTAAAAAGGCTTACCCTGAAATAAGTTATATATAATAAAACCACATTTTTCATAGAACTGAAGAAATACAGTAGATAAAATTGATTACAAAAATATTAGACACATATACACGTCTAGAAATGTGATTTCATTGGTTTAGGAAACTGATAATATAAAAACTGTCCCTCCTAAGGCAACCTGACTGGCACTTCTGAGTAACTTAAAAGAGCTCCCTGGGACAATGAAAGGTGAAGTGATTTGCCCATCTTATATCATATATATGTGTCTGAAAGAATTTGAATTCAGATCTTCCTAATCCCAAGGCCAGATCTCTACTTACTCTACTGCACTACCTCTCAGATCACACTATAAGACAAAAGGGATAAATGTGTGTGTGTGTGTGTGCATGCGTATGCGCACGTGTATGCACACACACAAGTGTATGTGGGTATGTGTATTTACGATTCAACAGAAATGAGTGAGAGACCCAGAAGGAAGCATCACATTGATTTTAAGTTTGGAAACTGTATGAACACACACGTGTGTATTTATCTATACATATATGTACACATGGACCTATACACACACTGTAGTCTGATTTGTATTTTCTCCTACTAAGCTCCTGAAGACAAATACTGTGCCATTTTTCAGTTTATACTTAGCATCTAGTATAAGGCCTCGCACTCATCTGTAAAATGAGGGGATTGGACTGAATAGTGTCTCATGTTCATATATATCTAAAAGTTTATGATTCTAAGATGCAGTCTGCCAGAAAACACAAAATCAAAAAATTTCAGAATTGTGAAGGATCTTGGCAGCCATTTGGATTCATTCATGCCTGAAAAAGAATCCCTTCCATACCAAGTCCAACAAACATTCAATCAGCTGGTCTTAAAGATTTCCAAAGAAGGGAATCTATTGTTTCCCAAGGTAGGCCATTCACTTTGAGATAGACATATTTCTTATGGCATCCATCAGGCTTCAGTTTGCCACTTTGCCACCATCAGCCACTGCTCTTAGTTCTACCTTTTGCAGTGCAGCCCAGCAGGACATGTCAGATCTTTCTCTTTTATGACATCCCTTCAAACACGTGAAGACATCTCAGATTTTACATGACTCTCTTATTCATTATATTAACTGCCCTCAGCTACTTTAACTGAGCTTTGGATAAGGACACAAGGCCCCTCACCATTATGGCTCGCAGGTGCTGGACCATCTTCACCTCACCAATATCCTTCCTGAATTGTGATGCCTAGACCTGAACAAAGAATTCCATATGTAGAATATTATATTTAATTGGGTGGTATGCTTATAAATATTTATTGAATTGAATTATCAAGTTAGTAAAATAACAATAGTTTTCACCATTCGTACTCACTAAATTTAAGATCTGTGGGCAGATTGCTCACTTTCCAATGCAACTGGTCCTCATCTCTACCTCCTAGGTTCCTTTAAGTTTCAGCTAAAATCTCAAATCTATGTGAAGCCCATCCCAAGCAACTGTCATTCTAGTTTTTTCTCTCTGTTGATTATTTCCAATATATCCAATGTATATCTCATTTGTACATAGTTGCTTACATGTCTCTATCGTTATATTGCGAACTCTGTGAGAATAGGGACTATCTATTGCCTTTATTTGTATTCCTAAGGCTTAAACAGTGCTCGACCCATAGCAGGCGTTTAGTAAAAGTTTACTGACTGATTGACTTCTCTGAAGGTTCATGAAAGCAACATGCCACAAATGTAACTTTTTGTCAGTTTTTCCATATTTCATGAACATGCTAACACATCACATTTCAGTCTAAAAGTGAAGGAGCTAGGGGTTTGACAGGCAACTCATTGCATAACTTCATTAAAATTCATTGAAATTTTGAGATTTGCAGCCTTAATACCCTCTTCTATTATCTGCTGATTTATTGTGTAGTGAACAAGGCAGTTTGACTGCTGTTTTCTTTGTTCTGCTTGTCATAATCTCTTTGTAATAATGTTCTTCAGTGAGAACAAGACTGTGGAAATTTTCCACTTTCAAATGTATTTTTGTGATAGAGCTCTAGTTTGGAGATTTGTTGTTGTTATTATTGTTTTAAGTCTTATAGAAATATTTTGGAAGTAAAAATGCCATGTAAATGGAATAATGTAATTGATTAGGTTTAGTTCCAAAGACACAAATTTTAAAGAAAACAAATTTCAAAATAGAAATGGTGAGGTCTCTTGTTATCTCCTTTTTATTTTGTTTTAGTTTCACTAGATTTCATTGTGAAAACTAAAGAACTTACTCAATTTCAAGGAAACAAAATTTGACATTTAAAAAACTCATCCACTATATTGAACCAAAGTCCCAGAAAATAGCAGGAAAGAAGGAAGGAAGAAAAGAAAAAGGAGAAAGGCAAAGAGGGAAGAAGGAAGGAAGGAAGGAAGGAAGGAAGGAAGGAAGGAAGGAAGGAAGGAAGGAAGGAAGGAAGGAAGGAAGGAAGGAAGGAAGGAGGGAAGTGGGGAGGGAAGGGGGGAGGGAAGGAGGGAGGGAAGGAAGGAGGGAGGGAAGGAGGGAGGGAAGGAGGGAAGGAAGGAAAATTAACATATATATATATATATATATATATATACAGAGAGAGAGAGAGAGAGAGAGAGAGAGAGAGAGAGAGAGAGAGAGAGAGAGAGAGAGAGAACTTTAAGGTTTGCAAAGCTCTTCATATTATCACCTCATTAGAAATTAGTAACTAAAAAATAACCCTCAGTCATGTATCATTAGCCAATTCTTATCTTTTCCATATACCATTAAAGATTTGTTATAATTTAAAGAAAAGATATAAAAATTTAGATTTTAATTCTTTTGATCATGGTAAGACCCAGACTTGGGAGCCTCTAGAGCATGGGATTATTAACTCGGGTTCTGTGAACTTTTTTAATACATATTTGGCAACCATAGCATTTTAATATAATTGATTTCCTATATAATCTAGTATATTTTATTTTACACTTTTAAAGATAATATTCTGAGAAAAGATCCAGATGCTTCACTAACTGCTAAAGGAGTATATGACAGAAAAAAATTAAGAACCCCTGATCTAATGAGTAGCAAGTAGTATTCTGTGACAAGAAAACTGGATTCTCTTGAGTTCTTCCTCATATCCATTTTTGCTCAAACTTATAATAAAGCCATCAGATCCACAGGAGAGAAATTATGAATATTTACAAGCCGTGGTATCTCAATAGTTTTTCTCTCTAAAACTATATTTTCTATTTTCAATTTAGCTGAGCTTCATATATTTCCTGACCCAAATTCACCTCTTAAACCCATCAGCTTGACAGACCAGTAGTATGTATGTTTTCATAATGCCTTTGTTTACAAGAGCTGTCCATGCAATGAAACCATCTGTTTGGGGATTTCTATTGCATTCCTGCTGGCTAAAGGACTAAGTAAGCTTAGAAGCATACCAACAGATACCCTTTCCTTTCAGAAAAACAGTTCAACTAGAACATGAATGTTACTTCATGAGGAATTCTCACTAGTAGTCATCCTAAGAGAAAAGGGATTCTGCATGAAAATAATCTTCCTATAATAAGCAAGGATGTGAGAAGTCCAAGAGGGTCTGCATAAGAAATGGCTGAAATGCTCCCCATCACTGTTGAGTACACTCCCATGCCAGGACTTTTTATTTGAACTTGTTTTCAGCTTGTCCTTCCTGACTTCTCAGTCAAACCTTCAGCCTCTCTCTTTCCAAAACTATCACATTCTTTTTTCTTTCATTTACATTTTGAAAATGCAATCATTGCCTGAGCCACATTCCCAGTCTGCCATCAGCGAGAGTGGTGAATGCTGGTATGATTACAGAAGCGAAGGTGCCGTCTCTCATTTGTGATACACTCCCTAATCAACTCCCTTCAAAGGAACCAGGGCTGAGCTGTCCAGTGGTGCTTTATAAAGTTTATAATTGCTTTTCCCCTCCAATATCCCTTTAGGAGGCTGGTGAGGATTGAGTCACATCACCTCTTCTAGAAATGAGCATGAATGTGTTTTATTCCCTAGATGGAAGCTTAGATGGGTAAGTCCAGCTATATATTGGAAAGTAGGATATTAGAGCTGTATTTTTAAAAACTGATTTCTGAAGCAATCTACATTTCATTAGACACACAAATGCCACCCTCTCTGAAAAGTTCAATAAAGTTCAGCAGGACCAAGTGACCAAATTGGGGGTGAGGAAAGAAAGACTTTTTGCTGCCTACCTTGAGGTAGTGGGTGAGGAAGGAGATTCCTTTGTATACCCAAGGGTTATAATTTATAGTGCAAATTTTAATGATTATCCAAAGTTAGAATAATTACCAGTAATATAAAGGGTGTCTTTTTGATGTGGTGAGGATTTGTTTTATAAAATATATATTAGTGAAATTACTTTGTTGAAAATAAATAGTACCAAATACAGTGTGGCTTTTACAAATATCTGTATTTTCATGTATAAATGCTGTTTTTCTCTCTTCTGTGGAAAACATGCATAAAATAATATGCTTTAATGGTCTACTGAATCACAGGGAAAGAAATCTAGCACTGGAAAGGCTCTCAAAGGTCATATAGTTCAATTTCTTTATTTTACCAATGAAGAAACTGAGGTCCAAGGAAGGTAAATGATTTATCCAAGGTGACACAGATGATAACTTCCAAAGAAGTAAACCATATGACTCCAGACTCAATGTTCCTTACATAGCACTATGACCTGAAGATCACAAAAATAGAAATGAGACTGAGTATATATAATGTGTAGTGATGCATGCCTAAGGAGGAAATAATGTCAAGAAATAAGCTGGATATACCAGGGTAGCATGTTGCAATGGCATATATGCTGGATTTAGAGTCAAAGGACCTAGGTTTAAATCTCCGCATGCTATTTCCTAGATGTGCAACCTCAGGAAAGTCACTTAACCTCTATGGGCCTTCACTTTCTCACCTCTGAAAGGAGGGTGATGGACCAAATGGATTCTGAGGTCCCTCTCAGCTTTAAATCTATTATTCTATGACTCTACAAAGGACTGTGGACCAGCAAAAAACTGAATTATCAGGCCCAGGGTAATGGACAATTAATTATAGATTGCAATATCACATTCCCCCGTACCAGGCTGCCTAAAGGTAGGCAGCAATAAGCCTCTCCATTATCTCACTAATGAAGCCTAAGGTAGTGTGGGTTCCACAAAAGCCCAGAAGCCCAATAGCCAATGCTGGCTAGAAATTTCCTTGTGACACCTTTCATCTTTTTAGCACTTTCTGACCATAAACTATATAACTGAACTTTGTTCTCCTAGATCAAGCATGTTCATGTTTTACCACCATTATAAAAACATGAAAAATAGTAGATCAAAGAACCTTGCCAACAGATGAATGGATCCAAATGATGGCTTGAACTTCTCAGACACCAACACCTGCTCTAAACCTCTAATCCATTCTATACGCATCTTCTTGTTTACATCATATCTCCCCTAATGGAATGTAAACTCCTTAGGGTAGGGATAATTTTTGCTTTCTTTTATTCCTAGTATTTAGCTCAATGAAAATGAATGTTGATGTATTGAACTAGAGGGCAGAAAAGGGGCCAACTCATATTAGTAGTGGAAGTTTCAGAAATTCATTACATCAGTGAAATCACAGATCCAGTTTCTATCCACTTACCCCATGGGGTTAATGTGTGAGTAAGGATCAAGTGGGAAAGTGAATTAAAAAATATTATAAAGTGAATTATATAAAATATAAATTATAAAATATAAAAAGTTTAATATAAATATTATAAAAACAAAATATATCAATAAAACTTTAAAAATTAATTTAAAGTACTTTTCAAACCTTAAAAGTACTTTACAACTCTTAGATATTGTATATAGGCAGTTCTCTAAGACTAAATTTATACAGCAGGTGCCAGTCTCCATATGAAGAAGGAATTTCCTCCTCTGACATTTCCCATGCCAAGGAAATCTCAAGTCCAGACCATAAACAA
Source organism: Phascolarctos cinereus (assembly GCF_003287225.1). Taxonomy (NCBI): domain Eukaryota; kingdom Metazoa; phylum Chordata; class Mammalia; order Diprotodontia; family Phascolarctidae; genus Phascolarctos; species Phascolarctos cinereus. Next base: position 334,043,223 of record NW_027556098.1, read on the forward strand.
GCATTTGTTATTATGCACCCTGGATAAGTAAAGTAAGTACACTGACCAGCTAGGCTTAAGCTCTCTCAAATCATAATATAGAACATTACAAGGACCACTTTGGAAGGAACTTAGAAATTATCTAACCCCTTCCTCAGGAGTTCTTAGGGGCAGGGGAAGTCTGGTATAGCTTAATTTTAGTGTAGTCTGTTACTTCAATTCATAATTGAAAGAAATATCAAATGCTATTTAGATATTAGTGGAAATAAAGATGTCACTTTCCCCATGAAAGTTCACAGATACCTTGAAATCTATTCACCTACTGTTTGGGAGTCCATAGACACTGGGTTAAGAAAACTTGCCTTTCTTGAAGGACATATCCCGCCTTGTAACATCCTAATCAGTGGTCATCCAACTCCTATTTGGAGAGTTCTGGTAACTGAGAATTCATTAACTGTTTTGTCTGTTCACTCTATTTTCAGGTATCTCCAGTTTGGGGGAAGTTACTCCTTAGACTGAGCCAAAATTTGTCTCCATACAGTATACATCGATTGGTTCTATTCCAAACTTTGCAGCTCAGGAGAATAAATCCAATATGAAATATTACAACACTTCAAACATTTGAAGACTCTTTCAATCAACCAAACATCTTACAAGTCCTCTCACCATCCTAAGTTGCATTCTTTGGTACAAACTTCACTTTATCAGTGACTCCACTAAAATGTGGTGGTTAGAACCGAACACAATATTCCATATATGGTCTGATTAAGGTAGAGTACAAAAGGACCATCATCTCCCTCATTCTAATTTAATCTAAGAACATATTATCTTTGTTAGCCATCATGTGAAACCAACGTCTCCTCTTCCCGCTACAACGCCTACCCAATTGTAAACTCCCATGTCATTTTTCATCTTTCAATCTCTGACACTTAGGATAAAGGTTCAATCATACTAGGTATTAATGTTTGTGGCAGACATGAATTGACTTGATTCTGCAATCCACTAAATCCCCTTGTCTTCCACAGGAATTGTTTCCTAGACATGTCTTCCACAGGCTGCACTGCAACAGTATTTCCATACTGAAAAAGGAATCTGTACAACATACCCAAGAAGTAGTCATCCGGCTGCCATTGGAAGACCCATCAAGGAGGGGGAACCTATTCTTTTCCAAAGTATCCTATTCCACTCTGGGAAAGGCCTCATTGTTAGAGAGGTTTGGTTTTTTTCTTGACATCAAGCCTAAATGTGCCTCTATGCAATTCTACTCAGTGCTTTTAGTTCTACCTTATAAGAATAAGCACAAGAAAATCTTATTCCTCTTCCACATGATACCTTATCAAGTATTTGAACACCAAGCATGACTCCCTCTCCTCTACCATCTTCCCTAAAGTCTCCTTGTTGCCAGGCTATACATCCCCAGTCCCTTCAACTGATGACTCAATCGATCAATATTTGTTAAGTAACTCCTGTGTGCCAGGCACTGTGCTGAGGGCTGGATCCTTGTACATCATGGACTCAAGGCCTTTGCCAGCCTAGTTTACCTCCCCTAGAAGCTTCTAGTTTATCAATGTCCTTCCTGAATTATGATGCACAGAAATGAAAAAGTAGTCTACATATGAATTGGACAAAATGCTGAGGGGCTCTCACACTCATATTTCTGGACACAATCCTGATGAATAAGGCAACAGAAGTAGGTAGTTGACACAGTAGATAGAAAGCTAGGCATGGAGTTAGGAATACTTGAGTTCAAATCTGGTCTCACTTACTAGCTATATGACCTTGGGCAAGTCACTGAACTTCTATTTGCCTCAGTTTCCTCATCTAAAAAATGGGGATAATAATAGCATCTCTACCTCTCAGGTTTGTTGTGAGGATTAAATGTGAAAACATCCGTAAAGCACTTATCACAGTGTCTGCCAAATAGATGCTACATAAATCTAGATAGATATTATATACACGTAAATTGCTATATGTTTATATATATCATGTATGATATGTATGATATGTGTTTATATATATATCAATGTAAACCAATATTACATTAGCTTTTTAGCTGATGATTCATAATTAATCTTCTTAAATAACTTATCTGCAATTTGTGTCACTGTTGAGTGAACACTAACCCCTTCCTCTATACAAAAGGTTCTTAACTATTTAAAAAATGTTGATTACTATATTTCAATATAATTGGTTTTCTTCATAATCTTATGCATTTTAACTTGCACATTTAAGAAAACTATTCTGAGTTCATAGGTTTCACCAGACAGTCAAAAGCATCCATGACATAAACAAAGCTTGAGAAGCTCTGCTCTAGATTCTCTTTTCATACTTGGTTTCAATGATATAAAACCCTCATGGCTCTCCTCCCACTTCTCTGACCACTTTTTCTTCTAATCTCTTCATCTAATCCCCTAATTATGTTCCCCAAAGCTGTTTTCAAACATCCTAAGTTTTCCCTCATATGCTCCATTGATTTTTTCATCTATTCTCATAGATTTAACTGTGGCTTTGCATAGAACTCCTGAATATATATAAATCTATCCAAACCCCCAACCTCTCACTAGCTTCAGTCCAGAATCTCCATCAACTTGATGTTCATACCTGTATATCCTAGAAATATTACTTCTAATCATCATCACAGTAATAATAACGCTGAGTATTTATATGGTGCTCTAATGGCTACAAAGTGCTTTGCATTTTACAGCTAAGGAAAAAGCTGAGTGACATGAAATGACTTACACAAGGTCACACAACTAGTAAATGTCTATAACCAGATTTGAACTAGGTCTTCCTGACTCTAAGTGCAGTACCCTACCTACCACACCACATCACTGCTGATCCTTTGTGCAACTCAAGTTCAAGAGACTGTCTCCAAATGCAATTCAATATCTAAATTCCAAAACCAAACTCATCTTTTACCCTAAACTGGCCCTTTATCCTAATTTTTGTACTAATGCATAAATGTTATTACCATTTTCTTATGTTGCTAGGCTACAAATCTCTAAGTCATTTAACTGTTCTCACTTCACCAATTAGATATTGTCAATAGCCAAGTCAGTCTTGGTAATCCTAACCTTTGCAATATCTTTGCAAAACCTTTTTGCAATGACAAAAACTTTGCAATATCTCTTACATCTATCCCTTCTGTATTCTAACTAACACCACTCTTAATTCATTTCCTCATTACTTTGTACTCAGTTTGTTGAAATTACCTTTTAACTGCCTCTAGTGTCTCCCCATTCCAATTCATCCTACATAGTGAAGGTTACACCAGAGCAATCTTTGGGATGTATATTTTTGATTACATCACTCTACTTCTCAAAAGCATGGCTCCTCACTGCCCAATGAATTGACTCTAAATACTGTTTTATAGTATTGACAAAGCCCTCTATAATCAAGTGTCAGCCTATGGGAGACAGTAAGCAGCAAATATCAAGAGAAATTATATCTAGTCCAAAGTTAGTTAATACTTAACCTTTTAACCTTGAACAAGTCGCTAAAAAGTTCTTAGTTTCCTCATCTATAAATTGAAAACATTGTACCAGATGAAAAATCTATTATACTACTTTCCCACCCATATCAAATAGTATTCCTTTCACAAGTTTTGTGATCATGTCAAATGAGACTATTCTTTATTCCCAAAAGTTAGCCTATCCATCATGCATTGTCATGCCACGTTTTATTCTCGAGACAAACCAACACATTCCCCAATGACTACTTGTTGAAATACTATCCATCTTTTAAGGCCCAGATTTATTACCACTTTCTCTATATATTTTCCATTATCAGCAAATCCTTAATTTGTAATGGATCTCTTACAGCTCTTTTGTACCTTTCTTAAGTGTTTATAATACCTTGCTTTGTGTTTCATGTATATTCATGCCTTATCTTGCTGAGAGCAGGTATTCTATATCACTCATCTTTGCATCACTCAAACTGTTTTAATATTTAATAGATGCATAAGAAAAATCTAATGAATTAAACTGCTGGTTTTCCCCTATTCATTAAGTACATAACTTAGCATACCAGAAAAGCCTGGATCACAAATTTCCAAATAAAAAAAAATGTATTTTTTCCTGACCTCTTTAGATTTATTCAAAGAATTCTGTTGTCTATATTCTATTTTATGACTAATAGCACTGGACTTGACAATTCTTGAGAATGATACGGAAGATACACCTTCTCTATATGTTGTTTGTATGTATTTATTTATTTACATATAAATATATACACATATATCATATGAAGCCACCAGAAGAGTAAGAGGGAGCTATCAGGGTGGCAAGGAAACCTAAAATTATGCTATGCAAAGTCAAGTTAAAGGAACTAGGAATGTTTAATAATCTGAATATTTTTATTTTTAAAAAGGCTTATAAAGAAACATGTTTCTAGTACTTAAGTGGTTGTCACCTTGAAGAGGGATGAAGTCTCTGCTTCACTCCAGAAAGCAAATCTAGGAGCAATAGGTACAGAGAGGCAGACTAGTTCAATAAACTAAAAACTTCATAATAGTTGGAGCTTTCCCAAAATGGAATGGGATATCTCTGTAAATAGTGAGCTCTTTGTCACTAGAGTTCTTCAAGTATAAGCTGAAATACCATTTGTTTAAAATACATAGAAGGAATTCATACTTCAGGTATAGCGTAGAATAGATGTCCTTCATGGTTTAGGATTCAATGATTCTACAAGTTTTCTTTTGTTGTGTTTTTTTTTCCTAGTATACTAATGAATCTGTACCTGGTCCATCCCATTTCTCTCAAAATCAATGGCAAGTAATTCAAATTTAGCTAGCAGAACTCAAGAGGGCGCTGTATATCCAAACCCACCTTGGAACCAAATATGAAGCCTAGAGCAGAAGAAAGATAGCTGATGTACCTAATGGAAGAACATATGTTCTAATCAGTCCCCCAGCAAACATTTATTAAGCAAGGACTACGCGGCAAGCACTGTTCTCCAAGTAAACATCAGAAACATGACAAGAATATTTTTCACATTTAATCTCAAAACTCTGCAATTTATTATTTGGTCTTTACTCCTCTGGAATTTTCTATTGTTTGTTATAGATCACTGGCGTTAAGAACTATAGGTTCCTTGGCTCCCTTTATAGCTATTCTGGCCTCTGGGCATTTCTAAACTACAAAATCTTCCTTACCCTATCATTAGCAATTCTACAGCTGTCAAGAGTTATAGAGTTTCTTGAAGTAAAAACACTAACTTATCCATGCCAAGCTCTTAGCTTTTCCATTAGTGCAGGAATTATTGGGCTAAATCCATATGGGACCCTGAGACCCATAAAGTACACAGGAGAAACATCCCTAAAATTTCATTTTCATACATTTTGGAGCTGGTTCCTTTCCAATTTGCTGAGTGACAAACAGAACAATTTCTCTTCTTGAATCCTTGATAACACCCTTATTTTCAAGGCTCAAAAAGAAGGCTTCCACTTCCCAAGAGGCAATTTCCACAGACCGTCTCTCAACGCACTTCTTCCAGGCATTCAGCATTGCAAAATATGCCACCATGTTCATCACTGATATATATGAAATCATCTATGTGTGCTCCACAACATGATGACAGATAAAGTCTGTTCAATCTAAATTCCTTCCTTCTCTGCTCCTGTTCCTTGAGAGTGGGACTGAGGGAAAAAATAGACTTTTATTTCTATTTTGCTTACCCTGAGACATGCAGCATCAGCAGTATGTAGAAGACGAAGAAGAGGTTGTGGGTATACCAGAAGATGTCATAATTAGAAACCCTGAAAAACAAATGTTTGCATTTAGTACTACTGCATATATTCTACTCTACCTAAAAGACATATGCATGGTTCCATAAATATAACACTTTTAAAGATGCGTAAGAATAGAGTGAATCCTAGATTTGATGTATTAATATAAAAGTATGGCTAACACATTCAACAGCACAGAGAAACAGAAATCAACTACATGGTTTATGGTTTATCTACTTAAAGCCATCCAGGATATTACAACATTAAGTACAAATGTAACTAACATAAATGCTGCTGTTGGGTGTGCTGATAATGTAGGAGGAAGGAATTGAAACTGAGACTGCTGATTAATTCAGTATACCTATTTTTTATCTGTACACATGCTTGCTGTCTTTTCTTTTTCCCTACTTTATAATGATTTTTTTAAATGTGTAGCGTGTTCAATTGTGTCTGACTCTTCATGAGTCCGTTTGGGTTTTCTTGTCAAAGATAGTGGAATGGTTTGCCATTTCCTTCTCCAGATCATTTAACCTATGTGAGGAAACTGTAGCAAAAAGGGTTAAATTACTTGCCCAGGGTGACACATCTAGTATGTGTCCAAGGCTAGATCTGAACTCAGGTCTTCCTGATTCCAGGCCTGGCACTCCACCCACTGCGCCCCCTAGCTACTCACACTGTTTAACATAGCCAATGAAATTACAGTGACATTTTATGTCAAAGAGGAAATTATGAAATGAGCAGGTCATTAATTTTTTTTAACATTACACAAAGTGAGAACAACAGGTCTTAGAGCCAAAGGATATATTCTAAGACATGTTTAGATTAAATTACATAACAAATGAACACAAAAGGGAACATTCTGGAAGGGCAAAATAGGAAGTTGTATAGTTACTTGAAAGAAAGGAAAGAAAAACAAGGATCTGCCTATGCTGGGAAGATAAATCACCCATGGTAGAATATAAGTGAATGATAAAAGATTGTAGATTTAAAGACAGAAGTAACATAAGAGGACATCTAGTCCAAATTCCTCATTTTACAAATGAAGAAATAGAGGTTTAAAGACTTGTCCAAGGTCACACAGATAGTAAATGTCAGAAGTAGGATTTGAACCCAGGTTCAAATATCTCCAAATCCAGCACTCTTTCCAGTATACCACACTATCTCACCAGTTTGGGAAGGACCTTAATATTTAGGGCAAAATGAGTCCTATAAGGAGTCTGTAAATTAGCCTAGAAAATAAAAATTGATACTACAAATGCAATAAAACAATGAAACATAGGGAGAAACAAAAGTCACATTATTCAAATATATCTTTGTCATAATCAGTGACTAGTACATAAATGATGATTAATAAATGCTTATTCATTTATAAACATTTTTTTCATATGGAGGGTCAGTACACATTGAATAAAATCAATAACTAAAAAGGAATTAGATACAGAGGATTACTAGAACATTTAGTGAACATACAAAACTATCAGACAATGGCACATGGTGGGGTCCACAACTACAGTGGACTATAGATTATCTTTAAAATATATTATTTAAGATTACATAGGAAGATATGTGACTTTAACAGCACAGTGGCTTTGGCTAGGGAAACTGAATCCACCAACAGAGATTATAAACGTCTGCAGAAAGCAGATAAGTCTTAAGTGTTCCCCAAAGGCATGTATAACAAGGCATGTAACTTAAACTACTATCAGGGTGACTTCCACCAGATTCCATTAATCAATGTCCTTTCAGTACAGGTATTCAGCCAATAATCAATCTGCCCAACTATATACCAGAATGCAACCCATCTTTCTCCATCTTGTCCACAAAAATGTCATATGAGACTTTGCCAAATAGCCATCTCATTTCTAGATGGCCTAAGTTTATGGCATTTCCCTGATACTCTGGCCTAATGATGCTACCAAAAATAAAATTAAAAGGAAATACGGCTATATGGGCATAACTGTCTTATTGAATCTATGCCAGCTACTAGTTATCACCCCTTCAATTTTTAATATCAATTTTAAATGGCATCAGATATTTAATAATGTGTTCTAGATTTTTACTAGGGATTGAAGTGATATTTATTGATCTGTAAATATGTAAACTTAATTTTCCCATTTAAAGAACTCCACAATTGTCCATCTCTAATTATCTGTCACTTCTCACCTCCTCCATCATTCCTCCAAGATTTCCAACTGCAGGTCAGTCAATTCATAAGTATCTCTTAAGTACCTACTATGTGCCAGACATTGTGCTAAGTGTTAGGGAAACAAAAAGAGGTAAAAAAAAAATCCAGTCCCTCCTGTCAAGGAGCTCATCTTTATTTGGATAACATGCAAATAACCATGTACAAACAAGATATATACAAGATAAATAGAAAATCTCCAATTAGAGATTGAGGACTGAGAAAAGTTTCATGCAGAGGGTGGAACTTCAGCTGAGATTTGAAAGTAGCCAGGGAATTCAGGAGGCAGAAATGGGGAAGGAGAGAGTTCCAGACATGGAGGATAACCAATGAAAATTTCTGGAGTTGGGAAATGAAGTGTCTTGTTCAAAAGAAGTAGGGAGGCTAATGTTGCTAGATCCAAAAATCTGTGGAGTAAAGTAAAGTGTGAGAAGACTGGAAAAGTAGGAAGGGGAAGGTTCTGAAGGGCTTTAACAGCCAATCAGCACATTATATTTGATCTTAGAGGCAAGAGGGAACCACTGGAGTTGACTGAGTAGGGGATTGTGAGGAGTGGGGAAAGGTTAACAGTCAAATTTGTACCTTTGCAAGATGAGTTTGACAGTTGAGTGGAAGTCAGGTCATCTTGGGGAGAGCCTTAAGTCAAGGAGACCAACCAACAAGCTGTTGCAACAGTCTAAGCATGAGGTCATGAGGGCCTTCACAAAGATGGTAGCAGTGTCATAGAAGGGGGCATATATGAGAGTTGTTACAAAGGTAAAAACAACAAGATGACAACTGATTAGATATCCATGGCGAGAGAAAGAGGAGACAAAGCATCATACCTAATTTGCAGGCTTGGTTGATGACTCAAGGAAAAACTATGGTCTAGCAGATGTGTCAGATCTTTAGGATATAGATCAACTGGGCTTAAATGCTTAAAGAAGCAGCTCTCACAAGAGAAAGAGTGTAAACTTGAGAATTAGAAGACCTGGGGTCAAATCTTGTCTCTGGTACTTACTAGCTACGTGCCCTTAACCCACTTAACATTCATGGGTCTCAGTTCCCTCATCATGAAACAAGGAGGCTGGACTGGATACCTCTGAGATCCCTTCCTGCTCTAGCTCTTTGATCCAGTGAGTCATGATTAACTGTGCATTCTTTGACTCTCTTTGGCTATCTTTGGCTTCATTTTCCTGTTAAACTTTTTGTTATTTCCTTAAGTCTGAAGACTGTCCATCTCAGTAGAGAAGCTAGGAGCAAAAGAGGAAAACAAGTAATAATAATTTCTCTTTGTCATCTGTTAACATTATATATTACACACAAGGAGTGGGCCTATCCCTTCCTTGTTCTTCTTACTTTGCATGTATTATAAAGTCCTTTTTTTTTTTAGGCTTTAACCATTCTTCTACCAAACACTAACTTAACTCAGTTTTTATTAGCCTTCTTGAGATTAACAAATCTTGTGTTTACATTTTTCTAGCAAGAAATAAGGAAGAAACCTTCTTCATGAGTTATTCAGATTTTACTCTAGATTCATAACATGCTAGGCATAGACGTTTAATAATAACTCCTATTTATGCAGCAGTTTCAAGTTTGTAAAACACTTTAACACACACGGTATTATTTGACACTTGCAACAACCTTATGACTGTGTTATTATTATTCCCATTTTATAAATTAAAAAAAAAATCACCGAGGTTAAGTGATTTGCCTAGGGCAATACAGCTAGGACCTGCCTGAAATGGGATTTAAACTCAGGTTTTCCTGATCCCAAATCCAGTGCTACATCCAGTACTAATGGTATTCACCATTGTAAAGGGACTAGATTGTGAAGCAATTCCACCCTTAGTTACCAGTTAAGCCAATTTACAGGCATCTACTAAGCACCTACTATGTACCAGACACTGTGCTAAGTGTTGGGGATATAAAGAAAGTCAAAAACAGTCCCTGTTCTCAAGGAGCTCATAATTACATGGAAGACACAACATGCAAATAACTATGTTCAAACAAGTTATATATATATATATATGATAAACTGAAGAGAGTCTCCAATGGGCAATTGAGAACGAGAACTCCAACTTTTCAGGCAGGGCACAGAAGAGAATCTAGTTATGCAGACTCCTGATCTCATTCTCATTCCATTCATAAAATCATAGAGAAACTTATAATATGAAAGGAACTCAGAAAATCAAAGGTCATTCTAGTTCAAGTGGTACCTGAACAGGAAGCACTTCTACAAAATTCCCAGTAAGGGGTCATCCCTCTTCCAATTCAAGGCCTTCAGTGATGGAGAATGTATGATTTTTTTTTTCCATTTTTGACGGTTCTAATTTTTAGTTTTCTTTTTATTGAGCTGAAATCTGTCTTTCTACAACTTCTACCCACTGCTCGTATCATTCCCATCGCTGGTCAACTAAAACAAATCTAATATCATCTCCCCATAAAACCTTTCCAAAATTTTAAAACTGTTATCAAGCTCTCCCTAAACTTTTTCTTTTACATTAAATCCAGATTCATCTAGGTCAGAATTAATATGAATAATGAATCTCCTGAAGTAGTGACATATATTTGAATTTGCATTACTCAAAGTCATAATTACATAAAATATTATAATTGTTTCTAGCCAAATGGAAATATACAGTGGGAATTTGAATAATGCAACCACTTTGGAGAATTGTTCATTCATACTAATTGGGACCTAGCTATATAGTACAGTGCCTAGTTCCCTCACTGTTCTGTGTTGTCCTCTGAGCATTACATCTTGTCTACATCCTTCCTAAAAGGTGGTACCCAGAACTGAAAGCAGTGTTCTAGGCATGGCCTGACAGGAGAAGAGTACAAGAAGATGATCTTCTACCATTCATCCTCATTAATAATGTTCTTTTAAAATTAACTTACAATCATGTTCACTTTTTTAGCTGCCATATCACACCTACTCATATTGAGTTTGAAGTTCTTTCCTCATCAAATACCTATATATGTGTGTGTGTGTATATATATATATATATATATATATATATATGTATATATATACATATATATATGTACATATATTTGTATGTGTATATATAAGATAGCTTTTTTAATTCATGAGAACTGTTGTGCATCTATACCTTCCCAATCCTGAAATTAGGCAATTGTTTTTTTCTCAAACCCAAGACTAAGACTTTACACTTAACTCTATTAAATTCATTTTATTACATTCAACTGATTATTCTAGTCTGTAAAAGTATTTTTGGATCCCTTTTTTTCTCTTTTTGTAAAATTAATTAATTTATTTTTATTTTTCTATATTCAATTCCATAAGCTTTTGAATTTTAAATTTTCTCCCCCTCCCTCCTCATCTCACTCCTCAAGACAGTGTGCAATCTGATATAGGTTCTACATATACATTCCTATTAAACATTTTCACATTAGTCATGTTGTAAAAAAGAAATGGAACCAATAGGAGGAACCACAAGAAAGGAGAAACAAAACAGAAGAAAAAAAAGAGCAACAGTATGCTTTGACCTGCATTCAGACTCCAAAGTTCTTTCTCAGGATGTGGATAGCATTTTCCATCATGAGTGTTTTTAAAATTCTCTTGTATCATTGTATTACTGAGAAGAGCTAAGTCTATCAAAGTTAGTCATCACACAATATGGCTGTTACTGTGTACAATGTTCTCCTGGTTCCGCTCTTCACTCAGCATCAGTCTATACAAGTCTTCCCAAGTTGTTCTGAAGTCTACTTGTTTATCATTTCTTGTAGCACAATAGTATTTCATTACATTCATATACCACAACTTGTTCAGCCATTCCTAGACTGATGGGTATCCCCTCAATTTCCAATTCTTTGCCACCACAGAAAGAGTTGCTATAAATATTTTTGTACATGCGAGTCCCATTCCCCCTAGGGATACAGCCCCAGAAGTGCTGTTGCTAGGTCAAAGGGTATGTGCATTTTTATAGCCCTTTGGGCATAGTATGGATCCCAGTTCTTAAGGCCAACATGAAAATCATGTCATCAAGCCAATTCGAGTCAACTATGAATGCTAAATTTCCCAGTATTTTGTGATCAGCAAATTTGACAAACGTGAAATCTATGCCTTCATCACATTATTGATAAAACTGTTGAACAGAACAGGGCCAAGAAAAGATTCCTGGATGGGGGCTCTTAACCTGGGGTCAATAAACCCTCACAGATTTAAGGCAATCTTTGAATTTGAATGGGAAAAAATTACATTTTTATTTTGACAAACATCTAATTGAAATTCAGCATTTCCTTCATTTATTTGTAACTATTACTCTAATTAGAAAGAACACATAGGTTTCACCAAACTGCCAAAATGATCTCTCTCTCTCTCTCTCTCTCTCTCTCTCTCTCTCTCTCTCTCTCTCTCTCTCTCTCACACACACACACACACACACACACACACACACACACACACACATTAAGAATCTCTCCTTTAGGTCAACACATTAACTAGTCAGTACTTCTAGGACATGTCATTCAACCATTTCCAGGGCCAACTAAACTACATTATTGTATATTGTACATTTTTCATTCTTTGCAAAATTACATCAAAAGATATCCTGTCAAATACAATGACAAATTTTAGGAAGACTACAAACACAGCATATCCCTGATCTGCTAATCAGATGGAAGGAAGGAAGGAAGGAAGGAAGGAAGGAAGGAAGGAAGGAAGGAAGGAAGGAAGGAAGGAAGGAAGGAAGGAAGGAAGGAAGGAAGGAAAAATGTTTGCAAGGTTTGCTTGTAATTATTGTCACTTCCCTTTATAAGTTCTTTTAAATCATCACTTTAAAATTATGTTCTAGGGTGTTGTCGGGGATTGAATTCAAGTTCACTCATCTAATTTGAAGAATTCATCTTCTTACCATTTTTCGAAAGTGGGAAAGCATTTGTCCATCTCCAGTGCTATGGTACCTCTCCCATTTTTCACTGCCCTCAAAGGTTATTAACAGTAACTCAGTAATCATCTCTGCCAATTCTCTTGGTATTCCGGAATTTAAATTCATCAAGGAGAATAAGGCTGGTTTTGTTATTATCCTTTTTTATCTTGGTTAACCACTCTCTATTAGCCTTTTTTGCTCTGTCTTAGCAATAATATTAACACATCCACCTATGAATATGAGAAATTACCAAGGGTCAATACACCTCTGGAGAAAAAAGTGCCTGGACAAACACTGCTGAATAGAACACAAAGAACCAGAAGCCTTGAAACTCTCTTTCATGTCTTTAATGTCACATTGCCTCACCATTTAATTATGTCTGTTTCCAAATACAAGATGTGTATAAGTCAGATACCTTCATTCACGTAATCAGACCTACTTCAACAATCCCGACACACTTTAAAAAGATTTCAAAAATGCAATTAACTTACTGTCTGATGATTTTAGCTCAGCAAAATAAACTCTGAAAATAAATTTTCTCTCATGAACTTAACACAGGGAAAGGATTCTGGGAAGATGATGGAGTAGGTCAGAAAACTTTAGGCTCTCCAAATTTCCTCCACAAGAAAAGACAGAACACCATCTCAAAGTGAACATAGATAGCATAAATAAACAAAAGTCCAGGTAAAGTAGTTGTTTTCCTAAGACAACTTAAGAAGACCCCAGAAAGACTAGACATTAAGGGGTGGGGGTTTGGCCTGAGTGAAATGCAAACACCTCCAGGCCTACTCCACAGAATCCACAAGTAACAAGCCCTAGGTGCATCTGGGGTAGGAGGCAGCCTCAGCCTCAGGAACTTTCCCCTCAAAGATAGTATGGGGGTCAGACAGCTGAGTATGAGAAGACTGAGGGACCTTCCACTGTCAAGGGATGCTGGGCACAGTTGTACTGAGCAGGCATGGTCCTGGGCTGTGGTTGGGGTGGGGAGAAGGAGCTGTCGTGCACCTGGTGGGTGTGGTAGCAGAGGGGGAGGAACCCTGCTGACTATGGGAACTTGTAGGACAGCAGAGTTCCTGGTTTCCATTCTAAGGCAGAGGGTGCAGTTGAAATTTGTAGACACCAGAGAGACCACAGGGAACAGTTTTGGGGGCAGTGTGGCTAGGGCCCCTGGCCATAGCATTGGGGTCGAGAGGAGTGTCCAAGGTTAGGCCCTGGGAGAGAGCTCAGAAAATAATAGTATGAAGGACCTGAGGCCTGGAGCATCTCCCAAACCTCAACTAGAATTTGATTATAATAAGCTGCTAAGAAAATAATAAAAATGAGTAAGCAAAAGAGAAAGAACCCAATCAAAAATAGCCACTATGAGGCTAGAGAAGATCTAGGTTCATATTGAGAGGAAGATAGTGGAGCTAAAAAAATAAAGCTTCTCCTTTTTCAATGAGAAATGCCAAATGGTCACAAGCACAAAAAGAATTCCTGGAAGAACTTAAAAAAGGACCTTAAAAATCAAATAAGAGAGATTGAGAAAAATTAGGGAAAAAAATAAAAGCAATACAAGAAAATTAAGAAAAGAAAATCAACCAACTGGGAAAAGAGAATCAAAAACTTAAGGAAGAAAGCAATTTCTTGAAAAACTAGAATTGGGCTAATGATGTGATAGATGACAAGAAATAATAAAACAAAATCAAAAGAATGAAAAAATAGAAGAGATGTGAAATATTTCATCAGAAAAACAACGCATCTGGTGAAGAGATTACAGACAGGCAATACAAAATTGCTGGAGTAACAGAAAAAGAATCAAAAAAAGAATCTTGATATGCTGTTATAAGAAACTATTAAGAAAAGTTACCCCCAAGTTATAGAATAAGAAAGTAAAGCAAAAATACAAAAGATCCACTGATCACTACCTGAAACAGATTCAAGGAGGAAAACTTAAAGAAATAGCCAATTTTCCAAGGTCCCAAATTAAGGAGAAAATATTGCAAGCAACAAGAAAAAAATAAATAAATTTAAATATCACAGAGGTACAATCAGGTCTACACAAGATCTAGCAGTTTCTATACTGACAGACTGCATGTCTTGGAACATTATATTTCATAGAGCAAAAGAACTGGGGTTATGACCAAGGGTAGCTTACCAAGCAAAGCTAAGTGTAATCCTTAATGAAAAAACAAAAGGATATTGAAAGACTTTTAGGTATTTGTAACAAAAACAGCAGAACTTAATGGAAAATTTGACATATGATCCAGGAGAAATATAGGGTAAATATTAAAGATCAATTATAAGGTACTTAATAAGGTCAAACTATTTACTTCTTATAGGTAAAAATGTTATCAGCACTCTTTTGACTGTCATTATTTGGGTAGTGTGAAAGATAGGCTTGGGCTTAGCTGTATATGATAGGGTGATTATAAAACATAAAACTGCATAGGGAGAGATAAAAAGGAGTACTTATCTCATACAAATGAGGGAGAGTTATATAGAAGAAGCAAGTCAGGATGGGAGGCCATCTTGCTGGAAACTTTCATCTGAAATGGGTTAAAGAGGAAACAACATATACATCGAGAAGGATATAAAAGTCTTCTAAATTTAGAAAGAAATAAGAGAGGGAGGGGATAGGATAAGGAACAACTTTTAGAAGGGTATATAGGTTAAGAATTAAAAGGGGAAGGGAATAAAGGAGAAACTCTGAGAAAAGTGAATTAAGGTGGAGAGTGGGAACAGAGGATAAGGAAGAGACTCTTAGAGGGGTGGGTAGATTAAGGAGTGGGAGGGCAAGACAGCAGGTAGAAGTAAATAAGATGAGTCAGGAGGGATAGGGTAAATAGGATGAGAAGTATAATGAAGAAAAATAGGATGGAGGAAGATACACAACAAGCAATTATAATTTTGAATGTGAATATGATGAATTTACCCATAAAATGGAAATGTATAGCAGAATGGATTAAAAATCTGAATTCAACAATATGATGCTTTCAGGAAACACAATAAAAATGAGAGATACAGTCAGAGTTAAAAATAAAGAGCTAGAGTAGAATTTAATATGTGAAAAAAAAAGCAGGGGTAGTTATGATCTCAGACAAAGTTAAAGTTAAAATAGATTTAGTTAAAAGAGAAAACAGGGAACTACACTAGGTATTACTAATATTATTTGATATTGTTTTAGACCATTTAAAATAACTAGACAGTATAAAATTCCTGAAAATATAAGTGCCAAAACAAACAAAGGAACTACATGAACATATATATAAAACACTCTATACAAATAAGTTCAGAGTTAAATAATTGGAGAAATATTAATTGTTCCTGGGTAGCCAAAGTAAATATAATACAAAAAAAAACCCATTTTATCTAATTAATCTATTTATTCCACAAAGGACTACAGCAACTTTGTGTTTGACTAATGTAAAGATTTGATTTATTGGGATAAGAATCCATAATTTGGTAAAGATTGATGAGAAACCTGGAAAGCAGTTTGGCAGGAATTGGGTACAGACCAATACATTAAACCATGTACCAAAATAAGGTCAAAATTGTTACATGACCTAGATATAAAAAGAGATATCACAAGCAATTTAGAAGAACATGGAGCACATTACCTATCAGACTCATAGAAAAGAGAATAACATACAAAGAAAGAAGAGAGAGAGAGCATTGTTGAGGTATAAAATGGATAATTTCAATTATTTTAAATTAAAAAGTTCTTATGTAAATAAAACTAATAAATCCAAGATTAGAAAGAAAACAAAAAACTGGGAGAAAACTTTCAGAGACAATCTCGCAGATAAAGGTCTCATTTCTCAAATATATAAAGAACTTTGTCAAATTTATAAGAATATGAATCATACCCCAATTGAGAAACGGTCAATGGATATGAACAAGTAAATAAATAAAAAGTGCACAGCAGAGAGCAAAAGAAAATCTAGAAGAAAGCACAAAAAAGCTGGGTAGCTTTGAAAACAATGCATAATATTTATTATATAGGTTTTCTTGATATGGAAGTTTATTATTTTATATTGAATCCTCTCATATGTTCTGCTGTGTACATGAAATTTTTTTATTTCTTTTCTCATTTTATATTTAAGTTTAAAATAAATTTTAAAAATTAACAAGAACTTAAACACAAAAAAGGAAGTCTTTAGTATTCAGAAAGAAGTGACAGATATTTCTAAATAAAATTGATTAGAAATTTAAAAAACTTGGGCTGAGAAAAAAATGGCTCAATTAGGAAAAATCTCAATAAGGTAATTACTGATAAAATATGAATTTCAAATTACCTAAATGTCTTAACTAATAAAATAAGCCTAATTGGGTAGCTCTTCCAGATAAAGGCTATTTCCTCCTTAAGGGAATCTATGGTTTTGTGCAGCATTGTGGTAAAGCCCTGGCCTAGGTATTCAGCAATCTGACTTCTTGTCCCACTTTTTCCATTTATTAGTTATGCAAGTTCAGATCTCTTCAGATGCCTGGGCCTCAAAGATGCCTTTTTAAACCCAGAATGGGGACAATGATAATACTTTCTTTATTTAAGTGATAATCTGTTGTCAGAAAAGCTTTTTTCTCAGGCACAAAGTACATTTTTATTACCCAAGCCTTCAATTAATTTTGTTTTCCAGTGCTATAACTACAGGACAAATAAATAAATTTATAATATAACAAAACAAGCTCATATGAGGTATTTGAGGTTTGTTGTTTGTTTTGTTTAACAAAAAAAAAAGCACATATGTTCCCCTCCTAGGATCAATGCCTAGTCAACTGAATCTCTAATGCCTGTTATAGAAATAATTACAGGAAAATAAGTTTTAGAGCTGTAGAAGGCCTTTAAAATCATCTGATCCAATAATTTTATTTTTCAAGTATTAAAAATGAGGCCCAAAAAGGTTCTCAAAAAGAAATCAATATTCAGAATGAATACACTAAGGCTCAGTTGAAGCCTTCATTAGCACCTCCCAAAATTTGTTTTCAATATATTATACTTACTATGCCAGGAAAAATGGAACTCAGTTTTAAAAGACTTTTAAACCAAGATAAAAACAAAAACATGCAATGCTGTTTAAAATTCATCAGAAAAATTTAAAAAAATAATGTACTTGTCTCTATCTGTTAGAATGTGAGTCCTTGAGAGCAGAGACTATTTGGTTTTCTGTTTGTATCTCAAGAGTTTAGCACAGTGCGTTGTATATAATAAGTGCTTAATAAATGCTTTCATAAAAATTTATTCATTCATGGTACCTAATAAATGTGTTATCATTCATCACTTCATTCTGGTGAAAGGAGATTTCACTGAGTTATAACAAGCATAAAAGAAAATGTAAAGTGGGAAAAAAAACACCTAGATTGAAAAAAGAAAACAATGGGACTGATTCTTACCTAATGGCATATGTAGAAGCTGTAATCATGAGGAACAACACCAACACCATGCAGACCCCCGTCAATCCAGGAACTAAAATAAATGTGTAAATAGATAAATATATGTGCATGCATTTAAACTGTTCTGAAAAAAAAAAAAAGAGAAAGAGTTGTTACTTAGAAATTCAAAGTACTTTTCTCTCTGTTGGAAATACAAATCAAAAGCCAAGCAGCTCTGTGTGCTTTTCCATTTTAACTGGCTATTTTATTAATTATCATAGTTTTGTAGACATTCATGCAAAACCTATTTCCTCCCTCCCCACTATGAGTGCTTATATTTTTCATACGGGTTCATGTGGCCTGGTGAATACATATGAATTGTTGTTACCTCTCCCAAAATACACATCACAGCCTGAGACCACAGAATGTCAGAGAAGAACTTTAGCATCTAATGGCCTTGTTGGTTTGGTTATGGTTTTCCCAGCTTTTAAATTTTTCTCTGAGCTAGCTGCTTACCAAAGGACCTCATTTTTTTTTCTAATACTTTTTGGCTATAGTACCTGAAATACAAAGCCCAATGCTTTTCAAAACAGCACCATTAAAAAAAAAACCTGGATGGGAAAAATAGATATTTTCAAACAAAGAGATTACAATGCCAGCTGTTGCTAAGGCCATTGGCAGGTCCATTTTTGTTTTGAAATGAAAAACATGCTGAAATTATGCCTTCTGACTGCCTGATGAGAGAAATTATTGCATGTGTACCAAAACTTGCTCAATATAAAAAGAAATGTACAAAATGACACTGCTTTTCAAAATCAGTAAGACAAACAACTGATGAGATCAGGCTGATGGCAGCCTAGATGGAATGGTGGGCAAAATCAAAATGGCTGATGTACTAACTCTAGGAGACAAGGACTGGACTTGCAATTTTACTTCTGTAGGAAATTCTGATTGTAGAAACATCCATTATGTAAGCAGGTTGATACTCTCTGGGCTGCTTACATCTTAAAGAGTTGTTTGCTGGCAAATTTCCCCACTAGATCAAAGTACAATTGTGAAATGTTTAATGGAATGAATAAAATCATAATACAATGTAGATAATGCAAATTTGTGGTTTTCCAAATCAACATGGTAGCAGGGATCTGTTTCTATTTGAATTTGATCTCACTGGCCAAGAGCGTTGAGAGTGTAAGTTACTTGCCCACACTCACTCAGTCAATTTATATCGGGGCTAAGGTCAACTATACCACTCCGATGTGCTTTAAAAATTAAAAAAAAAAAACCTAAATCACTAAAATGTCTATACCTTTGACCCAGAGATTCCACTGGGCAAATATTCAAAGATGTCAAAAACAGAAAGTTAATGTATATACCAAAATATCCAGAACAGCACCTTTTGGGGTAGCAAAGAATTAGGAATAAAGCAAGAATCCATCATTTGAAGATGAGTAAACAAACTTTGATAAATGAATGAATGGAATATTGCTGCACTATGAAAAAGAAATGACAAATACCGAGAATTCAAAGGAACATGGAAATACATGAATTGTTGTAGAGGGAGGAAAGAAAGGAAAGAAAGATTTGTATACATGTATATGTGTGTGTGTGTGTGTGTGTGTGTGTGTGTGTGTGTAATGACATCATCAATACAAATAAAAACCCAATAAAACAAGACTGAATATCGTGTAATTATATTGACCAAACATAATTCCATAGTAAAATTGAAAACAAACAAACAAACAAACCCAACTTTCTTCATTGCAGAAGGGGGACTATTGGTGTGGATTACTATATGTGCTTCTAGTCATACATAGTCAATGTATTTGCTGGTTTTACTGATTTATTTTTAATTCTTTCTTATTCCTTCTTACAAGGGATGGCTCAACTGATAGAGGAGGGAATATATGCAGAAATGAATACAATATAAAAACAAAAGACATAAATACAAATTATTTTTAAAATGAAAAAAATCTTAATAAGATAGCTTTTGTAGCTCATTGCTACAACACTTATAAAAGCAATCCGATGTTTAATGGGTGTGAATATTCTCATAAAATATAGGTGGAACCTCTTCCATTCCTTAGACTATTTTAAGAAACGATGGTCTTCTGTAAATTTAATGAATTGGCTCTTGACTGACAGATAGAAATTATCTTCCTAGTTCTCTAACTGAAGACTTACCTTATAGGGACTTGCTCTATAAAGTCTGCACTTCACTAGCATAGCAAGCTAGAACCTGAGGTCACCTTCATGCCAGAATAAGGCTCAGAGGATGTTAGCATTGGTTGTACCTCATTAATGCCAGTTAAACATAACTAACTCTGTAATATCAATCTCTGGTTATTTTACTTCTCCCAATAGACAATGAGTTCTTTGGGGGCATGACCTGCATGGCTTTCATATTTTTACTTCAAGCATCTAGCTATGTTGGCACATATATGGACAATAAATTTTTATTGATTGAATAATTCATTTTTCTACATAACACAAGTATCATGGATGCCTAAAAGCCCCAAGTTAGAAACCCTGGGCCCCTATATAAAGCAGGGTAATACATTGATATCAAGAGAAGTTTTTCCTCATTTTGCTTGTTTTGGACCCAGAATCAGGAAATCTTGAGTTTAAATCTGTGCTCACTTAGCTGTATAACCATGCACAAATCACTTTACCTTAGTCTGTCTCAGTTTCCTCATCTGTAAAATGAGATTTATAATAGCACCTACTTTCCAAGGTTTTGTGAGAATAAAATGTGATAATATTTGTAAAATAATTTGCCAACCTTAAAGTGCTATGTAAATGCCATCTATCATCATCATATTATTATTATCATTATTATTATTACAGAGTACTAATATCCTTCACTACCATGACTCAGTTTCCTTTTCATTCTGAAACTCTCCTCAAAGCCTGGGGTGTTCTAATCCTGGAACATCACTCCACCATACCAGTCGCCTTCTCCCATTGCTAAATCCCTTCTGGATACTTTATTTTGGCAATGAGCTTAAGCTGGTAATCCTTCATTCACCTCTGGGCTGACCTTCTGACTCTGGACTTTTCCATCATGTCCCAAGATGAGTACCTTCTCTATCACCCCACTCCCTTTGTTTTTCAGCTCCCTTTTATACGTGTTGTCTTCCCCCTTTAGAGTGTAAAATTGTTGTGGGCAAGGATTGTCTTTTTTGCTTGTATTTTTAATCCCCAGCGTTTAGCACAATGATTTCCACATAGTAAGTATTTAATAAATGTCTGTTGTCTAATTACCTGCTTCCTTCTGAAAAAAAATACCATAGAATCATGGATTATAAGTAGGAAGAAATCTTTAGTGGACATCTAGCCTAACTCCTCTTTTAACAGATGAAGAAACTGAGGCCTGGAGAGGTTAAATTACTTGCCAACATCACATAGATAGTAAGTAGAAGAACCAGAACTGAAACCCATTTCCTCTGACTATAAATCTTGTGCTTTTTCTCTTTACTAAGCTCAGGATATGCCCATCTCTAGATGGACTTATTAGCAAAACACTCAAGGTGATTAAAGTGTCACAGTAGTAAAGTAGTGGTGCCTAAGTTTTTACATATGTCACTAGGGACCTTACTGTGATTATAAGTGAAGATGGAGTTTGGCAAAGATCAAGCTAAGCAGAAACAAGTAAGCTTTCTTAATTGTAAATCATAGTCTCTCATAACCACCTCACAGTATGCCTATTCAGAAAAAATAGGCAAAATTAATTGTTGGTACCTTTTTCCCTAACCACCAGGTGCCTAGTGCATTTATGCTATCCCTCTAGCTTTCAGAAAAACCTTACTTGGCTAATTGCCCAGGACTTACCTCCTCTAAAACTCTCTCATCTACCAATGTACCACTTCTTCAACCTACTCTCAAAATTCCTATGGCCATAGAGGCACAGCTGTCTGCTATATTTGAGAATAAAAGATATTTGATTGTATTAATCTATACTAGGATATCAATGACTAACAAATAGCCCAACCCTCTACTTATTTGAAAATTTTAAATGCCTTAAACCCCAATGAACCTATAATGGCTGAAATGTCATCAGGGTAAGGGCATAGGGGACTGTGATACAACTTCTCATCACCTCCCTGAAGATAACTGCCTAAAAAGACAGACTATTCTCATTTCATATGGTACTGGCATACAGTTTTGGAGACCCTGAAAAAAATATTTGGGAATCAAAATGTAAGAAGAATTTAAACTTATGTCCACGGCATCTTGTTTTGGAATATGAAAAAAAAAAGTTGTAAACCTAATACTGCAGGCACTGATTACGTTCATAGACTTAGACATAATAATGAGGTATTCTCCATTATAAACAATGTCTATGGGTATGGAGCACTATGTATACTATCTCTGACTCCACTAAGGGGATGGTTAGTTGACATTCTTTTCTTTCTTCCTTCTATTTTCTTCTTTCTTTTTCTCACACTTCTGGGCATGAGGAGTAGGGAAATACACAGAAATAAAGGTGGTGTAAACACAAAACATCAAACAAATTTTAGTAAAGAAAAAAGATATATTCTCCTTAGATATAAAATCTCCCTCATATATTCATATATCAAGAGAAGAATGTAAATTATGCCGTTACAATGAATCAAGAAGGTCAGAAGTGGCTTACAAGTCATCCCTGTTGCCTCTGGGAAGAACCAAGCCAGAATATTAGGTTCCTATGCTTTTCATTAAAATATATAAAATAGATGACTACATGGAAAAATGTTAAAATGTTATCATTCTTATATAAAGCCAGGTTGCCCAAGAATAGCTTTGATGATAGGAGACTCTTCAATAGTCCAGGGCTTCATGCAATTAGCACAATTCATTTGAAAAGAGAAACATCTGAAATATCTCAGTATCTATCATTTGGACCTTGCAGTAGACATCCTTTTTGAAAGTTACAAGCATGTTTGCCAAGTATATATACCTCTGTTTTATATTTGACTTGGTATAAATAATTAGATGATTGTTGATATAAAGTTCTTTCTTGAGTCAAGCAGAGGAGGGATAGTGTCAGCTTGTCTGTGACACTGAAGATGAAAAACAGAAAAGCTACCAGTCTGAGTCGGCCTCATAACAGGGACTCATTTTCCAGACACAAAGGAGGGAGGAAGAACTCCCTACCCCAACTCCCCCATTCTCTGATTCACCACCTGAAGGCATGGCAAGTGGATCTTTTAACAAGGCAGAAAGAAAGAAACCAAATAGTCACTACAACATGGATCAAGTCATGACACATCAAAGTGGGCCCGCAGAGGCCCTGGCAAGTGTTTCAGGACTTCAGCCAGTGCTGCTTCTTAATCAGTTGCTTTCCTCACTCCACTCCTTCAATAATCATAAATGTGTCATCACAAATAGCATCCTGAACAATTATGTTGTGATCCTACATGGCAATTAAGGCTCCAAGAATTAGTGGAATGAGCTTTGTGAAGACAATGGAATTAGTAAGACAATTCCCCTCAGAGATCTTATTAAGAAGCAGCTCCTCCAGGTCAATCATTACTCTTGCTTGCACGTTGGAGTTCCTTATGTGCCTCTTCTACTCTTTCCCCCTTCATCGGGTCCTGTGACCTTTTAGTCAATTGTATGACTATAAAGATGTAAGGAATGATAAAATCCTGAATGTTTTCTTCTCATATTCATATCATACATGTGAAAATGCTATCATAAAGCTTTGCCTTTTTTGCTTATGTTGATCATAAGAATTTCAGATAGCATGCCCTCTTGCCCCTTGAAATTATTTTTCTTGCTTTGGGGTATAAAATAAAACCACCACAGCCAATTCCTTTACATCTAAAAGAAAAACCTATGAATCATCCTTCCATTTACCTACAACTTCTTTTTGTCTTCTTACCTTATCACCAGAATATCAATGTTGACAAAGTTTAGTTCTTTCAACGTCAATTTAGTCATTAGTAAGGAGTCTCACATTTAAAGTGGTTGGAGCTAAGATGACCTAAGAACTGTCTCATTCTTAATTACCTTCTCCCTGCTTTTCCATTTTTTTATCTATGGTCAAAAAAGCTGAGGTAACTTTTTCATAAAATATCTTCTTTGTTTTGTAGGTTGCCATGGCAAAATAATTCATTCATCCGCTAATGGCCAACCTACTAGTGACAAGCTTCACTGACTTTAGTTAAACTGGTTCTCAGATAGCAGACGGTGTCATGAGCTCTGTACTTGAAGATATTCCAATGTGGTACAAAACCTGACACTTCAGTGGTATAGTCTTCAAGAAACTGGAGACAATTACATTTTGGGATGACGCATCAAAGTAGGACTTTGCAGAGGGGAATCAAATTCTACATCTTTATTTTGAATTTAAGAGTATTCTTACCATAGTGAACCAAATTGTCATGTGTTTAATTCACTTTTAGTACCACAAGATAGGAAATAATCTATATTCCAATCCACTAGGGTCTCTTCTCATGTTTTTTTTTCCTATTAAGTGGCAAATCTCCCAAAAGAAAACAAACTGGCCTTTCAATTAATGATCAACAAATTTAGATGAAAGAGGGTATTTGTTGGTATTTGCTGAATTTGCTCACCTATGAAAAAGGTACTCTAAAATTGAAAGTCCAAAAAACTTGCAGAGATAGCTTACTATATGTTCAATTATTAACTGTATAATAGCTGATCCTAGATCATACAAGCCAGGAACTTCTCTTAGAGATGAAATTTCCACTTCATGAGATCCTTTCTGAATTACAGTAACTAAATCTACATAAAAAGAATCCAACATAGACTTGCTTTTCTACTCAACTTCCAGTAGTAAATACTTAGAAACTGGAAAATTTGGGTTTCAGCCCCGCCTCCAAAACATAATATCTGTGTGACCCTGGACAAATCACTAAACCCATAGGCAACTTACAAAGACTCTCTGAGTTGCATATCAGTTGCTGTTCTGCATTGGCAGAGTTCTTCCCTAAAAGAACCATGAAGCTATGAAATCAAAGCATCAGGTTAAAAAGTACATAAATTTATAGAAAAAAAATTTAAAATAGTAATAATAACTATAACTAATATTTATATTATATATATTATATATGTAATACAACTAATATAGCACCTGCCTACTATGTGCCAGGCACTGCGCTAAGCATTTTACAAGTATTATCTCATTCCCCCACCAACCCCAGGAGGTAAATATTATTATTACCACTTTACAATTGAGAAAACTGAGGAAAAGTTTAAGTGACTTGCCCAGAGTCACACAGCCAGTAAGTGTCTGAGTCTGCTTTTGAATGCAGGACTTTTTTATTCTATTCCCAATGCTCTACCCACTGCACCATCTAGCTGCCCCAAATGTAATATGATTTTAAATTATATTTATAAATATATATTCTATTTCCTTTATAGTTTAAGATATATACCTTTTATTTCTCATTGCATCTCTAGGGTTTATCTATAATTTTTGCAATACTTTCATGGTACCCCTCATTCTCTTCAAAACTTAGCTCAAATACCATCTTCTGTATGAAGTTCTTTGTTGACCCTATAATTGCTAATGTGCACTCTCCCTAATTGCTTTGCATTAATTTTGTTCTTGCTCAGAATAACTTGCATTTGTTGTCTTGATTATAAGGTCTTTGAAAATAGATACATTTCATATCTTGCCTTCGTAATCCCAGTACATAGCACAGTGTCTGCCAAAGAGCAGGCAATTCATAAATGTGTACTGATTGACTGATTAGTAAAGTAAATCAAATTCATATAAAACAAAAAAGAAATTCAGTTATATTTTACATGTTAGAAATTTTAAATATACAATGTCATAACCTAATTATGTGGCTATTGGGCAAAGGGATAGACAGTGAGAGCATGAACCAGCAGGGAAAATGTATCATTATGTAATTTCCCCTTTTCTTCATAAAGTTCTGGCTCAAAAAGAAAAAAAAAATGCTACTTATTCTAAATAGTAATCTTGTAGCCCAATATTCAACACTAATTCTGAAAAATACAATATGTCTTAATATTTCAGCTGAGGAATCTACTGTGATAGTGAGGACTTTATAAGGCTTCCCAGAATCTTCAAAGAAAGCAGCTGATGGCAACTTACCAGTGGTGAAGAGAAGTTTCCTGGGATCCTGAACAAAACAAAGACAAATTATTGAAAGAAAACAAAATATAAAAAGATGAATCAGGCACAATTTTTCAAAGGACCCAAAAAACATAAGCACGTGTTGGGTAGATATGACACTTCCCTTTCAGAGGGATAGTAAGTATTTCATATGTTGGAAGGGACTCTAGGAGTTCAGTGTCATAGGATATATCCCTTCCTTCAGGCATGACCTCAAAGAAACATCTTTAAGAAATCAGACATCCATCTCTGAAAGTACATTGGACTAGAAATCAGAAGATCAAGGCTCCATTTAGTAACATAACCATGGTCATCCCATTTAACCTTTGTGACCCAATTTTTTCATCTGTAAAGTGGAGATGACAATACCTGACCCATTGGCTTCACAACAGCTCAAGTGTTATTGTGAGAATCAAGTAGAGTAATGGATATGAAAGCTCTTTGTAACCTGAACGGTATTATACAACTGCATATACTCTTATTCCCATTATTAAATCCTTTTACTAATATTAATAGTTGATATTAATTTGTATTGACTTCTACTATTAATATTGTCATCTTTTCTTATGTTTGACTTATCCTTCTCATGTGGAAATGAAGTGTCTTTGTCTGTTTCTGCTTCCCTTTCTGTTTCTGTATCTGTCTATGTGTGTATGTATCTCTTTCTCCCTCCCTCTCCTCCTCTCCTTCTCTCTCTCTAAAATTAGATGACTTACCAACAGCTTTTAGACAACTTTTAGTGATATTGGCAACTACTTAATTCTGCTTGACCCATTGAGCATAAAGATAACACAGCATCCGTTCCCTTCTTCACCATTGTGTCAAGGTCAAGGACTAGCTTCAAGCAAGGCTAGTCAGAACAAGGAAGAACAAGCAGCTACTGACTTGGGGTAACATAAGCCCCAATCACACACCTCCCCTACTAGCTCACCATTTAGTGATCTAAGGTATTTGCTAAGCCAGGACTTTTTAATTATAGTAAATTAAATATATAAATAAACTACATTATGAACAATAATTTTAAGCAAAAAAAAAAGCCACCTTAAGGGCTAAAGCATCATTATCTGTAATTCTTTCATTTAATCATCACATATTAAGAGCATACTACAGGCATACGCTATTGTGCTAGAAGCTAGTAAAGGTACAAAGCTGACCTAAAATGTTTATAGTCTAAAATAGAAAGAAGGCACAAAACCCAGAGAATAATAATACACAATTATCACCTGCCATCAACATCAGTCAACAGGGTTCTGATCAAATGTCATATAGGACAGGTTAAGTTTGGAGGTGATGGAAAGCTAGAATACGCAGCCAGGGAACCAAATTAAAATACTGAGCTACCAGGGTTGGAGACATGGGGAAAAGAAGTGGGAGTATATCCCAGAGAGATATCATTTAATGTTCCATTCAGCAGGGGGCTGGGCTATTCAAGGCTCACAGAACGGAGGGCTCCAGATTAACAAAGCAAGACATGGAGATGAAGATACCCTAAACACTCAAAATATCTTGATGTTTTTAGAGAGAAAGTGCAATTCAAGAGACCTGGTGAAATTGGGCAGCTGTAGTGGAGACACTGATGCTGCTAAATGATAGGAGTTAGGAGTGAAGTCTGAGTAGCCAACACCTGGGCAGATGTGTTTACAAAGCGGATACTTCTCCAGTTCCCCTTATCTGCTGCAAGGGATCTGAAATTGTAATAATGCATATTCCTTGAACTAAAAAGGAATTTCAAAAAATTAACTGAACAAGCACATTTTACGATGCTTTAAACGAGCAGCAAGTTTCTGATTTCCAGAGAAAACCATCAAACCTCATTAAATGGCACACAAGAGTCAAAAGGAAAATATGATCTCACAGAAAACCCACCTCATCTCGATATCTTGCTGCATTTATTTCAAGGAAATCTTCATTGTAATTCACAGAGAAGTTCAGAGCATTCACCAGATGGGCAGCAACATGGACTCCTAGAAAACCCAACAAGGCCCTGATTTATTAGGAGTCTTCTGTGGATGATTTAAGTTCCACTACAAAGGGGTCAGTTGTTAAAAAAAAAAAAAAGATTCTGCTTTGACAGCTGCACTGGGAATGGAACATGATAGTTACTTAGAAGTATGATGATAAATAGGCAGCTTTTTAGTTAGAAATGAAGTTGTATCAGAAAAGGATCCATGTTGGAGAAATCATACTAGTGAATACTTATTATATTTATTTATAAATGCCATGGCAGACTGGAAAATATCAACAATAATAGCTAGCATTTATAGAACTTTAAGATTTGTAATATGCTTTAGAAATATCTCATTTATCCCCACAAACCTTGGACATATATGTTACTATTATCCTCATTTTACAGATGAAGAAACTGAGGCAGAGACCACATGGACTTGTTCAAGGTCACATAATTAACAAAAGTCTGAGACTGGATTCAAACTCAGATCTTCCTGACTCCAAGAGAAGCACTCTATTCATTGCAGCACCTAGTTTCCATTGTACCCCACAATCCCCCTCTCCCTCTACATACCCCCAACTTAAATATAGTATATTACAATGACTGATTGAGTGTCCATGTCCCACAGCAGAGAATGTGACAGAGAAAAAAAGAGGCCAGACCATCAATCTAAGGAGCAGATATTAAAGAAGAAATGCTCAAACTAATCAGTCAATCAGGAAGCATTTATTAAGTATCTAGTTGCTACAGTGAATAGAGTGCCAGGCCTGGAGTCAGGAAGACCTGAGTTTCAGTCCATCCTCAGACACTTGCTAGCTGTGTGACCCTGGGCAAGTACCTTAACCATATTTGCCGCAGTTTCCTCATCTGTGACATCAGGTGGAGAAGGAAATGGCAACCCAGTTCAATATCTTTGCCAAGAAAATCCCAAAAGGGTTCACAAAGAGTTAGACACGACTGAAAATGAGTAAAAAAAAATACATGACGGGCACTGTTAAGTGCTATGGATAAAACCAGAAGTGAAACAGTCTCTGCCTTAAGGGCTTATATTCTGATATATCCTCACACTAGTGAATTGGTAAAGATGTTCATCATTAGATCATACATTTAGAGTTGGAAGGGACTTAAAAAGGATATCAGTTCACACTCCCTCTTTATACAGATAAGGAAATTAAGGCTAAGAGGGGTTAAACGATTTGCCCAGAGTCACACAGCTGGTAAGTACTTGAGACACAATTTGAACTCAGGTCTTCCTGATTCCAAGCCCCCAGAGCTCTAGCCATCATACCACCCAGCTGCCTAATAAAGTTGAATAATTGGGGAGGTCAGCGTTGGAGTGGCTGTGGTAAGACAGGTATCCTAATATACCACCGCTATCTAAATCCTGGACGTGGCATTATTCTAGAACTACAAAGTTCCTGCTGTTCAGGAGTTTCTATGGTATATTTTCATTTTCAAACATCTTTTTATTCATTGAATCCAGCTGTAATTTTTAAAGTTTTTTTAAAATGTTGTTTCTCCTAATAATCTGCAATAAAACCATTGCCTTTCAACAACATAGACATGACCTGCTCTAGGGGGAACATTGGGTTCTTATAATATGACATGCATTAATAAAAGCAATTATCTGTGGGTCTTTACAAGGATACGTAGAAGTCTAATCTTTTTGACAAGAAAGCCATTATTCACAGTCAACAGCTGAACTCCCCCATAGAAAGTTACTATCCATAGCAAATCATAACTCTAGCACTTTTAAGGTCTTTCTGCTAGGCGAGCCTTCAACCTTATAAAATCTTACCTGAAAAGATACATATGGTAACACCACAGGTTATGTGGAAAGTTCTACTTTTATCTAAAAGCCTTCTTGTTCTTCTGCTTGCAACCTAAAATTTGAAAAAAAAATTAACAAATTCTTTTACTAAAATATAGTAACAGGCTAAACTGTATAAAATATCTAATCATATAGGGAAAAATCATTCAGCTCCTATTTTAACAATGTTTTACTTTCAGAGAATGTGAAGCAGTCAGACAAAGAGTACTATCTGTCCACTGAGCTATATCCAGTCGTCCTCATGAATACCTGGCCACTGGACCCAGATGGTTCTGGAGGAGAAAGTGAGGCTGGTGACCTTGCATAGGCCTCCCGCATTCAAAACAAAGTCAATTGCAAGTCATGTCACCATCTCCCTGATGCCATAGTCCTCTTTGAGAATGAAGGACAAACACAATTCTCTATCCTCACCTTCTTTACCCTTTGAAAACTGGAAGCCAAAGTGCAGTGGACAAGAATGAGAATCCTGAGTACAAAGTCTGAGAAGTCTTATGATAATTTTATATTTGTGACTGACTAAATTAAAAACAAAGGAAATTCAAAAAACAACGCAACAAGCTGGCATTCTGTGGTTTTCTATTCATTTGAGGTATTGCGTAGTGGGGAGCAGGCAAAGCAATCCCAAAAGAACAGTTATTTTTAAATGGTTAAAATTAAATAACTCTGTAACACTTAAGTAAATGTGGGGGGGGGGATATTTATTTATTCATCTATTTTATTTACTTAGAGCCTAGACGCAGGATTTCATTGGTTTAGGGAATTCCAGTGAGAAAATTTCCTCTCTCAGTGCAGACTGACAAGTAACTGTTCCTTGTCTTAAATTATTACCTTATTGTATGCGTTTAAATAGATTGAATGATTTATCTTAATAAATACTTACTAAAGTCCCTAACACAGGTGAGACACTATGATAAGTGTTGTGGATACATAAAGATAAAAATTACAGTGGCTGCTCTCAAGGAGCTTACACTCTAATCAAGGCAATACAGCATGTACCAAGTAAATATGATGCTATGTAAAATGAGATGAGTCAAGGAGAAGTTAAGGTAAAACTATCTAGGAAAATTTGAAGATGGATCAATCAATTATAGAGGAGTACAAATAGGTGTGAGGGATGGAGAGCAGAATCAAGGAAGGCTTCATGAAAAATGCAGCATCAGAACT
Source organism: Phascolarctos cinereus (assembly GCF_003287225.1). NCBI lineage: Eukaryota > Metazoa > Chordata > Mammalia > Diprotodontia > Phascolarctidae > Phascolarctos > Phascolarctos cinereus. Next base: position 334,074,364 of record NW_027556098.1, read on the forward strand.
GAGAAAAAAAGCATTTCACCTGATAAATCTGAGGAACGAGAGAATGGACTGAGGTAGAGAAACAGCTATCAGTGCAATTCAGCTAGAACAGAGTATGCATGAGATAAGGATACAAAAGTAGACTGCAGCCAAATTAGGGGTGTTCTTAAGGGATAAAGTAAGGACTTTATATTTGACCCTATATATAATAGGGAGCCACTAAAGGTTTTTGAGCAGGTGATTGGCATGGTGAAATGGAAAGCAAGGGAATTATTTCAGCAACTGTGTGAAGTGTCCTACACACACACACACACACACACACACACACACACACACACACACACACACACACTAAAGGCATTGGGGAGTTGTAATGTGCCTCTAGTGGTGAGAATACTCACAGAGATGAAATCATGGACTCTTAAAACATTCAAAGTATGATTGAATAGGAAAGAGACTGTAACAAAGGAAATCACTTGGGAAACTATTATAACATTCTTTAATTAAGGTGCTGGCCATGCAAAGCAGGAGAAAGAAAAGATGTATGAGTTAGGAGGTAGGATCAATAGTTGTTGGCAAATAATTGGGTGTTGGAGGAGGGAGAGAGGGAAAGGGAAGGATCGAAAGCAACATTAAAGTTTGAAGCCTTGGCGACTGAGAGAATGGTGGTTTCCTCAACAGAATCAAGAACATGAGAGATTTGGGGAACAAGTTTGTAGAAGACTGGGAAAGGAGGGGAGATAGTGGATTCAGTTTTAGACACCCAGATGAAGACAGCTGGTAGGGAGCTGAAATACAGTTTTGGGAATCATTCATAGGAGCAATAGTTGAGATCAGATGAGCAGATGAAATTGCCAAGAAAGAGACTATAAGGAGAGAAAAGCAGGGGACAGAGCCTTGCAGGACACCCTCACTTCACTTAGTAGGGCGGTTGTAGGAAGATGAACCAAAAAAGGATCAAAAAGGAGGGTTAGATAGATTAGAGTAGGATCAAGAAAGAGCAGTGCCGCAGAAACTGAAGAATGAAGATGCATCAAGGGCAAGCTGGGCAACAGTTTGAACATTACAGAAAGGTCAAAGCTGCTTAGACCTCAGAAAGATCTCATACATACATGAGGGGTGGATAGAAAGATGACGAGGTCATTGAGAGCTGGCACTGTCTCATTTAGTTTTCCAACTGGAATTTGCACTCCACAGCAACTCTGCCCCTACCTTCTGGGAGCCCCGCAGGAAGGCCAACAATGTCCGGCACATCGGTAAAAGAATAAGACTGCAGTTGAAGTTGAGAACTGATGCTGAAGCTCTGCTTAGACACAATCCTAGCTGAACAAATAAGGCAAGAGTCACAATACAATCAAAAACCAAATTACAACCATGTAACATGTATAACTCATCACTACCCCCAAATGTGTTGTATTTCTCCATATGCACTATTATGGACCTCATTTCACAGTTGTGGAAACTGAGGCAGACAGGTTATGTGATTTGCCCAGGGTCACACAGCTAGCAAGTGTCTGAGACTGGATTTTAACTTCAGTCTTCCTGACTCTAGGACCAGTGCTCTATCTACTATGCCACCTACTTGTCTTTCAGGAAACCAAAGGTAGATGAAAATAAAGATGGAATTTCTTTCTCATTTTACAGATCCCCCTAAAATGTATCCATGGACTCCAAATTACAAATTCCTGTTCCAAATGCTCTCTACTCTCTTGGTTTCCATGACACCAAATTGTCATGGTTTTTCTCCTCCTCTTTGACCCCTTTTTTGTGAGATTATCTTCCACCACCCTTTACAATTCTGTCTTTGATCCTATTACATGTTTTCTCTCTACCCCCATAATTTCATCAATTACCACCTCTATGTAGATGATTTTCAAATTCCTATTCTCAGAGCTCTAGTCTAGATTTCTGTCCACTTATTATGCTCACATGGAGATCTCTTCAGAACCTAAAACTCAACATTCCTAATACTGAACTCATCAGCTTTCTCCAAAATCTACTCTTTCTCCTGACTACCCTATTTCTGCAGATAGTGCTGTCATTCTCCCAGTAATCCAGGGAATAAAATGGTTCATCTTTTATTCTTTCCCCTCTACTTATACCTCCAAATTTAATCAACTACCAAACCCTATTAATTCCAACTAGCTTGTCCCTTCTACTCTCACTGTAGCCAACCTAATCCACACTTCAATCACATTTGACCTGGACAATTCAATTTAACAAACATCAAGAGTCTAATTTGTTAAGAACATTGTGCTAGGTCCTACTAGAAATAGTAGTAGATAAGATATGATATCTGTCTTCATAAAGCTTACAATCTAGCAAGGTAATAAGACACAAATAAAAGAAATCATAAAACCCTACATTATATAGTATTTGCATTAGAAAGATAAAAAGCAAAGCACTACATGACATCCAAAGGGTAAGGGCATTACTCCACAGAGAAGGTGGTATTCAAGTTGGGCTTTAAAGGTTGAACGGGAATTCCATGACATTTTTTTTATCCCACTCCTGACTCTGTTTCAAAACTTCTCTTTTCTCCTTAAGCCAGCTATTACACTCACTCCTTCATTCCATTTTAGCATAAGGTATTGACTCATACTTCACTAGAAAAAAAACGAAGACATCAAACATAAGCTTTTCCTTTTCCCCAATTCTAAACTTCAAGGCACTTCCACATCATCCCTTTTCTCCTTATTTGTTTCAGTCTTAAAGGAAAAAAATGGTTCATATTTACACATGTCAACCATTCTGCTTTGGTGGTCAGTGCCTCTTTCAGGAGCTTTTGAAGATGAACATCCCTTCTTTCTACCTAATTTTTATTCTTTATTCACTGATCCTTCCTTATTGCTTAAAGATATGCCCAGAGAGAATTTGTAACTTAAAATTTTAAAAAAAGAATGTTTAAAATGGTTTTTACTGTACTTGGAAAAAAATATTAAAAATATGTTCTGATATCCCTAGTAATAAAAAAAGAAAACTTCACTTGATCCTACCATCCTTTCAACCAATGGTTCTATCTCTGTCCTATCTTTCCACAGTCAAACTTTACATTTATTCATTCTTAGCTATCTACAATCTACAATGAGCTATCTACAAAGCTTGCATCAATTTTCTCACCTTTCACTAACTTCTCAACCACTTTTAAATCTGGCTTCTGACCTCATTACTCAACTGAAAATACTGTTTTCATGATCACTTGTAATCTCTTAGGTGAAAAATCTGATTGCTTCTTCTCATTTCTCAACCTTCTTGACCTCTCTGGAGAACTGAACATGTTGATCACTTCCTCTTCCTATATATTCTCTGTTGGTTTTTTTTTCCTGTAGCATTTTTCCCTGTAGATTTTTTCCTTTAGAGTTCTCCTCATAACTTTCTGTCCATTTGTTCCCAAATTCCTTTTCTAGATCATCACCCATGTTCCACTCCCCTCAGTATGGTTATACTCCACAATGTTAGCCTGGGTTTTCTTCTCTTCACTCTCTACCCACTTTCTCATCAGTTCCTCGAGATTCAACTGTGATTTTTTGTATATATCACAATATGTCGATATCTAGTATCCCTTTTGAACTTCAAGCATGTCTCAACAGATGTCTCTGGAATATCTCCAACTAGATGTACTACAAACATTTCAAACTCAATATGTTGAAATAAAACCGATTCTTTCCCCTAAAACCTTCTCAATATGTTTGTTGATTTTTATTGATTGATTGGCTAAAAATTATCTTAAGATTTTCACTCAAAAACCCTCAGCAGTATAGAAGTAATAAAACCAGATAGTGAGTTTTACCCAGGAATAAGTATTTTATGCCCAAGTTTTACCCAAGAATAAGGTCAGGAATAATATAAGGCCAGGTGGGGAATTCTAAGATGACAGCTAGCTAATATCAAATGGCAAAACTTGGGATCAAGCATGAGCATAGAAATAACAAGCCATGCCAGGGAAGATGCAAAAAACGAATAGGAGTAATTGTATCAAATACGAGGAGGGTAAACAAAAAATTTAACATGATTGAAAGTAGAGAAGAGAAAGAAGAACAGGTTGTGGATAGACACTAGAGTTTGAGCATATGATCTTAGAAGTATTTTGATATCTTTGAGCTAGTGAAATTTAAGACGTGACTGTGTTAATGTTTGGCTCAAAGTGGACCAGTGGTGCTAAGGAGATTAAAGATTGCACTGGTAGAATAACATAATGTTTGCCAACATAAATGATCAAGTCTTCTTAAATAATGGCAACAGATAGGATAGAGAAGAAACTGAATCAGGAATTAAATTTCTCCTTTTACTGATTAGAGCCTTCCTTGAATCATGGCAATTTTTGTACACTTCTTCCTCTCCCCTCCTTCCCTGAATACACTGTAAGATCTTGTGTAAGGACTGTTTATGTTATTTCATTTTTGTATCCCTTAGGCCTAGTATGAGTTGCGCATTATTGTTCCTAGCAGTTAATACATTAATTGAATGTAGTAAATGCTTAATATATATTCAGTTAAATGTATTGAGCACTTTATATAGATTATCACATTGATCTCTATACAATGGTAGATAATGCAAAAACAATAATCCCAATTTTATAGGTAAGAAAAATGAGGCTTAAAGAGGTTAAGAACCTCTTCCAAGGCCATAGAGATGAGAAGTAACAGACAGAATTTTCAACACTGGTCTTTTGATTCCAAGTACATTACCTAACATATGCCATAAATTCTTCCAGAAGAAAAATATGAGACATTCAGGCAATAGATGGCTACCTGGTAACACACACACACACACACACACACACACACACACACACACACACACACACACACACACACACACACATCTACCTAGTCATATGATAGGTTCTTTGATTGAATGAAGAAGAGGTATATCTTGGGCATAAGAGCCTTTGTCATCTCACATACCAAAGCCTTCCCTTCCCATCCACTGGAACAATTCAAAAGCCCATGCACTTCCCTGGAGCTGGATCCACATATACTCTTTTAAAGGTTAGTTCGAATAATCAGACATGCTCACCATGCAAGAAGCCTAAGGATTATTAGCTAGGTGCCTGGATTGACATTCAGCATTTACTAGGCTGCTTTGTAATGTCTTTCTGAGGTCTTCTCTACTAGACTGTGTAATCTGCTCCAGGCCGGGAACTGAGCCTATCTAATAAGTCTTTGTATTTCCAGTGTTTCCCTCAGAGTTCTGAACTGAGAAGGAAGGTAAGAAATAGTGAATGATGATGAGGGAAGTTGTCATGACCTCACTTTTTTTTGCAAGTTTCTAAAGCACAGAGAGCAGAGCCATAAGCCCAGGCAACTTGATGAATTGGAAGCCTGTCAAAGATTATAGTGTGTGTATATTATATATGTATGTGTGTATGTATATTTACATATACACAGATACATATACACACAGACATACATACATGTATTTGTGGAAAGGGAGAGAGAGAGAGAGAGAGAGAGAGAGAGAGAGAGCGCTACTACAAAGTTGTGTAGTGGATAGAACAGTAGGCCTTAAGTCAGAAAAACCTGAATTCCACCTCAGACACTTACTAGCTGCATGACCCTGGGCAAGTCACTTAACCCTTTTGCCTCAGTTTCCTCATCTGTAAAATCAGCTGGAGAAGGAAATGGCAAACTACTCTAGTATTTTTGTCAAGAAAACCCCAAATGGGGTCACAAAGAGTCCAACATTACTGAAACACCAACAGTATATGTGTATATATGTATATAGAAATATATATATATTTATATATGATAGTAATAGCTCACAGTTACAACATGACATAGATTTGAAATAGGAAGGGACCTCAGAGGTCATCTAGTCAGTTCTCAACCCCCCCATTTTAAAGATAAAGAAACTGAGGCCACAGAGGATAAGTAATTGCATAAGATAACAAAGGTAATTAGTGGTAGACCTGTGACACAAAACTGGCCCCTCTGACTCTCATTTTCCTCATGACTTATCTGTGAGATATTCAGATGTATTATTACCCAACTAGATGGGGAAACTCAGAAAGAACTTGAAGGTATTAAGTGACTTCAGAGGCGGAACTTCATTTAAGGCCACAGAGATAAAAAGTAACAGATTGAGGAATTATGCAGTGGATAGAAAATGGACTTCAAGTCAGAAGATGTATTAGAACCCCACCTCTAGGAGTTACTAGCTTCGTGATGAAGGAAAAGTCACATTTAATCTCTTAAGATCTCAGTTTCCTTACCTATATAATGGAGATAATAAAATCTTCATCAACTTTACAGGACTGTTCTAAGCAAGGTATTTTGCAAACCTTAAATATGAATCATTATCATCATTACCATTATTGTCCACCATCATCACACAGCTATTAAGCGGAAGGCTAGGATTCCAGAATTTCAACTCAGGCTCCAAGTTCTGTGCTCTGATCAGATAACCTGCGGTTTTCTATATTATGTGATACTTCTACTCTTCATTGGCAAATAATTGAGAGCTTATCATAAGAAGCCCTTTTGCAGAAGCAAGCCTAAAAGTAGATCAGATCCCCACAGGAAAAAGAAAAAATACTCAAAAAACCCTATAATCAGTTCAGAGCAATTAAATTAAATTTAAATGAAAAATAACTGTATCACCCAAAAATAATTTCCACAAAGATCATGCAACCATATAGGCATAAGAATGACAGAAAAAGAGAGTTCTCCCAAGATGTTTAATAAAATTATGGTATCTTTGTAATATATGAGACACACAACAATATCTACAATGAAACCATTACAAATTAAACCATAACAAATTGCTAGCTAGGTGAAGGGAAGAGAAAGTAGGAAGAAAGAAGAGGAGGAAAATGATAAAAAAAAAAGTATTCATTTGAATTATCACTTGAAAAAATTCCAAGAGTGTATTTTAAAGATGTGCAGAGAGAAACTTTCCTTTCCCTGATATCCATTGAAAATGGAATTATTGGGGTAGCTAGGTGGCACAGTGGATAGAGCAATGGCCCTGAAGTCAGGAGGAACTGAGTTCAAATCCAGCCTCAGACCAAACACTTGACACTAGCTATGTAACTCTAGGCAAGTCACTTAACCCCAATTGCCTTAAAAAATGGAACTACTGAAATCTTAAAGTTTACTGATGATGGCAACGGAAATATAACATCCTAATACTGGTCTCAATGTCCCAAAGTCAGCAGGGACCATAGGAAAACATGTGGCCATCACCATTGGGCCAAAAACAGCTAGAAACGAGGCATCATGGTGTTATGGGAGCTTCCTCTCAGCTTAAAAAGTATGACTTATTTGGCTAGAAAAAAAATGAGGCTTCAGTTCCTTGACAGGATACTTAGGTTCACCGTGTTCCATGACTACAAATTACCCCATTTACTGATCTGGGTCAGTCTGCTTCACCTTAAAATAAAAGTATAGCTCTTTGTTGTATACCACATAGAATATTCCTGGGCATAGTTTCTATTTACCATGTACAATTATGGTTGGGAAGGCCAAAATTCCTATAAGTATCTCCCATGGAGCAAGTTCACGACCGAAAATGGAGAACTGAGACCACAAAAGTTGACTGCCCCCATTAACAGTCTCCAATTTTACATTCATTCTTTGTATACTTTTACACATAACCACACTGTCTTATTGCTCTTACTGCCCTTGTCCCTAGCCCTATGTTCCACTGTGGCTCACCTCTGTCTTATGCCCATCATCCCAGTACACTGACTGGCACTTATTTGTGAGTTGTAAGTTAATGTACCAGGCTATTGGAATCCAAAGGCAATTTTTTAAAAATCTTTGCATTAAAACAACTAACATGCTTTAAGGGGCATATGTGTACACAGATAATTTTTTTTTATTTGAAAAGGGAGGGATCACTAACAACTAGAAGGCTCAAGATAATTATAGGAGGTAGCACCTAAGTTGACATTTCCTTAAAGTAAACTAAGAAGTTTAAAGGAAGAGCCAAGGAAGGAGGGCATTTCAGGAATGCAGCCCAGCTTGTGCAAAGAAGTGGAGGAGGGAGAAGGACTGCTAAATACTGGAAACATCAGTATGTGAGTTTGGTTATAACATGGAGGTTTTGAAGGGAAACAATGTGAAATAAATCTGGAAAGGTAGGCTTCAGCCACGTTATAGAGGAATTTAAATACCAAGATGGGGAATTAGCATTTTACCTAAAAGCTAATCTTGGGAACCAAGATTCTTGAACAATGAGGGACGCAGTCAGACTGTTCTTTAGACTATACTGTTAGGTATGTAGAGGATGGAGAGAGAAAGAGAAAAACGAGATCTACGAACACCAATCAGGTGGCAAGAAGTTCCAAAGAGTGTACATTCTAGGTCCTCATAATAAAATGTGTTCCACTAACCTCATCTAGTAACTGAGAAAATGTTATTACTTATAAAAGACTACTTAGCAGAATAAGCAAAACTAATTAAAGCTTATCAGTACCATTTCAGCCAGCAGAACATTTCAATAACTAGGCAAAAGTGACTTTTTCAACAGCTTTAAAAGCAATTTCTGAATTAAGATTTTGTTCATTTAGCAATCACAAGCAAAGTTTTTTAATGCAAATTTTTATATTCAAAGAATCTCAAACAGTTGAAAATGTATCCTAAAGACACTTTGTAAAAGAACTTTTGATCAGATCTGGGTAGAATGGTGAGAAACAAGGGATATGAAATGAGAACAACAGCACTCATTATCTGGAGGGCTTTTTCTACTCCTGAGCAAATGAAAACCATTCTACAGCACCTCTAACAAGGTTTTCCCTTATTTATTTTCCTTCCTGTTCCAGTTTAATTTCCCCCTCATTTGGAAATGAAGTGGAGAGATTTTTTAAAAACAAAAATGAATATAGCAGAAATTTACCATTTCACATATAATGCTCTTTGTTCTTTTGCATATTGAAATGTTTGTGTTTATTGCTGATTGTTACGTTCAGAAAAGCAAAGAAGAAAGGGGAAGAGAGTGAAAAAATTAGAATGGAGACATGGAAATCATAATGCCTTCCTTTTTTCCTCTTCCACATCAAGCCTGGATTTGTTAGTTGCTATTGTTGCTTTTCCTTTGATGATTCTGAATGACAAGGACTTTATCAATACCTTTGACACTCAAACTGAAGAGTAAAGCAGCATGGCAAAGGGAATAGTAGACTGGACTAGAGGTCAGAAAGACCTGGGCTTGAAAATTACCTCTGACACTAGTTGCATGACATACAGTAAGTCTGTCAACTTTTCTGAGTCTCAGTTCTGATATCTGTAAAATGAGGCAGCTAGGTGGTGCTAAAATGCTAGACCTGGAGTGAGAAAATCGTGAGTTCAAATCTAGTCCAAGGCACTTATTAGCTAGCTGTGTGATGCTAGGCAAGTTATTCAATTTCTATCTGTCCCAGTTTCTTCAAATGTATCATGGAGATAATAACAGCACCTTCTGCATAGGGTTGTTGTGAGGATAAAATTAGATAATATTCGTAATGAACTCTGAAAACCCTAAATGTTACATAATGTTAGCTATTATTGTTATTATAAATATTTTTATTGTTAAACATGAATGATAACAGCATTTGCCTTCTTGGATTATTGTGAGAATCAAAGAAGATAATGCATGTAAAGAGAATGTCATCTTCCTCACCCCCATGCCCAGCACAGTATCTGATACATGGGACTTGTCTGCTTTAAACTTTTTTTTTTTGGCAAGGCATTCAGGGTTAAGTGACTTGCCCAGGGTCCCAAAGCTAGTATCAACTGTCTGAGGTGGGATTTGAACCCAGGTCCTCCTGACTCCAGGGCAATATTTTAGCCACCTAGCTGCCCCTGCTTTAAACTTAGTTAGGCAAAAATATTGTATTATTCCCAAGGCATTGGGAAGAGGCATTCTTGTAAGTGTGTTGTAGTAAGCAGTGATAAAGACTTAGCTTGCCCTCAGATAAGGATGTCAGTGATAACCAGAAAATAGGAATAGAGCAAAGTATATAGTTTGCATTTTTTCTACACAGTCAAGTCTTATTAAATGCTCATTGATTTTAAATTTTAACAAGATAAAAATGATAGCTGTTATTTCAATATGAATGTCAATGTCCCTTCACTAAACTATTATCACAACTTTCATGGCTCAAGAATTCAACTCAGAAACATTTACTAAGCACCTATAAAATGGAAAAGGGCTAATTCAGGTACACTGCTTGAACTAGCTATTTGATGCATCCCAATTGCCTAGGTAACCACTGATGCTCTTAGCTCAGGGCAAACTGAGTGTCATACTGATTACCACAACTAATAATAACTAATATTTGTGTAGCATTTATGTTTTGTCTTTTACATAGATTACTTCACTTGAGCTTTATAACAACTGTGTGAGGTAGAAGTTATTATTCCTATTTCACATTCAGGGAAACTGAAGCACATAAAGGTCAAGTGACTTGCCCTGGGTTATACTGCTAGTGAGTGTCTGAGACAAGATTCAAACTCAAGTCTTCCTGACTTTACTGGCTCTTTACACTGTGCCAGCTACCAGATTGCACTATGATAGGAACTTTTCAAAGAAGATCATCCTTTGGGACTGATACAACACTTCCTCAACTAATTTTAAACCAAACACATGTTTAGTGCACCATCTGTGAGTATCTTGGTCTATTCAACACATGTTTTCAATAAAAGGAGAATCCTTCAAACATGAATAATAAAGACAATATCATGTCTGCGTACTTGTTATGAAGTCAGCATAGAGTGACACTATTTTAAGAAATATGAACTGTTTGTGGAAGTCAGATGTTTTTCTTGAAATAAAAGTAGTAGGGCTTAAGGGAACTCTAAATTACTACTGGCAGAACATCATCTCTTTTACACAGTGTTTACTATCCTCACATGAAATACTGTTATGGAACAGGGAAAGGGCCAATGTAAAAAGGAAGCCTATTTTTTAGGAAGGCAATAATTTGTATAACTGGTAAATAAAATAATTAACATTTTAATCAAAGTAGGCAGTCCTAGAGATGAAAGTTTAATAAACATCCTAAATAGAGGAAAAAATATGATTGTACTAGATACATAAAAGCATCATTTCCCCCTTCTCACCTAGAAATCATCTGCTTTTTTTTTTTTTGGTGGAATGGAGATTTTTGTATCGTCAGGAAACAGATCAGGAGTTATCTTTTTTGATCTGGCATCCCCTAGTGGAGAATTTTCTATATGCTTTTTATAAGAAATGTTAGTTCGTGGATTTTAGATGATTTAATTATGCCTTGAAAGATTTTAAATAAGCTAAAAAACTATCATGCAGAACTCTAGGGCATAAGGTTTAAAAATAACACATACACTTCCCCTCAAGTGACAGTTCCCTAAAGGAAAACCTTAATAAACTCTCCTTCAGTGAATGAAAAAGTAAAAGATTATGGTGTATTCCACTTCTGACTACTGTGCCATACACATTTACATTAGTATATTAATTAGACTTCACAATAATTTAAAAAGCTAATGGGTCTAAGGCTGGGAGAGATGCACAAGGGTCCAAGAAGGGGAAGATGACAGCTCTGCTATATTCTGCCATGATCAGATGATTTTTAGATACTAGATTGTAGGAAGCACACATATAAGCTAGAAATATCAAGATGAAGCAAGTAGAGGTGATGTCATGAGGATTATTTGAAAGAACTAGGAATATGTATCCTGGAAAAGAGAAAATTTCATAAGGGCATAAAAACTGTCTTCAAGAATTTGAAAAGCTATCATATGGAAAAGGAATTGTTCTACTAAGCCTTAGATGGCAGAACCAGGAGCACTTGGTAGTGGGTGATTTTAGCTCAATGTTAGAAAAACTGACCTATAATATAGTGAGGCCGTCCCCAAAACAAAATGGCCAGTCTTAGCAAGCAGTGGGTTCTTTGTCATGAGTGAGTGGTCTTGAAGCATTGGCTGGGTGAACATTTGTAGGAAATGTTGCAAAGATTTTTACTTAGATTAGTAGAAGAATAATAGGAGATTCAAGTACTGGTTGGAATAGATGATCTCTGGGGTACTATCCACAGATACTATGATTCTACAAATTGGTTTAAAAAAAACACTAATGGGGTAGTGGAGGTGCAAATAGTTACAACCATTCTAGAAAGTAATTTGGAATTAGGCAATTAAAGTGAATAAATATCTATACTCTTCGACCCAGAGATTCTACTGTTAAGCATATGGTCCAAGGAGATCAATCACAAAGAAAAAAAGCTCCATAAATACCAAAAATATTTACAGCGGTACTTTTTATGAAAAAAAAAAACTGGGAACAAAGTATATGCCCATCAATTGGAAGGAAATGACCAAGCAAATCATGATGGATGAAATTAAATAGAACATTGCGAAGCTATAAATGAAAATACAAACATAATACAGAATCACAGAAAGACTTACATGAATTGATATAAAGTGAAGTAAGAAAAGCCAGGAAAATAAAATACACAATGACAATACAGTAAATAGAAAGAACAATTCTAAAACAATCAAAACAGGATGATACAAAATTAGGAAAAAAATAATCTTAGATAAGAAAACTGTTTAAGAAACTTCCAATCCTGATTTTTACAGAAGGATGGGGGTATCAACACGTTTACAGCACCGCACATAACATCAAATTTTTTTGATGTGTAGATTGATTTTGCAGCTTTTTTTCTCTTCCTTTTTTTTAAAATTTAGATTTTTTGCTCTAAGAGATGACTCTCTGGGAAAGGGGAGAAGCATAGGGGAAATATAGGCAATGTAAAAAACCAAAAATATCAATAAATGCTGCTTTTAAAGAAAAAACAAAGTTCTTTGCCATTTCCCTGGACCTTAATACTTTGGAAAATTTAGCTGGACGAATTTCTCACAAGAACTCACTCCTTTGTGATCTGATTTCCTTAGTTCAGGGGAAGAGTTTTTCTTCAGCAGGGTAGGGAAGCAGTGGAAAACAGGAGAGTTAAACCTCACTGATCTGGAATAAGAAATGAACAATGTGAGGATCAAGCTGGTAGGAATGAAATATTAAAAGACTCACAAAGTCCTTCAATACTTTGAGTAAATCCTTTAGGGAAGAATTTAGGGAAGTACGAGGAAAAGAATCATTTGTACAGGAAAGACTTAGTACAAACTTAAACCAATGGAAAAAAGTGCCCTCACCAATGAGATCATGGATCTCCTGAAGGTATCACAGTATAATTTAAAATAGAGAAAGAAACATCAAGCAGGACGGGAGAACAGCCCTATCTAAAATAATAGAAAGCATAAACTTTCAAGTGTTATTTTTTTTTTGGGGGGGGAACACAATTCTAATTCTCAAGTACAATATTAAAGAGGGCAGAGTGAAAAGAGAGCAAGCCTGGAAGTCAAAAACTTCTGGGATGCTGAATATACAGCACCTGTGACACACATTGTCTGTGTGGCCCTAAGCAAGTCATTTAACCTCTCCTGCCCTTATTAATTCTGTAAAACTCTAAGTTATACAGAGAAGGTGCCAAACCAAATCAGCAGAGGGCATTTCCTCACCCAAGAGTTAATTATACAAATAAAATTGGATTTTTTGGTTCTATTGCTATACCTAAGTATAATGGGTACAAACTAAGAAATAGAAGTGAATTTCAATTTATATCAGTCAGTAGCAGACTCCAAGAATCAGCTGTCTGCATTGCACAAAGTTGGTGAAGGCTTTCATATGCCCCAGATGAAGTGTGCATCCTATATGAGTCTTTACAGAAACACATAATACCTCATTGTCTCCAAAAAAATTACATAACAGAGAATATAATTTTCATATCTTTTAAGAGTAATATTAAACCTTCTCTCCTTGAATGATTCTCTTCTATTTGACTTCAAAATTTCAAGAATTATATAATATTGGCAATGCAGCTTATGACTATATGACAATACCTGAAAAGTCCACTCTAGGTTGCATGCTAGGAAGCTACTTATTTTCCCCCTCAAATGTCAGCTCACACCTTATATTTCAAATGTAATTATTTATAGTCATACAGTTATAATATCTGAGTCATCGTACACGATTAAATTGCTTTTCATGATCAAGTGGGTGTTAGTGGCCTTAAATGCTACTCTGATTTAAATTTAGTTTAATTGACACTAGATGGCACTGTTGCTTGTTAACTATCAAATATTCTAAGTCTTTAAAAAGTAATATTTGAGATTTTTATATAACAATCCGCTTTTAGGAAGAAATACCCTTTTATTCATTGGCAGACTAACTATGAACAAAACATTACTTAGGGGAAGATACCACGCTGGGCAAGATGTAAAAATTAACATTTGTAAAATGAGACGTATCCTAACTTCCCAATTGTATTCTTGTCAAGGAACAAATGGCATAATCCTTGGGATGATAATTTGTAAACTTGTTATACAACAAATTTTCTAGATCCACCTAGGCACACCCATGCCTTCACTCTCTTCATTTTCAATAAACTGGAATATGTTTCCAATAAGAATGGAAAGAAGCTAGTTCAGCTGCCCACTCCATTTGGGAAATCACTTTCATCAGAAATTTTGGCAAGTGTTAATTCAGGTATGATTGAATATTCCCATGACAATGATATAAAAATAACCCAAGGGTGAACTGTATAAATGCCATTATTAGGCATCTCTGCCAAAAATATCTTCCTAATATTAAGCAGAAATCTTTTTGCCTTCAATGTTCTTTCATTGGCATTAATTCTCCTGACTACAGACATAAAATGCCTCTAACTCTCTTTTACATGGTTTTAAAATTTCTAGGATTTGGAATTTAGGGCATGGTGAGTACTTCTACATGACATATTTGGAGTAATTAAATTTGGAGTAAGTAAAGTGGGTTACAATGCCTACCTTAAGACCTCTCTTTTAAGACCACTCCATACCCAGTTTATACTCCATTGTTTTGTTTCAGTTATCTTGATGGGCTTTGACCACCAAAGATTACAATCAGTTGTTATTTCCCTTGCTCTATACATTATAATTTTGTGTAGCCAAGGCTGCATTATCTTTTTTGGAAGCCAAATAAACTACTGAGTAGGCTTGAACTTACAGCCAATGAAAACATCCAGGTACTTGTCATGTGAATTTCTTGTAAAAATCACTCCTGTACTTGTACAATTGATGGTTGAACCCAAGTGATGGACTTCATTAATACCTCTGTTAAATTAAACTAAACTAAGTGTGCACAGAAGAAGTCCAATACTAGATCTAACACATTTTCAAGGATATTGAGAAATTTATTCTCAAGAAATGTGAAAGAAGAAGGAGATACCTTTGATTAATGTAAAAAATTTCAGGCCTTGTTACCAAAAACAAGATTACCAAAAAATATCAATAGTTACTGTTTCATATTCCAGTGCCTTTTTCTTCATCCCTATAAAATGTCACAATAGCTTACCCATGAAAGAGTGGACAGTGAATAAAGAGCTGTCCTAGGAGGCAAGAACATCTGAGTTCCTTGGACACATATAGACTATGTGGCCCTGGGCACATCACGGAACCTCTTAGTGTCCCAGGCAATCCTCTAAAACTAATAAGTGCAGAATAGTTGAAGATCTGCATTGTTAGGGAGAGTTCCTCATGGTTAGCTCCATATACCATGAAATCACAGGTCCATATCAAGGTGCCCCACCTAAAAAAAAAAAAAAAACCCTACACATCTAGCAAAGGTACCATTGAAAAGAGTAGAGGAGGGGCAGCTAGATGGTGCAGTGGATAAAGCACCAGCCCTGGATTCAGGAGGACCCGAGTTCAAATGTGACCTCAGACACATCACGCTTACCAGCTGTGTGACCCTGGGCAAGTCACTTAACCCCATTGCCTAGCCAAAAAAACCCAAAAAGAGTAGAGGAGAGAATTGATAGGGTTTCATAAAATTATTCAGCAAATCACACCCTTTAAATTCAGACAACTAACAAAAAGGTGCAGAGAATATAGAATCCAATACATTATTGTTTGCTAAAAGCACTTTACATATAGTAGGTACTTAAGAAATATTTGATGAATTATATTATCTGCTTTTTTAAAAAAGCATTTAATTTGGTCATTAAAAAAATTCCCTTAAAGGCTCTTCTTCTACAAGGCATCTCCCATGTATCTGGTAATATCAGAGATAACTTTGATGACTGATTATTTTAATCAAGAACATGACAGGAAGACGTGTGCTCACCAACAGTGTTTGTTACTGTCTTGAAAGATGTCTAACATAGAATTTAAATCAAAAGAAATTCCCCATTAATGGCAGCCAAGTAGAGCTTTAATGTAGTTTGTTCTTTCATAACTTTTAATTTTTTTTCTTAAAATATTTACATTGTTAGAAATATAAATTTTATTGTGGCAAAATGGCATAGTAGATAAAGAACTGCCCTTGAAGCCAACATGATATGGATTCAAGTCCTGCCTCTGAGAAATTCTGATTGTGTGACTCTGGACAAGTCATTTATATTGTCAATGCTCTAGGCCAGAAGGGTCAAACTCATGATGGAAAGGCCATAATAGGGCTTGAACTACATCAAAATGTCATTGGGAAATATTTAACAAAATATAGAACAACATAGATAAGGTTAATTTGTAGTTTTTTTCAGTCTAAATATGCCAGTAGGTACTGTTTTTACTCAGTTTGAAACCACTACTCAAGGCAACTCTCTAAGACTACTTATTGGCATATTGGTAGGAGTTTTATCAATGGAAATCCCTTATGCCAACCAAATCACAAGTCCAGTGCCTCATTATCTCCTCTACTTTGCCCATTGAAAAAGGAAGAAGTCAAGGCTCTTTTTTTTTTAATCAGACTGTGTCACACTTGAATCGAACTATTCATCAAATAATTCGTGGGTACCTACTCTATGCAAGGTACTGTCCTAGCCATAAGGGTGCCAAGATTTTAAAAAGTAAGTCCTCATAGAGCTTAACTTCTACTAGGAAGTAAAGAAAAATGGGAGAAAGAATTGTATGCTATTGTACAGATGTGCAAATATATAGATATGTACAATTCAAGAAAGAATATGATGGAGGCAAAGAGAGATCCAAATAAAATACTCTAGAAAATTTTTTTAAAAATTCTTTTAACTAAAGGAGAGGAAAAGTCTTCATGGCTTATGTAGCAACTAAACTGAGCCTTAAAGGAAAAGGAGTCTGAAAAGCAAAGATAAGGAAGAAGTACATTCACAGCCCTAAGAGGTTAAATGACTTGCCGAGGGTCACACAGTGTGTGCCAGAAGCAGGACTTGAACCAAGATTTTACTGTTTCAAAAGGTAGCACTATATCCACTCCAACTTTTTTTACAGACACTTGTCCACGTCCCCCCTTTCCAGGGGAAAAAGGTCAGAATGTATTAGTCAGTCAGTCAATAAACATGTATTAAGTGCCCACTATGTGCCAAGCCAAGTCACTTAACCTTGCTTGCCTCAGTTTCCTCATCTACAAAATGAGCCAGAGAAGGAAATGGCAAACCATTCCAATATCTTTGCCATGAAAACCTCAAAATGGGGTCACAAAGAAGAGTCTGACATGACTGAAATTACATAACATATCAGGCACTGTGCTAAACACCCGGGACACAAAGAGATGGAAAAGATGGTCCCTGCCCTCAAGGGTCTCACAAAAAGGGAAGATAACATGCAAACAACTATGGACAAACAAGAAACACACAGGAAAAATTAGAGATGATCAACAGACAAAAGGCAGTAGCATCACGGGGAAGTAATAGAATCAAAAGATGATATGGTTGAATTAGGGGAACACCAGGTAGTCTAGTTTGGCTATAACATAGTACATAAAGGGAAGTAATATGTAATAAGGATGGAAAGATAGATTGGAACCAAATTGTAGATGGATTTCAGTATGTGCACGTGCAGGCAATAGTGATCACTCTGTTAGTCAAGCATTTATTAAGTACTTCCTACTTGTATAAAGTACAAAAAATTCAAAGGAGGGCAAAAAAAAGTCCTTGCCCTCAATGAATTTACAGTCTAATAGTGGAGATAGCACATAACTAGGTACATATAAGATATATACGGAGTAGATAAAAATAAAAGGAAAGGGGAGGAATTATCAGCTTAGGGGATCAAGAAGGCCTCCTGCAGAAGGCAGACTTTGAGCTAAGTTTTGAAGGAAGCTAGAACAGAAAATAATAGGTAAAGATGAGGAAGAGATAATTCTAGGAATGGGGAAAAGGCAGAAAGCAAAGATACAGAAATGGTAGGTGGGTGTGTGGTGTTCAAGGAACTATCAGTAAGGCAAGGTAGCAGGGCTGCGTCATAGTGTATAATACAATCGTACAGTAGGAACCCAAGACCTAGAAATATGGGACTTCTGCAAGATCACAGCTTTCTGTATATCTTTAAAATGGTAGTTTAGAGTAGAAGCTTTATTTAGTAAGGTGCTTTCATACATTTTGAGGGATATTCACAAGGGAAAGCAGAAAGCTGATGTACAAGCCTGAGAGGGCAATGTATAAATTTCTATACAGAGTCAACTAGTTAGCATGATTTCTCCTGGCAATATTACTGATGCTCTGGAAAGATAAAGATATAGCTGTTTATTGATCAAATCTGAAAATGAAAACCAGAAAAGATAACAAACACATGGTACAGAACGAGTATCCCAACAGATCTGAAAGAGACACTTTCATTATTTTGACTCCTGTCACTTTTTACTGGGGGGAAGGGCACTGGGGGTGGGGAGATCTGTAATTTCATTGTTGTATGGAACTCTTGGTAAGGAGACTTCTACTAATGCAAAAGTTCAAAAACAAGTCTCTCCTGACTTCCAGTTCAGCACACTCTCTGTTATACAATGGTGAACCATTGAAATAAATTAAGAAGGAGCCGTCAGATATGTGAGGAAACCAAGATAGAACATTTTCACAGAAATCAAGGTGAATGAGAGTATTCATGAGAAGGCAGTCAGAAAGCAGCATCAAATCTTCTGGAAAGATCATATATGGTGGAAGAAAAAATATTGTATTTAGCCATTAAAAGGTGACATTTGAGAACAAAAGTGAAGAGGTAGAATCAAAAATCAGATAAGAAAGGTGAGAGAAGTGAAGTAGTAAGGAAATGAAAGACAGTATGACTGTAGATAGCATTGGACCTGGGATCAATAAGATTTGGGTTCAAACCACACCTCAGGCAGGCATTTACTAGCCATGAAGACCACTGCCAAATTACTTAATCTGTCAGTTTCCTTAGATATAAAATAAAAGAGTTGAGCTTGATGGCTTCAATTGTCCTTTCCAGCTTTAAATCTACAATCCTACAACTTGGATGTATTGAGCATAGACTCTATTCTATGATCAGAATTCTCAGGGCAGCTAGGTGGCATAGTGGACAGAGTGCCAGGCTTGGACTCAGGAAGACTCATCTTCCTGAGTTCAAATTCAGCCTCTGACACCCACTAGCTGTGTGATCCTGGACAAGTCATTTAACCCTGTTTGCCTCAGTTTCCTCATTCATAAAATGAGCTAGACAAAAAAATGGCAAACCACTCCAGTATCTTTGCAAAGAAAACCACAAAAAGGGGTCACAAAAACTCAGACATGATTGAAAAATGACTAAATAACACTTTCTATGATATTCATAGTAAAAGGGAAGAGAGTTATAAGGATGGTTTGAAGGGATGGAAGGACCACTGTTGTTATGTTTTTCAATTTTTTTAAGGGATAAGAGAGATATAATCATGATTTTCCTTCAAAAGGATCTTCTTCCTAACCAATAGGCTTTTTCCAACTGTGGCAAGATTTTTTTTTCCCTTTCTGAAGCAACAGTCTTAGACAAAGGCCAAATGGCAGATGCATAAGTTGCAGACAATTCCTTTAAAAAAAAATACTTATTCTCCTCATCCCACTCAGACTGGACACTCAAGGGCTACTCACCAATCATTTCCACTACTGATCAGTATGTGCATTTTGGCCTGCTTTTTTCCCCAACCTGGAGCAATTTACTCCTTCTTAAGCAACCTAGTAGCCTCCTCAATTTCAAGAACTTCCTAGGTTGATGTCAAAATTAGCATAAATGCCCAAATAAT
Source organism: Phascolarctos cinereus (assembly GCF_003287225.1). Classification (NCBI taxonomy): domain Eukaryota; kingdom Metazoa; phylum Chordata; class Mammalia; order Diprotodontia; family Phascolarctidae; genus Phascolarctos; species Phascolarctos cinereus. Next base: position 334,094,320 of record NW_027556098.1, read on the forward strand.
CTAACCCACTGCAGCTCAAAACTCCCAGGCTCATATCTCCCTAGTAGCTGAGATTATAGAAGTGTGTCGTTATGGGTCAGCTAGATAATTCCATTTAACCTTAGGATCAAGAAAATTGGAGGGGATCTATCATGAAAATAGTGCTGACAAAGTCAGGATATGGATTCAAGCTCTGGCTCTAACACTTAGCTGTTACTGAAACTCATTCATAAATTCTATCATAGAGAGCTATTATAAAGATCAAATGAGATGATTGATATAAATTACTTTTTAACCCTAAAGTACTATATTAATATAACTTATGACTCACAACTACTTAGTCCAATTGCCTCATTTTAGGGCTTCAGTTCAAGCGATTTGATTAGTACCCTACAGAAAGTGGATGAATTGGACTCCTTTGCCATTTCTAGTTTCTACTATGCCATGATGTACCCAAGATGATCTTCAAAACCTATAAAACAAGGCTTGTTTCAAAGTTTTGACTTCTACCCACTGAAAACTACAATAAATGTAGTCAAATAGGATAAGGAATTCCATGGAACTATGGGCTTCATCTAAATAAACAAAAGGGCTTATTTGTAATGGGACACTTCAAAATATTACCTAAATATTTTGATGGGAAATGCCATATCAGTATGGTTATGAGGAACATGTTTACTTTGACAATATCATGAGCCACTGAGAAGCATAATTAATGATAGCTTGAGCAATGGTTTATACAAAATTCAAAAATAAACTACAATTTCCATCCTCTTGGTATAGATCCAAAGTCTTATAAGGGTCCCTTAAAGCCCTAATGAAACATAATTTATTTTGAATGGCCCTCGTTGGCTTCTGTCAACTTGTTGTCCTGGAAACATTTAACTGTAATACAATATTTAACTCAGTATAGTTGATTGACCTCCCATCTGTGAAAGACTTTTTTTTTAAGAATATCATCCCTAAAATCGGCCATTGGTTCCAATACACTTGAAGAACCAGAAAAAAATATAAAAGGAACTCTAATAAATTATCTAACCTATTCCATTGCCTCTATAACCAACCACAACTTCCTATTTTTTATTAACCCATATCTTTTCTACCATATTGTATATCCCTTTATTTCTTGTTCTATCCTCATTGGAAATGAAGTAACCCTTCAGGGATCTAAAAGAATTCACCTTATCTAGACTAACATACTTCTATGAAGGAGAAAGCTGCCACTACAGGAGAGACATTGTCAGGAATAACAATAACAACCTGATACCTATGTTAGCTTTGTATGCTCTGTCCTTTCAGTTGAGCCTGTGGAACAGGCTCAAGGGAAAGACAGAGTTACACTCTGAGACTCCATGTATACTTGGCCATGGTAGAGGAATACTGAAGTAGATGAACAAGACTTTATTAATATGAAAACTACCTTTGATCCATATCCACAGGTCATCTCTTGCCAAAGAAAGGGCTATCTAACAGACCAATAGATTGACAATTACAAAATCCTGGTCTCAGCTAAGTGACCTTGGGCAAGTCAAGTACACTGTCTCAGTCTTAGAAATACGTTCTGAAATGTTCTTAGCAACTCTCCGTGTAGTGGCAAAGAACTGAAATTGCAGGTATGCCTAACAATTGTGGAATGGCTGAATAAGCTGTGGTATATGATTGTGATGAAATACTACTGTGCTATAAGAAATGATAAGCTCAATGATCTTAGAAAAACATGGAAAGATTTGCACAAAATAATGAAGAGCAAAATGAGCAGAAACAGGAGAACATTGTATACAGAAACAGTAATATTATTTTAAGAATGACTTGGAGCAAATAAATCATGCTAAGTATTATAAATATCCAAATTACCTATAAAAGACATGTGAAGAAAGATGATATCTGCATCCAGAGAAAGAATTGATAAATAGAAATATATAGAATAATTTTATACACATATGCACACACAAGAAAAATAAATAAATTTACATGATAACAATCCATATTTAAAAGCAATAGCAAGTTGTATCCACAATAGATTTTCAGTTTCATATACAACCATACTTTTATTATGTTATGGAAATGCTTGTTTTATTCCATAAATGAAAAAATAAAATAAATAAATATGAAAGAAAAAATGGGGACGATAACAACTAACTTCACCCTTTCTAATCATGCAGAGATAGTCTGAGGATAACATATAATGCTTATTAATTCATTTAGTAGTTATTATGCATCTTCTAGGTTTAAGAAAAACACAAGGTATAAAATTCTTTGGGCTCTTTGGAGTAAAACTTTTAAGAAAATTAAGACACTTTTTAAAATTGTCTTTTTCTTTTCTAAGAAAGTCTGCCAAAGAGAGTCAAAAGACCAGAATTCTAGTTTTAGTTTTGCCATTAACTAAATATGTAACCTTGGGCTCATTATTTACTCTTTGTTGACCTCTGATTCATTACTTGTAATTCTGAGGATAGCGGGAGAGTGAATTCTGAAAAGCAATTCTAAACTATGCCCCACCCCAATCATAACTATGACTGTTTGGCGCAGCAATAACTCTACTAGGCATATACCTCAAATAACAAAAGGAAAGAGGAAAAGGCACCATGCACAAAAATTATTTTTAGAAGAGCTCTTTCTGATACAGCAAAAAACTAGAGATATGGAGAGTGCCCATCAATAGGGGAACAACTAAACAAATTATGGTATGTTATTGTGATGGTATATTATTGTGCCAAAATAAATAACAGCTTTGATTCAGAGAAACCTAGGAAGTCTGGCATCAACTGAGTGAAAGGAGCAGAAATAAAAAGAACAAAGTACATAATGATTACACTAATGTAAAAGATAACAATTATGAAAGACTATAGGACTCTGATCAACACAATTAGTAATCCTGGCTTAAGAAGAATAACAATAAAGCATGTTTCTCAAATATGCAATTTGTCCTGCTTGACTACATTCATTTGTTATAAAAGAAAGGTTTGATGGGGATGGGAGGGTAGTTTAAATCAGGGAGTGAGTTAACACGTAGGATTGAAGATGCCAGGAAAAAAAAAGAAAGGGGAAATAAAACACTAAAAAGACACAGAAGAAAATAAAAATATCATCAAAATGGGTGACAAACATTGGGTAATTTAGTTGCTTTCATGTTTAAAGTTAATATATGCTTTATAAACTACATAATAGAAGTTCACATTTCATATAAAATTTACTCTTTGATATTTATATATTGAATTATTCATGTCTGGTGACAACCATTAAGTTCATCATAGAAAGATAATTTTTTTTTAAAAAGGAAGCATTAAAAGCAAATGATCATTCTGAATTCCCTGTCTTACACTCAGTAATTCTCATACTCTACACACTCTGAACTTGTAGCATATATAAAATTCCTATAGATATCCATGCATGTATCCCAATTTCTACTCTTTTCCACTAGATAGCATTGGAACATCCTACAAATATAAATCATTTTATTATAATATGCAGTTACATCTCTCCATCCATAAGACAAATCAGAACATGGGGAAACAGGTCAATAAAACAAAATATTTCTATTTAGTCATGGATCAAGAATATTTGAAGATAAGTAATATCTCAACTATTATCAGTAAATAAATCAGCAACACTAAATAACTCCAGATTCTGTCATCTTTCCTTTGTAGATCAGAGTCCAGATCAATTTTTAACATTCCTCTTAAATACAGAAACCAAAAGATATGTACTAATAAGAGATGGAATATTATTGCCTAACTTTTATACATAATACCAGGAAGTGCTGGATTTAGAACAGAGAAGATGGGCTTGAATCCTGGTTCTTTCACTTACTTGTGTCTAAATAGATGACTTCTAGGTTCCCTTCTAGATATCAATCCTTAGAATGTAACCCATTTAATATTCTTAACAAATGAATCACATTTATCAACACATATTTATGAAGCTTATAGCACATAAAGACATTTCAGTTCATTATTCCTTATCCTTAATTATATCTTTCTAGAAAGACAGGATAGTATATCACAGGGCTCCCAATCAGAAGATCTTGGTTCTAAGTATAGAACTAGTAGTCCAGTGATATACTGGTTCCCCAAATAACTTGGTCTAGAATCAAGATCTTCTGACTAGGAGCACAGTGATATACTGTTCCCCCAAATAATAATACTGTGACCCTGGACAAGGTATTTAACATCCCTAGGGTTGTTTCCTCATCTATTCAATGGAAACAACCCTTGAATCACTTCATGGAATTATTGCCAGATCATAGATCTATAACCTAAATGGAGGCACATAAAGAGGGTTATATTACTATGAAGTGATGTTACTAATATATCTCACAGCACTGGGGCCCATGGTAGCTGTGGGTGGGAGGCTCCCGGAATCTATAAATGAGACTACAGAAAATACCCTCCATCTTTCCTATTCAGATTACACAGGTATTCAAAAACTCCAAGTGAGGAACACTTCACCTGAAGGAGCTGAGCTCTGCTCTCTACAACCTTTCCCCTTGTTGATGGCAATCCACACTAAAGCACCTCTGTATTAAGTTTATTGGTTTGTTTCTTTAACAGTGAGTCAAACACTAATCTTCATGACCTTTACAACCTTTCACCCTATCTTTTTTTTCTTCCACTATGAAGCTATATGTCCCAAATATCTTCTTTCTCCATATTTTATGCTGTTCTTTCCACATGTGACGTAATAGTAGATAAAAGAAGGCATCAAGACAACCATTTACGACATGTTAGTGAATATCTGATGTATTGATCAGATAATATAGCTCCCAAGGTTTATGTACTTATGACATTTTATCTCCCTTTCAAGTCTCAAAAGAAATGTTTTAACAGAAATAGTATGAAGACATGCATAATTTGTGAGGAACAAATTATTTCCAAATGAAGCATCAAAAAATGTCTTGAGTTGAAACTTTCTTTTCCTTTCGTTTATTTTTTTTCATTTGTGTCTTAAGCACAGTGTCTTAATCATAGTGCCTGGTACATAGGTGGCCCTTAATAAATGCTTCTCCAATAAATGAATGAATGCATAAAAATTATGGCTACTTAGACTTCAAATGGTAATGCTTGTTCTTGTGAACAACCTACAGGAAGTCTGAATACACTTAACACTTTGAGATGGTTATAATTTCAATCAAAATACTTTCTACATGAGCCATCACTTCTGGTATTTTTATCTTCACATATATTATCATATATATGTTATTGTTGTTGTTTAATCATTTTCAGTCATGTCTGACTTTTCATGACTCCTTTTAGGATTTTCTTGACAGAGATACTGGAGTTGTTTGCCATTTCCTTCTCCAGCTCATTTTACAGATGAAGAAACTGAGGCAAACAAGGTTAAGTGACTTGTCCTGGGTCATACAGCTAGTAAGTGTCTGAGGCAAGATTTGACCTCAGGTCTTCCTGACTCCAAGCCTGGCACTCTATCCACTGCGCTGCATAGCTACCCTATATTTATACATGTACATGTATGTATATGTGTATACATACATATACACATAAATGTATATGTATATGTGTGTATGCAGTGCCATAAATGTCTGTCTTCTTTCTTTCTCTCTCTCTCTCTCTCTCTCTCTCTCTCTCTCTCTCTCTCTCTCTCTCTCTCTCATACACACACACACACTCACACTCACACTCACACTCACCCCAGCATCTTGTGCCATGTATCCTGTGGGCAATGATAATTATTTACTGAATGACTGGCTAACCCAAAATAAAAGATACCTTCTTAACACCAATTGATGCTATCCCTTTATCATCTCATGACCTTCCTAATCCAGACCCATACTTCTAGATTTATACCAGAACTTTAATAGCTTGGAGAATCAAAGAAAAGAAAAGCTTTTCCTTTTGTTATTTTCTATGTCTTCTTACACTGTCCATCTATCTTCTTTTTTTCAAACTGATGGAATTTATTTGGTCCTACTCATTATTTACAAGGTAAAGATCTTGGGCAATGGGGGGGGGGCGGATAGATAGTAATCTAAAAAATGCGCTTTAGACTTGTTATACACTCCTATCTCACTAATTCAAGCTTCCTTGGGGTTTATTTATAAGCTATTGACTACAGAAGCAATTTTTAACATAATTAACTCATCTTCCCCATCCATCCTGGTTGACATCAAGTAAAAATTACAGCTTTAACTACATTACCACAGAACAACAAAACTGCATTTGTACACCACCTTTCAGGAAAAAAAAAAGTACAAAAAAGTGGCATTACAAAACCTACTGTTCACATATGAAAGATATCTTAACTTCAAGTATGCTTATAGAAAGAGAAGGCTGTAACCTACTACTAATGAAGAGATGTGCAGGAGAAGTAGCCTGAAGAAATCCATTTAAATTTTTGTTTGGCCTCTTAAGCCCCTTTGGAAGTACTTAGGCTGTCTTAGCCTTTTCATTTTGGGAACTTCCACTATGGTGCCCCATTGTCATGATAGCCAGTTGCCTCAATTGCTGATTACATCGAGGCCTGCCTCCAGCCATGTTTCACTTCACTCTCCAGCCATCATCCCCTCCTTTCCCCACATCACTGCAGTTCTGGAAGCATTAGCAAACCTACAACTCCATCACTGATTTTGGAAAAGGGATGTCAATATATTTTCCTTGGCTCTGTTCACCATCTCAGTAAGGTTCCAAACCAAAATAACCCTCTATGGCCTCCACTCCCCTACATGTGCTATCTCCTCTTATTAGAATGTAAGTTCCTTGCAGGTAGGGAATACCATAGCTTTTGTTTGTTTTCCTGAACAGCACAGTGCTTGGCATATAGTAAGCTTTAATAAATGCATTCTCACTGATCCATTCATTCCAGCTCTAATTCTATGATTCTATAATCATCTAGTCCGATATGTACAGTTGATAGCTGAATTAAATATACTCCAGTATTTTCACTACCTATCTGAATATTTTTAGTAGCAATAAAATTTTAGTAATGCCTTTAATATACCTAGGGAGTAAAAAAAAAGAATGCTGGGGGGGGTTGTGTCCTTAGCAAATTATATTTTATGTAATATATATAATATCTGTGGTTCTGATAAAATACAAATGCTTTGTTGTCCTTTATCACCAAGACAAAAATTAAAAATACATCCATTTATGGGATAAGTCCACTACAGAAAAGCCAAAATCAAGGATGCTTTGGAGATCTGTTATCTTAAGTAGATCTATAAGAACACTTGAGGAAATAGCTTGGCCTGGTACTGCAGAGCTATCAAACACACAGCCACATGTAGCCCACGATCCTTCCAGAGGCAGCCAAACCAGATTAAGATGTAACTGGGAAATATTTTAAAAAATTAATAAAAATACAATAAAACATAGATAATGTGAATATGTAGTTTTGTAAGTTAATGTGTGGCCAGCAGAGATCTTCTATGTACGGTTTAGTGGCCCCCAGTTTTATTTGGGTTTGACAGCACTATAATAAAGGACACTAGATGTGGAATCAAAGGACCTCGGTTTGTATCCTGGTTCTCCTACTTACTAGCTGGGTGATTTTGAACAAATTATTTCTTTTTTATCATCCTTGGTATCCTCCTTTGTACAATGAAGGGGTTGAACCAGGTGAACATTATGATTCTAACTCTAGATCCTATGATCCTATTGGTCTTGATTTCACATTCTGTCCAATTAAAAGAAATAGAATTCTAATAGAGTGCATGGTCATTTCTTTTTAATGAAATAGTCCATCAGCTTGAGTGTACAAAGGAAAGAGCTCTGGATTCAACATTAGAAAACCAAGGCTCATTCCTTGACTTTGATGTTTCCTTGATGTATGAAGCATGACAGGTTTACTTAATATAGCTAAGTTTGACTTTCCTCATCTGCAGGAGAAGGGAATAAGCATTCATAAAGTTCACTATGTGCCAGGTACTATGCTAAGCACTTTTTGCAAATATTATGTCATTTGATCTTCACAATAACCCTGGGAGGTAGATGCTATTACTATCCCCATTTTAAAACTGAGACAGAGAGTAAGTGATTTACCCAGGGTCACACAACTACTAAGTGTCTGAGTCTGGATTTGAACTTAGGGCTTCTGACTCCAAGCCCTGAACCCTATCCACTGCATGAACAGCTACCTCATCTGTAAAATTCAGATTTAGCCTCAGGCACTTACTAACTGTGTGACCCTGGGCAAGTCACTTAACCCTGTTTGCCTCTGTTGTTTCATCTATAAAACATACTGGAGAAGGAAATGACAAAACACTAAAGTTTCTCTGCCAAGAAAACCCCAATTGGAATCATGAAGAGTCAGACAAACGTGAAAAATGACTCAACAACAAACAGTGGCCACGCAGCTAGTAAGTGTCTGAGGTCAAATGCATTCTCTGGTCTTCTGAACTCCAAGGCCAATGATTTATCCACAGTGCCACCTAGCTGTCTGTAGCTACATATATGCTCCATAACTAATCAATGTTCTTGATTTTACTTGGCAAAAGAGTCATAACCCCAAAACCATTTGGTTCAAAACACCCATCACGAACCTTTACAAATCAAGGCTAAAGGATTTTAGGATTTTCAAAGTGTTAGAAAACTGGTGAGAAATTATTTTAGATAATTTTCTGTAATGGCAGGAAATGTAATGTAAAGAAGGCTAGACAACACCAAATACTTGGATTCAAATCTTTCCTTGGCCAATTACTATCCCTGTGACCTTCGTTAAGTCATTTAAACCCTCAGAGTCTTGGTTTCCTCATCATTGGGGGTTGATGGTTGGTATATTGGTTTTCCTTCGTTTTCGAAGGTTCCAAAATGACAAGTTTCAGTGTGTCCAACTGTGTCTGATCAGACCAATGCGAACTCAGAATGCTCTACCACAGGTCAGGCACAAATAGTTTGTATAAACGTTTGGGGTAGATTCTCTAAGTCTGCACATACTGCATTTCTCTTGAGCTATTTCCATTCTGCTTTGCTCATAGAGCACAGCACCTCGTCTTATATGGGCACGCCATGTTGAGTGGTCCTGTGGCAGTGTCTCCCATGTCACACAATCAATTTCAGAGTTCTTAAGAGAGACCTTGAGAGTGTCCTTGTATCACTTCTTCTGACCACCATGTGAACACTTTCCCTGTGTGAAATTTCCCCATAAAATAGTCTTTTTGGCAAGCATGTGTTTTGCTTTTGAACAATGTGGCCAGCCCACTGGGGTTGAGCTCTTTGCAGTAGAGTTTGAATGCTTGGCAATTTAGTTCGAGAAAGGATCTCAGTAACTGGTATCTTATCCTTCCAAGTGATCTTCAGAATCTTCCTAAGACAATTCAAGTGGAAGTGATTTGGTTTTCTGACATGGCACTTGTATACTGTCCAGGTTTCACAGGCATACAACAATGAGGTCAGCACAACAGCTCTGTAGATCTTCATTTTAGTAGTCAGTCTAATACCTCTTCTCTCCCATACTTTCCTTCGGAGCCTCCCAAACACTGAGCTTGGGGAAAACAATGAATGTACTACCTAACTCACAGAACTATTTTTTTTTTCCTTCATTGGGCCCACAGGTAGATGGCAGAATGGGCAGAGAGGAGGCACAGCAGATAGAAGACTTGAAGACTTGCTAGACTTGAGTACAAATTCTGTCTCAGACAATTGCTAGTCAGCTGTGTGACACTGGGCAAATCATCTAACCTCTAACTGCTTCAGTTTCCTCATCTGGAAAAAGGAGAATATTATAGCCCTTACCTTAAAGGGTTGTAATAAAGAAAAAAGGAAATAATAAATGTAAATCACTTTGCAAACCTTAAAGTGGTATAGAAATTATTGCTGTCTTTGTGTCATTAGTATAGGAAACTCTCATGCAGGGAATTCCCCAGTGGGAAAACTCCCTAGATCAGTGTAGAACAGCACCTGCTGGCAACTTTGCTAAACAATGAGAATTGAAGTGCCTTGCCCAGGGATATGTCAGAAGCAAGATTTGAGTCCAGCTCATCCTCACCCACACCAGATTTCTATACTCAAGATTGTTAACCTTTTTTTTTTGTCCTGGATCCCTTGAGCAGTATGGTGAAGCCTATGGATCTGCTCTCAGAATAATATTCTTAAATCTATAAAATATATAAAGCATTGATAATGTCCCTCTATTCCTTTATGACACAGCTCAAGTACCATTTTCTGCATAAAGTCTTTGCTGATTTCCCCACCCCAATGGTTAGAGCTCTCTCTCCCAAACTAACTTGAATTTAACTACTTTGTGTTAAATTACTTTGTGTTTGTATTGTATTTGCAAACTTTCTAGTCACATTACATATATTTTTGCATTTTGCTTCACTCAGAATATAAGTAAGTAGGAACAGTTTCATTCTTTGTAGTTGTGGAACATAGTAGGTGCTTAATAAATACTTGTTGATTGGTAGGAGTACTTTATAAATCTAATATACATAGCAAGTCCTATATAAGTAGAAGTTATAATTAATATTACAACAATGAGATGAGACACAATAAAGAGGAGGTAATAAGGGGATGAAAGAAAGAGATGGTTAGAAAAATAGTCAAGAGAAATAAAATAATATTTCAGGGAAAGAAACTCTTGTTGGAATTAGTAATAATTAAAGAGATTATCATCATCCAAAGAAGTACCTCCTGTAGAGAAGGGGCCAGCTTTCTCCATCAACTGCCACACACAGGGCAGGTAAGCCAGTCTAGCTGAATCAACAATCCCTGTCTTAAAAATGTTTACATGAGGAGACAACATGAACACATAATAAAGACAACATAATATGTACATAATATAGACAACATAAATACAAAGTGATTTTTAGAGGAAGCACCAGGAGCTAAGGGTATCAGCAAAGTCCTCATGCATGAGGGGGTGTTTGAGTTTTGAATGAAACTTAAGATTCTAAAATGTTCATAGAAATAAGGTCAGGCATGGAGGACCAGTCTATACAAAGGCAAGGAGACATGATAAAGAATTTCACAAAAGAAAAACTGTAAAGAAGAGTAAATGAAGGGAAGTTATGCATAATAAGGCTGAAATATTAAGTTGGATCTAGGTTGTATGTTAATAAATGTTTCAGGTTTCAATATCAAATCTACTTATTACTTTTGACATCAGAAACCAAAAATAAGAGTTAATGGATGGAATAACGCAAAGCCACTTGTTATGAGTTAATTTATCTTAAGCTGAACTAAATACTACTTGGCCTCGTTATGATAAGTCAAAACAGAAGTAGAAAATATTTACAAGGAACAGCAGAAGATGACTATCATATCCAGTTCCTATAATCTAGGAACAAGAAGGCACTTGAGAAGTTGACTATTCACTCTACACATTCCTTCTTTTTGGAAAAGATTTGTGATATCCTGTCTTGTCTTAAAGTATATCATTTTTAATTTTTGTATTTTTCAATACCTAACCTGCTTTTTCCATTTCACCCCTTCTTTTTCTTCTCCAAATAGAGCTCCTCTTATCTTTCAAAGGAATCTTTACATATAGAGCAAAGAAAAACAGACAGCTGGTAGGAGAGGCTAACCCAGAGGGAAGACTCAGAGAGTCAAGTAGGCCAAGGAATGATTTTGTTTTGTTCTTTTACTTATTACTAAAATTTATTTTACAAGTATTTATTATGTCTCCCTCTTAATGCTACCCCCATTGAACCAAAAAATCAAATAGATAAAACCCTCATGGCAAATATGCATAGTGTAGTAAAATAAATATCGACATTGGCCATGTCCAAAAATCCATGTTTCTCTGCCTTTTGAGTCCATCACTTCTCTGGTAGAAGTTGGGTGATGAGTTTTATATTTGGTGTCCTGGATTTATAGCTTGTCATTGCAGCAAAGAGAATTCTAAAGTCTTTCCAAGTTGTTTTTCTCTATAATTTTATTGTTGTTTTAAAAATTGTTCACCTAGTTCTTCAAACTTCACTTGGCATTAGTTCTTCCCCGTTTCCTCAAACTGTTCACTCATTTCATCATTTCTCATGACATAATAATATTATGTTACATTTATATGCCACAATTAGATGGACACCTCAGTTTTCAGTTGTTTGCTCCTATGAAAGCGCTGCTATAATATTGGGGGAGGGGGTTTCCATGTGGATCCTTTTCCTCTTTCTTTGATCTCTTTGGGGTCTAGACCTAGGAGATACATAGCTGGACATAGTTCCAAACTGATTTCCAGAATACCTAGATCAATTCACAGACCTATTAAGGGTGGACATGTGCCCGTTTTCCCAAACCCTTGCCAACATTTGTCATTTTCTTCTATAATCATCAATACCCATTTTGTGTGTATAAAATAGAGCCTCAGAGTGCTTTTAATTTTAATTCCTTTAATTATTAATGATAGGACAGCTAAGTGGCACAGTGGATAGAGCACTGGGTCCGGGGTCAAAAAGATGTGAATTCAAATCCAGCCTGAGACACTTGCTAGTTCTGTGACCTGGAAAAGTAACTTAACTCTGATTGCCTCAGTTTCCTCATATATAAAATGAGCTGGAAAAGGAAATGGCAAACCTCTCCAGTATTTTTGCCAGGGAAACTCCAAATGGGGTCACTAAGTGTTGAACATGAATGAAAAAAAAATTATTCATGATTTGGAACATTTTTCATATGGTTGTTGATAACTTAAGATTTCTTCCTTTAAAAACTGCCTGTCTGTATCCTTTACATTTATCTGTTATAGAATCACTCTTAGTCTTACACATCTGAATCAGTTCCTTATTATAGATAGATAGATAGATAGATAGATAGATAGATAGATAGATAGATAGAGAGATGTACACACACACACACACACACACACACATATGTATATAATGTTCCTTCCACATTTTTATCAACAATGCCTTAGATGAGGACATACTTACTCCCCACCCCACCCCCAAAGGACAAGAATCTGCATGAAAATCACAGGGAGCCATCAAGAAAATCTTCCTATTGATTTACCTTGTCTGAAATTGGAATGCCTCACCTTGAATCATAGTTGGTATGTAAGACTGGAAAATCTATTTGTCAGAAAAATTATAGATAGTATCGTTTGGAAAGATGAACCAGACATCTGAAATTTCTCCCAATTTTGCAAATTCATAAACACACAATCTATTCTTCTCCACAATCCTTAAAGCGAAAGAGGGTAGGCAGTATTATTCCATCTTGCAGAAGGGAAGAGAAAATCCCAGAAATATTAAGGGATTTTCCGAGACCAGAACCCAGATCCTAAGCCTTTATGGGTTTCTCATTAGAGTGGTCATTATTTTCTAAGTTTAATTATTCTTTTATTAGACTCAAAAAAGATCTGTAAGTACAGTCTCATTCTGAAATATGTTTTATCCTGCAACTATAAATCATGTGATGACAACCTTTGTTCCAATTAAGCAAAACAGTACATGGTGCCCTTCTCTCCTCAACAACCTGAGAAGCAACCAGAGGTTAACATGGGGATTGAACCTGAAAATGTTCCAGCTGACTGAAAAACAAGCAGTCTCTTCATTAACAAATAATATTTCAGTCTGCTTGTGCACATGGCATCTGAGCATGCTGTTGTCCTAACAGTAAAAGGAACAAATCTCTCTCAGCAAATTATTGTTGCCTAGAGAAGCCATGTGAGGAAATGCATGTAGAATGGACTTCAGCAATGTAAGGAAGACCTGGGCTCAAGCCTTGCCTCTGACACATAATGCCTACGATCCCTGGGCAAGTCTTTGTACTTCTTAGTATCCCAGACAATTGTCTTAATTAATTTCAGATAGTTAATCTGAATAGATAGAGGATATTTCCTCAGAGTTCTCTCTACCAATGAAATCAGACATGCAGACCAAAGGTAGGAGCCATGTCCACCCTTCTAGTTCTCTCTCTTCCTATTTCATTTACAGTGAGAACCAACAGCTTAACATTTTTCTTTTTTTTCTAATTAACAAGCATTTACTCTCCTATCTCCAAGGAAAGTAGAGGACAGGAGAGGACAAGGGAGGAGAGGAGAGGACAAGGGAGGAGAGAAGAGAGGACAAGGGAGGAGAGGGGAGGAAAGAAGAGGACTGGGGAGGAGAGGACAGGAGAGGAGAAGAGAGGACAGGAGAGGAGGAGAGGACAGGAGAAGATAAGGGAGGACAGGAGAGGACAAGGGAGGACAGGAGAGGACAGGGGAGGAGAGGAGAGGACAAGGGAGGACAGGAGAGGACAAGGGAGGACAGGAGAGGACAAGGGAGGAGAGGACAGGGGAGGAGAGGACAAGGGAGGAGAGGAGAGAAAAGAAGAGGAGAGGATGAGGGAGGAGAGGGGAGGAAAGGAGAGGACAGGGGAGGAGAGGACAGTAGAGGAGAAGAGAGGACAGGAGAGGACAAGGGAGGACAGGAGAGGACAAGGGAGGACAGGAGAGGACAAGGGAGGAGAGGGGAGGAAAGGAGAGGACGGGGAGGAGAGGAGAGGAGAGGAAAGAAGAGGAGAGGATGAGGGAGGAGAGGGGAGGAGAGGAGAGGACAGGGGAGGAGAGGACAGTAGAGGAGAAGAGAGGACAGGAGAGGACAAGGGAGGACAGGAGAGGACAAGGGAGGACAGGAGAGGAAAAGGGAGGACAGGAGAGGACAAGGGAGGAGAGGGGAGGAAAGGAGAGGACGGGGAGGAGAGGACAAGGGAGGAGAGGAGAGGAAAGAAGAGGAGAGGACAAGGGAGGAGAGGGGAGGAAAGGAGAGGACGGGGAGGAGAGGACAAGGGAGGAGAGGAGAGGAAAGAAGAGGAGAGGACAAGGGAGGAGAGGGGAGGAAAGGAGAGGACAAGGGAGGAGAGGAGAGGAAAGAAGAGGAGAGGACAAGGGAGGAGAGGGGAGGAAAGGAGAGGACAGGGGAGGAGAGGACAGTAGAGGAGAAGAGAGGACAGGAGAGGACAAGGGAGGACAGGAGAGGACAAGGGAGGACAGGAGAGGACAAGGGAGGACAGGAGAGGACAAGGGAGGAGAGGGGAGGAAAGGAGGGACAGAGGAGGAGAGGACAAGTGAGGAGAGGAGAGGAAAGAAGAGGAGAGGACAAGGGAGGAGAGGGAGGAAAGGAGAGGACAGGGAGGAGAGGACAGTAGAGGAGAAGAGAGGACAGGAGAGGACAAGGGAGGACAGGAGAGGACAAGGGAGGACAGGAGAGGACAAGGGAGGAGAGGGGAGGAAAGGAGAGGACAGGGGAGGAGAGGACAGTAGAGGAGAAGAGAGGACAGGAGAGGAGAAGAGAGGATAGGAGAGGAGAAGAGAGGATAGGAGAGGAGAAGAGAGGACAGTAGAGGAGAAGAGAGGACAGGAGAGGACAAGGGAGGACAGGAGAGGACAAGGGAGGACAGGAGAGGACAAGGGAGGACAGGAGAGGACAAGGGGAGGACAGGAGAGGACAAGGGAGGAGAGGGGAGGAAAGGAGAGGACAGGGGAGGAGAGGGGAGGAGAGGGGAGGAAAGGAGAGGACAGGGGAGGAGAGGACAGGAGAGGAGAAGAGAGGACAGGAGAGGACAAGGGAGGACAGGAGAGGACAAGGGAGGACAGGAGAGGACAAGGGAGGACAGGAGAGGACAAGGGAGGAGAGGGGAGGAAAGGAGAGGACAGGGGAGGAGAGGGGAGGAAAGGAGAGGACAGGGGAGGAGAGAACAAGGGAGGAGAGGAGAGGAAAGAAGAGGAGAGGACAAGGGAGGAGAGGGGAGGAGAGGGGAGGAAAGGAGAGGACAGGGGAGGAAAGGGAAGTGCATATAACAAATATGCAGAGTCAAGCAAAACAAATACCCACACTGGCCACATCCCAACATGTGTTTCTTATTTTGCATACTGTGTTATCCACTGCAACAAATACTTATGGCTTGTATCTGCGCCTGACACTGTGCTAGACACTATAGGGGATTAAAAAAAAAAACTTCTTCAATTCAAATCCATGAGGTCTTCCTCATTGTTGCACTCTGCAATTCCTGACACCCAACCAAGATCATCAAGATGTGCTGGAGCCAGCTCTGTACTAGCTTAGGAGAGCCAATTGTTAAATGTGAGCATTTATACCTCAGAACTCCCACCACCACCACCACCAAATAGTTAAAGTTGGAGTTTGATTTACTGCTCTGTTGATTATCTAGACTTAGAAGAGTGATGAAGAAAATGTTACTAATGTAGATTAAATTTAAAAGTGTGTCCTGCTTATATATTTTTTCCAGAGAGCCAATTGTTAAACACTTACCAGCACATGAGTAAGCTTCTCCTATCACATACCCTACTCCTTCTCAGATGGATTTCACACATTCAAGTTATGAAAGTTAGTAACCTGAAAAAGTCTGATCCCAAGCTGCTTTCCCTTAGGACTGAGTTTAAAAAAATAGGGTCCCTTAAAACATTTATCTTTATGAACACATAATTCAAGAAAAGTAAGCTTAGTCAAAATTCTAAGTAACATAAAAGGGGTGTGTTGCATAGAACAAAAGTTGGATGGAACAAAAAAAAAAAGCTTCTGGGGGCAGCTATTTCCCTGAATGGCTAAGTATACTCATATGTACAGAAGTAGTGATTACCATTGGTTCTTGAACAAGGACATTCATTCAGCTGTAGTCTAAAAAGTGCATAGCTGCTCTCTAGCAAATGTGTTGAATTTACATGTATTATTTGAAGGATAAATTCCACCAAATTCCTCTGCATTTAGATTTAGCTCCCTGGGAAAACTAAATAGAGTGGTGACCTAGGGTGTGGGTTGGGAGGGAGGGGAGATAAGAATATCAAGATACAAATTGGTAATATTTTCAATACAATCCCATTCAACAAATAAAGCTTACTATGTAGGAAAATCCTTCCTAACTTTAATTTTGATCAAAGCAGAAAGCTCAGGATTGATACATAAAGAGCATGCCAGCAGCTGAGAGTAGATAGAAAAGTTTGTCCATATGAGTTACATGGAAATCATAAATTCCTTGAAGACAGGGCCCTTGTTTTATTGAATTCTTGTGTCCCCTAGAACCTGGTAGAGAGCCTTGAAGCTAGCAAATGCTTCATAAAGATTTGCTGAGCACAGTGCCTGGTATGAAGTCAGTGCTTAATAAATACTTATTGATTAAACAAATTGTGTGTATGGATATGAATATATGTGTATGCATACATATATGTGACCCATAAACACATGTGACTAAGAGATCCTATCATGGGATAGAAGGAGCAAATTTTCTCACCTTTCCATACCCACTGGTCTCCATCATTCAATTTTATAAGCATCTATCTTTATAATTAATAAAGAGCTAGTTGTTCATACAATTCAATAAATAATTATCATATGCCTACTGTACGAACAGCATAGTACTAGGTGCTACGGAAATACAAAGTTTAGATAAGGAATAGTCTCTCACATCATGGCACTTTCCCTATATTATGATCTCATTGATTTGAATATGCCTTCCAATGATTAGATACTTGCTACCTGTATGACCCTGGGCAAGTCACTTAATCTCTCCTAGCTTCAGTTTCCCCATCTGTAATAGGGGAATAATAATAACACCTACCTCACAAGGTTGTGGTGAGTATCAGATAACATATGTACATCATGTTGCAAAGCTTAAAGTCTTACATAAATGTGAGTTATTATTATAATTATTGTTATTTTTAAAATATTATCACAACACATGTTGCAGTTTCCTCATGCCTACTATATAATTCTCTACTCCTTTCTATGGTATTAATTTTCAATTCTTTGGAGATTATTATAGTCCAAGTCTTCTAGTCATCCAACAATTGTACTTTAACACTTTAATTTAATTTTAATTTAATACTAATATCAAAAATGTAATTTTGGGGATTTTGGGGAGGGAGGGAGATCCAGATTTGTGATTTCACATTTGTGGAAAAATCTCCAACTGGAAACTATTTCCACCAAAGCAGAGCAGCAGATAATCTCTAACTTATTGCCTTGAGATGGTTGGGGCCTAGTGGCTTGCCCAAGGTCATGCAACAAGTAGGACTTGAATCTAGGTCTTCCTCATTCCAATGCCAATCCTCTTATCTATGATATCTTGTTGCTTCTCATGCTCATGTATTAGAGAGTCTAAATTTTGCATATATATAAACATATCTACAATGTACATGATCACATGGTGCTCATGCACAGTCTCTAAAAATGGATTGCTATGGCCTATGACAATTTCAAACTCACCCAATCCTTCACACCTAAACAAATTATTAAATGCTCCCTTATAAAGAAAACATGCAGGGGAAGAGTGGAATTAGTACCTCACCTTAAATCAGCTTTTATAATTATATGTGTTACAGTGGATCAGATTATGAGTTATCCAGTTCAAGTTTCTGTCTTCAACAGTGACATCAAAAGACCTGTGGCAGTAAAGTAGGTAAAGGAGGGAAGGGAAAATATCTAACAGATTGAGATGACTAAAAACAAGATTTAGAATATGGGGAGCTCTAGATTCTCCAGCACCCCAAATCAAAATACTTTCAGCTGCCCATGGTCAATTAATGGAAATTGATAAGAAAAATGACTCATCTGTCTGAGAAGAAACATCGCTTAGCTTCAAAATGCTCACTGAACCAAAACCAAGAAAATTACAACATAGAGCATATCTAACAGAAAGAAGTAATCTAGGTCTGCTTTTATACTCAGTAAGGAATGGGAATGAGTTACCTGGTCCTCAGTTCCCTTCTTAAATACTGGAGTAAAATGATTTCCAACAGAGCAGGCTGCTATCTCCAGTTCTGAATACCAAACTATCTTAAAATTCTCATTTCCCCTCTACAGTTGGCCTTGGGAAATTTGCATGACATCAGAGTCCAGCCTAGCAAAATGTGAGTAATGACATAACTCGCGGAGTTGTCCCAAGGATAATTTTGTTAATGTTTCTCAAACACATCTAGGATAATGATGGGTCCTCCCAAGAAGTTTTAAAAAATAAGAGAAAGAGTGCAAGTTGAGCAAATCTGGTTTAAAGAGTAAAAGAAATAGGATTTGCATGACCACTTAGCAGATGTCCAAGAGAGTAGAAAAAATAAAAACAAAACACTATATTATCAGATCAGCAGAGATACTCATGTTGAAAACAAACAATCCATTACCGAAAGATTCAATGACATGACCAGGGGATTCAAGCCAAAATAAACCACACATTTAAGATGGCACCATCAAAACATTCCACTGGGGAAAAAAGTTAATATAACTAAAGTGAAATCTGATCATTTTAGATTCCCAGAGTTGGAAAATAGGGGCCTTCTATGGCAACTTTTCCCCAAAGCAAGCATCCTGTCCTTCCCACTACACACTTGTGGAATTCTTTCTTCCTATGCCTTAGGTTTGGGCTCAAATGCCACATCTACCTTAAAGCTTTCCATGATCTGTCTATGTAAACAATGACTTTTACACCAAGAAATCACCTAGCACTTCGTTCTATGCATCCCTAATCTACTTTTTCATGTGATATTAGGCATCACAAGGTAAAGACACATTTCTGATTTGCCACCTAACTTTAGTATTCTGAAATTATCAGATTTTTTATTTATATCAATAGTCTCAAAGGAATGTTTTCATGGCATCAGCTTTTTCTGTATCTGGAATGGGCACCATCATGCTTCTAGTCACCTAGATTCATAATCTCAGCATTATCCATGATATCTCATGCCCCATCAATCCAATATCCATCAGTTGCCACGTACTACTGATTCTTCTACCGCCTTTCACATCTAACTCATTTATAACTACTTACACAGCTATGACCTTAATTCAAGCCCTTATTACACTCTCCTTGTCCATAGCTATATCTTTGTAAGTGAACTCTTTCTCCACTACAATTCATCCTCCACACACTGGAAAAGTGATTCCCCTTAATCATTCAATCATCATTTATTAACTACATGTCAGGCACTATGCTAAACTGAGTGGGTACAAAGAAAAAGCAAAATCTGATCTTGCTCTCAAATAGCTTACATTCTAATGGGAAACATAGTATGTACATAATAAGTAGGTTTATAAAAGATTCATAGTCAACAGGTCAACAAAATTTTTATTAAGCTCTTATTTTTTTGCCAAGCCATATGCTAACCACTGAAGACACAAAGAAAGACAAAAATAGTCCCTGCCCTTGAGGAGCTCATTTTTTAATGGGAGGGAAAGTAAGTAAATAATTAGGTCTGTACAAGCTATATACAAGGCAAATTGGAGGTAAACTTAAGGGGAAGCCACTTAGCATGGAGAGGAAGATGGATAGTAGCCATCAAGGGAAAGACTCTGAAAGTTGGAGGGAACCCGGAAAGATCTCCTGGGTGGTATTTGAGATGATCTTGAATGAAGCCAAGGATTCTAAGACAAAGGTATGGGAGCTAGCTAATGAATAGGCATATAGATTGTAAATGGAGTACTGTGTGTGAGGAACACATCAAGTAAGCCAGTATGGTTGGAATATAGAGTTGTATATGGAAGAAGACTGGAAAGGAAGAAAGAGATAAGGTCATAAAGACAAGCTCTAGCAAGTCTCAAATGGGTGATATTTAAACCAAATGTTCAAATAAAAGTCCTCTGACTTAAAATCAGTCAAACTGAGACCGGTTAAAGACCTTAGCTTGAAAAGGCCAAGGTCACCCACTGCATCCTGGGCCATCTCCAGTTGTGCTGATCTGTATCTGGCCACTGGACCTAGATAGCTCCAGAGGAGAAAGTGAGGCTGGTGACTTTGCACAGCTCTCCCTCACTTAAATCCAATTCACTTGCGTGTCATGGCATCACCTTCTTGATCTTATGGTCTTCTTTGAGAACAAAGGACAAATAACAACAATTCCTCTCTCTACTATACCATGCTGTTTTGGGGGCTGAGAGATCAATGGATCTAATCTTTTACCTTCATGCTTGATGCCACGGAGGAAACCATACCTTACTACCACAGGTTGCTCAATGACATTGTCAAAGACAGAAAGTTCGGCTGGATAACTCATGGTCTGATCTATTGTAACACTTCTTATGTAATTATAAAAGCTATTTTACAGTGACCTGCTCATCCTACTTTTCCCTTGCTTGCTATTCTTCTTACTCCCCTCAATGGCTTTCATGTTGTCAATGTCTACTTTACTACTTTGGAGTCTCATTAACATAATGATAATAATGGTTAGCATTCACATAATGGTTTAAGGTCTGAGTAGTGTTTTAAATATACTGATCCTCAGAACAACCCTGTGAAGTAGGTTGTTTTTATCCCCATTTTATAGATGATGAAACTGAGGCTGAAAGAGATGATTTGGCTTGCATTGGCTAACACAGCCTGTGTCTGAAGGTGGATTTAACCTCATGTCTTCCTTGCTCCAATTCCAGCATACAACACACACACACACACACACACACACACACACACACACACACAAACACAAGCTACATATGTCTTTATAACAACTTCACGACTAAGAAACAAGAATTTTTTTTAAATCACCTTCCAAAGAACTCAAGCCCACAGTAATTAGTCCCTGCCCCCATAAACTATTAAAAAAAACACAAGAACAACAACAATCCCGAGTTTATGCATGTTATAATCTTGACTGCTAGAGAACTAAATTCCAAAGTTCAATTTTAGCTTTCCAAGTTGTCTGCCCTCAGATTTTACATTAACACAACCCATAACTCTTGAACAAGAGCCAGCTTTGCATCTCAAGAGTTTTCTTATTTTTTCATTATCAAAGATGTGAAACAAACTCCCAAAGAAAAACTTAGCTCAGACAAACTTTAATGCATCCAGTTCAATAGGCATTTGTGACCCTTGTTGATGAGGAAACACTACGTGTGTGTGTGTGTGTGTGTGTGTGTGTGTGTGTGTGTGTGTGTGTGTGTGTGTGTAAGACACAAAGGTTAGATAAGAACTAGCAGAACTAGTCCAGGCCCTCATGAAGGTTACAGTTTAGTAGTGGGATAAAACATATACAGAGATAATTATTCTGCAAATTAATACAAAAGTAAGTTTAAAATGGGTGCACAAATTACATTTGAAGATCTACAGAGGAAAAGAACCTAACAAATGTGGAGTGTGACAAAATATGGGGATATATTAAAAATTCAGTAACACTAAAGTCAGACTGTAAAAGTGAAAAGTGAGGGCATTTGGGCCACAGAGAACAGTATGAGCAAAGCCTGGGAGGGGGAAAAGCACAGAGTGTATTTAGAGTACAAAGAGTACTGTGGTCTGGCCTACTAGAATTATATGGTAGAGTACTAAGCATAAGTATGACATAAAGGCAAAAAGGTGGGTGACACCAGATTATAGTAGACCTTAAATGCTTGGCTAAAGAGTATGAACTTTACTTATTAGGGAATAATGAACCTCCAAGAAGTCACTAACATTATGGAAATTGATACAACCAGATCAATGTATAAGGAAGACAATTTTGGCAGCAACAAAAAGTTTAGGGGAAGGGAGGGAGAGAGTTCAGGTAGAAAGAAGTGAGAAGAAATAAAAGGCTTATTATATGTCACTTAATGAAGCAGCATGTTAAAATAAAAAGGCTTTAGATTTTATATCAGAGGATTTGGGTTCAAATCCTCCTTCTGTTCCCGTCTATAATGGGAATATCACTTAAACTCTCTGGGCCTCTACTATTCTACCTAGCCATCTCAGGAAAAAGCTGAGTCATTTTTCTAGCTTTAAATCCCAGGATTTAAGCTTATTGAATTAAATGAAAATAGTCCAATATCAAGCATAGTTCCTTGAATATAAATAGTAGTAAACTGCCTTGCCTATAGTGACAAATTAGTATTTCCTTGAGAGTACTATATCTTGTAAAGTCACAAGCCCAAATATTACCTAAGCTTCCAAAGCATTAAGCTAGGCAGCCCACAGTGCTAAATATCAATAGTGTTTGGTTGGGGTGGGGGCAGGGAAGGTGATGAAAAGCAGCACTATGCCTTTCTTTTGATTCCTTCTAAAGGTCCCAATTTGATCCTTATGCAAAATGAATCTGAGCCATCAAGGATAAGGAAATTTACCAAATCTCATTTGGAAAGTATATAGTTCAAAATGATTACAACTACTTAACAACAACCAGACTAAAATGTGATACAGTAGGTAGAGGACTAGTTTTGGAGTGAGGAAGACCTGGGTTCAAGCATCACCAATGACACTTGCTAGCTTACATGATCACTGGCAGGTTATAGTGCAGCAAGGATATAAATTATAGAGGACCTACTGATCAGTACAGATTCATGATGGATATGGTTTCTATACTGAGAATTCGCTGGCCTATTTTGCTTTGTTTTGGGTGAGGGAGAGAAGGGGAAGAAGAAAAGTGAAATAATGATAGCTTAAGACATTAAAAATCGTGCTCACTATTACCTAGGTAGGACATTTTCTTAGCCACTAGAATACATTGTGAAAGTTGGCAAAATTACTGGTACTCCTATGATATGATTCAATCCTGTTGCTCTAAAGCATTTAGATACATAAGAAAAGTACCTCTCCTAAGTCTGTTTCTCTCCCCTCTGCAAGGGGTATGGTACACAGGAAAGAAGGAAGTATGAGACGTATGGCAAAGAAAAAAGGAAGCACTAGACAAGAACGGACTTAGGGGAAATTTTGCACAGTATATAACATTTCTGTAATAAGTCAAGATCACTGACATTGTCAGTTAATTGATTAAGAGATGCCCAGGATTATTAACTAGGTCTGTAAAGCACATGTTTCCTGAGAATTGGCAGCAAAAGACACAAGCTCCTCTGAATAAGCTCACAGGTTGGCTGAAGCTTGGATGACTGAAAACTAAAACCTCAGTCATCTGTTGATCATGTTTGTATGCCAAATCCTTAAGTGCTCCCTGCATCTGGCAGCAAGAAGAGGTTTTTCCCAAGCACTAGACTAAGGTTCCTGCAGTTCATTCATTTCCACTGATTAGATAATTCCCTTTGTTCTTCAACAACATTACCCTTTCCTACCTGGAGAAAATAAAAGTAAAGTGTTTGGCAAGAAATCTGTCTTAACTTCCTCTGCAAAGAAAGATCTTCAGCAACATTTTGACTCCCATACTCCTCTCTTCCTTTCCTCCCCTTATACCAGCCTCATTGGTATGGTCAAAGATCATCAGTTGAGTCACACTTACCCCCAACATCTGGTGGAGATAATAATACTCTGGTCCTTGATAATACAGCAGGAAGGTTTTCCAAAAAAGTAGGACATTGAGAGAGAGCCAGATGAGCTAAAACAATCAAGACAAAAGAAACAAACAACAAGTCAATGAAATCTACAAGTAAAAACTGGAATACCACCCCGCTACTTAAGTGTTTTCAATCAACCAAAAAAACAAGTATCATTAAAAATTTTTAAAAAAATACTTTAGTCAGGTTCTCTGTCCAATTGAAAACATTTTAGATTCAAACAGGTTTTCTGAGACATGGGCAAGTCTCTACTCCTATGTAACTACACAAAGTGTAGAAGTACAAAAAACTTCAACCTTCATTCAGTCTATTCCTTCATGTTACAGATGAGGAAACTAAGGTTTAGGAATTAGTTGTCACTTGGCTAGGGTCACATAGGGAGCAAACTGCAGAAATGGCAGTTAGAGTCAGACCCTGTAATGCTAATCCAGTGCATTTTCCTGACTTCATTCACCAGATTTGACACCCTGGGGCACCCACGCATCCCTAACGTCATCCCCACTTACAAACACACAAAATTTTTACTGCTGTTAGAAGAATGTAGAAAAACTAAATATAGGAGGGAATTGTTAAAACAAGCCGATCAACAGAAGAGAAATATTCACATGGCAATGCCCACTTTACACTCTCAACATTCTCCTCCAGTAGACAGTAGAGCTAAACTATATATAAAGATCAATAGAAGCACCCAAATGTAAATTAGCATATTATTGTATGCCTAAAATACATATCTCTTTTTTTATGTTAGCAACATTTTCAAGCAGTAGTAAACGCCCCATTATACTCCCACTCCAATAGACATACACAAAGAATCAAAACTTTTCAATTGACAGAAGGGAAAAGAAGGGCAGAGCCCCCATCCTACCAGGCAGAGGTGTTTAACCCCTTCGTTTGCTAACCAGCTTCTCCACGATAAAGCCATGCTGCAGCCCCCCCGGCCAGCCCAACGAAAGGACCTGCGAGATCACCGACAGCAGTTTTTGCAGCTGTTGCAGTTGTGCGAGGGGGGGAGGGGGAGTAGAAGAGAGGGAAGAATAAAGACAAGCAGGGTGGGGGAAAGAGAGAGGCGGAGAGTTGGAGCCCAGCGCGGATCTAGTCCTCTGATTGGATCAAAGCCTGTATCTCGCTTCTTCCGCCGCCTGGGCTCCCGGGGAGGCTGCTCTCCTAGCCAGCTTGCCTTCTTGCCTGCTTGACCTCGCAGTCCTGGTTTCTCTGGGGCTCCCAGATTGGTCCGCTGCGCTCCTGCCTGCTCTCACTTTCTCTGCGAGGCACAGTCTCGCTCGCTCGTAGGTGCAGAAGCAGCAGCAAGAGTGGCGTGGCGGCAGTAGGAGCTCCCTCCTTCCTCCCTCTCTCAGTCTCTCCCTCCCTCCCTGCACGGAAGCGCAAGGACCCCTTTGTCTGGGCAGGGTCTCGCTCTTGCTGTTCCTGTTCTAGACGTCCCAGGCTGGAAACGAGAAGGCGTCCCTCTAGCTGACTCAGACCTAGCCTCGGGGGCTCCAAAATAAGAATGATGATAATGCTAAAGACAATAAAATGGGAACAGCTTGATTCCCCGTCTTCCCTTCAACTCCTTTTTTCCCTTCCTGTCTTTTCTTTCGTTGACCCAACCAAGTTCTCCTTTACTGCTTCCCAAAACAGTCCAAGATGTGGGAGTAGAGCGAGGGAAATTAGAGCCGGAAATCGCCTTTTGTGTGCGAGCTTCCCCCTTCCCCTGCCGTCCAACAGCAATCCCTCAGCCTCAAATAGCAGCCGCTGGAACCATCACCTCCAGGCTACACTCACCTTCCTCCCCCTCCCCAATTACTCAGAAGGCAGCTTGTAACACTTTAAAACAGAAGAGCTCTTCATGGTGAAAGTTTACTTCTAGGTAGTAATGGGATGGGGGGTAGGGGTGTCTAAGTATGTATCATTCACCCCTGCAATAACAATACAGGCATTCATTTCTCACGTTAAGGACCACTTCCTAAGGGGCCCATCTGCTCAGGACCTAGGCACGGTCCCAAGTATTCAGTTGGGAGGGGGTAGAATGTACTCGCCACTAAAGAGAGGGAAGCTGGTTCAAGGGCACAGTGGAGAGAGTGTCTGACTTAGAGTCAGGAAGAGCTGAATTTGAATTCTGACTTAAGAAACTCCCTAGGCAATTCATTTAACCTCTGTGTGCCTCAGTTTCCTCACCTGTAAAATGAAGATGATAATAGTAACTACCTGACAGGGTTGGTGTGGAATCAAAAGAGATAGTATGTCGATCACGTTGTAAACCTTAAAGTGCCATATAAGTGTTAGCCATTAATATTACTGTTAACTTTGTCACTCTATTCATAAATGTAAAATTGCTTAATCCTTAGTTTGTTATTACAAGTCTAGTTCTCAAGGGGCAAGTAAAAATGGTACTCAATACACAAGGTTAATTTGGCATAAGACAGGCAGTTATTTCCTACACACAAAAGAAAGGCTAAATATGAAAGACTCACAGAACATATTGGGGGAAAATGACTTACAAGACGATTCAGTAACTTAACTTAAAACTACTGTTACAACCTGCTGAGAGGTTGACCCAAACCTCAACAAATTATAAAACAGTATTCAGAATACTGTTTAAACATTTTACAATTCACCTTAGTTCTACACTATTTCCTTCAAAGTCAATGGCTTCTCTCTACCCAGCCCAAGGGTTTTGTCTGCCCTTCTAGACAATATTCAATGTTCCCTTAATGACTGTCAGCTGAATCTATGTCACTTCTAAGTCTGAACAAATTCATCTCAACACTGATCCTTAGTCGCCTACCCAGGAACAGAAACATGAAGTGGAAAAGGCAACCACGGATTCAGGCAAAACAAAAGCTGTTTTTATGGAGTGCCTCTGCTGTAACTATCACTGTTACCAGGATGGGAAAAAGCATATCCACAGACCCATCCCTTACAGGGAGTCTTGGAGTTACATAATGCCACCTGGAGGGTCAAAAAAAGAGAAACAGCTGGAAGCTTTTTTTTCTTTTAACTAATGCATCACCCCCAGCTGCTCCAAAGGATGGGGGAAATCAAGGAATCACTCAGGGATTTCTGTGTCATACCAAAGTGACAAGTTCTTTCAGCCCTGGGCACCACATGGCCAAGAAGTTTATCATCCTGAAAAGGCCTAAGTGATGAATCACCATGTCCCTGGAGTCCATGGAAGTTTTCAAGAACCTCTGCTACATATTATTAAATACTCCTTAATCAGCTCCTATATATATTACCAAGTATGTAAATTTTATCATTTATTCTAAAAAAAAATTTTGTTAACCTTTTTAAACATCCAGAAAGTAGAACCATGCAAAAGTTGCAGCAAGTGTGAAATCACTACTAGGATAGCTCAAGTAAAATGGTAGATGTTTGGGACTTTAGCAAGGAATAGGTTGTGAAGAGCAAAAATGTAGGAAAGCTAAAGAATATAATCTGATCACTGGTTTAAAGATACTTGGCTACAGCCCTGGATTTAAGTCAGGGGTAGGGAATCTTCTGCCTTGAGGCCATATGTGGCCCTCTAGTTCCTCAGGTGTGGCCCTTTAACTGAATCCAAATTTCACAGAACAAATTCCCTTAATAAAAGAATTTGTTCTGTAAAACTTGGACTCAGTCCAAAGGTTGCATCCAAGGACTTAGATTCTAAGAAGGGGGAAAATGTGCATCTCTCATCCCTATGTCTTTAACTCTGAAACATCATCAGAAAAACAGACTGATCCTATCTCTGTGTTGACCAGTTGAGAATTTCATAATGGTGTTCTATAAATTTCAGCAAAGCAAATATGCTGGACATTACAAAATCAAGCATGTGGATAATTACAAACATGGTAAATTAGGAGCATCATATTTGAAACCAGAAGTCTTTGGATCAAACCCTAGCCCTCTCATTGACTACCTTACATAGGTCTTCTAGTTGACCTCTAAGATTCAATGTAGCTCCAAGTGTCTGTGGCCTAGAATGATTTAGTTGAATGCCTACCATGTGTGTCATATTTATCTCTCTGATAATTCTGTTATGTAGGACACATGTACTCCTGTGTTTTGTTAAATAAAAACAAAGCTGTTTAAAGAGTGGTAAAGAGAGTGACAAGACTGAGAATCAACTAGCTAGGGGTCTTTTCCTAACTGGTCCTTCCCAAACTTATGATCTGAAGCAAACTATTTTGTATTTCTAGGACTCCATTTTTTTCATCGTTAAAATTGAGTTTAGAAGTCAAAAAAATTGTACTTAGGACTAGAAACTCTTCAAGGTGACTTGCAATTCTAGTTACCTTTAGCTATTACTTGTGGCCACTTTGAGTACTACATTGTAAGTTTGCCAGATTTTACCCTCAAAATGCCTCCTCCCAGTTCTTATACGTGGTAAGGACAAAATAGATGTCCATCGAATTAAAGAATAATTTCTTCTACTTATATATTGATTTGCACAAGTGCTCAAAATGAAATTATGTTGTATTTACTAAATTGAGTTTTTCCTTTGCTCTAAAGTTCTGTATTTCATTTATCTTAGAGTTAAAAAATTTCTGTCATTGGCAGCCCACCAACCCACCAAAAAGAATAGTGCCATCTTAAGTAGAATTAATAAAAGCAACGTCCAGAACAAGAGAGGCAATAGTCAAATCAAGGCAATGAGTATTAATTAAGTACCTACTATGGACCAGTCACTGTGCTAAGTACTGAAATTTCAAAGAAAAACAAAAGACAGTCTCTGCCCTCAAGGAGCAAACAGTCTAGTGAGAAAGATAACATTCAAACAACTATGTGCAAACAAGATATAGACAGATATAGGTATATAATAAATTTGAGATAATCAACAGAGGGAAAGTACTAGAATTAATGAGGATCTGGAAAAGCTTCCTTTAGAAGATAGACTAGAACTTGAAGGAAGTCAAGGTAGCTGTTAGATCTCTCTCCTCATCTCCCAGTTCTAGGCTTGGAAGACAATCAATGAAACTGCACAGTCAAGAGATAGAGTATTATGGAAGGAATAGCAAAGAGGCCAATTTTAATGTAGGAGCAGAAGGAGAGAGAAAGAGTAAGGTGTAAAAAGTCTGGAAAGTCAGTAGGAGGCCAGTTTATGAAGCGTGCCAAATGCCAAATAGAGAAGTCTTTAGTTGATCCTCAAGGTAATAGCGAGCCACTAGAGTTTATTGAATAGAGGAGAGGGTTACATGGTTGGACCCATACTTTAGGAAGCTCAGCTTGAGAAGTAAATGAAGAATTTGTTGAAGCTAGGATAGACTTGAGGCAGGTAAACCCACAAGCAGGCCATTGCAATAGTCTATGAATAGGGTAATGAAGGCCTGAGTTAGCAGGGTCAGAGGGGAGAAGAGGGAGTGCACAAGAGACATTAGAAAAAGTAAAACTGATTGAGATGGTGATTCTGCCCTCCACAGTCATAGGAAAGATAGAAAGAGGAGAGGGCTCTGGAGGAAAGAAAAAAATATTGGACATATTGAGTTTAAGGCAGCTAGGGGACATTCAGTTCAAGGTGACCAATAGGCAGGCAGTTGGAGATATATCTAGTGCTTAGGAGTGGGTAAATGATCCGAGGAACATCAGGGTAGAGATTGAATTCAAGGCAGCTGGTGAGAAAACCAACAGAGGGAAAAGAGAAGAGAACCCAGGAAAGAGCCTGGAAGTCCACCCATAATTAGTGGGAGGAATGGATGAGGACCCCCCAAAATTAGGCTAAGAAGGAGAACTCAGATAGGTAGGAGAAGAACCATGATAAACAATGTCGCAAAAACCTAGACAGACGAGTGTACCAAGGAGAAGAAGGTGATCAAGAGTGCCAAATGCTGCAGAGAAGTCAACTAGGGTGAGGACTGAGAAAAGACCATTAACTAATGTCAACTCTAGGATTATTGGAAACTCTAGAGAAAGTACTTTCAGTTGAAAAAATGAGGTCAGAAGCTAGAATATAGAGTTAAGAAGATAGTGAGGGGAAAGGAAGTGGATTCATCAATCATTCATGGCCTCCTCAAAGAGTTTGGCCCAAAAGGGAGAAGAGATATGGGATGAAGCTAATGGGAAGGGAGTTATAAAAGGATCAACTGAGCATTTTTTTTTCAGGATACAGGAGACACAAATATGTTTGTAGGCAGGCAGTTGTAAGTGACCAACATATAGGCAGAGATTGAAAATAAGTGAGAAAGTGAAGATGATATGGAGGCAATCTGCTGGACAAGATGGGATGGGACGGGATCACTTGTGCTATAGAGGATTTTCTTCGGCAAGGAAAAAGGCTACTTCTTCATGAGAGAAAGGGGTGAAGAAGAGATAGTGATGGAAGGCATCTGAGGGGTGTGAAATGAGGAGAAGGGGAAAAGAGGGAGTTCTAGGTAAAAGGCCTTGATTTTTTTCATTGAAATATGAGGCAGGGTTCTCAGCTGGGGGGGTAGGTATGGTGGAGAGGAGCCATGTGCTCTGGCTTGGTCTAATACACTTGTAATATTGTGTCTAGTTCTGGGCCCTACATTTTATGAATGTAATAACAAGACAACCAGGATGGTGAGAGACCTACAACAAACCTCCCTAAATACGTGAGCATTTGCCCAATATCTTGTTCAGTATATTTGTTCATGTTTGATGATCTCTGTGTTCCTTTACTACTCTAGGACTTAGTAATTGTACAATAAATCATAAAGATGCCTCCCACATACGTGCACAATGAAATAAATTAGTTTATTGCTTTCCCTCTTATACAGAGCCATTGCACATATAATAACTATAAGTCTATACATGTATAGATGAGGATAACATTTTAATCAATAGGATTATTAGAAATCAAATGAATGTTAATACATAATAATATGAAGGTGGAATTTGAAAGTACTAAGTGTCTGAGGGTTGGTAGATGTGCAAGCTGGGGTCTTGAGGAAGGTTATGAGTTCAACCAACAGAAATCATTCATTCTTTTCTTACCTTTCCCCATCCTATTCCACAATTCTGACTCCAGCCTTCAGCCTTTTTTTACCAGAATCCTGATGGCTTTCAAATGCTCATTTTCTCCTTTGTTGTCTTTATTCCATATATGTATGGCCCTTTTGCATCTTCCTTTTTCTTTTTTTTTCTTTACCCCCAAGAAATATAAATTTTTTAAAAATATGGATTTGGGAGATGAGAATGATACTGACAAGAATGGATGGCAATTTTAAAAGCTTGCTAAATATTTTATATGTGTTATCGAGTTTTGTCCTTACAACTCTGATGTAAGCTCTATGTATTACATATTTTAATATATGTTTATTAATTAATTTGTTAATATTTCAGCTACAGATGAGGGAGAGAGAAATGAAGTCACTTGCTGAGGGTCATATAGTCAGTGAATTGTATGAAATAGAATTTAAATGCAAGTTTTCCAGACACTAAGTACAGCATTCTATCCACTATACCACCTAGCTGCTTTTTAAAAAAAAGGAAGGGAGTTTATAGATCTAGGGTAACAGAAATGAGTATTGATTACCAGTCCACCACAGAGTATATGAAGTTAATTAAAAATTTAAAAGAGGGAAGATAGGTTAACTTCCCCCATAGGTTTATAAACTGAATAACAAAAAAAAGTCAAGAAAGAAATTTTGATAGCAGAAATAAATGAGTATAACGTCAAAGAAATGGGAAGCTGCCATTTTAGAATGATTTGGATGCACAGAGAATTCACCCACCAAGTCACATTTTTGAAGCCATGTACAAAACATGGAAACTAGCTAGGGGAAGTAAATTGAAAAAGAAAAAAGAATGTAAAGCAGAACTTTTTAGTTCAGAATTATCAGAAACTGGTATTGAAGTCTATGAATAACAGAAATGTTTTTTGACCTATATAGGGGATAAGAAGAGGATCAAAGAAGAAAAAATATCATCCCTTGGGATGGATAGGATGATGATAATGAACTACAGATAGAAGACAGAACTTATCAACTCTTATTTTGCTTGTTTTCTCTACTCAAGAAAACTATTTGAAGTGTAGAAGCAGATAGAACAAAATTCTCTAAATCTATTACATATACTGCAGGGTGGATTATTTTTTCAATTATCTCCTGGACTAGATCTTCACTGATGTCCCTCCCAAGTATGAAATTTGGTGATTTTATTATTCCTTGAATTGTGACAGCATGGTGCAATGGAAAAACCACTGCACTTGAAGTCAGTGAACCTGAGTTAAAATCCTAGCACTAAAATTTACTACTGGTACCTCCACTTCGTGTGAAAAAAGAGATGAAATGGATTAAATGACAAGAAAGGTCACTTCTAGCTCTAATGTTAAGATTCTATGATAAGAGAGAAGTAGCAAATAAACACCTTGCTGCCTTAGGCAAATTTAAGTCATCAGGCATGGATCTTAGGGTACTTCAGTAACCGACATTTATGAATGCCAAAGTGGCTGTGAGTGATCTTTGAAAAATCAAAAAGAAGAGAAGTACTAAGGATTAAACGTGAAAAAATATAGTGATCTTCAAAAGTAACAAGAAGATGAGTGATTCAGACTATAACCTAGTGAGTTTGACTTTAATATCCTGGAAAAAATATAGACACTATTATTAAAGAGATTATTTGCAAAAACTTAGCAAGGGATGCAGTAATCATTAAGATCCAGAAAGGGTTCATCAAATCAAATCAGGCTGAACCAACTTCATTTTGCTTTTTTGACAGGGTTACTTGATTAGTCAAATCAGGGGAGTGTCAAAGGCATAGATAGCATACCTAGATTTCAGCTAGGCATTTGACAAAGTCTTTCACTACACAGAAGATTAAAAAGTGTGAGCAGGATAATAATACAATTATGTGGATCCTGACTTGTTCGAATGACCAAACTCAAAGAAAAGAAGAATACTGATTAATAGATCGATATCAACCTAAAGGAAGTGCCCTAGGAACTTCCCCTCTGGTTTGCCAATAACTTATATGAAGACATAAAATTCACCAATCACAAGTTGTCAAGGGTTGCTAACTCATTTGATAACAATCAAAATACAAAAAAGATCTTGACAAACTTAAATGTTGAATTAAATAAGAGAAAACTTAATAAAGATAAATATCATTTGTGCAGGTACTGGATAGAGAAAGGTTGCCTAGGCAATAGTTCTCTTTTTAATGGGGGATTTTAATGGACATCAAACTGAAATATAAGTCAACAGTGTATCATGGTCTCAAAAAAAATGAAATATTTCTTCAGTACATTGACAAATCTATGGTTTCATTGGATTGGGTATCTCTTCATTGGAACAGATAGCACCAAATCCATACTTCCTTGGCTGAATCTTTTGTTCCAGTGACAGAGCATTTAGACTGGGCTAGGGAGGTGGTAGAGTACGCTGAGGCCAGCTAGGCTCTCTAGGCTAGATTGTCAAACTTCCAGAGTAACCATTTACATCTTGGAAAGCAGCAAATGCTACACATCAGGGCTTGGTTTATTGCTTTGTTCATTGTCTGGATTTAGGAAAGTGATGGAGAAAAATGTGAATAATACAGATTAAATTTAGGAGTGTGTCATGAATACATTCCCCCCAAAGGGTTGTTAAACAATTAACATTGGCCATTAAACTTATTCTATTTGGCCCCAGAAAGAACTAAGAAAATGGGGAAGGCATTGTGCAAAGGCTTTTTTTTCACCTAGGAAAACTTCCTAACAATTGGAGCTACCTGAAAGAACAAAGCTCTGCCTCAAAAAGTTAAGGGTTCCCCATTGCTTGCAGTCTTTATGTCGAAATGGCAGGAATGGGAATCAGGGATGCAGGCTAGATTATTGCTGGCCTGCTCAGAGTCGGACTAGATGATCCATTTCTTGCCAAGGGTCACACAGGTAGTAAATGGCAGAGACCACATTTGAGCCCATATTTGTCTGACTCCAGAGCTTTGCTTCCCAGTTCTTCCCTTGTACTCTGCAAGCACCCATGAGAAACACAAATCACCAACCCACTTCCTGCCCTCGAGAAGCTTAAACTCTGTTGCAGGGAGGGGAATGGTGATGCAGGAGGAGGAGGGAGAAACAAGACATTTACCCAACTGAAAATAATTACAGAAAAGGCTGGGACAGCAGCATCACATAGTAGAGAGTTCGTCATTTGTGGAATGGTTGCCTAAGCTGTTTGAATCAGTTCCTGTGCCAGCTGGTCTTGGTTAACACTCCTTTTTGTTTGTCACAAGGCAAGGGTTCTACTCGGGCAAGGGAAGAGGCAAGATACATTGAAAAATGACTATTGTATTTATAAAAAAAAAAGAAACCAGCAAATCTTTGAAAACGGAGCAATTAGAGACATTTTTAGGGACATAAAACTTGGAGTTAAAAACCTGAATCCAATATTCATCACTTCCAGTAATAAGATGCGTGAGCTTGGGCAAATTACTTCTAATGTCTGAACCTCAGTTCCCTAATCTGTAAAATGGTGATGAGATCTACTCTACCTACTTTAGAGAGCTGTGGGGATGAAATAGGAAAATATTTCTGAAGCAATCTGTAAAAACCTTGAAGTCCTATATAAAGGTAAATATGATGAGACCTCCTCTAAATCCCTATGAGTTCCCTGATGCAAACAGAGGTTAACCAACCGGCCCGGGGTCACATATCTAGTAAGTGACAAAGGCTGGACCTCAAACCTATGTCTTCCAAACTCCGGGCCAAGCACTCTATGAGCTAAACAATCCTACCTTTTTTTTTTTATAAATGGAAATAGAAATTTTTAAATTGGCTTATTCAGACTCTTAACTCTAATTTTCTGAGAATGGGAAAATCCTGGTTAGCTGTCTGCACAAGGCTGATCACACTTTGCCCCATCTGCCTTTGCCACTAACCAGGAGGTGCCTGTGCTCAAAATGATGATGTGTCTGGCCATTGTCCACAGTATCTTGCAGTATGTTGGTTTTTATGTCCACTCCAGATATTGTGCAGACAATGACATAACAATTCCCGGATGACTATTAGGGTTTGTTGGGTTTGGCTTTTTTGTTTTTGTTTTTTTGGTCATGTTTTTTTTTTTCTGGAAGAAACTTCCCAAGGGACTGGGACAGTACTCTAACACCTGTTTATAAAGTTTCCTTTTGCATTTTCAAGCATGCGGCAGAAAATTGAGAGAACAAGATTGGGCTTGTTCCATGGTTTCACTTTACTATTTGACAGTGGAAAATCATTCCAGCCTGTAACTTGATAAGGATAGCTCCCATTTATGCATGTTACAGTTATCAGAAAGCTTCACATACATTATCTTATTTTGCACATCACAACAAGCCTGTCAAGTAGATTACTCAGTGATTATTATCACTATTTAACAGTGGAGGAAACTGAGGTTCAGAGATGTTAAGTGACTCTTTTCCAGCCCCTTCATTTTGCAGATGAAAATCAGAGAGTTTCAATCACTTATCCAAGGCACTGGGGTAAATTGGTGAGGACACTTGGATTAGCATCGAAATCTCCCAGTTCTCAGTACATCTTTCTTTTGACTACAACATTCTGATTTGCACCAAAATTGCTTATGTAACTAGACACTGGGAAAGGAGAGAAGCAAGCATTTATTAAGTACTTACTATGCTCCCGGCACTGTGCTAAGCACTTTTGAAATATTACCTTAGCTGAGAAACTTGAAGCAATTAAGTGACTTGCCCTGAGCCACACATGTAGGAAATGTCTGAAGCCAGATTTCAACTAGAGTCTTCCTGAGTCTAGGCCCAGTACTCTCCCCACTTACCATCTACCTCCCTTACATATGAATTCAAAGTCTTCTTATTCCAAATCTAGTTGTCTTTCCAGCACCTCTTGATGGCTTCTCCGCTAACTATATTGTTACATTATAGCTTTAAGAGCTTTTGAAAAAAAAAAAGCCTTTACGTATATGTGATATTTACCAGAGGCCAGGTTTAATGATGTATACAAGGCCTCACACACTGGCACTATTTCTTAATCTGAGAAGGGGAAGAATCAAATCTAGTCCACTTGCTAATGAGGTCAGAATGTAGGCCGCTAGAAGTTCAAAGTCAATAGAAGCTTTATCTTTCAAGTACATACCAAGGTATATCAAAGACACTAAGTCTTACAGACAGTTGCCCACGGAGAGGTAAAATGTTATAGTGGATAGATTTCTAGAATTGGAGTCATAAAACACTTGGGTTTGAATATTGCTCTGACTATAGAAGTATGGGTATAAGTAAGTATTTTTAAGTCTTAGTTTTCTCTTCTGTAAAGTGAGGCTAATGAGACAGCTCCTGAGAAGCAACTATGGTGTAGTATCTAAAGACTAACCTTTAGAAAAGAAGACCTGACTTCAAATCCTGCCTTAGACACTTACTAATAGTTCGACCCTGGGCATATCAGTCAACCTCTCAATGCCCTGAACAATTCTCTAAGACTATAAAGTGCAAAGAAGACAACAATATACATCAGTGAAAGTTGTTATTTCACCAGGACTTTCCTACATAGATAAGGTCACCAATCCAGGACGAGGAGAACATTGTACACAGTAATAGCCATATTTTGCGATGACTAACTTTGATAGACTTATCTCTTCTTAGCAACTCCAAAAGATTCATGATGGAAAATGCCATCCTCCGTCCAGAAAAAGAACTATGGAGTCTGAATGCAAATCAAAGCATATTATTTGCTTTCTCTCTTTTTTTGTTTCTTCTTTCTTGTGGTTTCTTCCATTGGTTCTAATTCTTCTTTACAACATGACTAATGTGAAAATAGGCTTGATATGAATGTATATGTTGAGCCTGTATCAATTTACATGCTATCTTGGGGTGGGGAGAGGGGAGAGATGGGGAGAAAATTTAGAACTCAAAATCTAATGGAAGTGATTGTTGAAAACTAAAAATAAATTTATTTATTTTTTTAAAAATGTATATATGACCTAGATATAAAGGAAGATATCATAAGAAAATTAGAAGAACATAGAACATATTACCTATTAGATTTATGGATAGCACAATAATTTATGAATAACCAAGAGACAGAGAGCACTGTGAGGTATAAAGTGAATAGTTTTGATTATATTAAATTAATAAGGTTTTGTACAAATAAAACCAAAATTAGAAGGAAAGCAGAAAATGGGGGGGGGGATTATAGATACTTTCTCAGACAAAAATCTTTAATTTTGAATACATACAGAACTTTGTTAAATTTCAAAGAATATACATCATTTGGGGCAGCTAGGTGGCGCAGTGGATAGAGCACCAGCCCTGAAGTCAGGAGTACC
Source organism: Phascolarctos cinereus (assembly GCF_003287225.1). Classification (NCBI taxonomy): domain Eukaryota; kingdom Metazoa; phylum Chordata; class Mammalia; order Diprotodontia; family Phascolarctidae; genus Phascolarctos; species Phascolarctos cinereus. The sequence continues at coordinate 334,131,544 of NW_027556098.1, forward strand.
TGAGTTCAAATCCGGCCTCAGACCAAACACTTGACACTAGCTGTGTGACTCTGGGCAAGTCACTTAACCCCAATTGCCAAAAAAAAAAAAAAGAATATACATCATTCCCCAAATGATAAATGTTCAGAAGATATTAACAGGAAGTTTTTCAATGAAGAAATCAAAGCTAATTTTGTTATATGAAAAATTCCCTAAATCATTATTGATTAGAGAAGTGCAAATTAAAACAACTTTGAGATATCATCTCACATCTATCAGATTGGCTAAAATGATAGAAGAGGAAACTGACAATTGTTGGAGGGCATGTGCAAAAACTGGAACACTAATACACTGTTGGTGGAACTGTGAACTGATCCAACCATTTTGGAGAATAATCTGGAATTATGCCCAAAGAGTTATAAAACTGTATATATCTTTAACCCAGCAACACCACTGTTAGATCTGTTTCCCAAGGTGATCAGGAAAAAAGGAAAGAGCTTGTATGTTCCAAAATAATTATAACAGCTCTCCCTGTGGTGGCAAGGAACTGGAAATTGAGGGGGTACCTGTCAATTGGGGGATGGCTGAGCAAGTTGCAGTACATGATTGTGATGGAATACTGCTCTGCTATAAGAAATGATAAGCTGGTTGATTTTAGAAAAACATGGAAAGACTTGCATGAAATAATGAAGAGTGAAATGAGCAGAACCAAGAGAATATTGTATCCAGTAAAAGCAATATTGTTCAAAGAATAACTGTGAATGACTGAGCATTATAAATACTCAAATCAACTATAAAAGACCTATGAAAGAAGATGTTATCCAACTCCAGAGAAAGAACTGAAAAATAGAAGTATGAATAGTGTGGTTTTATATATACATATGTATGTATGTATTGTATATATGTATGTGTGTGTGTGTGTGTGTGTGTGTATGTCTGTGTCTACTAGTGGCCTTCTCTAGTGTAAGATGGAGAGGGAGGGAGAAAAAAATAAAAAATGCACAGCAGAGAACAAAAGAAAACTCACAAGGAACCACAGAAAAGCAGGGAAGCTTTGAAAACAATATGTAGTATTTATTACATAATTTTTTAAAAAGTAAATGGGGTGAAATGGAGATTTGTGGTTTTGTATTGGATCCTCTCTTTGTGTTTTGCTGTATACATGAAAAATTTTTTGTCTTTTTGTATTCAAGTTCAAAATGAATACAATTTTTTAAAAAATAAATGATGAATGGAGTGGTTTCAGAAAAATATGGGAAGATTTATATGAATTGATGCAAAGTGAGCTGAGTGGAACCAGAAGAACAATTTATACAATGGCAGTAATATTATAAAGATAATCAACTTTGAAAGATTTAGTAACCCTGATCAATACAATGACCAACCACAGTTCCAAAGGATTCATGATGACACATGGTATCCACCTCTAGACAGAGAACTGATGGACTCAGAGCACAAACCAAAGCCTATTTCTCTCTCTCTCTCTCTCTCTCTCTCTCTCTCTCTCTCTCTCTCTCTCTCTCTCTCTCTCTCTCTCTCTCTCTTTCTGTCTCTCTGTCTCTCTGTCTCTCTGTAACACAGTAATGTGTTTTGCATGAATAAACATACTTGTAATTTTTATTTTTCTTGCTTTCTCAATGGGAAATGAGGAAGAGAATTCAGAATTGGAAATAAACAAAACTAGATTTAAAATAAAATAAAATTCATAGAAGGGAACAGAAGGAAGTCCAGAAGTGAATATGGATAAGCAAGACAATTTTGAAAAATAATACGTGGAATTTATTATGTGCTTTTTTAAAGCAAGTAGCATGAAACACAAACTCATTATTTTATATGCAATCCTCATTTTGTGCTATGCTGTATATATGAAAAATGATAATGTGTGAGTGTTGAAGTTCAGAACAAAACAATAAAATTTAAATAAAATTGTTAAAAAGAAAATTTATCTAAGGAGAAGTGTGTTACTTCACCTTGACAACTATTACTTGAATGTCTATGTGTTAGCACCCAGCTAAGTATATATGAAGATTTTAATAAAAAAGTGCTCAACTGACTGAGGCCCTAAAATTTCATGTTATCTCCTTTCTATTTTCTGGAATCAGGGAAGGAATTTAGTGCAGTACATAGCAACTAGTGAATTAAGCAATGATTTTTAATAGTGGAAAAAATTTGGGAAGACTTCTATGACCTAATACAGGGTGAAGTGAACAGGAATAGGAGAAAAATACACACTAACAATAAGGTTGTTGAGTCTAAAACCTGAAAGACTTAATAATTCTGTTCAATGCAAGGGCCAACTCTGATTCCCATGGATCGATGATAAAGTATGCTACCCATTACCTGTCAAAGAGATGATAGACTCAGGGTGCAGAATGAGACATATATTTTTTTGGACATGGCCTACATTTGAATTTGTCTTACTTTACCCTGAATATATGTTATAAGAGATTTGTTTTTAGTTTTTTAGTGAGAACAGAGGAAAATTCCTTCCTAGAGAAAAATGTTAATTTTGAAAAAAAAAGTATAGTTGTGGTCCTTGATGATGCACAAAGCTTGGTATAATAGCAAGGATGCTATACTTGGAGTTGTGAGAACTCCTATCAGCCTAATATCATATCCAATCTTTTCTAGCGATATGACCATGAGCAAACTACTTAGCTTCCCTGAGCTTTAGTTTCCTCCTCTGTAAAATGGGAATAATGCCTTTTTCATTGGTTTATAGCTTGGAAGGGATCTTCAAAAGTATATAATCCAAACCGCATTATTTTACAGCAGAAGAAATTGTAACATGGTGTTTAAGTGATTTTCTCAGAGTTGTAAAGATACTATCTTAGTTGGGATTTGAACTCCAATCCACTGACTCCTAATCCAAAACTATTTCTATTATTTTCCACGTCCACTGCTTATATTCTGCATGGGGTCCCTAGTGTACTGGTAGATGGCTAGAAGGGATGAAGTGTGTTCATGAACATCTGGGGCTGGCTCAAAATAAACTCTAGCACCTCCTCCATCAGTGATGGTTCAGGTTAAGGTGGAAGTTTGAGGGCAATGGCTGCTTAAGAGTTGGCTAGAGGACAGAGGTAAACTGATGTCATATTATACCTAGTCACTTGACCTGACTCATATCCAAAAGGAGTTTCCTAATAGTGAGGAACCTTTAAGATTTAAGATAATCATTATTCTTTTCCTGTATAGAGCCCTTCACATCACCAGAACCTTCATGGTTCAGCTAGCCATTTTTATGCTTGAATTAGGAATGAGGGGCAGTGTGAAATGGTTGAAAGCACAGTAGAGAAATCAAGAGCAACTTGCATTCAAATCTTTTTTGGACAATTGCTAGCTGTCAGGCAAGTCACTCAAGCCCACTGAGTCTTCAGTTTCCTCCTCTACAAAAGGAAGATGATAATGCTTTTAGTATCTACTTCACAGAGTTGTTGCAATACTTGAATGAGATAAAATATGTAAAGTAGTTTAGAAACACGTATATATGCATATAAATTCACACATATGTATATACACATATACACACATACCCAAAACACAGGAAATATACACATAGGCATGTCCCAAGATAGTAAACATTATTTAATGTTATGTCCAAAGAAGAGAGACCTTTCATCAGTTTCTTTTTTTTTAATTGTGATTGAGATGCAGGTCATTTATATATTTATAATCAGCAGACTTGGGTTCTGAGTCACTCAGAGCCAGGGGAACCTCTGATTGATTTCTAAGTATAGTAATGAAAACAATGATTCTATAACAAACGTTACAAGAACTAGGGCACTTGAGAGGCGTTATTAGCTCATTAGACTATGTTACTCAATGACAAGTTACAGAACATCCAGAAAAAGGCAGTCAGGACAATAAAGAGCCTCAAGTTTATGTCATATGAACTACCACATCTCTCTAAAATGACTGGACAACATTCTTTACTTCTACATTGTAGCCTCAGAGAATTCCAGCATGCATGTCTGTGTGTCTGTGTGTGCGTGTGTGCGCATGCACATGTGTGTACCAATATAATTAGAAAAAAGCTAATAAGCCACAAGTCTGGCAAATACGGATAAGCTATTGGCAGTAAAACTATAAAAACTTCTTTGTACTAGTATCATTGGCAATCATCCAATTTTTTAGTGGTGAACTCCATACTATAACGCAAATGCTCTAAAATATTGCATGAAGTCACACAGAATTAAGTCCCCAAATAATTTCTCCTACACAAAGACAATTTAAACAAGATTCACATCTGCAATACACATATGTAATATTCACTAATACTAACACTAATACAGAATGCAAATTAGGAATCAACCTTCAATCCAACAATTATTAAGCACCTACTGCATGAAGGTGTCAACTTGAGAATTCTGTAATCAAGAAAAAAAATAGCCACCATTCATTTTCCAAACAATTACATAAATTGCATTCAAATTCAAAGTTTAGTATGTGGAGGCTCAGGCCATTATAGGAAATTGAAAGTTAGATCATGAGAAGAGAAAGCTGCAACTGAAATGAAAGATATTTAATCCCAAGAAATAATTTATTGTACCTCTTCAACCCTGATACCTGTGCTAATAAGCCCTATAATCCCCCAAACCCATTTCAATGTGGTTAACTCCCTTCCTAGCCCATTGGATCACATCATTTACTTTCAGAGTTTTCAGATACTTCTCTCACTTCCTTACTTTACCTATCACCATCACCACATCCATACACATATACACATCCATGGTCTGGGTCTCCCATACAAATGCCAAATCCCTATTACAGTCAGAATATGATCATCAAAGGCCATTTCTTTTACTCACCTTAACTCAATACAATGGACAGGATACATATCTTTAATCCCCATTGCCAATTTATGGCCAATTCCCTTCTACCATACCTTAATAACCTTGCCTATTCTGATGCTTATGTCATCTATGTAAACCACTCTTCACATCCTTGTTGCTGTCATCTGCCAATTTCCAGGTCAATGCTGCCAACTTTCTTAGTGACTGATAACTTGTTGATAGTTATCCCATCAGCACTCCATCCCATCCTCTGCTATCAGTTTTTTAGACTCTACATATTGATCATGAAATTATAGATTTAGAGTTGCAAATGACCTTGGAGTTTATCTAGTTCCAACATTCCATTTTACAAATAAGGAAACAGGTTTGGAGAAATAAAGTGACTTATACAAGGTCACACATGTAGCAGAACTAAGATGTGAACCAAGATTCCTGACTCCAAATATAATACACTAGCAATTTAACCACACAAGTTCTCAATCGCCTTTGCTTCAATAGCCTCCTTCTATACCACAGGTCATCCACATACCAGTAGGGTCACACCTTAGACCTTGGCATTTCTAAGAATTGTACAACTTCTAACATGTGGAATTTTGAAATTCTTCTGTAACACTCTTCCTTGCTCTGCCTCAGTCCCTCCTCCTTTCCATGTCTCCTCGCCAGGGAAGTAACTTGGGCTATGCAAACAGCAAGAGAAATAATGGCAGGAAATCGTTAGAGAAGCAGGACAGTGTGCACAAGAGCTTTCAAGAAGAAATAAGGAGGAGAGAAAGACAAAAATAGCCATCAGCATGGAAGCAGATTGATTTTAATCCTGAAATTGCTTTTCCTAGACTGTTTCCCTTGGGCTAAACAGGTTTAGAGGCATATGGTGAGGATATGCAGTGTAAATGTGAAAGCATGAGTAAAAGAGCAGCAGCAGCAGCAGCCTTTAGCATTTAGATGGTGCTTTAAGTTTACAAAGTTCTTTACATCTTATCAATTTAGATAATAGAACTAGGGACCTCAATATAACATTGAAGAAATTTGAATCTGAACTTTCACATTATTTCTTTGAAATTCTGGAGTTTTGGCAGACAAAGAGTAAGAAAGGAATATTTGAATACCTAGTTATTATTAAGTATTTAATGCAGGTGATTTAGTTCTTTGTCTTATTGTCATTTTTAAAGAGCAATATTCAACTATACTTGTGCTTATATGATTAAATTCCACTGAAATGTATTAAAGTCAGAAGGAGTGGCAGAAATCCCCTCTCCTGAAAGCAGATTATTAATTTTTAATGGGGGCATTTACACCTCAGAAATCAGCAATTTCTAAAAACCAGGGTGCGGTTTCTTGTTTTCTTAGTTGTCTAGACTTAAGAAAATGATGGAAAAAATGTTAATAATGCATACTAAACTTACGAGTGTGCTGCACAGCCTAGCTGTTAAAGATTTACCAGTACATCTTTGATTGCATCCTCTGGTGACTAAACTCTTTTCCAACCACAGTTTCCTATCCAGTCAAGCCTCCCACTCTCTCACTTAACCTACTCATCTCATATTCTGATATTTAATCCTTTGATACATTCTTCTAGTCCAACTCCTCCAGTCAGTATTTACTTGCCTCTGTGCCCAGGCTGGGCTCATAGTCTGCCACTTTATTGTTTCAATAGACAAAATTACAACCATTTTCAAACTGTGAATCCTACTCCCTGGGTAAGCAAACAATCTAATTTTTCTTCTTTTTTATCCCAAGGTGACTAAGAGTCACAGGAAGAAGTTATAAAATCATGAAAATTTCACTTGCTAAAATTTCATTCTACATAATTTCAGTTCTATGACTTTGATTAATGTGACTTAATTTCTGTGCCTCATTCTTTTTAAACTATAAAATGAAAGATCAATTAAAAATCAAAAAGGCCTTTCCTAACTCCAACATCCTATAATAAGTTACAATTGATCTTATCCAGTTCAGCTCTGGATAAGTACAGGTCATATTTCATTTTTAATTGTTATTTTTAACATTCTTTTTTTCACTTTGAATTCCAAATTCTTTCCTCCCTCCAGCCACTCCCTCAGCCATTGAGAAGACAAATAATGATAACTTTTATATGTGAAGTAATGCAAAACATACTTCCATATTAGCCATATCAACAAAAAAAAAAGCAAGAAAAAAAGTACAATAAAATATGCTTTAATCTACACTCACAGCTCATCAGTTCTCTTTCTGGAAGTGGATAGCATTTTTCATCATGAGTATGTTGAAGTTGTCATGGTTTATTGTATTGATCAGAGTAAACAAGTATTTCATGTTTGACTAATTGCTACAGTATTGTTCTTACTGTGTACAGTGTTCTGCTAGTTCCATTCACTTCACTTTGAAATAATTCAATAAATCTTCCCAGGTTTTTCTGAAGGAAATTGCTTCATCATTTCCTACAGCACAATAGTATTCCATCACAATCACATACCACAACTTTTTCAGCCATTCTCCAACTGATGGGCATCCTCTCAATTTCCCAATCTTTGCCAACACAAAAAGAACTGCTGAAATATATTTTGTACATGTGGGTCCCTTTCCCTTTTTTATGATCTCTTTGGAACACAGACCTAATAATGTTATTGCTGGATCAAAGAGTATGCACAGTTTTATAGTCCTTTGGGCATAGTCCCAAATTGCTTTCCAGAATGGTAGGTCAGGTCACAACTCTACCAACAATGCATTAGTGTACAAATTTTCTCACATCTCCAATATTTATCATTTTTCTTTTCTGTCATATTAGCCAACCTGATAGGTGTGATGTGGTACCTCAGAGTTGCTTTAATTTGCATTTCTCTGATCAATGGTTATTTAGAGGATTTTTTCATATAATTATAAGTAGCTTTAATTTCTTCCTCTGAAAACTGCTTGTTTGTATCCTTTGACCATTTATCAATTGGGGAATGATTTGTATTCATTATTTGAGAAATGAGGCCTTTATCAGAAACACTGGCTGTAAAAAAATATTTCCCAGCTTTCTGCTTTCCTTCTAATCTTGGTTGCATTGGTTTTGTTTGTGCATAAACTTCTTAATTTAATGTAATCAAAATTATCCATTTTGCATTTCATGATGTTGTCTATATCTTGTTTGGTCATAAATTCTTCCCTTCTCCATAGATCTGACAGGTAAACTATTCCTTGCTTTCCTAATTTGCTTATGGTTTCATCCCTATGTCAAAATCATGTACCCGTTTTCACCTTATCTTGCGGTGTTGATCTATGAGTAGTTTCTGCCATACTATTTTCCAGTTTTCCTAGCAGTTTTTGGCAAATAGTGAGTTATTATCCCAGAAGCTGGAGTTTTTGGGTTTATCAAACAGTAGATTACTGTAGTCATTTACTACTGCATCTTGTAGACCTAACATATTTCACTAAGCCACCAGTTTATTTCTTAGCCAGTACCAAATAGTTTTTATGGCTGATGCTTTATAATATAGTTTTAGATCTAGTATGACTAGGCCACCTTCCTTTGTATTTTTTTTCATTAATTACCTTAATATTTTTGACCTTTTGTTCTTTTAGATTAATTTTATTATTTTTCTAGTTGTATAAAATAAATTTTGGTGGTTTGATTGGTATGTAACTGAATAATTAAATTTATTTAGGTAGACCTGTCATTTTTATTATATTAGCTCAGCCTACCCATGAGCAATTGATATTTTTCTAATTGTTCAGATCTGACTTTATTTGTGTGAAAAGGATTTTGTAATTGTGTTCATATAGTTCCTGGGTTTGTCTGGGCAGGTACTCTCACAAATATTTTATATTGTCTACAGTTATTTTAAATGGAATTTCTCTTTCTATCTCTTGTTGCTGGGCTTTGTTGGTAACATATAGAAATGCTGATGATTTATGTGGGCTTATTTTATATCCTGCAACTTTGCTAAAGTTGTTAATTGTTTCAATGAGGTTTTTAGTTGACACTCTATGATTTTCTAAGCATACACTCATTTCACTTGCAAAGAGTAATTGTTTTGTTTCCTCATTGCCTATTAATACTAACTCCTTCAATTTATTTTTCTTCTCTTATTGCTAATGCTAACATTTCTAGTACAATGTTGAATAATGGTGGTGATAATGGGCATCCTTGTTTCACTCATGATCTTACTGGGAATACTTCTAGCTTACCCCCATTATGGATAATGCTCACTGATGGTTTTAAATAGACATTGCTTATAGTTTTAAGGACAACTACATTTATTCTTATTCTCTCTAATGTTTTTAATAAGAATGGATGCTACATTTTGTCAAAAGCTTTTTCTGCATCTATTGAGATGATCATGTGATTTCTGCTAGTTTTTTTAATTGATACAGTCAATTCTATTGATAGTTTTCCTAATATTGAACAAGCTCTGCATTCCTGGTATAAACCCACCTTGCCAGGGTGTATTATCCTGGTGATAAATTGCTGTAGTCTCTTTGCTAATATTTTGCTCAAAATTTCTGAATCAATATTCATTAGGGAAATTGGTCTATAATTTTCTTTTTCTGTTTTGGCTCTTCCTGGATTAGGTATCAGCACCATATTTGTATCATAAAAGGAATTTGGCAGTACTTCTTCTTTGCCTATTTTTTCCAAATAGCTTATATAGAAGTGGAATTATTTGTTCTTTAAATGTTTGGTAGAATTCACTTGTAAATCCATCTAGCCCTGGAGATTTTTTCTTAAGGAGTTCATTGATGGCTTGTTCAATTTATTTTTTTTTCTAAAATGGGGTTAAGTATTTTATTTCTTGTGTTAATTTGAGCAATTTGTATTTTTATAAATATTAAACCATTTCACTTAGACTGTCAGATTTATTGGCATACAATTGGGCAAAATAGCTCCTAATTATTGCTTTAATTTCCTCTTCATTGGTGGTGAATTCACCCTTTCCATTTTTGATACTGTTAATTTGGTTTTCTTCTTCCTTTTTTTTCAATCAAATTAGCCAAAGGTTTATCTATTTTACTAGATTTTTCATAGAACCAGCTCTTAATTTTATTTATTAGTTCAATAGTTTTCTTACATTCAATTTTGTTCATGTCTCCTTTGATTTTCACAGTTTCTAATTTGGTATTTAACTGGGGAATTTTAATTTGTGTTTTTCCTTGCTTTTTGAGTTGCATGCCCAATCATTGATCTCTTTTTCTATTTTATTCATTAATCATTTAGAGGTATAAAATTTCCCCTAAGAAATGTTTTGGTTGTGTCCCATAAGTTTTGGTATGTTGTCACATTATTGTCATTTTTTTTAATGAAATTATTCATTGTTTTTATGATGTGTTGTTTGACCCAATCGTTCTTGTTTTGTTTTTGCTTTTTGCTTTTTGGCGAGGCAATCAGGGTTAAGTGACTTGCCTAGGGTCACACAGCTAGTAAGTGTCAAGTGTCTCAGGTTGGATTTGAACTCAGCTCCTCCTGACTCTAAGGCCAGAGCTCTCTATTCACTGTGCCAACTAGCTGTCCCTCCAATCATTCTTTAATATTAGATTATTTACTTTCTAATCAACTTTTAGCCTATCTTTCCAGGGGCCCCTTATTACACATAATTTTTATTGTATCATGATCTGAAAATAACATATTTAATATTTATGCCTTTCTGCATTTGATTGTGAGGTTTTTATGCCCTAATACATAGTCATTTCTTATGTAGGTGCTATGTACCACTGAGAAAGAAAATATATTCCTTTCTAGCCCCATTCAATTTTCTCCAGAGATCTACCATATCTAACTTTTCTAAAATTCTATTTACCTCCTTAACTTCTTTCTTGCTTATTTTGTGGTTAGATTAACTAGTTCTGAGAGGGGGAGGTTGAGGTCCCCCACTAGTGTAGTTTGCTAACTGTAATTTACTTAACTTCTCCTCTAAGAGTCTGGATGCTATAACACTTGGTGCATATATGTTCAGTATTATTTCATTGTCTATGGTACCTTTTAGAAAGATGTAGTTTCCTTCCTTACCTCTTTTAATTAGATTTATTTTTGGTTTTGCTTTGTCTGAGATCAGAATTGCTACTTCCGCTTTTTTTTTTTTACTTCAGATGAAGCGTAATATATTCTGCTCAGCTTTTTGCCTTTACTCTGTATGGATCTCTCTGCTTCAAATGTGTTTCTTGTAAACAACATATTGTAGGATTTTGTTTTTTAATCCACTCAGCTATCTGCTTCTGTTTTATGGGAGAGTTCATCCCTTTTACAGTTATGATTACTAACTATATATTTCGCTCCATTCTTATTTTCTCTCTGTTTACACTTTTATCTCTCCTTTCACCCTGTCCCTCCACACCAGATTTTTGCTTCTGACTGTGATATTCTTATGGGTTTTCCTCATAGGATCTCTTTCAGGTGGTGATTGGTGGATTTCTTCTATTTTTACTTTCCCCTCTTGTTTTAATGCTTCACAACAATTTTCTTTAATTATTTCTTGTATTATTATATCAAGATTCTTTTTTTATCATAGCTTTCAGGCAGTATGATTATTCTTATGTTTTCTCCTCTTGATCTGTTCTCTAGATCAGTTGTTTTTCTTATGAGATAGATGTTTCACATTCTCTTCTATTTACTTTGTTTTATTATTTTTTGATCTCTTATAACTTTGCTGGCTTCCCCTTGCCTAATTCTGATTTTCAAAGAGTCATTTAGGGAAGAAAATGATTCCTTAAGATTCTGGATCTCCTTTTATAACTGGTTGACATTCTTTTCACAATCTTCTTGTTTTTCTTGGATTGTTCTTATTTTTTTACTTTTTCCTCAATTTCTCTCATTTGATTTTTAAAGTCCTATGAATTTTTTTTTTGAGCAAGTGACCATTGATGTTATTCTTTGGGTAGAAGAGTGTTTCTTTGCTTCAGTATTCTCCTCTGAAGATGAATTCAGGTCTTCTCTATTCCCATAATAATAATTCTCTATGATTGGGTTATTTCTCCTTTGCCTGTGCATTTTTTTTATTTGTAGCGGCTTAGTTTTTATAATCACCTGTAGCCCTGAGGTATGGGGGATGGTGTCTCTGTCCTCAGGCCCTCTTTCAGTTCTCCCCTCTAGCCTGGAACTGGAACCAAGACCTCCAGCCTTTTGTAAATGCCCACAGTCAGGGCAGTGCCCCCCTCACTGCTTCTGGATGCCCTAGGCATGTGCTGGTTCCTTCTCACCCCTACCTCTTCTCTGCAGCACAGCTGGGTCTGATGTTCCTTGCTGCTAGAGGTTCCTTCAATCTTCCTCAGCTCAGATGCCCCTCGCTATCCTGGGAGTAAAAGTTTCTGCAACTGGGGCCAAGGCAGCCTCCCAACCCAGCTAATCCCAGGACTTGTTGTTTAACTGGACCTAGGATCTAGCCTAGAGATGTTTACTCTATGTGAACATAGACTAAACCTCATGCTGAGACTTTTCTTCAGATCTCCAGTTGTTCCATGAGGATCCTAGTTCTGCCCCTACTCATTTATTTTTACCCCTTATATTCACACTGAGGCACTGTTTCATCTTTTCTGTGGGGGAAATTCTTTAGAGCTTGGAATTTTCTGATCTACTCAGCCATCTTCCCAGAATCTTCCTCCACCAATTCTATTTTTTAAGAAGTTGTTTTCTTCAGTCAATTTTTGTGCTTCTTTTTCCAAGCTGTTGACTCTTTTTTTCATAATTCTCCTTCATAACTTTCATTTATGTTCCCAATTTTTCTTCTACCTCTCTTACTTGATTTTTAAGATCCTTTTTGAGCTCTTCCAAGAGAACCTTTGGAGCTTGAGACCAATTCCTATTCCCTTTTGAGGCTTCACATGTAGGCATTTTGACATTGTCCTCTTCTGAGTTTTGTTTTGATTGTCCCTGTTGACATAGTAGTTTTCTATGGTTGGGGCTCTCTTCTATTTCTTTCTGATTTTTTTAGGCTTTTTCATGACTTTTAAATTTGACCTCTGCTTCTGGGATGCAGGATGCACTATCCCAAGTTTCTTATGCTGGGGGCCAGGGGACTGGTCACAGGTTTTCCACACCAGGACCTCAGCTGCTTGTGGCTTGCCCACTGTGCTGGGGTGGCCAGGCCTAGTTACAGATGTTGTGCCAGGATTCTGGGGCTCATGATTTGCCTTCTCCACTAAGGCTAGATGCTTTAGTGCTGTCCTGCTGAGCCAGGACCCAAGGGGCTCAGCTACTAATCTGTGCTTTGGCTAAGAGCTTTCCACTGGCTTGCCAGGACACTGTCTGTGCTGAGTTGGGCTCACATTTTACCCAAGCAAGACAGAACTTTCCTGAAGTCCTTCTAAGTTATCTTAAACTGGAAAACTGTTTAACTCCATCTTTTTGTGGGTTTTGTCACTCCAGAATCCATTTAGGGGCTTTATTTAATGTTTCTGAGGGAAACTGGGGAGAGCTCAGGCAACTTCCTGGCTTCTCTCCAACATCTTGGCTCCTCCCCCTGGTGTATCATATTTCAAGACCACTAGTACTATAGAGTTGTAAATGCTAAATCTTGTGTGATCCTGAGTATGACTCCCCAGCACTTAAATTATTTCTTTCAAGGTATTTGAGATATTTTCTCCTTGACTTAGGAGCTCTGAAATTTAGGTATAATATTCCTGAGAGTTTTCATTTGGAGTCTGTTTCAGGAGATGACCCACAGATTCTTTCAATTTCTATTTGCTTTTGGGTTGTAAGATATCTGGGCAGTTTTTTATATGTAATTTCTTAAAATATGTTGCCTACGATCTTTTTTGGACTGTGGCTTTCAAGTGGTCTAATAGTTCTTGAATTATTTCCCCTCGATCTATTTTCCAGATCAGTTGTTTTTTTCAATGAGATTTTTCATATTTTATTTGATTTTTTCATTCTTTTGACTGTTTTATTGTTTCTTCTTGTCTCATAGAATCATCAGCTGCCATTTGCCCAATTCTAATTTTTAAAAACAGAACTGGGATTTGAACCCAAGAACTCTGACATTAAAGCCAGTGCTCTCAATATTTTTTTTAAAGTTAGGTTTTATACCTCTTTTTTTTCCATTTGGCCAATTCTGCATTTTCATTACCTCTTTTCTTCAGGGAGGGTTTATATCTCTTTTACCATTTGACCAATTTCATTTTTAAGGAGTTATTTTCTTCAGTATTTTGTGCCTTTTTAAAAAACTATTCTGCTTATTCTCTTTTTCTAATTTACTTATACTGCTCTCACTTGTTTTCCCAATTTCCCCTCTACCACTCTTATTTGATTTTTCTAGGAATTCTTTTTGGGATTGTGTCCAATCTGCATTTTTCCTCAAAGTTTTGCTTATGTATGTTTCCCTGTCTTCTGAGCTTGTTCTTGAGCTTGCCTATTACCATAGTAGCTTTTTATGGTCAGGACTTTTCTTGTGGTCAGGTTCTTTTTGTGTTTGTTTTAGCTTATTTTTCCAACCAGCAGGTAGAATTGTATAAAAGGTGATGTAAAGAAGGCTCAGGACAAAGCCTTAAGAGTCATCATAATTGGTAGGAATGACTTTGATGAAGATCCAAGAAAGGAGACTGAGAAGTTATCAGGAAAATGGGCAGTTAAGAGACAGTAGTGCCATGAAAGCCCAGAAAGAAAAGAATACCAAGGAGAAGAAAATGTTCAACAGTGTCAAACAGAGATCAATAAAGGTGAGGAATGAGAAAAGCCTGTTAGCATTAACAATTAAGAGATCACTGGTAACTTTGGAGAGAGTAGTTTTGATTCAATGAACTCTATATCATAAAATAATGGAATCTAGATCTATTGAGACCATTCTTGCTTCTCAGTTGAACTTAAGATCACAAACTTCTTACAAGGTAAAGAATGAGAGATAATCTACTCTAGTCTCTAGCCTCTAGATCATGCCAACCACTTAGTTGATTAATATACCCAAAAATATTTGAGGACTATATACACTCTTTGAATTATGATATGCTGCTCAGTAGTTCCTACTGTTTTCTTATGTGTACCCAAGCAATTAATTTTATTAGTTAAACACTCTGCATTTTTAACATTCCTTCTATGTATCAGGCACTGTACTAGGTGCTAGGGATACAGAAACTAAAGTAAAAATAGTTCTTATGCTCAACGAATTTACAATCTAGATGAAGGAGAAGTGTACATATATAGGCATATGTAACATAAATATATCATGAGCATAAGGTGATAGCTGTAAGGGTCTAGAATTCTAATAGCTGGGATAAAAAGCTGCACTTTCATGTACTCTTGAGGGAAACTAGATTCTAAGATGTGATGGGTTGGGAAAGGAGTGCATTCCAGTGCAAACCAAAGCAAAAGAGAAAAGTAACTGTGTCAAGTCAACAAGCATATGTTGAGTGACTTTTGTGCTGTCAGATAAAGTGCTAAGCATTGGGAATACATATATAATCCAAAATAAAGATAGTCCCTTCCCTTAAAAAGCTTGTATTTTGATGGGGGATTTACCCTCAGTCACACATGAGATGCAGGATTTAAAAACAAGTGTCAGATCAAGACCAGGGGTACTTTATAGAATTTGCTGTCCAAGTTGATAGAGCCATGAATAATCACTGTTTGTGCTCAGTCTTTCTGAGCTCAAAATCTACCTGGCTCTTCACCAGTATTTATAACCTGGAGTCTGTGAGCTTATGTATGATTTTTAAAACTTATGTTTGTTATTGTATTCCTTTATGATTTTATGTAATTTTATGCATTTAAAAATATTCTGAGGACTCCAGACTAATAAATGGTTCTATGACGCAAGCAAAAAGTTAAAAATTTACTATCATATAGGCCCTACCTCTCTACTTTTTTATAAGGAAAGCAGAAGAGATTTTGTCCACGCTGTCATGAAAGCTAACAGTTTTAACCAGCATTGGTTTTTTTGTGTACACACTAATTTATTTCTAAGATAATTAGGAATAAATCATTACATCTGCTTGTATTACCATTTTAGTGGTTTGTAGTTTTAGAAATATCCTATTAGATTATCAAACTAATTTTATCTAGCACATGTCCCAGAATTCCTCAAGCTCTATATAAGAACTAATGTCTCCAGGAACTCTCTGTACTGATAAAATTGTAGATCCAAGAAAAAAAAAAGACTCAGACAGTTGATCTTTGTGATTATATGTCTTACCCTTGTCTCCTCTCTACCTTCATTGTTAAAATTCCTTTTTTTCCTCTAGATTTTATATATTGTCTCTATGTTGTCATAGATTTTATGCTAATTATATCTGATTTGGGTTATATTCTGCAATTCATCTGCACTCCCCATGCTTTTATCTCCATTGCCCTTTGGGCACCCTGTGATTTTGACTTCTCTTAGATTTTAGTATCCCATGATTTATAAACCCATAGAACCACCAGAAGAATAGTGTTGTTAAAAAGATGATATCTCATTTCATGAACATATTTATGGTCATTGACAATGCTGCACAATTTTCCAAATGAAATTTTTCCTGCCTTCTCCCTCCTATTCATTTCTAGCACATTGGCTATCAGCAATGTCTATAGGGCTATATTTGGTAAAATGTAATTAAATAGGGATAAATAAGAGTTCTTGCACTTGGATACAAAAAAAATGACCTTCACAAGTATAAGATGGATTGGAATAGAGAGGAAGCAATTATTTTCAGAAAAATCTGGGGGTTTTAGTAGAATGCAAGCTCAATGAGTCAGCATTTTGATTTAGCAGCTAAAACATACACACACACACACACACACACACACACCCCTCTATTTGTTTATAGGCCCTTCACCATCTTTATTGTCCTCTTTTGGACACTCCAGTTTTTCAATGTATATTTTATCAATGTATTATATATTGTATTATACATATATCAAGAAAGAGAGAGGGAAGAGAAGAAGAAGAGAAGAAGAAGAAGAAGAAGAAGAAGAAGAAGAAGAAGAAGAAGAAGAAGAAGAAGAAGAAGGAGAAGAGGAGGAGGAGGAGGAGGAGGAGGAAGCAGAGGAAGAGAGAGACAGAGAGACAGAGGGACAGAGAGAGAGAGACAGAGAGAAAGGATATCTTGGTACACTGTGTGAGATATTCATATGTAACCAGTTATTGACAGACCACTGTCCAATTTTCCCAGCAGTTTTTTTCCAAGAGTGAGTCCTTTTAACAATAGCAATCATTGGATTTATTGAACAATAGGCTACTGTGTCTGTGTTGGATCAATTCCATTGATCAGCCTCACTGTTTTGTAACTAACCCAAATAGTTTTCTTCTAAATGTATATAGGCCACCTAACAGGCATTTTTATTTACCTTTTTTTTCTCTTTTCACATAGTTAGAAGGAATACTTTTAAGTAATTATCTACCTCGATTAGTAGGTTCTTATACATATTGAGGCTCAGTACAATGTCATTCTCAAAGAGGAACATTTGGAATTAGGGGTAGGAATATTTTAATTTCTATATGTCCTTCTTCCATTTGGACTACATATCAAAAATCCTCTATGGTAGTATCAAACACTTTTGAATGCAAAAAAAAAAATATTTTGGAGAGGATTAGCGTATAATCAGTCCAGCACTTTGCACCACACAATGCCTTTGTAACAGTGGTCCCAAGGCAAGACAACCACCAGAAGACTTAACATCATCTCTGAGCAGGAACAGCTCGTTGTTAATTTGGAGGGAAAGCTGAACCAACACATGATTGACAGAAGGGGAGCAGAAAAGGAGTAAGCAGCTTTCAGAGATTTGGTGTACAGCACTGCATTTATTCATCTGAGTCAAAACACTCACAAACATTGACTGTTCTGATGGAAATGATGGGAAAATCCAGACTATTTCAAGGAGAACTCACAAAAGGAAGGCACTCACATGGTGGTCAGAAGAAGTGATACAAGGACACTCTCAAAGTCTCTCTAAAGAATTTTGGAATTGATTGCATGACATGGAAAATGCTAGCAAAGGACTGTCCAACATGGCATGCCCACATCAAAGAAGATGCTGTGCTCTATGACCAAAGCAGAATTGCAGTAGTTCAAAAGAAATGTGAGACATGCAAATTTAGAGATTCCACCCCAAATATTCACATGGATTATTTGTGCCAGAGCTGTGCTAGAGCATTCCAAGCTTATATTGGTCTGATCAGCCATAGTTGGACACAATGTAACTTGACTCTAACATAATGATGTCATTTTGGTCCTCTTTGAGAATGAAGGACAACAACCAACACAATACCTGCGGTAAGCATATGTATTCCTTTGAGTCATATTATTAAACAGAGATTGAACAAAGCTCTTTATGTTGCATATTTCAAAGGATCATATATGACCTTAACATGTGCATCAAGTAAATATTTTTGAAGAAGTCTTTTTAAGTTAGTTTTTTTAAGTTAGGAATTTTTAAAAGTAATTATCAATAATAAATACAATAGAGTTTTGCATCTACACTTTCAATACAATGATTTGAATGTGTAGTTCTATACCCTGAAGTCCATGTGCAACTTTAAAGATATGAGCTGCTGCAGCATATCATTTGTGAATCCTGGCTTTTCCTTCCTCATATCTTCATCAAGGATTCATCTAATAGATACATAGTTTAGTCTTTAAATTATTGTGTAAGAATGGCAAAGCAAATATACGATTTAGTGGGTTATATCCTCTTGATTTTTTTTATATTACTCATTTCTCTGAGTTTTTTCAGTGTCTTTAATAAAACTTGAGAATTGACTCTCTACTCTTGACAAACTTGTGTTGCCTCCAGCAAAGAGTTCTTATGTATATTTGGCCTTCTTATCTTTATTTTCATTTCCATTTTCTGGTGATGGCAGAATATAACTGTGTGTACTCCACAATGGTTAAAGCTGAAAATAATTCATGACAGAAATCATCACAAATCTTTCCCACTTGTGTCTACTCAGTGTCCCTCCTGTTCTTGGAATGATCAGACTTAATTATACATGAGGTGAGCTTTCTGCAAACTCATCTTATCCTCCACTGCTTCTTGCTGTGATACTATCGGTATTTAATTGTGACACCCAATCTAAACAACAGCATCCTGTGGGTATTTAAGTATTAAGCTAGCCAGAGGACAAATGGCCAAAGATAGAACATATCTGTAAATATGTTATAACCAATTCATTTCAACATGAAAGAGTTACCATATTTGATCCCTAACATTATGGTCTTTTACAGGAAATAAAAACGAGAAAGGAGCAGAGCAGGATAAGTATATTTGATTATCAACAGCAGAATGATGATAAGTAAATCCATGGGAGATGGGGAGATCACCTGTACTTCCTTACCAAGTGAAGAAATTTAGAGGAAGAAGAGAAGAGGGTCCAAGACAGAGCCCTGTGGGACATATATGGTTAGAGAATGAGACCTAGATGAAGATACAGCAAAAGATACCAAAAGAATGTGATTGGATAGGTAGCAGAAGAATCAGGAGTGAGTGGTATCCAAAAAACCTAGAGAGAATAAAATATCAAGGAGAAGAGAGTGGTCAACAGTGTCAAAAAATTCAGAGGGAACAAGAAGAATGAGGAGTAAGAAAAGTACATTGGATTTGGCAAATAACACATCACTGGCAACTTTGGAGTGACTAGTTTTAACAGAATGGTGATGTTGGAAGCCAAATTATAGTGAATGCCTTTGCTAGTTAAACTACTGCTTGATTACAAACAAGACATATATCAATGGGAGCTTATGAGTTATAGTATTAAAAACACAGCCCCTCAGGTTTACCACTAGCACCCAGAAAGGAATAGCAGGCAATTAACCTTCTGGGGACCCCAAGCCATGAGAATGAGTGCAGGTTAGTGAAGTGGTCCCAGTTGGGATGCTACATAAGCATTTAATAAATGTTTTTAAATTTTAAATAAATCTCAATATTATTTAATAACTTCTTTCCTTTCAAGAAACATATTTCTGAGTCCATTTCCAAAAGTCCTATTATCCATTCTCTTATGTATTTTTTAAAAAATCTTTTATTTCTATTATCCCCAGTAACTCTATGCCATGCTACTCTTGTTTTCTCCAAAATGGACCCTAGTTAAGGATCCATTTGCAAAGGGGTCAAATAATCTACCAGACATTCTCTACAATAGAAAATTCTTCTCCAGTTACTCCTCTAGTCAAATTTATTTTGCTACTTTTTACCTTATGCCACAGGAATTAAACCACATCTGCAAGGCCAGAAATTAATTTTTGTTAAATAACAACTCAAGTTTGTTTATTACTGCATTAAAACATCATGCTCATGTTTGACTTAATGCAATCATTAACTGAAAGATGTTTAAATTTCTTTGACATGAAATGGAGCAAATATCTGAAGTGAGCCTCAAATCAACACGTTCTATCTGATCTCTTTTCCTGGTTGTTTATCCTTTTTCTATTTTCAAGCATATAGGGTTTAACATTCATAAATATGTATCAGAAATCATATAGGTTATCACAATGGGACAAAAATGCCTTTGTGGATATTTCTCTACAGCAATAAACATGAATTCCTTTTCTGTACTTGTACACCTGGGTATACATATGAACATTATCGTCCATCAGAACAAAACCCAGTTTTTTCCCCAAAAAAGGCTTGGGAATGAGATGTTCTTTCTCTTAACTACTCTAGTTAGATTATAAAGTCCTTATATGTCTCTCTTCTAGTAGAGTTCCTTGCATATGGTAGATGTTAATAAATGCTGAATTGAATGACTCTAAGAGATCCTAGAGTATGTCATTGTAAAGAACTATATCCAAGGCTCTCTGATTCACTTTTTTCATTTCATTAAAGAGAATTCTCCCTGCTCAATTATACCACAGAAAGGAAGAAACTTCCTTTGAGGAGCTTAAGTTTCTAGGGAAAACAACAAATTCTCAGGTAAGTCAATATAAATATATACAGAATCATGTGGGGGTGGGCAGGGAACACCAACAACTTGAGGAATCAGTAAAGTCTTATTGGAAATTAAGAAGAGTGGAAGTATGGGGAATGATAATTTTAATTTTGGACATGTTGATCTTGAGAAAATTATTGTATGTCTTGGAGATTTTCAAAAAATTGTTGGAGATATGGGACTGGACCAAAGAAGAAAGAAAGGGCTGAATATGTAGTCTTGAAAATCATCTGCATAGAGATAATAATTAGGAATCTATTGTAACTAAAGAGATTGCTAAACCAGAAAAGATATGGAAGAACAAGAATGGATCCATTCTAGCATAGCAGGGAGGGTATGGATGATGACCTTGCAAAGGAGACTTAGTACCTATGGCCACACAGTTAGAAATAGAATAAAAAGAGTAATGTCACAAAAATTGGGAAAGAGAATATTTCCAAGGAGAGACTGAACAACTATATCAAATACTGAAAAGTGATCTTGGAAAGAATGGTTGAACTGTGTCATAAAAAAGAAAAAGAGTACTGAAAAAATGAGGAATTTTACCATATTCTTGAATATTTCCAAATGAGCATATTCTTTTATGTTATACCAGTATTTCAGCATATCATATACATACATACATATATATATATATATATATATATATATATATATATATAATTAAATGAAGTTTATAAACTATATAATTCAAGAAATGTCATATGTAATATCAAGTACATGTCTGGATAGAAAATGAGGTCATGTAATGGGAGTGAAAGTTAACGGATGGTTGCTGTTCCTGTTGCTTGGATTTCTACAAAGTATTAAAGGAACCAGAGAAAGAACTTTAGCATGTGATCCAATGTTCCTAGGTTAGCATATCCTTAATGGAAGATTTATGAAAGGATCAGGATAAGAATGGGATAAGAAAAGTAAGCATGGAATCATTGCTATGTGCCTTTGTATAGGCTGTCTTTGCTGCCTAGAAAGTGTTCCCTCTTCACCTCTGCATCTTGGCAAACCTAGTTTCCCTCAAAACTCAGCCAAAGTCACCTACCCTTGGATGCTACTATCTCCCACCAAAATATCCTTGCATTTATGTTGTATATGCTTATTTATGATAATACTGCTTCTCCCTCCCCAAGTAAAATGGAATTTCCTTAAAGACAGGGATGTTTTCCTTTATTGCCATTGTATGCTCAAAGCCTAATGCAGTGCAGTATTAAATATATAGACTGTATTTAATACTTATTGATTGGCTAGTTAGTAGAGGAATTAGGCACACTCAATGAGATCATGATTTATTGAAGGATAATTTACAATTTTGATCAGGAAGAGACTTTAGTAGTCATCCAGATCAACCTTTTCATTTTACAGATGAGGAAACTGAAGCCCCCAAAGGTTAACTGACTAGCCTAATGCCCCATAAGTGAGTCACTGAGAGAGCTGGCTATTTAAACCCACATTCCCTAATTCTAAGCCCAGCATCTTTTCTACAAGGCAACTGAATGATGCAGTTGATAGAACACTGGACTTGAAGTCAAGAAATCCTGAGTTCAAGTCTCAGATACTCACTAAGTATATATCCCTTGGCAAGTCAATAAATTCCTTCAGCTCAATTTCCTTTTCAGGAATTTAGGCGATCCACCTATTTTGAGATAGTCATAATTAATAATTGTTAATGTTTATTTAGCACTTTAATGTTTGCAAAGAGATTTACAGATATTTAATTTTAACCTCACAACAGCCCTGGTAGACAGGTGATATTATTACTCCCACTTTGCAGATGAGGAAACTGAGGTTGAGGGAAGTTAAGTGACTTATCTAACTACCTACACAATCTACTCAGAATTTCATCATGTAATAAACCCCATTCAAGACATTGACTGCTCCTGACCTTCAACAGATGTCTTCAGTTGTCATGTAATTGCAAAGAGAAGCTTTGCCCGTCATTGTTTCCATAAAGCACTAGATAAACACAGGCTAGTCTTTATGTATAGAAGCAAGCAGAAATATGTAGCTGAACATTTCTTTGTCCCTGTATTAATGGACACATTTCATCATCAGACAGCAGTCTTTACATGTCTAACACTTCCTCTCACAAGTATTTCAAAGGAGAAGGTGAATTCTTAGGAAATGTACCCTGGTTTAGTTATCATATATTCATGTAGGCATGCTTATGCCTTGGCAAAACTATGACTGGGCAAAATTGCCTATTCCTCCTCCACCTGCCTTATCTATTTTTAATAGCTCCCCTCACCCAAGTGCCATTATCCTCATACTATTTTCTTATTGTTTGCGTTACACATTGTGAACACCAAAATGTTTGCTGAATTAAATTACATTGAATTGAATTGATGTTTTAATGGGGAAGAGGAGAGAGAGGTTCAAATCTGCCCAAGATCAGCAGTGCCCAAGAAGTACAAGTCTGAGATGTTATCTGCTGTTTGATTGTGGCCAATATAGACAAGAGTAGAATAAGCATACTGGACTGCTGGGGAGAAGAGGTTCAGGAAAATAAAAGTAGGTGCCAAAAAAATGAAGGGCATTGAAAACAGATTTTTCAGAATTCAAAATGTTGTCAAAAGTTAGTCCTATTGAAGAAGAATTTATCCAGATTCCTCTTCATTCTTTTGTGAATCCCTTTCTCTGACAAACATACCCATTTTCAGATAATAAAAGCTAAAATTTCTTCAATTTTCTTGAATTCCAGTACAGTATGCCTGATGCCTCACTGTGGCATGGAAGCAACCCTGAATTATTTAAGGGTATGATGGGGAGTGCAACATCTGGACAGTACCGACAAAGCAGGATACGCATGGACCAAAGACCTAGTGATGTATTGTGCCCATTTTCTTTTTTTTTATCCTGAATTTTATATACACTTCACTCTCAAATAGGCATTTCCATATACAAAGTTAAACACAAAAAGTCAATTGTATATGAAGCTGTGAATCTATATTCCATGCCGTTTGCTTTTTATATATGTATATAATAAATTCTACTTGTCATTTTAATAACTGGCCTGTTTGTCTGTATTACCTTCTAAACTCTCTGTACTGCTTTTTATACTTCAACTTATGGTTCAATAACTCTCCTCTTTTTTCTTCCTTTTTTCTTCTTTTTTTTCTTTCTTTCTGTCTCCCTCTTTGATATCACCATCTCTACCTTCTCTCCCTCTACTCTGCTGCCTAGTAAAAACAGAAAGAAAAAAAATTGCAGCAAGTAAAAAGTAGAGCAAAATGGCCAATGTCTAAAAATATATTCCTCCTCCATCCTGAGTCAATTACTTCTCTTCAGTGAGTAACGTATTCCATCATGGGGCTATCTCCAGTCATCCTGATTCATATCTTGCCACTGAACCCAGATGGTTGGAGGAGAAAGTGAGGTGGGTGACCTTGCACAAACTTTCCTTACTTAAATCCAGTTCATTTGCAAGTCATGGCATCACCTTCCTGATGTCTTGGACCTCTTCAAGAACAAAAGACAAACAATAACTTGTGAGTAGTTCAAGCTGCCCCATTGGGGATCCAACTGGCCAGATGCAGTTAGGCAACACAACTCCTTTCCTTCCTTCCTTCCTTCCTTCCTTCCTTCCTTCCTTCCTTCCTTCCTTCCTTCCTTCCTTCCTTTCTTCCTTCCTTTCTTCCTTCCTTCCTTCCTTCCTTCCTTCCTCCCTTCCTCTTCCCTTTCCTTCCCTTCTCTTTTCTCCCTCCCTTCCCTTCCCTCCTTCCTCTCCTACTGTCCACATAGGGTATCAGATCTTTACCAGTGGGTACTCTGCCAAAGGAACATAAATTTTGATGTCTGAAACCTAGCAAGATATCTTGAGGTTTACAAGTTATATTTCTTTCTTAAAAGACCATGCCTCAAACCCAATTCACTCTGGTTCTCATTGATGGGCCAACAATAGGTCCTAGCCCAAGCCCCACTTAGTGGCCATTGTTTGGGCCCTGATGTCTCAGAGTGAATGTAAATAGTAGTGGTTTCTGTCTTCGACACAAACCCTGAGGGTCTTCCCCTCCCAGACTCTTTTTTTTGTTACATAAAAGGGGCCATCCCTTGGCTCATTTCTTACCTAGACTTAATCACTGAAGGGACATTGCCTCAGACAAATTGAGACCTGTGAAAGACCTTAGCTTAAAAAAACACAAAAGTCTCCCACTGCATCCAGGGCCATCTCCAGTCATCCTGATCCATATCTTTCCACTGGACCAAGATGGCTCTGGAGGAGAAAGTGAGGCTGGTGACTTTGCACAGCCTTCCCTCCCTTAAATCCAATTCACTCACAAGTCATGGCATCACCTTCTGATGTCATGGTCCTCTTTGAGAAAAAAGGACAAACAACAACATGTTCCATCATAAACCTTCTGCAGATGTGGTTGTCCTACCCTTTGATCAGAGTTCTAGAGTTCCAGAGTTCAACATACCTTTTCTTCATAATGTTGATGTCATTGTATAAAGTATGCTACTAGTTCTCACTTCATTATTCTTCCTTTAATACTTCCCAAGACTCTCTGGAATCATGTCTGTTTTTTTTTAATTTTGTATGGGCACAATGATATTGTTACATTTATGTATCTCAATTTGTTCAGCCATTCCTTAATTAATGGGAACACCTTTAGTTTCCATTTCTTTTATTTTCTTTTCCTTTTCATCCTTACCCCTCTTGGGATCAAGAAGCTGTTCTCCTATTCACTCCTTGGAACTATCTTCCTTGCAACCTCCCCCTACCCCCACCTTGCAGCTCTCTCTCTATTCTCCCTTGTTCCCACATTGAATGAGATTTATTTCTACACCAAACATTTTGTGTATATATGTGTAGTGTGTGTAAATATATTTTCAATTCTCCTTTTGGTGTTTAGATAAGAGTAAGCTTCATCTGATGCTCACTTTCCCACTTCTTCCATGTTTTTAAAACCTTCTCATACATCCCAAGTACTAAAAATGGTAAATTCTACCCCTTTCATTCATTCTAGATAAATTAAATCCTTGTTATCCTCCCTTTTTCTCACTCTTAAAAATTCTACAAACAAAATGAATTCACTAACTAGATCTTTAATTTTTCTTAATTATCTCCCTCATAATCATTTGAAGACATTATTGTTCTAAAGACATGCATTTCATCTTTTCCTATTAGAAATATAAGCATTTATTATGATACAGTCCTTTCCAAGCGCTCTAAAAAATTGCCCCTTTTTTTTAAGCTTGTGTTTGCTGTTCAAAATTTCTACTCCACTCCTACTATCAGGAATGCTTGAAAGTCCACTATTCCACTAAAGATCCATTCCCCTCCCTCATAGGATTATAGTCAGTTTTGCATGGTAAGTTATTTGTGGGAGTAAGCCTATATGAAAAAAGTTTTAAATTTAAATATAATAGTTCTTTTCATTTATAAAACACTGCTAGGTCATGTGCGGTCCTGGGATTCCACGTTACTTGAACTTTTTCTAACTGTTTGCAATATTTTTTTTAACATAAGGGCTCTGGATTTTGACTATTACATTTCTGATACTTTTCATTTGGGGGCTCCTTTTAGGACATAATAAATGGATACCTTGTATTTTATTTTGCCCCACTGATTCTGAAGAATTTTCAATTTTTATTTCTTGATATATTGTGTCCAGGCTTTTTTATTATTATTATGGTCTACAAGAAGTCCAATTATGTCTAAATTAACTTTCCTTGTCCTATTTTATGTCGGTTGCTTTGAAATCATACTCCTTAGATTGTATTTCATTTTTTCATTCTTTTGATTTTGTTCTAATATTTATTGCTGTCTCAGAGAGTCACTGATTTCTATTTAGTTTCCAATTTTCAGTGAGTCTGTTACTTGGGTAAATTTTACTACTTTCTGTTCTAAGTGATTTATTCTCCTTCCAATTATTTTCTCTATGGCTTTTATTTTTTTCTCTTTAATTTCATTTCTTCTAGGTATTCATGTTACTCTTGTGGAATTTTTTTTCTTCTGAGTCTCTTTATATCACTACTATGGAATTTTTCTCTCCTTCTAGATTGGATTCTTTCAGTATTTCTGGATCTATTGAAGTGGTATATATTTTCATTAAAGTGGTATATATTTTCCTTAATTTACTCATCATTCCAGTTTTCATTCCTAAATTAGAGATTTGTGCCAAGGATAGCCTTAGTCTTTGTTATTCTTTTTGGTTGAAGTGGTAAGCCCCATCAGGGGTGAGGAGTCTGCAGCCTTGAAGCCACACGTAGCCTTCTAGGACCTTTGGTGTGGCCTTTTGATGGAGTCCAAGTTTTACAGAGCAAATTCTTTTATTAAGGGGACTTGTTCTGTGAAGTTTGGATTCTGTCAAAAGGCCACATTTGAGGACCTAGAGGACCACACGTGGCCTGAAGACCACAGTTTCCCCACCCCTGCCTAGCTGGTCATAAGCAGCATCACCTGGATTCCTGGTTTGACCTTCTTAGGGTCAGGATCTCATAAATAATTGAGAATCAGATCCCAGGATTTTCATGTCTCTCTATGGAGTCTCAGAACTGAGTTTTAAGACTCCGGAGCCCTGTTGGTATGGGGTGCCCTAGTCTGAATGCTGTCATAACCATCTTCATTCTTGCTGCTGATAGTCACTTACAAGATTACTCTCAGATTCCAACCACTACAGGGCTTTCATAGATAAGCCCTCTGCAAATTTCCTTGGATGGATATCACCCTTAATTTTAGTGCCTTCCTTCTTTTGAGTATCTTTAGTTTACCCTGTATATCTGTCATTTATACATAGTTGTTTGCATGTTCTCCCACTCATTAGACTGTGAGCTCCATGACAGCAACCTTTTTTTAGGTGGGGGGGAGTCCATTTGGGATTTTTGCCTTTTTTTGGAATCCCCAGAGTTTAACACACTGCTTGTCACATACTTAACACTTAATAAATATTTGACTTGACTTGACTTGGTAGATAGGATGCTTCCATTCATGTTTTCTAGTGAATATGCTGACTTTTCCAGGGGCACCCTTTCCTATAGCTCATGGGCTACTGGTTGGCTTTTTGTGTAGTTCTTAGGTGTATGGAGTCACTTAATGTGGGTTCTCAATGGATTTCTTGATCATTCTTCTATACTATGTTAATTTTAGGTTTTTACTGTAGTAGGTGTGGGGAAGCTGATTTTCTGCCTCTATTTAGGTAGCCATGTTGAACAAAAAATCTGCCTGTTTTCCTGGAACCAACCTAAATAATGCAGAGTATTTCATCAATAGAAGATTCAACATAAGGTGATTTTCTTTAATTTTGACAAGAACTTATGAAGACCATCAACTAAGCATGGAAGAGCTGAAATTTGTATCAGAGGAGGCATTCAGATCCCTGAATTTATATTTACATAGGACTTTTACAAATTACAAAAGATTGCTTATATAATCATCCCATCTAAGCTTTGTAATGTATCTGTTAGATAAAGCAAATACTATTTTCGTCTGATACTTTAGCAAATTAAGGCTCAGAGAAATTAATTGATTTATTTAAAGTCAAAGATCACTCACTGGCATATAAGCAACCATGCTGGGAATCCAAACCAGTGCTCTTGCCACTACATTCCACTACATCACCATACCTCAGGTACTACCTTTCTATCACATTTGATCTTCTGGGTTGCCCTCTTCCTACTTAAAGGAGTACCAAAAGATGAAATTGTATAATGTGCCAGTTTCTGGTCTGGTTTCTTCATTCTTTCAAGGGACCCTTCTTGCCATTCCATTCTTCTCTTTCTGTCTATCTCCCATCCTGACCTCTCTGCCAGGAAAGGAGAGGAACACCATGCCATCAGTTCCCCTCCACTGTTTTCCCTCACCAGAACTAACACCCTCAGGGAAATCTACTCTGGAGATGAAGCCCTTGTGATTGTTAATAACCCACCTGAACTCATTCATCAATGATTAACAGACTCCTGAACAATTATACCTTCCTCATCCCTGGGATTCTAAAGATCAGGTCTGTCATTATTCAAATGCTGGGATCTGTCCTTCACAGACTGCTCCCTTATTCCCACCCCTCTCAACCCAACCCTCTTTCACAAAGTCCCACTCTAAAGTTACTCACCCCTTTCCCTATATTTTCTGGAATGTTGCTCTATAGTAACAAATTTGCTTTCATCTTAAATCTCTTCTGTTCTAATGTATTTCAACTTCCAGCACTTACTTAGACTTGGTTCCATCATCAAAATTCTGATACATATTGACTACTAACCTCTAGAATAGTCTCCCTTTTTCCTCAATGAGGTCAGTCCCACAAATGCACCACTTCCATGTTTATGGATTCTGAAATTCTTTTATGTGATCATGATCTGCTATCATGCCAACTTTGTGGCCTCAAAACCAGTTCTTTGTCCTCACTGTAACCTTTCATCCCTCAATCCCTTAGTTATTTCCCAGGCTGTCACCCCTGCACATGCTACAGTCTCTTCCTTTCCTATTTTGCCTCACTGGTTAACTAGTTCAATTCCCCAGTGTCCTCTTCTCTTGAGTCTTTCATCCCTTTATCCTATTTCTGATGTTGCCTGATAAGTGTCAGCCCAGTATTAGTTCTACCATTTGTTGCTTTTGCTCCTATTCACATGGTACCAAATAAGCTGGGAGTGGGGGGGAAATCACAAAATAATGCTGACTAGATCCAACACAAATTTGTTACATAATCTCAACTGAGTCCTTTCTGCAGCAAGGCAATCATTTTAACAACCACCACCACCACCACCCACTGACTCCCTATCTCATTCACCACCGTGGCTTTTCCAAACCTTTTTATCAATTTTCAAATATCCCATAGCCCCCCTCCCCCACCCTCTCAACTGAGAACATTGCTTAATATTTCACTGAAAAAAAAATGATGTCATTTACCTAGAACTTTCTCTTCTCCCCTTCCTACTCATCTGACATCTCCCAGATACTTTCTGCCATTATCTTTGCCTTCCCCTCCATCTCACATGAACAAATGGCCCTTTTCCTTCCCAGAAGAAATTTTGGGGTTGGTCTCCCCTCACTCTAGCCCAGGGATGGGAAACCTGAGGCATCAAGGTCACATGTGGCCTTCAGTCCTTGGGTGCAGCCTTTTCACTGAGTCCAAGTTTTACAGAACAAATCCTTTTAATGAAGGGATTTGTTCTGTGAAGTTTGGATTCAGTCAAAGAGGACCTAGAGGGCCACATGTGTAGCCCCAAAGCTACAGGTTCCCCATCCCTACCTAGTCCATCTTTCACTCAGCTGCCACAGTGATCTTCCTACAGCACAGGTGTGATCACGTCATCCCACCAGTCAGTAAATTATAGTGGCTCCCAATCAACTCCAGGATCAAATATGAAATCCTGTTTGGCATTCAAATTCCTTAGTAATATTCCCTACCTTTTCAGTCTTCTTATATAATTTAACCCCTTATACATACACACTCTGTGATTCAGTAAAACTGGCCTCATTGTTGTTCCCCCTTCAGGACAATACATCTCCCAAATCTAGGCATCCCAAATCTGGCTGCCCCCATGCCTGAAATTCTCTCCCACCTTTTCCCTACAACAAGGCTTCCTTCATGTCCCAGATAAAATGTCACCTTCTCTAAGAATCCTTTCTTGATCTTACTTCATAATAGTGCCATCCCTCTATTGATTGTTATGTGTATAGCTTATTTGTACATACTAGTTTGCTTGTTATGTCCTCTATTAGAATGTGAGCTCCTTGAGAGAAGAGTTTTTTGTGCCTTTCTTTGCATTACCAGACTTTGGCACAGATCTTGTATATAGTAGGAGTTTGATACATGCTTACTGAATGACTGATTATGTAGACAATATGAGTAGCTGCTCTTTGGATTGGTGGAGAAGATTTCAAAGCTAATTGGGATACTAGTGGCTTGAACTCATGCCATTAAAATCATTAGCGAAGGGCTCTAACCAGCTGAGCTAACCATTCACAGAATGAGTCAATCACATTGGTAGGTCAAAGATCCTACAATGACATCTTTATGAATGTATTACACCATTTCCATTGCTAAATGCTTTCGTGTGTGACAAAGATACAGTGGACAGTAGTAAGTGCTTATATAAAACAAAGGATACCTGGGGGAGACACATGCAATTACATGATGCTTTTTTCCAGTATTTTACTGAGTGGTCCCAGAAAGAGGCACAAGAGCATGCCCATATTAGGAAATTTTCTCCCCAGATCCCCCAGACAATGTAGCCTCCCCTTGTCTTTTGCCCAGCATCTTACCTGGGTGACTATTACTCCATGGCACTATCCTACTCTAATGATATTGACAGAAGTATAATGGAGAAATTGAGTAAAGGGGAAAACAGATCTTGAAGAAAACAAGAATGATCATAATCTCAGAGTCTTGGTAGAGAATGTTTCTTCTTGAGAAGCTTGCTGTACTATTACACTTAATTTTCAGGACTTGATATAGAACCAATAGAGGCCTGGAGCTAAGCTACTTCCATACCGTTAATTGACATCTCTGGAGCAGGGTGTAAGAAAAGGCTGGTTGGAGAGTTCTTGATCTGAGAAGAATGAGAAGGGTAAGATTAGATATGCAAATAACAGAATTGGTTGCCAAGGATATGGAGTGCTGAGCTGAGGTACAACTGATAGAAGAAATTGTCTGAATTAGAAGCAAGAATCAGTGTCAAGATCAAACCAAAGTTTCGAGGACCAAATGAAAAGAGATTCTGGGCATCAGGCTAAAGAGTTTTGTTCCTGGATAATAGAGAATCTGGCGTTCTTCAAGAGTTCACATAATTTGCTGCACTTACTTTCTTATAAGACAAACATGTGATTCAAGCCAGCTTTCTGGCCTCCCCTAAATTACTTGTAGCTAGAAAGCTTCTGCTTCTGAAAAAGATCTTAAGAGAAAGTTGAACTTAGTGGGCATTTTCATTGTTGTGAGATTTTGTTTAACTCTTCTTTTTTTCCCCCTAACCCTTTTCAAATAATGGAACATTATTTAACACAAGAAAAGAAGCTAGCATTTGCATAGCACTTTAGACTTAAGTAGAACTTCCATATGTGTGAACTCAATGGATGGTGATAGCAACCATGTGGTTGACAGTACCATATCAATTTAATTGGTTAGTAAACTGAAGTTTAAAGAGATTACAGAGTCTTGTTTGGTCCCCGTCCCAAAACTTTAATAGAGGCTGTCTGCTAAGGTCACAAGTTATTTGAAATTTGGAAGGCTGAATGTTTTCTAAGACTTAGACAAATACATGTGTGTGTGTGTGTGTGTGTGTGTGTGTGTATATATATATATACAT
This sequence comes from Phascolarctos cinereus, assembly GCF_003287225.1. Lineage (NCBI taxonomy): Eukaryota > Metazoa > Chordata > Mammalia > Diprotodontia > Phascolarctidae > Phascolarctos > Phascolarctos cinereus. The sequence continues at coordinate 334,163,339 of NW_027556098.1, forward strand.
ACACATATATATGTATGTATGTATATGTATGTGTATATATATGTGTGTAAATACACATATCTGTATTATTTTTATGTGTATCTGTATGCTATGCTATGCTATGCTATGAGATATGATATGATATAATATGATATGATATGATATGATATGATATGATATGATATGATATGATATGATAAGAACTTGAAGCTTTAAACTCAGGTTAAGATTGTTGTCTGAAACTGTTTTACCACCAGCTAGGTAGTGCAGAGGATAGAATGCTGGACCTGCAGTCAGGAAGACCTGAGTTCAAATCTGGTCTTAGACACTTACTAGCTGTATGACCTTGAGCAAATCACTTAATGTCTGTTTGCCTCAGTTTCCTCAACTATAAATTGGAAATAATAACAACACCTACCTCCCAGTGTTGTTGTGAGGATCAAATGTAATGATATTTGCAAAGCGCTTAACACAGTGCCTGGCACATAGTCAGTACCACATAAATGTGTATTCCGCCCCTTCCCCAGCAGCCTGTACTAACACATCCAGTTAGTTTGGTCACTGAGACATAATTGACTTCGGGGCATATAAGCTTTGAAAGCCAAATGAACTCTATAAATTGGGGCCTCCACTGGAAAGACTGTTATTTTTTTAAGGATGTTAAAGAGCTGTTGCTATAGTTACAGCTTCATTTAACTTCATCAGTGTGGTGATATTCAAAGTTCAAAAACTGCTAAACAAACAAGAAAAAAAATTCAGATGTCTAAACATTTTCCCTCTGCACAAGCCATTCAAATGTTTTTCCTTTCTTCATAGTTTATATGCACAGCAATTTGTTTGTACAGTAAATTTCTATTTATCCAACTTCCTAACAACTAGAAAGTTCACATAACCAGATTTTTTTTAAAAGATGATGCAGAATTTTAAAAACACTAACATTTTAAATGACCCCAAGGCAAGGTAAGCCCTCAAAGTGTCTTCTGGCCCATTAAAAAAAGATTAAATTAAATCTTCTTAGTTGTGTATGTGTTAAGTACATTTTAGCGGAATTAATTTTTTTAAAGAATTAACATTGATAGTATAGATGGTAATTTTCCATTAACATGATTAATCATAGAATAACTATAGACTAGTTGAAGCAATAAGGTACCCTGAGGGAGAGATAGAAAGGAGCATGTACCAGGTAAGTCAGACCATCATCACCACTTTTACTACTATCTCCCCTCAAACCCTGATGGAGACAGCCCAGAACTCTGACCTAACTCAAAAAAGCTTCCAGTCCAGTGCCCTCAGCCACATCCTGGGGAGCAATTCCTGTAGAGATACAAGCTGGCAACTGCTCTTGCAAGGGCTACTGAAGACCCAGAAAATAAATTCTTGCCACTGATGTCCTTGCATTGTCAAATAGCTCAACATCAGAAAGTGACCTTTTATTAATGGGAATGATATTAAAGAAGAGGCATTAACATCTGTTTTGATGTTCCACCCTAAGGACCATGGAGACTTTCCATCCAACTTGCAGCTGAAACTTTCCATGTATAGTGACATCCCTACCAGAATGGGAGCCCCTTTAGAGCAGGGATTGTCTTAATTTCCTTTTTCACAAAATAAGCACTCACTTTTTCCACTTAATAGTATTTTGTCTTTCCAATCACATGTAAAGACAGCTTTCAACATTCACTTTTATAAGATTTTGAGTTCCAATTTTTTTCTCCTTCCATCCCTCCTTACCCCTTCCCCAAGATAGGAAGCAATCTGATATAGGCTATATATGTATAATCATATTAAACATATTTCTATATTAGTCATATAGTGAAGGAATCAGAACAAAAGGGAAAAATCATGAGGAAGAGAAAACAACAACAAAAGAGGAAATAGTCTGCTTCAATCTGCATTCAGACTCCACAATTCTTTCTCTGGATGTGGATAGTGTTTTCCATCATGAGTCTTTTGGAATTGTGTTAGATCATTGTATTGCTGAGAAGAGCTATGTCTACCAAAATTGCTCATCACACAATGTTGATCTTACTGTTGTACAATGTTCTCCTGGTTCTACTTGCTTCACTCAGCATCAGTTCATGTAAGACTTTCCAGGTTTTTCTGAAATCTGTCAGTTCATCATTTCTTATAGCACAATAGTATTCCTTTACATTCATATACCACAACTTGTTCATCCATTCCCCAATTCATGGGCATCCCCTCAATTTCCAATTCATTGCCACCACAAAAAAAGAGATGCTATAAATATGTTTGTACAGGTGGGTCCTTTTTCAAAATAAGCACTTATTAAATGTGTTATTCATTCATTCACAGTCATAGAATATTAAAGTTTGAAGGAAATGTAATGATCTTTAAGTATAATCCTTTGCACAGCACATGAATCACCTCTATGATATCCCTTATACTGCTCCCACAAGCCTTTACTTGAGTGCCTACATATGGCCAAAATGTCATATGTCATGAGCCAGTCCCTTCCATTATAATGTGTATGTATATAGGAATTTCTCTATTATGTTTAACCAAAAACTGCTTCCTTGTGGTTTTCACAAATTGGTCACAATTTTGTCCTCTGGTAATATCAAGTAAAACAAATGTAATCCCTTTTCCATGTGACAGATCTTCAGATGGATAATTTACCAGACTACACCATCCCTTGACCATCAGGCATAAATGGAAGTTTACTGTATATTTAAGGAATAAAAAAAAAATTCTACTGGAGTCTCAAGGCCCTTTTTTTTGTTGACAGACTACTTTTCACTTTTCCTTGAGGTCCTCCAGAGATATGGGGATGGAAAGTGTTGTGGGTGATGCTATTGCTATGACCCCTGATGTATGCTGATTAAAAAAAAAAGTCCCGAAAAGAATAAGACAGAGAAGCTTCATTGCTGCCTCTGCTCCCCTGTTGTTGAGAATCTGGCAAGAGGAATAAAACTTCCATAGCAGAAGGATCCAAATGGAGTAAATGAAGGGATGACTCTACTGTCTATCAGCTAATTGCATTTGACTTGGTGGATTGATCTTCCATGATAGTCATCACCCTATATTTGAAATGAAAATTATAGTGAACCCAGTATACTCTTCCACATGCTATCACACTAATTCTCATATTAATAATGCCACTGCTCATAATCATCAAAACCATTTGGCACTGGCTAAGAAATAAAGTGGTGAATCAGTGGAATGGGTTAGGTACACAAGACACAGTAGTCAGTGACTGTAGTAATCTACTGTTTGATAAACTCAAAGACTCCAGCTTCTGGGATAAGAACTCACAACTTGACAAGAAACTGCCAGGAAAACTGGAAAATAGTATGACAAAAACTAGGCATAGACCAACATTTACACCCTATACCAAGATAAGGTCAAAATGGGTACATGATTTAGACATAAAGGGTATTACCATAAGCAAATTAGGAGAGCAAGGAATAGTTTACCTGTCAGATCTATGGAGAAGGGAAGAACTTATGACCAAACAAGAGAGGAAGAATATTATGAAATGCAAAATGGATAATTTGGATTACATTAAATTAAAAGGTTTTACTCAAACACAGCTAATGCAACCAAGATTAGAAGGATATCAGAAAGCTGGGAAACAATTTTATAGCCAGTGTGCATGACAAAGTCCTCATTTCTAAAATATATAGAGAACTGAGTCAAATTTGTAAGAATACAAGTCATTCCTCAATTGATAAATGGTCAAAGGATATGAACAGGCAGCTTTCAGATGAAGTAATCAAAGCTATCTAGAGTCATATAACAAAATGCTGTAATTCACTATTGATCAGAGAAATGCAAATTAAAACACTTCTGAGATACCACATCACACCTATCAAGTTGGCTAATATGACAAAAAAGAAAAATGTGAAATGTTGGAGAAGATGTGGGAAAATTGGAACACTGAGGCATTGTTGGTGGAGTTGTAAACTAATCCAACCATTCTGGAGAGCAATTTGGAACTATGACCAAAAGGCTACCGAATTGTGCATACCCTTTGATCCAGCAATACCACTACTAGGTCTATATCCCGAAGAGATCATAAAAATGGTAAAAGGACCCACATGTACAAAAATATTTACAGCAGCTCTTTTTGTGGTGGCAAAGAATTGGAAACTGAGAGGATTCCCATCAATTGGGGAATGTCTGAACAAGTTGTGGCATATGAATGTAATGGAATACTATTATGCTGTAAGAAAAGATGAACAGGCAGATTTCAGAAAAACCTGGAGGGACTTGAATTAGCTGATGCTGAGTGAAGTGAGCAGAACCAGGAGAACATTTACACAGTAACAGCAACATTGTGCAATGACCAGCTTTGATAGACTTAGCTCTTGTCCGCAATACCATGATCTAAGACAATTCCAAAAGACTCATGATGGAAAATGCTACCCATCCAGAGAAAGAACCATGGAGTCTGAATACAGATTTCTTTTTTTTTTCCATTTCTTCTTTTTTGTTGTTGTTTTTTTTCTTTCTCATGGTTTTTTCCTTTTGTTCTGATTCTTCTTTCACAACATGACTAATGTAATGATTGTACATGTATAACTTATATCAGATTGCTTGCCATCTTTGGGAGGAGGGAGTGAGGGAGGGAAGGAAAAAAAATTGAACTCAAAATCTCATAAGAGTGAATGTTGAAAACTATCTTTACACGTAATTGGAAAAAATAAAATATTATTAAGTGTAAAAAAATAATTTTATTGCTCAACCAAAAAATCAGAAAGCTGGAACATGTAGTAAGATGCTGTGCCTCTGCTTTCATGAAAAATGTTTTTTTAGAGCCAGGAAAGACTTTTAAGATAATACACTCCAACCCCTACTTTTTTACAAATAATTAAGCTGAGGCCATGAAATGTGAGGTGGCTTGCCTAAGGTCATGCAGGTAGTTTGTTCTCAAACTGAGACAGGAACTGAGGTCTCCTTTTTGGAATTTAGATTTCTTTTTTTTTAATACCGTGCTTTTATTCTTCTATATTAAATCGAGATCTAGTCTCCCTTTCAACTCAGGTCCTCAGGTTTGTAAGGAAGCCATTTGGTGAAAAAATAAGTCACCTTGCAAAATTAACCTTAAGGAAATAACTCAGACACTAGGTATAATATGGTTAGGTGGCCCAGTGGAGACAATGTGGTACTTGAAATCTTGCCTCAGACACAGACTATGTAACCTTGGGAAAGTCACTTAAACTTCTTAGTGCCTCAGTTTCCTTATCTATAAAATGGTATTAAAATAGCATCCACCTCATAGGGTTTTTATAGGATCAAATGAGATAACATGCAAAGCATTTCTGCAAAATTTAAAGCACAAAATAAATGCTATTATTATTATTATTATTATTATTATTATTATTATTATAACTCATTCAGTTGAACTTTCCCTCTCTACTCAGACACTACAGAGATGCAAAGAGAGAAAGCCTACTCTAGTTCACTGTTTGCTGAACATCTTTTCTCACCTCCACAACTTTGGTCTGTTCTTCCCCCTCCCCTCCCCTCCTCTTTCTTAGAATGCACAGCATCCCACTTCTGCCTGATGAAATCCTCTACCTCAATATCCTGCATATATTTGCTGTTTCTTGCAATAGAACAGCTTTGATAACCATACTCAGTACATGAACATGACCTCATCTGGAGTCCCTGAACTACCATTCAGTTGGTTATCATGCTTTGGGTGTTCCCAGATAAGAAGTTCTGCAAAAACTAATTTGTAATTCCCCTTTTATCTCACTGGAAAAACTGATCTGGAAAATAGATTCAGGAAAGATAATTCAAGAATTATTGAACTATTTGAAAGCCATAATAAATGCCCTGAAGTCCTAGAACCAAAAAGTAAAATAAACATGGAAAGAATACACCGCTCACCACCTGAAAGAGATCCCAAATTGAAGATATGAAGGAATACAATAGCAAAATTCCAAAATTACAAGATGAAAGAGAAGGTGCTGCAAGCGGCCAGAAAGAAACAATTTAAATAGCATGGAACCATGGTCAGGATTACACAGAACCTTGCAGCCTTTACATGAAAAGGCTGCAGGGCATGGAACATAATATTTAGTAAGGCAAAGGGGCTTGGATTGCAGCCAAGGATCAACTACCCTGCAAAAATGAGCATGATTTTTCAAGGGAAGAGATGGATATTCAACAAAATAGGGGACTTCCAAACCTTCCTCATAAAAAGACCAGAGCTCAACAAAAAATTTAATCTTCAAGTACAAGATTCAAGAAAGACATAAAAAGGTAAATGGGACAGAAAGATACGAAATGTTGTTAATAAGGGTGGACTGTTTACATCCCTACAAGGGAAGATGACGCTTGCAACTCTTGAGAACTATATTGTTATTATACCATGTTAAAGGAGTATACATAAAGGGGGTGGATATTAGTTGACTTTGATGTAATGATAAAAAAAAATCTTATCAAGTGGGTTAAATGGATCCAAGGAAGTGGATTAGTCTGATCTTAGAAAATGTACTGAGAAAGGAGGAGGCAGACAAGGGTAAATTACATTATAGGAGAAGACAGAAAATCCTATTACAGCAGAGGGAAAGAAGAGAGGGGGGTCGAGCATTGTTTGAACCTTGCTCTCAACAAATTTGGCTCAAGAAGGGAATAACATAATCAGTTAGTTATGGAAATCTAATTTGCCTTATGGGCAGTAGGAGGGAAAAGGGGAAAGAAAAGGGAGGGGGGAATAGAAGGGAGGGAAGAAGTGGTGGGGGCAAAGAGGAAGAGGGGTGAGGGGGATAATTGAAGTGGGGAGAGACTGAAGGAGGCGGTGGTCAAAACCAAAGTACTGGTGGGGGGGAAGGGAGAGAGGAGAAAGAAAAGCATAAACAGGGAAAAAAAGGATGGAGGAAAAGACACAGATAGTAATCAAAACTGTGAAAGTTGAATTGTTATCTTTTTTTTTCTCTTCTGTTGAATTGTGTTTCCTCGTTCTAATGGTTCCTCCTATTGGTTTTAATTTTTACTTACAAATTCACTAATGTGAAAATATGTTTAATAGGAATGTAAATGTATAGCCTATATCAGATTGTGCACTGTCTTGGGGAGGGTGATAGGGAGGAAGGGGGAGAAAAATTTTAAACTCAAAAGCTCATGGAAGTGATTGTTGATAAATCAAAATAAATTAACAAATGTCATGGAGTCACAGAATAACACAAGACTTAGCAAGTTCTACATTAAAGGATTGGAGGGCTTGGAATATGATATTCTGAAGGATAAAGGAGCTAGGTTCACAACCAAGAATCACCTAACTAGCAAAACTGAATATAATTCATCAGGGGAAAAATGGACAGGCAATGAAATAGAAACTTTCAAGCATTCCTGATGAAAAGATTCTAATCTGAGTAGAAAATCATACATTCAAACAGAAGACTCAAGAGAAGCATAAAAAGGTAAACACGAAAGATCAACCATAAGAGTCTAAATAAAGTTAAATTGTTTATATTTTTATATGGAAAGATGATCCATGTAACTCCTAAGAACTTTATCATTATTGGGGCAGTTAGAAAGAGGGTATAAGTGTGAGTTGACTATGATAGGATGATATCTAGAAAGAATAAAATTAAGGGGTGCAAAAGAAGAATATACTGGAAGAAGAGGAAAGTGAGACTTAGAATGTGGTAACTTATCTCACATAAAACAGGCTTGAAAGGACAAGCTTTTACAGAATTGGCTCAAAAAGGGAATGGCATGAACACTCATTTGGGTATAGAGATATATCTTACCCTACAGGAAAGTAGGCAGGGAAAAGTTTTAGGAAGGGGGGGAGTTTAGAAGGGAGGCAGATAGGCAGAGTTGGTAGTCAGAAGCAAAACACTTTTGAGGATGAACAGGGTGAAAGGAGAGAGAGAGAGTGGGATAAACAGGTGGAAACAAGGTTGGAGGGAAATGCATAGTAATCACAACTGTGGGAAAAAATACAGTAAGTTTCTCTGAAAAAGGCCTCTAAATATAAAGAGGACTGTGTCAAATTTATAAATAAGAGGCATTCCCCAACTGATAAATGGTCAAAGGATATGAACATGCAGTTTTCAAATAAAGTAATCAAAGCTACCTATAGTAATATGAAAAAAAAGCTCAAATTCACTATTAATTAGAGAAATGAAAATTACAACAACTCTGAGGTACCACACCACACCTATCAGATTGGCTAATATGACAGGAAAAAATGACAAATGGAGGGCATATGGGAAAATTGAGACATTAATACAGTGTTGGTGTAATTATGAACTGATTCAACCATTCTGGAGAGCAATTTTGAACTATGGCCAAAGGGCTATAAAACCATTCATCCCCATTGACCAAGCAATACCACTACTAGGTCTGTATCCTAAACAGATTTTTTTTAAAAAGGAAAATGACCTGTATGTACAAAAATATTTATTGAAACTCTTTTTTTGTGGTGGCAAAGAATTGGAAAATGAGGGATGTCCATCAATTGGAGAATGACTGACCAAGTTGTGGTATATGATTATGATGGAATATTATTGTGCTATAAGAAATGATAAGCAGGATACTCTCAGAAAAACCTAGGAAGACTTACATGAACTTACACAAAGTGAAGTGATCAGAACCAGTAAAACATTTTACATGATAACAGCAATATTGTATGATGATCAACTGCGAATTATTTAACTATTCTCAGCAATACAAAGATCCAAGACAACTCTGAACTACTTATGATGAAAAATGCTATCTCTCTCCAGAGAAAGAATTGAAAGACTCTGAATATAGATTGAAGTATTCTGTTGGGTTTTTTTAATTTATTTTTCTTGTTTCTTGGGGAGAATGGCATTTGGTCTATTTTCTTTCACAACATGACTGATATGGAAATCATTTTGCATGACTGCATATGTATAACCAATATTAAATTGCTTGCCTTCTCAATGAAGGGGCTGGGGCAGAGAGAATTTGAAACTCAAAATTTTTTTAAATTGTTAAAAATTGTTTTTTCATGTAATTGAGAAAAATAAAACATTTCATTTAAAAAAACTGTGAACTTTAAAGCTTTTTATAAAAGCTAATTATTGTTGTTGTTGTTATTATTAATTGTTATTAGCAGCAACAATAATAATAACAATCTCCAGGTCTAGCAGTCTATCCATTCATCATTTAGAATTAAAATTAATTTCATCTATCTACACACACACACACACACACACACACACACACACACATATAGATAGATACATTCACAGAGATGTAGATATCTATAGATATAGATTATAGATATGTACATACATATTTAGCTTTCTAATTAGGGTTTGGGTCTTGGCAAGGACTAGTTCTACTTCTTGGAGAAGTATAGAAAAATAAATAGGTATTCAATTATTGAAAGAATGGATAAATAACGTATGTATGAATACATGAAGGATTTCTGTTAGTTATTAACATCATACATCAGAAAAGAACTTATTAATGCTAATTGAAGTAGATTTTTTCCCAGATTATTCACATTATATTGTTGGCTTTTTATACATACCACTGTTATTTCAATCCATGTTCAATTTAAGGAATTAAAATTTAACTCATGGTCCAATTTGATGGTCAGGTTTTTTTTCTTCAGCTTCATTTGTGTTTTTCAGGAAGTTTCTAGTAGGAAAAAGAAGAAAAAAGGAGAGGTAAAGAATAATTATTATTGTCATCAAATTACTTGTATGGTATTACAGAAAGAAGTAACATAATCCTGTGAAAACTACTCAAGAGAATCAGAAAATCTCAGGCCCAGCAAAGCCAGGGATTTTCTGCATTTCTAGTTCCCTCTTCCATGATCCTTAGAAAACCAGAAGCATGGAGGGGAGGTGGAGATAACAATGGGAAGCACATGGATTTGAAGTCTACCTTCAATATATACTGGCTGAGTGATAATTGGCAAGTGATTTAACCTCTCAGTACCCTTGTCCCCTCTCAGATTGATTTTTTTTAACTAGGTGAAAGAGGCCATTCTTTGCCCTGAATGGGCATTGCCTCAGACAAACTTAGACCTGGAAAGGTCTTAGCTTAAAAAGGCCAAAATATTCCACTGCATCAAGGGCCATCTCCAGTCATCCTGATCTATATCTGGCCCACTGGACCCAGATGGCTCCAGAGTAGAGAGTGAGGCTGATGATTTTTTTTCTTTTCTTTTTTTTTAGGCAATTGAGGTTAAGTGACTTGCCCAGGGTCACACAGCTAGTAAGTGTCAAGTGTTTGGTCTGAGGCCAAATTTGAACTCAGGTCCTCCTGAGTTCAGGGCCGGAGCTCTTTTCACTGTGCCACCTATCTGCCCTGAGGCTGATGATTTCACACAACTCTGCCTCACTTAAATCCAATTCACTTGCAAGTCATGGCATCACCTTCCTGATGTCATAGTCCTCTTCAGAAACAACAACAACAGTGCCCCTGACAATTCTATAAGACTATAAGTTTCAGAGAATGTGCAAATTTGCATTGGTAGAGGAAGGTCCTCACTTAGAAATACCTATATAGATGAAATCATAGTCCCATTAAATTAGCTAATTAACAAGCAAATAGATAAATAGGTAAATGAATTAATAAATGAATAAGTAAACAAGTAAATGAATGAATATCTAGATAGATAAATGCATACATATATACATATGGGAATAAACTAATAAATGAATAGCACCTACCTCTTAAACTTTTTTGAGGATCAAATGAGTATGTCAAATCATGTCATTAAAGCACTTTACACACCTTTAAGTATCATATAAGTTCTAGTCATTTTATTGTTGTTATTACCTGCTTTGCTTCTCTCCCATAGATTGCACTTGTGATTATCTCATAAGGATAGGTGGTCTGAACAAGGTACAACAACACTAAAGGCTTGGCTTAAACATCTACTCCCTAAACTATGTATAAAGTCCCGGTACCCTTTGCAACATCCCAGCTATCCTTTCTTACCTCCAAACATGTTGCTAACATGGGGTTTATGGAGTAACAAATTTGCTGATTTTGGACAGCCAGAAATCACAGGATCTTAAAGGAGAAGTTAGTACATACTATAAATTCTCTTTCTAGGGATAATGCAGGATGACATTTTGACATTAGAATAACTGTCATCTGGGGAATTGTTATTCGTTACTTCTTATAGCAGACCTAAGACTAACGGATGGAAGCTACAGTATAGTGAGAATTTATTTCAATATAAGAAAGAACTTTTGAAAAGTGATTTCTTCATGGATAGCATATTAAACTCAATGACCACTATGCTGGATTCCATTCTAATGGTCTATGAATTTATGTCGGTATATAGGATTTGACCCAAGCTTAAACATAATCGATGCTGAAATACCTACTTGGATTACTGAAGAGGGGAATTTGCAGAGAAACTTATTGCATTTGACTACCATTCAGCAACAGAACAGGTGCCAGATCAACACCTCTTTTCTCTGATTCCAATATCTAATCTTCTCTCACTAACTTATCCTGACCCTGAAGACAAAGAGTTTTTTGGAACCTTGGAAGAGGGCTTTCCTCTAACAGAATTTTTTTTTTTTTAGGCAACTGGGGTTAAGTGATTTGCCCAGGGTCACACAGCTAGTAAGTGTCAATTGTTTGGTCTGAGGCCAGATTTGAACTCAGGTCCTTCTTGACTTCAAGGCCGGTGCTCTATCCACTGCACCACCTAGATGCCCCCAGAATTTTTGATAATGCACTTATAAATAAAATATTTTTGAGCATCACCCTCAATTTGTAAATATTTATTATCTTATAAATTTATTATCTTATAATCATAAATAAAGTTATCTAAATTGTATTTATATAATACTTTATTAATTTTAGTATACCTTATAAAAATAAAAAACTATACATTTTTAAAGTTTATAAATTATTAAAAATTTATAAATATAACTATTGAGTAGAGAAGTGATATGGTCAGACTTTACCTTTAAGAAAAATCATTGTAGGGGGCAGCTAGATGGTGCAGTAGATACAGTACCAGCCCTGGAGTCAGGAGGACCAGAGTTCAAATTCAGCCTCAGATCAAATACTTGACACTTACTAGCTGTGACCCTGGGCAAGTCACTTAACCTCAATTGCCCAAAAATAAAAAAAGAAGAAGAAAAAGAAAAATCACTGTGTCAACTCTGTAGAGAATGTATTGGAATACAGAAACTTGAGGCCAGAATATCCATTACTGAGCAATTGAAATAGTTCAGGGAAGAAGTGAGGGAGATATGAAATAGGGTGGCTGTGTGAAAGAAAGGGACTTATCCAAATGATGTGATAGACGTAGAAACAATATATGACAAGTGTTTGGATAGGTGGGAAGAGGTATAGGTGTATGCTAAGATCAACGTGAATAAGGAGATCTCCCAACTGTAGAATTTTCAGTGTGAACATTAACACTTCAGAAGTAGACAAATGCTACAAATCAGTGCTTGATTTATTGTTTTGCTGATTGTATAGACTTAAGAAAGTCTTAATAAAATGCTAATAATGCAGATTAAATTTATGTGTGTCTTGCGCACATTTTTATCACAGTCAGTTGTTAAACATTTATCAGCCCACTCCTGGAAGGAGATAGAGTGACACAGAGGTTTTGATCCAGAGTAGCTGAAAGGATGGTGGTGTCCTTAACAATAAAAGTGAAGTTTGAAACAAGTTTAGAACAAAAGGGGAGAGATATATAATTTAATGAACAACTCAATCAGGTCAGCTCATCATGTGCAAAAGCTCACATGGTCCCATCTAAAACAATAATAACAAAAACAAAAGATGAAGTCAGGTCACTTATTCATTGGTCACTACACTGGAGTACAGTGTCCATCCCTTGATGGGAGAGATATAGTCACTAGCTGTTCTGGAGGTAGAAGGAGCTAGAGGCAGGCATGTATGCTGAATATGTGTGTAATTTTCCTAGTGGCACCTGTGTACCTATTGTTGTGGGTGCCTGAATAGCAATCAGTTTATAACTCTTCTAAGTGGCCAACTCCTGGCTCAAAAATGAGGAGTGTAGGAGCATGGACAGGAAGGGAGGAGGCAAAGTGTGTATGTGTGGGTGGCATTGAGAAGAAAAGATGTAACTATTTTGGAGAGGCAGCCTGGTGTTAACAGTGGTTAGAGTATAAAACATTGAGTCAACAACACCTGAGTTTGAATCTTACCAATTATTATTGTTGTTGGGAGGGTAAGATCATAACCATGTTCTGACTTATCAATGTCACCCTTAGGGTCAGATCACACCCCAAGTTTCATATCTCCCTGACTGCATTCTGGACTTCCCCTATCATGTCCCAGAAAACCCTTCATTCTGGAAATTTATTCCAGCCCTGCAATTCACACATTGTTAGAAGGATCCTCTGCCTTTGAAGCATTTCCCTATAATTGGATGGCTCTTCCCAGAACCTCCATTTAAGGGGAGCCCCCAGTCCAGTCATGTCTTCATTTCTTTCCAGGTTGCACTCCAACTTTTTGTCATCCCTCGAACCTGGTACCTTCATCTCGCCACCCCTTTCTCTTTTCAACTCCCTTTTATGGCTCTTCTCTCATTAGAATATAAGTTTCTGTCTTTTTGCTTGTATTTAGGAAGCTAGATGGCTAAGTGGATTAAATTTCTAGTAGAAGTTGGCTTACAGGATTGAGCACTGGGCCTATATAGTCAAAAAATCTGAATTCAAGTCTGGCCTTCGATACTTAATAGCTGCGTAACCCTGGCAGTTAAGCTCTTTCTGCTTCAGCCTCATCAACTGTAAAATTAAGGAAAATACTAGCATCTACCTTCCAGGGTTGTTGTGAGGGCCAAATGAGATAATATTTTCAAAATATTGGTGCCTGTCATATAGTAGGCATTTAATAAATGATTTTTTTCAAGTCTACCATGTCATTCCCCCCTTCCCCAATCAGTAAACTCCAATTGTTCCTATAAACTCAGGGATCAAATGTAAAACCTTTTATTTGATGTTCAAGTCCTTTGTAATCAAACCCCACCTACCCACTTTTCCAGTCTTCTTATACCTTATACTAACCACCCACCTACCCTCATACACACAAACATGCATTGATCTCCTTGCTGTTCTCCAAACAAGGAACTCCATCTCTCTGCTCTGGGCAATTTCTCTGGCTAGCCTCCACGTCTTGAATGCTCCCCTTTCTCATCTCTTTCCCCCATCTTCCTTCAAGTCCCAACTAAAATTGAATCTTCTGCAGGAAGTCTTTCCCAACTCCCCTCAATTCTAGTGCCTGCCCTCTCTTAATTATTTTATTCTGTATATAGCTTGTTTATACACATTTCTTAGCTAGCCATCTCCCTCATTAGAATGTGAGCTCATTGAGGGCAGGGATTGATTATCTTTTCACTTGCTTTGTAACTCCAACATTCAGTACAGTGTCTGGCACACAGCAGGCATTTAATAAATGCTTTTTAACTAAGTGACTGAATTTATTTTTATTCGCAGCTTATCACCAAGTTTGGAATATGATAAACATTTATCAAATGCTTGCTAACTTTTTGAAGTGGTCCTTGGTCTCCACTTTGGAGACTACTGCTTTAGATTAGAAGATGAAATGTAATGAGTTGTTTCATTCCTCTACTTACTGTGCCAGAACTGAAGGAGACTGTTTCAACCTCCTCATTGAGAGATCTCCTTTTAAAGTTAAACCCACTCCCCCACCATTTTTAGAACACTTTGGAAAGTTCTAGAATATTCCTCCTATGCCCAACTGCGGTTGTATAATATAGTATAGCATAGCACCACATTTCTTCATTTTACCTACTATAAGTGAATATAGTATTTAATCCTGAGGCTTATAATTATATCTTAATGTTCACCCATGTTTTACAATTACATATATGGCTGGCACTTGCTAAAAATATATGACAATACTCTTCAGAATTAAATGTGTTCTTTATTTTTCCCTTTGTCTCAACATCCGCCCTTCTGTACCTCCTGTAATCTGTTTCCTTTAGTCAACAACATCCTGGACTTCCTTTGAACTGACTGTCCCTATGAGAATTAAAGCCAAATACCATATATAGTAATGCTGCTTGACAAAACATCAAAATATATGACTGATGGAGCATGACATAGTAAAAAGACATCTGAGTGAGAGAAAAGAGTATGTAAGACTGGGTTTAAGTCCTGGTTCTGACGTATACTGACTATATGAAGCTGAACAAGTCTCTTAATGACTTAGTGCTACAAGTAATTCTCTAAGATAAGAAAATGACAAGCAGGTACCCACCTGCATGAGTAGAGTTTTCTCAGTGGGAGAACCTTATACCAACGAAATCACAGATCTAGTCCCCACTGAAAATATATGTGTATATGACATACTCTATATCTACATCTAAACAAAGTAGAATGTTTCTAGTTTGTTATATGCAAAAGGATTTAATTTTCTCTGGTTTCATGATTCATTGGAGGTGAACCTAGAGGTCAGCTAGCCAGATGCTAACACATGACAGAATTTGTAATATCCCATTTGTTTGGCCTTTACCATTGACAGAGAATTCCCTGAGGCAGGCCATTTTACTTTTATTCAGATCTAATTTCTAGAAACTTCTTCCTTATATTAAATAAGAATCCACCTCCTAGGTGTCCTATTTTTACCTTCTGGAGCCACATAAAATAATTCTAATACCTTGTCTACATAATAATCTTTTGTGTATTTGAAAATAGTAAGCCTAGAGAATATATGCCACAGTGCATGTGCACACTGGAACGTGCTGGCTCCTTTGATTCTCCACAAAAACAGACCATGAAAAACCTTGGCCGCATAGGTTCTGGACTTCTTCTCAATCATGCAAGTCATTATTCTCAAGATTTATGATGAAGGCAAAACTGAACTGAGTCTTAAGGTGATTTGATTTGTTCAAGACCACACAGGGGACACACAGGGATATTTGGTGAACCTACTTTTGAAAGTTTATGATGGTATGGGATAAAGAGGCCCAGCTATCCAACTCAGCATACGTGGGTATTCCCTGTTTGTTGTCTGCTTAATGAATACTGAAGAAACTCTTGACTGACAGTTGATCTGTAGCTGAGTTTGCATACAAAAGGCATTAACTAACCAACTGGTCTCTCCACTTCCTTGGTGGTCATCAAGGCAATAACTGTTAGAAGTGTCTGGGTAGGAGAAGTACTCTCCCCATCCAGGAAAAAATGAAGCCTTCAGCAAATGACAGGCTGTTTTCAATCTCTTTGTGTTTAATTCTTTCTGGCTATTTTCAGTTGTTTTTCCATTCTTTCCATTCCAGATGAATGAGTGTTGGAGATGGAATGGACTAGGTTACAACCTTGAGACTTTGAAGAAATCAGAAGAGCAATGGGGATCCAGGAACTGAAGTCCATACAGGGATCTGCTGACAGCTCAGCCTGATGAGGCACCAGCTCCATGGAATATGACTTCTTATTAAGTATTTCTTTTAAAAAAAATTTATTGATATTAACTAGTTAAATTGATAGTAGGAAGTTAATCACCGAATCAATTTATGATACAGGAGAGGTACTAATTGTAATCTTTGATTGATATTGGAGGGAACACACCAGAACAGGGACTTCAAACTGATAGCAGAAAATCCCATAATCCTTTAAGGTATCTGAGGGGAGATAGATGTGTAATCAACCTCCCTTTGGGCACCAAAATTCTTAGTGTAAACTGATGTTGAGGGAAGCTAACTGCCTCCAAAAGCATCTGGTTTTAAATTTTAATTTGGGCATTATTCTATCCTGGATGATGTCTTTTGATGAACTCATTTGCTGGATCCTCTTTTAGATCATGACCACTAACCGTAGATGTCCCTCAAGATTTCATCCTGTGCCCTCTTCTCTTCTCCCCATCCTGGACTCCTCACCATCCTCAACCACCATATCTAAGCTGTTGCCAAAGTCTGTTGATTTCATCTTTGCAACATGCCCCCTTCCCTCTGACACTGCCACCACTCTAGTTCAGACCCTCATCCCTCATTCCTGCATTATTGCAGTAGTCTGTTGGTGGGTCTGCCTGCCTCAGGTCTGTCCCCACTTGAATCATTCTCCAATCAGCCACTAAAATTTTCTTCCTAAAGCACAGGTTCAACCATGTCACTTCCTTACTCAATAAATTCCAGTGACTCCCTGTTGTTTCTAGAATCAAATACAAAATGTTCTTTTTTGACATTCAAAGTCCTTCACAATGTTGCCACCTCTGGCCTTTCCAGTTCTCTTATACCTTACTCCCTAACACATGCTCTTCCATCCATTGACATCAGCCTCCTGGTTTCTCCATGAGAAAGATGCTGCATCTCTAAGCTCCAGCCACTTTCTCTGCTTATGTATAAACACTCTCACTTCTCCACTCCAGCTACTGATCTCCCTAGCTTTCATTATGTCCCAACCAAAATCTCACCTGCAGAAAGCTTTCCCTAGCCTCTATTAATTCTACTGCCTTCCCTCTGTTAATTATTTCCTATCTCTCCTGTCAAATTGAAAGCTCCTTGAGGGCAAGGACTGTCTTGTGCCTTTTTGTATACCCAGTACTTACCATGGTGTCTGGTGCATAGTAGGTACTTAATAATTATTTAATGAAAATTAATTTAAAAATTTTAAAAACAAAAAAGGAGAGAAGAGAGAAGTAGCCATTGATGGATTTACTTTACCTTTGGCCTGATTTTTAGATTTCCTTTCCTTTGGAATATTTTTAGATAACTTATTAGATGACACAAATGTTTTACATTTAAATTTACTTGGAAATAAAGATTTATTTTTTTAAAAATAATTGTTTATTGATTTATAGATCGATTTTTCACATTTTTGTGTGATAAACTTGCCCCTTGACAGGAGAACATCATTGTAAAACATAAGCTATTATTTTTTTAAAATCCTATTCTTCATCATTATTTACATAACCAATTTTTGTTTCCTATCCCTTGCATCTGTTTTAAAGTCCCAATGTTCAAGTCATAGAAGAAGGGAAGGGAACAAGTATTTATTAAGCACTTATTGTGTCAGGCTCTGTGTTAAGAGGTCTATAAGTATTATTTCATCTTCATGACAACCCGTAGAGATAGGTACCATTAACATATCCATTTCACAGTTGAGGAAACTGAGGCAAATGACCTACCCAGGATCACCCAGTTAGTAAGTGTCTGAGGCTAGCTTTGACCTCAGGTCTTCCTGACTCCAGGTTCAGCTTTCTATCCACTACACCACCTTTGTCTTCAATTCTATGCAAAAATTTTATTTATTATTGATTTGCTTTCAAAAACTTCACACAAAAGAGTTCAAGGAGACATTTTCATTTTAAGACTTTGAACTCAACTAACAACATTGGTTAAGAATTATCTTTGTGCCATCACTGAATCAGATTCTGAGAATCTGGCCCAGTGCATGGGTCAGAACATAAAATGCAAAAATGAAAATAGTTCCTGCCCTCAAAGAGCTTACATTCTGCTATAGGCATACCAGAGATATGAAGATAGATAAATATGAAAAAATATGCAAAGGAAATGAAAAATCATGTGAAACAGTAGCACTAGCAATGGGGAGGGAAGGGCGAATAAGGAAAGCCTTTTAAAAAAATCATTACTAATCTCAAAGCATAGTTCCTGTCTACTGCATAGCAAGTGCTTAATAAATGCTTGTTTCCCCCATTCTTTTCTTGCTAATTATGGCTCTAAAAACTTTTTTGTCCTCAATTAAATTAAGCTCAGACTTTAATGAACAGGTGGTAAAATGTCTTTGGTGGCATCAACTCAAAATCACACTAGGCTTACTTGTGATATCAATCAACCCATTAATCCACAGAAATTATGAAAGACCTACTATGTTCCAGGCTCTTCACTGTTACAAAGAATTAGATACCAGTCAGTGTTGACATTTGTTGAGGCCCGCACTTCTTTATCTAGCATTTTGGAGTGTGACACAGCTGTCCGTGGTGGAGGGAACACATAATCTGCTACTTCTAGGTCTGGGTGCAAAATCAGAGAAAGGGCCATTTGTGTCTGATGTAACAGTGGTTCTGGGAGTGGAGAGAGGTGAACACATTCAGGGATTTTGATAATGCCTCCATCGAAATCGGCAATCATTACATCTAAAAGTTCATGGACTTCAGTATGAAAGATGGAATGAACTCCAATAATGAAAGGTGTTGGTGAACTTAGAACTTCCAATAATTGAACCGGAAGAATAGGGATATAAGGATTACTATATTTAAGAGGAAACATTAAAGACGCTAGTGCTCTGCAAGCATCACTAAGTCTCTGGGAACCGGTGGAATGAAAGAGAACTTTGTTCTCTGTGAGTACAGCACAAAAGAGGCTGAGGACATTTTGGATTCCTAATTGTTGAAACAGGAGAGCCGCACTGGTGCCTGTGACAGGAAGAATTACAATCACACAAAATGAAATCCCCCTACTCTCCAGGTCTATCTATCCCCAAGACTGATCCCTATACACTACATCACCTCATCTCTCTATTTCAAGATTTCAAAGCAAAGAATACCATTGAACAAACAAGTTAGATGCAATTTGATGCATTTGTCAGTAATCCTTAAGCAGCAGCATTCACTGCTTGGTGTAAATTTAGTTTCCTTCCCAGACTTGAGAATTACAAGTCTTTTTAAGTCACATTGTATCTTTACCTTGGCAAGAAATCCCATGACTCTATCTTCCCAATCAGAAGTTTCTCTGGCAGTTTACGTTTTGAGGAAGATGAAATGATCAGTTGCTTTTTTGCTTCTTTGGCTGAGTCATATGTGGATTGAACTTTTAATAAATCATTGCTTCAGTAATCAGCAACTTTAAAAATTTGACTCTGACACAGAGCTTAGTGTTGTAATCAGCTTTGCTTGTCTTGGGAACCATTCAAAGGGTCTACATGCCCTCCAAAACAAACCATTTTAATACTAACATTTAAAGAACTGTGACAACAAATGCTAAATTTTGTATCTGGATGTTCAAATTGATTTCCAGACATTTGCCGGGGGACAAAGTGAGAAAACCACCCCAACTACTGAGGAAAATATCAACTTCATGCAGAAATGGATTCCGTTTCCAGGGACAGAGCATGGAAATGAACCAAAAAAGTGCAAACTATGCCTTTCTCAAATGGGAATGAAGTCAATAAATAAATGTGCATGATTAGGAAGACCCTTCAAGAATAACTATTCACATACATTCACTTTGCAGAAGTGAACTGGAGATCTGTGAAGTAAATGTGTATCCCAAAATAGAAAATTAGTTGCTTTTCAAATGCATGCTTATTTTAGCCCCTCTAGACCTCAGTGTCTTTATCTGCAATATGAGGGAGTGGATTTTCATGATGAAAATGATCTCTAAGGTGCCTTGTACTTTTAATAGTCTATAAATTTCAATCAGAATGGAAAAAAAATCTTTCCGTTGGGAGGAATTTCTTTCACTTTTCAAAAATACTCAGATCATAGCTCTGAGTTATGCTTGATATTTTCATGGTATTTTACACTGATGTTATTTACTTAGTGACCTTCAAGATATGTAAATTAGTACTCATTTCCTTTGGGAAAATTCAGTTATAAATCACAGAATCTAAAAGTTAGAAGGGACCTCAGAGATGATTTAGTCTAATCCAGTGCTAACCTGGAATTCCCACATGTCCCCCAGCAAGTGTTCATTCAACCTTCCTCGAAGACCTCTAGTGAGAAGCCAAGTTCTAATATGAGTGTGACATTTAGGGCTGTCAAAATTAAGAGGGTGCTATAGCAACACTAAATCCAGAGAGTGTTTCCTGCCTCCCTCAATAGACATGTTTTCTCCTCCAGATTCAGAATTTGAGAGTTGGGAGGGACTTCAGAAGACATCTAGTCCAATTAATACACCCACCATAACATACATGACAAGTGGTTTTCCAGGTTCTGTTTGAAGACCTCCAAGGAAAGGAAACATCAACTCTTGAGGCAGCCCATATCATTTATGGGCCACTTAAATTGTTAGCGTCTGTTTTGCATCAAGCCTAAATTTCCCTGTTTTCAACTTCTGCCTATTATGTCTCCTGTCTTCTGGGCCAAAAAGAACAAGTCAAATCCTACCATACCACTTAGCTTACCCTGATTCTACCATCTTGTCCAAAGCAGCCAAAACTTCAAGTTCAAAACTTAATGGTACCCCAGGGTATACTTAATCCCCTTCTCTAGTCTACCCCTCACTTCATCCGTAACCTCAGGCCCCTTTTCCCAAGTGCAAAAATATCTAGTTATAGCTCTGGTAAGGGGAATCTATTAACTCCTGAGATAGCTCAATTTTACTTACATGAAACCAAAAACTGCTTCTCAGAAACTTGTTCCCTTTGTCTCTAATTCTACCTTCTAGGGTCATGTAGACCAAGTCTACATAATAAAAAGCATCAACTTGGGAGTCAAAGGACATGTTCAAATCCAATTCCCAGTGCCTATCACCAAAGTGACCATGGGCAAGTCATTAACCACCTTGGGTCAGAGTTTCCTCATATATAAAATGATTGGTTTGGACTAGATGGCTGCTGAGGTCTCTTCCAGTTCTACAGATAGGTTCATAATTTTTTTTTAAATCTAATCTCTTCCACTAAAATTCTTCGAAATACCTGCAGACTGTTCTCATGCTCATCACCTAATTATTCTCTTCTCAAAACCAAATATCCTCCATTCCTTCAACTGATCTTTATATAGCATGTTCTCCAATCCTGGTCACCTTCTTTTATATATGCTCTATCTTGTCAATGTCCTCCCTAAAATTATAGCACTTAGAACTGGACAGATATTCTATATGTGGTCTGATCAGGGCAAAATGTAAGAAGCCTACCATCTCCCTCCTTCTGAATGCATAACCTCTCTTTATTAATGCTACAGCCAAAATGTAAATATTCCCTAAGACAATTTCAGAGAGTTCTTCCAAAATACAATTGCCAAGGAGTGTCCAATTCTGAGAACCTCTTTTCATTGCTTAGGAAATATAGCAGCAAAGACATATTAATTTCCCAATAAGAGCTTGCCCAGCTATAAAATAACAACAGCAGTTCATCAAAAGGGCCAGGTTATACTACAGTACTACCACAATACCTGGTGAATATGTCTTTATAAACTTTGAAGAATACATTGTAATACAGGAAATTCCTATGCTAAACTTGGGGCTAGCCTCATAGAAGCATCCCTAACAGATGACAGGGCTTGGTTGATCATGCTTTCCATAAAACTTAATCTTAAACCTCTTTGGGGAAAAAAATGGGAGGAGGAATAAAAGCCAATTGAGCTGGGTTTTTAGAAGCTAGAGAAAAATAAAAGAGAGGTCACATTGGAGTTGAGACATACTTAGGAATTTGCAGTTAATACTAAACAAAAAGAACTGGAAGAAAAAAGCTGAACCTTCTCAGGAGAGAGCAGGAATATTGAAAGAAATAACAGACTCCTTGTACTTTAACCAGAATTGGCCATGATTCATACAAATGAATTGGAAGAGTTTTCTGGGCAACTTTAAAAATGATCACAAGGACTAAATAAGAGTTTTATAACAAATATGTAAAATATGGGGAGGATCAAAAACATGAATTGCTGAGCAAAAGACAAAGTTACCTCAATGGTTTTCAAACTAGCATCCCTGAAACACCATGCTGATCCATGGAGTGTCCCTTGGGATTCTTTGAAAGAAGGTATGGCAATTAGGGACATTTTTAGTCTGTGTCAACTCTGTAAATTATGGACAGACATATGTATTCAGCATATAAAAAATACTACAGAAGGGCACCACTTTGCCAAAACTTGAAAAACTTTTATTGTTTCTCTGTCATTCTGAAGAGAGTCAGTTTAAAATTGAGACAGCAGGGGAAGCTAGGTGGTGCAGTGGATAGAGCTCCAGCCTTGGAGTCAGGAGGACCTGAGTTCAAATTTGGCCTCAGACACTTGACACTTATTAGCTGTGTGACCCAGGGAAAGTCACTTAACCCCAACTGCCTAACCCCCCAAAAATAAAATAAAATAAAATAGAGACAGCATGGTAACATTGGCATCCAGGAAACCTGGCCACTGTGCCACTAGTTTTTATGTGTGTGTATGTAATCATGAGAAAGGGTAAAAAGAACCTTAATCATATTCAGTAAGCACATATTTCCGCCAAGGGCAATGAAATCAATGTATCAATGTATCATAACACCTTGCTTACCCCAAGGTCATTATCTTGCAGTGTTGGCTTTCTGCAACTTAGCCGATAAGAAAGGAAATAAGCAAAAAAAAAAAAAAGGCTTCTGAGAAGGCAAAATAGATACCACAAAGTTTATGCACTAATATTCAGGCCTTTTACATGGAAGAGAATACCTCTTACTCAAGTTCAGCCTATTGACTATTATTTTTGACACAATTTCAACATGTTTAGCTATGTGCCTCCTTAGCCCCTACCAGATTCCAAGCAGTAATTCAGAAAGGGAGGAAAGATCCTGCTGTGAGGGGAAAGTACACAGGCTGAGGTGAAAAATTGGTTTGACAGTGGGGAGAGAGAACAGAAAAATTCAAGAGTTGACACATGAGCTCAAAAAGTGCAATAGCCTAGGAACATTTAGTGCAGGGGAAACAAGTTCTCTGTTTCTTAATAGTTTCTGAGCACATAACTGTGTTATAATGGAGGATAGGAAATGTAATTGTGATGGAAAGAGAAGCAGAATGGCATAGTAACTAAGAGTTGACCACAAAGCTAAGAAGAACCAAGGTTTGAGTCCTACCACTGACACTGTTAACCTTTGTGACCCCGGGCATGACAAGTAACCTTTCAGACTATATCAGAATGCCTAACAACCTGCACTGGTAAATGAAATTTCCTCACTGAGCAATTCCCTTACTAATGAAATCACAGGGATGTTCCATATCCCTCATGAAGCTCTCAAGTTATTAAGAGTTATTTCATTATGTTTTATTTAGGAAGCCAGAGAATTATGACACACATTTTAAATATAAGCCCACCTTAAATTATTGGGACAATTAGCTATTTGACAAAAAATACTGGGAAAATCAGAACATAGTCTGGTAGAAACCAGACACAGAATGAATTCTTATACCACATACCACAACAAGCTCTGTACAGACCCCCTGAATGTATCATAAGCAAATTAGAGGAGAATCTAATCTTTCCCAACTATGGATAGGGGAAGCGTGAGAATTCTTCATAAAACAAGAAATAGAAAGAATCAAAACAGATAAGAAAAGAGATCTAATTACATAAAATCTTTGCTTTTTTTTTTCATGAACAAAAGCAATGGGGTAAGAATTAAAAGTGGAAAAGTTAACTGGAAAAATATTTATATCAAATTTCCCTAATGAAGGTATAATATTCAAATTATAAAGAGAATTGATAATAATGCATAAAAACAAGACCCATTCCCCAATAGATATATGGTCAGTTCTCAAGGGACAAAATCCAACCTGTCAACAATCATGTTAAAAAAAATACTTCAAATAACTATTAAAAAGGGAATGAAGGGGCAGCCTGGTGGTGCAGTGGTTAGAGCTTCAGCCTTGGAGTCAGGAGGACCTGAGTTCAAATCCAACCTCAGACACCTACCTTACGCTTACAAGCTATGTGAACCTGGACAAGTCACTTAATCCTGATTGCCTCACCAAAAACCAAAAGAAACAGAGAGAGAGAGAGAGAGAGAGAGAGAGAGAGAGAGAGAGACAGACAGACAGACAGACAGACAGAGAGAGAGACAAAATAAATTAAAACAGCTCTGAGTTTTGATCACATACTCATTAGATTAGCAAAAATGACAAAAAACACTCTCATCAATGCAATAACCAATCACAAAAGACTGGGGTTGGATTCCCACCTCTTTGTGGAGAGATGATGGGCTATAGGTGCAGAATGAGAAATACATTTTCAGTAATGACCATTACATCAAAAAAAAACCCTTTTTTTTTTTGCTTGACTACAAGTGTTACAAGGTAGACCTGTTATTTGAGGAAATAATAGTGGGAGAATAGTGATGATGCAAAAAAGAATGGTAATTAAATATTTTAAAATATACAGGTGAAATTAGAAAGAAGTTCAAATGAGGACACAAAGAATAATAAAATATTAGTAATACCACATTACTTATGTATGTATATGTGTATGTGTACTTATGTATTTTAATATAAATATATATTAGATTCATATTTTCATACACAATAGCCATTTTTGGCCCTCTTTGTATGTGAAAATGCTATTTGTTGATGATTGTCTAGTTCATTAAAAATCCCATAAACTGAGTTTGTATTTTCTCTTAGTCACAAGAACAAATCACTAGAATTTCCATGGCTGGGGTAGCTAGGTGGCACAGTAGATAGTGCACTGGCCCTGAAGTCAGGGGCACCTGAGTTCAAATCCGTCTTCAGACCAAACAGTTGACACTTACTACCTGTGTGATCTTGGGTAAGTCACTTAACCCCAATTGCCTAAAAATAAAAAATTTTTAAAAAAAGAATTTCCATGGCTGAGGAGTGAAATTGTGAGACCTATGCTTTGGGAATATTAACTTAGTGACTATGTAGAAGATGGATTGGAAGAGAGAGAGAAACTAGAGCTAGGGAAGCTAATTGAACTATTACAATAGTTCAAAAGAGTGGCAATGTGGATATGAAATAGGGCAATGGCCTTGGGAGTGGAGAAAAAGGGAAAGTATATGACAGATACTGTGGAGGTAAATTGTAAAAACTTGGAAACTAAATGTGAGATGGAATCAACTTAACCACAAGTGATTTTTCCCTACTCTGAGGCTGGTACTCAGTGTCAGTAGCATTCATATGACACTAAAGATACAAATTAATGCAATCACCATTGGTACTGGCTAAAAAAAAGAGTAGTAGATCAGTGGAATAGGTTAAATATGCAAGACACAGTAGTCAATGACTATAGTAATCTATTATTTGATAAATTCCAAAGACCCCAGCTTCTGGGATAAGAACCCACTCTTTGAAAAAAACTGCTGGGAAAACTGGAAAACAGTATGGCAGAAACTAGGCATAGACCAAAATCTCACACCATATACCAAAATAAAGTCAAAATGTGTTCATGATTTAGATATAAAGGCTGATACTGTAAGGAAATGGGGAGAGCAAGGAATAGTTTACCTATCAGATCTATGGAGAACAGAAGAATTCATGACCAAACAGGAGATAGAGAACATTATGAAAAGCAAAATGGATAACTTTGATTACATTAAATTGAAAAGCTTTTGCACAAACAAAGCCAATGCAACTAAGATTAGAAGGAAGGTAGAAAATTGGGAAAGAATTTTTACAACCAGTCTCTCTGATAAGAGCCTCATTTCTAAAATATATAGAGAATTAAGTCAAATCTGTAAGAATATAAGTCCTTCCCCAATTGATAAATGGTCAAAGGATATGAACAGGCAGTTCTCAGATGAAGAAATTAAAGCCATCTGTTGTCATATGAAAAAATGCTCTAAATCACTATTGATTAGAGAAATGCAAATCAAAACAACTCTGAGGTACCACATCACACCTATCAGATTGGCCAACATGACAAAACAGAAAAATGACAAATATTGGAGAAGATGTGGGAAAATTGGAACACTAATGCATTGTTGGTGGAGTTGTGAAATGATCCAAACATTTTGGAGAACAATTTGGAACTATGCCCAAAGGGCTACAAAAATGTGCACCCTTTGACTCAGCAATAGTACTTCTAAGGCTGTATCCCAAAGAGATCATACAAAAGGGAAAAGGACCCATATCTTCAAAAATATTCATAGCAGCTCTTTTTGTGGTGGCAAAGAATTGGAAATTGAGAGGATGCCCATCAACTGGGGAATGGCTGAGCAAGTTGTGGTGTATGATTATAATGGAATACTATTGTGCTACAAGAAATGATGAACAGGCTGACTTCAGAAAAACCTGGAAAGACTTGTATGGTCTGATGCTGAGTGAAGTGAGCAGAACCAAGAGAATATTGTACTCAATACCAGCCACATTGTGAGAAGACTAATATTGATTAACTTAACCCTTCCCAGCAATACAAGGATGTAAGACACCTCCAAAGGTCTCACGATGGAAAATGCTATCCACATCCAAAGAAAGAACTATGGAATTTGAATTGCTATTTTTTTCTCTTCTGTTGAGTTTTGTGTCCTCTTTCTGGTGGTTCCTCCTATTGGTTCTAATTCTTACTCACAACACCACTAATGTGAAAATATGTTTCATAGGAATGTATATGTATAGCCTCTATCAGATTGTGCACCGTCTTGGAAAGGGTGGTGAGGAGGAAGTGGAAAAAAATTTTAAACTCAAAACCATATGGAAGTCATTGTTGATAAATCAAAATAAATTGATAAATTTTTTTAAAAAGATACAAATTAATAGTCCTGTCTTTTGTGCAGGCCTTATCTTCCTTATTGTATTTCAACTTTGAGTAGGCAAGGACTACATATTATACATCTTCATGCCTTCAATAGTGGCCCCCACCATATCATTCACATAGAACACAGCTCATAAATATTTGTTTGATGAATATCATTGCATATATAAGATGCAGCTAGGTCCTAATTAATGAATCATATGAAGTGGTCACATGTACTTTGATTTGCATTATTTGAGATTGTAATTATATTTTAAAAATTGTAATTCATTCCAGACCAATGGAAATATACACTAAGACTTTTAATATTCCAACCAAGTCAGGGGTTCATTTTCACACTAATTGAGACCTGACTATAATTATTCTTGTGAAGGGGCTGATAATAAAGATTTCTCAGATCAAAGTGTATCATGTATAGATAGGCTCTGACTCACTCCTATCCAAAGGAGACTTCAATTTCTACTTTTGTGGAGATAAAGAGGAGGGCCTGGCTGGCCACTTGCTTCTTTTCTTATCTTGCTTCTTTTCTTGCTTTCTTTAATTTGAAACGGTTAGTAGTCTAAAATTATACATATCACATAAAATATTTGGTAGTATAAAGGTATAGGGCAGCTAGGTGGCACAATGCATAGAGGGCCTGGCCTGAAGTTAGAAAGACTCGTGTTCCTGAGTTCAAATCTGACCTCAGATACTTCCTGGTTTTGTGACCTGGGCAAATCACTTAACCCTGTTTGCCCTAATTCCTCATCTGTAAAATGACCTGGAGAAGGAAATGGCAAACCACTCTAGTATCTTTGCCAAGAAAACCCCAAATGAGGTTATGAAGAGTAGGACAGGACCAAAATCACTGAGCAACAAAGATACATAGTATTTTGGGTCATAGGACAAATAACACTTTCCATGATTTATTTTTTTGAGCATAGAGTAATATATTAACAATATCACAAGCTTAGCTATCTCCTGAAAAATGCTAGATAAACAAAAGACCATTAAAATAATTTGTGTACTTCTTTATCAAAGTAAACAGAAATTAGGTAAGTTACGGATTAGAATGGATGAAAGAATATATATAAATAAAGGAGATTTTCATCTGGGAGTTAGATAAATCTCAGATCAACCAAGGAGTGTTTGAACTGAACCTAGAAGGACTGATAAGAATTAGGTAAGTTGTTCAAGATAATTTTTTTTAAAAAATTGTAGACCTTTGAAGCTATAGGCCTTTGTTAGTCAACTAAAAACAAGTTGAAATAATTAACAACTTTGGAAAAGTTGAAGGAGATAAAACAAATCTACTTAATTCCTCAGCCTTTCTATATATTAATAAAATCCAATAGGAAAAGATAGAAAGAGAAATTTCATTTAACATAGTACAGACAAAATAAAATACTTGCGAGTCTACTTGCTATGAAGGAAATATAGGAACACATTACAAAACAATATTGCCACAAATAAACAGAGATCTAAGCAATTGGAGAAATATTAATCGATTGTGGATAGTCCATGGCTATGTAATAAAAATGACAATATTACCTAAATTCACTTATTCAGTACCATAACAAACTACCAAAGAATTATTTTATAGATCTAGAAAAAAATAATTCACCTGGAGGAGAAAAAGATCAAGAATATTAAGGGAGTTTTCAAAAAAAGTTAAAAAAAGGTGGCCAGATCTCAAACAATACTACAAAGCATTAGGCATCAAAAGAATCTTGTACACAATTTTATTCATGTTTTTCTGATAAAGGTCTCATTTCTCAAATATGTAGGCATATAAGTCAAATTTATAAAAATAATAGCCGTTCCCCAATTGATAAATAGTCAAAGGATGTGAACAGGTAGTTTTCAGAAGAAGAAATAAAAACTATCAATAATGATAGAAAATATTTTAAATGATTAGTAATTAGGGAAATGCACATTGAAACACCTCTGAGATACCACCTTACATTCAACAGATTGGCTAACATAACATAAAAGAAAAATGACAAATGATGAAGGGTATATGGAAAAATAAGTACATTAAGGCACTGTTCGTGGTGCTGTGAACTGGTTCAACCACTCTAGAGAGCAATTTAGAACTATACCCAAAGGGCTATAAAACTGTGCATATACCCTTTGACCTAGAAATACCACTACTAGGTATGTATCCCAAAGAGATTAAAAGAAGGAAAATATTTATAGCATCTCTTTTTATAGTGGCCAAGAATTGGAAATTGAGGGGATGCCCATAAATTGGGGAATGGCTGAACAGTTTGTGGTATATGAATGTGATCAAATACTATTGGGCTGTAAGAAATGACAAAAGAGATGGCTTCAGAAAAACCTAAAAGGACTTATATGAGCTAACAAAAAAGTAAAGTGAGAAGAACTAGGAATACATTGTAGAGCAATATTGTAATAATAATTAACTGCAATAGGTTTAGCTATTCTGATCAGTACAATGATCCAAGACAATTCCAAAGGATTCATGGTGAAAAATGGTATCCACCTCCAAGAAGAAAACTGATAAACTTTAAATGCAGACTGATGCATAGTTTTTCACTTTATTTTTCTTGCTTTTTATTTTTTTACAATATGGCTAATGTGGAAATATGTTTTGCATGACTTCATATGTATAATGGGTATCATATTTCTTGCCTTCTCAATGGCTAGTGGAGGGGATGGAGGGAGGGAGAGGATTGGAAAATAAATTTTTAAAAAGATTAAAAAATTTATGAACCTGGGGTTGAAAATACCTCTAAGGAATCTATTAAGCTCTCTACAAGTTTAATCATAGCATAAATTTCAAGAAGGTGGAATACTCAACAGAAGTCAAAGTGGTCATAGGGGAAATGTATAGAGAGGCTTACTGAAGCCTGACTGCTAAGTTGCAAATGATGAATTTGGGGCTATGGTAATGGGCCTGCCTAAATTTAGCTGAAGTAGTTCTTGTGTCACAGACATATAGTCATTGCTGGGTTCAGTATTTAAAGAAGTCTTGCCATTGGAAGAACTCTAACAGATTTTTCACTCTCTAGGCAATCTTCAAGAGCTGGTAGTTACTCAATTCCTTAACAGAACACTGGAAAACCTCCGTGAACTACCTCTTTCCTCTTCATCACTGCATATTGGTGTCTGCTCTACAATTTATAGTATTTAGAGAATTGCCTTGGGCACGCAGAGCTTAAGTAGCTTGCCCAGGGTTATGTAACGAATAAGTGTCTGAGGCAGGATTTGAACTCAGGTCTTCCTGAGTCCAGACCCAACACTGCACCACCTAACTGCTTTCCTGGTCTTCCTTAATATTAGTGTCTTCCTCTGTGATCATCTCCAGTTTATCTTGTTTATATGTTGTTTGTACTTGGCTAATTGCATCTTGTCTCTCCCATTAGATCTTGATCTCTTTGAGGGCAGGATTGTTGTTGCCTTTCTTTGTATCTGTGGTACTTAGAACACTGCCAGGCACATAGTAGATGCTTCATAAATGCCTGTTGACATGATTTGACCATAAAAAGTCAAAATTGCAGATAACTGTGAAAGTAGTGAAAAGATGTGGTGTATATAAGAGGCCTGCAGCATGTTACTAATGTTGATCTCCATTAAAAAAAAGTGCAATAAAATATGCTATCGTGGGCACAAATGACAAGAAAATAAGTTGAGTTATTCATGTTCAGAGCATCAAATATACAAAGCTTCACAAGTACAAGTGCTGTGCCAGAATCTCCAAGACAGAACAATAATCAAAGGAAGGACCAACTCCAGTGAAGTCACAAATTCTTCAAAGTAGAAATATAGATATGATTAAATATAAAAGTATGAAGGCTCATTTAAAAATAGTAAATCATTATATGCATTTACATAACTATTTAAATATTGCAATCAGGGCTATGTGAGGCTGAAATGGCACCAGGCACTATAACTCCATAGCCAGATCCAACTTTTTTGGGAACTGATTATCTTGGGGAAATAGTAGCCATTTGTACAGATTTAAGTACTCACCACTGCAACTTTGGAGTTGTGGTTGTGGATAAATGGCTAAGAGGTAGCATGAAGTCATGTTAATGGGCATGAGACTCACCACAAAGTATTACTGAGAGAGAGACCATTAGAGCTAAATTCTGGAATAGTAAGTTGAAATGAAGTAGAGTACTCAGGACTGTGACTGTAGTCCACGATGGTATCAACAACCCATAAGATTCTTGCTTCTTGTAAGAGTTCTCTGGATCTCATCCTTAGGATTTTAAGCACAAATGAGGTGAATTTTGTCTCTGTGTAAACCAGAAAAATGGGGTTTCTTGTGAACTCCTAATAATCTTTTCCATCTATGTGCTATGATCCCTAGATCTGAATCAGGTACAACTAGTTAGCAAAGAACAAAGTATAAATGCAGTGAAACCTAAACAGAACTATTAAGATAATAATGGTCAGCTGAGGTGATTTCTGCCTTCACAAACTAGTCCCCAGCAGTATGGAAGAAAGGAAACATTCTGATACACACCCCTAGGAATAGCAAAGAGTGATCAAACGTATAACTAATAGACTTCATCAACTGTTAGAAGAAAAAGGCAGAAAGGAGTGAAGTTCCTCCTTCCCTGAGATGTTCATCTTGTGCTTTCTCCTTCCATTTTGGAACAGTGAACTGAATGGAGACCATTTAGAGGACAAACTAACCTTCTATAATAATAATGATAATATTGAGTCAAAGACAATGCTTTTCAAAAGGGCCAGCCTACAGATGGTTATCCTTTTGACAACAATGACCCATTTTTACAGACATCTTCTGAACTTCTGAAATATATCAACAGAAAAATGCCAATTTCTGAAACTAACCATACAGAAATTGAATTCATGTTGAAAACTTGATTGAAATCCATAAAAAAGGAAATATCCATAGACCCAAAACTGAACATTCATTCATTATTCTGAATTCTTGACATTGTTTAAATCTTTAAAAATATAATCTAACAACTTGAAAATAAAATGTCAGCTAACATCTGCAGTCAAAATTTGAAGTATAATTATATAAGGTTTCAATGTTAAGGCATTGTATGAGTTGCTGCTCAGAAGCAATGCACCTAACTGATGGAGAGAAAGATGGTGTAAAGCTGCATGTCTAGGTAAGAGATGGAGTTTGTGGGAGAGCTTTGGAGACAAGGAAGATTCTTCATCCCTACTTGAAGAGAGAGTGGTTCCATACGGTCTTTGAGGAGAGACCTATGGGGAGAGACAGAAAGAAGAAATAAGAGACTTTGGAAAATGGATATGTACGGAAAAACTGGCTTCTCCAAATGTCCCTGATTTCTAACTTGCCTTTATAGAGACTTTAAGGAATTTTCCATTGGGTAAGATTGGGGCCTCTCAGTTCATTAACCCGAGGTATCTCACTCCCAGTGGGAAAGTTAATTCACTTTTTGTATTTTCTGGCATATTCTAATCTGCAGAACTCTGATTTCCTTTTGCTATCTGTTTGGATAAATAGGTTTAATCACTATTAACTTTGTGTGATCATCTTTTGTGTAACTAGAATTTGGTGAGAAGTAGTCAGGATTGTGAGTGTAATCTTGGGGCATTCAACCTCATTAAGCACTAGTGACCTAGGAAGCTAATGACTTTGTCTCTTTTGGACCTAAAAAATTCATTTGCTTAGACCAGTGATATATTTCTAGTCCTATACTCTTTTCTGTCAGAGAAGAACAGAGTGGTGAGCTTTATAGAAACTTCTCCTATTTACCACCAGAAAACAATCATCATCATCATCATTATTTCCCTTAGACGGGGAGGGGGCAAGATTCCAGAATTATCTATCAATGTCTTTTCATGAGCCACATTTAGACAATCAATGTGAACATACATAACCCATATGGGTAGCATACACATATATCTATAGTATTCCAAAATAAATGTAAATATTTTAGAAAACTGAGTGGACAAATGCTTTTTATACTTGTTACAGCACACTTTAACATAAGCATAAATACATATCTATGAATATGTGTTGCAAATAGGATTAGTGCAAAAAAGATATGTCCACATCTTTCTGCCCAAGGATATGTAGATAATATTTTGCATGAAACAATGAGTTACAGAATTCTAAAATTGTTGTGTATACATATACAGAACTTCAATTTGGGACTCTCTTGGTGAAACATGGAAAATTTTCAGAGAAATGTCTGATCAGACAGTGTCTAATTATCTATTATTATCTATCACTTTTTTCTTTCACTTGGATAAGTCTGTGCCTTTAAAACTTTCAGCCTTTAGTTCTTAATCCTCAATATCTGGAATCTAGTGATTATGGTATAATAGGACATATGTTTTGCTGTGTAATTCTTTTCTATTTCTCAAATTTCATTTTGTCACTGGAGATGCATTTTGTAACTCTGACTTTTGATGCAGTTTTAATTTGCTGTGGAATTTTCTTAGCTGACAAATTGAAATCCCCCAAGTCTTGGCCTCCCCTGACTACATACATAATCATCCCTTACCCTATTCCCTGGCATAAGGCCATCACTCTCAAGATAGTTTGATGTTTGGATATTGGACATAAAATATATAGTACATACATTTAATTTTACATTATCAAAGGTCAAAATTTCTGATTTCATCAGTGTTAGAAGTATACAAGCTGGAAGAGATCACAACATAACTACAAGTTATGGTCTTAGAGCTGCCAAACATTTAAGGACACTAAGTCACTTGCCTACAATTCCACCGCTAGTAAGTATGACAGGTAGCATTTGAATCTCTGTCTTCAGGTCATCTACTCTATCCATAATACCACATTCTGTTTCTATAACATATTATCATAGACAATACATATATAACTCCTTCCCTAGGGTAAAAAGCTGGTTTCACATATACTTGGTTCAATCACAAGAGATGATTTAAAGGATAAGTTAACTTATCATGTTCCCTCTGTAGTTTATTTGAGGATAATCTCCAAAAAACAAATTAGATAGTTCATGCCTAGGTTTTGACAGATATAGTTAAAGAGGTCCCAGATTATTTACAGGAATTCAAAGCTAGTTGGTACAGTGGATAGAACACTGAGCTTGGAATCAGGAAGTCATCTTCCTGAGTTTAAATCTAGCTTCAGACACTTAGGAGCTGAGTGACCCTGGGCAAATCACTTAAATTTCAATTCTTCATCTATAAATGTTTTCCTTGTATCTGCAAGGAAGAATGTTGTACACAGTAACAGGCAAGTTGTGCGATAACTAACTTTGATAGACTTAGCCCTTCTCAGCAATGCGAGGATCTAAGACATCTCCAAAAGTTTCATGATGGAAAATGCCATCCACATCCAAAGAAAGAACTATGGAGTTTGAATGCAGATGGAAGCATACTATTTGCTTTTTTTCTTCTGTTTTGTTTTGTTTCTTCTTTCTTGTGATTCCTCCTATTGGTTCTAATTCTTCTTTACAATATGACTAATGTGAAAATATGTTTAGTAGGAATGTATATATAGAGCCTATATTAAATTGAACACTGTCTTAGGGAGAGAGGTGGGGGGTTGGGAGGTGGAAAGGAAGGGAAAGAAAATTTGAAAATCTAAAGCTTGTGGAAGTATTTGTTGAAAACTAAAAATAAATAAATTTTTAAAAAAGAAAATTAATTTTAAAACTTAAAATCTCAGACTAGTTTAAAGCTTTTAAAATTTTCGCAAATTTATGAACAATTCCCCTCCAAGTGGAGAAGGTAACAACTGGTCTTTTAAAGCATAGCTTAGAAACAGGGAAATGAACTAAGGATTTAGAATATAATAACTAGAATTAGAATAAAATTAATTATAAAAAGGTTGCTTATAATATATAATAATTAATTTTGTGATGTCTCATACAAAGCTGAATCTCATTGCTGGGACCTATTCAAAAAATGTGTTTCTATCATTGCCTTTCTTATTTTAATGTAACATTTTTGGAGTAATATTTTTTCAATTTCTCTTCTTCTATTTCCATTTTCCTCAGTCACTACTTACAGCAGCTATGATAGACACTATTGTGAGAAGCATTTAAAACAAAAGCTCAGGTACGTAATCACTGGATTATAGCTTTTGCTTTAATGATTTAGATTTGGATTGAACTATAATGAGAGAAATATATTGAACAAATTATAATACAAATAAGGTATCAAAATTTGAAGGAAAAAAATCATTTCTAAAAATAGGAAAAATTAAATTGCTTTGAAATATTAAGCACAACCCATGAATTAAAAGTATAAGACTTCTCACTGACATAGTAAAGTTACTGAGAAATATAATGGTAACTTGTGACAGATTTTAATTTTATTTAGCAAATAATCTTATTTGAATTTTAGATAGAAATAAATTAGGCTTACATACAATGTAGTTCTTCCAAAATACCAAGATGTCAAATCCAGGATTATTAATATGTAACACTTCCATTGTTGTAAGAAATATTAAATTGCAAATTCATGGTTTAAGTGTCACTTCTATAGCAATCAAGCCCCTATCACTTTTTTGGTAGACTCCTATGTATTCTTTTCAACAGCAGCAACATGCATTTATAAAACTCTTACTATTCGCCCGGCACTGTGCTAAGTGCTGCCAATAAGAGAAAGTCCATGCCTGCAAGGAGCTTACAATCTAGTTGTGGGAGCAAAAGATAATACATAAAAGGAAGCTTAAAGGAGGTTGGATGAATTACACATTACCATCTGTCACAGGAATTGGTAGTTCTAAGAGTGAAACACAACAGAAGAAGGTGGAAGGGCAATATTTACAAGGCAATAACAGAAAGTACTTAGAAGAGGGAACTCAATATAGGTGCTTTAGAAACTTCAATGCCAAGAGGAACATGGAGAATAAAGAAGGAATCATTATGTATAAGGTCCTAGAATTAATAAATAAAGTTTAGAATTTCCAGAGAGAGAGAAAATAATTGAGAGGATTAGGTAATATCTAGTGAGGCAGACCCCTTAACTTGTCTTGGGGATGTCTCAGTGATTGGAAGACAATGGATTGCCTCAGTCTGCTATGGACCTAAAGGGCTGCACTTGCCCAGTCAGAACTTTTATCTTTTTTCCTTCCCTGCAGATACAAGGAAAACAAAAGCCTTGCTTCCTCCTCTGCACATTTCTTTCATTAGGGTATTTGTATCTCTCGCCCAGTAATCCTTCCTCTTTTTTATTTTTTTTTTATTTGTATGTTTTTTGTTTTTGAAGGGCTTCTACTGAGGATCTCTCCCAAAAAACGTGATTCAAGAAGGAGTCAGTGTTTTGTGGCATGCTATTCTTTATTTCAAATCTTGGATCCTGCTTTTATTTCATGCCATTAAATATATCAAAAGGCCAATATAGTCCTGTGACCTCCTGCCCACCTATCTCCCACAATGGACATCCCCAGAAGTCTGGTCACCCCCTTTCCTGAAGCACAGTGTTCTGGAGAAACATGAAATTGTTTAAAGGAAGAAATCATATGAGGTGCCCTCTTGCCTCTAAATGGCTCATACATCTTTCCTGGCAGTGCACTTCAACAAGCCCCCATCATTCATATCCCTATGGGGAGAACCTGCTGCTAGTATTCCCTCCCTGCCCTCTGATTATATACAAACCCTCATCTTCCATACCTTCCCATAGCTTCATAGGCTGAATGAGAAACTAAGGAGAGCATATGCCCCATCTAATCTCAAACCCTGAGATCGTAGAAATACTTTCCATCTGTGTTACCCACTTCTCGTTCTCCAATTGTTGGTTTCTTTATATGGGAATATAGCTTTTATTTTGCAAACAATAATTTTTTCTTCTCTTCAACAGACACTTTTATTTGCTAAAAAGTCTAGCCCCTTAGATTCTTTTATCCTTAGAGTCCTTTTTTTGAAATGCAAAGATTGTGAAAGGGTTTTTTTTCCCACATTTTGATTATTTTTTTTTCTTAGCAATCACCTTATCTTGCCAAAGAAGCCAGCGAAACTTGGTTCTTACTGTCTTCCATTATCTACTTTTCTTGTATTTGAATAGTCACTGTGGAGAGCTTGATAGAATGTCAACCAAGGAAGAATAAAAAGAATACCATGCAACAATGAGTACCAGTCTAGATTTAATAACTTCAACACGTGGGAGCCCCATTCCAATTCAGTGTTGTTATGTGTCTGGGACAGGTATAACAAGTGTATATACTATATATCACTCCATTGCCACTGGATAACCCTTAATTTGAATTCTATGCTGACCATGGTATTCCATAACATACTGCCATACTTCCAAGAATGTTGCTGTTAAAACTTTTTTTTTTCAGGGAGAACTTTGTTGTCTTTACAAACTCTGCTTCTCAATGGTGGGGTGGGCCATAAATGTAGAACATTGCATATACTGTCAGATGTGTTTTTCAATGTAGTGATCAATTTTGCTTATCTTTTTAAAATTGTTAGAAAAATAGCTTCCTGGAAGGGGTACGAAAATGGTTAGAAAGTGAAATTTAGAGCATGTAAAAACAAAAAAAAATTATTCTTAAAAAGCAGAAGAAAAACCTCTGTTTTCTCCAAAGATTATTCAGTTTCCTTTACTCCTATTAAATTACAGCATCAGAGAGATGGGAATGTGGCATGATACCTAAAGAAGGAGAACTCAAATGTTGAGAGGAATCTATCCATCAGAATTTCACTGTGAGATGATTAGATTCATATTAAGACTGGTTAGTTACCCTAAACTCTAATGAGTGACAACTAACAAAATCATTTATAAGCAAAATGTAGCAAAGAGGGGAAATGAGAAGAAAACATGGATCAGAGAGATAATCTGTAAATCACTCTCATGACACTTCTAAAATCCCAATCTCTGAAATCTGTCATTTCTAATATCCTAAAATCATGAAGAGAAGCCATCTTTGTGAACAGAATTGTGGATTTTCAATCAATCCTGGTTTCAAAACTCAATCCTGGTGAAAATCACTTCCCCTTTCTGGGCTTAAGTGTCCATTCTTCTCTTTCCTCTTTTACAATGCTAAGCATAATCCTGGTATATAGGAAGTGCTTAATAAGTGATTTTTCATTCATTCATTCATGTGAAATGAAAGGATTAGTTAGATTATGTCTAAATCTTCCTCTCTGCAACTTCTCTTGAATGCTTTTGAATGATTATAATGATGTTGTAAGTAACAATTATCTACATTGGGTGGCTGGGCCTGAAAAACTAGAGATGATTCCAGAGTTGGACACTTCTATGGAATAGTCTTCCCAGGAAAGAACTGCAAGAGATGACTTTTGTGACTCCAAATTGAATGAAGCTTAGGACCATGATGCCAGGTTAGAGAGGCACCAATATAATAAGGATAAAATTTGTAGAGCTCATACTAGAGGGGGGAAAATCAATGTAATCAATGTGAGAAGGCATTTAAACAGAAAAAGATATTTAACATCAGAGAATTCACACTGGAGAAGCCATATAAATAAAATGAATGTGCAAAAGCCTTCAGTTAGAGGACAAATCTAGTTTATCTTCCAAGAATTCATTCTGGAGAGAAACCATATAAATGTGATGAATGTGGGAAAGATTTCAGGCAGAATAAGTATTTTATTATCATTAGGGAATTCATACTGGAGAAGAATAAATAAATGTAATGAATGTGGAAAGGCTTTCAGCCAAAAATAGTACTTACTTGCCATAAGAGAATCTATACTAGAGAGAAACCTTATGTATGTAATTTATGTAGGAAGGCCTTCAGCCAGATCACAGGACTTACTCAACATCTGAAAAATTCATACTATATTGAAGCCAAATGAATCCAGCAAATGTGGATAGGGTGTCCAGCATATATCTCATGCGGCACTGAAGTATTCAGTATTTAAAAGTACACTACCTCAGAATTATAAAGGGGCCTCTGAGAACAAATTATCTGAAGAGTTCTTAATTTATCTGTGTGTGTGTGTGTGTGTGTGTGTGTGTGTGTGTGTGTGCGCGCGCACGTGTGCGCATGTTATGGAACCCTTTGGAATCTGGTGAAGTTAACAGACCCCATTTAAGGAAATTTTCAAATAATTGAAGGAAATAGCAAACTTCAAATAGAGATCAAATAGAAATTAATGATGCAATATTTTCCCCATCAAAATTCATGGAACCCTTGGAATATATCCACAAAAGTCTTGGTGGCCTTCTGTAGACCCCAGTTTAAGAACCCTTAATATGGTCCAACCCATAGTTCAAAAAGGATAGTCTCTTGAACAAACTAGATAAATGGTCTTTGAGCAGTGTTTGAAATCTCTGAGGAACCTACTATGTCTTAAAGGAATCCATTCTAATTTGATGTTGCTTTAACTATTAGGAAGATTTTTTCTAAATCAATCCTAATTTTACATCTTTGCAAAAAAAAAAAGTCATGGCTCTCCACCCATCCTTCACTCCAATCAAGAAAAACAAATTAAATACATTTTCTAAATGGCAATCCCTCAAGTTCTTAAAAACAGTCCTCTGATCACCACTAAGTTTTTTCCTACGGTGAACATCCAATCTTTTCATTTAATCTTCATTTGACATGACCCCAAATATCTTTCACATTCTGATTGCTCACTCTTGGACACTCTCCTTCTCATTGACGTGATTTCTCAAAACAGTTTAAAGGCCACAAAGTCCTTCCAATGTTCTCAGTCTATATTGAATAGCACCTCAGTAATCCTGGATATTTTGTTTGTAGTCATGGCATGAAAGATCCAATAGCTCTCTTGGATGCTACATCACACCATCGAGTACTATTAAGCGTGTATTTCTCTAAAATCCCCAGAATATTCATAGACAAACTACCAGCTAGCCATAGTTTCCGCATTTTATTATTGCGAATTTGATTTTTGAACCCATTTGTAAGACTACATTTTCCCTATTAAATGACATTGCATTCTATTCAGCCTAATATTCTAGTGTATCCCAATCACTTTGGATCTGCTTTCCAAATTTTAGCTCTCTCTCTCCTAGACTAATGTATTTCTAAAATTGAAAAGCGTATTACTTATCCCTTTGTAGAAATGATTGCTAATGATGTTTTCAATGCAGGGCCAAGCACTCATCTGGAGACTTTCCAAAAATGGCTTCCAACCTCAAATGACTATCTTGCCAGAGTAACAGGGCTAATTGTGCAACTTATATATATCTATATAGTCCAGAAGAATAGGATAAAGGACCTGATTAAATGCTTGGTGCATCTTCCTAAATTGTATCTATAGCATTCCCTTGTTCTACTACTAGTCTAGCAAACCATTCCAAGAATGAAATGAGATTAGGATAGATCTGTTACTAAAATAAATAAATAAAAACACATTGATTCATGTGTTGGCCAATATGAGTGACTTCTGCCTGTCAAAGTCAGGTTTAGTAATTTTCAGCATACCAATGTTCAGTACAAGGAAATATGAGCACACAACTAAACAGTAAAGCAGGGCAGCTTTATTGAGGAGATATAATTACAATAAAGAAAGGCAATCAGAAAAAACAGAAACAGACCAAGTTTACTGGAAAACTTGGTAGGATTGGGTACCCCAAACCAGTAATGACTGGCATACATTTATAGGGAGGGTTCTTACGCTGGCTATTTCAAATTCTGAAACAACTGAAAAAGGATTTTTAGCTACTGCTATTGCTCTTATTTTGACAAGGAGACTCAGGATTTGCACTTCATTGAGAAAGCCCTTATCAGAGAGACTGGTTGTAAAAATTCTTTCCCAATTTTCTACCTTCCTTCTAATCTTAGTTGCATTGGCTTTGTTTGTGCAAAAGCTTTTCAATTTAATGTAATCAAAATTATCCATTTTGCATTTTGTAATGTTCTTTGTCTCCTGTTCAGTCATGAATTCTTCTGTTCTCCATAAATCTGACAGGTAAACTATTCCTTGCTCTCTCAGTTTACTTATGGTATCAGCCTTTATCTCTAAATCATGAACCCATTTTGACTTTATTTTGGTATATGGTATGAGATTTTGTTCTATGCCTAGTTTCTCCCATATTCTTTTCCAGTTTTCCCAGCAGTTTTTGTCAAATTGTGAGTTGGGGTCTTTGGGTTTATCAAAGAGTAGATTACTATAGTCACTGACTACTGTGTCTTGCATACCTAACCTATTCCACTGATCCATAGCCAGTATCAAGTATTTTTGATGATTGCTGCTTTATAATACAATTTAAGATCTGGAATGGTTATGTCACCTTCCCCTGCATTTCTTTTCATTAGTTCCCTTGATATTCTGGACCTTTTGCTATTTCAAGTTAATCTTGTTATTTTTTCAAGCTCTATAAAATAATTTTTGGTAGTTTGGTATGGCACTGAATAAATAAATTAGCTTAGGTAGAACTGTCATTTTTATTGTATTAGCCTACCCATGAGCAACTACTGTTTTTCCAGTTTTTTAGATCTTACTTTATTTGTGTGAAAAGTGTTTTGTAATTATGTTCTTAGAGTTCCTGGGTTTGTTTCAATATGTAGACTCCTAAATATTTTATAACATCTGCAGTAACTTTAAATGGAATTAATCTTTCTATCTCTTGCTGTTGGGTGTTGTTGGTAGTGTCTCTGATAAGGGCCTCATTTCTAAAATATATAGAGAATTAAGTCATATTTGTAAGAATACAAGTCATTCCCCAATTGATAAATGTTCAAAGAATATGAACAGGCAGTTCTCAGATGAAGAAATTAAAGCTATATATCATCATATGAAAAAATGCTCTAAATCATTTGATTAGAGAAATGTAAATCAAAACAACTCTGAGGTACCACATCACACCTATCAGATTGGCCAACATGACAAAACAGGAAAATGATAAACATTGAAGAAGATGTGGGAAAATTAGAACACTAATGCATTATTGTGGAATTGTGAAATGATTCAACCATTTTGGAGAGCAACTTGGAATTATACCCAAAGGACTATAAAAATGTGCATACCCTTTGACCCAACAATAGCACTTCCAGGGCTGTATCCCAAAGAGGTCATACAAATGAGAAAAGGACCCATATGTATAAAAATATTTGTAGTAGCTCTTTTTATGGTGGCAAAGAATTGGAAATTGAGGGGTTGCCCATCAATTAGGGAATGGATGAACAAGTTGTGGTATATGAATGTAACGGAATACTATTGTGTTATATGAAATTATGAGCAGGTGGACTTCAGAAAAACCTGGAAAGACTTGTATGGACTGATGCTGAGTAAATTGAGCAGAAGGAGGAGAACATCACACACAGTAACAGCCATGTTGTGTGATGACTCACTTTGATAGACTTAGCCCTTCTCAGCAATGCAAGGATCTAAGACATCTCCAAAAGTCTCGTGATGGAAAATGCTATCCACATCCAAAGAAAGAACTATGGAGTTTGAATGCAGATGGAAGCATACTGTTTACTCTTTTTTTCTTCTGTTTTGTTTTGTTCCTCCTATTGGTTCTGATTCTTCCTTACAACCTGACTATTATGATAATATATTTAATAAGAATGTATATGTATGGCCTCTATCACATTGCACACCAACTTGGGGAGGGAAGTGGGAAGGGAAGGGGAGAAAAATTTAAAACTCAAAAGCATATGGCAGTGATTGTTGAGAAATCAAAACAAATCAATTTTTAAAAAAGAAGTAGCCAAATTTCTGAAACCCAGTCAGTCTAGGCTTACAGAGTAAAGGATTCCTCTGCCATTCCCAAGCCCCTTCATTGAGGCTAATGCAAGTACCATACCATCTCTATCATTTTGCAGCCTCTTCATCCTAACTCACCTCCTTCGATCCTGTCTGCTCCTGGTGTCACAAAAAAAAAAAAAACCTCATCTTTCTATTTTTTTTTTTGCAATGTAAGCTGATTAAGGGTAGGGCCTTCCAGGCCAATATGTTGATTTGCTTTGCCAGATTAGAGTTATTTTTTTAAAAAGAGTATTTTTTAAGGGAAGGAATAGTAGTTTGAAATGACAGTGACGTAAAAGAAAAAGAACATCAATAAACCTTTTTTTTTAATTGGGAATGACTACTTTTGCATTTATATTCTGAGCACCTAGTATTTGGCAATTTGTAAGAGTGAATAAGTCCTTGATAAGTAATCAATACCCAGATTTTTATAGTCTTTCCTTTTAGGGGGGACTAACCCAACATTTTTATCACATTGTTACCACCTTAGTTCTCTTGTTTACTTTACAATGCTAGAACCAAGAGAATCAGAGAGGCCCACTATCTTTGATTAATCTTCTTTCCTCTAGACATGACCTTTCT
Source organism: Phascolarctos cinereus (assembly GCF_003287225.1). Lineage (NCBI taxonomy): Eukaryota > Metazoa > Chordata > Mammalia > Diprotodontia > Phascolarctidae > Phascolarctos > Phascolarctos cinereus. Next base: position 334,206,749 of record NW_027556098.1, read on the forward strand.
GTGACTGACTTGTGAAAACATATGTGAGTGAATTATGGGGAATAATAAGAGGGTGGGGAGGTGTATCAACTCAGACCTTGTGCTAAGCATAGCCTTATTGATCTTACCCACAGAGGGAAGAGAGAAAGTCATCCTTTGCTGAAGGGACACAGCCCAACTCTGAAGGAATTGCTAGAAACCCTTTGTGGGAATTTGTTTCACTACTGAGATTCAAGGGGAATATTCAAAATGAAATACTTGAAATATTTTAAAAGAAGATCACAACATACCAGTAATTGTATAAATTATAAATTTACAAGTTAATTTATTTAATTAAATTATTATTTGTTTAATATTATTTAATTAAATTTGTTTTAATAGATTATATGCCACTAACTTATAAATGATCAAAGATACTGGCTAGAGAGTCACTCTTGAAGCCAGAGAGATGTGGGTTCAAGTTCATGCTCCCAATAATATTCAGTTCTGTGACCCTGGGCTAATTACAAAACTTTTTGATGTAGGACTATAAACTGCAGTCCATCATTGCATTGGTAGAGGGGATTCTTTGCCAATAATTCCCTTAACCAAATCACAGGTCCAGTGCCAAATGCTAAAAGTCAATTAAAGGTCCTTATTAATCCATGAGTTCAAGTTGCCCCCTTTCAAGATGGAATAACTGAGAAGGTATAAGAAGTGAAAGAACTTGCCAAAAGTTCCACAGAGGAGTAAGTGGCAGACTTGCAATTAAACCCAGTTCCTCTGGCTCAACTCCAGTGCTCTTTCCACCACAATAAAAGTCTGAGGCTCAGAGAGGGGATGGGATTGTCCACATTCACATAACGGAGTAGTAAATAGTAGAGTGAGCGTGCAAACCTCATACCTTCTGACTTCTCTAGGAACCCACAATCCTAAAAGTGGAGTAGAAGGAAACCTCCAAACTGCCTTGTTTAGCCAAGAAGAACATCTAAAGCTGAGTCCATATTTAACCAAGAATGCCCTCTACAAAATCTCTAAAATGATGCTCTCCCTCTTTCCCTAGATCAAATTTTTCAGAAATTCTCTTTACTACATGCTGAAATAGAACTTTTTCTTCATTTTATCTAACCAATGTTCTTTCCAATAAAAAGAAACACTTTACTAAGTTCTATAGACTAAAATGGGAGGAAGATTGACAGGTGGAAGGGAGGGATAAACTTTAGAGACATAATAATTCATCTCCCTTTCCCTTTGATGTAGGTATAGAAGCTCCTAAGAGTATATCCCTTATATCTCCAGTCTCTGAACAGGTGTGAAACACACCTAAAGCCAGAGTATACAAGTATAAAATATGAGAAGTAGGAGGTGCAGCACTATGATAAGGCTTGTATAAATTCAGGAGCAGTTGAAACTCAGAAAGAAGAGTGTTCCAGGTCTGGAAAAGAGCTGAGAGTCAAAGAACCTGAGATAGAAGCACATGGATGGAAAGTCTCCTTAGAAAGTGTTTATTGTTTATTGCTGCTTCTTTCTTTGTCTCGGTAATTCTCAATGAGGCTGAGAGGCCAGGGGCCATGTCTTACTTTATCAGTGTAGCTCTGGTCCTAGCAGACAATAAGTATTTAACCCTTATTTATAGAATTTACTTTCAAAAGTTTTGAAACAGAAGTCTTCTAAACATTGACTCACACTAAGGGGTGGGCAGCCACTGGCACACCTCAGATTTGGACAATTCACCAGCTCTCCTCAGTGGAGACTGTCCCAAGAAACTTCTCCTGAGAAACTATCCCCTGTCCCTGGGCAGAGTCAAAATTAGACTCTTGAGGCATGCTCTCTTCTGCTGAGAATTTCTGCTATAGGATTCAATAGTCTTCAATGAATAATTAGTTAAGACTTCTGGAATGCAGGTTGAAGCGTATTTTTTTTACTTTATTTTTCTTGTTTTTATTTTGGCAACATGGCTAACATGGAAATGTTTTGGCATGATTGCATGACTTCACATGTATTAATAATATCACAATAGATGGGGAAGGGGTGAAGGGAGAGAGAATCAAAACTCAAATTAAAAAAAAATAAATGTTATAAATAAATAAATATTTTTTTAAAAAAATTGACTTCTTTGACTTTCAAAAGCTTCTTCTCAAAGACTATGACTAAAATTCAATAAATATTGTCTCCCTTTCTTCCCCTGCCACAAATAGGTTTGGTTTAAGGCCCTATGATAGTTACTGAGGATAGAAAGACAAAAATTAAATACAGCAGGAATCAGACTAAGTTAATACCATGTAATTCAAGTTAGCAATCATTTCTAAAGCTTCTGATCAGTGCCAGACACCATAGGAGGTTGGCAATACAAAGATAAACAGAGACTATTCCCTTTCCTCAAAAACTTTATGATTTCCTGAGGTTGATTTAAAAAAAAAAAGCAAAGAAGTGAGACTTTGCCCTGAGCATGATCTAATTTCAAGGGTATGAAATTTGGGGGAGCAACTACAGTTCCTCCATTACAGGACAGAATGAAGATTAGTGAGTGAAATTTCTCTGCTAAAGGAAGAAATGGAATCATGGATAATGACTATCCATAACAAGGAGAAAGGCTACCTCTTCAACTGAGGCTGTGAAGGAGGAAACAGTGAGGAATGATGGAAAATGGAAGTGAGATGAGAAGGGCATAAGAGAGAATTCATTGAAAATAGACTCTTTTTTTCAGCACAGTATGTATCTGGGTTATCAGCTGAAATGATGGGGATATACGGGGTACTGTGGAAAGTATGAGGTTAAAAGAGTGCTTTGCAACCACGGCTCTGGTGAGTTGGACAGAAAAAACAATTACAAAGTAATAAAAGGATTGACTTGTTACAAAGAGGATCTCATTTTGATTAGATAACATAGCTCTGTAATGAATGCAGCTAGTATGGTTTTGTGACTTCCTTTACTACCATCCTATAGCATATAAGCTGTAGTAAAGGAAGCAGATAGTTTGAGTAATCAAATATTTAGTTTTCACAAGGGGTGATAACCTGAGAACAATATAGAAAGGGATTAGAGATCACATGATGAAGATGAAGACTAGGTCTTAGGCTTAATAAGGTATAGGGAGACTTCGAATGACAAGTTTATTATCAGATAATAGAATTTCAAGGTCTTGTAGACGGAAGTGAAGCATTTGTTTGTTGTAGTGATTCAAGGCTATGACTATCCCTATTTGTGGCTGAAGTGGAATGAAGGTCATGAGAGTTTAATTAAATAACTGCTAAATTAGATTTTTTAAAAGGAATATAAGCATTCATATTAAAGTTCCATGGTATGAGGCTAGGACAGCGGTGGGGAACCTGTAGCCTCAAGGCTACATGTGGCCTTTTAAATCCTTGGGTACAGCCTTTTGACTAAGTTCAAGTTTTACAGAACAAGTCCGTTTATTAAGGATTTGTTCTGTGAAGTTTGGATTCAGTCAAAGGGCTGCACTTGAGGACCTAGAGGGCCACATGTGCCCTTGAGGCTTCAGGTTCCCCACCCCTGGGCTAAGATTTGGGGGGGAGGGGCAGATTGTGACCCAAAGAACAGAAGTCATTAAGAAAGGAGAAAGAATATTCTAGAGGTTCAAAGACAATGGGTACTAATATCTAGATTAGGGGATACGTTTGGATAGGAGAATCTCAGATTTGGAAGGAACCTTAGTCATTATCTTGTCCAATTCATATCTAAAAAGAATATTCATGACAGCATATCTGATCAGTACTTATCCAGCCTTTACTGTTGAGTAGGTTTCTCAAATGTAAGTAACTGGTTCTCCAAATACTGCACAGGGACTCACAGTAATAAACGCATATTATGTATGTTACAGATTTTATTTGACCCTCAAAGAAAATACATATAACTTAAAAGATTCACAGGAGACCATAAAAAAAAACATAGGACCATTAAGCACTAAAATATCTAATTTACTCTTCTACCCTACAGAACAGACTGGAACTTGGAGCTGCTATCTGTCCAACATCCTAAAATTCTAGTGAAATCTGTCTCTACCCTTGGGTTATACACAATTGCTTCCAGACATATAGTGCCACCCTATGTTTGAAATTAGCTTTCCATTCTCTGCCCTAGAAGGTAAGCAGACACTGGGAGATGCTTAAGAAGCAATTCCCTCTTTATTGGATATCTAGTATCATTGTTACTCACTGGATTTGCCCTCCAGGTATGATGCTACGCAAAACTAAGTATACTTCTTCCTCTTTCTCTAATAAACATGTTGTGTCATGAAAGCCTGTCTTCGTATATACTGTCAATTGCTCAAATTTTGGAACTTTGGAAATCTCAACTTAGGACTATACGTTAGGAAATTCCTAATACATTGTATGTCTTCATAGTTTAGGGGACCTCAAACATATCTGCCCACAACTATATCAAAGGAAAAGGTTGCCTTGTGCTTTTTACAATACTGTCTTTAAACATGGGAATCTCTTTTTCAGGATCTGCCTTCTTAGGCCATGTGCAAGCAGGTATCTACCACTGCCATCAGTGGCTGCTGCCACAAGTCAAAGTCTATTAGTCCAGGAGGGAGGAATAAACCCTGTCATCCTAACTTCCTACTCTCTGGAGGAAGACACTAGATGGGGTGGGGCAAGGTGAGGGGAAATAGGCAATTATGAGATCTTGAAGAGGATAAGCAAGATCAGTCAACTCAAAGTTAAGAACCATAGTCAGTCAATCAATCATTAAGAGGTAAGACAAGTCTCAGAAACTAAGTAAATTTCCATTAAATGTTTTCAGATCCCTAGAGATATACCTCCATGATTGCCTAGAAAACAATGGTCCATGCCATGTAATCTAATTGGGTTCATTGAAGATTTTCTCAAATTGATCACTGATTCCCAGTACCAATGCCTCTACCTTCAAGAAGTTTTCACTGACCTCAAACTGAAATATGACTTTTCTCCCCACTGATTTTTCATTGATTTTTAACCTATAAACAGAATACCTGTTTAGTCCCCTTTCCACATGACTTTCCCTCAACTACTTAAAGATTTCATGTTCCATTCCCCATGTCTTCTCCAAACTAAAATTCCTCAGTTGCCTCAAGCAATCCTAATATGACATGAACTCAAGATTCTTCACTGTCTAGTTATCCTCTGAGTATTTTCTAGCTCACCAATTTCCTGAGATACAGCACCCAGAATTTAAAACAGTATGAGATGCAGCTTGACCAGGATGGTAGGAGTAATTACCTCGCTTCTGGAATGATCCCTATGTTTGAGCATTCCTCCTTTTGGGGGGACTGATCAAAAGTGTCCTATTGCTCACAAAATAAAGCAGTTCAGCCATGTGGATAAAGGTTTTATAGGAAGCCTATGAGGAGCACATGCTTTGATCTTATGCTGATTCACCAAGAATGATTTATTTGTTTATTATAAATTTATTGAGCCTACTCTTTGGGAAGAAGAAAAGATATCTTACTTTCAAAGCACAACTTGTTGTTCTATGGATTTTCAGACATCCTTCAGACATCCTTGACTAGGAATTTGTTTCACCTCCACATCTAATAGGAAGCCCTGTGAAAATCTGAACACAAAGAGACCCAACAGTGGAATGCAAAACTCCTTTAGGAAAGGAACTGCTATACTTTGGGTCTTTGAATTCCCCTGGCTAGACAAGGTTCTTGCATCTTGTAGGCACTTAATAAATGCTGGTTGTGTTGTATGGAAAGCTACTGAATGATCTTCTGAGAATGAGTTCCTTTCCTTTTTATTGGTGTAAAGTCCTATGTCTTACTGCTGCCCCTCCACTCCTCTAACAATCAACTAAAGGGATTTTTCCTACCTCTTCCCCCCATACAAAAGTTTGTATCACTATTTATCACTCTGAGTACATCCCTTTAATAGCCCCATTACTAAGGGATAAAGGGATTCCAGTCCAGGTCACATGAGGATCAATAGAAGCACCTGGGCCATTTTAAACTGGAGGCCAGCAGATTCTGAGTGGACATGAAAGCTCTGAAGGGACGTTATGTGGTGAAGGGTCTAGAGTAGATCCAATCTCATTTATGTCCTGTGGGCAAAGCAATGATCAATATGCGAGAGGTAAAAATAAACAAATTTTGTTTTGCCTGCAAGGTGAACTTCCTAAGAATAAGAGCCCTTATGTGAAATTGGCTGCCTTGGAAAAAGGTGACTTTCAGTTATGGATTGGGCTAGGTGTGTGCTAAGAACCCTTCCAAAACTAATGCCATGATTATGGGGGAGCTACAGCACATAAGTAAATAATATGAGGCAATTTAAGAAAGAAGGGTACATTAGGAATGGTGAGAATATGAGTTGTAACCAGCAAAGAATTCTGCTGAATAGTAGTGATACGGGAGGGGAATTAAAACATTTTCTATGAAGAGAGGGTGGTCAATTCAGTCAAAAGCTACAGAAAAGTTTAAAAATGTAGGCATTGAGAAAAGGTGATTAGATCCCGCAGTGAGGTGAATACCCTTTGCCTCAGGAGAAGTACATTCAGAAAAGAAAGATTAATAGACAGTCTAAATGGGGTTTGGAGGTTTATGGGAGGTGAGACAGAACCTACATATTTATTTTATTTTATTTTATTTTATATTTATATTCACTCCATCTGTTTTTACATCACATTTGCTTCTGAATAGATCCCTCCTTTCTCAAAAACCAAGACTGAGGGGACAGAGCCAAAATGGTGGTATGAAAGCAGTGACTTGTTTGTGCTCTCAGCCAAACTCCTCCAAATACCTGTAAAAATGGCTCTAAACAAATTCTAAAGCAGCAGAATCCACAAAAAGACAGAGTGAAACAAATTTCCAGCCCAAGACAACTTAGATGGTTTATTAGAAAGGTCAATTGCGGCAGGTGGGGAGAGGAATGCAGTTCAGCAGCCCTCAGAGGACTGAATCATGGGCAGCTGTGGTGGTTTCCAGACTTCTCAATCCATGAACCTCAAAGACTACTTAGAAGGTCAGTAGGAAAAGTCCGTGACTATGGTGAGAGAGAAGCTGGGCCCCAGCCCCAATCCCCAAGCGCTGCCCTGGGGTGGCAGCTGTTTCCAGAGCTTCCAGCCCACAGACTGAGGGGGAATAAAGTGGCTAATCACAGGGGGATTGCAGTGATCTCTTTGCTGGTGCAGGATTGTCTTGTTTTGCCCTGCTTAGATCTGGGTCACAGTTCTGGTTGGCAGTCTTGGGGCGAGGAGGAGTGCTAATGTGGTGGAGCATGTAGTGGTAGTGTAAAGAAAATCCTCCTCACAGTTCCAAGACAGAAAAGAGTGCTTGTGGTCACTTGTAAGCAAGAGCACAGGCCACTTGATCATGGCACCTTGGAAGAACTGAAAATTTACAGGTCCCTAAAAGTATCTCTGAAAACAGCTGCATAAAACCCCTAAAGCTTGGGACAGTACATTCTGCACACTGGAAGCAGGCCCCTACCTTTACAAAGAGTTTATAACTCAAGGAATTGGCTGAGATCATGAGCAAACCTCGGGAAAAAAAAAAGTCAGACCATAAAATCTTTCTTTGATAACAAAGAAGATCAAAACATATAACCAGAAGAAAACAACAAAGTCAAAGCTCCTACATCCAAAGCCTCCAAAAAAAAATATGAATTTACCCACTCTTTCAAAAAAACTGCTGGGAAAACTGGAAAATAATACGGCAGAAACTTGACATTGATCAAAATCTTATACCATATACCAAAATAAAGTCAAGATGGGTTCATGATTTAGATATAAAGGCTGATACTACAAGCAAACTGGCAGAGCAAGGAATAGCTTACCTATCAGATTTATGGAGAACAGAAGAATTCATGACTGAACAGGAGATAGAGAACATTACAAAAAGCAGAATGGATAACTTCAATTACATTAAATTGAAAAGTTTTTGCACAAACAAAGCCAATGCAACTAAGATTAGAAGGAAGGTAGAAAATTGGGAAAGAATTTTTACAACCAGTCTCTCTGATAGAGGCCTCATTTCTAAATTATATAGAGAATTAATTCAGATTTATAAGAATACAAGTCATTACCCAATTGATAAATGGTCAAAGGATATGAACAGGCAGTTCTCAGATGAAGAAATTAAAGCCATCTATAATCATATGAAAAAATATTTATAGCAGCTTTTTTTGTGGTGGCAAAGAATTGGAAATTGACAGGATGTCCATCAATTGGAGAATGGCTGAACAAGTTGTGGTATATGAACGTAATGCAATACTACTGTGCTATAAGAAATGATAAACAGGCTGACTTCAGAAAAACCTTGAATGACTTGTATGGTCTGATGCTGAGTGAAGTGAGCAGAACCAAGAGAACATTGCACACAATAACAGACAGATTGTGCAATGACTAATATTGATAAAATTAACCCTTCCCAGCAATACAAGGATCTAAGACATCTCCAAAGGCCTTGTAATGGAAAATGCTATCCACATCCAAAGAAAGAACTATGGGGTTTGAATGCAGATCAAAGCATACTATTTGCTATTTTTTTTTCTTCTGTTGAGTTTTGTTTCCTCTTTCTGGTGGTTCCTCCTACTGGTTCTAATTCTTCCTTACAACATCACTAATGTGAAAATATGCTTAATAGGAGTGTATACATATAGCCTACACCAGATTGTGTGCCATCTATGGGAGGGAGGTGGGGAGGGAGGGGGAGAAAAATTCTAAACTCAAAAGCATATGGAAGTGATTGTTGATAAATCAAAATAAATTAATAAAAAAAAAAAAGAAAAATATGAATTGGTCCCAGGCCATGGAAGAGCTCAAAAAGGATTTTGAGAAGCAAGTAAGAGAAGTAGAGGGAAAACTGGGAAAAGATATGAGTGATGCAAGAAAATCATGAAAAACAAGTCAACAGTTTGCTAAAGGAGACCCAAAAAATACTGAAAAAAATAACGCCTTAAAAAAGAGCCTAACCCAAATGGCAAAAGAGGTCCAAAAAGCCAATGAGGAGAAGAATGCCTTAAAAAAGCAGAATTGGCCAAATGGAAAAGGAAGTCCAAAAGCTTACTAAAGAAAGTACTTCCTTAAAAATTATAATAGAGCAATTGAAAGCTAGTGAATATATTCCTCCCCACTTTGTCCAGATTGCTGGTTAGATCAGTGCACAATGCCTCCAAGGATCAACTAGTGTCCCAATTTTTCCACATTCCCTCCAACATTTGTTGCCTCCTCTTCAATCATTATAGCCAATATGATAAGTATAAAATGATATCTCAATATTGTTTTAATTTGCATGTATCCAATAAATCATGACCTAGAGCATTTTTATGTGACTATAAATTGCTTTAATTTCTTTATCTAAAAACTACCTGTTTGTATCCTGTGACCATTTATCAATTGGGGAATGACTCATATTCTTACAGATTTTTCAAAGTTCTTTATATATTTGAGATATGAGACCATTATCTGAGAAACTGCCTATAAATTTTCCCCCAAATTTTCTTCTTTCCTTCTGATCTTGGCTGTATTTGTTTTATTTATACAAAATCTTTTTAATTTAATGTAATAGAAATTATCCATCACTCTGCTCTCTGTCTCTTGCTTATGCATAAATTATTTACCTACCCAAAAGTGTGATAAGTAATATGTTCCATGTTCTTCACATTTTCTTGTATTGGGTGATGAACTCTACGATCTTACAAAAACATGGATATACTGGCATGAAATATACTGGAACCAAGAGAACATTGTACACAGTAACAGCAATATTGCTTTAAGAACAACTTTGAGTGAATAAATCATTTTGACTATTACAAACACCCAAATTAACTACAAAGGTCACATGAAGGAAGATGCTATCCACATCAAGAGAAAGAAATGACAAATAGAAGTATATATAGAATGGTTTTACATACATACATACACACACACACATACACAAATTTGTATCTAATGGAAGCCATCTTTAGGGTTAGAGGAAGGGAAGAAAAAAAAGAAGAAAAGAAATTTACATGATAACTTTATTATATATTTAAAAGGAATAGCAAGTAGATTTTCAGTTTCATGTGCAAAATGCTAGTTTTATTCCATAAGTTAAATATATTTTTTAAAAAGAAGTGATTGACTAAAAGACCAGTGAGGGGTGAAAAAATTGGAGATTCTACAAAGCAAAGAACATGTTGATTAGGGACAGTACGAAAGAGAGAAGGACAGGAGATCATCATCAATTGAAAGACACAGGATTTGGAGACTAAAGACTCCACAGTTTTGAATCTCAGCTCATCCACTAACTCCTTGTTTCATTATGGGCAAGGAAAGTTAACCTGCATGGACCTCAGCTTATCTGTTAATGAAGAAGTTAAACTAGAACTCTCATTGCCTTCTAGCTCTAAATCTATACCTCTAATTGTAAAGCTTTTTGTTCTTATATTGTCTCAAAGCCAGAGTGATGGAAAAGTTGCCATGGATTGACATAGAAGAAGAGTTTTCCATTATGAGAGACTAATGTGAAGAACCAGCATTGCTAGGAGAGATGATGATAAAAGAGCAATCTGGGCTTTTCTCTTCCTTGGAAATGAATTAGTGACATTCAAGAATGTAGCTATGGACTTCACTGAAAGGGAGTGGGCCCTTTATCATGTCATAAACACTATATGGGAATTTGATGCTAGAGAGCTGTAAAAATATGAGCTGTCCAAACCCGATGTCATTCATCTGTTAAAGAGAAGGAAAGCAAATACACAGAAGATCAGGGCAATCTGATTGAAGAGAAGCTAAAAGCAATAACATTCTAATCAGAGGATGGCATGTAAATAACTACATAATTACAAGACATATACAGAGTATAATGGGAATAACTTTCAGAGGAAAAAGTACTAATAGCTGAAGGAAATAAGAACAGACTCTAGCAAAAGAAATAATTTAAGTTGAGACTTGAGGGAGGTCAGAGATTCTCAGTGAAAATCAGACAGGAGAACATTCCAGGCATGGAGGACAGCCAGCGAAAAGTTATAGAGATGGGAGATGTTGTGTTATTTCTAGGGAAAACAAAAACAAGGAGAAAGTGCTGCTAGACACTGGACATAGAGTACATGGATGGAAAATAATATATAAAAGGACTGAAAAATGGAAAGGAGCCAGGTTAGGAAGAATTTTAAATTTTAATGTTTGTGCTTTATCCTGGAGTTATTGCAGAGCCATTGGAGGTTTTGTTTTTTATTCTTATTAATGAGATAACATGGTCAGACATGAGCTTTAATAAAATGTTGGCAGCTGTATCGTGGATGGATTAGAGTGGGAGAGATTTGAGGCACAGAGATGATGACAAGTCTATTGCAAAAGGAGACATGAACATTCTTTTGTTCAGGGGAAGGAAGTATTTGTCAGAAATGTTTTGGGTATAGAAACTTGGAGATTTGTCAACTGACTGGTTAGGTATTATGAATCAGGGTGAGGAGTCAAAGATGGTCTGGAGGTTGTAAACATTGGTGACAAGAATATTTGGGGGGGAATTTTTTAAATTTAAAAAAAAAAGAATATTTTGGCCTTTAACAATAATAGGGTATTTCAGAAGAGCACTAGCCTTGGCAGAAAAGATTATGAATTCTTTTTGAGATATGTTGAGTTTAAAATAATTATAAATAATCCAGTTCAAAATATCAATAGATAATTGATGAAATGGGACTGAAGTTCAGCAAGTAAACTAGTATAGTTACATAGATCTCAAAATCATCTGCATGGAGATAACATTGAACCTAGGGGAACTAATGAGAACACCAAGGAGATGGGGAATGAGGCTTGAGAGTGGGAGACAGTGGGAGCGTGATAACCACTGAGGAATGAGTTCAGGCAGTGTATCAGCAGCTGCAAAGAGGTCCATTGAAGAGGGAAATTGGTGAGATATCTCCTCTTTTGTGTCCCAACCTCATGGTACAGGGTGATATTTTGTTCTCAGAAGGCCAGTAGGCCCTCCTTAAAGCAGGCAGGTGAAGATATGGTATGATTGAGTCTGACCAGGAACTATTTTGAGGTGGGTCTTCTCTAAGAACAGCTTTCACAACACTGGAGAAAGCCCTAGAATGAAGACAGGCTGGGAGAGAGATGGTCTGGATCTGGGTGTAAGGTAGGATGCTTGAAAGTATTTGCATTAAAAAAAGGCTAGAAATAAATAGCTTGGATTGCCACAAAAGTAGGGCTCCCTAGGAATGCCCTGGGACATGGGTATTTAAACCAGATAAATTAAAGATTATGTGATTCTGTTGACTTATCTCTAACACTCCAAGAATATATTTTTTTTCATCAGCATAGGGGTTCTTTGCATCAATGCAGGTGATAACCCCACTCTTAGCAGACAGTTTTCAGGAGTTTCTGTGGCCAAAAAATAAGGTCTAAAATATAGAGATAATGACATCCTTCACAATTAGCTAGACTAGTAATTATATGACAGGCTTGAAGCCTTTGTATGTGGGTAGCAACTGTTACCTATTATGGTCTGCTAGCATAGACTCTCAGACTCTGGTGTCCTCTTCCTTCCAGAATAAGACAGTGGAGGACAAATTTGGTGTTACACGATTCTATGAAAAAAAGATGTAAGATACAACTTATCCTAGATCCTTGATGACCTATTCTTCTGAAAAACCAGTACTGACATCTCAGCTGCTCAGCCCAAACTTTCAAGGTCTATTTTGAATAACAAATCACCCCCTTTTCATCTCTTAAATTTTTTACTTGAATTAACTAGTTAGTAATTTGTGTACTTTTTTTCATTTTAGTATCAGTTTACTCTACAAGTTGAATGAAAGGAAGCTAAAATAACCTCACATCTACGTTTAATATAATGTTGGAATGTTCTTTCAAATGATTTTACATAGGTGTAATGACAGATGTGAGCAGCTAGGTGATGCAGTGGATAGAGCACCAGGCCTGAAATCAGGAAGACACATCTTTCTGAGTTCAAATCTGGCCTCAACACTTATTAGCTGTGTCACCCTGGGCAAGTCATTTTGTTTGCCTCAGTTTTCTTATCTATAAAATGATCTGGAGAAGGAAATAATAAACCAGGCCAGTATCTTTGCCAAGAAAACCCCAAATGGGGTCACAAAGACTTGTTCTTGACTAAAAGAGAACTGAACGACAAAATGACAGATGCTGATGATTCAGTCTTTTATATATCATGTTTACATTATCCCAGTAGAAATGAGGCTCTTACTTCCTCACAGAGAGTTTATACAAGCCAAGTTCTAAGTAGAAATTTGAAAATCTATTTTTTAAAATGCTAATGCATTTCTTTTACTATATTTAAATTTTACTTATTATTTTATGCTTCCAAATAAAAAGCACAAAAGAAAATAATTTTAGTCACTTCTAAAATGCAAACATATTCATTGGAATAGAAAGTTTAGATGGAAAACATATTTATAGCCTTACATAACAAAATCTGCTTCCATGGTGACAGGTACACACACAGTGCATAGCATTTTTATCACTCCCATGGATCCATGAGCTTGTTGTTTTGAGTGCCATCCCTCCCAGTCCCCCAGGGGTGGTTCATAACTTTTTTATGCTTCAGCCATCCATAGATAATGCTGTATTGATGATATAATAATGATATCTAATATTTATGTGGTACTTAAAGTTTTACAAAACGATTTACCTGATCTTTTGAAAGAATATCCCTATACTTTGTACATCATGCATGCAGCCCAGAGGCTTGGGCAAGATTGAGAGTGGATTACTTGCCTATGGAAATGTTTAGGAAGTTGTAAAGATATGAGTTGGGGGTTAGAATAATGTATGATAAGGTTACCACAGGTTGTAAGGTTCTGTGATTCTATAATTCTGGTAGTAAGAAACAGAATGGGAAAATAAATGGACCTGAGAGTCAAGAAAACTGGGTTTGAATCTATACTCTGTTTCTTAATAGCCAAGTGACTCGAGGCAAGTGACTTATTCTCTTTGCACCTCAGTATTTTTCCTCTGCAAAATGGGGACCATGGTAGTGACACTATCTACATCAAAAGGTTAATTGAGAGGGGAAAGCTCTTTGTCAATCTTAAAAAAAAAACTATCCAAATGTTACTTATTATTATGATTTTATGTAGCTGCCTGCATGGTATGATTTGAAAGATATCAATGGATCTCCTCTAAATACCTTCTCCATGACACTTGGTATTCTATTACTGGAGGCACTTTCCTTTGCAATAAAGTATGAGAAACCCTATTAAGAAGTAATATCATATTATAAACTTATCTGGACTTAGTAGCATATTATAGACATATATTATTATATAGCTAGGTGGCACAATGGATAGAGCAACTGACCTGAAGTCAGGAAGACCTGAGTTCAAATCTGACATCAGATACTTACTAGCTGTGTGACCCTGGGCAAGTCACTTAACCCTGTTTGCCTTAATTTCTTCATTGTGAAATGAGCTGGAAAAGTAAATAGCAAACCTCTCAGTATCTTTGCCAAGAAAACCCCAAAATGGATTATGAAAAGTCAGACATGACTGAAAAATGACTGAACAAAAACCCCACATATTATGAGCCAATGAAAATCTTTTTGACTGGTATGGCCCTATTTACCAAGGCTAATAAACACATAGACAGGCATTTCTCCCCTTTCGGCCTCTTGCTGGAATGGCACTGGCAGGTTTTTTTTTTCCCTGTTCCTTTGCCCTTCATTCTTCATTCCTTATTTGGAAATTTAAAAAACATCCTCACTTTATTGATTTTGTAGGTAACAGGGCAATCTCCCATTGGTATTTTACTGACTCTTTGTCTGTATTTCTATATGTTTAATCCCTTAGGGGTTCTGGACCTTCAACTGTGGTCAAAGTATGATTACCACCCCACCACGTGCTTCTCACTACAGGCACAGAGTAGGCACAATGATGCTATCCACATTAACAGCATCTCTTCTCCCCTCATGAATGACACATTTGGATTAAAAAAAAATCCCACTAGCCTTATGTGTGTTATTTGTCCTCATCTGAATACCCTTGTAGTATATCTATATAAAATATGCATATGTGAGCATGTATATATATACACACATGCAAAAGACATTTTTCTATAAATAGACTAATGTTCAAATACATATGTGTTTCTATATAGAGATAAATGTTTACATATACACAAAAACATTTATATGTTTACATGTATATAGATCTACATTTATGTATAGTTATGTGTGTATACATACATGGACATATAAGTTGGATCTGTGATTCTGTGATTTCATTGCTGTAGGACATCCCTGATCATGAAAGTCTCTGTACCAGTGCAGTATCTTCTCTGCAATTTGTGGTTTTTGAGAGTTCCCTAGAACACTGAGATGTTAAATGATTTACCCAGCCTTTGCACAACCAGCAGCCATCAGAGGCAGGACTTACACTCAGGTCTTCTTGATTCTGGGTCTGTTGAGCTATTCACTAAGCCACATTGTATCATATGATAAAAACTCATGCTTATGTAGCACTGTAGTGGTTACAAAGCATGTCTCTCATTTCAAAGCCTAAAGTAAGTTCTGTAAGTATCATTCATTATATAGACAAGCAAATAAAGGCTAAAAGTTAAATGACCTGTCTGCATTAGTAAACGTTGGAGCCAGGGGTCAAACTCAAGCATTTTATCTTCAAGGCCAGTCATTCAATTTTTTTGTTTGTTTCTGTGCCACACTGCCTCACTCACTAGCAAAAATTCATTTATCCAATTAATTAACTGAAAAGTAGGAAAGTAATGCTCTAAGATGTGGAAGCATTACATTTTTCTATGAATCTGGAAAGGTCTAGAGTAGAAAACAGTGGCAGACATGGGTGAAGAACACTAGAAAGCCAGGACATTCAGGGCAATATTCTACAATGATACTTGGAGTAAGGCAAAGGAAGAGGAAAGACTAAAAGAGTGTTGAGGCTCTGCTATTTACTTTGTGATCTTGTTAGAAAGTCAATTATCCTCTCAGTCTCAATCCCCTCAATTGTAAATGAAGTCTTTTATAATCTTATAGAATTATAAAATAAACCTACTATACCTTCATAGAATTCACAACTCTGCCATTGCCCCGATCTGCATTTCTAGCCCAGAGTGCCTAGTACCATGATATCCAATATAGTAACTAAAATAGCTGAGTAAAAGTAGCATGAAAAAAGCAATGGACTCAGAATCATAAAAGTTGGACATGAATACAAGTACTAGCACTTAGTAGCTATGTGACCTTGCAGAAGAAACCAAAGTTCTCTGAACCTCAGTTGTCTCATCTGACAATGAAAGAATTCTACTAAATATAGCATCAGTTTAATAGATATTCCCACAAAGACAGAATGACTTGGGAGGAAATACCAAGAGCCTCTGATGAAGGTTGACCCTGCCTTCCCAGCTTTTCCCACACACAAATATAGCACCAAGAGTGCAAGTGCGTGCGTGCACACACACACACACACACACACACACACACACACATAATAAATGGTCAGATAATATAAATAGGCAGTTTTCAAAGGAAAACATCCAAGGTATCAATATCTATATGAAAAAATCTCATAATAAATAACAAATTAGCTAGTTAGATGTGTTAGATGCTCTGTTGATAATCAAAATATTTTTGCTGATAACCTACTGAAATTTAAAGTATTATTCTGGATATAGTTAGCTAAAGTTTTAGTTGGAGAGAAAAGGATAAGACATACACATACATGGGCTGCTAGGTAGCACAGAGTGGTGAAATTGGAGTCAAGAAGAGTTACCTTCAAATCCTGCCTCACACCCTCACTTAACTCTCAGCATCAATCTCCTCTTCTATAAAATGAAAATGATAATAGCACCCAACTCTCAGAGTTTTTGTGAGGATCAAATGAGATAACATGAGTATGTTGCAAATCTTAAGGCCCTATGTTAATGCTAACTATTATATTATCATTATTTATTATGATGAAACAAATAATAGATGCCTATGCAAATACCTTCTAGTTGCAGTTAAGTACCTCCTAGACAGAGAAGACAATAAGCCCAAAACAAGCCACAATGTTACAGTTTCCTGACCCCATACTGTTACCTTCATGTCTCCCATCATCAGGGAAGAGAAGCAAATGCTTTCTTTCATGTTAGACCTTAGAGGGTGTTTATTTTAAATCTCTCCTTTTACACATTTACGAACTGAGACCCACACTGGTGAAATGTCTTGCTGCTTCTAATCAGTGAACACAGGACATTGGAATTTCATAAATATTTGATGAACTGAATTGATACCAGGTCTCCTTATTCACTTTCTTCCATTATTCCATATGGCCTCCTTTCTATGGTTTATTATAAATGTGGTACATAATTTACATCTTAGCAATTTTTCTCTTAATATATAATATTTAATCTTTTAACCTTCATAAATATAACTTTTTGTTTTCTCTGGTTAAAAGAAATAGATGGTTATTTAATATATTCCTCAAAGGGCAGGCTTTAAACTCACATAAAGAAAAACACCTAAATTGAGATACCCATAAAAAAGAGGCTGAGAAAAAAAAGGAAGAGAGTGTGGAGTATCGACACACGAGAACATGACAATTAGACAAATGACAAGATATCAAGTGGAGCAATATGCACTCGTGTTTTTTGTAGGAGGTACACCAGGCCTTGGGTGATACAATCTCTAGGTCACAAGAGAGCAAAGGAGACACGATCAGTCCTGCAAGAGGCTTCCGCTGGAGTCAGCTCCTAGGTGATGCCAGGACACTCTTCCCCCTTTCAGTACCTTTTAGGCTAACACATTAGAAATCCCTTTACAAGTGGCCCCAGGTAGAAAAAGGTGAGGTGTCTCCCACACCACAGGGTTGCTCCAGGAAATGAAAGAGGACTAGGTGTTTTATAAGAAGGGACAACAGTATCTGATTAAAATTTGCACAACTGATGTCACAGGTTGACAAATAGCTAGGAACCTGGTGATTTATTTTTTTAGATGCATTAATTCTGTATTCCCAAAAAACATTACACTACCATGCCACTCACAATATCAGTGTAACCCAAAAAAAATTTGCAAAAAGAGTAACAACAGTTAGGGGGAATACAATGTGACTACTTTCCTGTTTCATGCTAACTGTGATATGATGAACTTTATTTTAAAAATTATTGAAATCTTGTGGTTTTTCTATCAGCAACATTTCTCAATTTATTCTTCTCTCTATCCCCCTCCCAACATGCTGTCCCTTATAATAAAGAATAAGAAAGCAAAGTAGAGGTCAACAAAAATACCCAATATATCAAAACGTTCTTACATTATATGTAGTGTTCCACACCAACAGCTCCCCCATTTCTGCAAAGAAGTTGTGAAGGTACATTCTCATATGTCTACTTTGGGGAGAAACATGATCATTATAATGTCATGGTATTTGCTCAGTTTTGTTGTTGTTCTTTCTATTTATATTGTTGACTTTATTATGTATATTGTTTCCTGGTTCTGCTTAATTCTTTGCTTCAGTTCATATGTTTTCCATGTGTCTCTGTGTTAATCATATTATTTCTGAGAGCATGATAATATGCTACTACATTCACACCACAACCTGTTTAGACATTTCCCAATAGATATGTATCTAATTTTTTCTAATTCTTTGCTACCACAAAAAGTGTTACTATAAATATTTGGTATATGCAGGGGTTTTCTTTTTTTCATTTACCTTCTTAGAATGTTTGAATAGCAGTGAGGTCTCTGGATCAAAGTTGCTTCCTTTGAGTAATTCCAAATTGCCTTCCAGCATGGTTCTATTAACTCACAACCCCATTAATAATGCATTAGTGTGCCTATCTCCTCAAATTTTTGTGGTATTGTATGGATATCAATAAGACAGGTAGATATGGGCTATTTCTCACTCTTGCTGTCTTCTTCATGTCCATTTGTCTAGCCGCACCTGGTGACATCCTTTATAATGCTGCCACATAACTTCTCATCTGTAATATGTCATGGCCAGTGTGCCTTACCCTATCCCTCTGTGCTACCCTTTAGGTAATTCTCTAGTTTAATTTCATGAATCACAACTATACAACATAAACAGAAACAAAAACAAATACACAGACAAGGTCTTATTTTTTTTTAGGTTGTATACTATTATCTCCTTTGATCCTCACAACCACCCTGTGAGATAGGCTCTATTATTACTATTCCATTTTATAAAAGTGGAAACTAAGGAAGAAAGTTAAGGGACTTGTCCAGGGTCATACATCCTGCCCTGCTCATTTAGTAGTTTCACAACCATGAACAAATTAATTAAGCTCTCTTAATCTCAGGCTCCTCATCGTACAAAGTAATACCTAGAGTTCATAGGTTTATTGAGGCTCAAATAAAATATTATACATAATGCACTTTGAAAATTTAAAACACCACTTAAATATCAATTATCATATTACTCACCATAGGTGTCCAGGATTCTTTATCTTTTTTTGTTACCAAATCCAGCAAACAAGAAGCTAATCAACTCATTTATCTTTATACAGAAGAGACTTAATGTGTTGGCCTTTACAGCTGTATCCTCAATTAAATGGAGAAGAAAGTTTTGTTAAAGTAATGGATTTCTAATGGATATAAGGCATAGGGGAACAAGCTGAAGTAGATGTTTCGAGAAGAGATAGGACTATTCCCAGAGTCTTTGAAATTAAACCACATCGACAGATTAATACTTTTATGTTCATGGACACTGATGTTACACAAATGACATCATCTTTTCGGCTTTAGGAATTCCCAGTGTGGTTATTTCCTCCACCAATATAGATCATAAAGCTTCTAGGACTTAGTGAATAAATACTATAGAATTGCCTGGGGCACTCAGAGGCTGAGTTGCACAGGGTCATTCAACTATTAAGTGTCAGAGGAAAGATTAAAACTCAGGTCTTGCTGGCTCTGAATGTGTATCCCACTATGCAACACTGACTCAGTTTTTCACCACAGAAACACTGGTGTTAAAGATACAAATCTTAATTTCAAAGGGAAGCTTGGGAATAAATAAATGAACTATGCAAATAAATAGAGCAGTCCAACTCACACTCCTCCTCTTTTTCACTTTTGGGCCTTAGAAGGCAATGTATGTATGTATGTATGTATGTATGTATATATATGTGTGTGTTTTATTCCATTCTATGATTTCTGCTCCTGCCAAAAAAAAATAGAGAGAAGGTCATCATGATCCCAGATGATGGGACAGTCCCAAATAGGTTTGTCAGTTTGATGAAGGCTGTTATTCTTATCATCTAGGAATGTTGTCCTGAAAGGACAGGAAAGTTTTAGACAAGAGAACCAATGAGGAGTAGACTTTATAGTCCCTACACAGGTTGACATAAATACTGGTTTAATGAAAATGTGAGATTGCCAGCACTAACTTCCTGCATGCACATGATTTACCATGATAGTCAATAGTTCTCCAGAGTTCCAAAAAAGAGTAATAACTTCCTTAATCCCTAAATGTTTAATTGAATCTTTTTCATTCTGCTATATTGATTTTTAAAGCTTATTTTTAAAAGTAAAATCAGGAAGGGATGGATGGGGAAAATACATTCTGAAAAATAAAAGCTAAAAACAATCATTAGCTACATTGGTTCTCTAGTATTAAAGTCAAAACTCAGAATGTATACATTACCTGAGTAATGGGTTTTCAATGGCTTTCTCATTAGTGGATTCCAGGATTCATGAGCAAGGGTGACTTTTCTGTATATTGGGAGCCTGAAAAACAATTACAATTAGAGAGAGATTGAAAGTCCTTCACCAACTATAGCTTCTACTAGGTAAAAAAGATCCAAGCCGGATTGGTTAATTAAAACTCAAATACACTCTACTGAAGTGGTTCTTCTAGAATCATGACACATCTTTGGCATGTTGTGGAATAGTAAATCAGATGCCTTCAGTTTGTTCTGTGTTCCCTGGTCCTTAGCTGGTCTCCTTGCAGTCTCTTTAAGCATAAAATATCTCCAAGGGTTGATATAATCTGTGGTTCAAAAAACTCACAAAAAACACTTACTTTTTAAATTTAGCTTTCATGGCAAAACTTTCTCACTTTTATTGGGACATAGAAATGTAGTTATGCTTCACATTCAGAGTTTCATATCCTTGAGCCATACCCAAGAACTCGAATCAGGGTGACATTTTCAAAGAGGTTACCCTTCCTCATACCCACTCCTTTCTAGATCCTGTTTATTTATTGTCCTTGTCTTTTGCCAATGGTATATAAACTCTTTGAAAGTAGGGATTGTCTTGCTTGCTTTCACTTGTAACTCCTGTGCTTAGCACAGTGCCTGGCCTATGGTACATACTAAAGAAATGTTTTATCTAGTTCAGATGAAAATGTTAATTAGTATAAAAGAATCTACCGGAAATATTGGACACTAGTCTGAGATGGATAATTTGGTGTTTCTGTGGTATCTGAGGAGAGGAGAGGAGACAAAGCAATTCTGTCTACTAGGACAAGCATATAAAGTGGAAGCACTTCATTCTAATCTCAATTCTAAGAGTCATGTTGGCTTTCTAGGCTTTGGTTTTCTCTCCTATAAAATGATAGACTTAACTAGATGAATCTGAAAGATTCCTTTCATCTTGAACATTGTATAATTTTGATTTTCAAAAGAAGAGTAAAAATATAGCTAAACACAAGTGGTATGGTCTATTAGAGAAATTGCCGGAAGTCAGAAAATCCATTTTGTTCTACTGGAGAAATTGCTTGAAGTCAGAAAATCTGGGTCCTGATTCTTGCCTCATCACTAGCTAGCATAGCTTCTATGCACTTCAGTTTCTCCTGTAAACCTGTCCTATAAACCTAAAAATAACACTGCTGAGTCTTCCACAAATATGATGTTTATGAAACTAATGATAATAAAATAGCACACACATAAAAATCTAACTTATATCACTACTCCAAGAATCTATGATCAATAACACTTCCACCTAAATCCTAATCACCCATACTTCTTCTACCCAGGCCCATTCCAACGTGATTGACCCATCATCTAGCTATTAGATTGTGTTCTCTGAAACTAACTTTTCTACCAACTCCTCATTTTCATGGAAACCTGGTTCTCCCTTGAAAACAACAAAAGTCTCATAACCCTCCACTCCTCCCAGATGGCAGGGTCTTGAAAAGTTGAGCATATTTTTTTTTTGAGGCAAAGGGCTAAGCAATTCACCAAGAGTCACACAGCTTGCAAATGTCTGAGGCTAGATTTGAATTCAGGTCCTCCTGATGCCAGGGATGGTATTCTAGCCATTGTACCACCGAACTGCACCAATTCTTCTTAATCCTAACTCCTACATCACCAGTTGTCTTGACTTTTATCTTAGCACTGGACTTGGATGACTTTGGAGGAGAGAGTGAGGCTCATAACTTTGTGTAACTCTGCCTCACTTAAATCCAATTCATGCACAAGTGAAGACGTCACTCTGTGATGTCCTCAGTCCTCTTCAAAAATGAAGAATGAATAACAACAACTCCTACATAAGGATCATTCCTTTACACTCATCTTTCTATGTTTCTTCTTTTGAGATCAATTTAATCCACTTATAATACCCTCTTCTAAACTTATTGCTGTATCCAGTGATATCCATGATTCTTCTAGTTTTTTCTAATGACCTTCAACATTTGATTTTTGGCATTTTTCTCTACCTTATCCCCTGTCATTTTATTTCAGGATTTTGTTTTATTTAAAATGATGGTAACTAATATTTATATGGTACTGTAAGGTTTCAAAAGTATTTTATATATAATATCTCATCTGATTCTCAAAGCAACTCTGAGATGTAGGTAATATTACTATCATTATTGTATGGCTGAGGAAATCAGGGCTAAGAGATATTAACTGATTTGCTCAAGGTCACACAGCTAATAAAAGCCTGAAACAACTTTTGAAGTCAGGTCTTAGAGGCAGCTAGGTGTCCCAGTGCATAGAGCACTGGGCCTGGGAGTCAGATCCGGAATCAGAAGACATAAGGTCAAATCCTTCCTCAGACACTTAATAGCTATTTGACCCTGGCCAAGACATTAACGTCTGTTTGCCTCAGGTTTTCAAGTGGAAAATGGGGATGGTAATAGCACCTACCTGCTAAGGTTGTTGTGAGGATCACATTAAATAATATTTGAAAAAACTTAGACCAAGTTGCCGATATATAGTAGATGCTTAATAAATTCTTGTTTCCTACCTTCCTACCTGACTCCAAGGTCTGTGTCATATCTGCTGCAATGCCTAGCTGACAATTTATGTTGACAAAATCTAAAACTCTGAACATATCATTCCTCAACCTCTTCCACTTCAAATGCACTCTCCCTCTTCCACTCCAACTGATCTTTCCATGTCTACTACATACTGATATGGTCTCCCCTTCCACTATCCCAGAAGCTTTGAAAAAATTGTATTAATTCCACTATCAAGAACTTAAAATTTTTACTATCAATTCAATCAAACAAGTTTTTACAGAGCAACTACAATGTAGAAGTGAGCCACTGAAGATTTTAAGCAAATTAGTCAGATCTGTTTCAGGAATAATAATTTTGCATTTGTGTGGAAGATAGAATGTAGAGAGGAAAGTCTAGAAGCAGGAAGAAGAATCCAGAGATTACTGTAACAGCCTAGACCAGTGATGAGCAATTTAAGGCCAATCCAACCTGCTGCCTATATTTATAAGTCCTGAGACATAAGAATGATTTTTTACATTTTTAATTAAAGTTTTATTGTATTTGAAAATGTGAAAAACCATGCTTAGCTCTCCATATAAGTAGAAACACAAGCTATAGGCTATAATTGGCCCCCTGGCTACCCCAGAGGCAATAAGGTCCTTAACAAAGGCAGAGATTGTGTAAGGCGAAAGGAGAAAGACAGGTGAGATACAAAAGAATTGATAGGATTCAACAGCTAATTGAATAAAGAGAGGTGAGGCAAAAAGTCAATAACTCTACATACTCTTTTACCCAGGTATATCAATACAAGATACATAGCTTCACAAAAAGATCAAAGAGAGAAAGGACTCAAATGCCAAAGAACGTTGATGGCAGCATTTTTCATCTGAGCAAGGAACTGGAAACAAAGTGGATGTCCACCAATTGGTAAATGGCTAGGCAAATTTTGTTATATGAATCTAAGGGAATATTATCAAGCCATAAGGCATAATTAATGACAAATTTTAAAAAATCTGGAGAAAATTATATGAATTGGTACAGACCAATATAAAATGAGCAGAATTAACTATTAATTAGTAATTAATAACAAAATGTTAAAAATACCTAGAAAAAATAAAAATGATGATGAACATCCCTCAGAAAATTAAATAACAAAACTGGCTAGAAATCTTGAAATTAGAATGAAATACATGGTTCAATAGAATCTGCAGAATGCCATCACAAAGGAAAATCAAGTTCAAGTAGCCAAGATCCATAGTTTACTAACTTGCATTGCTTTAACATTAAAGAAAGAATTTTGCAAGCAGCCAGCAGGAGACCCTTTACATATCAAGGAAAAAATTCTGAATTGTCCAAGACTGTTTGTCAACCATAATACATTTAATAAAATTTTAGAATGTAATATTGCAAAAAACCACAAAAGCATGATTTATGCCCTTACAATAATATATCTTTCAATACTAAATCTAACCATAAATGAAAATGAAAGATTTTTCAGCAGGAAGAAGATAGTGAATCATTCCTACTAAATAAACCTAATAAATCATTCCTACTAAATAAAAAGAAGTAACAGGATATCTGACATGTAGATTCATTTAACATTAAAAAAAAAACTTAGGAAAGGTAAACAAATCCATAAAGGATGAAAAGGTCAAGTACATAAATCAATGTTCACATGCCTCATGGAGGAGACAAGGTTATTGTATTTCAGAAGGCTCAACTTTTCTGATGCTCACTAAAAGAATAAAGAAATAACATTTATGAGTTAAGTTCATGAGGGCAGGATCTGAAAATATTATAAAAGGAGTGGAAGAGCATAGTAATGAATGGGGTGAAAGAAGATATTAATATTATCCTGCACTTGAGAGTTAGTGCATCTTAGAAACTCTGTGTTTTATCTAGCTCCCTCATTTTTTATGGAGGGGGAAATTGATGACCATAGATATAAACTGTCTCTGATGCAAGTAGTGAATGGCACAGCCTGGATTTCATTTGTGTCTTCTAATTTCAATTTCAGGATTAATTCCGCTGGACCAAACACATCTTTTCCGAAATAATATTTCTGGGAACGGGGCTCTACAAAGGAAAAATCTTTCTTACGAAGAGTTACAGGGAAGGTGGATCTGGACCTATGCTCTTGAATTACCGTTTCATGAACAGGATGTCACTTTGTCTGAATGAATGCTCTCCAAACAAAGAGACGGCATAATGGGGACAGAAGGGAAAATTTTCAGTGATATTATTTTCTGATCTAGGCAAAAGGTGTGTGTGTGTGTGTGTCTGTGTGTGTGTGTGTGTTGGGGGAGGTGTCTGTGCACATGCGTGCATGTTTATGACAGAAACAATTGAGACAGAAAGGGGCACAGAGACAGAGATAAGGAGACAGAGAAAAGAAAGGAGAAAAAGGAAAAGGAAAGGAAGGGGAATGGAGGGAAGAAGAAAGGGAAAGCACATCAGAAGGGGAGGCGAAGAGAACTAGGGAGGGGAGATGAAAGAAAAAGTAGAGGAGGGAGGAGAAGAGGAAGGAAAGGACAAGAGAGAGGAGAAGGAGGAAAAAGGAGGGGAGAAGAAGCAAAGAAAAAGGGTGAGAGGGAGGAAAAAGGGGAGAAATAGAATCAAGGAATCTAGACTTTGAAAAATGGGCTGAGGAAATTTATGTGTGAGAAGACTGGGATCAGATTAAGGAAAGCAAACAAATTACAAGGGCATATTGGTGATTTAAAGGTTAAAAAAAATCATATAATGCAATTTGATGCTAAGAAACACAAATTTAACAAACTCATCCACAAAGGCTAACGGCCTAAACTTATTCATAAAATAGAAGTAACAATGGATTTTTTTTAAATCACAAGTTTTTGTATACAAGTTTTTGAGTCATTTTTCAGTTGTGTCCTACACTTCATAACCCCATGTGAGGTTTTCTTGATAAAGATACTGGAGTGGTTTGCCATTTCCTTCTCCAGCTCATTTTACGGATGAAGAAACTGAGGTAAACAAGGTTAAGTGACTTGCCCAAGGTCACACAGCTACTAAGTTTCCAAGGCCATTTTTGAACTCATGAAGATGAGCTTTCCTGACTCCATGCCCAGCAATCTAAACACTGGATACCCAGGGGCATGGGAAGGAGACACCTTCTTCAAAGAAAGCCTTGAGGGGGAAGCATTTTGCTCCAAATGAAAGTGCTTTTATAGTCAAGAAACAATAAGGACAATGGGATCTTGAATTCTCCACACATTTTTAACAATTGTATGATTGTAAATTAAAAATAAAATAATTTTTTAAAAAATTGGTTCACTATGGAATATTGTTTGAAAAAGCATTTCTGTGCTTTATCAATACACTAACCAAGGATGCCCTCTATATCAAAACATATTATTCTAATAAAAATACTTATAGATAGAAAAGTAAGAATATAGTTGATTGGAATTGATGTTTTATTGGCCATCTCTTTTTGGTATTAGTAAAAATTGGGACTTTTTCCCTTACATTTCATTGTCTGTGTGCATGCTTGGTTTAAGCCAGCTGCATTTCCCTTCTCTACTCTTTTTAGTGGCATTTCTACCTCCTCCATAACATTTCTGGGACTATGATATTAAAGTGTGATGTCTAAACATTCCTTAAGGACAAAAAGTTAGCTATAAAAACCTTTGTAGATCTTTTCAATCTTTTATCTATTTTTGTCCTTCTTCTAGCTTCATCCTTAAATCCCCTTGGAATTACTTTACTCAGTCTGGTTTTTCACCAGGTTTCTTTTAAATTGAATTTCCTCTTTACTGCTTCTCTCTGTTTCATGAAGTATCACTTCTTATAATCACTGTTATACTATTCTATAATTTCACATTTCTAAATTGGTTTTATCTTTTGCTTCCACACCTCTCCAAGTGTCAAGTAAGTCAATTCTTTGCTATTTTTCCTTTTGATATTTTTTTATTTTGAACTTAAAGACCAAAACAATGGGCACCTTCATATATACAGCAAAGCACATGGAAAAAGTATATTTTTCAAACATTACTTTCATTTGTTTGTTGATTTTTTGCTAGGCAATGGGGTTAAGTGACTTGCCCCAGGTCACATAGCTAGTAAGTGTCAAGTGTCTGAGGTCGCATTTGAACTCAGGTCCTCCTGACCTTAGGGCTAGTGCTCTATCCACTGCACCACCTAGCTGCCCCTCAAACATTACCTTCAAAATTATTTTGCTTGTTTATACTTCATTTTGAATTTCCTCCTCTTCTGTATTATCTTTAATATTGATTTTTTTAATTTTTTTTTATTTTTAGGCAATTGGTGGTTAAGTGACTTGCCCAGGGTCACACAGCTTGTTAAGTGTCAAGTGTTTTGGCTGAGGCCAGATTTGAACTCAGGTCCTCTTGAATTTAGGGCCAGTGCTCTATCCTCTGAGCCACCTAGCTGCCCCATTGATGTTTTATTTTTACTTCACCCAAAATTTCCCCTATATATTTTCACTTTCTCCTCCCAGAGAGCTATTCCTATTTTTTCCTTTTTTTCTTTTATTTACCTGTTGTGCATTCTTATTACTATTTACTGTTTACTAAACTGCAAGTACAACTCCCATAGTCAAAGATTCCTTTTCTAAGCAGAAGAAATATTGTATTAAATTGATTTTCTTGTAATCTATTTTGCTTGTATGGTAAGAATTAATAGTTTTCTTCGAAGCATAATTGTTCATAGACTTGTGAATCTCGTCAAAAGATTAATAGTGTTTTTCTGCAAAAAGGTTTTCCTCAACATTTCCTCCAACTATAATAGTAGTTTTGTCAAAGATGTTCTCGGGTATTTATTAGTATCCAAGCTAATCAGACTGACCATCCTATGATAACTAGCACTTTCTAAGGATTCTTAGGATTCAGGTTGGTAGGATGTGGGCAAATCGATGTTTCACTGATCCTATTTTTGCTCATCCGGAAGCCAGACTCTAACTGGGCAGACAAGTATTGTCCCTAAGAAACAACTAAAGACAGTACAGAATAATAGATCCTCTCTCACTATAGCAGCTTGCTAGATGTTCTGAGAATAAGGAGTACATTTATTTCTATTTTGTATTCAGCACTGAGCACTTGGATTCTAGCTACATTTAAAAAAAATCAATCAAGATTCCTCTGTTACTCTTGTGGGAGACCTTTAATGTGACAATTGTAAATGGCATGTGTTTTCTTTCAATTATAGAAGATGGAACTCCTGAAGGAGGATACCAATGCCAAACCCACAAGCACTCAGCATCAAACACAATGAACTTGCAGGATTTTAAGGCAAATGAGATTAACGGTAGGCACACTGAGAGATGTATCCCACTCCAGTTTATTTCTGAGAGAGAGTATGAAGATCAACTTAAATATAAGGTGAAGGATACTAATAAATCTTTCAAGCAGTCCCCAAAAATGGATGCTTCCTGACTCAGAGGCAACGTGATCCAGCAGGAAACATGCTTTGAAACATGAGTTCTGCTTTGCATATGTTGAGTTTGAAATGTCTATAGGACATCCACTTCAAGATGTCTAAAAGGCAATTGGTAATGTAGCACTAGAAGTCAGGAGAAAAATTAGGGCTGGATAAACATATCTGGTAATCATCCAGGCCAAGAAAACTGAATCATGAGAACTGATAAAATAACCAAGTGAGATAGGATAGAAGGAAAAAAGACACCTCACTCTCATTATCTCTTATATCCAATTTATTGTTGTCTTTTCATTTCTACCTTCACAGCATCACTTACATAAGCATCGCCCTAGTGTAGGCCCTCACCACCTCTCACCTGGACACTAGTAAACTAACTGGCCTCCCTGTTTCAATTCTCTCCTCAGGTTAATCCATCCTCTACTCAGCTGAAAAAGATTTCTATAAAGCATTGGCCTGACCATATCATTCCACTACAGAAAAAAGTCCATTAGCTCCATCCCCCATTACCTCCAAGATCAAATATAAGTTCCTCTGTTTGGTATTCAAGGCTCTTTAAAATCTGGCATCTTTCTACCTTTCCAGACTTCTTATACTTTACTTTCTTACATAGTCTAAAATCCAACTACACTGGCCTTCTTGAGGCTACTCACATTTGACATTCCTTCTCCAGAGTCTATGTTTTTGCATTGTCTTGGAATGCTCTGCCTCCTCACTTCCCTTTCACTATCTTCTCTTCAAGACTGAGTTGAACTGATGTTCAGTGAAGTAAGCAGAACCAGGAGAACATTGTACATAGTAACAACCACGTTGTGCAATGACTAACTTTGATAGACTTAACTCTTCTCAGCAACGCAAGTATCTAAGACATCCCCAAAAGTCACATGATGGAAAATGTTATCCACATCCAGAGAAAGAACTATGGAGTTTGAATGCGGATCGAAGCATACTATTTGCTCTTTTTTTTTTCCTTCTGTTTTGTTTTGTTTCTTCTTTCTCGTGGTTCCTCCTATTGGTTCTAATTCTTCTTTACAATATGACTAATGTGAAAATGTGTTTAATAGGAATGTATATGTAGGCCCATATCAGATTGAAAGCCATCTTGGGGAAGGAGGTACAGAGGGAGGGGGAGAAAATTAAAACTCAAAAGCTCATGGAAGTGATTGTTGAAAACTAAAAATTAATTAATTAATTAAAAGATAAAAATTTTTTTAAAAGACTGATTTGAAATCTCTCCTTCTGCAGGAGGCTTTTCCCAGCCTCCTCACCTCAATCTCTTCCCTGTCAAATTAACTTCCATTTACAAAGTAATAGCTTGTACCTATTTATTTTTTATGTTGTTTTCATTAGAATGTGGTCTCCTTGAGAACATGGACCATCTTTTTATGCTTTTATCATGTATCCCCAGTGCTTAGCAGAGTGCCTCATGGCTTGATGGGTAAATAGGAAAGATGTTAAAGAAGATCACATATTCCAGAATCAATTCACAGGATAAGGGTAATAAACAAAGGGAAATGGTGGTTCAAATGTTAGGTGGTAAGTTTAGCACCATAGTCTCATAGCCTTAGTTAGGTGAGACTCATGACTTGATTAGAAAATAAAGGAGTTTACTTCTTTAAAAACTAGCAGATTAGAAGCAATAGAGCAGTAGGCATTATTTTGTGGAAAACCATGAATCTTATGGAAGAGGCATGGTACAGCTAAGAGCTGATCAAGCATTTTGGAAAAATAATTTAGAATTATAATTTTTAAATTAATTGAGCTATATATACATATCCTTTAACCCAGTACTGGGTTTGTACTAGGCTTAATCCTTGCAGCTATCAGAGATAAAGGGAAAGACCCCATATATACAAAAAATATATATATAGTAGCACTTTTTATATTAGCAAAGAACTGAAAAAGTTCCCATTAATTGACAGAGGAAAACTGAAGGAAATAGGAAATTGATATAAAAAATTAAAAACCATCAATACAAGGTGTTTTTCCACTAAGAGTCACAATGGAAAACATTTTAGTAAGGGTCAAAAGTGAGATAATGTTAAAAGCATCTCTAAGATGCCAGCCTCGTTGCCCTGTGGATTTCCTATGGGATTTCAAATATCTTCATATTTCTTGGAGCTTTCTCTACTAAAAGCAGAACTGCTATCAATAAATTAATCAAAAGTATTTATTAATCACCTGTTATGTGATGGGCACTGTACTAGCTGCTAAAACTACAACAAAAGGTAAAAATAGTCTCAGGCCCCAAGGAGCTCATCTTCTTGACTTGCATTACTTAATGAATTCACCATTTAAAATGTAGAAGCAATGTGGGGTATTGATACTGACCAATGAAGAAGCCCTTGTTTGTAAAGTAGAAATGATGAGAATCTTGGAAGACATTAGGAGAGCAGAATTTAAAGAAAGAATAGATAAGATCCCATTGCCTAAGAGGTTTTCAAGAATTAATTCTAGTGACCTAATGACAACTGATTTTTACTAGTAAATGAAGACATCAAATTTATCAAAGGTAGCCTGTCATAGTAGATGAAATCTTAAACTTGGAGTCAAAAAGGTTACAGTTCAAACCCTACTGCTAATATCAACCTTCCCAAGTCAATTTACTTCTTTGAGAGTCAGTTTCTTCATCCCTAAATGTGGGCTCATAAATAAGCACCTACCTCATGCAGTTGCTTTGAGGATCAGACAAGCTACTAGGTATTTGTGTTTAACTCCTCTTATAAACATATATATATGTATATATATATATATTATATATATATATATATATATATATAATTTGTGTAAATGTGTTTGATTTATATCAATACACATATATTATCTAACCTACATATTAATTTATATCAATATGTAGGTATATTCTATGTAATTATATTTAATTAAATTCTATCCATGGAAAAAAGTGTTTGTCAATAGTACTGATTTGCATTCTGTTGGGCTGGCCTATCATCTTCATGCTCCTGAAACCTGAAAATCAAGCTGTTTTACTTAAAACATAATTTATGATTTTTTTAAAAAGTTAAGTAAATTAAGCAACTTTCTTTTTTTCCTCATTTTGACAGTTTCCCCAAACTTCACATCCCCAAAAAGTGTTAAAGAGGCATTCCATTGTATTTATTTTTATTCCTACAGCTCCTAAGATTCCACAGTCTTATGCAGATTCATAGACTGTTAGAGCTGGAAGGACATTAAAAGTCTTCTGGTAATTTTTAGAGATATCATTTAGAGATGTTCCTGTGCTCCAGAGCAGTGAAATAACATCCTTGGCCAGAACAATATGAAGATACTAACAGAGATAGGTTTAGTATATAGGTTTTGTGATGCCCATTCCTGTGTTTTTGCCATGATTCCAAGTTTATGTATGAATAACCAAACTTGACGCTGGCCATTATAGATTGTGATCATAGTCTCAGATACTCTTTGTAGCCTGTGTTGAACGGATCTTGGGTTGGCACTAGATCATTTCCCTCCATTTCTGTTCAAAAAATTCTGAAGTACACATCTCATTGTCAACTTCCCTTGTAATTCCCCTTCCAAGACACTTTAATTTCTAAGGAAAGAATTATAAAATGTTCATGCATATATATTATTTGGAGAGGATTTTGGTCCAGAACTGGGATTTAATTTGTTGGTGCTCATCCTTCATTCTCTCAAACCAATGACATTATGGGCTTGAGGACTGGACTTAAGTGTCTTCAGCAGCACTTTCTTCCAGAGTCATAGAAGTGCAGTGGCAAGACAAAAGTCAGGATGACTGGCAATGGCCCTGGAAGCAGTAGATGACCTTGACATCTTCAATATCTGACCAAGCTGTAAGTACTGTCACAGAGCCTGCTTCAGCCACCTTCACAGCCCTTGGAACAAATTGTATAACAATTGTAAAATAGGGAGTTCCTCACCAATAAAGAAACTTCCAGGTCAGCCCTTGCTCTACAATTAATAGCCTCAGAAAGTTGCCTGAGGCCCAAATAGATTGTTAACTGCCCAGGATCATGTTAGAGAAGGGCCTTCCAAAAGCTATAGACCACTTGTCAGATATAACATGGTGGAGATGCCTTTGCTATATAGGTAGGACAGGATGGCCATTGAGTTCCCTTCCAACTCTCAAATTCTGTGATTCTGTGATTCCTGACTCCCGTCACTAGTTTTGATGCACTACACAATGCTGCCTCTAATTTAAGTAATTCAACGGGTCAAAAAAGTGTTGATTTGTCTTCCTTATTTTTTACTTAGCTATTAAAAATTAGCAGATCCTTGCCAGGTATAACTCCTTTTATGTCACAGACCCCTATAGTAGTCTGGTGAAGCCTATGTATCCCTTCTCAGAAATTCATGGGGTCACAAAGGAAATCAATTATAGTGAAAGACAGTTAAAATATTTTCAAAAACAAGTTCACAGACTTCAGGTTAAGAACCCCTGATCTAGAGCAACCTTATAAAGAATCATCTGCTGAGAACTGTTTCCTATTTTCTGTTTCCTAATAAGTTTCCCATTAGGAAGTGAGAGAAACATTAATGATTTTGTCTATTTTTAAGTCTGTGAAGGTTAGTTGAAAGGCACCAGCTGTTGAGTTATTCATTAAAAAGGAAAACATGCTTCTTCAGCAAAGTGCATGCTTGTCACCAGAATGAGCCAATGATTTAAGAAAATCTTTCAAATCTTTCCTGTCTACTCTCACTTTATCCCCCACCTCCACCCCCATCAGTGTTTACACTGATGATGGTCAGTGTATGTTCCTTCCAGCTTCCTCTCAAAGAACTGTGTGAAATGATCCACTCAGGTCATTTCTTGCTGTGAAATTACCCTCCTCAGGATGACATTATGACAGCCATCTGAGCCCCATGTGCTGATCATGGTCAGCCAACCTTTACTGTTCATTTTGTATACACAGGTCTCAGTAGAAGGGAATACAAAAAATAGAAAAAGAAAAAGAAAACGGAATGAGAGTTTGCATTAATGTAGTTCTTTTTGTCCAACACCTCATTTCACCCTCATATCAGCATTATTTAGAAGATAGTGCAGTATTATGATCCACATCATACAGAGGAGGAAGCAAGCTCAGAAAGATGAAATGAATGAGTCCACAGTCATGGGATCATAGATTTGGAGTTGGATGAAGTCTTAGAAATCATCTACTTCGATTCCCTCATTTTACAGATAAGCATAGAAAGGTTACATGCCGTACTCCAAGGTCATATGGATAGCAAATTGCAGAGTCAGGAAGAGAATCTAGATCACAGGAGATCACAGAATTTCAGAGAGCTTATTTTAGGATTTTTGTTGGCTTTTTAATTTTTTAAATGTATGTTCAGTTCATTAATCCTTATCTGTTCTATTTTGCTAATGTCTATTTTTAGATACATATCTATCTTTACTCAGGACAGCTTTAGCTGTATATCAGAAATGTTGATAGATTGTGTTATCATTATTGTTGCCTTTAACACAGTTCTTAATTGTCTATGATTTTTCTTTGGCCCACTCATTATTTAAGATTTCATTGTTAAGTCTCCACTTGGTTCTTTGTGTTTCCTAAAGTGATTGCTGCTTTTATTGCATTATGGTCTCTAAAGCATGAGTTTACTATTTCTGCCTTTTAATATCTTTTGAAATATTTCTATATTCTACTACATAGTCAATTTTTTATAAAAGGTTCATTTGGTATTAAGAAATATATATGTTTTAGTAGTATCATTTAAAAGACACCAAAAATCTTTTAGCTCTAGTTTCACCATCAATTTGTTCAATTCTAAGATTTACATTTTACCTTTCTGTTAGATCTGTCAAAGACTGAAGGAAAGGGATATTAAAATATCCTGCCATTATTTCATTACTCTTTATGTGTTCTTGTAATTCAGCTAATTTTTTTTCTTTATGAATTTGGATGCCAAGGCATTTGAAGCCTATACTATACACTATATATATACTCCTTGCTCTTCTATTTTGCTTACAGTATCAGGCTTTATATTTAAATAGTGTATCCATTTTGACTTTATCTTGCTATGGGGTGTAAGATGTTGGTCTATGCCCAGTTTCTGCCATACATATTTCCAGCTTTCCCAGCAGTTTTTGTTAAATAGTGATTTATTATCCCATAAGCTGGAGTCTTTGGATTTATCAAATGGTAGATTAGTATAGTCATTGACTGCTGTGTCCTGCATACCTAACTTATTCTACTGATCCACCGCTCTATTTTTTAGCCAGTACCAAGTAGTTTTGATGATTGCTGCTTTATAATACAATTTAAGCTCTGGTACAGTTAGGCCACCTTCCTCAAGGATGAAATATTATGAGCAACAAGAAAAAATAAATAAATAGGGCAGCACCGCAATTAGAATCACACAAGACCTAGCAGCAATGACACTAAAAGACCACAGATCTTACAAAACTATATATCAAAAACAAAAGAACTGGGTTTCTGGCTGAAATATATACCCAGCAAAGCTAAGCATAATTCTGAATGGGGAAAAAAAAGGATATTTAATGAATTATCAGACTTTCAGGATTTTGTTTAAAAAAAAAACAAACCCTGAACTTAATAGAAGATTTGACATAAAAAAGCTAAGAGAAATATAAGATACATACCAAAGACTAATTACAAAGGACTCAATAACGATAGACTGTTTACCTTTTCTGTGTGTAAAATATTGAACATACTTCTAAGATTGTTATTAGTAATTGGGTAGTTCATAAGAAAGATTGAGGTAGACCTGAGTATAATGTGATTTTTAAAAAGTAAAACTGTTTAGGAACCACCAAGAAGAGTAATTATCTTCTACAAATGAGATGTGAATGGAATCAGATGGGGGAAGAGGGCTATGAGTTCTGGAAATCTACTTTCACTGGGATTGGGTTCAAAAAGGAACAATACATATATATATATATATATCTAGAGAAGCATAAAAGTCTTCTAAATTCAGAAAGAAATAAAACACTAAGGGGATAGGGAGCAGGGAGATGATAAGCGAGGGGTGGTAATCATGATCTTGGATAAAGTTTAGGATAAAATATATTTAATCAAAGAGAAAAATAGGGAAACTACACTGTGTCAGCCATATTTATCAATGTTGTTTTTCACTATTTGAAACAACTAGAAAGTATAAGGTGGGAATATTGCTCTAGTGTAGGCAATGATGAGTTGGTGGTCTTAGAAAAATGTGGAAAGACTTGGACTTAATGTAGGCAGAGGTTATTGATCCTCAGAGAAACAGGAAAATAAGTATAGTAAGGTCTTACATAGATGCATATGAATGTATATGTCTATATATGACTATGATTATCAATATCTAAGTATATGTATGTATCAGTATATGTATGTACAGGTGTGTGTTTCTGTGTACATATATATTTGCATGTATATGTCTATATATGTATTTATATGTGTATATATGCACATATGTGTATGTATATATACATATATCTGAGATTAATTGTAGCCTCCTGGGGGTGAGGAAGGGAGAAAAAAAGAACAAAGTAGAAAGCGCACAGCAGAGAACAAAAGAAAATATACAAGAAAGCAAAGAAAAGATGGACAGCTTTCAACACAATGCATCGTGTTTATCATACAGGCTTTCTTGAAATTGAAATTTATTGCTATATATTTTGAATCCTCTCTTATGTTCTACTGTGCCCAAGCAATGTTTTTTTCTTTTCTTAGTTTGTATTATTTTAGTTTTAGTATTTAAATTTATTTCTTTGTTTCTTTTCTTATTTTGTATTTAAGTTAAAAATTTAAAAAATGCAAATAAAAAAATAAAGAGTAACAAGAAAGAGTCAGGAGAGAATTGCAATGACCAGGGAGTGGTCATGGTAGCTCTCCAAGAAGTAATATTGTACAGTGGACAGAATGTTGTACATGGAGTCAGGAATGCCTGCCTGATGTTGCCCTAGACACTTGATATCCACATGACTATTGCTAAGTCATTGAAACATTTAAGCCTCATTTTTCTCATCTACAAATTGGGAATAAAAATATCTGTAGTTCCCACTTTACAGAGCTGTTGTGAGGCATAAGTCAGACCATACATCTATATATGTATATGTGCATATATATATATATATATATATATGTATATATATATATATATATATATGTATGCATATATGTGTACATACATTTATATATGACAGAATCATGAATATTGTGAAAAATGACAAAACTCTCCTCTCAATGAGTTCAAGGCCTAGCTCACAGTCTTTCTTCCCCAAATCCTGCCCTCATACTTAGGGACTTCAACATATATACTAATAATTTCCTCCCATTTTCTCAACTTTTTCTTTTCACATAACCTATTCCTCCACTCCACTTCAGCCTCACACAAAGATGGTCATAGCTTTGATCTTGCTAGCACCTACAGGTGTTCCACTTCTATAATCCTTAATTCTGAAATTTTCTTATCCACTTATAATCTGTTGTCATTTCACATCTTCCTATGCCTTGTATCCAGAAACCATATTCTTCATCTCCATCATGACTTCCAGTCCCTCCAACCCTCAATTTTTTCCCAGGCTGTCACACCTGCACTAGCTACATTCTCCTTCTTTCCCTATCTTGACCCCTTGGTGAATCACCTTAACTGTCAGTGTCCTTTTTTCCTTGTCACTTATCTTCAATCTTTCTTTTTCTTCTGACTACTTCCCTACTGCCTCCAAATTTACCCATGTCTCCACCAACTTCAAAAACCCTCACTTGATCCATCCATCCCCACTATCATCTCATATCTTTCATGTATTTTGTGGCTAAATTCTTTGAAAAAGCCATCTACAGCTGATGTCTCACTCTTAAGTCTCTTATCTGGCTTCTGATCTTACTCAACTAAAACTTCTCTCTTTTCAATGATCTCTTAACTGCCCAGTCTAAAGCCTTTTCTCAATCCTCATCCTTTACTCTTTGAGTCCTTTGACATTGATCATCCCCTTCTTCTTGAGACTCTCCTCTTTCTAGGTTTTTATAATTTTACTATCTCCTAGCTCCCCTACTACTTATTTTGCCATCTCTCAGTTTCCTTTGCTTGCTCTTCATCCAAATCATGCCCATTACACAGGAATGGCCCTCAAATTTCTGCCCTAAGCCTTCTATTGTCTATACTATTTCACTTGGTGATCTCATCAGTTTCCATGGATTCAATTATTATTCTATATTGATAATTCTCAAATCTCTTAATCTAGCCATTACCTCTCTCCTAACTTCCAGCCTGACATCTCCAACTGTCTATAAAGTATCTCAAACTGGATGTCCCATGTACATCTTGAACTCAACATGTCCAAAATTGAATTCAGTATATTTTCCCAAAACTATTCTCATTTTTCAACTCAGTTATTACTACCACCCTTCCAGTCATCCAGATTGTCATCCTCAACTCCTTACTTCACATATTCAATATTGCCAAGGCCTACTTTCTTTCAAGTCCTAACATCTTTCATTTATGATCCCTTGTCTCTCCTGACACTGACACTACCCTGGTGCAGTTTTTCATCAGTTCATACCTGGACTATTACAATAGTTTTCTGGTTGATTTTAACCAATGAGAAAATGAGGCTCATCCACTCAGCTGTGAAGTTAATCTTGTTGAAGTTAAAGTCTGACCATGTCACTACCTCTTTAGTAAACGTTGGTGGCTCTCTATATTTCCAGGATAAAATGTAAAATCCTCTACTGGGTGTTTAAAGGTCTTCAAAACCTGACCCCTTCTTACCTTTCCAGTCTTCTTAAGATTTAGACTCTCCAATTCACTGACACAGGCCTTTTTTGCTAACACATTCCATCTTCAGGTTCCAGGCATTTTTGCCTTCCCACTTCTGTGCCTGGAACTCTTTCTTTCCTTATCTCTATGTCCTGGCTTCCCTGGTTTCATTAAAGAATCAAGCTAAAATCCTACCTTCCTAAAGAAATCTTTCCCAATCTCCCTTAATGACAGTGCTTTCAATCTTTTTGTTATCTACAATTTTCCTTATATTTATCTTACTTTTACACAGAATTTTGCATGCTGTCTCCCCTATTAGGCTATGAACTTCTTGTGAGAATACATTAATTTTTTGCCTCTTTTGTATCTCCACTTCTTAACATAGTTCTGGCACATAGTAAGTGTTTAATAAATATTTGTAGATGGATTGATTACTAGTCGTAGTAGTAGTAGTAGTAGTAGTAGTAGTAGTAGTAGTAGTAGTAGTAGTAGTAGTAGTAGTAGCAGCAGCAGCAGCAAGCCATAGTAGTATTAATGGTGTGCAGTGAGCAAGATACTGGATTTGCTTGCCTTTTTGGGAAAAAAATCCTACAGGTATGTTATAAAATCTGTGGCAATAAGTCATGATTTTATTGAATGAATTGTGAGAATTGTCCATTTAGGTACAAAGGGCCCTTGATGAAAGTCTCCTGCCCTCCTGAGAGACCCACAAAGTATCAATATGGTGCAGTCTGAGGTACCTGTTTCTGCTCTGACAACTTGTTACAGAAGAAAACGCTATCCATGCTATGATTCTATAAACTGCCACCTGCCTGAGACTTTACTCTTCTGTTGTATAGGATAGGGCTTGGAATGAGGGATAGTACATAGAAAGCACAGACAAGGACTACTCTAGCTGCTCCCTTTTAGTTGTTTTTGTTTTGTTTTTGTTTTTTTTCATTCTCTGCCTCTGGCTGCTGGGTGACTTAGCTGTCAATCAGCATCAAGCCTTTTAATTGGTTGTTATATAATTGTTGAAAGTCCTGATTCTGACTGACAGCTTAGTGACATTGATAGAAAGAGGAATAGATGGGTTCTTTTCTATCTACATTTTCAAGTGTCCCATAAATATTTAGAAAGCCTCATTAGTATGCAATTTCTATAGACTGTCCTATAAGGCACTAAATACATTCATCTTTCACCAATGTAAATATGCAGGCAGTTTAATTCCATACCACTGAGGTTTTTGAAAGAACCTGAAAAAAATAACCCAGAAGTGACCAGACTTTTGATTATCTTCACTTTGACATCCTATTTCACCTGTGTACCTCAATCATTTCCAGGAGCATCTGGTGCTGTGAGTGAACCAGTCATTCTTCATTATTCAATTTTTGAAGGGAATATCATAAATATTTATCAGCTTGCATAGGAGGCAAGGGTAAATACTGAGACATAAAGATCATGAGAAACTAGAAGAAAAGCAGAATCAATGAGTAGTCTTTTCTTGATGCAGGAGAAAGCACAGAATTAGGGAGAAAGGTTTTGCAAACTGATTTTGAGGCCACATTTCCATGTATTGTTTCCTCCCTTTGCTTCTCTAACAATGGATTTAGCAGGACATGTAGGGGTTCAGTCCAGTCTGCATTCAAAATATGATAAGCAGCAGTGAGGAAACACCTCTGGGATAATAAGCCTGAGGCTCTGTTGTGACTCTCATATTAGAGAATAAGAATACTCCATTATATCTATCAGAATACCATTGTTTATAAGGATGTTCAATTAGTTTTCCATCATATTAAATAGGTTTGTCCCTGAGCAATTAAATAAACGTTATTTTCTAGGGAAAGAATGTAAACTGCGGCAATAATAATACAAAATGACAGTGAACCACTTGATGCACAAGCACATACAGTGGGAAGGTAAATGGAATCAGTGATTGCTTCTCATAATTTAAGAATTTGCCCAGGAGCTCACCACCTCAGGAGCAAAACAGAAAGCTTCTTGTCTTTGATAGGATAAATGATTTTTTTTTTGTCTTAGGAAAGAGACTGCAGAGTGATAAAGGAGGACCAGTGACCAGCATTATAAAGAGATGTAGACACTTCCAGATTTTATTGAATTCATCCAAGAAAGCCTTACCTCAGCTAGTGAAGGAAGAATAGACTTTCTCTGGAAAGTTTACCCAAGGATATGAATAAAAGTTATACAGCACGAGAGAGAGAGAGAGAGAGAGAGAGAGAGAGAGAGAGAGAGAGAGAGAGAGAGAGAGAGAGAGAGACAGAGAGACAGAGAGAGAGACAGAGAGAGAGACAGAGAGAGAGAGAGAGAGAGAGAGAGAGAGAGAGAGAGAGAGAGAGAGAATGAACTTGCATCACTGGAAAGACTAGTCACTTTGATAAAATAATGGATCAGTATTGTAGTGTTTGAGATATTTTTGGAGGCTGATTCTATCATCCAACATATATTCTCCTTCCCAAGTTTGTGACCTTTGACATTTTTTAGCTTTATCCAATTTATTCTTCTCTTCATTTTTCAGGACCTAATCTAGAAACACTGAAATACCATCCGACTCTCAGATTTCAAAAGGTAAATATATCCAGCAAAAGATCAAATATGAAGGTTCCTTCACCTGAAGCCCTTCCTAAATATGATTTTTTAAAAATATGTTTTATATTATTGGCTCTTGCTGGGGCTCGGCCTGCAGTTATCAGCTACTCTGAGTAGGTGGCAAGTAACGTTGTTCCTGATGATGCTGCTAAAAATCCAGCAGAATCCTCTGCTAACAAGTCAAGAGACCTTCAAAAGCACATCTATAAGAGGAAGTCATAGATCTACCTGTAGAGCAACATAGCTTTAAAAATATGGTACCAGACAAGGGCTTTCCTCTTACTGAGTCCATTTCCTTTTCCAACCCTCCTTTCAACCTCAATACACACAAGATGTACATGAACAGGGAAAGGGCTGGTCCATTTAGGGGAGATGACCTGGGTTTTTAAGATCATAGAACAAAAATAAGAGATTTTAGAGTTCATATAATTCTATTACCTCAGAATTCATTTTATGACTTCCTCTCTGTGTGAACCTGAGTGAAGTATTTAATTTAAGCTCAGTTTTCTCATTTGTTTTGTTTGCTAATATTGAACTCATGATCAACTAAAACATTCAGATCCATTTGATATCAGTAGCTACATTTTACATTACTTATATTCACTACCTTCAACTAAGCGGTTTAGTGGATAAAGTACAGGTCTTAGAGTTAGGAAGACTCAATTTTGAATCACACCTCAGACATTTCCTAGCTGTGTGACTTTGGCTAAGTCATTTAGCTTTTCTCAGTATCAATTTTCTCATCTATAAAATGGACAAAACAGCACCTAGCTCACAGGGCCGTTGAGACCATGAAATAAGATAATATATGCAAAGTGCTTTGTCAAACAAAGTACTGCATAAATATTAGCTATTATTAAACTAATGCAGTGAAATCATTTTGTAATGCATATGGGGGAGGCATACCTTATATGTTAATCTTATAAATCAAATTTTTGATGTGGTTTTGTATCCAGAGGTATAATTTAATGTTATGTCCAAATCTCTGTAGTTACAAAATCCTTTATACAAATCTGTTGCACAACAATCATAAGAGGTGGTAGTATAATTACTATAATATAATTACCATTTTACAAAAGAGAATCAGATTTTAAGTGACTTACCCAAGGTAACAGGCATTAAGGGTCAGCACTAGGCCACCTAGCTCCAAATCCAAGGCAATTTTCATTAATCTTTAATAAAAGTTTATTAAGTTTACCAAGGATTTATATTCACTCCACAGTTAATCTTCACACTATCATAGAAATGTCCTCTGAGAGACTATATAAATTTATATTCCTTCATATTAGAAAATGACTCACTAATTTTGAAGATTAGTTATATATTAGGTCTACCTGGAAAATGCAAAAGAGATGCTGTTTTGACAGAAAGAGAACTGATCTTGGAAATTAAAGGACCAGCGATTAACCCTCAGATCTCACATTTACTGGTGGAGTGATCTTGAGCAAGTCATTTAAGTTATAGAAGCCTTAGCTTTCTATGTATAAAATTGGTTTAATAAATTCTTACATTGCTTTTTTCATAGAATCATTATGAAGAAAACCATATGTGTACTGTAATTCTTTCTTCCATAAAGAGGGAAGCTCTTCTTGACTGAGAATAATTAGGGGACAAACCCGGTGTTTCTAAACAGAGTCCATATAGGGCAAGGATCTGGAAGGAGTGACAGGTTAACAAATAAAAACAGAAAGTGGAATTGTTAAACTTGATAAAATTGTTAAGTCCTGCCCTCTTCTCTTGTGGGCCCTCTTCTCTTCCTCTCTACCACTTCACTCGGTGATCTCATCAGCTTCCATGGATCTATGTTCATAATTCTCAAATCTATTTATCTTGCCATAATCTCCAATCTCACATCTCCAAGTGCCTTTCAAACATCTTGAACTAGATGTCCAATAAAAATCTTAAACTCAACATGTCCAAAACTATACTCTTTATCTTTTCCTCTAAACCCTTCCCATGTCTTGCCTTCCTTATTGCTGTAGAAGGCAACACCATCCTCCCAGTTCCTCAGACTTGAAACCTAGGTGTCATCCTCAATGCCTCACCATAGCTCACCCTATATATCCAATATTTTGATGAGGCCTGTAAATTTCACTTTTTTCAACATCTCTGAAATATGCCTCCTTCTTTCCTCTGATACTGACACTCCTCTGGTACTGTTTTCTATCAGTATTACTGCTTTAAGGAGTACGGTATTTAGAATAAGGAGGCTGAGGCCAAAAATCTGACTCCAAGATTTACTAGCTATGTGGCCATAGGCATGTACCTTAACCTATCTGTCTTAATTTCCATATAGTATAATTATTTTAACTATATTATGTATAATATATCCTTCTAGTATAATTATGCTAATTAGTAAAGTAATTCTAACTCCACTGTCTGTTTTACAGAGTATGACTAGTACTGCCCTTAGACCCTGGCAAGCAGGGCCCCTGGCCCTAAGGCAACCTCCATGCTTCGGTTGATTGTAGATACACACCAAAATTGATATTCTAACTTCTTGGTATCAGCTATCAAATGATATTTTTAAAAAATTTCTGAAAATGAATACACCCACACCACACACACACACACACACACACACATATATTTGTAGCATGTAGAGGGACTACAGACATTATAGGAGTCAGGAATCATCACAGCATAAACTGTTTTCCTAGAATATCTGAAGAATAATGTTGGTAATAGTTGGGAGGACAGGCGAATGGGATTCACACTTTAACCATCACTGGTCTTAGGTTGCATGGAAGTATAACATGAGTACTAGGGTAGACTGCAATAGTGATCCAATTTTAGGTACTCATTTAGGCTCT
The DNA here is from genome assembly GCF_003287225.1 of Phascolarctos cinereus. Classification (NCBI taxonomy): domain Eukaryota; kingdom Metazoa; phylum Chordata; class Mammalia; order Diprotodontia; family Phascolarctidae; genus Phascolarctos; species Phascolarctos cinereus. Next base: position 334,250,268 of record NW_027556098.1, read on the forward strand.
GTATAACTTAATATTATAAATGACAATACTTCATATAAAAAGGTTAATTTTTATAAGTCAGTTATCTTAACTCTTCACTGATAAAAATATCTCTTTCATGGGTTATTAATTTTTTCATACAACTTTAATCATTTATTTAGACAGTGACTGCACAAATATATGTATATTTGTGTATATGTATACACATGTATGTATATACATGTATGTATATGCATGCATACATTTCTATAGATATACATATAGATATTCTTAGGCCTTGAGCACTTTAGAGATGGCCCTGGATGTGAAGGAATTGTTTTTGTAAGCCATGACCTATAATTGTTGTTATTGTATTTGCTTACTCTAAAAGATTTTCTGATTTATGGGCCTCTGTACCAGAGCCTAGGCTTCAGTCTGAACTGAAATAGGATGACTAAATTTAAATAAAATAAAACTTTATTTAAAATACAAAAAAAAACATTCTTAGCTCATGGGCCATAGAAAAAGAGGAGTCAAGTTAGATTTGGCCTGTGGGCCATAGTTTGCCAACCTTTAAAATAGACTAACACCAAGGTAGTATAAGCAAAATTAATTATAGGGAAAACAAAATACTGACTTAAAAGAGGAAGAAGATACAAACAAAACAAAACAAAAATAAATAGAACAAAACATAAACCTATAAATCATAACACTGAATTTGAATGGATTAAACAATCCAATAAAGTGAAATAATTGCAAAATAGATAAAATAAAATTTAGCATTTTCTAGTCAACATAAGCTTACCATATCCCTTTCAATTGCTTCCTCTGTGTTCTTTGGAAGAAGTAATGTTCCAAATCTGTAAAATGCTTATATCGAAAAGATGGACCTTACATTTATATGAGGCTTAGCATCAGTAACAAAAATTTTTTCAATTTCTTGAAAGCAATCTAGCCTTTTTATCTCCTTTTTATCTCCAGGCACCACTCACTGTCCATTTGTAATGTCCATCACAGATATATATGCTATTAGATAAAAGGTATCCATTCAGACACATTTTGAAATCTAAGAAATAGATATTCTTTATCCATTTGGTCTTTCCTGGTGGATTTCAGATCTCTTTCATAAGGCTCTGCAATATCTTGGGAATTGATGCAAACAATATAATACAACCCACAAACAAGGGCATTTAGAACAGAAGTGTCAAACGTGCACCAGCCAGCAATACTCCTAAGTGTAGCCCAAACTACAATAAAATAAATTGAGAATTATTTTTAAAAAATAAGTAAAAATACAAACGAACAAAGAGAAATTTAATTTGTGGTTTTCAACAGTTTAGTGTCCCCCTTTCTATTTGAGTTTGACGTTACTAATCTAGAAGACCACTATCTAGTGAGAAATCATCTTTGACAGGGACTCTGCACTGTATCTCCTCTATTGTAATTGCTAATATTTTTGGCAAAGTATATCTCACTCTTTTATGCCTCTACTCATATTTATTATCATAGGATCATTGAATAGAGTTATTTTCTATTAAAAGAACATTGAACAGAACTATTTCCTGTTATATCTTCTAAGGAATGTTGAATGATCTTTATATACAGATGAGAGATACCTTGTTGAGAGGCAGTTTGTAAGGCAGTGTTTATGATCTTTCAAGTCATTTTTTTTTAGTAATCAACCATCAATAAGCCAAATGGCATCATAAATTATCTACATCCTGCACTCAAACATGGTAAAGATGGAGCTGATTCTTAAATATCATTTGTTAAATCTTTTTGTTACTTACTAAAAACCCCTCATCAAGTATGGCCTGGCATCATGTAGAGACGACTATCATAAAGTTTTGTATAGATGGGAGAGTAGGCATATACATCAATATTTGTTGATTTTTTTTAGTCACTTTTTTTGTATCAGTAAGATCTAAACTTTTTTTCTAGACCTTTGATATCATCCCCTCCTTTAGATAAATTGACTGCATGCCTGCATAATTTTATCACTGCCAGTATATAGCTTCTCTCTCTATCTTTTTCTCTCTACACACACACACACACACACACACACACACACACACACAAAATGTGTGTGTGTGTGTGTGTGTGTGTGTGTGTATGTGTGTACTTGATCCAATCTGGTTGCTTCTCCTGTCTCGGTTCTCATTAGTGTCATTTCTATTTCCTCTAGAATACAATTGTGGTGGTTCTATTCTTCTTCTTCTTCTTCTTCTTCTTCTTCTTCTTCTTCTTCTTCTTCTTCTTCTTCTTCTTCTTCTTCTTCTTCTTCTTCTTCTTCTTCTTCTTCTTCTTCTTCCTCCAGGCAATTGGGGTTAAGTGACTTGCTCATCATCATACAGTTAGTGTCAAGTGTCTGGTCCAAAGCTGGATTTGAACTCTGGTTCTCCTGACTCATGCCAGTGCTCTGTCCACTGCACCACCTAGCTGCCACTTGGTTCTATTATTCTTGATATAAAATAAAAAGTTTGCTGAAAATATTTTTTAAAATCTTTGCCATTTTTCTTTATTTTGTATTCTCTCTGTTTTCATCCTGAAATGCACAGGGATGACTTTGCTTAGTTGGATATCTTGCTAAATTTTCCATAGTCTGGTTTTTGCTATCTGTTGTTTTCTCTGCTTCATGAGATAATACTGCTTCAATTCTTCCATCATACATCTTCATGGGATTTTATAGATGATTTTATATTCTAATTTGATGTTGCCTTTAGCAGACATCTGTCTCCATTTTGAAAGTCAAATGTCTCTCAACTATCAATCAATCAAAAAACATTTATTAAATGGCCACTTTGTGTCATGCATTGTGCTAGGCACTGATGATTGATTTACAATAAATGAAACATTCCAAAAGGAATGTATATTCTGAGTGAAAAAAAATACATAAATATAAACAGAATGAAAATAAATAAAATTTAAAATTAATTAAAAAAATAAAACAAGATAAAAAGTAGTTAAATACAAGCTACTGTCAAAGAGAACACACTAGGAGGTAAAGGCAACAGGAAAGGTTTCATATAGAATATAGTACCTGCGCTGTGTCTTAAAGGAAGAAAGGGATTCTAAGAGGCACAGATGAGAAAGGGACGTATCTTAATCATGGTAACAGTAGGTACAAAGGCATGGAGAAGACAGATAGAACATTGTTTTTGAGGAACAGAGAAGAGGCAAGTGTGACTGGGCTGCAGAATGCAAAAGGAATAGTCATTTAGAATGAATTTGGAAAAATAAGCTAGGGCAAACCCACAAAGAGCTTGAAAAGCTAAACAGAGGAATTTATATTTGATTCTAGAAGCAATAGAATAACACTGGAGTTGATTAAGTAGGGGGGAGACGTGAACAGATTTAAACTTAGGGAAACACTTTGAAGGATAGACTAGAGGCAAGGAGAGATATTTGGAGGTCACTGAAATAATCTAGGTAAGAAGTGGTGAGAGCTAGAACTGAGGTGATAGCTTTATGAGTAGAAAGATGGGGTAGACTACATGAAATGCTATAGAATTAGAAATATCAAGATTTGGCAACAGATTGTATATGTGTGGTGAGATAGAGTGAGAAGTCAAAGATAATGCCAAGATTATGGTGTTGCCTTTAGTAGAAGTAGAGAAATTTGCAAGAGGGGTGTGTGGAGGTTGAAGAAAAATATTGATTGATTTCTATTTTAGACATGCTGAGTTTGAGCTATTTCTCATATATTCAATTTGAAATGTCCAATAGATAACTGGTGATTCAGGATTGAAGCAAAGGAAGGAGAGGGGGGATAGATATATAAGTATGGGAGTCACTGGCATACATATGGTAATTAAACTCTTGGGAACTAATGAGATCACCAGGAGAATATGCAGAGAGAGATGATTAGGGGCCTGTGGAAAAGCCTTGAGAAACACTCACAGTTAGACAACATGATCTGAATAATGAACCAATCAATGAGACTGAGGAACCATTAGACAGATAATAGAAGAGTACAAGATCATCATACTTTGTCTCCTGAGAAACCTGCATGCAGGTCAAGAAACAACAGTTAGAACTGAACATGGAACAACTGATTGGTTAAAGTCTGGAACAGAATGACAAAGCCATATATTGTCACATTATTTATTTAACTTATATGCAGAATACATATCATGCAAAATGCCAAGCTGGATGAATCAAAAGCTGGAATTAAGATTGGCAGGAGAAATATCAATAATCTCAGATGTGCAGATGATACCATTCTGACAGCAGAAAGTGACAAAGAATTAAGGGGCCTCTTGATGAAGGTGAAAGAGGAAAGTATAAAAGCTGGCTTGAAACAACATAAAAAAGAAAAAACCTAAGATCTTGGCAACCAGTTCCATCACTTCCTGGCAAATAGAGGGAGAAGAAATGGAAGTAGTATCAGATTTTATGTTCTTGGGATCAGAGATCACTGCAGATGGAGACTGCAGGCATGAAATTAAAAAGATGCCTACTCCTTGGAAGGAAAGGTATGGCAAATCTGGACAGCATACTAAAATGCAAAGACATCATCTTCCTAACACAGGTCCTTATAGTCAAAGCTATAGTTTTTCCAGTTGCAATGTATGGCTATAAGAGTTGGACTATAAAGAAAGCTGAGCACCACAGAATTAACTCTCAAATTGTGGTGCTGGAGAAGACTTTTGAGAACCTCCCTGGACAGCAAGGAGATCAAATTAGTCAATACTGAAATTAATTAAGGCTATTCATTGGAAGGTCAAAGACTGAAGCTGAAGCTTTGACCACATAATTAGAAGATGGGACTCATTGGAAAAGATTGTGATGTTGGGAAAGATTGAAGGCAAAAGGAAAAGAGGACAGCAGAAGATGAGATGGATGGATAGCATCACAGAAACAATAAACATGAACTCAGATAGATGTTGAAAGATAGTAGAGGATAGGAAGGCCTGGCATGCTGTGGTCCATGGGGTCATGAAGAATTGGACATGACTGAATGACTGAATAGCAGTTAGAAGAATCAAAAGAGAATGTGAGGAAATATGAGAAAAGAGAATGGCCAGGAGCACAGGGTGTTCAACAGTGTCAAAAATAGGTCAAGAAGGATATGTTTGTGTGTGTGTGTGTGTGTGCATGCGTGTGCATATCCTTGTTGTAGCAATTAATATACAGTAGTTTAGCTTCTGGGTGAAATATGACAATTGGGGGCAGCTAGGTGGCGCAGTGGATAGAGCACCTGCCCTGAAGTCAGGAGGACCTGAGTTCAAATCTGGCCTCAGACCCAACACTTGACACTTACTAGCTGTGTGACCTTGGGAAAGTCACTTAACCCCAATTGCCTAAAAGCCAAAAAAAAAAGAAAGAAAGAAATATGATAATTGATGTCAAAGGCATTTCTGCTGTCTGCATCCCATGTTTAATTTCAATAGCTTTTTAAAAACTCAGGATTAATTCTTGTGTTTTGTATATCATCAAGATCTTATAGCTCATAGCCACATTTAACAGAGTGCTGAGAAAGTATTATGCTCTTTTGGAGTTTTATGATAGGTAATCCCCAGTTTATCATATGTAACCCTTAGTGGAATAGCTAGGTGTTGTAATGGATAAAGCACTGAGGCCAGAGCCAGATTTGAGTTCAAATCTGGCCTCAGGGGCTTACTAGCTTTGTGACCTTCTGCACATTACTTAACTCTTATTTGCCTGAGTTCCTCATCTATAAAGTGGGGTCACACTGGAGAAAGAAATGATAAACCACTCCAATATCTTTGCCAAGAAAACCCTTTGGACGAAATTTATGGGCTGATGTAGAGTTGAACACAATTGAATGACTGAACAAATCCCCAGGTAGAGAACTCCTAAATTGAAGAGACAGTTACCATACTCCTAGGAAAAGAAACTATTCTTAACATACTTCTCAAATTAAAAAAAAATACTTAACCAGGGAATTACCCTGTACCTAAAGAAATAAAGCCATATCATGAAGGAAGGTCCAAGGGATCCGAACCTTGTGACCTTTCCATGCTGTTGCTGAAGTAAATAGGAAATATTTGATCAGTAGTGCCATAAAGTCTGCCCTGTATGCCCTTCTTACTTTTTATTTCCTTCTGGAGGTGGCCAATGAGTCTAATGTGCCACTTGAATATTTTTTTCCATATTTATTCACGGGCTCTGGTGACTCTCTTGTATCTTATGTATTTTATCTGGTAGAAAAATACCAAAAAAACTGTTCCATCATTAACACCCATATTGTACATTGAGCGCCATAGCTGAAGGAGGCACTTGTTACCCACATAATGGAGGACTGGCACATGTGCAGAGCACATCTGATGCAGCTCCCTATACCAGAAGCTTTCTTATGGGAGAGATGTAATGACATGCAATCAAAGTACCATAGAGACACTTTAGAAAATGCATATGTATTCTGGAACTGGTTCCAGTATGCTCTCCCTGTGGTAAATGGCAGCACTCTCTTGACTGACTGCATAACTGCATAGCTAGAACTGGGGAGCAGTAACCAGCCATTTTCAGCTATTTTCTTGGCTCTCACTCTTGGTAGATCTCTTTTCTTGACTACTTCACACCAATGAGACAATATCCTAAGGGATGAGGTCTTTAGCTCTCTCCCACTGAGGCCAACATGTGGCCTTGTGAAAATGGACCTCAGTCATTTGCCTTTCCAATTGTTCTTCTGCTTTAGCTAAAGGAGATTTCTCTGAAGCTCCAACATCTTGAGCTTCAAAATATCAGGAAAGTGAGCTTCCAGAAATCTCCTAGGCATCAGGGAGTCTAGGAGTCACATCCATGAAGGGTTTTGAAGCTAGCCAGTATTGATGCTCCAAGGATCTAGAAATTATTTTCAAGACCCAGCCCAGCAGTAACTGAGAGGAAGACTCATCCGACAGTTATGCCAAATCTGGATGTGAATGAGGTGAGACCAATGCTCTGTAAAAACTATACTAAGAGGGCAGCTAGGTGGTACAGTGGATAGAGCACTGGCCCTGGAGTCAGGAGGACCAGAGTTCAAATCTGGCCTCAGATACATGATACTCACTAGCTGTGTCTGAGTCTACTCTCCCAGAGACAAAAGATATTGGGAAGAGTTTCCCCAAGGCTTTGGGGGAAAAATTTATACTTTTGTTCCTCCTATATTTGCAACATAAGTATTCTTTTGTAAAAGCTAATTTACCTTAACTGGTTAAATGGAACTGGGGTAATAGTCTAGTCACTCACTAGTAGCTAACACAGCAAGAAACCCAACTGCAGTGGGGACTCAAGCTAATGACAATAGAAAAGAGACACCTCAAGTTACTCCTGTAATTCTGATGGGGAGCTGTAGCCGTCCTGGTTTGGGAATGGTAATGCCAGAGAGCAGATCTGCTATACTCACATTGCATGGGAGTTGGGGAACCTAGATGTGAGCCATAACTAAGGATGATTTTAGAGATTTACCTGAAGTTTTTCCCCAGAGTGGGAGTATGAGCCAAAGAAAAAAAATGAATCCTGTGAGGTCAGCACCCCAGGATTAAACATCACCTGTCTGAGTTAAGAGTCCTTGAATAGCCCTTTGGCTAAGGATAATATTTGTATTATGAACTATTCATATTTTTTTCTAATTCTTTAAGTATAAAATCTCTTAAATAGAATGAGAAAATCTTTCTTTTTCACATTGTCCCGCTGGTAATATTCTAGGCTGCTACATATTACAGTACAATGCTTTGGAGTCAGAATAACTGGGTTCTAGTCAGTCCTGACTCTCCCACTAACTCACCAAGTGATCTTGGAAAAATCATTCCCCCTTCTCTATGTCAGTTTCTTCATCCATCAAATAAGGGATTGGACTAATGGATTTCTATGGCATTCAGTACCAGCGTGCATCAAAGGCAGTGTAGTATAATGGAGAGAACATTGGAATAGGAGTTAGAAGACCTGGCTTCAAGTTCCAGCCCAACCACATGACTTGTGCCAGTTACTTAACTTCTCTGGCCCCTGCTTCCTCATCAGTAAATCACTGACAAAGCCTTCTCCAGATCTAACAAGCTATGACTCTTTAAACACCAAGCTTCATTTTCTTGACAGGCATAGCACAATAGAAAGGTTTCAAGAACCCATAGTGACAGTTCTGGTATTCACTCGTTGTGCGACCTTTTACAAGATACTCCATATCTCTAGGCCTGACTTTCCATCTTTGGGGAAAAAAATGAAATTGGATTATATGTTCTCCAAGGTCACTTCTAGCTCTGATATTCAGTGATTCCAAAATAAGGTGAAAATCCTGGAAGTCAGAGACTATTTTATTATTGTCTTTGTAGCCCCAGGGCCTAGCACATAGAAGGTGACTAATAAATGTTTACTGAATTGAATTGATTGCTACATCTGCCCTAACAAAAGAAAGCTTCCTCTTTAATTAATGAAGCAGATAAGATGTAAGTCAATGGCAATGATGATGATGATGCACACTAGATAAACAATGGTCATGGTCTACAATCCCAGGGTTATTACCTCACCCAACTTCTATCTGAAAAGTTTTAGCACAGACAGAGGTATACAAGAACATAGACAGGCTCTTTTGTCTTCTCTACTCCACAGTCAACTCTTCTCATGGCCCCATGAGAGTGTACAACTAGAGCAAAATCATCGCTACCCTGCCCTGGTGAGATTCAGTTTTCAACTGCTGAGTCAACCCTCATCTGCAGTGTGGTGAACCAAACAGAGGTTCAAAGGGATGATAGTCTCAACATCTTGGCAGCACCAGGTTCCCTGACCTCACTTATCCCTAAATGGGGCTTCCAAATCAGTGTCATTAGGAGGGACACTGACACAGCAGCAAAATTCATGGCAGATGGGCCTGCCGCTGTGGGAGTGGCTGGCTCCTGGCCTGGGTTGAGGAATGTTTTTGGAAGTCACATCATTGGTTATGTAAGAACCCTCTTCCTTAAGCAGCTGATTTTCTCCTGTACCATCCCATGTTTTGCCCTGTCTCAGGACCTGGGGCTTTTTTTTGCTTATTGGTGGCCTTCCTTACCCTCACTGTCATTTGAAGAACCCATTTCTATTCTCTACTGGGTTTTTTTTTTGTCTTCCTATGTTTCATTCAATCTGTATGCACCTGCCCCTCAAAGTACCCAGGTAGCCCTGTAGGAAAATCGCTTCAGGATTTGACAGAGGGAAGAAAAATAAATACTGTAAAAATAAGCAAAAAGGGGGTACAGATAGAATACTAAATTAATTATAAAGAATACTTCCTTGCATGTGCATATTTTTTGCCATAACCTTCACTGCAGCAGATGTTTTCTTAAATTCAAGTCAATACCAAATATATTTACCTAACTTGTACTTTGTGGAAAGCATGGTTCTAGGCATGGTAGGTGATGCAATATTTGTGTGGCTGTGGGCAAATCACTTCATTTATTTGTACCTTATTAAACTTATCTGTAATTGGAAATAATAGTACTACCTACCTTTTGTGAAGACCTAGTGAGAAAATGTAGGAATTTTATAACTATAAAGACTATATAAATATCAGTTATTAATATTTTCATTCTTTTAAGATTCAGTTCCCTACAGTCTCTTTGAAAAAGATAAGGCATAGGCACATGAAATAATGAAAGGCATTATAAAAACTAACTACCCTGCCCAAAAGATTTTTATTTTATATATATATATATATATATATATATATATACATATACATATGCATATATGTATACACATACATATATGTATATATACATACAAGCATACATACATGCATGCATGCAAAAATATGGGGAGTTTATATGTGTGTATGGAAGAGAAAATATAATGTATAGTTTGAGAAGAAAAAAATGTAGATGCTTCCTCTATTTAATTCAACCTTCAAAACTATAGGTTTGTTTTTTGTTTTTTTCTGTTTTTAAATAGCATTTAGAGGACTAATAAAGACTTCTCACAGAAGCCTAGACAAAAGATTAAATTTAAGTAGTGGACAGTTACTTGCCACTAGCTTTGTTAGAATAACAATATCTATTATTTGCATAGCACTTTAAGGTTTGCAAAGTACTTTACTTTACAGATCTCATTTGATTCTCACAACAACCCTATGAAGTATGTGTTATTATTATACCCATTTTACAGATATACAGAAGAAACTGAGACCTGCAGAGGTTAATTTGCCCAAAGTCACACACTTCAGTAACTTAGTTGCAATTTGAACTCAGGTCTTCCTGATTCTAGGTTTTAGCATACTAACCACGAGGTCACTTAGCTGCCTCTAGAGGAAAAAAAAGATCTCTTGCCTAAATTCCCTTCATTCCCTCAGCTATAGCTCTTTCTTCATCTTTGTCTCCTAATGCCTCTTGTCTGGGGACTCAGCTCTATGGTAGCCTCTAGTTTAATGTATTCCCAGTTTTGTGGGTAGATGTCACCAATGAAGGGGGCAGCTAGGTGGTGCAGTGGATAGAGTACTGTGCCTGAAGTCAGGAAGACTCCTCTTCCTGAGTTGAAATCTATCCTGAGACACTTACTAATTATATGACCCTGGGCAAGTTACTTGACCTTACCTGCCAAGAGAAGGAAATAGCAAACCTCTCCAATATCTCTGGCAAAAGAGGACACAGACAGCCAGATAAGACTGAAAACGATTGAACAACAAGCCATCAATGTGTGAAATAGTTGCCTAGTCCTGCATCTGCTGGAGTGCAAAATTCCTAACTTTCAGACATGAAACTTGAAAGCCAAGACAGTCTTAAATGTAACTTTTTTTTTTTATCATTTCAACAATGTGCAACACTTGATGTAGAACATTATCCCAGGAACTGGAGGAGACACAGTGTCAATAAAATACAGTATCTGTTCTTACACAATTTACAAGACAGGAAGTGGGTTAGACCTAAATCTTCTCTCTGTCTTTTTCTTAGGGACAGACTTCATTTTAAAAGTTTGTTTCTTTTTTCCTCTGAACAGCACTTTTTTAAGAATGAGAGGAATTGCTGAAGGAAAAAATTGTAAGGAGACCTAGATTCCAATTAATTTGATCACTGATTAACTTGGGCCTTCTTTAATCATTGGGGGTGAGAATCTCAAAGATTAATTGGACTTGTTGTAGACCACAATGAACTAGAAATGAGATACTTATATAATTTCCCTACCTTGCTGTCATGCCATTTAGATGAAAAGACCTGGAGGAACTAAGCCAGGGGTGGGGAACTTGTGGCCTTGAGGCCACATGTGGCCTTCTGGCTCCTTGGATGGCCTTTGGCCTGAGTCCAAGTTTTATAGAACAAATCTTTTTATTAAGGGGATCTGTTCTGTGAAGTTTGGATTCAGTCAAAGGGCCACACTTGAGGACCTAGAGGGCCACATGTGGCCTCAAGGCCATAGGTTCCCCAGCCCTGACCTACTGCCCTGGAGAGTGACTGCTAATGGTCTTTGCCTCAGTTGCCTACTACATCTAGGACCTGTTCCAAGGCACTTCACTTCATTTCTGAAACAGCGCTCACTAGCCACCATGCTGTGCCACAATATGACCACTGTAGGTGTACCCCTCCCCTCCCTACTTTCCAGTTCTTAAACCCTAATCAAACTTGCTCTTGGGAAAGTGTATATCAATCTACTCCACAAATTCTCTACTCACCAGTCCTATAACTTTCCAAATCAGCATCTCCCCCATGACAGGAGAATGAGCCGTATTCCTCCTAGAATGTAAGCTCCTTGAGGGCAGGATCTATCTTCATTTGTATCATGTTTAGCACATGGCTTGGCATATAGTAAATGATGATAAATGATTTTTCATTGATTTGCTCATATCCATATCCTCACTGGCTGCATGGTACATTGTATATGGGTTACCAATCTGGAATACATGTATCCCAGGAGTATAAGAAACTTGTCAAGGAGACATAGGGAATATAAGTAATCTCTTTATTTTATTTCTTAAGTGCATAAGTTTGGTAATTTCTTCCATATTGAATAAGGGGTATGGAAAGACTTACTGAAAGCCAAAAGGGTTACAGGAACTGGAAGGTCAGGATACCCTCTAGATGGAAGACCAGCTTTGAATTCAAGGAGACCTGGGTTGAAATCCTGCCTCTCATATATATTTACTGTGTGACCAGGAATAAGTCATAACCTGTCAGAAAATAAGTTATACTTGAGTTACCAATATGCACTGATGGAGTGAGTTTCCATCTTGATACTGACATCTTACACATACACTTTACAGGAGTTCTGCTTTGTAGTCAACAAACAAGCATTGTGGAATCTTTTGCAATGAGGATAAACAAAATATGACAATAAGACCATAAAGTCTCTCTCCCAAAAGATGTCTTCCAAGCATGTCAGTGTAGATTACACTTGTTGATATACATACAGACACAATAAAACTATAGCTAGGCAGAAGGCAGACAATGATCTTGTTCTTTTGCCTTTTTGCCCTCTAACTTATTTTCACATCAGAATAAGGGACTTTTCAAACTGAAAAATTAAGAAACCTGAACCCCAAGAGACCTTAGCAATATGCTACATGAGCATCCTCTCTAAATGGGTGCTGATAGAATAGCTTTGCATGTGGAAATTAAGGAGTTACCCGGACTTTCTGACCCTAAGTTAGAGTGAAGCCTCTTACATAGATGTTGTTGTCAAGCCATTTCAGCAATGTCCAATTCTTCATCACCCCTTTGAGGTTTACTTGGCAAAGAGTAGTTTGCCATTTCCTTCTTCAGTGTATTTTGCAGATGAGGAGACTAAGGCAAACAGGGTTAAGTGACTTGCCCAGGTTAAGTGACAGGGTCACAAAGCTAGTAACTGTCTGAAGCCAGAATTGAACTCAGGATTATGAGTCTTCCTGACTTCCAGCCTGGCACTCTATTCACCATTCCACCTAGCTGCCCAAAATAGATGTAGCCCTTACTAACTAAGAAATACAGGTTAAAAGATAAACTTATGCCTGAGTGCTTTATTTGGCTAGAGTAGCTCTGGTTCTATGATCCAAAGAGCTTGGCTTAGATGAGGAACCTTCTAGAGAGAAAATATCCATTTCATCCAAGGCCCAGAGAAACAGACACACACTCCAATAGGAGTAAAGGCCACTGAGGGTTTGTTTGTTTGGTTGGTTGGTTGGTTTTTTCCCATCCCAATAGTTGTGACTGGGTATGTTAAGGTTTCTGTTGTCTTCCCTACTATCTATAGCACAAAAGGTTGCTAGTCTTTAAGTTGGAATAGCAATGGCAGAAATTACTTCTTCTATGGGGAGGAGGTAGTACCTCCACTGGGGACCCTAGCTAAAGTTGAAAGCAGAGAACCTGCTCAGGAGAGTGACAGCTAACAGCAAGCAGCAGTAGCAGCAGCTATGTGACAGCATGAGGAAGCATCATCTGGCAAAGACTATACACCACACCCACGTGACCCATAGAGACTGCACTCCAGAAGGCAAGCCCAGTATAAGCAATGTGATGATACCATCACAAGTCACCGGGGGCCTTTTAGCATCAGAGGCATGAGTTGTCCCTTTATATTTGTATCCTGGTGATAAGGATCCCCTGTATGCGTGCCCCTCCATGTGAGAGCCCTGTATGCACCCATTTTCCTCCACTGGTGGAATGCATATTTTATTGGAGAGTTTGCCAATTTTTATGGGGGAAATGTTTGATTGCTATTTTCCTATTTATACTATTTCATTAAATGTCTTATCTCCAAACTAAGTATATCCTCTGACTAACGTGTGTGCGTGTGTGTGCGTGCGTACGTGCATGTGTGTGTGTGTGTGTGTGGGTGGGTGAGAGAGAGAGAGAGAGAGAGAGAGAGAGAGAGAGAGGGACTTATGAGCTATGATTTTGAGTGGACATATATTCAAAAAGTACTTTAGATATGGAATCCCCTTATATGGGAGACTTGCACTCACATTCAGTGTGCAAGTTGGAGACTACCTGCAGGCATTACAGAAAAGTCATAAAAGATAAAATTTTGCTTAATAACCTTAGATTATTAGCATCAAATGAATTGTGAAACAGAGTGATGTATGCATTCTTCCTGAGGTATTTGCCACTGTCATTGAGGTTTCTAGTATGCAGTCCAAATGGAAGAGAGATTCCATGCAGACTGGAAGGTCCTCCAGATGCTCCTTTTGAAAAAAAATTGGTTGATTACATCAAATCCTAGAACACTGCAAATAATTTTAAGTGAGATTCATAGTTGCTCAAAAGCATACACTGAGAAAAAATACACAGGGAGAAAAATTGATAAAAATATCTAATGTGTTGCTGTATAGTCACATGAACATCTTATATATGTGTGTGTGTATGTGTGTGTGTGTGGTGTGTGTGTGTATATGCTGTATTAGTAAATATGTTTTTTGAAAACAGGCCAAATGAACAGTGAATAAAGTTCAGAATTGAATAATCAAAAGGAAAGAGATTGAATTGTTTCAGTGAAGTTATATGGTTTTTTAATGACCCCAAAATTTCTCAATCTAAGAAAGCTCAACTTTTTAATGCCAGTATTCTTGTGATTATGCGATAAGGCTAAGAGTCATGAAATTTAACAGTCTCTGAAGAATCAAAATTACAAGTTAACTCAAGGACAATGCAGAGATGCATGGTGAGCGTAGACAGTGATAGATTACCAATAAAGAATAATGCATGAGATGCGGTATTAAAGATTTCATCAGACATAGAACCAGGAAAGGAGGTGAGCTGATCATGGAATAAACAAAGGATAATTATTCATAGTGTGTGTGCTGCTTTCACATTCACAAAAGTTTAAGACCTACAAAAAGCCTTTCTCATGCTTCCTGGGGGATTGAAAGGTTCAGTGACTTGCCCAGTAACACATAGCCAAAGTGAAATTCTTTTAAAAAACGAATATGACATTTATGAATGTCTAGAGGTAGCATTGTAAAATGAATAAAATATTAGACTTGGAGTGAGAAAATCTGGGTACAGATCCCAGGTGTAACACATGCAACATTTTTGACCTTGGAAATATAAATTAATCTTAATGAGACATTATTTCCTTACCTGTTAAATGGGAAATTTTTTACTATTTGTTTTGAGCAAAATGTTTGTAAATCACATAGCACTATAGAAAAGTGAAATAATATTATAGCCATGACAGGATCACCTTTTTCAAAGTTCTATTGCTCAAGATTGTCTTGCACTCAGGCTGTTGATAAAAAAGACAGAATGACCTGAAAGAGAAGATAAGATCCCTGTAATTTGAGCATGGAGAAGTTTTCATATAACCTTTGCCTTTTCCTTATGTACATTTAATTAAGGGTAGGAAATAGACATTAAAATTGAGTTGAATTACTATTAAATTATTCACCGGACTGAGATTCAAGAGATGGTGTTCATTCCAACTCTGCCACAAATGAGCCCTGTGACTTTGGACAATTCACTTAATCTTTCTATGGCTCAAGTTCTTTATTCAGAATTCAACTAACATTTCTTAAGCCCCTTCTATCTGCAAATCATAAGAGGTTGTATATAGTACTAAATAGAGTGCTGGATTCATGAAAACCTAGCTACAAGTCCTTCCTCTTGATACCTATAAACTGTGTGACCCTGGGTGAGTCAATTAACCTTTCAGTGATTCCTCCTCCCATCCCAGACAATTATCTAAGACTAATACCTGAACTGCATCTTTGTTGGTAGAGGGAGTTTTCACACCAGGAGCTGCTCACAGATCCTGAATGGATTTGAATATATGTCAAGTGGTAGGCATTGGGAAGATACAAGTAAGATAAGGTCCCTATCTTCAAAAAACTTACAATTGAGTAGGAGAGAGAAATCTTACACACAAATAATTATAACAGAGGATATCATAGGAAGAGGACTTGGATTCTGCTTCTCTGGGTTTCAACAAGTTCTATACCCTTTATGGTCCTTCTTCTAGATTTAAAGCTGAGGATCTAGGACCACCTATTAGAGGTGTTGTAGTGGAGAATTCTTTATTTAGTTATGGCATGGACTAGATGAGGTCCCTTCCTACTCTGAGATTTTGTGATTTTGTTACTCTGTAATATCCTAGAATTTATCCTAAATAGTTTGGACAGTGATTAAATCAGTGAGTTTCCCACCCATTCTCTAGTATCTGTTTCACATGTCACATTCAGTGTCCTTATATAAAGCTAATGTATTATGTTTTAGCAATAAGCCAGTATTTAATGAATTTGTTTTCATCAATGCTCATGAATCTTTTAGTGGGCAGCTGTGGTAAAATGGAGAGTTTGCCTTGTACTCTGAAGGAACTTGGTTCAAGACTCACCTCTGACACATACTGCTTGTATGGCCCTTTATCTCTCATCACTGCAGACAACTGTTTAAGATTACCTAGAGACGGTGCCCATGCCTGTTAGAGGACGGAGTTTGTTCATCCAAGAGTTTGCTATAGCCATGAAATCACACAGCCAGTCCCTATCACTATATCTTCTTAAGAATATAAAGAGATCAGGGGTAACTAGGTGGCACAGTGGCTAGAGCACCAGCCTGGGAGTCACGAGGATCTGTGTTCAAATCTGGCCTCAGACACTTGACACTTACTAGCTGTGTGACCCTGGGCAAGTTACTTAACTCCATTGCCAACCCCCCCAAAATTTTATATATATGCATGTGTGTATAATGTATATATATATATATATATATATATATATATATATATATATATATATATATATGTATATGTATATGTATATGTATATGTGTATGTATATATATATGTGTGTGTGTATATATATATACACACACACATATATGTATATATAATGTATATACGTGTATATATATACATATATATGGAGAGAGAGAGAGATTAACATTACCTCAACCTCTGTAATTTTACTATGGAGCATTAACAAAGAAAATTTGAGGAATGAGATCACCAAAAAAGAGAATGAAACCTAAACTAACCACCCTTTTATAACTCAAATGTGACTTGTGTGCAGTCCATTCAAATAGTAAGATCTCAATTATCTGGTCTAATGGAGGGGAGCTTCAACACAAGTAATCCAGAAAGCAATTATTGTCTATTTTGGTTAGATTGTGTTTTTGGATTTATATTTAAATATAGGTACATCTATTGTTCAGAGAATTATAGCACTAAGCTAAATAATGAAATCTGATTCGAGAGAAGTAAGGAAACTTCTTGGCTTCCCCATTTTGTCCCCTGTTTAACTTTTACCCTGCCCGCCCCCCAACCTTGGTCTTGATAATGAGTAACATCAGTTCACAGACAGTTGCAAAGTGCCTGTTTAAAGCTGAGTTAGCCTGTTTCTACAAGGTGAATGATTCATAACTCCTCTGAAAATCAGCCAAAGGGTTGATTAAGCCTCTCTGCTTCTTGATTTAAGGTTTCGGGTTTTTTTTCCTACAGAAAATTAAGGTTCTTTTTTTGTCAATAAAAGACTAAATGAAGCCAAGGGGCCAACAAATATTTACTTGTGAAAAAAGAGCTTTGGAGTTGAAAAAGGCATCAGAGTCTAACCCATATCTAAAAAAGGATCCCTTCCCTCTACAAAGTATAGACCACAAAATGGTCAACCAGTCTCTGCCTGAACACATCAGTTAAGGGAGAACCCACCAACTTATGAAGCAGGCCATTCACTTTGCAAAACTTTACCTGCAAGGAAGTTTCTCCCATTATCAATAAGCCTACATTTTCCCTCTGCAACTTCCACTCATTGCTACTAGTTGCTCCTTCTGGGGCCTAGCAAAACATGCAAGCCCCTTTTCAATACTTGAAG
The DNA here is from genome assembly GCF_003287225.1 of Phascolarctos cinereus. Lineage (NCBI taxonomy): Eukaryota > Metazoa > Chordata > Mammalia > Diprotodontia > Phascolarctidae > Phascolarctos > Phascolarctos cinereus. The sequence goes on from NW_027556098.1 coordinate 334,267,903, forward strand.
GCTGTTATCTTGTCTCCATGGGATCTTCTCTTGTCCAAGAGAAGATCAAATAAAATAACACTTGCAAAACACAAACACCCCAAAACACAAAAGCCACATCTGACACATAGTAGGCACTATATAAATGCTATTTCCCACAGCCTTGTCCAGACTAAATATCCCCAATTCTTTCAATATTTCCTGAGATTTGGCATGACCTCCAGCAATTTACTAGTTGCCATCCTCTGGAAACTTTTTTTTTCCCCAGGCAATTGGGGTTAAGTGACTTGCCCAGGGTCACACAGCTAGTAAGTGCCAAGTGTTTTTTCTCTGAGGCCAGATTTGAACTCAGGTCCTCCTGACTTCAGGACCAGTACTCTATGCACTGCACCACCTGGCTGCCCCTGGAAACTCTTTAGGATGCTATTGTCCTTCCTATCAGAACTGAGTAGTTAATATATAACCATGGTCTCTCGGGTGTCTATACACAAACTCACAAGGTATGGGTAGCAACAAGAGATAGAAATCATAATACAAGGAGGGGGATTTGAACTTGTAAGGCATGTAACTAAATGTTGGTAAGATGTGACCCATAATATAAATTTCACTGAAAGGTTATATTTTACATATAAGAAAAATTAGTAAAAATTAAATGGAGGCAGAATAGCATTATATATTAGGAAATCCGGAAAAGGAAAAGGAGGATGTGTGAGGTAGGTGAGATGTTTTGGTAAAGATAGAAAAGGCAGAAACAATGCTTTATAAATAAATATAATTCACTGAGTAGTCAAGAAGCAGTCTGACTAAGACAAAGCACAGCAGGAATATTGTCTCTCTAGTTCTGGACACTGTGTCCAGTCTGAGTTTGCCTTAACTATTATAGCTGCCATATAAAACTGCTAATTTATAACGGGCTTTTGGGACACTAAAAACTGCATAATCTCTTCAGACAAATTAGTATACTTTTACTTATACCCCTTCCCCATCTTATGCTTGGAAGGTTGGCTTTTGAACCCAAGTGACAAGGCATTTTGTTTATTTCCATGACATTTCATCTTCATTTATTCAATAAGTCTTTATTAAATGTCTATTATGTGGCAGTCACTGTGCTATGATGGGCAGCTAGGAGGTGCAGTGGATAGAGCACCAGGCTTGGAGATAGGATGACCTGAGTTCAAAGCCAGCCTCACACTTACTAGCTGTGTGACCCTGGCAAGTCACTTGACCCTGTTTGCCTGTTTCTTCATCTGAAAAATGAATTGGTGAAGAAAATGGCAAATTATTCCAGGGTCAACAAAGATTCAGACATGACTGAAGCTACTAAACAACAACACTGTGCTAGGAGCTGGGGATACAAAGACAAAAAGAAATAGTCCCTGCCCTGAAGGAGTTAAATTTTGTTGGGGAGAGAACAGTACAAACACAAATAAGTCCACTGGAGCACTATGAACTTTAGGGATCAAGCTAGGTCTCAAAATGAATGGGAAACTTGAGCAAATCCTTGAAAGGACCTCGGGTTCTTAGAAGTAGAGGTGAGGAAAGAATATATTCCATCAATCAGAGTGAAAAGGATGGAGATGGGAGATGGAATGGCATATAGAAAGAATGTCTTTTCATTAGATTAGATGTTTTATCAACTGTATTAGTCATTTTCTTTCTTTCCTCTCTAGTTCAAAGACCTTTCTCTTTAGCAGAAAAGAAAGAAGTAAATTAAGAATTGAGCAGCCCTATTATCAAGACATTGTTTATCAACACAGTCCCATCCATGCCAGATAGCAGTCCTATTCTTTCTTTGTTCTTCCTCTTTTCTCCAAATATATCTTTTTTAAAAAGTAAAAACCAAAATCTCTAATAACTTTTTATTCTTTCATTTTCCTCCCTAACCTAGGTCACTCTGAGCTTTAGCAACTTTGACAATATCCTTGCAGCACCATTCCACACTTTTTTTTAATACAACCTTCGTTATTTGCTTAATTTCTACCTTCTGTATATGCTCTTTTAAAATAAATTGGTTAGTTGGTGAGTTCCCTGTTCATCCATAGCTGTCATATTAGACAACACTTTTTTTTCTCCACATTAAAATGTTTTCATTCATAGCTCTTCAAAATTATGTTTTCAATTGCTTTTCATTTCTCCCATGTGGTTTAACTCTTTAAATTATAGTCCATAATATGTTAGCTATCCTTTCTCTTTTTGTTGTTCAGTCATTTTTCAGTTGTGTCCAACTTTTTGTGACCCCATTTGGGTTTGTTTGGTTTTTTTGGCAAAGATACTATAGTGGTTTGCCATTTCCTTCTCCAGTTCATTTTACAGATGAGTAAATGAAGGTAAACATAATTAAGTGACTTGTCCAGGGTCACATAGCTAGTGTTTGAACTCATGAATATAAGTCTTCCTAATTCCAAGCCCAGTGCTCTATTCACTGTACCACCTAGCTGCCATCCTCCTTCTCAGCACTTTTAAATCTGCTCTTTCAAAATCAAGGGTGAATGTCAAACTATCCCTAACTTTCTTCTCTTTCTCTATCATAAACTCTAAGATAGAATGGTCATTTCCACTTAAATTTCCATTATTTCCACCCCCAAAACTAGCTCCTTCTTGATAAGACTGAGATCAAGAAAAGAATTTTTCCTCTTTCTTCCATTGTTAGAAGCATTAAATTATCACTAACAAAGTCAAGTAATTTGATAGTTTCTATGCTTTGGATAGAGCGGGTTCTAGCTGATGATCACACAATTGAAATCCTCCATCACTAAGTGGCACAGTGGATAGAGTGCCAAGCCTGAAATCAGGAAGACTTGTTTTTCTGAGTTCAAATCTGGCCTCAGACACTTAGTAGCTCTGTGACCCTGGGCAAGCCACTAAATCCTGTTTGCATCAGATTCCTCATCTGTAAAATGAGCTGGAGAAGCAAATGGCAAACTACTCTAGTACTGCCAAGAAAGCCCTAAATGGGGTCATGAAGAGTTGGATGCAACTGAAATGAATCAACAACAGCAAAAATCACTATTGTATCATGCATCTCCTGTTCACAAACTCTTCATCTAATTCTTCTTTCTATTCAGGTGGTCTGCAGTATACTCCAACGACAGCATTGTTTCTGCCATTGCTATCTTTACCAAAGCATCTCACCTACTTCACACATCTTCCCTTTCCTTTTCTCTATTTCCTAATATATAATGGTATTCTGCCACCATTCAGTTTTTACTGATTTTTCTTACATGTAAAACGTAACCTTCTAGTCAATTTTATATTATGGGTCACATCTCACCAACACTCAGTTACATGCCTTACAAGTTCAAATCCCGCTCCTTGTATTATGATTTCTACCTCTTGTTACTACCCATAACTTGTGAGTTTATGTATAGGCACCTGAGACCATGGTTATATAATTAACCCCTCTTCGGGATTCTATTTCCCATAAACTTCTATGTTTCTCTACCACTGTGCTTTCTCCTACATTGAACATTCTTTTTATGGTAAGAGCTGTAAGGACTACAAAGGAGCAGAAAACTCAGTTATTACTACATACAAGGAGATAAGGTACACACTAAAGTTAACTACCAATTCAAGATAATAAAATTATTATGACTATTATAAAATGCATGATTTTCAAATTATCTTCTTTTTACTTGTATAATATTCCAATACATAAGATCTCTGCATATGTGTGTATATTTATACCTGTATGCATATACATATACAAATGTATCTGTATGTGTGTTTGTATATGTGTCTGGGTATGTATGTTGTATCCTCCCAGAAAAATGAAAATTCCCTAAAGAGTGCAATTGTTTCTGCTTTATCTTGTACTTCTAGTACTTAACATCAAATGTTACCCATAGCAGGAGATTAATATGTGCTTGTGGAACTGAACAAACTGAAAGTAAAAATTTTACCTCAATTAATCAAGATGTAGCTAACCCACCTTTATTGTAATTACAAATGATTGAGAGCTCTCTGCAACAGTAGCATTTTAAAATCATATCAATTCTAAAGATAGATTCAAAGAGTATTTTACTATATAACCTGCACTCAGCTCTTAATTTTGACTTTGTAACGTTTATGATGTAATAATAGAAATATCTTTTAGATTTTCTATAAAAGTTAAAGTAATTACTATAGGGCTACTTGCAGAACTGTTAGATTTTTCAATTACACCTTTCTCTGGCATGCATGCACTCATGAACCCAGGTTAGGGGTACTGTACTTTGCCTTATGCCATGTGATGCTGTTTTCAACTCTCAGAGCACTGAATTTCTGCAACTTAACTTCTTCAACCTGCTATAGCTTTGTTCTTTCGGGCAGAACAGAGCCCAGAGGTTCAGAGACACACATGAGAGCCAGTTCTGCCCTTTAGGGTTGTCTAGCAAAGGCATTATCAGTTTTGTCTTTTTCCTGGGGCTAGTAATGGAGTTCATGAATATTTGGAAGGGTTCATCTGAGAGTTTACTACTCTCAAATGGTTTCTAGAGAGCCAGGAAGCAGTTTAAGCTAGAATAGCAAAGGAATCTAAGGAGATAACCATCATACAGTGACTTACTACAAATCAATTTTCTGTGACCCAGGATTTGGGAGTGAGGTTACATGAAGCTTTAATACACACTCAGAACTTTGGATTCTTAAACAACTTTTTGTATTCCCCAAATGGACCAGTTGGCTAGGAGAAAGATGTGTAACAATGGAATTTGGAATTAGAAGACTTGAATTTGAATGCTGACTTTATCACTTATCCTATTTGAACTTGAGCAAGTCACTTCCACTCTCTGGGCTTGAGTTTCCTCACCTGTGAAATGAGGAGGTTGAATTACATGGAATCTCAGGTGTCTATCAGTTTCTCCCACTTCTCTTTGCTTCTAGTCCCCTCAGAAGGGGTACTCTCTGCTAGTCTTTGAGTAGTTACATGAATGGGAAAGATTAAAAAAAATAAGGTATCTTCACTAAAAGAAACTTCAAAAACTGTTTAATCCAATCCCTTCACCAACCCGGCACTAACAAGGAATAGGATATAACCAAGGTCACATAGCTAGTTATTAAGCAAACAGATGATGTAGTAAATAGAACCATAAAACTAGACTCAGTCAGGAAGACCTGAATTCAAATACTGCCTCAGCCACTCACTAGCTGTGTGACTCTAGGTAATGTACTTGGGCTTTCTTAGTCTATTTCCTACAAAATAGGGGTAGTAGCTCCTACCTCACAAGGCTGTTGCATAGATCAAATGAACTGATATATGCAAAGTGCTTTGTAAAGTGCTATAATAAATGTTAGCTATTATTGACAAAGCTGGGGTTGCCAAACTGTTAACATCTCACTCCCCCCAAAAGCAGCCTGAAAATTAAAATTAAGTGTTGTTGGCATTTATCAAAGTTCCTTTAAGAAAAGGGATTTGCCCAAATCTTCCAAAGTCAAAGGATTTTCTTGCTGTTAACAGCAGGGCCTTGGTAGACTACTCCTGACATCTGGTGGCTAAACTGAAGTAGTGTGGTACATGTGTGTAAAGATGAAGCCTTTTTTGCATTCTTATTTATTAGGAGAATAATTTTACTTCAAAATCAAAGCATTTAACATATTTTTGCAGATGGTTAACAACCCATATAACTTAGCAGAGGAAATGATGAATACATCATCTCTCACATTAAGTATTTGCACTTCCCCCAGAAATCACTTTGTATACATACTATATTAACTTACATGCACACAGGTCATTCCATCCCCATAGAAGATTAATTAACAAGGGCAGGGGCTGCACCTCACACAGTGTCTGACATATAATAGGCACTTAATAAATGCTTGTTTAATTAAATTGTTAATTTATGCAAAACACTTTGTACATCCTGCAGGGCTATATCAATTTAACTTTATCAGTAACTGCAATTACCTTTCTTTTTAATTGGTTCCCCCAATGAGGACTAGAATAGAAGGAAAACTAGGCTCTTCCCCAGGTAGGAAAAAATTAGGGCTGCTTGTGTCAGTATTACTGATGTCATCAATACCATCAGCAATGTAATAAAAAGCAACCAAAACTCCTTTCAGTCTCCTAACCAGCTATGAACACGTCTCTCAAGGTCACCCCCCCAACCTGTTTCCTTGATGTCCCTTGCTATCCCCCAACCTGTAGAAAATAAAAAATATATAGAACTTAACATTTATGGTTCATTTTATCTCATGGACGTGCCTATGATGGGGATTTGATTTGTTTATATGACTGTCTTAGTGCCTACAGAGTCAAAAGTAACACTCCATTTTCCTCTCTGGGCAGTGAGCCAGAGCTCTAAGGCTTCTCGGTTACCGTCCTTCCCATCTTCTACAGGAACAGTAAAGATACAAAACAGGACTGAATGATATTTTGTTTCCATAATGTTTTGGCACCTGTGAGAGCCCTACCTGCCTACCCCTCCCCTGGCACCACCAGTCACACTCTGAATTTAGGAGTCAAAGAAGTAATCAGGAAACACATTTCTCTAGAGACATAATTTTTTTTCTAATATAATTTAAAGTACTAGAGCTCTTATGAAGCTCTTGGGAGAAACCATTCCATATGCCATTTTCTCTGTAACCTTCTATTTGTCATCTACAACAATGCTCTGAAAATTTGTGGACTCTCACTGTTTGAAAGGCCAGTGTGGAAGTCTGGTAAACAGAATATTTTTCATTTTTTATTGGGTGGACAGTACCTATTACATAAGAAACAGAATAAATGAATCTATGATTCCAAGCCACTTTTCTCGTAAGGAAGGAGAAAACGAACCAGATCAAAGGAGGGATGATTAGGTAACTCAAAAACTCACTAGAAAGCAGCAACATGAGCTGGCTGTTAATGAAGAGAACATAATCTCAGGCACCATTAAGAGACAGATAGTATGCAAATCAAGGAAAGCCATCAACTGGCTGTACTCCCTTCTGCTCAAATCACATTTGGAATTTGCTGTTCAGTCTGAATAGGACATTTTAAGAAGCATGCTTTCAATTTGCAACATTTGAGAAGAGAGACGCTCTGTTGGTGAAGGATCTAGAAATCATGTTAAATGATGTAACAACAAAATTGATAGTCCTGAGCTGCAGGAGATAAGGGAAGAAGAGGCTTTTTTTCTAATAAGTGGTCCCTCAGCTTCAACTCTAGGTTCATGAAGATACCAGATTAAGTCCCTCAATAAGACTTGCCTCTAAAGACTCAGGCTCTTTCATGTTGTCTATGGCTGATTCCATCCCAACCTTGCTGCTCAGAGAAAAAATGATTTAATTCCTATTATTTGTGCACATCTAGGTTCTTTCCAGAAGGGCATAGAAAGTTATTTAATATACAAATGTAAATCAGGCATTTATTTCCTTGTCTCAAAAGAGATACATGAAATACAAAAAGCCCATAAGTATGCACTAACAAAGCTCAAAATGATAACCATAACTCTTATATTCTCCTGGGATGTTGGCATTTAGAATATTAAATATGGAATCCTTAGTAGGACTAATGAATACTTAATTAATCTTCACTTCTGTTCCATACTTTCTGAGCAACTCTTAAGGTCTGTCTTCTGTCCAGCCATTGTGTTGCTTGAGCTTTTCCTCCTGGGGGTGGTCTCCTTCTCCAAGAAGAATGTAATTGAAGAAGATGCAGTCTGCAGACAGATAACTCCAAACAAGCAACCTGAGAGCTCCTAATCTCCCTAGGTTGTCATTCCCCCAAAACTTTCTCTCTTGTGATCACTCCAGTCATCTACGCTCAGGAAAAGAAATAAAGCAGAAGAGGTTGATGGTTCCTTGAATCCAGACTCACTTAGGCAGCACATGTGCTCAACGCCATATGGGAGCAGATGAAATACTTATAACAGGGTAGGGGCAGGAGAACAATAGTAAGAGAGGGTCTCTGAAGGTTTGGCAGTTGGAAAGAGCTGTTCCTTTTAAGGTCCACTGAATAGACCCTTTTTCCTGCCTCGGTGACCAATTCTCTTTCATGCAATCCTCTCCCCACTGCCAAATGGATAACCAAAATTTTTCAGACTCATCCCAAAGTCCTTCAGTGCTGAGAACATGCATACCTTGAAAGCAAGGAATGGTTTTTGCCTTTCTTTTTGTTCCCAGCTCTTAGTAGAGTGCTTGGCACATAGTAGGAACTTAATAAATGCTAGCTAATTGATTTTTAAAAAGATAATTATTACTAACTATATGCCAGGAACTTTAAATTATCTTAGTTAATTCTCACAACACTGAGAGGTAGGTACTGTTATTATACCCAATTTATAGTTGAGGAAATGCAGGCAGGCAGAGATTAAGTGACTTTTCCAGGGTCACACAGCTAATAAGTATCTGAGGTCACGTTTGAACTCAGGCCTTCTTAACTCCAGGCCAGATGCTTTGTACCACCAATCAACCGTACCACCTAACTGCTTCTAAAAAATGTAATTAAAAGCTGAGATCAGCTCAGATCTAATGGGGGGGAACTGTGGCCTTCAGGCTATATTTGGCCCCTTAATAAAGGATTTGTTCTATGAAGTTTAGATTCAGTCAAAGGGCTGCACTTGAGGACATAGAGGGATACATATGGCCTCAAAGCCTCAAGTTCCCCAACCTTTTCAGAATATATTGGGAGAGGGGAATGGGGGTTATGATCCACATTACCTGAGGAATGGTTGTACAAACTGGAAAAGAGAAAACAAATTCTTCAAATACTTAAATATTTAAAATTAAAATATTAAAATACTTAAATTTTTTTTAAAAAAGGAGGAAATACGCTTAAAAAATCATCCCAGAAGACAGAACTATCATCATTTTGAGGTTAAGTTACAGGAAAGATTTCATTTCAGTTTAAAGGACTGCCTGATAATTAAAAGTAAAAAAAAAAAGGAAGAAGAAAATGGAATTGCAGGGAAGATTCTGGGAAGGTGGCAGAAGGGGTCAGAAAATTCCAAGATCTCAAGATTTTCCCCCACAAAAAAAGATGAAATAGTCACTTGGGCCAAATATTGAGCAGGTGAAAATAAATAAGAGTAGGGGCAGAACAGGGGTCCTCCTGGGGCAATAGGAGAAGATCTGCAGAAAAGTCCCAGGACAAAGTTTGGTCCCTGTGAAGAGTAAACAACTCCAGGCTAGGGACCACTGAAATAACACAGGGCAAGCCCTGGGGTTAGGTGGGTTGGGAGGTTGCCTTGGCCCCAGCCACAGGAACTTTTACCCTCAGAATAGTGAGGGGTATTCAACATCATAGTCAAGGAAGATTGAGGGAACCTCTAGTAGACTAACAGGGAAAGCCAGACCCAGCTGCTCTGAGAAGATGCAGCTGGGGGAGAGAAGGAACCAGCACACATCCATGAGTGCAGAAGCAGTGGGGCAGGGATGCCATCCTGGCTGTGGGCACTTGCAGGAGATTAGAGGTCTTAGTTCCAGTTCCAGGTAAGAAGGGAGGATTGAAGGAGGATCCGAGGCCAGAGGTCCCATACCCCAGGATAGAGGTGATTATAGAAACTAAGCTACTACAAATAAAAAAATGCACAGACAAAGAAGAAAGAATCTAACCATAATTACTATGGGAATAGAAACGACCAGTATTTGTCTTCAGAGGAGGATACTGAAGCAAAGAAATCCTCTTCTACCCCAAAGAATAACATCAAATGGTCACTTGGTTAAAAAGAATTCATAGAAGAATTTTTAAAAGACTAAAAATCAAATGAGAGAAATCGAGGAAAAAGTAAAAAAAATTAAAAATAATCCAAGAAAAACAAGAAGATTATGAAAAGAAAATCAAACAATTAGGAAAGGATATCCAGAACCTGAAGGAAGAAAACAATTCCTTGAAAATCAGAATTGAACAAGTGGAAGCCAGCGAAGTTATAGAGAACAAGAAATAAAACAAAATATAAAGAATTTAAAAAATAGAACAGGATATGAAACATCTCATAAGAAAAACAGTTGGCCTGGAGAACAGATCAAGAAGAGAAAACACAAGAACAATTGGAATACCTGAAGGCCATGCTAAAAAAAAAATCTTGATACAATAATACAAGAAAAAATTAAAGAACATTGTCCTTAAAGCATTAGAACAAGAAGGGAAAGTAGAAATAGAAAAAATCCACAGATCACCACCTGAAAGAGATCCTATGAGGAAAACCTATAGGAATATTGTAGTCAAATTCTGAAACCCCCAGCTCAAGGATAAAATATCACAAGCAGCAAGAAAAAAAAAAGAATTTAAATATGGCAATGCCACAATTAGAATCACACAAGACCTGGCAGTTGCAACACTAAAAGACCAAAGGTTTGGAACACTATATATTGAAAAGCAAAAGAACAGGGCTCTGGCCAAAAATATCATACTCAGCAAAGCTAAACATAATCTTGAATGAAAAAAAAAAGGATATTTAATGAGCTGTCAGACTTTCAGGACTTTGTCTAAAAAAAAAAACTTGAACTTGATAGAAGATTTGACATACAAAAGTGAATAGAAATATAAGATACATACCAAAGACTAATTATAAGGGATTCAATAAGGTCAAACTGTTTGCTTTTTATGTGCGTAAAATGTAAAATATATGTCTAAGATTGTTATTAGTAATTGGGTAGTTCATAAGAAAGATTGGGGTAGAGTATGGTATGACTTTTAAAAGTAAAACTATTTAGGAACAGCTAAAAAGAGTAATTATCTTATGCAAATGAGAACCAACACAGAAGAATTAGATGTGGGAGGAGAGATTGTAGTTCTGGAAACCTACTTTTACTGGGAATGGATTCAAAAAGGAACAATACATATATCTCTAGAAGAATATGAAAGTCTTTCAAGTTCAGAAAGAAATAGAATGCTAAGGGGATAGAGAGTGGGGCAAGGATAAGGGAGGGATCTCTAGAGGGAATGGGGAGGAAATAGGTTAAAGGAGGAGTGGTAGAAGGGTGTTTAAATTAATGAAAATGGGAGGATAAGGGAGGGATCCTTGGAGAGGGGTTAGGTTAAGTAATAGGAGGGTTAGGTAGAGGGTAGAAGTAAAATAAATGAGTTAGGAGGGATAGAAAATAAGAGATATACACGAACATAAAAAACAAAGATCAGAAGTAGAATTTGTTAGGGAAAGCATATGTCTATGTATGTATGTATGTATGTATATATGTGTGTATCTATATATGTATATCTATATATAAATATATAACTGCACTTAATTCTAGCTGGGGTGAACGGAAAAAAGAACAAAGTAAAGAGTGCACAGCAGAAAACAAAAGAAAACTAAGAAGGAAGCAAAGAAAAGATGGACAGCTCTCAACAAAACACATAGTACTTATTATATAGGCTTTGTTGAAATGGAAATGTATTGCTATGCATTTTGAATCCTCTCTTACATTCTGCTGTGCACATGACACTTTTATTCTTCTCTTATTTTGCATTTAAATTTCAATATTTAAGTTTATAATATATTTCTTTTTCTTTTCTTACTGTGCATTTAAGTTTCAGTAATAAAAACAAAAATGGAACTGCTGTCTTTGTGAGGTTGCAAGTTTCTGACTCGGGGCCTGGCCTCTATCCACTACACCATCTAGCTGCACCTTTTTTTTTTTAGAGAATTTTATAAATGCCCTTTGTCTTTATAACCATTTCATTTTGTTTCCTCCCTTTAAATGAAACCTTGATTTTTAGCAACAACAACAACAAAATAAACAAAACTATCCTATACAGTGACAACTGTCTTGTCCCAATAGACTGCCAACTATCTACTAGGAGGGAGGAGACGTGTTATTATCTGTTTTCTGGAACCTTCAGTGGTTTTTTTAGTTATTCAGAGTACAGCTTATTTTTGATCTTTAATTTTCTTTACATGGCTGTAGTCATTATGTAAATTGCTTTTAAAATCAACTAATTTTTCATTTTATTTCAGCTTTTAATATATTTTTGAAGATTCATCTAAATCCCTTATGTTTGTCATTTCTTACTATATGATACTGTTGAATTATATTAATATATTGTACTTTTTTCAGTCATTCCACTATAAATGTCAGCTACTTTGTTTCCAGTTTTACAAAAAATGCAATTATGACTATTTTGGGGCATGTATGGAACCTTTGCTTGTTTGCATTTACTCTTTTCTATTAACAAAAATCTATTTTCTCTGCCTTAAACCTCCTAATACCCATTGAAGAAGAAAATAAGTAAAACAAAATGCTGGTAATAAATATGGATAGTCAGAGAAAACTGATTCCCACTTTTTCCATATTGAATCTGAGTCCATGTCCTCTCTGTCAAGAAGTGGGTAGAATAGGCTCAGTGGATAGAAAACCAGCCCTGGAGTCAAGTAGACCTGAGTTCAAATCCAGCCTCAGATACTTAGCACTCACTAGCTGTGTGACTCTAGGCAAGTCACTTAACCCCAATTGCCTCACGAAGAAGAAGAAGAAGAAGAAGAAGAAGAAGAAGAAGAAGAAGAAGAAGAAGAAGAAGAAATGGGTACAATGTTTCATCATGAGTCTTCTAAAATAATGGTTCATGCTTTCATTGGTCAAAGTTCTTAAGAATTACAGAATTGTTTACTTTTGTGCTGTTGTTATTGTAGAAATTGTTCTTTTGGCTCCTCTCATTCTCTCTGCATCAGATCATGCAAGTCTTCCCAAGATTCTTTGAAAACTATTTCCTTCATCATTTCTTATAGCACAGTAACACTCTATTATATTCATAAACCACGATTTGTTCAGCCATTCCCAAATGATGGCCACATTGTTACTTTCCAGCTCTTTGCTGCAGCTGGCACCCCACCTCCACATCCCCAACTGCACCCCCTACACATACCTGTTGCAAATATTATGTATTCAAAGGATCCTTTTCCTCTTTCTTTGGTCTCTTTGAGAGTAAAGACCCAGAAGAGTTATTTCTAGGTCAAGATTATGTATAATTAAGTAACTTTGGGGATGTAATTCCAAATTGCTTCCCCGAATGGCTGGACCAATTCACAGTTCACCAACATTGTATTAATAGACCTGTTTTCTCACAGCCCTTGAAAACAGTTATTTTCCTGGGTTCGTGCTTCTTTCCTTCCTTCCTTCCTTCCTTCCTTCCTTCCTTCCTTCCTTCCTTCCTTCCTTCCTTCCTTCCTTCCTTTCTTTCTTTCTTTCTTTCTTTCCTTCCTTCCTTCTTTCTTTCCTTTTTTGGAGGGGGGCTAACTTTGGTATCTGATGAGTATAACGTATAACTCCAAAGTTGCTTTAATTTGTATTCCTTTAGTTATTGTTGATTCAGAACATTTTTTTGTGTGGCCATTGATAGTTTAGATTTTTACCTTTGAAAACTGTTTATATCCTTTGACTACCTATCAGTTGGGTGATGGATTTTAATCTTATAAATTTGAATCAATTCCTTAAATATCTTAGAAATGAAACCCTTAGAGCAGAAGAATGGGGGAAATTATCTCAAATAATTGGGGGTGCAAGTAGAAGGGGTGGAGGGGAACAGTTGATGAACTACACTCATTTAAACATATCAAAGGAGGGAAGAATATATAAATATACACACACACAATTGAAGTTTATAAAATCAGGGAGAGACATGGTTAGACAGCTTTAAGAATATTACTTTGGAAATTATGTGGAGGAAAATTTGAAGGAGGAAACTGGAGCCAGAAGACTAATTAAGAGGCTATTACAATAGTCTAGGAAAACAGTGACGAGAGACTGAACTAAAGTAGCAGTTGTGTGACTAATAAGTTGAGAATGCATGGGAGAGTTGTTGTTTAGGTAAAAATTATAAGATTTTAAAAGTGAGTGGATATGTGGTGTGAGGTATCAAGGATAACACTGAGATTTTTCAAAATGGGTCAGTGAAAGGATGGTAGTATATCAATCACAAATAGGGAAACTGGGAATTGGAGAGAGTTTAGGGGGAGAGAAGATAACGAGTTCTTTCTTGTATATATTGAGTTTGAAATGTCTGTGGGCTAAATATGGATGCAAAAATCCTAAATAAAATACTAACTAAAAGATTACAACAATATATTACAAAGATTATACATTATGACCAAATGGGATTTATACCAGGAATTCAGGAATGGTTTAACATAAGTAAAATTATTAACATAATTTATCACAGAAATAATAAAAGTTTAAAAAATCATGATTATATCAATAAATGCAGAAAAGATTTTGATAAAGTACAACACTTATTTCCATTAAAAACACTTGAAAGTATAGGTACAAATGTATTTGTTCTTAAATTGATAAAAAAAAGAATTATCTAAAACTATGAGCAAGCATTGTTTCTGAGAGGATAGGCTTTATGAAACACGAATGCCCATTATCACCAATATTATTCAATATTGCATTGGAAATCCTAGCAATAGCAATAAGAGAAGAAAAAGAAATAGAAGGAATCAGAATAGCAAACGAGGTGATAAAACTATCTCTTTTGCAGAGGACATGATGATATACTTAGAAAATCCCAAAGACAACTAAAAAAAATAGTTGAAACAATAATTTTAGCAAAGTAGCAAGATATGAAGTTAATCCACATCAATCATCAGTATTCCTATATATTACAAACAAAACCCGAGAGAAAAGATAGTAAGAGATAAACCATTTAAAATAGTTCTAGACAGTATAAAATACTTGGGAGTACCCCTGACAAAACATGGAATAGAAAAAAGTAGATAAACTTGCACAAAATGACGAAGAGTAAAATGAGCAGAACCAAGAGAACACTGTATGCAATAACAGCAATATTGTTTTAAGAACAACTTTGAGTGAACAAGCCATTTTGACTATTATAAACAAATTAACTACAAAGGACATTTGAAGGAAGATGCTACCTACATGGAGATAAAGAAGTGATAAATAGAAATATGTATAGAGTAATTTTACATGTATGTGTGTGTCTAATAGTAGCCATCTCTAAGGCGGGGGGGAAGAAAAAAAGGAAAAAAGAAATCTACACGATAATTTTATTATGTATTTAAAAGGAATAGCAAAATGTAATTAAATTTTACAATTTCTTATACAATTATCTTTTTTTATTATTATTTTATTGCTTTGGAAATGCTTGTTTTATTCCATGAATTAAAAATAAAATAAATTTTAAAAAAGAAATATTTATGGGCCATCCAATTTGAAATATCCAATAAGCAGCAACGTATTCTACCTGAAAAAAAAAATGCCACCAGAATATCACATATGAAGGTACTGACAGAACCTAGTTTGTAAGGGAAGGTTTTAACAAAACACAAAAACAAAACAAAAGAAAACAAAAGAAAGTTACTACAAATATGCTTTTTCTTCTTCAACCTGAGAAAAGTTAGTTTGGTAATGTGATATCGAAATCCAGAAGAAAGACTGGGGCTGAAGGGCATGTGTGTGTGTGTGTGTGTGTGTGTGTGTGTGTGTGTGTGTGTGTGCCCGTGCGTGTATAAGGCATGAGAACTCTGAAGAGGAGTTGGCCAATGGAAATTAATTAAGCAAAAGAGAAAAAAGAAGTGACCAGACAGGAATAAGAGTCAAGAGAGAGAGATGTCAAAAACAAAAACAAACAAACAAAAAATGGGGTGGGCAGGGAGTTTTCAGGAGGGGAAGCTGGTGAACCATGCAAAAAGTTGGTGTGAAGTTAAGAAACATGAGACCACTGAATTTGGCAATACAGAGAAAATTGGTAGCTTTGGAGCAGCAATTTCTGTTGAGTTTTGAGGTATGAAAATAAGGACCTTATCAGAGAAAAGGAAGACTGGATAGAAGACAAAGCTGAACAAGGGAAATCCTTTAGACTTAAACACTGGGCTTTGTACATGGCAGTTGGTTTATGAATATTTGTTAAATTAATGAATTCCTTAAGCTTGGTATTCATCAGAGATTCATACATAAGTCTTTAAAAAATGCAATAAAAGGTTACCTTCATATGTTTTGCTTTATGGATCATTGCTTTTCTGTCTGCAAATGAGCTCTTGTTCATTTGCTTGAGCTTTGAAAATATCGAGCATGTGAATGACAGGCATCCAATTCTTAGCAGGCCCCACTTTCCATTAATATTTTTAAAGAATATTGTTCTAGGAAAAGCACACAATCTTACTAATAATAGCTCCACTGTTTAATTGAGCAAATAATTACTGTTATCGTCTTTGCTTTCTCTGTGTAGAACCTCTGAAAACCAGGTTGGCCAAAACTGGAGGCAGCAGAAAGTCTTTTTTTTTTTTCATATTAGTGTATAAGAGAAAAATTACAATAGGTGGTCAATGCATGTTTGTTTCCTCCCTTCCTTCCTTCTTTACTTCCTTCCCTCTTCCATTATTCCTTTCTTCCTTGCTTGTTTCCTTGCTCTCATGTGCAGCTGAATCTGCTTCATTCACTAGCTGCTGATTAAATCAGTAAATTGGCCTCATTGATATGAAAACCCTCTTATTCACAATAGGTATTATTACTTGACTTAATGGTGTAAGCTTCTTAAATTACATCACAGAACCATCTTGACCTGTCCTTTTCAAATTAATTTGGTTGTTGTTTTCAGTCTTGATAGCATCCTTGGCCTTCTCATTGCCACGGTGAGTCCTCCTACCCTATGTCCACCCTATTGCTTCCCAGAAGAGGTACCCTGACTGTACCACGGGAATAGGAAGAGGAGCAGTAAGCAGCAGCTTGGTAAGGAAGGTTGCTCTTAAGGTGTTGTCCTTTCTGCCCTTTTGCAGACTTATTAAGATGGGAATCACATATATTATGATGATCATGCAGATATATTATGATGAGAATAAATTATGAACATCTAAAGGGGAGAAATAATCACAAAATTTCAGAATTTTAAGTTTGGAAGGGACTACAATAACCATTGGTCCAATTCTGTGAAACTACATTAAAAAAAATTTGTAATTGAAATATCATTTCAAGATAAAGATTAGTGAGTCTTTTTTTTCCCCTTAATCTTTCCAGCTCCTTTCTCTTTCTTATAAGCTCTAACATGGTAGTTAACATGGACAAAGTTGAAAAATTTGGAGTTGGAGGAGATGGCTTCAAAAACCATGTCAAGCAAATTACTACCAACAACAAATGTATATATTCATACACATTTCATTCTAGGCTTTTTCCAGAAGTCTCTTAATCTTCCAAAATGCTCAATTTCCCACAATTTCTACACAATGCATCTGTAGACTTCCGCTTTTTTTAACCAGATCTCAACAGCTTCTGTCCTTTTTCAGACCCATTAGATTAAAATTAGTAGTTTTTTACCAAGTTAATGTCTAAGAACTCCATGACCTAAAAGTTTTCACCAACCTTGTCTCCTAGTAGGGTAAAAATTTGTGTTGCTTATTTTCTTTCTTGTTTGTTACTTGTTAAAACTTTCACTTAAAACCTAGGATTTTTTTTTCACAAGGTATTTAGGCCTTCTACATCCAGTATTCAACTGCATATTTTTTTTTCCAGCTACAATACATGAAATAAATGGATTAAAACACAAAAGATAAGAACACACTGATAAATACTTAAAACATTATACAATAACTATAACTCCAATTTTACTCTCCTGGGAAGTTAAAATATTAAAACATGAAATATTTGATTCAACTGCTGAAAAGGCATGCTCGTATCTGCGCTGCCCGAGCAATTCAATTAATTTCTATAGATTTTAACAAGCCAAACATAATTTGAGCTCATTCTCTAGTCACTATCATTTTCTTCTCTGAGAATATTGAAATATCTGCAAGAAACACCTCACATTGGGAAAACAACACTCAACTCCAATAGCTCCAGTCCTCTTGAATCCACAAAGGTACCAACAAAGATAGAAACACTCATCTTAGAATTTCTATTTAGGGGGCAGCTAGGTGGCACAGTGGATAGAGCACCGGCCCTGAAGTCAGGAGGACCTGAGTTCAAATCCGGCCTCAGACCAAACACTTGACACTTACTAGCTGTGTGACCCTGGGCAAGTCACTTAACCCCAATAGCCTAAAAAAAATCTATTTAGTCACATATGCTCAGGAAAAGAAAAAAAAAGGCATCCAGATATTTGAGATTCAATCTCAGTATTATCTAGGCCAATACCTGTACTCATTGCCATGAGTGAGCAATCATCATCATTGCCTTGGGAGAGGAAAAGAGAAAAAAAATTCCTGCCTTGCATCATGGGAAGTCCAAGGGAAAGATTTCCAGAGTGCTAAGTAACATATTCAGAAAGGGAGGGATATTCCAGATTAGTTGTCATTTCAGAGAGTCTAATGAATGGAAAACCTTATTTTCCTGAGGTTAGCACTTCCAAGTGAAATACAGATTTCAAGTACACAAGGTTCCTTATCTGTATAGATGAGATTAGGCTTTATAGAACATCTAATTCAACTCAGAGAGGTTAGTCATCCCTTACCCTTCACATACCTTCAATCTCCCTCACCAGTGGCTTCTTCTTATTTCTTAGGTGTGCCCACTCTTACATTATAATTATTAGCATTATAATTTTTTAATATATGGGCATTACTCAGTCATAAGCAATGAATATTCTTTAAACTAAATTTTTTTATTTCTTTAAAGAACACTTTGTAATTCTATCTTTATTGATATTGAGTGTGCTTTAGTAGATTCACTGGTAGATATTTTATGCATTTCATGGTTATTTTGAATGAGACTTCCCTTTCTATCTACTGCCTCCTGGATTTTGTTATTACTATATAGACATGCTGTTAATATTTTGGAAAAGTATATTTTGTAGTCTGCATTTTTACTGAAGCAACTAATTGTCTCAATTAGTCGTTTTACTTTTTCTGATCATCTAGGGCTTTCTAAACTCATCATTATGTAATCAGCAATTTTCTCTACATAGTAAATGCTATATAAATGTTAGTTGGTTTTTTTTGTGTTTAGCAATAAAGAAAAGAAGAGACAATAATAGCTTGATGAGATAAAAAGATGTCCATTGACTGGGGAATACTAAACAAATCACAGTACCTTCATGTTATGACATATTATTGTGCTATGACAAAATTAACATAATACAGAGGAGCATAGAAAACTTCTATGACCTAATAAAAAATAAAATAACCAGAGACAAGAAAACAATGTACATAATGATTTTGCCAACATCAAAAAGAAAACAATAAAACACTCAAAATTGGAATGAATAAGCTTGGCCCCAAAATGAAGTAGATGAAGACACCTCCCCCATTTCTCTTCAGAGATTCAGAAAAGGGAGTCCATGAGTCTGGAAAACTAACATCAGACCTTTTTTCTATGCTGGGTGTTATTTTTCGCACATTTTCCACTCCTCTCCACATTTTCTATCATCATCATCATCATTATTAATTTATTATAAAGGATGACTTTCTGGGAGCAAGTAGAGTAGAAAACATAGCTGATATAAATATTTAAAAAGTGCCCACTATTTGTCAGGCACTGTGCTAAGAGTTTCATAATTATTATTACATTTGATCCTCACAACAATCCTGGGAGGTTGGTGCTATTATTATTCTCACTTTACAGAGTAGGAAACTAAAGCAAACAGAGCTTAAGTAACCTCCCCATTATCACACAGATAGTGTCTGAGGTCACATTAGAACTCGGGTCTTCCTCACTCCAGACCCAGTATGTGTAAGGGGAGAAGACACAATCTTTTTCTTTGTTATTGTTGTTGTTTTTTTTTTTAAGAAACTGGTCGATAATCTCAGTGGAGAATAGACAACGAATAGGTGAAGTATCCCCACCAATGCATTACTAATTCAGCTACAGAAGTCCGTTGCTTTCACTATTGAAATAATGAGTACGGACAGATTCACTTCCCAAGCTACTCAAATGAAAAAAGAATTGGGGGAATTAAATGATATTAATTTGGAATATGTGTGATGCAGTTTCTTTGTTACTCTACTTTCCATTCAAATTTTGATGAAATATTTTGTTGTTTTAATGTTACTCTTTGCCTGAGTTTGTTAATGTGGTGGCAATTTCTATACTTGAGTTTAATTTAGAAGTTATTAGTCTTAAACAGGGCAGGATCAAAATTAGTCAGACAAGAATAAACTTTTAATTTGAACACTAATTCATGTGGGTCCAGAATAGATTGGTTCATATTAGGAAAATGAGTCCCAGAGAGGTATGTATAGTGAGATGCCCAAAATCCTCATTCTCTTCTGATCTCTGTAACTACTCCTTTTTCATTTTCTTCACTGTCTCCTCATCCTCTTCCCAAATACTCAATAGAATTCTTCCTCACAGCTTTCTTTAATTCTTTTCTACATTCTCCCTTAGCAGTCTTATGATGACTACAGTTTCAATAATGACTTCCATGCAGATGACTCCCATATCTATTTTTCCAATCCTGACCTATCTTCTGTCCATATATGTCTCTTCAAATACCTACTGGATGTTCTGCCTACTCTGAAACTTAAACTACATCCAAAATTGAATTTATTATCCATCTCCAAAAACTGCTCCTCTTTTTTGTTTCACTTTCTACTTGTGGCACCACCAACATTTTAACCTAGAATTGTCTTTGATTATTCCTTCTCTCATCACTCATTAGTTACCAAATAATTTTCTGTGGTATTTTTCACATCCATCTCTTCCTTTCTATTTCCACTGACATCAACCTCCTACCTGCCCTCTTCATTAGCCTGATCAATTGCAATAACTTCCCCAATGTAAAGGATCTTACAGTCTTCACTTTCTACTTCCTCTATACTCTGGCATAAGAATAAACTTTCTCAGGCCATGCTTCTGCTCAAAAATATTCAGAAGCTCTATATGGTCTAATGAATAAAGTTCCAACTCAATATTTGATTCTTTGCTTATTCAGTAATATAGACAGTATGTTGTATGTTCAGTGGAGAGAGATATTGTGAAATTAAAGGAAAAGTAACATATTTTTACAGAGTTATGGGTTCATCACAAATTTACCCAAGTCAATCTAGGGCAGAGTTAGATATTTGCAACCTATTTCCATCTATTACCCACTTTTCCTAACATTTGCAAAATGGTGCATTATAACAACCTCTCCCTATCCCTTTTTTTTAAGACCAGATCTGTGATTTTATTGGTGTACAGAGCCCCCAGTGAGGAACTTCTGTTACCAGTGAAGATTGACATCTTTTCTGCAGTTTATAGTTTTACATAGTTACCTTATTTCAGGGAGTTTCATTATAATTTCTGACTGTTTTAAGAATCCCCCTGAATTTTATAAATGAATTGTGAAATGGTGTATTTTGAGATTTGAGAAATATGAATATAGGCAGAAATAGTAAAGTGTATAAGAAGTTCAGGACTCATTTAATAGGCATTCAACTCATTTTTATTTAGCCTTCTATATACATGGCACTTTCCAGGCATAAGTAAAGTGAAGAGAAAAAAAGATGAATAAATGAGAACTTACTTCCAACTATCTACTTGGAACAGATAGTTAAAAGGAAATGCTTCCTGGGAGCCTTATATACATTATCTCATTTGATCTTGCAACAGCTTTGAGAGGTATGCAATTGTGGATAAAATGGGTCTCTCGATTTTACAAGGAAGGAAAGTCAGACTCAATGAAACCAATTGCCTATGGTCAGATAGTACTTGAGCCCCCTCCCAAAGCGTAAGTAGAATTTGGGTAAGAAGTCTCCCATGTTGTAAGAAGTGTGAATGAAGGCATAGACATGGATGAACAAAGGAATTTCCATTTGATTCACAAGGAAATAGAGTAGGAAGAATCCTTCTCAGGAACAAATTGAAATGTTATTTCTTTTTGAAGCAAGGTAGTTGAGTAAAGTGTTTCATATATGTAGGCTCTTTTGCCAAATCCCAGTTTACTAACTCTTAGAGTAACATGGATATTTTACCTTTTAAAACTTCTATCCAGATAGAACATTAACAATATGTTTTTGTCTTATCATGACAGATGTTAAGTGACAAATATTATAATTGTAACCCCTGGAAAAAGACTCCCCGACTCCTAGTATTCCATGAACTGTGTACGATCTTGATGGCTGATGCCAGGAAGGTCACTACCTCTTTTTGGCTTATTGCTTCCACCTGCAATTTACTCTGGGAACATTGCCAGTTTGACTCATGTCTAGGTTTCAACAAAGGTAGATGAATGGATGTGCTCAGCTTCTGTACAAGCATTCAAAATAACAAACATATGAACGGGGTTCAGCATTTATTTCTTCCCACAGAAGATGCCAAATACTCACAGGAGTCCATAAATAGACATTGAAAACATATAAGACACTCAGTGGAATCACAGGAGTCCATAAAAAAAATAGAGAAAACACATAAAGCATTCATATGGTAGATAAACTCCCTGTGGAAAGGGAAGCAATTTGGGTTACAAGTGGGGCAACCCTTTGACCTTACCTAATGATTTCTACTTCCCCACAGGTTCATTGTGCCCCTTATGGTTTTGAATTTTTTCAGAAGGTAAATATACTTTGGGATTGATGAACAGTTCCCATTTGATCTAGGGCGATCTGAAACTCGTAATAATGTATGTGTAGAGGTTGGGGGGAAGGGAAAAGAATTACTAAAATACTGATATCTTGCTGCCCCATGGTATGTCTTTAATTCTTAGTGTTTCTCTAGCAGTACAGGACCTTGTGGGTATTCTTTTTTTTCATCTTAGTGGAATACTTCTCATGGAATTCTTCTTTTCTTTAGAAGGTCTCTGAACTTTTGATCAATGGAGTTACTTGCAGGACATTCACCAAAACTGGTCCAGCCCAAGAAATCTCCCTTCTTTAATAAGAGGAATAGATTCCATGATTGCACTGTGTAGGAAGTACCCCACCCCTGTACATTGGAGGCTAGTGTTCTGAAAAATTATCCAAGAATTTCTCTCTTGAGCCAAATAAACAAGAATGTAACCCTTCTCCATTTACTTCTATCATAGCCCCAACTACTTTCATTTCTGGCTTGGGGAAAGTCCATTAAAAAAAAATCTCTTGGGGCAAATGGGAAAGAAACCTGTAGGCCAGTACTTGTAAGCTCCATTTGCTCCTATCCCCGTTATCATTACTAATTCCTGGGATGATAAAACTGTGCATGTATAAGGGCCCCCAACTGCAATCTGTCCCCTCCAGAATACAAGTCTGCTTTGCTCTAGTCTCATCAGTTTTCTGAATAGGGAAAAGAAAAAAAAGAAAAAAAAATGGCAAAAGGGCCGAGCAGGTTTATTAGGTCATAAAGCCAGTGAGAAAGGCAGCTCCTTACACCAGGGCCTCACCTCCTAAGTCCCAGTCAACCAATACCCCACTTCAGTGTATAGTTTATTTACTGTCCATGAGCCTTGAGATTTTAAGTGAAGATTGATATAAGAAAAAACTTTTTTTTTAGCTATCAAAATACCCTAAAAATGGGGGGAAAGTAGATTCTCCCTCATTGGAGTCTTCCATGCCTGTACCTGGTGGATCAATAAGCTTGAGTGACTATTCAGGATAAAACACATACTTCCCTATTTGGTATTTGGGACTGCCTTTCACAAATTGGCTCCAGCTTACTTTTCCCCTTACAATATAATGTATTAATATAATATAATATAATAATATAATGTAACATTATATAATATAATATAATATAATATAATATAATATAATATAATATAATATAATATAATATAACATAATAATATATATTGATATATTGTAATATAATATATTATTCCCCTTCATTCACTCTGTAGTCCAACCAAACTAGCCTTCTTTCTATTCCACACATGACATTCCATCTCAAGTCTCCATGCCTTTTTCCTCTAGTTCTTTGTCACGATAAAAATTATTGCTATAAACATCTTTTTGCATTTGTAGATATTTCCCCTTGGTCTTGGATCTTTCGTCACTAAGATGAAAAAGAAATACTTAGAATATACCCAGTAGTGATATTCCTGAGTCAAAATGTGCATACTGTTTAGTGGCTTTGGGATTTATTTCCTAAATTGTTTTGCAAAATGGTTGGCTCAATTCACAGCTCCAGCAACAGTGGATTAATGTGCCTGACCATCCTTAATACCTCTAACAATTGTCATTTTCTCTTTTAGCCATCTATTGTTTTTAATTAGATGAATGTAAGGTAGAAAATCTGTGTTTTAACTAGAACTTTTTTGTGACTTGGATTTATTCATATACTTGTTTATAGCTTGAATTTCTTTTTTCAATAACTGCCTGTTCATATCCTTTGACTATTTATTTACTGGGGAATGACTCATAAATTCTCTATATATCTTACATATATGATCTTTATCAGAGAAATTTCAGCAAAAATGTTTTCTCAGTTCAGTTTCTCTTCTCATTTTGACTATGGAATGAAGGTAAGGGAAAGTAAAGTAAGGGTAAGGAGTACGTATATGTGTATGATGCCCATATACATGATATGGGTCCATATGGATCTGTCTGCATATGACTCATGAGGAATCTTTTCCACCCAGCCTTCTCCAAGAGAAAATTTGATTCCTGCCAAGAGGGGATAGGAGATTGGAATCAGAATCTGGCCACTGAAATAATAATAGGATAGAAATATCTGTTGTTGTTGTTGTTATTGTGTAGTCATTTCAGTTGTGTCTTACTCTTTGTGGGCCTATTTGGGATTTTCTGGGCAAAGATACTGAAGTGCTTTGTTATTTTGTTCTCCAGCTCATTTTACAGATAACAAAAGTGAGACAAACAGGGTTAAGTGACTTGCCCAGGGACACATAGCTAGTAAGTGTCTGAGGCTATATTTGAATTCAGGTCTTCTTGACTCCAGGCCTGGCTTTCTACTTATTGTTCCACCTAGATGAAGAAATATATATCTTCCCCCAATATTGTTAGTCTAAGGAAAATAATTGTTAAATTCAAGATGAGTTCCTGATTATTTTCCCTAAATAAAGAAGAATGTCTCAGCTATATATCCAAGGCTTGGCTCCCTTCCCACCAAATGCTAGTTCCACAATGAATACACACATAGCAAATAGCAATGTATAACAAACAGAAATCAGATAAATTATACTAATAAGAATATATAGGGGCAGCTAGGTGGCACAGTGGATGGAGCACCAGCCCTAGATTTAGGAGGGCTGGAGTTCAAATCTAGCCTCAGCCACATAATGCTTACTAGCTGTGTGACCCTGGGCAAATCACTTAATCCCCATTGAAACCCCCCCCAAAAAAAGAAAAGAAAAATAATATATAAGGAACAAAACAGAGAGAGAGAGAGAGGGAGAGAGAAAGAGTAAGCTTGGGATAGGGACAAGACTGAAGTGCTCTACCTGTTGGCTTCTTCCCACAGTCTTTCTCCCTCCCTTCAGGAACCAGATGAGAGTCTGGAACCATGTGTCTTCTTTTTTTGAATCTGGAAGCCAAAAGACTAGAATCTCTCTTCTACTAAGCTCAGAGGTTGGAGGAAACCCAGAAAGGCTTCCTGCAGGAAATGAGATTTCCTTCCTTGAATTGGAGATTCTTAAATTGAATTGAGATTCTTCTACCAGTTTGTTTACTCTCCTAAAATATTTCACAAGATTTTTGACCTGGAATGAATCTTGAGAAAATTCAAGTTGGAGCTAATCTGAAGGTAGCTCAAGAAGCTGACTAGGAATGACTCGAATTATAATTGTGGGGAAAGTAACAAAGTATGTAATAAAATAATTGATTGAAGAAGTAGTGATTATTTAGCTTGGAAAAAAGGCTAAGCAGGAACATGGCAACTGTGTTAAAACATCTGGATAACTGTCCTTCAAGGAGTCTTTAGAGATAGAGTATTGTAAGTGGAGAGACCACAGGGAGTTCAGGTAGGGGACCAAAGTTTGATTCCCAGGTCTGACACTAAATGGCTATATGACCCTGGGCAAGTGCCTTCACTTGTTGGAGACTCAATTTACTTATCTGTAAAATAGGGATAACAGATATATACCACACAGTGTTGTGGGATTTTAAAAAAATGCTTTGCAAAACCACAAAGCATTGTGTAAATTCTGGTACCTAGGGCAATTTCCTAGTAGATCCCCTGCTTCAACACAGAAATATATCAACAACAATCAATCAGTCATCCTTTATTAAGCATCTATACTACCATGTGCTAGGCTCTGGAGAACAAAACCAAAAACGAAACATTCTCTGCTCTCAAAGAGCTAAATTCTATGTGGAGAGAGAGACTGTATTCCCATCAATATAAAATAAATACAAGACAGTTTAGGGAAGAATGGTCCTAGAAGCTGGGGAAATCAGGAAAAGCTTCAAGAAGAAGATGATACTTAAGCTGAGCTTTGATGAAAACTAGGTATTCTAAGAGGTGTAGCTGTGGAGTGAGAGCATTCCAGGCACTTCAGACAGTGCAAAGGTCAGGAGATGAGAGAGCAAGGCTAGGGTGTAAAGAACAAGAAGTGAGTACAAGGGCTCTTACCTTTATCAAGACAGCGGAAATCAATATGATTTAAAACCACATGTATATATTTTTAAAAGCGAGCTCTGGGCAATTTCACGGATTGGTTGCTTTTTTTTTTATGTTAACACTTGTTAGAATGCTTGGATTCCTCCTTAAGAAGCAACAGTAGGATCACTCCGCCTTTTTCAGAGGCGGGTTGCTTCTAGTCCTCTTGTCGGTCTGTGATGGGCTAAAGGATGGAAAGACCAGGAAAGGTTGTGTCTTTTTTTTTTTTTTTTTAAGCACCGAGACTCCGCCCAGACTGACCCCCGGTAGCAAAAGGAGAGGCGGGCGCGCAGGCCAGCTGGCTCTGAAGCCCAGGCGCTCCTCCAAGGAATTTGGCCTCACTAAGAAGAAGGGGGCAGGGTAGGCGAGGGGGAGGATCAGAGTGCAGGAGAGCGGGAGAAACGTGCGGGCAGGCCCTAGGCTCCAGCAGCGGCTGCGGCTGCCCCACCCCCCGGAGAACCTGGAGGAAGACTGGAGGAGAAGGAGAAGAAGGAGGAGGAGGAGGAGGACAATGTGGACCCCGCTCCAGAATTCCGTGGAGGTGGCGTTGCGCAGGAACCCTCACCGCCTGTGTGCGGGGACCCTGGGGGTGGCGGTCAGCCTCTTCCTGCTCGGCTTTCTTTTCGGTAGGCGCCCGCAGGCAGAACGCTTCCAAGGCTGGGCTGCAGGTCCTGTTTCCCCCATCATTCCGCGGGATTGCCCGGTTAGCTCACCCTCTTCCTCAAACCCTGGGAAGCGGAGTAGGGGAAAGGGTTAGCTAGGGATGTGAAATGGAGAGCCAGCTCAAGGGTTACACTGGGGCAGTTGTAGGCTTGCATCTTTCCTCCCCTCCTTGCCCCTCAAAGGGAATTCTTGCATCCGTAAACTCTCTCGAACTACTGTTGTCAAAGAATTAGTAATTACACCCGGCTGGGCTGTGAGGTGCTTCTTCTGGGGGGCGGGGTCTTAGTGGGAGAGAGTCAGAGTGCCTCAATTTCGATCCTAGCTCAGACCACCTGTGTGATTTGGGGCATGCCATTTCACCATCCTGGGCCTTGGCTGCGGATCATACGGAAGCCGGCCCATTCTATCTGAGTCTGTGATTTCACGCCTTTCACCCCTGCAATCCACAGGGAGCTCCCCTCGGTTTTAGCACCTGTGAGTGCGAGGCCCAGCCTGCTTTTTAGGAATACCTAGGGGAGATGCCATACGTAGGGAGCGCACACACGGAAAGGCCCTTTTTGCCTTCACTGATACTCTTGTTAGCGGCATTATTCCGGGGTTATGAAAATGTGTGCTTGGCAGCTTGCTTGCTTGTATGCTTTGTACTAGTAGCACTCCTTCAGGTCCTTGCAGACTTTTGTCAAATCTCTTTAAACCAGTTTTCCTCATTGGGAGTAAAGAGAGCTCATATGGAACTGCAGGAATTTTTCCTGACCTTTAGGAGCCATTAGTGCTTCTTTGTTGAAGGTACTTACTGTTGAGTAAAAATACCAAAATTCCAAAGTACCTCTCTTTTTCTCCTGGGATATCTTACAAGCTGTGACTCAAAATTGCAGACTTTCAGAGCCATAGAATGTTAACTCTGGAAGGGCCCTTGCAGATAAATGCAGTGGTGGACTTTAGTCACAGAAAGATCCAAGTTCATATTCCACCACCTACAGTTACTAGCTTTGTGGCTGTGGTCAAGTTGCATGTCTTCTCTGAGCCTTAGCTTCTTCACCTGCAAAGTAAGATTAATAACTACCTGTAATACCCATTCCACAAGACTGTATGAAGCCTGGGTAAGCTGGCATATGCAAAGAGAAGTGCCGTATAAATGTCACATTATCATTATCTAGTTCAGTACCCTCATGTACATCTTAAGTCTGAGATAGGCCAGTGTGATGGTTTGATTAACACCTAATACAGTGCCTTGTACACAGCAGATGCCTAATTAATGGTTGTTGAATAGAATTGCATTGAATTGACTTCAATTTAGAGTGAACCAAGGTAGACCCAGGGGAACACAGTCTGGGTCTGAAGCATGAGCTCCATTCCTTCAGCCCTCCACCTGCCTTACTGTAACAGTGAGGTCTGCAGTATTTTCTAATGTCATAATCTCTTGATTCCCCAATTGCAGATAAGGTTTTAAATATAAATTCTTGCCAGGATAACAAATGCAAATTCTTGCTAAGATATGAGAAATAGCCCCCCCCCCGAAAAAATGGTAATCATATTGTTATTTGAAAGCAAATTTAGCCAAATTGGTTTAGGATAGAGACACAATTCAGAAAATGAGAGGTTGCTCACCCCTCTAGTAGAAATCAGTCACAGTCAATAAGCATTGATTATTAAGCCTACTATGTACTATAAGCACTGTGCTAAGCATTTGGGATGCAAATACAGCACATGAAATAGAACATTAGATCTCCAATTTAGACCATGTCCTGATTTTTCTACTAAATATCTGTGTGATTAGTCATTGGTAACTGTTGAGTCATCTGTTTCTCCTTCTTTGAGCCTCAGTTTCCCCATCTGTAAAACAGAATGTTAGAAAACATGATCTCTGAATTCTAAATCCTTTCAGCCCTAAATCCTAAGATTTAGAATTGGCCCAGTTCATGATGAATAAAATACCTATTTGAGCCAGAAGAGATTTAGTTTAAGATTGAGCTCTGCTCCTGTATCCCTTTCTGTAATCTTTGTGTGCTAAAATTATGAGCTTATCAGAATTCTTTTAGCTGAGAGGTTTGATTAGAGGTTAATTGACAGGTGGTACTGTACAAATGCATTATGTAGCTCCAGGCTAGAGTAGCAGCCTAGTCAGCATATCTATCTAAAAGTGCTTATTGACATTGAATAGAACTTTGAACAGTTCTATTGAACAGATCAGTTGTACAATCTTAGCCATATTTCATAGCCAATTGTTTACAGAATTCAAAGTTGTTTCTTTGAGGAGAATAATACTTACTAAAAGTTTCAATAAAGCAATTATTCTCTAGATAATCTAATGATGAACTAATATGTGATTTCTTTTCATATATTTTAATTAAAAGTAAAAATAAATGTATTGCAAATATCATACAATGTTTGGGGAAAATTAGAATAATAAAGTAATATAATTCATTTTACTGAATAAGTTAGCCAATGGCAAAATTAAAAAGAACTTTCATCTCTTCTTTCCTCCCCCTCCTCCACCTCTCCTTTTGGTGCTTTTCTGTTTCTTTCCTCACTTTGGCATATGGTGTTCTTGAACTGCCCTGGGCATACCGCATGGGTACCCCAAACAGACTTCCCCATTCTTGGGGATTTTACAGCCTAATAGCCATACACAGGCAACCCCCTACCAGAGCCTATCTGATGCCATTTATCCTATCCTCAGTTTTTTGGTGTTGGCTAATCTGATAGTTTAATCTGTGCTAATTTCACTTTTTTGAACCTCACTTGAAAAATAAGGATGCTAATACTGCTACTTCTTAGCCTCTTGGTATCATGTAGAAAGGGCTTGGTAAGCCTTAAAGGGCTTAGCTAAGCAAGCCTATATCAAAGAATAAGTTAATTGCAACTATTTTTTACCTCATGAACTGCCTTTAGCTCGGCTCTTCTCAAGAAATAATAACTCCATAGGAGTTAATCTGAGTGCCCTCACTCCATTGATATCAACAGAATTCAGTAACTACCCAGGGATGAGACTCCTTATGCAAATTCCTGCCCCAAACTTATCCCATGGGAGATACCTAGTAAACACAGTTGTGTTTATTGTAGCATTATTCTGTTTCACCAGCATTCTAACTGGAACTTTGAAAGTAATAACTGAAAGAGCCTATTCTATTAGTTCTGCTTTAACTGAGAGGCATGGTGGCTGAGTGAATAGATAGCTACCTTCAGAGCTAGAAAGACCTAGGATCAGGTCCAGCCTCTTACTCATACTGGATCTAAGTGATCCTGACCAAGTCGAAGCATTTCCATGTCTGGGAGTTCCCTACATTAATAAAACTTCTGCTACAGTCCCTATCTCCTACTTTGCCTACCCAGCATGCTTCTCTTCTGGGAGAGAGAAGAAAATAAATTACATTTTGGGCATGCTAAGTCTGAACTGCCCACAGAACCTCAGATTGGAGCTGTTCAATAGCTAGCAGTGGAGATCAGGAGAGAGACTGGGTCTGAATATATAGATCTGGGAATAATTTTCATAGAGAAAATAAACCCATGGGAAGAGATGAGATGACCAAGAGAGGATATATAAAGAAAAAAGGATCCAGGAAGAGCCATTCCACTTCTTATTTTTCAACCTCCCTCCATTCTCCTTTCTCTCCTCCATCCTCCCTATTTTAACATTCATTTTTTAAAATTTTGATTTCCAAATTATTTCCTTCCCTTTGGCCTTACCCCCACTCATTGAGAAGGAAAGCAGTATGATGTCAATTATACAAGTGAAGTAATGAAAAACATATTAAGGAGCTTACCTTTAATTTCATTCAGAAAGGAATTATTGTCTTGTGGCTTAGTGGGTGTGCTAGAGGAGAATCTATGGTGTAATGGAAAGGGCAACAGACTAAATTAGAAAAAACTGAATTTCACTTCTAACTCACCTTTAATTGTTTTACCTTGGGTAAGCCCCTTAACCTTTTCTCTCTCTTTTTCTCTGTGTATGTATCAATTTCTTCATTCCTAAAAGGCAGTTGTGCTATATTATTTCATTTGTTCATTCAATAAGTATTTAGTACATACCTTCTCTGGGCCAGGTATCATTTTACCATTGACTTGTGGTGAAATAATGTATTTAAAAATGTTTGTAACTGTAAAATACCATATAAATTGAGGTATAATGGTTGCACAATCTGTCTTCACCTGTGTGGTTACTGGGCCCTTTTGATAAATGACAATTAAAATATCTCTCCTCCCCTCCCACCTGGCCATTGATCATCATCACTACCAGAAATACCATCACCAGGATCAGTTTGCTAAACTATTATAAAATTCCATTTGAAAGGTCAGTGGTTCATATCTTGCCCAATTTCCACCCCAAACATTGCCTGGAGCACAGAGATCTTGTCTTTGTGGCCTCCTTATTCAGCTCCACCCTCACAATACCTTTGTTTCCTCAGATTTTAGATACTTGTATCTATAGATAATTTATACAGACTTTGAAATGAGCTCAGAATGCTTACTGGAGAGTTGTTGTATTGATCAGATAATGTACCTCTCTGGGGACTAGGTGTTCAAAACCTGATTCTTTTGAGTCTTCTTTTCAAATATCTAAATAACTGTATCTATTTTTCTATACCTAATAAAAAATGGAGAAAGGGAAGAGAGGCAAAATCCTTCCAGTGTGAGCTTCTGGGGGTCTCTTTGGTAATAGCCTATATTTCTTTTCTTATTTTATTTTTAAGAAAAGGAAGAATAATAAAGTTGCTGATACTTTGTGAGCAAATACTTATGCTTTATGAACAACCTTGAAAAAAATCTAATATTTTAGAAATATTTGAATTTTAAAAAAATTCTGTATATTAGCTGTCACTTCTTATGGTACCATTTAATTTTTTTAAAATTTATTTTATTCTGAACTTGAGAAATCAAACAAGCATTTCCATACCATAGTATAATAGAAAAAAATGATTGTACATGAAGCTGCAAATTCATTATGTACAACTTGCTATGCCTTTTAGATATATTATAAAGTCATCATGTAACTTTTTTCCCCTTTTTTTCCTCTTCCCCACCCTAAAGATGGCTACCATTATACATATATATGTAAAACCATTCTATACATACTTCTATTTATCAGTTCTTTCTCTGGATGCAGATAGCATCTTTCTTCATATGTCCTTTGTAGTTAATTTGGTTATTTATAATAGTCAAAATGCCTTCATCACTCAAAGTTGTTTGTTGTTGTTGTTGTTGTTTTGTTTTTTGGGGGGTTTTTTTGGGTGAGGCAATTAGGGTTAAGTGACTTGCCCAGGGTCACACAGCTAGTTAAGTATCAAGTGTCTGGTCTGAGACCTGATTTGAATTCAGTTCCTCCTGACTCCAGGGCCGGTGTTCTATCCACTGCACCACCTAGCTGCCCCCAAAATTGTTCTTAAAATAATATTAAAATAATACCTTTGACCCAGAAATACCACTATGAGGTCTGTTTCCCAAGATGATTAGGGAAAAAGCAAAAGAACCTATATTTTCTAAAATATTTATAGCAGCTCTTTTTGTGGTGGTAAAGGACTGGAAATTGTAGGGATGCTTGTCAGTTGGGGAATGGCTGAAGAAGTTGTGTTATATGCTTGTAATGGAATACTGCTATGGTAGAAGAAATTATGAGCTCAATGATGTTAGAAAAACATGGATAGACTTGCATGAAATAATGAAGAATGAAATTAGCAGAACCAAGAGAACAGTGTATATAGTAACAGCAATATTGTTTCATGGTAACATTTTCTACTTGCTTCATACAACATTGGATTTGGAGCCTGAAGACCTGGGTATCAGTCCACATTCATTCACTTATTGCACTGATGTTGAGCAAGTCACTCAACATCTCTGAGCCTGTTTCTTCCTCTGTACATTATTAATGGTCATTGAAATCATTTTTTTAATCTTTCATTGTTCTTAGCTCCCTCTAAAGAACTTTAAGGATTTTCTTTTTTTTCCCCCCCTCAGATTATGCTTGAATTTTTAAAAATGCGTTTTTCTTGGTGGGGATGGGAGGTGGGTTGGGGGGAAGGTTAATCATGATCATATTTAGCTTTAGAAATGTTAACTAACATCCTCAAGACAATTCTTTGAGTTGTATCATTGTTTGTTATATTAGTCAGAGGGCAGCTGATGTCATGACAGTTGCCTAAGTCTAAGTTGACAAATCATAACAAGGGGGAATAAGAATCTTTATGGCATTTAGCCTAGTTGCTTTTCAGTTTGATGTGTTCAATTCCAGTATTTAAGTGACGCTTTAGTACCAGGTAACTAATTCTGCTTGTTTCCCTTCTGACTATAAAAGCAGAACTTTCTGTCAAATGTGTTATAAAGGGAGCTTATAGCCTGGTGATATATGGCAGTCTTTTGTTCAGTGGGTGTTTTGAAGCTTAGCTATTATTACATGATTTTCTTTTGAAGCGTAGGAGTCTTTTTTACAAATAAGTTTCTCTTAACACCATAAGACAATTGAAATGTACTTTATTTTGGTAGAATGGAGAATCCACAGTTTCCTTATCTTTCTAGTTTTGTTTTTGGCCATCTTAATCAATTTGTTATACACACTTTGTTCTCCATCCCCTTCCTCTGATATGTTAAATTCCGCTTGTCAGAATCCTCAAACACATTTCTTCATCTCTTATATTCTTATACACAGCAGATAAGATACTGGACCTATAATTTCATTGTTGAGGAAACTCCCTTTCCCAATGGAGGACAATACCTTCTATACAACTTAGAAGATTAGACAGTTGCCAGTAGGACAAATAACTAGCAAACTCCTTATTTAGTAATGAAACATATGTTTATGAAGCTTATTGGCCAAAGAATTTTAGATTTAGAAAGTAGAAATAGACAATGCCGCTTCTTTCTTCACCATGCCCAGTGTCTCTCCCAAGGGCAACATCATCCCTTCTCTGGCTCTTTTTCTTACCCAACAATCTGAGGTCCCCTGGGAACTCACATATCTTTTCACTATAGCATGAGAAGTTGACCATACATGCACAACATTCGCCCAAGAGAAGGCTTCCTTTCACTTAGCAAATTTTTCCTAAACCAAAGCAACCATGAATGTTCCATTGCCCACTGAAAAGACATACTTCCTTCTCCATGTAAATTCATTTCAGGGGCATCCTTTCCCCCAATCTGAAGATATACTACCCTGAATTCTGGTGCTACAGTCTTAGACCCTCTCCCCTGCTGCCTATATCCCATTCTCTTGAAGATTTCTCCCTCTACTTCCAATAGTCAATAACAATTTATTAAATGTCTGCTATGTGCTAGGTACTCTGCTAAGCACTGGATTAGATTATAGGAATCATCAAACCATTACCATTCATTTGCAGATTTAGTAAATGGTACATTACTAGAAAAATTCTTTCTCTCTCCTTTCCCTTCCCTTATGCCACCTCCTACTCAGCTATTCCTTCCTATAAAAGACATTGATTCATCTTCATGATTTATTCCCCTACTCATAATTGAAAAAGACCGTTCTGTTCTCCTCTGATTTTAATGGGCATTCCTTTTATCTTTCTTGTACTATGGGGTCCAAAGATAGAAATTACTTCAGAGGGCTTAGTGTCCAATGCCAAGGGAAGGTGAATTGGAATAAAAATACTTAGACTTGCTTCATATTCTTCCACTTTATACATTCTATTTCCCACAAAAGTCTTAGACGACCTTTGAACCCCAACATCCATCTCTTCCCTCCATGCATTGACATAAGCTATATCTTATGCTTACAATATATTCCTTGCTCATCGCCACCTCTCAGAATCTTTGCCTTTCTCAAAGGCTCCCCTCAGTGACCACCTCCTCTGTAAAGCCTTTTTTGAAATGTCCACTTGTTATTGTTTTCTCCCTACTCAGTTTTTCTTATTCTGTACTTATTTGGGTACATGTTGTATTTCTCCTCTTCCCTCCTTCAACCATGTAAACTCATTGTAGGTTAGGATTGTTTTGTTTTTGTCTGTTTAATTCCAGCATCTAGCACATATACATTAGTCAGTTATTTGTTTATTGAATTCCGATGAAATTCATCAGAGGTTATATGTCATAATGAATAAATAGATTCACCAAAAAATATCAAAGAACATGAGATGCGCCTTGAAGAAATCATGTAATCTACCAATCTATTTTAGAATTAAGGAAAATGAATACCATAAAGGTAGTGTGATTTTTTTTTCCAAGGTCATATAGCTAGTAACAGAGCATATATTCTTTTCAGTTCACCACTTTGGGGAGAATGGTATAAGTGGATTTGAATTTTTTTTTCACCTGACTTTAACCATGGTTCTACTACTTATTACTTGTGCAACGAGGTACAAATCAATTGCCCTTTTTGGGTTTCAGTTTTTTCATCTATAAAATAAAGGGATTGAACTAGATAATCTCTGGAGTTCCTTAAAAATCTGTATGTTCTTTGATCCTATTGCTTTTTTTTTACATAGATTTCCGAAAATGGTATTTCAGAAGAGGTCAGTTAGCCAAAATATTTATTGAGTATATATTCTGTGTTTCTGGAACTGTATGTATAGATAAAGCTAGGTAGCCCAGTAGAGAAGAGTGCTGGATTTGAAGTAAGGAAGACCTGAGTTCAAATCCCACCTCAGATACTTGCTAACTGTGTAACATTAGGCAAATCATTTACCTTCTCTCAGGCTAAATTTCCTTATCTATAAAATAGGGTAATAATAATACCTACCTCTCAGGGTTGTTGAGGATCAAATAAGATAAAGTAGTGCTTCACAAACCTTAAAGATAGCTATTATTTATATTATCACTATTTTATGGGCAAAGTGTAGGGTTAGAGAGGATAGAAAGACATATAAGACTTGGGCCCTGCTTTTGAAGAATCTACCATCCTGGAGAGGAGACAAAAAAGAAGCAATAAGGGAACTGTACAAGATAACATTGAATTGAATTGATCATAGGGTTTTCTTTTTCCTTTGAAATTCTGCCTCAGTTTGATGTATATTCAGTAAATTAATCATTGAATTAATATGAAAAGGGCTAAACCGTGGGTTTCCATTGTAAATATAGTTAAGACTTGAGAGAATGGGAGAGACTAATGGAGCTCACATAGCACACAGTGACATAAGTTTTCTGAGAGATTTACTTAAGCTGGCATCGTGTGTAGGTGCCATGAACATAAGAGGACTTACGTGTTTTTGCTAATGATGAAGTTGCTTATTTATTAGCAAGTGAAACATTTTCATGTTCAGTCCCCATGATGACCTTTGGTTGCTTCAAAGGGCTTTTTTGTATTCATCATATTCAAGGTTTCTTAACTTTTTTGGGGGGGGTTGTTGAGGCAGTGGGGTGAAGTGACTTGCGTAGGGCCACAGCTAGTAATGTCAAGTGTCTGAGGTCAGATCTGAACTCCAATCTTCCAGAATTCAGGGCTGGTGCTTTATCCACTGTGCCACCTAGCTACCCCTTAAACCTAATTTCTGTCAGACTGTTTTTCTGGAATTCTGCCAGTAAGAAAAAATAAACTTGGAATGTAATCAATACACATCTAATAAATACATATATAAAAAAGGTATGGAAGAAAAGACAAAAGTCCTGGTTTTACCAGTTGTCTGAC
The DNA here is from genome assembly GCF_003287225.1 of Phascolarctos cinereus. NCBI lineage: Eukaryota > Metazoa > Chordata > Mammalia > Diprotodontia > Phascolarctidae > Phascolarctos > Phascolarctos cinereus. The sequence continues at coordinate 334,304,402 of NW_027556098.1, forward strand.
TTTTGGCAAACACTCTACTTTTATCTTCCCCTCTGTGAAACTGAATAATAATGCATGGTCTACTTCACCGGGTTGTTTTGAGGATCAAATCAGAAAATCATAGAGAGTTGGAAGAGGCCTCAGAGACAAACCATTATTTATTGGATAAATCTCATCTAAAAACCCTCTCAACTAATGGTCATCCAGTCTTGAAGGCATATTATGGAGTACTCACTGTATGTAGAGCAACCTATAACATTTTTAGACAACTGTATTGTTAGGAAATTCTCCTTATGTTGAGCTAATATCAGACCTCTGTGAGAAATGATTATTAGTTACTAATATCTTGGAAAGATTCTGAGGCTCTCCCCTTTTTCTAAATTCCTCTTTTTAAAAAGTTTCCTTTTCTTGAAGGACCGTCACTGATAATGAAATTGCATTGACTCTCCTAGATCTTGGTCAGACCACACCCAACCTTGCAATGAATTTAATCTAAGGTGAGGAAGCCCTTTTTGTTCTATTCAAGCTTGGGTGGAGACAGGTCCTTTTGTCTAGATTGCCAAAAGAGGAGTGTGGAAATCCTTTTGGTGCCAAAGGAGGGGGTGGTGGTTCTGAGTAGAGATAATTTCTCCTTCCTGGGGTCACTCTCTGCCCCACCCACCCACCCAATTGAAAATGGTATGCATTCTTTGAATTGATAGCCTAAAGCTATGGGTGGTCTGGTATTGAGAAACTTTCCCTATCGAGATACTCAGCCCTTCTTTTTAATATGGCTCACCCCCAAACACATTAACCAATTAGATTTGATTGCTCTTTGATGGACCACCTACTGTTTTAAAGGGTATGTAAACTGCAGACATAATTGTCTTTGGTCTGAGAGATGGCCAAATGACCATTCTTTTATTTAACCTACTGGCCTTATTAATAAAATGATTAAATTACCCATAAACTGTTTCTCGAACCTTTTTAAATGTTACACCTCCAATAATTTCTATATCATTTTATATCATCTGAAATTTTGATTACATATGTATTCTCTTATCCAGGTCAATGATTGAAAAAAATGTTGGAAAAATAAAAATACTTGCAAGTATTCCAATTGAAGTCACATTGTAGGTTACTGTCTTCTACCATTAGTTTCAAATTTCATCACTCTAATTTCTCATATGAAAAAAATACCTTGAAAGTCAATAGGGATTCCATTTGGAAATGAGAGACTCTGGGTAAAATGGAAAAGGCTAAGGCACTGACAGATCTTCAAGACAAGAAGCGCTTTGTATTCTCTGACATTCCTTCCAACTCTAATTTAATGATAAAAGAAATACCAAATCAGTGGAGTACAAATGTGCTGACTGAGGATTTCATTTTTCATTGATAGCTTGCCCCCAAAGCACCAGAAGATCTGTTGAATTTTAAGTCAGTTTGTTCCTCCAGTATCATCTATAAATGCTGTTGTGATGATCTCACTTGGTTGGGCCTCCATTTTTTCTTTCACTTCTTCTGTTCTCTATCTAGCTTGTAAGGCAATACAGCATATCCTTCTGTCATTCTCTAAAGCTTTTCAAATTAGATCATATTTTATTTCTGCCATATTTTAAGACATCTGCGATGGTGTCTACTGAAGAGGTGCAAGGTCATCAAAATGTTGAAGTGCAAGGTGTGTGGCATGGTGTCTCGAATTTGCTCAGGCTATCTCTAAATCAAGTAAAGGCATTTGTTCTAGATAACACACAGTGTTAAGTGACTTGCCTAGGATCACACAGCTAGTAAGTGTCTAGTGTCTGAGACTGGATTTGAACTCTGGTCCTCCTTACTCCAAGGCTGCAGTTCTATCCACTGAGCCATCTAGCTGCCCTGAAGCTAGGTATTCTTACAGAGGTATGCCCAGTGCCTTGGGCAGAGAGATGAGGTAATCAGAGACAGAAGGGTGAGGTAATCAGGGGCACTGTAGGCTAGAGGGCTCAGAGTTTTATGCATTCTAGGCACAGCATTATTCCATTGTTCAGCCCATTTGCCCAGGGCAGATTTTTTTTTTTAGTTTTTTAGTTTTGTACTTCATTGAACAGGCTATTTAAATTTCATTAACTCATTGACCAGTCTATTTGAATCTTGTTGTCTCCAGAAAGGCTTCAGCTAATCTCATCGTTTATAATATGGACTATACTAAAACCATGTTATGTATGGCAAGCTCATTATAATTTTAGATCAGATATTGCCTGTCAGAGATATAGACTCCCTTGAAAAAAATTAAAGACAAATGCCCTTTAAAATGTTTCAATAATGTGTGAATAAAGTTATATTGTGAATATTTTATGAATTATTAAATAATGAGGTATGGCAACTAGATAGTGAGGGAATTCTAATTTTTCATTTATTACAGCTTTCCAACACCAAAAGAATGATTTAATGAGGATTTCTGAAAATTTTGAATAGAGAACAGCCTAGCCAATATTGCCACCTTGGAGATCTGACTTACTGCTGCACTCTGCTTATCACATTTTAGTCTGTACACCCATCTGACAAACCAGTTATAGCTGAAATTCAGTCTAAATTGTAGAAGACAGAAACACAAGAGAAAAATTCACTGTCTCCAAAAGAAACAATCAGACATGAGAAATCTGTCCTGCACATTCCATAAATGTTGCTTTTTAAATTTTATTCCTTTTAGCTGTTTTACTTTGTAAGATGTAAAGAAGTTGGATCACATTTAAATGGCTGCGCTGCCCCCTTTAAAGTCCAAAGAAAACCAAAGGATTGACAAGGCATGTAGGTCCTACTGTGCTGCCTCCCCATCTTCCTTTCTGGCTAGTTTTGGTCCTGGGGCATCAAAAAGGCTTGCATATTGGGAAAGAAGAACCTGAGCAGAATTACAGTCAAGTTGTTTAATAAAGTAAAATGCAAAACTGTACCAAGGTCCTGGAAAGCTGTAAATGCAATTAATCACCGTACCTTTTCTTGTTCAAATAATTTTAATTATTGGAATGCACATTTTAAAACTGCAAATTATAAAGGTTTGAAATCTGTTTTTAAAAAAAAAATTTGAAAAGAGAAATTCTACTACAGAATGGCTCTCTTGATAGAAGGATTATTTGGAAATTCAAATAATGTAGATTTAGACTTTTTTCTGCATGACCCAAAAAAGTATTTATTAATGAATCAATCAATAATCATCAAGGATGTTAGCTTGGAAGGAGTTTTCTACCTTGTTTCTGGGCCCTAAGGATCTTTGCTTGGTCCTGTACTATTTTTAGAATTTTATCAGTGACTTAGATATAGGCAAAAATGATATGCTTATAAAACTTGCAGGTGACATAGTAGAAATATCTAATATGTTGGGTGATAGCTAAAGTTTAAAAATATCTCAACAGGTTTTTATATTGGACAGAACCTAATAAAAAGAATGGACTAAAATGATATTTTTCCATTTGGGTTCAGAAAATCAATTCACAAATATGAGTTAGGTGAGCTTTAGTATACAGTATATTCCTTGGAGTTTTGGTAGCTTGACCTTAATAGAAGTCAGTTTTGGTAAATCATAGCTAACAAGCATAATGGGACCTTCAGCTGTATTGCAAGACATAGTGATGGGCCTAGAACCTCTTGTATCCTTTCCTGAGTAGAAAAATCCTGGTCAGCTAGAGAAAAGCAAGCAGAATGGAGAAAAGCCTGAATATCATGCTATAGAATAAAGTTTATAGGAATAGGATATTTCAGGTACAGGTAGGTGGTGCAGTGGATAGAGCATTGGCCCTGGAGTTAGGAGGACCTGAGTTCAAATGTGACCTCAGACACTTGATACTTGCTAGCTGTGTGACCTTGGGCGAGTCACTTAACCCAGAAAGAAAGAAAGAAAGAAAGAAAGAAAGAAAGAAAGAAAGAAAGAAAGAAAGAAAGAAAGAAAGAAAGAAAGAATATTTCACTTGTAGAAATGAAGTTTTAAAAGACCATGATAGCTATCTTCAAGTATTTGAAAAAACCAACATGTGCAAAAAAGGGATTTGATTTGTTCTACTTGCCCACAGAGTAGGAAAAAAAGGAACAGTACATGTATCTTGCATTAAAGCAGTTTAGGCTTGATATAGCAAGAAGCTTACTCATACTTACTGCTGTATGGAAGTGTAGTGAGTTGTCTTCGGAGACAATGGGTTTCATCTTACCAGAGGTCTTTGAGCAAAAACTAAATAAACTTGTCAGGGAGGAGTCTTTTTCTAGTATAGGTTGGCACTGAGGTCTCTACTGACTCAGAGATTCTGTGATCTTTTGGTGATGCTAAGCAATGTTGGCAAATGTGGACTATATAACATAATGAAGATTTTTCTTTCAAAAGCCAAATTATGTCAAAACCATGGCAATGATGAATCTTTAAAAATATTTCATGAAATTATTTAATATCTTTTAAAGTGCTAACAACATAAAGAAGGATTTACATATGTCTCAACAATTCATTCAGAAATTTGGGTATGTGTTACAGGATGGATTGCAAAACCCACCAGTGAAGTTAGTACCATAATTCCCCACCGAAATATGAAGAAGGCATTTCTGGATGAACTGAAAGCTGAAAACATCAAAGCATTTTTATAGTAAGCATATTTTTAAAAATTAATATTCAGCATGTTATTGATTGGAATAGTTCTTTCTAGAAATGTCCCTATCTTGAATTACTGATTTAAAAAGAAACTTGTCATTTAAATGCTTGCATACGTGTTGAATTATCTTGTAATGGTGTGATATCTTGCCTGGCTAGGAAATACTATTAGTTGTATTTCATGATTTTTACCTTTCTGTGCTTCTGTTTGAGAACTCAATGGAGCACAGTTTGATGATGGGTTGAAACAAAATGGCAGTAAGGATGGGAGATGGAGATACTTTATCACAAAAAAATAGAGACTTATTCAGTGTGATAGGTGAAAAGAATGCTAGATTTGGAATTGGAGGACCTGGGTGTGAATCCCTGCTCTTTCATTTACTATGTGTTTGACTTTGGGCAAGATGTTTAACCTTTCTGGGCCTTGGCTTCCTTCTCTATAACATACTAGTTACCCTCTAAATCATCCTCTGCTTAGAAATCACTGATGTCTTTGGTATTTTGAAAAATTAATGATATAACATTCTTGCTATAAATAAATAGCATTATTATAGATTACCAAATTAGGAGGGGTGTGTGTGTGTGTGTGTGTGTGTGTGTGTGTGTGTGTGTGTTACCTAAATGCTGAAAAATCACTTACAGACTAGGGATCTAATCTGTAAGATTCTTAACTCTGTATAGGTAATCAATTTATAACTCTCAATTATAATAGTAAGAATCTTAATATTTAAAAAGTATTAAATATGGTAATACATTTTAAATGAATAAGAACAATAGCTAGCATTTATGTACTGTTTTAAGGTTTACAAAACACTTTACAATGTAAAAGAGAGCCAGGAAAACAATATGCAGGACTACAACCATGCAAATGGAAAGAAAAACAGCAACAAAACAATTAAAATTGTAAAATAATGAAAAATAAGCTGGGTCTAAAAAAGAAATACAAGAAGAAACCTTCCTTCACTCCTTTCAGAGGTTGGAATTAACTGGTGTGGCCTATTGCATATAACATCAGACTTTGTTGATGTGTTGATTGTTTTTGCTGAATGTTTTTCTCTTTTTATAAAAAATTCTTTGTTTTTAGGAATAGATCTCTAGAAAGAGAGTGGGGGGAGGAGAGACAGAGGAAGGAATCAAGGTGATATAATCGCATATACAAAGAAAGAATGTATTCAGAGGCTCAGCTGTCAAGAAGACTTTAGCTGCTGGGCTGGGGTTGCTGATTTTTTCAGTAAACTCCTTGCTGATTGACTGGAGAATGCTGAAACTCATTGAAAGACAGCTGAATTTCCAATATTGCTCCAGACATTTACTAGCTGTGTGACTCTGGGCAAGTCACTTAACTCTAATTGTTTCCCCACTCCCCAAAAAATCATCTACTGGACTGGATTATAGCTCACTGACTGTTCTTCCAAATATATTAACAAAATGCTTTTTCTGCTCTAATGCTATCATTAGTCCCACCAAGCAACCACCCAGTGTTCTAGGTTCAGAAACTTGGGGTAATATTTGTTTCCTCCCTCTTCTTCCCCTGTCACATCTACTAAGTCCTACTGATTTTACTTCTGCAGCATCTCTTGCATCTGTTCCTGTTCTCTAGCTCTACTACCCCATCTGAATAGAGGCACTTATTTCCATTTACCATTTACAATAGCCTCCTGACTGGTCTTTCTGCTTACTTTCTCTCCCTACTCCAATCCATCTTTCATACCACTGTCACATTTTATTTCTTACGTATGGATCTAGTAATCACTTCTCTGATCAAAACCCTTCTATGAAACTCAATTGCAGAACAATTAAAATGCAGCTTCCTTATTCCATCGTTCAAATCATTCTATATTAGCAATAGCATACATATTATTAGCATATATTAGCATTAGCAATGTTTAATCTCAAGCTTTTACCCTCCAGTTATTTTATGCTCCATACAAACTGGATTATTTTATTGTCCCTCATGTATATCTTATACTTTTCCACTTCTGTGCTTTTGCTTAATATATTACCTTATTTTGGATTCCAAGGAGCAGCAACGCTACTCCATACTAATGTTTGGTTTACTGATGGCCCATAAATTACCAATAAATAGTACACACACATGAGAAAGATAACATTGCTTACCCGAAAGTCTCAGATGTCTAACTAGCTTATTAGAAATTAAGCAGCAAATGTAGTTCCTAGAACCCAGAGCTGGCCAGAACTGAAGGCAGGATCTGAATGGCCAGAGCAATTAAGGCCAGCACTATATCATGTTCAAGAAGTGAAAGGGATTTGGACTTGTTTTTTTTTTCCTTCAAATTTGTCATCCTGCGATTAGCAGCCACCAGCCCCCTTCTGAATATACCTCTTGTTGAGTAAGATAGGCAAGGATGCACATGAGTGTTGAGAGAATTTCTTTGGCATCAAGGGCTGTACTGATAGACTCACTGGTCTGTTTAATCTATTTTTACCTACAAATTCTCCTCCTCTCTTTGGAGGAGTCGTACCCTGGTCAGATACCATCATTTATGTTGTTCCTCATAAGGAGAAAATTAAAAAGAAAATTCATAGTATTTACATATGGATGATGTACTATAATTAAAGTATCAAAAAAAGTATCATAAGTGGATAAGAGATATTAAGCAGTAGACAGTTCCCCAAAGGAGAGAAGTATAACTTTTGGCAGAGGAAAATCAAAGAAAGCTTCATGATTATTTTTTTTTCTGGGCCTTGGAGGATGGGGTGTTTTTCTAGACATGTAAAAATAGTATGAATCAAGATACCAAAGAGAATGGAACTGAGCAAGTTTGGTGAATAGTGAGAAGGCCAATCTGGCTAGAGCTTAAAGTATAGAATTTTTTCTTTATGAAAAGGAGATAAATAAGATAATGGGTAGGAATACAAGTGAGCACAAGTTTGTAAATGACTATGGGTTTGGATTTTATTGAGTAGGTAATAAGGGTCATTGGAAGTTTATTTGAACAGTAAAGGGACATGATTAGCCTTGAATATTGAGAAGATTAATCTGAGGGAAGGGAGAAAAAGAAATTTACATGATAACTTTATTGTATATTTAAAAGGAATGGCAAGTTATGCATAATAGATTTGCAGCTTCATGTGTAGTCATCTTTTTTTTTTAATACCGTGTTGTGGAAATGCTTGTTTTATTCCATAAAGCAAAAATAAAATAAATTTTAAAAAAAGATTAATCTGGGATGAGTTTATAGGATGGATTGGTGTAGGGAGATAACGAAGGCAAGAAGTGTGTGTGTGTGTGTGTGTGTGTGTGTGTGTGTGTGTGTGTGTACACACATATGTATGTGTATACAGATATCACTTCTACAAAACAGGTCTGCAAGGGCAGGGCCCATGAGCCCCATTGCACAAATAAGGAAACTGATTCCCAGAGAATTTATGTGATTCCCATAAATAGAATCTAGGAAACCTAAGTATCCTAACTCCTTATTTCAATTTAGATTTTGCCTCTCCCAGATTCTCTCTCTTCTTCATTTTTTTCCCAGTTGCTGTAGAAATCAAGAAGTATTTCTAGAAAATGAGGAAGTTGGTGGGAAAAATTCATAGCTCTGCATGGTGATTGTATTTAACAATTATAGTACCTCACCCATATGTAAAGATTTATGTATTGCAGAGTACTTTTACATTTCTTTGTATTCTGCTGAGTTAAAAATAGATGATTTAAAATCAAACATTGTTTTTAACTATTATCTATTTTTCTCAACTAGTAATTTTACACGGATCCCACATCTGGCAGGCACGGAACAAAACTTGGACCTTGCAAAGCAAATCCAATCCCAGTGGAAGGAATTTGGCCTAGATTCAGTTGAACTTACTCACTATGATGTCCTCTTATCCTACCCCAATGAGACCAATCCCAACTATATCTCTATCATTGATGAAGATGGAAATGAGGTAAGGGAAATTGGTTGTTTTTGCATACCACAGAAGAAATCCTAAGTAAAGACAGATAAAGCCTACCCATATTGACCCTTGTACATGACAACTTTAGTAAGTTATCAACCTTATCTATCAACCTTAGCTTTACCTTGATCTTGCCATCACCAGGAAATGTACTACTTCTATGTTTAAGAACTCTGAAATTCCGTTATCTGATCACAGCATGTTGGCCTATTGCCTCTACCTCTGCCTTCCCATATCAGACCCTATTCTTCATCAAACCATTGTTTCCCAGGTCATCACCCCTGCAACTAACTACTTTCTCCTTTTTTCCTCATCTTGACCCCTTGGTGAGGTAGTTTAACTCTACACTGTCTTCTCTTATGTCCATGACTCTTTGATCGTATCCCGGATAGCCATTTGCCAAGCACCAGCCATAGATCACTTATATAAACTCTGCTGCCTTAGTTCCTATGCATATACTGCTGAACGAAGGTGGAAAAATTCATGCAAGTGTTCTGACAGGGCCCACTACTGAGTCGACTTTTTTTTTCCTACTGGATGCTTACTTAGTACCCATAAATCTGCCAATTTTTCTTCCATCCTCATTGATCCTTCCATCTCTGCTATCATCTCATATCCTCTAGGGATGGACAGACACACACATACACACATACACACACACACTGAAATAGATAATATATTTAAGAAATGTTTTGTATAGACTCATAGAATGTTAGAAGTAGAAGGTAAAATAAGAGAGTGGTACTAGGTGAGGAAACTGGGGTCCAGAGAGGGTAGTAACTTGAATAAAGTCACTGGAAGCCAGATTCCAGTGTTTGAAAGTGAGTGAGAGAAGAACAAGTGAAGATTTTGAATATAGATTATTTTTTTTGGCCAAGAAGAGGAGAGAGATCATATTATAGCCAGTGGGGATAGCTAGATCAAGATGGCTTTTTTTAAAGATGAGGAAGACATAAGTGTGTTTGTATGCAGCAGGGAAGTATCCAGTAGATATGAAGAAATTGAAAATTAGAGATTGAGAGAGAGAGAGAGAATAGAGATAATAGAGGAGTTCATCAGCTGGAGAAGGTGGGAAAGGATGGGATCAAGATTACTTGTTTTGACATTTGGATTGTCATGGAAGGGCCTCCTCTTCATTTGACACTGGAGTAAAGTGATAGTGGAAGCCAGTTGTCTAAGTGGTGTGAGGTAAGGAGGAGGGGAGAAGAGGGAGTTTTCGGCAAATTTTTCATTAAGCACATGATGAGGTCTTAGAGATGTTGTGGGAAAGGGCCTTGGGAGGAGATTTAAGGAGAAATAAGAAAGTTTGGAATAGTTGCCATAGAGAGTGGGATAGCTAATCAATTAGAAGGCAAACATTAGAATGTTTGCCTTGCTGCAGTGAGAGCTCAGTTAAGATTAGATAAAATATATTGATAATGGACCCATTCAACATGGTTCATGATTTTCTTCATATCTGTTTAATGTTATATAAATTTAAGGGAAAGAAATGGATGTTGGGAATAATCCAGGATTGGGGTTGTCAAGGACTGAACCCGAACTATAGGACAAGGAGTCAAAGGGACTAGAGAATATAAGGTACTGTAGAATGGGTTCACCAGAGGGTTAAGATAAGAAAGGGAGGAGACTGTAGCTAATACAAGGAAGGGTGTTGGCCATTGTACTCTTTGTGCGGGCCCAAAAAGACAGAAGGATGATGGAAACAGTGGTTATGGTGAGGATGAAAATCAGGGTTAGACTTTGTAAGGCAGAGGGAAGTGATAAAGTGATGAAATGATAAAAGATTATAATCAGATAAAGGAAGTTCAGAGTTCATACATGTGAAAGTAGAACGCTTGTCAGTGATAGCAAGATCAGGGATATGACCATATGTATGTGTAGCATACATGGCAGAAGAATAGGTCATAGAACTAGATTGAGCAGTTGGCATATTAAGGCACTTAAGGGAACATCAGTATGTATTTTGAAGTCCATTAACATGAGGGTGAGGGAAAAAATAAGCCAGGCGCTGAACTCATTGAGCAAAGAAGAAGAAAGTCTTAAGGGTTGGTGGATAATAGCCACTAGTATCTGAATTGTTCTTTATGGCAAAGTAACATCCCATTCCATTTATATATAAGAGTGTTCAGCCATTTCCTCCAATCATTGGGCAAATGATAATGATACTATGAATGTTTTTGTATATATGATTCTTTCCTGTCATTAACTTCCCAAGAATATAATCCCTGTAGTGAGATCTCTGGATCAAAGTGTGACCAATTTCATAATTTCTCTTGCATAATTCCAAATTGTTTTCTAGAATGATTTGACCAATCCCCAAATGTACTGTCTGTTATTTGGCCCCATCCATTTAAATTTCCTATCCTCTACTATCTCTGCTAATTTGAAGATTATGAGGTAATAGGTGAAAATTATTTTAATTTGCCTTTCTCTGCCTCATAGTAATTTTGAATAATTTTTACATGGGTATGTGTAGTTTGCATTTCTTTTGTTGAAAACTTGTATATATCCTTTTGGTTACTTTTTTCTTGGGGGATTACTGATCTTGTGTCAATTCCCTATAGATTTTGGATGCCAGACTTTTAACAGATATAAAATGTAACATTTATTTTAATATGTATCTATTCTCATTCTAACTTCACTGATTTTAATTATGTAAAAGTTTTTAATTTGTATGTAAATCTCTATTTTCTACTTATGCATTTTTCCTCTCATAACAGCTGGAAAAGCTATAATTTCCCATTCTTCTCTAAGTGTGTCATACTATAAAATTTTTATAATTGGATCATTTTTCCATTTGGAATTTATAATGGTGTGAAGGTAACATAGTAAAATTATTTAGGGTTTTTTTTGGTGTTTACGAATAATCTGCAAATGAAGTTCAGCATTTAGAATGAAGACCAAACAGTTATAAAATTCATTAATTTCAATGTCATTTCATTGTTAAGTCATGAAACTAATAATAGCTAACATTTGTATAGTATTTTGGGGATATATCTCATTTGCATCTTGCAACAACTCTACAATAGAGATGCTGTAATTATCCCTTTCTTACAATGGGGGAGGGAAAGGAAGAAAAGGGAATAAGCATTTATATAATACTTTCTATGTGTCAGGCTTGTGCTGTGTTTTATATAAATATTAACTCATTTGGATCCTCACAAAACCCTGTGGGTAGGTGTTATTATTATCCTCATTTTACATTTGAGGAAATTTAGGCAAACACAGATTAGCTACAGGGTCACACAGCTCATAAATGTCCAAAGTGAAATTTGAACTCAGGTCTTCCTGACTCCAGCGTCAACACTCTATTTTTTTGTACCACTTAGGTACTTCAGCTGAGAAAGCAAGTTCAATGCTTAACGTAGTAACTGAGGTGAGAATTCAGGTCTCCTTCATTCTTGTCCCAGAGCTCTATCCACTATACCAAACTGCCTCTCTGTCTGAATCTAATTTCTTCCAAATTGCTTTCCAAGTTTCCCAGATGTTCTTGACAAATAGGGATATCTTCAAGTAGCTTTTATTATGAGTTTATGGAATGTTGGGTTATTGATTTCAGTTGGTTATGATTCTTCTAATTCTGTTCCACTAATCAGCTTTTCTGTTTTTTTAACTGAGGATTACAGTTTTATAATGTAGTTTATTTTCAGAAAATTCTGTTCCTCCTTCATTCTTTTTTCTATTATTTCCCTTCAGATTCTAGAAGTTTTTCATCCTCTGAAAGAATTTTGTTATTATATTAGAGCTCAACAAAATGTTGTTGTTTGTTGTTGTTCAGTCATGGCCAACTCTACATTCATGAGATTTTCTTGGCCAAGATACTGGAGTGGTTTACTATTTCCTTCTATAGTGTATCCCCATTTTACAGATGATGAACTGGGGCAGATAGGGGTTAAGTGACTTTTCACACAGCTAGTAAGTATCTGAGGCCAGGTTTGAACTTGATGAGTATTCTGGACTCCAGGCCCAGCACTGTATCCATTGAGTCACCTAGCTCCCAACTGTGCCATGGGGAAGTGCTATTTGTCCTTCATTCTCAAAGAGGACCGACATCAGGAAGGTGATGCAATGACTTGTAGGTGAATTGGATTTAAGTGAGGCAGGGCTGTGCAAAGTCACCAGCCTCATTTTCTCCTCTGGAGCCATGTGGGTCCAGTGGTAAGATATAGATCAGGATAACTGGAGTACTGTACATTTAAGAAAGACTTCCATTTAAAAAAAATTATGCTGGCAAATATAAATGTTGATGAAAATTTAAGCTTTTCTAAATAAGTACAAAATTGTGTGTAGTTTTGACTTTACTCTAAACTAAGAAGCTGAAAGGAATTGAAAAATAATTTTTGCACTTTGCCCTGTATAGTGAAGGTGAATTTCTGCCTCAGTCCTGTTCTTCATCCCAGGGTGACTTCTCTCCTCCTCCCTTTCTGCTCATCCCTGTCCTCCTCTTCCCTCAGCCAGCTTAGTGGATTGAAAAAAGCCTTGGCTTAAGAGTCAGAACACCTAGTTTCCTGGAGTATTCTGCCACTTACTAATTGGCTAACCTTGGGCTCAGGGACTCTTTTAAGTCTCAGTTTAGGGATAATAATACCTTCCCTGTCTATTTTGCAGTGTTCTTAAAAATGAGATAATGAAAAAATTGAAGCACTTGTAAATGTAAGATATTATGGCCATTTAGGGCTCAACCAGAGCCCTACCTCCTTCATAAAGATTTCTGTGACTTGGACTACAGAGACAGTGCGGAAAATAAATTGTCATTCCTATTGTGAATAGTGCCTATTTTGGTACTTAAGAAGTTGAGTACTCCAGTAGTATCAATATAGAGTGCAATAATCAGGGAAAGTTGAGTTGTGATCCATCCTGCCTCATAATCTTAATACCATGATTGTCACAACCTTTCTGAGCCTCAGTTTTCTCTGTAAAATGGAGATAATAGCATCTAGGGTTGTTGTGAGGATCAAATGAGATTATATATTTAAAATGCTTTGCAAAGCTTAAAATACAATATAGATGCCAGCTATTATTATTAATTATTGTTGTTATCTCTTGTCTAGTACATTCTATTGATCTATTTTTCTCTCTCTTTTTTTTTGGGGGGGTGGGGGCCCTAGGCAGTGGAGTTAAGTGACTTGCATAGTGTCACACAGCTAATAAGTGTCAAGTGTTTGAGGTCAAATTTGAACTCAGGTCCTCCTGATTCCAGGGCCGGTGCTCTATCCACAGTGCCACCTAGCTGCTCCTATTTTTCTCTTTTTAAAAGAGTACCGAGTTGGTGTGATCATTACTGCTTTATAATACAGTTTGAATTTGAAATGTTATTCTACCTTCATTCCTACTTGTTTTCATTGTTTCCCTTGATAACACTGTATGTTTCAATCAAGGATTCTAAAACCGGGGGGTGATGTAAAGGGAATGTGTGTCTCAAAAAGTGCTGGCAGAAATTTTCCTTCCCCTGACATCATTACAAAATACCTCCCCCAATAGTAATAACTTTGGCAATAAGTGAAAATCAGTACTAAGTTCAAATTGAGTGAAGTGATGGTACATTCTAGTACATTTCAAGTTTGGTTCAGTTTTGCATTTTACTTAATATTATACATTGAGCCATTGTGAGCTGTGGAATAACACATTACTCTTCTTCCTAAACTCCTAAGGTAATTTAAGACACATTATTTCAAATTTTTCAAAACTTCCTGTCAACATTTCAAGAATCACTTTTATTTCAATCTTTTCACTGGAATGTTGACTCAGATGTTTAGCAAAAAAACCTACAGTCATTATCTCTTCTGTTTTTCTCAACCTTCTCTAAATTTTGATGACACGTAATTTTTTTCTAGTTGCTATTATGTGTCTGCTTGACCATATCTGAAAGCTCCTAGAGGGTAGAGATGATACTTTATACTTTTTCAGTACTCTCCCACAGTGTATAGCACAGTGCTGGACACATAGTAAATAAGTCAGTAGGGGCTTATTACACATTTTGATTCTTGACTCTTCCCAACCCTGTGGAACCACCACCAAGAGCTTGTGTTCCAGTTTTAATGGGAAGGCCATTAGACTGAACCAAACTGAGACTGTTACCCAAAGTGGGGGGGGGGAGATCGGATTTTGACCATGGGTTTTAATAACTTTGATTTCTTCTTAGATTTTCAACACATCATTATTTGAACCTCCTCCTCCAGGATATGAACATGTTCCAGATGTGGTTCCACCTTTTAATGCTTTTTCACCGCAGGGGATGCCAGAGGTAAAGAATACAAGAAATAGTAAATAATAAAGGGTCTCTGTCATAGATTCATGGAGCCTTGAACATTCATCTGCTTTATCTTCCAGTATTAAAACAATCCACAGAAATACAACTGTTTACTGTTTTTGAAAAGAATTAAATATAAAGAGAAATACCAAAATTTGATAACTGCCTTTGGCAACATAGTTCTCCAAATTTTTGTTGTTGTATCTCCTTAAAATATATATCACATAGGTGAAAAGTTGAAACCTAAAAAAGAAAGAAAGAAAGAAAGAAAGAAAGAAAAAGAAAGAAAAGAAAAGAAAAGAAAAGAAAAGAAAAGAAAGAAAGAAAGAAACGAACAAATAAAGACATGTTGGTGAATTTCTAAGAATGTTATTTAGGAAAGTTTTAGATAATAATGACAGTGCCAAAGGATGCTGGACAGAGGGGTGATATCACCCTTGTAGACACTTAGTAATGTTGCTAAGGAACTTAAAGTTGTGTCCTACAGCATACAGCATTTCTCGTGTCATTGAAGAGACAATAAGGTTAAAGTCACATTTCATCTAGTAGAATTTGATAGATCTGAGTGTGGTCATTTGAATAATACCCACAGAATACCTCAGTGAAGTAATTATAACTTCGATTATAAATACAGAAATGGGAAAGAATGGTGGAAATTTTAAAAAATGGAGTAGTGTATATCTGAGAAGCAATGTATTATGGTAGAAAGAGCATTGTACTTGAAGTTGAGAGAATAGAATTCTAATCCTAATTTTGTCACAAAGTAGTCTTGTGACATTGGACAAGTAAATTAATTTCTCTGGACTTCAATTTCTTCATTTTTTCCCCTATTGGTTTATATTAATATTCTCATGTTTTTCTGAATTTCTCATATTTGTTATTTCTTTTTGTACAATAATATTCCATTATATTCATAGACTACAATTGAAGACATTCCCTAAGTAGTTGATAGCTACTTTATTTCTATTTCTTTGCTACTACAAGAAGTGTTATTGATTAAAAAGTGTTTATGAAGTACATCATGTGTGGTATATATTGGACCTTTATGTTTTGATCTTTCTGAGTTGTTTGTACAGTGGTGGAATCACTGGGCCAAAGGATATTAGTAGTTTGGTCTCTTTTACAAATACTTTGTTTCTAGAATGATTATACCAACAACTTCTCTAATATCAGTTATTTATATTTTTTTTTACTTGTGAAAATTTCCAGGGAGTGAGGTGAATTTTCAACTTTTATTTTGCATTTTCTTGTTATTAGTGACTTGTGGTTTTTTCTGTAATCATTGATTTTTTGCAGTTCTTTTGAAATTACTTATTCAAATCCCTTGACCACAAAATTAACATTAGGTTCAATAAACCAAGAAAATCAGTAGTGAAAGATACAAAAATATATAGTACTTAGCTTATATCACAAAGACCGCTGAATTTGTGAGTTATCTTTTTTTGCCTGTACAATCCTAAAATTACTATATGTAATACTTGCATGCTTGTTTTTTTTTAAAAAAGAAGTCCCTTTTAGAGAATATCATACTGATGGAGGAAAAGTTGATGAAGGTAATTAAGGTCAACCAGCATGCATTTATTAAGAACTTACTATGTACTGGGCACTGTGCTAGAGGTTGTTTCTTGACAGAAGTAAAACTTTGTAGATAGAGGGGTTCCTGGTCTTGTTCTTTTTTTTAAATGTATGTTTGATTCTTCTCTGTAATCCTGTGGGATGTGGGAGTTAACCATTGTAGTGTTTCTGTGAGACTACTCCTTAGAAGTGCAGTATCAAAATGATTGAATTCTGGATTAGGCAGTAGGAAAGATACTCTTCATTTAACTCAGTTTTTATCTAATGACTTTTCCCATCTATACTAATATCCAGTCATTGAATTCTTTAGAATGGAAAAAAAAAAGATGGGAGCACAGGACAATAGAAGGTTGACAGGAAAAGAACAAACTCTCCTATAAACCACAATGCAAGAGTGTGTTTATTCCTAGGAGAACAACAGCTCACTGTAAATCCTACAAAAGGATCATTGTATGTAGTCAGAGAACTAAAGTACTGTGAGAGGATGCCCATTATAGTTTTTCATCATTAGTTTGTTTCAGCTGATTCTTTTTCATAGCCCCACTCTACCATTGATTCAAGCAAAGTTGTTAACATCTCAAAAGAAGGGAATGGAATTTAAAATAAATTTAATATATTAAAGAATTGGTGCCCCCCAAAGGTGATGTAAGGTGAGAATAAATAAAGTAGTTACAGATCTGAAACAAACTAGTCAGAAATAAAATAGGACATGATTATGGTATTCCATAATTTCTAGGCATATGACATTGGAAAGAAACAGTGAAGTTAAAAATAGGTTTTGTTTCAGAAAGAACCTTAGGTTCAGTAAAAATGCTGCATGGTTTTCCAAATAGAATAGATCCTGCTCTCATATTCCTGTTCAGTTCTGGGCTTAGTATATTGCCCATCTACAGTGTCTTTTCAAAGTTATATATACTGATGAGCCAACTGTTGCTCTATCTGTATCATAGTCTAAACAGAAGATATTCCTCAACAACTTGTTTATGCTTATGTGTATTGTGTGGGGTATGAAGACCCTTACCAATAAGTCAGAGACTCAGAGATTTTAGCAAAAAGAATAGTTTGTTTATTGGCTTTCTTGAGAAAGGATTCCCTCAGAGCACCCAAAAGATGGTGCCGACCAAAGAGAGTGGAAGTGTGTTCAGTTCAGCAGATTATATAGATTCTAACCGCAGTCCCCCCGCCCATCCACTGGCCCTTCTTCCCATTGGCTGGGCTTCAGAGCTCACAGTCTAAGCACGGAAACTTCTCCCCAGCACCAAGGAAAAAAGAGCGAGAAACAGGGAATGGTTGGCTTCAACAACTAGGGAGGGGGTCTGAGGAGGGATAGAATCTGGGTGAACAGGATGTGGCTCTGTTATCTGATCTACTTGTGACACTCTTTCTGAGCAAGGCAGCTTCTGAGAAATGTGTGGGGGGATCAGCTTTTATCCTTCACGGAGGGGGCTTCACTATTTCAGCATTCCATTCGTGTATAGTTAGGCTAAACTGAGTAGTTGGGGAGCTCATTTAGAGGGTTTTGCATTTCTTCCAGATGATGCAGTAAATAGCTAAATATGAAGAAGAGCAGCTGGTAGACCTTGCCATTTACATGGGATTACTGAAGTTTGAATTCTGCACTGGAAGTCCTCTGAAATAGTGCAAAACACCTTTTGGCATGCATATTGGTCTCCTTGTGTAATACCTTGTTTAATATCAATAATCAGAGGATTGTGAAAGTTACATCTTTTGTTGTTGGGTCATCAAAGAATCTTTTATGACCTTGAAATATGTTTAAGCATGAGGATTTCCACCTGTACTTCAATTAAGTCAGAAGACCAAGGCTTCCAAATTTGGCCATCAATCAATTTAAAAGGATCATCCTGGATTTAAGTCATTGGGTTAAAGCAGATGATGCCATGTAGTAAATATCTGATGATTATTTACAGAGAACCAGCCCTGGAACTTGGGGTGATGAATAAAACAGCCAGCCAGCCAGCTGGGAATCCTGCCTTCCAGTAGCAGGCCATTCAAGTGATGGTCAAACCCAATGATGTGGAACTTCTGAGAAGGAACTGCCCTTAGGGATAATAGGAGGACTAAGTTTATCTTTACATACTTTACATACATACACCATTAACTAAATAATAACTATGTGAACTTCAGAAGGTCAGAAGATCTAGAGTTACGATTTGGTAGCAGTGTCTGCCGAAGCATCAGTGGCTGACAGCAGTGTCTTCATTGGTAATTGGGAGACTTCTCAAGGATAAACTAGATGGGCTGAGGATAAAATAGCTTCAGGACTCTACAAGGGCACCACACTTGATGCTTAAGAGAGAACCTAAGCAGACCTCCATATGTCCTCTGTGAAACGGGGGCGGGGATGATTTCTAGTAACAGGCACCATGAATTTATGCTTAGGCCACATTTGCTTCCCAAACTTGAAATCATTCTTCCCAGAGATCTTCTGGGGATGAGGGAAGATTATACCCTTTTTTGAGAAGATGTTTCTATCATAAATATCCTTGCTATAGATACTTATTAAATATAATTTTTAATAAGCAGTTATCTTGGGCTAATAATCAATGGGCAGCATACTAGTGGGCCCTTATAAGAGATAGTACTATGAAAATCTACCCCCTCAGGCTTACCCCTAGAGCCATGAAGGAAACATTTAATATTGATCCTTTGGTAACCCTGTCTTCTAATGCAAATGAGAGTTGGGAAGGTAGATCTATAGGAGGAATTAGGCATACATGAGATACATCACATTGAAGGAGAGCCTTTCAAGCAAAATTTTGTCATACCAAATGAAATTCTTTTTCATAAGGCAACAAATAAGTAAGGATTTTGTTTTCCCTACACCTTTCTAAAAATTAACTATGACTGTTTTAATCTGTCTTGGTTTGGGAGTTTTGAGAGTAGCAAGTTTAACACCTCAGATGTAGGGGAACAGTGCCTGTGGAGAAGAAGCCTGTCATCTCAGCTATGCCAGACACTAACTGTTGACCATTTAACACCAATGGGCAGGTAAGCCAACAATCTAGATCATACAAATATCCTCTAGCACATAGACACTGGCTGTAGCCTATTCCCTACAGCCTTTATCCATAGGGCCAACCCTTGAGGAGATGCAAACTGGCAATAGTCTCTATTCTATAGCTACCGAAGAAGAAGATAACAAAGTTCTCACTACCAAAGTCCTTGGCACCATTAAATGTTTCAAAGGATGTAGTCTTTTCAATGGAACTTACCCTCAAGAAAATGCATTACTATCTACTTTACCTCTGCTCTCTCAGAATTACTGTCTCCTTCCATATGACTGACAGCTGAAACCTCTTTGTGTGCTCAATGCTTAACACAGTGCTTTATGTATTGAAGTACATAATACTTGTTTTTTTTATTAATTTATTTGTAAATAATAGCTAACGTATGGTGCTTTAAGGTGATAAAAGGAAAATGCTTTGTTCAGGCTTTCATCCTGATTAATGAGGCAAAGCTCAGGAAAAGGGGAATTAAAAGAGTTTATTAAAAATATGTCAAGCAGTACATTGGTGGGCTGACCACTGGAGATCAGCAAGGATTTCAGGGTGGAGCCAGCTTTTATTGATAACTTTTGTAATGAGATAAAGACAATTTGGATAGGTACATATCAATAAAAGGGACTGGGCCATTGCATCTCAGCACCTTCCCGGATTCTGGCATGTGAAGGCTAGCAGGTATTACTGTGTGATGTATAGTACTAATACAAAACTCAGGCCCTAGCACTGGAGGGAGGGTAGCAGGGGATCATTATGACCATTTCCCCACAGGGGCAGGGGAGGGCAAGGCTCTGGTAAAGGAGAGGAAAGCTTAGGGTCCAGCTTTGGTAAGTGAGGTTTGAGGCTGATAAGCCAGCAACATGACCAATACAGGGAAACTCTGATCAACTGGTGGATGCTTTGTTTTCTATAAATATCATTTTTTTCATCTGGATATCCTTCTCCAGGTATAGCTATGTAAACCTTTTTGTTACATGTTAGATGAACTAATTGTGTCTCATTTTGTTCTAATTTTGAACTTGAGCTACCAAGCTGGGCTGATCAATACTTGCCTTCTACAAAAGGCAATACCACCAAAGTGTCAGGAGATGGGAGTTCTAACCCTGACTTCACAGTTAACTCCTAATGTATGTGACCTTGGTCAGGTTCCTTAACTTTTCTAGACTTCCGTTATCTAATTAGTCAAATGGGTTGAGAGTTTCTTCCTTGTCTACCTCTTCTGTTAGTAATAACAATGAAGTAGGACAATGAATATGAAAGACCTTTGAAAAGGCCTGCTTTAAAGTGGTAAAGCCTTATATGTCATTGCTCTGGAGAAGCTTCAGAAAGTACATTCTAGTTTTAAATCATCTTTTTTTCCCACCAGGGTGAACTAGTGTATGTGAATTATGCAAGAACCCAAGATTTCTTTAAATTGGAGCGAGATTTAGGAATCAATTGTTCTGGAAAAATTGCCATTGCTAGATATGGGAAAATTTTCAGAGGAAATAAGGTAAGCTCACCTTCCTTTCCTCCTCCCAACCCTCCTCCCATTTTTCTACACTCCATTCATTTTATTGAAATTATAATACCTCCTTTTCCTGGCACCATTTTACATTATTGTTCTGTAGCAGGTCCCTCCTAGGATCAAAGATAGAGCTTCTAGATTATTACCTAAGAATGATAGAGTATTTGGGACTAGGCTATTGTAGAAAGTGAAGATGGACGTGACATATGCCATATTCCACAAATATTTCTGTAATTTCAAGAGTGTGCATTGCTGGTTTGCATTAAGGGTCATCATTTATTACCTTCTTGTAAACATTTTACTATTCTGAAACATGTAAACTGAATTAATATTTGATGTTAGAGAAGCAGCATGATATAATGGGGGGGGTGGAAATAAAACCACTGAACTGGGAATCTGAAGACAGGTGTGGTCCTGGCTCTAATAGTGATTGGCTAATGACCTTGAACAGATCACCTAACCTCTGAGCTTCAGTTTTCATATCTACAAAATGAAGAAAATGTTACCTACCCTGTCTTCATCATAGGGGCATTATAAGGATAAAATGAATTAATATGTGTGTGTGTGTGTGTGTGTGTGTGTGTGTGTGTGTGTGTGTGTGTATGAAAATGCTTTGTAAAGTATAAAGTACTACTCAAATGTAAAATACTAGTATATTGCTACATTGTTATTATAAGATGTAATTTAAAATTCAGTAACATTTTGTAAATGAAAGAGGATATAGACAAAATAGATAGCTATTTAGCAGCCTTTTGAGTCCTGTTCTGTCACCTTACTTTGATTCACTCATAGAATTTTAGAGGAATCAGATTTCAAAGTTGCTCACCTAGTACAATTAGAAAACCCCAGGGAAAAGTTGGGAAGTTAGAATGTGGGGTAACTAGATCTTGGGGTCTTTTATGGAAGTAGATGTGGAATGTTACTCGCTGGAGACCTAGCACAGTGAAGATTTGCCTGACCTGTGTGTATGTGTGTATTTGAGCACAATTCAATTCCTTTTTAAATTTTTTTTTGGCTAGGCAATAGGGTTAAGTGACTTGCCCAAGGTCATGCAGCTAGGAAGTGTTATGTGTCTGAGGCCGGATTTGAACTCAGTTCCTCCTGAATCCAGAGCTGGTGCTCTATCCACTGTGCCACCTAACTGCCCTCCACAATTCCATTCTTGATGCCTCTTTTAAAATGTACTTTTTTGGTAGACAAAGTAGATAGATCAATATATTCTTTTTTAAAAAAAAATAATTTATTTTGATTTATCAACCATCACTTCCATAAGCTTTTGAGTTTTAAATTTTTCTCACCTTCCCTCCCCTTCTCCCTCCCCAAGACAGTGGGCAGTCTGATATAGGCTCTACATATACATTCCTATTAAACATATTTTCACATTAGTGATATTGTAAGTAAAAATTAGAACCAATAGGAGGAACCACCAGAAAGAGGAAACAAAATGCAACAGAAGAAAAAAAATTGTAAATAGAATGCTTTGATCTGCATTCAAACTCCATGGTTCTTTCTTTGGATGTGGATAGCATTTTCCACCATGAGGCCTTTGGAGATGTCTTAGATCCTTGTAGTGCTGAGAAGGGTTAAGTCTATCAATATTAGTCATCACATAACATGGCTGTTATTGTGTACAATGTTCCCCTGGTTCTGCTTACTTCACTCAGCATCTGACCATACAAGTCTTTCCAGGTTTTTCTGAAGTCAGCCTGTTCATCATTTCTTATAGCACAGTAGTATTCCATTACATTCATAGATCAATAAATTCTCATTGGAGTAAGGGCCGAAATAAATTTGATTATGATATTGACTAGGCTTCCATGTAAAATACTGATAAGTCATAGCTCTGGAATCTGCACAAGCAAATTGGCATATGTATATGTGTGTGTATATTTTTTTTTAAAAGGTTAACTCATTTTACAGGTTAAAAATGCTCAACGGGCAGGAGCCAAAGGAATTATTCTCTATTCTGATCCTGCTGATTATTCATCCCCTGGGGTAGAACCTTATCCAAAGGGTTGGAACCTTCCAGGAGGTGGTGCCCAGCGTGGAAATGTGCTAAACCTCAATGGTGCAGGTGACCCTCTCACTCCAGGTTATCCAGCTAATGGTGAGTCATGAGTTCTCAGTCAACACTGGAGACAGAAGGGAAAAAACAAAAACAAGTGCTTTGCCAAGTAAAGGAGTAGATTATGGTTGTCTTTGGGCAGGCAAGCACAGGGAACTGTAATGTACACTCATCTGCAGTATGGTTTTTCTTTTCCTGAAAAGTGGAACAGAGACCTCAGAATGTTGAAGTATGTGATCAGTTTATAATCAACTTCTTTACTATTTTAAGTCCTGTGATGCCAGATTTAATATCAAGAATTCAGAGAATGCTCACTGGACATAAATTAATACCGATTTAGAAAAACTTATCCTAAACTCCATTCCTTATAACAAGGCCATTCTTAAAACATGAAATACTTATAGACAGGTATCTTTTGCTAATGGTATCACATAATTTGCTTTTAATGGCTTTTTAAAACTGAACTAAGAGAATGATATTTAGTTGAATTGGACAAGATGCCTGCTGAGGTACTTTCCAGCTCTCGAATTCTGTGCTTCTGTGAAGAGCCAAAATGGTAGTATAGTTTTATTTTAAATAAATTCAACGAATATTTACAAGGTTCCTTTTATGTCCATTGTGGTATGGTGAATAAAAGGCCGGCTTGGGAGTCAGGAGATAAGAGCATAGCTCTTGCCCCTGATGTATGCTCACTTTATGGCCATTAAATTCTCAGTGCCTCACGTCTCTGTCTGGGACTAAATAACATAGGATTTCCCTTAAATCTGGTGCCTTCCCTCTATTATCTTCAGGGTATCTTGTATATAACTTGTTTGTATATTGTTGTTTGCATATTGTCTCTCTCATTAGATTATGAGCTCCTTGAGATCAGGAACTATCTTTTACCATTCTTTGTATCCTTGATACTTAGCACAGTGTCTTGCACTTAGCTGGCACCTAATAAATGTTTATTGCCTGAGTTGACAATCTGTATTATTATAGGGAATTTTTATACTGGTAGTTCCTCCCTGTACGAATTAAAGGATCAATCCCCATTTTACCTCAAAAGTGTGTGTGTGTGTGTGTGTGTGTGTGTGTGTGTGTGTGTGTGTGTGTGTGTAAATATATGAATTCACATTCAAGACATTGTGCTAAGTCCTGGACACACAAAGACAAGAATGAAACAGTTCAAGCCTTCAAGATTAGGGCAGAACACTTCAACTGAGTGGGAGGAAGAGGTGTATGAAGTACAGAGATAAGTATAATACCACATAGAGAGTGAATGGGGATGCAAAGGAGAGATCAAACAAAGTGTCCTAGTTATTTTTGAGAAGGGAGAAAAACCTTTTAGTGGAGGTGGAGGAAGGAGAGCAAACAGCTGTTGGCACCTAAGATGAGCATCAATCAGTAAGTATTTATTCAGTTCTGTCTATGTGCCAGAAACTAAGCCAGGTCCTGGGATACATATACTTACATCAAGCTTATGTTCTGGAGAAGAAGACAAGTATATATAAAAATTTGAACAAATACAAATATATTCCAGGTAGTTAAATGCAGTGTAGCTTGGGAGGGAGGATTCTAGTAGTTGAGGGAATCAGGCAAGGCTTCCTGCAGAAGATGACATCTGAGAATCTCCTAAAGGAAGAGAGGGAATTTGTGAGTAAAGAAGGAGTGGATTCCTTGCATGCGGGTCAGGTAGTACTAAGTTTGGAAGAGGAGATGGTAGAGGATCGTCCTGTGTGAGGAATAAAGAGTGGCATTTTGGACAGATTGTAAAAATCAAGGATTTGGAAAGTGTAAAGAAGGAAGTATATTCTAGGCCTGTGTTTCTATAAAGAGGTGGGAACTAGTCTCTCAAGTTCAGAAAAAGGCTTATAGAACAATTTGGTTGGAACATAGAGTACATAAATGGATATGAAAGTCGACTGGTGCCAGTTGTGGAGTGCTTTAAATGCCAGGCCAAGAAGTTTTTGTTTTATCCATAGTCCTGAGAGACCTAGGCTCTCTTCATATCTTGAACTTACAAGGCAGCTACCAAGGCTAGAATTATTCAGCTCATGATCACTCATCTATGCTCAAGGAAAGAGATACAAAGTCCTCACCCCACAGAGAGGGAGGGAAGGAGAGGGAGAAGAAGAAGAAGAAGAGAGAGAGAGAATTTTTACTCCCTATTGTCAGAATGATAAAATTTTTAATAGTATAGTTCAGGTCAGAGACATGGTGTAAATTCAGTTTTTAAAAATGTTGTATCACTTTAATAAGCTTAGCTCTTTTCAGAAATACAGTGCTATCCACATTCAAAGAAAGAACTAAGAAGTCGGAATGCAAATTAAAGCATACTGTTTTCACCTTTTTTTTTCTTTCTTGTGGTTTTCCCCTTTTGTTCGGATTCTTCTTTCACAGCACAACTAATGTGGAAATATGGTTAACGTGATTATGCATGTATAATCTATATCAGATTGCTTACTATCTTAGGGAGGGGGAAGTGAGGGAGGGAGAAACATTCGGAACACAAAATCTTATAAAAAGGAATGTTGAAAACTATCTTTTACATGTAATTGGAAAAAATAAAATACTATTAAGTGTGTGTGGGGGGGATGTTGTATCAGTGTTAGGCCCCAGTACCCAGCACAGTGACACAGAATAGACTCTTAATAAATGTTCATTGACTGCCTGTCTCACTTTTGTATTTTTATTTCCAATGCCCAGCACTTAGGCACCTGATAAATGCTCATTTATTGTTGAGGGTAACCAGAATTCTGAAGGGAGTTCAATCCATGCCATTGAGGATCCATTAAAGGAACTGAGAGCATTTACCTTGTAGAAAAGACATCCAGGGAACATGATAGCTATCTTTCTGTAGACACGAGATTAGGCTTATTCTGGTTGGCCACAGAGGACAAAAATAAGAACAATGGGTAGAAATTGCAAAAATGCAAGTTAATGCCACCATGTAAAGAAAGTCTTCCTGATCATTAGAGCCATCCCAAAGTGGAATGGGCTCTCCCAGTAGATATGGAGTTTCTCCTCCTTTTAGATCTTCGAAAAAAGGCTGAATGAACATGTCAGGTATACAGGAGAGTGATCACAAGTATAGGGTGAAGTAAATGACGCAAAGGTCATTTCTGACGCTCAGATTCTGTGATACCTCAGAAGCAGAGAAAAGCAAATACTATCATTTTCTGCATTGCTGACTATGTGCTTCATTTTGTCCAGGACCAAGTACTGTTCTCACTACAAATTCTTATTTCCTTGTTACATTATTTTCCCTTTGCTGAGATTTTTTTTTTCTGCAAGTACCAGATAGCCTGGGAGGATTTTTCTAGTTTTTCTGCCAAAGAATGAACCAACTATAGCCAAACCATCTTTTCTGTACGTACATTTAACTTCAAATCATGGTTATGTGCTTTTTTTGTGTTTGAAATATACTGATTTTGATTTTTCTAAAATCAACCCAAAATTATCTCTCCAAGGGGAAAAGAAAACATTGACCATAAAAAAGAGTTTTCTTACTTAGTGAGTTTTCTTACTTAGAATATGGAGCTCTTTTGGGGAAAAAAAAGCAAGCAATTTCTCTTTCATTCAAAGTTATGGCTGTATATAACAGAATCATTTGAAGAGACTTGATTATCTTGATCATAACAGGTGAATTATCTTTTTTCCCCCAGAATACGCCTATAGATATGATATAACTGAGGCTATTGGTCTTCCAAAGATTCCTGTTCATCCAATTGGATATGATGATGCCCAGATCTTATTAGAGTAAGTACATTTGAAATGAAATAAAATGTAAAAGCGAAAGGTTAATTGGACACCTTGGCACTAACAAAAGAAAAAGGCAACATGGTGCAGTAGAATAAACATGAAGTCAGCAAATCTAGGTTCACAAAGAGCTTATATTCCAAAAAAGAAAGAACACCTACCTATTAGGGGGTTCATCTACACAGCTAATGGTCTGAATGACAAATATACAGTTCATCTGGAAGGTAGAGGAAATAAACACATCTCCTTTAGAGTAGTTTCAGCAGATAAAACTGTATTCATTTCTGACACAACCATTTGGGAGCACCAAAGACTTTAGTAATTAGTATTGGTTCTCCGCACTGGTTGCTTCCCTGAAAATGGCAGCAGAAACTGGGCTGAAGGCAAAAATGGTGAATTGAGGGGTGCTGGTATTCTCAGAGCTCTTAGATGTGGGATTCTTAACACCAAGGATAAAAATGTGCACAATAAGTTCAATAAAGTACATGAAAATATTCCTAAAAGGAAGCGGAACACTAAATTAGAAAAAAGACAAAAAACCAAAAAACAACCGCACACACACAAACGGATAAGTGGCCCCAGAGAACAGATAATGAAGCATATCCCCCCAGCCTTTTTGGCATAGGAATGAGAGACAATAAGAAAAGAATGTTGCATACATTGCTAGATACATTCATTGTATAAGTTATTTTTGTTTACCTATTTTTCTTTGTTATAGGGAAAGAGTTTAATTCTTTTGAGTAGGGTTTTATCCAGAAATGACATTGATATATAAGCAAAAGGCATTAATAAAAGTTATTGTTTTAAAAGAAACTAATGAATATTGATACAAACTTTTAATCACCCTAGCAGAAAGTCTATAGCTATATATGTGTATATGTATGTATATAAGTATGTGTATAAAATCTACTAAAACTCAGTTGGATTTATGTCCAGAATGTAAGGATGGTTTACAATTAGAAAAACAACTAACATAACTAATCACTAAATACTTATAATTATTTGTTAACTGTTACAAATTATTATTTGTTACATAATACTTAACTAGTCATAATAAATAACTAATATAACTAATCATACTAAAAGCAAAAACACTTGCAACATATTTTAACAATAAATACAGTGGAAAAAAACAAAATACAGCAGTTATTCTAAAAACAATTATAAATCATTGACACAGAAAGGTTATATGTTGATAAGATTAAAAAGTACAGATCTAATACCAGAAGTTATCATTAACTCCAGTGGGGAAATGCCAGAACTATTCCTAATAAATAAAAGAATAAAGTAGGATGTCTTCTCCATCGTTATTTGGCATAGTTACACAAATGCTAACAGTAATAATAAAACAGACCAAAAAAATGAAGGCATAAACATTGGCTAAACAAAAGGAGGAAAATATGTTTAATGTGCACATGTGAAACAGTGTTAAATCAGTCTGCAAAAAATGTGTTTGATTATTTATTATGTTTCATCCTCCCCCATACTTTGTTAGAATTAAAACAATGCTTGATGTAAATATGAATTTGTAGAGACTCTCTGTTAATAACTCTTTGGCCCTGGCTGAGAACAGATATAGAATGTATGGAACTATGAAAGATTTTTTTCCTCAAGAATTGATAAAAACAGAGCTGGACTTTAGAAAATTATTTTGAAGAAGTAGACTAGGTTAAGTACACTAGAAGTACACTAAGTCATGTAGGTGAGATTCCTCAGATCTACATGCTAGAGTATACTTGGATATACATAGTCATTTTTAATTTATTTTTTAAATTTTTGATTTGTGAAATATAACAAGCATTTCTATGACATACTACAATAAAAAAAAGACCGTTGCATATGAAACTGCAAATCTACGATGCACAATTTGCTATTCCTTTCAAATATACAACAAATTTATCATGTAAATTTCTTTTTTTCCTTCCTTCCCCTCACCCTGTACTAAAGATGGCTACCATTAGACCCAAATAAATATGTGTGTGTGTGTGTGTGTGTATATATATGTAAAATTATTCTATACATGCTTCTACTTATCAGTTCTTTCTCTGAATACAGCAGATAGCATCTTTTTTCGTATGTCCCTTTTAGTTAATTTTGTTATTTATAATAGACAAAATAAGTTATTCGTTCAAAGTCATTCTTGAAACAGTATTGCTATTACTGTTTACAATGTTCTCTTGCTTCTGTTCATTTTGTTCTTCGTTATTTCATGCAAGTCTTTCCATGTTTTTCTAAAATCATTGAGCTCATCATTTCTTATAGCATAGTAGTATTCCATCACAGTCATATACAACCTGTTTAGCCATTCCCCAATTGATAGGCATCCCTGCAATTTCCAGTTCTTTGCTACCACAAAGAGAGTTGCTATAAACATTTTAGAACATGTAGGGAAAAGTCCTTTTTCCCTAATTATCTTTGGAAATAGACCAAGTGGTGGTATTGCTGGGTCAAAGTGTACAGGCAGTTTAATAACTCTGGGCATAATTCCAGGTTGTTCTCCACGATAGTTGGATCAGTTCACAATTCCACCAACAGTGAATTAGTAGTGTACCAGTTTTTTCACACTCCCTCCAACATTTTTCACTTTTCTCTTTTATTATTTTAGCAAATCTGGTAGGTATACAATGATTTCTCAAGGTTTTTTTTTAAAATTTGCGTTTCTCTAATCTCACGGTTGTTGTTTTTTTAAATTTGCATTTCTCTAACCAATAATGATTTAGAGCATTTTTTATGTGACTATAAATTGTTTTGATTTCTTCATTGGAAACCTGCCTATTTATATCCTTTGACCATTTATCAATTGGGGAATGATTCATATGCTTATAGATTGACAAAGTTCTTTATATATTTTAGATTATGAGACCTTTATCTGGTAAATTGTCTATAAAAATTTCCCCCCATTTTTCTGCTTTCCTTCTAATCATGACTACATTTGTTTTTAAAGAAAAAAAATACTTTTTAATTTCATGTAATCTAAATTATCCATTTTATACCTAACTTTGTTCTGTCTCTTGTTTATTCATAAATTGTTCACCTATCCATGTCTGATAAGTAATATGTTCTGTGTTCTTCTAATTCACTTGTAAAATCTCTCTTTATAGTTAGGTCATGTATCCTTTTTGACCTTATCTTGGTAAATGGTGTAAGGTATTTGTCTATGCCCAGTTATTTTTCCTCATTGTTTTCCTTTCAGCCTCTTTTCACCCTATCCCTATAGTCGGTGTTTTTTCTTATTACCATTTTAACATATTGATCACTTCTCAATGATAACATTGTACCCATCTACTCTTCCTTTTAGTGAAAAAGTACAATTAAGCAAAATAAATCAATACACTGGCCTTACGTGACAATATCTGACTAATTCTGAGCCAGTAGTCTCCTACCATTCTGGTGGGTGAAGAAAGATATCCTTAAACTTCAGTCCTCTGAAGTCATGCTTGTTAGCTGCATTGATCTAACTCAGCATGTCCAAAACCATTACCTTTTCCCCTAAACCTGACATCCTAAATTCCCTTTTAAGGACATCATAATTATTTTAGTTGCCCAGGTTTGTAACCTGGAAGTAAGTTCAATACTGTCATTTGCCCCCATATCCAGTAATTTGACAAATCTTTTCACTTCTGCCTCCACATCTCTTGAATCCTTCTCTTTCTCAAATCACATGACAGCTATTTTCGTTTAGGCCCTCATCACTTCTCAGCCCCCTAATTGATCTCCTAACTTTCAATCACATCCCCTCTGCAATCCATCCTCCTCATCACAGCTGCCAGATTGATATTTTCTAAAGCGTAGGTCTAACCATGGCTCTTCGTTCCTTAAGAAGCTTCAGTGGATTGTCCTTTTGACTTTAAGATAAAATATAAACTCCCTATCTAGCATTTAAAAATCATTTATAATCTGACTGCAGTCTATATTTCCAGACTAAGTACACATCATTTCCCCCCACCCATCCACCCACCCACCCACACCACACACACACACACACACACACTCACACTCTACTCCAGATAAATTGGCCTACTTATTTTTCTCCACGTAAGACATTCCATGCTTTGCCTCCAAGCTTTTGCATAGGCTATCTCCCAAGTCCAGAATCCCCTCCATTCTCATCTCAGATTCTTGGATTCATTCAAGGCTCAACTCAAGGGCCACATCCTTCGAGAAAGCCCTTTGAGTCCCCCAAATGTTATTCGATTTTCCCCCAACCGTTATTCTTTTTGTGTTTATTTTGTATTTATAGTAGACTGTAAGGTCCTTTCTCCTCCATTAGATTTCTTGAGGTCAGGTATTGGCTTTTGCACTGCCTGGTATATAGTAGGTGCTTCATAAATGTTTATTAATTGATTAAGGGCAGGGACTATATTTTTTGGTCTATATATCCCTAACATCTAGCACAGTGCCTGATACATAGTAGATATGAATAAAGGTTTGTTGATGGATTGTTATTTTTTGATCAAATGTTTCCTTCATCTAATACTCATTTAATACTAATGCTAATTTGTATTACAGAAATATGGGAGGACCAGCACCACCAGACAACAGCTGGAAAGGAAGGCTCCATGTGCCTTACAACATTGGGCCTGGCTTTACTGGAAACTATTCTACACGGTTATCTTGCTATGTTTATCTCATTTTTCCCATCTTCAGTAAATTATCATAATAGAAATCAAGTAGTCAAACTTTAATTTACATGTAAAACAAATGTAAGATCCTCAAGGCAAAGCAATTTGTTTTGCTTCTGTACCTCTCGTGCCTTATGCATAGTGGTACATAATATTTTTTATTGGACTGAGTAGAATATGGTTCATATATTGCTCAATGACGGGTTTTCCATTTCAGCTGATTTTAGTTAAAATGCTGTCGTATTGCTTTTTTCCTGCTTAATTTAGAATGTTCCTTGAAGGCAGGGAGTGTTCTGACTTTCTTTGTATCCCTGCCACTTAGCACTGTGCCTAGCACATATAGTAAGCACTTAATAAATGCTTGTAGACTTGCTAAGGAAGTGGCTTTCTTTGGAAAGAATATTTTTATAGCAAAACAGCAGGGAAACAGATTTTTCAGATTCTGAAATAGTTCATCATCAATAAGTAAACTAATATATTATTCCCTCCTCCATAGCCTTATTTTAAAAAGAAGTTGAATCTGGATTCCCAAAGCCTATGCAAATGGACCGCAGGTTTTGGCAGGTTTATATCAGCTTGAAAGGACTTCAAATTCATCTTTGTAGCAGTGTATGTGCTGTCTAGGGTCTAGTATAGCTGGCTTAGCAGAGTGGCCATAGCAGTACTTGAAAACCACTAACTAAATTGCAGAGGGCTTGTGATTTGCCTTATTGTGTGGAATACCTTACCCAATGAAATCACAGCTACCTAAAGTACTGAAATATGGCATGTGGTGTGTCTATGAATATAGACATGTTATAAAAACAAAAATGTTATATTGTGACAAATTATCATCAATAAAAAAATATATAGTTGGGGCAGCTGGGTGGTGCAGTGGATTGAGTACTAGCCCTGGACTCAGGAGGACCTGAGTTTAAATCTGGCCTCAGACACTTACTAGCTGTGTGACCCTGGGCAAGTCACTTAACCCCAATTGCCTTTAAAAAAAAAAACCTAAAACAAAAAAAAATAGTTGTAGCTTTAAGTAAAGTCAAAAAGCACTTACTAATCATCTGTGCTTAATAGCTGCCAGTTACTTCACTAAGTGCTGGGTGTTCAAATAAATGCAGAAAACCCCCCAAAAAAACAAAACAGAAAACCAACACAAAACAAAACAAAAAGCAATCCCTGCTCTCAAGGAGCTCATAGTCCACTGGGGGAGAAGACATGCGATCAACTACGTACAAAGAAGATATACACAGTACAAATTAGATGATCACAAAGGGTACGGATTAGAATTAAGGGGGACTGGGAAAGACTTCTTGTAGAAGATAAGATTTTAGCTGGAACTTGAAGGAAGCAAGGGGTTGGAGATAAGGAGGAGGAGAATTCCAGACAGGGGAAACAGCCAATGAAATTGCCTAAAGTCAGGAGATGGATTGTCGTATGTGAGAAACAGCAAGGAAGCCAGTTTCATAGTATAATACTCTGTAAAAACTCTCCTAAGTCTTACTGTAGCCTTCAGCATTCCAATCCAATCTAACAAGCATTTATCAAGGTCCTGCTATTTGCAAAGCAAGAGGAATCATGTTTTCAACAATACGGGGCTGGCTTTGGAAAAAGGAACATCTGGATTCAAGTTCCAGTGTCTGATGTACACTTAATATGATCATGGGTCGGTTACTTATTTCCTCATCGGCACAGGCAATTCTAAAGCTGTATAGTTTACAGATGAGTTGCCAACTTTCAGTGCAAGGAGTTTTCACACTGGGAGTTCTCTACACAAATGAAATCACAGGTCTGGAAGACATACACTTCTTCCCACGCCCCCAAATGTAAAAGGTGTACTGTGTTAGCTTTGGGGGGAAAAGATAAAGTATAAGACCATACTTACCCTCAAGAAGTTTATATTCTGCTGGTGAGAGAATGCAACATATAACCAGATAATTATACCAATACTTCCTGAGAAGGAAAACAGTATAATTAGTTATGGAGGTTGAGAAAAACTTCATAGAAGAGTTGATGCATTGTGTGTGTGTGTGTGTGTATGTATGTATGTGTTGTGTGGTTTGTCGTTCATTCTTGAAGAGGACTATGACATCAGGGAGATGATGACATGACTTGCAATTGATTCTGATTTGAGTGAGGGAGGGCTATGCAAAGTCACCAGCCTCACTTTCTCCTCCAGAGCTGTCTGGGTCCAGTGGCTTCATTGAGTGAGGCAACACTCCATTCAGTGAATAGGCCTCTTTAAGAAGTGATTCAAGAGATGGCCTCTCTAATTAAAAGAAAAAAAAAAACAAACCGGGAAGAGAAGACCCTCAGGGTTGCTGGCCAAAAGAGAAATAGTTACTATTCATGTTCACTCTGAGCTGGGAGGGCCCAAATAATAACCATTAAATGGTGCTTAGGCAGGGACCTATTGTCTGTCTCAGAGATCCAGAGTGAATTGTTTTTAAGGCTTGGTCTTTGAGAAAGAAATGTAGCCAGTAAACCCCAAGTTAACTAGGTAGCTTTTGGCCATCAAAATTTACCTTCCTTTGAGCAGAACACCCTCGGGTAAGAGAAGGAGAGAAGAGAGGAGAGGAGAGGGAGCCTTGAAGGAAGCTACTGTTTCTAAGAGAAAGGCTTGTGTCTGTTAATGGGAGAAAGTCTCTGCCTTTTCACAGAGGTGGGAGAGAGAATGCTGACTTGAACCTAGAAAATGTAACATGTGAAATAAGCTTGCAAAGATAGACTGGAGCCAGATTGTGAGAGGCTTTAAATGCTAAGCTGAAAAGTTTGTAATTTATCCTAGAGGTAACAGGGTTGCTGAATATTCTTGAACATTAGTGTGCCCTGGTCATTGGTGCTTTAAAAAGTTTTCACTGGCAGCTGAGTAAGGATGAATGGGAGAAAGGAGAGCCTTGAAACCAAGAGACGAATTAGGAGGGAAGCTGTTGCCATAGGTGATGAGTTGCCAGCTGTCCTTAGGGGAGTGATCATGTGATTAGAGAAAAGGCTTGGGGGTCAGCTTGCTAGGTCTTGACAGCAGGATGCATATTTGGAATGAGGTGGAGGGAAGAGCCAAGCTTATGAACCTGGGTGAATAGAAAAGTAATAGAGCATGAAATGGAAAGTTTGGAGTACAAATAGTAGACTAGTCCAGAAAAACTCTGATTTTTCTTGTCTACTCTTTCTTTGACCATAAGGCTATCTCTTTCCTAGTCATTTACCTTCCTCCTACCCAGTACTTCGTCCTATCTGTTCTGCCCTTTTCTCTGGAACTTTGTCTTTTATGTATCTGGAAACTTCTCTCCTTGGAACATTCTAGGCCAGTAATTTCTGGTTTCCGAGCTAACTGGCACCTCCAGGGATGGGAAATGAATGAGACTCACCTGAGCAAATTCCTTTCCATTCCTATGAAAACACATGATGCATTCTAATCCTGAAGTGTCCCTAAACCTTGAATGCATATTTGGCTAATCTGAGAGCCACTCTGGCCTCTGCAGGTACCATCACCCTAGAACTGCCTGATCTGCCCTCAAGTGTGGAGCAGGAATCCGAGGCCATTATGGACTGCCTTTTTCTGCCATGGTCCCAAGATCATCGTGCCTGATGCTCCCTGTTGATATCTCTGATTCCGTGCCTTCCGTGCCCCTTCCTAGGGTATTAAACAGGCAGTTCTGTGGTGATGCAGGACTGGAATCATTCTAGAGATTAGGATTGGATATGTAGATCTGGAAACTGATAGGGTCACTAAGAGAGAGGATAGAAAAGAGAAGAGGGGAAAGGATCCCAAGGGGATAATCATAAATGAGGGAAGAAGTGACAAGGATAATTATGTAACATAGGAATCTGAGAAGAAATGATAAATCTGGAAGGAGAAGGATGAGGAGAAAGCAATGCCACATCTTCCCCCCCCAAAAAAAAAATAACCCAACAACTCAAGGAGAAGAGAGTCACCAGGAGGAGGGTAAACAACGTCAAATACTGCACATAGGTCAAGAAGAATGAGAAATGAAAACGTCATAAAATTTAGAGATTAAGAGATCATTTTATAGACTTAGAGGAAACAATTTCAGTTCCATCCAAAGGTGGTAAGGCATACTTCAAAGGGTCGAGAAGCAAGCAGGGAGGGTTCTAGTCTAGGCAATGTATTTAGAAACTTCTAGACATTTCTAAATTGTGAAAGAGAGGAGAGGTATAGGATCATAACTTGACACTGTTCAGTCAATGAGTCGTGTCTGATTTTTCATATCCTCGTCTATAAATGAGCTGGATAACTTGACTTTAGACTATTACAATGGTGTCCTAACTGACCTCCCTGCTTCCAATCTCTTCCTTCATAAATCTGTCATTTAATCAATTGCCAAATTAATATTTCTGAAATGTAGGACTGAACATGACTCTCCCCTACTCAAAAAGCTTCTTTGGTGGCTCCCTATTGTCTTTAGAACAAATTTAGTTTTCGCGTTTTGGAATTTAAGAACCCTTCACATTCTGGTGACAATCTGTGGTTCTAGAATGATTTCTCAATCCTGCCTGCACATACTAGGTTTCACATAAACTAGCCTATTTGTTATTTCTCTTGCCTAGCATCCTGTCTCCTCACCTCAGTGCTTTTGCATGTTGGCTGTCCTCTCTGCCTAGAATATTCTTCCTCCTTACCTATGTCTCTGAGAATCCTTTGCTTCATGGAAGATTCAACTCCAGCGCCACCTTCTTCATGAGGCCTTTCCTGATCCTTCTCAGTAGCTGGGATTTTCCTCATCTCTAAATTACTCTGCATGTACTTGATCTTTTACTTCTGGAGAGGCAGGATTTGAACTCAGTTCTTCCTTAAGAGGCCAAATGACTAGTAAGCCTTGCTGCCTGTCACATGTACACGTTCATATACCTATATACATAAATATACATGTATGTATGTATGTAGACATATACACATGTAGCAATATACCTATCTATATACATATGCATATATGCATACATGTACATGAATATTCATACACATACATATGCATATACATATATAGGAAATAAGGGGGGAAGGGGATGAGAGAGGGAAGGGTGAGGAAGAAAATATATAGCAAATCAGTGTGTTTTGGTGGCTATGGACTCACAATGCTAATTTTTTTTAATTGCATTAGAAAAGTCAAAATGAATATTCACAGCAACAACAAAGTAACAAGGATTTACAATGTGATTGGAACTCTAAGAGGAGCAGTGGAACCAGGTAAAGCATTTATTTTCTCAATTACCAATGTGAGCAGGGACCAACATGAGTAGAGATAGAAGTTGAAGGAGTTACATACATATATCTATCTGCTTAATGGGATCATAAGATTTTCTACATGGAAGGGACCTTGCATACATCTAGTTCAGTTACTTTATTTTACAAATGTGGAAACTGAGACCAGAGTGGTTAAATTAATTTGATTAAGGACATACAAGTTTATAGTGTCAGAATTGTAATTGTAATCCAGATATTCTTTACATTATTTCTAGTCTTTTCCTCATACTCCTATATTTGAACCTTGTTTTATAATACATGATGCCAGTGTCTGACTCCAAAACTATTGCATTTAGAATCATAAGATATAGAGAGGTTGGAAATCATTTAGTTCAGCTGATGGGGAAGCTGAGTCCTGAGAGATGATGAGACTTACCTAAGAACACACAGGTGTCAAGTTGCATGGCTAGGATCTGGTTCCTTCGACTCCAAAGATACTACTACCCTTTCCAAAGAAGTTTTATGTTTTAGTAGTCTTTACATATAATTTGATTTTTTTAAGTTCCCCATTAATACCCAGAAGCACTTTCAGAATTGACTTTAAGATTACATATGACTTTCCTGCACGGTTTTATTTTCTGTTAGTGAAATCTTTGTTTTGAAAACTGTATATGTGGAAGCTGGCTGGTTTGAGTTCATAGCTCCCTAAATTAGCCTATGATTTTAACTTTTGATAATCTAGTGTTATGCCCCTCTAAGTATCTCTGTGTATACAGACATTCCTCAAATTATTCTAAGACCAGCCTGACATCAGAAATGGATTTTATAGGGGGATTTTTTTCACTATTTCATAGGTTTTCCAAGTTGGGCATAGGATTTAGAGAAGGAAAGGAGTTAAGAGGATATTTTGTCCAACCTCTTCATTTGATAGATGAGGAAACTGACACAAGAGAGGTACAGAGGTTTCCTCCATGTAATAAGAAGCAGAGCAAGGCATAAGTTTGGTGTTCGGACTTCCAAGGTTGTGTTCTTGCCAGTGCAACACAGGTGCCTCTGTTGAAGCTGAAGTGAGGTTGCCCTCATCTAAGTTATATTAGATTGTGCCTCAGTTTCCAGGTTCAAAGTTTAAAAGGTTACTCCATGGAAAATATTTTGTTTCACTATTGTAATCATTCACTCATATAAACCATATGATTAAATTATATTCTCTTACCAGCAGGCATTCTCTGGATATAGAGTGTTCACATTTTAAATGAAATTTGAATTTTGTCCACCAAACACATAATACAGCTTCCTGTGAGGGTTAATAATTGTTGTTATAATCAGTCAACAGTGATTGACTGCTATGTATGGGAGTATTTCTATAAGGAAATGGTTGTAGGGCTACAACTCTAACAGTGCTTTACGCAGTAAGCCATACCAACCTGTTGACAGAATGAACCCTCAGAATCTATCAGACAGAGGGAATTACCAAGACCTGAGGAGTAAATGTAAGAAGCTTGCTCCTTACTCCTGCCCAGGAAATAGGAACCAAGCAGCAACAGGTTTAGTGACTTTGCCATGGTCACATCACCAGTATACGGCACCATGGTATAGCATGATATTCTTTCTCATTCCAAGGCCTTTCTGTCAAGCTGCCTCTCATAATCTCAGTGGGAGTTTGGGGTAGTGGAAATAGCACTGTATTTGGAGTAAAAAATATCTGGTTTTCGATCCCAGAAAACTGCATGTAAACTATTTGACCTGAGCAAGTCACTTGCTTCTCTGAATCTCAGTTGCTTCATTTATAAAAATGAGAACTAGAAGAACAGTTCTAAATCCTAAGAAAACCTTTGTTCCTCAATTCAGAATACCTGAGGAGTAGTGATTGACCTAGAGGTATCTCTTAAGTAAAACATAGGGAGGTACTGTATCTACTGTGGAGACCAAAAAAGTAGCCAATACCCAGCAGTACTCTTCTCCTTCACACTCCTCACCCAAATATAATGGTTTGTTGGTGATTTGGCATTCAGAATGAATTCTTCTGCAATTCAATTAGCATTTATTAACTGCTTGTTCTGCTAGTTTCTGGTGACTAAAAAAAAATTCTCAAAGAAAACAAAACAAACAATTGTCTCTGGCCTTAAGGAACTTAGATCCCCTTAGATCCCACAGAAACAATGTTATGAATAATTATGAGGAGTAGTTGGAAATTGGTTTAGAGGCACCATTCCCTTCAGCAGACTTTTGTACATTGAACTGGCAAATTTGTAGTATTGTCTGGATGGAGAAAAAGCTTTTTGATTTCTTAACAGCCAACCAAAAAACCATCTCGTAAGTTGGAAACTATCCTATATTATGCTTAAATTCAATTCAGCATTTATCAAGTACCTACTGTGTGTTTGTTTAGTAGAACACTAGGCTTTATGCTAAGGGGATTCAAGGTTTAGATACATATTTTCCTTGCCCTCATGTAGCTTACAATCTAAGGGGATGGGCCTCCTCTGTTTTTAGATGTAATTTAACTTTTGCATAGTTTTGCATAGATACTTTTGAAAGACAGCAGCTCTTCCATCTCCTCTTCCTGGAATAGATTTCCCATGGGATAGCTACCTCAGGTGGGTCTGTTATTGTAAAATTATAGCTGAAGGGTCTCCACCAGTGTGCATACTTTTTATAGGCAGTCAGTAGACATAGTTAACTCAGAGCTAAGCCATTTATTGTAATGGCGTAGTAAGGATAGTAGCTATAAACCTGTGTCCCATAAACTGAGGTACACTTTCCCACAACTAGACAATACATCAGTGAAAAAAGTGGACATACACATAAAGTTCACTAATAGAGGGGTACATATGAAGAAAATGTCCATGTGACTGAGGAACTTCTTCATATCTTATAAAGGACTACCAGTATAAACCCTTCCTTCTATTTTGATTAAGACTTTATTACTTCATCATTCTATTACCTTACCCTTAGATTTGGTGATTATTGGAGAGTAAATTTGTTGTTACTGTGTATTAACAGTATGGGGAGAAATCAGTTGATTAGGAGTCTCTCAATCATCTCTCAACCTTCATAATTTTTGTGATGATTTCTGTAGACAGGTATGTAATTCTGGGAGGTCATCGTGACTCATGGGTGTTTGGTGGCATTGATCCTCAGAGTGGAGCTGCTGTAGTACATGAGATTGTGAGGAGTTATGGAAAACTGAAAAGGGAAGGTAATGTAACACAAGACCTAAAGAGGTAAAGATTCAATAAAATCCAGATCAGTCAGTTAGCACACTTATTGAAATTAAACTATGAGGAAGATATGTTTAAAGTTGCTATAGGGGCTACCATAGATGCTCAAAAAATGTGTACTTTTAAGGTTGCATGGTTTTGACCATTTACTCATAGAAGCTGAGAGGTGAAAGGGACCAAAGAGGTCATCTACTGAAATACGTGCTTGACTCATTCTATATTATGTACCAAGAATGCTAGTGATGGAACACACACTTCCTACAGAAATAGAAGCTATTCCTCTTTAGGATGACTCCAATTGTTAGAAAGTTTTTTCTTATTTTGAACTGAACTGTCCCTCACTGTAACAGCCACCCATTGTTTGTAGTCCCACATTTTAATCCTTCAAATTCTTGAAAACAACTCACATGTTGTCTTCTTTCCTCTGGCCTGAATATCTCCATTTTTTGTTCAGTCTCTCTTCTAATGGCATATTTTTCAGTTTTTTTCCTACTCCTTCTCTCTTGTCCTTTACATAATTCATCCTGTCAATGTCCTTCCAAAATATGGCACCTGGAACTGAATGCAACATTTGAGATATAGTATGACCCAAATTGAGTGCAATGGGAACATTGCCTCCTTCTTTCTAGACACTCATGCATTAATGCACTCTTGGATCATGTTAATATCTTTGGGTGCAATTTAATAATAGTGATTTATTAAGCTCATAGTCCACTAAAAGTTCTAAATCTTTTTCATGTGTACTGTTGTCCAGTCTGTGACTCTTCCATCCTGCTAGAATAATGTAGAACTCTTTCCCCACCAGGATCATAAAGGCTGCCTTTACAAATTATATAATGAGCTGTATGGAATTTCAAAGATATTCATAAGTAAATTAGCATAGATTTAATGTCAAGCTTTTTATTTCAGACTGTAAAAAAAAAGTTAGCTTGTCTTTACTATAATATTATGGGTTTATTTAATTCCAATCAATTTATCCAACATTTGTTAAGCATTTACTGTGCACAAAGCATTGCTCTAAGAGCTGAGGGTACAAGAACAAAAAGAAAAAGACCCCACACCTTCAAGGAATGCACATGTTCCTGGAGCAATGTAATATCTACATAGACAAATAAATACAAGGTAATTTAAGGAGGAAAAGAGCACTAGGAATTTGAGGACATCAGCGAAGTTTTCACCTGCTGTGCCTTTAAAGAAAATAAAGGTTCTGATAGGTGGGGATGGAGAGGGAGTATACTTCAGGTAGGGAACAACTTATTCTAAAGCATAAAAGTAGAGGATAAAATATTGAATTTAGTCCTGGGTGGTTGGAATATAGCATCAAGCATACTCTGGTAGCAACACTTGTGAGTGCACCCAAACCAGATTAATATGTAATTGGGAAATCTTTTAACAAAATAAAATTACAGTGGAATTTAGATAATGTGAATATTTGGTTTTCCAAGCCAATATGCTGCCTACAGTGATCTGTTTGTATGATTTTGTTGTCTCTATTTGAGTTTCACACCACTACTGTAGATTATTTAAAGGGAAGCAATGTGGAATAAAAATGGAAAGGTAGACTAGAGCCTAAAAGTGGAGGTAAACTGAGAAATATGTGATTTATCTTAGAGGTAATGAAGAGCCATCAAAGATGATCATTGTTACAGTAGAGTTTTACAGTTTTATGTGGGCTATCCCTGTAGTCAGTTTTGGCAGGAGCATAGAGTAACTGTGCAGAGTACTGGGAGAGGTAAAGGTAGTATTAAGAGGGAGTGCCTCATGCTACATGAATATTTGCTGTCTACCTTCAGAGTAAAAGGACTAGAATAGATCCTTAGGATGCTATATCTATGTTAGCCACACGATGGAGGCCAAACAGTGACCTGCCAGCAAGCTCAGGCAACTAATTACACGTGCACTAGATCCCTATTCCTGGTTAGTCAATCTCCTTGAGTTTATATGTGTGGGTCCTTCATTTTTCCTCTATCCTTCAGTTTCAGCTAAGGGTGTAAGTAGTCAAACAATTAATAATCTATGAAATAACTCCTCTAATCCCACTGAGATTCTTATCTCTTTCCCATCTTCTGCTGACTGGCAAGATTACTCTGTCACATATAGATTAGCTTTAGAATCTAGACTTTGATGCATACCAAATGTGTGGAATATTTCATAGCCTCAATTTCTTCATTTGCAAAATGAATATAATACTTGCCCTATCTACCTTATAATGTCATTATGAAGACAGTGCTTTACAAATTTAAGGTATGAAAGGATTGTGGGAATATGGCAGCATGTGGGACCCAGAGAAATCCAAATCATCTACACAGCTCTAAAACTCTACCTACCACTAATACCAATGAAGTATCAAGTCAGTATCAAGTCAGAAGACTTGAATAGAAGTATGTTTTCACAATTCAAAGTCTGGCCCTCTTTCTACTAACACTCACTTTGCACACAGTTGGCATTTAATAAAAGCTTTTTGAGTGGAATTATCATTAAAAGGTATTAAATGTAGTTGTTCAGGCCCATAATAACTAAATTAAAATTTTATTCATCTTAACTGAATTTGGATTAGATTTTTGTGTTCCAGTTGATTGTTTGACACAGCCTATCTATCTAACCTATCAAATCAGCTCAGCAATATGCCCCTGGAATCTGTCTGCTGGTGTTATATGTGTTTTAATGTATATTTAGCCCAATATAGTACTGATATAGCAGATACATATTTCCAGATCAGGTCATTTGATGCATGGAAATGACAACAGTATGTAAAGTAAAATATTATTGTTCAAATACTGTATTTATTTAGACTGACCTGTAGTCCCAGGAATTATTTGATCTTGTTATAATAATGTGTTAAAGTTACATTATAGTGCTTTTTTTCTGTCATTCAGTATTTTAAATCCATTAGGGTAAGGTCTCTAAACAGAACCAACAACAGAGACTTAACTGCAACACTTTATACCCATCTTTCTTCATGGTTTGTTGTTGTTGTGGGTTGTTTTTTTTTTATGAAAACAGGGTGCTCCATTTCCTTTTCTCTTCTCTGGTGGCAAGGTTGATAATTAAAATCATATAGGGTTTGGCTTTTAGTGTTCTAAGCCTATATCTTGCAATTTCTTGTGTTGCTCTGTCTTTAATACTAAAACTATGGAGACTTTGTGTTTTGGGTTCCTAAGGAGAAAAGGAGAAATGCATCTGGGATGCTTTTTGGAAGATATAAATATGTTACCCTTGAGGTATAGGTCGAATTTTCAAGATTGAGTATATGCCACGATAACAAACTTAAATACTAAAAGAAAAATATTTAGCCAAAGTCTCTAATATTTTCTTGATTATGGGTAAAAATTAGAAGACAGTTCTGTCTCTTCATTTCTTAAATTTGCATAAATATTGGGAACTCATAAAACTCAGAATGCTCTGAATTAAAAGATCTGCTGTACAATTGTGATGTACATTGCAGTCTCCTGGAATTAGGACCCAAGATAGAGATCCAACAATAGAACACTATGGTCCTGCTAACACTGCAGAAGGCTTTTGGCATGAACTGGAATGAGGGCATACTTCAGGACTGATATTAAACAATCCCTCATCTGTCCCAGGAGCCACAGGGTGAAGTTGCAAAGGAATCCTAATCTGCTACCTACATGTGACTAGCAAATTGATCTGTCCCAGTAGGCTACAGGATCTCTGTGCTGCCTCTGGTCCCTATATTTTTCACCCTAGAACTTAATTAATCACCTCCAAAATGGATGATGATAATAATAGTAATAATTTGCTTCCCCCTCGACTAAGGTTTTGTTTATTTTCTTTTTTTAATTCATTTTTGTTTTAAATCCATAGTCCTTTTCCCTTGAATATCCCACTTCCTTTAACATATGCTTATAAGCAAAATCAATAGATACAATGACCTTGTTTGACAATATATACTCTATTCGATTTCAGAAGAGAACAGCCTCTCTATAGAGAAAGAGGGATGGTTACTTCTTCCATTCTCTTCACCAGGATTTGTTATTTCAGTTAATTAGAATTCAACTGATTTTAGTGCCATTATTGTTTAGATTAAATAATTCCTATTGTATAATGCTTTAAAGTTTGTGAAGCTCTTTCCTCATAATAGCCATCTGACATAAGTAGACAAAAAGGATCAAGGTTAAAAGACTTGCCTAGGTTCACCAAACTGATAAATATCAAAGGTGGGACCAAACACAAGTTTCCCTCTATCCAAGTTTAGTACTTTTAACTTGTTAGACTGTTGATCTATGAGTTATTATTATTATATCCACGTTTCAAATGGGAAAACTGAAGCTCTGAGAGGTTATTATTAATTTTCCTCAATAAGAATAAGAAAGGGGTTATTTAGTACCTTTCCATAAAATTATAAGTGTTCCTTCTTGCTTCTGGAGAAAGGGGATAGAGCCATGGAGAAAATGTAGGATCATACTTCACTACACCTATGTATCAACTTGCCACACTTAACTTGAGTGTCTTCCTGCCTACCAGTAGGTTTGCATGGGTACATATTTATGTCATAGGGTACAAATCCTGTAACTATGCTATTGATTCTAAGGAGACTTCAAACACTAGATATGTTTCTTAAAACCATAAATTGAATTGCATTCAACTTTTCTTGTCTCTGCTATGCTGACCTTTGCCTGAAAGAAGGATCTCATAACCCTGTAGTTATATAAGAATCCTAGGCCAGAAATCTCAAGATAATCTTCAGGCCCCTAACAATGCCTCGTGCAGATTGGGGGCTTAATAAATATCTGTTAATTAAATTTGTACACATGCCGTGGGATAGATTGTAATCTCCTTGAGGACAGGGACTAGGTTACTATTTGTCTTTGTATCGTCACTTCTATGCATTGTGCCATAAATGTATTAGATGTTTAATAAATATTTGTTTAATGTAATTGAAGTGAAAACTTGAATTAAAAAATAGGAATGACATGTTGTTAGTTTATGTCAAATTGGTCTGTTTTCATGATAACTTAATAAACATATAAGTTACTATGATCCTGACTCTCACT
Organism: Phascolarctos cinereus; assembly: GCF_003287225.1. NCBI lineage: Eukaryota > Metazoa > Chordata > Mammalia > Diprotodontia > Phascolarctidae > Phascolarctos > Phascolarctos cinereus. The sequence goes on from NW_027556098.1 coordinate 334,349,088, forward strand.
TATATGGAGTATTTTCTAAGGCTCACTATATTTTGCTGTTGTTTCCAGGATGGAGGCCAAGAAGAACCATGATATTTGCTAGCTGGGATGCTGAAGAATTTGGTCTCTTGGGATCCACTGAGTGGGCTGAGGTTAGTCAATACTGTGTTGTAATGAAATCTTCATTCTAAAAGAGTAGGCAGACTTTTACTTTCTTATAGTCACCTGGAGCTTAGAATATGCCAAGTTGACTATGTGCCAAAATACAAAAACAAAAAACAAAAGCAGCCCCTGACATTAAGGAGCTTACATTCTATTTGGGAAACAGCACACTTTGAATATGAAGAGAATTGTGGTAACAGTAGAATACGGTTCTGGAAGGTAGAGGAGAAAGGTAGGGTAGAGTGGAATAGAGACCCCAGAGGGATGGGAACCACGTGGATTGATATGAGGTAGCAAGGAGTATTGACTAGGAAAGGGTATTTTGGCCTAGGCAACTTAGGATTCATATTCATATCGATTTCAGTGGAATCATAGGGCAATAGATTTTTACATACTTCACAATAGCAATGATAATGTTGATTTGATCACTGAAGAAAGCTGTAGAGCTGGTAGGGTATGGACATGTGTGGTGGCAAAGACAATTAGATGTTTCTGGTCTTGTTTATCATTTAAGGGAGGGATTGGAAGAGTCTCGGGTTTTGGCTGGTTATCAAAAGGTTAGACACGTTTAAGGCTGTTAACCATCTGATCCTTGGCCAGATGAACTCTGTTCCAGGATTCACTGAAATGGTGACTAGATAATATCCTCCAGGGTAGTGGGGTTAAAAAGGATTATCAGAGAGGGAATGGGGTAGAAGGTGGTATGGGAAGGGGAGAGCCAGAAGACATGAAGCATGTCCAAGATCTGAACCGTGGATCCAAAATTAAGGAGGTTTGGGATCCAGAGGACCAAACAGAAAAGAATGGTCATGTGTCAGACAGTTTTCCAAGAGAATGGGTATACAAAATAGGGCTGAGTTTGTCTAAAAGATATATGTTCCAAATTGATTCACTTGGTTCGATGTAAACCATTACTCCCATAAACATCAGTGTTTGAGGTTAGCTTCAATATCTTTGATTTCTTTACAGCACTCCATGATTTTTATTCCTTTCTAAAAATAGAAATGATTGTATTCTCAAGCAAGGTAGAATATTGTTATTCAGTTTAAACCTAAAGCTCTATTACTTTTTTTTTTGGAGGAGAGATAGAGAAAGAGAAGAGAGATAAGATGTTTATGCATGTTTCTTCTTTTTTTCTAGGAAAATTCCAAAATACTTCTAGAACGTGGAGTAGCTTATATTAATGCAGATTCTTCTGTAGAAGGTAAATATTATTTGATATTAAGAAAGGGATTTAATTATTTATAATTTTGTAGTTTTTTTAAACAATTCTAATCAATAGCATTTCAGATAATTATGTGCAGAAATAACTCAAAAGACTGCCATACACTAAGCATACATTTATTGTTTCTGATGTAGGGAAGTCAATAGCTATCCATTCAGGACATTTTTACTTGACATTTATATTGTAGTCCTTAGAGGAAGTAGAGGTATCAATCATGAGATTAAACCTAAATAGAGAAGACTTGACTCTGTAGCCCATGTGTCTTAACATGACAGAAGACCTGACTTTGAAGCCAACTCTGCTTTGCCTAGGAAAATTTCACAGATGTTCAGAAGGATATAGAAAAAGATACATTTCTATTTTAAATTTTTTTAAAAATATTTTTAAATTTTATTTTAAATATTCTTGTTTTTTTTTTAATTTTCAAATTCTTGGTTATATTTTTAAAAGCCTCTCAAACACTTTTATAGTGCTGTGCAAACATTAAGCCATTTTGAAAAATGAGTAGAGCACAAACATTCTCTCACTGATGCTTTATAGCTGTTAATTTTTGAGAACCTCATAGGTTCTAAAAAACTAAAGCTGTAAATACTTCAGAGGGAAATAGAGAGGGGCAGGGTACAAGTAGTAGTAGCCTATTTCCAAAGATCATCTGTATACGAGGGATATCGTTGAGCAAATGTCTAATTGGAAAAGGAGGCGACTGATCATGTAGAAAGAGTGAGGCATAATGGGTGGATAGGCTAATTCCTGCATGGGTAGTTCCAAAATATGATAAATCCTACAGAAAAGCCTCCAGCCCATTAGGCAGATAGATTCCGTTTTTAAGGATCTGAGGGAGAAGATGAATAAGAATCATACAGAATGAGAAGGAATGGGTGGGTTGAAATGTGGGGAATATCCACATCAATGAAATCGAAGATCCATTGAAGAAATACTCAAGAAAAGAATTTTAAAACTAGAAAAGAGGGCTTATTTCCTATAGGTATGGAAGTAAATACTATAGAAGTTTTTAAATACTTTCATATTTAGCTTAATGTTTATTTTGTTGGAGTGATGTTGACAACATCTGATACTTATATAGGACTTTAAAACTGCCAACCATTTTCTGGACCTTGTCAATTGACACTCACAATGAATCCTTACCTATGAAGGAGTACTAAAGTTATCCTTATTCTGTGGATGAGGAAAAGGATACCTTGAGAGAGTGACTTTTTTCCCTCCAAATTCAAAACTAGATTTAGAACCCTGATGATCTGATTTCTAGTTCTGTGTTCATAGATTGCTACTGAGGAGTACTCTTATACCAACTCTTTTCTTTTACTCGATTTCTTTGTATGTTTTCCCTTGGTTGTACATGAGAACTGAAAGATCCATTTAAGGCTAGTTCTATTTAGTTCTAACACTTAGTAGCTTTATAATGACAGGCAGCTCAACTTATCTCTCTGAACCTGTTTTGTTACCTGTAAATTGGGAGTAGTCATGCATGGACTCACTCCTTGATAAGATTGTTGTGAGGAAAGCACTTTGAAAACATGAAGACAAAGACTGATGGATAGCTGGACATTCACATCGATAAACAAGTTGATGGGCAGAGAGACGACATTCTGGAAGAGAAATGGACTGATAGACACTCAAACAGATAGACACTATTAGATAGACATATAGAAGGGGAAGTAGGAAGGGAATAAGATATAGCACCTTCTATGTGCCATACATACAGTGTGCTAACTGCTTCACAAATATTAACTCATTTGAAGCTCATAACCCTGTGAGGTAGGTACTGTTATCCCCATTTTACAGTTGAGGAAACTGAGGTAAACAAACGTTAAATGACCTGCCCTGGATCACAAAGCTAGTAAGCATCTGAAGCCAGGTTTGACCTCAAGTTTTCCTGACTTCAGGCACAGTGCTCTATTCACTGCATAACCTGACTATCAAGACATAGAGATAGACCAGGGGTGGGGAACCTATGGCCTTCAGGCCACATGTAGCCCTCTAGGGCCTCAAATGCGGCCCTTTGACTGAATCCAGACTTCACAGAACAAATCCTCTTATTAAGGGGATGAGATAGACACTCATGGAACAATGGATGTAGAGGTACATACATAGACACTCGTAGATAAAGAGATAAATAGATACATAGATGCTCCTAGATGAATACATGTAGAAATACATAGATACTCATAGATTGATATATAGACAGGTAGAAAGATGGATATCATAGATAGACATTTTACATAAAAATGGGTTATAGTTAATCCCTTACATACTCTTTTGATTTATGTCAGTGATTATTCTTTTTTTTTTCTTTAGTTTAGAATTAGATGTTCCCACTTGGGAGAATGGAATTTGATTCCTAGATGGGGACACTTTTACACTTTTGAGGTGTCTTCCATGTGATCCTTAAGTAAGTTTACAAAGCATGTAATTGATTAGTTTTTAGACTATAGGCAAATGCCCATATTTGCTGTCCTATTTTCCCTATTTGGAATTACATATTAAGTCAATAAACTAATGTAACACTTATCCCAGGGTTTTCTATGATATGAAGTACCTTGTTTACCACTAGGGGCTATTTCTCTGCTTTTTAGTGAGAGCTTCACCAAGAGTCCAGGGAAAATCAATGCAGTTTCACTTTCATCCTTGCAAGCATAGTGGTTAAATAATAAGGAAGGCAGATTCATTAAAACAAATCACATATAAAGGAGGAAAAAGAAAAAAAAGATACATATTGTTTACTTGGATGGGGCTGGGGTCACAGTAAACAATGTATTTTTTTCCTTCATCTTCCTTTATAAGTTATTTGTTGTAATCAAACTGCCTTTCCTTTGTTCCTCCCTCGCCTCTTCCCCCCACACACACACACATATGCCCACTTTAAGAGAAGTGCCTCAGGGAGTCACAATTTGAACACAATTTGATTCTTGCTAAGGCCCTCTATAGGGTTGTAGCTATTCAAGTTCTCTGGGTCAAGCAGAGCTTTGCATGAGCTGCTTCTTTCCAGGCCCTTGGACTTCAACTGTTCTCCCCAGCTCTTGCAGGTCAACATTTTGACATTAGCTCAGCTTACCACAGATTTCCTACATGAGTGTTGCTCTTTTTTTGCCCAATTCTAGCTTAAACCAGCAGCATTTATTAATCACTTACCATGTACAAAGCACTGTGCTGGGTGCTGAAAATAGAAAGAACAAGAAACAAACAAACAAAAAATCCTTTGCCCTCTAAAAGATTATTTCTACTTAGGGGATACAAACATCTTCTCTTTTTATTGGTCTGCCTTTCTAAATGAGAAGAATCAGAAGTTTCCAGAAGGAATCATTTCAAAGTATGTTAATCTCTGTTCTTAGAATCTCTAATGCTTAGATACTGGAAAAGGAAAGACAAACTTTTTTTATTATTTGTGCTTTGTTTTGAGATGTTATATGCTTCTATTCTCATGTTGCAGGGAACTACACTTTGAGAATTGATTGTACACCGCTAATGTACAGACTGGTATACAACCTAACAAAAGAGGTAATTTAAAAAGCCCTTTCCTATTTGCACATAAACAATTTGAAATGACTTTTTAGGTACAAAGTTGGTGTTTTCTTAATGTATCACACTGCTATCTATAGCCAGTTTTGTCCATTGTTTCAGAACGTGTAATTTATCATATTAAGATACCAAGTTTATCATGAGGGTTGCAAGTGAATATAAGCTTAGGGATTATTGAAGTCAGAAAAACAATTTCAATATAAAAAAATGAAAGTCTGGTTAACCCAGGTATTTGTTTAGGGAACAGGGTGTGTGGTTAGCATCTCCACTTCCAGATTCCCCCATAGAACTATTTTACCTTGAAATGAGTCCCTTCCCCTTGAACAACATTTTATGTATGTATGTTATCTCCCAAATCTGAGAGTTCAGGGAAGATAAAGTTTCAGTTGATGCTCAGGATTCCGAAGTCAAGCAGTCTTACATTTTCTTCATTTTAGACTAAACTGAAGCATACTAATATTGTATGTACTTTTTAAGGTTTACAAAGTACTTTATATATGTTATCTCATATAACATAACATAGTCTTATGAGGGTAAGTACAACTATTTTTATACCCATTTTACAAATCAAGAAATTGAAGTTCAGAGAAATTAACTTATTTTTTGATGGTCAATAGAGCTACTAATTGTCAGGCATGATTTGAACTTGGGTCTCTCCTGAAATTGGAGTCTAGCTTGTCCTTCCATTATACTTAAACTTTCCATTATACAAATTACCAAGAAGTATCTGGAATGACACTCTAATCTGATTGATCACTAGAGTCAAAGTCAACAATATTAAGTGCCTGCTATATGCCAGGCACTATACTAAGTGTTAGAGATGCAAACAGAAGTATAAGACAGGGGCAGATAGGTGGCACAGTGGATAAAACTCCAGCCTTAGAATCATGAAGACCTGAGTCCAAATCAGGCCTCAGACACTTGATAATTACTAGCTGTGTGACCCTAGGCAAGTCACTTAACCCCCATTGCCTCACCAAAAAGCAAAAAAGAAAAAAAAAGTATGAGACAGTCCTTGCCCTTAATGAGCTTATAATCCAATCAAGAAAAACAACACATAAAAAGAAACTGAAAAATGGAAGAGAGGGAGAGAACTGAAGTAGGGTTATGTTGCAGTCCTGAAATGAGGGTAGGAAATTACCTGCACAGGTATGAGTTACAGAGTTGAATTCATTTTGCAGAATAGTGAGTTACTGGGGATTATGAAATCCAGTACTTCAGTTGTGGGGGAAACGATAAAGTGAATTCCCTAGGCACCCTCCTCTAACAAAGGTTCTGGAAGAGCTCCTGAATGTTTACCCCCTCCCTCTACAATCAAAGGGAGGGAATAGTCCCAGGGGGAGGAGGAATGAGTTTCAGAGTAGACTTCATCTTGCAGAATAATGAGTTTTTGGAGATTGTGAAATACAGGAGACCAGCTATATCAAATTGAAATTACAGATGATTATGACTTAAATGTACAGGCTTTCTATTCAGGACATTCATTCAACATATTTTTATTAAGTATCTTTTTTGTCCTAGATGCTAAGGGAGATATAAAGTTGAGATGATCTAGACAAGAAATACTCCACATGGACCTTATAATCAATCGATTGTAGGGTGGGAAAACACAAATAAAATTAACTAAGCATAAAAATTACCTGGTAAAGGAATCAGAGTTGCAAAACAGAGTGCTCTCAGAAGATTACATTCATCCATTTCAGAAGGAGCCACGCTAGGGGCTTCTGTCCTTCGTGCTCTGGCAAATGATACAAAGAATACCAAATTCCTCAGCTTCAAAAAGAAACTTCCATAAGCCTTTTTGTTTTAGTTCCCAGGTAACTTTTGTGATTAATATTGAAGCTAATTAACGTAGAATTTTTTTTTTATGGAACACATTATACAAGTTGATTTTTAAATTTTAATTGTTATTTCATGAGGTCTGATATGATCTGAACTTTCAAGCATTTTCCCTCTAATGAGGCATTTTGTGAAATAAATTTATTATTAAACTTAAGGTTTGCACATGTTGCCAAACATGACTGGAAAAACCTTAATTTTTAAACAGGCTAGTGAGGCTCAGTACCTATCTGGAGTCTAGTGAATGCTGGATACTGTAAAGTGGCATGGTTTTTAGAGAATTCTCAACATTATAGCAAAGAATCATTGTTTTTCTCTAAGTTTCTTCATCTCCAACATGAGATGATTTTTTTAATTGTTTCTAGCTCTTTAGGTCACTGTTATTGCAAACAAAAAAAAATTACATAGTTTTCAAGGAAATGAAATATTGACTTTAATTTAGAAAATATATTATTAGCAGTTGTTAAACATAATTTTTAAAAAAACTTTCCTGCCAAATATATTACCGTCACATTATGTTACAATATTTTATTCCTGGAATATGGTTCATTAATTCATTCAGAGTTATTTTGGTTCCAAGATGCTTTTGGTAAAATTCCTACTATACTGTGCTTCAATTATTTGTCATATATTACACCCTAATTTGTTTTAAGGAATTATTATTTAATGAGTTTGTTTTTTAGAAGTAAATATCAATTTTAAAGTATTCCCTTACTAATTATTATCTCCCCAGTGCTTTTCTTTTTCTTTTTTTCTTCCTTCTTTCTTTTCATTATATCTTTTTTTTTTCATTTCTGAATATATGCCATCCCTTCCCCTTCCCAGGAGACTATCTCTCATAATAAAAGAATGAAAAGGTTGTGGGGAGTGAACAGTTTAGCAAAACTAACCGTATCAACCAAGTGTGACAGCTTATGCAACATTAGCCCCCTTCCATCTTCATAATAAGGAAAGGTGTGCCAAATCCACAAAGAAATTTGAGAATATGTTTCTTTGGAGGATAATTTGTCTTATTTTCTAGGATTAGTGCTGAATTTGTAATACAATTTTTTTTTGAAAACCCAAATCATGTTCCTCTAATTGTCATCATCTGTACAAATAAATACTACATTAGTATTGAGGTATGTTGATTGATTACACTGAAATGCATTATGAGGCTCTTTTTAAACCGTTAGCTGGATAAGCCATTATTCTATGTCTTGAATTGGCCTGGCCTATAAAGCTTATGAAGCTAGACATTTACAGGTCCCTAGAAGTATCTCTGAAGACAGCTGCATAAAACCGCTGAAGCTTGGGACAGCACATTCCCCATACTGGAAACAGACCCCTACCTTAACAAAGAGTTTATAACTCAAGTAATTGGCCGGGATCATGAGCAAGCAGCGCAAAAAGAGTCAAACTATATTTTCTTACTTTGGTGACAAAGAAGATGAAAACATACAACCAGAAGAAGATGACAAAGCCAAAGTTCCTACATCCAAAGCCTCCAAGAAAAATATGAATTGGTCCCAGGCCATGGAAGAGCTCAAAAAGGATTTGGAGAAGCAAGTAAGAGAAGTAGAGGAAAAACTGAGAGTGATGCTAAAGGAGACCCAAAAAAAACTGAAGAAAATAACACCTTAAAAAATAGCCTAACCCAAATGGCAAAAGAGGTCCAAAAAGCCAGTGAGGAGAAGAATGCCCTAAAAAGCAAAATTGGCCAAATGGAAAAGTCCAAGGTTAGTGAAGAAAATACCTCCTTAAAAATTAGAATGGAGCAATTAGAAGCTAGCAATTGTATGAGGAATTAAGGCACTGTAAAACTAATCCAAAAGAATGAAAAATTAGAAGAGAATATGAAATATCTCATTGGAAAAACAACTGACCTGGAAAATAGATCCAGGAGAGAAAACGTAAATATGATTGGACTATCTGAAAGGCATGATCAAAAAAAGAGCCTAGACCTCATCTTTCAGGAAATTATCAAGGAAAACTGCCCTGATATTTTAGAATCAGAGGGCAAAATAGAAATTGAAAGAATCCACCAATCACCTCATGAAAGAGATCACCAAAGGAAAATTCTTGGGAATATTGTAGCCAAATTCCAGAATTCCCAGGTCAAGGAGAAAATATTGCAGGCAGCCAGAAAGAAACAATTCAAGTATTGTAGGAACACAATCAGTATAACACAAGATTTAGCAGAGTGTACATTAAGGGAATGGAGTATGATGTTCTGGAAGGCAAGGGAGATAGGATTGCAACCAAAAATCACCTACCCAGCCAAACTGAGTATAATCCTTACAGGTAAAAAAATGGTCATTCAATGAAATAGGGGACTTTCAAGCATTCCTGAGGAAAAGACCAGAGCTGAATATAAAATTTTACTTTCAAATAGAAGACTCAAGTGAAATATGGAAGAGGTAAACAGGAAAGAGAAATCATAAGAGACTTATTAAGGTTGAACTGTTTACATTCCTGCATGGAAAGATGATATTTGTAACTCATGAGGCCTTTGTCAGTATTTGGGTAGTAGGAGGGAAAAAGATTATATGAATAGATAGATAGATAGATAGATAGACAGACAGACAGACAGACAGAGGGCACCGAGTGAGTTGAAGATGAAGGAGTGATATCTGGAAAATAAAATTAAGGGGTGAGATAATTATACTGGGAGAAGGAGAAAGGGAGAAGTAGAATATGGTAAATTATCTCACATGAAACAGTCAAGAAAAGGCTTTTACAGTGGAGGGGAAATGGGGGAAGGTGAGAGGGAATGTGTGAATCTTATTCTCATAGGATTTGGCTTAAGAAGAGAATAACATACACACTCAATTGTGTATGGAAATCTACCTTACCCTACAGGAAAATAAGGAGGGAAGGGGACAAGAGAGCAGGGGGTTGATAGAAGGGAGGGGATAATCAGAAGCAAACACTTCTTAGAGGGACAGGGTCAAAAGAGAGAATAAAATAAATGAGAGGTAGGATAGGATGAAGGGAAATATACTTAGTTTTTCACAACATGATTACTATAGAAGTGTTTTGCATAACTACACATCTATAACCTGTATAGAGATGCTTGCCTTTTCAATGAGGGTGGGTGGGGAGGGAGCAAGGGAGAAAAACTGTAACCCAAAGTTTTAAAAACATATATCAAAAAAATAAAAAATGAAGACATAGTCTCCCATTCTCACTTGTTAACCATTCACAAAGTTGCCAGTTATCAACAAAAGGAAGGTTAGCCTTAAAGGTGGGTAGAGTGAATGACTATTCAGTGTAGATGGATAAAATCACCCAAAAAGATGGCATTATTTCAAGAGGTCCAGTCAGGCTTCCTGTGCCCAAAAGTTTTGGGACTTTCGCATGTCATGTGCCAAAAATTATACCATTAGAGATTTGTTTCTTTGGCCCCAGAAGGATATTCAGTCTTTGAGAGTTCCTCATTAATATGTAAATTATTCTGATGAGTTAACAGTTCAAGTCCTTAGTTCAAGTCTTGGCTAAGTCATTTTGTAAATTTCTGAGCCTCTCCTCATTTATGAAATAATGATACCTTACTCTCACAGTTGATGTAAGAAAGAAGATAATCTGTGTAAAAATGCTCTAGAATGTCCAAAGCACTATATAAGTATAAGCACTATGACTTTTTTAAATTGGGCATGTTTCTAATACACTTTTTTTTTTTGTAGCTTCGAAGTCCTGATGAGGGTTTTGAAGATAAATCTCTATATGAGAGCTGGAAGGAGAAAAATCCTTCAACAGAATTCAATGACCTACCCAGGTAAATGAATGAATAATTCAATTTAATTCAATAAACATTTATTAAGTGTCTACTATAAGGCACTGTGCTAGGTACTAAGAATACAAAGAAAAAAAACCAGGACTCAGAGACCTCCAATAGATTATATTCAATTGACTAATTAACAGATAACATAGAGGAGAAAATAAAAAATACATATTGACTTCAGCCTCCCATAATAAGTTTATGTGTTGATTAGGAAATGAGATGACACAGGGCATTATGGAACCCTGAGTGAAGTCAAGTAGACTTGATTTGAAATCTGACCTCAGACATTTAATAACTGAGTAACCTTGAGCAAGTCACAGAAGCTATTTGCCTCAGTTTCCTTATCTGCAAAATGGAAGTGATAATTATAACACTTACCTTCCAGAGTTGTTGTGAAGATCAGATGAGATTCTGTTTGTAAAACTCTCAGCACTTGACACATAGTAGGGACTATATAAGTGCTAGCTATCATTATTATTATCATTTACTGTAACTCAGAGTTTCTTTTTTACTTTTTGTGGTTAACATTGTTCAGATTGTTTTCTTTTGCATTTTGATTTTTGAAAAAAAAAATAGAAAGGAGCTTAGTAGAACATAATCCCAAAGCACAATATCTGGGTATTTAAATACAGTTACTTGTTAATAAATATCATATAACAAATATCAAATATTCAAGCTAATTCAACTGTTTATCTTTGATGTTTGGTGACTTCAATTTCCGTCAGTGAGCACAAAAGACACTAGCAAAAACCATATTGAAAACTATGAGGAGCAAGAATGAGAGAAGTCAAATCTATATACTCATGTAGTGACACCATATTCAGCTGGCATGCCAGGTAAACACTTGGAACATAATGTGGCCCTGTGAGGCATGCATGATGGAGGGGTTCCCCGCGCCCCAGTGCCAAGCCCTACTTCAGAGCATGCATGCCCTAAAGTTGGCCATGATGGTGCAAGGGTTCCAACTGGATGGTTTTGAAGAGTCTTTTAGTTGGCTGCTGAGCTGGAACTCTGGATGTATTAAAAGGATAATCCCTGCCCCTCATGTCTCCCCTTCTTGCCAGCTTTGAAACATGCAGACCAGGTCTCTTGGTTTGGAGAGTCAAGTAGAGGAGAGAGACCTTCTTGTATCTTCTTTTCCTTTGCAGAGGACTTTATGAAATCTTGAAAGGCAGCCAGTATCTTCCCTGTATCATGTATCCAAGTAGCAGGGTAGCAGTATAGCAGCCACTAAGGCAGTTGCATTAGTAACAGCAACAGAAGAAAACAGTCAAAAAGACCATAGAGAGAGGGGGTCAATGGAAATAGTGTGTTTGGTGTTGTTTGGACTATACTGAAGGGAGAGGAAATGCACGCTGGATAATAAGTAGTCTTACAAAGGAACTATCTCAGTGATACTTTAATATTATCCGCTGATTATATTAGTCATAAGTTACTGGCTTCTTTTCTAATCATTCTGCAATTCTTTATTGATTACTGTTTATTTTCTGTGTGTTTTACCTTGTGAATCATGTTGCATGCCTACTTCATGCTTGTATTTTGGGTACCATTTTTTCTCTCCATTTCCCTGGGAGAACCCGTTAGATTTCAAGTGTATAACTATTTCTATAATTAAGAACCAAATTAAGTAATAACTTTCTGTGTAATAGCGTGGTTGGGGACATGAGTCCATGAATTTGAGAACTAGAGAGCCTACTTCTGTTGAGGAGTTAAGCAACGTAAACAACAATGAACTGCGTTGAACACAGGGCAGTCCTAGAGGACCGATTAAGGATGGGAACTGGAACAGGTTGTCAGGTTCTGGAACACCAGCTTAGTTTTATCTATCTAGTCACCATGTTTAGACTCAGTAGTCCTGTATCTCTACATGATGAGCACTTTATTTCAGAAGAGAATTGAAAACTCTGGATTTAGTGGCCACCAAGTGACAACATAAAAATTTTTAAATTGACTAAATCTTAATAGATAAGGACTGAGTAGTTATAGACATAGAAGGTAGTCAGAATCAACTCTCTGCATAGTAAGACTATTTATTAGTTAGAGCAAAAATCAAAGTAACCACACCAAAAGCAAAAATGAATAGAAGATGCAGCTAGGTGGTGCAGTGGATAGAGCACCAGCCCTGAAGTCAGGAGGACCTGAGTTCAAATCCAGCCTCAGACCAAACACTTGACACTTACTAGCTGTGTGACTCTGGGCACGTCACTTAACCCCAATTGCCTAAAAAAGGCAAAAAAAACCCAAAAAAAAGAGAAGATGCTCTTTATAATTTTAGCAACTTTTACCTCACCTTTTTAAATGAATTCATAACTCAGAAAAATCAGAAATCGGCAAAAATAAAGACATTAGCTATCACCATTTCTTAGAGGCCTATGAATGGTGCAAAATAGCACAACAAGAAAGCTAAGCAGCCCAAGAATTGCTTTGGATAGCAAACAATCCCCTTGCTAAATGAAGAGCTACAGCAGCTAGGGGTAACACAGGTTTAAAGTTCGAGCTCTTTTTTTACAGAGGAAGATGACAGATTATATGCCATATCATCTCCCAAAGCATCAAAAAGCACACAAGGAGAAAACAAGTCTTCAGGGACCCTGGCATTTGAACAAAGATTAAAAACATTTATGGATGAAACTGGAAGACACCAAATGGATGGAAAAGGAAGAGATCTGGGAAATCTATATTAAAATTAAACAGTACTATCACAGATGTGACTACAAGTGGTAACAGCTCAGTGATCCAATGTGTTGACAGTAAAGGAAGTATAAAATGGGAAAATAATATGCAACTGTCTCAAGTGTTCAGCTGTCTCCTAGAAGATGCCCTGTCCAAACAACAACAACAAAAAAAAAACCGATTATTGGTGTGGTTCTCCAAATACTCTTAGTAGCAGATAACACTGAATTGATTGCAACAAGTACTGGATTGTTACAAACACTCATCAATGAAACCCACAAGATGTAAAAGAAGTTGGTCTGACAATCCACACTAGAAAAGCAAAGTAAATGAAAAACACATATTGCATTACTTTTTTTTATTTAACAGATATTTATTAAGTGCTTGCTGTGTGAATAGTACTGTCCTGGAAATACCAAAGTGCAAAACAATACAGTCTGTAGTCTCAAGGCGCTTGCTGAGGGCTGCATTCTGGTGGGTAAGAATAGTACAGAACAGAGTGATGAGACGGGTGGATTGACACAAGGTGCTCTTAGAAAATATGGGAGAAAAAAAAAGACTTTCTGTTGTGGAAATCTGATAGAGCTGTGCTGGGGCTAAATGAATCTTTTCAAAATCACATAGTTTGTTAGTGGTCAAGTGAGGACCAGAAACTTAGTTTTCTGATACCTAGTCTAATAATTTTTTACACGCCATTTCACTGAAGCCCTCTAAGCCTAAGTGTCCCACAGAATTCTATTTTGGCCTCTCTTTTCTTCTCCCTTTCTCTATTACTTCACTTAGTGATCTCATCTGCTCTCATAGATGTAATTACCATATTTATGCTTAAAATTCTCAAATCTACCTATCCTGCCCTAAACTCTCTTCTGACCTCCAGTCTCATGTCTCCAGTAGCCTTTTAGACATCACAAACAGAATTCCAACAGATAGCTTAAACTCAACATGTCCAAAATCTAACTCATTAACTTTCCCCCTAAACTCTCCCACTCTCCTACCTTCCTTATGACTCTGTAGTGCAACACCGTCCTCCCAGTCCCCCAGATCACAACCTAGGTGTCATTCTTGACTTCTCATTATCAGCCTCCCTACCCCCTCATTCATTCTGTGGCCAAAGCCTGTCAATTTCACCTTTTAAACATCTCTCCAATATACTCTCTTCTTTCCTCCAGTGTCCTCTGACACTGCCACCACTCTAGTAAAGGCTTTTATCACCTCATGTCTAGACTTACTACAACAGCCTTCTGGTGGGTCTGCCTGCTTTAACTCTCTCCTCATTCTAGTCCATCCTCCATGCTTCCCTAAAGTGCAGGTCTGACCAAGTCATCCCACCCCTTCTTAGTGGCTCCCCATAAACTTAGATATAAAACACAAAATCCTCTGTGTTCAAAGCCTTCATAACCTAGCTCCCTCCTCCAGTTCCAGTCGTCTTATACTTACCTCAGTCCAATGACACTGGCCTGCTTGTTATTCCATGAACAAGACATTCCATCTCTCATTTCTTATCATTTTTTTCTGGCTGTCCCCCATTCCTGGAATGCTCTCCGTCCTCATTTCTACCTATTTTGACTTCCTTTGAAATCACATAAAATCCCATCTCATACAGGAAACCTTTACTAATCCTTCTTAATTCTAGTAACTTCCTTCAGATGATTAGTCCCTTTTAATCTTGCTTGTTGCTTGTTTGTTGCCTGTAGTCTCCTCCCTTAGACTGTGAGCTCCTTGAGAGCAGGGACCATATCTTTTGTCTCTTTTTATGTCCCTAGTGCTTAGCACATTTGGCACAAAGTAGGTGCTTAATAAGTGTTTATTGACTGACTGACTAATGACATTCAAGTTGATTAGCGGCAGGCCATTGAATTAGCATGTTAGTATTATTTTACACACACACACACACACACACACACACACACACACACCATGAACAGTTACTAGAAAAGCAATTTTTAATCAGAAAGGAAGTCATTGTAATTTGAAGGGCTAAAAATTTCCCCATATAGAGATAATTGTTCTACAAACTTTCACAGTTCTTGAAACTGTTAAAAAAAATTTTTTAATGTTGTTCTTCTTACCTTTTCAAGGATTAACAAACTGGGATCTGGCAATGACTTTGAAGTCTTTTTTCATAGACTTGGCATTCCTTCAGGCAGAGCTCGTTACACTAAAAACTGGGTAAGTTTGAATCCAACAATGACTTTTGATTGCCTATTGGCAGTCAAGCATGACCATTCCAAACAGCTGTGTCTATCTATGGGGGATTAAGAGTTTGGAAAGAGTTAGGCAGCAAGCCAGTGTGATGGCTGCCATAGTAGGTAAACTGTAGGTGCTAAATCTTTTCCATAGATTACTTCTGCTAGTCCATCCATGTTCCAGGTTGACCTACCTAAAATGTGTTATGTTGATATCAGTGACCTATCTAAAATTTGTTATGTTAATCTGACACTCACAAAATATTCATTTTAGCATGCTTTTATTTTAGAGTAAAACTCCTGTAAACTCACTTGATGATTTTCTTATCTCAAACTTATGATTAATACTCATACTGAGAACGGTAGCATGTAAGCTTTTTGAGGGGAGGAACTGTTTTGATTTTCTCTTTATATCCCCTTAGCCTACAAAAGTTACCTCCCATAGTGCAGATTCTTAATATGTATTTGATGAACTGGATTTCTACTTAGTTTGAGCTTTAAGGTGCACCTCTGCCATGCCCAGCTGCTGGGCTGGATTATTACTCAGGAATAGAGAACAAGGTTAAAATGGGAAGATATTTTATTTCTGTGACGTGATATTGGTGTTTCAGTGGAATCATAAATACCATGCAGTCTATATTTAATGATTTTTTAAATATTTTACCTATAACCATTGAATATGTGAAGGAAATCAAAGAATACTACCTTGCAGAAGAATGGTAGGTGATCAATAATTGAAAATACCATAGAGGATATCTGCTCCAGTGTGGGTTAGTAAATGATCTTGAAGGACTTTTATAATTCTGATAATCTGTGATTCTGAGGAGAAAAATCACATGAGAGGTAGTGACAGCACAGTATTAGTGCAGAGGTAACAGTGCCATGGAAAACGTGCTGGATGTGGAGTCATGAGAGCTTGTTGCTGAGTCCTTTTCAGTCGTGACTAACTCTTTGTGACCCCATTTGGAGTTTTCTTGGCAAAGAATCTAGAATGGTTTGCCATTTCCTTCCCCAGCTTATTTTACAGATGAGGAAATTGAAGCAAACAGGGTTAAGTGACTTGCCCAGGATCATACAGCTAGTAAGTATCTGAGACCGGATTTGAACTCAGGAAGATGAATCTTCCTGTCTCCAAGCCAATTACTCTATCCACTGTGCCACCTAACTGCCTTGGAGTCATGAGAGACTTGGATTGAAATCCCTTCCTCTGACAGTACTAAATCCCTCAACCTCTCTGACCCTGTTTCCTCATCTTTAACATAAGGATAATAATACCTGTAATATAAACTTGATTGGGATGTTGTGAGGCTCAGATGAAATAAGTAAATTTTAAAGTGCTACAAAATTACCATTGTCTATTATCATTGTCACCAACAGTTATTTCAAGTATTACTCATTAGCAGTAATGTATAAATTTTCTCATCCATAAGAATCTTAAAGGAGAAAGGTATCTGGGACAATTTAATTTAAACTGAAGAAATTAAGGGCCAAAGAGACTGTCATTTCTCCAAGATTATATATTACAAAGAAACAAACCCAATTTTGCCAACTGCTTACAGTGTTTTCCATTAATAACAGGTTAATGAAATTTCAAGCATTAATATTTTGGGGTTTTAGTTTAGAATTGTTTGCTGTTTACAAAAACAAAGTCCAGTTAAGCACTACTGTGTGTGAAGCGTTGTAGATACAAAGACAAAAGTGAAACACTCCCAGCCTACAAAAAGCCTACATTCAACTGGTAATTTTAGCTAGGTATGAGGAGAGCACTGAGAAGAGGTGGGAGTTGGGGGAGAAGGAGAGGGGTAAACAAAGATAACCTGTTTGAGGAAGGACTGGAGATGAAACTTAAGAAAACAAAGGATTGAAAGAGACAGAGGTTGGGCAGCTAGGTGGTGCAGTGGATAGAGTTCCGACCATGGAGTGAGGAGAACCTGAGTTCAAATCTGACCTCAGATGCTTGACACTTACTAGATGTGTGACCCTGGGCAAGTCACTTAACCCCAATTGCCTCACCAAAAAAAAAGAAAGAAAGAGGCAGAGGAGAGGAGGTTTTTTCAGCAACTGGCCAAGAAATTTCTTTAAACATTAGTGATAAATTTCTTTTGCTTATCAGCTCCATATTAATGTACTATTGTTGTATTTCAAAGACAATGAGAACTGCATTTTGTTCTTACATTTGTAGAAAACAGACAGATACAGCAGCTATCCAGTATATCACAGTGTCTATGAAACTTATGAAATAGTGGAAAATTTTTATGACCCCACTTTTAAGAATCACCTCACAGTGGCTCAGGTCCGAGGAGGCATCCTTTTTGAATTGGCTGACTCCATCGTTCTCCCTTTGGACTGTCAAGACTATGCCAGAGTTTTACAAAAATATGTCAACAGCATTTATGAACTGGCTCAGAAACATCCAGAAAAGCTGCAAGCATACAACGTATCCTTTGGTATGTGATGTGGCCAAAACACTTTCTTCTGGAATTTGTGTTTGATGTATCCTCTCATCTTAGGATCTTGGAGCTAAAGCTACAGGGGCGCCATCAGCAACAATATTCATTGTACTCATTAGGAAGTACTAAGTTTATAGTATATAATTATAGCATTTCTTCTGTAGTAGTCCCTTTTTATTCATTATACTAATTAACAGAAATGTATCCATTTTCATTCAGGGCTTTGTACTGTAGCCTATAAACTCCTAGAAGATAGAGACTATATTTTTGTGCTGCTTCTCTGTACAGCACTTGCCAGAGTGTTATGGATAATTAGACTTTAAGTAATTAGATGATCTTTATTCCAGACCCACTTTTCTCAGCAGTGAAGAATTTTACAGAAACAACTACTAACTTCAGCAAGAGACTGCAAGACTTAGACACAAACAAGTAAGTAGGATGTGAACATAATCTAAGTATAGGTAATTGTGTGAGTAGGATGTGAACATATCTTAACACTGGGTAGACACTGGCCTTAGTCAAGTCAAGGAGACTTTGGGTGCAAATCACTTAACCTCTCAGTGCCCCAAGCAACTAAGACTATAGAAAATCTCGACTCTCAATTATATGATGGATATTAGTGGGAGTTTGCATACAGAGAATTCTCAACATTAAATAAATCACAAAGCAAATAAGTAGGTGTACCCATTTATATTATTCAGATGCTCAAATGGATCTGGGATCTCATCAATTCAGGATGTCTCTCCAACAATGTAAGGGTGGTGCTGGTAAACACCTACAGAAAAAAAATATTCACACATCACACTTTAAGAAAATGTTAACAATTCAGATTAAGATTAAAGTCTAGACAATCAACCAAACAATAACTCAAGCCCTATGTTTTTTTTGTTTCACTTTTTATTTGTTTTAGCATTTGCCAATTTCCAAGGTATAAATGCTCACACTGAAAATTTAAGGAGCTGGTCCAAGCTGGTTCTAGCATACCACTGGATCCTTGCCTGTGCCATCCCTTCTGACTCTTGCCCTATTTCTTTTGAAAGTTTGCCACAGGAGATCTCCCCTAACCAACATGCTAAAGACCTTCTCTTTCTCCCAATATCAAGAGGGTCCCAATGGAGTACTCTAGCTGTCTACTTGTCTTCCTTTCCTCTTAGCCATTTAACACACTTGTGTTATCAGTGTTAAAATAGCCTTTGGGAATTAGTGCCCATTTATCAAACAATTAAACTTATTAAGTATCTACTGTGTGCCAGTCTCTGTACTGGGAATAAAAAAAACAAACGCAAAATAGTCCCTTCCCTGAAGAAGCTTACTTACAAAGGACTTTCACTTTCTATCCTTTCCTTTAGGGTAAATATTCAATGGCATGACTTTTCTGGTCCTCAGTTTTATCATCTGTAAAATAAGGCCATTTGAACTGCATAACCTTTAAGGCCCTTTCTATCTCTTAGCTCTGACTCTGTGGTTCTAACTTTCTGTTCTTATTGGCCCATGACCAACAAACTTACTACCTTCTCCCCCAGCCAGCTGTCTCCTCGTTCCCTTCTGTCTTGTCCAATTGTGTCATTTTACAGATGAGAAACTGAGGCCAACAGAAATTACATGATATGCTCAAGGATGACAGAACTAGAATTTGAATTTAGGACTTCTGACTCCAAATGAAGCATACTTTTTTGCCGTACCACAGAAGACAGATTTCATTTCCTCAATGTGGAAACAATTGATCCAAAGAAAACTCCATTTAGATAGCAAAGTAGGGGCATTAATAATACCCATGAGGCTTTGGACTATATATGGCTCTTATGTTGAGTTATATTACTCACACTATAATACTCTTCTTGCCTCCTACCTCCTACTCCCAGGCTCCAAGAGAAATTTGTAGGCCAGATTTCAACTCCCAACGTAGAATTTAACCATGTGCTTGACTTAGCTGGGATTTTCACTTGAAATAGCCAAATATTTACCATAGTTCTCCACTTCATAATGCTCATGGTGACTTTACTTCAAGGTGTGTAGCTGAAGAATACAGGATTTGGAGTCAGAAGACCTGGCTTTGAATGCCTTATCTTCTATTTATGATATGTCACCTTTAGAAGAACAAAATTTAGGACCGGTCCACTGGGCTTTGCCCATAATGCTGATATCCAAGGGAATACAATTCCTCCCCTGATAACACAGAAGCATGCTGTCTTTGCACTTTTTAGAGATAGCTGTCCTGGCACTATATCATTTTCCACTGGCTTCTCTTACTTGGTCATACTGCCATCGTCCCCTTACAAAAGAGTCCCTTTGCTGAGGACCCACTTTCCTAACTATAACCCCTGGGCTAAACAGGTATTCCTACTGGCCCCACTGCTGCTGTTCCATCTCGCTCTCCAGTGTTCTTCCCCATTAATATCCTTCATCTCCTGGAAAATTTAGGGCTATCCTTTGAGTGATACAGATTCCCTCACTCTGTGGCTCTAACCTTGCCCATGTCATTAAATCTGTCTCTGCCTCAATTTCCTCTGTAAAATGAAGGAATTTGATTTGATGATCTCCAGAATCCCTTCCTGTTCTAAACTCCTTATGATCCTGTTCTTTAAATTCATGAATCTGTAGTTTATTTGTTTCTCTGGCCTTTATATAAAGTCTTCACGAGTCACTGGCCTACTGATGAACCTTTTCACACAGCTACAGCTTCAGATGACAAAATGTCTATTTCTGTGTTTGTCCTCAGACTCTTCTGGCTTTGTAAGATATGCTAGAACTTAAGTTCTGCTGACCTTAGCCTTTAGGAACTGAGTTACCTCTGTGCCATGACAAGGCAAAGAAGAAGAACTATATTTTGGAAGCTGTATTTCTTTTGCTTCTATTATGAATGTGCAGCCACCTGGCTTAAAGTATCCATTTTCAAATATGCTAAAGTGTGTTCCCTTATCTTTTTCAGTCCGGTCTCAGTGAGAATTATCAATGATCAGCTAATGTTTTTAGAAAGAGCTTTTATTGATCCTCTTGGATTACCTGGAAGCCCATTCTATAGGTAAGGAGAAAAGAAATATATACTGCAGCTTATATGTTAATTTTTTTTTCAAATGTCAGTCTTTGGAAAAAGTTTCAGAGAATAGTACTTGAGAATGAAATGAAATCTGAATTCTTTTTAATGACTACTCACAGATTTTTCTAGTGATAATTCTCAGGGAAAAACATTTCTTAAAGCTAATATGAGTTTGTAGTTTAATTTTTAATGCTTTCAAAGCAGCATAGTTTCTTGGAATATGACTATAGAGACTGTTATACCAAGGCTTACAAGTAGCT
The DNA here is from genome assembly GCF_003287225.1 of Phascolarctos cinereus. Lineage (NCBI taxonomy): Eukaryota > Metazoa > Chordata > Mammalia > Diprotodontia > Phascolarctidae > Phascolarctos > Phascolarctos cinereus. Next base: position 334,370,199 of record NW_027556098.1, read on the forward strand.
TTCCCAAAGTCAAAGGTCTAGGATTAGATCAGGGTATTCCCATTTTTCCTTTAGGAATCTGATGTTTGTGCCTTCTTAGGAATACATAGAATTCCACATGAATAATTGTTAAGACTCATCAGTGAAGAAAAGAATAATAACTTTTGGTTTTGGGGTATGAGAGTTGTGAGGTTTTGGGGAGGTTGCATCTTTTGGGGGGGTTGGGAGTTATTTTAATGCTCATGTAAGAATAGGTTAAAGGAACTGAGGATTTTTAGTTTTGAGAGATAAGAACTTGAGGGGGACATAATGCAACAACAAAATAAAATGTCATAAACATGTATTAGATGTTTACTGTGTATAGAACATTGCGCTAGTCTTCAGAGGAAGCATGGACTTTAGATGCAATAGTCTAATAAGGAAAATTACAGAAACACAGAAAATATATGAAGAAATTAGAGAAGTGGCAAACACAGTCCTTTATCAGGTCTGAGGGGGGAGATTATTACCACCTGGGAGAAATTAGGGAAGGCTTCATGGAGGATTTGCTATGATGTTGGCTTCAAATATTTTAAGGTCTGCTATGCGAAAAAGAGATGAGACTTTTTTTTGAAGCGGAAGGGTAGAACTGTGACCAACTGTGACCAATGGGGTTGAGGTGTCCAAAAGAGGAATGGACTGTTTAAGAAAAAGTGAGTTTCCTGTCACTACAGGCCTTTAAGCAAAGGCTGAATAGACACTTACGGGGATGTTGTACAACTGAAGGAAAGAATTGGGCTAGATAGCCTCTGAGGTTCCTTCTCTGTTGTGAGATTGAAAGATCCTATTATATGTCATTTGCTTTCTAGTGATTTGGGGATCAATAAGGTCACTAGGTTAAACTGTCACACCACTCAAAGCCAAAGTTGTTAGTTTAATCAGTCATCAGCTAACATTGACTAAGTGTCTTAGTGCCCGAATTGTGCTAAGTGTCAGAGATACAAAGAAAGGAAAAAAAAAAAAACAAGAGATCCTGTTCTCAAGAAGCTCAGAATCTAATGTAGGAGACAAAATGCAAGCACCTATGTACAAACAAGAAATATAGATGTCAAGGTAGAGATATATACGAGGGAGAGAGAAGAGGGGAGATGGAGAAGGGAGAGAGAGAAAGAGAGAGAGACACTGGCTGACAATAGATCTATAAAATCACAAATAGGATAAATTGATAAAAGACAAAAATTGTATCTAGGCCACAGACTGCAATCCTTAGCCTGTACAACTCTCTCATCTGTACAAGCCGTTGGTCACAAACAGAATTTACTGAGAAACTGTTAATGAGTGGTTTAGCCAAATCGCTCTCCACTACTACATCATAGGATTTAGACCTGTAGTGGACATTTGAGATCAATTAATCCAACCTCTTAATTTTTCAGGTGATGGAACAGACTCAGAGAGATAAGGTACTTAGAATAATACAAGGAGCAGGAAGTAGAACTAGAATTCAAATATATGTCCTGTGAGATGCAGCACTGAATAGAGAGCTAGCATTAGAGTTCAAGTCCTGATTCAGACACCTGGGCAAATCATTTAGTGTCTTATCAGCCTCAGTTTCCTCATCTATACAATGAAAGGATTAGACTCAGCCTCTGAGATCCTTTGTAGCTGTAACTCTACCCTATGCTGTATCCACTTAACACACTACTTAAATAGACTATATAGTTTGAAAGAGACTTTATAAGTACCTTGGAGTTCAACCCTCTCAAATGTATAGCTCAAAGTCCATAGTCTCTTAGGATGATAATGCAGTATAATCATCTTCTAAGAGAACTGGAATTTCCCTCTCCTCTCAACCAAAAAATAGTGAGCAGTGTTGCCAGAGTGTTCATTTGTAATAAAAGTTTGTAACTGTTTCTTGAACAGATATTCATAGAACTGTATTGTACCAACAGGCATATCATCTTTGCTCCAAGTAGTCATAACAAGTATGCTGGAGAGGCATTCCCAGGAATTTATGATGCTCTCTTTGATATTGAAAACAAAGAAAATCCTTCAAAGGCCTGGGCAGAAGTCAAGAAGCAGGTTTCTATTGCAGCCTTCACAGTGCAAGCTGCAGCGGGCTCTCTGAAAGAAGTCGCATGATAGCTGGAGCAAGGGATAGCATGTGAAAACAGAGCAGCTTTCAGAAAATGCCCAAAAACAAAATGGATACCCACACACTGGGAATACCTCAACAAACTGGTATAGACATGTAAAGGAATATTATTGTGCCCATAAGAAATGATGACTATAACTTGGTGAACCATGGGAAGATTTGTATGAACTGATGCAGAGTGGAACAAGAAAGACCAGAAGAACAGTACCTACAATGGTTGTTATAATTTAAATGAAAAGAATACTAAATGGAAGCCAAACTGAATAATTGTAATGAGTATTCTTGGTTCCAAAGAACAGATAATGAAACATACCTTTTTCCTGTTAGGTAAGAACAGAAGAGGAAACTGTAGGAGCAGAACACACTGAATATACTCCCAAATGCAAACTGGTTGATTTTACTTAATTGTTTTAAGAGGAAGGTTCAGTAACGGGTGACACAGAAGAAGCAGGGGAGCTTATATCAGGAATGGTGGTCATGTAAAAATACAAAAGATATCAATAACTTTTTTTTAAGAGGAGGATTCAGTAATGGGTGGCAGAAGGCAGGCAAGGGAACTTATATCGGGAAATGATAGTCATGCAAAAATACAAACAGTATCAATAAAACTTTTTTAAAAGGTGCTATAGTTTATCATAAAGTGGTTAGAGTGAACTCATTTCTGTAAGAACTCAGTGGAATCACTTATTGATAGTCTCCCATTTTAAGGGTCTCAAAATATGTATGTGATATATACTTATTCCATTATTGTTTAAGAGCATTTGGAAATTGATCTCCATTTTAAGATACAATTTGAGGAACATCCAGAAGCAGAAAACTTTTATCCGGCACAGAATGTTGTGGCAAATCATATTTTCTGATTAATAAAAAAAATAATTAGGGGGCAGCTAGGTGGATAGAGCACCTGCCCTAAAGTCAGGAGGACCTGAGTTCAAATCCAGGCTCAGACCAAACACTTGCCACTTACTAGCTATGTGACCCTGGACAAGTCATTTAACCCCAATTGCCTAAAAAGAAAAAAATAATAATTAGAATACAAAGATATATATAAAAAGTTTGGCATAATGGATGAAGGGCTAGCCTTAGAATTAGAAAACCTTCTGACATATAAACTCTTAATGCCCTGAGCAACTTTCTGAGATTATAAATTACAGAAAGTTGCTCATCTGTATCTGTGGAGGAAACAGTCCATAGATACCAGGAATTCCCGATGATGATAAAATCACAAGTACACACTTCCCTTCCCTTCCCTTCCCTTCCCCTCCCCTCTGTCCAAGATAATACTAATACTATTCTGTTATGGTAGAGAGTGTACTGAATTGGGAGCAAGGAGATCTAGGCCTTAGTCTTAAGCTCTGCCAATGACTGACCTTGGGCAACTGATTTATCCTCCTGAGGGCTCAGTTTCCTCCTTTATAAAACGATCTGTAAGGTCCCCATGAGATTATAGTCCACTAAAGCCTCCTGTTATTTTAGAGGAAATGTTATCTGGCTCAGTTTCCTCCATCTTGTAATTGTGATGTGTATTTCTCTAGCTGGGCTGGTCCTCATAGGTCATACATGCAGCTCATCGGTCAAGCTGTCCATGATTTCCTTTCCTTCATAGTAGGACTTGCAAGAGTATGTGTTCAGCTAGTATAACTTTCAAGAACCCAGTCACCTGTATCCAAAAGCTGACTTTGTGAGCAGTAGTTTAATGCATGCAAAAGAATTCTGAATGTGAAGTCAGGAAAGGCTCTTGCCCCTGCCATTTACTAGCTGTGTGACCATTGGCTAGTCACTTAACCTCTCTAATCCTCAGTTTCTTCATATTTAAATGGACATAATACCTACAGTGCCTATCTCAACAGGGTTGTCTTAAGGCTAAAATTTGATAATGTATGCAAAACACTTTACACCCTTTAAAGTGCTTATAGAAATGTCAGTACCCTCATCATTTTTGTTCTTGTTATGTTTCCCAGAAGATAATTTCTCTTCAGTCAGTACTTAAAATGTAGAAAGTTTCCTTTCTATATCCACAGCTCTTATAATGATACACTGTCTTAATCCAACATGCTTCCTTACTAATCCCTTCAGTTTACATTCACTCATCCCAGTTTAAATTCATCCTACATAACCGGTAACAATAATTCTTCTCTGTCACCATTCTCATCCTAGTGTTCTGGAACAAGCCAATAATAGGGTTTTTTTTAATTAAGTATCAAATCCAAACTGTCATCATTGGGACTGAGCAGCATCTGCTCAACACTGCTGATGGAATTCTTTGGGTAGACTGTGAAACTACTGGCTGACCTGCTACTGAGCCTTATAGACGACTACTGAGATGCAGTAATAGGGCCTTGCTCAGGGTAGTCCTTCGGTGCTGTCGTCAGAATGTTGTGCTAAAAGGACCTTGGCTTAGACCTCTTGCTGCAGTTTTTATGCCTTTTAAGTCCCATTACCAAGGGGCCACCACTCTCTAGGTAGTATAGTGGACAGAATGCTAGACTTGGAATTAGGAAGAACTAAATTCAAATCCTGACACATACTTTTTAGTGGTGTGATACTAGTCAAGTCACTTACCCTATCAGTGTTCCAGTTTCCTCATCTGTACAATAGGGATAATAATAGCACCTTCCTCATAGAGTTGTTGTGAGGGTGAAGTGAGATAATATATGTAAAGTGTTTAAAGTGCTATATAAATGTTAGCTGTTGTCACTACAGTTTTTGCTATGCTGTGTAATAAATTCAGATTAAAATCTTGTTCAAAACTTATTTTAAAAGTGCTGATCTATATAAGGGATAAGACACTTCGGGAAACAATCCCAGAAAATCTATATCCAAAGTAATTTTCTAACTGAAGACTAGTCTCAACAAGACCAGACCGGGGAAAAAAAAGATATCAGAAGGGTAATCCCCTTCATTCTTAGCTGAACTTGGGCTTCCCTCTTAGATTTACTTCAAGGACTTGTGGGCTGGCTTACTGGGTTGTACACTTTGGTTGCTGCAGTGCGTGTGAATGTGTATGTGGGTGTGCATGAGTGTGTTGGGGGGGAGAACCCACAGGTTTAGCACAGGTGTTCTGAATAACCTCTTCAGAGTGTTTAAAGAAAGAGAATCAGGGAAAATTAGAATACCTTAGCCCCTGGACCAGTGGCAACTGATGTCTTGGGGACAGGGCATCCTGCTGATGTCAGAAGATAGGAAGGACAATAGGGAGTGTTCCAGTCCTTAATATCAGTAATGGGATAGCCTTTCAAAAAAAGAATCAGACCAGTGATGCATAAAATGGTGGTTCTTTACCTTATAACTCACATAAGGGCAGGCTCAAAACCTAAATTGAATGCCCAGGAGCAGCAGCATTGGAGAGGAAAGGCAGAGAGGGAACAATACAAAATGTATTACTAGAAGTTGGAGGATGATGATGTTCAGGGAACTGGCGAGAGCAGGAAGTGTCTTCCCAGCAGCTTCAATTTCCTGATCATTCCTACTAGTAATCTGCAAGATGCCTGGGAGCCTTCAGCTACATGTTATAAAGAATAACCACATGAAATTTTCCATATCCTTTTTTCTTTCTATGAAATCAGAAAGTTTCCTACTATATTCACCCCACTGAATATTTCCTTTAGAATTTTAGCACATACTGTTAAACCCAAAGACCTACTAAAACCTTACTTTCCCAAGCTGAATAGTTCATTTCAATTTTGGTGATTTTTTTTTTGCCTTTTCCTCCACTTTATTTCATACTCCCACCACACCACCACAATAATGACTTCTTAATTTAAACTAAAAACCATTAGGGGTTCTGGAAAGGTGTGTGTGTACTGAGGGGAGAAGAGGAAATGGTGTCACAGCCTGAGATGTTGCGGGGGAGGGGAGGAGACAAGTCTTTGGATAGCCTCGACTGATGGAGCTCTTGAAGTTGCTGGCTGCCTGAAGAGGCAGTTGACAGGCCATAGGGTGGATCTTGAAGCCCTACAGCCTGGGCACAAATTGGTTGGCAGGCCGTTTGGGCCTGTACTCAGGATGCACCATGTGCATGTGAAGAGCATGTGGGGAAAGCCAGTGCCAAAGTGAGCACCATCTGTGTGGTGGTGCCTGGACTTGGGGGTGTAAACATCCATGCACTTGGGGCAGTACAGCTTCACCATGGCCTCACCTAGTACGTCTGACAGTCCAATGGGCAACATGGGCTGGTTTTCACAATATGCACGGGGACAATAGTGAAAGTCTCCCTGCTGGTATTTTTCCAACATCTGGGCAATGTCACGGTTTGTGAGGATGTAGCGGGCATGAATCAGTCCATGCAGCATCTTGGCTGCCTGCTCGATCAGGTTCCTCTGGTTGGGGTTGTCCTCCAACTCTTCATCAGGTTCCAAGTCGAGGATCTATCTAGTGCCTGCCTGTAGTGGGGCCGTTGTTCATTAAGCCCTGTGAGGTTGTGTGTGGGACAGAGACCACCTACCCAAATTAAAAACCAGAGTCTTGACAAAAGTTTGCAAAAAGGAGGAATGTCTTTATTGACTTTCTCGACTTTCTCTGTGCTGCCTAAGCTGCCCCAAGAGTATGAGTGCTCTTTGTTTAAGACAAGATTATATAGACCCTAACGCAGCAGCCCATCCTAACCCCTTTCCCGTCAGCTCATTGGCTGAGCCTCAGGTGTACAATCTATTCATGTAAAAACCACCCCAGTAACAGAGAGAACAAAGAGGTATAGAAATTGTGTTAGCATGTTCCCCTTTTCAGGGCCTCACAGTTTCAGCAGCTTTTTACCCAAGGTCATATAACCAGCTAGAGGATGAGATAGACAGGATGTTCTTATGGCTCAGGAATTTCTGCTAATACTATCTAAGAGTAGGGGAGGGAGAAGGCTAGGAGAGGGTGTCTTGTATTCTGAGGGGTCTTTACTTGGTGTTGGTACACGTGTACCACTCAAAAGCAACAATACCAGAACCTTTAACAAGAATTAATGACCCCCTGAGGAGGCTTCACTTCTGAGAGATCATCTCTCACAGTTGGATTTGTCTTGAATATAGCCTTCATCTACCTCACAGAATTCATTGCCATGAAGCCCACAGAACCATGAGATCCATGATGCTTCCTCTGAGCTACTCATCTTTATGTTAGGGGCCGGGGCTGGGGAAGGAGAGGGAGAAGTTGCTCCTAGGGGCAGCAGCGGCAGCTGGGGGGGGGAGGGGAAGGGCAAATTTTGGTGATTTTTTAAAAAGTAGTTTGCCTACAATAATTAAACCCTGTTGCTTGATTAGTTAACAATTCAGGTGTTTTCTGGGAGATTGAAGTTCCTCAAATCTCTGCCATTTTCCCAGAAGAGGATAGAAATTTTCACTGCTCATTCCTAATCCCAATATATGAAAATGTCTGTGGAACAAACACCTTTAAAAATCCACTAAGATGTTTTTAGTAATTACAAAAACTTTTGGGAAGCCTGCAGTTGCTTCTGTTCCTGTTGAGGCACAGGAGAGGGTTCTGAGCCTTCTTAGCCCTAGTTAACAGCTTGCAGAAGGCTTGACTGCCCACTTATCTGCAAAGATCAACTCAAAGCATTTTTTCAAAGTATGTCATACTTTTCTCTTTTTTGCTTACTTACTCTTCATTTTTCAGAATCTGGAGAGAGCTAACATTGTATTCTAAATCAAGAATTGTGTTTTTCTATTACCAATTTTTTTGATACAAAATTAGTATCCTACATTTTAAACATTCATGGCTGACATTCTGAATTGATGGCATTTAAGGCTGCTATAGAGAAACCTTGATCAAAGTGTACCTTAAAGGACAAAAAAACTCATTTTGCAGTTTTAAACACATTGCCCTGATGTCAGATATTGTGTGAGCAATCATAGGGAACAGAATATCATCAGAGAGCAGGGAGTAGTACCCCTAAATCTGTCCAGAACATCTTGTCCCCAGTAGTTCACAGGGGGATTTAGACATAAGGAGAAAGCAGTGTTCTTCAAGCAGGAAAGGAACTTACCTTCTAGCTACTGTTTCTCTGAGTTCAGGTTTAGTTATTCAGTTAGCATATGTTAAGTTTCTAATGGATACCTTATCAAAGAGTAATTATTCAATTTCTAATATTGGTGGGAAAGGGAGGGGTGGTGGTAAAGGGAACACCTGCAGAAAATCCGGGGTTAGGATCTTGGGGTCTGGGGAAAAGTAAATCTTTGAGATTGTCAACAGGAAATCACACCTTCACGAAACTTATGTGAAAACTAGGTTTATGACAAGAGGAATGAGCATGAATGTGGAAATCAAAGCAGAACAAAAAGTTCACTATCTTTGCAGAAGTTTTCATTTTTATAATAGCAGAGCAAAGAGAGGAGAGGGTACTAGGAAGGGGTGTGATGTGGAAGGGGGAATGGAGCAGCAAAAGTAAGAAAAAAAACAAGATACCCCACAGGGAGGAGCAAGGTAAGGACAAAAGCTGCATTCTTTCCCCTTGGGAACTGCTCTCAGGAGTGGGGGACCTGAGGCCTTAAGGCCACTTGTGGCCTTCTAGGTCCTTGGATGCAGCCTTTTGACCGAGTCCAAGTTTGAAAGAACAAATCCTTTTATTAAGGGGATTTCTTCTGTGAAGTTTGGATTCAGTTAAAGGGCCGCACTTGAGGACGTAATGGGCCACGTGTAGCCTTGAAGCTGCAGGTTCCCCACCACTGTGGACAGCTAGACTATTAGGATAGGATGGTCTGCTTATCTGCAAAGGACCCCAGCTGCACAAGCTTTACCCCAGCCTGGCACAGACTGGCTGGTGCCTCTCTTGCCTCCCAAGCACACTCAGGGAATCCAGCTTGGGGTACAACAACAAATTATGTCAGTTCAGGGAGAGCTTCATCATCACCACATTCAGAGCCTCCCACATGCTCTGAGTCCAGTGTTTCCAGAAACTGGCAACTCAAAAAGAAGTTCAGGGGACCCTTTAACAGCCCTTAACAAGATCAACAACCCTTACCTCTTCTCTTTCATGCACTAAGGCCCCTAAGGAATTTTCTCTCTTATTTTGGGGGCCCCATGTTTTTTCTACAATTCTGGGCAATAAGGCCCTTTTCCTTTATTTGGTTAGACAGCTTTAGATGATCTAATTGCCTTTTTAACTTTCTGTTTTCCCTCAGATAGGTGTTCTTCTAAAGGAATCTCTTTTTCTATACTGTTTTTTGCTATTCTTAGTGCCCATTACATTAAAAAAAAAACCTCTTAAATGTGGCCCAGGTTCAAGTGCTTCAGTTTGATTTCTAACTCAGTCTTTTGAGTGGCCAATAATCCCTCCTGATTTAGCAAGGGTGGGAGACCATTAATTAATCCTAATTGAGATTTGAGTGGTAAATCCTTTAAAAATTAAAGGTACAGAATACATAATAAACCTTTAGGTGGAAGAGAATTTCTTTCATCAGCCTTTGCTTTCTATGTCTGGGGTCACAGTGCCATGCTTGCCCAATGCAGGTACAGCTGTCATTGAGTTCTGTTCTCCATCTGGGACCCCAATCCATAAGCTATTGGGAAGCAAGAATGAGGGCTAAACCTGGAGATTATTTGCCTTTCCCTAAACAAGTAAAGGCATTGAAATTTCCTAACATCACTGTAAGCTAGGACCAAAGGCAAACTCACTGTTTTTACAACATCCTCCCCTTCCCCCATCCTTGGACCACAAAAAGAAGAAAAGAAAAAAAATGTGGCTTGCTTTTGTGTTCATGGATGAACACGTGAAAGGGAAAGGGGGAAAAAAAATCCCTTGAAACTGCACTAATACTACTTTCAAATCTGCTTTTCCTCTGTCTTATCTGTAAAACAATGAATCTGTTTATAACATTCAGTTATGTTACTAACTTTCTTAAAATGAATTTCAAAGAATGTTAATTTGAGAATCACTAGAATAATTTCAGCATTTATAAAAGCATACAAACCACAATTTAAGATTAGCCCCACTAGTTTCTAATTAGTTTACAATGCAACTGCACAATTCCTATCTATCTATAAAAATTATTAGGAATTGTCATTCCAAAATCAAACAAACAAAAAAACAACCCTGAACCAAATTAAAAAAAAAAAACTTTCCTCAATCCTCCTAGGAAATTCTCTACCTGTGAACACATCCCTAAGTAAATCCTGTCTGAAGCATGCCTTCCTGGTATATATAGCTATGTCTCAGCACTATTTCGGAGAACACACTGTTCTTCCACACAAAGGTTTTTCTAGACTCCTGACACTTTCTCAACAAATTCTCTTGTAGACCAATTCTCTTGAAGACCCTCTAAGTGTCTGCATATTAAATCCCAGTGTGAATTCATATCTCTCAAACTCAAAACTAACCCTCCTTTCAAACATGATATGCTGATTTATTTCATATCACATAGCACTATAATCAATGGTACTTTTCTAAATCCTCTGAATAAGTCCACAAAATTACAGATAGCTAGCCCAACACTGAGGCCTAGCATTTTTACTTTTAAACTTTGGTACTCCTGAACATTGATGTGAAGAAGTACCTTGTGATTCCAAAGGAATCTGTTCTGTCTTAGCCTCTTGATCTTTTTAGTGTCTAGATCAGAAAAGTTTAGGGGTTTGTTTGTTTTCTGAACCTGCAATTTCAATCATGTAAGCCACTCCCAGTGAATAACTTTTTGTTTTTAGTCTTCAATTAAATCTTCCACAATGTCCCAAAATTAAGGAATTCAGTGTGTTACATTTAGTTATCCCATAAACTCTTTGCAAAATTGTAAATTCTATAAAATTGTTATTATTTTATCATCTTTATCTTGTGGCAAGGTAACATTTCATTACATTTAGCTATGGCAATTTGTTAACCATTCCCCAAATTATATGCATGTCGCTGACCTTTTTTCTAGTTATATCCATATCTATGTATGTTTATATATATATATATACATACATACACACATATATACACATATATACATATATATACACGCACACACACACAACACATATATATATAACATATATATACACACACATATATATATTCACTTTGCTACCTATCCCACCTCTGGATATAAGTAATTTGCAGAGATGCAAAAGAAAACTTATTATGAAGGAAAGCAATGTATAAAGTCAACCATGAAATTAGAAAGACCCATAGAAGATAAACTGAAGGCAGTAGAATTTTGGTGATCATCTTTAACTCCAAAGAAGACATCAGAACATGCACCTCTCTACCCTTCTTTGCAGAGGTCAGGGACTATTGGCATGAAGTACTGACTATATTGATGGGTATTTTGTTAGTTTTTCAGTACTACTTTTGTTTCTCTTTTTCTCCATCTTCTTTATTTTCTGCTATCCAAAATAGCTTTCTGTTTAGAAGAAAATATGAAATAGATTCATAAATGAAGGTGATGTGAAAATAAAAAATGTCAACAAACAACATTCTTTCAAAAGAATCCTCATTTTGAAAGTTTTTTGAAGAGGATATCAGAGAAAATCTCCATTCCTTTTCATGCCATAAACAGAGCCATCTCCCTCTTAGCAAGTGTGATTATTTCAGTCATTAATCATCAAGCATTAGTTCTATTTGTGGTACATCAGTTTTCCTGATAAGGAAGCTTTCAAAGGGAAAAGAAAATACAAATTTAAATTTTCTGAGGACAAGGGAGGTAAAAGGGCTAAGTGAGCAGTGTGAATACTCCTTGGTCTCCTGAATGCCTTGGTTCTCAACTATATTAGGGAGCAGTTACTAACATGTGAATAATAAGCCTCAGGTTAAGACAATAATCAGGAATTCACATCTTGAAGGAAAAGAGGGTGGCAAGGTTCCAGAGATATATAAAAGGACTGGGATAAGGCAGACTCAGTGATTCCCTGTGTGTGCTGTAAGCAGAGGAAAAGGCAGAGATCTGAAGTTGAAGAAAACAACTCAGAAGAAACAAAGGTAAGTTTCCCAATGAGATATATTATTTGATTGTCAGAGATGTAAGCACTGGGCCCTGAGCCATTGAGTGAATAGAGGTAAAGAGGCATGCTCCCTTGTGGTGAATTAAAAAAAAAAACACTTGGGAATTAGTAATCTGAAGCCAGCAAAGGGGAAGAAGGGATAGAATGCATGTTGATGGGTTAGGCAATAACAACACAGGCCAAATGGAGAAATAAATTTGGCTAAGCCAAAAGTAGGGGTAGGAGGCAGGGAGGATTAATAACTTTCCCCAGCTAATTATTCCAAATTCCTGCCTTTATGAATTTTGCAAATGCTCCTAAAGGCACCAACTCCTTTATGACAGAAGTCACTAATGGTAAAAAAAAAAATTTCAAAGGTTTCATCTCACACCCAAATATTGGCAAAGATGAGAAGAGATGGAAATAGATATTGCTGAAGGGTCTGGGAAGAGACAGATACACTAAAGTACTACTGGTAGAGCTGTGAGTTAGGCCATTCATGCTAGACAGCAATTTGTAATTATCCTCAAAAATGGGTGTTAATTGTCCAGACTCCATACATTTGACCCAGAGATCTCACATATCCTAAGGAGGTTACAGAAAGAAAAAGTAGTGCTATGTATGCAAAAAAAAATCATCACAACTATTTTTCTTGGTAGCAAAAAATTTCTAACAAAGTGGGTGCCTGTAGATTGGAGAGTGCATAATAAACTGTTGTAACTGAATAGTATGGAACAGTATTTGTTATATCAGAGGAACAGGGAAGGCATAAGCTCTGATGCAGACTAAAACAGAACCAGGAAAATCAGTATAAACAGATTATAACCATATACATGCAAAGGATGAAACAAAGTTGTAATTATAATTACTAACCTGAGCCCCAAAGAAATGTTAAGAAAATGGATCTCCAACATACAATATATGTGTTGTTTGGCTTAGGAGAATGGCTGTTTTGGTTGTTCACTCATTTTCATAAGTGAAGGTCTGATGGGGAAGGAGTAGAGAATTTCCCCAAATGACTGAGGTGTGAAAGTTAAAAGCATTTTAAAAAAAAAGGTTAAAGATATTGAAGGGGGGGGGAAGAGTGAAGAAAGATGGCAGGAGGGAGAAAAAGTTATTTATATCATAACTGAACTTATCAACAGGTGTTGGGGTGAGACATCAGCAAATTTCATCTAAATAAAATTTTGAGTCTCATTGAGAATAGTGTTTCACTGGAGTTTTCTTAGCTGGTCAAGAGGTTTAAGAGATCAGAGAGGAATCAAAATGCTTACCTATTTCTCACCTCAGTTTCCCTAACTGCATAATGTGAAAATTTTGTTTTCTCTTCACACACTCTCTGTACTGGGGGGAAAAAAACTAAATGAAATGATAAGGTTGATGAATCAGAAGTGGCCAAGTAAAAAGGGCACTTCTGTCTCAAGACCAGGTCACTGAATTTTCCCCTTCACTTTCCTCAGAAACATGGCGTCTTGCCCGGAGCTGATTCAAGACCTCCAGGGAGAGCTCATCTGCTCCATTTGCAGGGAGTACTTCAAAGACCCAATTTCAATTGAGTGTGGTCATAGTTTTTGCCATAGTTGCCTCCTCGAGAGATGGCAGAAAGCCACGACACCTCTCTCCTGTCCAGAGTGCAATAGTGTCCCTCAGCGGAGGGATTTCCAAACTAATGTTTATCTTGGGAGACTGGCAACCATTGCAAAACAACTAAGACCTCGTTGTTTGCAATACCCTGAAGGATATGGCATGTGTGAGGTACATCAGAAAGTGCAGAAGCTGTTCTGTGAGGATGACCAGAGTCTCATCTGTGTGTCCTGTTCTCAATTGCAGGAGCATGAAGCTCACAAGCTCTATTGCGTAGATGAGGCTGCTGAGAACTTCAGGGTGAGTAATGGATCCATCACTCCATCTACATGTTCATTTTGAATGTTTGCTATAGCCTGCAAATATAATCCTAGAAAAACATGTGGCGTTTTCATGTGCCTATAGATTTACATATTTGCATATTATTGGGTACTCTAAATGCTTTTGGTGGATTGAAATGTGCTGTGTTCTTTGGCTTCAGCCTGAGCCTTTCCTTATGGACTGAGATCAACAGAAATTTTCCCTTAATGTTCAAGAACTTACTCTAGTTTTGATTGAAATGTCTCATGGTTTTATATTCTAGAAGAACCTCTGTTCTTTTTATAGAATTGATTCTGGAAATTTGAGATTGTCAGGGCCATCTTCACCTGATGCAACAATTAGTATCACATTCATGTCCTCATCTACTATGGAGAGGGCCAAGAAAGTTCAGCAACATTTGTTCTGTGTTTGACACTGGAAAGTTACCTCCTTCTGCAGGAGGATAGGGAAAAAAAGAGACTACTGTTATATCTCAGAATTATGCTCTCTGAAAGACAGTGACATTGAAATCACTTGCCCACATAGACTGTAGTCTTCTAGTTTTAATTTGTACCTGTAGCTTCAAAACTTAAGAGCATTACTGTCTCATTATTAATTGATCTCAGCCATTCACATGTGTATGGGTTTGGATACTTAGAATTGAAAGCTCTCAGGGATACAAGCATTAATGTTTTTTTTTCTTTTTTCATTTATTATTATAGAGGAAGCTCCAAGAAACCACGATTCATTTGTGGAGGAAAACTGGGAAAGTTGTTGAGTGGAGGGCTAATGAGAAGATGAAATTTGCACAGGTAGAAGTATCTGTATTTTGATCCTTTAGCATTTGAGTTGCATTGTCTGTTGTCATTCCCCGAAAGTATGCTTTTGAGAGAGGTAGTGAATATATTGGTCCCCACAAATTAAGACACTGTTTTTCCCAAAAGGCACATAGCTGGTAAGTGGCACAAGATACATTCGTAGCCAGATCCTCAGGTTTCAAATCAATCGTGCTTTGCATTATAGCAGGCAAAGAACACCATTGGAAGGAATGTGGTGGTTTCAAGCAGGAGAAGGCAAGAATGATTTTGGAGCATTAAGTGTAGTGCAGTGGGGATAGTACCGAGAGGGTACTTCTGTTCATGACTAGCCTCAGCCACAGGATGAACAAGATCAGAACCTAATTGGAAACTAAAAAGGCTATCATTCACCTATTGCCATTTAGCATCATGTCATTTCCTGTATTCATCAGTCTCATCTCTTTCTTTTAAGAGGAAATAGAAATTCAAAGGAAGAATATTTTGTCCGAATTCCAGAAGATAGAACAATTCCTAACTGAAGAAAAGGATAAGTATCTCTCATATGTGGAAACACAGGGAAGGGCCAATTTGGATGGCCTACAGAACAGAATAAGTAGACTTTCCAACCAGAGTCAAGAATTAAGGAAGAGAATCACAGAGTTAGAGGAGGAGTACAAGAAACCAGATTTGGATTTGCTCCAGGTAAAGCCACAGAAAATAAAATGAACAAACATATAAGCTAAAGTCACGAGATGACAAGATGAGCAATATATTTCTTAAACAGAAAGTAAAATGGTTTATTCCATTACAGCTCTGGACTTTTCCCAGTCCTTCACAATATCTAGGGTAAACTAGTCTCAGAGTAAGAAGCTCAACTCTGTAGCCATATGAAAAAATACTCTAACTCTTTATTGATTGAAGAAATGCCAATTAAAACAATTCTGAGATAGTATCTCATGCCTATTAGATTTGCTAATAGTATAGGAAAAGTAAATGACAAATGTTGGAGGAGATATGGGAAAAATGAGACATTAAGGCACTGTTGGTGGAGTTATGAACTGATTCAACCATTCTTGTACAGCAGTTTGGAACTATGACCAAAGGGCATACTTTTTGACCTAGCAATACCACTGTATCCGAAAAGAGAGGAAAAAAAAAGGGAAAGGATCTTATATGTACAAAAATATTTATAGCAGTTCTTTTCTGGGGCAAAGAATTAGAAATTGAGGGGATGCCTATCAACTGAGGAATGGCTGAACAAGTTGTGGTATATGATTATGATGGAATATTATTGTACTGTAAGAAATGATGAGCAGGATGCTCTCAGAAAAACCTGGAAAGACTTGCATGGGCTGATGCAAAGTGAAATGTACTGTTACAAAGTAACAGCAATATTGTAAGATGACCAGCTGTGAATGCCTTAGCTATCCTCAGCAATACAGCAATCCAAGACAAAGGACTTGAGATGAAAAATTATATCCATCCCCAGAGAAAGAACTGATGGTGTCTGAATACATATTAAAGCTTACTTTTTAAAAATTTATTATCTTGATTTTTTTGGTCTATGTTTTCTTTCACAACATGAGTATTATGGAGGTGTTTTGCATGACTACACATGTATAACCTATATCAAATTGCTTGCCTTCTCATTGGGGGTGGGGAAGGGAGGAAGGGAGAGAATTTGGAACTCAAAGTTTTTAAAAATGCATGTTTAAAATTGTTTTTACATGCAAATAGGGAAAAATAAAATACTAAATAAAATAATAATAAGTTCAGCTCAGCTTTATCTTATATTCTATCCTTAAGCCAGGGAACAGAGAGAATAGGTAGGCTGGAACGTAGAGTGACAGAAACAAAGTAATATAAAATGAGGCCTGGAAAAAGGGGGGGCGGGGGGGGGGAAGGATAGTAATGTAAAAGGAGCCTGCAAAGATTGATTGCAGCCATGTTGTGAAGAGTTTTAATGACCAAAGAGAAGGCCCATTAAGTGCCATTATTTTATTATTGAGATAAAGAGACACTGGGATTTAACTGAAATGATCTGCAACCCTAGGCAGACTACAGGCCACATATTGAGACAAATTAGGACGTGACACTAATGGTCTAGGTAAGAGGAGAGGGCCTAAATTAAGATGGTGTTTGGGTGAGAGGGGATAAAAGACATATGTGTGACATGTTGCAGAACTAGAAACTGCAAAATCCTTTCTACTCTCTGGGTCTCTTCAAGGCAATGAATAGGCGATCAGTTCCAAAGTCTCTTTTTCTAAATCAAATCTATTATTGTACTAACCATATATTTTTTTTTCCTTTCCTTAGGATATGAAAGGAGTGTTAACCAGGTAAGTTTACTTCTTACTTCATTATGAAATAAAATAGCAAGAAAAAAAATTGATCCAAAGGACCTTGACTGACTAAAACAGTGTGTCATGTGGCATCAATCTTCTGACAACTGTTGAACTTAACTTGACATTTTTTTCTCTAGGAATGAATCTGTGCTACAGAAAAAAAAAATAGAAAACTTCCATATAAACATGATGCGCCATTCCATCTCTGGACTTATAGAAAGGATTTTCAGTTTCAAAGGTGAGTGAGAAAATCAGTAACAAAAAGGCAGCATATCTCTCTGTCTTGTCCAATTTTCCTTTAGGTCATAACCCACTTTGCCTTCAAAGAGTCCCAAAATGTCAGAGTTGGAAAGAACTGCAGTGATCATCAGATAGTCTACCTTTACTTGAACAATGATTCTCTCTGCAAAATGTTTAAGTGTTTATTCAGCCCTCCTTGCTTGAAAAACATACAGTGAAGATAAAACCGATAATTCCAAACACAGGGCATTCTTTTTCATAATTATCTCATTACCAGGAAAGCTTTCCTCAAGGCTAAATTTGCCTCTTTGCAACTTCTAACCATTTCTCCTCGATCTAACATCAGAGGCCAAGCAGAGAAAATTTTCTTCCTTTCATATGAAAACCATTTGTGTACTTGAAGATAGCTACCATGTGGCCCCTAAGTCTTCTCTTCTCCAAAATAAACATTCCCCGTTCTTACAACTCATGCTCAAATGGCTTATCTTGAGGATCTCAAGGATAAGGGTAAAGATGATGAAACCTGTTCTAGGCATGTTGAGGTTCATATGCCAGTGGGATCCTAGGGCAGGGTTTTCCTACAAGTAGATGAATATGCAGATCTGGACCTCAGAACAGAAGTTGTATTAGATTAAATTTTGGGGTGGGCCATCTGCATTAAAGTCAAATCCCTGAGAATGAATAGGGTTGTAAGGAAGATAATGTAGAGAATCACAGTAGCATCCTTATTCTCCAGACTCTTCTAGTTTTCTCTGTCCGAACCAATCTACACATTGCCACTGTGTTTTGTTTCCATTGCCAGCTGGGAATGATCCACAGGTGAGTCTAATGAATGCCCAAAGTCTCCTATTGCACAGTGACAGGGACACTCACATTTAGGGCAGCAGGTAATCAAGCTTTTTAGAAGTGATAGACACTGGAAGGCTTACAGAATACAAAGTATGATGTAGTTGGAGAAGAGAAAGGTGGTAGGGATTCCTGGAGCATACCATCCCCACCAAGGAGGGGGGGAGAGAAGAAAAAAGAAAAGAAAAAGAGGCAGAAAATATCCTCATCAATTTTCCAAGGTCCTGCTCAAAGGGAGCAGTCCTTACCTCCCTCCTGTGTAGTCTCCAAAGAAGCCTCAAATGAGCCAGCATATGATGATGATTCCAACTTCACATTGAAAATCACAAATATGATCTATGATAGCTCTGGCATGTTTTGTGAATCTCAGCAAGATGTGAGCAGAATGAAAAAAAATTTTGCAAAGAAGCATATAACACGATCTTTCAGCTACTAAACAGACCAAAGACCATTCTGTTCCTCGTACTACAAAGCTGTCCTACTTCTTCCAAGTTACTTCTTTGAATATCACTGTAACACACAGTTGGTCACTCTCTGGTGTAAACACCTGTCCCCCATCCGCAGTAAAATTACAACCCTGATGTTACCATTGATTGATTGAATCAAATCTTTCTCTTTTCACAGTGGACATCACTCTGGATTGCAACACAGCTGATCCAGGTCTCATCATATCTGAGGATTTAAAGAGTATGAGATATGGAGGTATCCAAGAGGAAGTGCCCAATAACACAGGGAGACTTACAGATTTTGCCAAAGTTCTTGCTGCTCAGTCCTTCATTTCAACAAGATGTTACTGGGAGGTGGAGGTGCCAAACAATACTGGCTGGTGTGTTGGCATCTGTAAAAATTCTCAAGATTTCTTTATGCTTATGACTGTACAGAAGCATAATCACTACCACCTCTATGCCATAGCCCAGCACAATCTTTATTCCCAAGTCCATAAAAAATACTGCCAGATTAGTGTGCCCAACTTAAAGGTTGGCATTTTCCTTGACTATGAACGTGGAGAGATATCATTTTATCATGTGAAAAACAGATATCTAATTTACACTTTCCCTACCATTTCCTTCTCAGAACAACTCACACCATTCTTCTGTGTTTCCAAGAAAGTCCTGACAAATGATTGCTCTCTCATGATCTGTCCCTAATTGAGAAGAGATCAAAGAATACGTATTCAATGGCTAAATGGACTTCAGTCCAATCCCTGTGCACTCTTATATGAAAATGATTGTATCTACTTGCCTTGCTACAGATAACTTTTTGTATTTCATTTTTATGTGTTTTCCTTTGATCCTAATAAATGTAAGCTACATTACAATAGTGATTGTTTCATTTTGTTCTCTGTATCTCCAGTAGTTAGCATATTGTTGGGGCTCAAAAAAAGTTTGTTGAATTGGATTGTATATTGTCAATTACTCATAGAATCATTGGAAGACAGATATTGAGCTGGGAGGGAATTTGAACCTGGGAGAACTCAATATGTCCCATTCAGACCTAGATGAGTTTAACAGAATGATACAAAGTAAAATTAAGGACCTGAAAATAATTTTATGGGAAAATACATATGTATTTGTGTGTGTGTAGAAAGAGAGAGAAGGAGAAAGCACAGAAGAGAGCAGGATCTAATTGACATCTACTAATTCCCAAGTGGTAGTCACAAGAGGTATACATGTTATTCAAATCTGAATGCAGTATGAAAAAAAAACAACTGCACACTAAGCCTTACAGAGCTCCTAAACAATAAGAAAAAAACAATAATTTAAAATTTGATCTTTATTAACTATGAAGGTAATAATTATAATTCACAAGGAGACCTTGAAGTCAAGATTCAGCCTCAAATAGACACTAACTAATATAAGCCTCCATATAGGCTAGTTATATTTGGGCTTCAGAGTGAAACCTAGAGGGAATTTGCATCTTGGAGTCCCACCTGGTGATTTCATGTTGATATTGTATCCTGACAGTTATTTTAGATCTTTTTATCATGACAGGCTTGTGAGCCTAGATTTCAGCTACTTGTTTTTCTTTCTGTGCCAATATAAAGAGCAGATACACAAGTACAGAGGACATGGCTTCATTCATATCAAGCCATGCAAGACAAATTTGAATTCTATTTTTGATTGTTTACTGGACTTTTTTTTTTTAGGCAATTGGGATTAAGTGACTTGCCCAGGGTCACACAGCTAGTAAGTGTCAAGTGTTTGGTCTGAGGCTGAATTTGAACTTGGGTCCTCCTGCCCCTACTGGACTTATTTTCAAAAGGATTTGGCATTTACCTAGTATTCCTAGACTTGAAGTGAAAATCTTTTGTGTTGTTCCAGTGGAGATATGCTATCTTCATGGAGATATATGAGCTAGATGGTACAGCAGTTCTATATATTCAAAGCTGATTGAATGCTTGGATTCAAAGAATGGTAATCAATAAGTTTATTTCCACTTAAAGGTATATTGCTGATGAATTGCCACAGGAGTTTCTCCTCCATTCTTTTTTTTCCCAACATTTTATCAAGGTTTTAGTGTTGTCAAATTTGTAGATAAAATAAATACTTGAGCTTTAGATAGCTATGATTTTGGATGATTGGGTCTACTGACTGACACTCTCAGTGAAAGGTTTCAACAGACTGGAATGATGGACTATATTAAAAAGGTAAAATTTAATAAATGTTAAGACTAACACTCTAAAATGCTAGCACTTTTGTCTTCTCTAGGATATGGGCATTCCCTTTAACAATGTATATCATATAAATGGTCAAAGGATATGAATAGGTAGTTTTCAGATGAAAAAATTAAAGCTATCTATAGTCATATTAAAGAAATGCTTCAAATAACTACTGATTAGAGAAATAAAAATTAAAACAACTCTGAGGTACACCTCACACCTATCAGATTGGCTAATATGGCAAAAAAGGAAAATGATAAAAGTTGGAGAAGATGTGGGAAAACTGGAACACTAATGCATTGTTGGTGGAGTTGGGAACTGATTCAACCTTTCTGGAGAGCAATTTGGAACTATGCCCAAAGGGTAACCACATTGTGATCCAGCAGTCTACTAGCTCTGTATCCCAAAGGGATCACAAAAAATGGGAAAGGGACCTACATGTACAAAAATATTTATAGCAGCTCTTTTGTTGTGGCAAAAAAAAATGGAGATTTAGGGGATGCTCATCAGTTGGGGAATGGCTAAACAACTTGTGTTATAGGCATATGAATGTAATGGAATACTATTGTGCTTTAAGAAATGATGAGCAGGCGGATTTCAGAAAAGCCCGGAAAGACTACATGAACTTATACCAAGTGAAGTGAGCAGAACCAGGAGAAAATTGTACATAGTAACAGCAATATTGTGCAATGATCAGCTATGATAGACTTAGCTCTCCTCAGCAATACAATGATCCAAGACAATTCTAAAACACTCATGATGGAAAACACCATCCATATTCAGGAAAAGAACTATGGAATATGGATGCAAATCAAACCATACTATTTTCACTTTTTTTTGTTTTTTTTTTTTCATAGTTTTTCCCTGTTGTTCTGATTCTTCTTTCGACATGACTAATGTGGAAACATGCTTAACTTGATTGTACATATATAACCTATATCAGATTGATTGCTATCTTGGGGAGGGGGGACGGAAGGGAGGGAGGGAGAAAAGGTTGGATTTCAAAATCTTACAAAAATGAATGTTGAAAACTACCTTTACATGTAATGGGGGGGGGAATATTATTAAATGCAAAAAAGAAGAGAAAGAAACAAGTTAGTTAAACAGACTGTCAGTAAACTATGGTTACAAGTTACATTACATTTAATCAATTTATTTCATCTTAGGTCTTAGCAGTCACACATAGCTGTCTGACACCTGGAAACATTTTCCCTTGGAAATTGTGGAATAGGCTTAATTTTCAGGGTAGTTCTGGAAAGGATATTCCGCTTAAATTTGATTCCATAATAACCAGAGCATGTGGTGAAAACCAGTTCAAACTTTATGGATATATCCTTATATTTGTCCTTTTATCAATGTCCTTATTACAAATATTTGAAAGACAGATTTATATATATATATTATATATATATATATATGTATATATACACACACACGTGTGTACACACATATAAGTACACGTATTTACATATGCATTGTGTACGTGTGTATTCTATACACACATATACATATATGTACATATATGTGTGTATATATGTGTGCATTAGTTCTTAGAGAAAACAATCTAATCTTACTGCTTCTTCTCAAAGTGAAATTTACTATTCCATTAATTTTAAAGCTTTTACATTTTTACCACATGATATATTTGTCCCAATTGTTCTATCCTCCCTGCCCTTTGAGAATATATTATCCTCCAATCCTCCAGAAAGAGGATATTTTAAGGACCTAACCTTATCCATGAATGTATATCCATTAAGAGCCACAAATTCAGAATAGTAAAATTAAAAACAGTAAGATCTTTCATACTTTCATCCTATCACAGTAACTTAGAGATATTTAATATTGCAACAACAGTATTCATCATAAATACAAACTTTTATAGTTGACTTGCCTTTGTTATAAATATTTGCTATAAAAGGAGGAAGGAGGGACATCATTGTAACAGTATAAAGACTGTCCCTTCAGGAATGACCTGAAATAAGCATAAAGTTTCCTTAGCTTTGTTTGAATCTAAGTAAGAGACTTTATTTTGGAATATCCAACTATACCTCAAAGTTCCAGATTATTCAAAGGATGTCATAGCCTGACTCTGAGTTAACCAGGAGGGAAAAATTTCCTGTTCAGAATAGAAATAGCACAATGAGGAAACTGATTCAAGCGGCTCTTACTATATTAGCAAGGTTGTCCTCTCAACCTTCCCAGAAACATACATCTTCCTCTATCAGTTCTCAGATCATACTCACTTTGGCATTCCCCTTAAATTATTGATAATTGGCTTAATGACAACTCAGACAATCACACCTGAAATCAAAACTCAGAACAATATCAAATTATAGTCAAGAGACTTTACTTCAAATCACTAATCGCAGATTAGATGCAGCTATTACTATTTTTCTCATGTTGTTGTAATAATAGTTAACATACCACAAAACACACACAAGCTTTATTCATCATTTCTTGTTTAAATCCAAGCTGATACAGACATAATCATAAGAAATTAAGGAAAAATCACATTCTATGATTACACACGTAGTAAATACATTCTAATTCACCCCAAACCCAGTAAAACACTGGCTATTTTAAGCCTTGAGGCTAACAGATATTCATATCTGAAAGCATTGCATATTAACTACTAAAGCAAACTAAAATCTTTAAATCTAGGGTCTCTTGATATTAAGTTCGCTCAAAGATGTAACTTCAACACAAACTATCACAAGTGTACTTCCACAATTTCCGTACGTGGTAACCAAGCAATCTATCAGATAAAAATCACTCTTTATAAAATAACTTTGTAAGCCCCTTTACTTCAGATCCCAGAGATATGCTTTTATCATTAAACCACTTCATTATTTTAGAAATTCACAACATCCTTTCAGAAACTTCTCTCCTAGACCTAATAAGATTTCTGACCTCAATAAGGCAAGTGGATAGAGTACAGGCCCTGGAGTCAGAAGGACTTGAGTCCAAATTTGGCCTCAGATACTCACACTCAGTAGCTGTGTGACCATGCATGTCACTTAATCCTGTCTGCCTCAGTTTCTTCATCTACAAAATGAGCCAGAGGAGGAAATGGCAAACCACTTTAATATCTTTGCCAAAAAAAACAAACAAACAACAAACAAACCCAAATGGGGTCATGAAGAGCCAGACACTACTGAAATGACTCAACAGCAACAATCACAAAAGCTGAAGCCTGTACTGGAAATCTGGCAAGTCTCCAAAGACCTTCTCAGATATTTACAAGGTACTTTCCCAAACTCAAAATAATTATATTATTATTGTTATTCATTTTAAGCAAAATATCCCCAATACTTGACACTTTTTTAAAACCATAAAGACAATATTCTCTAGCAAAAGAAGAGTTATTTTCACCCTCTGTGCATAATTTTTCAAGCTGACATTACCTTTTATACAATATTTTTTTAAAATCACAATACAAGAAAAATTAAAAACCTAAAAATACTAAAACAATATTATGGATCTTTAAATCATAGTCAAACATAAATTTGCCATTCAAATACAATCAACTTAGTTGAATGTATGCTCACATTATTTTTCATAGTAAACTATTTCATCCATCTATCAATTTGGCATTTCATCCATCTATCAATTTGGTATTTCAGAAACTTCTCTCGTAGAGCTAATAAGATTTCTGACCTCAATAAGGCAAGTGGAGAGAGTCCAGGTCCTGGAGTAGAATAATTACACTTTTAATTGTTATTCATGCAAGTTCTAAACATATCGCTTTAATGCCATTTCCTTCTCCAGTTCATTTTGCAAATGAAGAACTAAGGAAAACAGGATTAAGTGACTTGCCTGGGGTCACATAGCTAGTAAGTGTCTGAGGCCAGATTTGAACTCAGGAAAATGAGTTTTCCTCACCCCAGACCTGCCACTCTCGCTGCCCTACAGTCAGAAAAGATATCATTCAAATATCAGTGTTCCCAAAAATCATTAGCTGCCTGCACATTAAATTATAAAGCCTACTACTTTCAGTTCAATTCTTTTCCAGTGATTTCTGGTGGCAGTCACACACAGTCTTCTCTCATATTTCAGCATTTACAAAAATCTTCAAACCATAATTTGGAAATTTACAGTAAAGGTACTATATTTCAATTGCAATTTTATTTCTAATTAGTTTATAATACCATAAATTTCTACAAACCAGCAAAAAGTTTTCCTTTCTTTACTTGTCTGACTTTATGTCTGTAACCCTAACCTGGCCAAGGCTGAAGTGGCAGGACAAGCATCTTACAGGCTTGTTTTCCTTTCTTCTTCCTAAAATTTTATCTCCTGCTGAAAATCTGAAGCTACAGTATGTCCCTGCTCACTGGGATAGATAATTCAGCATCGGATTACAGAAAGCTAAGAGAACTGTTTCAAGTATTGAACTTCACTAATCTTCCCCAGGACTCTAAACTCTCTAGCTGCAGTTTTTGTTTTTGTTTTTGTTTTTGTTTTACAGCAGTCTTTATAGCTATTAGCCATAAAGGGGCAGCTAGGTGGTGCAGTGGATAGAGCACCGGCCCTGGATTCAGGGGACCTGAGTTCAAATCCGGCCTCAGACACATAACACTTACTAGCTGTGTGACCCTGGGCAAGTCACTTAACCCCGTTGCCTAGCCAAAAAACAAAACAAAACAAAACAGAAGTCTTCCAAGGCAGAGAAACTACAGACAACACTATGCATGACATAAGACAAAGATTTTTCTAATGAGCTCCTAGGGAGGGTAGAGAGAGACAAAAAAGAGGAGTTTGTCTGTTGTTGAAGTATTAACTTTTGTCCATGAATAGCTTAATACTGATCAACAGCCTATTACAGACCATTACACTTACCAGCTTCCCACAATAATCTAGAGTAATTGGGGAGGGGGGAGGGGAGAGAAGGGGAGAGAAGGGGAGAGGAGGGCAGGTGGGCAGGGCAGATTTGCTGAAGGACTGGCTGAATTAATAGATAACATATCTGCCCCCCAAAAAACTCTTGATTGCTAAGTCCAAGAAGACTACTCATTTTCCAACAAGGGTGATTAGACTAATTCTAACCCTCCCTGAGTAATTCCTCAGATCAAGATAACCAACAGATCCCTAGCTCTCTGGACATCCAGAGTTCTTAGTCCCAAGACCTAGTCTTGAATCAAGAGTGACTTGACTTCCACCTGAATCACAGGTGCACTCACTTGTTTCTAACTGTGCAGAATGAGCCCATTTAGGTTGAATACTACCTCTCAGGTTGACCATCAGACACCTCATTTTGGGAACCAAACAAAATCCAAAACTTACAGAATTTATTAAGTGGTCCAGCAGAAGGGAGAACTGAAAAATGAGCAGTCCATTCTCCCCAAGGGTTTGGAACTTACACATTACAGAGAATTTGAAAAAGGAACAATGAAGCAGTAGCTGATTTTTTTTTTAGGCAATTGGGGTTAAGTGACTTGCCTAAGATCACACAGCTAATAAGTGTCAAGTGTTTGGTCTGACATGGGATTTGAACTCAGGGCCTCATGAATTCAAGGTCGGTGAGCTATCCACTGTGCCACCTAGCTGTCCAGAAGCAGAAGTTGATTGGCCAGTATGAAAGCAATTTCCAGACAAGACATTGGGTTTCCAGAGATGTATAGCTGGATAAAACTTCACATTCCTTGCATCAGTCTTCTGATCTGAATGGGTTTCTGGTCAGCATAACCTAGTTTCTGAGTTAAGCATTAAACAAATATGATCTCTAAGCAACAGGTCTTTATTCTAAGCCCCACAGTCCTAGGTAAAAACAATATAACAAAATTTTCCCACATTTTTCTTGTTAGGAATCTCTTTGAAAATCCTTTACGTCAGATCATTGGATATGATAAGTCAAGTATTCCCTGTTTTCTTTCCATCTAAACTAAAGTACAACTTTCTTCAAGAAGCCTTTCCTGAACCTCTTGGCATTGAACTATTGCTATCCTTCCCTTGTTTATCTCTAGTGTATTTTCTCTCCTGTGCAATTGTAATGTATTTTATCCTCCTTGTGTGAGCCAGGATTTTTCCCATTACCTGTTAAGTTATGAGACGCATAGGAGACCTGTAATTCCATACAGGGAAGTCCTATCAATAAACTGAGAGTTAAGTGACTTACCATGATGACTCAGACAGTATATTTCAGAAGCAGGTCTTAAAAGCAGGTCTTGAGGGCGCGTGGTTTTGGGGAGGCTGGCGTTTGCCGCAGGAGCGGAGTCGGAGCCGAGGGGTGGGGGCGCCGGAGCCGCGGGCCGCTCCCCGCGCCCGCCCGCCCTCCAGCTCTCGGGCTTCCGCTGCAGCAGCGCCAGCCGGAGGCGGAGGCGCAGAGACCCCGGCCCTGCGGGCAGAGACAGTGGGCCACAGTAAGCTACTGGAGGCTTTTGAATGACATGAGAAGCAGCTGTGATGAGAGAGAGAGAGAGAGAGAGAGAGAGAATGAATCAACGAGAGAAGTACAGGGGAAAGAGGACTGGATCAAGAGTCAGAGAACCTAGCTTCGGATCTTGGCTCTGCCACTTTTGTGATCGTGAATAAATCACTTCACCTTGGGGGGAAAAAACAAAGCAGGTCTTCTTGACTCCAAGGCCAGGTCTTTATCTTCTATGTCATATTGGTTCTCTCACTGGAAGAATTCTGATGATAATATAAATCATGAATGGGCTTCTGTTTCAGGGGGAAAAAAATTGTGGCTATTAAATTGCAGGCCCAATTCCCAAATACAGTACTCCCTGCACTGTTCAAATTGAAGTATTACCTTATTTCACTATCCATATGAGGCATCTGTCCAAGTTCATTCATTGTTGTCCTTTGTATTTGAAGAGGACAAAAATGACATCACAATATCAGGATCAATGTACAGTGCATCTGACTATAGCTGATCAGAACAATGTGAGCTCAGAAGGCTCTACCACCGGTCAGGCACAAACAGTCCGTATGAATATTTGGGTTGGAGATATCTCTAGATTCTCACATCTCCCATTTCTTTTGAGCTATTACAATTCTGCTTTGCTCATAGAGCACAGCACCTACTTTGATGTGAACATGTCATGCTGCAGATTCCTCTGTCAATGTCTCCTATGTCTCACAATCAATACCAAAATTTTTCAGAGAGATCTTGAGTATGTTCTGGTATCACTTCTTCTAATCTCTGCATGAGCATTTGCCTTGTGTGAGTTCTCCATAAAATAATATTTTAGGCAAACATGTTTTTGGCATTTGAATGACATGGCTAGCCCATCAGAGTTGCGCTCTCTGAAGTAGACTTTGAGTGCTTGGAAGTTCAGCTCAAGAAAGGACTTCTGGTACTTCATCCTACCATGTGGTCTTCAGAACCTTTTAAAGGCAATTTAAATTGAATCAATTCATTTTTTTGGCATGGTGTTGGTATACTGTTCAGGTTTCACAGGCATACAACAATGCAGTCAGTGCAATGGTTCTGCAGACCTTCAGTTTGGTAGGCAGCCTAACACCTCTCCTCTTCCACACTTTCTTCTGGAGCCTCTCAAACACTGAGCTAACTCTGGTAATGTGTGTGTTAACCATATCATCTATGTGTACATCCCTGGAAAGTTTACTGCCAAGGTAAATGAACTTATTCACAGCCTGCAAAATTTCTCCATTTGCTGTAACCAATGGTTCCACATATGGATGGTGTGGTTCTGGCTGGTGGAAAACCGCTGTTTGCTTGGTGTTGTCAGGGCAAAATTAGCACGAGTGGCAGGAAATCAATCGATACGCTGTTGCATCTCAGCCTCAGAGTCTACATTTACTGCACAAATCATTTGGGGCAAAATCATTCGTGAACAAATCGTTTGTGAACAAAAAGTATGCATCAACTCTCTCTCTCCCTGAATTTTGGTCTTGATTTGTAGTCTTTTCAAGTTAAACAGCTGTCTTTGCAGTAGCTGACCTTGATGCCATTTTTGTCCTCATTGAAGGCATTTGGCAATGTCGCTGAAAACATCACACTAAAGAAACATGGATGTAAGCACCCCATCCTGATTAAATTTATTGGTAACTGAGAAAGTAGAAGAGCATCATCCATTATCCAGAATCTGTGCAAACGTGCCTTCATGAAATTGGTGTACAATACTGACAAACTTCTCCAGGCAACCAAATTTTCATCATGATCTTCCATAAGCCTTTGTGACTGACACTATAAAAGGCTTTGGTCAAATCAATGAATATTTATGTACAGACCTCTGTTCTGCTCCTGGTATTTCTCCTGGAGTTGTCGGTAGCAAACAGTATATCAACAATTCCTTGGCCCTTCCTGAAGCCACACTGGCTCTTGAGTGGATGACCATCTTCCAGATGAAGGATCAGCTGATTAAGGAGGACTCTGGCAAGAATCTTGCTGATAATGACTACAGGATAGCATATTTCCTTTTCTTTTATAGAGATGGACAATGGAGGCAACCTTGATCTCTTGAAGGATGTCCTCCTTTTGTTATGTAACGTGGAAGATTTCAGTCAGTTTTTGCATGAGCAGTGGACCTCCTGCCTTATAAATCTTTGCTGGAGTGGAATTAGCTCCAAGTGCTTTGCCATAGGACAGGAGCCTAATGACATTCAAAACCTCTCCTCAGTTGGAAATCTGGCTAGGGAGGGATTGACTTCAACCTGAGGGACACAGCCAATGGTTTCAGCACTGACTGATGATGGTCTGTTGAGAACACCATGAAAGTGTTCAGCCCATCTCTCCAGGATCACGTCCTTATCACTAATCAATGTGGATCCATCAGCACTGAGTAATTGAAATGTATCATAGGTCTTTGGCCCATAAAAAGCCTTCATGGAATCATAGAAGCACTTTAGATTGCTACTATTGATGTGAAACTGAATTTCATCTGCCTTCTTACTGAGCCAAGAATTCAGAATCTAAGTTTCACTTGCACTTTACTTTTGGCGAGTTAAATGCTGCCTTCTTAGAGATGGATGAACTATCCTGCTGGTAAACCCTATAGAGTTCTCTTTCATTTAGTAGCTTCTGTATTTCCCCATCACTTTCATCAGACTAATCCTGATGTTTGTAAGTGTTCTGGCCCGGATCACTAAATGTAATGCTTTACACCAAATCTTTGAAAGCCACCTACTCCTTTCATGCTCACACTGTGTGTTGCCTCACCTTTCCCTCCAAGTCAGTAAAACTGTTCACACAGGGAAAAACACTCTAACCTGTTGACAATTGAGTCTTTTGATAGTCACCTTGCATTAGAGCCTCCATTTTTGTTGAATGCAAATGGTTAGCTAAGAGAAGATATATCTATGATTGGTCCAGCATGGTGCACCACATATCAGCTTTATCACTTTCACATCTTGTTTGTCTCTTCTCCTTACTATGACATAGTCTATTAAATGCCAATGTTTGCTGGGAGGGTACATCCACAAGTTTTGTTACATTTAGGTAAATGGAAGACAGTGTGGTGATGAGAAGGTCATGAGACATACAAGTCTTCAGTAGTAAGGGACCATTGCTCTTATTACTTCCAACTCCATTCCTCACCCCAACCCCCTACCCACCAAGGGCTCTCTGCCATGTCTGCTAGTCTGGTGTTAAAGTCACCCAGAATTATAAGCTTGTCCACTTTCAGCACATTGATGATGAGGGTCTCCAGGTCTTCACAACATTATTCTTTTCTCTCACCACTGTTCATCATGGTGGGAGCATACACACTGATGATAGTGAAATGGCACTTTGTTATAAGTGGCAATTGCGTGATCATGAGCTTGTCATTCATTATTTTTGGTAGGCACATGTATTTGACAGGATTACATACTGCACAGTAATTTTAATTTAGGTTCAGAACTCAAGATATAATGATACTTACTCAGTATAAACTTGACAAATTACATTTATTTCACAATGATTAATAATGATTAAAGCAAAACACACACATAAAGATAAGAATAACATTCAATATAATAAGTAACAATCAAAATAAAGAAAAGGGGGAATAAGAAGAGAAAGGATACACACTTACTGACCAGGGGAACTCATACCTATAGACTGGGGAGACTGAAGAATGGCCAAGAGGTCTGGTCAGGGAGGCAATGGGGCAGTGTTCCGCGCTGACTCAACAGAAACTGTGCACGCAGTCCGCTTCTGACCAACAGCGATTTGGCATCCCTATCTCTGACATTAAAGTACTCTTAAAATCCACTTCCAAATGACCCCTTTTACATCTATGTAAACCAGGGAAAAACAATCTTGATATTTTGTTTTGTGTATGTCTCTCTGGTGAGTACTCAGGGTCCAGGGCATGTACACATTCTAACAAAGGTTGGAGCTTAATCAAAGCTCCAAATACCTGTTTATTGTGTAAATCTCCAAGGAGTGATCAATTCCTTGGACAGTAACATGCTTTTCTCAAGAAAAATGTTCTTTGAGATGAATTGCTTTCCCAGGTAACATAGTTTGTTACTTAATGTTCCAGTCTCCTTGATACATGGTCACGCATGGTAACTACAATATATCTTTATGTCAGGTCATGAGGTGGTTACACAAGGGACTGGGGAGAATCTCCTCAGTTTCCCCTACAGCACACAAACTTATTGACTAGATTAGATTTGATTTTGAAACATACTTCAGCTTCAAGGCACTTCTCACCATGGCGGTCACTCCAGAAAAACATGTATCCAGCTCAGACTTCAGGAAGCTGGCCTTCCCAGACCCTGAACGGTACTAAGACAAGAAGACTTGGCCAGATGATGTCCAGAGAGTCAGACAGCTGTATGAGAAGAGCCTTCTGAAGCTTTAAACGGACAAGTTATCATTACTTTGGGTCTCTGTATCTGTACTTAATAAGGGGACTACCCCTTTTTAATTTGTCAATGCGCCTGTCAATTTCTCCCTTTTTCTCCCATATTGTTTTAAGTCCCCAAAATCCTTTGTTGAAATGTTGCCCAGCAGCACAGCCCCAGATAGAACCATCATTAATGCATTACAAGGTTCAACTGCTGGCCAAGGAAGGTGGAGTCTGATCCCAAGAGTTGGCCCACAATACAGGAGTGGGGAACCCCATCACTAATTAGCTAGAAAGGTGGTTTGGAAAGTGGAAAGGGGTGGCAATGTCTCTGATAACCTCTCTGCTTGTAGGTATAGCAATTATGACCACTGTGGGGTGCTGTGTAGTCCCTCATATAAGAGGGTTAGTTGAAAAATTGATGGAAACTGCATTAACCAAGGGATCCTCACCAGGAGTGTATGCTAATTTGCAAGTCATGGGGCCAGGGAATGTAAGAATTATGATGGAAAAGACTGAGATAACTAAGAATGTGAGTTCATGCTAAAGAAGTTTGAAAGAAACCAAAAGAGAGTATGGGAGCACAATCTCTGTAAAGAAAAAGAGGGGGATTATAAGGGACAAGGTATTAGAAAGTTTTTCCCCCCTAGGCCTGAGTCTAATGAAATATGAGGGTCTGAGAAACTCAAGAGTCCTGACAAGCCAGTACAGTTTGATTTTAGAGGAAGAGTCACAGCAGGAAGGAGAGAGATTGAATTCTGATGGGTACCTGAGTACTGAGGGGATGCTCCAAGGGATAGACTAATGTAGGAACAACTAAATTGAGCATGCAGAAGTTACTAACAATGAACACTTTAAGACATCTAGAGGATTTTCCTGCATAACTTACTCACCCTGTAGCGCAGAACAGCCACTGCAATGGGCCAGTGAATGTGGTTCTCATGATCCTCTGATTTAGAGCAGGTCACACACAGTAGGATCCTGTTCCTATCACAGAACAGCTTCTGGTCTTCCTGGTGTATCTGACACACAGGTCTTCACCTTCAGTGTGCATGGCAAAGTCAGCCTGATGAATCCTCAGCTGGGAGAATTCCCAGCATATAGGGCAACATAAAGGTGGAGAGGTTTTTCCCCTGAGACAAGGTATGCAAATAGTATGTCCACATTCAGCTGTGATTCGGTTTATGACTTCATTCAAGCAGATAAAACAGAGACGAGCTTCTTCCTGTTCAATTTCATCAGACATGACCCGAGGAAAGACAATGGGGTAGGATAAGTGTGTTTCTTCCACTCTTTCCTTTTTTAAAGTTCAAAACAATCATTCACATTTCATGAAACAGCATCAGAAGCAAAGTAATAATTTATGACTTCCCCCCTAAACTTGGGGCAAAGTCTCTAACAAATATAGACTGCATCAACAGGAAGATTGGGGACAAGGTTGGGACACCTGTAATAATATCTAGCATTGTTATAGAGCTTTAAGGCGCTTTCCATACGTTATCTTCTTTCCTCCACACAAAATCCTCATGAAGTACGTGCTATTATCTGTATTATTGATGAGGAAATTGAGATGAGAGATTAAATGGCTTGCTCCGAGTCAGACTGATAGTTAAAATCTGAGGTAGGATTCAAACTAAGGCCCTCCTGTTCCCAAGGCTTGCAATGTACCAGCTATCAATCAATCCAAGAGCAGCACTCTGTATCATCACACCATGTGCCTCTCCCAGCTCATTCTCATGTTTATATAGCCTGTGCTAAATTACATTGCCGTTTTCGCCCTGCACCTCTCTGAGTTAGGTAGCAGAGGTATTATTATCCTCATTTTGTAGCTGATGAAACCTAAGGCCCAGAAGAAGGTTGATTGGTGACTGTAGTGTTAGTTCACAAGGAATCGCATGGTCTTAGGTGATGTTTTCATCAGGCCCTAGCTGGCAAGTAACCACAATACTCATCAGCTAATCAAGGCACTCATTTCCTTGGATAGTGCTGGAGACACACAGCAGAATTCTTCCTTACTCTGCTGTAGACTCCCTATGGACCATCAGTGTTCGAACAGAATTCCTTGAGATTTAGTTAATTAGATCACTCCTTATTTTACATAAATTAGGTGAAATTTGGGGTCTATCCTAGTCTTCCAAACGTAAAAACTTGAGTCTGATCAGATCAAAAAGCATCTAGTTCTACTGCCTCTGCACCTGTGCACTGCAGAAATCTCTGCATCAGTAACAGATTAAATCTGTCATCTACTTGAACACTTCCAGTGATTGGAAACTCACTTTGTTTCACGTCACTCTCTTTCACACGCTTTTCATTCCAGCCAAACTAAACTATTAGCTGTCAGCCTCTTCTTTCAAGGTTCAGCCCAGGTGCCACCTTGTGTGTAAAACCTTCCCTGTCAATCCTCTCCCTTGCCACCTCCAAAGTTCCTGATGATTTTCTCCCTCCTGAAATTAATTTTATTTTATCTGGGATATTTTATGTTTTTAGCAGAACATAATCTTCTTTGTCTCAAGGACTTTTTTCTTTTTGTTTGTCTTCCTAGTTGGGTATTGAATTGGATTACTTTGGAAACATATTTCCTGACTATTGAATACTCCTGCAGATGGCTCATTTCATTACTTTTATGTTGGTATTTAGTTTCACTTTCAGAGAATTGAACTCTCTGATCTTATTCCCACATTGTGGGGATGTATAGACTGTTTGGAATGCAGAGATGGATCTCTGTGCACTGGTTGTATGCGGTGGAACTGAGAGCCAAGGATGTAGGAAAAAATCTGCAGGTAGCATTTTCTTAATTGTTCAAAGCCACCTGAGAAATTGATTAACACCAGCTACAGATTGCATGCATGCTAACCTTCCCCTGGCAGCTTTATCAGTATGAATGCTGTTTGCTGTACAAAGTGGGTGATATAGTGGATAAGGTCCACAACCTGCAATGATTTGAAGTGATGGATTGAATGGTTCATAAAACCTGAGTATTTTGGAGGATCAGGTTTATTTCCCAGTGCATAGAATCTGATCCTAATTGGAAGCAAAGAGCTTACTGTTCTTAAATTTGTGGGAGAAAGTCTCCCTATTGTTGACATGCCTCATTTCTTTCTTCCCCCTTCTTGGTCTCTCTGCATCTCAAAGTAGTGGAAAGCTTAGGTATGTTAAAGTTGAGGCTCTCTACACTCTTGCCTTTCTTGTCTTTGCTCATCCTTGGAACCATCATTTTCTAGTCTCCAGTGAAATCTAACTGTAATGGTCATTGTCCAGTTTTTCCTTTCCAAATTTTGTTTTGTTTTGTGTTTTAGGCAATTGGGGTTAAGACCTTTCCAAAGTTATAGTGCTCATTTTCATTCTCTATGCCTGGAATGCCTGTTCCTTCCCCAACTGTCAAGCATACTGTCTCTCTCTGCGTCTTTAAAATAACGCTTTCCTGGCTAAGTAGAAGTGTCTTTAGAATGTAAAACACTGTAGTGTATGAACCATGTCAATTGGCATTTGTTTATTGAATGACCCCTCTGCTACAGTATTGTAGTGCAATTGTAACCTCTCATCCAATATAATTTGTCTACTCCATTGTTATGATGTAGAAAAAGAAGGTATCAGGCAAAGTATGTTGCCCTTTGGATTTTCTAAAAATTCAATCCATGAAGACATACTTTGTGTGCTTATTAAATTTGTGCATGCCACAAAGCTAGATGTCAGGATCCTAAAAAGTCTAGAGGCTAGATCCTAAAAGGTTAGAATGAGGGACTAAATGTAATAAGATGACAATTAGATGGCACATGTATACAATTTGTGGGAGCTGCTTTGGGTCTTTAAAAGAACTTTGCAGTTTTCTACATTGCCTCTCTTCTGTTGAATTCTGGGCCCAACTCATTGTCCATTTGTACCAAAATGTACATATTAATGCCCAAGCTTTATAGGTTATCAGTTCAACAGCATGTCATCATCTGGGCAATAGAAATTTTTCATCCACTTAATCTGTTCTTTGTGTATGTTTAGCCTCTGTTCTTGTGAGTGGTGAATGGATCTCTTTTCGAAGGCTCTGCAATGTTCTAGGGCTTGATTCAGGTAGTACAGTGTCTACCAACAGGAGTATCTAGAAAATCTTACCATCTGCTGGGAATCCCTCTTTAAATTGGAGTCTACTCTGCATCTCCTCCATCATAGAAGGAAGCATATGCATGTAGCTATTTGTGCCTTGCTTAATATTTATACTCAGGAGGTTGTTGAACTAAGGTGATTTCTGTTATGTCTTTCAAAAAGTCTTGAATGCTTTTGTTGTCTGGGTGTTATTGTCCTCTTTTTGGACTAGCCTTTAAGTCAGAGATTCTTAATCTTTTCTGTATCATGGCTGTCTGGTGAAACCTATAGCATCTTTTTCAGAATAATGTTTTTAAATGCATAAACTTAAATACAAAGGATTATTATAAAGTAAATCACTTATGGAAATAAAGATCATTTTTCCCCATCCAAGTTCATGGATCCCTTGGAATCTATCCAGAGATTGTATTAATCTCTTTGGACCTTCTTATTATTTTACTCGACTGTATGAAGTGCTTTGTCATAGTCAACTAACAAAAAAACACAGTGGGATCTTGTGTTCTCTACATCTTTAGTCCACTGTGAAATGGAATGTGTGGTCCATTATAAAACATGTTTTGTGAAAGCTGGTACCTGGTGTACAGTACCCTCATCAAAGATACTTGTCCCAGAAACATAGGCCCATAATTTTAATACCAGTGTTGCTTACCAGTTTCGCTTAGTCCAGAGGGCAGAACTAGGAAGCGGTGGGTTAGAAGTGTCTGAGAGTCAAGTTTAGGATGTTTAAGTTAAAAACAGCTTCCTAAAAATTGGTCGTGCAAAAGTGGAATTTGTTGCCTTAGAAAGAATTCTTCAAGTGAAGTCTGGGTGACCACTTTGGCAGCAGTGTTGCATGGCAGTTCCTTTTCAGTGGTTGGCTGGATTATAGGACCATTCCCAATTCTTGAGTTCCTATGCTTCCATACAAATCTCTCTTTGTAAAATAGATTAGCTGCACTTACCAGATGAATAATTACAAGGCCAGTGACCCTGATGTTTCCTCTTACATTTGAGTATCTGCCCTCATTTCTTTTAAGGGTCCTTCCCTTATCTTCTCCTCCCACCCTGCTCCTTCTCCAGTCCCCTCACACTCCTATTTCCTTATCAATTTAGAAGTATACTTGTATAGATGTATATGTAATTCCCTCTTTAAGCCAGTTAAGCTGTAAGATTGCTGCCCTGTCAGCTCTCCACCCTCTGGCTTCCATTGGCACACTTCTTCCATTGATTCCTCATTTGTATAATTTATCCATGGTTGAGTTGTTTCTCCTTTGCTTATCCGTTGTTATTATTATCATCATTTTAAGTGGCTTGCTATTATTATTCTTATTATTCTTATTCTTATAGCCAGGGATATTTGAAGTCTGAAGCCTCAGGCTTCGGGTTTTCTCTGCTGTTGTTTTCTAAGCTGTGTCTGAGAGCTGGACCTGGAGGACTCCTCTCCACCCCACCCTCTAGTCTTGAGTAGGCCCCCCACCCACACAGTCACTGCCTATGCTCTTGCCCCCATGTACTGGAACTTCAGTACTGGAAAGTTCAGCTCACTCCGCTCCCTTGGAACCAAAACAGAAACCAGAGCTTGCTCACCTTTTAGTGCCCACAGGTGCAGGGTCCCTGCTATCTCGACTCACTGGGCTTGTGCTCCCTTCTCCTCTCCCACAGCCACAGCCTGGGACTGCATCTGGTGAACACATCTGTGCCTGGTATCCAGTGATGGCAGAGGGTCCTTTAATCTTCCCTTGCTTTGTTGTCTGACTCCCCCCCCCCCCAACACACTGTCTATGAAGTGAAAGTTTCTACAGTGGAGCCTGCTACCTGTCCCTAGGACTTGTTGATTGATTCAGCTGTCTACCTGGAGGTATTTGCACTTCAGTTGGGCCAGGCCTCTCTCCCTGGAGGTTGGGTTTTCTAAGTCCATCTAAATTGTCTTAGAAGGATCACTGCTTTCCCACTACTTGTAATTATTTCTGCCTGCAGCCCAAAATTCCCTTTGAGGCAATATTTTTGTTGTGTTTATAGGAGAATTTTGGAGAGCCCTGTGTTTGCTGTCTTACTCTGCCATCTTCCCAGAATCCCATGAAAGGACTGATTCTTATGCAGTGTTGTACGCCAGGAACTATGTCTACAAAGGTGAAGAATAATATCCCTGTCTTCAAAGAATTTACAGTCTTGTAATGGGAATTAAAGAAGTACATGGATAACTTTAAAATGAATTTGAATTTATGTGTATTAGAGGTCAAATAGAGGGTGGGAAAATTGCAGATCTAGAAGCATGACTTCTAGACAGGGAGTTCAATGACATCATCATGGAGAAGGTAGAACCTGAGTTGGATCTTTCTTCCCAGTTATGTGTGACAGTATTTAAGTATTTTAAAAACTTTGAATGAAGTCTAGGATGCCTAAGCTAGGGTTTTTAATCATTGACTCTGAATTTTACAGGCATACTCAGGTACACTAATTACATAAGCACTGTCTGACTTTGCAGTTTCTGAATGAAATTAGAACAGTCATAAATTTAGAAAATGGATCATAGTTTATCCTTCGATTTCCTAGATGAAGAAACAGAGGCCCAGAGAAGTTCAATGACTTGCTGTAGTCACATAGTAATAATAAATTGCAGAGCAAAGACAGTTCCCAATCCTGATCCCTAGCTCTTGACCTCATGTGAAATATAACTTTTCAAAGAGATGGTCACTTTACTTTGCTAGCAATGTGGTGCTCTGGAAAGAGTACTAGATTGAGTATCTTAGGAGCTGAGTTTGAATCTTGTGTGGGCCTCTGTGACCTTAGCTAAGTCATTTGACCTCTCCAGGCCTCAGGTCCCTCATCTGAAAATGAAGGAATTAGACTAGCTCAGTGGTTGTAGCTGTTTAGTCGTTTCAGTGGAGTCCAACTCTTCATGACCCCGTTTGCTGTTCTTGTGGCAAACAAAGATATTAAAGTAGTTTGCCATTTCCTTCTCCACTTTATTTTCACAGATGAGGAAAGTGAGACACACAGGCTTAAGTGTCTTGTCCAGGGTCACATAACTAGTAAGTGTCTAAGGCCAATTTGAACTCAGGAAGACTCATCTTCCTGACTCCAAGCCTGGCACTCCACCCACTGCATCACCCAGCTGTATCCAATTCAAGTAGAAATAGGAGACCCTGGCCTAAACTATACACGTTGGTCCCTGTGGGCCACATATTGACATAGAAAACTTTACATGTTTATATATTTCTTTCTTTCTTAATTAATACATCAACACATTAAAATCATGTAGGAACTATGTTTTAATTGGATTTGGGCTATGCTCAGGAGTGTTATGGACCACAGTAGCCTGCAGTCCATGTGTTTGATACCTCTGGGCTTGTTTATCTCTGATGGTCTTTTCAGCTCTAAAACTGTGATTTTATTCGTTCTTCAAGGAAATTGAGAGTTTGGCTAAAAAAACCCACCATTTTGGATTTTGCCCTAAATTATTTGGTTTAAAATTATTTTATGTGCATAACCCATTCTTATTTGGTTGGAATTATGGTGGTTGTAAATATTCAAGCAAAATGATTCCTTAAAATGATTACTTAAAAGCGTAAATATTGGAGTTTTGCTACATTCATTTGTGAAAAACTTTTTTTCCTCCAAACTCAATATGTGTCAATGACAAGTTGTTCTGCTTTTGAAAAATTTTATTTCTAGATTGGAAAACAAAAGAGGGACAGTGATTAAAACAGTTTTTCGATGCCTTTTTTACCTTTAGGTTGGTGCAAGAGCTGTTAATTATTTCGGTGGTCTCCTAGTTGGAATCAGAGTCAAGTTTATCCCCATGCCAGTTTGTCTCCATATTGATTTTCTAACCTTCACTGAAG
Organism: Phascolarctos cinereus; assembly: GCF_003287225.1. NCBI lineage: Eukaryota > Metazoa > Chordata > Mammalia > Diprotodontia > Phascolarctidae > Phascolarctos > Phascolarctos cinereus. The sequence goes on from NW_027556098.1 coordinate 334,409,617, forward strand.
TGATTTTCCTTAAGTGTAGATTTGACCATGTCCCAGCTTAATACATTAAAATGGCATCCTCTTGTTTCAAGGATAAACTAGAAATACTTTTGTTAAGATTTTAAAACTCTTCACTACTTGGCCTCAAACTGTCTTTCAGCCTCATTAAATATTAGTCTCTGTTCCATACTCCACAGTCCAACCCAATTGTCCTTTCCCCTGTTCTTCAAAAATGACGGGTGTGTCTCCTGTCTCCATACTTTTGCATAGTCCATCCCTGATGCTTGGAATGTACTCACCTCTTGTTTCATAGAATTCCTTTCTTCCACATTTCCTAACTTTTACATGAAGCCTTTCTGTGTCTCACAGCTGTTAAGTAGCTTCTTCCCAAACTACTTGAATTGAACTGCCTTATTCTGCATTTATTTTAGTATGTATTTATATTCCCCATTAGAATGTAATCACCTTACAAGTGGGGATTGTTTCATTCTTTGTATTTCTGTTCCCGTCATCGTAGTTTACAGCGCCTGGCCTGTAGTATGCGCTTGCTGGATTGTTTTCATCAGAATAGAAAAGCTCAGCTACCTAAATAGTGAAACGGGCACAACTAGTCTTGGGAAAAGTCAGATGTCAGATGTTGAAGAAGCAACCATTTAGATAAATTAAAAAATTTTCTCTCAGAGCTGACTGGGTTCTGGCACTAGGGGGCAGATGGACGTTTCTGAATCAGCCCAGCCTGCTCTCATGGAAGAGTTTTTTCTGTAAGGCGTTAAAGGATTCTTTACATAATCTATTTTGCCAGAAAATGCTTACGTTATGAATGTGAAAATGATCATTTGAATCTGCATTGATCTATAATTATGTTTTTTTGTTCCTGTTAATATAATGTTTCTAACTCCATTAAGTTCTGTGTGACCTAGAAAATGCCTTAGAGATTGTCTACTCTGTAGAATGGAATGCATGCAGAATGAATGTCTTCTGTCAATCCGAAAATCTACCTTAGGCCCCTCCTGTGAGTATTTTCTTAAACCCTGGGGAAGAGAAAAAAGATGAGATGTCACTCCAGGATCTTGCAGTCCATCAGGGAAATAAGACACCAGATACAGCTTTTATAATTTCTGTGTAAGATGTATTGCATCAGAGGGTGATCCAGAGGTACATGGGCCAGCAAACAGAGAGATGGAGAGAATATTTAAATGTTTACTTTATGCCAGGTACTATGCTAAGTGTTGGGGATGAAAAGGGTCCCTGCTTTCCAGGAGCTTACTTTGTAATGGTGGAAGGAAATTTACATGAAAAGGGAGGTGGGAGGGAGGCATCCTTTCTATAATTGCACTAAGCAGAATTAGCCAGTGGGGCTGGAACTTTTGATATTCAAGGTTCTGTGTTGGATGCTGAGGATAGGCCAAAAAGTAGTCTTTGATCTCAAGGGGCTTACACTCAATGGAGTAACACAAGGCATATGCAATAGGTACATACAAAGTATACACAAAATAATACAAAGTAATTTTAAACAAAAGGTAACAACTAGGTCAATCTAGAGAGGACTTCTGTGGAGCAGCTAGGTGGTGAAGTACCAGCCCCAGAGTCAGGTGGACCTGAGTTCAAATGTGGTCTCAGACCACAGACTTGACACTAACTAGCTGTGTGACCCTGGGCAAGTCCTTTAACCCCAACTGCCTCACACCCCCCCCCCAAAATAGAGTGAGGATTTGTGAAGAAGGTAGCATTGAGCTGGGTTTAAAGGAAGTAAGGCAAGTGGAGGTAGAAGTCGAGGTGAGAGGGGAATGTTCGAATGCTGTTCTTCAGCCAAAAATTTCCTGGTAACTTCTAACCATTAGTTATGGTTCTACTCCTGGAACCATTTGATGGTCTTTCAAATACTTGAAAGCAACTATATCTCCTATGTGTCCTTAACGTCTACATTACTGTTAATATCCTGACATTTTCCCACTAATTCAGGTTTGAAACCCTGAAGATACTTTAGATTTTTCCCTTTCCCATACTCCTTTCAGGAACCCAGCTAAGTTTTCTTTATAGTCTTTAATACTTATTAAAGTGTCTACTTGCCAGACACAGGCTTTCAAGGATTATCTCATTTGATTCCCACTACAACCTCAAGAGTCATATTATTTCTCAAATTTTACTGTTGAGGAAACTGAGGCAAGCAGAGGTTATTGGCCCAGAGTGTTAAACAGCTAAGTAAATGTCCAAGGCTGGATTTGAACTCAGGTCTTCCTGAGCCTGGCCTGGGCCCAGTACTCTACCCATTGTGCCACATATCTAATCAGAACAAAAACAATTAAAATAGTAATAGGTGAAAAGATAAAACATTTATTACCAAGGAAAAAAATTAGCAATTTGGAGTCAGTGTCTATGCTCAAATCCTAGTTCTGCCACTTTTAATCTGTCTGAAGTTGGCTGCATCACTAAAAACAATCTATTCACCTCTTCTGGTTTCAGTTTCCCTCTGTGTAAAATGAGATGATAAGACTAGACTAAAACCCTAAAGGTTTCCATTCCTCTCTAAATCCTAGGTCTTCAATAACAAAATAACTTTCTTCAGAGGGACACCTACCTTTGAAATCTTTCCAAGCCTCTGACCCTCAGATATTCAGCTTGGAGAAGCATCTTAGCCCAGAGCAAGCACACAACACCAAAGTGAGTAGGGATTTGGCTTTGTACACACACACTCACATACATACACTCATGTATGGATGTATGGATTCCTACCTATGTAATCGTTATGGAAGACCTTGGATGGATGAATGAATCATCCCCTCCAAGAAAACCCTCTAGTGATTTGTACCTCCTTATTCTTATTTACCCTTTAGGCACCAGCTGAATCTAAAAGTTCATACCTCAATTAGTCAGTAGATCAAGTACCGTTTTTTAAGAGATTACTTAGCATTAGAGTTTGAACTAAACATTGGGGGATACAGAGTAAGATTGCATCCCTCAAGAAGCTCTCTTTCTAAGAGGAGATTTGAACAATAAACCAATGTGTGTATAAAATATCTGAGTAAAGGCCCTAGCTGTGAGGGTCAGGTAAGAGAGGATCCGACAATCGGATCAGGCAGCAATCCAATTTAAGTTAAAAACGTTGTTCCTAAGGGCAGCTGGGTGGTGCAGTGGATGGAGCACTGGCCCTGGAATCGGGAAGACCTAAGTTCAAATCTGGCCTCAGACACATTTTTCTTTGGGGCCAAGATTAATCATTACAATAATAGTTTTGTTTCATTCTTAGCATGTGCATGGCTGTAATTCCCTGTTTATACTACTTTTCCTGGTTGTGTTCATTTCATGCTGCACCAGAGCTTATGCCTTCCTCTGATATAACACCATTCCATTCTATTCAATCACCGGAAGTTTGTTGGGTAATCCCCAGTCTATGGAAACCCATTTTGCTTGAAATTCTTTTCTACCAGGAAAAGAGCAGTGATGAATGTTTTGGCATATGTAGCACTACTTTTCCTTTCTTTGACTTCCTTGGGATAAGTGCCTAGGAGTAAAATCTTTGGGTCAAAATATATGGAGTCTGTACACTAAAGACCCATTTTTGAGGATAATTACAAATTGCCAGCCAGCATGAACGGCCCAACTCACAGCTCCACCAGTAGTGCCTTAGTGTACCTGTCTTTTCCCAGCCTCTTCAGCATTGTTTATTTCCATCTCTTCTCATCTTTGCCAATTTTGGGGTGTGAGGTGAAACCTTTAAAGTTTTCTTACCAATAACTACAAGAAGTGTTCAGCACATAGGAGTTGATGCTTTTAGGAGCATTTGCAAAATTCATAAAGGAAGGAATTTGGAATAATTAGATGGATGTGTGAAGTTATTAATCTTCTCTGCATTTCTCCACTTGGTCTGTGCTGCTACTGCCTAATCCATCAAAATGCATTCTATCCCTCTTTTCCCTTTTGCTGGCTTCAGAGAACAAATTCCCAAGTTTTGGGTTTTTTTTTAATTCATCAAAGGGGAACATACCCCTGTACCTCTATAAATTCCATGGTTCAGAGTTAAGTCCTTAACAACCCTGACAACTTACCTTTGTGTCTACTGAGAAGCGTTCTTCAGCTTTGGGGCTCTGCCTTTTTCTCTGCTTATAGCACTCAGTGGGAATGTCTGAGTCTGCCTTATTCTAACTTCTTTATATATCCCTGGAACTCTTGAAGCCCCTCCTTCCTTCAAGTTGTGAATTTTTGGTTATTGCCTGAGGTTTGTTCGCACCTTAGTAACCGCTCCCTAGTAGAGTTCAAAACTAATTGACCATGGGCCTAGGAGGAAGAGTTCACATTTCTCACCTAGCCTTATCACCTCCCTTATACTCAAAGCCCAGGAGAGGCAAGAGAAATTTATGCTTGAAAACCACAAAAGGGAGGTTCAGGGAGGGGTTGGGAAAAAGAATGGACAATCTTTCCCAAGAACAGGTGGACATAGAAGCAGGATGTTGAGAGAAATGATTATTAATAAATAATGATTTGGGGAGATTCAGAGTTCTCTCATTGTTAACCAATCAGAACGGATTCCCATCCTGGGGAACATCTGCTCTTTGAAGGGTATATAAACTGTGAGCCTTCTGCCATGGTTGTCTTTTGTCTAAGAAAGATGTCCAAATGACCATTCTTTATTAATAAATGTGCTGGCCTTATTAATAAAATGAGTAACAACTTTGGTGTCAAGTTGGTAGAGTGAGGAAGAAACCCTCTGATGCTGTCCCAAATTCTCCTCCAAACAACTAGAAAACTGCCTCAGAATTGATATAGGAGCTGGGAAGCAGTTTATTAGCTTAATTATTATAAATTAACAATTATTATTAGGTGGGAAAGGTCTGTCTCACTGAGGTGGGAGGGGAGTAAGGTCTAAGAGCAGCAGCAGCAGCAGCAGCAGTAGCAGTAGCAGCAGCAGGGGGCCTGTAGCAAAGCTCCAAGCCTAAAGCAATCCATCAGAGACCCCTGCAAGCCAGCTGCCCCCTAGGCAAGTGTGCAGTCTGTGCAGTTGAGCAAAACCCCACCTTAGTGACCCCACCCTCAGCACAAGCCACAAGCTAGGCCTTGACCAAGGCAGGGGGGTTGGAATACTTCTTGAAATACTTCACTTCTAGGTTCTTCCCCTTTCCCCTTCACTCAGTAGCCTCTGTTCCTTTGAGGCTCTTGCTATTCATATGTACCATCTAATCAAAATTCTGGAAGCTGTTGTGTACAGACTCAAAGACATTCCCCTTCCTTCCTCAGTGAGTCTGATAACTTTATCCATGATGTCTTGTAAGTAACAAACCATTGAATTCTGCTATCTAATTCATTCAGCAGCACTCCATTTTATGAGTCTATCTCATTTCACTTTTGATTGTTATGTTTCTCCTTTCATCATATATATCATATCCAATTTAACTTTTCCCTTCCTGTCTCCCACCCTACCCCCTTTACAAAGGAAAGCAAAGGTAATGGGTATTTCTAATAATCAAAATAACTCACACATTCAAAGCAGTTCTTACAACAATATTGCTATTACTTCATATAATGTTCTCAGTTCTGCTCATTTCACTCTTCATTATTTCATGCAAGTCTTCTCATGTTTTTCATTTTCATTTCTTGTAACAGCAGTTTTCCATCACAATCACATACTACAACTTGTTTGGCCATTCCCGATAAGAACTGATAAATTCTGAATGGAAAGCAAAGCATACTTTTTTTTTGTTTTCTTTATCTTTTTGGGGGGTTTTTTTGGGCCTATGTTTTCTTTCACAATATGACAACTGTGAAAATATGTTTTGCATGACCGCACATATATAACCTATAAGTTGCTAGTGTTCTCAATGGGGGGAGAGGGAGAGAATTTGGAACTCAAAATTTTTTAAAAATTGAATGTCAAAGATTATTTCCCATGTAATTGGGGGTAAAATAAAATGTTAACCTTTTTTTTTTAAAGCACACACTCCTGGGAGGCCTCAGGGAGAGTTATTTCTTCTGATTTAAGTATGAAATAATAATAAAAAAAAAAGCTAAGTCATGTGACTCAGGAAGAACTGGACTCAAGACTAGTCTCTGACAATACTGGCTTTGAGATTTTGAGTAAGACACTTAACTGGTCAGTTCCTCAAAAAACTGTCTAAAACTGCAAGTGGGAGAAATGTTCCTAATCTGCAATGACCAAGGTACTCTCTGGAGCACTCAATATGATTGAAATGACAGTTATGGTAAAATGCAAAAAAGAAAACCAACAATTCTAATGTCTACGCAAAGAAAGAACAGAAGGGAAAACAAAACAAAAAACTTCTAGCTCTTAGGAAACTTTTTCTTATGTTTCTAGGGACAAGAGGGCTTAAAGCTAAAATGCTCTGTCTTAGCATTATTTTTCTTCAGTCATGTCTAACTCTTTGTGACCCCATTTGGGATTTCTTCGTAAAGATACTGGAGCAGTTTGCATTTTTTTTCTACAGCTCATTTTACAGATGAGGAAACTGAGGCAAACAAGGTCAAGTGACTTGCTCAGGGTCATATAGCTAGTACATATATGAGTCTGGATCTGAACCCAGGAGATGAGTCTTCCTGAATCCATGCCTAGAATTGTATCCACTCTACCACCTAGATGCCCTGTCTCAGTTTAGAATATGATAAAAGTGTCTGTTTTGTGGACTTATTCAGGAGATGTAGAGAACTGCCATTGAATTTGGTGTCAGAGAAATGAAAGAAATTAGACAAGCATGTTAGGAAGAAGATTTACCATCTTGCCTTTCAGGAGATAGGAATCTCCACTGAGATGTAATATAGGTAGTCAGAGGATCTTCAAAAGAACTGGGCTCTTTGAGGGAGTGGTATGAGTCTCAAAGGGAAAGCAAACACTGCTGTGTTGAGCTTTGCGATTGCAGCTTAACTGTGCAGGTGTTCTTCAGGCAAGAGTTAGTTAGGGATGAATATTCATAAGGGGAGAATTTCCTAGGATGGTCAAATGATTTTTTTTTCCTTTGGCTCTGTCTTAAGGGAATGAGGATTCCTCATAATGATAGGAATTGTGCAAAGTATGTTAAGATATTAAATTAATGAAAGTGAGTGGATGGCTGTTGGAGGAAGGGTTCAGGAAGAGAGAAAGAAATGAAAAAAGAAAGTTAAAAAAGGAAGAAAGGAAAGAAGTGAAGGAGGGAGGAAGGAAGGAAAGAGAGAGGGAGGGAAGAAAAAAGGAAGGAGAGAGGGAAAGAAGAAAGAAAGTAAGGAATGGAAGGAAGAAGAGAGAGAGGAAAGGAAGGAAAAAAAGGGAGGAAGGAAAGGAGATCAAAACTGCAGGTGGAGAACTAACTCTTCAGGGCAATTAAGTGTAGTCTCTGAGAGAAGGGTTGGGATGATTTTTGTATTTGTATTGTCAACCAAAAAAAAGCACTCCTCAAATATCAAGGAATTCTTCTTAAGTCAGCACAAAATTATTTACTGAAAGGGAAAGAAGTTAGACATGCATACTAGGGGAACCAAATAATACAGCCTCACTCATAAGGTAGCAATTCCAAACCTATCTTCTGTTCTCCTGCCTCTGTAAAGCTGAGAACAAAATGCAGAACTAAAATGATTTAGAAAGAAAGTTAAGTCATCCAGCAGAGGGCAGAGCCAAAAAACTGGTGGCCCACTCCAGCTGAGGATTTGTAAGGATTTGTAAGCTAGTTACACATAGTATAGGATTCAAACAAAGGAACAATGATTGGCCGGCAGGGTGTCCAGATAAGACACATGGATTGTTAGAGATACATAATGGGAGAAAATTTCTTAAGTTTTTTGGCATTAGTTTTTAGATTTGATTGGGTTTCTAGTCATCGCAAACTAGGTCTTGAGTTAAGCATTAAATACATTTGGTCTCTAAGTATCAGATCTGTTTTCTCAGCTACACACACCAAGGTTCAACCAATACTCTAATTCTTTCCCACACTCTCCACAGCATCCATCCTTCAATCAATCCACAAAAGGCCTCATCTCATATTTCTCCAAGACTTTTAGGCCACCTGCTGAGAGATGTTTCTTCTCTGCTTCTCCTCATCTCATGTCCTCTGAAATCACTCTCCACTTCCCCAACACACACATACTCTCTCACCATTTCCTCAAGTCCTTTGGGGTTGTTAGTGTCAGAACAGAGAGGAAGGCTCAGGGTGCCACACCATGCAGTGGCAAGTAGGGTGGACGAAGAGAAGATGGCCAGTGTGGAGTATGAAGCAACTTGATGTCACAGGAAAGGAGGGGAAAGGATGGTATTGATTAAGGGAAAACTATAGCTGAGTGTTTTAGGAAGGTAGTGGAGGAGAGTGGCTGCTGAAGATAATCAGGTCATTGATTCCACCAAGCTGATCTTATCTGTAAGTCAGGTGTTACACTGAAGAAACGGTGGGATTGGAGTGATTAAAAATATGAGCCCCTGCCACTACCTCCCTCCAGGTGATAGTCATGCAAGAAGCCGGGCCTGTCAGAGCAGCCAGTGATGGAAATAGATCTGAGAATGGAAGTAGAGCGTACATGTCCATACAATGACTGCCCTTGTCACTCTGCTAGGTGCACCTCTAACAGGCCTCACAACCTCTGTGTGAGCATTCAAGAACCCCTCAACTATCTTTATTCCCACTGCCTTCTGATACTACTCTATTCTATTACCTAACTTTAAACATTCCCTCCCCTTGTCCATGCTAGTGGTACAGATTATGTGTGTTCTTAGTGAGTATTCCTTGTGGTACTTGGGGGGTTCTGCGGTAATGGCACAGGCCTGCATTTTTTGTATCCTGCCTTCCCAAAGACCATGGGAATCAAGGGTGTCACATCACAACTAACTGAGAAAGGAAAGATTCTAAAATATAATTTGCCTATCAGGGGCACAATACTGAAGCCGGATAGTGGAAATTCAGAGAAGCAAAAAGGAAAAAAAATGTATATATAGACACACACACACACACACACATATAATATATATACATATATACACACATACATATATATATAAACATCAAATGATGCAAGCAGAACCAAGAGAACAAGTTACGTTACAGAATAAATACATATTATTACGAAGACCCTCAACAAGATAAAGTGAAGACAGTAGAATTATAATGCTTAAACTTGGCCCCAAAGAAGAGATGAGAAAATGACCCTTTCCTCCCTCCTTTGGAGAAGAAGGGATAATTGGCATGAAATATTGAATGTATTTGGTGTGTATGTTAATTAGTTTTACAGAACTACTTTTTTGTCTCTAGTTTTTTTTTTCCTTTACTGATTAGAATGGCTTACTGAATAAATGAAAGTATGGAATATAATCAGAACTGAAGGAGATGAAAAAATAAAGGTTATTAATAAATGTTATTCTTTTTACCATCTGTTTTTTTTTAACTTTTAGGTGATTGGGGTTAAATGACTTGCCCAGGGTCATACAGCTAGTAAGTGTCAAGTGTTTAGTCTGAGGCCGAATTTGAACTCAGATCCTCCTGACTTCAGGCCCGGTGCTCTATTCACTTTGCCACCTAGCTACCCCTAAATGTTATTCTTTAAAAAGAATCCTGATATAAAAAGTATTTGAAAGAAAGTCTCAGGGAAAATCTTAACTCCTTTTAATCACACCCACTCCCCATTTTTCTCTTACCAAATATGCTTATTTTAACCATTATTCTGAATTCTATTTGTGGAGAACCCATTTATGATACAAGAAAGTTTTCCAAGCAGAGCTAAAGATTGTATTTTTATCCTTGTCATATTAATGAAGGTAAAATGGCTAAGTAAGCATTGTGAACTCTTTCTCCTTAGTACATAGGCTAAGTGCCTTGGTCTGAACCTCTTATCTCTGAGCAGTCCTAATATGAACAAGCCTCAGGGTCAAGGGAAGACCAGGAGAATTCACAGGTTGAAGGAAGGAGGGGCTTCAGTGTGCTAGTGGTATATAAAAGGCTTGGGATGAGAAAGACACAGGGATTCCTTACATTGAAGGCAGAACTAAAGGCAGGGCAGTGTGGCTGAAGGAAAGACCCAGAAGAAAAAAAGGAAGGTGAGTTTCATGATAAGAAATTTCATTTATATGTCAGGTATCAAAGAACTGTGCCCTGTGCTGTGGCATGCATCGAGATTGAGGGACATATTTCTCCATGATGAAATGTAAAACTTTGGGCATGAGTCCTCTGAAGCCAGCAAAGGGAGAAGGGAAGCAGATTTCACGTTCATGGGTTAGGCAAGAATAACTCAGACCAAGTGGAGAAACTCATCTGGCTGAGCCAAAAAGTAGTGGTAGGAGTCTGGAAGGATGAATATCTTCCCTTGTCCATCTAGTTATCCTGGATTTCTCCCTTTACAAATTTTGCAAATATACTTAAAGATGCCAACTCCTACATAAAAGAATTCTCCAGTAACAATCAAATAAACTCAAAGGTTGAACGTCACACCCAATCAATTGGCAAAGATAACACAAGATAGAAAAGACAATGCGTAGGGGCAGGTAGGTGGTGCAGTGGATAAAGCACCGGGCCCTGAAGTCAGGAGGACCTGAGTTCAAACCTGACCTCAGACCAAACACTTGACACTTACTAGCTGTGTGATTCTGGGCAAGTCACTCAACCCCAGTTGCCTTAAAAACCAAAAAAAAGAAAAAAGAAAGAAAAGAAAAGACAATGCTGAAAGGTCTGCCAGAAGACAGGTAAACTATAAAGGCACTACTGGTGGAACTATGAGTTAGGCCATCCTTGAGGGAAGGACATTTGCCATTATCCTCAAAAATAGATCTAAAGTATCCAGAATCTATACACTTAGATGCAAAGATGCCACTCTTGATCATAGGTCAAAGAGGTCAAAAGAAGAAAGAAAAGTGCCAAATTTAGCCAAATATTCATAGCATCATTGTCCCCCCTAGGAGCAAAAAACTAGAAATACAGTGGGTACTGTAAATCAGGGAGTAGCTAGACCAACCATTGTAAATGAACATGTAGGAACATTATCGTGACACCCAATAAAGGGGGAAGACATAATATATGATGCTGACTGAAATTAGCACCATCAGAAAAACCAGTATACATAGGGACTACAGCCATTTACATGAGGGAAGGAGAGGACAAAATTGTAATTATGTCTATACTGGCCCCCAAATTAGAGTTAAGAAAACTTACCTCCTTCATATCTTTGCAGACATGTGGGGTATTATGGGTATGGATGACTAGAAGTATTGTCGGCCATAGTTAACATATTCTTTGGTTCTGGGAGAATTATTGTTTGGCTGTTCAGTTGTTCTAAGAGGAAACTTGATGTGGAGGGGAGGAGCCTTTCCTCAAATGACTTGAGATGTTAAAGGGAAAAGGAATAATAAAATTTAAGGCAGGAAGAAAGACACACACACGCACACACACATACACACATTCTTTAAAAGATATAATTGAAATGTTGCACACATGTGAGCTCAGAAGGGAAGGAAATTTGATCAAAATAACTCAAATCTTTTAAAATAGTGTTTCAGCTGGATGTATGTTCCTGGTCTGGAGAGGACCAGGAGATCAGAGAGGGTCCCAAATCCCCACTTTTTCTTACTTCAATTTCCCCAACTGCATAATGTAAAATATTCCATCTTTTCCCTTTCTATAGAGGGTACCCTGAAGAGAAAATTAGATGATAAAGGTGATCCATTTCAAGCGCGCAAGTACTAAGTGCATTTCTGTCCCCAGACCCAATCACTGACCTTTTCCATTCTCTTTCCTCAGAAACATGGCCTCTTTACCAGAGATGATTGAAAACTTCCAGGAAGAGCTCATTTGCTCCATCTTCAGGGATTACTTGGAAAACCCAATGTCCATTGAGTGTGGTCACAGTTTTTGCCATAGTTGCCTCCTCAGAGCTGGCAGAAAGACTCTACCTCTTTCTCCTGCCCAGAGCGCAGGAGCATCTCCCAGGTTAAGGTTTTCAAAGCCAATTGTGCATCTTGGGAAACTGGCAGCCATTGCCATAGGACTAAGACCTCATTTTGGCAATACCCTGAAGGCCATAGCAAGTGTGAGACACACCAGAAAGTGCAGAAACTGTTCTGTGACGATGACCGGAGCCCAATCCATATGTCCTGTTCTGAGTCCAACAAGCATAAGGCTCATACACTCCATTGCATAGATGAGGCTGCTGAAGACTTCAGGGTAAGTAATGGATTCATCACTCCATCCACAAGTGCATTTTAAATTTGTATTCCAGTCTGCAAAGATCATCCTAGGAAGAGATGTGGTGTCTTCATGTGCCAACCACTGTGCTCTAAGTGCTCACAAGGCTGTTGTTGAAATGCACTGTGTTGTGTCCTCTGTCCTCAGCCTGAGCTTTTACTAATGGTCTGAGATCAGCAGAAAGTTTCCCTTGATGTTCAAGTACTTCTTCTAACTTGGTTTGAAATGTCTACCCCTGTTGTGTTCAGGGAGAGCCTTGAGTTTTTTTGGTAAATGGAGTCAGGTAATCTGAGATTGTTAGGGCCATCTTCGTCTGGTATGATACCTGGTATCACCTTCATCCTTCATCAACTAGAAAAGAGGAACAAGTCAATTGAACAGTATTTGTCCTTTGTATTTGACAATCAAAAGTTACCTGCTGGTGGAGGTGGACGGGACAAAGGAGAGATTATCTTGTCAGACTTGCTTAGGCCTAGATCTACACTTGCTCTCTTTTCTTCTTCATGTTAAGTCCTGCTTCACTCTCCTGAGGCTTGAATGTGAGGCAGGTAGGTAATGGGCTTCTTGGTCCTCTACTTTGCTCCTAGGCTTGATTCTTTTCTGTGCATGCAACCACCCTGTATATACTGAATTACCAAAGACATTTAGAAAAGAATAACTGACAACATCATAGGCAGCCCAGAAAATTAAATTTGAACTAAGGAGAGAAGAGCATAATCCTGAGCTACACATTAAGGAAGTTAGGTGCTCCAAGAACTAACTTCCATCTCGAAAAGACCTGGGAGGTGCTCTAGTCTAGTTGCCTCGTTACTTTTTTGAGGAAACTGAGACATAGCCAAGTTAAGTTATGTCCACCGAGTCATACATCTAGATGAGGCAAAGGGGCCATTAGAATATCTTACTCCCAGGCCATATCTGCCTTTTTACAAGAGAGTTGGTTGTGGGCTGAAGTTATGTGTGATGCCCTCCACTGAATGTTACAATTGAGGACACTGAGGATCAGAGTTGCTGTTTTGCCCAAAGACTCATAGCTGGCAAGTGGAACAAGGGACAGTAATAACCAGGCTTAGCTGGCTGAGGGCACCACAGGAAGGGATGTGGTGTTTTCAAGCAGGAGAAGGGAGGATTGTGCTTAAAGCAGAAAGCACAGTGCAATGGGAACATTGCAGAAAATGCTCTCACTATGCATGGCCAACCTTGGCCACAGAAATGAACAAAATCAAAGTCCAATTGTGAGCTAAAAAGCTCGTCACTCAACAAGTGCCACTTAATATTATGTCACTTTCTGTATTTCGTCACTCTCATCTATTTCATTATGGGAAGAGATAAAGACTCAAAAGGAAGCTATTTCTTCTGAATTCCAGAAAGTACAAAGGTTCCTGAATGAGGAAAAAAAGGAGTATTTATCAATTTTGGAGAAGCAAGGAAAGGCCAATGTGAAAGGCCTGAAGAAGAGAATAAGGGGATTATCCCTTCAAAATCAAGAATTAAGGAAGAAGATCAGAGAGTCAGAAGAAGTGTACAGGAAACCAGATGTGGATTTTCTCCAGGTAAGGGATGGGAAATATGCATAAGGAATATAAAAGATAAAGCCGGGAGTTTACTAATGCCATTCATTTCTCAAAAAACACATGAAGTGGAGTATAAATGAAGAGTGCTCTACCCTACTAGGGATCTCTTCCATCTCCAATTCTGATCCCCAGACTTGTAAGGAACTATTCCACAAATTCAGAAAGCACACACAACTTTGTAAGTGATCCAACTGAATAGATTCCTTTGCATTTGTTTTATACATAAAGTGTATTTTTTTCTGTTGTGCACACATAGCATTCTAACACATAGTTGTATACTGATTACAATGCCAGATTTCAAAAATACAGATCACCTTCCTTGAAAATGGATCATACTGGGGGGCAGCTAGGTGGCGCAGTCACCTTGGAGTCAGGAGGACCTCAGTTCAAATTTGGCCTCATACAGGTAATACTTATTAGCTATGTGACTTTGGGCAAGTCACTTAACTCCAACTGCGTCACCAAAACAAAACAAAAAAAGGAAGGAAATGGATCATACACGCATGAATTATGTGCATATATATGAAGGACATAAGATTTTTTGAACATCTTAAAACCTTTCATTGCTTTCTATTTTCATGTTCTTCCTGAGACCTGGATCCCTCCAGCTGACATTGAATCCTGGCATTGGTTAACCACTTTTTTTTTTTCGGTGAGACTCAGCAAGAAAAGGGCAGAAGGAACTAGATTTTCCAAAACAGCACCTAACACACTGTCACATCTACGTAACACCCCAAGAACATTCTGCTCATCATACTATGGAACTGTCCTGCCTCTATCCAGTCCCTCTTTTTATGTATTGCTGAGATACCTTGATGACCATTTCATAGTGTACACACCTGATCCCATCCTCTATTAAACAAAACAAATCTCTGACAATACCATTCATTGAACCTCAACTTCTTTTCTCCACAGTGGACATCACTCTGGATCGTGACACAGCCGATCCAGGTATCATTATCTCTGCAGACTTGAAGCGTATGAGATATGGACATGCACAGGCAGAAGTGCCCAACAACACTGGGAGATTCAGTGATTTTGCCCAAGTTCTTGATACTCAGTCCTTCATTTCAAGCAGATGCTACTGGGCAGTGGACGTACCAGACAACACTGGATGGAGTGTTGGTATCTCTAAGGACTACCTACGCCTGAAGTCTTCTTTGAGATTATGGCTATACAGAGTCACAGTGGTGGCCATCTTTATGCTATAAGCAAGCAACACCTTTCTTCTGTGCTTCCTGTGAAATACTGCCACAACTGTATGTCCAACCTAATGGTGGGCATTCTCCTTGACTATGAAAAATGGAGAGGTGTCATTTTATAATGTTAAAGAAAGATCTCTCATTTTTGCTTTCCCAACCACTTCCTTCTCAGGACCCTTCCAGCCTTTCTTCTGTCTTTCTAAGAAAGTCTGGACAAATGATTGTTTTTTCATGATATGTCCCTAATTGAGAAAGATCAAAAACATATGTATTTATC
The DNA here is from genome assembly GCF_003287225.1 of Phascolarctos cinereus. Lineage (NCBI taxonomy): Eukaryota > Metazoa > Chordata > Mammalia > Diprotodontia > Phascolarctidae > Phascolarctos > Phascolarctos cinereus. Next base: position 334,424,780 of record NW_027556098.1, read on the forward strand.
CTTCAAATAAACTTCAGGCACTCTATTCCACAATTCCTGTGTGTCATAAAATTTTAGAACTAGAAGAGCCCTTGGAGGGTACAAATCGTCACCATCTAATTTCACACATAACAACAGAACTCTGGGGAGGTAAAATGACTTCCCTGCCCTAAATAGGATTCTTGGACCTATCTCCCAAACCAATTACATCATATGTCCATTCTGTGTACTTTGTATATACTTATCTTTGTACATGTTTTACGTCTGGTCTCAGAATAATATATGCTACATGACAGCAGAGGCGATTTCCTTTTTTTAGTTTTTATATTCCCAGTTCCTAGCAAATTGTCTAATAAAAAGTTCTTAATAATGCTGTTTGAATTGAATTGAATGTATTCAACTATTCATAGGATCATCATAAGAATGATGTTAGGTTGATAGGGAACCTAGAGGTCATCTAGTCTAGCTCCCTCACAGAAAATAGGAGGAAATTGAGGCTCAGAGAAGTTATGTGACCAAGTTCTCTTACGTAGAGAGAGAGTGGCTGAGCTAGAGTTTAAAACAAGTTTCCTATTTGCAAATCAAGCAAGCTTTCTACAACCCCACATTTCCAGCAGAACTAGGATAAGGAACCTTGGTGCTTGGAAATTCAGTTCATTACTTTTACTATGATACTATGGAGACACTAATGGAATACCACTTTGCCAAATTTCACCACCCAGGGATCAGATGTGTAAAAATCCTCAGAATATTTCTCTCTCTTCTGATTTGGGGTTTAGGGTTGGTACCGTCATTTGTAGAGTATTTAAGGCTATGAGACTTCCATTGGTGTCAGGGGTACAATTTCCTATACACATTGTGGACTTTTCTCAATTATTTAGGATGTCTGAATGACTTTTGGTTACATTTCATTTACTTTTACTAGGGCTGCTGCCAAGACAGTTGACTGCCTGGAACTCAGCAGTATCTGATCTTGTTTCAGGGCCATGCTCTCTGCACCATGCAATAAAAAGAGCAATGAGGTGCTCTTTGTGCCATTTTCAGTCCCATCAATCCCATTTCTTTTATGTTTTGATTCTGGAGAACTGATAGAGGAGATCATGGGCAGGGGCAGCATTTCACCTACAGCACCTGTTTGTGCCTTGTAGTAAGTGCACATACTAGAAATAAGCATGTGGTTTGGCTGCAGCCTGAAAGGAAAATGCCTGTATGAGGACTTTTTCTTTCCAAGTGATTTTAGTAGCTGGGGGCACTGCTAGATTTCCTACAGGTGCCTGGCACTGGGACTTCCAGCACAGATAGCAACATGAAAGATTTAGACCAATTCAGCTTGGACAATGGCTCATTACTGGGGATCCATGTACTTTAAAAAGTTATCTTGCTAACTGTATTTCATTGTAATCTGTATCTTTTGTCATTCTATGGCTTTTTTAAAAAATTTTGTGCATTAAAAATATTCAGAAAAGGGATCAATAGGAGTTACCCTACTGCCAAAGATTTCTTGACACAAAAAATAAAAAAGTTCTTCTTTTAAAAAATCTCAGAACAAAGGGAAAAATGTGATAAGAGAAGCAGACAATCAAGAAACAGAAGAAATAAACTAAAAAATACCACAAGTAATGTAATCCCCAAGAGGAAAATAATAATAACACACATGGTGACCACAACAATAACAACAAGAAATTATGATGTTATAAGATCTGGATCTAGCCAGTACTTAGGGAAATCTCATCTTCCCCATCCCCAATCCTACTCAGAAATCTGATTGGTGACAGAGAGCATAGAACATGAATGCTACATTGGCAAGTCAGGAAATATCTGTTTTTGGCTCCTTTGAACTCCAGAGAGTTAATTATGAAAGTAGCTTTAGAGGAGAGAGGGAAAGAATCCCATTTATTCATCTTAGTCCAGTCTGGATCAGCAGGTTGATATTAGAGAACTGAAATCAGATGGTTCCAACTAGGTGTAACTAGTTCAGATTTCATTCTCCTTTTTTTTTCTCTAATTCATTTTCCTTTTAAAGTGAGATGTACCTTAGGAACCATACTGAAAACTTCATAGTAGCAGATAATGAAATGAAAAATTAAGCCTAACAGTCATAATCTAGAAAGCAAATGTCAAGAATGCACTTACTAAATGGAGAATGTTGGCAGATCAATATGTAAAAAAACAGCAATGCATGGTTTTCAGGAAATACCCCTAAAATATCAAGATTCACATGTGAAGATTAAAAAAAAAAGCTGAAGTAGTATCTATTATTCTTCAGCTAACTTTTTTTAAGTTGAGGTGGCAATCAGGTAACCATGTATCTAAAAAAAGCTTGAAACTATTTTAAGACTAATAAAATAGACAAGTCAATCGCTAATTTGATTGTTTAAAAGAAGAGTAAAATATTATTACAATCAAAATGAAAAGAATGAAATTATTAGAGATGAAGAACATGTGATATCAGGATAGAAGGATAAACCCTATTTTGTCTAATTATATGCCAATAAAACAAAAAAAAAGCCTCTGTGAAATAGCAAAACATTTAAAAATAAAAAAAAACTAAATTAACCAAAAAATAGACAATGCAATTTAACCAATATTTGAAAAGTAAATTCACCACATTTTTAGTAAATTACCAAATGGGAAAATGTCCCTCTTGTCCAGAAGGACTAATAAGTGAATTATATGAAATACTCAAAGTACAATTAATTACTATATTGCATATTTTTACAAAATAGAGATAGAAGATACTTTTTCATACTCTTCAGGTGAAATGGAAAGGCCAAAATATTGGAAAGAAAATAATAGACCAATAATATTAGTGAAAGCTGAAAGTGTTGATTAAAATATTTCCCAAGAAACTACCAAAATGCATTCAAAAGATAACTCAAGATTATTCACTACGACAAACCTAATTTAATAAAAGGATGCATAGATTATTCAACAATAGCTCAAAAGTAAAATAAATAATGGTCTTTACATATAAGAAAAATAAAATAAAGCAGATGATTTAATCAATAGATAATTTTTTTTGTCATAGCCCACAATTCTTTCATGTTAACACTAAAAAATTACCTGATAACTGTATTTCATTGTTATTGGTATACTTTATAATTCTATGTATTTTATTTTACATATCTAAAACTTATTCTGAGAAGGTATACATGGTATACATTTACATTAAGTGTATTTTACCATTAATCATGATGTAAAGAAGAATTAGAACTAATGGGAGGAACCAGGAGAACGAAGCAATAAAACAAAACAACAAAAGAAAAGGAGAACAAATAGTATGCTTCCATGTGCATTATTATCTTGACAATAATAAAAAGCAAAGAACCTCTCCCATAGAACAAGCTTGCAAGCAAGAAAAAAGAGTGATAGCAAGCAGAGGATCAAGAAATAGGAGAAATAAACTAAAAATACCACAAATGAAGTAATCCACAAGAGAAAAATAATAATCACACACACACACACTCACTCACACACACACACACACCCCCGCCAAAGGATGATCCTATAAACTGTGATCTAAACCAGTTCTTTGGGAAACTTCATTCTCAATCCCATCTGGAAAGATGAGTGGAGACACAGAGCCAAGAACAAGAATGCTACGTTGTTAATGCTAACTCCACCTCCTGCTGCAAGGTCTCTTGCCTGATCTCAGGCCTTTGGAGGGAAGAGAAGTGAAATGGGGCCTCTCATCTCAGCTTGTGCCTTCTGTCTCATGCTGTATGTCTCCCACAAGATCTCCAGCCTCATCTGGGAAGAGAATTGTCTGTCACCCTCCACTCAACAATCAACAATTAATTCCCATCCAGGCCTACCTTTACACATCTCAGTGATTCTGAACCCCTTTAAGTCATCATCCAACCCCCCTTTTTAGTCCCCAACCATCCAAATCCTTACTCTTATGTCCCTCAACCCTCCCACCTCAAGTTTTCAACCAAACATGACCCAGCTCTTCCACTGTGTCCTGTGGAATGCTCGTTTCATGGGCAACAAGCTTATTTATCTTAAATATTTTCTTCTCCAACTGCTTTCATCTGCTAACTGTTACTGAAACTTAGCATCCCGTCTCCAATTATAAAGCCTCACCGGCTGCATAAGCCCTTCCAATCCTGAATTCACCTTCACTCATTCCCTTTGGCTCTCTGGTTGAGACAGGGAAGTTGGAATACTCCTTGTTCCCCACTGCCATTTCCAGGTTCTCCCCCTACCTCCATCATTAGTAACTTCATCTCCTTTTAGGTCCACATAATCCTTGTCTTTTTCATGAAAAACATCTAGAACTGAAAAAGGTTTAGAAAGACGTTTATTAAGTCATCTGGGAGAGGGGAGAGCTCAAATGTGTGATCTGCTTTCCTGAACCTCTGAGTTACACATTATACAGTATTCAAACAAAGGAGCAAGAAAACAGTTGTCTGGTTGACACATAAAGAGTTTCCATATAAGAGCACATAAATTGATTAAAATATACATCTTGGGTAATTTGCAATTGGTTGCATCAATATTCATATACCCTAGAAGATTTTGGGGATCAGTATGACCTGGATATCCTGAGTTATGCATTAACTGTCATCTCTAAATAAGAAGTGTGGCTAGTCTCAGTCGTTCAGGGCTTGGTTCAAACCATGCAATATCATTTTCCAACACACCCAAATCAAAATCCAGGTGGCTGTTTACAAACCTCCAGGTCATATCTCTTCCTTAATGAATTCAATGCATGTCACACAATTTTTCTTTTCTACTCAGCTCCTGACCTCCTACTAGGAACCTTCAATATTCACATTGACTCTTTCTCAAAGACTCTAACTTTTCAGTCGCTCAATTTACTTGCTTCCTATGACCTACTCTACCACCCCACCTCATGGCCCTTGTTCATGCCATCACTCATACATGTAACACCTCCATCTGCATGAATTCTGAAATCCCCTTATCTGATTGAGGAATTTATTTGCTTTCTACCTCTCCCTCTGCCTTCTTTTATACAACCCCAGTGTTCAAAGACACTGTGACTTCCAATCCCTCAACTCCTCAGTTGTCTCCCAGGATATCACCCTGAATTATCTTCTCTCATCTATTTCCCATTTTGACCCTTTGTTGAAACTCTACCCTGTCCTTTTCTCTTCAGTTCTTGTACCATCGTGTCACTAATTGTGCCCAGCCAAGCTTCAGCTTTGCATCATTCCCACAATCTATGCCTTTGCACAGAGGTGGAGAAAATCACACAATGGCTCCCAATGGGTCCACCTTAAATTTATGTTATGCAACTTCAACTGGGCCCTCATAGCTGGTAGGCAATTCTTCTAAACCTCCTTTATTCATTTACTATGCCACCCTCCAGAGTGGTTCTCCCAAACCTTTTCGTTCCTCCTCAAACCTCCCATCATTTCTCTTGCCTTCCTCTCAGTTGAGAATATTGTCTCATATTTTACAGTATAAATCAAGGACATTCACTGAGTTGGTTTCCTCCTGTTCCTCATCTAATTTCACTCAGATACCTCCTTCCACTATGTCCTCCTTCACCTGTCTCTCACTAATAGATGGCCACAACTTCACAAGGCAAATATTTCTATCTGTGATTCCATTCCATCCCATCTCTTTCAATGGATTGCCTTCTCTGTCATCCCCACTTTCTCACTTACAATCTCTCCTTATTTAATAGCTTCTTCTCTACTCCTTATAAACATGTCCATGTCTCCCCCATCCTCAAAAAACCCTCTTTTGATGCTTCCATCCTCTCATTCATCTAATATATCTTCTCTTCTTTGTCATTAAACACCTTAAGGAATACATCTACAATAGGTGTTTCCACTGCTCTTCTCACTTTCTTTCTAAACCTGTGAAATTGAAAATTGATTTTTAATTCTATTTTGTTAAGACTTAACCATTCAATTGGGGAATAGCTGAATAGGTTATGGCGTGTAATTATGATGAAATACCATTGTACTATAAGAAATCATGAGCAGGGTGCTCTCAGAAAAACCTAGAAACACTTAAATGAGTTGATGCAAAGTGAAGTGGGTACAAAGTAACAGCAATATTGTAAGATGATCAGCTGTGAATAACTTAGCTATTCTCACCAATATCCATGACAGCACTGAAGGATTTAGGATGAAAAATGCTCTCCATCCCCAGATGTATGAAATCAGATTAAAGCATTGGTTGTATTTTTTCCACTTTCTTTATTTTTCTTGAGTTTTTTATCTGTTATTTAACAACATGACTGTTATGGATAATTTTGAATAGCTACACATATATAACCTATATGGAATTGCTTGCCTTCACAATGAGGGAAGCTGTGGGGAGTGAGAAAGGGAGAGAATTTGAAACTCAAAGTTTTAAAAACAAATTTTTTTTTAAAAAAAGACTTAACCATGTTAGATCTAATATTCCTCCTCACTATTCCTTTTTCTTCAAAGTTTACTCAGGTAACCTCAGGTCACTTGGGTCACAATTCTATTTTTGTGACTTGTATCTCTATCCTGGTCTCATCACAAACGCCAACAATCCAGCTTCCTTCTTAATAATTCAAAAAAAATTACTCTCTCCAAATTTACTGATGATTTTCTTATTGCTAAATTCAAAGACCATTTCTTAATCATCAATTTTTTTGACCCTTCTAATGACTTTGAAACTGTTGACCACTTTTTTCTTTGATGCTCTCTTCTTTCTAGGTTACCACTCTACTTTGGTTCCCCTCTTATTTATACTTATGAGATTATTCCTCAGTCTCCTTTGCTTCATCTTCCTCCAGGTTATGTCCATTAAGCATATTTTACCATTAATCATAATGTAAAGAAGAATTAGAACTAATGGGAGGAACCACGAGAATGAAGCAATAAAAGAAAACAACAAAAGAAAAGGGAGAGAAAATAGTATGCTTCCATGTGCATTCAGATTCCATAGTTCTTTCTCTGAATGTAGATAGCATTTTCCATCATAAGTCTTTTGGAGTTGTCTTAGATCCTTGCATTGCTGAGAAGAGCCAAGTTTATCAAAGTCACACAATGTGGCTATTACTGTGTATAATGTTCTCCTGGTTTTGCTCATTTCACTCAGCATCAATTCATATAAGTCTTTCCAGGTTTTTCTGAAGTCCACCTGCTCATCATTTCTTATAGCATAACAGTATTCCATTACATTCACATACCACAACTTGTTCAGCCATTCCACAATTGATGAGCATCCCCTCAATTTCTGATTCTTTGCCACCAAAGAAAGAGCTGCTATAAATATTTTTGTACATATGGGTCCTTTTCCTATTTTTATGATCTCTTTGGGATACAGCCGGGTAAAAGGGCATGCACATTTTTATAGCACTTTGGGCATAATTCCAAACTGCTCTCCAAAATGGCTGGATCATTTCACAAGTCCACCAACAATGCATTAGTGTTCCAATTTTCCCACATCTTCTCCAACATTTATCATTTTCCTGTTTTGTCATGTTAACCAATCTGATAGGTGTGATGTAGTACCTCAGAGTTGTTTTGATTTGCATTTCTCTAAACAATAATGATTTAGAGCATTTTTTCATATGACTATAGATAGCTTTAATTTCTTTCTCTGAAAACTGCCTGTTCATATCCTTTTACCATTTAATTCATCAATTGGGAGGTATGGTTTATTTTGTAATTGGGTTTTTTCCTGTTATATACATAAAACATAAAATCAAGGAAATAGTATAAATCTTTCATACTCTACATTGTACAGTGGCTATAGCCTATAATACCAAAACGTTTTAACTTTGTCATTTAAAGTCCTCCTTGCTGTTCCTAACAAGACACTCTACATCACAACTCTGGACAATTTCACCAGCTATCCTCCATGCTTGGAATGCTTTTTCTCTTCATATCTACCTCCTGGCTTCCCTGGCTTTCTTCAAGTTCCTTCTAAAATCCTACCTTCCCAGTTCCTCTTAGTTTTAAAGTCTGCCCTCTGTTGCTTATTATCTATTTACTCTGAATTTAGCTTGTGGGTACACAGTGGTTTATATCTTTTCTCTCTCATTAGATTCTGAGCTCTTTGAGGTCAGGGACTATCTCTTGCCTTTTTTGTATCCTGAGTGCTTAGCACAATGCCTGGCATGCAGTGTGTGTTTAATACCTTTTGACTGGCTGACATAAATCAAAGATGTGATGTACTTAAGAGTTTAAAGGCTGGACCCAAGGGAGAAAAAGTTTCATGTGAGAATAAGACCAAAGAGAAATTTGATAATTCTCAAATATGCAAAATTTCTACCCCATAGTGTCTCAAGAACAGGATTTTGTAAGAGAAAGCAAAGGGAGAGGTAGAAAGTTAATAAGTTATGGTCACAATTTGGTTACGCTATGGTCATGAATGTGGAGATTGTGCTTTTGTGGATAATGGCATGACTAAGTGTCGTGAGATGGGATGGAAGAATAGGAAGTGAGTAAGTTTAAGAACTGAATAGTTAGGGTTGAAGAACCCTAATATGAAGTCAGTAAATGAGTAAGAGAGAAAAATGGTGAGACATGTGCTCAATTCATAAAGGAAGGAAGGGAAGCAAGCTGAAGCTCTGCAGACAATAGCTACCAGGATTTTGATTTGGGTGTGTTGGAAAACTATATTGCATTGTTTGAACCTAGCCCTGAATGACTAAGAGACCAGATTTAGGAATTATTATATGTTAGAAATTAACCAAGTACCTGATATATCACTCTATATTGGTGGTAACCATGATCCAGAATTCAAATGCAAGAGCCACCAGTTGAACCATGTGACTTGCCAGGAGGGAAGTCTTCATCAGATATTTTTGTTGTGTTGTGTTGTGTCTTGTCTTGATATCTATTTATTTCATTGAGTTATCTTAATGAACCAGTCACCTAACATCAGCCCTACCCCCATTCACTTAATGATAATCTCAGGTTAATGAGGGAAGCTCAAACACATATTAATCAAATAAACTAGGTTAAACACTCATACCCCAATAGATGGAAACCCCTTTTTTCCTTCTCTACCTTCCCTATGAGCTTCTCAGAAAAGCCTTTGTCTATAGCCATATCTATTATTTGTAGATTCTGCTATTTTGGAGATTTTGAAGGGGAAAACCCACCTGAGCCATAAAGACTTCCGTTTAAAAAAAAATCACAGAAAGGGAGCTTAAAATGGTGAAAAAGATGAATGACATTTTGCACTTAAATTAACTCTCTTAGTTATATGTAACCTGACACTAAACTCTCCTTACCAATCAACAAGCAGTTATCCCCACTGATCTTTTGATTAGACTTCCAGTGGTAGTTAAATTTTTACTACAGGAAAGAGAAAAAAAATTGCAAGATACTTTCTCTGTATCATTTCATCTTTGGCCATTTTGGGGTTACAGAGATAAAGAAAGACCAGAAAGGACATCTTTTTCTTGGTTTGTAGAAATTTATGGCATTATAGAGACAAATTTATAACTGAAATGTAATGCCTTTGCTCTAAATTTCCAACTTATGGTTTGGATATTTTTTGTAAATGCTGAAATAGTGAAGAAGGATTTGTGAAACTTTCCATGCCTATAAATTAATGATGACCAGTTAGAGAAATTCCTGTTAACAATCTAAGATAAATAGTATTCTACCACAGTGCAATGTTTACAAAATGGAAACTATAAAAATAAATTTACAGCTTGGGATTGAGTATAGTATATTAATATTCTGTCCTTGAAGGGTCATTCTTTTAATTTTAGTTGCTGAATAACAACCTTTAGAGATCCAACGGCCCAAAAGACGGAGATAAGAATGTGAAACTGCTACCATAAATCTTTGGAAATTAGTTGGCTGACAGCAGTGGACTCTATAATTTGATGTGGTGGAAACCAAAGGTCTCTGGGCATTTGCAATTTTGAATGATACTATTTATGATTGCAAATCCATATTTGATTTAATTGAATTTGTCCTAGAACTAAATTATGATGCGGTTTCATTTAAAGTGAAAAGCCTTCTCCTATTAGGATATTAGATCCTAATTAGATCATATCTAATTAGATCTGAGATTAGATCCTGAGTAGATCAGACCTTAATGAAAATACACTTGATATCTGTAGTAAGGCAATATGATTAGAAATTGCATGAATAAGAGTTAAAAGAGTAATTGATATAAAATTATTCCAATTGGTTTTAAATGAAATTAGTATAGAATGCCAAATTGATAGATGAAGTGATTTTATATGTAAGATGATTTGTAAATGCATTAAAAAAATTGATGATATTTGGCTAACAATAAGTTTTGTGTTGCAGTTCTAAAATCTATAATATTGTATTATTGTTAGGCTTCTAATTTTTCTATAGTGTGATTTGGGGGAAATCATTGTATAAGAAGTGTTATTAATTTGAAAAATGATACCCAGAGGTTGATGTAATTGTTATCATTGGAAATTTAATTTGTCTTTTGATAGAGACCATTGCTGTTGCTGTTAAAAACAAACTGTCAAGTATTTGATTGGGCATCTTTTACCTTAAATTAATAATAATAATAATAATAATAATAATAATTTAATATTTGCTAAAGTACCACAAAAGTTGTAAATATTTGTGAAGTTCTTCAGGAACATTCCAGATTTTCAGTCCTCTGAATCTTCAACTTTGGTGATGTCATAAAATCTTGCTGACTCTATGAGAGACATTGCTAAAACAGTGTTGTGAAGTTTTTTGTTTTGTTTTTTGGCTAGGCAATGGGGTTAAGTGAGTTGCCCAAGATCACATAGCTAGTAAGTGTCAAGTGTCTGAGGCCAGATTTGAATTTGGGTCCTCCTGACTCTAGGGCCAGTGCTCTGTCCACTGCGCCACCTAGCTGCCTCTCCTTATGAAGTTCTAATAATGAAATGGAGTTAATGAGAAACTGGGATCTCCTACAGCTGAAGTAAGAGGGCTTTCAAATTTATTTTATTACAATGCTTTTTATTCATTTGGCCATTGCTTATGAAAATTATGAAAACTTGCCTGGAACAGTATATATTGGAGTTATATCTTTTAGCCAACTTAATATCAACAGATGCCAGATTTAAAGATTTTATCTTTGCTTTGGGGTTAACATACAATACATTTATATATGGATATATGTAGGCATGGAGGTTAACAGTATTCAGTCATAACAGTCTGGGTTTTGAGTGAAATATCATGTATTCACTGCATTGTAAAGCTCCAGAATGATTATTTTTAAAATGTTTAATGACTGATTTCTGCTCCAGAATAAATATAAACTAGAAACTATGAATAAGATAAGGCCTTGCATGTGCTTATTGTTGGCTGCTACTGAAATAACATGAGAAAAAATAATAATAGCTCTACTTAGCCCTAAGATGTGATTAGTTAAACATACTATTTAAGGTAAAATCTCATGGGATTGTAATTTGATATTGTTTTGAGTTTTAATTTCAAATACAATTGTCTGAATTGTCCTTAAGTAAATAATTCACTATTTAAGGGAAATGTCGTGTGCTATTCAAAGCGAGTGCAATCTAAAAACTACTACAGGTGAATGTCTATGCCTGGAGAGAATGAGAGGATGATCTTGCAAATGCAATGATGAGGTCCTCTTGACTCAGTGTCCCCATTGTACTATTTCCCTTCTGAATAGAAAATTTCACTACTTAATTAATTCTAGGCCTGATTATGATGCTCTGTGAAAAATGTGGAACTTTGCTATATGATTAGCTATTCCATAATAAAGGTTAATTCTGACTCTTACTTGGAACCAAATAGAGTTAAGGAAGCTTTATCCTGTCATGTTTATATCATGACCTCAAAGAAAGAGTCTTGATATTATTACAACCACTTCCCACCTTCTTCCTTTCACAGTAAATTTCTATAATCATGGCAGGTGAACAGGAAAAGATTTTTTTTTTATGTTATGAATCTTCTTGCAATACTCCAACATTTCTGATTTTCTAATTTTTATATTTTAATTTGTGGTCACTAGCAGTTATATATTCATGTATAAGATTAGATTCTTAAAAGTATTTCATTCTTTCTGAATAATATGAGGATAATATATATATCAAAGGGTGATAGGACAAAGATATGATAGTTTAAAGCCAAAGTTTAAAGTTTCAAATTTTATGTAAAAATTTTTATTTTAGTAGAGTAGTAAACTTCACTTCGAGAAAACAATAAGATTAGATTGTTTTAGCTGCAAATTAGGATTTGGCTTTCAAATGTTTCTATTAAGAACAATGATAGGGGCAGCTAGATGGGGTAGCAGATAGAGCACCGGCCCTGGATTCAGGAGGACCTGAGCTCAAATCTGGCCTCAGACACATAATACTCACTCGCTGCATGTCTGTAGGCAAGTCACTTAACCCCAACTGCCTCACCAAAAACAAAAACAAAAAACAATGACAACAGGACAATTATAAGGTTAGTTCCAAAAAGTTTGAACTGATTTTCACCTTATGAACTATTTGGCACAAAAAAATAAAACTCAGAGTTTCTGTTAGGTCTTACTAAATTGTATTAAGTCTAATTAAGGAACTTCTGCAAATAACATGGAACCAGGGAAACAGATCTGCTAGAAGAAATACCTGTCCAGAATTGTCCTGGGAATGAGGTTTATTCCAGAATTTCAAAGGGAAAATATTTCCGAGGATCAGATGGCTACATGGGACCACTAAGAACCAAGATGAAATAAACTAATTAAGGGTAGTATAATCTGTCATATGAATAGTTAGAAACCTATAGAAACTGTTTAACTTGGTTTGTTTCCTTAGAGTATGTATGAGGTTGTGATTCTATTTTGTTTAATTTTTATGAAAATAAAGGAAGCATGACATTGTAAATCTGTCTCTTCAAAAAATGTTTTTGGTGATACTGGTGACCCCATGTATTCTTCTCTGCTACTGCTTTCAGTGACTAGGAAATTTCTCTGTATGGTGCAGTGCACTTATCATCCAGTGAAGCTCTAGGGCCCCTGATTTACAATCCCTTATGCTTACTTGATTAGATCCTTATGACTAGAATTTACCATCTATCTGGGTTCTATCTCTCCTTGAATGAATTATACCATGCTCTTATTAAGATAGTCAGTAAAGGGGATGCTTCCCCTAACTAGGCCTATTTTAATGAACTTTCCTTTGAATCTTAATCTAGCTCTTTGGTTCTGTAACTATGCTTCTGCTAGTGTAGGAATGTTGGCATTTAAAAGCCCCAAGTAGGGGCAATTGTGGGAAAACTTTATTGCGTTATTTCAACCTAGCCCTGAGTTCCCAAGAGACCAGGTTTATTCGTAGAGATAGATTTGTTTAATGCTTAATTGCAATTTGTTTAATTTGTTTTAATTAGTTTTAATTAATTTGTTTAATGTTTATTTGGAAATTCATTATGTATTAGCCAATCAGACAACAGTTTCCTTAATTCTTTGTTTTAAACCTATATAATGTGTAATTCATATAGGTTCAGGGGAGCAGGCTACCTATTTCATTTGTCCCCTTGAGTATTCCAACTCCACTATCTCAACAAGACAGCCAAGGAGAATGAGTGAAGGCCATTACTAGAAGGGGTGCCAAGGAAGTAGTATAATTGGTGGTGGGGTGAGAGTGCTAACTTTTAGTAATAGAAGATGGAAGTAGAAGAGGAAAATATTTAAGATGAAGGGAATTTTGTTGCCTATGGAACTAGCATTCTACAGGGCACAATGGAAGGGCTTGGCCATATTTGGTTGAAAATTTGAGGTAGGAGGGTTGAGTGATATGGAAATAAGGAATTAGGTGGTGAGGGGTTGGGAAGGAGGGTTGGACCATTACTTAAAGGGGTTCAAAACCACTGGCATGTGTAGGGTATGACTATATGTAAGTATGTTAATTGTTGTATGGAAGGTGACAATTTTCTTGGCAGAGGAATTTAGAAATCAGGCAGAAGACACACACAACATGAAAAGGAAAGACACAAGGTCATATGGAAGGCTTCATCTCACTTCTTCTCTTTCTTCCAAAGGCTAGATATTGTCAAGAGACCTTGAAACAGGAGATAGAGTTCAGAAGGGCTGGGAATCAGTATTTCCTGGATTGCCAATGTAGCATTGCTGTTTTTGCCCCTGTGTCTCTACTCACATCTATGGATGGGATTAGGAATGGAGAAAATGAGTGTTCCCTTAGTTTTTTCTTAGACTACAGCTAATAGCATCATCCTTTGTTGTGTGTGTATCATTATTTTCCTCTTGGAGATTATCTCATTTGTGATCATTTTAGCTGTTTTCTCCCATTTCTTGATCCTCTGCTTCTGTTATCACTTTTTTTCTTGTTTCTGAAGTTGTTTTAGAGAAGAGGTCCTTTACTTTTTCTTTTAAAAAAATCTGTGGTAGTTGGGTGAAGTCTAAGGACACCTCAGAACATTTTTTAAATGCATAAAGTAAAATACATAGAATTACAAAGGAAATACAGTTATCAAGATAATTTTTAAGTATACGGACCCCACCCAGGTTAAGAAATTTCATCCTAGAGGGAGCTGAGCTTGACTGGAAACTTTCATGTTACCATCCAAGTTAGAAGTCCCTTGGATAGGTTACCGTAGAAAATCTAGTAGTGCCCCAGCTACTAGAATCGCTTGGGTCAGGAAAGTCCTCACACAGACACTTTTGTTTCAGGTTGTATGTAAGTGTGTGTTTACTTTGAGCATAAGCTGTTACTACCAAGATGTGAGGGCAGCTGGGTGGTGCAGTGGATAGAGCGCTGGAACTAGAGTTAGAAAGATTCCTTTTCCTGAGTTTAAATCTAGCCTCAGACACTTACTAGCTATGTGACCCTGGGCAAGTCACTTAACCGTATTTGCCTCATTTTCCTCATCTGTAAAATGATCTGGAGAAGGAAATGGCAAACCACTCTAGTTTGCCATGAAAACCCCAAAAGGGTTAACAAAGAGTCACACATAACTGAAAGATGACTAAACAACACCAGGCAAAACCAAGTGCTTCTGGTAGGTAAAAAATAGGATATTCCTTCCCCATACTGTCTCTATCACCCTCAGAACAAGACAGAAGGAAAAGATCAAAGATCATACTGACAAAGACACAAAGAGCAACCCATTGCATGGCTCTTTGTTGCATTGCTCAGAAGCATTGGCTCCAAAACAAAATCCCATTCTCGTGAGTTTTCATAAGTGAATTGACTTGTTGGCAGCCCTAGTGAACTGAGTACAGCCAAAATTAGTCTAGAAGTCTTCTAAAAACTGAGAAACATTCACAATTTCTACAGGAAAGAGGACCCCTGACACCACAGGAAGGCTCATAGCTTTAAAACTTTTTCGGATGAGGGCACCTACTCCTTTACCTCCTTTACCCAATATTAAGAACTGCAATGGATATTGAGTTCTTTCACTCATCTAATAACTGTGTTGTCACATTTCACTAAGTGATATACTATTAGTGTGTCTATAGAATCATAATAAGAGCTCTGAGCTGGGTTTCCAAGGACCAGGTCTCCTTGTCCTAGTTCTGTTGGCAGTGTAAGATTACAGAAAACTTACTTAATTTGCTGTTAGGAAATCAGGTTTAAACTCTAGCTCTGCCACTCTCTTTTGGCCTAGGAGTTCTTGATCAAGTCACTTAACTTCTCTGAAACTCAGTTTCCTTTTACATAATGTGAGGGAGTTGGACAAGATGACCTCCAAGATCCCTCCCAGCTTAACATCTCTCATCTTATGAATGTGATTTATTCTGATGAATAATTATGAATAATTGACCACATTCAATTCAATTTAATTAGCATTTATTTAGCACCTTTTATTAAGCAATGTGCTAAGAACTGGAGATATAGAGGAAAAGAAAACAGTCTCTGTCATCGAAGGTCACATTCTACTGGAGTTAAGGGAAGAACATGTACAAAAATGAGTAAATACAAGATACACACAAGATACATATAACAAGGCTGAGGTGGGAGGTGGGTCCAAGAGTTCTATTTAGGGCAGAAAAGTCATTTTACCATCTCTGTTGTTATATTATATGTGAAATTAGATTGTGACATTGTGTGCCCTCTGAGGACCCTCCTGGTTCTAAAATATAATGACACACAGGAATTTTGGAATAGAGTGCCATTTAATGGAAAAGTGATGATTCCTTGATCTCTCCCAATTAGGGGCAGATTGTGAGAGAGCAATCTTTTGTCAGGACATTATTAGAAAGACCAAAGAAAGGCTGGAAGGGTCCTGAGGAAGAAGTGGTTCGGAAAGTGAAAATTAGATATCTTTCTCTGACATTATAAAATGATACCTCTCCACATTCATAGTCAAGGAAAACACCCACCACCAATTGGGACAAATTGATCTGGCAGTATTTCATATGGACTTTGGAAAAAAGGTGGTGGTGGTAGCACCACTATCACCAAGGTAGAATTGGTCTTTTTCAGATGCCAACCCACCATCCTGTGTTATTTGGCACCTTCACCTCTACCTCCCAGTAGCATCTTCTTGAAATCAAAGACTGAGTAGCAAGAACTTGGGCAAAAGCACTGAATGTCCCACTGTTGTGGGGCCCTTGCTCTTGAGCACCTTTATATCTCACACTCTTTAAATCTTCAGATATGATGAGTCCTGGACAGGCTGTATTATGATCAAGAGTGATGTCCATTGTGGATAAAGGAAAGTTTTGGTTAAATGGTATTGTAAAAGATTAAAAGATTTTTAATTATGCTTTTTTTTTTATTGGGGATGGGGTTCGTTTTGTACTTAATAGCATGGCCATTTAGGTGCCACAGTGATGTACGAAAAAGTGACTAGATATAGCCAGGATGGCTCCATGGAATGAGGAACAGGATGTTCTTTGGTTGTCAGGTAGTGTGTGGGACAGCATGTTAGATGCTCATTTGGAAAATAATGTTCTTTCTGCCCTCCTCTTTCTGAGACTCACAAAACAAAATAGTTGACTAATGCCATGTCTAACATAGAACATATTTGTTTACACCTGAAATTGGAGTCACCATATGTTGGCTTCTCTGTAGACTATTTGATCGCTGCACAGGAAGAAGGTAAGGACACTTCCTTTCAGCAAGACCTTGGAAAACTAAAGGGGATATTTCCTGTATCTCTCTTTCCTATTTTTCTTTCCTTTCATTTTCCTCTTTCCTCCATCCATTTTCCCTCACTCCTCTTTGCCTCTCTCTATCTCTTTCTCACTGTGTCTGTCTCATTTCTTCCTCTGAAATTTTATCTCTTTGGAAAGCCTTTCTTCTAGTTCAGCATGGAGATTAAGGATGTGACTGTAATTCTCTGCACTGTCTTCCTTAATAAAGTCATTCATTTTCAAGTATTTAACTTTTTTTGCAGATGGGCACCCAAATATTGATCTAATGTGATGTTTTCTGCGATCTAGTTCTACCTATTTGGCTGCTTCTAGGGCAACTCTGCCAAAGGTCCCACAGGTGTCTCTTCCTCAACATGCGTGAAAATTTTCATCCTCTATCACTCTAAATTTGAATTAGTGTCATTTGAGCCTGGATTGAGAGGGTTGGGGATGTTTTTTTGGAGCTCAGAGAATTAGGAGTCACATGAAAGTTATCTTTAAGTACTTGCATGGTTTTTTTATTTGAAAGAAACATTAAATTTCCTCTGCCTGTCATCTGATGTCAGATGGGGGGGAAATGGTTATAAATAGCAAAGAGGTAGATTTAGTCTTGATGTGAGAAAAAACATCCTGATAATGAAACCAATTTTTAAAAAGAATGGGCTTAATTGGGGAATTACTGAATAAAGTTGTGATATATAATTGTGACAGAGTACTTCTGTGCTGCAAGAAATAATGAGCAGGATGGCTTCAGAAAAACCTAGGAAGACTTATATAAACTTGTGTGAAGTGAAGTGAGCAGAACTAGGAGATCATTGCACACAGTGACAGCAACATTGTAAGGATGATCGATTGAGGAAGACTTGTCTATTCTGATCAAGACGGTGATCCAAGACACAATTCCAAAAGATCCATGATGAAAAATCCACCTCCAGAGAGAGAAGTGATGAATTCTGAATATAGATTGAATCATTTTTAAATTATTTTTCTTGGTTAATTTTTGTCTGTTTTCTTTTGCAACATGGCTAATATGGAAATATATTTTGCGTGGCTTCATATGTATAATCTATGTCAAAATGCTTGCTTTCTCAAGGGGAGAGGCAAGATAGAGGGAGATAATTTGAAACTCAATTTTTAAAAAAAAGTTAATTTTTTTTTACAAGTAATTGGGAAATATTTAGAGAAATAAATAAAAGGTATATTTAAAAAAACAAAATGAGTTGTATTTGGAATTATTAGGCTCCTCTTCACTGAACAATTTTAAGCAAAGCCTGGATGACCACTGGTCAAATACTCTAAGAGAGTGAATCACTGCTCAGGGAAATGTGGAATAGATGGTCACTAAAGAAGGATCACTCTAACTCTGAGATTCTGGGATTCTGTGAAATTTAAATTGATTCTGACCAAAAGGAAAATTAGACAAGACATGGAGTTATGCTGAAACTTCTTTTAGATTTTTCCCACTCACCTTTGAATTTCAAAAGCATTTCTGTAATTCTAGGAATGGGCTGAACAGTTATTTTTATAGGGAAATTTTCTCACACTACCTCAAAGATGAAACAAAATCTCTTCTATTTGGCCTTTAAAACCCTTTACAACACGGCTTCACAACATCATCCCAGTTTACATTGCTTTCCTTCCTCTATGTTTCAACATGAATGATCTCCCTTCGTACACTATAGTGTAGAGAATAGTATAGAGTTCAACTGACTCCTCTAGTAATCAAAAAAGGAAAAAGAAGAGAGAATAAACTACACATAGTGATGGCCTTGCAAAAGTACTGAAGAGGGACAGCTGGGTAGTGCAATGGATAGAGCACCAGCCCTGGATTCAGGAGGACCATAGTTCAAATCTGGTCTCAGACACATAACACTTACTAGCTGTGTGACCCTGGGTAAGTCACATAATCCCATTGTCCAACCAAAAAAAAAAAAGAAAAAAAAGAAAAAAAAAAGTACTGAAGAGTGGACAGGCCAGAGATCATGATGAGGATAAAGAGCAAGATAAGTCAGAAGAGAAGATACAATGTTAATATATTATGTTCAGATAAATGAATTTCAGAGTTTTAGGACATAGATGTAGAACACTTCTGAAATCTCCTGAAACACTATGATTTATACTCAAGAAGCTTACTATTCATTTTTTAAAATTTGAAGTTGTAATCTATGTGGGTAAAATTTATTAAAATTCTACATGTACACAAAATAAAAAATATATATAAGATAATAAAAATAAATTCAAAAAATCTATTAAAGCACATTATCAAAAAACTGAGAACCCTAATCTTCTAGATGTTTTTAGGATTTGGGGAATCAGTGTCATTGGGACATGTAGGAGACCTCTAACAGATTAAAGGATTCTTCGTTACCACTTCACTTTTTGTTTGGACGTGGATTGCTCTTTTCTCAGCACCCGGCTTTATCATTTATGTTCCTTCATCTTAATTGTAATGGCCTTAGTTGTAGCAAACCTGTATCTGGTTTCTTGCACTCCTCTTCTAAGTCTAAGATCCTCTTCCTCAATTCTTGATTCAGGTGGGACAGTTTCTTCATTCTCTTTCTCAGGCCTTCCACATTGGCTCTCCATTGCTGCTGCACAATTGACAGATATTCATCCTTCTCCTCATCCAGGAACTGTTGTAGTTTCTGGAATTCAGACAAAATTCTTTACTTTTGTGTCTTCACCTCTACCTATAAAGAAACAGATAAGGCTGGTGGAATACAGGAAATGACGCAACACTAAATGGCAATGGAGGCTGACAGACTTTTCAGCATCTAATTGGATTTAGAATTTGTTCACTTCTTTACCCAAGGTCAGCCGTGGACAGCAAGTACACACTCTGCACTGTGCTTCGTGGTCCAAGAGCAGTTCTCCCTTCTCTTGCTTGAAAAACACCACATCCTTTCTTATGGCGCTCTTTGCCTGTCGTGGTACAAATGTGAACTTGAAGACCTGGCTACTATTGGTGCTTGTGCACAGTTGTGTGCCTTCAAGCAAAATGGTTAGCCTCTCTTTGACCCTCAGTGTTTTCATTTGTAAAATTTGGTGAGGGCCAGTATGTCCCCTGTATATCCCAGAAGGATGCTTTCGGAGACCACAGCAGACAATGTGTTTCAAATGCTGAGGGATCATGAAATAAATACTTGCCTCCAACAGTACACATTTCAGCTTCTCATTAGCCATTTGTTACATCATGTTCTCAGCTTTCCTCCACATAACATTCACAGATTTTTGGATCTTCTCCTATAATAATAACTTTAAGAAAAACATAAATTCTTGTATCCCTGAGGGATTTGAATTCTACATATTCAAAACTGTTCATGTGTGACTGGCTGAGATTAAATTATATTATTATATAATTTAAATATATATAATTATAAATTATATTATTTATATATTTATGTATAAATATATAAATTTATAAGTTATATAGTAATTCTACAAATTAAATTATATATTATAAATATACGTAATTAAAGATTCCTGCTCTTTCTGGAAGCTTAGAGCCTGTATGGGCTGTGGTAAGGGTTGCTCGCATCATTCAGAAATCATTGGTCTGAGATAGATGGCTCAAGGTAGAGACAGTTCAGAGGAGTAAGTCAGTCTGAATGAGGACTCATACATCCTGAGATGATTCATTATCTAACAATATCACTTCTTGCCAATGGATTCTCATCACCCCTTTCCCCCTCATAGATCATCAGATCAGAGATTGAGAGTTAAAATGATCCTTGGAGCTTTCTAGTTCAACCCCTTAATTTAACAAATGAAGAAAGAATATTCCATTCAACGACGATGTGCTTCCACACTCCTCTTAACCCATTCAAATCTTGGGTTTCAAGTCTTAGATGAAGAGTCAGCTCCTCCATAAACCATCATGGATGACTTCAAGCCGTAACCATCTCTCTGGTCAAAGAAAGATTTGTCAGGGGATTAAGTTGATCCAGTAACACCCTTTTGCCTCTGTCTCAGTGTATAACCCCATGCAAGTCATTTAATGTGGCCGGGTTTCAGTTTTCTCTTGTGCAAGAAGAGGCAACTACACTAGAGCATTCCTCAGGTCTCTTCCAGACTGAAGTCTAATGGTTCTTTGAACTCTTAACATCCTTAAAAACACAGCTCAGAATGTGATTGTTTTCTACTTGGTGTGTTTTAATTTTCTGAGGTCACTCTGACATTTTAAGTCATTGTTTTAAAAATTTCTTTGTTACACTCTGCTCAAGCCTTTGGGGTTCTTAGCCTACACTTGCAGGGGGTGGTTTTGTGCATTTTGCATTTTTCCTGTTGAGTATAATTTTAAAAATTATGTTTCTAATTAAGCAATTAAAAATGTGACAAACACACCAAAAAAATAAAAATAAAAATTTCTTTGTTAATTCAATGTGCACATGCTTATTGTACGAATTATAATCATAAAATGTAGATTCAAATTAAAGGACCAAGAAGCCTCTCACAATTCTGCTGCTTTCTAGTCCCATATGACTGAAACTGGAATTACGTGAGTGAGTCAAGGGAACACACGTCTATGTCTAAACATGCCTAAGAAGGTGGTCTCTTTTTTTTCTGTCTACCTCTAGGGAGAGGTAACCTTTGAGCATCAAATTCAGAGAGCAAACATGGCTCAACTTTCTGGCCCTCTTCTAAAGTGAGTGAGAAATGAATGTGATATCAAGTGATATCAAGTATCATACCAGTTGAAGATGGCCCTAACAATCTCAGATTCCCAGAATTCATTCTCTAAAAAGAACAAAAGGAGAATTCTGGAAAGATGGCACAGTAGGTCAGAAAATTGCAAGCTCTCAACATTTCCCCTACAAAAAAGATAAGATAGTGCCTCAGAGAGAACATAGAGCAGTAAAAATAAATAAAAATAGGGGCAGAGAAGGGATTCTTCTGGAACAATTGGAGAAGATCTGAAGAAAAATCCCAGGATGAGGTTTGGTCCCTGTGAAGAGTAAACACTTCCAGGCTAGGTCCTAGGTCTGCTTAAAAACAAGCAGCAAGCTCTGGTGTTAGCTGGGTTGGGAGGCTGCCTCTGCCCCAGCCACAGGAACTTTTACGCTAAGACAATGAGGGGAGTTTGGCATCTGAGCCAGGGAAGATCAAGGAAACCTCTGCTGACAGAAGCGCCAGACCCAGATGTGCTGTGGAGACATGGCAGGGAGTGAGAAGGAACCAATACACAGCAAGTGAGCACAGAAGCAGAGGGGCAGGGATGCCTCTGCCTGTGGTCACTTATAGGAGGCTGGAGGTCTTCATTTCAGTTCCAGGCCAGAGGAGAGAACTGAAAGAGGATCTGAGGCCAGAAACACCACTCCCCATACCCCAGGACTAGAGATGATTACAAAAACTAATCTACTACAAATTTAAAAAAAGTGCACAGGCAAAAATAATCCAGTCATAAAGAGTTAACTATAGGAATAGAGAAGACCAGTGTTCATCTTCAGAGGAGGATACTGAAGCAAAGAAACATTCTTCTGACCCAAAGAGTAACATGAAATAGTCACCTGCTCAAAAAGAATTCATAGAAGAACTTTTGAAAGATTTTAAAAATCAAATGAGAGAGATTGAGGGAAAAAAATCCAAGAAAAACAAGAAATTATGAAAAGAAAGTCAACCAATAACAAAGGGAGATCCAGAATCTTAAGGGAGAAAATGATTCCTTGAAAATCAGAATTGGGCAAGGAGAAGCCAGTAAAATTAATAAAAGATCAAAAAATAACAAAACAAAATATAAAGAATGAAAAATTAGAAAGAATATGAAACATCTCCTAAGAAAGACAATTGATCTGGAGAACAGATTAAGAAGAGAAAACATAAGAATAATCAGACTACCTGAAAAGTATGATCAAAAAAAGAATCTTGATACAATAATACAAGAAATAATTGAAGAAAATTGTCCTAAAGAATTAGAACAAGAGGGGAAAGTAGAAATAGAAAGAATCCACCAATCACCACCTGAAAGAGATCCTATGAGGAAAACCTATAGGAATAATATAGTCAAATTCTACAACCCCCAGCTCAAGGATAAAATATTATGAGTAACAAGAAAAA
The DNA here is from genome assembly GCF_003287225.1 of Phascolarctos cinereus. Lineage (NCBI taxonomy): Eukaryota > Metazoa > Chordata > Mammalia > Diprotodontia > Phascolarctidae > Phascolarctos > Phascolarctos cinereus. The sequence goes on from NW_027556098.1 coordinate 334,447,796, forward strand.
TAAATTACTTAAATATGGTGGTGGCACAGTTAGTATCACATAAGATGTAGCAGGGGTTACACTGAAAGACTGCAGGTCTTGGAACACCATATATCAAAGGGCAAAAGGGGGTTCTAGCTGAAAATATCATACCCAGAAAAGCTAAGCATAATTCTGAATGGAAAAAAAATGGACATTTAATTAACTGTCAGATTTTCAGGACTTTGTTTAAAAAAAAACCTGAACTTAATTGAAGATTTGACATACAAGAGAAATATAAAGTACATACCAAAGACTAAATACAAGGGACTCTATAAGGACAGACCATTTATCTTTTATGTAGGTAAAATGTAAAATTATGTTTAAGATTGTTATTAGCAACTGGGTAGTTTGTAAAAAAGATTGGGGTAGACTTGAGTATAACTTTAAAAACAAAATCATTTAGGAACAGCTAAAAAGAGTAATTATCTTATACAAATAAGGTGCCAGAGGAAGAACAGACACAGAGGAATTAGATGGGAGAGGAGGGATGATAGTTCTGGAAATCTACTTTCATCAGGAATGGGTTCAAGAGGAAACAATACATATCTCAGGAAGAGTATAAAAGTCTTCTAAATTTAGGAAGAGAGAAAATACTAAGGTGATAGGGAGGAGGGAGAAGATAAGGGAAGGATACCTAGAAAGAGGGTGAGGAAATATGTTCGGGGGGGTATAGAAGGGTGTTTAGATTAGTGGGAGTGGGAGTTTAAAGGAGGGATTTTTAGAGGGGAGGGTGAGGGAATAGGTCAAAGAAGGGTATAGAAAGTTGTTCAGATTTATGGGACTAGGAGGACAAGGGAAGGATCCTTAGAGGGCGGTAGGTTAAGCAATAAGAGGGCAAGGTAGAGGTAGAGGTAAGGTAGAGTTAGGAGGGACAGGAAATAAAAGATACATACAAACATAAAAACAAAGATTAGGAGTAGAATTTGTTAGGGACAGTATATGTCTATGTGTGTGTGTGTGTGTGTGTGTGTGTGTGTGTGTGTTTGTGTGTGTATGTATTTGTCTATATATATATGTATTTGTCTATATGTATATATGTATATATATATATGTATTTGTCTATATATAAATATATCTGCACTTAATTGTAGCTTTCTAGGGGGAAAGGGGGAGAAAAAGAACAAAGTTAAAAGTACACAGCAGAGAACAAAAGAAAATCATAAGGAAGCAAAGAAAAGATGGACAGCTCTCAACACAATGTGTAGTATTTGCTACATGGGCTTTCTTGAAATGGAAATTCATTGCTATATATTTTTAATCCTCTCACGTTCTGCTGTGCACATGACATGCTTTTTTTCCCTTTTCTTATTTTGTGTTTGAGTTTCAATATTTAAGATTATAATATGTTTCTATTTCTTTTCTTATTGTGTATTTAAGTTTTAATAATAAAAAACAAAAGCTCTTCCAGAATACAACAGTGTAAAAAATAATTTAAGGGAAACTTTCTCTTGATCTCAGGCCATAAGTAAAGGGTCAAACTGAGGCCAGAGAAAATAACCCGGTGCAATTCAACAACAGCATTGTGAGCACTTAGAGCTTAATGGTTGGCACATAGAGAAACCGCATCTCTCTCTAGAATAATCTTTTTAGGATACAGTAGAAAGTACAATTCAAAATGTGCTTGTGGAAGGGGTAGTAAACCACTACTCACCTTGAAGTTTTCAGCAGACTCATCCATGCAATAAAGACTATGAGGCTCATGCTCCTGGGATTGAGAACAGGACACAGGGATTGGACTCTGGTCATCCACATAAATTGGCTTGCATCCCTTCTGATTTATCTCATTCTTGTTTTCTTGAGGATTCGGCAAGCAATGGGGACTTAGATTTTTGGCAATGGCTGCCAGTTTCCTAAGGTGCTGATTGGCTCGCAAGTCCCTCAGAAAGGAGACAAACCCACATTCTGGACAGGAGAAATGGGTAGAAGCTTCTGGCCAGCTGCTGATGAGGCAAACATAGGAAAAACTGTAGGCACATGTAGTGGACATTGGATTTGTGAAATACTCTCTGCACATGGAGCAGATGAGCTCTTCCTGGAAGTCTCAAATTAGCTCTGGGCAAGAGGTCACGTTTCTGAGGAGAGAGAATAGGAAAGGTCAGTGACTGGTTTGGAGACAGAAATGCTCTTAATACTTGGACATTTCAGATTCATCATGCTGTGCAGGATCAGAAGGCTGAATTTTCCACAGCAGGTAGTTAAGGACCTGAGGAGAGAATTGGTGGGCACTCTGATTCCTCTCTGATCTTCTAATCCTTTCTGTATCACTTAATATGTCTTCAGCTGAAACACTAATTAAATTAGATTCACAATCTTATTTTGATCAAATTTGCTATCCTTCCACTCCCACCTGCATTAATAATTTCAAGCATGATATCATTTAAAGAACTCTCTAGGGCAACTAGGTTGCACAGTGGATAGAGCTCTAGCCTTGGAGTCAGGAGGACCTGAGTTCAAATCTGGCCTCAGACACTTGACACTTACTAGCTGTGTGACCCTGGGCAAGTCACTTAACCCTGATTGCCCCACCAAAAAAAAAAGGGCAAAAACATCAACCTAAAAAAACCCTGTCATTTTATTGACCCTTTCCTCTTTTACTTCTTAATCATTTAGCTAGACTTCTCTCTTCCACATTAAGCCTTCCCTAGTAACAACTGAACAACCCGAACAAGAACAATGTTTCAAACCCAGTAACACATGAACCATGTCTGACAAAACATACAATTATCCACACTCATAATACACCATATCTTCAATGAGATGAAACAAATGATTTCTCTTAACTTTTTTTTTTGGTGACAAGTTAAGTCATATTATGTTGATTTTGTCTTGAACTTATTTCATGTAAATGGCTGTAGTCACTGTGCCTATTGGTGTTTTCCCAATGGGGTAGTTTCAGTCAACACCAAATATTATGTCTCCCTATTTCTTGGATATAACAATGATTTTCCAATATATCCATTTACCATGGTTGGCTTAGCCTATCCTCAATTTAAGGCCCCAACTTTATTTCTAATTCTTTGCTAGAATGAAAAAAAAAAATTCAGGAAGATTGCAAATGGCTTTCCAACATGAGTGGCCCATCTCACAGCTCCAAAAGTAATGAATTAGTACACCTGTCTTCTCCGAACCCCTTCACCATTATCTATTTCTTTCTGTCGCCTTTGCTAATTTATGGGTCTGAGGTCAAACTTTAACTTTGTTTTATCATTAATTACTTGGATTATTCTTTCATATAGGAGCTGATATCTTTAGGAATATTTGCAACATTTAGAAGTGAAAGAGTTCAGGACAACTCATTGGCAAGGGAAGATACTAATCCTTCTGGTGTTCTACTGTTACTTTTGTCTAAGCCAAATTAGTTTTTCCACTTAGCCTGACTGTTACTGCCTAACCCATTAACATGAAATCTGGCTCTCTTCTGCCTTTGCTGATTTCAGAGGACTAATTCCCAAAGCTGTATATTTCATCCTGGAGAAGTGTGCCCCTCAACCTCTAGATACTCCATTTCATAGGGCCTAATTCTTAAATTCCTGACATGCAAATCATATTTCTCACTGGGAAAGTTACCTTCTTTTTGTGTTCTTGGATCTTTGCTTCACAGCTCTGCCTTTAGCTCTGCTTTTAGCACTAGGAATGTCTAAGTCTGTCTATTCCCAAGCCTTTTCTATACCCCTAGAACACTAAAGTCCCTCCTTCTCTCAAGATGTGAATTCTTCTGGTCCTCTGAGGCTTGTTCACACTTAGGGACTGCTCAGTGATAAGAGGTTCAAACCAAGGCACTCAGTCTATGGAGGAAGAGTTCACACTATTCATCTGGCCCTTTCACCTTAGTTAAAAACACAAGATTAAGAGGGTATCATTGTCTCTTCCTTGAAAGCTTTCTTATCCTAAAGGATTCTCCAGAAATAGAATTACTAATAATGACTAAAATAATCATATTTGCTAAGAGGAAGATGGAGAAGTATGTGGGAATAAACAGAACTGATATTTTCCCTGAGACTCAAATACTTTTAGTGTGAGGAGTCTTTTGAAAGATAGCTTTAATTTCAGCATCCAATTTATTTCTGAGTATATTCTCTACCTTCCTCTATCCAACAAGCCATTCTGAGTAATAAAGAAGAGAAAGAAATAAAAAGTAGTTATATTCAGTGTTTCATACCAATCATCCACTTCCTCTTCAAAAAACATGGGAAAGGGACATTTTCTCATCTCTTCTTTGGGGCCAAGGTTAATCATAATCCATCTGTCTTTAATTTATCTTGCTGTAGGTCTTTCTATTTACATGTTTGATTTACTCTATCTTGCTTTCTTAGTTCTTTCTACCTTGTTTTATATTAGTTTATATAAATTATCTTTTGCTTCTCGGAATTTCCATTACTCAGCTTGAGTATAGTACCACCTAGTAGGCAAATTATATTCTATAATCTCTCACTTCTCACTTAGTTGTGATGTGACACCCTTGATTCCTGTGGTCTTTGGGAAGGCAGGATACAAAATGTGCGGGCCCTGCCATCACTTCAGAACCCTAAAGAGTCACATGAAACACTCACAAAGAGTACACAGTGTCTATGCTACTGCCAGGGGAATAAGGTTGAAATAATTAACTGTAAGGTACTTGGGCTGAACCATATCAGAAGGGGCTGGGAAGAAAGATAAGTTGAAGAGTTTTTGGACACTCACATATAACTTGTGTAGCTTGGAGCAGATGACAGGGCCTTTCCCTATATAGACATGTGGGCATGGGAGTTAGTGCTCCCTACTTCCAATCTGAGATCTATGCCCATCACTGGAAGCCTGACAGACCAACTCTCATGCTTGATATCTGGCAACTAATCGCATGGAGGTAAGTGGTGGCCAGGACTCACATTTCCTACCACAACACCCTTCCCCCCTCCTTCAGTGAATCACCTGACTTACAGATATGTGCCACACAATACAAGATCAGATGGGGGAACCATGACACCAAGGTATTCCCAATCCTATTTCATTTTAGTCACTACCAACATCAATTAGTAGTGGATTTACTCAGCATACTTTTCTAACTTATATGCTTTTGCTAGTTTCTTTTAACAGAAGAAATGAGGGAAAGAAAGGCTGATTAACAAAACTCATTGACCATGCGATAGTGGCAGTTCTCAATTAGGTATAGTTTGGAGTAGCTGATATCTGATAGGAGGCCCTTCCATCTCTACCATTCTGTGTTTGTAATACTCTGAAAACTTCAAAGTCAAGGGCAGGCTCAGGTAGGCAACTACTTTGCCTAAGGTGTGAACTCTATGCTTCTCACAGCTAATACAATAATAAGGGTGGGAATTTCAGGAAAAATCAAAAGTTATGGCAGAGTAGTAGTCCTGGGGGCCTAGGAAGCAAGCAAATTCACACCTTATGCTAGACTAGGTGAATTTTCACCTTGTGTTGGGAGGGGCTGAATAATAGAAATTCCCTTATAAAAGGCTCAGGCTGAAGTCAGGATCAGGGATTCTTGTTTCTGGATGGAACCTCTGAACTACAGAGGGAGTTAGATCCTGAAGGAAAAATCCTAGATTGAGAGATTCAAGGTAAGTTTTCCTCAAGAATGTTGTTGACTTTTCTGTTTGGGATTTAGCTCCATTCACCAGACAGCAAAGGTAAACAGTTAGGGTTACAACGCTAACATCTCACAGAGATTATGAATTGTAGAGGACACCTTGCCCCCTTTCTGGCTAATTTCCTTTGGGTTCTTTTTTTGAAAGTTGTATTGAGGATTGATGAAACTGCCTTAGGAGATGACCCCAGCTTTGGCCCTGAGTATCTTGGAGGATTTGTATAGTCAGTATGAGTTAAAGATCATTTCATTTAGAATAAGGATCCAGTTGCTTGTTCTGAATAATTTGGGCAATGTAGCCTGCTCCTTATAACCACTAGAAACAGTGTGGAGAAGGTGATTTCAAAGGGTGTGGTCTTTCATACTGAGAAAGCATTGCTTGGGGCCATGGAGAAAAGTGAGATGGACCAGCTGACAGGATGAAAGAGATTCTTTTGGAATGGGGGTGGGAGATGTCAGCTAGCTAGCTAGCATCATTAACTCCTCCATTTGGAAGATGAAATTCAGAGGAAGGAAAGGTCCTGAGAAGGAAAACATTTAATATCCTATCTCCAGGCATTCATGGTAGTTTTCCCTTGTTAGAAAGTTCTCATTAGAAGTAATGAGAGACATAGTGTGATGTTAACATATGGGAAGATACCTTCCACCTCAGGTAGACCTGGATTCAGGTCACTCCTCAGACTCTTTCTGGCTGGATAGTTGCTTAATCTTTTAGTTATTTAACCAACTGAAGGCACAAAATGGTGTGAGGAAAAAGAACTCCTGAAAGAAGAGGTGCTTAAACTCCATCTTGTAAGAACCCAGAGGTTCTTTGAGATAGAGTTTTGGAAAGAAAGGCTTGAAGGCTGAGGGATCAGAATGTGCAAAGATATAAAATGTAGATTTGTGTATAGGAAATAGGAAGTAGGCCAGAATCACTACAATGTAAAGTTCACGAAGGGGAATAATCAGTTAAAAAACCCAAAAATAAAAACTTAAAAGACAGAAAGTGGCCAACTTTCAAGAGATTTAAATGCCAACTAGAGCAGCTTATATTTCAAACATAATATATAATTATAAAAACCAAATGTATCCACAAAGAAGAGATTTGAAAAGGCACCTACTCTCTCTTTTTCTTTTCCAAGTGGGGAAATATGAGTATGGAATATTGTCTATAATGTGTGACTTCTTCAGTGTATTAGCTGATCTTTCTGAACTCTCCCTTCTGCCCTCTTTTCATTTGGTCTTCTCAAAAAAAATGATCTCTAGGAAGGAAAACAGATTATATAAAATCAAAGTGATTGGTAAAATTTATTTGTAATAAAGAAATAATAGAGGGGGCAGCTAGGTGGCTCAGTAGATAGAGCACTGGGCTTGGAGTCAGGAAGACTCGAGTCCAAATCCAGCCTCGGACACTTGATACTCACTGGCTGTGTGACCCTGGGCAAGTCACTTAACCCCAATTGCCTAAAAAAAAAAGACACTGGCAGAGTTTAAGTATTCTTAAGAACAGAGAGGAATGGTAGAAAAACATTAGTGAAGAATATTTCATAACGTTGAATCAATCCAGTCAACAGAGTAACAGAAGAGTTATTTAATAACCACAATCTATTTTATATTGTTGTGTTCATCTGAACTACAACAAGCACGTAACACTTCATAATCACTGAAGAAGTGGTACTTGGTTGATCACTGATTGAGGTGTGAAATTCTAGGACAAACGGAATGAAAAAGTGGCAAATCACAAGAGGTTTTGTCTGAGGTGATAATTCATCCATCCATCCAGGGTCCTCCATACAGACTACCTGGGTGGGCAAGTGCCTTGGGAAAAAGTTTAAAAGGCCAGCACCTGTTCATTTTGGTAGTGTGTTTGTTCTGAGATGTTTCCCCAAATTGGATTCCTGAGGGTTGGAGGCTTGGAAAGATATCAAAGGTAGGTGTCCCTCTGAGGAAAGTTCTTTTGTTATTGAAGATCTAAGGAAAACTTAGAGTTTTAGTCTAATCCTGTCATCTCATTTTACAAAAGGGAAAACTGAAGCCAAATGAGTTTTTTTTAAGTGATGCGGCCAACTTCAAATAGATTGAAAGTGGTAAAACTAGGATTTGAGCATAGGCAATGACTCCAAATTGCTTATTTTTCCTTGATAACAGAATGTTTTATCTACTTATCTATTACTATTATTTATCGTTGTTAGATATTGTTGCCTGCAACCAGATTGTACACCGAAGGAGAGGCGTGAAATAACTTGTGACATGGGCCAGGCGGAGTAGAATTACTGACTCAGTTTATTCATCTGAGGGCACAGAATATATAGGGAAGATCTAGCCTAACTTCAAAGAGTCCTCCCTGTGAGATACTCCCCAGAACATCTGCTGAGGATGGGACAATCATGAATTTCCTCCTTATCAGGGTTCCTAGATTGGGCTGTAGATTCCAAGGTTTTCCCAGGCGCCTTGGCGCCACCTGCATAGAGGAGTAAGTACATAAATCTAAGGTTCAAAGAGAGAGAAGGGATGTCTCAGAGACCTCTTTATCAGGAAGGAATTGGGGAGCCGTACCACTTAATCCATGAGCCCTTTGGGGTGAAAGCCTGAGCAGAGGTCAAACTCTGCCTTGGATCTTAAACCCTTATCAGACTCTTAAGATCGGCCCTCAACAAGATATGTGGCACAATAGGTAGAATACTGGGAAGCAGAGAGACCAGAGTTCAAATCCAGCCTTAGCTGTTTAGCTCTGAGCAAGTCACAATTTGTTTGCCTCAGTTTCCTTAATTGTAAAATAAGGAAAGTAACAGCACCCCTCAGGGTTGTAGGGGGAATCAAATGAAATAATCTTTGGAAGCTTCTAGTATAGTGTCCAGCACATAGTAGACACTTAATACATGTTGATTGGTTGATAGCTGGTACTTTGCAAGCCTAGGAAACAGGAGGCACAAGTTCGAATTCTACCTCACATTTTAACTGACTCTGAGCAAGCCACTTAATCTCTCATCTCAATTTCCTCATCAATAATACAGATAATAGAACCTACTTCCTAAGGCTTTTGCATGGGCCAAAGAGGGCAGTGTATGAAAAGCATCTTGAAGCTGCTCTATAACAATGCTAGATATTATTACCAGGTGTCCTACCCTTGTTTCCCACTCTTCCTACTGGAGTCTGTATTTGCTGGAAATTTTGAGCCAAGTTTATGGGGGAAATCATTAATTTAATATGTTTCTTACTATGCCATTTCATTAAATGTTTGTATTGAACCAAAAAAAAATGGAGGAATGGGAGAAACACCCTTACCCTGCCCCATTGTCTTTCCTCAGGATCATGGCTGATGAAGTTGAACAGGAAGAAGTCAAATCTGTTTTATCTGCTTTGATGAAGTCATAAACCAAATCACAGCTGAATGTGGACACATTATTTGCATACCTTGTCTCAGGAAAATAACCTCTCCACCTTTATATTGCCCTCTGTGCTTGGAATTCTCCCAGCTAAAAACTCTTCAGCATGACATTGTCATGTATCCTGAAGGAGAAAGTATGTGTGCTATGCACCGGGAAGACCGGAAGCTGTTCTGTGAGAGTGAGGAGACCCTACTCTGTTTGACTTGCTCTAAATCAGAGGATCATGGGGACCACTTTCATTGGCCCATTGCGATAGCTGCTCTGCGCTACAGGGTAAGTTAGGCAAGGAAATCTTCAGCTCCCTTAAAGTGTTTATTGTAGTGTCATCTAGGTAAAGCCCACCCATCAAAATGCAGAGGAGTCCAAGCTGGGTTGAAAGCAGAAAAATTTCATTTAGAAGAAAATCAAACACTACTGCTGAGGGTCCCCCATATAAGGTACGAAAAAAGAATCCATAGCCCAGGAGAGGTGGGGGAGAGTTCTGCTTGAAAATCACAAAGAGGAAGTTCAGAGAGGGTTTATTTTAAAAAGAAAGGATAATCATTCTCAGGATCAGGTGGCCATAGAAGCAGGATGTTTTGCAGGAACAGTTGACCAGAAGGCTCTTTTGGGTCAATTTGGGGGGACACAGCTCAGCAAAGTGTCCAGGAATAAGCAAGACTTTGGCTCATTGCAGGCTCCTGACTGTTTCCTTTCAACAAACAGGCTTACTCTGTGTCCAGTGCAATCTGCCTGGTAAGATAACTCATAGAAAATAGACATATTAATCTCAGGCATTAGTGACTTCTCCATGCTCGATTTAATTGCTACAGTAGTCTATCCCATGGAGCTATCCCCTCAGTACTCAGGTACCCATCAGATTTCAGTCTCTCTCCTTCCTGCTGTGACTCTCCTCTAAAATCAAACTGTACTGGCTTTTCAGAACTCTTTAGTTTCTCAGCCCCTCATATTTTGTGGGGCTCAGGCCTAGAAAAGAATTTTCCTAATACTGTTTATTTATGTTTCTCTTATAGAAAAGGATCGAGGCTCAACTGGAAATCTTGCACCGAAATGTAAAAAAAGTTCAGAATCTTCTACTTAAAGAGAAGGAGCAACCCCTTGCATGGGCTGTGGTATGCATTGTAAGTATCTGGCTGTCTCCATTCATAATATTATCCATACCCCTAATCTCCCATGATTTCAAGACAAACCTCCATCATTATTACCCATATTTAGCAGGTAAGGAAACTGAGATTCATAGACACGGTGTCACTAGTTATCATTCATGCCATTAATCTGGGCAGAAAATTTGAATCAAACCAATTTTCCTGACCTAAAATTCTACATTGGGTATTAAGCTGTCTCCAGTTGAAGCTGACCTCTATCTGCTTTCTTGTTTCAGCTCCATGATCTCTAGTGCACTTCAGTTTCCTCCACCCTCCAAACCAAAAAAGTGGGATCTAGGGTTGGGGTAGGCAATTAACATGCATTACCTTTGAAAAATAAAGCAAACTGAGAGCAGTTTACGTAGCATGATCAATTCATTAGTTAGTTTGACAGTAATCAATAAAGTGGGTCTAATAACCAAAGACCTCAATGTAGGTCTTACTTTCATACAGTTTTGGGAAGTACAGATCTGGGTAGTTGGGGAAGACAAAGGGATTAGTTACAGGGTAGATAGCATTATGGAGGTGGCACAAGAAAATTGGGCTTACATCCACATGGGCTTATTAAAAACTACTTTCTGAGAACTGGAGAATAATGATTGTTTTATGGGACCCATCTGCATCTGGTGATCTTTACTAGGGGATGAAAACTACCAGATTTGTTGTCTCCTTGGAAGAGATCAGAAATTCCCTAATTGCACAAGGACAGGCAAGGACAGACAACAGATCTTTTGGAGAGGTTTTGAATTTAACTTGTGGGACTTAAAGATAACAATTTAGGGCTGGAAAAGCCCTTAAATGTCAACTATATGTACAGATGCTCTTATTTTAAAGGGAGAAAAGTGAAGCCAAAAAGGTTAAGTAACTTCGCCAAAGACACACAGCTGGCTGGGAGTGGAATCCTGAGTTCTTGGCTTCTATTTAATGTATTAGACCACACTGAGTAGATAAAGAGGAGATTTGGGGAGCCCATGATGTTCCTTGGGGTATATCATCTACTGTCTTTCTCTACAGCTCCAGAAAGAAACGAAGAGAAAAACATTTCAGGGAAAATTTCAGCAAATATGGGGGTTTCTGAAGAGGAAGAATGAGAAATCAGAAAAGGAGAAATTCATTATCGAGAGAGAGAACAAGAAGTTCAATGAGCTCTATGAGAGGCTGAAGGAGATGGAAGCTACACAGGAACATCGAATCCTGGAGGAAAAGGAGGCATGGGAGGCCACGATGTCCAGCCAAAGCACATTGCTAACAGCCATGATCATCCAGCTGGAAGAGAAATGCAGAAGCCGGATGTAGAAATGCTACAGGTGAGACTGGTGTAAACTCATCAGTCCAGTTGTTTATGGGGATAGGAAATCTAGGTCATCTTCTTCAGTTGCCCTTTCTTTTGAGATCTACTCTTGTCTCTTGGTGTATGTGCCTTGTGCTTTCTGGGAAAAAGAGGAGGGGAGTCACTGCTGAGAGAAGAGATGTCTGTCCACAGACAGTTTGGCCTGAAGCAGCAGGGAAGGCTCTGTGTGCTGATGCTGTGGCCCAGTGACCCAGAGAGCTAATGCATAGGAATCCTGTGCCTCTAGCTTGGATCTGTCACATATGTAGGCAGACACAGAAGGCCTTCGGAGAAGCACTGGGAGCATTCATGGTTTCCACAGTGCTGTGTAGATGGCTCCAGCAGAACCCCATTCATTCCTGTGAGGTTGTTTATTATTGCCCATAATTTTTCCCCTTTGATTTTCTCCCTGTGATAGGGAATAAATGAATGGGCCTCATCATAAAATGAGATAAACATGCAGTGATCCAAAGACCTCTTGCTTGACCATTTCTGCTAGCACAGCACCAGAACTGCCCAGGCACCTCCTAGCATGGAAGAAAGTCTATATCCAGAAGCCAGCTTTTCCAAGTCAAGGTTCAGTGAAATCAGGAAAATGAGAGAAAAGAGCAGTGAAGGTGTCTCCTAGGGACTGGGATGCTATGGGCTTTTAGAGGCTGGTGTCATGCAAAGCTTTAGTAGAAATTTCATGAAGTACACTAACCTTGTTTTTTTTTCTTTCTAGGATGTGGCAGAAACCTTGGAAAGGTATGTTTCTTTCTGGATTTCAGATAAATACCTAACATATTGGGGTTGGATGGCAAGGGATTGGGGTTTACTCAAACAAGGTACAGGAAACAGAACATTTAGTACCATGAAGGTCACAACCTGTTCATTACAAATGATTTCTCTTATGTATAGGAATTTTGTACATCCAAATTTGGAAACTTTCGACCTGACTTTGGATACTTCTTATGTCACTGTGGTGACTGAATTTTTAAAAGTCTTTCAAAGTAAGTGTCAGCTCTTTGGGCAAGAATCTTCATTTGGGCTTTCCTAACAAGAGTCCTAGGAGGCAAACAAAATATCATTTGCAGTTGTGTTCTTATCTCTGCTATGTGTCCTAATACCTTGGGAATGACTCCTGGTATAGATAGGTCCATTTGCCTGGAATATGCCAAAAGATGTAATAATGTAGGTAGTCTAGGTTAGAGTGTTGTGAACAGCACCAAGGAAAAAAACAAGTGAGAGGGATCAGCAAACTCAATGAGATTCATGGAGAGCCCTGTCCTGTTGGTGTCTCCTGGCAACTTTTCATTAGTTAAGCCTCTAGTTGGGCAGTCATAGAGCTTCACTGGAAGCTGTTGTGCCAGACACAGGGCAAAAGTTATTTCCATTTGCGGCTAAGACCCCTCACCTCTGCCTGGCTGTGTAGTGGGAAGGGTGTTGTACTAAGTGACTTCTATGAGATCCTATTATATCTTTTGGAAAAATCAAAATGAATGAGCTTGAGACTGTCACAGCTGTATAAATGGCTCCTCTCCTGTCCAGGCTGCTTTCTGTGTATTTGTTGGGCTGGGAGAAGAGATAAGGCTTTCTTTGATACTCAGGCACTGAAAGCTCCGGGGATTCATTTCTCAGAAAAATCTATGTTAAGCCTTCAGGTGTTTGAGAAGCACCTATCTGTACCTTAGACTCATTGCTCCAATCAATAATAGACAATTGTGGACAGAAGGTTCTCCTAATCTTTCTTCCTTCTCTCCATGATTAGCTGAAGGGGTGAATTTACTGTCCAATTTATTTTGAGAGATTTAGAAAACTTGAGTACTATACCATTTGCTAATTATACTGTTTCCTTAATTAACTGACAGTGTTTAATCCTATGGGGGCTTGATTAATCAGAAGGTAGCTTTTCATTATTTGCCCAAGTCAGGAGAACTAAAGCTATCCCAAAGACTAGGAAGTAACTTTATGCTAAAAGGCAAGGGGGCATTTACTCGTGAGCAGATATAAAATATAAAGGACTATTGGAGTAAAAGAAAATGCCTGAAAGAGAGAGCTCTGGTTCTCAGTAGGAGTGCTATTCCACTTTCCTAAATATAACATAGGTATGTGCAGACTATTCTTGCTCTGAACATACCAAATATCCTGGGGAACAGGGGAAAAAATCAGAATAGGGCCCAAGTAAGGTCTCCCTTTCACTCAGGACTTTGAAATCCCTTTCTTTCAGACTGATATCTTTTCCTCTCTTTAGGACTCAAACTGGAAGGGTTGCCATTACTATGACTTGTCTGAGGAGAAAAAGAGGTCAATTAGAATTTTCCCTGGCTTCTCAGGCAAGACATACATTGCTTACATAACTGGCAGTGTTGAAGCTGAGACCATCAAGCAAAGAGCATTCATGCTGAAGACTTCATCTCTGGATACAATTGTTGAAGAGGAAGAATTTGCAAGAACTAGCACCACTTCCGGGAATGACATTTAGGGGGATAAATCATCATAAAAAGTCCCTTTACATCTATAGAAAGCCAGCAGAAGCAAATGCCTATGCACACAGGTTGTGGTGATCGTGGATGGTTCTGAATCTATTTGTGTTGAATAAACTTGACATCTTGTCAAATACTCATGCCTACTGTTTTTATATTCAATTATATTAGAAATCTAAAGCAGGGGTTCTTAACCTGGCATAAATTCTGGGTTCAGGACCCTGTTGCATTGCTAATGAGATTCCTAAATGCAGTCCCAGGGCTAAAGGTAATATAATACTTGTGGCCACAAAGGAGGAGGAGACCCGGTCATAGTTTCAGGGAGGAGAGGAGTGCTTCTGGTCACCCATGGGGAAGTAGGGACCTGATCTAAATTCTAAGCAGAAGGAAGCACTGCAATTTTGGTCACAGGAGAGTGGGAGACCTAGGGCCAGAAGCTAAAGGTGAACAAGATCTCTTCCCAGGTAAAGACCAGAGCACAGGCCAAGAAAGGAGTAATCACACCTCTCCTTAGATTATACCACCTTGCAAGCACAGAAAACCTACAGAAATCAAACAAATTAAAAACTCTCAATTTAACACCAATTGAAAATCCTGAAAAATCGGAGAGATTAATAAAATTGAAAATTAGAAAACTATTGAACTAATAAAGCTAGGAGCTGGTTTTATGATTTAAAAAAAGTCAAATTACCAGTATCAAAAATGAAAAGGATGATCACCAGTGATTAAAGCAATTATTAAAAGCTATTTTGCCCAATTATATATCAATAAATCTGACAATCTAAGTGAAATGGATATATGTTTATAAAACAAATTGCTCAAATTAACAAAAGAGGAAATAGAATACTTAAATAACCCTAACTTAAAAAACAAGTCATGAATGAGCTCCTTAAGAAAAAAATCCCTTGGACAAAATGTATTCACAAATGAATGCTAACAAACACTTTAAGAATGATTAATTCTAATACTATATATAATCCATTTGGGAAAAGTGAGTGAAAAATGATTCCTACAAAATTCCTTTTATAACACAAATATGGTGCTGATACCTAAACCAGGAAAAGCAAAAAAGAGAAAACTAGAGAATTGTTTCCTTAATGAATATTGAGACAAAACTTTTAAATAAAGTACTAGAAAGATTACAGCAATGTATCACAAAGATCATACGCTATGACTAGGTGGGACTTTATCCAGGAATGAAGGCCTGGTTCAATAGCAGGAAAACTATCAGCATAACTGAATATACTAATAACAAAACCAACCCAAAAAATGTTATTTCAATAAATACAGAAAAGTTTCTTAACATAAAATACTGTTGTTAAAGCATAGGAATAAATGGCGCTTTCCTTAAAATGATTAGTATCTATCTAAAACCATCAACAAGCATTATCTGTTACGGGAATAAGTTAGAAACCTTCCCAATAAAAATCAGGGGTGAAACAAGGATGCTCATTATCACCACTGTTTTTCAATATTATATTAAAAATGCTAGCTATAGCAATCAGAGAAGAAAAAGAGATGGAAGGAAATAGAATAGGCAATGAGGAAAAAAACTAACACTCTTGACAGATGATATGATGGTATGCCTAGAGAATCCTAGAGAATCAACTAAAAAACTAGTGAAATAATTAACTACAGCAAAGTTTCAGGTATAAAATAAACCCATATGAATTATCAGCATTTCTATATATTACCCACTAAGTCCAGTAGCAAGAGAAAGATATCTGTTTAAAATAATTGCAGACAATATAAAATACTTGAGTCTACCTACCAAGACAAATCCAGGAACTATATGAGCACAATTACAAAATGCTTTTTACACAAATAAAGTCAGATCTAAACAACTGGAAAAATATTAATCGCGACAGCTAGCTGGCTCAGCTGATAGTGCACCAGCTGGGGAGTCAGGAGGAATCGACTTCCAGCCTCAGACATAACACTTACTAGCTGTGCAACTCTGGGCAAGTCACTTAACCCCAATGGCCAAAAAAAAAATTGTTCATGGGTAGGTTGAGCCAATATAGCAAAAACGCCAATTCTATCTAAATTAGCTTACATATTGAGTGCCAAGAAGAAACTGTTGTTATCCTCATTTTACACATGAGGAAACTGAAGCTAAGAGAGGTTAAGTGATTCCAATAAGCTAGTAAGTATCTGAGGTATTATTTGAACTCTGGTCTTCCCAATTTCCTGTACTTACAGTATACACTCATAAAAGACTGAGGTCTAAGGTGATCCTAAGCCCTTTTATACTATGATGATTTCTTTAATGTTTAATTTTTTTAAAAAACATTATCGTGAACTTTACAATCATTAACAAAAAAGTTGATTTTTGTATATAAGAGAAAAGGAATATTGTACATAAAACCAAAAAGCTCTGAAGAGTTGCCTTGAGCTCCAAGGAGTGTCCAGGAAAGAAGACTAAGGGTTTCACTACCAACAGTGACTTAGACACCCTTCCCCATTTCCTTTGGAAGAGGGGATAACTTCCATCAAAGTAATAAACAAGAAAACCATTGGACTAGTAAATAAGAAAACCATTGGACTAGTAAATGAGAAAACCATTGAACTAATAAAGCTAGGAGTTGGTTTTATGATTAAGAAAACCAAATTATCATTATCAAAAATGAAAACGGTGATTTTACCACCAGTGATTAAAGCAATTATTAAAAGCCATTTTGCCCAATTATATATCAATAAATCTGACAATCTAAGTGAAATGGATTAATAGTTACAAAACATAAATTGCTCAGATTAATAGAAGAGGAAATAGAATATTTACATAACACTAACTTAGAAAAAGGAAATGAACAAGCCATGAATGAGCTCCCTAAGAAAAAATCCCTAGGGTAAGATGGATTCACAAGTGAATGCTATCAAACACTTTAAGAACAATTAATTCTAATACTATATAATCTATTTGGGGAAATGGGTGAAGGAGGATTCCTACAAAATTCCTTTTACAACATAAATAGGGTGCTAGTACCTGAACCTCAACTGTCAATGTGAGAATTTCCACCCCTAAGGTAGCTGCCACTTCACAGGCACAGGAAAATCGACTTGGAATTGGCAAATCAACTGAGCTCCGACCTTTGTGCCACAGAAATGGGGGCAGATGAGGACGAGCAGCAGAAGTAACTCAAACACAAACATATCAACAAGCCTAGGCACCGAGACAGATTGACCTGATCAGAGACAGAATGAATGGCACAAGATGCAAGAAAAGCAAAGCCTTTTATTGCTTCCTTTCCTCAGTTAAATTCAGTACTTCAGAATACTACATGTGGTCAGCAGGGCTGATAAAATAATGGTCTTTAAACATTTTTTTGCCACCTTAAACAGCTAAACAGCTTAGTTTATAACCTGACAACATTTAGACTAAAAGTAGCTTTTCTAATCAAATAACTGATACAATAATTTACAAGTTTCACAACACAAAAATATATAGAAACATGATAATAACATTGACAATGTCATGAATTTAAATGCATGAAACAAAACTCAGTACTAAGCAGATGATATTAATTGATCAAATCCATTTCCATATTACCTTACATAGAAAATTATTCATCTCACATTGGCTTTTAAATTCACAAGGAAAGTCATTAGTACAAAACACATTTGCTAAAAAAAAACCAAACAAACAAACAAAACCAGCCAGCAAAACCAGCCAGCAATAAGATAAAACACACATAGGCCAAATGAAATTACATAAGACAAATCTCACAGTAAAATTGGTAGGGGGGAGGGGAGAGAGGATTGCAACCAACCTAGCAAGGCAACTTGGTCGCAAGGGTTGGACTCTTTTTTCTAGATCTTCCCCTAAGATACCCAAGTGCCATAGAAGATCATAGGATTATAAATCTAAAGATGAAAGGAATGTCAGAAGTTATCTCTTCAGATCCTCTCATTTGGAAAATGAAACAGAAGACTTTGAAATAGTAAAGAGTAGACTGAGGCACATTGTCATTTTTGTTTATTCTTTTTCTTTAACTTAATTTTTTCAAATAACAAAATTTATTTTCTTTCCCACCCACCTCCCCTCGTCCCATCTTCACCCCAAGTGAAAAAGAAAGGAAAACTAACCCGTTATTATAAATATAAGTAGTCAAGCAAAACAAAGCATGTATCAATCTGTACTTGAATTCATCACCTGTCATGAGTCCTCTGGAATCATGATTGATTATTGCATTGATTGAAGTTTTAAAGTCTCAGTTCTTTGCTGAAATAATTTTGAAAGAGGGTTATTATGTAGGTGGAAATAAAGTGACTTGACAATTGATTGTATATGGAGAATAAGAGAATGAGTACTAGAGGATGATACTGAGGTTCAAAGCCAGGACAATTGAGAGAATGAGGCAGGTAGGTGGTACAGTAGCTAGAGTTCCAGGCCTGAACTCATGAAGACTCATCCTGAGGTCAAATCTAGCCAAGATATTTACTTGCCACGTAACCCTGTTTGCCTAAG
This sequence comes from Phascolarctos cinereus, assembly GCF_003287225.1. Classification (NCBI taxonomy): domain Eukaryota; kingdom Metazoa; phylum Chordata; class Mammalia; order Diprotodontia; family Phascolarctidae; genus Phascolarctos; species Phascolarctos cinereus. The sequence continues at coordinate 334,466,180 of NW_027556098.1, forward strand.
TTCCCTCATCTATAAAATGAGCTGGAGAAGGAAATGGCAAACTACTCTAGTATCTTTGACAAGAAAATCCCAAATGACATCACAAAGAGTTAGAAGTGTCAGAAACAATGGAATGAGAACAAATATGGTGAGACAATAGATGTACCTCAACAATAATAGGGAAGTCTGGATGTGTGTGTGTTGTGGGGGAGACAGGAATTTGGGGAAAAGGTAATGAGATCAATAATCTTGGCCACCCTTTCCAGTTCTGGCTGCACCTTCACTCATTCTCCTTTGCTCTCTTCTCAAGAGAGGGGAGTTGGAATATTCCTTGCTCCCCCTTGCCACTTCCAGGTTCTCCCTTTTCTCCTTCACTCAGTAACTTCTCTTCCTGAGGTTCATCCTAGCCCCAATCAAAATCCTAGTAGCTATTATCTACAGACCCCGGCATCCACCTTTCCTCAATGACTGCCATGCCTGGTTTACAATTTCTCTCTCTCCTCCCTAATGTAAGCAACAGAAGTTCTAAGAAGCCATTGGTGGAAAAAACAAAACCCCCCAAAAATTTATTAATGGCCTAGCAAGGCTGGGTGACCCATGTGTGGGCCCACTATTGAGGCATGAAAATACAGCCTTTTATTCCCTATTGCCAAATGCAAGTTCCTCCTCCAATTCCCCATTGGCTGGGTACTACAGAGCTTTCAGCCTATCAGAAGTCCTAATTTCCCCATGTGAGTTTCTACCCCAATTATGTCTCCCATTCCCCATGTTTCCTTGTCAACAGCCTACACATGTCAATACCCCATCAGCTACTCATCACCCTGATGAGTGATATGCAGAAGCAATATTCCCAACCACATTTCCTACAAGTTCCCTTTTTCCTTTTATTTACTCCATTGTGCCTGTATCTTAATTAAATCAAAAGATTCTAGTTTTGATAACATTATTTCACTTACCTTGTCATGATTATGGTTCACTTCAGTTTCTTCATCTAGTCAGGACGGAGACTGCCATTCCCTTCTACTCGATGAACCATTGTTCTAACCATCTGGGGCTGTGTTGTTGGGCAACATTTCATCAACGGCTTTTGGGGACTTAAAATATGGGAGAAGGCATATACAAAAATATTTATAGCAGCTCTTTCTGTGGTGGCAAAGAACTGGAAATTGAGGGGATTCCCATCAATTGAGGAATGGCTGAAGAAGTTATGGTATATGAATGTAATGGAATGCTATTATGCTATAAGAAATGATGAGCAGGCATACTTCAGAAAAACCTGAAAAGACTTATATGGACTGATCGCAAGTAAAGTGAGCAGAATCAGGACAATGTTGTACATATTAACAGCTACCTTGTGCTATGACTAAGGTTGACAGACTTAGATCCTTGCATTGCTGAGAGAGCCAAGACATCTCCAAAGGTCTCATGATGGAAAATGCTACCCACATCTGAAGAAATAACTATGGAGTTTGAATGTAGATTCGAAACATACTATTTGCTATTTTTTTTCATCTCTTTTGTTTCTTCTTTCTGGTGGTTGCTCCTATTGGTTCTAATTCTTCCTTAGAACATGACTAATGTAAAAATGTTTAATAGGACTGTATATGCATAGCCTATATAAGATTGCACACCATCTTGGGGAGGGAGGGGGAGAAATTTTAAACTCAAAAGCTTATGGAAACTATTGTTGATGAGTCAAAATAAATTAATAAAAAATATGGGAGAAGGGAGGGAGAAACTGATCAACGCTGACAAACTCAAAGAGAAAAAGTAACAATAGTCCATTTAAGGAATCTCATGCAGCTGTCTGGTTGGTTTTCTGACATCATCTGGTAACTTTTTCTGGTCTAAGTGCTGTTCAAGCAGTGTCCAGCAGACCATCTTCTTTCCCTGAATCTATACACAAACTTAAATCAAATCAAATCTGGTAATGATAAAAATTTTAAAACATTTTTAAAATTCAATATTTTTGCCCCTTTAAGAGGAAATATTCTCCACAAATTCATATATTCCCTTAAAAAGACACGATGACAATTCCTGGCTCTAAATAACTTACTTCCTTAAGAGAGCTGAAAAGTCTCCTTTTTTGAGGCTTATTAGATAAAAACTACCCTAAGCATTTCATCCTCCTGTGAATTTTGAGGCTGAAGCATGGAGTTTTACAAACATCTTAAAAATCACCTGTAATCGCTCAAGTTAGCTAAGAGTTTGACTCAGACAACCTGTGAATCAATTCAGGTAGCATGGAGTCAGTTCCCCCCCCCCAGAATTTAGAGTTCCAATAATTATACCTATTGAAATTAAGACAATTAATGCCTAACAATTTGCAAATCAAGAGCTGTATTTCCCCCATACCCTTCACAAATAGCTTTGAGATCTAATTAAACCTGAATTCAAACCCTTAGCTTTTCCCTCTCTCAGCTCTTCCTATATTGGGTTGTAAAGCTGTTTGCTGCGCCTTCCACTAACTTCTGAGAGAGTCTTTCCCTGCTTTTTGATTCCCAATGTTCTCTAATTACAGACCTTCATTTTAAATCTTTCACCACAAACATGAAAGATTTTACAAACACACAGCAACAAAAATGTCTGGCCAAGACAAAGTGCTCACGAATATAATTTTCTTGTTGGCTTTTTAGGCTATCTTCAGTTAACTGACATCAGCTATGATCTTTTTCTTATCTTTCTATCTTATATCTTCCCAGTATTTCCACATTCTCCCTAAGGGAGGATCTGGAGGAATGTCCACAGGGTCTTGTTTCTCCTGGTGCCTTTGGTTATTCACCATCTTACTTATTTGTCCAAGACTTACTTGGTCTCAGGACCCCAGTAAGATGCCCCACCAAGGTACTACTGAACAGTCTTCTTTTCTACCTTGGTCCCAATCACCAAAGCAATACTAAAGGAGTCTTCTTTCCTTACCTTGATCTGTGCACAGAGTTTCCTGGTTGCCTCATGCCTACTTTCCCCTTTTCCCTTTTAGTTTCTGGTTCAGCAATGGCCTCACTCATTAACTTGGTTCTAGGATCTTGAACAGTCCATGCATGAGCTGGAATACATGGGACTGTTAAAATCAATGGGACTTTTCTTCCTGTTCTCCAGTGCTGGTCACCCTTTACTCAGGATATTTGGATCCCAGAAAAACAGCTATTTGTAAGCAACAAAAGTTCCAAGAAGCCATTGGTAAACCAGAAAAACTTTCTATTAATGGCTTAGCAAGGCTGGGTATCCCATGTGTGAGCATACCCTCAAGGGCTGAGAATACAGCCTTTTATTCCCTATCCTGAAATGCAAGTCCCTCCTCTGATTCCCCATTGGTGGGATACTACAGTGCTTACAGCCTATCAGAAGCTCCTAATTTCCCCATGTGAGTTTCTGCCTCAATTGCCTCTCCCATTCCCCACATTTCCTTGTCAACAGCCTACAGCTGTCAATACCCCATCAGCTACGCATCACCCTAATGATTTGCAGAAGCAACATTCCCAACTACATTTCCTACACTAATTGCTGTTCTCATAACAGAATACATCAGTATACATATTGATTCACCCTCAAATACCCTAACACTTAGTTTCTCAACCTACTCTCCTCTTATGAGCCATTCCTCTACCCTACCTCAGCTGCACACAAAGATGGTCATATCTTTAATCTTGCCATCACCTACAAATATACTACATCTGTGCTCAAAAATTCTAAAATCCCCTTATCTGACCATAATCTATTGAATTTTTACTTCTCATTTTTCCTTCCCTTACATAACCCTATTAATATTCACTGACCTCTAATCCCCTGATCCTTTAATTTTCTCCCAGAACATCTCCCTTGCATTAGCCACTATCTTCTTTTCATGTTGTCTTCTTGGTGAACCAGTTCAACTCTACATTGTCCTCCTCTCTTGAATCCCTAACCCTCTTACATCCCCAATAATGCCAAGCCACAGCCTTGGATCACAACCAACATTTATTTCTTTAATGCTTGCACACATGCTGTTGAATGAAGGTGGAAAACATTATGCAACTATTCTGACTGGGTCCACTACAAATTTATGTTATTTACCCTCAATTGAATTTTTTACTACTGCTAGGCAATTCTATTACAGATCTCTCTTCAACTCACTATCCTGCTCTCCACAGCAGCTCTTCCAAACCTTTTCATCCCTCCTCAAACCCCCCATGGATCCTCTTAACCCCAGTCTTTCAGTTGAGAACTTTACCTCATATTTTAAAGGAAAAAAAACTGAAGATATTCACTCTGAACTCCTTCTTCTCTTCTCTTCCTCAGCTCCTATCACTCAGGTACCATCTGCCACTTTATCCTCCTTCACTCTTGTTGCACATGATGAATTGACTTTATTCCTTACCAAGACTAACTATCTACTTTTCAAGTGATCCCACTCCATTCTGTCTCCTATAACAGATTGCCCACTCTGTCATCCTCCCTCTTTCATTTATTTTCAACCTCTCCCTCTCTACTGGATCATTTTCTAGGACTCATCTTCCCTTTCCTGAAAAAAATCTTCATTTGATCCTTCCATCCCCCATAGTTATTATATTTTTCTCCTGTCTTTTGCAGATGAACTCCTCCAAAAGGCCATCTATAATAGGCACCTCCCTTTTCTCTCCTCTCATTCTCTTCTTAATCCCTTCCAAGCCAGCTTCTTATCATTCCACTGAAACAGCTCTCTCCAAAGTTTCTAATGATCTCTTAGTTGCCAAGTCCAATGGCCTTTTCTCATTCTTCATTCTCATTGATCTCTCTGCAGCTGTTGATATAATCAATAACTCTCTCTTCCTTGATACTCTCTTCTTTCTGGTTTTTAGGACACCACTTTCTTGGTTCTACTCCTACCTATCTGACCACTCTTTCTCTGCCTCCTTTAGCTGCCTCCTCCTCCAGCCTATACTACCCTACACAGCCTCCTACTATAGCCATTCACACGCAAAGGATGAAACAGAAATTGTAATTGTAATGACTAATCTTGGTTCCCCCAAAAATGTACCTTATTTGTTTCTTTTTCTTTGGGGGAAAATGGGGGTTCAGTGACTTGCCCAGGGTCACATAGCTAGTAAATTTCTGAGGTTGGATTTGAACTCAGCTCCTTCTTCCTCCAGGGCTGATGTCCTGTCCACTGAACCACCTAGCTGCTCCTACTTCCTCTTTTTAAGACATGTTTTATGTGTTGTTTTATTTGTTCAGTCATTATTACAAATGAAGCTCTGATGAGGAGTGTAGAATTTCCCCAAAGGAAAGTGAAAAACATCAAAATAAAGTTTTAAGATATTGAAAGAGAGAAGGGGAAGGAGAGGAAGTATGAAGAAAGAGAAGGAAGGAGAGAGAGAGAGAGAGAGAGAGAGAGAGAGAGAGAGAGAGAGAGAGAGGAGAAAATGAAAGTTACATAAGGTATTATAACTGAAATTATCTGAAATCATACAACAAGGGTTGGTAGAGAACAAGAGAACAGCAAATACATCCAAATAAAGTTTTTATTCTTATTTAAAATAGTATTTTACTTGAGTTATGTTAGCTAGTTTAGAGAGGTTTAAGAGATCAGAGGGTAATCAAAATACTCATCTATTTCTCACCTCAGTTTCCCCAACTGCATAATGTGAAAAATTCAGTCTTCCTCTCAGACACACTTATATTATTTAAAAACAAACAAACAAACAAACAACTAAATTAAATGATAAAGTTGGTGGATCAGAAGTGGCCAAGTAATAAGGGCACTTCTATCCCCAGACCTAGTTACTGACCTTTCCCATTCTGTTTCCTCAGAAACATGGCCTGTTCCTCAGAACAGATTCAAAATTTCCAGAAAGAGCTCATTTGCTCCACCTGCAGAGATTACTTGGAAAATCCAGTGTCCATTGAGTGTGGTCACAATTTTTGCCATAGCTGCCTCCTCAGGAGCTGGCAGGAAGCCTCTATCTCTTTCTCTGCCCAGAGTGCAGGAGTGTCTCCCAGGTTAGGGCTTTCAAAGCCAATGTGTGTCTTGGGAAACTGGCAGCCATTGCCAAAAAATTAAGACCTCATTGTTTGCAATACCCTGGAAGCTATATAGCAAGTATGAGACACACCAGAAAGTGCAGAAACTGTTCTGTGAGGATCACTAGAGCCCAATCTGCATGTGCTATTCTGAGTCATACACTCTGTTGCATAGATGAGGCTGCTAAGGACTTCAGGGTAAGTAATGGATTCATCACTCCAACCACAAGTACATTTTAAGTTGCACTCTAGTCTGCAAAGATCATCCTAGGAAGGGATGTGGTGTTTTCACAGGCCAGCTGCCATATCTAAGTACTCAAAATACTATTGCTGAATTGAAATGTGCTGTGTTCTTCAGCCTCAGCCTGAGCCTTTCCTTATGGATTGAGATTAACAAAAATGTTCCCTTAATGTTCAAGAATTCACTCTAGTTTTTATTGAAATGTCTCCTGGTCTTCTGCTCTGGAAGAGTCTCTATTCTTTTTAGAGAATTGATTCGGGGAATCTGAGATTATCAGGGCCATCTTCATTTGATAAATAATTAGTATCACACCCATTTCTTCATCTCCTACAGAGAAGGCCAAGAAAGTTCAGCAACATTTGTTGTTTGCATTTGACACTGGAAAGTTACCTCCTTCTGGCAGAGAATGGGAGAAAGGAGACCACTGTTACATCTCAGGCTTATGTTTGCTGAAAGAAAGGGACATTGAATCACTACCCACATAGACCATGGGCTCTCAGTTTTAAATTGTATCTGTAGCTTCAAAACTAAGCATTACTGTCTCATTATTAATCGATCTCAGCCATTCACACATGAATAGGTTTGGATACTCAGAGCTGAAATCTCTCAGGCATACAAGAATTCATGGTTGTTTTTCTTTCTTTCTTTTTAAATTCATTACTATAGGAGAAGTTCCAAGAAACTGTGACTCATTTGTGAAGGAAAACTGAAAATGTTGTTTAACAGAGAGCTAATGAGAAGATTAAATTTGCACTCATAAAGGCAAGCACCTATATTCAGCACTTGAAATGCATCATCTGCTGACATCCTCCAAAGCATCCCTTTGAAAGAGGTAGTGAACATATTAGCTTCCACAAATGAGGACACTGACAATCAGAGTGGCTAATTGCTTTACCCAAAGGCACATAGCTAGTAAGTGGCACAAGAGGCATTCATAGTCAGGCCTTCAGATTCCAAATCAAATTCATTATAGCAGTCAGAGAGCACCATGGGAAAGGATGTGGTGATTTCAAGCAGGAGAATGGACAGTGTAGTGGATGCAGCACAGAGAAGGCACTCATTGTCCATGGCCAAATTCAGTCTCAGAAATGAACAAAATCAAAATCCAGTTGGAAGCCAAAAATTTTGTCATTCTCTCATTGTCATTTAATGTCATGTCATTTCCTGTATTTCATTGTCCTCATCTGTTTCCTTATAGGAGGAAATAGAGATTCAAAAGAACAATATTGAGTCTGAATTTGAGAAAATGCAACAATTCCTGGATGAGGAGAAAGATGAACCTCTATCATGCATACAAACGGAGGAGAAGACCAGGTTGGAAAGCCTGAGCAAAAGAATATTCCAACTGTCTCATCAGAGTCAAGAATTAAGGAGGAGAATCATAGAGTTAGAGAAAGAGTGTAAGAAACCAGATGTGGATTTGCTCTAGGTAAGGCCACAGGAAATAAGATGAAGGGCATTTCATCCCTGGCTACCCTTTCCTGTCCTGGTTACACTTCCATACCTCCACCACTCTGCCTCAGGAGTCGGAATACTCTGCACTCTATTACCATTTCCATACTCTCCCTCTGGCAACAGAACTTCCTCTGAGGTTCATTCCAGTCTAATTAAGTACCCAATCAAGATAAAGATGGCATTTTTTTTTACTAATTCCCACTCCCGGGTCATTCTCCTTCCTTTTTCAAAGAGTTCAATGGCTGCTCATTTTTTCTTTCTACCTCAGCTCATGCTCCCATACCATAGGACTTCAACATATATATTGACCCTACCTCAAGGACCCTTACTTCCAAGTTCCTCACTTTATTCAGTTCCAATTACCCCTCCACTCTACCTCAGTCACTCACAGATCTTGTCATCACCCACAAGTGTTCTATATCTCCTCCATTTTGAGGCCTTGCCAAGCCCTTTCCAGAAATACTTACCCACCTTTGATATCCACCTGCCATTTAACTCTTAACTATGGCTCCAAGAAGCTGCATATATCTAGCAGCCACCCTCTGGTAAACCATCTGGGCAAATGGCTAACCATGTTGAGGGTAACTGATAGGCCTCAAACCTATTGGTGAGTTAGGGTGATGTCTACCCCAATCGTGTGAAGACTTCTGCCACTAGAATGAGTAGATGAGAACAAATTGTTTCAGTGGTCATGAAGATGGTTGAAGAAGGCACTACAGAGTACTTAGAGCTTGGTCAGACATCAAAGACTCCAAGGTCATCCATTGCATCCCAAGCCATTGCCAGTTTCCTTGGCTTTTGTCCTGCCACTTTGATGGCATCTCTGCCTAACTTAAATCAAATTCACACATACATCAAGACATCACACCATGATGTTACTGATCTTCTTTGAAAATGAAGGATGAAGAACAATGTTCCAGAAATCTGAAATTCCTTTACTCATCATATTTTAATATTCCACCTTTTCTTCTGCTTTATGATCCCTAAACCCCTTCTCTGTGTTCATAATTACCTCCAGCACCTGCACTTCTCAGTACTTTCCCCAGATAGGCTAGTCTCTCCTCTTTTTCTCTTTATTAACTCCTAAGGTAATAAGTTCAACTCTGTCCTATTCTCTGTGAACAGAGAGACAAGTTAGACTGGAACATAGAAGGAAAGAGAGAGAGTAATATAAAACGAGGCTGAAACATAGTGAGAATGAAGGGTAGTAATGTAAAATGAATCTGCAAGATAAATTGCAGCCACATTGTGAAGAATTTTAGTGACTAAATAGAAGAGTTTTATTATTGAAATAATAGGAAATCATTGGAATTTAATTGATATGGCCTTCAGCTCTTGGCATATTGTAGGCAATAAATATATTGACACAAATTAGGAGATCACACTAATAGTCTAGATAAGAAGTGAGGAAGGCCTAAACTAGTTATATGAGAGGAGATAAGGGACACATATGTGACATGTTGTAGAACTAGAAACTACAAGATTCTTTCTGATCTCATGGTCTCTTCAAGGCAATGAATAGGTGATCATTTCCAAGTCTCATTTTCCTAACTCAAATACATCATTGTCCTTACCACATATATATTTTTTTCTTGCCTCAGGATATGAAAGTAGTGTTAACCACTTTAAAAGTAATTTTACTTTTTACTTCATTAGGAAACATAAAAAACAATTAAGCTAATGAACATTGACTGATTGGAACAATGAGGACTATGCCATGGATTCTTTAATAAATAAATTTGATATTTGATTTCTCCAGGAATGAATCGGTACTGCAAAGGGAAACAGAAATCCTTACTGTAAACATGACCATGTATCCCTTCCCTGAAATCATAGAAAGGATTTCAATTTCAAAGGTGAGAGAGAAAATCAACAACAAAAAGGCAGCACATTTATGTCTTGTCCAATTTTCCTTTGGGTCAGAATCCATTTTGCCTTCACACAATCCCAGAACATCATGGTTGGAAATATCTTCAGTGATCATTATTAGGTAGTCCACCTTTATCCAAACAATGATTCTCAGGGGCAGCTAGGTGGCACAGTGGATAGAGCACCGGCCCTGAAGTCAGGAGGACCAGAATTCAAATCTGTCCTGAGACCAAACACTTGACACTTACTAGCTGTGTGACCCTGGGGTCACTTAACCCCAATTGCCTTAAAAAAAAAAAGGAATAGGATATATTATCTTGAGGCAGCTAGGTGGCACAGTGGATAGAGCACCAGCCCTGAAGTCAGGAGGACCTGAGGTCGAATCTTGCTTCAGACCAAACACTTGACACTTACTAGCTGTGTGACCCTGGGCAAGTCACTTAACCCCAATTGCCTAAAAAAAAAAAAGATTCTCTCTGTAAAATATTTAACAAGGTTCATCTAGTACTCCTTGCATGAAAACATACAGTGGGGGAAGCTAAGTGGTATAGTGGATAGGGCACTGGCCTTGGAGTCAGGAGGACTTGAGTTGAAATCCACCCTCAGACACCAACAGTGTGTCTGGGCAAGTCACTTAACCAAGAAAGAAAGAAAGAAAGAAAGAATGAAAGAAAGAAAGAAGAAAGAAAGAAAGAAGGAAAGAAAGAAAGAAAGAAAGAAAGAAAGAAAGAAAGAAAGAAAGAAAGAAAGAAAGAAAGAAAGAAAGAAAGAAAGAAAGAAAGAAAGAAAGAAAGAAAGAAAGAAAGAAAGAAAGAAAATGTATAGTGAAGAGAAGCCTGATAATTCCAAACATAGGCCATTCTTTTTTTTACAGTGGTCTCATTACCAGGAAGGCTTTCCTCACATTGAGGCTAAATATGTCTCTTTGCAACTTCTAACCGTTTCTCCTTGATCTAGCATCAAAGGCCAAGCAGCGAAAATTTTATCTTCCTTTCATATGAAAACCATTTGTGTACTTGAAGATAGCTACCATGTGGCTCCTAAGTCTTCTCTTCTCCAAAATAAGTATTCCCCATTCTTTCAATTCATGCTCAAATGGCTTATCTTGAGGATCTCAAGGATAAAGGTAAAGATGATGAAACTTGTTTTAGGCATGTTAAGGCTCATATGTCAGTGGAATCCTGAGGCAGAGTTTTCCTGCAAGTAGATGAATATGCAGATCTGGATCTCAGAACAGAGGTTGTATTAGATAAATTTTGGGTTGAGCCATCTGCATGAAAGTTAAATCCCTAAGAATGAAGAGAGCTGCTAAGGAAAACAGTGAAGAGAATCAGAATAGCACCCTTATTCTCCAGACTCTTCTAGTTCTCCTTATCCAAACCAATCTAAACATTGCCATTATGTGTTGGTTCCAGTGTCTGGAAAGGGAATGATCCACTGATGAGTCTAATGAATGCCCAAAGCCTTTTTCCATTAAAGAGTGATAACAATACTACCACTTAGGACCACAGTTCATCAAGCTTCTTAGAAGTGACAATGATACGAAGGCTTAAAGAATACAAAGGATGATGTACTTGGAGAAGGGGGATGGAGTTTATTGGGGTATACCATCCCTACCAAGAAAAAAAAATTAACCTGAGAAAAGGTGAGAGAGAGAAAAATTAAGAGGAAAGGAAGGACACACACAAGATCCAGGCACAGAAAGAGATAGATAAATGAAGGAAAAAAGATGGACAAAAGGAGAAAGAAAAAGGTAAGAAAAAAGAAAAGAAAGACGTAGAGAATATCCTTATCAATTTTCCAAGGCCCTACTCAAAGGGTGCAGTCCTTACCTTCCTTTTGTGCAGCCTTCAAATAGTCCATAGATGAGTCAGCATGTTATGACTCCAGTTACACATCTAAAATCACGAATATGATCCGTGAGAGCACTGGCTATACATTTGTTTTATAGGTCTTAGCAAAAGGCAAGCAGAAAGAACCAGATTTTGCAAATAAGCATGTAACACAATCTCTCAGCAATTGGACAAACCAAAGACCATTCTATTCCTCATACTATGCAGCTGTATTGAACTTTCCAAGTTACTTCTTTGAATATCACTGTGATACATAGATTGTCACTCCCTGTTCTAAACACCTGTAATAAATACAACTCTGCTATTACCATTGATTGAATCAAATCTTCTTCTCTCCACAGTGAACAGCACTTTGAATTCTAACACAGCTGCTCTTGGTCTCATCATATCTGAGGATCTGAAGAACGTGAGATATGAAGGTGTCCAGGAAGAAGTGCCCAATAACAGTGGGAGATTTATAGATTTTGCTGAAGTTCTTGCTGCTCAGTCCTTCATTTCAATGAGATGTTACTGGCAAGTGGAAGTGCTAAACAATACCGACTGGTGTGTTGACATCTATAAAAAATCAAAAGATTCTCAAGACTTCTTTATGCTTGTGACTGTACAGAAGCAGAATTTGTAATATCTTTATGCCATAGCCCAGCACAATCTTGATTCCCAAGTCCATAAAAAATACCACCAAATTAGTGTGCCCAACTTGAAGGTTGGCATTTTCCTTGACTATGAACATGGAGAGATATCATTTTATCATGTTAAAGAAAGATATCTAATTTATACTTCCCCTAGTACTTCCTTCTCTGGACTGCTCACACCCTTCTTCTGTCTTTCCAAGCAAGTCCTGACACATGATTGCTCTCTCACAATCTGCCCCTAACTGAGAGAGAATAAGGAATGCATACTTGTTAGCCAAATTGATGTATGTGTTTTGTTACATGAAAATAATTGTACTTACTTGCCCTGGTACAGATAATAGCTTTTCCTATTTCATCCTATTTTCCCTTGATCCCAGTAAAATATAAGTTATACTGTAGTGGGGATTATTTGATTTTGTTCTTGGTATCCCCAGTACCTAAGACATTGCTGGGGCTTAATAAATACTTGCTGAATTGAATTGAATGCTTCTAATTACTTATAGGAAAAATGGATGACAAGTATGAAGCTGAGAGGGAACTTGAAGCTAGGGGAACTCAATGTGTCCCATTCAGACCTAGACAAGTCTAACAGAATGGTAAATTCTTAAAAAGGAAGGCTGACAAGAATTTTATGGGACTATATATATATATTTGATGTCTACTGATTCCTAAGTGGGACTCACAAGAAATATACAGGTTTTCAACTCTGAACACACTTAAAAAAAAACAACCACATGCTAATCCTTAAAGAGCTTCTAACCAAATAAAAAACCTATTATCCTAAAATTCAATCTTTATTGACCATGAAATAGTAATAATTATCAACAAGAAGAGTTTGCAGTCAAGATTCAGCCTCAAATAAAGACTAAATAATGCAAGCTTAAAGCAATGGCAGGTTAGAAAAAAATAACAGAATCAGTAAATTGGTTTGTCAAAGAAAATGACAACAATGAAGTATCAAGCAAAAATTTTGGATGAAAAACAAAGTGGTCCATAGAGAGAAATGTATGTCATGAAAAGAAGAAGAAAGTAAATTAATTTAGATAGACATATAAAATAAATTAGAAAGATAAAACTTAAAAACAAATTTTATAATTCAATGCAAAAGAAAGCTCTACTGAGTTTAGAAATGAAATTAAAAACCATTTTAAGAGTAATGAAATATATGTTCCTATATGCAATTTGATTTTTATTTATTATTTATTGATTTTAAACATTCTTTTCTTTTTAAAATTAAGTTCCAAATTCTCTCCTATCATCCCACATACTCCCGCACACACTGAAATGTTATGAAATCACACAAAACACACTTTCATATTAACCATATTTTTAAAAAAAGCAGGAAAAAGTGAGAAAATTTTACTTCATTTTGTACCCAGAGTTGATCAGTTCTCTTTCTGGAAGTGATAGCATTTCCTCATCATAAGTCCTTTGGAATTGTCTTGGATCATTTTGATCCAATCATCTTAGATCAACAGTTGACCATCATTACAACAGTGCTGTTACTGTGCACAGTGAACTCTTGATTAATCTCACTTAACTTTACATCAGTTCATATAGCTCTTGCCATTTTTCTGAAACCACTCCCCTCGTGATTTCTTATAGTACACAATCTTATAGTACACAATTCTATCACAATCATATGCTACAACTTGTTCAACCATTCCCCAATTGAGAGACATGCCCTCAATATCCAATTCTTTGTCACACAAAAAGAGCTTTATAAATATTTTTGCACATATAGGTACAGGCCCTTTTCCCTTTCCTTTAATTTCTTTGGGATACTGACCTAGTAGTGGTATTGCTGAGTCAAAGGGTATAGCCCTTTTAACCTAGTTCCAAAAGTTCTTCAGAATGATTGGATCACTTCACTATTCTACCAGCACTTCATTAGTGTGCATATTTTTCCCTCATCCCCTTCAGCATTTGTTATTTCTGTTTGTTTTAATTTGCATTTCTCTAATCATTAGAGAATTAGAACATTTTTTCATATGCCTATACATAGCTTTAATTTCTTCTTCTGAAAACTGCCCTTCGATCATTTATGAATCGGGAGATGGCTTTTATTTTTATAAATTTGACTCAGTCCTATTCTCGGTATATATTTGAGAAATTAGGCCTTTATCAGAGAAACTTCCTGTAATTTTTAAAAATATTCCTTAATTGTGTATGGTACATTTTAGCATAATGTAGTTTGCCTGATTGTCTCTTTTAATTAAAAAGCTTTTGCTTTCTCTGAGATTATGATTGCTATCCCTGCTTCTTTTTTTTATTCTAACTGAAGCATATTAGATTCTGTTCTAGTCCTTAATTTTAACTTTGTGTTGTCTTTCTGTTTCAAATGTATCTCTTGTCAGCAACATGTTGTTGGAATCTTGTTTCTAATTCATTCTGCTATCTGCTTCTGTTTTGTGTGTGAGCTCACCGACTTCACAATCACAGTTATGATGGCTATTTTTACCTCCATCTGTTTCATTCTCTCTCTCATCCCTATCCCTCCTCAAGAGTCCATTTTTATTCTAACCAGCAACTTCCTTAATCTGCCTTCCCTTTTAACATCCCTTTCTTTCTCTTATCCCCTTCTCCTCCCATTTCCCTATTGGGTAAGTTACATTTTTTTTATACACAACTGAGTGTGTGTGTGTGTGTGTGTGTGTGTGTATGTAAATAAAATCTTCTTTCTTTGAACCAATTCTGATGCGAATAAGTTTCGAGCATTACCTGCCACTCTCCCATTTCCACTTCTATTGCAAAAGCTCTTCCTTGCATGCCTCATTTATGTGACAAAAATTTCCTCATTCTACCTCTCTTTTCCCTCTTCTCCCAGTGCATCCCTCTTTCTCACCTCTTCATTTCAACATAATCCACTCATATTCATACCTTCTGTCCCTGTAAACTCCTTTTAACTGCCCTAATAAGGATGAAGTAATAAGTAATAAGGATAAAGTTCTTAGGAGTTACATGTATCATCTTCTCATATAGAAATGCAAACAATTTAAATTTATGGAGCCCCTTATGATTACTCTTTCATGTTTACCTTTTTATGCTTCTCTTATGTCTTCCATTTGAATGTCAAATTTTCTATTCCACTCTGGTCTTTTCATCAGGAATGCTGAATGACATTTGCTTACTGATTAATGAAATATCATTAAATGTCCATTTTTTTCCACTGAAGAATTATACTCAGTTTTGCTGGGTAGGTTATTCTTGGTTGTAATTCTAGTTCCTATGCCTTCCAGAATGTCATTCCAAGTCTTGTGCTCCTTTAATGTAGAAGCTGCTAAATCTTATGTCATCCTTACTATTACTCCATGATATTTGAATTGTTTCTTTCTGGCTGTTTGAAGTATTTTCTCTTTGACCTAGGAGCTCTGGAATTTAGCTATGATATTCTGGAGAATTTTTATTTTGGGATCTCTTTCAGGAGGTGATTGGTAGATTCTTTCAATTTCTATTTTACTCTCTGGTTATAGGATATCCTGGCAGTTTTCCTTGATAATTTCTTGAAAGATAATGTTTAGGTTCTTTCTTTGATCATGGCTTTCAAATAGTCCAATCATTTTTAAATTATCTCTCCTCAATCTATTTTCTATTTGTTTTTCTGATGAAGTAGTTTACATTTTCCTTTCCCCCCATTCATTTGGCTTTGTTTTATTGTTTCTTGATGTCTCGTGGAGTCATTAGCTTCTACTTGCCAAATTCTAATTTTGAGGAATTATTTTCTTTAGGAAGCTTTTGTATCTCTCTTCTCATTCTGCCAATTTTACTTTTTTTAAAGTTCTTTTCATCAGTGTATTTTTGTACCTCATTTTCCATTTGGCCAATTCTGTTTCATAAGGAATTCTCTTCAGTGAATTTTTGTGCCTCTTTTACCATTTAGCCAGTTCGGTCTTTTAAGGTGTTATTTTATTCAGTAACTTTTTCTTACTCATTGTTGTTGTTGTTGTTCAGTCATTTTAAATTGTGTCCAAGTCTTTGCAACATGCTTTGAGTTTTCCATGGCAAAGATACTGGAGTGGTTTGCCATTTCTTTCTCCAGCTCATTTTACAGATGAGAAAACTGAGACAAATAAAGTTAAGCAACTTACCCAGGATCACACAGCTAGTAAATGTCTGAAGTTGGATCAGAACCCATCAAGAATAATTTTTTTTCTGTTTGCAAACCCAATGCTCTATCCACTGCACCATCTTGATGCCCTTTTCTCTTTAGGCCATCCCGTATTAGCTGAATCCTTTTCTCAAATGTTTTTTTTTTAACACTACACAGTCCTAAATGTTAGTCAGGTGATATACATAGGGTCACATCATGGCTTCAAATCTCCTCTTCCCTGCCTGCTCAGTTTGCTATAATGCAAAGAGAACTGGACTAAATATGAATCAAGGGCCTTGGATTCCAATCCCAGCTGGTGGTGTGACATTGGGGAAGTTACTTAAATCCTCTGTCTTCAGTTTCCTCCTCTAAAATCAGAAGATCTATATGTATAGATGACATATAAGGGCTTTTCCAGCTTTAACTTTTTGGGGTTCTTAAGACAGTCAAGCATAGGGCAACTATTTGGCACAGAGGATAGAGTTCTGGGCTTAGAGTCAGGAAGACTTATGTTCCTGAGTTCAAAACTGGCCTCATACACTTACTAGCTGTGTGACCCTTGGCAGGTCACTTCCCCCTGTTTGCCTCTGTTTCCTCACCTGCAAAGTTGTTGTTGTTGCTGTTGTTTGGCCTTCATTCTCAAAAAGGACCATGGCATCAGGAAGGTGATGCTGTGACTTTCAAGTGAATTGGATTTAAGTGAGGGAGGGCTGTGCAAAATCAACAGCCTCATTTTCTCCTCTGGAGCCATCTGGGTCCAGTGGCAAGATATAAATCAGGATGATGGGAGATGGTTCTAGATGAAATGGGAGATCTTGGCTTTTTTAAGCTGAAGGCTTTCCCTCAACATTTTTTTTCTAAAAAGTCAAAAAATAGGAAAACACCATGAACAAAAATCAGAAATGGAAAATTGCCATAGACTCTTATTTTGGGGAAAGGGAAGATCAAGGCACAAATTCAGAAGAGGACAACATTGTCAATATACCCATATACAAAACCTCAAAGGGGAGTATGAACTGGTCTGAAACCCAAAAAACTTTCTTGTAAGAGCTCAAGAAAGATTTTAAAACTCAAATAAGAGAGGTAGGAGAAAAATTGGGAAAAGAAATGAGAGGTATATGAAAGAGAGTCAATACCTTGGAAAAGAAAGACAACAATTAACTGTAGAAAACAAGTCCTTAAAAACTGGAATTGGCCAAATGGAAAAGGAGGTACAAAATCTAATAGAAGAAAACAACTCCTCAAAAATTAGATGGGGCAGCTAATGACTCTATGAGGGAGCAAGAATCAGTCAAACAGAAACAAAAGAATTTTAAAAATACAAAAAAAGTAAAATACCTTATTGGTAAAACAATTGACCTGGAAAGTAGCTGGACAACCTCCTTCAGGAAATCATCAAAGAAAACTGCCCTGAGGTCCTAGGACCAAAGGATAAATTAGTTATCAAAAGAATCCATCAATTACTTCCTGAAAGAGATCCCAAATTGAAAACGCCAAGGAATATTGTAGCTAAATTCCAAAACTACAAGATCAAAGAGAAAATACTGCAAGCTGCCAGAAAGAAACAATTTAAATGTCATGGAACTACAGTCAGGATTACTCAAAACCTTGCAGTTTCTACATTAAAAGATCATAGAATGTGGAATGCACTATTCCTTAAGGCAAAGGAGCTTGGATTACAACCAAGGATCAACTACCCAAAGCAACTGAGCATAATCTTTCAAGAGAAGAGGTAGACATTCAATGAAGTAGGGGACTTCCAAAATTTCCTGATGAAAAGACCAGAGCTCAACAGAAAATTTGACCTGCAAACGCAAGACTCAATAGAGGCATAAAAACGTAAAGAGGAGGGGGCCAGGTGGAGCAGAGCATTGGAGCCTGCACTTTGGGTGGCTTGTTCCACTCGCCATGGCTGCATTAGGCAGTGGCGTCAGAGAGCACAAGGAACTGGTATTGTTCCACAGAGGTACTGGGCAGAATGATGATTCTGATATATGGGATGATACAGCATTGATAAAAGCATATGACAAAGCTGTGGCATCACTTAAGAATACTTTAAAGAATGGTGAAATTTCTGAAGCTTCAGACAAACAAAAGAGTGCTGGACTGAAAAGAAAGAAAATATTAAGAACAGAAACAAGAAAAAAAGTAACCCAGCCCTGTTGAAAGAGTAGAAAGTTGGTGATGCTTGTACAGTTTGAACTGAAGATGGTAACATATATCCAGCTACTATTGCATCAACTGATCTGAAGAGAGGGACATGTAGTTTATACTGACTATGGAATTAAGAAGAACAGATTTGTCAAATCTTCTTCCAAACAACAAAGGAGTTCATGATGAAGAACCTATAAGTGAAAATGAAAATGAAAGTCAAAGTCAGTATTCAACATATGAAAGTGAAAAATCCTCCAGTTCACCTGGAAGCAAACAGAATCATGTCAAATCCAAAGCTGCTCATTGCAGTTCTTATTTCCCTCCTCCACTACCACTTCCTCTCCCAGTGCCAGAGCTAGGCAAGCCTGGATTGAAATTCAGTGGCCCACCACCCTTCCTCACCATTTCCTTCAGGACCACCATTGATTCCCCGACCACCTCCCAAGTCTCCCAATTATCCTGAAGATTCTGATGCTTTGGGAAGTACATTAATAGCCTGGTACATGAGCAGCTATCATACTGGTTACTACCTGGGCTTAAAACAACATCAAAACAAAGAAAGGCACCAGCACTTCAGATAAGGAGTACAAATCTCTCCCAAGGAGAGTGGTATTTTATCCTGTCCTCGTTGCAATGAACAAAGCTGGTTTTTTTCCCCCTCTAAGAAGACTTGACTGGAGAGTGCAATCCATTGTATAATTGTTCAATATGTTCTAATGTAGACAGTTTTTTAATTTCTTAATCAGCAAAATATATTTAGAAAAAGGGATGTTTGGATAGTTGAATAAAACAGCAAGAATGTGAAAGTCCTAAATGTTGAAGACTCTTAGTCAACTTTATTATTGATGTCAATAAAGTTTTGCTTTTCAAAAAAAGAGAGGTAAACAGGAAAGAAAACAACAACAACATTTTATTAATAAGGGCAAACTATTTACATCCCTACAAGGGAAGATGACACTTGTGACTCTTAAGAATTGTAATGGCGTTGTGACATTTAAAAGGGGGCATACTTAGACAAGAAGGGGTGGATTTAATTTGACTGTGATGGGATGTTAAATCAAATTAAGTGGTGAAAAAGGTTTGTACTGGGAGAAGAAGAAAGGAAGAGGCAGACAAGGACAAATTATATCACATGAAAAGGCATAAAACCAAATACAGTAGAAGGAAAGAAGGGAGGGAGATGAGCATTGTTTGAACCTTACTGTCATCAGATTTGGTTCAAAGATGGAATAACATAATCAGCTAGGTATAGAAATCTAACTTACCCCATAGGAAATAGAAAGGGTAAAAGAAAAGAGAAGGGAGGGGGATAATAGAAGGGAGAGCAGACTAAGAGAGGCAGTGGTCACTCAGAGTAGCAAGGAGGGAAAGGGAAAAAGGAGAGAAAAAAGCATAAATGCTGGAGAGAGGAAGAGGGATGGGATGGAAAGACACAGATAGTAACTATAACTGTGAATGTGAATGGAATAAACCCTCCCATAAAATGGAAGCAGATAGCAGAATGGATTAAAAACCATAATCCTACAATAAATTGTTTACAAGAAACACATTTGAAGCAGAAGGATAGACACAGAGTAAAGGTAAAAGGCTAGAGGAGAATATATTATGCTTCAGCTGAAGTAAAAAAACAAAAAGCAAGGGTAGCAATCCTGATCTCAGACAAAGCAAAAGCAAAAATAGATCTAATTAAAAGAGATAAGGAAGGAAACTATATCCTGGTAAAAGATACCATAGATAATGAAGTAATGTCATTACTAAATATATATGCACCAAGTGGTATAGCAGCCAAATTCTTAAAGGAGAAATTAAGGGAGTTACAGGAAGAAATAGACAGCAAAACTATACTAGTGGGGGACTTCAACCTCCCCCTCTCATAACTAGATAAATCTAACCACAAAATAAACAAGAAAGAAGTTAAGGAAATGAATAGAATCTTAGAAAAATTAAATATGGTTGACCTCTGGAGAAAACCAAATGGAGACAGAAAGGAGTATACTTTTTTCTTGGCAAAACATGGCACCTACAAAAAATTGACCATATACTAGGACCTAAAAACCTCACAATCCAATGCAGAAAGGCAGAAATATTAAATGCATCCTTTTCAGATCATGATGCAATAAAAATTACATGTAATAAAAGGCTATGGAAAGATAGAGTAAAAATTAATTGAAAACTAAATAATCTAATCCTAAAGAATGAGTGGGTCAAACAACAAATCAGAGAAACAATCAATAACTTCATCCAAGAGAATGACAATAATGAGAGAACATTCCAAAAATACATGGGATGCAGAGAAAGTGGTCTTTTGGGGAAGTTTTATATCTCTAAATGCTTATATGAATAAAAGAGAGAAAGAAGAAATCAGTGAATTGTGCATGTAACTATAAAAGCTAGAAGAAGAACAAACTGAAAATCCCCAATTAAATACCAAATTAGAAATTCTGAAAACTGAAGGAGAGATTAATAAAATTGAAATTGAGAAAACTATTGGACTAATATATAAAACTAATTGCTGGTTTTACAAAAAAAAACCCATTAAAATAAATAAACCTTTGGTTAATTTGATTGAAAAAAAGAAAGAAAAAAACCAAATTACCAGCATCAAAAATGAAAAGGGTGAATTCACCACCAATGAAGAGGAAATAAAAACAATAATTAGGAGCTATTTTGCCCAACTGTATGCCAATAAATTTGACAATCTTAGTGAAATGGATGAATATTTACAAAAATATAAATTGCCAAGATTAAAAGAGGAAATAAAAATACTTAACCCCATTTTTGAAAAAGAAATTGAACAAGCCATCAGTGAACTCTCTAAGAAAAAATCTTCAGGGTCGGATAGATTTACAAGTCAATTCTATCAGACATTTAAAAAACAACTAATTCCAACACAACATAAACTATTTGGGAAAATAGGTGAAGAAGGAGTCCTACTAGATTCTTTTTATGGTACAAATATGGTGCTGATACCCAAGCCAGGAAGAGCCAAAACAGAGAAAGAAAATTATAGACCAATTTCCCTAATGAATATAGAGGCAAAAATTTTAAATAAAATATTAGCAAAGAGATTACAACAAGTTATCTCAAGGTTAATACACTATGACCAGGTAGGATTTATACCAGGAATGCAGGGCTGGTTCAATATTAGGAAAACTATCAGTATGGTTGACCATATAAACAACAAAACTAACAGAAATCATATGATTATCTCAATGGATGCAGAAAAAAACACTTGACAAGATGCAATACCCATTCCTATTAAAAACACTAGAGAGCATAAGAATAAATGAAGTCTTTCTTAAAATGATAGGTAGCACCTATCAAAAACTATCACCAAGCATTATATGCAATGGGGATTAGCTAGAAGCATTTCCAATAATATCGGGGGTGAAACAAGGATGTCCATTATCACCACTATTATTCAATATTGTGCTAGAAATGTTAGCTGTAGCAATTAGAGAAGAAAAAAATTGAAGGAATTAGAATAGGCAAAGAAGAAACAAAGCTATCACTCTCTGCAGATGATATGATGGCATATTTAGAGAATCCTAGAGAATCAAGTAAAAAAATTACTTGAAATAATAAACAAATTTAGCAAAGTAGTAAGATATAAAATAAACCCACACAAATCATAGGCATTTCTATATATTAGTAAGAGAGGCCAGCAGCAAGAGGTAGAAAGAGAAATTCTGCTTAAAATTACTGTAGACACTGTAAAATATTTGGGACTACAAAATATTGGGATACCTGCCAAAACAAAACCAGAAACTATGTAAACAATTACAAAACATTTTTCACACAAATAAAGTCAGATATAAATAATTGGAAAAAACATCACTTGCTCATGGGTAGGCTGAGCTAATATGATAAAAATGATAATTCTACCTAAATTAATTTACTTATTCAGTGCCATACCAATCAAACTACTTCCCTACCCACATTGGCCATTGCAACAAATACTGATGGCTTGTATCTGTGCCTCTAGCACACCATGCTAGGCACAATAGATGATTTAAAAAAATGTTTTCAATTCAAATCAATGAGGTTTCCTCATTGTTGCACTCCCCCATTCCTGACACCAACAAAGATAATCAAGGTGTGCTGAAGCCAGGTCTGTACTAGCTTGGGAGAGCCAACTGTTAAATGTGAGCATTTATATCTCAGAATTCCCCAAATACAGTAAGTTGGAGCATGATTTATTGCTCTGCAAGTTTTAATAGACTTAGAAAAGTAATGGAGGAAACGTTACTAATGTAGATTAGATTTAAGAGCATTCTTGGGGGCAGCTAGGTGGTGCAGTGGATAGAGCAGCGGCCCTGAATTCAGGAGGACCAAAGTTCAAATCCGGCCTCAGACACATAACACTTAACTAGCTGTGTGACCCTGGGCAAGTCACTTAACCCCACTGCCTAGCCAAAAAATTAAAAAACAAAAAAAAGACTGTGTCCTGCATGTGTTTTTTTTCCAGTCAATTGTTAACCATTTACCAGTACATGCATAAGCTTCTCATCTGTCATTCTATCATGTACCCTACTCCTTCTCAGATGGATTTCACACATTCAAGTCATCAATGTTTTTTTTTGAGGGCGTACAGTTTGCTAAAATTGTTAAAAAGTTAAAAATTGTTAAAATTATTAAAAAAAGTTAAAAATATGATGTATTTCAACTACTCAATGTTGATGAAGCCACATTGATTCATGATAAAGACATGATCCTGGAGAGATGGGCTGAATACTTCTATAGTGCTCTCAACACACTATTATCAATCAATGCTGAATCCACTGACTATTTACCTTAGTTTGAAATTAAGCCCTCTCTAACCAAATTTCTAACTGAAGATGAGGTTTTGAATGTCATTAGGCTCCTCTCCTGTGGCCAAACACCTGGTACTGATTCTATTCCAGCTGGAATTTACAAGGTAGTGGTGATGGGGGTGTGAGGGGGAGGAGTCCATTGCTCATACAAAAACGGGTTAAAATTTCTGGGTTATATGGCAGGTTATCTTCCAGGAGTTCAAGGATGCCTCAATTGTCCATCTCTATAAAGGCAAAGGAAATAGATTACCCTGTGACAATCATGGGGGAAAGGTGGGGGGGATGTGGAGGGGGAGTTTATCTCTCTCTTACTCATTGCTGACAAAATTCTTGCCACAGTCCTCTTTAATAGGCTGATCCTTCGTTGAGAAGATGGTTATTTGCCTGAGAGCCAGTGTAGCTTCAGAAAAGGCTGACAAATTGCTGATATAGTATTTGCTGCCCAGCAACTCCAGGAAAATGCCAGGAGCAGAACAGGTTTGTATAGAATGTTCATTGATCTGACCAAGGCTTTTGATACCATCAATTGTGAGGAATTTTGGAAATTATGTCAAAATATGGTTGTCCAGAGAAGTTCATCAGAATTGTATGTCAATTTCATGATAGCATGCTTGCCCAGTTTCTGGATAATGGACAATGCTCTTGTGCTTTCCTGGTCACCAATGGATCATGTGTGCTTGCTCCTATGCAAAGCTGTCAATGAGCTGTCAATGTCAATCACTTTCAATGAGGACTAACACAGCATCAAGGTCAGCTACCACACTGGTGTTAAATTATTTAATTTGAAAAGGCTATAAGCCAAGACTAAAGTGGAAGGAGAGTTGGTGCATGATTTGAAGCTGAGATGCAACAAACTATGAATTGATTCTCTGTTGCTTGTGCTAGTTTTGGCCTAAATTAATGCCAAGAAAACACAGGTACTCCACCAGCCATCACCACACCATCTATACATGGAACCATTGGTTATAGTGAATGGAGAAGTTTTGAACACTGTGGATAAATTCACTTATCTTGGCAGCATACTTTCCAGGGATGTACACATTGACAATGAAGTTGATCCACACATTGCCAAAGGTAGTTCAGTGTTTAGGAGGCTCTAAAAGAAAGTGTGGGAGAGAAGAAGTTTTAAATTGATTACCAAACTGAAGGTCTACAGAGCTGTTGTGCTGACCTCATTATTATATGCCTGTGAAACCTGCACAGTACACCAGCACAGTGCCAGAAAATTGAATTGATTCCATTTAAATTGTCTTAAAAAGACTCTGGGGGCAGCTAGTTGGTGCAGTTGATAGAGCACTGGCCCTGCAGTCAGGAGGACTTGTATTCAAATCTGGCCTCAGACACATAACACTCACTACCTGTGTGACTCAGGGCAAGTCACTTAACCCCAACTGTCATATCAAAAAAAAAAAAAGATTCTGAAGACCACCTGCAAGATAAGGTACTAGACACTGAGGTCCTTTCTTGAGCTGAACTGCCAAGCATTCAAACTCTATTGCATAGAACCCAACTCTAATGGCCTAGCCATAACATTCAAATGCCAAAAACATGTTTGCTTTAAAGACTATTTTATGAAGAACTCACACAAGGCAAGTGCTCTCATGGAAGTTAGAAGAAGTGATACAAGAACATACTCAAGATGTCTCCGAATAAATCTGGAATTTATTGTGAGACATGGAAGACACAGGCACAGGACTGCCCAGCATGGTGTGTCCTAAAGGAAGATGCTGTGTTCCTTGCTGCAGAATTGAAGTAGCTCAAAAGAAATGCAAGATGCACAAATTTAGAGAATCTACCCCAAATGTCCGCAGGGACTATTTGTGCCTGACCTGTGGTAAAGCATTGCAAGCTCATGTTGGTCTGATTAGCCACAGGTGGACACACTATAACTTGACTCTAACATAGTGATGTCATTTTGTCCCTAAGCACTCAATGCTGGAATGTTATAAGGTCCTCAACTTTGCTAGCTACCAAAATGTTCAGTATGGGCTATAAGAAAACCATGGGGGTGGGGGGGAGCCAAAATGGCAGAGTAAAAGCAGTGACTTGCTTGAGCTGTCCCCCAAACCCCTCCAAATAGCTGTAAGAAATGACTCTAAACAAATTCTAGAGGAACAGAACCCACAAAAAGACAGAGTGAAACAAATCTCCAGCCCAACACAACCTAGATGGTTGATGGGAAATGTCTGTTGTACAGTTCAGCATGGGCTATGCAGGCAAAGACGGTGCCAGAGCAAACCTGGAACAGGCCTTGGGAGACTGAATGAGGGGCAGCTGTGGTGGTTTCCAGACTTTTCAACCCACAAAGTCAAAGACAACTTAGAAGGTCAGTGTGAAAGGTCTGTCAGACCTGGGTGAGAGAGGAGCGCAGTCCGGCCCTGGCCCTAGTGCAGCCCAAGGTGGCAGGTAAAGCAGCAGCAGTTGCTTCCAGAGCTCTTGGCCCACAGATGGTGGAGGAATCAAGTGCTGATCAGATGGGGCACTACAGGGATCTCTTTGCTGCCACTGAGGCAGGATTCTCTTGCTTTGCCTGTTCTTGGATCTGGGTTGCAGTTCTGGGTGGCAATCCTGGGGCAAAGAGGAGTGTTGGTGTGGTGGAGCTTTGTGGCAGTGAAGAGAAAATCCTCCTCACAGTTCCAAGGCAGAAAAGAGTGCTTGTGGTCAGTCAGAGTACAGCACAGGCCAGGAAAGGAGTTAACACCTCTCCTTTGATCATACCACCTTGGAAGAACTGAAAATTGACAGGTCCCTAGAAGTATTTCTGAAAATAGCTGCGCAAAACCCCAAAGCTTGGGACAGTATATATACATAGACAGAGGGCACAGAGTGAGTTGAATATGAAGGGAAGCTACCTAAAAAATAAAATTAAGGGGTGAGAGAGGATTATACTGAGAGAAAGAAAAAGGTAGAGGTAGAGTGGGGTAAGTTATCTCACATAAAAGAGGAAAGAAAAAGCCTTTATGGTGGAGAGGAAGAGGGGGAAGGTGAGATGAAATAAGTGAATCTTACTCTCATCAGATTTGGCTTAAGGAGGGAATAACACACACTCAGTTGGGTATGGAAATCTATCTTACCCTATAGGAAAATAGAGCAGAAGGGGATGGGGGGGGATGATGGAAGGGAGGGCAGATTGGGCAAATGCTTTTGAGGAGGGATAGTGTCAAAGGAGAATAAATGGGGGATGGGGTGGGAAAGGATGGAAGGAAATATGGTCTTTCACAAAATGACTATTATGGAAGTGTTTTGCACGACTATACATGTATAACCTATATCTAATTGCTTGCCCTGTCAATAAGGGTAGATGGGGAGGGAGGAAGGGAGAGAATTTGGAACTCAACAGTTTTAAAAATGAATGTTAAATTGTTTTTACATGCAACTAGGAAATAAGATATGCAAACAACAGGGTATAGAAATTTATCCTGCTCTATAGGAAAATACAAGGGGAAGGAAATAAGAGAAGGGGGGTGATAGAAGGGAAGGCAGCATAGGGGAAGGGGTATGCAGAATACCTGCCTCTTGGGGTTGGGGGAGGTGAGAGATGGTGAGAAAAATTGGAACTCAAAATCTTGAAAACTAAAAATAAATTAATTAAAAAAAGAAAAGCATGGGATTAAGGGTAGATTTTTGAAAGCAGAGATTGAGCAAGAGAGAACAACTTAGGCTGCTTCTGTGTGAATGGAGAAGAGATAAATATTGTCTGGTCTCTAGCCTGGGGCTGTGGATTGGTGGCTGAGGTAGGATTTGACCCATTTTATTTCCTTCTTCCAGCTCTGAGGAGGATAAAATACATGGCAAGATTTTCCCATCCCCAAAAGCTATTAAGATTGAAAATAAGATTGATCGTTGTGGCATTAGCTGGGATAGTTATATTGTTCCTAACCTAGACTAGAGCATAAAGGAGGGGAGCAGGAATCTGGAACAACACAAAGCATGACACAGAGAACAAACATGTGCGGGAAATATTTAATTATCATTCTACATAGTTGACATTAAATTAGTAATTTGAATAAAAGTAGAAGAACCTTTTCTCATTTCTCTATCACATTAACATCTCAGGTACAAACACGCAGCTACTTCCTATGGGTTCAGTATAGCTGTTTCCTCACCACAACTCTCTGAAGTATGCAGTATGGGGATATCATCTCCATTTTCAAGTCAAAGAGTTTTGTCATCTCAAATGTATTTATTATGGTTAATGTAGTGCAGGAGATAGAGATTAATGTCTTTGCCTTCACAGAAATATAGAAGCAGAATATCAGGGCCCGATATTTAGCCTTTATTATATAATCTACACAATATTGGCTTTAGGGATTAGATTCAGAACTTTCAGCTCCAAAAGCTGCCTCAGGTAGTTGATGTAGTTCTAATGGGCAACTTGAAATGCTGATCTGGAGTGAATTAATAATATTAGCTAATAGTTTCTGATATTTATATTTTAATTTAAGGCTTACAAAGAGCTTTACAGGTTATCTCTCTTTATCTTCACAACATCTCCGTGAAGTAGGTGCTATTATCCCCATTTTACACATGAAGAGACTGAATCTGACAGAAATTAAATGACTTGCCCAGAATCACATAGCTTGTGAGGAGAGTCTGTAAGGATTTGAACTCAAGCTTTCCTGAATCCAAATCCAAGACCCTATCCACAGGGCCACCTAGTGGCCTAACTACTAGCACTGCAATAGGACCAAATAAAGTCAGATCCTTGAAAACCGGAAGCATTAATATTCAGCAATCATAGACATCAATATGATTTCTCCAAGAAGATGAATTCTCAAACATTGCCAGTAATCAAGTCATTTCTACTCTGAAAAGAAATTTCAACTGCTAATGGTAAGAATTTGGGGAGGTGACCTTTGTAGAAAATCAGGAATGGTTTCCAAGTTGGACTAAGGCATCCTTTAAATCAAATATAATAATCCAAGGTCTCATTTAGTGAAGTAAGTATTGCGGACAAACGCAAAATTCAATCAGTTCCCATAAATACTAAAAACTAATTATCAATCTCTACCACCTTCCAAATGTTTTCCAGGCTTTAAGGATTTAGAGCAGCCATTAACCTTTCTTGCGTGTTATAAATTCCTTTAACCATCTGGTGATACCCGAAGACCTCTTCACAGACTCATGTAAGTAGATTCAATTTTAAAAATTACACTAAATATTTTGAAATTAAAATGCTATTTTTTTTCAAGTTCATAGATCTAATATTTATACACAGAACTTTTTTGGGGGGGGAGGGGAAGATGGATCTATATATGCAAGATTAAACAATTCTTGCTCTAAGTTTTTCATTCTATAACTGACAAAATATGAATGGGATAAACATGTGTATTTGACAAGATGCAAAGATTATGAGATAAAACATTTTCAGAACCACCCAAAAATACTCCAGCCTGTGTTCACCGGCATTTGCATATATTGCATTTCTGATTGAGGCGAAGAGGATCGCAAGATGATTTAGCAGCCAAAAATGGCAGTCCAGAAATTGGTGCTTATTCTTATATATTCTCTTTCTTCAAGAATTCTATCCTGAGGTGAAGTCCTCAGTAAGAACGCTCTCATTCTAATGGAGTCAGCTTGAAGATTGCCAGTAGTATAAACAGCATATGTCTTTCCTGCAGAGTCAGGTACAAAAGTGATCGTGCTTGTTTTTTCTTCAGAAAAATTGTAGGATTTACAGGTCTGTGACAATCCAGATGCTATGGGGAAAAAAAATATATTAGTCCAAAACAATAGAATTACAATGTCTTGAATGTCGAAGAAGTTTTATATACGCTGTGTACTGATTTCTCCCTGGTCTACAGAAAATTTGGGGTGGCCATGAAAAGAATAGTGTGTATATATTATGCTATAGTTATGAAAGGAGACAGCACACTTTTCTAGCTGAGAACCAGACTTTTCTTTCAAGTATTTCCTTTTTCCTCTAATAGATCTCCACATCCTATATCTGCTCACTGGTAAATGACTCCTTGACTTTTTTTTTTATATATAATTTTTAGACAATTGGGGTTAAGTAATTTGCCCAGGATCACACAGCTAGTGAGTGTCAAGTGATTGGTCTGAGGCTGGATTTAAATTCAGGTCCTCCTGACTTCAGGGTTGGTGATCTATTCACTACACCACTTAGTTGCCCCCAGTTCTTGACTTTTTAGCCAAAAATTACGTTCCTGGTCTTTGAGATACTTTGCCCAGATTTCTACAACTATCCCACTCTGAGCAAAAAATGAAAAGTCTCCTTTTTGTTAAATATAAGTCATCATAGGGCTAAGTAATATAATTAATTAAGGGAACAGTATAGTTAAGAAATGGGGCAGCAGTCAAGTTTTCCAGCTATCTCAAAGTAATTGGACAGATAAGGTCCCCAGACTTTACTTTCCCTAATTCCTTCAACGCATCAGTTAATCCCACAGAGAAGAAAGTTTGCAAGAAAATTGTGTCCCCTTTTATCTATTTGTTGACTGGAGCAATGAGTCCTTAAGGTACAAGTACACCCTAAACACCTGAAGGCTTATTATCATACACCTTTCTGGGAATTTCCTCAGTTCCTAGGGCTTCAATGTCTGATTGTCAAAAAAAGCCTTATCTCTTTCCTTTTCACACCAAATGTACAACAGTAGCCCCAATAGGAGAGGTACCATTTGTACAACTGTGCCAGTCTGAGGCTTCCTGATTTCGATTTCACTTCCAAAAGATATAATAAGATAATAGATTTGGAAAAGATCTTATAGAATTTAGTAAACCTCCTTCTACCCAACTTTCCATTACTCCCAGGCATTAATGAGGGAATTTAGCAATAAATGGAAATGAATTTTTAAAAGGTACACAAGAGACAGCTAGATGGCGCAGTGGATAGAGCACTGGCCCTAAATTCAGGAAGACCTGAGTTCAAATCTGGCCTTAGACACTTGACGCTTACTAGCTGTGTGATCCTGGGCAAGTAACTTCACCCCCCCCCATCCTCCTGCCCTTGCCTCACAAAAAAAAAAAAGGTACACAGAAAGTGCGAGGAGCAGTATAATTGTTTACACTCCCAACCCGGGGAGTTCTTTCCTCTGACACTATTCTACCTTCAGATGCCTGGGCCTTCTGTATCTTGCGTATTTTAGGAAGGAAACATGGTAGTTTGGTAAAATCTTCATCTGCCTGGGCCACTAAGAAATCCCTCCTCAGACTCGTTTCCAGTTTTCTTCTTCATAAATGAATGAAAAAGCCCTTATTAAACATTTACTCTACGGGGCAGCTAGGTGGCACAGTGGATAGACCACTGGCTCTGGAGTCAGGAGGACTTGAGTTCAAATCTGGACTCAGACACATAACAACACTCACTAGTTGTGTAACTCTGGGCAAGTCACTTAACCCCAAATGCCTCACACACACACAAAAAAAACCATTTACTCTATGCCAGGCACCATACGCGGCTATCCTATGACCCCAACTCACCACAGAAACAGATCTCTGTTCCTACAGGTCTTCCTTCTGCCTCTGAGCAAAAAAGCACCCCAGTGAAACTCCACAGCTGCCCAATTAGAGGCCTGACTAATCTAACACAGACAGAGCTCTCAGTGAATCTCTGAGCTTACTTCCTCCCCTCACTTGGTTTCTGTTCATACATTGGGTATTAGGTTTCAACACTCTACCTTGACTAGGAATACTACTCCAGTTTCTGGAATAGTCCAATAAAATGGCCCTATCTATACTTGCAGGCTTTCACAATATAAGGACACAAAGGTGTCAGAGTCTTCAGAGCAGAGATAGTCAAGACCACACTTGTGACAGGTAGCTTGTTGGCCAAGCAGAGATTCATAGCCAAAAGACTGATACTTACATGAAAGAGTTTTAGAAATTCAGTTGCCACATTGAGATGCAAAATATCCATATGAGGAACGAAAGGTTTCAAATCTGTATCTATGTAAGTCCTACAAAAAAAAAGACATCAGTTATTATGACACTAAAAGCCATACTTCCTGCCTCTGTTGTGATCAAACACACAAACTCTTTCTTCTCCAATTCCATGCCCCATGCCCCAAATTTCTGCAATTATCTATTATCTTGTTACTTACCTTTCAAATGTATTGCTCACGTCCTATGGGGGAAAAAAAGAATAAGGTCAGTGAAGTTCATAAATCGATTTGACTAAGGCTGCCCGCGACACCTAAGCTCATAGAATCCTTCTCCCCCTCTTTCCCCTTTTCTTGCCCTAGGAACTTCCATTGCTCTTTTCTTATTTTCTTTTTTCTCCACCTCTACTCCTTCTCTTTCCCTCTCTCTTTCTTACTAAGTCACAACGTGGGAAAACTAGATTTTGGACACAACTTTCTAAGATTTGAGGAGCAGTCCCAGCAAAAAGGGGGATCAAGCAAGAGTTCTCCAGGTTTCCACGTATTTGTCTCATTGTGTGATAAGAACCATTCAGGTATTCTCTATCACAATGAAAAACAGAGAAGAATTATTGATAATTATTAAAAAATCTCATAAGAATGAATGGGGTTCTGCTACAGTCAGCTCCATGGGAATCTGAATGCTTCCAGTATTTGAGCTCTTAGCACAGTACATAGAATATAGTAGACATTTAATAAACATTTATTGATTTATTAATTTTAGTGCCTCTCACTACAGCTATTGCTGCCTGCATATGGGACTAAGGCAAACTGACAGGTCAGGATTCCTGTACTAATGAACTCATTCTACCTAGCATCAGAACACAGAGCCCTCCCCATTGCTCTAGGCCAAACCCTGCAGGCAAAGATCTCTTCACTCTGGAGTGACTCCTTTCTTCCCCAGGAGCACCAGTCACACACAGCAGAAGACAAGAGTAAATCTCAAAAGAAAATTTAGGAGGGGCAGTTAAGTGGCACAATAGATAGAGCACTGGTCCTGGTAGTCAAGAGGGCCTGAGTTCAAATCTGACCTCAGACACTTAGTAATTGTGTCACCCTGGGCAAGTCACTTAACCCCAATTGCCTCAAAAACAAAAGCCTAGGAAAGGGTGATGAAAGAAGATGTCATCAATTTCCTCTCCCCACATACAGCTGGCCCTGATGAGGATCCACTAATCTCACCTGTAAAAGTTCCACATTCGATTTCTGGCTCCTTTCCTCCAATTCCCTTATTTTGTCTGTTAGAAATCTGCTTTGTCTGGACATCATGGCCTCCCACTCCTTCCTTTGCTCCATTATGCCATGTTCCTGCATAGCTTCCATCTCCTTCAGCCTCTGATAGAGCCTGATGAACTTCTCGTTGCCTGCCCCCATCATGAGTTCCTCTACTTTTGCTGTCTCAGTCTTCTCTTTCTTCTTCAGGTATTCCCATATTACATGCATTTTTTTCTCAAAATCTTCTCTGGATATATCTTCATGGTCCTGTAAAGAAGGATGTTATTCTGATGTTATACTTAGGGAGCCTTCATGGCCTCACCTCATCCCTGCCTGCTCAATTGGACTAAGTAGCAGTCAAGAGCCCAGGATTCC
Source organism: Phascolarctos cinereus (assembly GCF_003287225.1). Classification (NCBI taxonomy): domain Eukaryota; kingdom Metazoa; phylum Chordata; class Mammalia; order Diprotodontia; family Phascolarctidae; genus Phascolarctos; species Phascolarctos cinereus. The sequence goes on from NW_027556098.1 coordinate 334,498,713, forward strand.
AGTCTTAGCCACCTGTGTGACCTTGGAGAACCTCTCTGGCTATACTTTTCTATTCTAAAATCAGCAGTGATATATACAGATGTGAGTAGGCTTTTCCAGCTCTAACTTTTGGGGTTCTTAAGACAATCAAACAACCTACTCCAACCTTCCTTTAGCCTCTACCTTTCTTATGCTGAAAGAACTGTCTTCTGCCCAGTCTAATTAAAGGTTTTCCACTTACCACTGCAGTCCTTAAGAGAGTCTCACCTCATTTTTTTCCAAATTTGGTTTCTCTATTTCTAAAGAAACCCCTAAAACTTCCAAATGAAGGTTTTCCACCATTTATTCTATTCTCTTATTTGATTATTCTTCTGCTTCCCAAATAATTTAGCTATCTTAAAATCCATGAAATCAAGTGAATTTAAACTTGATTGTGATTTTTAAATTTTTAAATATATTGGCTTTGTGCATAGTTTCTACTTAGAACTTGTCCAGCCACCCCTGTCATCAATGTCCTGTTGTGATTCCCTATTTCTATTAAGTACAATTAACACCTCTTTGACAAGAATTTGAAGCCCTTTACAACCTGAGGCTAGCTTACATTTATAGAAGCTTCTCTAATATTCAGGCTATCTCTGTAATTATCCAATTTCTCTACCTCTCTACCACTGGTCATGTTCTTCCCTAATAACTGTACTGATAACCACTCTTTATAAAGCCTCCCACCAGTGGGCAACTCAGTCTTCCTGAGTTTTACAAACCTCAGTGACATTTTATTTGCAGGACTCATCCTATTAGCTTGTGGTTAGTGTCACATCATTGAATTAGAAGTCAAGTATCAAGATCAAGCACTGTGTCTTCTGAAAATTTACTGTTATTTCCTCTAAAATTTGGCACAGGGCTCTCATTCACAGCACAGGTTGTTGAATTGACTGCATTCTTCAGGTCATATGGAAGAAAACGTGATCTCAAATTCCTTTGTCTTACTCAACAAGCCAGCTAAGTTCTACAGAAATTCTGAGTCTTCAATGGTATTTCTGACTTCCTTATTAAAGGCATACATTTTGTATAAATACTGATATAGTCATAGTAATTCCCTGGCTAGAAATCCTAAACACTGATTCCTAACCTGCTTAAGTGAGAGAAATAATTCATTTGGACCCCTATTCTCTTCCAAACAGTTTTATATTCTACACAAATCATATGGGGGATAGATAGGTTCTTATAGTGGGCCTCAAACTTTAATATGTTATGAGTTATGAGCCTCACTTGTGCAACCATGAGAATGCTGACAAAGGTATCTCCAACCTGTTTTACTCAAATTCCATGTCCAAAACCAGCATGAGTGGGATGTCTTGATGCCATGGAAAGTCCCCCAACTTATTTTTACCCCCAGACCTCCCTCTCTTGTCCCACATGACCAAGTGACCACCTTATGACCACTTAGTGGAGATACCCCATGCTTCAACTAGTGATACCCCACCCCCCACCCCACTGATATGTCATTTTTGGCCCTCTAGAGTAAGGTCTACCAACCAATGAGATTCTGTATTCTCCCAGCTTTCCAGACTTAAACTTTATTATACTTCTTAAATTTATTGCCCTCCATGGACTCTAGGACCCAGTGACACTAGCCTCCGTGTTGTTCTACAAACAAGATACTCGTATGTCCATATATTCTATGCATTTTCATTGACTTTCCCCTTTGCCTGGAACTCTCTCCCTCCCCATTTCTGCCTGCTGGCTTCCTGTCTTCTTTCAAATTCCAGCAAAGCATCCAAAGCCTTTATGGATCCCCCTTCATGCTAGTCCTTTGCCAGTGTTATCTCCAATTTATCCTTTATATCTCTGGTTTGTACATAGTTGTTTTTAGGTTGTCTCTCCCTTTAAACTGTGGACTCTGCAGGAGGAGGGATTGGTCTTTTGACTTTCCTTGGATCCCCATAATTTAGTAAAGTGCCTGGGACATAGCAGGTGCTTAATAAATGTTCATTGACTGACATTAAGTATGATAATGGTAGAAAATAATCCAACACTTTGTTCTAGGCTCATATTTCATACCAGGTCATACAATTTAATTAGCAAAGGTCCTAATTTCTCAAAACTTATTTGCTGACTAAATCTTTTTTTTTTGGTCTAGGCAATGGGGTTAAGTGACTTGCCCAGGGTCACACAGCTAGTGAGTATTTTGTGTCTGACATCGGATTTGAACTCAGGTCCTCCTGACTCCAAGGCTGGCGTTCTATCCACTGCCTCCGATGACTAAATCTTGTATCTGGTTAAACACCCCTCCCCCACCCCTCTCACCTCAAGTGCTTTCTTCTCTGCTTTGATGGGTGGCAGGGTCTGAGCCTGAGCACCATAAATCAGAAAACTGAAGCAGCAAAACAGAGATGGAAGCCAGCTAAAAGAGCCACACATTATTGAATTTCAGGTTAGGAGACATAGGTTTGATTCCAAGTTTCTATACTCAGTAGTCACAAGAACAAGAGCAAGAGACAATGTTTATGAACCTGAGTTTCCTCACCAATTATGGTTAATAATGAGAAGCTTGTTATGAAATCCATTGGACATCCAGTGTTTCATGAACAAGACACCCCATTTGTTGTCTCTGGTCTTTTTCTCTGGCCATACCCTATACCTGGAATGCCCTCCCTTCTCTGCTTCACCCACTGACCTTCCTGACTTCCTCTAAATCCAACTAAAACTTCATCTTTTCCTGAAAACCTTCTCAACTCCTCTTAGTTTTCATGCTTTCACTCTGTTAATTAGTTCCCATTTATCATCCATATAGCTTGCTTTGTATATATTTGTTTGTAATGTGTTTCCCCCATTACATTGTAAACTTCTTGAGTCCTATCTTAGCATAGTGCCTGAAAAACAGTAGGCACTTAATATAGATGCTTCTTGATTGATTAAATATATTCAAGATATTATTTAAAGAGACATCATCAGATACTTACAGTCCACACCACAGCCCATGCCAGGGGTCTTACTTTCTCATGAAATTGAAGTTCCTGAATTTCTTTTACATGATAGACCAAGATTTCCCTATCTGTCTGGATTGTCTTCTGTAAGAGAAACACAAATAAATATTATCAGGAGGCCTAAGGCCCATAAAATGTGAAGGGCTGAGAAAATTACGGACTCTTTAGAGGCCTGTACTGTTTGAATGCCATATAGGGGAGAGTCACAGCAGGAAGAAGAGCTTCTATCTGACTCCCAATGGAGAGCTGTGTACTCTTGGGATAGTTTCAAGGGAAAGATTAAAGTAGGGACAACCAAAATGGCCGGGGGCCGGGAGGGAGGGGGGTGCCCCACTACAAATGAACACCCCAAGCTACCTGGAGGATTTCTACTGACAAGGCCTTGCATGACTCACCCTATAACCCAGAGCAGCCACTGCAATGGGCCAATGAATGTGGTGCTCATGATCCTCTGATTTGGAGCAGGTCACACACAGTAGCATCTTGTTACTCTCACAGAACAGCTTTTGGTCTTCCCGGTGCAGCTCACACACGCCTTCTCCTTCAGAATGCATGGCAACATCAGCCTGAAGAGTTCTCAGGCAGGAGAATTCCCAGCACGTAGAGCAACAGAAAGGTAGAAATGTTTTTTTCCCAAGACAAGACAAGCAAGCATGATGTCCACAGTCAATGGTGATTGTTTTTGACATCAAATTCCAGCAGACAGTACAAAGACTTTCTTCCTCGTCTTCAATTTCATTTACAAACATCCTGAGGGGAGACAATGAGAGACAGTTAGGGAGCTTCTTTTAGTTTCATTTTGTGTTTCTAGTTCAAAACAAACACATTTCATGAAATGGCATAAAAGGCAAAGTAACAACCATTTTTCCCTATAAACCTGGAGCAAATTCTTCCACAAATGTAGACATCATTAAGAGGAAGAGTAGGCACAAGTAGGGTACATATTTTAATAATAACATATATATAACAGAATATAACACAATATGTATATATAATATAATATGCATATATATTATACATATATATATATATATATATATATATATATATATATATACAATATGTATACATACACATATACATGCATTTCTAGATGGGATGGGGAAAATAAGTCTCAGATTAAGTTGCTTGTCCATAGTCAGATAGTCAGCAACCTATGGCCCACATCCAGCCCCCTGTTTTTCTATGGTCCAAGGGCTGGATTTTACTCAGCACCAAGATAAAGTCAGACTTAAGGCTAAACTCTGGTCTTCCTAATTCCAGTGCACTCTAGTCATATCAAATAGTGATCAAATAGCACACAAACCCCCTGTGAAGTAGGTACTCCTTTTATCTGCAACATAATTGGGGGAAATCAGGATGAGAGGTTTGGCAATTTGTCCAGAGCAGACATTTAGTTAAAGTCTGAAGTAGGATTCCAACTCAGATCCTCCTAATTCCAGGGCTTGCTCTCAATTCACCATAGCACAGAAAGGCCACCCGGCACCTCTCACTTCTATCAGTAGATTCAACCAGGATGGAGGCCTCTCCCATGAGTGTAAATCCTGTTGTCCCTCTTGAATGAAGGAAAACAGTTGTTGTTGAGGCATTTCAGTAGTGTGACTCCATTTGAGGTTTTCTTGGCAAGGATACTGGCGTGGTTTGCCATTTCCTTCTCCAGTCCATTTGGCAGATGAGGAACTGAAGCTAACAGGGTTTGGGCAAGTGACTTTCCCAGGGACATAGAGCTAGTAAATATCTATGGGCAGATTTGAACTCATGAAGATAAGTCTTCCTGACTTCAAGTCCAGCTCTCTATCCACTAGGTCATCCATGTAGCTACTCCAGGAAATTGTAAAACTATAAAATGTAGGTCAGTTTCCAATCTGCATTGGTATAGGTTAGAGAACTTGTTTCTTCACTTGGAGCTCCCTTCATAGATGAAATCTTAAGTCCAGACAACAAATGCTAAGTATGTTGAGATTTTTAAAAACCATGAGATACTTTTAAAAGTAGAGTAACTGACCCATCTTTAATATAGACTTCATCACCCTTACACCCTAAGAGCCCCAAATTCCTGATATAGGTTAATTGGGTGTGAAGCCCCTAGAGCTTTAAAAACTGTAAATTGAGGATTGAACTGTGAAAACTAAGAGATCCTAGCTACAGAACTTTCTCTCTGGCATTGGACACTTTTTAAGTCACTTAAATATCTTTTGGTCTCAGTTCCTCTACATGTAAAATGAAGTAGTGGAACTAGATGATCCCTAAAGTTCCCAGCCAGCTCTAAATCCCTGGTCTTCTACAAAAAAAAAAAAGAACTTTTCTCAGAAGGAAACCTACCTTTGATATTGCCTCAGGAATTCTGGTTGGAGGAGCATCTTAGCTCAGAGAAGGATATACCACCAAAATTAATGTGGCTTGGCTTTTATATGTTTCCCAGATACTTCCCCTCCCTCTTAAACACTCTCCACTGTGTGAAGCACTAGGCTAAGTCAATTATAAAAACACAAGTTACTTTTCTCAACCAGGAGAAGCTTTTATATTTTTTCAGCCTCCTAGACCTCTCAGCACCTTATTCTAATGAAGGTGTTAACTCCTCAAACAATCAATCAACTACTATATATTAAGTGATTTCTAAGGGCTAAACTTTTGTGTTAAACCTTGCAAACACAAATCAAAAGAAACACAGGAATCTGTCCCTCAAGGAGCTCACTTTCTAATGGGAGAGACAATCTGAAAATAAGCATGTACTTATAAAATGTCTAGAGGAAGGTAGTAGCATTAAGGGTGGAGCCTGAGAGGAGCTGGCAAAGGCCTTTGACAGAAGTTGGAATTTGAGCTGAAAGTTGTGTTTTTAGAAAGCAAGAAGGGAACTAACTCATTTGACCTATTAACCAACACATCTCCTTAGCACCTAATAAGAGTAAGGACCTTAGACAACACTTGGAAGCTCTGATCTTGAAAATAGCAATTTTTTAAAAGAACATTTTATTTCCCCCCATTTATATATAAAGACAATATTTAACACCCATTTTACAAAATTTTAGAGCTTTAAATCTTCTCTCTCCCTCTCTCACCTCTTCCCTCCCTAAGTTAGTAATTTGATGCAGGTTAGACATGTTCAATCATGCAAAACATATTATCATATTAGCCATGTGGTGAAAGAAGACACAGACCCTAAGGGGGGGGAGGAAGGAAAAAATACAGAAAGTGAAAAATAGTACTTTCAATCTGCATTCAGACTCCATCCATTCTTTTTCTGGAGGTGGATAGTATTTTTCATCATGAGACCTTTGCAATTGTCTTGGATCATTGTATTACTGAGAATAGCTGTCCTTCACAGTTGATGACCATACAATATTGCTGTTACCTTATGCAATGTTCTCTCGGTTCAGCTCACTTCACTTTGTATCAGTTCATATAAGTAAAAAGAAAGATTTTTATTAAAAGTTCACTCAATGCCAGCAGGCCAGGCACCAGAACCTCGGTGCTTGTGTAAACTTTAATCACAAGCTTATCTTTTTTTTATTATTACCATGGTGTTATGAAAAGAATGCTGGATCTAGGATCAGAATGCCTGGGTTCATCGTAGTTCTGACACTTTACATTGGTTAAGTGAGAATATCTCTGGGCCCTAGTTTCTGCCTATATCATCAGGGGAATGTGGCATGCAATGTGGCCTTGGCATCTATAGATAATGGGAATACTGGAGGGACAAAAAGAAGCCTACATTGATGGATTGCTGTTCCAGGATAGGTTGCCAAGGCAAACTTTAAGATCTAATTTAGGGGAGTGATATTGTCGCCTTGGAGGAATGAATTCGAGGAAGTGTGGAGTTTTAACTTAAAATAAAACTGTGACCATTTCAAATCTGAATGCTATCTTTGGGCAATTTTTCTGCCTGGATTCTTCAAAGGACAAGGAGAATCTTACCCAATAGCTAGATAGGTTAGGAACCAGATGGGTGGAGGGGGTGTGTATCAGATACCTTCAGGATCCAAACCAAAAAGAAAAAGATTGATTAGCAAGCTAAAGTAGATTTCTCACTGATAGGGGCTTCAGCTATTTAGGGCCTAGACTTGGTTTTGATGGCTTTTCAGACTTGCTTATAGTACAGAGTTAATCAGCAGCATTCTGTGGCAACCTAGGATAGTTAAGTAAAACATTTCACAGAAGGGGGAGGTAAAAGGATGGGAGAATCAGGCAAAGATAAAAATGAGAGTATCTAAAGGATTTTTTATGGGGTTTGTTACCCAAAGGAGAAAACCATCCACATTCAGGGGAAAAGAAGATGAAGGGACAAAAATACTTCAGCTGTCAAAAAAAATCCATTTGATTGTGAAGAGCAGAGATGAGACAAAGCTGTCAGTATCTTGTTTCCAAGGATGGTAAATAGTTTTTACAACTATAGATTCAACCATTTGCTATACCATGTCCTTACATCATTTGTTATATTTTCTTTCTCCTTCACTTTGAAATGGTCATTTGTCTTGAGCTCCTCTCTGAGATTCCTAAGATTCCTGAGATTCCAGCTATTTCTTAAGGCTTGTCTGTATCTATGTACTTTTTCCAGACCTTATTATCAGAATTTGCATCCAGAGATTTCCTAGTGTTCTCACTTCTTCTACCCTCTTCCCATACAGAAATTATATTTCTTAGCATCTGTATTCACTTCTGTCTTTAGGGTAGACTCTTTCATTTCTCCTCAACTTTCACCCTCCCCAAAAAAATATGCCTACTGGTTATTGTTTCAGAAGACTTCAGCAGGACTACATAAACTAGGGACTAATTGTTTTGGATGGAGACGAGACCATTCTGTGGTCATTGGCTCTGGTATCAGAACCAGTTTCAGAGAAGTGAAAACCTGAAAGATAAATTCAGATTATAGAAATTCAGAATATTAAACCTTTGATTAAGAATGAATTGCCTTCTAGACTACACATGAATTACTAATACCTTAGGAATCATATTGTAGGAGATTATGTATCATACTACTGCTCTATTCATAAACTTAAAAGAGATCTGAGCCATAAATTAGGGGTGCCCCCAGTCCCAGTGTCACCTCTACCACTAACTAGTTGTGTAGTTCTGGTTAAATCCTTTACCTTCTTTGATCCTGGAAGGAGCTTCAGAGGCCTTCTAGACTAACAAAGTGCCTTATGGAAGTCTTTGAGTCATACCATTAGTCTTATAGTGTTCAAGATCCAAGGTCTTATAAACAGAAGGCTATTTGATACAGAGACTCATGAGTCATTTTTATAGTAGAGGATGACATGCAGAAAGCAACTGATCAACAAATATTTAACAAATGCCTACTTATGTTGATACATAATATTTTGTTCAATTCAGGCAAATTCTGTCACTGGACAATTTGCAGATGGCCAAACTGAAACTACTCTAATCACTTATGGAATTTTGTGCTAAATCAGCCTTTCAAAAATAGTTTTTATTGTTATTTTTTTTCTACTTTAAAATCACCAACATCTACCCCCTTTTATTCCTTTGCTCTTTCTAGAGATCTGTCCTTTGCAACATTTAATGAAAAAAAAATTTAGGAAAAAACAAAAAACCAAGAAAAGGAAAACAATTAGCAAAACCTATCAATATATTCAAGGCTGTGCTGGTAACAACTGGCTTACCAAAAAACACAACACATTTTTTAATTTTAAAGAAACACTTTTTGCATTATTAATATGTCCTCCATCACTTCTCAAATCTAGACAAGCAACAGCAAAAAAACAAACCCTGGATTTGTTGCATTTGACAATTTCCGAGAGATAAATGACAACACTGAAAATTATGACAATCAATTCTACCCAGTAAGAGCTGGCTCCAACACTCCTTTGAATACCTTGAAAAAAAATCTGATAATAATAGTAGCTAATATTTACATAGCACTTATGTGTCAGGTGGGAAGTAGGTGCTGTTAGTATATAAATTTTACAGATGAAGAAATTGAGGCAAACAGAGGTCAAGTGATTTGCCCAGGTTCACACAGTGACTAAGTGTCTAAGTTTGTATTTGAACTCTGGTCTTCCTGACTTCAGGCCCAACATTCTTATCCACTACACCACCTAGCTGGCTCTTTATTCAATGTTCCACATTCATAGACCATCCCTACCTTGGAAAGAGTTTTCTCATAGTTCTTCTCTGGGCCAAGATTGTTCTTTATAATTTTCCAACATTCATTTTTATTTGTTTTGTGGTTATTATTCTTTACATTTACATGGAGTAATCATTGTGTATGTTGTTTTCTTAGCACTATTTGCTTCATTTTACATGAAGTCATGTAAGTCCTTTGCATGTGTAATATGGGATGTGTATGGCTTGAAGTGAATCACTAATAGATACCTTTAGGGTCCCCTCCCTCACCCTTCTCCAAGACAGACTTTAATTTGCTTGAAGGGAAAGCAGGCAGTTGGTGCCAGGGGCTAACCACTCTATTCGTCTCAGAGAGAGGAGTTACCAAGGTAGAGATATCAATCTGTTCCCTCAAATATAGTTTAGTGTAAGGGATATGATATTAAAGTCAAGCTCAGTTCTTAATCATTCTTCATGGGGAAAATTCAGTCTTGAGCATCTCCCACTCCCTCTCTAGCATTTCAGGCCATTGGATCCTACTGTCTTTTGCCTGAACTCTTTCAAATCTGTTTGCTCCAATTCTAAAGTCCATTGTAAATCTATGGCTGGATTTCTCTCATCTATCATGTACTGTAGAACTGGGGAATCATTTCCCAACAACTAGTCCTTCTTTCTTAGTAAGAATCCAGTTGAGAGCAGAATTGATTCTTGTTGGTTGAATACGTTATAGGTTATTTAAGTATAAAATGTATTAACAAAATTTATTCAAAAAGTTATACTATGCCTTTCTACTTACCCCATCTTACTTGCCAAGATACTTTTTCTCATTCTGTTCTTTGTGAATCAGATCTATCCGTCTATGACCATTTTACAGTTGCCGGCTTCACCCTAACCAATCTGAGTATGGGGATTAAAATTGCCCAACCCACAATAAAAGAGACTGAGGCAAAGCTTTGAGCCTATGGAACTTTATTAAAGGGTCCAGCGTCTTCTCTAATGAAGTGGACCCCAGATCTTCCTCATGATCTGAGATGCTTCCATTTTCCAGGACCTTGTTTTTATAGGGTTTGATACCCAAATATGAAAAAGAGGCATGATGAAATTCAGAATCTCATTGGTTGATAGACCTTGCTCTAGAGTACCAAAAATGACAAATTAGCAGAGTGGGGAAGTCACAGGTTGGGTGAAGTATGAGGCATCTCCACTGACAAAGTGGTCATAAGATGGTCACCTGCTCATTGGACAAAAGAGAATGGTCCAGACGTGAAAAAAGAAAAAAAAGTTAGGGGACTTTCCAAAGCATCAAGGCATCCCACCTATGCTGGGTTTGGTCATGGAATTTGAGTAATGGATGGAGATATCTTTGGCAGCATTCTCGTGGTTGCACAAATGAGACTCATAACTTGGCAAACAAGTAGTGAACATTACATTAACATTTGAGGCCCACTATAAGAACTTATCTATCCCTATGATTTATGTAGAATATTAAGCTGGTTAATGATTGAAATAGAATAGAGGTCCAAATGAATTGTTTCTCCCATGAGTTAATTCCTATAAAGTTAATTACCATTCTAAGCATTTGAACCTACAATTTCTTGTTGACTAAACTTTAGGCATTTTATTTATGTATAACCAACAGATTGTTTGGTCTTTCTTTCTTGGATTGTTCAACTTAAATATAAAGTTATTTTTTTATATTTTGTTTGCTTCTAATACTGTCTTTTTTCAAGTTATTTTTTCCTTTTCTCTCCCTACATCCACATATCACAAAGCACTTATCTCATATATATATAAATCTTTCATGCATTTTGATTATTTTGTGCAGCACTGAAGTGTCTCTATCATATAATACTGAATGGCATGTTCCAATATAAAGTACCATATCTGATGAAAATTTTAGACTGTATTATTCAGCACTGATTAATGTGCTGTCATAGTGAATTGGATTTAAGTGAGGGAGGGAGGTGCAAGATCACTAGCCTCACTTTCTCCTCTGGAGCCATCTGAGTCCAGTAACAAGATATAGGTCAGGATGACTGGAAATGGCCCATCTGTTCATAGTAAATACTTAACATTTAGTGAAATTACTATCAGAACCATCCAAAAGCAAACATGTACTCACATTCCTCTCAGCAATTGAAAATATGAACTTGACTCACAGTGAGAAGGCCAAGTCAGTGAGTGTATGGGGTTTCAATTTAAAGGAATCTGGTTATCATGAAGACAAGACAGGGGAAGAGTTGCAATGAATTTCATTTCCCAGATGTGAATGCGATCTTTTTCTCTTATGCCCAGAAAGGAGAGAGAATTGCTTTTTTTTCCTTTTTCATTAGTTTATTTTAATTTATCAACAATCACTTCCATAAGCTTTTGAGTTTTAAATTTTTCTCCCCCTCCCTCCCTAAGATGATATGCAATCTGATATAGGCTCTATATATACATTCCAATTAAACATATTTTCACATTATTCACGTTGTAAGGAAGAATTAGAACCAATAGGAGGAACCACAAGAAAGAGAAAACAAAACAGAAGAAAAAAAAGAACAAATACTATGCTTCGATCTGCATTTAAACTCCATAATTCTTTCTTTGGATGTGGATAGCATTTTCCATCATGAGACCTTTGGAGATGTCTTAGATCCTTGCATTGCTGAGAAGGGCTAAGTCTATCAAAGTTAGTCATCACACAACATGGCTATTACTGTGATAAATTGAAAACAAGAAGATTGAGTTTATCAATAAAACCAGACAGAAGCTATTGTTTTAAAAACACTAATAAAATAAACCATTGGGATATTCCAAAGAGGGAAACCAACTTAACAAAATCAAAAAACCTGTGTAACCTTTGTTGTTCAGTCATGTCAGACTCTTCATAACCCCATTTGGGGTTTTTTGGGGAATGATTTGCCATTTCCTTCTCTAGCTCATTTTATAGATGAAGAAACTGAGGCAGAGCTAAGTAACTTACCCAGAGTCACACAACTAGTAAGTGTCTGAGGAAAGATTTGAACTCATAAATGACTCTTCCTGACTCCAGGCTTGACATTCTATCTACTGTACCACCTATTTGTGGTACAATGTAACCTTAAATGTCTCAATTCTCCTCATGGCAACAGTTTCTTTGATGTGTAAAATCAAGACTGGACATACTCTCATGATTGTTTCTAGTTATAAATCTTATTGCACTTTGGTATTTTAGATGTAAATGGATGGGGTTGAAGTGTAAAACCAAGGGATAGGTGAAAATGTCATTATCAAGAGATAATGTAGGGGCAGCTAAGTGGCACAGTGCATAGAGCACCGGCCCTGGATTCAGGAGGACCTGAGTTCAAATTCAGCCTCAGACACATAACATTCACTAGCTGTGTAACCCTGGGTGAGTCACTTAACCCCATTGCCTAAACCCCCCAAAAAAGAGAAACAGAGAAAGACAGAGAGAGAGAGAGAGAGAGAGAGAGAGAGAGAGAGAGAGAGAGAAGATGTTAAAGGCTTCATTGAGGTGGCAGATGAGTTACTTTTATAAACAGGTAAAAAACTCAACAAGTGAAAGATGGAGGTCCCAAACTGAATGCACTGAAAAGAAATGCACCCTATTAAAGGTGCAAAGCACATAGATGGAAATTTAACAAAAGTGTAATATGGGACAGGTCCAGCATTATCCAGAAACTTTTCTATTCTATTCTGCATACGCTGACATTTTTTTTGTTACAGATTGCCATTCTCATGAGAGTGATGATAATAGCTTAGAAGATGACAATTGCTGGAGCAATCCATATACTTCATCTTTTTCGGGATTAAAATATATCAAGTTTTGAGAAGTAATTTTCTGAGATTCTTTAGAGTCAAAGATGGTGTAAATAGCATGCATCTCTTCTGAAGAGCCGTCAGGTATAAATATGATATATCTCTTTTCATCTTCAGAAAATTCATAGGGTTTGCAGTTTTTCACCTGTGGGGATTCTATAAAGAGAAAAGTTATTTTTATCCCTCCAAAAGTTGAAATTTCTACCTACATCCTAAAATGACAGGTATGCTTGCTCAGGTTCTTTCCTATCTATTCTTGGTTCACAGGAAAATGGGGATGTTCAGAATAATAACAATGTTTTAATGATGTGTTATTTATAGGAAAGGGAATAGCATTCCTAGCTCTGCTTCAAACCACTGGAAAGGTTTCCTTTAACCATACATTCCCCTCATCCCTGTGTTTCAGAGGGGTTGAACATAGATGCTTCCTCTGTCTTTGCTACCAACACTTCTTCCCTAACCTGGATTCCTCTAGATACACTAAATTAGTCAAGGAATTAAAACTCTCTCTTCATGGAATTCCATTTTTCAGTTGGACTCAACCTTGGAGGTCAACTATTTATAACCCATACCTAAAAGTAATTCCCTCTGTAACATTCTTCAAAATTTGCCTTCCAACCTCTTCTTGAAGACCTTTGTTGAGGGGGAATCCACTGCTTTTAAAGGCAGCCATTTCCCCTTTCTGTACAGAACTTCATTGTTAGAATTTTTACTGACATCAAACCTATATTTTCCTCTCTGCAACTTTTACTCATTGCTCCTCATTTTGCCCTTTGGCACCAAACAAAACAAAGATAATTGTGTCATTTTTGGCCCTTCCCCACTGCCTTCTCTTGTCTAAGGTCAACATTCCCAAGTCTTTCAACTAATCCTCATGTGGCATATACTCAAGGCCCTTTACATTTAGTCTGCCCTCCTCTGAGGATCTACGGCCTACCAATGAATTTCCTAAAATGGGGTGCCCAAAATTCAGCATAGTGCTCCAGATGATGGCACAGAAAGCACAGTGTAAAGTCCCACTTCCTTATTCCTTTAAGGTCTACCTCTCTGAATGTAGTGCAAGGTATAGTTAGGCAGTCAATAAATATTAGCTGCTTATTACATATATATATGTATGTATATTCATATATATATATACATATATAAATTATATTACACTGTGGGGTAAGTACTGGGGATATAAAAAGAGGCCCAGGCCTCAAGAAGTTCACAGTTGAATGAGGGAGATGATAAGCAAACACAATGAAAAAAGTTATATATAGGATGAAAGGCTATGATTTAACAGGAGGTGGCCCTAGAATTAAGGAGGGTTGGGAAAGACTTTCCTTAGAAGATGGGACTTTAGTTGGGACTTAAAAGGATGGAGATGAGGGAAAACATTCCAGGCAGGGGGGACAGCCAGAGAAAATGCCATGAGCCAGGAGTTGGAGAGCCTTATTAGTGGAAAAGCAAGGAGCTGAGTGTCATTGGTTCAAATAGTATGTTGCAGGAAGTAAGATTAAGAACACTGGAATGGGGGCAGCTAGGTGGGCTGTGAATAGAGGACCACCCTGAAGTCAAGAGGATCTGAGTTCAAATCTACTTGCCACTTATTAGCTGTATGACCCTGGGCAAGTCACTTAACCCCAATTGCCTTTAAAAAAAAAAAGAGGGGCAGCAAGGCAACAAAGTAGAAAGAGCTCTGGCCTTGGAGTCAAGAGGACATGAGTTCAAATCTGGCCTCAGACACTTGACACTCACTAGCTGTGTGACCCTAGGCAAGTCACTTAACCCCGATTACCTCACCAAAAAAAAAAAAAGAACTTGGAATGGTAGGAGGGATCTAGGTTATGAAGGACTTTGGCTATGACGGATTATTTTGCATTTGATCCTAGAAGTGATTGGGAGTCATTGGAGTAGGGGGAAGAGATGACATGATTTGGAACTGCATTTTAGGAAAATCACTTCTGTGACTAAATGAAAGAGGGTCTGGAGAGAACCTTTAGGCAAGTTGTCCAAACAGCAGGCTATTGCAATAGTCTAGGCATGAGGTAATGAGGGCCTGTACCACAGTGGTGGTAGTGTCAAAAGGGAGAAGGGAGATTATTGGAGAGATGTTACAGAGGTGAAATCAACAGGCTTTGCCAACAAATGGGAGATGGGGGGAGGGGAGGGCATAGAGAACTGATGGTGAGGAGTTGAGGGTGACCCCCTAGGTTGCAATCCAGAGTAACCAGGAGGCTTGTGCTACCCTTGATACTAAAAGGGAAGTTCAAATAAACGAGATCAAATAAGATCAAATAAACAAGCCTTTCTGGCTACCATATCACTGCTGACTCATTGAGCTTGGTTGTGCTCAGTCTTGTCTGACTCTTAACTTCACTTGAGGTTTTCTTGGCAAACATACTAGAGTGGTTTGCCATTTCTTTCTTCAACTCACTTTACAGATGAGGAAACTGGGGTGAACAGGGTTATGTGACTGCCCAGGGTCACACAGCTAGGAAGTGTCTGAGGCCAGATTTAAACTCAGGTCCTTCCTGACCCTAAACAGACACTCTACCCATTGTGCCACCTAGCTGCAGAAACTCACTACCTATGTGATGGCTGGGGCAAGTCACCTATGCTATTTGCTTCAATTTCCTCATGTGTAAAATGAGCTGGAGGAGGAAATGCGAAACCACTTTAGTACTTTTGCCAAGAAAACCCCAATTGGGATCACAAAGAGCTGGACATGAGTGAAACTACTGAAGAACATAGCAAGCTCACAGAATCCTTAAAACCCTCAGATTTTTTCAAAGATACCAATGTCTTAACTATACTGTCCCCCTCTCTTACCTTTGGATTCTGACTCTGACATCCAGTGTTTGAGCTTACCTTCCCAGTGCTGTCATCAGCAAAACTGAGAAGCATGCCACCTATACTTATTTAATTTATTGATAAAAATATTAAATAGCATATGTCCAAGCACTGATCTCTACCAAAAGTACATTGAAATTAAAAGACTTGTTTCATCATAGCTGTTTACTAGGGTTTCTTCCCTTCTTCATCTCCCTATAACCTCTCTTTTTTTTCTCAGTTCATGGTATCCATGTCTAAAACTCAATCTAAATCCCAACTGTTGGCTACACAACTCCCAGTCACTCCTCTTCCTTTCTCAATGAGTGAGATAACTGGCTTACAATTTTTCTCTTTCCCAACTCCATGCTAAGGGATTTCAATATATATATATATATATTCTCTCTTAAATATCCTAACCTTTCAGTTCCTCAATCTACTCACTTCTCATGAGCTATTATTCCATTCTATCTCAGCCACAAAGATGGCCATGCCCTTGATCTTGGATTAACCCACAAATGTACCATCATCTCCATGTTCAAGACTTTGAAATCCCCTTTATCTGACCATAGTCTGTTTGCTTTTCACCTCTCACTCCGACTTCTCTTACATTATCCTATTCTTCATCCTGACCCTGACCTGAAATCACTTGATCCCTCAATTCTCACCCAGATCATTTCCTCTACGTTAGCCACTCTCTTCTCCCATCTTAACGACTTGATAAACCAATTCAACTCTACATTGTCCTCTCTTAAATTCATCCCTCTTATCATATCACCAATTATGTCAGCTAAGCCACCACTTTCAACAACTCCCACCATTTGTTGCCTTCACTTCTACTCATACACTGCAGAACTAAGTGGAGGAAAATCACACAACTGTTCTCGCTGTATAACATACAGGGAAATTTGTTACATAGCCTCAACAGGACTTTCACTGCTGCCAGGCAATCCTACCCTCCATCCTTTATCAGCTCATTAGCCTATGTTCCATAGTGACTCTTCCAAACCTTTTCTTCCTCCTCAAAACCTTCCATGGCTCCCCTTCCCTTGCTCTTGTACTTGCTCAGCTGAAAACTTTGCCTTGTATTAAGGCATACAGACAAAATTGAGGTCATTCACAATGAACTCCCTCCCTCTCCTTCCTTGTTCCTCATCTTGATCACTCAAGGGCCTTCTACCATTTTCTCCTCCTTCCCCCATCTCACATGATGAAGGGGTGTCATTATGTATCCAGACAAAGACCTAAACTTGATCAAGTGAACCTATTCTATCCCATATCCTCCAACAGACGTTATCCTGCTCTTCAAGTATTTTCAATCTCTCCCCTCTCTACTGGCTCCTTTCCCACTGCCTATAAATAAGGCCCCTGTCTCTCCTATCTTGAAAAAACCTCCAGTTGGTCTTTCCATCCCCACTATCATCCTATATCTCTTCTGCTCTTTGTAAACTCCTGGAAAGAGCCATCTATAATAGGTGTTTCTGCTTTCTCTCTGTAACCTCTATAATCTGGCCTCTGACTTTAATCCTTCCATGGCAACTTCTTTCTCCAAAGTTGCTTTTTTCCTACTTAATCTGACCACTCCTTCTTTCTCCTTTGCTAAATGTTCCTTGAGACCAAGTCCTCAAACTGTAGGTGTCCTTCAGGTTTCGTTCTTGACCCTCTTCTCCTTTTATACTGCTTCACTGGGTGATCTCATTGGCTCTCATGGATTTAATTACTATCTCTATTCTGATGATTCTCAAATCTACCTTTCCTGTTCCAATCTCTCTATTGACCCCCTATCTTGCATCTTCAACTACCTTTCAGACTTCTCAAACTGGATGTCCAGTAGACATTTAAAACTTAAAACTCATTATGTCTAAAACAGAACTCATTGTTTTACTCTCTAAAAAAACCTCTCCCCCTCCTACCTCCTATCTTCTCTTTTGCTGTAGGGACTAATGCCAAGTCCCTTAGGCTTACAATCTAGGAGTTATCCTGAATTCCTCTTTCTTATCCTCATATCCAATGTGTTTTTAAGGACTGTCAATTTCACTTTTCTTTTGCAACATTTCTCCAGTAAACCCTCTTCCCCCAACACTGATACCACTCTATTTCAAGGGCTCATCAACTCACATTTTGATTATTGCAATAGCCTGCTTGTGAGTCTGTTTGCCTTAAATCTCTCTTCACTCCATCCTCCATTCAGCCACTAAAGTGATTTTCCTAAAGAGCAGGTTAGATCATGCCACTCCCCACTCAATAAACTCCATTGGCCATCTATTACCTCCACAAGCAGATAGAAAATGCTGTTTGGCATTCCAAGCCTTTCATAATCTAGTCCCTTCCTACCTTTCCAATCTTCTTATACTTTCCTCCCTGACATGTACTCTAATCCAGAGACACTGACCTCTTGGATATTCCATGAACAAGAAGCTCTGTTTCTCAGCTCTGGGAAATCTCTCTGGCTGCCCCCCATACCTGGAAGATTCTCCCTCCTCTGCTCTGAACACTGAGTCCTTTGGTTTTCTTTAAGTCCCAGCTAAAATCCTACCTTCCACACGAAGCTTTCCCCAACTACTCTTAACTACAATGCCTTCACTGTTAACTATTTCCTATTTTTCCCCTATGTATAGATTGCTTTGGATATATTTGTCTGCCAAAGACAGAGCCTACCCTTAAGGATTTTACAATCCAATGGGCCTCTTTTTGTATCCCCAGTGCTTAGCACAGTACCTGGTATATAGTAAATGCTTAATAAATGTTGATTGATTACTAGAAGGTGAAAGGAATAAGATCTTGGTCTCTCCACTCTCATTTGATGACTCTTTTCCCTGGGGCCTTTCTTCCCTGAGAATACATCCTCAGAAACAGTGCCCTTCCCTAGTGAGAAGGTTCAAGTACAGTAAAAAAAAAAAAGTACTCTTTTGTTTAGACTTTTGAAAACCTTCTGTCTCATTTCTAGTTGGTTTATACCCTTCATTCAAGCACTAATGCCTTAAATTCACCAACAAAGCAAAACTGGATGTATTCCTAGAGGCTTTGATGTTCCTTCATCAAGTCAAATTGTACTCCACTGTAACTTTCTGAGTGCCCACCTGCAGACCTAAGTCAGCCAGAGAATCTCACTGATTCATTTACTTCTATTCATTGCTTTTCTCCTCCTACCTAGGTGCCTGGGGCCTACCTAGGTTTCTTCTAACTTACATATGACAAATGGGCATCTGACCTATGAATGGCAAATTGGTCATTATTTGGGACACAGACAACCTCCCGTCCCCCAAGAAGAAATATGCATGACCACTTTCTCAATGGTAGGTTGTTTCCTTCACAAAAACCCTCTGTAGAAAGCCAATATGTAGATTTACTGCCAAAGGCCTGTTGCTTACCTTGAAATTTTAGCAAAAATATCGTAACCATAATGAGATAAAAATTACTCAGCTTTGGGCTGAAAGATTCCCAACCTTGTAGCAACAGGGCCTCACTCCTGTGGAGAACAGAAATTCAGTTACCCATCCTGATCAGCACAGTCTCTGTGTCCTCCATTGCACCAAGGAGCCTCCCACACCATTCATCTCAGCCACCAATTGCCCTCCCCCCAAACCTCTTTGCCTCTTACCTCAGTCCAAGATTTTAATTGTTTAACTTTTCACTGAAGAGAAACCTACCTTCTCAACCTCTCTGTCGCTCCCTAGTGGAGAGGAAAATAAGACAAAACAACCAAATAAAAATATTAGTCTATAACACTGGCCTCTAAAATGTCACAAAATCCCAATCCAAGTCTCCTTCCCTATCCTGTAAGTGCAACTTAGAATTGATGAAATTAGGTTACTCCTGGAACTATCTCCAGAGGCCTGGAAAATAGTGGAAACCACTATCTTCCTGGATACCTGGAAACCATGAATGCTTCTGGTACCTCTCACTCCAGTCACTATAGCCTATAGTATGTGATAGAGACAAGCAGAAGGGACAGGATTCCTGAGCATCTACTCTATATAACATTTTGCCTTTCTCCTCCCTAGCCTTTCCTCCATCTGCACACAGAGCCCTCCCTGCTGATCTCATCACTCAGAAGTAACCTCTCTCTTCCCCAGGAAGCTCTACAATCAGCACAAAGTACGTGTAGCAGGACAGACAATCACATCTCAGAGAAATTCTGAGGTGTGACAAAAAAATAATCATTTTAAAACCAGATTTGTTGCCCAGGCCATGTTTTCAACTCAGCCTTCAGCAGTTGACAGGCACCCACAGTCTAATCCAGAGGCTTCAAATGAGGTGGCCCTGGTCTCTTTACCTGCAGCAGTTCTTCATCTGACCTTTTACACTTTTGCTCTAGCTCTGTGAGCACTTCTGTGAGATCTCTGATTTGCTGTTCCACTTTGGCTTTCCACTCCTTCCTTCGTCTGAACATCTTGGAGATCTCCTTGGCCTCCCTCTTCTTTAGCTGCTGGAACATCTTCATTTCCTGCTCATTGAGCATTTGTAAACCATTTTCTGCTGCCTCATCTTCCTCACTCTCTAGTTCAGACTCCAGCTCAAACTCCGACTCCAGCTCAAGCTCAGACTCCTCCAGCACCACAAACTCTTCTGTTTTCTGCTCCTCTTCCTCTGGCTCCTCTCTTGGGGACTCAAATATTTCAGGAATACACGCCTTGAGCATTGCTTTGGGGCTCTCTCGATTGCTCTAAGACAGTCAAGAACATTAGCTAGGTGGATGAAACATACTGGACAGCCTTCTATTCTTCCCCCCCAAAGATGTACAGCTGCCACCCAGCCAACAGTTAGCTGAACCTTGGACCCCAGGCCCAGAACCATTTCTTAGATGGAGCCCTAGGGAAAATTACTTATTTCTATGACCTCAATATGTTTATTTGCAAAAATGAAAACTTTGGGACTGGTGCTCTTTGATATCAATTCCCCATTTGTTTCTTCAAGGCCTCCACCAACCAAGCCCATTCCACCCCAACCTGCCTCTCTGTCAACCTTCCCAGCATTTACATATATTATAAAAGGAAACCTCATTCTTCCAACCAGTCTAATTTAGTAAGGGCTTAACACCTGCCTTGGTCACCCACAAGACATTTCAATCAGCTTTTCTAAAGCACGTTTTCCCCAATTTCTATCAAGTTCCCTGCATAATGGAATGTAATGGGTGATACTCATGCTCTTGGGATTCTGAAGAGGACACACAGCCTCATTATCTAAAGGTAACAACTTATGCACCTCCTGCCTGGCTTCTCTCACGTTTGGCTTGTCCTTCTGGGGTCTGGAAAAGGTAATGTAATTTGAGAATAATTATCTCAACTTTGTTCCCCAGACTCACAGGAGGTTTGTATTCTCTCAACTGGAGGACTTCACTGCACTCAGGGCAAGAGAAAGGTATAAAGGTGGCTATCAAAGTCAGTGCAAAGCTTCACATATCCAAGAGCTCTACCCATATTTATCTGCTGCCCACTATTTGTTTTGCTTGGATTGAGTTGTTCAGTTCTTAAGTTCTGCATTTTTATTATGAATTTCAAGCCGATGGTAAATTCCTTTATACTTTCTCTTGGGGATAGTTTGCCTGTAGATCCAGGCATGTCTGTTCACCCCAAAATCCTAAAGTGACTCCCTATGTCTACTTTGTAAGGTAGGAAAATCCTTTGCCAGACATTCAAAATGGCCTCCCCATACTGTTGTCATCCTGCCTTTTACAGACTCACCACGCCTCTCCTCTCCACTAACTCGATTCTCCAGCCAGCCAGCCAGTGCAGGAAGCTCATTTTCCCAGTGCTTAACCAAATCTCCTGCCTTTGTGCATTCAGTTTGCTAATCCCTAGAATACCACCTCCATTCATCAGGAAGTCAATGCCACTACTACATCTGTCCCCAAATCCCAAAGGTCACACAGCACTTTTGCCTGAATGTCTCTTACGTTCTAATATTATTTTGTGGTACATTTTAAGGGGCAGGCTGGAACATTTTACTAGGTGGAAAGTGGCAGGGTGAGGGACTTTTTGTCTTCTACAAATTTTCTTTTATGTTCCCAGAGCAGCACTGGATCTGTATTTAATAATTTTTGAAACAATAATATTGGCCAATTCAGGAATTTGTTTTAATATACTACTCCTAATGGTTATGAATTGTTTTTCTTTATTTTCCAAGGGGGAGGAGGTGAAGCTGGAAAGATAAGGGGTTTTTTTTGGTTATTTTTGAAAATAAAACTAAACAATAATAATAAAAAAAGAAATGACTTCTGCCATCAGGCTCATGCTAAAGGAAATGTCTTCTAAATTCCTTTGTTTTGTATGTAAATGCTAGTCAAATGCTTTGAAAATAATGACTGTAACATTCACAAGATCATAGATTTAAAAGAGCTAAATGGGACCTGAGATTCCAGAGCTGTAAGAATACCAGTTTTGTTTGTTTTTATTTTTGTGGTAAATGTTGGTATAAAAATAGGAACTGCTTTGCCCAATCTGATTGCTTGCCTGTTTAAGGGAATTTATTTGAATTTCCTTATCTGTCCTGACAGTGAGAATCAGATGCAGAAATAAGAGTTCAATTCAGAAACCTAAATGGTTTCTAACTTTCTAAAGGTTAAATGGTATACTGAAAGGTGACTCACAATTACCATAGGTAATAAAGGAAGATAACACCTGGCCTGGTTTTCTACAACTGCACACATATTGAAAGCCGTTTTTTTTTCACTTCATAAAAATGTACTAACAAAAGTCCTCACTTCTCAAAGCATGCTTACTAACTGGCTTCTGTATGATTATTTGTGGGTTCTGGAGAAGGTTAAGGCTGCCCATTAACATTAACTCTCCTAGCCCCCCCCCCAACCCTAGAGTGTCAGAGAGGCCAGCGTCAGAGCAAACTAACTGAGTGAGCTGCAAAAGCAATGCTAGAGACCTACGGCAACTTCAGTTTAAGAGACAGCTGAGCACACAGCCACAAGCAGCAAAAACCTACTAAGCTTCAGTTTGCAAATTTAACTGGTAGGGCTTAAAATATCAGCACAGCCTCCCTCCCAGAGTTGTTGGGAAGAACACCTGAGATGGTGGATAGCCACCTGTTACTGCGTAGGGAGACTCAGCCGGATACTTACTGTCCACACTATACTCCAAGACAGAGGTCTCTCCATCTCCTTGGACAAAGTCTCTTGTAAACGGTGTAAAAGCTCCCACAAATTATCCTGATGGTCCCAGTGCTGCTTCTGTAAGAGAAACAGGAATGTGAGTGTCCTTTTAGGAGGCCTCTGTTCTCTTCAGTCTGAGGTACAAGAAGCATGAAGGGTTCAGAAGCCCAAAAGTCTTGAAAAAAATTGGACACTGAAATTTCAGGCTGCAGGGAAAGTTTGGAAAATCAATAAAATGAAGGACTTGGCTTTTGAGGTGACAGTTCAGTCTGTCAAGGAATCGGCTCAGAGAAAGACCCAGATTTGGGAGAAACTGAAATAAGGAGAGGATCTGAAGGTGGGAGGGAAAAGTGGGTCCCTACAAAGGGGAGCTTCAAGTCCCCTAAGGGATTTCCATTCATCCAGGCTTTACTCACCTTGTAGTATTCTACTGCCTCTCGTATGGGCCATAGTTCATGATCTTCATGGTCGTGGGCTTCTAAACAGGACACACAGATTAGGGTCTCCTCATTAAAACAAAACAACTTCTGTACCTTCTGGTGCCTCTGACACTTGACTTGTCCCTCTGGGTTCTGGAGAAAGTAAGGCTCCATAAGCCTGATTATGTCAACTTGATTTCGTAAACTCACAGTAGGTTTATATTCTCTCCGCTGTAAGACTTCCCTGCACTTAGGGCAAGAGAAACGTATGGATATTTTTTCCCAGCGTTTGAGACAAATTCGGCAAAAACTATGCCCACAACCCGTGGTGACTGGGTGTTTGAAATATTGGAGGCAAATAGAACAGATAAATTCATCCAGGAGATTTCTAATCACCTCTTGGTCATCCATTGCTAGTGAAAATGCGGTGGAGATTTCTTCCAGACCTCACCAAGACCACAAATGAACTTGCATTGAAGAAAGGAAGGAAACGTTACTGAGTCCCAGGAAAGGTGTCCCAGGGAAGTGTTTAAACAAAGAGAGTGATCAGTGAACAAAAGGCAGGTTCTTCTCCACCCATACCAAAATCAAGAAGGCTGCATAACAATGAAAGTCCTGCCTATAAACTGGGAGGAATAATCTAGCTCCAGAGGAAATAACCTGAGAGGGGCAACTAGGTGGCACAGTGGATAGAGCACCGGTCTTGACCTGAGTTCAAATACGGCCTCAGACCAAACACTTGACATTTACTGTGTGACCCTGGGCAACTCACTTAACCCCGATTGCCTACAAGAGAAAAAAACAAACCTGTAGAAAAAGACATTAATAATGAGAGGTTTGAATGTACCTCAAAATTTCAAAATCTAATCCAATGCATATATCTTGATAATCTTGAGGTCTCACTTCTGTGATATCTCAACACCACCAAGGATCTCTTTCTAGAAGTAAAGCCTTTTCTCTGGATTAAACCACAAGCTGATTTTTCAGTTCCACTGCCTCCTTTAACCCCAATCTTCTGAATATATGCCAATATGGTTTGCAAAAAGTTTTCTTTCTGTGGAAATAGAAATAGATTCTATGGGAATATGTCCTAAAAAACTGATGACAAAATGAATCTTAGTGTGCTTGAGTTCTTTTCCAAATGCACAAGGGAGTTCTGTGGACAGAACGCCTTTCTTGGAAATTCAATCTACTAGGGATTAGAGGCTTTCTTCACAATTTCACAAGCATTTATCATACACCTACTATATACCAGGCATTGTGCTATATTGTTTGACATACAAACGCATAACAAACAAAAAACCTAAATCTTCTATCCTGGTTTGTGCTCAAGGGCATTGCCCCAGGTAACACTGAAGGAAACAATTAAATCAATCATTCGATAATCAAACTTATTATGCATCCACAACAGACCAGGTACTGTGCTGGGGATACAAAAAGAGGCAAGACAGTCCCTGCCCTCAAGGAGCTTACAGTCTAATGGGGGAGAAAACACTCTGACAGATATTGTTATACCGAGAAATGAGCGAGTTGACGACCCAAGCTAATTTTAAATTGTGGACTTTATTAGCTATTAGCGGGCGGCTGCCAGGGATATTCACATCCAAATCAAGCAGCCCCCATCAGGGGTCGAGCTAGGGTTTATATAGAAAAGAGCATGGGAAAGAAATGCAAGGAACACTGATAAGGTAATCCAAAGGTGCAGGTGTCTTTGGGGCTGTGGATGGGAAAGTACAGGGAGTGTATAGGACAGGGAGGGGGATGGATCTTTGAAGTTTCACAAGAGGAAGAGTTCTTGGGCTGGTCAAGGACACCCCTCTCCCTCTGTCTTGATGAGAGAATGCTCTGCAACAAGGGAAAGCTTTCTCACAACACAGGAACTTACTGAGGAATTGGGAGGCTTCCAGAGGCATGATCTGAGGGTTGGAGCCTGAGCAGCCAGATAAGGGTCTTACTAAGGAATTTGGAGTTTTCCATGGCCTGAAGGATTCTACTACCTAAATGGCAAAAATGATGTTCTGCATTACAGTACAAGCACAAGCAACCAAGCACCCCATTATTACAGATCAGAGATCACACAAACCAGACCAGGTGTCCTGGTCTCTGGTATAAACATAATTATCTAAAGCAATTATATTGCAAGCTTTCTTATCCATTTGCGTTGGAGGTATGGGCTATGCTGAGCTATGAAAGAGTACATTTCACTGTTGTTTAGATTTAGGAGGAAAGAGGTCTGGGGCAAGATTAAGCACCAACTTTTGCTTTCCATGGCTTAAAGGGCCCTACTACCTAAATGGCAAAATAATGTTCTGTATTACAATATATACTAAGCAAACGAGGAAATATTTAGCTGAGAGAATGCACTGGAATTAAAAGAGCATGGTGGAAGGCAAAATTTTCCTGGGACCTAAAGGAAGCCAGAGTGATTAGTAGTTAGAGTGGAAGGACAGCCAGAGAAAATGCCTGGAGCTAAGAGATGCAGTGTCTTCTTCCAGCCCAGAAACCGGTCACTGAATCAAATACTTCCTGGGGAGTAAGGCACAAGACTGGAAAGGTAGGAAGAGACTAGGTTAGGAAGGGCTCAGAATGCCAAACAAAATTTTTGTATTTGCCCCTGGAGGCTTAGCTTCTGCAGTTTATTGAGTGAGGGAGGGGGAGTGGTGGTATGATCCAACCTGTCTTTTAGGAAAATTACATTAGTGACAGGGAGGTAGATTGGAAAGGGGAGAGATGAGGCAGGCACTAGTAGGATATTGCTTTAATTCAGGCATGAGGTGATGAGGCCCTAAACTATTGTGGTGGCTGTGTTAGAAAAGGGAGATGTTGCAAAAGTGAAATTGGCTTACCTTGACAAACAGATTGGAAGGGGGGGGGGGGGGAGGTAAAGCAGTGAGGAATCCGGGCTGCCTCCTAGGTTGTGAGCCTGAGGGACTGAGAAGTTCATATTGACCTCTGTGTCAAAGGGGAAGATAGGAAATGGAAAGGTTCAGGGAACTACAATGAATTCTATTTTAGACATATTTAGTTTAAGATGTCTACTGGACCTCCCATTTGACATAACTAAAAGACAGTTGGAGATGTGAAACTGGAAGTCAATAGAGAGACTGGGGCAGGAAAGGTAGATTTGAGAATTATCTACATAGAGATACTTAAATACTTTACAGCTGATGAATTCACAGAGTGAAATAGTATATTGAGAGAAGAGGAGAGGGTCCATGACAAAACCCTGAGGGACAGCTAAGGTTAGAGAGATTAATCTGGATGAAAAGCCAGCAAGAGACTGAGAAGGAGCAGTCAGATAGATAGGAAGAGAACAAGGAGAGTGTAGTGTCCCAAAAACCTGGAAAGAAGATCAATGATGTGTCAAATGCTAGGGTGGAGTGGGGGTGGAGCTAGGTGGCACAGTGGATAGAGCTCAGGAATGAGACAGAAAGTCCTGAGTTCAAATCAAGCCTCAGACACTTACTAGCTGTGTGACCCTGGTAAGTCACTGAACAGTTTGCCTCAGTTTCCCCATCTGTATGAGGTAGTACCTTAGAATTATTTTAATTTGCATTTCTCCAATCAATAGTGAGTTACAGTATTTTTTTGTAGTGGCTTTACATAGGTGCTTAATTTAATTAACCTCACTTAAAGCAGTTGGCAGGGTTTTTTTGTTTTTTGTTTTGTTTTTGTTTTTACAGAGAGAAATCCCTTCTTTGATTCCACCTTCAAAACTGTAAACTCACAATCAAAAGACAGAAACTCTTTAAAACCACCCATTTTTAAACACGATAGCCTGGAGGATTCAAACCCCAATTTTTCAGTTCCCCCCACCTATCAAATGCAGATCATATCCTAAAGACAAAGGCAAAACACAGACTGCTGTTTGTCCTTTGTTGAAGAGGACCATGACATTTCACATGCAAGTGAACTGGATTTAAGTGAGGGAGGGCTGTGCAAAATCATCAGCTTCACTTTATCCTCCAAGGCCATCTGGGTCCAGTAGCCAGATATCAGGACAACTGGAGATGGACCAGGAGGCAGTAGGGGACCTTGGCCTTTTCAAGCTAAGGTCTTTCACAGGTTTCAGTTGACTGAAGCAGTGCCCATTCAAAGAATGACCTCTTTAAAAAAAAAAAAGATGTGAGAGGTGAAGACCCTCTGAGTTTCTGAACCAAACAGAAACAATTGTTATTTACATTCATTCTGAGCCAATCAGACCCCAAACAATGACCAGGTAGGGCTTGGACTGGGAGGTATTGTTGGCCAATCAATGAAGCTGCCCACGGGGGATCAAACCTCCAGTTGGGCAACATGCCTTGCCGTTCCTTCCTTTTTTCCTTCCCCTCCCTCCTTCATTCGCCCTTCTCCTCTCTCCACGTAAGATATCACACCCTTACCTTACCTGCAGGTGCTTTGCCCAAAGGGGGCATGATGAACTTGCAGCCTTGAGGCTATAGTTGGCCTTCTAGATCCTTGGGTGTGGCCTTCTGCGTTTACCGAACAAATCACCTTAATAAAAGGATTTTATTGTATTCAGTCAAAGGGCTGCATTAAAGGACCTGGAGGGCCACATGTGGCCTCAGGGCTAAAGGTTCCCCACTCCTGCGCAAAGGGAACATAAATTTTAATCGCTGAAATTTTGTTTGGTTATTTTTGTTTTTCTCTTAAAGACTAGTCTTAATCCCAAATCACTCTGGCTCTCATTGATTGGCCAACAAAACACAGACAAAAATATACAGAAATCAAAGTTGAGATAAAAACTTTCTTGGGAGAGCTTTCTACCCTCCTTTTTTAACTTACTAGTCTACTTCCTGCCCTGCTTTACAGTAGTTTTCTTTTTTTTTTCCTCCCAGCACCATCACACCCAACTATACATTTAGCCTAATTCCCTAGAAGCACCTCTGCCTAAAAATGCTGCTAAGAGGGATTCTCTCAAAGCCCTCACGGGCAGAGTTTTCAACATATCAATCCTGACTTGCTTACCAAGATCCATAGTCTTTACAAGAGTTGTTACCCTCACAACTTGCCTCAGTTTCATGGAGCCCTCTGAATCCTGGACTCTTAATGAAGCTACCTGCATGGAATTTTAACTTTAATTATTAACTCTTTAAAATTAAGAGGACTGGAATGGCCAGGCTCCAATCCCAAAATGGACCTCCAAATTCTTCAGAGTCTCCTCACATCTCTGCTGGCACCCTAAAAACTCAATTTAAAATAGGACTTCTTTTCAAAGCCCTCTTCCAGCAGTTTCATTTGCTCAAAGACTCTGTCCCATAGCCTGTTGGAGAGGACCCTCTGCTAGTGAGTGAAAATTAGAGAGCTGCAGTGTTACAATCAGATAGACACAGAACATATAAACTTACCCAGATAAATTTTAATTACTGGTAAAAGGAGAGTCAGATCACAGCCAAGGTCCTAACAAAGAACTCTCCTCTTGGGCCCAAGATATACAAGGGAAGTTTTTGTCAAGAATCTAGGCCCCAGCGTGTAAGGCTCTAATCTCTTTGCGGTTTGCCTTAACCATGATGGTTAAAAAAGCTTGAGAAACATAATTTCTGAATAATTTAATTATTTTATTAATAATGCCAGTATTTTTATGGATAAAAGGATGGTCATGTGGCTGCCTCTCTCTAAGACCAAAGACAATCATGGCTTATACGCCCATTGGAATAGGAGTGTTCCAAAGGGTGGCAATCAACTCTGATTGGTTAGGAATTAATGAAAGAATGACTGTTTTGATGAGGAGCTGGACCTGAACTTTGATTATGGCATTTATTTCTTAAATTACCCCTAGCCCTGGGCAATCTATTTAAAGAATTTATCCCCACCCAAACCTGAGTAGAATACAGCAGCTTTCCCAAATGGGTGGGATGTGAACAAGAAACTTAGTCCAATCTCATTGTCAGTAATGTCCTTAAAGAGACTAAATTTTAAAATCCAGACTTTAGAAAAAGGGGGCAACTTTGGATCTCTCCAAATTGTTAGTTACTAATAATCATTTCTCTCATTTGGAGCTGTCTGTGGCTTAGATCATGAGCTTCCTATTATAAAATTCAGACTTAAATTGAAGAAAATAGGGGAAATTATCAGACAATATAGGTATGTCAACTCTGGTAACAAATGACCAAAAAGTCACAGAGGCTTTGCAACCACTCTTAACTCCAAAAATACCAAAGAGTTCACAGAGGTTAAAAGCAAAAAGCTTTCTTTATTCCACTGGGGGAGAGAAATTAGATACATGTGTTGGGGCCTCTTCTGGTAGTGATGGGATGCTTGGGTGCTTGTGCTTGGACTCCCAATCCTAAAATCATCTCCCCAGCCCAAAAGACACTATCTCTGACAACTCCTCATGAGTGGGCCCCAGGGAAACATGCTATCTCTCTTCCCCCTGGTATAGTAACAAGCAGATCCTATAAGAATTCCCCTTGCATAAACAAGATTATCTTGTATTGGCTCCTAAAATATCTGATACCAACTGGACAATTGCTTACTGACTCCCTACATCACTGTATGCAATCTAGATGTCAAGATATACATACATTCCCTTAATCTGTCTTGTCAAATAGGACATTGACTGATAACAGGATGGATGGTCCTGATCATTAGCTGACTTAGTGATGTTGCAACCCCCTACCTCCATGGGCTTTTTCTGATTGAACTCTGGATAAAATGCCTTTGAAGTACATACTTCACATAGTATGAAGTATATACTTCATGAAATACAAACTTCAAAAAGTGTATGTTCCTTTAAGAACTAACCACTCCCTAATCCCAACATGAAACATCTAATTTATATATTTGGCATACATTTCATTTTAATTTTTCCTATATAAACTTCAACTGCACCCTTTTAGGTTGAAGTTTCCCAAGAAATCTTGCCCACTATTTAAAGTTAAAATAAACCTCTTGCCACTTGACAAAGATTGCTTGAGTCTGTGAATTCTTTCCAGAGAATTCCACCCTGTACCTGTGTCCCTAAAACCACATCAGTAGGAGACCAAGGCAGTGGGAGCTAAACCTTGATTTGTATATTTCTGGCTAGATAAATAATAAAACAGTTTAGAATAGCAACAGTGGCGAGGTACAACAGCAACTGCGAGGCAAGGTTGTCTAGTGACAAAACATCCATTCATAGCAGGGCTTCATGTCTGGGCCTATTGGTGCTTGCCTGAACTCAGGGACCTGAATCAGTTCTGTGATTTAGCTGCAGCAAAGTTCATCCAAAGGCCAAAGGATTGTTGTTATGCCAAGCTCAAGGCACAGCTTGCTTGCTGAGCCTTAGGTCTGGAAAACAGGGTGTCTAAAAAGAAAGAGGTGGTCTTGGATCCTGGCAGGCATGACCTAAATAACATCAGTTACGAATATGAAGTGAAAGTGGTGAATAGATTTAAGGGATTACATCAGGTAGGTTGAGTGCCTAAAGAGCTATGGACAGAGGTCCAAAATATTGTACAGGAGGCAGCCTCAAAGAACATCTCAAAGAAAAGAAGAACATGAAAACAAAATGACTCTCTGATGAGGCTTTACAGATAGCTGAGGAAAGAAGGAAAGGGAAAGGAGAAAGATAAGGACATACCCAACTGAATAAAGAATTCCAGAGAATAGCAAGGAGAGATAAGGTTTTCTTAAATGAGTAATATAAAGACTTATGGGGAAAAAGCAATAAAATGAAAAAGGAAAAAGATCTCTTCAAGAAAATTAGAGATGTCATGGGAACATTTCATGCAAAAGTGGACATGATGAAAGGCAAAAATGGTAGGGACTTAATGGAAGTATAACAGATTAAGAAGAGGTGGCAAGAATATACAGAACTACACAAGAAAGATCTCAACATCACTGACAACCATGGTGTTGTGGTTACTGATCTAGAGCCAGATATCCTAGAGAATTAAGTCAAGTGGCCATTAGGAAGAACTGCTAACAATAAGAGTAGTGGAGGTGGCAGAATTCCAGCTGGGCTATTTAAAAATCTAAAAATGATGATGTTAAAGTGCTGCACTTAACATTCCAGCAAATTTGGAAAACTCAACAATGGCCACTAGATTGGAAAAGATTGGTTTAGGGGCCAGCTAGGTGGCTCAGTGGATAGAGCTCCAGCCTTGGAGTCAGGAGGACCTGAGTTCAAATGTGGCCTCAGACCAAACACTTGACACTTACTAGCTGTGTGACTATAGGCAAGTCACTTAACCCCAATTGCCTCACCAAAAAGCAAAAAAAAAAATGCCAAAGAATTTTCAAATTACCAAATAATTGTACTCATTTCATACACCAGCAAAGTTATGCTTAAGATTCTTCAAGCTAGACTTCAGCAATATGTGAATCGAGAATTAACAGAAATGTAGGCTGGTTGTCAAAGAAGCAGAGGAACCAGAGACCAAATTGACAACATTTGCAGGATTATGGAGAAAGTGAGTCGCAGAAAAACATCCACTTCTGTTTTACTGTCTACACTATAGCCTTTGTATGCATAGCAACAAACTGTGGCAATTCATCGAAGAAATGGAAGTAGCAGATCTTCTTACTTATCTCCTGAGGAACCTGTATATGGGCCAAGAAGCAACAGTTAGAACTGAACATGCAGTAACCTATTGGTTTAAGATTGGAAAAGGTGTACAACAAGGCTGTATATTGTCACCTTATTTAACTTATATGCTGAGTACACCATACCAGATGCCAGGCTGGATGAATCAAAAGCCAGAATTAAGATTTCCACTATTAATGCTGCCAGGTGAAAAGGCTTGCAGCTTTTTAAGTGGATGAACTCTTGACCTGATGAAGGGACCTTGAGTCATTTTGCTTCTGATGCCTTAGTTAACATTAGATTCTGTCATCAGTTTGTGTTCCCTATGAGGAAATTCCCCCACCACAATTTCATCCAAGTTTGGTATTTACAAGGTCCTTCCCACCACCACTACCACCCCTTCTGAGAACTTTTCCTTCACATCTAGGCCTGATTAGGAATGCCTCTTCCTATAATTGGAGCCAGTAATCTGTGTTCAATCAAACCTATTCTTAGGGTATATTATTTTGCTGACTGGAACCCACCTTTGAATGTGTTCTCTCCCCAACACATCCCCCTTACCCTCAGGCTGGGGTGAATTTCTTGCATGGAAGGACAAACTTCCATCTATTTATATTACTGGAGTATGTGTATACGCTCTTGTTTTGCTCACTTGCTGCACTGAATAACAAGTCTTGTTTGTATCATCTTCCTGTGTACCAATTTTCTAGAAATTCTCAAACTGAGGTATTTGTTTTAAACCCAAGCTATAAGGCAAAAAGAAAGCAATCCATCATTACTTTTAGAACTAACATAAAGCTACTATCTGGATAGGTAAATATATTAGAAGGCTAGTTTATCTTCTTACTTATCAAGTAACCCGTCATCACCATTGTCATCTACAGAGATTCTCCTTTTGTAGGTTTTGAAGCCCAAGATCAGAGAGATAAAGCCATGTGAGCACTGAAAGGAGGGCAGGGATGGCAGTCCAGGGTTCTTCCACAGCAGACCAGTTTCCATGGAAGATATTAACTTGCTTTCTGGGATTTTTGTATTGATCTAAGTAATTTTTTATGAGGTGCTTATTGAATTACTATTACAGAGGCAAAAGACTGAAGATATTAACTTGCTTTCTGGGATTTTTGTATTGATCTAAGTAATTTTTTATGAGGTGCTTATTGAATTACTATTACAGAGGCAAAAGACTGAGGAGCTGTCAGACACAGAAGAACCTGCTCAATCTCTTCCTAGACTACTCCTTGTAAGGATATTGAGCCAAAGTGTTCTAGAGATAGCTCTGGTTTTGAGAGCTGATTGAGTATTTGTATTATGATTCTACAATTGCTAAAATTCCAGGGGGTTTTTTTGGCTTTTTTTTTCTTTTGGCTTTTTTGGTGAGGCAATTGGGTTAAGTGACTTGCCCAGGGTCACACAGTGTCAAGTGTCTGAGGTTGGATTTGAACTCAGGTCCTCCTGACTCCAAAGCTGCAGGTCTATCCACCAAGCCACCTAGCTTCCCCCTTTTGGCTTGTTTTGTTGATTGTCCAGACTTTGGAAACATATGGAGAAAATGTTTATATACCAGAACACCTCAGACTGAAAGGGCATCCTACCAATTAACACTACTGCAATCTTTTCCAAATAGAGTAGGGTGCTTAGCCCAAAGGCTTCAGGAAATGGAAGACAAGGAGCTTAGCACAAAAATTAGCTGCACTCTATTAGTTTTGGTTTCTTCCCTTGATCCTTTACCTTGAATAAAGCCTTTTTTTGTACTCTGCCAAACCCAACAGGGACAGAGTTTTTAGGCTAGATAAATTTTGCTTAGTATTTCTAGAGAAACTGAAAAAGGAGGTTTCAAATTATGTTTTTATAGTATCAATTAAGATATGTTGTATGGCATATGGTAATAAGATGTTGCCTTAAACTTTGTTTCTGTCAAAGCATTTTTTTTAGTCTTCCTATCTCACAGATTTGCTATAAGGAAAGTGAAAGTGATAGTGCTTGAAAAACTCTTAAGTGCTATAAACATAAGTACAATTAGATTAGTCTAGCCTCATTTCCCCCCCACCCCCATAACCAAGAAGGCACAGGATAAGGTTTTGCAATAGAGTCCAAAAAATAGTTAATCAAAATACAGTAGACTACCCTCTACAATCCAAATATTTATTAAATATATATCATAATAGGCTTTACGGGGGGGGGGGTGTATATGTATATGTGGTTTATGGTCACATAGTTAGTGGGTAGGTGGATTTCAACAACAGATTCACTCCAGGTCTAACTTTTTCCCCATTGATGGGGATCTTGGTAGAAATATCAAAGATTGGGGGAGGAAGGGAAGGGAGGAAACAGGCCTTAACAGATAATTTTCCAAAGCAGATCACATTACAAACATAGCTAAGAAGTGTAGACAACGAAAGACACTACTGCATTTACAATTTCATAGCAAAAACAAAATAAAATTAACATGTGCCTAGGAAAAGAGATCAAAACTGTTTCCAATGCTCCCTTTCAACTAGGCTCCTCTCGTGCACGTGGTAAGATTATATAGTTCCAGAATCATCCTGAAACGTCTCAGTTCAGTGAGGCCAGGCATGTCTGTACCTGATGCCATTCTACTGGGACTCAAGGAGATCAGCAGGTAAGATGTTCCTTTCTATAGGCAAACAATAACAGACAAAGATGGGTGGCACTTGTTTCTCTTCAGAAATTGTATCCATGTCTAATGGTATAATAGATAATTCTCTTCCACTCATGTAGTGGATACTTCCAGAAGTGTAAACAACATAAGTCTGTCCTGAGGAGATATTAGCAAATGTGAAAGTCCTCTTCCTATCATCAGATAATTCATATGGATAGTGACATGCCAGAAGTCGAGACCCTGCGAAGAGAACAAATGCATCAATAAATATCAAGCGCTTTCTATATATCTAAGCAATGAGGATACAATTAAGGAAAAGAAAAACAACCCCTTGCCCTCAAGGAGATTACAGTCTTCTGAGGGAAAGACACATAAAAGAACATTGAAAGTTGAAAGATGAGTTGGGGGTAGGTTGGGAAAGTGCCCATCAAAGGTGCATTGTGGAGAAATCAAAGAAGTCCAAAATGAGTGTAGGTAGGAAGTAGATATCAACCCTGTGGATAGTACTCCAGTGCTATGAGTGGCAGGGAGAGGCGATTTGGCCTCTATTGTCCTGGTCTACAGGACCAGGGAAATGTATGATGTAGAGAGCAAGAGCAATTAGAAAAGAACATTCTCCAGGTAGGAAAGTCAGGTGACCCTGACTTTCAGGTAATCCTTTGAAAGGTTTTCCTTTTATTTTAATTCACTCCAATACTCATCTGCCAAGGCTATACAGTTCTATCTTTACTGCCAAAAGATCTTTCTGTGCTTTTAATGCTTGGATTTCCCAAGCATTTCTGGAATACATAGAAATAGATAGATATTCTACTTTCGGCCAAACACTGGTTTAAAAAAACCAAAATTCTACCAGGCAAATAAGAAAAGGGCTTTATCTAGATATGGCAGAGTAGTCTCAGTTTCTTAATCTCCTTTGTCTACTATTCAACTGTGATTCCCATTCCTCTAAACACATACAACCCACTCCACCCCCCCAAACTTCACAGATCTGTCCTTTTACAAAGCATCGCCATAAGAAAAAAAAAAGCAAGAAAAGTGTACATTTGCCTCTTCGTTAATTGGAACCATAATTCTTTAAAGCACTTAAAGGGTTGTCCTTTCATACCTGGGGTCCTATTTTTTTTTTTTAATGAAAAACCTTCCCAAATTTGGGGTTGTTTTTTCCCCTTTGTCCAAAAGGAATTTCTATAACCAGACATCACAGAAAGGGGAGCCATTTGTTGAGCTGTGATAAAAAGGCCAGACCTAAAGTGCTAGATATTGATTTCCTTTCCAAAAGTCATCTTAGAATATTAAAGCTAGAACAGACCTTGAAGTTCTAATCTGTCCTCAGATACTTGTCAGCTGTGTGATTCTGTGCAAATCACTTAAATCTTGCCTACCTCACTTTCATCTGTAAAATGGGGATAATAGTACTTATTTCACAGGGTTGTTATAAAAATCAAATGAGATATTTGTAAAGTGTTTTGCACAGTGCCTGACATACAGTAGGCACTTGAAAATGCTTTCCGCTTCCCTTTCCTTCTCTACTTCTACCTTCAGCTTACTGAGGAAGTAGATCTCTGGCTTCCAAGTCAAACTACACTATTACCACTACGCTGACAACTCATCTAGAGGCCTCACCCACCCAGGGTACAATAGATTAAGCTTGGTAAAACTTTTTCCCCTCCCTACTTCTCACCAATTTCTTCTTCTTACTTTAGAAATTGGATCCCACTCATACTTCATCTGGGTCATGAAGGCTCTTCTAGCTTACCTACTCCAAACGATGTTATTAATGTAATTGCTTGTCGTTTTAGACCAGACTGTGGTTCCATAGAGTAGGTTGTGCCTTCTGGTAAAGGCAACACATGCGGATTGGCAACTATTCTGTCACTTATATCCTGGTGCATATGGCAATATATTTCTGACAACCAAGAGATCCGAAAAGGTACATTTTTTTAACCCTTCTGAAAGAAGCCCAAACCTAGATTCACAGCCAAAGAGCTGGATCTCACCTCGAAATTTCTTGAGGAATTTGTTTAAACTCATGCAATAAGAATTGCTCAGTTTTGGGGTGAAAGGTTCTGGCCTTTGTAGCAGCAGTGACTCAATCCTATAGAGAAGAGACTTAGTTATCATTCTTGTACACCAGCTTTTGCATCCTCTTTGGCACCAAGGGCTTCCTCACCTCGTTTTATTATTTTGCTTTCTCCTAACCCCTGTACTCCATCCCAAACTACTCACTTACCTTTCTTCAGAAAGTCAGCATACCTGCTCAAAATGTCTCCTATGTCCTAGGAGAGAAAAGGAGAAAAGATTATAAGTTGGTAGATCATGTGAATTGATTCAACAAAGACTTAGCTACTCTATGGCTATAGGGGTGGATGAAAAAGAGTAAAGGGTGACTCAGAGGTTAGAGATCTGGATGACTAAGTAGAGAGACAGGTCCACATAGGTAAACTGAAGGGACAATAAAATAACTTTTGTTATAGATTTGCCATTTAGGCAATGTTTTACTACTTTCTGTAGAACCCAATACACCTGTGCCATCACAGTAGGCATTTTTCTTTCTTTTTAATTTTCAGTTCAACAATCACTTCCATAAGCTTTTGAGTTTTAAATTCTCCTCCTTCCTCCCCAAGATGATGGGAAATCTGATTTAAGGTTCTACACTGACATTCCTTTAAACATATTTTCATATAAAGAAGAATAACCAATAGGAGGAACCACAAGAAAGAAGAAACAAAACATAACAGAAGTGGGAAAAAAAAAGCACAAATAGTTCTTTCTATGGATGTGGATAGCATTTTCCACCATGAGACTTTTGGAGAGGTCTTAGATCCTTGCATTACTGAGAAGGGCTAAGTCTATCAACTTTAGTCATCGCACAACTTTGTTGTTATTTTGTACAACTGTTCTCCTGGTTCTGCTCACTTTACTCAGCATCAGTCCATATAAGTCTTTGCAGGTTTTTCTGAAGTCTACATGCTCATCATTTCTTAGGGCACAAGAGTA
This sequence comes from Phascolarctos cinereus, assembly GCF_003287225.1. NCBI lineage: Eukaryota > Metazoa > Chordata > Mammalia > Diprotodontia > Phascolarctidae > Phascolarctos > Phascolarctos cinereus. The sequence goes on from NW_027556098.1 coordinate 334,536,004, forward strand.
TTCCATTACTTCATATACCACAACTTGTTAAGCCATTCTGCAATTGATGGGCATCCTCTCAATTTCTATTTCTTTGCCACCACAAAAAGAGCTATAAATATATTTATACATGTGGGTCCTTTTCCTATTTGTATGATCTCATTGGGATACAGACCTAGGAGTGGTATTTCTGGGTCAAAGGGTATGCACTTTTTTTTATAGCCGTTTGGGTATAGTTCCAAATTGCTCTCCAAAATGGTGGATCATTTCATAACTCCAACAACACATTGGTGTTCCAATTTTCCCCATATCTTCTCCAACATTTATCATTTTCCTGTTTTGTTATGTTAGCCAATCCGATAGGTGTGATGTGGTACCTCAGAGTTGTTTTGATTTGCATTTCTTCAATCAATAGTAATTTAGGGTATTTTTTCCATACTACTATACATAGCTTTAGTTTCTTCCTCTGAAAACTACCTGTTCTTATCCTTTGACCATTTATCAACTGGGGAATGACTTGTTTTCTTATAAATTTGACTTAGTTCTCTACATATTTCAGAAATGAGACCCTTATAAGAGACGCTGGTTGTAAAAATTCTTTCCCAGTTTTCTGCTTCCCTTCTAATCTTGGTTGCATTGGCTTTGTGCAAAAACTTTTCAATTTAATGTAATCAAAATTATCCATTTTGTATTTCATGATATTCTCTTGTCATAAATTCTTCTCTTCTCCATAAGTCTGACAGGTAAACTATTCCTTGCTCTCCCAGTTTGCTTATAGTATTAGCCTTTATATCTCTAAGTTGGGTACCCATTTTTTTTTTTTTACTATTTCACTATATGGTGAAAGATTTTGGTCTATGCCTAGTTTCTGCCATGCTCTTTTCTAGTTTTCCTAGCAGTTTGTCAAATAGCTAGCTCTTAATCCCAGAAGCTGGGGTCTTTGGGTTTATCAAACCATATATATTACTACAGTTATTGACTACTGTGTCTTCCATACCTAATCTATTCTACCCATCCACCACTTTATCTCTTAGCCCAGTACCAAGCAATTTTGATGACTGCTGTTTTATAACACAATTTAAGATCTGGAACAGCTAGGCCACCTTCCCTAGTATTTCCTTTGGTTAGTTCTTTTGCTATTCTGAACCTTTTGTTATTCCAAATCAATCTTATTTTTTCTAGCTTTATAAAATATTTTGGTAGTTTGGTATGGCACTGAATAAGCAAATTAACTTAGGTAGAAATGCCATTTTTATTATATTAGCTCAGCCTATCCATGAGCAAGTGATGTTTTTTCCATTTAGATCTGACTGTGTGTAAAAGTGTTTTGTAATAGTCTCCATAAAGTTTCCTGGGTTTGTTTCAGCAGGTAGACCTCTAAATATTTTATGTCTACAGTAACTTTAAATGGAATTTTTCTTTCTATCTCTTGCTGCTGGGCTTTGTTGGTAATGATTTATGTGGGTTTATTTTATAACTTGTAACTTTGCTAATGTTGATTATTTCAAATACTTTTTTACTTTATTTTCTAGGATTCTCTAAAAATGCATCATATCATCTGCAAAGAGTGATAGCTTTGTTTCTTTACCTATTCTAATACCTTCAATTTTTTTCTTTTCTTATTGCTAAAGCTAATGTTTCTAGTACCATATTGAACAGTGATGGTAATGGACATCCTTTTTTCAACCCCCAATCTTATTGGAAATTTTTCTAGCTTATCCCCATTACATATAATGCTTGCTGAAGTTTTTGGGTAGATGTTATCTACCATTTTAAGGAAGACTCCATTTATGCCTATACTCTGTAGTGTTTAATAGCAGTGGGTGCTGTATCAAGCCTTTTCTGCTTCTATTGAAATCATATGATTTGTTAGTTTTGTTATGATCAATTATGCTGATAGTTTTCCTAATATTGAAACAGCCCTGCATTCCTGGTATAAATCTTACCTGGTTGTAGTGATTATATGTTATTTAAAATTTTTACATCTATATGCTTTAGGGAAATTGGTCTATAATTTTCTGTTTTGACTCTTCCTGGCTTAGGATTCAGCACCACATTTGTATCACAAAAAGAATTTGGTGGGACTCCACCTATTTTCCCCAAATAGTCTATGTAGTATTGGAATCAATTGTTCTTTAAGTGTTTTATGGAATTTACTTGTAAATTCATCTGGCCCTGGAGATTTTTTCCTAGGGAGATCATTGCTGGCTTGTTCAATTTCTTTTTCTAAAATGGGTTATTTAAATATTTTATTTCTTCTGTTAATCAGGAAAATTTATATTTTTGTAAATATTCATCCATTTCACTAAGATTTATTAAATTTTTTGGCATACAGTTGGGCAAAATAGTTTCCAATTATTGTTTTAATTTCTTCTTCATTGATGATAAATTCACCCTTTTATTTTGATGCTGGTAATTTGGTTTTCTTTCTTTTTAATTAAATTAACCAAAGATTTGTCTATTGTATTGTTTTTACCCCATAAAATCAGCTCTTAGTTTTATTTAGTAGACATTTCTTACCTGCAGCAGGTCCCCATCTGACATCTGAGACTTTTCTTCCAATGCTGTCACCATCTCCCTTAGGTCTTTGCTATGTCGGGACATTTGGAACCTGCTCCTATTCTTTTTCTGGAAGTTTTTTATTTCTTCCTGGGCTTCATGATCCTTCAGTTTCTCGAACATCTCACTTTCCTCCTCATCCAGCTCCACAAGACTATGTACATCCTCTTCTTCATCACTCAGAAATTCACTTATTTCCTGAAATTTTTCCTCAAGTACTTCTCTTGACATATCCACTTGTTCCTACAGTGGGACATGCTTATCAGATGTTAGTTTTTTATATAGGACAACAAATGGCTCTGGTCAAACCTCGCCTTGACTGCCTGGTTTGTGTGACATTTACTGGAAATAAACACTATACCAAGGAAAATTTAGGAAACATGGATTTGAGTCCATATTCTGTGCCATATAACTGGTAAACTTGAGAATGTCTGTCAACATTTCTGGATTTAGATTTTCACCTGTAAAATGCTAGGAAGGCTAGGAGATACTTAAGAATGAAATTCTGGAGGTGTGGAGAAAATAATTCAAGTGAGGAGGAAAAGGGGGAATTGTCTGGGGTAGAGAATAATGTAGCTGCTCCAAAATTTCACCATCCAACTTAGATTTAAGGGGCAGGGGGGAAAATGTGTATAAAAGATACAAGCAAGGCCATAGAGGAGGGCCTTTGATTGGGGTGGACAACAAGATCGTAAGCAATAACAAAAAAAGGCATAACTTGTTTCTTATTTTACTTCTGTTTTCTCTATCAAGGAAAATTATGCTGGAAATAGAATATGGCTGATAGGTTGGCTGAAAATAGAATATGGCTGATAGGTTGGCTAACACTAAAGATAAGTAAGAAGATATTTGAAGAACATATAGTTGAAGAACGCTGAAGAATAAATAGTCTGCAACTTATAGGCCAGTGAGATTGATTCCAATTTGAGAAAAATTCTAGAAAGGATTCTTAAAAGGATGCTTGATGTGGAAAACAATCTAGCAAACACTGGGTTTAGATCAACATTTAAACCATATACCAAAGATATACTAGATGACAAACATAAGATATCATAAATAAATCAGAGAAGCAGAAAAGAAACTACCTTTCAGATTTATGGCTAGAGGAAAATTTCATGACTAAGCAAGGAATACAAATGATCACAGAAGATAGTAGGCAATTTTGAATGCATGAAATTAAATTAGAAAGGAAATAGGAAACTAGGGGAAGAGTAGCAAGTTTCTTTTGATAAAGTCTCATTTTCAAGATATAAGAACTTGATTCAAGTTTATAAGAATGAGTCATTCCCCAATGAGTAAATGGGGAAAGGATAAGAACAGGTAGTTCTCAAGGAAAGTAATCTATAGGCACAAGGGGGAAAAAGTGTTCTAAACCACCTATAACTAGAGACATGCAAATTAAGGCAACTCTGAGGGCTCACTTCATACCCCCAACAGATGTTGGGGAGACTTTGGGGAAAACAGGCACCTTAATGGTTCATTGGTAGAGTTTTAAATACTTGCAGCTATTCTGTAAAATACTTTGGAATTATATCCCTCAAAAGACTGATAAATTTTTCATATACCATTTGGTGTAGCAACACCACTATTAAGGCCTATACCCCTAAGAGATCAAAGTATAAAATTAATCCTATGTGTACAAAATATTTCTTAGCTTTTTTTTTGTAGAAGAAAAGAACTGGAAACTAAAAGCGGTAAGGTTAATCAGAGAATGACTGACCAATTATGGCATAGGAATGTAATGGATATTACCTCCTAAAAATATCAAAGCAATGGTTTGAAAGCAACCTTAGGAGACTTTGAACAGATGAATAAAAAGTGAGCAGAACCATAACAATGTATACAATTATATCATATAATGATACAATAATATAACTTGGAAAGACTTTAACTGGTCAACACAATGATCAATCATGAGTTCAGAAGATTAACAATAAAAGATGTCATCTACCTCTTGACAGGGAGGAGACTGATTAAATATGCAGAATGAGTGTTTTACGTACAGGGACAATTTTGGCACTTGCTTGGGTTAACCATTCATGTTCAAAATGAGTATTTTGTTTTATCTTTTTCTCCTGGAGGCAAGGAGAGATAGAGGTAGGAGGGCAGCCTTTTACTGGCAATGTCTCTACTCCTACAGTCACCTCAGATTGTGATTTGACAACTTCTGAGAACTTATCAGTCATGCTCAATTCAACTTCCATCAACCTATTCAGTACCCTTTAGCGTCATCTTCTACCATTAGATTATAAGCTCCTTGGAGGAGCAGGACTTTGTTTTGTTTGTCTTTGTATCCCTAGTACTTTGCACAATGCAAGTCATTAGCAAATGTTTATCCCATCTTAAAATTACAGATGAAAAGATGGTAGATGAACAGCTAGAAAGGGAATTGGTGATTTTGCCTTTGCAACATCTCTGGAATATGCCCCTTTCTCAATGACACTGCCACTACCCTCGTGCAGGCTTGGATTAATATTGCAATAGCCTCCTGATAGGTCTGTCTGCCTCAGTCATCTCCCCACTACAGTCTATCCTCCATTCAGCTACCAAAATGATTTTTCCCCCAAGTCAAAGGTCTGAACTTGTCATCGCCTTACCCAATTCTACTGGCTATCACTAACAATATCAAATACACAATCTTCTTTGTCATTCAAATATGCCATGCATGTCTTACATCATATTCCCTGTCCTATTATCTTTGATAGATTGTGAAACAGCAAGGGGGCCAGTGTCAAACAGGATACTCCATCCCTCCATTTCAAGTATTTTCTTTGGCTGGCCTCTATGCCTGGAATGCTCTCATTCTTCATCTCTGCCTCCTGAATTCTCTGGTTTCTTTCCAATCTAAATTAAAATTCACATCTTGTAAGGGAAGCCTTTCCTAATTTTTCTTCTCTCTTTTTATTATTTCCTATTTGTCCTATGCATAAGTTGTTTATACATACTTTTAATTTGTTGTCTCTTTCCATTGGATTATGAATTCCTTGAGGATAGGACCCATCTTTTGCTTTTTTTTTTTTTGCATACCCAGTTCTTAGCATAGTGTCTAACACAGAGTAAGAGCTCAATAAATCCTTGACTGACTGATCAAAAAGAAAACAGGAACAAGGCATGGCAGACTAGCCTAATGTCCTATTTGATATTGTTTCCAAATTGGTATATAAGGATAATGTGGGGGGGGGGAAGTACTTAGATTTTAGTAGAGCATTTGATCAAGTATTTCCTATTATTCTTGTGGAAAAGATGAAGAGATATGAACTAAGTGAAGTTGGAATTAGATAGAATCCTGCTAATAAACTACTTCTGAATCCAAGAGTAGTTGATGTTTTACTGTTAGCTTGGCTGAAGGCTCCTGATTGAGCACCCAGAGATCTGTCTATGCTTGGGCCTGGGTTAGTCACCTGGATAAAGTTATATGTGCTATATACACACACACACACACACACACACATATATATGTATATATGTGTGCATATATATATATGCTCCTCAGTTTGCAGGTGAAACAGTGCTGTAGGGAGAGATAACATAATGGATGAAGAGTCAAAAACCACAAAGATCTTGGTAGCCAGAATTTGATAAGATAAAATTTACATGAAAAAAATAAGGTACTATAGTTGGCTACAAAAGAATCAGCTTCCTAAGTTAGGACCCAGAGAGGGATGATTAGACAGGACTTTAGTGGATGGCAAGATCCAAGTTAGCAGTGTGATGCAACAGACAAAGAACAAAGATATAATGAAATACTGGGCTACCTCAAAAGAAACAAAGCTTCCAGGAACAGGGGTATTATAGTCTCTATCCTCCTCACATGTCTTCTAGAGCATCTTGTTTAGTTCTATGTCACTGATAAGCTGCAGGGCATCCAGAGAAGACATTCAGGATGTTGTAGGTCCAAGTCCAACTCGAGAGTACTGGCTAAAGGAACAGGGGATGATTAACCAGAAGAACAGAAGACAGTGTTATTAGTGTTCAAATGTGAAGGAACATACAACTGGAAAAAAATGAAATATAATTGAGGGGGGGGAACAAATGTGAAGGACTATCACAGGGAAGAAAAATTAGAGTTGTTTTGTCTGACACTGTGGGCAGAACCATGAGCAAGGGGCAGAAGTTGCAAAGAGGACACTTCAGGCTTCATGTCAGGCAAAATATCCGAGTGTAATAGGCTGCCTTGAAAGATGGAAGGTTTCCTTTCTTGGGGGTCTTCAAGAAGAGATTAGATGACCCCTTGTCCAAGTTATGCTATGATTAGAATCCCTTTCATTTAGGGGCACCTAGATGGCACAATGGATAGAGCACTGGCCCTGGAGTCAGGAGGGTCCGAGTTCAAAACCAGCCTCAGACAACACCTACTAGCTGTGTGACCCTAGACAAGTCACTTAACCCCATTGCCTACCCCCCAAAAAAAGAAAAAAAAAGATTCCTTTCATTTATAGATTGGACAAAGTGAATACCAAGGTCCTTCAACACTCTCATATTCTGGGATTCCAACTTTAGCACCCTGCTAAAGTTTCACCCCCACCTTGCTGTACTTTCAAAAGTAGAAAGGTCTAAGGCACAAAAACCCAGTGTGGTGGCCAGGAAGGACAATGTACACAAAGCCTAGCTTGGCTTTCAGAGATAGCTAAACACACAACAGAGGATTTGAAGTCATTTAAGACCTGGGTTTGAATCCAGTTTTCTATAGTCAACTACCTGGAAGAGTGTAGAAAATTAAGTTGGCCCTTTTGTGCCTCAGTTTCCTCATCTGTCTTATGGGGTGTAGAGATAAGGGAATCAGCAAACCTATTGCTGAAGACAGAGCCAGAAATACTTACTGTCCACACTACAGCCCAGGTCCGAGGTACCATCTTCTCCTCAAGTATTAGCTTCTTGACATCTTTCAAGTTCTCATCTAAACATTTCAGATTATCTTGTAGTCTTTTCTATAAGAGAAACATGAGTGCAATTTACTCTATTAGGAAGGTTCAGAACCCTAGTAAAGGTTAAGAGCTCAGATATCCAGAAGGCCTAGAAAGCTATCACCATTTGATTTAGAGAAGCTTCCAGTTCTCAGCTGGGATAGAGACTAACATGGAACAGTTAAAATGGTGGTAGGGAAGCTCCATCAAGTCACGAAGGTCCCTGGAAAAGAGCCTTTGCCCCATGTTACTTACCCTGTAGTCCTCAGCAGCCTCTTCTAAAGGACAGATTTTATGAGCTTCATGCTCCTGGGATTTTGAACAGGATGTACAGAGAAAGATCTGGTCATTCATACAGAAGAGCTTCTGGTCCTCCTGATGTCTTTCACACTTTCTGAGTTCTTCAGGATGCTGCTGATGTTGCTCAACAGCAACAGACATTTTGCTTTTCCTTGAAGTACTTTTCAAGACTTGTAACTGGAGTACTTCCAAGCATTTAGAGCAAGGTAAAGGCATGGACACCTCAGTTCCACTGCTAACACAGGACTGGCAAAAACTGTGTCCACAGGCTTTACTTGCCAGGTCTGGGAGGCAGACCTAACAAATGGTGTAGGTGAGCAGATCCTGAGGATCTGGAACCATTTCTTTTGAAGCCATGAGCCTGAATGAGAAAGTGAGAAAATGGGTGGTAGAGACCTTTCTCTGGCCTCCTGCCCATCCCCCTCCCCCTCAAACAGGAACTAAGCATAAAGCTATTTCTCCCTCCTAATCCCATAGGGAAGAAAGATGCATATCAGGGACAACCTTCGCAATCATTTTGGATTAGTAATCAAGAACAAAGAATCTGACAGTCCCAGGAGTATCTTATCCTAAGAAATTGTGTTGAAGAAGATGCTTAAAGAGGAAGTCATTTTTTATTGGAAGACCTAACATAACTATAGCACATCAAAATTCAATCTTATTCAACAAACATTATCCTAGTTGACCCTTATCCAGATTCTCATTTCAGCACAACTGCAAGCTATGCAAAGCTTTTGGACGATTTGTGATTTTTTTTTCCCCATTTGGAGGAAGGAAAACCTATTGTCTCCAGCACGAACTGCCTAGAAATACCTAGATAGAAGCCCCACAGCTTTCTCTAACTTAACATATTCAAAAGGGAACTCATATCATCTAATCCCAAATCAACCTTCATCCTAACTTCCATTTCCATGGCAGGCACCAGAATCCTTCCCCTAACCCAACAGTCATTCTATTAACAGGCATTTATTAAGCACCTACCATGTGCTAGAAACTCTATGATCTAGAAAGCTCTCCCAAGGAGCCAATACTCTATAGGGGAAATGATATAAATACCAAATGCACACAAAGAAATTAGAAGTGGGGGTTAGAGTAGCTCGATAGATCTGCAAAGGCTTCATGTAGGAGCTTTGAAGGAGTAAGGACTTTTCCTGAGAGGAAGACATAAAGAGAGAATGTCTTCTGACATGGGAGAAAGCCTGTACAAAGGTTGGAGATATGTCACATGTGAGGGAGAGCAAAAATACCAGTTTGGTTCAGCTCTGCAATGCAGATAGCAGAATAAGTTAAGAAACCTAAACAGATTCACAGTCTCACCATCATTATTTCCTCATTTTCTTATATGTGTAATTAATTATCAGATCTTCTCAACTATCTCTACATCTCCTTTGTCTGCTTGGACCATGGGGTAGCCTCCTCCTTGGTCTTTCTGACTCTATTCTTTGATATTTTTTTTTGGACTCCTGGAAACAACTCAACCATTCAGTTCATTCAAGATACTGATTAAAATCTCAAAGAATCCTATTTTCCCCTTGAAACAAGAGTTAAATTAAGCGCCTCAGGAAACAAGCACCACACTCTGCCTTACAGGTCAGTCATTTCCACATGGAGACCAGGTGTTCAGAGTGTACCTGTACCATATTTTTTTTGCATATCCTTTTGTTGAATGACTTGCCAGTACTTCATTTTGTCCCAACATCGATCTTGAACTAACAGGGTGCCAGCCTGAGTCAGGCCCACTCTTCAGTGGACAAAGAGAAATCAAACAGAAGCTGGAGACTCCCACAATCAATTTGTTATGGAAATACATAAATTCTTCAGGAAAATAATCGGGCATAGACATAAGGGCTTAAGAGGGAGGTTAATGCCAAAGAGGGAATAATCACAGATACATCTGGGTTACATTACGTGTATTTTCAACGACAAGGACCAGTGGTGCTACAACTACTAGGCCTTTGGTCAATATACTGATATACACTCGGATCCCTTTTCAGCCCCAAGGATTCAAGTCCACCTGCCTGAGAGACTAGGCACCTCCCAGCAGCTGATCAGCGCCCGTTCACTCGACTTAGACCACCTCACTTCTCCAGGGTGAACCCTGGAGCCCACCCACAATAAAAAAGGGCTCCTAGACCCCTCTCCCCATATGCACCATCTCTCCTAAGCCTCATCCACTCCATTTACTCCAGTCCCTAAAGCAGCAGTATAGGGCACCCCTCCATCAAACAGTGAACCCAGCATAAAGCTAGAGCCCCTTCCAGCTACATTCGTGTGTCCTTCAGTTAAGGGGATGAAAAAAAAAAAAAGAACAGTCACAACCCACTTCCCCTCAGACCTGAGGGCACCTCCTGAGCCCCAGGGAGCCCCACTCAGTAGTATGCTAGTAAATATCTAACAACCACTCTCTGGGGCGGGGGTGGGGTATATGCAAGGTACTTAAGTTTAGTCTACAATATTAACATTTTCTTCATTGCTTTCTTAAATCTAGATAAGCAGTAAAATAGTAAATCAAGTCAAGGCTTGTAAAGTATGTCAAACTGCCAATTTCCCAAGTGTAAATACTCACAATGAAAAAATTGAACCACCTATTTAGAACCTATTTCATTCAGCACACTACTCACGCTGTACCTGCTGACATTGCCCTGGAGATCTCTAGGAGGCTGCTTGCAGTGCCCCCTCCCCTTCTTAAATAGACCCTACGCCAACATTCTTTCTCCTTAGAGTCCCACCTACTGTGCTTAATCAGACTTGGCCCTGAGACAGCTGCATATAGCACTGCCCACTTACCAGCTGAGAGCAATCCTGGAATTTCTTTAGAGAACTGGCAGCAGTATCTGCATCTTTAAATCCACAACAGGACCCTCTTCCCCCCAAATCCCACCTCCATCCTCGCAGGCCAATCACCCATACATTGAGACACTCAGACCTAAAGTAGCTTTATAGAGTACTGATCACCTGATGACCAGCCAAGAGCCCCACAGTCACCCTGATGCCCCACCCACGGCTTGACTGAGACCAGAATTCACTTTTACCATCTACCCTAATGAAATAGACCCCGTTTTTCCTCAAGGTACTTTGTTTGTTTATATGTATTTTGATGGATATCCCATAAAGCTGATTTATCCCATAAAGCTATGTAATAAACTACACAGAACACTGAAGAGGAGGAAAGTCTTGATTGCATTTAGGACATTATTCAGTTCTTTTTAATGATCCCCAAGTTTCTTCCTTAAATAAAGGCCCACCTTTATAAAAGCAATATGCTTCCAGTGAGGCTGGACACCTAGCAATCATGGAAAGCAAAATTCTCTGAAAAATTAACATCTTGTGTTACCCAAAGGGCAAGGGACAGGCCTTGGGCAGAACATTCATAAGCTTCGATACATTTCATTCACTAAGTATTTTTTTGGCTAGGCAATGGAGTTAAGTGAGTTGCCCAGGGTCACACAGCTAGTAAGTGTTATGTGTCTGAGGCTGGATTTGAACTCAGGTACTCTTGAATCCAGGCCCGGTGCTCTATGCACTGCACCACCTAGCTGCCCCACTAAGCGCTTCTTAAGTGTCTGCTATGTATATGTTAGGCACTGTATTAAAAGCTGCAGATACAATGTGTGTACAGGAAAACCATTGCCAAATATAGAACAGTAAATGAAAATAATATGGGGATCAGTGACAACTAAGTGGGAGGATGAGGAAAATCTTTGTGAAAGACTTGAACTAAGACTGAATGAAAGCTTGGTAGTCTAAGAGTCTAAGTATGGAGGAAGTGAATTCCATGCAAGGAAGACAGCCTGCGAAAACCTTTGTGAATGGAAGTCTTTCTGTAATCTCTAGAAAAGTAAGGAAGTTAGAACAAAAAGCAGTTTTGGAGTATAGATAGGAAGTTCAATTTTGGAGATGGTGGATTTGAGTTGCTTGAAGGGCATTCAGATGCAGCTGTCTATAATTGATTATGAAGGCCTAGACCTAAGGAGAGACAGGAGGTTTGGATTTAGAAAGCTGAGATTTGTCCAGATGGAGATGATCATTAAACTCACATGAGGTAATGGTGTTACTAAGAGGTCACCAAGAGAGAAAAGAACAGTACATTACCCTGAGCGACAACCACATTTAGGATTTGTGAGATGGTTGATCATCTAGAAAAGGGAAGTTAAAAGGAGGGTCCAGACAGGAAAAACTAAGAGAAAATAATGTTATATTGTATAAACACTTAGTAATAGTGTTCAATAGAGTCAAATGCTACAGAAAAGATGAACACTGAGAAGAGAGCATTGGATTAACAGACTTGGGGGTTGTTGGTGACCTTGAAAAGCTTCGTTGAGATTTGTGTTGAGATTTGTGTTGAGATTAGTGTTGAGATTAGAAGTCAGATTGAAAAAATGGAAATTTTATTCTGAGGTGAGGTAGTGGAGACAACCAAAGTAAGTAACTTTTTCTAATTTGGATATAAAAAGAAAGAGAGCAAAAGAAGAGAATATATTGATGTGATTGTTGGTGTATAGGCTTTTTAATGAGGGTGGAGGCCTTGACATATTTGTAGGAAAGAGGGAAGGAGCCATTGAAATGGAAAGATTGGAAACTCAAGAGAGTAAGGTTGATTGAAGTGACTGGGAGATGGGAAGAGTTGGAATAGTGGCCGTAATTATAGGAGTTGGCCTTTCTGAATAGCAAAAGTATGACCTCTTCATCAGAAATAGAGCCTGATGACACAATGGAGGATAATGTTGAGGGGGTTTGTGGTTTAAATTAGGAAAATAAGGATATTGATGGGGAATGTCCTTACGTTCTCAGTAAAGAATAGGGTAAAATCCTCTACTCAAAAGGGAGGGGAAAGGTGGGAGTCTTTCAGAATGATGAGAATAGCAGCTAGGGGAGGGTAAGACACAAAGCAAATCAGTAGCATAGAGTTTGATAAACCACAAAACCTCAGTTTTTAGGGAAAAGATTTATTATTGGTCAAAAACCAATAGGAAAACTAGATAGCAGTCTACAGAAATTAGGTTTAGGCCAATGCTTCATCCCAAGAGAAACTCTAAATGGATATATAACTTAGATATAAAATATATCATAAATAAATTAGAGGAATAAAGGGAAAATTGCCTTTTAGATTTATGAATAACTAAAGAAAACATAACTAAGTAAAATTATGACGAAGATCACAAAATAAAATGGACAAATTGGATTACAAAAGTTAAAAAGATTTTGCACAACTAAATCCAAAGTAGTTAAAATTAGAAAGGAAACGGGCAAATGGAGAGAAATACTTGCTGCAAATATTTCTGATAATGGTCCTATATCCAAGCTATATAAAGAATTGATTCAAATTTATAAAACTAATTACAATTCCCCAGTAGATAAATGGTGAAAAGATATGAAGAAATAATTTTCAAAGAATCCACTCCAATCCAAATCCAAGCTACCAATGATCATATGAAAAAAAAATTTCTGTTACTAATAATTAGAGAAATGCTATATTAAAACAATTTTAAGGTTCTACCTCATACCCATCAGAGGAAAAAAATTAATAAAACAGGAAGGTAATGAATATGGAGGAACTTTAGAGGAAAACAGGCAAACTAGCACAGTGCTATTGGAGCTATGAAAATACCCAGCCATTCTAGAAAACAATTTTGAACTGTGCCACAAAAGTAACTAAATTGCATGTAACTTAAGACCTGACAAATAGTAGGCAGATACCACAAATAGATCAAAGATAACATGTACAGCCTCAACAAAGTAACAGGTTACAAAGTAAATCCTCAAAAATTAACAGCATTTCTATATAATAATAACAAAACATAACAGGCAATAATAGGGAAATCTCCTTCCATATAAATAAAAAATTCATAAAATAGTTGGAGATCAAATTATCAAAGCACATAAAAGACTTGTATAGATTCAATTACAAAGTTCTCCTTAAAGCAATAAAGAAATTAAAAGTTGGAGGAATAATAGTACTTTCTTTACAATATTATTGTGAAGCTCAAATACACTAGTATATGTACATAACTTTGTAAATGTCAAAGTGTGACATAATGACTACTTATTACTAAAAGACTTTCATTCATAGCTTTTTGTATTAGAAGGTGATTATATCACCCCATAACTGGCTTCTGAACTTCTTTCCAATTTTATAAGTCTATGAAGTAAATATCAGAGGCTTCCCAGGTGCTAGAGGGAAAGATTAATAGACAAAGTAAATAACATAAATGCTGCCTTCGAGAAACTTACAATCTATCTAGGGAGACATATCTGACAAAATAAAGAGCAATAGCAAACAATTCGAGACAGAATTTATAGGATCATCTATTTACAGTTGAAAGGAACCTTAAAGTTCAAATGAAGTCCAGCTGTGTTAATTTAATAGCTAAAGAAACTGAAGTCCAAAGAGGTCATCTCTTGGCCAGGATTACACAGGTTTAGTGGCAACTGCTGGATTTAAACCCAGATTCTCTGATTCTAAGAACAGCGGTCTTTTTTATTGCACAATTAACCTGAAAGTAATGTGGTCTGAATAGTATATCTTGTTGGAATCAAAAGAAGGGAATGAGTCATCATTCACTCACACTAATACTTCTCCAAATATATTTCATATAAAATCCAAGTGAAGTAGAAACTTCTTTGCTGGCCTCTTCCTCTGTCCATCAGATCCAATACGATGGAAGGCCCCTTATTCCATGGAGTTCTCCCAGAGAAGCTAGAGGTCCACACAGAGCTGCAATTCTGCTGGCTCTGCTCAGGATTGTGGAGGCCCCGAATAAACCAACCCTTCCGCTGAGCATGTCTGTAACTATGGTGTCAAACTCAAATAGAAACAGCAGCCACTAATGTATACATAAAGATCCCTGTAGGCTATTGATTCAGAAAATCACAAATTAATAATATCTATGTTTTATTTTCATTTATTTTGTTACTTTTTTCCCCCAATAGTATTCTAATGTAGTTTGGGCTGCACTTGTAAGTGTTGTGGGTGGCATGCAAACCTGGGCTCCATATTTGATGCCTCTGGTCTACAGGATTCCATGTGGGAACTACTTATTCCTGGGCACCCTGAGAGCACAGAAGCAGAAAGCAGAGGCTCTAAGAGTGGTAACATTGCTAAATTTCCCAAGTGAGTGATTTCTTCACCTTGATTACCCTGGTATCTTTGCTAGGAGGCTCATCTTAAAGTCAGCAAGAGCAGCTTTAGTCTGGCCAAAACTTAGAAACCCAAGGCCTGCCTATACCTTGCCTCCTTAAGCCCTTCATGAACAGCATGGTGGAGAGTTCCTTCAAGCTCCAGCAATAACTTTGGGCTACAGTAATACACAAACTGTAGGGGAAGATGCCTCTGTTGGAAATACAGGAACAAATCTAATTCACAAATTGCTAAATGGAGCTGAAAAGGCAGCTACAGGCTTCCAGATCAAGTTCTCCCTTTCCTCTGCACCTTTTTTTTTTAATGAGGCAATAGGGGTTAAGTGACTTGCCCAGGGTCACAAAGCTAGTAAGTGTCAAGCGTCTGAGGCCAGATTTGAACTCGGGTCCTCATGACTCTAAGGCTAGTGCTCTATCCATGGAGCCACCCTAGCTGCCCTTTACTACCTGCTGGTTCTACATTCTCTTCGTACCCCACTCCACCCATCAGCAAGTCTTTTGGACATACAGGAACCACTCTACATCAACCTTGCAGAACTATAAATCTAGTCCAAACTTCTGCCAGGAGCAGAACCATCTGACCCTCCTGCTCAGTGTCTTCATCTCACCAGCTTCATGCTTTCTTTTGAAATAAAATTTTAATGGAAATCTTTTGTTGTTTAATTTTAAAACTTTATCAGCCTTTTTTTTAAACTCTCAGTATCACAAGTTTATTATTTATGTCATATATACAAGTCAGGGAAGATTAATTTTCCTCTTCTGCTTCCTTTTACTAATTTTTTTCTTTTTGCCTATGTAATATAACAGTGTGTGTCACTCTATTCATTCTTTTTTTTTTGGCAATTTCATCAAACAAAATATGCACACTTGTTAAGTATCTACTATTCGAAGCATTGTGGTTT
Source organism: Phascolarctos cinereus (assembly GCF_003287225.1). Lineage (NCBI taxonomy): Eukaryota > Metazoa > Chordata > Mammalia > Diprotodontia > Phascolarctidae > Phascolarctos > Phascolarctos cinereus. Next base: position 334,551,785 of record NW_027556098.1, read on the forward strand.
GGGCCAGTGAAATACAAAGGTTAGCTAAAATATTGTCCCTGCCCCTATGGATTTTACAGTCTGAATTGAAGGTAAGGGGTCCAGAATATGACAGGCACAGAAATAAACAAAATATACAATACTATATTGGGACTAGACTTGTGATTTCATTGGGATGGGGAGCTCTCAGATGAGGAAACATTATGTACCAGTGCAGGTCAGCACCTTCTCTTTGACTCATAATCTTAACAGAGAGGTTAAGTGATTTGCCAAGGTCATGCAGTTAGCAAGTATCAGTCAGTCAGTCAATATTTATTAATAGTCTACTTTGTGTTAAGTGGGACAGATAGATGACACAGTAGATAGAGAACCAGGCCTGGAGTCAGGATGACCTGAGTTTAAATCTGGGCTCACACACTTATTAGCTACGTGACCCTGGGCAAGTCATTTACACCTGTCTGCATCACTTTCCTCATCTGTAATATGAATTGGAGAAAAAAAATGGCAAACCATTCCAGTATTTTTGCCAGGAAAACCCCACAGGGGTCATGAAGAATTGGACGTGACTGACATGACAGAACAATAATAACATGTTAATCACTATGGTCAGTACTATGGTTGCAAAGAAAGGCAAAAGATAGTCCTTGGTCTCAAGGAGCTAGCAGTCAAATAGGGAAGAAAACATGTAAATGACATAAAATATATAAATAGTATATGAGATACATTGGAGATAATCAACAAAGGGCAGGTAGACTATTAATAATGCACATGAGGAAGATGAAATACATTACCAATAAACAGCTGTGGAAGAGAAGTGGTATAAAGGTTATTAAAAGAGAAGTACACAAGAAATGGATGTAAGTTAGTCATGTAACAGAGCTCAGTGCTCAATTAGGAGCATCCAATGTCAAGAGACTCAGACAAAGCCATCTAGCACATCAGGGGGATATGGAAGATTCATGGCTTCCTATGAGAAAAGAGTCAAAGAGGATGAAAAAGTAGGAATGGGTAGTTATTTGCCATATCAGTGAAAAGACATTGGAGACTGTTGGGCCCCAGAAGACTGATGTGAGTAAGAAATTTGAGGCAATATATATTACCTCAGCAATCCTGCAGTGGAAAATCCTTTCTTTACTGCCAGGAATCCCATTCAATACCACCAACAATGTCAAATTGTTAAAGAATTCCTCAACCCAGAAGTCCTGTAATCCTGCTGGATAATAATTTCTCCTAACTTGGTCCATTTGGCTGGGTTTCTCATGGATCAGGAGTCAAGAGTAGAACTAAAAAATCTATTTATGTGCAATTTGCCATTCCTTGTAAACATATAACAAGGTTATTATGTAACTCTTTCTTTTTTCCCCTTTTTTTCTTTAATCACCTTTTTTTATCTATTCTGCTGTTATGGAAATGCTTTTTCCCCCTTAAGTTCAGAATAAAACAAATAAAACAAAAATGCACAGTAAAGTGATTAGGAAACTCTTCCTAGCTTTGAGGCCATTCTAACTGAAATTCTCTTTCATTCATACTGAATATATAGATCCCTGAAGAAGCCTAGAGCTAAAGCTAGGACATTGCCTTAGCTAATTTAGTCAATCAGCACAGCCCCCAAAGGGAGAACCAAAGGGGCCTAGTGTCCTATGTAGTTCATAATCTCTGTTGGATTAAACCATGGTGCAGCATTTCATTGTAACTGCAACCTTTCCTCTTTGGTCTCTGGCAAATGGAGCCAACTCTGAAATTAAGAAAAGAAAATAAGATTCCAAAGTGAGAAAACTATCTTTAATGACTCCATCTAGAATGCTTCCTCTGAATCTCAGGCCCTCCCCACAGAAGGTAGAAATTTACCTTGTCTAGCACAAGATATAAATTCAGTTGATTCCAAGGCTCCCTTGTGCAGAGGAGGAGGATGAAATACATTACCAATACCACTGCTCTGCCATAAGTTTTGTTCTGATACTGCCAGAAATTCACACTCTTCTTACTGATTGAGCAGTGAGTACCATGGAGTTCACACTTCAGCCAAAGTGAGTGCCACACCCAGCCTCTTTGGCTTTGGACTTTTCAGAGTATTACAAATACATAATGGCAGAGTTGGGAAGGCCTCCTCTTAAATATCTATTAGTCCAAACTTTACCTGAGAATTACCTTTATTGCAAAGCCAATGAGTTTTCTAAGTTTGCCTTACTTTTCTTCTTTCTTGAGAGAATCATTGGAATTGAGTGAAAAGCATTGAGCTCATCTTGAGACTCAATTCTGTATCTGGCTCAGTTCTCTTTCTATTCAATTATGAATCTGGTTCGATTTCTGTCTTGTGAGAACACTTTATGCAAATTTGCAAAATGTGGGAACACTTCCTTGCATTGTTTGAACCAAGTCCTGTGTGACTGGGAAACTGGAACACCTCTACCAGATTAGGGATTGTAGGGGCAGCTAGGTGGTACAGTGGATAGAGCACCAGCCTTGAAATCAGGAGGACCTGAGTTCAAATTTGACCTCAGACCAAACACTTGACACTCACTAGCTGTGTGACCCTGGGCAAGTCACTTAACCCCAATTGCCTAAAAAAAAAAAAACACAGATTAGGGATTGTACTTGTTCCCATTCCCCCTCCCAACTTTGAAAGTCCCTCATCTTGATCCTGGTTTATATCCTATAATTTGTTTTCTTTTAATTCATAAAATACTGTTTCCCCTTGTAATGGGGTTAAGTGCCTTGAAGAGGTTTGTCTGGTCCTGATTTGTCATGCTTTACATCATAAATCAATATTCTCAGAAGCTGGACCCTTTGTTTCCTTGGATGTTTCATATTTGACCCATCACATTCTTTTAAAAGCAATCAGCAAAAGTATTTAAATTAAATGATTGGGGTTATTTAATTTCAACTGGGTCCTCAGTTTGGCATAGTAATCATTCTGCCACCCCAAATCAATCCTCTATCTTACTCATAAGGAAGCAATTCCAAACCTATCTTCTCTCCCCCTACCTCTGTAAGCTGAGAACATTTTGCAAAGAAATTCATTAAGTCATGTAGCAGAGGGGAGAGCCAAAATAAAAATAGTGGCCCATTTCCACTCATTGTCTGTAAATTACACATAATATAGGATTCAAACAAAGGAAAAAGGAAACAGAAGGTGTTTGGTGAGCAGTGAAGCAATTTCCAGATAAGATCCATGGGTTGCTTGAGATGTATAACCAGGGAAAACTCTATACATTTCTTCCATCAACCTTCAGATCTAATTGAGTTTCTGATTAGTGCAACCCAGGACCTGAGTTAAGCATTAAAAAAATCTGGTCTCTAAACAACACATCTACTTTCTCAGCTACGCTGACGGACATGTTGTTTGGTCCTTGGAGAACTGTTGTTATTTGGGTGTTCAGTTGTTGTTCTAAGAGAAGACTTGATGCAAAGGGAAGGAGCTTTCTCCCAAATAATTGAGATGTGAAAGGGGAAAAGAACAATAAAATTTTAAATAGAGTGTGAGAGGGAAAGTGAAAAAGAGTTTTTAAAAGATATGATTGAACAATTGAAATGATCAGCACAGCTTGGGCTTGGAAGGGCAACAAATTTGATCAAAGTACACTAATACAATCACTGATAACCATCAAATCACAATAAACTGAATAAATACTGATTAATTTGAGTAAGGCATCAAAATTATCATCACACTGGTACAGAACCAGCCTTGGAAACAAGAGAGCCTGAATTTGAATCCTACCTCAGGTTTTTAACTAGCTGTCTGATTCTGGTCAAGCCACTTGACTTTGCCTCCTGAGGTTCCTCATAAAACATACAGATAATAGCATGTACTTCGTAAGAGTTTTGTGTGGACCAAAGAGGATACTATGTGAAAAGCATCTTAAAGTTCTGTGTTAAAGCTAGATATTACAAGGTGTCCCATAATTGTGCCCACTCTTTCAACTGATCAACTGATGGTGTCTATATTTGTTGGAGGCTTTGCCCCAAGTTTATAGGGAAATCATCACTATTACTTTGCTTCCTATGGTGTTTCATGAAATGTATTTGTTTGAAACTTCAAAAATGGAGGAGTAGGAGAAGCATCCTTACTGCACCTCATTTTCTCTCTTCAAAGTCATGGCTGACGAAGTTGAAGAGGCAGAAGGTCATCTATGTGTTATTTGCTTGGGTGAAGTCATTAAGCCAATCACCCTTTAAATGTGGACATACTATTTGCATGTCTTGTGTCAGCAATGAAACCTTTCCATCTTCATGCTGTGCCGCATGCCAGGACCTCTACCAGCTGAGAACTCCTCAGACTGATGTAGCCATGCACAGGGAAGGAAAAGGCGTGTGTGAGATACACCAGGAAGACCAGAAGCTGTTCTGTGATAATAACAAGACCCTACTCTGTGTGACATGTTCTGAGTCAAAGGATCATGAGAACCACACACATTGGCCCATTGCAATGGCTGCTGTGCACTACAGGGTGAGTCATGCACAAATCAATGTCATTCTTCCAGGTGGCTCTTATGGTGTTCAATGGCAGTGACTTCTCCATGCTCAATTTAGTCATTCCTGTTTTAGTATATCACTTGTGTCTAATCCCTGATACTCAACTATTTATTATGGGGGGGTCAAATAATGTTTATTCCTGTTTCTCTTTCAGGAGAAGATCCAGATTAATCTGGAAATGTTGTGCAGAATGGGAAAAAATGTTTGGGAACTTCTACTAAAAGAAAAGGAAGAATCCTTCATATAGACTGTGGTATGGATTGTAAGTAACTGCCTGTCTCCTTAGATATAATATCTTATATATGCCTAATCTCCAATGGTTTTTATAAAAAGCCTCCCATCATTATTAGCTATATTTGGCAAGTGAGGAAACTGAGGTTTATAGACAGTGTGTCACTTATTGACACTAATGAGTTCAGAAATTTGAATCAAACCAATGTCTTCTGACCTCAAATCCAGTGCTGGGTGTTGAGAAGTTGTCTCTAGCTGAAGCTGGCCTCTGTCTCTGCCTTCTTGTTTCAGCTCTCTGATCTCTGATGCCCAACCTTAGACCCCTTCACCAATCAAAACAAAAGTGGGGGCCCAAAGGAGAGGGTGATTAATCTGAGAGGAGTCATTTGACAAATAAGCTTTGAGAAGTGAAGAGTTTGCTAATATACTGTTGTGATATGATTGCAAATTTTCCTTCAAAGAGTACTTAGAAAACAGTGAATCAGATTATCCTTCCACCATCATGTTCCTTACTAAGTCAGTCAGTAAACACATAAAAAGTTTCTCCTGTATTTTAAGTACTGTGATAACTGGTAGGAATAAATCAAAAGTCAAAAGATGGTCCTTGCTCTCAAGGAACCCTCACACTATGAGAGAGAAAGCATGAAAACAGGCTTGTTCAATCAAGATATATACAAAATAAATGGAAGATAATCAACAGCAGGAAGGGAAGAGATTAACACAAAAAGTGATGGGGAAACACTTCTTGTAGAATGCAGGAGTTTAGCTGGGGCTGGAAGGAAGCTGGGAACCTATCAGGCAGTGATGAGGACAGAAAGAGTTCCCAACATTGGAGGAATTCCAGTGATAAAGGAATCTGTGAATGGAGGATCCTGTTTGAGGAACAGCAAGGAGACCATTGCGATTGGATGCTAGAGTATGTGGAGGGCAATGATGTCGAAGAAGACTGGAAAGCTTAGGGGGGCCCATTTCCACAGCATATTTTAGGTTTATGTGAGCAAACCAGTCAGGCAGGCCTGTTCTTATTATCATCCTTATGAAGAAGAGGTGTTAGAGGTCTCCTACAGTAGGTAAGTAATCTGTCTTATATTCCTAGTGAGGAAGTTCCTACAAATATAACAACAGTTACACAAATTAGATGCCTTTAATAAGGAGAAATAACATCAAAGGATCAGGATTTCCCCAGCACTTGGCTGGCTTGGGTCTAGTAAGAGAAAGGAATATGAGGTCATGCTTCCTTCAGCATATGTTGGAGAGTTTTGTGAGGAGGGTCAGGAAGGGTGAGTTTCCCATTGTGGGAGACCTTCAAGAAGCAACCTGACCAAAGGTACGAAGGCAGGAAATTTGGCTGACTAAAGAAATGGCCTGAATATTGGAGAGGCTTCTGTAAAGGTAAATTGGCTCCAGTTTATGGAGAAGGGTAAATTTCTGACAAAGAAGTGTCAATTATATTTAATAGGAAATAGGGAACCATGACAAGATTATGAGGGAAAGAGTTTCTGCAAAAGACCTAAAAACATATTGACCCCTAAGAAAAATTGTAAAGGAATTCACAATCAGATTTAAATTCACATGCTTTTTTGGGGAGTTTATGAATGCTGAGAGACTTGGCAAGCAGACAAGTAATCACAGAGGGAGAAGGAAAAGGGAAAAAATATTCCTGGACTTGGGAGTATTACAGGTGCCTTTAGGAATGGAGAAACCAAGTTTGGGATAGTAAAGGAGGCAAGTCTCTCCTATAAAGTACCATCATAGGTGGCAAACATTAAATTAGACTTCATGGGGTGAAAGACGATTCTTTTGGAATAAGAAATATAAGAGGATAGATAGACAAAGATAGATTGAAGAAAGTTGCTTGATTGTCTGAAGAAGTCTAAAAAATTCAAATTGGAAAGGCCCTTTGTTGTTATCCATATGCACAAAAGCTCTGATTTTAAAGGATAAAACTGAAGTCAGAGGCTAAGTAACTTCCCCAGGTCACACAACTGGATGGGAGAGGAATCCTGGGCTCTTGACTCCTGCTTAATCCCCAGTGTTCTTTGCATTATACCACACTGAGCAGCCAGACAAAGGGAGATTTGGGGATGCCATGATGTTTCCCTTGGTATGTCATCTAATACCTTTCTCTTCAGGACTATACAAATACAAACAGAAGAACATTTCAGAAGAAATTTAAGCAAATATGAGAATATGTGACAAGGAAGAAGAAAGTGAAAGAGGAAAAAGTTATTGTGGGGAAAAGGAACAAGAAGTTCTATGAAGTCTATCAGAGGCTGAAGGAGATGGAGGCTGCACAGGAACATCAAATCATGAAGGAAAAGAAGGAGTGGGAGGCCATGATGTCTAGCCAAAGCAGATTCCTAACAGCCATGATCACCTAGCTGAAAGAAAAGATACAGAAGCCGGATGTAGAAATGCTACAGGTGAGACTATGGTAAAATCATCATCTCATCATCATCAGGCTCTATTGTTTATGGTGATAAGAAATCTAGAACATCTTTCACTAACCTTTCATATATCACAAAAGATTTCTTTTGAGATCTGCCTTTGTTTCCTTTTGTATATACCTTGTGGATTTTTTTTGGGGGGGGGGAGAGTGAAAGAGAGGAGCCCCTCCTGAGAGATGAGATGTGCTACAGATATTTTGGCTTGAGAACAGCTTGGAGGGCTCTATGTGCTGGTATTGGGAACAAGTGATCCAAGAATCTGAAGCCTAGGAATCCTTTCCTCTAGCTTGGATCCATCATTTGTGTAAGTGGTAGCATCTGTAATGAGAGGCACAGGAAAATTCATGGTTTCCATGCTGCTGTGGGGATGGCTGCAGAAGATCGCCATTCATCCAAGGAAGCCTTTCATTATCAATATTTTTTCCCTGTTTTTCTCCATGTGATTGAGAATGCCTGAATGGGCCTTGTTACAAAATGAGATAAACATGTGGTCCCCTGGCAACCTCTTTCTTGACCACATTTCTGCTAGCACAATACAATAAGTGCCAAGCACCTCCTGAAACAGGAAGGGTTGTATCCAGAATCCAACTTTGCCAAGTTCAGATTCAATTAAATCAAGAAAACAAGAGAAAATAGTAGTGAAGGTCCCTGCTCAGTACTGGAAGGCTATGGGCTTTTAGAGGCTGGTGTCATGGGAAGGTTTTGGGAGACACTTCATGAACTACATTGACCTTATTCTTTTTTCTTTCCAGGATGTGGTAGAAACCTTGGAAAGGTATGTTTCTTTCTACACAGTAGGTAATTACCGAGCATAAATTGGGGCTTGGCAGCAAGGGATTGGCAGATAATGAGCCCGTGTATTTGCTCAAAAGAGGTACAGGAAATAGGGCATTTGGTAAATGAAAGGCACAGTCCATCCAATATTAATGATTTCTTTTTTCTGTAGGAGTAATGTTTGGCTGGATTTGGAACCTTATATGCCAAGTGAGGATAATTCTTATCTCATTGTGGTGACCAAATTTTTGAAACTCTTTGAAAGTAAGTGTCAGCGCTTTGAGCAAGAATCTTTGGGCTTTCCTCACAAGAGGGCTAAGAGGCAAATAACTTACCCATTAGAAGTGTGGTATTGAATATCTCTGCTATCCAAGCTCTGATGCCCTTATGTCTCTAACTTGGGAATTATGCTAGTATAGTTAGGCCCTTTGCCTGGAATATGCCAAAAGATCAAACAGAGGGGCTGGCCCAGGGAAGAGGGTTGGGAACAGCAGCAAGGAGAAAAACAGGTGAGGGGAAGAAAGAACCCCAGGAGACTGACTGAGAGCTCTGTCCCTGTGGTGCTTCCTGGCAGCATTTGATCAGTCCCATGATTGGGACAATCATGGAGCTTTCACTGGGGTGCTCTTGCCTGGAGGAAGGAGCAGGGCTTGTAGGAGCACACAGAGGACTGTTGGGGTGAGTTGGAGTCATTAGGCCATTAGGGTGCTGGCCATATAGTAAAGTGCATTTCCCTCATTTATGAAGGGTAGCAAACAACAGGAAATGGGACTCAGAGGAGAGATTTTTTGGAAGCCTAAGTAGAACACAATTTTAGTAAGGAGTCATCATGTGCCTCTTTCCTAAAATATATAAGATAAAGTAGAAGCACTAGGCCCTAGAGGATATAGTAGTCCAAGGGGAAAGCAGTTTCTGGATCAGAAATACAAACCATTTCACTACTCCTGACTCCTCCTGTGTGGATTTAGAAAGCTCATTTTTTAAGTCACCTCATTCCTGCCTGGGTATGGTGGGTGGGAGGTATGTTGCACTAAATGACTTCTCTGAGATCTCTGCCAGATATATGATCTTAATATTTGGAAATGAAATCGAAATGAAGGAGCCTGAGACTGGCAAAGCTGTGTAATTGGCTCTTCTCCTTTGAGAGGGCTACTATCTGTGCATTTGGGGCATGGTGGGAAGAGATAAGGCTTTGTTTGATACTCAGACCCTGACAGCCCTAAGAAATGAGCAGATTCCTATGAAAGATCTGTATTAAGAAATAAACCTTCAGATATTTGGGGGAACACTCACTTGCACCTTAAGAACTTATTGCTTCTGTCAATAGACACGTGGAGACATAACTTCCTCCGAACCTTCCTTCTCTGCAGGATTAACTGAAGAGGTGAAGGAATGTGAGGAAGTAAAGGCTGGAGACCCTGATGGTTCAATTCACTTTGAGAGATTTAGAACACTAGAGAACTGGACCATTGGCTAATTATATTGTTCCTTAATTATCTAACAGTGTTTAATCCAGTGAAGACAATTAATGGGAAAGAAACTTTTAATTCTTTGCCCAGACCATGAGAGCTGGAGAAATCTGGGCATCCAAGCCCAGGAAGAAACTATTATTTGTAAAGGCAAGGAGTAATTGATCTGCAAGTAGTTATTCTTATAACTGGAATTATCCTGGTCTTTACTGCAAGGAGGAAGAGTTCACACTGCTTACTTGGCCATTTTACCTTACTTAAAACCACAAAGATTAAAATGTTTTCTTCACCTCTGCTTGGAAAGCTTTCTTATCCCATAAATGAATGCTCAGGAATAGATATTGGAGGCCTATTAGAAAAAAAGGAAATGCCAGATAAAGAGAGCTCTAGTTCTCAGCTAGGATTGCTGTCCCTTTCCTAACCATAGCATAGTTATTCATCAATTCTTCTTGCTCTGAAAATACCAGATTTTCTGGTTACCCAGGGAAAGAACTGTATAGGATGAAAGTAAGGCCTCCTTCTCACTAAGAATATTGAAATCCTTTCTTTTGGACTGATCTCTTTCCCTTCTTTTTTTTTAAAGGACATAAACTGTCAGAGAGATGCAATTTCTACAACTTGTCTGAGGAGAAAAAGAGGGCGATCAGAACTGTCCCTGACTTCTCAGGTAAGAAATACCCCATTTATATATTTGGGAGTATTCAAGCTGAGGACATCAGATCAAGAAGATTCATTATACAGACTTAGTTCCAGGATAAAATGTTCAAAGAGGAAGACTATGCAAGAACTATCACCACTTTCAGGAGTGCCATGAAGAGGGATAAATAATCTAGCAAGCCTCTTTACCACCAACAGAAAGGAGCACTGGTGTTGGTGATGGGAGTAAATGCCTGTGCACAGAGGTTGAGGTGGTGTCGGATCTATTGTATTTAACAAACTTACCATCTTGTCAAATACTCCTGTCTATTGCTTTCACATTTGGCCAGTCATAGGATTATAAATTTAGAGCAGCTGCTCTTAACCTGGCATAAATGCAGCCTTCTCCCCCCCCCAAAAAAAAAAGTAAACCTCACTGGATAGATATCAGGGAATCTGAGAATTCCTGATGTTCTACCAAGACCAACTTCCCAAAACATTCCCATTAACAATGGAAAGTTCTTTTCAAATTACTAATGAGCTGATTACAATCATTGTGTGAAAACTCAGCTCATTGAGAAGTCAGCTTGATATATACGATTACTGAATATTCACTCCAGTTTTCACGATCCAGGATCTACCTTTCCTTGGTGGCAGATGGTAGAAGCCGTAATAGTTAGACCACTAGGTGGCCCTATTCGTAGCGCTTTTGAACCAAAGTTCAAATCTTCCCTCAATCACTTACTGTGTGATTCTAGACAAGCCATTTAGCCATCTGCCATGGTGCCCTCACCTGTAGAATGGGCATAATAACATCTACCTTACAATGTTGTTTTGAAGCTCAGATGGAGGAAGCTATATAAAATACTTTGCAAATTTTAAAACACTGTATAATTGTTAACTGTTATTAGATAATATTGCTAGTAATCACTTCAAACCAGCATTTCCACTGACCCCCACTAGAAATATGGCAGTATAAGTAGCAAATGGAAGACTTAATATAGACCTATTTTGTAATCTAGGCTAAATCCTGGACCCTGATTATCTGGTGAGACTTTCGTCTCCAGCCCTTTCACTGCCTTGTGCATAGTTGGCAATGCATTTGAATTGAACCTACCCTTTGGTTTGAAAATGGAGGTGATATCGTTGTCCAGGCTACTTCAGAGGATTGTTGTGAAGAATCAACTTTATTGAATACATAGCCTATGACCTAATGTTTGGACCTGAAGTTTTAAAGTACTAGAAAAATGTGAAAAATATTTTTCCTACCTTTATTCAATATATTAATTTTATGTCAGCCATATAGATTGATTATTACATATTTCCTGCACATGATCTTTGTGTCATGCTTTGTTTTGTAACAACCCCTGTTTCCCCTCCCTTGCCCCTAGACCCTGATGCTCATATGTAGTCCAGGAACACAACAACTCTCCCAAATCGATATCACAACAATCCTTTATTAAATTTCAATAGGACATGGGGATGGAGAACTTTTGTCGTCAATTTGACCCTGCTAATTGTCCCCACTGAAGAAACAGGATGGCTCAAATCCCTTGACCATGTCCCAACCCTACAATGCCTCATCTGTTTCTTCATTCAAAGAAAAGCAACTCAAATTGTTCTCCCTGCTTCCAGTCTGTTTTCTATCCTAAATCCTAGGCTTTACTTTTGGCCCACAGTGGAAGTTTTGATAGCTGCCAAAGTGAAGGATGTTATATTGTCCAAACCTGTGTGAAAAAAAAAACACACTAATTTAATATACTTGCTGTTAGTGAATGGAATGTAGTGAAGACCTCCCATAAAACCTAAACTCATAAGATATAAGATGTTATATCTAACTGTGAAAACAAATGGTTGTCCATGGGACAGAAACAAAGGAACTCAGGAATTTCACAGGGGGTTGTAGAATAAGGACATTGCAAGATAACCACATCTGCTTGTCTGCTACTGTCACCGGGAAGATTTTATCGCGACTAGAGTGTACCGTCAAGGCCTGTAAACTGTGGGCTGAGAGGGAGGGGGTTAGGGAGGGGAGTTGCAATAGGGACCTTATAAAAACCTGCTGTATCTGTTCAGCATGCACTGACACTGAGAGGTTTTTCAGTGCGGGTGGCCCTTTCTCGAGAGATCATAATAAAAATTCCTTTCTGCCTTCTACCTGGAGAAGCCTCTGAATTTATTGGAAATAAGGATAGCTGTCTCACACATTAGGGAATCAAGACTGAATTTTATTTTGAAAGCTTTTCTACTTTTAAAGGCAGTTTTTTAGGTTTTTCATCACCCTCTAATTGAGCCTTATGTCCACACTGTGTCAGTGCCAGTGTTTTCCAGCTGACTCCAATTTTCTTTTCCTTTCTCCCAGAATGTTATGATGACCTCAGTAAATCTGGAAATTTGGAGATGGCTGCAAGAAATGTTTTGGGTTTGCTTACCCAATCTTGTTTTAGGTGCACCCAATAACTTGGCTTTTGGCTTCACTCCAATTTTATTGAAGGCTTATACTTGTCTACTAATATACATCTCAAGAAAACTTACCTGGAAACTGTCCTCTTTGGGAAACTACCTGCCTACTTGATTGCTACCCAGTTGCTTGTCCTTACACTCTAGTTCAAACTCTCTCTGAGGTAAGATTTGACAGAGATTGAAGAGGGGAGCCATTTTTCTTTCTGATTCTCTCTCCACTGCCAAACAATTTAATAAAATTAGTTCTTTTTTTTTCCCACATTTTAAAGTTTGTTCTTGACTGAAACAGCTAGAGGGAGATTCCTGCCAACAGCTAGATGAACCTGAAGCAAATTCTTTCCTACATGAATTTCACTCAGGCCTTGGCCCTGGATGCTGGTCTCCCTGTAGTGTATGGCCAGGCTTCAGTTTACTAAGAGCTGAGAATGCTGTACAACCTTATGTCAGATGGCCCACAGGAAGCTGGCCCTGTGGCTGCTTCGAGCCTAGTGTGGTCTTTGGTCAACTTCTCTAGATCCAGTTAACTTATACCAACAGGTTTCTAGTCCCACTCTAATTGTGTTTTAGTCATCATCATACAGTATGAAAATTTGAGGAAAATTAATCTTACCACCCTAAAGAACATTGGAGACAGTTGGGCCTCAGAAAACTGATGTGAGTAAGAAATCTGAGCTAGTATGTATTATTTCAGCAATCCTAGAGTGGAAAATCCCTTCTTCACTGCCAAGAGTCCTAGTCAATCCTAGCAACAATGTCAAATTGTTGAAGAATTCCTCAACCAAGAACTCCTAAAATCATGCAGGATAGCATTCCTCCTACCTTGGTCCATTTGACTGGATGTCTTATGAGTCAGGAGGCAAAATTAGAACTAAAAAAAATCACTCAGCCTAAATGACAGGCAGTTGGCAGGTGCATAGCATTGCCCAGAAGAAAGAGAAATACCAAAAACATCAAAGAAAACAGGAAAAGGAATCATCTATACAAATATATTTGGAGCAATTTTTTTTTATTTGGAGGCAAAAAGCTGGAAATCAAAGGAGTATCTATCAGTTGGGGAATGGCTGTATACAATATGGTATACAGATATAATGGAAAACTATTATAACATAAATGATGAAAGAGGGGGCAGCTAGGTGGCAGTGGATAGAGCACCAGCCCTGAAGTCAGGAGGACCTCAGTTCAAATGTGACCTCAGACCAAACACTTAACACTTACTAGCTGTATGACCCTGGGCAAGTCACTTAACCCCCAGTTGCCTCAAAACAAAACACATCAAAAAAAAACCCCCAAATAAATAAATAAATAAATGCTGAAAGAAATAGTTTTAGAGAATCATGGGAAGAATTTTACATTTTGGGCTCTGCATAAGATATGTTTCTCTCTCCCCCAAGAGTTTCCGGTACAGTAGAACAGAAAAGTATTGCTAACATGCATATGAATTTCATAATACAAAATATATTGCTGTTATTACATACTTCTCTGAAGCCTATGTTGCCACAATTAAATTTTAAATGTTATCAAATATTCCTCCACTATATTTTGCCAATATCTTTTAAAAATAAATTTTATTGTTATGTTCTATGATTTCTTTCTCTTTTCTTTTTTTTTTTACTTATGAGCTGCAGAGAATTTGGAAACTGATAGTATAAGGCTCTTCTACTTGTAAGACTACAAGACTGAATCTTCTTTGCCATCAACAAAACATCAACATTTGAATAATGACTATTTGTTTACTTCCTCCTATAAGAAAATCATTATTTTTTTTTTATGCCTACTAACCTGGAGGCATTGGGAGGGGTGAAGGAAGGATGTTGCTTTCAGCCCTCCCTTCATAGCAACATAAAAATATTAATACTTCACTTCAGTACATGAAAGGGTCAGCATTCCATTCACAAGACCTCAGCCATCTTCCACACCTTAGTAAATAGTCTTCAAGAATTATTGTGGCTAAAAAAAATATACTTTTTAAAAAGGTAGTGAAATGAGTTGAAGCATGGAGAGTCCTGGGAATCTTTGGCTCAAGATAAAAATGTTCTGTCTTCTCATTTATACACGGAAAGTGGTTTTTCTCAGTGATTAAAAATTTGTAATACAAAATAAAATCATGACAAAGGCATAGTTTTCTTCAGGACAAGATATTATTTTAATAAGAGCAATGCATAAATTGTTAGTAAAATGGGTCACACTGGCAGTTTAGCAAAATTCAGGGACCTGAGTGTGATCAATTTATTGCTTAGGGTGGGAGTAAACAAAACATCAGGACTTTGACCTCTCTCTCTCAATGACCAGAGATAATGACTGGAAATAGTGGGTGGGTGAGTAGGCCTTCAGGTGTGGATGATCAAGCCCCTCTCTGGCAATTAAGGAATGTTCATTGCTTAATGGGCTTCAACTGCCACTAGCAAGCTTGGCTAGGAAACAAAACCAAACCAAATAACCCCCCCAATCAGAATCTCCCCCTATTTGGCCTTTCCTTTGGAGATTGTCAACTCCCAATATTGAAAAACAGGAGCAAGGATGGTAGAGTTGCCCCTGGCAATGGCCTAGCCCAAGCTGGCTCTCTGTTTAAGGAGAAAACATAAGTGAGGGTCCCACCTTAAACTGATTAATGAGGAGAAGCTCTGATGACTAGGACTTGCTGAGGGTTTTTTTTTTAATTTGGCCAAGAGATGGGGATTTGGGAAAATGGGGTGAAAGGAGAGATTACAGAGTAATGTTGTTTCAGTCTGAGAGACTGAGACCCCTCAAAGACCAGAGTACAGGCCAGGTCATCTGGAATGAATTCACAGACTCATGCATTCTTCAGGTCAAGGTGGCAAAGATTTATTGCTATGCTTTTCAGTGGGCAAGGATTCTTAAGGAACCTTCCACAGACTGAGAATGGAGCTAGGGTTTATATGGAAAAGGGCATGGGAAAGGAATGCCAGGGACATTGATGAGGTAATCTAAAAGTCCAGGTGTCTTTGGGAGCTATGGATGAGAAAGTACAGGGAGTATACTGGACAGGGAGGGAGATAACAGAGGTATGGATCTTTGGAGTCTGGCAGAAGGAAGTGTTCTTGGGCTGGCCAAGGACAAAACTCCTTGGACTAGCCAAGGCACCCCTCTCCCTCTGTCTTGATTAGAGAATGCTCTGCAACAAGGGAAAGCTTTCTCACAAGACAGGAACTTACTAAGCAATTGGGAGGCTTCCAGAGACATGGTCTGAGGGCTGGGGCCTGAGCATCCCAGCACTCTCACCCAGCTTTGTGTAGCTGGACCAGGAAGAGAGATAAGGGTAGTTGTGCTGGGGCTTATGCATGAGTAATTGCTAGGCATGGTGTCCTTGGGCTGGGGAGTGGTTGGTTGTCAGAGACAGTGTGTCTCAGACTAGGGAGAAATTGGGGTCCAAGTACAAGCACAAGCACCCAAGCAGTCCATCAATGTCTATTCTCAAATGATACAGCACAATGTTAATCTTCCTCAAGATGTTATAGACAGTATTCTACATTCCTATTTCTCCACCCTGGAAAAGAAGGGAAAGGAAGAAGTGTCTTCTTATATCTCTTCTTTGTAACTACCTTTGGTTATTATTAATTATATCCATCTTTAAATACAAACTGTTTTGGTTAGCATTTAAAGCTTTTCACAACCTGGCCTCTTTCTGTCATTTAATTTTTTTTTTAAATCCATCATTCCCCTGCATGAACTTTACTTTCCAGTGATCCTGTCCTGCTTGCTCTTTCCCACCAACAAATATGCATTTTGCATCTTTGCACAGACTGGGCCCCTGCTGTGGGTGTTCCTCCTAACCTCCACCTTGTAGAATCCCTGGCTTTCTGCAAGATGAAACTTAAGCACTGGAAGCATAAGAGGGAAAAGTTCTTCCCTCCTCTCACCATTTGGTACCTTTGGTGGAGTAAGTGACTTGTCAGATGAAAGGAAGGTTAAGGGAATACACAAGCAGGAAATGTCTGAGTTGTGGCATGAATCCAGATCTTCCTGATGCAGAAGCTATCTCTCTTTATGTTCCATCATACTGTGTCTCTCCCTAAGTCTAATGAGAACTTTCTAAAAAGAGACATTTCCCATGAATACTCCCTCATAGGCAGGATACTAAGTGTTTTCCTTCTCCAGAGCTCCCTTCCTTATGAATTTCATATTCCCATAAGAGTAGTTGATCATGCTAGATTCTTGCAATGTGCCATCCCAGATATTTGAGAAGACCCTTTTACAAGGCCCAAGCAAATGGTTTCTGAAAATGAAAGACCAAACCCTTTTCAATGTAGCACAAAACTCGCCTTCTCCAGACAATCATTTTGGAGCTTAGAATAATTTGCAATGTGCAAAGTAAACAGATCAGGAAACTGGAACCTCATTCGAACTGAAGGGTTCTTTAATTCATATTGACTATACAGATCCCTGAAGAGACCTAAGGCTAAATCTGGGACAATTAGTCAATCAGTACAGCCTTCAAATTGAGAACCCAAGGGGGCTGGTGTCCTATGTAGTACATCATCTCTGCTGGATTAAACTATGGTGCAGCGTTTCGTTGTAACCTCAACCTTTCCCCTTTGGTCTCTGGCAAATGGAACCAACTCTGAAATTCAGAAAAGGAAATAAGATTCCTAAGTGAGAAAGCTACCTTGAATGACTCACTCTAGGACACTTCCTCTGAATCTCAGTCCCTCCCAACACAAGGGAGAAATTCACCTTGTCCAGCACAAGATATTAATTCAGTTGATTCTCAGGCCCCCAGTCCCACTTCTCTGCCATAAGCTTTGTTCTGCTACTGCCTGAAACTCACATCTTTGTTATTACATTAGCAGTTGAGTACCATGGAGTTCACACATTAGCCAAAATGGGTGCCACATGTGAGCCTGTCCTTGGCTTTGAACTTTTTGTAGTATTACAAACACAGAATAGCAGAACTGGGAAGGCCTCCCATTAGATATCACCTGCTCTAAACTGCACCTAACCAAAAACAATCTCTACCGCAGCGACAATGATTTTTTTAAAACTCAGTCTTCTTTTCTTCACTTTTTGAGAAAATGTGGGAATTGAGTAGACTACACTAATTCCATTTTGTGACTCAATTCTGGATATGGCTCAGCTCACTTTCTATTCAATTATGGTGGTATTGCAATTTCCGCCTTTTAGAAAACTTTATTCAGTTGTGAGAATTTAAAAAAAAAAACAACTTCCCTACATTGCTGAAACCTACCCCTGTGTGGCTAAGAAGCTAGACCACTTCTACCAGGTCAGGAAATTGTACCTTTTCCCTCTCCTCCTCCCCACTTGGAAAGTCCCTCATCTTGATCCTGGTTTATATCCTGTTAATTGTCTTCTTTTAATGCATAAAAAGCTGTCTCCTCCCCTAATAGGGCCAAGTGCCAAACTGAGGAGACCTGGCCCAGATTTCTTATGTAATTGGTAGGCATTGCAGAATAAATCAGTATGTTCAGAATCTCAAACCTTTGTTTCTTCAGTTATTTCAGATTTCATCTATCACATTTTTAAAAAATAAATCAGCAAAAGCATTTAAGATGGGGAAGCTAGGTGGTGCAGTGGATAGAGCACCAGCCCTGGATTCAGGAGGATCTGAGTTCAAATTCGGGCCTCAGACACATAACACTTACTAGCTATGTGACATTGGGCAAGTCATTTAACTGCATTGCCTAGCCCCACCCCCCCAAAAAAGCATTTAAGTATGTATGTATATGTGTAATATATATTATATATACACATACATATATATACATAAAACATTCAAATAGAAGCTAATTATTTAAATGCCATAGAAGGCAGAACTCTTAAACCTTTCAAAAAGGTATAATTATTAATTTGATTTTGTTTCTTCTCAATATTTTACTAAATTTTTTATTTCCCAATTTTTACTCATTCACTGATAATTATTTTAGAATTCTAAATTTAAATACCACTTAATTTAATTTAATTCTGATTCAATTCAAGTGAATTAGTCAACTCCCTCTTTCCCTTTAAGAGGAGCAATGATGGATGGGGATCTAATCCTCACATAAGAACGTAGGTGACAGAACAATTTTTATAAGAAGATGATCTATGATACACAAAGGAATGTACATAAGAGTTACTAAGTTAACTTCAATTGTAGCAAAAGACTTGGGATGGGATGTATAGATACACTTAAGTAATTAATTTTGAGACAATGAATATCAAATAAATTGTTTATTAAAAAATATGTATCACATGACATGCTATACAAACAGGTATTATTTCCATATTAAATAATAACCTTAAATAAAAATGGACCTTTCCATTAATGTAATACAAAATATCTCCTCTAAGAGAACTGATTGCATTAAAATTCTTTCCTTTAAACTGAATTGAAGGTGTTTCTAATTTAGTTTTAATAATTAATGGAATAACAGCTTGGTCCCATAAACCACTGCATCAATAACCAATTATTCTTACTTCATTTTGAATCATTTAATGACCTTATTTCATATGGAGATTTTATGCACACACACACACACACACACACACACACACACACACAACTAGGCAGATGACTAGGCCAAATATTCATTTACTAAATTTTTTAGGATATAGAAAGGACTATAATTCTGGGCTGAATAGCTCAGATCTTACATACATGCCTTTTATTATAGAAGCTCAGGTGTATTCCAGCCTTAGTCCGTGGAATAATGATTTAACATTGTGTTTCTATCTTTGTTTCACAAGCTTATTACCTTTGTCTAACTATGCCCAAATCATTCAGAAAGAATGAGCTGTTCCAGGGACTTAATTGTACACATGACTATGTAAGTGTTAGGAGGCTGGTGACAAGCCCAAGTGTTAGTTTACTTAGTTGTTTGGGATATGGAATGACTACACACATATACTGAAAACTGTGAGCTCTTACATTTTTGCATTATGTTCGTATCTTCTACTGACCACGTTTTCCCGTTTTGACCACTTGGTAAACCAACTCAACTCTACATCATTCTTTTATCTTGAGTCCTTGTCCCCTTCATCATATCACTGATTGTGCCCTGCAAAGTCTCAGCCTTGGATAACTCCCACCTTCTGCCACCTTTTACTCTGACAACCTTGCTGCCAAAATGAAGATGGTGGGAAAAAATCACACAACCATTCTGAATGGGTCCACAGCAAATTTATGTTACACAGCCTCTATTGGGCCCTCACTGGAGCTAGGCAATACTTCTACATCTCCCTTATTGATTTACTATCCTATTCTCTGCAATGGCTCTTCCAAATCTTTTTATCCCTCCTCAAACCTCCCATGACTCCTCATTCCTGACCCTCTCAGTTGAGAATACTGTCTTCTATTTTACAAAACACATTGAGGCCATTCCTTGTTAGTTCCCTCTCACTTCATATCACACAGATGCTTTCTTCTGCCATTATCTTCCTTCACCTCTGTCTCACACAAGGAGATGGCCTTATTCCTTACCAAGACAAACTCATCTACCTGCAAAATCAATCCCATTCTATCTCATCTTCTCCAACAGATTGCCCCCTCTGTCATTTTCACTTTCTCATTTATCTTCCTATCTACTGGCTCCTTCCCTACTGCCTTATAAACATGTCCATGTCTCCCCATCCTCAGAAAAACCTTCACTTGATCTTTCCATCATTACTAATTATCATCTAACATCTCTTTTGCCATTTGTGTTTAAACACCTTGAAAAGACCATCTAAAATAAATTTTTCCACCTCCTCTCTTTTTCTTCTTAAAGGGCTACAGTCTACCTTCTGACCTCATCATTCAACCGAAACTGTTCTATTCAAAGTTACCAATGATTTCCTAATTGCCCAAATCCAATGGGCTTTTCTCCATCTTCAATTTTCCTGATCATCCTTCACACTTTGAAATTGTTGATAATTCTCTCCTCATTAATGCTTTTTTTTTTCTTTTTAGGTTTTCAGGATACCATTCTTTCTACTTATCAGACTATTCTTCAATCTCCTTTGCTGGATATACATCCAGGTCATGCTCATTAAAAATAGGGGCCACGTAAGTGCCTCAGCTCCCTTTTCTTCTCCTTCAGTGCCTCTTTACTTGGCGCTTTCATCAGTTCCCCAATGACTTGAATTATCATCTCTATGTTTATGATTCTGAAATCTACTTATCCTGCCCTAACCTCTCTGATGGCCTCCAGTCTCACATTTCCAATTGTGTATTGGACATCTCAAGCATGATTCACAGTAGAAATCTTAAACTCAACATGTTCAAAATTGATTTTATTATATTTCCTCCTGAGCTCTCCCCACACCCTACTTTCCCTTTCACTAGAGAGAATAACTCATCCTCACAGTCCTTTCTGCTTACAAACTGTGTCATTCTTGACTTCTCACTATCTCTCATCTCCCAAATCCAACCTGCTGCCAAGGCCTGTTGATTTCATACTCTCTTCTCTCCTCTGACACTGCTAGCACTCTGGGGCAGGCTTTCATCACCACATGCCTAGACTGCTATAAGAGCCTGCTGGTAAGTCTGCCTGCCTCAAGTCTCTCATCATTCCAATCCATCCTCCATTCAGCCATCAAAGTGATTTTTCTAAAATACAAATCTGAACACATCAGCTTCCTACTCAATAAACTCCATTCACTCCTTTTCTTTTCCATGATCAAATTGTCTTTCAAAGTCATTCATAACCTAGCATCCTCCTGTCTTTGCAATTTTCTTATACCTTCTTCCCTGCCACCTACTCTTTGATCCAAATATACTGACCTTCTTGGTGCTTCACGAACAAGGCATTCCCTTTCTAGGCTCCCAGTGTTCTCACTAACTTTCCCCGATGACTAGCATGGACTCTCATCTCATTTCCACCTACTAGTTTCCCTGGATTCTTTTATGTCCAAAGTACAATTGCATCTTCTACCGGAAGCTTTTCACATTCGCCTCAGTTCAGTGTCTCCCTTCTATTATTTCCTATTTATCTTGTTTATAGCTTGTTTGTACATATTTGTTTACTTGAGGTCTCCCTTATTAGACTGTCAACTCCTTGAGGGTAAAGATTATCTTTTGCTTCTTTTTGTATCTCCAGTGCTTAACACAGAGATTCCACAGAGTTAGTATTTAATGTTTATTGATTCACTGATTAAACAAGTGGTTGTTTAGATTTTCATGAGATGAACGAGTATTGGACTAGAGGTTGCCCTGGCACTGCCCAACAAGAAGCAGAGGTCATTGGTGATTAAACATACAAGAGGCCAGATTGAAATCGAGCTTGGTGACATGTTTTCTCTTCCCTCCCCCATCACTTTACAACAAGTGGGAGGGAGGAGGAGAATTGAAATGTGTTTCCCTCAAAGATCTAAGAGTGAAATAATCCCTCTCTTCCCTGAAAGATATAAAAATGTGTGGTGTAGAATCAGGTGTGAAGAAAATAAAAATTCAAAATTTACACCAATTTGGCTGAGGCTACTCCAGCCATACAGATGTTAACATGATTATGCCTCATGTTGGTTTTCACTGGTGGCAAAAAGACTGTTACAGGCAGCTAGGTGATCCAATGGATAGAGTGCTAGCCTTGAGTTAGAGATATGAGTTAAAATCTGGCCCAGACGCTTATAATCTGTGTAACCTTGGACAAATCACTCAACCCCTATTTTCCTTGGTTCCTCATTTCCAGAAATGGAGACACATTGGAGAAGGAAATGGCAAACCACCTCAGTACCTTTGCCAAGAAAACCCTGTGTACAAAGTTCATATAGAGTTATACATGACTGAACAACAACAATGAAAATGACTTTTCATCCAAAGGCCAATTCATTGAAATCTTTGGCAATTTATTTGTTCTTCTGCGTGATACTGTGTGTATACTGAATCTTTTCTTCAGTGCCTCCCTTCCCCTAATTTATTTAGAATTACCAAAGAAAGCTCACAGGATTTTCAATAGTTCTAGGAATCCATCCCTTTCTCTTTATCTTATCCATTAGAGCATGTAGTAAGGGCTTGACAAATGTTGATTAACTAAATGTCAAAGCAGCTATTGCTTCCTTTGGTCTAGTGGAAATGGCCATAGTAAAGAACAGTCCTTCTTTTGTAATAATTTTGGCCTCTTTTTTTAAACATACATTTTCAGGCCTACATGTCCTATCTGATCTTGCTACCCAAAATCTCTGGGTCACACACACACACACATCCCACAGATATAGTCATCAGCAGAACTGTGACACACACAAGTCCTTTGCTTATTGATAGTCTATGTCCCACTTAAGTGGATCAATGAATTGCAATTTTCCTATCTGCCTGTATGTGCTGGCTTATTCATGTAAGGACTGGCAAAGGCCCTAAAAACTCTTTGCAACACTAACTACAGAGAAAAGCCTTTTCCCAAACCAGGATCCCACCTGATGTTTATCTACTCCTGTCACTCCTAGGCTTACTTTCACATTCTATCTCATCCATTTCCTTTTGACCAAAGAGTGCCAATGATTAACTGTGTGCTATAAGTGAGCCTAAATAGCTATAATCTGAACCTTAAGACACTGACTTCTCTGGGCTCTGTGAGAGCCCAGGGACAATCTCACTGACTATGAGTTCTATAAATGTGGAGGTCAGAAAGTGAGTAGCCAAACTAGAAAGAAAAGCTTTAAAACCAAGATAAGAAAGATGGTTTGGGCTGGTAGCAGCTTCAGTGTCTTAAGGTTTGTCTTATTTTGTTGCATTCCTTTTCCTGCTATCTCCTCACTGTATCCCTCTGTGCAACTTTCCATTTCTAGCTACCTTTTACATATTTTGTTCTCATTAGAATGTAACCTCCTGGAGGTCAGCAGCAAATAGAATAACTCCATACACATGCACTGATTTATGTAATTGAATGAATGATGTGAGAAAAGGAGAGGAGGAGAGGAGAAGGAGCTTTTAATGAATGGCCTCAATTTTTTTTAGTGAAGTATAAAGCAAGGCACTTAGTTGAGAGCATGGGGGAAAGAATTCCATGAGAGGTTTGAGGAAGAATGAACAGGTTTAGAATAGACTCTGTGGTAAGTAACACAATTAATTAGGGAGCTTATTTGGTGATGATGTTCTTGAGTATCTCGGTTTAAATTTGCTGATCTTCAGAAAGAAGTCTTAGAGACCATTGCCAGAACCTTATTCAAACTCTCTGCTGAATGGCAGAACTTGCCAGAGGTCTGCTCCACTAGCATAGCTTTGAAGATACCAATGTCACTTTCAGGCCATAATGAAGCACTGAACTAATCAGGTAAAAAACTCTCTTTAGAAATCACTGTGCCAAAAAAAAAAAAATAATCACTGCCACATGCAACAGCAAGAATTCCAAAATGATAAAAATCCTAATATGTGGGACATATGTATAACACCTCTTCCATCTGAGCTAATGATCTTTTAACAAGAAAAGTGTATTTTTCATCTTTTTTTTGGACAAGGTGTTCTCTGTGCATTCCTTAGTGCGTATATTGTTTTCTTGGTTCTCCTTGCCTTACTCCTCATCAGTTCATATAGGTTTTCCCATGCTTCTCTGTATTCATTATATACTGTATTTCATACAGCACAGTTATATCCCATCATATTCATCTACCTCAATTCATTTAGCCATTCCCCAATTGTTGGACATCTATTTTATTTCTGAACTTACTTATTGGGGAAAAAAATGCTGATGTAAATATTCTGGACAATATGAGGACTTTTGTTTTATTAGTGGCTTCCTTGGGTATAAACCCAGTAATGGACTCTCTAGTTCAAAGGGTATAGATGTTTTTATCATTTTATTTGTATAATTCCAAATTGCTTTCTAAAATGGTTGTACCATTTCACGTTTTGACCAACAAAGTATTAGTGTGCCTCTCTTTCCAAAATTCCTCCAACACTGACTGTTACCATTTTTTGTCATTTTTGCCAATTTGCAGGTTAAAAGGTGAAACTTCAGGGTTGTTTTGATTTACATTTCCCTTATTAGTGATTGGGAGTATTTTTTTCAGGTGACTGCAAATACTCTTTAGTTCTTATCCTTTGACCATTTATCCACTGAAGAATGGTTATTAGTTATATCTATTAATTTTTTATAGATGTATATATATGTGTATGTATATATCTTAGATATAAAATCTTTATTAGAAAAATTTGATATGAAGATTTTTTTTCCATTTAGCCACTTTTCTTCTTATTCTACATGTACTAATATTGTCTGTGTAGAAGCTTTTTGGTTTCAAGTAGCCAAAGTGATCTATTTTATCTTTTGTATTTGACTATCTCTTGTTTAGTTAAGAATATATCTTCTCAGGGCAGCTATGTGGCACAATGGATAGAGCTCTGTCCTTGGAGTCAGGAGGACCTGAGTTCAAATCTTGCCTCAGACACTTGACACTTACTAGCTGTGTGACCCTGGGCAAGTCACTTAACCTCAATTGCTGCATCACCAAAAAAAAAAAATCCACAACCACATACAGTGTAAAAAGAAGATATTCTCAGAGTATAGGCACTTTGGAGGAACATTGGATATGGAGGTTGTTGGACCTGAGTGGACTCCCGAGGGAGCTCAAAGCAAACATAAGTAGGGATATCTAGGCTAAGCAGGTACAAACAGTGGCTGGTGACTCCTGGAAGGAGCAGGGCTGGGTGCACAAGTGGAGTTCTGAAGGCTTTGGTGTACAACAGGAGATCGAGTACGTCTCCTTCCTCACCCACTGTAAAAGACTCTGCCACTGGGGCTCCTGGGTCATTCTGAAAGGACCCTAGCTTCAGGGGTCCGCAGGCTCTGGATCACCTGGAGGGCTCAAATTGGAGGCTGGGACAATCTTGAAGCCTTGCCCTAGGCTCCGCCCCCTGCCACCGAGGGTTGGGCATACTCCAAATGCATTAACTTAACCAATGGGGTTCTCTCAAGATTTTCTGGGGAGAGGAAGGAAAAAAGCGGGCCAGGACTTCAGGCCAAGGTAGAATCGGGTCCCATGCTCCGAGGAGCCAAGAAGGAAAGCAATTTTGGAAAGCAGAGCATGGGCTTGCCTAGAACAGCAAGTCCCAAAGCCAGGTTGCATCCCCCCAATTAGGAGGGCTGAAGAGGAGAGGCAGGGGCAAAGCTGCAAAAACTGCAGAGTTAAGTTTTTTGTTCTTTGACATACAGTTTGATCAAGGTTTCTCTATAGTAGCTTTAAATATCATCAATTTAGAACCTCAGCCATTAATGTTTAAAATGTAGGTTACTAATATGAAACCTGTTCCTATAAGAAATATTGGTAAGAATAGAAAAACACAACTGTCTTCATTTAGAACAGAGTGTTAGCTCTTTCCAGATTCTGAAAAGTGATGCAGAAAAGAAAAGAGTGTAAGTATAATTTAATTTGAAAAAATGCTTTGAATTGATCTTTGTAGCTAACAACAAACCTTGATAATTAATTGGGCAGTCAAGCCTTCTGCAAGCAGCTAACTAGGGCTGAGAGGCCTGAGAACTCCACTCCTATGCCTCAATAGGAGCAGAAGCCACTGCAGGAGTCCTAAAAGTTTTGTAATTACTGACAACATCTTAATGGATTGGGGGGGAGGGGATTTGTCCCACAAACGTCTTCATATATTGGGAGTAGGAATAGGCAGTGCAAGTTTCTATCTCCTTCTGGGAGAATGAGGGAGATAGAGAACACCTGTATTGTAACTAATCAGGCAACAGTATAATTTTGATGGGTAAATTAGTGAAGACTGGGTTGAAATTAAATATGTACATGGGGAAAGTAATGTTTTAGTAGGTCATTGAGTTTGTTTAGCAACAATATGTGCTAAAATTATAGAGGAAATCTACATTGGAGTGAATAGAGTTGGAAGTTTTCTGATTTCATAGAAAGAATAAACGGTATACAAAACTTCATGTGGTTATTCTTTATGATGTGCAGCAGGAGGTTCCCAAGCTCCAGAGCAGGGGAGGGAACAGGAAGCTGCCGAGTAAGAGGATGGAAGCAAGAATTTGATCAGGCTCTTTTAAGTAGTTCAAAGGTAAATAGGGAAAAACTATAGGGATCTGGGAGTGTCACCATGCCTCTTTTAAGGCATGCTGAGTGATAACAATGAGTTCCCAATCTTGAACTCTGACAGAAATTTTTGAGATTTTATGTGGTGACACTAGCAATTATAAAGCCCATTTTTGATCTGGTACAACTATGTCCTGAATCAAAATGAGAATGTGGTCTTAAGGGTCCCTGTGCCCCAATTAGGAAACCCTCCTTAGATCTACGTATGATTGAATTCGTTCTGGTTTGATTTTAAGCTGGACAATTACAACTTTATTTGGCTCTTTGGCATTAAGGTAATGTGTTGGGAAAGTGTGTGAATCAGGAAACTTGTTAACTGTGTGATCTTGAGCCAAGTTACCTCAGCTTAACAACTTTTTAGCTTTATGAAAATAGTGCCGAACATAAATGTGATAATTCACCATATTAGATATGTTGATTTAAAAAGTGAACTCTTCCTTGATTCTCTTGGGTTACAGACTTAACTGTTAAAAGACTGATCTAAATATGTTTTTTAAAAACTTTTTGAAAATGTAGATGATACTGATAATGGTTTTCTGTGAAGTTGGTATAACAAAGACCCCTTGAAATGTCCTTATCTGTGAAAAGTGTAATACTAAAATCTTACCAACCCTACTGACAACTTGAAATAATTAGGTTTGAGATTTAATTTTAATTGAGAACTAGAAATTACAAAAGGGAAAGATTTAATCCTTACCCATCATACCACATTAACTTCTTCAACTGACAATCTCCCTTAATGATGAAGTAATTGGGGGGAGAGCTGAGGGCTCTTAGCCCACCTCCTCATTAAATGTCCACCAATTAGCATTGCCATTTCCTTGTCTGGGGAGGGCCCAATAATGTGCTACCAGGAAGACAGCAGAGTTTTTAAGATGATCCAAGACCTTGCATCTTTGTCTTTGGTTCCAAAGAGAAGCCACTAATCATTAATTTATTGATTATTGAGTAACCTAGTTAATTTATTGATTATTAATATTTGGAAACTTTATCTCTCAGAATTTTTGCTTGCCACAGATCCAAGACATTTTCAAAGGATTTTTGATGAAAGGTTCTGTCCACCTCCAGAGAAAGAACTGATGGAGTCAAGATGCAGATTTAAGCATAATTTTTTTTCACTTTATTTACCTTGCCTTTTTTTTTACATAGCTAATAGGGAAATTGGTTGTGCCTGATTTCACTCTTGTAATTGATATCATCTTCTTTGCCTTGACAATTGATGGGGGAGGGGTGGAAGGAAAGGACAGAATTCTGATCTCAAATTTTAAAAAAAGAATGTTCTAAATAAATAAATATTTTTTAGAAAAAAAAATGTTTTCAAAGTTCTGGTAGTCCTAAGAACAGAGAAGAATGGTAGAAAAATATAATGGAGAAATATTTGATAACATTTAAATTTTATCATTACAGCCAGTGTAATCTCTCAATTTATTTTATATTATTGTGTTTAATTACATCATAGCAATACATTTCTATCCTACCAAACTGTGTGATCTCCTTAAGGAGCGAGAGACCATATCGTATGTAAAGTCTATATCATCTGCAAAGTTCAAGATAGAGAATGCTTTCCAAGTTTCTCTGAAAATGTGCCTTTCATCATTTCTTACGATGTAACAATTATGATGTAAGTATTTGATTATATCCTTATACACAGTGTGTACAACCATAATCCAATTGATAGATACCAACTTGTTCTCTAGTTCTATGTAACCACATACATATATGACCCAAACGTGTTTGTACAGATGAATCCTTTTCATTCTTCTCTGATATTTTTGGCGGGGGCAGGGCTGATATATGCCTAGTAGTGGTACCACTTGGTCAACAGATATGCACAGATTAATTTTTGGAACTCTGGAAGTATAGGTTGAAATTGGAGGGAAGAGGTGGAACCTTTAATAGCCAAAGTAAATCACATAAATTCTGCCTTCAAGCAACTTACAGGCTATCTGGGGAGACACATATGACAGAAATGAATTGTAGTAATCATGAGAGAGAAATCATAGGATTATTGATAGAATTAAAAGGAACCTTAAAGATCATCTAGTCCTGTCTTGTTATTTCCTAGATGCAGAAACTGAAGCCCAAACAGGTTAAGTCTCTTCACCAAGGTTACAACAGGTAGCAAGTTTTGAAGCTGCTGGATTTAAACCTATATATTCTGACTCCAAGTCCAGTTTCACTGCACAGTTAACTTAAAAATAAAGTAGTCTAAATTTTGTGTCCTTTTGGAATTAAAAGAAAGACATTTTTCATTTATTAGAAGCCACATTTCTCTGAATATATTTCATGTAAAATCCAAGTGAGATAGAAACCCTTCTGCATGCCTCTTCCTCCTGACCCCAGGTTATTAGACCCAACATGACAGAAGGTCCATTATTCCATAAAGTGGGTCTATCAGAGAAGCCAAAGAACCACTCAGAGCTTCCATTGTGTTAGCTCTGCTCAGGATTGCTGAGGACTCCAAAAAACAGTCTTTCTGTCAAAGTTCTCTACACAAGTCCACATAGGAACCATTCATTCTGTGGCAACCCAAGAACATTGAATTAGAAGGCTGAGACTCTAACAGTGGCGGTCCCTTTCAGCTTGCCAAGTGAATGATTTCTTCAGCTGGATTATCTTGATCTTGGGGAGGCTAATCCTGGTGCCAGTAGGGGTAGCTTTTGTCTGACTGAGATCTAGAAATTCTAAACCTCCCCAAACCCAGCTGCTTTCTCAAGCCTTGCGTGACCAAGATCAGAACCATGGAGAGTTCCTTCCAGCTCAGCCTATACCTTTCAGCAGAAGAGCTACACAAACTGGAAGAGAAGATGCCTCTTGGAAATACAGGTAGCTAGGGGCAGCCAGGTGGTGTAGTGTATAGAGCACCGGCCCTGGATTCAGGAAGACCTGAGTTCAAATCCTACCTCAGACACATAACACTTACTAGCTGTGTGACCCTGGGTGAGTCACTTAACCCCATTGCCTAGCCAAAACAATAAAAGAAAATAAAAGAAAAGAAATACAGGTAGCTAGATGATGCAGTGGATAGAACACTGGCCCTGGATTTAGGTGTACCTGAGTTCAAATCCAACCTCAGACACTTGACACTTCCTGACTGCATGACCCTGGGCAAGTCACTTGATCTCATTGTCTGGCCAAAAAAAGAAAAAAAATAGAGGTACAAATCACATTCCAGAACCAATGGATGAAGCAAAATCAAACAAAACACAACAAAAACAAACAAAGCATCAGCCCTGAGGATCAGATTTTCCTTGTCCTCTGCATCTTTACAACCCTCTGGTTGTGCACTCTCCCAGTCCCTCATCCTTCTCCCCACAGACCTGCCTTAGGTCAGCTACCACGAAGTATTTTGGACATAGGGGACAGGCCAACCATGAACTACCATAGCCCCTCATCAGAACTTCTTCCAGAAGCCCTTCACAGACTGTCTGACTCTCCTGCTCTATAGCTACACCTACCTAGCTTCATTCTTTCTTTGCAAAATAAAATTTTATGGAAATATTCCATTAAAAATCACCAGTACCTTTATTATACTCACTGTGATCTGGGAGGCAAACTGACCAAGGAGCTTGAGTCTGGATTTGCTGTGGGGAATGAAAAAATGGAGGAACAAAGGGAAGGCAGAAGTTAGAAATTTAGACAGTGTTTGAAATGAAATTGAGGAGAGGAGGATGCAAATGGACCCTTTGACCCACTCAGCACTGTGTATGTGGACAGGTATATTTTTAGAACATAAGTATGCTTGGGTATATATTAATATTGAAATATTTACATTTTAGTAGGTCAGAGTATATTCAAGTTTATGTATTATTTGTAGCATACACAAGTCAGAGAAGATTCATTTTTCTCTTCTGTCTACTATTTTTTTCTTTTTGCCTGATTACTGTAAGTGTCTGCCTCTCTATGTTTTTTGATATGTTCTCTCTCAACAATTTTTTCTTGGCAATTTCATCTAACAACAAAATACCCACTTGTTAAGGATTTATTGTTTAGAGAACCGTCTTAGGGGCCAGGGAAATGCAAAAATTAGCTAAGGTATTGTAGCTATCCCATATAGAGTTTACAGCCAGAGGGTGAGATGAGGTATCCAGCATATGGCATGTAAAGAAACAAACAGAATATATGATGCTGAATAAAAATTAAACCTCTGATTTCCTTAGGGTAGGGGACTGCTAGATAAGGAAATACACTAATGAGAAAACAAGGATAAGAGTCAAAGGGGGATGCAGAAATAGAAATGTGATCTACATTGTTGAAGGGATTAAAGTTAGGATTATATAATAGCAATGAAAAGGCAAAGCATTTGACTTTCTACTATCACTATTAAATCACATCTTCTTTTTTCTATTTAGTTCATCATTCTAGTCTGTTGAAAACTTTTATTGAGGAAACCTTTTATTGAGGATATCAGTAGACTCTTATCAGCCAAAATCATAGCAAACTATGACTAAACTGTTTTTGCTGTCTACAAATTTGATAACCTTAGATAGGTCATTGATAAAATGTGGCAAAACAGAATGAAGGGGAAACTCTGTAGCATTTCACTTCTAAACGGAAACGTATGCATTCATGCCTA
Organism: Phascolarctos cinereus; assembly: GCF_003287225.1. Classification (NCBI taxonomy): domain Eukaryota; kingdom Metazoa; phylum Chordata; class Mammalia; order Diprotodontia; family Phascolarctidae; genus Phascolarctos; species Phascolarctos cinereus. The sequence goes on from NW_027556098.1 coordinate 334,582,804, forward strand.
ACTTTTTAGTCTAATCATTCGATCATTTCTCAGTGTTACAAACTATTCTATCTAGCTCATATATCTTCATAGTATTCACTAAGAAAACACTAAAGACATTCACCTTGATGAAATCCAGGAATATTCTGTCTGTATCAATTTCTTTTGGCAACAAGTCGAATAAGCCAATCAAAATTGAATTCAAATTCATCTTGCAAGGCTTGTTAATGAATGAATTTATGTCCTCTATAATTATGTACCTGTCTCTTTCCTGGGCAATGCAGAAGAAAAAATAAGTAGCTGAGCATATGTGCACATGTGCCTTTGAAGATGAAGATCTAGAATAGTAATCAGAGCACAACATCAACATGAGCTACCAGGTGGCATTAGAAACTCCAGCGTCCACCCAGGCCTCACTCTGCAGCCCAAATATAACTTGTGTAGATAATCTCCAGTGACCAGCAGGAGGCATTCCGAATGTCCTACTGCCTGTGTACGTTCCACTGGCTTAAATCCAGGTTTTAAAATATAAAAATTCTTCACATTTCTTGCATTTACAATGGGTGGGGGAGGCGGAAGGAGGAAGAGAATTCAGAACTCAAAAAAATTTTAAATGAATGTTAAAAAGAAATAAATAATGAATAAATAATTTTTAAAATGGAATGAAACAGGTTGTACCTTGAAGAACCTTACATTCTGCTAGGAGGAGAGAACATGGATCTCTACATGAGTGCAAAGCATTTACAAAGTAAATAGCAAATTTTTTCCAGAAGAAGAGAGCGTTTAAGAAGAGGTGTGATCAGAAAATTTTCCTGAAAGAGGTGATACCTGAGATAAGCCGTGACAGGAAGGAAGCATTGGAAGAGTTGGAGGTGAAGAGAAAGGAGATTTCAGTCCTGGAAGACCAAAGGCAATGAAGCAAGGGATAGTTTATATTGTTTGCAGAAGGGCTAGTAGGACAATTGGACTGGAACAGAGGTTAGAATAGGAAAAAAAAAACATAAATTAAAATATTATATATACACACACACACACACACACACACACACACACACACACACACACACATATATATATATATATATATATATATATATATATATATATATATATATATATATATATATATATATATATATCCGTATATAATAAGATTATAAAGCAGATTATTGAGGAAGGGGGTGGGCTTAAGTGGCCACTTGAGTGTTTCATGTTGAATAGTAGGTAGGTTCCTGGATATGTTTGGTTATATTTTGAACTAAAACATTGTTTTTTTCTTAAAGTGAAATCATCTATATATACTGTGGAGCAGTATGAAAATGAGTCCTATGAGTATGGGGAAACACCTTCTTCCCAGAAAAAGTAACCTTATAGGGCAAAGAAACAGAGGTACATGATTTTATAGACAGAGAAACCCACAGTCTGGCAAGGACAAGATGAGTCTGATTGATTCTATCTTGAAGGAAGTCTTTGCTATCTTAGACATTTGTGATCATTGTAATTGTTTATATTGTTCAATGCTATAGTTATGAAGATAAGACTCCAATGAAATAAATCACTTAGGCACAGTGTTCCTATTGTCCATAAAGCACAAGGGCCATAAACAGATAGGCTTGTGTTATTCCACTGTTCTGATGTATACTAAAACTGTGTCAAGTGCTTAATACTCACAGTTTCTAAATAGATCAAACTACTGGCCAACTGACATGGCCTGTGAACTACTTTTCTGCTGCCTCAGGTAGTTAACCCCAACCTTCTCCCAATTTTGGGTCTTGATAAAGAAACTCCTTCTACCTAAGCCTCCCTTGAACCTTGTATTGACCCCAAGCACTGCTCCACCATATCAAGGTCTAATTAGGAATGCTCTCCCCACATCTGTTACTGATTGCTTTTTTTTATCACCAAGCCAATTTATAGGGTATAAAACCTCTCCACTTGAACCTCAGCATTAAATGTACGCTTTCCCTGACATGACTCCCTCCCCCTCCTGTCAGGTGAGTTTTTTGTATTCCTAGGGACAAACCACAATCTATATAACCATATAGTATGGGTATCCTCCCTTCCTATCGACCTTTCTTCCTATCTTACCTCCCTTCTTTCCCTCTTTCCTTCCTTCCTTCCTTCCTTCCTTTCTTTCTTTCTTTCCTTCTTTCTTTGCTTGCTGTACTGCATAATAATAGAATTCTTGTCTGTACTACCAGTTTTTGCTTTAACCTGGGCTATGAGGCCAAATAAAGCAATATTTCCTGGCCAAAAAAAAATATTCTGATAAGATTAACTATAGAAAATACATTATCCCATAGGAAAAAAAAATATGACCTCTGGGAACTCTTGAGATACCAAGGTTAATATATTTTCTCTATTTCCTTTCTCCTTTGAAGTGCTGAGATTGATTGGGGACCTACTTCATCTTTGCTATATTATGAAAACCCCAAATTACTCTGTTAAGTGGAACTTTCTTTGTAGACTTCCCTTATACTAATAAATTCTTTTCTTGTTAGCTACTTCTTTGTTTCTGTAATTTCCAATCTGACCCACAATGCTATCATTAATATTTATTCACATATTCTTTTCCCCTTTAGGGTGGTTATGAAAAACTTTTTTTTTCATATTTGCAAATTAAAGGAATGTCTGTATCACACTTAATTTAAACTCCTGTGGCTGAGACACAACTATACCATAAAATAGTTCCGTGTTTCCAGAACCCATTTTTAATATTGCCGGGGCCATCTATACAACAAATGAATATATACATACAAGGTATATACAGGATAAATAAGAAGTAATTTTAAAAGAGAAGGCACTAGAATGAAGTCTAGGGAAAGGCTTCCTGTGGAAGATGTGATTTTACTTCAAACTTCATAAAATCCAGAGAAGCCAATAGGTGGAGATAAGATTATGTTCCAGGGGGGCAGCTAGGTGGCGCAATGGATAGAGCACCAGCCCTGAAGTCAGGAGTACCTGAGTTCAAATCCGGTCTCAGACCAAACACTTGACACTTACTAGCTGTGTGACCCTGGGCAAGTCACTTAACCCCAATTGCCTCAAAAAAAAAGTGTGGAAGATTATATTCCAGGCAGTGGGAAAAGAGAGAAAATGCCATGTGACTAGAAATGGAGCATCTTGTCCATGGAACAGAAAGACGGCCAGGGTCATTCGACCAAAGAGGAGGTGGCAGGGAGTAAGATGCAAGAAGATTGGAAGGAGACTGGATTATGAAGGACTCTTAATAATAAAGAAGAGATTTTGTATTTAATCCTGGGAGCCCAAGGAGTTTAGAAGCTCAAACTAGGTACTTGATCATCAGGTAGGTGGTAGGCAGGTTTGTGTTTGAGGAATATCACTTCTCTGACTGAGGAAAGGATAGATTGGGAATCAGACCTGAGGCAGGCAGACCCACTACCTGATTGTTAAAGCAGTCCAAGCGTGAGATGAGTGCCGGCACCAGCGTAAGGCACTATCGGAGGAGAGAACAGGACATTTTAGATATTTTAGGTGGTGAAGTGAATAGAGTACAGGGCTTAGATTCAGGAAGACTTATCTTCATGAGTTTATTTAATAGTATTTTATTTTTTTCCAAAAATGTAAAGATAGTTTTCAACATTTATTTTTTGAAAGATTTCGAATTCTGAATTTTTCTCCTTCCTTTCCCATTCCCCTCCCCAAGATGGCAAGCAATCTAATATGTTATACTTGTGCAATCAAGTAAAACATTTCCACATTAGTCATGTTATGAAAGAAAAAGCAGAACAAAAAGGGGGGAACCACACAACTCCACCCCACCCCCCCAAAAAAAGGGAAAATAGTATGCTTCATTTGTATTCAGACTCCATCAGTTCTTTCTCTGTGAATAGCATTTTCTATTTTGAGTCTTTTAGAATTATCTTGGATCATTGTATTGCTGAGAAGAGGTAAGTCAATCAGATTTGATCATCATACAATGTTACCATTACTGTGTAAAATGTTCTCCTGGTTCTGTTCACTTAACTCAGTATCAGTTCATGTAAGTCTTTCCAGGTTTTTCTGAAATCTGCCTGCTCGTTATTTCTCATAGCAACAGTATTTCATTCATATACCTTATTACATTCACATACCACAACTTGTTCAGCCATTCCCCAATTTATGGGCATCCACTCAATTTCCAATTCTTTGCCACTACAAAAAGAGTTGATATTAATATTTTGTGCATGTAAGTCTTTTTTCTCTTTTTTCTGATCTTTTTGGGATACAGACCTAGTAGTGGTATTGCTGGATCAAAGGGTATGCACAGTTTGATTGCCCTTTGGGCATAGTTCCAAATTGTTCTCCAGAATGCTTGGAACAGTTCGCAACTCCATTAACAGTGGATCAGTGTCCCAATTTCCCCACATCGTCTCCAACATTTATCATTTTCCTTTTCTGTCATTATAGCCAATCTGATAGGTGTCACCACTCTATTTCTTATCCAGTACCGAATAGTTTTGATCATGATTGTGAGGATGGTGTTGCCCTCTACAGTAATAAGGATAGTAGAAGGTGGGGATGGTTTAAAGAGAAATATAACAAGTTCAGTTCCAGATTTTAAGATTTCTACTGTGAATTTCATTTAAGATGTCTGATTCACAATTAGACATGTAGGTCAGCAGACAGGTTAGGGTAGAGTTGTCAGATTTAAGAATCATCAGGATAGAGATGATAATTAAATCCATGGGACCTGGTGACATTGCCAAGTAACATGAGAATGAGGAAGAAGAAAAGAGGGTCCAGGACAGAACCCTGTGTGTCATCTATGGTTAGTGGACATGACCTGAAGGAAGATGCAGCAAAGGAGATTGAGGAGTAATCTGATAGGTATAAATAAGAGAGGAACCAGAAGAGACAATCAAAGAAAAAGATGATGAACAGTTTCAAAGTCATTAGGAGGGTCAAGAAAAATGATGATTGAGAAATGGCCTTTGGATTTGTCAATTAGGAAATCATTGGTAAATTTGGAGAGAGTAATTTCTTTGGAATAGTGAAGAGGGAAGCTAGATTGTTGGGGTTTGTCATGAGACCAGGATAGAGATACAAGTCACAAGAATAGAACTGCAACCCAATTGACCTGAGGTTACCTGAGTAAACTTCCAAGAAAAAGGAATAGTAAGGGGGAATATTAAATCTGGCATGCATGGTTAAGTCTTAACAAAAGAGAATTAAAAATCAATTTTCAGTTTTGCAGGCTTAGGAAAAAAGTGAGAAGAAAAGTGGAAACACCTATTATGGATGTATTCCTCAAGGTGTTTAACCACAAAGAGCAAATGACTTATTAGATGATAGTGGGGATGGGAGCATCAAAACAGGGTTGGGTTTTTTTTTTTTGAGGATGGGGGAGGCATGGACATGTTTATAAGCAGTGAAGAACAATCTATTAGATAGGGAGATATTGAAGATAAGTGAGAAAGTGAGGATGACAGAGGAGGCAATCCATTGAAAGAGATGGGATGGAATGGGATCACTTACGTAGATAGAAATATTCACCTTAGTAAGGCCATCTATTAGTGAGAGACAGGTGAAGAGGAGATAATAGAAGGAGGTATCTGAGTGAGATTAGATAAAGAACAGGGGGAAACCAACTCATAGTGAATGTCTTTGATTTATTTTGTAAAATATGAGACAATATTCTCAATTTATAGGATGTGGCAAGAGAAATGATGGGGAGTGTGACGAGGAATGAAAAGGTTTGGAAGAGCCACTGTAGGAAGTAGCATAGTAAATGGATAAGAGAGGTTTAGAAAAATTGCCTGCCAGCTACGAGGGCCCAGCTGAAGTCGTATAACATAAACTTAGGGTGGATGTATTCGGAACCATTGTGTCATTTTCTCCACCTCTGTGCAAAGGCACAGATTGTGGAAATGATCCAAAGCTGAAGATTGGTTAGGCACAATTAGTGACATGATGAAGGGAACAAGAACTAAAGAGAAAAGACAGAATATCGAGTTGAACTGTTTTACCAATGGGTCAAAATGGGAAAGAGATGACAGTAGATAATTCAGGGTAATATCTTGAGGAGTTGAGGGATTGGAAGTCACAGTGTCTTTGAATATTGGGATTTTGTAAAAGAAGGCAGAAGGAAAGGTAGAAAGCAAATAAATTAGGGTCAGATAAGAAGATTTTAGATTTTATGCAGATGGAGGTGGTACATGTGTGGGTGATGGCATGAACAAGGGCCATGAGATGGGGGTACAGCAGGTCATAGGAAGCAAGTAAATTGAGCAACAGTTAGAGTTTTTGAGAAAGAGTCAATGCGAATATTGAAGACTCCTCATAGGAGGTCAGGAGCTGAGTGGAAGAGAAAAATGTGTGACATGCACTGAATTCATTAAGGAAAGGAAGTGACCTGGAGGTTTGTAGACAACAGCCACCTGGATTTTGATTTGAGTATGTTGGAAATTATTTTGCATTGTTTGAACTAAGCCTGAATGACTGAGAGAAGCCACATTTGATGTTTAGAGACCATATTTAATGCATAACTCAGGATATCCAGGTCATATTGATCCCCAAAATCTTCTAGAGGATCTGAATATTGATGCATCAATTGCAAATTTCCTAAAATGTACATTTTAATCAATCTGTGTGCCCTTATATGGAAACTCTTTATGTATCAGCCAATCAGACAACTGTTTTCTTGCTCCTTTGTTTGAATACTGTATAATGTGTAACTCAGAGGTTCAGGAAAGCAGACCACACATTTGAACTCTCCCCCTCTGCCAGATGACTTAATAAACTTCTTTCTAAACCTTTTTCAGTTCTAGATGTTTTTCATGAAAAAGATAAGGATTATGTGGATCTAAAAGGAGATGAGGTTACTAAGTGATGGAGGTAGGGGGAGAACCTGGAAATGGAAGTGGGGAACAAGGAGTATTCCAACTTCCCTGTCTCAACCAGAGAGCCAAAGGGAATGAGTAAAGGTGAATTCAGGATTGGAAGGGATTATGCAGCCGGTGAGGCTTTATAATTGGAGACGGGATGCTAAGTTTCAGTAACAGCCGATGGAAGGAGTTGGAGACGAAAATATTTAAGATAAGTAAGTTTATTGCCCATGGAATAAGCATTCCACAGGGCACAATGGAAGAGCTGGGTCATGTTTGGTAGAAAACTTGAGATGGGAGATTTGAGGGACATAAGAATAAAGATTTGGATGGTTGGGGATTGAAAAGGGTGGTTGGATGCTGATTTAAAAGGGTTCAGAATCACTGAGATGTGTAGGGTAGGCCTGGATGGGAATTAATTGTTGATTGTTGAGTGGAGGGTGACAGACAATTCTCTTACCAGATGAGGCTGGAGATCATGTGGGAGACATACAGCATGAGACAGAAGGCACAAGCTGAGATGAGAGGCCCCATTTCACTTCTCTTCCCTCCAAAGGCCTGAGATCAGGCAAGAGACCTTGCAGCAGGAGGTGGAGTTAGCATTAACAACGTAGCATTCTTGTTCTTGGCTCTGTGTCTCCACTCATCTTTCCAGATGGGACTGAGAATGAAGTTTCCCAAAGAACTGGTTTAGATCACAGTGTATAGGATCATCCTTTGGGGTGTGTGTGTGTGTGTGTCTGTGTGTGTGTTGTTATTATTTTCCTCTTGTGAATTACCTAATTTGTGGTATTTTTAGTTTATTTCCCCTATTTCTTGATCCTCTGCTTCTGTTATCACTCTTTTTTCTTCTTTTTGAGATTGTTCTATGTGTGGGAGGAGGGTTTGCTTTTTATTTATGCCAAGAACCCTTTGGTCAAGAACACTTTTAGTTGACTCCTCTATATAACTTCCCAGAATAAGATTTAAATACATAAAATAAAATACATAGAATTATAAAGTATGCCAATTACAATGAAATGCAGTTATCAAGTTTTTAATATTAACATAAAAGAATTGTGGGCTATGGCAAAGTATTTTTGTCTATTAATTAAATCATCAGCTTTATTTTATTTTTCTTATTTGTAAAGATTCTTATTTATTTTACTTTTGAGCTATTGTTGAATAATCTGTGCATCCCTTTATTTCATTTAGCTTCATCTTAGTGAGTGATTTAGAGTCATCTTTTGAATGTATTTTGGTAGTTTTTTGGGAAATATTTTAATCAACACTTTCAGCTTTCACTAATAATATTGGTCTATTTTCTGTTTTTTGGCTTTTTCTTTCAGTACTATCAGAGTATAAAACACATTTCATTGGAAGAGTATGAAAAAGTATCTTCTATCTCTATTTTGTAAAAATATACAATATAATAATTAATTGTACTTTGAGTATTTGATACAATTCACTTACTAGTCCTTCTGGACCTGAGGAACATTTTCCCATTTGGGTAATTCACTAGAAACCTATTGAATTTCCTTTTCAAATATTGGTTAAATTGCATTGTCTATGTTTTGGTTAGATTAGGTGTTTTATTTTTAAATGTTTTTCTATTTCACAGGTTTTTTTAGCTTTATTGGCATAAAATTAGACTACATAAGGTTTATCCTTCTATTCTGATATCACTTATATCCTCTTCATCTCTAATGATTTCAGTCTTCATTTTGATTGTAATAATAAGATTTTATTCTTCTTTTAAACATCAAATTAGCAATTGACATGTTTATTTTATTAGTCTTAAAATAGTTTCTACTTTTTTGAGATACATGATTGCCTGATTGCCACCTTAACTTAAAAAAAATCAGCTAGGGGCAGCTATGTAGTGCAGTGGATAGAGCACTGGCTCTGGAGTCAGGAGGACCTGAGTTCAAATCCTTACTAGCTGTGTGACTCTGGGCATGTCACTTAACCCCAAATGCTTCATTTAAAAAAAAAAATCAGACATAACTTTGTGACTGAGCCAGGTGTGGAACCTCAACCTCCTGGTTCCCTGGGCTCTTTCCATTATCCAAAGGAACTGGTACTCTTGTGCATTTCCAGCACTATGCCAAATGATAGCAGGAAGAGGAATATCTTTATTTTATCCTGTACTCATTGTGAAACCTTCAAGTGTTTTCCACTGAAAGTGTGATATGTCCATTGGCGGCGGCATAGAATTGGAAAGTAAGTACGGCGATACTCATCAATGCTACACAAGTTGTGGCATATGATTATGATGGAATACTATTGTGTTATAAGAAATGATAAGGAGGTGGTTTCAGAAGAAACATGGCAAGACCTATATGAACTGATGCAGAGTGAAGTGAGAAGAACCAGGAGACCATTGTGCACAGTAAAAGCAATGTTGTAATGATGATCAACTGTGAAAGACTTGGTACTCTGAGCAATGCAACGATCCAAGACAATCCCAAAGACTCAGGATGAAAAAATGCTATCTATCTCCAGAGAAACAACAGACGAACTCTGAGTATAAGCTGAAGTATAAATTTCTCTCTTTAAAAAAAATTTTTTTGCTTTTTTGTTGCGATATGGCTAATATGGAAATATGTTTTGCATGATTTCATGTGTATAGTTGATATATTGTTTGCTACTCAGTGGGTGAGGGAGGGGATCAGGAGGGAGAGAATATGGAACTCAAAATTTAAAAAGAAAAGTATGTTCAAAATAAATAAATAAAAACAACAAAGAAAAAAACAGCTGAAACATAATAGATACAACTTTCACTTTTTATTTCATCTTCATGTGTGAATCTTGATATTTTAGGGGTATTTCCTGAAAACCATGTGTTGCTAGATTTTTTACATTCTGATCTGCCACCATTCTTCATTTAGTAACTGAATTCTTGACATTTGCTTTCCAGATTATGACTGTTAGGTTTAGTTTTTCATTTCATTATCTGCTACTATGAAGTTTTCAGTATGGTTCCCAAGGTCCGTGTCATTTTAAAAGGAAAATCAATTAGAGGGGGAAAAAAGGAGAATGAAATCTGAACTAGTTACACCTAGTTGGGACCATCTGATTTCAATTCTCTAATATCACCCTGCTGATCCAGACTGGGCCAAGATGAATAAGTGGGATTCTTTTACTCTCTCCTCTTAAGCTGCTTTCATAATTAACTCTCTGGAGTTCAAAGGAGCCAAGAACTGATATTTCCTGGCTTGCCAATATAGCACTCATGTTCTATGCTACTCCTCACATATTTCTGAGTGGGATTAGGGATAGGGAGGATGAGATTTCCCTAAGTACTGGCTAGATCCAGAGCTTATAACATCATAATTTCTTGTTATTGTTGTTGTCACTATGTGTGTTGTTATTATTTTCCTCTTGGGGAATACATTACTTATGGTATTTTTTAGCTTATTTCCTCTGTTTCTTGATTGTCTGCTTCTCTTATCACTGTTTTCGCTTCCGAGATTTTTCTAAAGAAGGGATTTTTTTTAATTTTTTGTGTCAAGAAATCTTTGGCAGTTTGATGACTCCTAGTGATCTCTTTTCTGAATATTTTTAATGCACAAAATTTAAAAAAAGACATAGAATGACAAAAGATACAGATTACAATGAAATATAGTTAGCAAGATAACTTTTTAAAATACATGGATCCCCAGTAATGAGCCATTGTCCAAGCTGAATTGGTCTAAATCTTTCATGTTGCTATCTGTGCTGGAAGTCCCAGTGCCAGGCACCTGTAGGAAATCTAGCAGTGCCCCCAGCTACTAAAATCACTTGGAAAGAAAAAGTCCTCATACAGGCATTTTCCGTTCAGGCTGCAGCCAAACCACATGCTTATTTCTAGTATGTGCACTTACTACAAGGCACAAACAGGTGCTGTAGGTGAAATGCTGCCCCTGCCCCATGATCTCCTCCATCAGTTCTCCAGAATCAAAACATAAAAGAAATGGGATTGATGGGACTGAAAATGGCACAAAGAGCACCTCATTGTTGTTTTTATTGCATGGTACAGAGAGCATGGCCCTGAAACAAGATCAGATCCTACTGAGTTCCAGTCAGTCAACTATCTTGGCAGCAGCCCCAGTAAATGAAGTGTAGCCAAAAGTTGTCTAGGTATCCTAAACAACTGAGAAAAGTCCACAATGTATATAGGAAATTGTACCCCTGACACCAAAGGAAGTCTCATAGCCTTAAATACACTACAAATGAGGGTAGCAACCCCACCCCCCAAATCAGAACAGAAATAAATATTCTGAGGATTTTTACCCATCTGACCCCTGGGTGGTCAAATTTGACAAAATGGTATTCCATTACTGTCTCCATATCATAGTAAAAGCAATGGACTGAGTTTCCAAGCACCAGGGTTCCTCGTCCTAGTTCTTCCGGCAGTGTGGGGTTGTAGAAAGCTTGCTTGATTTGCAAATAGGAAACTTGTTTTAAACTCTAGCTCAGCCACTCTCTCTCTACGTAAGAGAACTTGGTCAAGTCACTTAACTTCTCTGAGCCTCAGTTTCCTCCTATTTTCTGTGAGGGAGCTAGACTAGATGACCTCTAGGTTCCCTACCAACCTAACATCATTCTTATGATGATCCTATGAATAGTTGAATACATTCAATTCAATTCAAACAGCTTTATTAAGAACTTTATATTAGGCAATTTGCTAGGAGCTGGGGATACAAAAACTAAAAAAAAAAGGAAATAGTCTCCACTGTCACATAGCATATTTTATATGTATTACAGCATATATTATATATATATATATACATATATATACATATATACATATATACATATATATACATATATACATATATACATATATATACATATATACATATATATACATATATATATATATATATATATATATACATATATATACATATATATATACATATATATATATATATATATATATATACAGCATATATTATCCTAAGATCAGAGGAAAAACATGTACAACCCTGGGCAAGTCACTTAACCCCACTGCCTAAAACAACAAAAAAAAAGAAAGAAAGAAAATATGTACAAAGATAAGTATATACAAACTACACACAATGGACATATGATATAATTGGTTTGGGAGGTAGGTCCAAGAATCCTATTTAGGGTAGGCAAGTCATTTTGCCTCCCCAGAGTTCTGTTGTTATGTATGAAACTAGATGGTGATGATTTGTACCCTCCAAGGGCCCTTCTAGTTCTAAAATTTTATGACACACAGGAATTGTGGAATAGAGTGCCTGAAGTTTATTTGAAGGATAAATACATATGTTTTTGATCTCTCTCAATTAGGGACAGATCATGAGAGAGCAATCATTTGTCCAGACTTTCTTAGAAAGACAGAAGAAAGGCTGGAAGGGTCCTGAGAAGGAAGTGGTTGGGAAAGCAAAAATGAGAGATCTTTCTTTAACATTATAAAATGACACCTCTCCTTTTTCATAGTCAAGGAAAATGCCCACCATTAAGTTGGACACACAGTTCTGGCAGTATTTCACATGAGGCACAGAAGAAAGGTGCTGCTTGCCTATGGCATAAAGATGGCCGCCACTGTGACTCTGTATAGCCATAAGCACAAAGAAGACTTCAGGCATAGGTGATCCATTAGAGATGCCAACACACCATCCAGTGTTGTCTGGTACCTCCACTGCCCAGTAGCATCTGTTTGAAATGAAGGACTGAGTACCAAGAACTTGGGCAAAATCACTGAATCTCCCAGTGTTGTTGGGCACTTCTGCCTGTGCACATCCATATCTCATACTCTTCAAGTCTGCAGAGATAATGACACCTGGATCGGCTGTGTCACGATCCAGAGTGATGTCCACTGTGGAGAAAAGAAGTTGAGGTTCAATGAATGGTATTATCAGAGATTCATTTTGTTTAACAGAGGATGGGATCAGGTGTGTACACTATGAAATGGCCATCAAGGTATCGCAGTAATACATAGAAAAAGTGACTGGATAGAGGCAGGACAGTTCCATAGTATGATGAGCAGAATGTTCTTGGGGTGTTACGTAGATGTGACAATGTGTTAGGTGCTGTTTTGGAAAATCTGGTTCTTTCTGCCCTTTTCTTGCTGAGTCTCACCCCAAAAAAATGGTTTACCAATGCCAGGATTTAATGTTTTAGTATTTTTGAGAAGAGATAACTTGAGGGGTCACATGGCAGCTGTCTTCAAGTACTTGAATGCTTTTGATGTGAAAGAAACCTTAAATTTCTCTGCTGGACCTCCCATGCTAGATCAAGGAGAATTGGTTAGATCTTGTAAAAAGTCATGTGTAGCCTTGATGTGAGAAAAACCTCCTTGGTAATGAGATCAATTTAAAAAAAACACACAGGGGCAGCTAGGTGGTGCAGTAGATAGCGCACCAGCCCTGGGTCAGGAGGACTTGAGTTCAAATGAGGCCTCAGATGCTTGACAGTTTACACTTAATAGCTGTGTGACCCTGGGCAAGTCACTTAACACCATTGCCTAGCCAAAAAAACAAAAACAAAAAAACAGAAAAATATGTGTTTGGGATTATCAGGCTCCTCGTTAGCAGATGATTTCAAGCAAAGTCTGAATGACGACTTAACAAATATCTTGCAGATAGAATCACTGTTCAGGCAAAAGTAAACTAGATGGCCACGGAAATAAATTCTTTCCAGCTGCAAGATTCTGAGTTTCTGTGAAAGTCAAATGGGTTCTAACCCAAAGGATAATTGGTCAAGGCTTGGAAATCTGTTGCCTCTTTATTACAGATCTTTTCACTCACCTTTAAATTTTAAAAGCATTTCTAGAATTCCAGGGATGGGATAAACAACCGTGTTTACGTGGAACATAACTACTTCCTTGTGGATCACAGATTTATTCCTATAGAAAACGAACACCAAGTTTAGGTCTCCAGTAATCATAAGAATCTTGGCACAGTCTTTATCCTTTTAGTCAGTCAAGGCCCATTAGCCCCAATTTGCTTAGAGCTTTCCAAATGAAGTAAGAATAGGAACCTACCTCTTTAGCACTCTTTTCATATCCTGAGGAAGAAAAAAAAATGATAATGGTTAGGACAATGCTGTATTTGAGGTAGGAAAATGAGACTTTGGAATGGATCAACATTTCATTGCCGCAGGGAAACCTACAGAGTAGGGAAGCATCTTGAAACTTCTTGGTCTGCAACATGCCTCACATACATTCCCCCCTTCTCTCCTCTCACACAGCTACCACATTAGCTCAGGCCCTATTCACCACTTGCCTAGACTATCGCCACGACCTTCCCATTTGTCATAATTCCTATAATCTCTCCCCACTCCAGTGCATGGTCTCCACAGCCACAGAAGTAATTTAATTGGAATGAACCTTAAAGTAGGAAAGTTTGCTGAATTACATGAAAAGAGGGATATTGGTGCAGTGGCAATGAAAAGAAAGGAATATTTTGCCTCATGTAATGAACTTGTGAGGGGAGGGACAAGGATGATAGTGCAAGGGAAAGTATCACCAGGACTGAACAGGACAGTAAGGGACTCAGTGTCAGCTATAGGAATCCAGGTCACAGAAAGAACATGAAAATAGAGAGCAATGAAAGGAAAGGTTTTAAGATGTTCAGAAAATCTTATGTCCTTCATATATTTGCATATAATTCATGCATATATGATCCATTTTCAAGAAAGGTGATCTGAATTTTTGAAATCTGGCGTTGTAATCAGTATACAACTATTTGTTAGGATGCTGCATGTGCACAACAGAAAAAATATGCATTATATATAAAAATGAATGCAAAGGAATATATTCAGTTGTATCATTTGAAAAACTGTATGTGCTTTCTAAATTTGTATTGGAGATGGAAGAGATCCATATCAGATTGAAGCACTCTTCATTTATACTCCACTTCATGATTTTTTGAGAAATGGATGGGGGCAGCTAGGTGGAACACTGGGTAGAGCACCAGCCCTGGAGTCAGGAGGACCTGAGTTCAAATCCAGCCTCAGACACATAACACTTACTAGCTGTGTGACCCTGGGCAAGTCACTTAGCCCCATTGCCTAGCCAAAAAAAAAAACCCAAAAAACAAAAACGAGAAATGGATGGCATTGTTAAGTTCCTGGCTTTATCTTTTATATTTCTTATGCATATTTCCCAACCCTTACCTGGAGCAAATCCATATCTGGTTTCCTGCACACCTCCTCTGACTCTCTGATCCTCTTCCTTAGTTCTTGATTTTGAAGAGATAATTTCCTTATTCTCTTCTTTAGACCTTTCACATTGGCCTTTCCCTGCCTCTCCACAATTGATAGATATTCATTTTTCTCCTCATCCAGAAAACATTGTATTTTCTGGAATTCAGAATAAATAGCCTCCTTTTGAGTCTTTACCTCCTCCTGCAATGAAATAGATGAGAGTGATGAAATACAGGAAGTGACATAACTTAAGTGGCATTGGTTGAGTGACGAGCTTTTTAGCTCACAATTAGGCTTTGATTTTGTTCATTTCTGTGGCCAAGGTCGGCCATGCATAGTGAGAGCATTTTCTGCAATGTTCCTATTGCACTATGCTTTGTGCTCCAAGCACAATCCTCCCTCCTCCTGCTTGAAAACACCACATCCCATAGGGGTGGCTAGGTGGCACAGTGGATAGAGCACTGGCCCTGAAGTCAGGAGGACCTGAGTTCAAATGCGACCTCAGACCAAACACTTGACACTTACTAGCTGTGTGACCCTGGACAAGTCACTTAACCCAAATTGCTTTAAAAAAAACCCAGCACATCCCTTCCTATGGTGCCCTCAGCCAGCTAAGCCTGGTTATAACTGTCCCTTGTTCCACTTGCCAACTATGAGTGTTTGGGCAAAACAGTTAGCCACTCAGACCCTCAGTGTCCTCAATTGTAACATTCAGTGGAGGCCACTGTCTCCTGCCAATCTGGGAAGGTTATTTTGAGGGAGCTCAGCGAACAATATGTGTTGATTGCTGAGAGATGAAGAAATAAATACTTGCCTCCAGTAGTGCCAATTTCACCTTCTCATTAGCTATCTGTTGCTCAACATCCTTAGTTTTTCTCCACAAATTGGTTACAGTTTCCTGGAGGTTCTCCTGTAAAATATATTTTTTTAAATACATGAATTCTTTTATCCATGAGGCAATTCAGTTCTACATTTTCAAAACTATTCATGTGTGAATGGCTGAGAGACCAATTAATAATGAAAGTACAGTGCTCTTACTTTTAAAACTACAAGTGAAATATGAAACTGGGAGCTTCAGGCCTATGTGGCCCATGGTGTGATGTTTAAGTTATTCAGAAAGCATGGTTCTGAGATCGATGGCCCAAGGGAGGAATGGGATAACTCATTCCCAGTGAGAAGGACTCCTTTAAATTTCAAAGACTTCATTATCTACATGTACCAACTCTGGAGCTTTCTCATCACCACATTTTTTTCCCCCTTTAGATCATAGGAACATAGAAGGAGAGATAGAAGGGTCCTTAGAGGCTATCTCATTCAACCCCCTAATTTTACAAATGAAGAACATACATCCCATTCCACTGGAATGTGCTTCCACACTCCGCTTATCCTGTTCATATTTTGGATTTCAAGTCTTAGAGGAAGGCCTATTTTCTATAGACACCATCACACATAACATTAGCCCACAAATATCTCTCTTGTAAAAAGATTGATATGTCCTAGGAGTAAGATATTCTAATGACCCCTTTGCCTCATCTAGATGTTTGACTCTGTGGACATAACTTGGCTATGTCTCAGTTTCTTCAAAAAAGTAAAGAGGCAACTAGAGTAGAGTATCTTGCACATCTTTTCGAGATGGAAGTCAGATAGTTCTTGGAGCACCTAACTTCCTTAAGGTACCGCTCAGGATTATACTATTTACTCCTTAGTTCAAATTTAATTTTCTGGGCTCCCAATGACACTGTCAGTTATTATTTTCTCAATGTCTTTGATAATTCAGTGTATACAGGGTGGTTGCATGCATGAAAAGAATCAAGCTTAGGAGCAAAGTAGAGGACCAAGAAGCCCCTCACCTACCTGCCTCACATTCAAGCAGGACTTAATATGAAAAAGAAAAGAGAACAAGTGTAGATCTAGGCCTAAGTAAGTCTGACAAGATAATCTCTCCTTTGTCCTGTCCACCTCCACCAGGAGGTAACTTTAGAGTGTCAAATACAACTGAAAAAATATGGTTAAATTGTCTTGTCTTCTCTAGTTGATGAAGAATGAAGGTGATACCAATTATCCTACCTGATGAAGATGGCCCTAACAATCTCAGATTACCTGACTCCATTTACTAAAAAGACTCAAGGGTACCACATCACACCTATTAGATTGGCCAACATGACAAAACAGGAAAATGATAAATATTGCAGAAGATGTGGGAAAATTGGAACACTAATTCATTGTTAGTGGAATTGTGAACTGATCTAACCATTTTGGAGAGCAATTTGGAACTATGCCCAAAGGGCTATAAAAATGTGCATACCCTTTGACCCAGCAATAGCACTTGTAAGATTGTATCCCAAAGAGATCATACAAATGGGAAAAGGACTCACATGTACAAAAATATTTCTATTCTGTGGTGGCAAAGAATTGGAAATTCAGGGGATGCCCATCAATTGGGAAATGGCTGAACAAGTTGTGGTATGTGAATATAATGGAATACTATTGTGCTATAAGAAACGATGAGCAATCAGACTTCAGAAAAACCTATAAAGACTTGTATGAACTGATGCCGAGTGAGATGGGAAGAACCAGGAGAATACTGTACACAGTAACAGCAATGTTGTGCTGTAACTAACTTTGATAGACTTAGGCCTTCTCAGCAATGCAAGAATCTATGACTTCTCCAAAAGTCTTGTGATGGAAAATGCTATCCACATCCAAAGAAAGAACTATGGAGTTTGAATGCAGATCAAAGCATACTATTTGCTCTTTTTTTCCTTCTGTTTTGTTTTGTTTCCTCTTTCTTGTAGTTCTAATTCTTCCTTAAGACATGACTAATATGAAAATATGTTCAATAGGAATGGATATGTAGAGCCTATATCAGATTGTAAGCTGTCTTGGGAAGGTAGGTGGGAGGGAGGGGGAGAAAAATTTAAAACTCGAAAGCTTATGGAAGTGATTATTGATAAATCAAAATAAATTAATAAAAAAAATTTAAAAATTAAAAAAAGACTCAGTGCTCTCCCTGAACACAACAGGGGTAGACATTTAAAACCAAGTTAGAAGAAGTATTTCAACATCAAGGGAAAGTTTCTGTTGATCTCAAACTATTAGTAAAAGCTCAGGCTGAGGCCAGAGCGCACAGCACAGTGCATTTCAACAACAGCCTTGTGAGCACTTAGAGCACAGTGACTGGCACCTGAAAACACCACATCTCTTCCTAGGATGATCTTTGCACACTGGAATGCAAATTTAAAATGTACTTGGGGATGGAGTGATGAATCCATTACTTACCCTGAAGTCCTCAGCAGCCTCATCTATACAATGGAGTGTATGAGCCTTATGCTTGTTAGACTCAGAACAGGACATACATATTGGGCTCTGGTCATCCTCACAGAACAGTTTCTGCACTTTCTGGTGTGTCTCACACTTGCTATGGCTTCCAGGGTATTGCAAACAATGAGGTCTTATTTTCTTGGCAATGGCTGCCAGTTTCCCAAGACCCACATTAGCTTTGAAAGCCCTGACCTGGAAGATGCTCCTGCACTCTGGGCAGGAGAAAGAGGGAGAGGCTTCCTGCCAGCACCTGAGTAGGCAACTATGGCAAAAACTGTGACCACACTCAATGGACATTGGGTTTTCCAAGTAATCCCTGCAGATGGAGCAAATGAGCTCTTCCTGGAAGTTTTCAATCATCTCTGGTAAAGAGGCCATGTTTCTGAGGAAAGAGAATGGAAAAGGTCAGTGATTGGGTCTGGGGACAGAAATGCCCTTAGTACCTGTGCACTTCAAATGGATCACCTTTATCATCTAATTTTCATTTCAGAGTACCCTCTCCAGAAAGGGAAAAGATGGAATATTTCACATTATGCAGTTCGGGAAAGTGAAGTAAGGAAAAGTGGGGATTTGGGACCCTCTCTGATCTCCTGGTCCTCTCCAGACCAGGAAAATACATCCAGCTGAAACACTATTTTAAAAGATTGAATTATTTTGGTTAAATTTCCTTCCTTTCCCAGCCCACATGTGTTCAACACTTCAATTATATCTTTTAAAGAACTCTGTGTGTGTGTGTGTGTGTGTGTGTGTGTGTGTCTTTCTATCTGTCTTAAAATTTATTGTTCCTTTTCCCTTTCACATCTCAGTCATTTGAGGAAAGGCTCCTCCCCACATCAAGTCTTCTCTTAGAACAACAACTAAATAGCCAAACAATAATTCTCCAAGAACCAAAGAATCCATTAACTATGGCTGACAGTACTTCCAGTCATCCATACCCATAATACCCCACACATCTGCAAAGATATGAAGGAGATAAGGTTTCTTAACTCTAATTTGGGGGCCAGCATAAAAATAATTACAATTTTGTCCTTTCCTTCTTTCATGTAAATGGCTGTAGTCCCTATTTATACTGGTTTTCCTGATGGTACAAATTTCAGTCGGCATCATATATTATGTCTTCCCCCTTTATTGGATGTCACAATAATGTTCCAACAAGGTCATTTATAATGGTTGGTCTAGCCACTCCCTGATTTACAATACCCACTGTGTTTCTAATTTTTTTGCTACTAGGAAAAAATGATCCAATGAATATTTGGCTAAATTTGGCACTGTTCTTTCTTCTTTTGACCTCTTTGACTATGACCAAAAGTGGCATCTCTGCATCTAAGTGTATAGATCGTGGATACTTTAGATCCATTTTTGAGGAAAATGACAAATGTCCTTCCCACATGCCTGGTCTAACTAATAGCTCCACCAGGAGTGCCTTAGTTTATCTGTCTTCTGGCAGACCTTTCAGCACTGCTCTTTGCCAGTTGGTTGGGTATGATGTTCAACTCTTGAATTTATTTGATCCTTACTGACTTGGAGAATTCTTTCATAGGAGTTGGCATGTTTAGGTATATTTGCAAAATTTATAAAGGGAGAAATTCAGAATAACTACATGGACAAGGGAAGATATTCTTACTTTCAGACTCCTACCACTACTTTTGGAGAAATGTCTCTCAACCTCAATGCCTGCCATATCACAGGGCACAATTCTTAAATCCTTGACACATAAATGAAATTTCCCATGGGGAAACTTACCTTCCTTTTTTCTTCTGGGATTTTTCCTTCAGCCTCACTGCTCTGCCTTTAGCTCTGTATTGAGCATAAGGAATCTCTGTGTCTTTCTCATCCTATGCCTTTTATATATGACTAGCACACTGAAGCCCCTCCCTCCTTCAACGTGTGAATTCCCCTGGTCTTGCCTTGATCCTGAGGTTTGTTGATACTTAGGGACTTAGCCCATGTACTAAGGAGGAAGAGTTCACAAGCCATTTTACCTTAGTCAAAATGAGAAAGATAAAAATACAATCTTTAGCTCTGCTTGGAAAACTTTCTTGTATCATAAATAGGTTTTCCACAAATAGAATTCAAAATAATCATTAAAATAAGCATATTTGGTAAGAGGAAAATGGGGAGTGGGTGTAATTAAAAAGAGTTAAGGTTTTACCTAAGACTCTCTTTCAAATACTTTTTGGATCAGGATTCTTTTTAAAGAATAACATTTATTAATAGCTTTTTATTTTTGCATCTCATTAAGTTCTGAGTTTATTCCATACTTTCCTTTATTCAGTAAGCCATTCTAACCAGTAAAGAAAAAAAAACACAGAAAGAGACCAAAAAGTAATTTTGCAAAGCTAATTAACATACACACCAAATACATTCAGTATTTCATGCCAAGCATCCCTTCTTCTCCAAAGGAGGGAGGAAAGTATCATTTTCTCATCTCTTCTTTGGGGCCAAGTTTAAGTATTATAATTCTATTGTCTTAATTTTGTCTTGTTGAGGGTCTTTCTAATAATATGTTAGCATTTATTCTATATGTTGTTCTCCTGGCCTTGCCTGCATCATTTATGTGTGTGTATATATAATTTTTTTTTTGCTTCTCTGAATTTCCACAATCCAGCTTTACTATAGTGCCCCCAACAGGCAGGTTATATTTTAGAATCCTTTCTTTCTCAGTTAATTGCGATATGACACCCTTGATTCTCTTGATCTTTAGGAAGGCAGGATACAAAAACATCAGGCCTGTAAGATTGCTGCAGAACCCCCAAGTATCACAGGGAATACTCACTAAGAACACACATGATCTCTACCACTAGCATAGAAAAGAGGAGGGAATATTTAAAGTTAACGTAATGGGATAGAGCAGGCTCAGAAGGAAGTGGGAATAAAGATAGTTTAGGCATTCTTGGATGCTCACATCGAAGTTGTGGAACCTGTTCAGAGGAGCATCTAGCAGGGTGACATGGCATTCATTTTATGGACATGTACTCCCTCCTTCCAGTCTCAGATCTATTTCCATCGCTGGATGCCCTGACAGGCCCATCTTCTTGCATGGTATCTATCACCTGGAGGGAGGTGATGGCAGGGGCTCATATTTTTAATCACTCCAATCCCACCATTTCTTCAGTGTAACACCTGACTTACAAATATGAGCCACACAGCATAAGATCAGCTGGTGGAATCAATGACCTGATTATCTTCAGCAACCACTCTCCTCCACCACCTTTATAAAGCAATCAACTATAGTTTTCCCTTAATCAATACCATTTTTCCCTCCCTTCCCATGACATCAAGTTGGTCCCAGCCATGCTTCATCTTCTACATAGGCCATCTTCTCGCCATCTACTCTACTTGTCACTGCATGGTGTGGCACCCTGAGCCTTCCTCTCTGTTCTGACGCTAACAACCCCAAAGGACTTGAGGCAATGGTGAGAGAGTGTGTGTGTTGGGGAAGCGAAGTGTGATTTCAGAGGACTTGAGATGAGGAGAAGCAGAGAAGCATTTCTCAACAGATAGCCTAAAAGTCTTGGAGAAGTATGAGATGAGGCCTTTTGTGGATTGATTGGTGGTTGGGTGCTGCGAAAGTTGTGGGGAAAAATTAGGGCATTGGTGGAACCTTGGCATGTGTAGCTGAGAAAACAGATCTGAGGCTTAGAGACCAAATTTATTCTTGCTTATCTCAAGTGCTAGCTTACATTGACCAGAAACCCATTCAAATCTGAAGACTAATGCCAAAAACTTATGGAATTTTCTCCCATTATACATCTCAAACAACCCATGTGTCTTATCTGGATACCCTGCTGGCCAATCATTCTTCCTTTGTTTGAATCCTATATTATGTGTAGCTAGCTCACAGGCACTCAGTGGGAATGGGCCACCAGCTCTGTGCTCTCCCCTGTGCTGCATGACTTAACAAACTTCTTTGTAAATTATCTTTCTTCTGGATTTTGTTCCCAGCTCACAGAGGCAGGAGAACAGAAGATAGATTTGGAATTGCTACCTGATAAGTGAAATAGATAATCAGTTGGGGGTGGCCGAATGACTAAGATCACTACCTGAGCACCCAGATGAAATTAGATGAAATCAATCAGTAGTCCACTCAGTACATTTTCCTAACTTAAATGCTTTTGCTGATTTTTTTTAAGAATGTGATGGGTGAAACCTGAAATAACTGCAGAAAAAGGGTTTGAGCTTCTGAGCCTCCTCAGCTTGGCAATTGACCCCATTACAGAGAGAAGACAGCTTTTTTTATGCATTAAAAGAAAACTATTAGCAGGATGTGAACCAGGATCAAGATGAGTAAATTTCCAACTTGGGAGAGCAAACAGGTGTAATTCCCTAATCTGGTACATTGTCCAGCTTCCCAGACATGCAAAGTTAGAATCAAATAACGCAATGAAGCTTTCTCCAAATTCCCAAAATTCAATAAACTTATCTTCAAGATATAATTTGGACTATAAATGTATTTGATTAAAAAGGGAAATAAGCCAGATCCAAAATTAAGTCACAAGATGGAGTCAGTGTGGTTCACTCAATTCCCACAATTCTCTCAAGAAGTGAAGAAAAGTAAGACTCATTTAACAGAACTCATTGGCTCTGCTATAGAGGTCATTCTCAGGTACATTTTGGACTAGTTGATATCTAAGGGGAAGGCCTCCAACTCTGCCATTTTGTGTTTGTAAGGCTCTGAAAAGTCCAAAGACAAGGACAGACTCAGGTGTGGCACTCACTTTGGCAGAGGTGTGAGTTCCATTGTACTGGCTGCTAATTCAATTAAGAGTGTGAATTTCTCATTATCAGCATTATCAGAACAAAGCTTATGGCAGAGGGGTGGTACTGAGGGCTAAGAATCAATATAATTACTGTCTTGTACTGGACAAGGTGAATCTCCACGTTCAGTTGGGAGGAACTGAGATTCAGAGAAAGCATCCTACTTTGAAACATTCAACATAGGTTTCTCTCTTAGGAATCTTATTTCCTTTTCTGAATTTCAGAATTGGTTCCATTTGCCAGAGATCAAAGAGGAAAGGTTACAGTTACAATGAAATGCTTTAATCCAACAGAAATTATGAATTAAATAGGACACCAGCCCCCTTCAGTTCTCACTTTGTAGGCTTTGCTGATTGACTCAGTTGGCTAAGATGTTCCAGCTTAGCTTTAGGTTTCTTCAGGGATTTGGATATTCAGTATGAATTGAAGAGCATTTCAGTTAGAATGAGGTTCTAGTTTCCATATGAGCATACTTCTCACATTGCCAATTTTTCTAAGTTCCAAAATGACTGTCTGGAGGTGAGCTTTGTGTTACATTGAAAAGGGTCTGGTCATTTATACTCAGAAACCCTGTCTGTGGGGCCATGGAGGAGGGTGAGAAGGATCAGCTGACAGAACAGAAGAGAGTGGCAGTGTCTTTTCAAATATGGGGGAGGGGACATTGCAAGAATTATCATCATCAACTACTCCTATTGGGAGATGAAATTCAGAGGGAAAGGAGGTCTGGAGAAAGAAAACACTTAGTATCCTGCCTATGAGGGAGTATTCATTGAAAATGTCTCTTTTAGAAAGTTCTCATTAGCCTTAGGGAGAGACAGAGTGTGATGCAACATAAAGAGAGATAGCTTCTGCATCAGGAAGATCTGGATTCATGCCACAACTCAGACATTTCCTGCTTGTGTATTCCCTTAACCTTCCTTTCATCTAACAAGTCACTTACTCCACCAAAGGTACCAAATGGTGAGAGGAGGGAAGAACTTTTCCCTCTTATGCTTCCAGTGCTTAAGCTTCATCTTGCAGAAAGCCAGGGATTCTACAAGGTGGAGGTTAGGAGGAACACCCACAGCAGGGGCCCAGTCTGTGCAAAGATGCAAAATGCATATTTGTTGGTGGGAAAGAGCAAGCAGGACAGGAACACTGGAAGGTAAAGTTCATGCAGGGGAATGATGGATTAAAAAAAGAAATCTACAACTTGAAAGACAGAAAGAGGCCAGGTTGTGAAAAGCTTTAAATGCTAACCAAAACAGTTTGTGTTTAAAGATGGGTATAATTAATAATAACCAAAGGTAGTTACAAAGAAGAGATATAAGAAGACACTTCTTCCTTCCCCTTCTTTTCCAGGGTAGAGAAATAGGAATGTAGGATACTGTCTATAACATCTTGAGGAAGATTAACATTATGCTGTATCATTTGATAATTAATATTACTCTGT
Organism: Phascolarctos cinereus; assembly: GCF_003287225.1. Lineage (NCBI taxonomy): Eukaryota > Metazoa > Chordata > Mammalia > Diprotodontia > Phascolarctidae > Phascolarctos > Phascolarctos cinereus. Next base: position 334,607,260 of record NW_027556098.1, read on the forward strand.
AATCCATTTCCCTCTATTTTGTCAGAACCCTATCTCTTAGCCCAGGGGTGGGGAACCTGCAGCCCTGAGGCAACCCGTGGCCTTCTAGGTCCTTGGGTCAAGCTTTCTGACTGAGTCCAAGTTTTATAGAACAAATCCTTTTATTGAGGGGATTTGTTCTGTGCAGTTTCAATTTAGTCAAAGTGCTGAATTTGAGGACCTAGAGGGCTATGTGTAGGCTTGAGGCCAGAATTAGACTAACTGAAAATGAAACCTCTCCAACTCCTATTCCCTAGAGCATCTCCTTATTAACCAATTTAAAGTGGGACCCCATTTTGTGTACACCTTAAATAGAGAAACAGCTTGGGCTACGCCCTCTTGTGGGGGACAACTCTACTGTTTTCACTTTTCCTTTTCAAAGTTAGGGGTGACTTGATCTTCAGGAGAAAGGCCAAACAGGGGAGATCCTCATTAGAATGATTTTGTTTTCCAGCCAAGATTACAAGAGGCTGCTGAAGCCCATCAAGCAATTAACATTCCCTAATTGCTGGAAAAGGGTATAATCAGCTACACCTGAAGGTCAAACCACTTGCCAATCAGGATTGCCTTACCTTTACCAGGGGAAGTACAAATTATTATGGTCTGGCCAATCAGTAGGGAGTCACTATTAGGTTGAAAAGATCCTGTTGGCCCTCACTCAAGGTCTCTGTTCCTTGGTAGAGTGAGGTCAAAATCCCAATGCCTTGGTTACTAGTAGCCTAACTAAAAAACTGATCATGCTCAGGTACTTGGCTCTTCTGAGGTGCCAGTGTGACCCATTTACCTAATAGTTTATGCATTCCTTGCCTTCCAATAAAAAATTGCTCCAAACATATTTGTATTGGTGATTTCTTTTCCTCCTTCTTTGTTGTTTTTGGCATAAATGCCTAATAGTGGTACAACTGGGTCATCAGGTATAAAAAGATTAGGAATTTAAGGAGCATAGGCTGAGATTGCTGTGTTGGCCCTCCCCCATCCCCAGTAGAAAGCAGACAGAGTCAGATTGCAAAATAAGACAAATATATATATATATATGTATGTATTTTTTCCAGACATAGCCAATATGAAGATTTGTCTTCATTGACTATATAGGTTTGAAATGGAATTTTTTTTAAGTTCTTGATTGTTGCATAGGGCATGGAGTGAATTAGGAGGGTGAGATGACAGATATTTTCTGTTTAAAAAAAAGAATATAATTTAAAATTTAAAAAGCCAGTGTAACAAAATAACTAGAATTTGGAGGAAAGAAGAAGTGAGTTTGAATACTTCAGACATTTTGAAGCTGTGTAATGCTAGGCAAAGCATTTCAATCTCTCTGAGCTATTTTGCCCTTATCTGTACAATCGGGATAAGTATTATGTGTTTACCTTAAAATGTTATTGTGACAATTAAATGAGATCATGTGTGTAAAGTGCCTTGAAAATCTTATGCACTTGAAATGTGAGCTATTATTTTTTTTTCCCTATGGGGAAATAGTGATTGTTACAACTCTCCCATGGTGGAACAAATAAAGCCCTACTCAAACTGTTCCTCCTGTTTTCCTTCCTCAAAATGCTTTCCAGTTGACAAATTCTTTAAAAGGGTTGAAAGGTCTCCTTTTTGAGGCTTAGTAAGTAAAAACTACCCTACGCATTCCAACCTCCTGGGAGTTTCAGGCTGATGCATGGAAGTTTTACAAACAATTTAAAATCATCTGTAATTAAGGTTGGCTAAAGAGTATGGCCAGGCAAAAAGAGACCTGAGGAATATGAATCAATGCTGACAGGGTTTGGTCAGTTTCCTTTCTGTTTCCCTCTTCAAAATGCTTTCCAGTTGACAAATTAGATGATCTTTATTTCCTACATGACCAGATATTCTGATAAGGAATGTATAAACCCACTCATACTAACCTTATCATTGGCAACTCCTAAGAAGCCAAGGTAAACAATTCTAGCACCAGTTAACACTTTCTCCTCTAAATCACCTGACATCTTGTAGCAATTACTCTGTCAACCTGATGGAACCAGCCTCGAACTTGTGGGTGACAGAGCTAAACAAAACAGGCTGGAGACAGGAAAATTAGGAATCAAATAGAAGTTTAATTCAAAGTGAGAGAAATGACTTGCAAGCCAGGACACATGTACCTGAGCCCTGCCCCGTTGGGGCTGAAGGGAACCTACTTTAGTGTAGGGAGATTTCAATACTTATACCAATGGCTGTGCAGTGAGCTGTAGCCCTGACAATATCGGGTGATGGCAACAATGTGACAACTTTGATTTCCATCAGGACTTCATGACCAGAAACAATTCTGGGATTTTGCTATATGGCTGAGATCATCCAGAGGGTGAGTGCAAAGCTCAGGGCACAGCTTGCTTGCTTGCTAAGCCTTAGCTCTGGAAAACAGGATGTCTCCTAATATTTCCCCATTTTGGCCAAAGGGAGGGAGTCTGGAAGGACTCCTACCCTTCTGGCCAATAAAGGAGAGGCAGGTATAAGCCAAGATGCCAGGAGAGGCCAACTGGGTCAGGATGAGATGTTGCTCAGGGGGTTAGTTCCTTTTAGTGGACCTATCAGATAAGTGTGTCCCAGATATCATTATTAGCCATTGTTTGCTTACAAGCGTAATAGGAGTGGGGACACCAAGAATGTAGAGGAAGAAAATGCCAGCACATGCTTGAATCAGGGCCTTGGTGGTTGGGCACATAACAAAAGGGAAGAAGAGGAAAAAACTAGGACAGCATATTCAGCCCACACCCAGAATCTTGGGATAGCTGTCTTATCTGGGTGGTGACTGCTTCTGGGTCTATGCTAGATGAACCTCGAGGTCCCTGGAAGGTTCAGCTGTTCACTCAGGACTAGGGGCTTTCTTCAGATGATCCAGGAGTCCACACCCACAAGTTTGGCAGTTGTGGGAGTAGTCAGAAGCACCTACCTTGTAGGGGCCCTTAGAAGACATGGAGGTTGACAATTGTGAGAAAACTCCTTGTATCACTCTTTGGATCCGAGTTTCTGGTCAGCATAACATAGGTCCTTAGTTAACAGTCTCTGAATAGCACATAGAGATAGGCCAGTTTCCCAGCCATGTAGGGCTAGGTTCAAACAATGCAATAAAGTTTTCTCCCAATTCCCATAATTACACAATTATATCGTCAGGTGCAGGACAAACTACTGTGAGGTCTCACAGTGGACTACTTCTGAGAAGAGAGATTTACATGTCACCAAGGCAACCAAAAAAATTTAAACATAAACATCTTGAAACAAACAACAAAAAACAAAGCAATACAATAGTTATCACCAATATTAACTGACATCAAATGTCCTTGTATCCTAGTAACACATTCTCAAAATCCATTTCATCAGCACATTATGAGTCCCAGATGTCTCAGGTAGTTATCTTGTCCCTAGATAGCTTTCTTTGGACAATATGTTTATTCTTAGTACAGCTCTAAAAGGGGCTTTGCTTCTCTGGTTCTAAATTTAGAAGTTCCCAAATAATTCTGCCAGTAAATCTGGTTCTTCAATTTTGAAACTTTTAGAGAATTTCAGTGTATATACCATTTGCTGTTCCTATCCTTACCTAAATCCTGTACATGATATAAGAATCTTTTAAAAATGTGTGAGTCCAACTGTAAAATGAACTCTTCTGACCTTTAAAATTATCAGATAGATACTTTAAAATAATTCCATTTTTTACCATTATCAATATAATTTATGTGTAAAATCTTCATTCAATTTTGAGAATTTGTTACTAAAATATACCCAAAGCCTGAATTTCCATGATATCATATACATATGTATATAGTTCTTAGAGTAAACAGTCTAATCCTATTGCTTTCTCAAAATTTACTATTCCATTTATTTAGAAAACTTTACATCTTTTGTTTAATCATTTCCCCTTTAGGAGGATATCATCCCTATATGTTAATTTGACCGAAAATATAGGTTAAAATTGTAAGATATCCATACTTGCATCCTATTATAGTAACTCAGAGATGTTCCATTTTCAATCTATTATTTAATAGATTTAGTATTATACTTACAAAACTTCTTGATTACAGAAATTTGTTGTAAAAGGGAAAAGTGACGTAGTTATAACAATGTCATATACCTTAACAGGATGAAAAACTCCCTTAGCTCTGTTTGATTCCAAGCATGAGTCATATCTGACAGCCAATCATGTAGCCACAGGATGTTAAAAGCAAGGCTCAGGATTAACCAGGTGAGAATTTTCCTTTCCAGAAAGGAAATAGCACAATGGGGAAATAGAGTCAGGAGGATCCTACCTAGGCAGTGCCACAGTTGTCCCCAAAAGTTTTCCAAGGCATGGGCATCCACCTTTAGCAGTTCAACGGACTGCCTCACATGCCATTTTCTACTATTGGCTTCATGACAATTCAGACAACTATCCCTGTAGTCAAAGCTCAAAACAATTGTAAATTACAGTCCCAGGAATTTTTACCTTAAATAGCAAAATTTGACTAACCACATCTTAGGGCTTGAATATCTTTCCTGATGTTTTCCTAACGTTCAACATTTCTTTAATCCTTTACTTATAAATTAAAAACTACCCATATTCTGGTAGGTATTGTACCCAAATGCTGGTCAGAAGTGATTACCAAAATAATTAACATTTATAGAGTGCTTTACGGTTTACAAAGTGCTTTACATATTTTACTTCATTTGATCTTCAAAACGACCCTGCAAGATAAGTGTTATCCACACTCTACAAGAGACCGTGGCAGACAGAATGACTTGCCTAGAATCACACAGCTAGTAAGTGGCTGAGGACAAGTTAAAGCACTGTTCACAGGGCCACCAACTGGCCCATTTCTACTTCTATCACCTGACTACCCTGCAACCAAATAAAGACAGGTCCCAGATGGTGAACATTGGCATCAATATTCAGTAATTGCATATATCCAACTGGCTTCTCCATGACTTGAGTTCTCAAACAGTGATTGTCACCAGGTTATCAGTAATTTGGAAAGAATTTTCCACTGCTCATGGGAAGGTTTTGGGAAGCTGATCTTGATAGAACATCAGGAATTCACAGATCCCCTGATATTATCCAGTGACTTTTGGGGTGTGTGTGGGAATTGGGGGAGGGTCCCATTGATGCCAGGTTAAAAACCTTTGATTTCAGATTTATAATCCTATGACTGGCCAAATATGAAAGCAATAGACGTGAGTTTTTGAAAAGATGTCAAGTTTATTAAGTATAAGAGATTCAACACCATCCAGAACCATCTGAACCTCTGTTGCAAGGGCATTTGCTCATGCTGCCATGCTATTGGAGATAAAGAAGCTTGCTAGATGATTTATCCCTCTAAATGTCATTCCTGAAAGTGGTGACACTTCTTGCATAGTCTTCCTCTTCAACAATTTTATTTCCAGAGGAAGTCTGCATGATGAACATTCTTCCTCTGATGTCCTCAGCTTGAACACTTCCAAATATATAAACAAGGTATGGCTTTTTTGAGAAGCCAGAGACAATTCTGATTGCCCTCTTTTTCTCCTCAGACAAGTCGTAGAAATTGCTTCTCTCTGACAGTTCGTGTCCTATCAAAAGGGAAAGATGTCAGTCCAAAAGAAAGGGATTTCAATATCCTGAGTGAGAGAGAGGCCTTACTTGAACACTATATAATTTTTTCCCTGGGTAACTAGATGTTGGTATTTTCAGAGCCAGAAGAGTTGGTAAATAACTATGCTATTCTTAGGAAAGGGGACAGCAACACTAGCTGAAAACTTCAGGTCTCTTTATCTGGCATTTCCTTTTTCTCTAATAGGTCTCTATATCTATTTCTGGAGCATCCATTTATGGGATAAGACAGCTTTCAGAGCACAGGTGAAGATAGCATCCTGTTATAAGAATAACTACTTGCAGATCAATTACCCCTTGCCTTTATAAATAGCAAGTTTCTTCCTGGGCTTGGAATGCCCACATTTCTCCAGCTCTCATGGTCTGGGCAAAGAATTAAAAGTTGCTTTCCCATTAATTGTCTTCACTGGACTAAACACTGTTAGATAATTAAGGGAACAATATAATTAGCCAATGGTCCAGTTCTCTAGTGTTCTAAATCTCTCAAAGTGAATTGAACCATCAGGGTCTCCAGCCTTTACCTCCCCACATTCCTTCACCTCTTTAGTTAATTCTGCAAAGAAGGAAGAAAGATTGGAAGGAAATTGTGTCTATGTAGTCTATTGACAGGAGCAATAAGTTCTTAAGGTACACATGAGTGTTCCCCCAAATATCTAAAGCTTTATTTCTTAACACATATCTTTCATAGGAATCTGCTCATTTCTTAGGGCTGTCAGGGTCTGAGTATCAAACAAAGCCTTATCTCTTCCCACCATGCCCCAAAAGCACAGATAGTAGCCCTCTCAAAGGAGAAGAGCCAATTACACAGCTTTGCCAGTCTCAGTCTCCTTCATTTTGATTTCATTTCCAAATATTAAGATCATAGATCTGGAAGGACTCTCAGAGAAGTAATTTAGTGCAACATACCTCCCACCCACCATACCCAGGCAGGAATGAGGTGACTTAGAAAACGAGCTTTCTAAATCCACACAGGAGGAGTCAGGAATAGTGAAATGGTTTGTATTTCTGATCCAGAAACTGCTTTCCCCGGGACTACTATATCCTCCAGCACCTAGTCCTTCTGCTTTATCTTGTGTATTTTAGGAAAGAGGCACATAATGACTCCTTACTAAAATTGTGTTCTACTTAGGCCCCCAAGAAATCTTTCCTCTGAGTCCCATTTCCTGTTGTTTTCTACCCTTCATGAATGAGGGGAAAAGTCCATAAGCACCTTACGATATGGCCAGCACCCTAATAGTCTAATGACTCCAACTCACCCCAACAGCCCTCTGTGTGCTCCTACTAGCCCTGCTCCTTCCTCCAGGCAAGACCATCCCAGTGAAAGCTCCATGATTGTTCCAGTCCTGGGACTGATCAAATGCTGCCAGGAAGCACCACAGGGACAGAGCCCTCAGTGAATCTCCTGGGGTTCTTTCTTCCCTTCACTTGTTTTTCTCCTTGCTGCTGCTCCCCACCCTCTACCCTGGGCCAGCCCCTCTGTTTGATCTTTTGGCATATTCCAGGCAAAGCGGCCTAACTATACTAGCAGTAATGCCCAAGTTAAAGACATAATAAGGGCATCAGAGCTTGGATAGCAGAGATATTCAATACCACTTCTTTTTTTTAGGCAATTGGGGTTAAATAACTTGCCCAGGGTCACACAGCTACTAAGTGTCAAATGTTTGGTCTGAGGCTGGATTTGAACTCAGGTTGTCTTGACTTCAGGACCAGGGCCACCTAGCTGCCCCTGTACCATACTTCTAATGGATAGGTTTTTTGCCTCCTAATTCTCTTGTGAGGAAAGCCCAAAGTTTCTTGCTCAAAGCGCTTGACACTTACTTTCAAAGAGTTTCAAAAATTCTGTCACTGAAGCAACATAGGAAGCCTCCACATTCAGTATGAAAGGTTTCAAATCCGGCCAAATACTAATCCTATAGAAGAGAAAGTATTGATATTGGACAGACTATGCCTTTCATTTTCTAAATGCCCATTTCCTGTATCTTTTGAGAAAATACAGTCTTTCTCCCTGAATCCCTACCACCAAGCCTCTATTTAAGCTCTGTAATTACCTCTTATCTAGAAAGAAACATACCTTTGCAAGGTTTCTGCCACATCCTAGAAAGAAAAAAGAAGGTCAGGGTAGTTTATGAATGATTTCTCCCAGAGCCTTGCCATAACACCAACCTCTAAAAGCCCATAGCCTTCCAGTCTTGAACAGAGACCTTCACAGCTCTTTTTCCTTATTTTCTTGATTTCACTGAACCTCAACTTAGAAAAGCTGGATTCTGGATAAAAACTTTCTTCCCATGCCAGGAGGTGCTTGGGAAGTTCCTGTGCTATGCTAGCAGAAATGTGGTAAAAAAAGAAAGAAGTCTCCAAAATCCAAATTAAAACAATTCTGAGTTACTACCTTATGCTCATTAGATTGGCTAATAGGACAGCAAAGGTAAAATGACAAGTGTTGGAGGGGATGAGGGAAAAATAAGACTTTAGGGGGTACCTAGGTGGCATAGTGGATAGCGCACCAGCCCTAGAGTCAGGAGGACCTGAGTTCAAAACAGCCTCAGGCATTTGAGGCTTACTAGCTGTGTGACCCTGGGCAAGTCACTTAACCCTACTGCCTAGCCAAAAAAAAAAAAGACTTTAATGCACTGCTGGTGGAGTTGTGAACTGATTCAACCATTCAAAAAAAAAAGATCCCATCTTGACCAGCATTAAAGTGCTCAGATTCTTAAAATCTAGCCTATAGCGCAAATTCACTAGGAATCTCGCTCATCCCAATCAATGTCCTAATAAACTTCCTCTTGGTTGAAAAAAAATAAAATAAAAAATAAAGCAGGGGAAAAAAAATCTCCAGGAGACCACATCTCATTTTGTGATAAGATCCATTCAGGCATTCTCTATCACATGGAGAAAAACAGGTGAAAAATATTGATAATAAAAGGCCTCCAGAAATGAATGGGGATCTTCTGGAGCCATCCCCACAACAGCATGGAAAACCTTGAATGATTCCTGTGCCTCTCATTCCAGCTGCTGCTGACTACACCTATGATAATAGAGCCAAGCTAGAGGAACAGGATTCCTAGGCTTCAGACCCTTGGATCACTTGACTCCAGCATGCTGATCTCAGGCCAAAATATCTGTAGTCAGACATCTCATCTCTCAGGAGTGAGCCCTCTCCTTCCCCTCCTCCCCCTCCTCCCCCTCCTTCCCAGGAAAGGCAAAGATGACAAAGAGACAAGGGCAGATCTCAAAAGAAATCTTTGGGGATCTGGAAAGGTCAGTGATGATTTTACCATAGTCTCACCTGTAGCATTTCTACATCTGGCTTCTCCATCTTGTCCTCCAGCTCAGTGATTGTGGCTGCTATAAATCTGCTTTGGCTGGAGATCATGGCTTCCCACTCCTCCATTTCCTCCATAATTTGCTGTTCCTGTATAATCTCCATCTCCTTCAGCCTTTGATAGAGCTCAGTGAACTGGCAGTTCTCCTTCCACACGATGGGATCCTCACCTTTTGTTTTTTCCTTCCCCATCAGATATTCCCACATTTGCTGAAATTCCTTGTGAAATATTTTTCTGTCCTTATTTTTATAGTCCTGAAAGAGAAAGATATTAGATGACATCCTAAGGGCAACCCTCTTCAAATCTCCACTTCTCTGCCTGATCAGTGTGGTGTAACGCAAAGAGCTCTGGACTAAGGCCCTCCCAGCAGCTATGTGACCTGGGGTAGTTACTTAGCCTCTGACTTCAGTTTTATCCTTTAAAATCAGAACTTTTGTACATATGGATGATGTCTAAGGGCTTGTCCAGTTTGAATTTTTTAGAGTTCTTAAGACATGCAAGCAACTTACTCCAACCTCTGTTTATCTATCCTCTTATATTTCTTATTCTTTCATCTAATCCATTGAAGTCTAATTTAATCTTTGATACCTACCATACCATATTTGGATACTTACCACATTTGCCAGCTCTCCTAGTTTATAGGAGACTTGCCTCCTTCACTGTTCCAAACTTGGATTCTCAATTCCTAAATGCATCTTTAATATTCCCAAGTCCAGGAATTTTTTTTCATTTCTCCCTCTTTTATTACTTGTCTGCTTCTCTATTCCCTCAGCATTCATAAGCTCCATGAAAGCAAGTGAATTTAAAGTTGATTATGAATCCTTTACAATTGGCCTTTGGGGTAATTCATTTTTAAATCTCTGAAGAAATTCTTTTCCTCACAGAAAGCTGCTAAAACAATCTTTACAGCAAGTATCTCTGATAAAGGCCCCATTTCCCAAATATATAAGGAACTGAGTCAAATTTACAAGATTAAAGCCATTGTCCAACTGATGAATGGTCAAAGGATATGAATAGGCAGTTTTCAGATGAAGAAATCAAAATGATCTATAGTAAATAGGAAGAAATGCAGTAAATCACTTTTGATTAGGGAAATGCAAATTAAAACAACTCTGATATACCACCTTACAGCTATCAGATTGGTTAATATGATAGAAAAGGAAAATGATAACTGTTGGAGAAAATGTGGGAAAATTGGGACACTAATACACTGTTAGTGGAGTTGTGAACTGAGCCAACCATTCTGGAGAGCAATTTGGAACTATGCGCAAAGAGCATACCCTTTGATGCAGCAATATAGGTCTGTATCCCAAAGAAAGGGGAAAGGACTTACATGCACAAAAATATTTAGAGTTCTTATTGTGATGGAAAAGAATTGGAAATTGAGGGGATACCCATCAATTAGGGAATGGCTGAACAAGTTACGTTACATGAATGTAATGAAATACTAATGTGCGATAAAAATGATGAGCAGGCATATCGTAGAAAAACCTGGAAAGACTTATATGAACTGATGCAATGTGAAATGAACAGAACCAGAACATTGCACACAATAACAGCAACATTGTATGATGATCAATTAATGACTTAGCTCTTCTCAGCAATACAATGATCCAAGACAATTCCAAAGGACTCAAGATGGAAAATGCTATTACCCTTTCAGAGAAGGAACTGATGGAATAGGAATGAAGATCAAAGCATACTATTTTAATTTCATTTTGGTGGTTTTTTTCCTTTTGATCTCTTTCTTCTTTCACAACATGACTAAAATGGGAATATGCTTTACAGACTGCATATATAAAACCAATGTCAACTTGCTTAAAAAGTGAGCTCAGAGACAAAGAGAAAAAATTGGAACTCAAAATTTTGTAATTGTATAATTGGGGAAAAAAATCTAATACTATTCAAAAAAAGAAACTTTTTTGTTCATAATCCTGTCATGCATGATTCCCTATTTTCTACTAAGTATAACTGATACTTCTTTGCCAAAACTATACCCTTCTCAATAACATGGAGCCAACCTACCTGTATAGAAGCCCTCCAATGTTCAAGCCATTTCTCTAGTCAGTTAGATTTTCTACCTCTCTCTGTAGTTTTAGTCACATTACTTTGTAATGGTTGCAAAGCTATTGAAATGCCTTCCTGAAGGCCTCCCGAAATGGGCAGCTCACCCTTCCTGACCCTCACAAACCTCTCCAACATATGCTGAAGGAAGCATGACCTCATATTCCTTTCTCTTACTAGACCCAAGCCAGATAAGTTCTGGGGAAATCCTGATCCTTTGATGTTATTTCTCCTTATTAAAGGCATCTAATTTGTGTATTTCTTGCTATATTTCTAGGAATTTCCTCACTAGGAATATAAGACAGTGATTACTTACCTACTGTAGGAGACCTCTAACTCCCCTCTTCTGCATAAGGATGATAAGAACATGCCTGCCTGACTGGTTTGTCCATGTAAACCTGAAGTATGCTGTGGAAATGGGCCCCTAAGCTTTCCAGTCTTCCTCAACATCATTGCCCTCCATGTACTCTAGCATCCAATCACAATGGCCTCCTTGCTGTTCCTCAAACAGGATCCTCCATTCACAGATTCCTTTATCACTGGAATTCCTCCAATGTTGGGAACTCTTTCTGTCCTGATCACTGCCTAATAGGTTCCCAGCTTCCTTCCAGCCCCAGCTAAACTCCTGCATTCTACAAGAAGTGTTTCCCCATCACTTTTCGTGTTAATCTCTTCCCTTCCTGCTGTTGATTATCTTCCATTTATTTTGTATATATCTTGATTGAACAAGCCTGTTTCCATGTTTTCTTTCTCATTAGTCTGAGGGTTCCTTGAGAGCAGGGACCATCTTTTGACTTTTGATTTATCCCCACCAGTTGTCACAGTACTTAAAATACAGGAGTAACTTGATGTGTTGACTGACTGACTGACTTAGTAAGGAAGATGATGGTGGAAGGATAATCTGATTCACTGTTTTCTAAGTACTCTTTCAAGGAAAGTTTGCAATCATATCACAACAGTATATTAGCAAACTCTTCACTTCTCAAAGCTTATTTGTCAAATGACTCCTCTCAGATTAATCACCCTCTCTTTTGATTCCCTACTTTTGTTTTGATTGGTGAAGGGGTCTAAGATTGGGCATCAGAGATCAGAGAGCTGAAACAAGAAGGCAGAGACAGAGGCCAGCTTCAGCTAGAGACAACTTCTCAACACCCAGCACTGGATTTCAGGTCAGAAGACATTGGTTTGATTGAAATTTCTGAGCTCATTAGTGTCTTGTGATAAGGGACACATTATGCATGAAGCTCAGTTTCCTCACTTGCCAAATATGATTAATAATGATGGGAGGCTTGTTTTGAAAATCATCTGAGATTATGGATAATGCAAGAAATCGAGGAAGACAACCAGATACTTACAGCCCATACCAGAGGTCTCTCCTTCTCCTTTAATAGAAATTCGTCAGCTGTTTTGAGCTTTCCGCATAAGGTTTCCATCTTTATCTGGATCTTCTTCTGTAAGAGAGACAGAAATGAACACTGTTAGGAAATCTCTTTTCTAGGTCTGAGTCCTGGGACATAGGAGGGGCTGAGAAACTCAAGAACCCTGCCAAACTAGTACTGTTTCACTAATTTGTAGCAAAGAGTCACAGAAGGAAAGAGTGAGGCTGTTTGACCCCCTGTGATCAAGAGTTGAGCACTGAGGGGATAGATCTAAGTGAGAGACCAATGTAGGAACAGCTGAATGGAGCATGGAGAAGTCACTCAACAGGAGCACCTTAAGCCACCTGAAAGAATGACATTGATCTGTGCATGACTCACCCTGTAGTGCAGAGCAGCCACTGCAATGGGCCAATGGATGTGGTTGTCATGATCCTCTGACTTGGAGCAAGTGATACAGAGTAGGGTCTTGTTCCTATCACAGAACAGCTTCTGGTCTTCCCTGTGTATCTCACAGGTGCCTTCTCCTTCAGGGTATGTTACCATGTCATCTTGAAGAGTTCTCAGCTGGGAGAATTCCCAGCATGCAGCACAACATGAAGATGGAGAAATTTTCTTCCTGAAGCAAGACATACAAATAGAATGTCCGCATTCAGCTGTGACTGTTTTAACTACTTCATTCAAGCAGATAACACAGAGACTCTCTACCTCTTCATACTCTATGACCCTGAAAAGAGAAAATAAAGCATAGTAAGGATGTTTCTCCCATTCCTCCACTTTTGAAGTTTAAAAAGCCCCCAACATATTTCATGAAACACCATAGTAACAAGTACATAGTAATTATTACCAAAGTAATTATTGATGATTTCTGCAATGAACCGGAGGCAGAGTGTCCAACAAATGTAGACACCATCAGTTGGAAGGGTGGGCACAATGATGGGACATCTTGTAATATCATACATTATCCTTTTTGGCCCACACAGAACCTTTATGAAGTACATGCTACTATCTGCATGGTTGATGGGGAACATCAGGATGAGAAGTTATGTGGCTTGACCAGAATCAGACAGCTAGTTAAAATCTGAGGTAGGATTCAAACTCAGGCACTCCTGTTGGGCTGGAAATGTACCTCTGTGAGAAATTTTTGATATCCACTCCCTGGTGACCTTTGCTTCACACCCACAAGTTCCTTGGACCCTAGGAGATAGTTGGTCAAACACTAGGGGTCTCGTGAATTGTGGAAAACTCTGAAATGTTGTTGAAAGGGTCTTTCTTATGACCTTTGAAAAGTCCCTGCTCTGATTACATGGAGTTGATGACCTGTGGAAGGTCTCAAAGTTGTGAGAGTTCTGCTGATTGATGGACATTTCCCTTAGCCAAGCATAAGATTTCTACACTTCTCCAATTGACCAAGCAGTGAATTTTAATGCCTCCTTCTATTTTGAGTGCTCTCATAAGCATATAAAAGTATTTAGCACCCAATGGGAAGTGTCTCTGATGGTGAGGAAGATCCTGGACCCAATTAATTTGGACTCCTGGACTCCCTAATAAATTCATTAATCATGTTTGGAATTCTCCTTTTCTTTTGTTACAGATTGGAATTTTCTGGCCCGTACCTGCTATTAATCAACATTTATTATGTCTAATATGTGCCAGGCACTATGCTAGAAACATTACAAATATCTCATTTAATCAACACAATGATTCTGAGACCTAGGAGATACAAGACTATACAGTTGAGGAAACTAAGGCAAACAGAGTTTAAGTGACTTGCCCAGAATCAAAAACCTAATAAGTGTCTGAGGCTAGATTGGAATTAGGGATTTCTGATTCCAGGCCCAGTCCTCTACACATTGCTGCCATGTAATTAATAAGTAATAATAACTGATAAAATATTCTGCTACAAAGGAAAAATGAGCAATTTGGAGTCAGTATCTGTGCTCAAATTCTAGTTCTTCCACTTTCCATCCTTCTGAAGTTGGCCAAGTCACCAAAAGAGGAAAAGAAAATCTTCCTGGCCTCAGTTTCCCCCTCTGTAACATGAGAGGATGAAACTAGATGACCTTGATGTTTCCAGCCCTCACTAATTCCTAGGTCTTCACCAACAAAAGAACTTTCCTCAGAGGGACACCTACCTTGGATATCTTCCCCAGGCTGTAAGCCTAGGAAATCCAGCTGGTGGATCCATATTAGTCCAAAGCACCATACAACATGAAAGTAAATAAGTAGGGGCTGGAGCTTATATATGTTTCCCCAGAGACTTCCCCACCCTAGTAATCTCCTAGGACCACTGGGATGAATCACTTGTAAAACACAAGGTACTTTGTTGCTTCCAAGAAAACTCTTTTGTGATTTGTTACCTTCTTATTCCCATTTAACCTTGAGAGACATAGAATGAATCTAGGAGTTCACTCCTCAATTAATCAATCAATTACCTATTAAGTGATTACTAAGTGTTAGGGTTTCTACTAAGCCTGGAAAGGGAGGGGATACAGGGCAAGACAAAAATATGTTCCCACTCCTCTAAGAGCTCCCAGTCTAATGGGAAAGAGAACTTGAAAACAAACTTGCACTTAACCTAGTTCCTTAGGATGGCCCTAGATGTGAGGGTGGATTGGGAGAAGAGCTGCCCCATGCTATAAGACAGAGGTTGGCATTTAAGCTGAAAACTTTGTTTTCAGGAAACAAAGAAGGGAGCAGCTAGGTGGCAGTGGATAGAGTTCAGGCCTTGGAGTAAGGAGGACCTGAGTTCAATCCAGTCTCAGACGCATAACACTCACTAGCTGTGTGACCCTGGGTAAGTCACTTAAACCCATTGCTTCAAAAACCAAAATAATAAAATAAAGGAAACAAAGAGGAAATTGACTCACCTGACAAATTAATTCATCTCCTTTTCACCCAAAAGTAGTTAGAAAGTAATTACCAATTCTGGTCTTTTCAAATTGAAGAGATTTTTTTTTCTTTTTAATCAAGAGTTATCTCATCTGCATGCAAGCATGACATTGGAAACCCCACAGTTGGTGTAAACCAACTCAGGTACAAGTTTTGGGAAGAATAAGATACTCTGTGAATGGAGATGGAAGTCCATAGTGGCTCCAGTCTGCCCCCAAGAAAAGGATCTAAAGTTTTGGAATTACCAAGGCACTCTCTCACACAACATGGAAGGGATTCTTTGTTGTTCAGTCGTTTTCAGCTATGTCCAACTATTTGTGATTCTATTTGGGGTTTTCTTGGCAAAGATACTGGAGTGGTTTGTCATTTCCTTCTCTAGCTCATTTTACAGATGAGGAAACTAAGGGAAACAGGGTTTAGTGACTTGCCCAGGGTTACAAGGCTAGTAAGTTTCTGAGGCCACATTTGAACTCAGGATGAGGAGTCTTCTTGGCTCCAGCCCAGGCACTCTATTCACTGTGCCACCTAGCTCAGAGTCCCCTTTATCACTTCCTCACCAATCCCCACCTCTGGCCAGCTCTACTACTCTGCTTCCTCAGCCTTGTTGGTTTCCCACCTCTATGCAGAAAACAAAGTGTTTGGAGACCTTTGAGGCCCCTTGATGTCTGTAAAGCTGGTCAGGAGTGCCTGTGGCTAGGCTGGCAAACTATGGGGATAGCAGCCACCAGAGAATGTGGAATGGGATAGAAGTTGGTCAAAGTTTGGTCTCTTGCACCTCCAGTATGGGGTACAGCTGCCTCGAAGTAACTTTTCAGGCAAAAATGGGCTTGAGAGAAGACAAAAATGGTAGGGACTTAACAGAAGTCAAAGATATTAAGAAGGAGTGAAAAGAATATAAAGAACTATATAAGAAAGATCTTCACATCACTAATAATTCATAATGCTGTCATTACTGACCTAGAGTCATATATGCTGGAGAATGAAGTCAAGTGGGCTTTAGCAAGCATTGCTAACAATAAGGCTACTGGAAGTGATGGAATAGTGGTTGAACTGTTTGAAATCCTAAAAGATGTTGCTGTTAAAGTGTTGCACTCAGTATACTAGCAACTTTGGAAAACTCAACAGTGGTCACTGGATTGAAAAGGTCAGTTTACATTCCAATCCTAGAGAAGGGCAATGCCAAAAGATGTTCAATCTATCAAACAATTGTGTTCATTTCACATACCAACAAGTTTATGCTTAAAATTCTGCAAGCTAGGCTTCAGCTTTATGTGAATCAAGAATTACCAAAAGTGTAGGCTGGTTTTTGAAGAGGCAGAGGAACTGGAGACCAAATTGCCAACATTGGTGGGATTATAGAGAAAAGAAGGGAGTGTCAGAAAACATCTACTTCTGCTTAATTGACTACTCTAAAGCCTTTGATTATAATAAATTGTGGCAAGTCCTCAAAGAGATGAGAGTAACAGGTCATCTTACTTTTCTCCTGGAAAACCTATATGCAGGTCAAGAAGCAACAGTTAGAACTGAACATGCAACAACGGATTGGTTCAAGATTGGAAAAGGAGTACAATAAAGCTGTGTGATATCTTTCAATCATTTCAGTCATGTCCAACTCTTTGTGACCCCATTTGGGGTATTCTTGGCAAAGATACTAGAGCAGTTTGCCATTTCCTTCTCCAGCTCATTTTGCAGATGAAGAAACTGAGGCAAACAGGGTTAAGTGACTTGCCCAGGCTCACACAGCTAGTAAGTTATCTTTGGCCAGATTTGAACTCAGGAAGATGAGCCTTCCTGACTCCAGGCCTTATACTCTATTCATTCGGTCACCTAGTTGCCCTTGGCTGTATATTGTCACCTTATTTATTTAAGTGATATGCAGAGTATATCATGTGAAATGCCAGGCTGGACAAATCAAAAGCCAGAACTAAGACTGCTGGGAGAAATATCAATAATCTCAGACATGCAGATGATACCTCTCTGCTGACAGAAAGTGAAGAAGAATTAAAAAGCCCCTTAACAAGGGTGAAAGAGGAGACTATAACAGCTGGCTTGAAGCTTAATAGTAAAAAAAAATTAAGATGATGACATCTAGTACCATCACTTCCTGGTAAATAAACAGGAGAAGAAATGGAAGCAATGCCAGATTTAATATACTTAGGCCCAAAGATCACTGTAGATGGTGACTGCAGTCATGAAATTAAAAGACACTTGCCACTTGGAAGGAAAGCTATGGCAAATCTGAGTAGCATACTAAAAGGCAGAGATGTTATCTTGCCAACAAAGGTCCATATAGTCAAAGCTATGGTTTTTCCAGTAGCAATGTATGGCTGTGAGAATTGGACTCTACGAGAAGTTAAGCACCCCAAAATCAAAGCTTTCAAATTGTGGTGCTGGTGAAGACTTTTGAAAGTTTCTTGGACAGCAAAGAGATCAAATCATCAAGACTGAAAGAAATTAATTCAGACTACTCATTGGAAGAACAAATGCTGAAGCTGAAGCTTAAATATTTTGGCCACATAATAAGAAGCCAGGACTCTTGGAAAAGACTTGATGTTGGGAAAGATTGAAGACCAAAGGAGAAGAGGATGGCAGAGGGCGAGATGGATAGATAATATCATGGAAGCAACAAACAAGAACTTGGATGGACTTTTTTTTTTTAGGCAACTGGGGTTAAGTGACTTGCCCAGGGTCACACAGCTAGTAAGTGTCAAGTGTTTGGTCTGAGGCTGGATTTGAACTTAGGTCCTCCTGACTCTAGGGCTGGTTTTCTATCCACTTCACCACCTAGCTGCCCCTTGACTTTGACAGATAGTGGAGGACAGAAAGTCTTGGAATGCTGTGGTTCTCGGGGTCACTGAACAGTTGGACATTGTTGCAGTCTGAGAAGTTGAGACCCCTCAAAGACCAGCCTACAGGATGGGGTCATCTGGAATGAATTCACAGACTCAAGCATTCTTTGAGTCAAGTTGGCAAAGATTTATTGTTATGCTATATAATGGGCAAGGATTCTTAAGGAATCTTCGACCTTATAGGGGTGCAATTAAAGTTTATATAGAATAAAACATAATAAAATACGTGCCAAATCTGCTTACTAGGTGATTCAGGGTGGAATTAGGGAATGGTTAAAGAGCAGTCAGTTCTTAAAGGAACATGCATTTTTTGTATCTATTTTGCAGGCGTTTTAACCCAGAATTCACTAGGAAAAGACCACAAAGGGGGCCACATGGAGGTGTGGTTTCAGGCCTGTTATGTCACCAAGTTAACTAGCGGTCAGGGGTAACTGAGAGTTGTCCAGTCTGCCACCAGTCAATGTCTTGTTTGACAAGATAGATGTAGGGAGTGTACATATGTCTTAGGTCTAGAATACAGATAATGAGGAGTCCAGGATGTAGATAATAAGGTAGGGCGGTAGTATAGATAGTCCAGTGGGTAAGAATATCTTTATGACCCAGTGCAAAGCCAGTTCAAACTAATAATTCCTTCAGATGCTATTTGTAACTGCACCAGGGAGAGAGATAAGGGTCTTGATGGGGCCCACTCATGAGTAATTGCTAGGCACAGTGACCTTGGACTGGGGAGAAACTGACAGGGATAGTGTTTTTGAGGCTAGGGAGAAACATGGTCATGGAATTGGGGTCCCAGTACAAGCACCCAAGTACCCCATCAATATGACTGAACAATAACAACAGGGTTGTAAACTCCAACTGCTGTCTGTTTCTGGATTTGAGCAGTCTTCATTTCTTCCTTGAAGTCCAATATGGTCTGCTTCTGCAGAAACAGAGTTTTCTAGTGGATCCTTCCTGGGGTCTTTCTTTACTAAGGTGTAGTGAATCCAGTGTGCTTTTTGCTTCATTTTGATATCAATGTGTGTTGTCAAGAGTACGTGGTGCATCCATTCCACTTAGGCTATAAAAATTCCTTGTTCCGTGTTTTGATGCAGACCTAATCTCCTGGTTGAAATCTATGGGTTGGGACATCCAAGGGAAACTTTCTAATGTAAAGCAGCATCTCTTATAGAGAGAGCACAACCATGAGTACAGGGAAAGAACAAATGTGTCGTGTTATATCTTCATACCCCTTTGGGGAGTTGGTATGACACAACACAACACAAGTTTCCCAAATAGTAGTTCAAAAGGTAAGATTTTAAATTTCCCTCTTGGGGTGTCTCTTAAAAGAGAGCAAAGCTAGTGGTAATGCATCTTCCCACTTTAGCTTGGTATCCTAGCAAATTTTTGCCAACTTAGTTTTGAGTAATTTTTCATCCTTTCAACCCTTCCGAGGCCTGATGACAAAGAGGAGTGTATAATTTCCACTGACTCCCTACTGCCATAGCAAATTGTGTGATTATGTCAGTGGTGAAATGGGTGCCTTGATAGCTCTTGATCACTAGGGGAGGAACAAGATGGGGTATGATTTCTTTCAACAGGGACTTAATGTCTTCAGTGATTCTGTCATAGTTGCCCTCCTCACCCTCCACCCACATTGGGAAAGCCTCAGGCTACCCAGTGAGTTGATTAAAATCTAGCCACTGCTCAGATTCTTAAGAATCTAGCCAATATCTCACAGACTGTCAGATTCTTCAAGAGTCTGGCTAATATGGCAAATCTTTAATAAACCCCTAAACCTCATCAAAATGACTGAACAACACATTCCTTCAGAAGGAATAGTATCTATTGATGTGGTTTAGGGGTTCAGGGGCGCTGGGACCCCAACATCATAACATGAGGGTCCTGCCTGACAGAATTTGACCCAAGTCTTCTTTCAGCCAAAGACAAGGTTTATTAGAACATCCATCATATTGGGCAGACTCTTAAGGAGTCTAAACATTAGTAAGCTATTGGCTAGATTATAAGAATCCCAGCATCTTAATGGAGACAAGATAGACCTTATAGACAGAAAGCCTGTGGGAGGGATCTAGGAGTGGCCAAGCAGTTTGGGGTGATGGGAGGAGGGGCCTAAGGAGACCTGGATGGGAGTGGCTAGTAAACTGGGGTGAACAGAACTCCTGGGACCTGGACAATGAAGCCTAGCTAGGATAGAGAGGTAAGACAATGGAGGGGAGATTGGGTGTAACCACAATGAAAGGCCAGTTGATAGGATTATAGCCTCAGGCAAACACCAGAGATTTTGCCATGTGGATAAGTCCAGGGTTTTTCCTTTCTGGGGCCCAGATCCCAACCCTATCATCTATCATATGGGATTGGGATTTTTTAGGCAATTGGGGTTAAGTGACTTGCCCGGGGTCACACAGCTAAGTAAGTGTCAAGTGTTTGGTCTGTATCTGAACTCAGGTCCTCCTGACTTCGAGAGCTCTATCCACTGTGCCACCTAGCTACCCCATTATCATATAGGATTTTGATAGGGACTAAGGTAGACATAATTGGGAAAGAGGAGGTAAAAGTTGAAGTACACCTGCTTTAGCTGCTGCATCAGCCAAGGCATTGACCTGGCAGAGTACCTGAAGTATGAGGCAGGCAGCACCTGATAAGTATTGGCAGAAGTCCCTCTTGGAACAGATGGGTCATAGAGAGTAGAGTAAGTGGTGGCAGTATCAAGCAAACAATTGCATGGCTTAAATCTTCTATGTGTAATTAGTGGAACAGAGAAAGGAGACAGAGGGATGGGAGAAGAAACAGCACGGAAAAAAATAATCACCTAAAAATCCTATTTTGAAGCTCTGGAGAAACCAGATAGAGGCTTAGTGGAAGCTTTTTTTGGAGACTTTTCTATCTAAATTGACTGATTATTGAGAGAGATTGATTTATTTTCCAAGGTCCATATCTAGCTGTAAAGTTATCAGTGGGAAGAGATCTGAAACTTTGTGGTCCTCCTTTTGTGTTTTGTACAGTAGTGATTTTCATCAATGATTTTGCTGCTGGGCACAAGCTAAGGCAGCAGCTTACATTCAAGTCTGAATTCAAGATTATCCAGCCTTAGAGCCTCTTTAAGTCTTTCCTTTTTCTTTCTCTTATCTGGCCAGATAAGGGTCTTCCTGACTTGGGCTACTACACATTTTCCTTAATAAGCAGTTTCCAGTGACTCAGGAATAAAATGCAAGTTCTCAGAGCACCTTGGGCTTTTATGGGAGGGCCCCCATTTTTTTTCTGTATGGCTCTCCCAGGCTAGAACTAAAGAAATCTTAACCCCTGCACCACTATCTAATGGTCCCCAAACAAATAAACAAGAGACCTATGTATTGTTTTCTTTCACATTCTTACCCTGGTATTTTTCTGTATTATCTAGTTCTGAGACTCAAGGAAGAGTCTGAAGATACTCTTCCACCAAAAGAAAAAAAAAGAATATTGGTGCTAGCTTAAAAGATTCTCTGGAGGTATAAAAACTTAAGACCAGGTAGGAAATAGAATAAATATTAAAGGATCATTTAAAGAAAAGATCAAAGTTCCTAAAAATCTCCTGTAAGAAAGGATTCAGGAGTTGGGCTTCCACAACAGAACAAGGGGATTCTGAGGACTTCCAAGATCTCGTGGATAGCTCCTCAAACAATCAGAAAGTGCCCAAACATTCCCCAAATAACTAGCTCCTTAAGAAAGAGCCCTGGAGGCTAAACTGGTTGCAACTGTACAGGTTCAAGGAAGGGGCCTGGACAGGGCAAAAGCTTTTCTCAACTATGCTTGCTTAACAAGCTTATTAAATATTAACTGACACAGCCCAAGGGTGGAGATGGATGCCATTTTTTTTTATCACGGGACCCATGAAGTAGGTGGAGTTCACAGAATAAGGAAGAATATGCGATGGGCTGTCCAGGAAGAGGGTAACTCAGATGAACTAGACCAATTATAGCCCTGGTGGGTGGAGTATGGATCTTACTAACAGTTTAAAAGTTGATTCTACCACTGAAGCAGCACCCATGTGCTCCTAGATTGCCTTGTGCCCACTTCTCTCTCGAGAAGTATAATAAAGGCTTTCCTTCACTCACTCACTCACTGTAGTAGATTTTTGTTTCATATTTTTCTAACATCTCCTCTCTCCCCAGGCCTTTACTTAGGAACCAAGAAACCTCACTCTCCCTTCCCTGGACTCTGAAACTTTACAGTATTCTTTAAGAAGAGTGAAGAGTGTTTTGTTTGCCTGCTTAATTTGCAAGGCATATTATATATTTTCAACATTGTCCATAATCTGTACTGGTAAATACAGTGGCCTGATTAGACAAAGGAGAAAGTGGGGAAAAAAATGAGAACAAACTTTTAAAAGATATAATTTCACATTCCATTGCTTACTGTTTCAGAAAGCGGTTAAAGAAGGGAGGGATAGAAGTTGGAACACAAAACTTAAAAAAATCAACAGATGTTAAAAATTGTTCAAAAAAAGAGATATGGTTTCATCTTGGTGTTACTAATTTGTAACCTGGTTGGAAATGGAGAGGGGACGGAGAGGGAGAGGGAGAGAAAGAGATATTGAGGTAGTTAGATAGATTTCTCCTTTCTCCATTTGCATAAATGTATGTCATTGAAAACTAATCAGACTTAAATTTGACTAAAGTATAATATATTTAACACGTATTTCCAAATTATGATGGGAATGTGGTTTCAATAATTTATATATGCTGAACTAGCTTAGTGGGTTGGGGATAGGGGATGCCACTCCCTAGGTATATTCAAAGTAGAGATTTGGTGGAATTTGGATGTAAGCAGCACTTGAATCTCACTATCACTCTTCTCTAAATGGCAAAAAACAAAATTATTGCTTTAATGTAAGGGAAGAGGGTGATTTCACAGACTAAAAAATGCTCGCTCCCAAATAGAACTCAAGTCAATCTCAAAGTTTTCTTTCCAGCAAAGAAAGACAAAAAGGGCACGAAGTTTTTTTCTGTCTGAAGTTTCAGAGCCTTATTTGGTACTTGAGCACTGCCTAGAGTACAGGTATTCATTCTTTTGTCCCTGTTGAAAAGAAAGACTTTTCTAAGGCAAATCATTTAGAAAAATTCAAAATATCATTTTAAGAATAGACCATTGAGATCTTCAGGGAATGATTTGGTAGCATTTAATTGACAAACTAAATCAAAAATAAAGTGACCTAAAAGGAATTAAGATAGGCCATGCATTTGCAAGCTCTTAAGGAAACATTGCGAAGTGGTTCACTTGCCAAAATGAAAGGCTGTCTGTAAACATTGAAGTTTCCATTTTCATCAGGGAAAAATAAGTTTTGCAATGAATTTCAGTTGTATAAGAATACTTGTAAAAAAAAAAAAAAAAGAAAAAATGAAAAGGGACAGCTAAGTGGTGCAGTGGATAGAGCACCAGCACTAAAGTCAGGAGGACCTGAGTTCAAATCTGGCCTCAGACCTAACACTTGACACTAGCTGTATGACCCTGGGCAAGTCACTTAACCCCAATTACCTAAAAAAAAAAGAGAGAGAGAAGAACACTTGTGCTTATTTGCTTAAGAAAGATTCCTCCTCTTCCTCTTCCACATCTGAGAGATCACCTCACTGGGCAAAGAGTAGGTCTGGAATGAAATGATGCATGATCTGCTTGATCTTATACTTGTCTTCCTTCTGGATTCCTGTTTGCCTCTTTACATGGTGGATAATCAAAGCAGCTGCATCTTCCAGTATCTGTTTGTCTTCATAGGCGAGAGAAAGATGTGGGCCAACAGGGACTCCAGAATGATCTTCTGTAGCCTGCTCTTGCCTTTCATCATAGATGCTCTCTATCTCATTGAGTAATCTCTTTGACCTCAGGACCTTGGTGTCGTTCTGTTTGAAGTTGATGCCCTGGTGGTCCAGGGACTTCAGGTAATACTTCTCATTCTGCTCCCTCCAGACCTTATTGAACCCTCTCTGAGCTTCTCTCCATTCCTCCTCTTTCATCTTCAGCCTCTTCAGAACTATAGGAACAGCAATGGACGGGTTCTTTCTCAGGCCATCAATGATGTCAGCTGCTTTATCAGCATAGATCCTCTGAAGTGCTTTTCGGTGAATCACCTCAGAGGAGCCACCCAGGGTGTTGTCTAGGTGGAATTTGGCCTGCTCCTCAGCAGACAAACATGAAAGTTTCTTCTGAATCAGCTCTAGGACCCGGATAGTTGCCAGATTGGTTTCTAAGACCACATCAAGCTCAAAGAGTTCATCCTCACATCTGTAGATGTGTTCTTCATACTGTGTTTTCTTCGAGCTGACAAAAGTGGAGTCCTCAGACCATGATGGGAAGGACACCCAGGTATCGTTTAAAACCTCCTTACACAGCGGTGTCCGTCCTGTGCATTTGGGCTGCTGGTAGCTCTTAGGCAAGACTCGGTAGCTTGACCCCAATCTTTTACAGGAGGCATAATCTATCTCCAAGCAATGCCTTCTGTGGCATGCTCTTTTGCAAAGGTCTCCAGGTGAACAGACTCCTTATACCCCCCAAAATTTTTAAACCATGTGAACAATTCTGGGAATTTCCCCAGGAAAGGAGAGACAAGCTGCACAAGCTCTGGCCTACAGATGACCTCTTGGTTAAAGGTGACCAGACAGCGTAGGAAATTCTCATAGGCTTCTGTGCTCCGCAGGGCTTTCTGGACCTTCTCAAAGAACAAGGATTCAGTTCCTACACCATGCTTGCTGGCTTCTGCCAAGGGCTGGTCCTTTAAGCTTAATAGTTTAGGTTTCTTCTTCACCAGGGGAGTAGCGCCAGTCCCAGAGTGGCGGCGAATCTAACAGCCATTCTGGCTGGGCCTCTGCTGCTTGTTGTTCAGCTGGGGTTTCTTCACCATGCCTCCATGATCATTCCTCACAGACTCAACCTTCTCGGCAGTCATCTTACTTAACAGCACGGAGCTATTGGCATCAGGGAGGAATTGCCCAAATTCTGACAGGAGGTCTTCCTGATTCTTAAACAGACGGGCCACCTGTGCATACACCTCCTGCTCAGTCAGGACTGGCGTGTAATTCCCTCCAGCTTCCTTGGCGTTCAGCTGCTCCTTCTGATATGTGTACAAAATCTCCAGAAATGCTTTATAGATATCTGGCTGACCCTGGAATCTATTCTTAATCTTGTTAACATAGTTGATGGCATGATTAAACTCGACAGGCTGATTGTTCTGCAAGGACGGGGAGTGAAGGAAATAAGTTCTGAAAATGATTTTTGATATTATTTAGAAATGAAGAGGTGAGAAAGTAGCATTGAAGGTGAGATTGAGTCAATGTGTGGAGAGATGTATGAAAAATGATTATTAATAACCAATATCTTGGAGATTCAGTGCTTCCCCCAGCCCTCTTCTTCCAAAGTCCTCACTAAGTTCAATTTTAAATTTAGAAGGACATTATTGATAATGAGATCACTTTGACTCTCCTTAGCCTGGTCAGCCCCGACCCAAGCAAGCAAGCAATTTAATCTAAAGTAGAGAAGCCCACTGTGTTCTACTCCTAGTTTGGGTGGAGACAGATTCTTTTATCTATCAGGGGCAGAACCTGCTGTCTCCAGGCCACCAGTTGTCCTTCAAGTGCAGCCCTTTGACTGAATCCAAACTTCACAAAATCCCCTTAATAAAAGGATTTGTTCTGTAAAACTTGGTTTCAATGGGCCACACTTGAAAATCTACAGGGTGTGAAAAATTACTTCTCTTGGTAATTTGTCTTGGAGACCCAGAGCTCCACCTTGCCATCACAAACCTGAATTGATTTTACTCTGCTCAGGCTTGAGTGGAGACAGATACTACTGCCCAGATAGATGGAAGCTAGGAGTGATCTGGAATGATGGTGGGTTGATAGGAGCCCCTGTTGAAAGGGTATGTAACTGTACCCCAAAATACCTTTTAAGCCAGTTCTGAACTGTCCCCCTTATGTTGAGGTTTAGGGGTGCTGGGACCCCAAATCACAACACCTGAGTCCTGTCTGAAATAATTCGACCAAAGCCTTCTTTCAGCCAAAGACAAGGTTTATTAGAACATCTTTCATATTGGGCAGACTCTTAAGGAATCTAAGCATTTGTACAGCTAATGCAAAAGGGCCAGATCTTAAGAATCTGAGCACCTTAATGGAGACAAGGACCTCATATACAGAAAGATTCTGGGAAAGATCTTAGGAGTGGCCAAGTAGTATGCTGGGACTGTGAGGTAATAGAATGATGGGCACCTGGACCAGGTGTCCTAGGGAGAATGGAGCCTAGCTAAGATTAAATGTTGGAAATGGCCGAGGGCCATAGGGAAGTAAGACAATGGAGATCCAGGCTAGGTTAAGGGTAACAGAATGGAGAGATTGGGTGTAGCTTCAATGAAAAGCCAGTTGATGGGATTATAGCCTCAGGGGAAAAGCCAGAGATTTGGCCTCATGAGAAAGTCCAGGGTTTTTTCTTTCTGGGGTCCAGATCCCAACCCCATCATTTAGCCCAGTTTTGGACCGAACTGCCATGCAATACATGTCAAGCCAGCTTGAGAGAAATTAAACTGTGGATACTTGCACCCAAATTCATTTGTCTCTTTCTTAGATAATAAATTGTAGTTCACATGGACCACATGTGGCCTGGAGGCTGCAGGTCCCCCCCACCCCAGTCTAGATAACCCAAATGGAGGGGGGTGGTGATAAAAGAGGTATTTCTGCTGTCAAGAGGTAAAATAATGAAGTGAAATCAGCCCCTGTTGTTTGTTTTTTAGGCAATTGGGGTTAAGTGACTTGCCCAGGGACACACAGCTGATGTCAAGTGTTTGGTCTGAGGCCGGATTTGAACTCAGGTCCTCCTGACTTCTGGGCCTGTGCTCTACTGCACCACATAGCTGCCCTAGCCCCTGCTGAAAGGGTATATAAACTGTGCACTCTAGCCCCAAAGTGAGCTCAGTTCCAAACTAGCTCCCATGCATAGATAAATGCATGCCACCCTCTTTGAAAGAAATAAACACAGATACAACCTAATTCTGAAAGTCTGTCTTTCTTAGACCTAACTCTGAAAGTTGACAGGTGCCATTCTGTGGTTTGCAGGGTTTGGAAGAGTCCCGGTGATGGGGTGAGCTCAGAGATTCCCCCCCCCCATACCTTTACCCCAAAGGGAACCTGGCTCCCATTGGTCTACAGACCCCAGCTCCTTATCTCCCTTTGGAAGCCTCAGCCTCCACCTTTTGACCTTACTAAGATGCCTTCCAGCTCCCTCCATTACAGGCCCCATAAAACACTTTAACTTTCAGGTTCCTTATTGACTCCCCTTATCTCTTTGACAAATGCCTTCCTGTTCCCATTAGCTATTCCCATTGTTTATTCAGACCTCCCCAATTAGGATTCTTACCTAGACCCTTTTCCCAGCCCTCTCCTCTGGCCACCCAAGTGATTTTATTGTATTTAAGATCCACCCTGGCTGAGGATCTCTCATGCCCGCTCATCCTTGGGCATGACCTGGCCTATGAGATTTATCACTAATAAACTTCCTCTGGCTGGAAGATTTGAGTTGAATTCATTCAGGCAGGGCTTGGCACCATGATCTTAGGGTTCCAGCAGCACCCCAAGTCCTAGACCTCTTCATCGGGAGAAAGGAATAAAAAGGAAGTTGCTGCCCATTTGCACTTATGCAGTGTGGACATAAGGCTTGTTACCAAAACTTTTGAGTAGCTAGGTGGTGCAGTGAGTCAGGAGGACCCGAGTTCACATGATACTCACTAGCTGTGTCACCCTAGGCAAGTCACTTAACCCTGACTGCCTTATCAAAAAAAAAAACAGGACTTTTACTGAGCAGTCTCTAACCTAATAATGCTTTGAGTCACACAAAGCAGGCCTAGAGAAGGGAGTGCTAGTAATCAAGTAATTTAATTAATCAATTTCAGAGTGAGAAATGTGTTCTCTTAGCTGAAGTAAAAGCACAGATTATATACTTATATCACAAGTGGGGAAGGTGGATTACAATCATTTAGTGGTTTCCCAAGAGGAACCCATAAGTCCCACAATACAACATTTCTGGAGTCAAGTCTTTGGGGGTTGTGACCACCTCCCCTAAAGTAAAAAGTTCTGCAACCCACACAGGTTCTACAATCTTTGATTCCCTTCACTGAAGGCCTAATGATCATAAGTGTGGTCTTGAGGTCTAGAGATGCTGGAACCCCAAAATCACAACATGTGGGCCCTGCCTATATGAATTCAACCCAAATCTTTTATTAGAGAGAAACTGTACAGGCCAGACTCTTAAGGAATCTGAACATTAGCCACACCCTTAAAGATGAGTGGGCATGAGAAAGTCTCTGCCTTTAAATGGGGCCAGGGTGGATCTTAAATACACTCAAGTAATTTTGGGTGACCAGAGGGTCTCAGGAAAGGGTCTAGGTGATTTAGGGAGAATTCCGATTGGAAAATCTGAGAGATTGAATAGACAATGGGAATAGATAATGAAGGGAACTGGAAGGAAGAAGCTTGAAAGGCATCAAAATAAAATTAAAAGGTGGGGCTAGGATTTTCAAAGGGAGATAAGGAGAGTAGATAAGGAAAAGCCATTGAATGGAATATAGCCTCAGGTAACCCATCTGAGACCAGAGTGAGGTAAAAAAAAAAAGTTTAAGGGTTTTTTGGGACTCATGGACAAATGGGAACCAAATTCTTTTTGGGGCAAGGAGCAAAGGTCTCTGCTTGGGCCCATACCCCATCAGTCAGTTTAATAAATCAGTTTAAGCTGCATTGTGAGCTCTGACTCCCAGGACAGTTAGCTCTTGAGAAAACTAAATTATCAGTATATTCATTACACATGCATCAATATGAAAATTATAAACTCCTTTTTCAGGCTCAGAGTATATTGAGAAATATAGAAAAATTATTTTAAAGGAAATTCAATCTTGAATCCCTAACAGGAGTACATAGAACTAGTGATTTTTTTTTTAACCTAAATTGGGTGACTTGTCAGCATGGTCTGCCTAGGACTTTGGATGGATTCTCAAAAACAGAGCCAGGAAACAGGGAAAACAATGATTTGGTTCTGTGTGAATGAAGAGACACATTGTTTCATCTTTCACAGGGCTACCAGAGAATTGAGGGGGCATTGATTCATCTGATTTCTTCTTAGGTGGATAAAATGGATAAAACACTTTCAAATCTCCAGAAACTAATGAAATCTGAGATTAGATTGATTGTTTGTGTTGGTTGGGAGCTCTGTAGGGTCTTCATCGAGACCTGAGCATCAGGTTCTAGGTGAAAGGAGGACTGGGACAACACAAAGCATAGCACAAAGAAAAAATGCATAGAGGAAGTATTTAATTAATGATCAAGTGACAGAATTGACTGAATTTGTAATTTTAACAAATGTAGAGGAATATTTTTCAAAAATCATCTAGTAGTGTAACAGCTTAAATCCAAACATTAAGCTACTTTCACAATATGTTCAATACAGCCATTTTCTTCCTATCACCCTCTAAAGTAAGCAGTACAAAGATATAAGCAAAATAGAGGTTAAGTGATTTGACCAGTACCTCAGAGCTAATACTTGTTTGAGGCTAGATTTGAACTTAGGTGTTCCTGACTCCAGACTCAGGTACTCTCTATTGTGTTACCTACACCCATTTTCAAATCAAATTACCAATATATTGCCTATTATGGGCATACTAGTGCAAGGGATGGAGATTAACATTTCTGTCTTCATAGAATTAATTTAACAGCAGAAAATCAGGGCTCAGAGCTTAATCTTGATTACACAATCAACTCATTTTTGGCTTTGGGGGTTGAATTTAGGCCTCTCTTACCTTCAAGTTCTGGTCTTTTGTTTGCTAAAGGCAAGGCTGCATCAAGCAAGTCAGTGTAAATTCTGATCTAGTCAATAATCACCAACATTTATTATCAAATAGGTGCTATTGTTATCCCCATTTTCCAGATGATGAAACTGAAGCCCAGAAAAGTTGAGTGACTTCCTCAGGGTCACACAGTCAATAGGTGTCTGAGGTCAAATTTGAACTCGGGTGTTCCTGCATACAAACCCAAAGCTTTTTATCTACTGGATCACCCAGTTACTCCTCTTCCCCATTCTCCTTCCCCTCCCTCTCCTCTTATGACTATCCTGGGGACTAATCACCTGAGGGTATTCTGCCCAAAGGAAGGTAAATTTTGATGACTGAAACCTACCCAAAGGATCTTGGAGTGTACTGGCTAGATTTCTCTATTTTATGCATTTATTTTTAAAAAATTTTTAGTTTTAGTTTTCAACATTCACTTCCATAAACTTGGATTTTCAAATTTCTCTCCTCAAGCAGGGGGATGATAGAGACAAGGGCATATTGGGAAAAGGGTAATCAGAAGGAAGTACTTCTGAGGAGGGACAGGGTCAAAAGAAAGAATAGAATAAATGGGGGGGCAGGATAGGATTAAGGGAAATAGAGTTAGTTTTTCACAACATGTCTACTATTGAAGTGTTTTGCATAAGTTCACATGTATGGCCTGTATTGACTTGCTTGTCTTTTCAATGAGGGGGGGTGGGGTAGAAGGAAGGGAGGGAGGAAATTTGGAACCCAAAGTTTTAAAAACACATGCTTAAAAAGTTTCCACACGCAACTGGGAAATAAAAAATACAGGAAATGAAGTACAGAAATCTATCCTGCCCTACAGGAAAATAGAAGGGGAAGGAGATAAGAGAAGTGGGGGGGGAGAGATAGAAGGGAGGGCAGACTAGAGGAAGGGGTATTAAGCATGTATGCCATCTTGGGTTGGGGGGAGGGGCAAGATGGGGTGAAAATTTGGAATTCAAAATCTTGTAGAAGTAAATGTTGAAAACTAAAAATAAATAAATTTATATTAAAAAAAATTCTCTTCTCCCTTTCTTTCCCTCCTCCCTCCCCCAAAAGTCATGAAATCAGAAATAGGCTCTACATATACATTAGTCATGTTATAAAGAAGAATTATAACCAATGGGAGGAACTACAAGAAAAAAGAAACAGCAACAACAAAAAGAGATCAAATAACATACTTCAATCTGCATTCAGACTCCATAGTTCTTTCTCTGGATGTGGACAGCATTTTCCATTCTGAGTCTTTTGGAGTTGTCTTAGATCTTTGCATTTCTGGAGAAGGGCAAAGTCTATCAAAAGTAGTCAACACACAACCTGGCACAGCCCTTCCTCACGCAAATCCAATTCATTTACAAGTCGTGACATCTCCGTGATGTCATAGTCCTCTTCAAGAACCAAGGACAAACCATATACCCACACACAAGGGAGCAAATACAGGTAAATCTTGGATTGTGAAAATGAGTGAATATTTAGTAATTGTATGTTATCAGGTTCGCTTCTCCAAGAGTTAAGTTCTTAATTGCAGCAATCAGATTATATTTTTTTGGGGGAAAAAACTTTCTACTGCTAATGGTCACAGTTTGGGGAGCTGAGCTTTATAGAATGAGAATTCTTCCCTGGTTGGACTAAGGCATAGTTTATCTATTTAAACAAGTGTTTTGGAGAAATAAAGCTGACATTGAATCAACTCCCACATACATCTAAAAACTGATTTGTCTCCTTCCAGGGGATTCAAGATCAGGAGTTAACTTTTTTATATGTGTCATTGACCTATCTTGACAGTTGGTTTAAAACTACTGGCATCTTTTCAGAATAATATGGTTAAATGCCTAGAATAAAATAGGTGGAAAACCACTCCAATCTTTACCAAGAACCCCCCCCCAAAAAAAAGGGGTCACAAGAGTCACATCAACAAAAAAATGACCAAACAAAAATGCCATTTTCTCATCCAAGATCAGATCCCTTCGAATCTAGCCATTGATCTTTTGAGGGTCTATGTATGCAGAACCCAAGCTCTAGATTTAAAATCCTATCACTGACCAAATATGAAAGTGATATAAATGAGTGAACTTCACAAGAAGTGAAGTTTATTAAATACAACAGATTCAAAACCACACATACAGAAATACTGCAACCTCAAATGCATGACCATTTTGCACATACTGTTTTTTGACTGGAGGTAAAGAGGCTTAGATTAGTCATCTCTCAAATTGAAACCACTCAAAACGCTGATCGTTCTTGTGCATCCTTCATTGTCCACAATTCTAGCCTGGTACCAGAAGTTTATGAATCCTTTTGCACAGAGGGCCTCAGCTTGAACATTGCCTGTTGTATAAACAACTGATGTGTTTCCCAAGTAATCAGTTGTAAATGTGACAGTCCTCTTTTTATCCTCAGACAAGTCGTAGTAATTGCAGTTCTCCAACAGTTTAAATCCTATAGGGAAGGAAAGATATCAGTTCAAAACAATGGGATTTCAGTCCTGAGTGACAGGAAGGCTTTGGATATTTGGGATCTTCAAAGCAGGAAGAGTCTGTAAATAACTGTGTTATGGTTAGGGAAAGGGACAGCATTCCTAGACAAGGCCAAAACCTCTTTTTCAAGCATTTCAATTTTTACTGAAATTGACCTTCTCATCCTCTATCTGCTCCCAGGTAATGACCCCCTGTCTTTTTTAGCCAAAAGTTACTTTCCCATCCTCTGAGAAGTCCAACTTTTTCCAGCTCTCCTGACTTGGGCAAAGAATGAAAAGCCACCTTGCCATTAACTAAGCACCATCCTAGGGGATAAACACTGTTAGTTAATTAAGGGACCAGTATAATTAGCAAGGGCTGCTGGTGGTATAGTGGATAAAGTATGATAATTCCTTAGTAAAGGGCCCCTTTGGGGCACTAAGAAATCTTCTATCTCAGTATATTTCCAGTTTCCTTCCATCCTCCATGAAGGAATGAAAAAAGCCCTTGTTATGCACTTACTATATGCCAAGCACCATACTCAGATCTCCTAATGCCTCCAACCCACACCAGGAGGGGACTTCTGCTTGTTCCTATAGACTCTGCCTTTGAGCAAAATCATACCCCAGGGTACCTGCATGACTACTCCAAATAGAGGTCTGACTGATCAAATGAAACCAGGTGGCACTAGCAGGGCAGAGCTCTCAATGACCCCTAGTAAGTTTGCTGTCTCCCTCCCCCCAGCTCCCCTTGTTCTGCTCTCAGTACTCTACCCTGGACCAGGCACACTATTCTATTTTATGCCATATTCTAGGCAAATGTTTCTCTCTATACTAGGAGTCATTTCCAAGGTAAAGTTCACAAGGACATTATTGCCTAAATGGCAGAAGTACTCAAATACCATGCTTCCAACAGGACTCTTGTGAGAAAAGTCCAAATAAAGATACCTGCCCAAAGGACTGACACTTACTGTGAAAGAATTTTAAAAAGTCAACTGCTGCAAAGAGATAAGAAATATCCAAAATTGGAACAAAATGTCTCAAAGCAGGTGCTCCAAAATCCCTACAGAAAAGAGAAACCAATTACAAACAATACCGGTTGTGCCTTTCATTGTACTAAAAGCCAAACTTCCTATACTGATTTTGAGCAAATACACAAGCTCCTTCTCCCAAACCCCCTTCCCACCACTCCCTAATTTAAACTATGTAATTATTTGATATCTAAATAGAAACATACCTTTCCATTGTTTCTGTCACAGCCTAGGGGAAAAAAAGAACAAAGTCAGTGTAGTTCATGAATGCTTTCCCCTAGGGCTTGGCCATGCCACCAACCTTTAAAAGCCATGGCATTCCAATAGGGTCATCACTATTCTTTCCTCTTATTTTTCCTATTTCAACTCGGGAAAGCTGGATTTCGGACACAAACTTTTTGCCCATGCTAGGAGGGGTTTGAGAATTTCCTATGCTGTGCTACCAGAAAGGTGGTCAAGCAAGAGGTCTCTGCTTCCTACATGTTTCTCTAGACACTGCTGCTTGTATGTGAGAGGGGAAGGGGACCTGAGCATCAACTCTTTGTCATATTATTTAACCCATCTGAAGCTGTCTTGTGTCTGACCTGATCAAAAGTGAACCTGTGCTAGAACACTGTTAGTGTCCCTCTTGTGTTCTCCTGCCTAACAAATGGTGTTACCTGTGTGTTAACCTGTGAAACAAGCACACAGCCATCCCTCCCTGCTCTTAGACCAAACTCTTTGGAGGCAGACATTTGCCTAGAATATGTCAGAGGTTAGAATAGTGTGCCTGGCCCAAGGTAAGAGTGCTGGGATCAGTACAAGCAGAAAAGTAATCCAAGGTAGCAGTAAACCCAAGAAGAGTCATTGAAAGGGCGCACAATCCAGCCTTCAAAAATTAAAGAAAATTGTTTTAAATTTTTTTTTAAAAAATGTAATTGAGAGATCTGTCCCACTGGTGTTGCCGGGGCTACATTAGATCAGGGTGACCCCTCTTCCTGTTTTCCCTAGGAAGCACAAGGGCATACGTAGTGCGGAAGGTTATAAAAGAAATCCTGGGAAGGGGCATGAAAGAGGTCATCAATTTCTTGTCCCCATATACAGCTGGCCCTGAGGAAGTGGCACTGATCTCACCTGTAACATCTGCAGGTCTGGTTTCTGACTTTTTTCCTGCAGCTCAGTGATCAAGTCTGTTAAGAATCCCCTTTGGCTGGACATCATGGCCTCCCACTCCTTCTTTTGTTTCAGGATTTTACATTCCTGGATGGCCTCTTTCTCCTTTAGCCTCTGATAAAGCTCATTCAATTTCTTCTTTATCCTCTCTAGAACAAGTTCTTCCTTTTTTGGTTTCTTCTCCTTAGCCTTCATGTATTTAGATACCACCTGACCTTTTTTCCCATATGTTTTTCTGGGCATATCTTTGTAGTCCTGCAGAGAAAGATGTAAAGTGATATATTATGGCCTCACCAAAGCTCCCTTTCCCATCTGCTATTATTAAAGAAACTGAGGTAAGCAGGGTTAAGTGACTTCCTTCTCCAGGGTCACACAGCTAGTGTCTAAAGCCAGATTTGAAATCAGGAAGATGTCTTCTGTTTTGATATGGAGATAGAGATAAATGGATATAGAAATAGATATGGATATAAAAATTAAATAAAATAAAAACAAAAACTGCAAATGAGGTCACGAAAGAATGGGACACAACCAAAAATTCAACAACAACAGAATAGTCATTAGTGGCATGAATAAGGGCAAATGACAAAATGTGAACCTTAGTTTACTCACCTTCCAAATATAGCTAATAATGGTGGGAAGCTTGTTATGGGGGAAAAAAAACACAAGAATTTACATATGAGACAGATACTTACAATGCATTTGATGATCCATGAAATCGGTCTTTCTTTCTCTTTAAGTAGAAGTTCCTGAATTTTTTTTAACCGGTTGTTCAAGATTACCAGATATAACTTTATTTGTTTCTGTAGGAGAAGTGAATAAACACAGTCAGGAAATCTGTGTTCTAAGCCTGAGGCCCATGAAATGTATGCAGCTGCAAAACCCAAAGGACACAGACAGGTCAGTACTGTTTGATTGACCTGTAGGGTAGAGTCACAGCAGGAAGGGGAGAAGCTGCTTGACAGCAGGGCCGTTGCAGACCCCACCCCCCCACCCAAGGCATAGACTAATGTGGAAACTAAACTGAGCATGGAGGAGCTACTGCCAAGGAATACCTCAAACCACCTGGTGGATTTCTCTTGACCCTTACATGACTCACCCTGTAGCGAAGAGCAGCCACTGTAATGGGCCAGTGTATGTGATGTCTGTGCTCCTGTGATCTAGAGCAGGTCACACAGAGTAGGGTCTTGTTGCTATGACAGAACTGCTTCTGTTCTTCAAGGTGTATCTCACACATGCCTTCTCCTTCAGGGTACATGACAATGTCATCTTGAAGAGTTTTCAGCTGGGAGTATTCCCAGCATGAAGTGCAGCATGAAGATGAAGAGGATTTCTTCCAGAAGCAAGTCATACAAATAGTGTGTCCACAATCAAGGGTAATTGGCTTAGTGGTTTCATCCCAGCAGTTAACACAGCTGACAAACTCTTCAACATCACCACCCAACATTCTAAAAAGAGACAATGATGCAGGCTAAGGGTGTTTCTTTGGCTGGCTAGCCGCCCCCCACCTTCAAAACACATTTTTTGAGGGGTAGCTAGGTGGTGTAGTGGATTGAGCTCCAGCCTTGGAGTCAGGAGGACCCAGAATTCAAATCCGACTTCAGACACTTGACAGTAGCTGTATGACCCTGGGCAAGTCATTTAACCCCATTTCCTACCCCCCCCCCAAAAAAAACCAAACAAACAAACAAAACACATTTTTTTGAAACATAGCAAAGTAATCCTTGGGTTCCCTACCACAACCTTGGGCCAAACTCCCAAAAATGTACACACCATCATTAGGAAGAATGGTACAAGTATCAGACACTTTGTAATATCTACCACTTAATATTGCTTGATGCACACTAGGGAACCCCAGGGTGAAAAATTAAGTGACTTACCTGGGGTTGGACAGCTGGTTAAATTATTAAATAGAATTCAAACTCAGAACCTCCTGATTCCCAGTCTTACACTCTATACATTGTGACCATATATTGTGATTACACATAGTGACCACCTAGTACTTACATGTGGAAGTCATCTAGACTAGAAGCCTCTTCCTTAGCTAAATGCAAATACCTTTATTTCCCTACACCACAGGAAAGTCTCTAAAACTATAGTTGGTAGAACTGTTTTCAGTCTGCATCAGTAAAGGATAGGTAATAACCTATTCCCTTCATAGAAGAAATCATAGGTTCAGACCAAAAACAAAAACCAAAACAATCAAAATGCACTCAGTGAATTGAAATTTTAAAAAAATGAACCTTCTGACATGAACTTTTGAAAGGGTAATTATTGGGGCAGCTAGGTGGCGCAGTGGATAGAGTTCTGGCCTTGGAGTCAGGAGGACCTGAGTTCAAATCCAGCCTCAGACACTTGACACTTACTAGCTGTGTGACCCTGGCAAGTCACTTAACCCCAATTGCCTCAACCAAAAAAAAAATAGTGTAATTATTGACCTAGCTGTCTTTATTAAACCATCATCTACGCTTACACATTTAGAGTCCCAAGCTCTTGACATAGGTTAATTGGAGGCAAAGCTGCTAGAGCTTTAAAAAAAAAAATGTATACCAGGGGTTGAACTGTACAAATTAGGAGACAACCTTTCTCTTTTCTTCTTCTTCTGTATTTTGTTGCATTAATTCATTGACTAGCCACTGACAATAAGCCAGTACGAGCCAGACAGGTTTTACTGCAGTTTTTCAGAGCATGGCATACTGCACCAGCAGTTGATAGAAATGTGTCACATTTCAGCTGGTGGTGTTTATATATTACATGAAACAAAAAAAGATGGCAGCTTGTACTAACAGTTAAAGTATTAACAGTTAAAGAAAATATCATTAGTTATAGAAGACTGAGAAGTGATATATTCTTGTTCACATAACCAGCTGCACTAAATCATAACTTGCCTATGATCACACTAGTGTTCATCACTGTCTCTGAATATTCTTGATTTTAATTTAAAAAAAAAACATGTTACGAAGAATATGATACAGGATTTGGAGTCAATGTCTTGGCTCAACTTCTAGTTCTGCCAGTTTCTAACTGTCTGACTTTGGCCAAGTCTGCAGCTCTGTCTTGGCCTCAGTTTCTCCATCTGTAAAATGAAATAGGAGGGCAGACAGGTGGTACAGGGGCCAGAGGACCAGGCCTGATGTCAGGAAGATTCATTTTCCCAAGTTCAATTCTTGCCTCAGACACTTCCTAGTGTGAACTATTTTGTGAGAAAGGCCTAAAACCTGGATTAGGCCAATCAGGAGACAGACATATTTTGGACCACTCTGAGCCTAACCTACCATAATGTCTTGGTGTCCTCTGGCATAACAGATATGCTTTGCTTTCTGAGTGAACCCAACTTCCTTTGTCAGCAACTACAAGGCCAGATGAAGGCGATGGGGAGCATTGTTCTCTTTATGACTGTCCAGGGAAAGACACCTTGGGAACACTTATCTTGAATAATGGGAATTTTCTTATCTTGTATTCTATGGACACATGTTATGCTAAATATACTGTCAAATTAATGATAAAAGAAACACAGACATCCTGGGTCTATAGTTTCAACTGACACTTTGACATTTGTAATCTTATTATCGTTAACACATAAGGAAACTAATTTTAGTTGACATAGGCATCCTGAGTTGGGACTGCTCTGAGACTCTCTGAAAGTGTCTCCTTCAGCTTTACACCCGAGTTCAGGATTATTTTCTGACTCTATGGATGCATGGTTCCCTGGTTTAATAAGCACATTATAGCCCATGTACAGCCTGATTTTGTTCGTTCCTTTATCAAACCTTTGGTAAGGTGAACCCCACTCTTGTGTGTTCTTTGGACAAACCTTCAGTTAAGGGGGAAACTGATTGTTTGTTTCTTTGGACCAAACTTTTGGTAAATGGCTGACACTATGTGACCCTGGGCAAGTCACTTAATCCTGTTTGCCTCAGTTTTCTCATCTGTAAAATGATCTGGAGAAGGAAATGGCAAACCATTCTAATATCTCTGCCAAGAAAACCCCAAATGGAATCAGGGAAGAGTCAGACATGACTGAAAAAAATGACTGAACTGAAAATGATATAATGGGACTAAATAATCCACAAGGCTCCCAGCCAGCTCTAAATCCTTGATCTTTAATAACAAAACAACAACAAAAGCTATTTCCCCAAAGAGAAACTTACCTTTGAAAAACCATCCTCCTCTGGATTTCAGATACAAACATTTTGGCTCAGAGCAAGCACATAACAAACTGAGTTAGGGCTGGTTTTTACATGATTTTCCCAGACACTTCCCCACCCTGATAATCTGGATGGAACACCAGAATGAATCAGTAAGTAAAACTGTTTAAAAAAAAAGTAGTAAAAAGTATTTCATACCTGCTAAGAAAATCCTTTTTTTGGTTTTGTCAGCCACTGAGACCTCTTCTAGTTTCTCATTCCCCTTCTTTTCCCCCTTCTTTTCCCCTTATACCCCACAGCTGCTGAATTAGAGGAGTTCACTCCAATCAATCAGTCAATTAGCATTTGTTTAGTGAGTACTCAGGGCTAGGCTTCCCAGCAAATCAAAACCAAGGAAGACAAAAATATTCACCTGCTCCACAAGCTCTCATTCAAATTCGAGAGCTTGAAAACAACTAGGTATTCACAAAAATCCCTCGAGGGGCCCTAGCCTGAAGGATTGTGGAGTGGGCTGGGGTTGGGGTGGGGCGGGGATGGGAATGGGAAATGACTAGTACTACAGAAGATAGGATTTAAGCTTAAAGTTTTGCTTCTAGGAAATTGAGAGGTAATTGACTCAAATAATAAATTAATCCACAGGTAGATCCTTAGTACCTAGTAAAAGTAAGATCCTTTGCTCTTCTTAAAATAAAGAGATTTTTGGTTTATGTTCTCATAACCCTTCAAGCCTGGCACTAAGACAACAATGCTTATATAAACAAACTGAGGAACAACCTTATGTTTTCCTTATTGTTGTTGTCAGCCTGGTATAGTGAAATGTGTCCATAGAAAACAAACTCCAAAACCTAAAAAGGTTTTTTAAAAGCATTTTATTGTAATTTTGACAAGAGGGGAGAGAGCCAGAAAAGGTGTGGCCAACTCCCTCTGAATCTCTATGGTATCACATTATATAAAGTTCAAACAAGGATACAATCACAAAGATCACGGCATGTAGGCAGTCTGTTTGTGGTGTATATGTATAGGCTAAATAAACATTCAATATAATTTGGGCCAAAAGGAACTGCTGGTCAAAAAGAAGTGTTTTAGATGGACTCAAGACCGGGATGGTGTTGAGGTTTAGAGTTGGGAGAGCTGGTTCAGGTGTGAAAGAATTCACTTAGACCTTCCCTGTGACCATTGGGAGCTTTATTGACGCAAAAGCAGCTGGCTAGCCCTGGAAAGAGGACTAGCAACATACAGAGGGATAAGGGATCTGTTTTATCTTACAAGAATGGAGCAGTGGGGGGGGAAGGGGCACTGACAGAACTCAGAACTGTCATGACACAGGATGAGGAAGATGGATGACAGGATAGGGGACCCAGGATAAGGAAGACAGGGGAAATTTTATGACTCAAGATGAGGGAGATAAGGAATATTTATGGTTCAGGAGAGGGGGAGAAGTTTTCTGGTATCTCAAGATAAGGGAAAGGGACTCTAGGATACCCTCAAGTTCAGGAGGGGCCTCACAAGGTACTGAAAGAACAACAATTAGTTAAAATTTGTTTCTTTAAAAAGCTTTTAGCTTTCAGGGCACTGTTTGCTTTTATATCGATGGGGCTGCTAAGTGGTACAATGGATAGAGGGCCTAGTCTGGAGTCAGGAAGACCTGAGTTCAAAATAGCCTCAGACACTTACTAACTGTGTGACCCTGGGTTAGTCATTTAACCCCTCATCTATAAAATGAGCTGGAGAAGAAAATGGCAAATTTACTCCAGTATCTTTGCCAAGAAAATCCCAAATGGGATGACAGGAGAATCAATCTTACAAGACTGAAACCACCAAACAACAACAAAAGACCTGGATGGGTGGAATGTTTTGGATGGACCCTAAAACATAGGTGGACCCAAGAGAAGACTACGTGGGATCTAAGCATTCCTTGGAGAGATGGCTGGCTCCCTTTGAGGGTCCCTGAGATCAACATCACCTAGAGTAAACTTTGAGCTAGACAATTTCTAAGGAGGCTAGGTCCAAATAATATACTAATTAATAAGATTTTGCAAACAGTTTGATAAGGGTTTTCCCACAAATTGCCCTCTCTGAGGCTTATTAAAGCCCAAGTACTCAAACAAGCAGAAACTCAATTACCAAAACAGAGCCCTGGTAGGTAGGGTTAAGGTTTCAAAGGAAATTACTGAAAATAACCCTAGGTAATGAAGGCATCCTCCTCTCTCCCTATTTTGTCTAAAGCTCAATAGAATTCTTTTCTGCAGGAGAAGGGGCTAGGTGGGTTACAAATTTCTCCCAAACTTGAATGGTTCTTGGAATCAATTTGAGTAAGCCTGGGGGCTGTGAGTCGGAGGGCTTAGACTTCCTTCAGGAAACAAGAGCCCTAATGCTACACAGAGAGATTTCCCTGGCACACCAGAGAAGAATGTATATGGCCAAAAACATCACAAAAAAGATTCATAATCCCATACTTCTTTCTCTATCATAAAAATTGAACATTTAATTCAGCAAGATCATAATCTCCTATCTTGCCCAAGGAGACAAACTTCATTAAACACTCTATAGGTACATCAGATAACAGATTAAATTACATTTAGAGAGTTCTTAATGAAATGATTGAGAGGAGAAATTTACATATCACCAAGATAAACAAGAAAACTCAAGTTCTTCCTTACAGAGTTAGCTAAGGGAGCTAAGAAATAACTAAATAACCAGGGAACTCAAACTCCCCTTTGGCTTCTACCTGAGGAATGTCAAACAATCTTCCCTTAACATTATTATTCCATAATATGGGTTTGTTTTTTCTTGTTTTTTGTTTTTGCTGAGGGGTGGGGGCAAGGGAGGGGGAGTGCTAGGTTAATGTTAACAAAAGACAGACTTTTAGTCAACCAAAGTGGCAGGAGAAACGGACCTGGTCCCAGAACAATAAATAAAAGGAATTTGGTCATACCCCTCTTGCAGGCAAACATTAACACCAAGGAACTTTAAAGCTAGGGTAATACAATAATCGTCATCAATTTTTAATAACTAAGTCTTATTATTCCTGGTCAATCAGCATATCTCATCTTGAGGCCCAGCTGTACCTTGTAGCCATCTGACCCTTGGAAACATTTTTCCTTGGAAATTATGGAATCAACATCAATAGAAGCTTGGAATGCTCTACCACAGGTCCGACACAAATACTCCATATGAACATTTGGGGTAGAGATGTCTCTAAATTTGCATATCTCACATTTCTTTTAAGCTGCTAACATTCTGCTTTGCTCAGAGCGCAGCATCTTCTTTGAGGGGAGTGTGCCATGCTGGGTGGTCCTTTTAAACTTCAGCTTCAGCATTTGTTCTTCCAATAAGTATTCTGAATTAATTTCTTTAAGTTTTGATGATTTGATCTCTTTGCTGTCCAAGAGACTCTCAAAAGTCTTCACCAGCACCACAATTTGAAAGCTTTGATTCTGTGGTGCTTAGCTTTCCTTAGAGTTCAATTCTCACAGCCATGCATTGCTGCTGGAAAAACCATAGCTTTGACTATATGGATCTTTGTTGGCAAGATAACATCTCTGCTTTTTAGTATGCTACCCAGATTTGCCATAGCTTTCCTTCCAAGTGGCAAGTGTCTTTTAATTTCATGACTGCAGTCACCATCTGCAGTGATCTTTGGGCCCAAGTATATTAAATCTGGCATTGCTTCCATTTCTTCTCCTTCTGTTTATTTGCCAGGAAGTGATGGTACTAGATGTCATCATCTCAATTTTTTTTTACTATTAAGCTTCAAGCCAGCTGTTATAGTCTCCTCTTTCACCCTTGTTAAGGGGCTTTTTAATTCTTCTTCACTTTCTGTCAGCAGAGAGGTATCATCTGCATGTCTGAGATTATTGATATTTCTCCCAGCAGTCTTAGTTCTGGCTTTTGATTTGTCCAGCCTGGCATTTCACATGATATACTCTGCATATCACTTAAATAAATAAGGTGACAATATACAGCCAAGGGCAACTAGGTGACCGAATGAATAGAGTATAAGGCCTGGAGTCAGGAAGGCTCATCTTCCTGAGTTCAAATCTGGCCAAAGATAACTTACTAGCTGTGTGAGCCTGGGCAAGTCACTTAACCCTGTTTGCCTCAGTTTCTTCATCTGCAAAATGAGCTGGAGAAGGAAATGGCAAACTGCTCTAGTATCTTTGCCAAGAATACCCCAAATGGGGTCACAAAGAGTTGGACATGACTGAAATGATTGAAAGACATCACACAGCTTTATTGTACTCCTTTTCCAATCTTGAACCAATCCGTTGTTGCATGTTCAGTTCTAACTGTTGCTTCTTGACCTGCATATAGGTTTTCCAGG
The DNA here is from genome assembly GCF_003287225.1 of Phascolarctos cinereus. Taxonomy (NCBI): domain Eukaryota; kingdom Metazoa; phylum Chordata; class Mammalia; order Diprotodontia; family Phascolarctidae; genus Phascolarctos; species Phascolarctos cinereus. The sequence goes on from NW_027556098.1 coordinate 334,650,294, forward strand.
AGAAAAGTAAGATGACCTGTTACTCGCATCTCTTTGAGGACTTGCCACAATTTGTTATAATCAAAGGCTTTAGAATAGTCAATGAAGCAGAAGTCGATGTTTCTCTGACACTCCCTTTGAAGAGGTCTAGACTTTGGAGTGCTCCTGGGGGACACCCCAAGATCGCAGAGCTGGGCCCTGTCTGAATGAATTCAACTCAAATCTTCTTCCAGACAGATGAAAAGTTTATTAGTGATAAAACACTTAGGCCAGGTGACGCCCATAAGGACAAGAGGGCATGAGAAAGTCTCAGCCTTTTGGGCATGAAATTCTCAGCATCTGAATGGGGGCCAGGGTGGATCTTAAGTACTAAAGTAACTCTGGGTGGCCAGAGAAGGAGGCTGGGAAAAGGGTTGAGGTAAGAATTCTAATTGGGGAGGTCTGAGAGATTGAATAGACAATGGGAATAGCTAATGGAGGGAAGGAAAGGCATCTGTCAAAGGGAGATAAGGGGAGTCCTAAGGAACTTGAAAGTTTAAGCATTTTATAGGGCCTATAATGGAGGGAGCTGGAAGGCATCTTAGTACGCTCAAAAGGTGAGCCTAGGGTTTTTAAAGGGAGGTAAGGAGCTGGGGACTGTAGACAAGTGGGAGCCAGATTCCCTTTGGGTCAAAGGTTGGGGGAGGGAGATCTCTTCTTGAGCTCACCCCATCACCCTCTTTTCTCTATAATCCCATGAATGTTGGCAATTTGGTCTCCAGTTTCTCTGACTCTTCAAAACCTAGCCTACACTTTTGGTAATTCTTGATTCACATAATGCTGAAGCCTAGCTTGCAGAATTTTAAGCATAAATTTGTTGGTATGTGAAATGAACACAATTTTTTGATAGATTGAACATCTTTTGGCATTGCCCTTCTCTAGGATTGGAATGTAAACTGACCTTTTTCAACCCAGTGACTACTGCTAAGTTTTCCAAAGTTGCTAGCATATTGAGTGCAACACTTTAACGCAACATCTTTTAGGATTTTAAACAGTTCAACTTCTATTCCATCACTTTCAGTAGCCTTATTGTTAGCAATGCTTTCTAAAGTCCACTTGATTTCACTCTCCAGGATATATGACTCTAGGTCAGTAATGATACCATTATGAATTATTAGTGATGTGAAGATCTTTCTTATATAGTTCTTCTTTTTATTCTTTCCACTCCTTCTTAATATCTTTGACTTCTGTTAAGTCCCTACCATTTTTGTCATCTTTTATGCCCATTTTTGCCTGAAAAGTTTACCTTGACTTCTCCCATTTTTTTGAAGAGCTCTCTTGTCTTTTCTTTTCTATTTTTTTTTCTGTTTCTTTATATTGCTCATTTGAGAAAACCTTATCTCTCTTTACTCTTCTCTGGAATTCTGCATTCAATTGTCTATATCTCTCCCTTTCTCCTTTGCCTTTTGTTTCCTTAGCTAATCTATTTTTTGTGCTTACTTTAGGTTCATTTATTTATGGGCTTTCTAATAAACAAAAATGCATATTCAGTTCATTAATCCTCTTTTTCTATTTTGTGTGTATATGCATATATATGTGTATGTATATATATATTTACAATTATGATTGTCCCCTTAAGTATTGCATTAGCTGCAACCTCAAAAATTTGGCATGCAGTTTTATAATTCTTTTTACATCTTTGATTTATAATTGAACCTTTGTTGTTTAAGGTTTCATTGTTTAATCTCTATTTGGGTTTGTCTTGTTTATGGTCCCCAAAATAATGATTATTTTCATTGCCTTATCATCTATAAAGAGTGTCTTTTTCTGCCTTTTGACATTTGTTTACTATCTCTGTACTGGAATACATGGTCAACTTTTTTTTTTGTTTTCTTGGGGGTTTTTTAAGGCAATTGGGGTTAAGTGACTTGCCCAGGGTCACATAGCTAGTATGTTTCAAGTGTTTGGTCTGAGGCCACATTTGAACTCAGGTCCTCCTGACTTCAGAGCCGGTGCTCTATCCACTGTGCCACTTAGCTGCCCCATACATGGTCAATTTTAAAGCATCTCTGAGGTGCTGATAAATATGTATATTCTTTTGTGGTCTCATTTAGAAGATGCTCTAAGTATTAAATCTAATTTCTTCAGAAATTTGTTCAGTTTCATGTTTTTCTTTATTTCTTTTTTAAAAATATATTTTTTGGGGGGTGAGGCAATCAGGGTTAAGTGACTTGCCCAGGGTCACACAGCTAGTAAGTGTTGTGTCCAAGGCCAGATTTGTACTCAGGTCCTCCTGACTCCAAGGCTGGAGATCTATCTACTGCACCACTTAGCTGCCCCAAAAATCTTTCTTAAAGTTTTGGCCTTGGAGTCAGGAGGACCCAAGTTCAAATCCAGCCTCAGAGAGTTCACACTTCCTAGCTATGTGACACTGGGCAAATCACAATCACGATTGCCTCACCAAAAATGAATAATAGTTTCACAATTTTCTTATACTTCCCAAAGAGGTATCAGGCTGAGCAGAAATGATATGCAGCTGACAGAATAGTTAACAGGTCCAGAAAAGACACAAAACTAATAAAACAAGCAAAATTATAATAGGGACAATAAAGAAAGCATATATAGGTATAGCTTTAGGGGTGTCAAACTCTTAAAAAAGATTAAAAAATTAATCATTCCAGTGGTATGAATTGTCAAAGAGAATTCTTGTTCAACTAGGTGGATGAATTTGCCTTCATCATGCCTATCAGCCCTCTTCTGGAATTTTGATGAGGGATTCAAGTATATTATTTTTGAGATGATTCATGAATGATTTCCAAGGAATGCCCAAATCTACCGAATTATCATGCTGGTAAATCAAGATGCAAAGTTCTCTCTCTGGCAAGCATAGTTGATTATATCTCTCCAGATTAATCATCTATTAAATAACAACTACCTGCAAACAGGACCCTTAAGAGATTTTAAGGGAAGTTGATGTCATACCATTCTAGCAAGTGAAATTATTGATGAATAACATGTGTGCACATCTTGCTTCGACCATCATCCATGTGTCAAGTCCTTGGGTAGTGTCCACAATCTATTGCTTCAGGTGTCTGGCAAGTGTCTCCTGTGTGTCTCTCAAGCATCCACGCATATCATATTATTATTGGCTCTTCTAAAGGATTCCCAAAAGCACCTTTGACTGTCCAGATCTCCTGACTGTACTTGACCCAGATGGCTCTTTTCTGTAATTTTGATTTATTTAGATTCCCTTTTCACGGCTGGTGGAGCAGAAGCAACCAGGGGAGGCATTTTAGATGGAAATTGCTGGGTCTCTAACCTGCTGAGCAACAGCTACTTTTGCATTGCATATGATGGTTCAGCTCCTTCTCAAATCCATCAGGGCAACCTACCTACTCCTTATTGCCATGATTGTTGGGTAGTAAAAAATCAGGAGGCAGAAATTATCTCAAGTTTGTGAGAATTTTGTTGATTATCACATGCATGCGTGCAGGCTGAATACATTCATATAGGTAGCCTGCAAGAGAAACTACCAAATTCCATTCCGTTACCCCAGTTTTGATACCTTTGAACAACTGTGACCTTGTCTTTACCAAAAATCACTGCCCAGTTTACATAATATTGGCAGAAGTCCCTTTTCCTACCCTGAAGATATTTTATTTTTGAGAAAGTCCAGGTCTCCTGTACAAACCATCTTACAGTTTTATCAGCCTCTCCTATTTTCTTTTTCTGGTTTGTAACTTTGTGGGTTAGCACAAATTGTTTTCTCTTATAGCATTCTGTTATACACAAAAATTTAACCTTTCTGCTTTCCCAGAGTCAGACAGCTGGTCAAAATCTGAGGAAGGAGTCAGACTTAGGGCCTCCTGTTCTAAAGTCTGCACTGTACCAATGGATCAATCCAAATTTATTCAGTGACTGCTATATGCCAGGCACTGTGCTAGAAGCTTTCCAAATATTTTATTTAGTCATCACAACCCTGTTGTTTCCTCCATTATGCAGTTGAGAAAACTGAGGAAAACAGAGGTTAATTGACTTGACCAGGGTTCCAAAGCTAGTAAATGTCTGAGGCTGTATTGGAACCCAGGTCTTCCTGACCCCAAGCCCAGTACTCTATTCATTGCTGTCACCTAGCTGATAATAACAATGGATGACTTCCAGTAACATTAACTTGTGTCAACCTTCAGATATAAATTGATTTCTGGTCAGCATAACCTAGGTCCTGATTCAAACATTAAACAAATCTGGTCTCTCAGCAAAAGGTCTCGCTTCTCAGCCATGCAGGAATGTGTTCAAACAATGTTGTAAAGTTTTCCCAACAACATCATTTCTCTTCAGTTGTATAACAGGATTCACAATTATGTTTAGCATCATGGTTTCAAGTTCAACACTCCCAGTTACATAAATGGCATATGTCTTTCCTGAGGAGTCAGGTATTGTTATAATAAAGGTCTTTTTATCTTCAGATAAGTTGTAGCGATTGTAGCCCTGTGACAGTCCCAATGCTATGGAGAGAGAAATAAAAGGAAATTTTATTTATAGTATATATTAATATATTATATTATTATTTATTAGTCCTTATTCAGTACTTTACCGATTTCTCCAAGGTCCTCAGGAAATCTGAGATTCTCAGAGCTAGCAAGAGTCTTTAAATACTTTGCTATAGTTAGGAAAGGGGGTAAGCCCCAGACCTCTCTTTCTTTTTTGGGGGGGGGTTTGTTTTTTTTGCTTTTTGGTGAAGCAATCAGGGTTAAGTGACTTGCCCGCAGTCACACAGCTAGTAAGTGGCAAGCGTCTGAGGTCACATTTGAACTCGGGTCCTCCCAACTCTAAGTCTGGAGCTCTATCCACTGCGCCATCTAGCTGCCCCCCCCACCTCTCTTTCAAGCATTTCCTTTCATTCTAATGGGCCCCCACAACATGTATCTGCTCACAAGTAAATCACTCCCTGTCTTTTTAGCCAACAATTACTTTTCTTTGCTTTGGGATCCCCAGATTTCTCTATCTCCTGACCTGGGTGAAGGATAAAAAGTCTACTTCCTATCAACTAAGAACCATCATAGGCTAAATGCTGCTAGTTAATAAGCAAATTTTCTAAGTATCTCAAAGTAAATTGGATGGGTAAGATCCCTAGCCTTTACTTCTCCAAATTCCTTCATCCCTTCAGTTAATCCCACAAAGGTGGAAGAAAGACTGGGAGAAAATTTTGTCTACATTGGCCCATATGTTGACTGGAACAATGAATTCTTAAGGTAAAGTCAAATGCTCCCCAAACAGCAGAAGGCTTATTTCTTAACATATCTTTCTGAGAAATCTCTTTTTCTAGGCTGCCAGCATCTGAGTATCCAATAAAGTCTTGTCTTCTCACTTCCTACATATTAAATATACAGACAGTAGCTCCCATAGGGCAAGAGCCATTTTCTATAGCTGTGCCAAAGACAGGCCCCTTGATTTTGATTTAACTTCCAAAAATATAATAAGTTTATAAATATTGAGGGGATTTTGTAGAAGCCATTTGGTACAATACCTTTCTCAAAACCCCGTCCCTGCCCTGAGCAGAGATGAAGACACTTAACTCCAAATAAAAGTGAATTTTCTAAGGTTATATATACCCAGTTTGTACAAGGCCCCAGAAACAGCATAATGATCTGCACTCTGACTCTAGCTTTCTTTCTCCTAGGACTACTCCATTCTCTTTCTTATTTTAGGGAGGAGGAGCATAATGAGGCCTAGGCTGATAATAAATCTCTTTTTTGGGTATCCTTTCTAGATGTGTTTCACCCTTCATGAGTGAATGAAAAATTCCTTTTTATGCACCAATGCCAAGCACCATGCTCAGATCCCCTAATGCCTCCAACTCACCACAAACATAATCTTTGTATTCCTGCTTATGCCTGAGCAAAACTCCAGCCCAGGGAAGCTCAATGGGTGCCCAATTGGAGATCTGGTTTATCTAATGCAGACAGGTAGCACCTTCAGGACAGAGAGCTCACTGAATCTCATTGAGATTCCTTTTCTCTTTCCTTTTATCTTGGAGTAAAGTGTATCTCACTCTACTGGGCCAGGTAGTGTTCTAGTTTCAGGAATATTACAGGCAAATGGATCCACCTATATTAGGTATGGACACAAGGGCATAAGAACCCAACAAACAGAGATATCCTAGACCACATTTCCAATAACTAAGTTGCTGGCCTCCTAAAATTGCTTTGAAGAAAGCTTAGAGATTCATGGTTAAAGGGTGACACTTACTTTGGAAGTAGTATAAAAATTCATTTACCACAAAGTAATACAAATGATGAAACTTTGGACTGAAGAAATGGAAAAACTCATATTTGTAAAGCCTACAAAAAAAAGAAAAATCAGTTACTGACCTTAGTTAACACAAGTCATGTGTGCTTTCATGGTACTAGCTCTATAATTATCTGCTCCCTAGACAAAAACTTACCTTGGAAACAACACATCTGAAACCTGAGTAAATTCCTGAGGAAGAAAAAAAATAAGGTCAGTATAGTTCATGAATCAATTTTACTAAATGCCTAACCATGTCTATCTTCTAAAGGCCCACAGAATTTCATCCCTCCCTGAGCCTTCATTGCCATTTTCCTTATTTCACTGAACCTCAACTTGAAAAAGCAGGATTTTGGACAAAAACTGTCTGCCCGCACTAGGTGATGCTCGGGCAGCCCCTGTGTGGTGCTAGCAGAAAGGTGGCCAAGCAAGAGGTCTCCAGATGACCACACATTTATCCTTTTATATGATAAGGCCCAATAAGGTATATTCTGTTACACAGAGAAAAAAAAAATCAAAGAATTGATAATCATTAAAAGCCTTGTAGGAGTGAATGAACAGGCTTCTACTGAAGCCATCTGCCAGAGGAGCCCGGAAACCATGAATACTTCCAGTGCTGCTCATACCAGCTGCTGCAGTGTGATACAACCAAGCCAGAGGCACAAGATTCCTGAGCATGGACCCTTTGGAACACTCTGCCCCACACCAGCACACAGAGTCCTTCCCTGCTACTGTGAGACCAGACTGTCTGAAGGCAGACATCTCATCTCTCAGGAGTGACCTCTCTGCTCTTTTGTTTGGAAAGCACAAAGCACATACAGTACAGCAGGAGACAAGATCAGATCTCAAAAGAAACCCTGGGAAAGGGCAATGGAAAAAGATTCCATCAACTTCTTATCACCAGATACAGCTGGCCCTGGTGAGGCAGCGCTAGTCTCACCTGGATTACTTGCACATTTGGCTTCCGGACCTTTTCTGCCAACTCTTTGATTCCTTCCATTAGAATTCTGTTTTCTGTGGCTATCATGGCCTCCCATGCCTCCTTTTGTTTCATTATCTGATATTCCTGTGTAGCCTCCAACTCCTTCAGATGCTGATAGAGCTCCTGGACCTTCTTGTTCATGTCCCCCAAGATGAGTTCCTCTTGTAATGGCTCAGTCTCCTCTTTACTCCATATATAATTCTGTACTGCACAAATATCTTTGTGATACATTTCATGGGTCGTAGTTCTGGGGTCCTGCAGAGAAGGATGGCAGTCAGGTGATTATGTAGATATAGATATAGTTATAGAGTCATTTCAGCCACATTTTATATACATACCTATCTATATCTATACCTAGTGACACTATGGCCTCACCAAATCTCTCCTCTTCCTGCTCAATGTGGTGTAATATAAAGAACACTGGACTAAGGAGGAGTGAGAGCTCAGGATTCCAGTGCCACTAAGCTGTGTTTGACTTTCAGCATGTCACTTAACCTCTTTGGCTTCAGTTTTCTACTCTAAAATTAGAAAAATGATACCTATAGATGACATCTATGTATACTTTTCTAGCTCTGACTCTTTGGGGTTCTTCAGACAGTTAAGCAATCTGTTGTACATTGGTTTTTCTTCTTATTCTGAAAGGAGAAAGACCTTCCATTGAGTGTAATTCAAAGTTTGACATCTACCATCATAGTCATTAGAAGACACTTGCCTCCTTATCTATTCTAAATTTAGTTCCTCAGTTACTTGAGGAATCCCCTAAAAGTTCCAAAACCTAGGAAGCCTTCCTTCTTTTATCTCACTCTCCCCTTTGATTACTCTTCTGCTTTCCCAATCCCTCAGCTTGCTTAAGCTCCATGAAATCATGAATTTAAACCTGATTGTGAATTCCTTTACAATTATTTTTACTTTAGAAAGGGGTGTGTGTGTGTGTGTGTGTGTGTGTGTGTGTGTATTTAAATCTTGTCCAGTCAGTCCTTTCCTCAAAATCCTGCCATGGCTCCCTATTTTCTCTTAAGTATAATTAACATTCCTTTGCCTGGAATTTGAAGTCCTCAACAACCCATGTCTAGCCCAGCTTTACAGAGGCTTCTTCAGTGTTCATGCCATCCCTGTGTTCAGCCAGCTTCCCTGTTCTCTATATCATTGCTCATGTTATTCCCTCATGTCTACATTCTCAACATCGGTTCCTCCCAGCAGTCAATGCCCAAGTTCTGAAAAAATGTTGACCCTTTCATGTTATTTGTGACTTCCTTATTAAAGGAACTGAATGTCAATACACTTATGTTCATAAGAATTTCCTACCTAGAAATCTCAAATATTGTAAAAACTTGTGTCTTTAGTCCTCCACGATTATGTCTACCTGAGTTGGCCATGCTAACCTGAACTGAGCATGTCATTGCTATTATTAATGATGATGATGGAAAGATAATCTGATTCACTGTTTCCCAACTACTTTTCCAAGGTCAATCTGTTGGGGCAGCTAGGTGGCGCAGTGGGTAGAGCACTGGCCCTGAAGTCAGGAGGACCTGAGTTCAAATCTAGCCTCAGACCAAACACTTGATACTTACTAGCTGTGTGACCCTGGGCACTTAACCCCAATTGCCTAAACCCCCCCCCAAATAAAAAAGTCAATCTGTTACCAGGTCTCACAATTTTATTAGAAAAGATCCTCACTTCTCAAAGCTTGTCTGTCAACTCACTCTTTCTAGAAGACCCTCCCCCGATATCATGTTTCCCTACTCTGGTGTGGAGGGCTGTGAGGCTGGGCACCCACAGCTCAAAGGGCAAAAAATGAGAAGGCAGCTTCAGCTGCAGCCAGTCTAACACACAGCACTGGATTTGAGATCAGGAGACATTGGTTTGATTCAAAGCTTCTATGTTCATTTGTGCCATGAATTTGGAAAAGTGACACAGTATCTATGAGCCTCAGTATTCTTGCCTACCAGAAGGTTAGTGGTTGCTGTCCTTCCTTCTTGAAGAGGACCAAAATGACATCACCATTGTGGAGTCAAGTTTCAGCGTGTCCGACTATGGCTAATTAGACCAATACAAGCTCAGAATGCTCCATCACAGGTCAGGCACAAATAGTGCCTGTGAACATTTGGGGTAGAGGTCTTGTGCCAGTGCCTCCTATGTCAGCTCCAATGGGCTGGTCACATTGTTCAAATGCAAAATGTACACTTGCCAAAAAACTATTTTATGGAAAACTCCCATAGGGCAAGTGTTCACACGGCATTCAGAAGAAGTAGTACAAGGACACTGTCATGCCTACCAGATATGGTTAATGATGATGGCAGGATTGTAATAGAAAACATCTGAGATTAGGGATGTGAAAAATATTATGGAGGGAGACAGAGCAAGATACTTACGGTCCATACCACAGCCCACGTCACAGAATTCTCTTTCTCTTCCATAAAAAAAATCTGTCTCTTTTCTAGAGAATTATGAAAAGTTTTCATAAATGTCAGGATTTTCTTCTGTAAGAGAGACATGAATAAACACTTATTAGGATGTCTGTCCTTAGCTGAGGGCATGCAATGTAAAGGGCTGAGAAACTCACGAGCCCTGAAAGACCAATACTGTCTGGTTGATCTATTAAGTAGAGTGGTGCTGTTTGATCTCTTTTGATGGAGAGATGAGTACTCAGGGGGATAATAGCTCCATGGAATAGACTATTATGGAAATAACCAAAATGGGCATGAAGGGGTCACTATCAAAGAATACTTCAAAGCACATGGGGGATTTTCCATAATTCTTGATGACTCACCCTAAATTTCAGAGCAGCCACTGGAATGGGCCAATGTTTGTGGCTCCTATGATTGTCTGACTTAGAGCAGGTCCCACAGAGTAGGCTCTGGTTGAACTCACAGAGAAGTTTCTGGTCTTCCCTGTGTATCTCCCAGAAGGTTTCTCCTTCAGGATACATGACAATGTCAGCTCGAAGAGTTTTCAGCTGGGAGAATTGCCAGCATTGAGTGCAGCATGAAGATGGAGAAGCTTTGTTCTTGAGACAAGTTGGGCAAATGATGTGTCCACATTCAAGGGTGATTTGCTTAGGGCCCAAGTTAGGGCACATAGAATATAAACAATTTTCATTCAGCCTAAGGACAGACAATGAGACAAGATAAGAGTGTTTTCCCCACTCCCCCCCTTTTTTTTTGTTCAAAACAAACACACTTCTTGAAATAGCATAGTAAGCAAAATAATGATTTCCCCCTATAAACCTGGAGAAAATTGTCTTAAAAATGTAGACACCATCAAGACAGAGTGGGTAAAGTTCCCATTGTAAGAGCAGTGATAATTTACATAGATAGCATTTTAAGGTATTTCCTATACATCATTTTGTTTCATGCATCCAAATACCCTACAAAGTAGGTGCTATTATTTATTACCTGCATTAGAGATGGGGAAGCTCAGACTCAGAGGTTAAGTGGCTTGCCCAAGGTCAGAGAGCTAAAGCCTGAGTCTTCCTGATTCCAGGGCTTGCTCTCTTATAGTGGCCACCTAGCACTTCCTACTCCTGTAGATGAGTCAACTGGGATCAGAAGCTAGACCTTCTCCCTACCTGAGTCCCCATCTCTTCATTCTGAGTATTTCTCTAAAACTATACATTGTAGAATGCTTTTAAAACCTGCATTGATAAGTGTTAGACAGGTTGTTTCCTCATCTGAAGCTCCCTTCAAGGATGAAATTGTAGATACACATGCACATCAAAAAACATGAGTGAACTGGCATTTTTAAAAATAAAAGACAAACTTGCTATCATTAACTTTTTTTTGGGTGGGGGGGTTAGGCAATGGGGTTAAGTGACTTGCCCAGGGTCACATAGCTAGTAAGTGTTATGTGTCTGAGGCCATATTTGAACTCAGGTCCTCCTGAATCCAGGGCTGGTGCTCTATCCACTGCACTACTTAGCTGCCATGTCATTTTAAAACTACAGTTACTGACCCAGCTGTCTTTACTGTAGACATCATCACCCTCTGACCTTCAGAGCCCCAGATTCCTAAAAACAAGTTGATTGGGTGCAAAGCCCTAGTTTAAAAAATGGACACTGGGGATTGAACTTTACAAATTGGGAATGGCAAACTTGTTCTTTCTCTCCACTTGGCTTTACATACCCCTGATTTTTAGTAACAGGTACTTGACAAAGGGTTATTGGGTGATTATAAATATTTCTAACCCAGTTTAGTCCCCTAATCTCTAGATCAGGGGTGGGGACCTGCAGCCTGGAGACTTCTAGGTCTTTGGGTGCTGCCCTTTTAACTGAATCCAAGTTTTACAGAACGAATCCTTTTATTTAGAGGATTTGTTCTGTGAAGTTTGGACTTGGGCCACATGTGGCCTTCTGGCCATAGGTTCCCCACCCCTGTTCTGAACGCTTTCTCCTCACCCTTTTTCTGTATCATTTTCTCTCATTAGAATGTCAGCTCCTTGAGAGCAGGAACTGTCTTTTCTTTTGCTTGTATTTGTATCCCCAACCTACTTAACAAGGTATCTGACATACAGCAGGGACTAGTAAATACCTTTCTCAAGCTATAACCTGTGATCTTAGTCTTGATTAAAATTTTATTGAGGGATGATTTATAAAGGTTGTGTTTAGAATTTCTGCCTTTTAAAAATTATAATTTCTTTGTGTCCCAATCTACTTCTGATGGGGTGTGGCCCAAGCCAAGGTCTTTGCCCCTTGCCCTAAAGGGAATCTGGCTCCCCTTTTGTCAACAGGCCCCAGTCCCTCATCTCCCTTTGAAAGCTTAGCCTACCTTTTTAATTTCATTCAGATACCTTTCAGTTCCTTCATTATCTATTCCCATTGTTTATTCAATCTCTTAGACATTCCAGTCTCTGGGTATTCTCACCCAGACCCTTTTCCCAGACCCTTTTCCTAGACCATTTTCTCAGACCCTTCCCTGGTCACCCAAAGTATATAAGATCTACCCTGGCCCTCATTCGGGGCTGAGAATCTCACGCTCAAAAGGCTAAGAACCTCTCATGCCCGCTCATCTTTACGGGCGTCACTCGGCTGAGACTTTCTCATGCCTGCCCGTCCTTACGGGTATCACCTGGCCTATATGTTTTATCACTAATAAACTTTTCCTCTGGCTGAAGAAGGTTTGAGTTGAATTCTTTCAGGCAGGGCCTGGTACTGCGATCTTGGGGTCCCAGCACCCCAAAAGCCCTAGACCTCTTCATATGGTTTCCTGACCGGGAAACAACTGCCAAATCTCAAACTCTTCTTCAGCCATGACTGGTAAGTTTCCCCCTCCCCAATTCCACCTGATGTTCTCGGGCTTTTCGGTCCAGTGCCTCTGCTTGAGCACTTGGACCTGGGTATATACCTTCCTTAGCATAGAGGATGGACTCCCTATCAGGAAGCATAGGTTCAAACTTCTCAGTTCTCTCGGCGTTAGGGAATTGGGAAATTGTTTTTCTTTCTTTTCCTTTTGTTTCTTTTCCCTAAGCCCACAATAGGTCAATCCTTTTCATTTCCCAAGAATTCACCTTTGGGCTGTCTTTTACTAAATTGGAAAAATCTTAGCTTCTGTAAAGAACTTAAAAAGAAAAGGCTGGTGCATTTTTGTAACATCGTTTGGCCTCAGTATCACCTGGAAAATTGTGAGGCATGGCCCCTTTTTGGGACATTACAGGTAAAGACGCTCTCAGAGTTAGAAAAATATTGTCACAGAGAAAGAAAATGGGTGGAGATTTCTTACTTAATGGCTTTTGTTGGGCTTTCTAGAGATCCCTTTCTCAGAAAGGATTGTAAGATGCTCGTAGCTAGAGCCACCCCACTACCAGTGAGTGGGGATCAAATGGATCTTTTGGATGATCCTCTTAGGGCTCCTAGGCATCCCCCTCTTCCCAACCTCCATGGCACCCTCCCCAGCACCTATCTATACCCCATTCTCCTCTGGCCTCTCTGGCTGTTCCCCATTCTCCCCAGACCCCCCCTTCCTCTGGTCCCTCCATTTCCTCCCCAGGCCCCCACTCTAGAGGCTACTTCTACTCAGGCCTTGAGCGAGGGCCTCGCCCCAGCCTCTACTTCCAGAGAGACCCCAGCTCAAGCTCTGGACGAGGTTCTCAACTCGTTGCCTCCTCCCCAGACCTCTACTTCTGATGGCACTCCTCCTCAGGCTCCAGACAAGAGTATCACAGTGGCATCTTCTCCCCTGATCCCTCCCCCTCCTCGGTGTCAGGTAATCTTCTCCCTTGCCAGCCGAATTCCTCAGCCTTGCTAGTTCAGCTGGCACTTTCCAGTCCCTCACTCACAAGAAGTGGGACTTCCCACCTCTCTCCCCCACAAGCCCCTGCTCCTGCAGGGCCTTCAGGGATTTTTCCTTTAAGGGAAGTACCTGCCTCTCCTAATGGGACACTTAGGGTACATGTTCCATTCTCCATTTCAGACCTCACCCAGATTAAGGAAAGCTGGGTGGTACTCTGAAGATCCAACTAAATTTACTGAGGGCTTCAGGGATGTTCCCTACAATTGAACTTTCTTGGGGTGATTTGCATGTCCTCTTCTCCACCTGTTGTACCCCTGAGGAGAGGAAGAGAATCTGGGAAAGCCCAAAATTTTGGGGATCGTTTGGCTAGCAATGACCCCACAAAATACCCCCCAGGAACAGCTGCTGTTCCTGCTAGTGATCCGGGGTGGGATTATCAGAAGAGGGAGGACAGGGAAAAGAGACTACATGATAATTTGCCTCTTAGAAGGCCTGAAAATGGCCTTTTGCAAAAGATTAAGGGAATTACTCAGGAAGAAAAGGAAAACCCTGCCCTTTTGCAAGATAGGCTAGTAGAAGGCATTAAAAAGCATATGAATTTAGATCCTGACTCTACAGAAGGGGCAGCAATCCTTAGCATGTATTTCATTAACCAGTCTGCCCCAGATATTAGGAGGAAACTACAGAAATTGGCAATGGGACCCCAAACACCTCAGGCTCAGTTATTGGAGATTGCCTTTGGAGTCTTTAACAACAGGGACCTAGTTGCAGCAGAGGAGAAAGAACGCAGGCAGAGGGCTAGAGGCAAAGAACATGCTTGATTTCTGTCTGCTGCCATAATCAGGGAAAGACCCAAGGGTGTTCCTGGCAACTAGGGCAGTGGGAAAACCTGCTTTCAATGCCACCATGAGGGTCACTGGTCCAAGGAGTTTGCCTCCAGGGCACCCCCTCGGAGGAAGCCCAGCAACTTGGGCAGGGGAGGCCACTGGGAGGCTCACTGGTCCAAGGAGTGCCCCTCCAGGGTTCCCCCTTGGAGGAAGCCCCCAAAGCGGACACCTCCAGGACCTTGCCCAAGATGTGACCAGGAGGGACATTGGAGGAAGGATTGTCCCGAGGTAGGAAGTGTAGAGCACCCCCCAGTACCCTGTCCTCCAGTCTTCTCAAGACTGGGGAGGACAAAGGAACCTGGGTGGCAACACTCCCACTTTCTCCATCTCCCTCACCAAGCCCTGGGCAGAAATTGAGGCTGAAGGTAAGGTTACCCACTTTATCATGGCTATGTTCTTTGCTTTAACCAATTACTCTGGCCCTATTCGCTCCTTGACCCATCGGTCATGGGCATTCAGAGGTAACTGAGGGATGTCTCCAGACATACCCCTCCTCCTGCCTATTTGAGAATCTGTTGTTTAAACACTCCTCTCTTGTGCTCTCCTCGTGCCCTGCCCCCTCATTGGGAAAGAACCTGATGGTGAAGTTGGGGAGCCAATTTTCTCTAGTTAAGCCTCCCATCTCCCTTTTCCTCTGTGTGCCAGACCTCCCCATGTTCCCCTGGAAGTGTGGGAGACAATTTGGGATACTTTTGCCACCCCAGCTGTTGTTCACCTCCAAGACCCTAAAGTATTTTCCCTTCCCCATATCTGTAGCCTCACCCAGGAGGCTTCTTTGTCCACTGCCTCAGGAGTGCTTAATCTCTGGGAACTCAAGGCTATAGGGTCTCTTTGAACAAAGTCCAGATAGCATGCCAGTCTGTAAAGTTTCTGGGCCAAACCCTGGTCCCAGCCACTAAGAAACAATTTAACTTTTCTAGGCATGGATAGATTTTGTAGACTCTGGATCCCTAATAATAGTTTGATTGTTAAGCCCCTTTATGACTGTCCTCTGGGCCCTGACTCACTCCCTCAAGAGTGGGGCCCAGACCAGGCTTTTGTGATTTTAAAATCTAAATTGACCTCCACCCCTAACTCTCTTAGGAGCTGCTGGAAGGCCTGCAAGCTTCCTGGCAGTGGCTGCTCATCTCCACAAAGCCCCCCTTCCCAATATGACTTTCTCAGAAGTTTATGCCACTCCATTTATGCTTGCCACTTCTCTATGGGCCACTCTGTCTGTATCAACACCTTGCTTTTCCACAGGGGAATATTCCCATACTTGGGAGACAAGCTGCAAGACCACTAGACAAGTTAACACCCCTGTGGAGGGAGGGCTTGAAAGAGTTTCTGCTAATCTTTTGACCCGCACTACCTGTGCAGATACCACTAGTGACAAGAATTTTGGGGAAAAGGTGAAACGAAGTGCCAACACATGGCAAGACCCCAGAACTACTGTTTTGGTCACTCAATGTTTGACACCCTACAAAGACTTCGGGTGTGCACCCTGGATTTTTAGCACGCCCTTCTCCATTTTCAATGCCAAACAGCCCACAGTCTCTAACTTAAAGGCAAAACATGGATTTTGGGGAAATGTCCTCTGGTCTCTTAAAAAGGGAGCACACTATCTTATGTCCTGGTATAACTTACAGCATGAACATATTCTCTCTAAGCTTACAGAGACTATTCACCAGTTGGCAAATGTGACAGCTTATGGTCTCCTGGAAATCCAGCAATCTTTGGATTCCTTAGCAAAAGTAGTTCTAGATAACAGAATAGCCCTAGACTACTTGCTTGCCTCCAGTGGGAGTGTATGTGCTTTAGCAAACACATTTTGTTGCATGTATAACAATTTCGGGCAGATAGAGTTCTGCACTGCTCATATTTTGGAGAAAGCTAGTTGGATGCAAGAAATTCACAATAACTTTAGTGCTCCAAAATCTTTTTCATGGGAGTCCTGGCTTCTTTCTATACTGGTTCCTATTCTCATTCCACTACTGATCATATTTTTGTGTTTGTTTCATCCATGTTTACTAAATATCCTTGCCAGATTCCTTTCTTCTAGGGTTGGAGCCATCAACTTTCAGATGACTGCTCAGGCTGTACACAACCGAGGATTCTGCCCGCTGACCCTGGCATCAGCCAGGTTTTTGAAGTTTGACCCCTCAAACAGGACCCAGAGAAGCAGGGACAGCTCTATGCCCCTTGCCAGCAGGAAGCAGTTTCAGAAGTCCAGACCTTTGCCCCTTTCCCCCAAAGAATTTGGGTCAAATTTGTTTGGGGGGAATGATGGGGTGTGGCCCAAGCCAAGGTCTTTGCCCCTTGCCCTAAAGGGAATCTGGTTGTCTACAGGCCCCAGCCCCTCATCTCCCTTTGAAAGCCTTAGCCTACCTTTTAATTTCATTCAGATACCTTTCAGTTCCTTCATTATCTATTCAATCTCTTAGACATTCCAGTCTCTGGGAATTCTCACCCAGACCCTTTTCCCAGACCATTTTCCCAGACCCTTCCCTGGTCACCCAAAGTATATAAGATCTACCCTGGCCCTCATTTGGGGCTGAGAATCTCAAGCTCAAAAGGCCCTAAGTGTTTTATCACTAATAAACTTTTCCTCTGGCTGAAGAAGATTTGAGTTCAATTCTTTCAGGCAGGGCCCAGTACCGCGATCTTGGGGTCCCAGCACCCCACAACTCCTAGACCTCTTCACTTCTATAAAGGTTCTAAGTGATAATGAGATCTATCTATATGACGTTCTTGTTCAGAGGACTCCATGACACTTGAACTATACTTTGGGGGCATAGTTTCAACACAATGAAAATATGCAACAAATGCCTGGGGAGCTCTTTACCACAGGAGGGTCAAGAACAATGAAATACCTGGTATCTTTGCCAATAAAAACCCCAAAAAGGGACATGAAGAGTTGTACGTGAATGAATAATAATCCCAAGCCCCTTAGGTTTTTTTTCATTAGACTGGATTTTGCCCTTAATGTTCTCAATTTTTATAGTTAAACAATAGTACACTAAAAAAGAAATAACCAGAAATTTGAAAATCAGTACCAAGGTTCCAATCCCAGCTCTGCCACTTCCTGTCTGGCTGTGGCCAAGTCACTGAAATGCCTCTTGGCGTCAGTTTCCCAGCTCTACATCTCTGGTCTTAGATAATCAAGGACCTTTGCTGAGAGAGAAACTTAACTGTTTCTTTCCCTTAGTAAATGAGCCAAGGGAAACATCATAGCTAAAAGCAAGCACACTTGCCACCTCCAAGTTGAAGCAGGGTCTGAGCTTTTGTATGTTCCAGGCCACTTCCTTCCCCTACTTACCTGCCTATCTCCACAGTGGGAACTTCCTGGCTCAATCAATTTACCTTCTGACCCTGGATGAATGGAAAGAGTTCACTCCTCAATCAGCCAATCAATCAATAAGCATTTATTAAGTGCTTGCTAACTGCCAGGCTTTGCGTAAAGTCTTGGGGACACAAAGCAAGACAAAAATATTATCCTACCTCTCTGGGAGCTCACATGTCAAATGGTAGACACAGCCCAAAAACAACAATATATTTTGAAAGTATTTAATGAAAATGCTCAGTCAAGCATCAAAGATGCCAAAGTCATCTGATGCAGCCTGGATCATCATCAGTGTTCTTTACTTTTGTCTTGACTCCGGACTTTGATGACTGAGGAAGAGAGTAAGGCTGATGACTTTGTGCTACTCTGCCTCCTAGAAATCCAATTCAGGGGCAAGTCAAGTCATCCTGACCACCTCCCCCCACCACTCCATGTCATTGGTCTTCAAAAACTAAGAATACGCAAACGAAGCAAGATACTAGGTGTCACTAATGTGAAAATATGTTTAATAGGAATGTATATGTATAGCCTATAACACATTTCAAGCCGTCTTGGTGAGGGAGGTGGGGAAGGAAGGGGAGAAAAATTTAAAACTCAAAAGCTTATGGAAGAGATTGTTGATAAATCAAAACAAATTAATTTTTTTTAAAAAAGATACTAGATGTCGGAGGAGCTGGAAAGAGGCTTGGACACCTGGTGGAATTTCAGTTGAAAACTTGGTTTCTATGAATCTAACCAAGGAATTAACTTATTTGACCAATTAATCAACCTGGTAAGTTGGTAAGCACCTGGTAAGTGGAGTTCCTGACTGAGGTCTGCATGCAAACGAGATAACTCTTGATTAAAAAAAAACTCTTTAATTTGAAAAGACCAGAATTGGTAATTACTTTGGAAGTACTCTTAGTTGAAAAGCAGATAGATAGATTAATTTGTCAGGTGAGTAAATTTCCTCTTTGTTTCTGGAAACAAAGCTTTCAGCTTAAATACCAACCTAAGTCTTTTAGCATTGGGCAGCTCCTCCCCTAATCTACCCAGTGTCTAGGACCACACCTAAAGAACTAGGTTAAGTGCAAATTTGTTTTCAAGTTCTCTTTCTTATTTGACTAGGAGCTCTTAGGGTGGGATCATGTTCTTGTCTTGCTCTGTTACCTCTCCCTGCCCCTCCCCCCCTTAGTACAAACCCTAATGTTTAGTAATCACTTAATAAGTATTTGACTGATTGATTGAGGAGTGAACTCCTAGATTCATTCTATGTCTCAGGGGTAAATGGGAATAAGTAGGTAACAAACCACAAAAAGGGTTTTCTTGGAAAGGACAAAGTACCTTGTTTTTTACAAGTGATTCATCCCAGTGGTCCTAGGAGATTACTAGGGTGGGGAAGTCTCTGGGGAAACATATATAAGCCACAGCCCCTACTCACTTTAGTGTTGTGTCCAGCTCCAGGTTAATATGGATCCACCAGCTGGATTTCCTAGGCTTAGAGCCTGGGGAAGATATCCAAGGTAGGTGTCCCTCTGACGAAAGTTCTTTTGTTGTTGAAGACCTAGAAATTAGTGAGGGCTGGAAACATCGAGGTCATCTAGTTTCATCATCTCACCATACAGAGGGGGAAGCTGAGGCCTGGAAGATTTTTTTTTCCTCTTTTGGTGACTTGGCCAACTTCAGAAGGATGGAAAGTGGAAGAACTAGAATGTGAGCACAGATAATGACTACAAATTGCTCATTTTTCCTTTGTAGCAGAATATTTTATGAGTTATTATTACTTATTAATTACATGGCAACAATGTGTAGAGGACTGGGCCTGGAATCAGAAATCCCTAATTCCAATCTAGCCTCAGACACTTATCAGGTGTTTGATTCTGGGCAAGTCACTTAAACTCTGTTTGCCTTAGTTTCCTCAACTGTATAATCTGGGAAATAATATCTTCTAGGTCTCAGAATCATTGTGCTGATTAAATGAGATATTTGTAATGGTTATAGCATAGTACCTGGCACATACTACACATAGTAAATGTTGATTAATAGCTGGTATGGGCCAGAAAATTCCAATCTGTAACAAAAGAAAAGGAGAATTCCAAACATGATTAATGAATTTATTAGGGAGTCCAGGAGTCCAAATTAATTGGGTCCAGGATCTTCCTCACCATCAGAGACACTTCCCATTGGGTGCTAAATACTTTTATATGCTTATGAGAGCACTCAAAATAGAAGGAGGCATTAAAATTCACTACTTGGTCAATTGGAGAAGTGTAGAAATCTTATGCTTGGCTAAGGGAAATGTCCATCAATCATAATCAATCAGCAGAATTCTCACAACTCTTGAGACCTTCCACAGGTCATCAACTCCATGTAATCAGAGCAGGGACTTTTCAAAGGTCATAAGAAAGACCCTTTCAACAACATTTCAGAGTTTTCCACAATTCACGAGACCCTTAGTGTTTGACCAACTATCTCCTAGGGTCCAAGGAACTTGTGGGTGTGAAGCAAAGGTCACCAGGGAGTGGATATCAAAAATTTCTCACAGAGGTACATTTCCAGCCCAACAGGAGTACCTGAGTTTGAATTCTACCTCAGATTTTAACTAGCTGTCTGATTCTGGTCAAACCACTTAGCTTCTCATCCTGAAGTTCCCCATAGTAGCATGTACTTCATAACGGTTTTGTCTGGACCAAAAAGGAAAATGCATGAAAAGTATCTTAAAGCTTCATGTTAAAGCTAGATATTACAAGACGTCACATCATTGTGCCCACCCTTCCAACTGATGGTGTCTACATTTGTTGGACACTCTGCCCCAGGTTCATTGCAGAAATCATCAATAATTACTTTGGTAATAATTACTACGTACTTGTTACTATGGTGTTTCATGAAATATGTTGGGGGCTTTTTAAACTTCAAAAGTGGAGGAACGGGGAGAAACATCCTTATTATGCCTCATTTTCTCTCTTCAGGGCCATGGAGGAATATGAAGAGGAACAGGGTCTCTGTGTTACCTGCTT
Organism: Phascolarctos cinereus; assembly: GCF_003287225.1. Classification (NCBI taxonomy): domain Eukaryota; kingdom Metazoa; phylum Chordata; class Mammalia; order Diprotodontia; family Phascolarctidae; genus Phascolarctos; species Phascolarctos cinereus. The sequence goes on from NW_027556098.1 coordinate 334,670,951, forward strand.
GAATGAAGTCGTTAAGCCAATCACAGCTGAATGTGGACATTCTATTTGTATGTCTTGCTTCAGGAAGAAAATTTCTTCATCTTTATGTTGTGCTGCATGCTGGGAATTCTCCCAGCTGAGAACTCTTCAAGATGGCATGGTAACATACCCTGAAGGAGAAGGCACCTGTGAGATACACAGGGAAGACCAGAAGCTGTTCTGTGATAGGAACAAGACCCTACTCTGTATCACTTGCTCCAAGTCAGAGGATCATGACAACCACATCCATTGGCCCATTGCAGTGGCTGCTCTGCACTACAGGGTGAGTCATGCACAGATCAATGTCATTCTTCCAGGTGGCTTAAGGTGCTCCTGTTGAGTGACTTCTCCATGCTCCATTCAGCTGTTCCTACATTGGTCTCTCACTTAGATCTATCCCCTCAGTGCTCAACTCTTGATCACAGGGGGTCAAACAGCCTCACTCTTTCCTTCTGTGACTCTTTGCTACAAATTAGCAAAACAGTACTAGTTTGACAGGGTTCTTGAGTTTCTCAGCCCCATCTATGTCCCAGGACTCAGACCTAGAAAAGAGATTTCCTAACAGTGTTTATTTCTGTCTCTCTTACAGAAGAAGATCCAGATAAAGATGGAAACCTTATGCGGAAAGCTCAAAACAGCTGACGAATTTCTATTAAAGGAGAAGGAGAGACCTCTGGTATGGGCTGTGGTATGGACTGTAAGTATCTGGCTGTCTTCCTCGATTTCTTGCATTATCCATAATCTCAGATGATTTTCATAACAAGCCTCCCATCATTATTAGCCATATTTGGTGAGTGAGCAAACTGAGCTTCGTAGACAATGTATCGCTTATCACAAATAAGTTCAGAAATCTGAATCAAACCAATGTCTCCTGACCTGAAATCCAGTGCTGGGTGTTGAGAAGTTGTCTCTAGCTGAAGCTGGCCTCTGTCTCTGCCTTCTTGTTTCAGCTCTCTGATCTCTGATGCCCAATCTTAGACCCCTTCACCAATCAAAACAAAAGTGGGGAATCAAAGGAGAGGGTGATTAATCTGAGAGGAGTCATTTGACAAATAAGCTTTGAGAAGTGAAGAGTTTGCTAATATACTGTTGTGATATGATTGCAAACTTTCCTTGAAAGAGTACTTAGAAAACAGTGAATCAGATTATCCTTCCACCATCATCTTCCTTACTAAGTCAGTCAGTCAGTCAACACATCAAGTTACTCCTGTATTTTAAGTACTGTGACAACTGGTGGGGATAAATCAAAAGTCAAAAGATGGTCCCTACTCTCAAGGAACCCTCAGACTAATGAGAAAGAAAACATGGAAACAGGCTTGTTCAATCAAGATATATACAAAATAAATGGAAGATAATCAACAGCAGGAAGGGAAGAGATTAACACGAAAAGTGATGGGGAAACACTTCTTGTAGAATGCAGGAGTTTAGCTGGGGCTGGAAGGAAGCTGGGAACCTATCAGGCAGTGATCAGGACAGAAAGAGTTCCCAACATTGGAGGAATTCCAGTGATAAAGGAATCTGTGAATGGAGGATCCTGTTTGAGGAACAGCAAGGAGGCCATTGTGATTGGATGCTAGAGTACATGGAGGGCAATGATGTTGAGGAAGACTGGAAAGCTTAGGGGCCCATTTCCACAGCATACTTCAGGTTTACATGGACAAACCAGTCAGGCAGGCATGTTCTTATCATCCTCATGCAGAAGAGGGGAGTTAGAGGTCTCCTACAGTAGGTAAGTAATCACTGTCTTATATTCCTAGTGAGGAAATTCCTAGAAATATAGCAAGAAATACACAAATTAGATGCCTTTAATAAGGAGAAATAACATCAAAGGATCAGGATTTCCCCAGCACTTGGCTGGCTTGGGTCTAGTAAGAGAAAGGAATATGAAGTCATGCTTCCTTCAGCATATGTTGGAGAGGTTTGTGAGGGTCAGGAAGGGTGAGCTGCCCATTTCGGGAGGCCTTCAGGAAGGCATTTCAATAGCTTTGCAACCATTACAAAGTAATGTGACTAAAACTACAGAGAGAGGTAGAAAATCTAACTGACTAGAGAAATGGCTTGAACATTGGAGGGCTTCTATACAGGTAGGTTGGCTCCATGTTATTGAGAAGGGTATAGTTTTGGCAAAGAAGTATCAGTTATACTTAGTAGAAAATAGGGAATCATGCATGACAGGATTATGAACAAAAAAGTTTCTTTTTTTGAATAGTATTAGATTTTTTTCCCCAATTATACAATTACAAAATTTTGAGTTCCAATTTTTTCTCTTTGTCTCTGAGCTCACTTTTTAAGCAAGTTGACATTGGTTTTATATATGCAGTCTGTAAAGCATATTCCCATTTTAGTCATGTTGTGAAAGAAGAAAGAGATCAAAAGGAAAAAAACCACCAAAATGAAATTAAAATAGTATACTTTGATCTTCATTCCTATTCCATCAGTTCCTTCTCTGAAAGGGTAATAGCATTTTCCATCTTGAGTCCTTTGGAATTGTCTTGGATCATTGTATTGCTGAGAAGAGCTAAGTCATTAATTGATCATCACACAATGTTGCTGTTATTGTGTGCAATGTTCTCCTGGTTCTGTTCATTTCACATTGCATCAGTTCATATAAGTCTTTCCAGGTTTTTCTACGATATGCCTGCTCATCATTTTTATCGCACATTAGTATTTCATTACATTCATATAACGTAGCTTGTTCAGCCATTCCCTAATTGATGGGTATCCCCTCAATTTCCAATTCTTTGCCATCACAATAAGAACTCTAAATATTTTTGTGCATGTAGGTCCTTTCCCCTTTCTTTGGGATACAGACCTATATTGCTGCATCAAAGGGTATGCTCTTTGCGCATAGTTCCAAATTGCTCTCCAGAATGGTTGGCTCAGTTCACAACTCCACTAACAGTGTATTAGTGTCCCAATTTTCCCACATTTTCTCCAACAGTTATCATTTTCCTTTTCTATCATATTAACCAATCTGATAGCTGTAAGGTGGTATATCAGAGTTGTTTTAATTTGCATTTCCCTAATCAAAAGTGATTTACTGCATTTCTTCCTATTTACTATAGATCATTTTGATTTCTTCATCTGAAAACTGCCTATTCATATCCTTTGACCATTCATCAGTTGGACAATGGCTTTAATCTTGTAAATTTGACTCAGTTCCTTATATATTTGGGAAATGGGGCCTTTATCAGAGATACTTGCTGTAAAGATTGTTTTAGCAGCTTTCTGTGAGGAAAAGAATTTCTTCAGAGATTTAAAAATGAATTACCCCAAAGGCCAATTGTAAAGGATTCATAATCAACTTTAAATTCACTTGCTTTCATGGAGCTTATGAATGCTGAGGGAATAGAGAAGCAGACAGGTAATAAAAGAGGGAGAAATGAAAAAAAATTCCTGGACTTGGGAGTATTAAAGTTGCCTTTAGGAATTGAGAATCCAAGTTTGGAATAGTGAAGGAGGCAAGTCTCCCACAAACTAAGAGCTGGCAAATGTGGTAAGTATCCAAATATGGTATGGTAGGTATCAAAGATTAAATTAGACTTCAATGGATTAGATGAAAGAATAAGAAATGTAAGAGGATAGATAAACAGAGGTTGGAGTAAGTTGCTTGCATGTCTTAAGAACTCTAAAAAATTCAAACTGGACAAGCCCTTAGACATCATCTATATGTACAAAAGTTCTGATTTTAAAGGATAAAACTGAAGTCAGAGGCTAAGTAACTACCCCAGGTCACATAGCTGGCGGGGAGGGCCTTAGTCCAGAGCTCTTTGCGTTACACCACACTGATCAGGCAGAGAAGTGGAGATTTGAAGAGGCCATTGGGTTGCCCTTAGGATGTCATCTAATATCTTTCTTTTCAGGACTATGAAAATGAGGACAGATATATATTTCAAGAGAAATTTCAGCATATATGGGAATATTGGAGGTGGGAAGAGAAAGAAAAAGGTGAGGAACCCATCATGTGGAAGAACTGCCAGTTCACTGAGCTCTATCAAAGGCTGAAGGAGATGGAGGTTATACAGGAACAGCAAATCATGGAGGAAATGGAGGAGTGGGAAGCCATGATGTCCAGCCAAAGCAGATTTATAGCAGCCACAATCACTGAGCTGGAGGACAAGATGGAGAAGCCAGATGTAGAAATGCTACAGGTGAGACTATGGTAAAATCATCACTGACCTTTCCAGATCCCCAAAGATTTCTTTTGAGATCTGCCCTTGTCTTTTGCCATCTTTCCTTGTGTTTCCTGGGGAAGAGGGGAAGGAGAGGGCTCACTCCTGAGAGATGAGATGTCTGACTACAGATATTTTGGCCTGAGATCAGCATGCTGGAGTCAAGTGATCCAAGGGTCTGAAGCCTAGGAATCCTGTTCCTCTAGCTTGGCTCTATTATCATAGGTGTAGTCAGCAGCAGCTGGAATGAGAGGCACAGGAATCATTCAAGGTTTTCTATGCTGTTGTGGGGATGGCTCCAGAAGATCCCCATTCATTTCTAGGAGGCCTTTTATTATCAATATTTTTCCCATTTTTCTCCATGTAATAGAGAATGCCTTAATGGGCCCTTATCTCAAAATGAGATAAACATGTGGTCCCCTGGAGACCTTTTTTTTCCTGCGCTTTATTTTTTTTTAATTTTATTTATCATTTTATTTTTCCATCATTACATGTCAAAACAATTATTAACATTCATTTTTAAAATATTTTGTTTCACATTCTCTCTTTCCCCGATTTCCCCCTCCATTGAGAAGGCAAGCAATTTGATAAAGGTTATTCATGTGTGGTCATTCAAAACACTTCCGTAATAGTCATGTTGTAAAAGAAAACATACAAAAGAAAACCTCAAGAGAAATTAAGACAGCAAAAAAAAAGTATGCTTCAATCTGCATTCAGACACTATCAGTTCTTCGTCTGGGGTTGGATAGCATTTTTCATCATAAGTCCTTCAGAACTGTCATGGATTGTTGTATTGCTGAGAATAGCTAAGTCATTCACTGCTGATCATCTTACAATATTGCTCTTATTTTGTGTTTTACATTTCATTTTGTATTAGCCCACACAAGTCTTTCCAGGTTTTTCTGAGAGCATTCTGCTCATCATTTCCTGCAGTGCAATAGTATTCCATCATAATCACATACCACAGTTTGTTTGCTCATTCCCCAATTGATGGGCATCTCTTCAAATTCTAATTCTTCATCCCCAGAAATAAGCTACAAAAAAAAAAATTTTTACATATATGTCCTTTCCCTTTTTTAATCTCTTGGGATACCAACCTGGTTGTGGTATTGCTAGCTGAAAGGGTTGGTATCATTTTATAGCCTGTTTGGCATAGTTCCAAATTATTCTATAGAATAGTTGAATCAGATCACAACTCCAGCAGTGCATTAAAGTCTTTTTCTTTCTTTCTTTTCTTTTTTGAAAATGACTGAACAATAGGAAACATTTAATACAAATATTTATGCAATCAAAATGAGATTATAAAACAACTTATTATTCATTAGGTGAATTCAAAATAATCAGAGGTAGTTGTCATTAACATAGATACGACAAATGTAAAAATTGATATTGTTAAAGGATATAATTAAGGAAACTATGTAAGGCACTATAGATAAAGAAATAATGTCAGAACTTCACATGTGTGCACCAAATGGCATGATATTGAAGCTCTTATGAAAAAAAAAGTTGATTGAATTAAAGAGGAGTATATAGTGAAAGTATAATAGTCAGGATCTTAATTCTTTTCAGCCCTACACAAATCTAATAAAGAGATAGATCACTTAGCTACTTCCCAGCCATCTTCTTTTTTTTAAAATTAATTTACTTTGATTTATCAACAATCATTTCCGTAAGCTTTTGAGTTTTAAAATTTTCTCTCCCTTCCTCCCCAAGAAGGCTCACAATGTGATATAGGCTCTATATATATATATACATTCCTATTAAACATATTTTCCATTAGTGATCTTGTAGGTGAGAATTAGAAACAATAGGAGGAACCAGCAGAAAGAGGAAACAAAACGCAACAGAAGAAAAAATAATAGCTTCGATCTGCCTTTGGAGAAGCCTTAGATCCTCGCATTCCTGAAAAGAACTAAGTCTATCAAAGTTAGTCATAGCACAATGTGGCTGTTACTGTGTACAATATTCTCCTGGTTCTGCTCATTCACTCAGTACCAAATCATACAAGTTAAAAGTCTTATTTTTCCCTCATCCTCTCCAACATTTATCATTTTATCTTTGCTGTCCTATTAGCCAATCTAATAGGTAAGAGGTAGTAACTCAGAATTGTTTCAATTTGAATTTTGGAGGCCTCTTTCCTGGCCACATTTTTGCTAGCACAATACAGGAACTACCCAAGCACCTCTTGGCACAGGAAAAAAAAATTGTATCCAGAATCCAGCTTTTCCAAATTTGAGGTTTGGTGAAATCAAGAAAATAAGACAACAGCTGTAAAGGTCTCTCTGCTCAGGACTGGAAGGCTAAGGGCTTTTAGAAACTGGTGTCATGGCAAGCCTTTAGGAGAAACCATTCATAAACTACACTGACCTTCTTTTTTCTTTCTAGGATGTGGCAGAAACCTTGCAAAGGTATGTTTCTTTCTAGATAAGGGGTAATTACATATTCGATTGGGACTTGGTGGTAAGGAATTGGGGGGCAGAATGAGCCTGTGTGTTTCCTTAAGAGATATAGGAAATAAGGCATTTAGTAAATGAAAGGCACAGTCTGTCCAATATCAATCAATGATTTCTCTTTTCTATAGGAGTAATATTTGGCTGGATTTGGAACCTTTCGTACTGAATGTGGATGCTTCTTATGTTGCTGTGGTGACAGAATTTTTGAAACTCTTTGAAAGTAAGTGTCAGCGCTTTGAGCAAGAACGTTTGGGCTTTCCTCACAAGAGGGCTAGGAAGCAAATAACCTCCACATTAGAAGTATGGTATTGAGTATCTCTGCTGTCCAAGCTCTGATGCCCTTATGTCTTTAACTTGGGAATTACTGCTAGTATAGTTAGGCCCATTTTCTAAGTCACCTCATTCCTGCCTGGGTGTGGTGGGTGGGAGGTATGTTGCACTAAATGACTTCTCTGAGATTCCTTCCAAATCTACGATCTTAATATTTGGAAATGAAATCAAAATGAAGGAGCCTGAGAGTAGCAAAGCTGTGTAAATGGCTCTTCTCCTTTGAGAAGGCTGCTATCTGTGCATTTGGGGCATGGTGGGAAGAGATAAGGCTTTGTTTGATACTCAGACCCTGACAGCCCTAAGAAATGAGCAGATTTCTATGAAAGATCTGTGTTAAGAAATAAACCTTCAGATATTTGGGGGAACACTCATCTGCTCCTTAAGAGCTTATTGCTTCTGTCAATAGACTACATGGAGCACAATTTCCTCCCAATCTTTCTTCCTTCTTTGCAGGATTAACTAAAGAGGTGAAGGAATGTGAGGAAGTAAAGGCTGGAGACCCTGATGGTTCAATTCACTTTGAGAGATTTAGAACATTAGAGAACTGGACCATTGGCTAATTATACTTGTTCCCTTAATTATCTAACAGTGTTTAGTCTAATGAAAACAGTTAATGGGAAAGCAACTTTTAATTCTTTGCCCAGGCCATGAGAGCTAGAGAGATCTGGGCGATCTAAGCCCAGGAAGAAACTTGCTATTTATAAAGGCAAGGGGTAATTGATCTGCAAATAGTTATTCTTATAACAGGATACTATCTTCACCTATGCTCTGAAAGCTTTCTTATCCCGTAAATGGATGCTCCAGAAATATAGAGACCTATTAGAGAAAAGGGAAATGCCAGATAAAGAGACCTGAAGTTTTCAGCTAGTATTGCTGTCCCCTTTCCTAAGAATAGCATAGTTATTTACCAACTCTTCTGGCTCTGAAAATACCGACATCTAGTTACCCAGGGAAAAAATTATATAGTGTTCAAGTAAGGCCTCTCTCTCACTCAGGATATTGAAATCCCTTTCTTTTGGACTGACATCTTTCCCTTTTGATAGGACACGAACTGTCAGAGAGATGCAATTTCTACGACTTGTCTGAGGAGAAAAAGAGGGCAATCAGAATTGTCTCTGGCTTCTCAAAAAAGCCATACCTTGTTTATATATTTGGAAGTGTTCAAGCTGAGGACATCAGAGGAAGAACATTTATTATGCATTCTTACTCCTTTGAAGATGTAAGAACTTTCATCAGTTTCAGGAATTGACATGTAGAGGGCTAAATCATCTAGCAAGCTTCTTTACCTCCAATAGCATGGCAGCATGAGCAAATGCCTGTGCACAGAGGTTCAGGTGGTTCTGGATGGTGTTGAATCTATTGTACTTAATAAACTTGACATCTTTTCAAATACTCATGTCTACTGCTTTCATGTTTGGCCAGTCATAGGACTAAATCTAAAGCAAGCGTTTTTAACCTGACATAAATGGGACCTTCCTCCAATTCCCACACACACCCAAAGGTCACTGGATAGATATCAAGGGATTTGAATTCCTGATGTTCTATCAAGACCAGCTTCCCAAAACATTCCCATTTACAGTGGAAAGTTCTTTTCAAATTACTGATGACCTGATTACAATTACCATTTGAGAACTAAAGTCATGGAGAAGCCAGCTGAATACATACAATTACTGAATATTGACGCCAATGTTCACAATCTGAGACCTGTCTTTATTTGGTTGCGGGGTAGTCAGGTGATAGAAGTAGAAATGGGCCACCAGGTGGCCCTGTGAATAGCACTTTCATTTGCCCTCAGCCACCTGTTAGCTGTGTGATTCTAGGCAAGTCATTTAGCTTCTGTCTGCAGTGGTCTCCTCACCTGTACAGTGGGGATAATAACACTTACCTTACTGGGTTGTTTTGAAGATCACATGAAGTAAACTGTAAAGCACTTTGTAAACCTTAAAGTACTCTATAAATGTTAAGCTATTAGATATTAATGGTAATCACTTCTGACCAGCTTTTTTGACTGACCTCATTGGAAATATGCTAACTCCTTGAGTCAGGCTTGTGTAGCAAATAGGAGCCAAATATAGAACTAAGAGGTCTGATTTCAATCTCCAATGCCCAAATTGAGTAAATCATGTAAGCTAGGCTAAATTTTGAGTCCTCATTTTCTGCTTTTACACATCCTCTGCACTGCCTTTTGCATAGTAGGCAATAGAGCACTGGGCCTGGATTCAGGAAGACAGAGTTCAAATTTAGCCTCAGACACTTGACACTAGATGTGTGACCCTGGGCAAGTCACCACCTCATTGCCTCAGGGGAAAAAAAATGGGTATATCACTGTCCTGGACACTTCAGAGGGCTGTTGTGTGGAAACAACTTTACTGAGCACATAGGCTGAGATTTTAAAGTATTTGAGAAATATGAAAAAATTTCTTCTACCTTTGTTCAAATTAGTAATTTTTTTTCAGTCAAAGACAAGGCTTATTAGAACATCAGTCATATTAGGCAGACTATTAGGCAGTGAGCTATTGGCTAGATTATAAGAATAGGAGCAGTGCCTAGATTTTAAGAATCAGAGCATCTTAATGGAGATAAGATGGACCTTATATACAGAAAGACTGTGGGAGGGATCTAGGAGTGGCCAAGTGGTTTTTAGAGGACAGTGAGGTAATAGAATGCCAGGGACCTGCAGCACCAAGTAGCCAAGGGAGAATGGATCCTAGCTAGGATTAAGAGTGGGAAATGGCCAGGGGCCATTGGGAGGTAAGACAATGGATGGCTGTTCTAGATTAAATGTAATGGAATTGGGAGATTGGGTGTAGCCACAATGAAAGGCCAGTTGATGGGTTTATAGCCTCAGACAAAAGCCAGAGATTTGGCCACGTGAGAAAGTCCAGGGTTTTTCCTTTGTTGGGTCTAGATCCCATCCTCATCATTCCCCCCCTCAAACAAATGGGACCCAAATTCTTTTGGTGTAAAGGGGAAAGGTCTTGGCTTCTGAAACTGCTTCATACTGGCAAGGGGGTATAGAGCATCCTGCTTCAAGGGGGTCCCAAAGAAAAGGTTGACTGGAACCAAGCACAGACTGTATCCAGGAATGATGGGGGAGGGGACATTGGCTGGTAACCACTCTACAGGTGAATGACCTGTAGCCTGGAAGACACAAATCTGACAGAAAAGACTTCTGGGCCCAGATATGACAGGATAAAACATCTTTAGCTCTGTTTGGATTCAGATAATTCAGTTTTCCAACCATGCAGTATCAAATCCACCTCATAGCCAGCCTCAGGAATAGCCAGGTGGGTAACATTCCTTTTCAAAGGAACATAATGGGGACACTGAACCAGGAGGATCCCACATTAGACTGAAACTAAAATTGTCCTCTCAGCTTTTCCAGATGCTGACTTCCCACTGAAGAGGTCTAGAGGTTTGGGGGGTGTTCTTGGGGGAACCCCCGAGATTGCTACACTGGGCCCTATCTGAAAGAATTCAACTCAAATCTTCTTCCAGACAGAGGAAAAGGTTATTAGTGATAAAACACATAGGCCAGGTGAGGCCCATAAGGACAAGAGGGCATGAGAGAGTCTCAGCCTTTTGGGCATGAAATTCTTAGCATCTGAATGGGGGCCAGGGTGGAATTTTTATACACTGAAGTAACTTTGGGTGACCAGGGAAGGGTCTGGGAAGATGTTGTGGGTGAGAATTATGATTGAAAAGTCTGAGAGATTGAATAGCCAATGGGAACAGACAATGAAGGGAACTGGAAGGCATCTGAATGAGATCAGAAGAGTGGGGCTAGGGCCCCCAAAGGAAAATAAGGGGAGTTGATAAGGAACCTAAAATGGGAGCCAGATTATTTTTAGGGCAGGGGAAAAGGTGCATCTGAATAAGATTAAAAGGTAAGGCTAAGGCTTTCAAAGGGAGATGAGGGGCTGGGACCTTGTAGACAAATGGGATTCAGATTCCCTTTGGGGCAAGGGGTGAAGACCTCACCTTGGGCCACACCCCATCACCACCAGTATCACATTCTCTCTGAGTAGCTTGTGGCTTTTCTCTCAGATGGTGGACTATTGATTATCAGTGGATTACTATGATCTGATGAGGATGGGAGATAAATCCCAAAAAGGAAAAATCCTGGACTTTCCCACAAGGCCAAATCTCTGGCATTTGTCTGAGGCTACAATCCCATCAACTGTTCTTTCTTTGTGGCTACACCCAATTTCCCAATTCTTCTACCCTTAACCTAGCCTAGCCCTCCCTATGGCTAGGCTCCATTGTTCAGGTCCCAGGAGTTCTGTTCACCCCAGTTTACTGGCCACTCCCATCCAGATCTCCTTAGACCCCTCCTCCCATGACCCCAAAGTACTTGGCCACTACTAGATCCCTCCCACAGTCTTTCTGTATATAAGGTCCACCTTGTATCCATTAAGATGCTCAGATTCCTAAAATCTAGCCAGTGCTCAGATTCTTAGAATCTAGCCAATACTTGCAGACTCCTAGATTCCTCAAGGGTGTGACAATATGGTGGATGCTTAGAAAACCTTGTTTTTGGCAGAAAGAAGGCTTAGGTTATATTCTTTCTCACAGGACCCGAGTGTTGTGATTTTGGGGTTCCAGCACCCCTAACCTCTAGACCTCATCATATGGTTCCCTGCACCGGGAAAAACTGAGTATACCAAGCTCTTCACCAGCTATGACTGGTGATTAGAAGGTACATAAGCCTCCCCTCTTCCCCTAATCTTTTTTTTTTTTTTTGCCCTGCAATTGGGTAGATTTCCAAGCAATTAGGAAGGCTTGGCTTGGAAGTGTTTTCGGGCCTGACCTCAGGTCCCGTTAGGTCAGACAGCTACAGGGCTGTCTTGCACTCAGCCTGATGCTCTCAGGCTCTTGATCCAGTGGTTCTGTTCAAGACCATGGATGTGGGCACATCTTCAGACTTCCTATCTGGAAGTGTAGGCCCAATCCTCTCTTCTCTCAGCGCTACAGACTTGCGAAATTTTAAGATACTTCTTTGGGCTTTGGGGTTTTTGTGTTTGTTTCCCGAGGCTTATTCCCAAATCCTCCTTTAAGGACCAAGGGATTCCCAGCCCCCACTCCCACAAAGGGTCAATCCTCTTCAATTCCTGAAGATTCGCCTTTGTGCTGTTTTTTACAAAATTGGGAAAAATTTAGTTTCTCTAAAGAACTAAAAAAGACAAAGTTAGTATTCTTTTGCAAAACCATTTGGCCTCAGTATCACCTAGGAAATTATGAGGGATGGCCTGTTTTTAGGACATTACAGCAAAATATACTCTCAGAGTTAAAAATGATATTGTAGCAGAGAAGGAAAATGGGTGATTCCCTACATAATGACTTTAGTCGAACTTTCTCAGGACCCCATTCTCAGAAAAGATTGTAGGATGCTCATAGCTACAGCCACCTCACAAATGGGGAATGGGGATCAACTAGACTTTTTGGATAACCCACTTATGACCCCCAGTGCTAGAGCAACCCCCTCTTCCCATCTTCCATTAACACCACCTCCCCAGCTCCTACCTCCGCCCCATTCCCCCCCGGCCGCCCCTGTTTCCCATGCCCCCCCCATCCTTCCCTTGGTTTAACTTCCCTTTTCCTCTAGCCTACCTCTCCATATCCCACCTACCCTGCATTTCCTCCTCATGCCCCTGCTCCCTCTCGAGGTGACCCCTACTAAGGTTTTGGATAGGGGCCTTGCCTGGGCACCTCCCCAGTCCTTTATCATGAGGCAAGGACCACTCAGACCTTGGCCTCAGCAGCTTCAGAGGTATCTCCTCCCTTCACCCCTCCCCCTTCCTCTGGTGTCAGCTAATATTTCCCTTTGCCAGCCATCATTCCCCAGTCCCTCATTTACAAGAAGTGGGACTTCCTATCTCCCTTCCTCCCCAGGCCCTGTTCCCATAGAGCCTTCAGGGCTCTTTCCTCTAAGGCAAAGTTCCTGCCTCTCCTAATGGGACAATTAGGGTGCATGTTCCATTCTCCATTTCAGATATCAATCAGGTTAAAGGAAAGCTGGGTTGATACCCTGAGGATCCCACCAAGTTTACTGAGAGCTTTAGGGACTTGTCCCTACAATTCAAGCTTTTTTGGGGTGATTTTTATATCCTCTTCTCCACCTGTTATGCCACTGAAGAGAAGAGGAGAATCTGGGAACAGACCCAAAAACTGGGGGATCGCTTTGCTACCCATGACCCCACAAAATAACCCCCAGAAACAGCTGCTGTTCCTACTACTGACCCAGGATGGGATTATCAGAAGAGTGAGGATAGGGCAAAGAAAGACCACATGGTAATTTGCCTGTTAGAAGGTCTAAGAACTGCATTTCAAAAGCACGTAAATTTTCAAAAAATTAAGTAAATTACTCAGGGAGAAAAGGAAAACCCTGCCCTTTTCCAAGACAGGCTAGTAGAAGCTATTAAAAAATACAGGAATTTAGCTCTCATCCTCATCAGATCCATCAGACAACTCAATAAAATCCCATGAGCTTTTTTACCTCAAACAGCAAGTTTCACTAATCACAGTTTAGGAAAAACTTTTCCAGGATTTACATCTCAAACTTAAATTTGTCCTGGTGTAAAAAGCCACTCTTCAGAGATTTTTATATGCTTGCAAATTCTCAGCAAATCAAAACCCAAACAAGCTTTTTGGCAAGTTTACACACTAAAACAATAACCAACAATAGCCAAATTATTTTAGTGGTAACCAAATTATGAAAAGTTGCTTGAGATAAGTGATACAAAAAGTTCACCAATTTGAAACTTGAAACAAACCCATTTACCACCATCAGGTGACTTCAGTTTTGTTAAATGCATTTCCAAATTACTTTACACAGAAAATCAACATCTCATCATCAACATTTAAAACTACAACTTTAAAAGAGCATGCTTAACCAGGTTGGGGAGGCTAGCTTCTTTACCGTGAGCAGGATGTGCTGAACCTGGGTGATGCTTTCAGGCAAAGCTTGCCCTAGGGCCCAAGGCCATTGCCAGTGGGGCCCATGCTGTAGCTGCTGCCCCTCCCCCTTCCTTTTCCTCAGGTGGGGGAGGGCAAAATCAAAGGTAAGGGGGAAAGGGTGAAACTCTCTTCTCCTATGAGAAGGGTTAACAGATACCCTCTTGACTCAAGGGAAGGGAATGACCAGTGTTGTAAGGAGGTGTTTCAAAACTTCTTACTGATCAATCACAAAACCTTCAGAATCAGCCAACATATTTTTAGCTGTTCTAACTTTTCTCTGTAACCTCCATGAAGGAGGATCCAGGGGTGTTAGAGGGAAGAGAGTAAGTAAGCCTCAGGGAACCAAAAAGAAACTGCAATTTTCCACCATTCCCTCCCACAGAGAGAATTGACAGAATTGGGCATACACTTCCAGATAGGGTGTCCGTCCTTGTCCTCTATGCTGTGGAAGGTGCACCCAGGTCCAAGGCCTCAAACCAACCCAGTGGACCCAGAGCCTGAAAATGTTAGGCCAAGTGGGAGACAGCCTGGTAACTATCTGCCTGAAAAGCTCCTCCAAGCCTTGGTGTTTGGAGAGTGACCTCAACTGCAGAGCAAGAAAGGAGAGGAAGAGAGGCTTATATACCTTCCAGTCTTGGCTGGAGAATAACTTGGAGTTAGGCAGTTTGCCGGTTGGGGCCACCAAAATGTTAAGGTTTAGGGGTGCTGGGACCCCAAAATCACAACATGTGGGTCCTGCATAAAAGAATTCAACCCAAATCTTCTTTCAGTCAAAGACAAGAGAACATCCATCATATTGGACATTTCCTCTCAACCCCAGAACATGATGCTTATGTCTAGTTCAGCAACCCAACAACTATCCCAATCAATATCAAACAATCCTATCTCAAATTTTCATAGCATTTGGAAATGGGAAACTTTTGTCATTGATTTTATCCTGCTAATAATCATTGAGGAAACAAGATGAATCAATTTCACCCCCTATCCCCCAGCCCTACAATACCTTCGTCTGCTTCTTCATTCAAACAGAACCAATTCAAATTGTTCTCTGTGCTTCCAGTCTGTTTTCTATCCTAAATCCTGGGCTTTTCTTTTGACCTACAATGGACGTTTTGATGACTGGCAAAGTGGAGAATGTTGTATTGTCCAAATTTGTGTGAAAAAAAAATCACCAGTTCTATATACTTGGTATTAGGGAATCAAGAATAAGTTTTCATTTTTAAAGCTTTTCTACTTCTAAAGGCATTTTTTATAGCCTTCCCCTATAATAATAGCTATTCCCCTATAATTGAGCCTCATGTCCACACTGTGTCAGTGCCAGTGTTCTCTAGCTTCCTTTTCTTTCCCTTTGCCCATACAGATTCTGCTCAAAGTCCTTCAGACCAGATTGGCTCCTCTCTCCAGCCACTGATTCAACACTTCACTTGACTTCACAACTACTTTCTCATTCCTTGACCTCTGTATTTCTAAATCATATCCCAATCTATCTTTGGAACTCATATCCTTTATTCCACTGAATCTTTAGAAAATATGTTTCAAAACTTTTGTCTAGTAAACTACTTCCAATTTTATTTCTTATTTAAGTACTTCAAAAGGCATCATCTCATTTAATTCCTTTTAGTTGACACTGATTCTAAAGTACCTAGGCAAATACTACCAAATCATTCCCAGAAGAACACAAAAGTCTACTCCTAAAATGATATTTTTAATTTTTCCAAACGGTTTACTTTTGATTTAATCAAATCTTTTTCTTTTCAAGACAAAGAGAAGAATGAATACCTGTGCTAGGTGATTCTCAAGTATCAGACAAGGCTCTGAAACATCAAATTGTTTGCCCCCTTTTCCCCTTTGGTGTAGAAATCACTAGAGAGTAACCTTTTAGACTGGCCTGAATTGTGTTCAGGACTAAGCATTATGTAGTCTATGACATCAACTTTTTCTCTTAAATATATTTTCCTTTTTCTGTCTCTAGGAAGACATACAGTGAAAGAGAGCATCAGATGCTGTTTATATAGAAATCCACATGGTATCTTCTTTTAAATACTCCTAGGGATCTGTTCCTCCCCAAAAGCCACTAAACTATTTCAGAATGTATAAAACATTCAAACCACACTCCCATCATAATTCGAAAACTCTTGTCATACAGATTATTCTTCATTCAAAAATCAAATCTCCAATTAGTTTGTCATACCACAAAGTTTTACAGATAGAAAAATGATCTTCCCTTTTTTGTGTCTCTTTGTATTCCCAACTTGGCTAGAATTAGGGACACAGAGATGAGACTCCATCTTTTGAAATCTTTGAAAAGTTCTTGCTGTTTTCACTCATTTTTTTCCATTAGCTGGTCAGGCCACCAGGAAAAAGCTAGATTTATCAGGACAGACTATAGACAATGCTTGCAGGACATACTGTATCTGACATAAAGCTACAAAAAAAAAATACAGGTTAATCTTTTTTTTTTTGGCTAGGCAATGGGATTAAGTGGCTTGCCCAAGGTCACGCAGCTAGTAGGTATTAAATGTCTTATGACAGATTTGAACTCAGGTCCTCTTGACTCCAGGGCTAGTGCTTTATCCACTGTGCCACCTAGCTGCTCCACCCCTTAATCTTCTTAAGGAAAATTTTAAAGCTTACGGGCTTTGTGAATCCAGAGGAAGGAGAGTAGAGTTTTGTGGGTTATAGGTAGAGGAGAAGAGAGAAAGGTAGTTTTTAGGAATTTTTAAAAAATATTCTGAATACTTTTCTTCTATTTTCTATCTGGTCTTACAGTTTCTCTCTATTAAGAATCTTTTATTCAGTGTCCGTTGTTATGTCAAAGACTATCTTTAGCTCTTTTTTGAGGTGAAGAACTAGATAATACACAAAAATTCCAAGATAAGAATATGGGTGAAATCAGAATCCATAGGTCTGAATATTACCCTGTGGCACACCAGATGGCAGGGCACAGGGTTGCAGGGTTCATATTTCTTAGTTCTAGTCTCAGGAGTTGACAAAGAGAAAAGGAGTGGGCACTCCTATTGAAGCATGTGGCTGTCTGACTGAGCACTTGCATTCTATTCCTGAGTTGATGTGATCTACTCATCATGAATAGGTACAACTGCACAAGATAAATAGTTTTAGCTCTGGACAACTTCATACTTATATCAGGCACAAGAGATCTATGCATGTGAAAATATGAGGAAATGGGAAGTAATCAATGCATAGCCATAGAGAAAATATTACTGCCAAAAGCTGTGAGGAAAACATTTTATTATTAATATTATTTCAATCTAGTTTTACGTGACTAGAGGTTGTTTAAGTCCAGAATATTTTGATGACCTCAATGAATCTCTGGGAAAGATGGAACTTTTGTTTCTGCTTATGAAGCTATAAGATGAATCCAACTTGTCACATTGTTACTTTTATCCCACATTGTCAGGGCCATAGCTCACTACATAGCCATTGGTATAAGTATCGAGATCTCCCCACATGAAAGCAGGTCTCCCCTCCCCTCACTGGGGCGGGTTTCTGTTACATGTCAGAAGTCAGTTCTGTTGTGCTTGTTGTCAGAAGTTAGAATGGAGGGGGCAGCTAGGTGGCGCAGTGGATAGAGCACCAGCCCTGAAGTCAGGAGGATCTGAGCTCAAATTTGACCTCAGACCAAACACTTGACACTTACTAGCTGTTTGACCCTGGGCAAGTCACTTAACCCCAATTGCAGAAGTGGGATTGGACACAGAACTGGGCCACTGGACTCACTGGTACCAGTAGGAATGGACTAGGTGCCACCAGAGATTTATTTCTTTGGAGTCTGACCCTTATCTTTTCTGATGAGTCCTCAGCCCTTGTTCCAGCTCCAATCTCTGAACTCCTGCCTTGGCTGAGCTCACCATTCTTTGCGAGGAAAACCCTTCCCTTGACCTGGTTCATCCCAGATCTTTCTGGTAAAGCTATCCTTTCTTAACTGCACACCTCATATTAATTGGCCTCTCTGGGTGCACCTGCTCCTTTACCACACACCCTGTAAAATTTGCAAATCTAGCGCACACCTTAATACTGTGTGCCTCAGCTCAACTGTTTAAACTTAGAAGTGTAATTGTGTGCTTTGTTAGAATTCTTTGTCTGTTTGTATGTCTTCTCATTTTGTCTGTGTGTCTTTGTAAAATGTATAATATCAGTGTCTTGTTTACATTGTGAGCTAGATTCTGTTACCTTGAAAGATTTAAAATGAAGCCAGCCAGAAAAACTTCTAAGAACTGTAGCCAGAGAGTTTAGTTGAAGCAATTGTCCCAATAAGCAGAACTAATTTAGGTTATAAGAAAAGAGAAAAAAAAATGCTACAACACACTTTTCCCCCTGTCATTTCAGCTTTGGCTATGTTGGAATCACAGAAATAAAGTCAGATAATCGAAGTCTGTGGAACTAGTAAAAACATCTTAGCAAATTAAGAAATTTGAAGATTAATCATTTTTAATTAATTTATTTATTTTGATTTATCAACAATCACTTCCATATGCTTCTGAGTTTAAAATTTTTCTCCCCCTTCCTCCCCACCACCCTCCCTAAGACAGCACACAATCTGATATAGGCTATGATGGGGTATGGGCCCATCATTCAGTTTCAGAAGCT
Source organism: Phascolarctos cinereus (assembly GCF_003287225.1). NCBI lineage: Eukaryota > Metazoa > Chordata > Mammalia > Diprotodontia > Phascolarctidae > Phascolarctos > Phascolarctos cinereus. The sequence goes on from NW_027556098.1 coordinate 334,689,489, forward strand.
GAGAACTTTGCCCCTTTAACCAAAAAGAATTTGGCTCCCATTTGTCTAGGACCCCAGAAAACCCTTAAACTTTTCCTTATCGACTCCCCTTAAATTCCTTTGAAAGCCCTAGCCCTGTCACGACTTTCTCACTTGGCTACAGAACCTACCTAGGACCTAGGGTTTCCCAATCACCTGAAGAATCAAGACCAGCTTGATCTTTCACTCCAAGCACACATTGATGAGGCGGGAGAAAAGATGGTAGCAACTCTGTTTATTTTTAGCAAAGCACTCATTTATATAGTAAAATAACAAGAACTCTGTCTCATGTTACAATGACATATAACCCATGCTGTGCTCAAGGACAGTGCACGCACAGTCCGTGCACTTACCTACCACCAATCACAAATACACTGTTAATGACTAATGAGTAACTAGGGAAGTTAGAGATGCATAGAATGGAGCACCAAATCAGGCAACCTTTGCTCATGGACCAACACCCGAGAGGGGCCTCAGCCCTTCAGTGAGATCTCATGAACTATCTGTGGCCCTCTACATCCTTACAGATGCCTAACATAGCCCCACCTTTTGATCTTACGCAGATGCCTTCCAGTTCCTTTCATTATATATTCCCATTGTCTATTCAATCTCCCAGAACTTCCAATCCAAATTCTTACCTAGACCCTTTTCCCAGCCCCCTCCTCTGGCCACCCAAAGTTACTTTAGTGTATGTAAGATCCACTCTGGCCCCCATTGAAACGCTGAGACTCTCTCATGCCCAAAAGGCTGAGACTTTCTCATGCCCGCTCATCCCTATGGGCATTACTAATGTTCAGATTCCTTAAGAGTCTGGCCTGTATGGTTTATCTCCAATAAACTTTTTCTCTGGCTGGAAGAAGATTTGGGTTGAATTCATTCACACAGGGCCTGTGTCACAATCTTGGGGTTCCAGCACTCTAAACCTCCAATCCTTCATCAGGCTATACATATAAATTCCTACTAAACATATTTTCACATTAGTGATGTCTTAAGTAAGAATTAGAACCAATAGGAGGAACCACCAGAAAGAGGAAACATAACACAACAGAAGAAAAAAAATTAGCAAATATTAGTATGCTTTGATCTGCATTCAAACTCCATAATTCTTTCTTTGGATGTGGATAGAATTTTCCATCATTAGACCTTTGGAAATGTCTTAGATCCTTGTATTACTGGGAAGGGTTAAGTTTATCAATATTAGTCATTGCACAATGTGGCTGTTATTGTGTACAACATTCTCCTGCTTCTGCTCACTTCACTCAGCATCAGACCATACAAGTCTTTCCAGGTTTTTCTGAAGTCAGCCTGTTCATTTCTTATAGCACAATAGTATTCCATTACATTCATATACCACAACTTGTTCAACCATTCCCCAATTGATGGGCATCCCCTCAATTTCCAATTCTTTGCCACTACAAAAAGAGTTGCTATAAATATTTTTGTACATGTGGGTCCTTTTCCCATTTGTATGATTTCTTTGGGATATAACCTTAGAAGTGCTATTGCTGGGTCAAAGGGTATGCACATTTTTATAGTCCTTTGGCATAGTTCCAAATTGGTCTCCAAAATGGCTGGATCATTTCACAGCTCCACCAACAATGCATTAGTGTTTCAATTTTCCCACATCTTCTCCAACACTTATCATTTTCTTGTTTTGTCATCTTAGCCAATCTGATTCCCTTCCTTCTGAAATCGTAAATTTTGGGATACCACTCTGTAGAATTTGCTTTAAGGAAAAATAAAAGTTATAAAAGTTTTGGAAGTAAACGGCAAGATTAATAACCTCATTGTCGTAGGGCAATGAAGGGAAGGCAGCTAGTTTGGAAGTAATTCCAGAGGGAAGAAAGAAAAAAAAATGAGTCAAAGATTTGCATATTATAGCAACCTATTATTAATCCTTCCTTGACATTTCTGACCATGAAAAGAAAAGGTTGTTTAAACCAGAGGTGGGGAACCTTCTGCCTCAAGGCCACATGTGGACCTCTAGACGCTCAAGTGCAGTCCTTTGTTCTGTGAAGTTTGGATTCAGTCAGAGGGCTGCACTTAAGGACTTAGAGGGCCAAATGTGGCCTTGAGGGCACAGGTTCTCTACTCCTGGTTTAAACCAAAGAGACTCCTGTGACTCCCCCAGTTTAGAGACCCTCTCCCTCTTATTCCATTGACCCCTCTCATCTCAGATGAGATTCCCGAATACAGATGTGGACAAAAAATGCTGGAATGATGTAGGGAAATTTGGATTATATTCATGCAGTTCATTGCCCAGGGCATATCTGGTGGGGAGGGGGCAGAAGCTACAGTGAGCCCCCCAGTGGCAGTGGCCCCAGTGATCCTGTGCCCCTAGGCATCCTGCAGCACATCCCTCTAGGCAAGACTGGAAGCTTCACCCAGGTGAAGTACCTTCTGCCCTAGCAGCTGCCAGTTGCCCCAGTTCCAGCAGCACCTGGCCCCAAAACTACAGATGTTGGGGGAGGGGTTAGTCCCCATGGCCAGTATCCACTTTGCCTTGCCACCAGAAACCACCCCCAATGTGAAGGTCTTGGCACCAGCCACCCTAGCCTCTGGGATTTCTACTCTGTAACCAGTGCCCTCTGCCACACCCCTACAAAGCCAAGTCAGTGTCTACAGTACAGGCCCAGCTCTCAGCAGGCCTGCCCAGCTGCTGCCTGGGAAGTTCCTGGTGCCCCTGACAGCACCTAGAGTGGCAGTACAAGTTGGGGAGGCCAGCCAGCCTCTGCCTTTGGTGAGTCTGCCCTTCTCTGTTCCAGCTGTAGAATTTTATTAGCTCTGTAATCTTAGGCAAGTTATCTTATCTTTCTTTGCCCCAGTTTCCTGATCTATAAAGAGAAAAATAATAATGCTACCCACCTCCCAGGGCTGTTGTGAGGACCAAAATGATATCATGATTGTAAAATGCTTAATATAGTGACTAGCATATGATTATTATTTCTTTAATTGAATGTAATTGTTCCATGCCTGATAACTCTAAAATGGGTTTAAAATGTCAAAGATAATAAGATCAATGATTTTTATATGTGGTAATTTGGAAATACAATTGATGTCATTTGAAGTTTTGTTTCATGTTTTAAATAAATGATGTTGTTTGTGTTATTACTATAATTCTAAATTCTCTTATTTGTAAAATTTGAAAGACCATCATAATAGAAATGCTATTAGACAAAACATTTTAATCTGAATGCTGTTACCCATGAATTGGTGTTTTAAAGGGATTTAATAAAAAAAAGAAATATTTGAAAAGCATTAAATATTTAATGAAGTATATTTTGTTATAAAGCAGATAATAAATTTATTATAATAGCAAATTTTCATTTGAAAGATGTAGCTTCAAAATGATGAGTCAACTATCTGGTATTTGCTTTGTGTCTGAAGCCCCAGAATGTGGGTAGTTTTAAATTCATAAGTAAAGGATTAATGAAATGTTCAATGGTAGGAAAACATCAGGAAAGATATTCAAGCCTTAAGATGTGGTCAGTGAAATTTTGCTATTTAAGGTAAAAATTCCTAGGACTTATCCCAAAACTGACAGAGTAATAATGAAGTCTCCTCTCAGGATTGTGGTCCTGTTTACATCTCCTTGTAGCTCAAGCAGTTTTTCCTTTATGAATTTAAATGCTAAAAAATCGAGTGCATGTCTTTATTACTGATATTGGTTTGTTGTCTGTGGTTTCTTTCAGCATATTGTAGTTTCCTCATTTATCTCTTTTTAATTTTTTGATTGTTCCTTTTGGCTTGTCAACTAGCATGATTTCAACTCATGCTTTTCTTGGATTCACTTCTTGCACAGCAATTTCTTTTTCTATCCTCTCAGTTTTTCCTGTCTTTTTTTTAATGTGTTTTTTGTAAGCAACAGATTGTAAAATTTTTGTTTTCTTATCCAATATATCACTTTTTCTCTAATTAAAGTGTTTAATTTATTGGCAATTACAGATATGAGTTATGTTAGGTTATAAAAATCAGGAGGCAGAAATTATCTCAAGTTAATTGTCACACAAAGTAGCCAGAATGCTTACATATTGACTGCATACATGCATGCAGGTACCTCATCAGAGAGACTACAAAATTCCTCTAAAATGTTCCAATTACTATGCTCTTGATAAAACAACCTTGGTTTCTTCTCTTTACCCAACATTAATCTCCAGTAGACATAATATTGACATAAGTTCTTTTTCTTATTCTGAAGACATTCTGTTTTCAAAAACATCTAGAGATCTCCTACACAAATAATCCTGCAATTTATCAGCAATTCTATTCCTTCTGCTTTGCAACCTTGTGGGTCAGCATGAATTATTTTTCTGTACTGCAGCATTATGTTACAGTCATACACAAAATTTAACTTTTTAATTTCCTTTTTTAAGACTATTAATAGTTTCACAATTTTCTTACTTTCTTCTGAAAGTGGTATCAGGCTGAGTAGAAATGACATATAGCTTACAGAATAAGTAAAAGGTCCAGCAAACACACAAAACTATTAAAACAAGCAAAATTATAATAGAGGAAATAAAGAAAGCCTATATAGCTATAGGTTTACAGGTGTCAAAACCTTTAAGATTCAAAAATTAATCATTCCAATGGTATGAATTGTCAAAGAGAATTCTTTTTCTTTTTTAAATTTTTTAAAATTGTAATTTTTTGTAATTTCCATGACCTTCATTGGGATTTCTACTTTATATATGAATTTAACATTTGTTCATATTTATGCAGAAGTTTTCCATCTTTACTTAATCCCTCAAAGCCCTGAAATGAAAAAGGGCAGCAGTACTAAAAGGACACCAATTCACATATTTTTAATTGAAGGAAGGAAAGGGGGGGAGGGAGAGGAAGGGGGTCACCAGAGAAAGGCATGACTTCAACTAAATGGTGTTCTATAGCCTCTTCTTGGCTGCTGGGAGCTAAATATAAAAATCAGCTATCCTCTTTCTTGTTCTGCCCTTCTGTGGTCTTGGCATTTGTGGAACACTAACGTCAGAAACAAAATGTCTTTTGAAATTTATACAAAGTCCCACGTCTCCCATCAACCCTCTCCCCAACAAAAGTAGGAGCAGTCCCACGTCCCGTCCCCCCCCCCCCCCCCCGTCAATCCTCTGCCCTTCCCACAAAGTAGGAATAGTCCCATGCCCTCCTTCCAAAGTAGAAATTAGCTTATGCATTGGTCGAAGGCACCAATAACAACGAGATATTCCAGGAGTGTAAAATAAGTGACAGTATAAAAAGAAAAGCCGCAAAAAGTTTTTAAAATCCCTATGCATATACTATAGGCCATCCGCCTGAGAATGTTGAGATAATTTTCAAGTCACAAAGCATAGCAATTTTTTCTAAGTGAAATGCTCACTTTTGAAATGAAGAATCGATGGGACGGGGAAATTAAGAGAAACGTGGATTCCTTCATTCTATGCACTTGAGAGAGAAGAGGGGAGCAGGGTCCCGATTACATTAAGGAGAAAGAAATAATGACAGACACGCAGGAGACTTGTTGATCACAAATCAGTCCCCAGGCAGCCCAAGGGAGCGGGGGAGGGGAGTAGAAAGCCTTCAGCCAAGTTGGCAGCGGGGAGACCCCAAATGCCACCGGCGGCAGAGCCGGTGAAGTGGTCGGAGGAGCGACGGTTCTCCCAACACATGCAATGAATGGATGACCAGCTCGTCATGTGCGGAGGGCGTGGGCGCCCGGTGGGGTCCAGCGGGGTGGCAGGTGGCAAAGTAAGGAGGGGACAGGTGGGGGAAGTCGGGGCGCAGCCGGAGTGAGTCGGGGGAAGAGCAGTGCGCAGGGAGGGGAGAGGGGGAGCAGCTCTTCGCTAGGGCCGGGGTGGCAGCGACCGGCGCCTCGAGGCGGGGGGGGGGGGGTTGCACAGAGGATCCGGGCCAGTCTGGGGCTGTACTCACTAGGGCTTCTTGGTGAAGCTGGGGGCCCAGGGCTGCTGGTAGCGGTTCAGGTGACAGTAGAGCACGTCGGAGCAGAAGCAGAACATCTCCAGCGACAAGACTGTTGCGGTGTGAGAGGTTGAGAGGTTGTGACCCCTCAAAGACTGAAGTACATGGGTCATCTGGAATGAATTCACAGAGTCAAGCATTCTTTAAGCCAAGGTGGCAAAGTTTATTGTTATGCTTTTCAGTGGGCAAGGATTCTTAAAGGATCCTGTAACCTTAGAGAGGTACAGTTAAAGTTTATATAGGATAAAATACAATAAAACATGTGCCAAATATGCTAACTAGGGGATTCAGGGTGGGATTAGGGACTGGTTAAGGAGTGGTCAGTTCTTAAAAGAACAAGCACTTCTTGTACCTACTGCAGGCGGTTTACCCAGAGTTCACTAGGAAAAGCCCACAAGGGGGGCCACGTGGAGGTGTGGTTTTAGGCCTGCTACGTCACTAAGTCAACTAGAGTTCAGGGTAACTGAGAGTTGTGCAGTCTGCCACCAGTCAATGTCTTCTTAGACAAGATAGATGTAGGGAGTATACATATGTCTTAAGCCTAGAATACGGTTGATGAGGAGCCCAGGATGTAGATAATGAGGGAGGGCAGTAGGATAATATAGTAGTGGGTAAGAATGTCTTTATGACCCAGTTCAAAGCCGGTTTAAACTAATAAATCCTTCAGGTGCAGTTTGGAACTGCACCAGGGAGAGAGATAAGGGTCTTGCTGGGGCCCACTCATGAGTAATTGCTAGGCACAGGGTCCTTGGGCTGGGGAGAAACTGTCAGGTACAGTGTTTCTGAGGCTAGGGGGAAATCGGGGTCCAAGTACAAGCACCCAAACATAAGCATCCAAGCATAAGCACCCAAGCACCACATCAAGACCATCTTCCAGGCACCGCCGCCACCACCACCACCACCTTGCACTGGGACCACTGTCAAAGAGAATTCTTGTTCAGCTAGAATTTGCCTTCATCATACCTATCTTCTTCTAGAATTTTGATTAGGGATTAGAGTATCTTATTTTTGAGATGATTCATGAATGATTTCCAAGGAACGCCCAAATCCACAGAATAATCATCATGCTGGTAAATCAAGATGCAAAGTTCTCTCTCTGGCAAGCATAGTTGAGTATATCTCTCCAGATTAAAAATCTATTAAGTAACAACTGTCCTGCAAAGAGGACCTTTAAGAGGTTTTCAGGGAAGTTGATGTCATACCATTCTCTCAAGTGAAATTATTGATGAATGACATGTGTACACACCTTGCCTTGACCATACCGTGTGTCAAGTCCTTGGGTAGTGTCCATAATCTATTCCTTCAGGGATCTGGCAAGTGTCTCCTGTGTGTCTCTCAAGCAGCCATATACATGATATTATTATTAGCTCTACTAAAGGCAATAAGCTGGACATCAAAGGGGTATCTATCAGTTGGGGAATGGCTAACACATTTTGGTATAAAAATGGAATACTATAAAAATATAAGAAATGATGAAAGACATAGTTTCAGAGAATCATAGGAGAATTTCACGTTTTAGCTCTGCATAAGATATAAACTATAGATAGGATTTAATCTCTCTCTCTCCCAATGAGTTTATAGTACAGTAGAACAGAAAAGTATTGCTGCCATGCATATGAATTTGACAATATAAAATGAAGAGGTCTAGGAACCCCAAGATCGCGGTACCAGGCCCTGTCTGAAAGAATTCAACTCAAATCTTCTTCAGCCAGAGGAAAAGTTAATTAGTGATAAAACATATAGGCCAGGTGACTTTAAGGACCAGCGGGCATGAGAAGATCTCAGCCTGTTGGGCCTGAGATTCTCAGCCCCGAATGGGGGCCAGAGTAGATCTTATATACTTTGGGTGACCAGGGAAGATCTGGGAAAAGGGTCTGGGTGAGAATTCCCCGAGATTGGAATGTATAAGAGATTGAATAGACAATGGGAATAGATAATGAAGGAACTGAAAGGCATCTGAATAAGATTAAAAGGTAGGCTAAGGCTTTCAAAGGGAGATGAGGGGCTGGGGCCTGTAGACAAGGAGAGCCAGTTCCCTTTGGGGCAAGGGGCGAAGACCTTGGCTTGGGCCACACCCCATCATAAAATATATTGCTGTTATTAAATACTTCTCCAAAATCTAAGTTGGCTATAATACATTTTAAATGTTATCACATGTTCTTCCACTATATTTACTCACATTTTTCTCTGTTCTTGAAAAAAAAACAAAATTCACCAAAATCTCTCAAAAAATATATTGCTATTGTCATGTTCTATGATTGCTTTAAAATATTTAATTTTATTGATCACTTTGTTTTTTAATCTCCTACACTTTTCCTTCCTTCTCCAACTCCCAGAGATCAGTCCTTTATTAAACAAAATGTAGAGGGTACAGGGTAAGTAGAAGTCAGGTGCAGGGGTATGAACAGTTCTGCAAAGTAACCAATACACCGAAGTCACATTGTGGAGAATAAAATTACAACAATGGCATTCTTTTCTGCAGGGCAAGATATCATTTTAGTAACAGCAATGCATAAACTATTAGGAAAATGGGTCACACTGGAACTTCAGAAGAGCCAAGGACCTGAGCATGATCAGTTTTTTAGTTAGGCTACTAGTAACCAAGGCATTGGGATTTTGACCTCACTCTACCAAGGAACAGAGACCCTGAGTGAGGGCCAACAGGATCTTTTCAACCTAATAGTGACTCCCTACTGACTGGCCAGACCATAATAATTTGTACTTCCCCTGGTAAAGGTAAGGCAGTACTGATTGACAGGTAGTTTGACCTTCAGGTGTAGCTGATTATACCCCTTTCTAACAATTAAGGAATTTTAATTGCTTAATGGGCTTCAACAGCCTCTAGTAATCTTGGCTAGAAAACAAAATCATTCTAATGAGGATCTCCCCTGTTTGGCCTTTCTCTTGAAGATCAAGTCACCCCTGACTTTGAAAAGGAAAAACAAAAACAGTAGAATTGTCCCACCCCCACCCCAAGAAGGTCTAGCCCAAGCTGGTTCTCTATTTAAAGTATAAACAAAATGGGGTCCCACTTTAAATTGGTTAATAAGGAGATACTCTGGGGAATAGGAGTGGAGAGGTTTCCTTTTTCAGTTGGGCTAATTCTGGCCTCAAGCCTACACATAACCCTCTAGGTCCTCAAGTTCAGCCCTCTGACTGAATTGAAATTTCACAGAACAAATCCCCTTAATAAAAGGATTTGTTCTGTAAAACTTGGACTCAGTCAAAAAGCTGGACCTAAGGACCTAGAAGGTCACATGTGGCCTCGGGGCTGCAGGCTCCCCACCCCTGGGCTAAGAGATGGGGTTCTGACAGAATACAGAAAAATGGATTAAAGAGTAGTATTAATTATCAAATGATACAGCATAATGGGGTTTTTTGTTGTTTTTTTTAATGTTTTTTTTTTCTGTATGCTTTTGAGTTGAAAATTTTTCTCCCTTTTCCTCCCCCCACCCTCCCCAAGATGGCACACAATCTGGCATAGGCTTTACATTTACATACCCATTAAACATATTTTCACATTAGTGAAGTTGTAAGTAAAAATTAAAACCAATAGGAGGAACCATCAGAAAAATGAAACAAAACTCAACAGAAGGTAAAAATAAGTGATAGCGATTGGACTTCCATAGTTCTTTCTTTGGATGTGGACAGCATTTTCCATCCTGAGGCCTCTGGAGATGTCTTAGATCCTCATAATGCTGAGAAGGGTTCAGTTTAACATTCTTAGTCATTGCATGACGTGGCTGTTATTGTGTACAAAGTCCTCTTGGTTCTGCTCACTTCACTCAGCATCAGACCATATAAGTCTTTCCAGGTTTTTCTGAAGTCAGCCTGTTCATCATTTCTTATAGCACAATAGTAGTCCATTACATTCATATACCACAACTTGCTCAGCCATTCCCCAATTGATGGGCATCCTCTCAATTTCCAATTCTTTGCCACCACAAAAAGAGCTGCTATGAATACTTTTGTACATGTGGGTCCTTTTCCCATTTGTTTGATCTCTTTGGGATATAGCCCTAGAAGTGCTATTGCTGGGTCAAAGGGTATGCACATTTTTGTAGCCCTTTGGGCATAGTTCCAAATTGTTCTCCAAAATGGTTGGATCATTTCACAACTCCACCAACAATGTATTAGCATTCCAATTTTCCCACATTCTCTCCAACATTTATCATTTTCCTTTTTTGTCATGTTGGCCAATCTGATAGGTGTGATGTGGTACCTCAGAGTTGTTTTGATTTGCATTTCTCTAATCAATAACGATTTAGAGCATTTTTTCATATGACTATAGATGGCTTTAATTTCTTCATCTGAGAACTGTCTGTTCATATCCTTTGACCATTTATCAATTGGGGAATGGCTTGTGTTCTTATAAATTTGTCTTAATTCTCTATATATTTTAGAAATGAGGCCTTTATCAGAGAGACTGGTTGTAAAAATTCTTTCCCAATTTTCTACCTTCCTTCTAATCTTAGTTGCATTGGCTTTGTTTGTGCAAAAACTTTTCAATTTAATGTAATCAAAATTATCCATTTTGCTTTTCATAATGTTCTCTATCTCCTGTTTGGTCATGAATTCTTCTGTTCTCCATAGATCTGATAGGTAAACTATTCCTTTCTGTCCCAGTTTACTTATGGTATCAGCCTTTATATCTAAGTCCTGAACCCATTTTGACTTTATTTTGGTATATGGTGTGAGATTTGGGTCTATGCCTAGTTTCTGCCATACTCTTTTCCAGTTTTCCCAGCAGTTTTTTTCAAAGAGTGGGTTCTTATCCCAGAAGCTGGGGTCTTTGGGTTTATCAAATAATAGATTACTATAGTCATTGACTACTGTGTCTTGCATATTTAACCTATTCCACTGATCCACCTCCCTATTTCTTAGCCAGTACCAAGCTGTTTTGATGATTGCTGCTTTATAATACAATTTAAGATCTGGAATTGCTAGGCCACCTTCCCCTGCATTTCTTTTCATTAGTTCCTTTGATATTCTGGACCTTTTGTTTTTCCAAATGAATCTTGTTATTATTTTTTCTAACTCTATAAAATAATTTTTTGGTAGTTTGATTGGTATGGCACTGAATAAGTAAATTAGCTTAGGTAGGATTGTCATTTTTATTATATTAGCTCGGCCTACCCATGAGCAACTGATGTTTTTCCAATTATTTAGATCTGATTTTATTTGTGTGAAAAGTGTTTTGTAATTGTGTTCATAGAGTTCCTGGGTTTGTTTCGGGAGGTAGACTCCTAAATATTTTATAATGTCTACAGTAAGTTTAAATGGGATTTCCCTTTCTATCTCTTGCTGTTGGGCTTTGTTGATAATATATAGAAATGCTGATGATTTATGTGGGTTTATTTTATAGCCTGCAATGATACAGCATAATGTTAATCTTCCTCAAGATATTATAGACAGTATTCTACATTCGTATTTCTCTACCCTGGAAAAAAAGGGGAAGGAAGAAGTGTCTTCTTATATCTCTTCTTTGTAACTATCTTTGGTTATTATTAATTATATCCATCTTTAAATACAAACTGTTTTGGTTACAATTTTAAGCTTTTCACAACCTGGTCTCTTTCTGTCATTTAAGTTTGTTTGTTTTTTTTAATCCAGCATTCCCCTGCAAGAACTTTACCTTACAGTGATCCTGTCCTGCTTGCTCTTTCCCATCAACAAATATGCATTTTGCATCTTTGCACAGACTGGGCCCTGCTGTGGGTGTTCCTCCTAACCTCCACCTTGTAGAATCCCTGGCTTCCTCCAAGATGAAGCTTAAGCACCTGAAGCACAAAACAGAAGAGTTCTTCCCTCCTCTCACCACTTGGTACCTTTGGTGGAGTAAGTCACTTGTTAGATGAAAGGAAGGTTAAGGGAGTACACAAGCAGGAAATGAGTTGTGGCATGAATTCAGGTCTTCCTGATGCAGAAGCTATCTCTCTTTATGTTCCATCACACTGTCTTTCCCTAAGTCTAATGAGAACTTTCCATAAAGAGAACTCTCACATGAATACACCCTTATAGGCAGGATGCTAAGTGTTTTCCTTCTCCAGACCTCCTTTCCCTCTGAATTTCATCTCCCAATAGGAGTAGTTGATGATGCTAGATTCTTGCAATGTCCCCTTCCCCATATTTGAGAAGACCCTGCCATTCTCGATGCTTCTCACCTTTCTCCATGGCCCCAAACAAAGGGTTTCTGAGTATAAATGACCAGACTCTTTTCAATGTAACACAAAACTCGCCTTCTCCAGACACATATTTTGGAGCTTAGAATAGTTGGCAATGTGGGAAGTAAGCACAACTAGAAACTAGAACCTCATTCTAACTGAAACGCTCTTTAATTCATACTGAATATCCAAATCCCTGAAGAGACCTAAGGCTAAAGCTGGAACATCTTAGCCAACTGAGTCAATCAGCACAGCCTACAAAGTGAGAACTGAAGGGGGCTGGTGTCCTATTTAATTCAGCATTTCTGTTGGATTAAAGCATTTCCTTGTAAGTGTAACCTTTCCTCTTTGATTCCTGGCAAGTAGAACCAACTCTGAAATTCAGAAAAGGAAATAAGATTCCTAAGAGAGAAACCTATGTTGAATGTTTCAAAGTAGGATGCTTTCTCTGAATCTCAGTTCCTCCCAACACAAGGTGGAGATTCAACTTGTCCAGTACAAGATAGTAATTATATTGATTCTTAGCCCTCAGTACCACCCCTCTACCATAAGCTTTGTTCTAATAATATTGATAATGAGAAATTCACACTCTCAATTAAATTAGCAACCAGTACCATGGGGTTTACACCTCTGCCAAAGTGAGTGCCACACCTGAATCTGCTGTTCAGAGAAACAAAGAATGGCAGAGTTGGAGGCTCTCCCCTCGGATATTAACTAGTCCAAACTGTACCTGAGAATGACCTCTATAGGAGAACCAATGAGTTTTGTTAAATGAGTTTTTCTTTTCTTCACTTCTTGAGAGAATTGTGGGAATTGAGTGAACCATACTAACTCCAACTTGTGACTTAATTTTGGATCTGGCTTATTTCCCTTTTTAATCAATTATAGTTATAGTCCAAATTCTGTCTTGTAGATAAGTTTATTGAATTTTGGGAATTGTGAGAAAACTTCATTGCATTATTTGATTCTTTGGAGAGGAAAGGATGATTGGCATGACATACCTAATGTATTTGATGTGTATATTAATTAGTTTAGCAGAATTACTTTTTTGTCTCTGTGTTTTTTTCTTTACTGATTAGAATGGCTTACTTAATATATGAAAGTATGGAATATACTCAGAACTGAAGGAGATGAAAAAATAAAGGCTATTAATAAATGTTATTCTTTAAAAAGAATCCTGATGTAAAAAGTATTTGAAAGAGTCTCAGGGAAAACCTTAACTCCTTTTAATCACCCCCACTCCCCATTTTCCTCTTACCCAATATGCTTATTTTAATCATTATTCTCAATTCTATCTGTAGAGCATCTATTACAAGAAATACAAGATAAAAGAAAGTTTTCAAACCAGTACTAAAGATTGTATTTTTATCTTTCTCATTTTGACTAGGGCAAAATGGCCAAGTATCAGTGTAAACTCTTCTTCCTTAGTATGTGGGCTAAGTGCCTAGGTTTCAAACTCTTATCTCTGGGAAGTCCCTAGGTGTAAACAAGCCTCAGTGTCAAGGAAAGCCAGGAGAGTTCACAAGTTGAAGGAAGGAAGGGCTTCAGCTTGCTAGTGGTATATAAAAGGCTTGGGATGAGAAAGACACAGAGATTCCTTATGCTGAATGCAGAGAGAAAGGCAGAGCACTGAGGCTGAAGGAAAGATCCCAGAAGAAAAAAGGAAGGTAAGCTTCCCCATGAAAAATTTCATTTGTGTGTCAAGGATTTAAGAATTGTGCCCTGTGATATGGCAGGCATCGAGGTTGAGAGACATATTCTCTATGATGAAATATAAACTTTGGGAATGAGTCCTCTGAGGTGAGCAAAGAGATAAGGGAGCCAGATTTCATGTTCATGGACCAAGTGGAGAAACTCATCTGGCTGAGCCAAAAAGTAGTGGTAGGAGTCTGGAAGGATGAATGTCTTCCCTTGTCCATCTAGTTATCCTGGATTTCTCCCTTTATAAATTTTGCAAATATACCTAAACATACCAACTCCTATATGAAAGAATTCTCCAAGTCAGTAAGGATCAAATAAATTCAAGAGTTGAACATCATACCCAATCAGCTGGCAAAGAACAATGCTGAAAGGTCTGCAAGAAGATAGGTAAATTAAGGCACTAGTGGTGGAGCTATTAGTTAGACCACCCAAGTGGGAAGGACACTTGTCATTTTCCTCAAAAATGGATCTAAAGTATCCAGGACCTATACACTTAGACGGCAGAGATGCCACTTTTGGTCATAGGTCAAAGAGGTCAAAAGAAGAAAGAACAGCGTCAAATTTAGCCAAATATTCATAACATCATTTTTTCCTAGCAGCAAAAAAACTAGAAATACAGTGGGTATTGTAAATCAGGGAGTGGCTAGACCAACCATTGTAAATGACCTTGTTGGAACATTATTGTGACATCCAATAAAGGGGGAAGACATAATATATGATGCCGACTGAAATTTGTACCATCAGGAAAACCAGTAGAAATAAGGACTACAGCCATTTACATGAAAGAAGGAGAGGACAAAATTGTAATTATTTCTATGCTGGCCCCCAAATTAGAGTTAAGAAAACTTACCTCCTTCATATCTTTGCAGATGTGTGGGGTATTATGGGTATGGATGACTGGAAGTACTGTCAGCCATAGTTAATGGATTCTTTGGTTCTTGGAGAATTATTGTTTGGCTGTTCAGTTGTTGTTCTAAGAGAAGACTTGATGTGGAGGGGAGGAGCCTTTCCTCAAATGACTGAGATGTGAAAGGGAAAAGGAACAATAAATTTTAAGACAGATAGAAAGACACACACACACACACACACACACACACACACACACACACACACACACACGCGCACACACACACACAGAGTTCTTTAAAAGATATAATTGAAGTGTTGAACACATGTGGGCTGGGAAAGGAAGGAAATTTAACCAAAATAATTCAATCTTTAAAAATAGTGTTTCAGCTGGATATATTTTCCTGGTCTGGAGAGGACCAGGAGATCAGAGAGGGTCCCAAATCCCCACTTTTCCTTACTTCACTTTCCCGAACTGCATAATGTGAAATATTCCATCTTTTCCCTTTCTGTAGAGGGTACTCTGAAATGAAAATTAGATGATAAAGGTGATCCATTTGAAGTGCACAGGTACTAAGGGCATTTCTGTCCCCAGACCCAATCACTGACCTTTTCCATTCTCTTTCCTCAGAAACATGGCCTCTTTACCAGAGATGATTGAAAACTTCCAGGAAGAGCTCATTTGCTCCATCTGCAGGGATTACTTGGAAAACCCAATGTCCATTGAGTGTGGTCACAGTTTTTGCCATAGTTGCCTACTCAGGTGCTGGCAGGAAGCCTCTCCCTCTTTCTCCTGCCCAGAGTGCAGGAGCATCTTCCAGGTCAGGGCTTTCAAAGCTAATGTGGGTCTTGGGAAACTGGCAGCCATTGCCAAGAAAATAAGACCTCATTGTTTGCAATACCCTGGAAGCCATAGCAAGTGTGAGACACACCAGAAAGTGCAGAAACTGTTCTGTGAGGATGACCAGAGCCCAATATGTATGTCCTGTTCTGAGTCTAACAAGCATAAGGCTCATATACTCCATTGTATAGATGAGGCTGCTGAGGACTTCAGGGTAAGTAATGGATTCATCACTCCATCCCCAAGTACATTTTAAATTTGCACTCCAGTGTGCAAAGATCATCCTAGGAAGAGATGTGGTGTTTTCAGGTGCCAGTCACTGTGCTCTCAGTGCTCACAAGGCTGTTGTTGAAATGCACTGTGCTGTGCGCTCTGGCCTCAGCCTGAGCTTTTACTAATAGTTTGAGATCAACAGAAAGTTTCCCTTGATGTTTAAGTACTTCCTGTAAACTTGCTTTGAAATGTCTACCCCTGAGGACCTTGAGACTTTTTATTATTTTTTAAATTTTTAACTTTTTAAAAAATTAAAATTTTTTTTAAAATTTATTTTGATTTATCAACAATCACTTCCACAAGCTTTTGAGCTTTAAAATTTTCCCCCCTCCTTTCCTACCTCCCTCCCCAAGACAGCATGCAATCTGTTATAGACTTTACATATACATTCCTATTAAATGTATTTTCACATTACTGATGTTGTAAGGAAGAATTAGAACCAATAGAACGAATCACAAGAAAGAGGAAACAAAACAAACTCCATAGTTCTCTCTCTGGATGTGTATAGCATTTTCCATCATGAGACTTTGGAGAAGTCTTAGATTCTTGCATTACTGTGAAAGGCTAAGTCTATCAAAGTTAGTCATAGCACAATGGGGCTGTTACCGTGTGCAGTGTTCTCCTGGTCCTGCTCATTTCACTCAGCATCAGTCCATACAAGTCTTTCCAGGTTTTTCTGAAGTCCACCTGCTCATCATTTCTTATAGCACAAAAGTATTCCAATACATTCATATACCACAGCTTGTTCAGCCATTCCACAATTGATGGGTACCCCCTCAATTTCCAACTCTTTGCCACCACAAAAAGAGCTGCTATAAATATGTTTGTACTTGTGAGTCCTTTTCCCATTTTTATTATCTCTTTGGGATACAGCCTTAGAAGTGCTATTGCTGGGTCAAAGCATATACACATTTTTAAAGCCCTTTGGGCATAGTTCCAAATTGCTCTCCAAAATGGTTGGATCAGTTCACAACTCCACCAACAATGCATTAGTGTTCCAATTTTCCCACATCTTCTCCAATATTTATTGTTTTTCTGTTTTGTCATGTTGGCCAATCTAAAGGCATGATGTGGTACCCTTGTACCTTAGTAAATGGAGTCAGGCAATCTGAGATTGTTAGGGCCATCTTCATCTGGTAGGATAATTGGTATCACCTTCGTTCTTCATCAACTAGAAAAGAGGAACAAGACAATTGAACCACATTTTTTCCTTTGTATTTGACACTCTAAAGTTACCTCCTGGTGGAGGTGGGCAGGACAAAGGAGAGATTACCTTGTCAGACTTGCTTAGGCCTAGATTTAACCTTAGCTCTCTTTTCTTCTTCATGTTAAGTCCTGCTTCACTCTCCTGAGGCTTGAATGTGAGGCAGGTAGGTGAGGGGCTTCTTGGTCCTCTACTTTGCTCCTAGGCTTGATTCTTTTCATACACGCAACCACCCTGTATACACTGAATTACCTAAGATGTTGAGAAAAGAATAATTGACAGTATCATTTGGGAGCCCAGAAAATTAAAGTTGAACTAAGGGGAAAACAGCATAATCCTGAGCTGTGCATTAAAGAAGTGAGGCGCTCCAACTTCCATCTCAGAAGACCTGCGAGAGGGTCCAGTCTAGTTGCCTCTTTACTTTTTTGAGGAAACTGAGACAGCCAAGTTAAGTTGCATCCACAGAGTCACACATCTGGATGAGGCAACGGGCCATTAGAATATCTTACTCCCAGGCATATCTGTCTTTTTACGAGAGTTGGCTGTGGGCTGAAGTTATGTGTGATGGTGTCTATAGGAATTAGGTCTTCCTCTGAGACTTGAAATCCAGGATATGAACAGGATAAGTGGAGTGTGGAGGCACATTCTGATTGAATGGGATGTCTATTCTTCATTTGTAAAATTAGAGGCTTAAACTAGATAGCATCTAAGGACCCTTCTATTTCTCCTTCTCTGTTCCTATAACCCAAAGGTGTAAAAAATGTGATGAGAAAGCTGTTGTTCAGAGTTGGTATGGGTAGATAATGAAGTTTTTGAAATTTAAAGGTGTTCTTCTCACTGGGAATGAGTTATCCCATTGCCACCTTGGGCCATCGATCTCAGAACCATGCTTTCTGAATAACTTAGACATCACACCATGGGCTACAGAGGCCTGAAGCTCCTAGTTTCATATTTCACTTGTAGCTTTAAAAGTAAGAGCACTTTACTTTCATTATTAATTGGTTCTCAGCCGCTCACACAAATAGTTTTGAATATATGGAACTGAAATGCCTCATGGATAAAAGAATTCATGCTTTGAAAAAAAATATTTTACAGGAGAACCTCCAGGAAACTGTAACTGATTTGTGGAGAAAAACTAAGGATGTTGAGCAACAGATGGATGATGAGAAGGTGAAATTGGCACTGCTGGAGGCAAGTATTTATCTCTTGATCTCTCAGTGATCAACACATATTGTCTGCTGTGTTCCCTCCAAGTATCCCTCCTAGATAAGCAGGAGACAATGGCCTCCACTGAATGTTACAATTGAGGACACTGAGGATCAGAGTTGCTGTTTTGCCCAAAGACTCTTGCCTGGCAAGTGGAACAAGGGACAGTAATAACCAGGCTTAGCTGGCTGAGGGCACCATAGGAAGGGATGTGGTGTTTTCAAGCAGGAGAAGGCAGGATTGTGCTTGAAGCAGAAAACACAATGCAATGGGAACATTACAGAAAATGCTCTCACTATGCATGGCCGACCTTGGCCGCAGAAATGAACAAAATCAAAGTCCAATTGTGAGCTAAAATGCTTGTCACTCAACCATTGCCTCTTAATGTTATGTCATTTCCTGTATTTCATCACTGTCATCTGTTTCATTACAGAAGGATATAAAGACTCAAAAAGAAACTATTTCTTCTGAATTCCAGAAATTACACCGTTTCCTGGATGAGGAGAAAAATGAATATCTATCAATTGTGGAGAGGCAGCGAAGGGACAATGTGAAAGGCCTGAAGAAGAGAATAAGGGAATTATCCCTACAAAATCAAGAATTAAGGAAGAGGATCAGAGAGTCAGAGGAGGTGTGCAGGAAACCAGATGTGGATTTGCTCCAGGTAAAGGATGGGAAATATGAGTAAGGAACATAAAAGACAAAGCCAGGAGCTTACCAGTGCCATCCATTTCTCAAAAAACCATAAAACAGAGTATAAATGAAAAGTGCTTTAATATGCTAGGGATCTCTTCCATCTGCAACTCTGATCCCCACACTCATATGGAACTATTCCACAAGTTCACAAAGCACACAGTTTTTTAAATGATGCAACTGAACAGATTCCTTTATATTTGTTTTACATATAATATATATATTTTTTCTGTTGTGCATCCTAACAAATAGTTGTATACTGATTACAATGCCAGATTTCAAAAAATACAGATCACCTTCCTTGAAAATGGATCATACATACATGAATTATGTGCAAATATGTGAGGGACGTAAGATTTCCTGAACATCTTAAAACCTTTCATTGCTCTCTATTTTCATGTTCTTTCTGAGACCTGCATCCCTCCAGCTGACACTGAGTCCCTTACTGTCTTGTCCAGTCCTGGTAATACTTTCCCTTTCACTGTCACCTTGTCCCTCCCCTCACAAGTTCATTACATGAGGCAAAATATTCCTTTCTTTCCATTGCTACTGCACCAATCTCCCTCTTTCCATGTAGTTCAGTAACCTCTTCTCCTTTGAGGTTTATTCTAATTAAATTTCTTCTGTAGCTGTGGAGACCGTGCACTGGAGTGGGGAGAGACTATTGGAACTACGACAAATGGGAAGGTCATGACAATAGTCTAGGCAAGTGCTGAATAGGGCCTGCGGTAATGTCATAGCTCTGTGAGAGGAGAGAAGGGGGGAATACATATGAGGCATGTTGCAGACCAAGAAGTTCCAAGATTCTTCCCTACCCTGTAGGTTTCCCTGTGGCAATGAAATGGTGATCCATTCCAAAGTCTCATTTTCCTACCTCAAATACAGCATTGTCCTAACCATATAACATTTTTTTCCCCTCCTCAGGATATGAAAGGAGTGTTAAAGAGGTAGGATCCTATTCTTACTTCATCTGGAAAGCTCTAAACAAATTTAAGCTAATGGGCCTTGACTGAGTAAAGAGAGAAAGACTGTGCCAAGATTCTTATGATTACTGGAGACTTAAACTTGGTGTTCGTTTTCCCTAGGAATAAATCTGTGATCCACAAGGAAGTAGATATGTTTCCCATAAAGACAATTTTTCGACCTATCACTGGAATTCTAGAAATGCTTTTAAAATTTAAAGGTGAGTAAAAAGATCTGTAACAAAGAGACAACACATCTCCAAACCCTGACCAATTTTCCTTTGGGCCAGAACCCATTTGGCTTTCACAGAAACTCAGAATCTTGCAGCTGGAAAGAACCTACTTCTGTGGCAATCTAGTTTATTTTTGTCTGAACAGTGATTGTCTCTGCAAATTATCTGTAAGTAGTCATTCAGACTTTGCCTGAAATCATCTGCTGAAGAGGAGCCAGATAATTCCAAACACATTTTTCTGTTTTTTTTTTAATTGGTCTCATCACCAAGGAGGTTTTTCTCACATCAAGGCTAAATATGACTTTTTACAAGATCTACCCAATTCTCCTTGATCTAGCATCAGAAGTCCAGGAGAGAAATTTAAGGTTTCTTTCACTTCAAAACCATTCAAGTACTTGAAGACAGCTGCCATGTAACCTATCAAGTTATCTCTTCTCAAAAATACACAAGCCCAGTCCTTTCAAATCATGTTCCCATGATGACAATTCAAGTTTAAGGAGGAGATGTTTCAGGACATGTTTCAGAACTGTTTCAGGAATATTAAGGTTGAGATGCCAGTGATACCCATGGGAAGGTTTGTTCTGGGAGTAGCTGAACAGGCAGATCTACATCTCAGAACATATATTAGAAAAATAATTAGGAGACCATAGGCATAAAAAGTTAAATCCCTGAGAAGGAATAAGGTTGGTGAGGAAGACTGTCTAGAGACTTACAGTCACTTCCTTATTCTCTAGGCTGTACAAGAAGAAATAAATCTGATGAAAGATTTTCCACAGATAGAGAGAAATTCAGAGGAATGGAGACACACACATACAAGAGAGAGACACAAAGAGCAAGGGATGTAGAAACAGAGAGATAAAAAGAAGGAGACAGAGAGAGACAGAGAATGTAGGAAAGAAGGATGAAGGGAAGTGCAAAATGATGTGAAAGAGAAATAGAAAAGAGAATTGTAGGATATATCTCCGTTAGTTTTCCTTGGTGCTTCTCAGAGGCACTGGTCTTCATCTCCCTCCTGTGCAGCCTTTAAACATTACCTAGAAGAGCCAGCATAACATGACTCTAATTTCACATCTAAAGTCATGAACACGATCTATTAAATCCTGACACTGGTTAACCACTTTTTGCAAGACTTAGCAGAAAGAACCAGATTTTCCAAAACAGCATCTAACACACTGTCATGTCTACCTGACAACCCAAGAACATTCTGCTCCTCATACCATGGAACAGTCCTGCCTCTATCCAGTCTCTCTTTTTTTTTTTTACATATTACGGTGATACCTTGATAGCCACTTCATGGTGTACACACCTGATCCCATCCCTATAAAACAACAAATCTCTGACAATACCATTCATCAAACCTAAACTTCTCTCCACAGTGGACATCACTTTGAATCGTGACACAGCTGATCCAGGTGTCATCATCTCTGAAGACTTGAAGAGTATGAGATATGGATGTGCACAGGCAGAAGTGCCCAACAACATTGGGAGATTCAGTTATTTTGCCCAAGTTCTTGGTACTCAGTCCTTCATTTCAAGCAGACACTACTGGGTAGTGGAGGTACCAGACAACACTGGATGGTGTGTTGGCATCTCTAATGGACCACCTACACCTGAAGTCTTCTTTGTGCTTATGGCTATACAAGGCCACATTGGTGGTCATCTTTATGCCATAGGCAAGCAGCACCTTTATTCCGTACCTCAAGTGAAATACTGCAAGAACTATGTGTCCAACCTGATGGTGGGCATTTTCCTTGACTATGAAAAAGGAGAAGTGTCATTTTATAATGTTAAAGAAAGATCTCTAATTTTTGCCTTTGAAAACACTTCCTTCTCAAGACCTTTTCAACCTTTCTTCTGTCTTTCTAAGAAAGTCCGGACACATGATTGCTCTCTCATGATCTGTCCCTAATTGAGAGAGATCAAAAACATATGTATTTATCCTTCAGATAAACTCAGGCACTCTATTCCAGAATTCCTGTGTGTCAAAATTTTAGAACTATAAGGGCCCTCAGAGGGTACATATCATCACCCTGTAATTTCATACATAACAACAGAACTCTGGAGAGGTAAAATGATTTGCCTGCCCTAAATAAGATTCTTGGACCTACCTCCCAAACCAATTGCATCATGTGTCCATTGTCTATAGTTTGTATATGTTTATCTTTGTACATGTTTTTCCTCTGATTTTAGGATAATATATGCTGCATGACAACAGAGACTATTTCCTTTTTTCATTTTTTGTATTTGTATATTTTGTATTCTTTGTATTGTAGTTCCTAGCAAATTGCCTAATGTAAAGTTCTTAATAATGCTGTTTGAATTGAATTGCATGTATTCAACTATTCATAGGATCATCATAAGAATGATGTTAGGTTGGTAGGGAACTTAGAGGACATCTAGTCTAGCTCACTCACAGAAAATAGGCAGAAACTGAGGCTCAGAGAAGTTAAGTGACTTGTCTATGGTCTCTCTTAGGTAGAGAGGGATTGGCTGAGCTAGAGTTTAAAACTAATTCCCTGTTTGCACATCAAGCAAGCTTTCTACAACCCCACACTTCCAACAGAACTAGAATGAGAGACCTTGATGCTTGGAAACTCAGTCCATTGCTTTTACTATGGAGACACTAATGGAATATCAGGGTTAAGTGACTTGCCCAGTGTCACACAGCTAGTAAGGACCAGAAGTCAGATTTGAACTCAGGTCCTCCTGACTCCAGAGCTGGTGCTCTATCCACTGTGCAACCTAGCTGCCCCTAAAGCCAGTATTGTCAGAGGCAAGATTTGAGCCCATATCTCTCTGACTGGGAGTCTACATCTCTACTTGAATACCACTTAGATCCTCCTATCTCACACTTAAATCAGAAGAAATGATAACTCTCAAAGCCCTCTCAGGAGTGCATGCTTTTAACAACCTAAATATCCCTGTTTTGGGAAGATAATTGAATTAGGGACATATTCTTAAGTCATGACATTGAGTTGCCTTGAGGTTACATGTAGACCCTCTAGGCACTCAAGTGTGGCCCCTTGACTGAATCCTAACTTCACAAAACAATTCCCCTTAAAAAAAAAAAAGATTTGTTCTGTAAAACTTGGACTCAGTGAAAAGGCTGCACCCAAGGACCCAGAAGGCCACATGTGGCCTGGAGGCTGCAGATTCCCCATTCCTGCTCTAGATAGTAATGGGATGTTAGAAATGGAAAGAGTTTGGTGGTAAAGGTTATGAGTTCCATTTTGGACATGTTGAGTATAAGATATCTAAATTCACATTTTCAGATTTGATTAAGGAGAAAGATGAATAGAACCAAGAATCATAATCATAGAAATAATAATTGAGTTGAAAATTAAGTTGAGAAGGAAGGGAATTTTTAAAAGGCCATTAGATCATCCAAAGCAGAAAATATTTTGATAAGTATACTCTTTTTCAAGCCATGTGCTTCCCCAAAGTTGCATACATTTTCAAGTTTGTTGCCATCAGAAATGATCAAAGCAAAAAGATGTATAAGGAAGCCAAGAGTAATTGAAATAGGAAGCCAGCAAAAAACCCAAGTAGCTAAATCAAGCTAACCAGGATGGACTAAAGTGAAATAACGGGATGATGGCCCTAGCAATATTAAAAATGGGTTCTGGAAACATGAAACTACTTTATATCATGGTTGTGCCTCAGCCACAGGACTTTAAATTAAATGTAATACAGACATTGCTTTAATTTGCAAACATGAAAAAGAAAAGTTTTTCATAGCTGCCCTAAAGGAGAAAAGAATATGTGAATAAATATTAATGACGGTACTGTGGGTCAGATTGGGTATTACAGAAACAAGGAAGCAGTTAAGAATAAAAAAAAAACTTAATGTAAGGGAAGTCTACAAGTAGAATTCCACTTAACAGAGTAATTTGGGGTTTTCATGGTATAGCAAAGATGAACTAAAAGTACGCAGTCAATCAGCAGCACATCAAAGCAGAAAGGAAATAGAGAAAATGTGTTAACCTTGGTGTCTCAAGAGTTCCCTGAGGTCATATTTTTTCTTATGGGATAATGTATTCTCTATGGCTAATCTTATCAGAATATCCTTTTGCCAGGAAATATTGTTTTATTTGGCCTCACAGCTCAGATTAAAGCAAAAACTGGGTTACTCAGAAAGGAATACCAAATAGAGCTCTATTATTATGCAGTACAGTAAGAAAAGGAAGGAAGGAAGGAAGGAAGGAAGGAAGGAAGGAAGGAAGGAAGGAAGGAAGGAAGGAAGGAAGGAAGGAAGGAAGGAAGGAAGGAAGGAAAAAGGGAGAGAAGCAAGGAAGGGTACCCACACTATATGGAAATATAGACACATATTGGTTTGTTCCTAGGAACACAAAAAACTCACCTGGCAGGAGGGGGAGGGAGTCATGTCAGAGAGAGCATATATTTAATGCTGAGGTTCAAGTGGAAAGGTTTTATACCCTAAAAATTGGCTTGGTGATAAAAAAGTAATCAGTGACAGATGTGGGAGGGAGCATTCCTAATTAGACCTTGATATGGTGGAGCAGTTCTTGGGGTCAATACCATGCTCAAGGGATGCTTAGGTAGAGGGAGTTTCTTTATCAAGACCCAAAATTGGGAGAAGGTTGGAGTTAACCATCTGAGGCAGCAGAATAGTAGTTCACAGGCTGTGTCAGTTTGATCCATTTAGTAATTGTGAGTATTAAGCACTTGACACAGTTTTAGTATTCATCAGAACAGTAGAATAACACAAGCCTATCTGTTTATGGCCCTTGTGCTTTATGGACAATAGGAACACTTTGCCTAAGTGATTTATTTCACTGGAGTCTTATCATCATAACTATAGCATTGAACAATATAAACAACTACAATGATCATAAATGTCTAAGATAGCAGAGACTTCCTTCAAGATAGAATCAGTCAGACTCATCCCGCCCTTGCCAGATTCTGGGTTTCTCTATCTATACAATCATGTACCTCTGTTTATTTGCCCTATAAGGTTACTTTTTCTGGGAAGAAGATGTTTCCCCATACTCACAGGACTCATTTTCATTCTGCTCCATAGTATATATATATATATATGATTTCACTTTAAGAAAAGCAATCTTTTAGTTCAAAATACAATGAAACATATCCAGGAACCTACTTACTATCCAACATAAAACACTCAAGTGGGCATTTAAGACCACCTCCTCCCCCAATAATGTGCTTCCTACTTTTATAATCATATATATAAATTTATATTTATTTTTTCCTATTCTAACCTCTCTTTACCAGTCCAACTGGCCCACTAACCATTCTGCAAACAATATAAATTATCATTTGCCTGATTGCCTTTGGTCTTCCATGCCTGAAATCTACTTTCTCTTCACCTCCAATTCTTCCAATGCTTTCTTTCTGTCAAGGCTTATCTCAGGTATCACCTCTTTCAGGAAAATTTTCTGATTACATCTGTTCTTAAATGCTCTCCTCCTCTGGAAATAATTTGGTATTTACTTTGTAAATGCTTTGCATTTGTGTAAAGATCCATGTTTTCTCTCCCCCTCAGCAGAATGTAAGGTCTTTGAAGTACAACCTGTTTCATTCCATTTTTTAAATTATTTATTCATTATTTCTTTTTAACATTCATTTTATAAAATTTTGAGTTCTGAATTCTCTTCCTCCTTCTCCTCTCCCCTATCCATTGTAAAAGCAAGAAATGTGAAGAATTTTCATATTTTAAAACCTAGATTCAAGCCAGTGGAACATAGGCAGGCACTAGGACATTCAGAATTCTTCCTGCTGATCATTAGAGATCTACACGAGATATTTGGGCTTCAGAGTGAGGCCAGGATGGACGCTGGAGTTTCTACTGCCACCTGGTGGCTCATATTGATGTTGCACCCTGATTACTATTCTAGTTTTTTATCTTCAAAGGCACATGAGCATAGATGCTCCGCTACATGTTTTTTCTTCTGCATTGCCCAGGAATGGGGCAGGTATATAATTATAGAAGACATGAATTCATTCATTAACAAACCTTGCAAGACGATTTCGAATTCAATTTTGACTGGCTTACTGGGTTTGTTGCCAAAAGAAATTGGCATTGAGAGAATATTCCTAGATTTCATTAAAGTTTCATCATGTCTTCTGTGTTGTCTCAGTGAATACTGTGAAGATATGTGAGCTAGATGATAGAATAGTTTGAAATGTTAAGAAATGATTGAATGGCTGGATTTAAAAAATTAGACGTGAATGTATATGTTTCCAAATTGTTGTTGGGGTTTTTTTGAGGTAATTGGGGTTAAGTGACTTGCCCAGAGTCACACATCTAATGAGTGTTATGTGTCTGAGGCCAGATCTGAACTCAGGTCCTCCTGACTCTAGGGCTGGTGCTCTATCCACTTCGCCACCTAGTTGTCCCTTATACATTTCCATTTAGAAGTGAAATGCCACAAAGTTCCCCCTTCATTCTGTTTTGCCACATTTTATCAATAACTCATCTAGGGTTATCAAATTTGTAGATAACATAAGTACTTTAGCCATAGTTTGCTATGATTTTGGCTGATAGAGTCTGCTGATATCCTCAATAAAAGTTTCAACAGACTAGAATGATGAACTAAATTGAAAAAAGATGTGATTTAATAGTGATAGTAGAAAGGCAAATGCTTTGTCTTTTCATAGGTATTGTATAACCCTAACTCTAATCCCTTCAACAATGTGGATCACTACTCATTCCTTTATCCCCTTTGACTTGTTTTTGTTTTCCCATTGGTGTGTTTCCTTCATCTAAGAGTTCCCTACCCTAAGAAAACCAGAAGTTTGATCTTCATCCAGCATCATATATTTGTTTGTTTCTGTGCATGCTTTATGCCAGACCCTTCATCTCACCTTCTGGCTGTAAACTCTAAATGGATAGTTACAATAACTTAGCTAATTTTTGCATTTCCCTGGCCCCTACCAAGGTGCTCTAAACAATAGATCCTTAACAAGTGGGCATTTTGCTGTTAGATGAAACTACCAAGAAAGAATTTTTGAGAGAGAGAGAACAAATCTTCTCTAACTTGTATATGCTACAAATAATACATAAACTTGAATATACTCTGACCTGCTAAAATGTAAATATTTCAATATTAATATATACCCAAGCATACTTATGTTCTAAAAATATACCTGCCCACATGCACAGTGCTGAGTGGGTCAAAGGGTCCATTTGTATCCTCCTCTCCTCAGCCTCATTTCACACAGTACCTAAATTTCTAACTTCCACTTTCCCTTTGTTCCTCCATTCTTTCATTCCCCACAGCAGATCCAGACTCAAGCTGCTTGGTCAGTTTGCTTCCCAGATCATAATGAGTATAATAAAGGTACTGGTGATTTTTAATGGAATATTTCCACTAAAATTTTATTTTGCAAAGAAAGAATGAAGCCAGGTAGGTGGAGCCATTGAGCAGGAGGGTCAGTCTGTGAAGGGCTTCTGGAAGAAGTTCTGACGAGGGACCATGGCAGTTCATGGTTGGTCTACCTCTATGTCCAAAATACTTTGTGGTAGCTGACCTAGCAGGCAGGTCTGTGGGGAGAAGGATGAGGGATTGGGAGAGTGTACAACCAGAGGGTTGTAAAGGTACAGAGGAAAAGGAAGATCTGATCTAGAGGGCTGCTGTTTTGTTTGTTTTTGTTGTATTTTGTTTGATTTTGCTTCATCCGTTGGTTCTGGAATGTGATTTGTACCTGTATTTCCAAAAGGCATCTTCTCTTTCAGTTTGTGTAGCTCTTCTGCTGAAAGGTATAGGCTGAGCTAGAAGGAACTCTCCATGGTGCTGATCTTGGTCACTAAAGGCAGCAGGGTTTGGGGAGGTTTGGAATTTGTAGATCTGAGTCAGACAAAAGCTACCCCTGCTGGCATCAGGATTAGCCTCCTAGAAGAGAGACCAGGATAATCCAGCTGAAGAAATCATTCATTGGGTTAGAGCCTCAGCCTTCTGTTTCAGTGTTCTTGGGTTGCCACAGAATGAGTGGTTCCTATGTGGACTTGTGTAGAGAACTTTGGCAGAAAGACTACTTTTTTGGAGTCCTCAGAAATCCCGAGCAGAGCTAAAACAATGGAAGTTCTGAGTGGTTTTTTGGCTTCTCTGATAGAGCCACTTTATAGAATAATGAACCTTCTGTCATGTTGGGTCTGATAGCCTGGGGTCAGGAGGAAGAGGCATGCAGAAGGGTTTCTGTCTCACTTGGATTTTATACGAAATATATTTGGAGAACTGTGGCCTAAAATGAAAGATGTCTTTCTTTTAATTCCCAAAAGACGTAAAATTAGGCCAAAATTGGAGTCAGAACATATGGGTTTAAATCTAGCAGCTTCAAAACTTGCTACCCATGTAACCTTGGTGAAGAGACTTGCCTGGGCTTCAGTTTCTGCATCTAGGAAACTGACAAGGCTGGAACTCTAAGGTTCCTTTCAATCTATCAATAATCCTGTGACTTCTCTCTCGTGATTATTACATTTCATTTCTATCAGATATATCTCTCTAGATAGATTATAAGTTGCTTGAAGGCAGAATTTATAACATTTATTTTGACTATCAAAGGTTCCCCCTAGCACCTAGGACAGCATAGATAATTACTTCATAGTCCTAAGAACTGGAAGTATGCTCAGAAGCTAGTTATAGGATGATGTGTTCACCTTCTAATATAAAAATAGTTGTGAATGCAGAACTTTTAGAAAAAAACTAAAAGGTGCCTGTCTCCAGGCAGCTTACATTCAACTAGGAGAGAAAACAGTAGCACTTAAAAATATACCTGAAACATGAAAGTTGAATACAAGGAAATACTTACTATTTTGAGTGGGTACTTGAAACCGTGCTATAAGTTGTGGATTTCTGAAGGGTCCTCATGTCAGATATGTAGATTGACTTCCTGTCGGTTTGGGAATTTTAATAATAATAGTTAAGTTTTATACGGTATGCACTATGTGCTGGGCCCTGTGCTAAGTGCTTCCCAAGTATTCTCTCTTTTAATCCTCACAATAACTCCAGGAGGTAGATGTTATTATTATAGTCATTTTACTGATGACTAAGGCAAACAGAGGTTAAATGAGTTGACTAGGATCACATAGCTAGTTGGTATCTGAGGCTGGATTTGAACTCAGGTCTTCCTTACTCCAGACCCATCTCTCTAATCTCTGTGCTAACTAGCTGCCCTTAGCTGTACCAGTTGGAGCAGTTAAAAAAAAGTTTTGGAATCTTTCCCTGATAAAGATCTAATTTCCAAGATATGTCAATAACTGTAACAGATGCCAATTTACTGTAAATGTGTAAGGATAAGAACTAATCAAATGTCTAAGAAAAAGAACTGACAAATGGTTTAAGGATGTTAACAGTTAGTTTTCAAAGGAAAAAATAATCCAAGCTATCAAAAGCCATATTTTTAAAAAATGTTCAAAATCACAAATAATTAGAGAAATACAAATTAAAGAAACTCTGAGGATTCACCTCACATCCATCAGA
The DNA here is from genome assembly GCF_003287225.1 of Phascolarctos cinereus. Lineage (NCBI taxonomy): Eukaryota > Metazoa > Chordata > Mammalia > Diprotodontia > Phascolarctidae > Phascolarctos > Phascolarctos cinereus. The sequence goes on from NW_027556098.1 coordinate 334,719,037, forward strand.
TTGGCAAAATTGACTTAAAAATGGCAAAACTGAAAGGGCTGAGGGAAAACATGCATATTAATGTGCTATTTGGTGGAGCGGTGAACAATCCAGTCATTAAGGCAGTACAGTGTAGGTGGTACAGTGGATAGAGCACTAGTCCTGGAGTCAGAAAAACCTCAGTTCAAATCCAGACTCAGACATTTGTTGTGTGACATTGGGCATAATTTCCTCAGCTGTAAAATGGAAATAATAATAGCACTTAGCTGTCAGGGTAATTGTAAGTATCAAATGACATAATGTTTGTAAGCACTTATCAGAGTGCCAAGCTCATAGTAGGTGTTTAATAAATATTTGTTCCATCCCTCCCCTATGATTTTAACCTATACTTCCAAAGTTCCTAAAATTAATCTGTGCATATTTGTTGACCAAGTGGTACCACTACTAGGCATATATAAGCCCTGCCCCCATCAAAAGACATCAGAGAAAAATGAAAAGGATTCATCTGTACAAACATGTTTGGATCACATCTGTATGTGGTAACATAGATTAGGAAATCAAGGTGGTGTCTATCAATTGGATTATGACTGTACACATTATAGTATAAGGATATACTCAGCGACTACCGCATCATAAGAAATTATGAAAGATATATTTTCAGAGAAACTTGAAAGATTGTCCATCTTGAGCTCTGCAGAAGATACAAACTTTACACAGGATATGGTCTCTCTCTCCTTAAGGAGATCACAATTTGGTAGAATAGAAATGTATTGCTATTATGTAATTGAACACAATATAAAATACATTGAGGTTATTAAATACTTTAAATGAGATTGCATTGCTTGTAATCATAAAATTTTATGTTATTGAATATTTCTCCACTATATTTTTCTATCATTCTTCCTGTCCTTAGGAATATCAGAAACTTTGAAAAACATCCTTTCTAAAAATTATGTTTACTTAGAACATTTTTAAAAATTTGAGATCTGAATTCTCTCTCTTTCTTCCACCCCTCCCCAACCCATTGTCAAGGCAAGAAAGGTGATATCAATTACACATGTGAAATCATGCGTAACCTATTTCCATGTTAGCCATGTTGCAAAAAAGGGCAAGAAAATAAAGAAAGTGAAAAAAAATTATTCTTCAATCTGCATCTTGACTCCATCTGATCTTTCTCTGAAGGTGGATAGGATTTTTCATCAAAAGTCCTTTGAAATTGTTTTAGATCTGTGACAGGCAAAAATCCTGAGAGACAAAGTTTCCAGATACTAATAATCAATTCATTAATGAGGTTACCCAATAATCAATAAATTGATGATTAATGGTTTCTCTTTGCAACCAAAGACAAAGTTGCAACGTCAGATCATCTTAATGCTCTGCTGTCTTCTTCACAACACATTATTGGGCCCTCCCCTTACAAGGGAATGGCAACACTAATTGGCTGACATTTACTGAGGAGGTAGGCTAAGAACCCTCAACTCCCCCCTCCCCCTATTTACACAGTAAACAAAACTCAAGTTCCCAGTGGGGCCTAGCCCACCTAGTTAATGATTAGATGTCTAGGGGCTAGGAATAGATTACATTCTTTGATTATCCCCTTCGGAAGCTGACTAGCCTTTTAGGGGGAAAAAAAGGCCAAGGTCTTCCACTGCATCCAGAGCCATCTCCAGTCATCTGGATCTATATCTTGCCACTGGACCCAAATGGCTCTGGAGGAGAAGGTGAGGAGGTTGGTGATTTTGCACAGCCCTCTCTCACTTAAATTCAATTCACTTACTAGTCATGGTATCACCTTCTTGATGTCATGCTTCCTTTTGAAAACAAAGGACAAAGAACAACAGTATTTTCAGAAATGGGATCTTGACAACAATTACAAATTAATAACTAATTATTACATAATAGCATAACATTAATTTTTCCCATCCTCCCCCTTGATTCACTGAAAGATATGACAGCTTAGGATTGACTCACCAGGGTATAACAAGACCCTAACGTATTAAATACTTCATTAAGGGTTTATTTTAACCATGAAGCTTAGGTGTTTTAATGTGATGGGATTAGTGTGAGGGGAAGGGGGTAAGACAGATTGACTGACACGTTGACAGGAGCATTTTATTATAGTAACTTAGATGTGCCTTGATAAAGATTTAATATTATGCTCATATCTTCTACTGATCACTTGCCTTGATTATAGAAATTTGCCATAAAAGGAAAAATAAGGACATAGCTATAGTAGGAAAAAATACTCCCCTAACTTCATGTTAATTCCAGGTGAGTCATACTGGTAGCCAATTGTATTGAGAGATTGTCATAGCCAGGCTTAGAGTCAGCCAAGTGGGAAAATTTTCCATTCAAGATGAAACGTCTTACTCAGGAAATCAATTCAGTAGAGTTCTACCTCATCCCATGCCTTAAATTGTTCTTTCAGCTTTCCCATGAGACAGAACTCTATTTGCAATTTACAGATGTCATCTTCATAGGCAGCTGGTTTTATGGATCATTGACTCAATAGCATTTCCTGATGATTATACCTGGAATCATATTCAGAATAATATCAATTACCGTTCTATAAAATCTTACTTCAGATAGTAAGTTTCACTAATCACGCTCAGGGCTGGATATAAACTACCCTCATGTTGTTATAATACATCAGCTTGCAAGTGAAAAGTGCCCAGCCTTCCAAAATTTACACAGCACTCTTTTCTGCAGTTTATTCTACTTATCTAGTTTAAACTCTTCCTGGTATAAAAGCCATCAATGGAATAATGATGGTTCATAATTTCACATAGAAAATGAACATGGGATAGTTTACTCAAGCAGAATCTCTCAGAAAAAACCAAAGTTATTTGCAGACTAACAGATGATCATCTTATCATTCATCGTATTGTACGTGGCTTTAATACAACTGAACACATTCAGGTGGAACTTATTTCCTTAACATAAGCTGAGTTATAAGCTTTTTCTCTAGCTAAGTGGGAAGATAGCTCTTTTCACCTCTGTAGCTCTCAGGTTTAAGCATCATAGAACTTACACCATGTAAGCAGTAGGGCTGAAAAAACTTATAACCATGTCAAACATCTTACCAGATAAAACAACAAAGAAATTTCCCCCACTGTTATAATCCTAATGAAATAAAATACTCTTAACAAAACTAACCAGGAGCCATTAGACAACTACTTAACAACTGAATTTATAACCTAACAATATCTAAATTACAGGAAAAGTCATTCTTCTAACTATGTTGGTGCTAGAAAGTTTCACAATATAGACATGTATTTAATTTTACAAAAACAATACTTGGAAATGTATCTACAGCTTTACCAGTTTGAATTCACCCCTGTTATTAGTTTAGCTTAAAGTGTGCTGGGCCAAGTATTATAAATCAGTGCTTTTAGAATTGCTTATTCTTAAGATTCTAGATGACTGATTTTTGGCCCAGGCAAATAGCTCTGAGGAGTTAGATTAGGTGTTGGCAGGGCATGGCTTTCTTTCCCCAGGTAGAATTCCTTGAGAGTTTCCTACAACCCATCTTAAAAAGGTGAGTGAGCACAGCTACCAGATGCTTAACTCACTTCACTTGTAATTCACTAAGAAGTTAGTACAATACCATTCCAAATAACAAAATGTATGATGATGTATCTGGAGATCAGTCTCCCAAAGCACACAAAACACTTGTAGATTCAATTACAAAGTGTTTCATAAAGTGACTAAATTGAGGCCATTCCTCAGGAGCTCCTTCTCTTCCCCTCCCTCTTTTTCTTACATCATTCAACACACAAAGCACTTCCATAAATGTGTTCATTTGTATGGGACCTTTTGATTTGCTGCTGACCTCCAGGCAGTTACATTCTAATGAAGGACACAACATATAAAAGGGAGCTAGAAATGGAGAGTGGCATGTAGGGACATGGTGAGGAGATAGGGAAAGGAACCTAGCAAAATAAGACAAAAATCTCACCTCTCATAAAGGGGATTCAGAAGCAGAGTCCAACATGAGGAGGAGGAGGAGGATGGCCTGACAGAGAAATCTTGGAGAGGAGATTATTGTGTGGAGGCAAAGCATGAGGTGCCCTATGTTTTCTCACCCTTGAGCAGAGTGACTTCATCTTTCAGCTAGCCTACATTTCAATGTAAAATGAATGGGCACATATATACACTTCCCTATGTTTAAGTTTTTCTCTTTCCCAAAGTACTTCAAAATCAACCACCCAAAACAAAACAAACAAAAAAACCCCCTCCAACTTGCCTTGTTTCATACCCCCTTGAACCAACAACAGATTTGCAGATTAACAGGTCTTTCTTCTATCTCCCAGAATACCACAATCTCCCCTTCACAGCTTCTAAGACCAGCTACCAAGTTCAGTCTAATTGCCTTTCAGTTTGCATTCTATATGCTGTTAGTAAATGGTTTCTAATTGGAGTTCATTAAACTGACAGAGATCTTCTTTGTGGGTCAATTAAATTCTCCTTGTTATGGCTTGTACTTTAATAAAGTACTAAGGAGCTTTAATAAAGCTTTTTGCTGATTTGTACACTAAAATTGTGAGCTGTGCGAGTTTACACCAGTAATATAAATGAAAGCAATACTAGCTGAACCCAGATTTTAATCAGGTGACCAGTATTGGTTACAGAGTATGTAGGTCAAAATCTATCAGTAGTAAGGTGATGGACTATTGGTGCAGACTGGTGCATATACTCATTGGTCCAAATGCTGGTCATGTGTTTTTGTTTTTAACAGTGTTTCTTTCCTTCAAGGGAGTTCTTCATCAGGTGGCTATATCAAAAAATGATTGTTTTTTAAAATGTCAAAGCTTTTTTAAATTACAAAATCATATCCCAAACATGCTTGTTGAATGACTGTAGATTCTTGGTTACTCTGGGTTTCAATTCATCATCAGTAAAATAGAAATCAATCAATCAATAAAAAATATGTATGAAGCACCTACTGCGTTCCAGGCATTGTACCAAGCACTGAGAATACAAAAAAGAGGCAAAAGACAGTCTCTGCCCTCAAGGAGATTACAATCTAATGGAGAAACCCCATGCAAACAAATATATACAAAATATGTCATGTACATGATAAATGAGGAATAATTAACAGAGGAAAGGCACTAGAATTAAGAGGGGTTGGGGAAGGTTTTTGGTAAAAGATAGACTGTCTGGAAGACAAGTTCAAATCCTCCCCCTGATAATTAGTAGATGAGTGACTGAATAAGTCACTTAACCACTCTGTCTCAGTTTCATTGCTTATACTAAAATGGGAATAACAGCACCTACTATCCAGGGTTGCTGTGGGTATCAAGTGAGTTATCATACATAAGGTACTTTGCAAACTTTAAAGCACTGTTCTAGTATTATATCTAATGATCCTTTAGTGTTTCTAAAACCATTAAAATGATTTTTCCCTAAGTGTGGGTTTGATTATCACACACACACACACACACACACACACACACACACCCAACTCAATAAACTAGTGGCTCCCTATTGCCTCCAAGATCAAATGTAAAATGCTCTATTTGGTATTCTAAGCCCTTCAAAACCTAGCCCTCTTCTACCTTTCCAGTCTTCTTGCATTTTACTATACAACATATACTTTTTGATCCAGTGACATTAGCCTCCTGGCTGTTCCACGAATAACAAATTTGATCTCTCAGTTCTGGGCATTTTCTCTGGCCATCCCCCATGCATGGAATGCTCTTTTCTCCACCCTGCTTACTGACTTCCCTGGATTTCTTTAAGTCCCAACTAACAGCCTATTTTTTGCTGGAAACCTTCCCTAACCCCTCTTAATTCTAGTGTCTTCCTTCTGTTAATGATTTCTTATTTATCATGTATGTGCCACAGCCTCATTCAAAAGGCCTCAAAATCTGTCCCTGGCTAAGACTTCATGATAGCCTCTATCTTTCCCAGCTCAGGAAGGGAATTCTGTCTCTTTGGAAACTACAACTCCCATAATTCATAGTTAAGTTTCAGAGCTTTTTTACAGTCTCTCACAGAATGGGAAGAAAACCATCTGCACCTTTAAGATGCAAGCTCTTTTCAGTACATGTACAAATTGAAAGGGTCTGAGCTGACCTCATTGGTGAGCACCTCCTTGACCAAGGAGCAACAGCAAAAGGTATTCCCAAGGTCACATGGACATTCCTGATGGGCAAGAGTTTGGTTGATTCTCTCCCCAAATTACAAGAAAGTTCCCTTTTGCAAGGTAAAAGTAAAGCCTATTAGCTAAGAAAAAACTGGAGGTTGTATAGCAAAAAAACCCAATCAACCTAACTCTATACAGGTTTGGGGCAGCTCTGGAGGGCCTAAGGCTTGCAATAACAGCAACAATAATAACTAGCATTTACATAGCACTTCAGGGTTTGCAAAGCACTCTAGAAATGCCTCATCATTTTCTCTCACAACAACCCTGGGAGGTAGGTAGGTGCTATTATCATCTCCACTTTATATATGAGAAAACTGAGGCTGACAGAGGCTGAGTTGCAGAATGAGGTGAGCAGAACCAGGAATATTATTCTGACACTAATAACAGCAGTAGATAGAGTGCTGGTTCTGAAGTCAGGAAGGCATCTTAAGTTCAGATCTGGCCTCTGACACTTTCTAGCTGTGTGATCTTGGGTAAGTCACTTAACCCTGTTTGCCTCAGTTTCCTCATCTGTAAAAAGGGTTGGAGAACCAATTCAGTATCTTTGCCAAGAAAACCCCAAATGGGGCCAGAAAGAGTCAGACACGACTGAAAAATGACTGAACAACGACAGTAAAAAAGAAAACCAACTTTGAAATACTTAAGAATTCCAATCAAATCAATGATCAACCATGTCTCTTGAGGACCTATGATGAAGCATATTGTCCACCACCTGACAGGTCATAGATTCAAACACAGTTTAGATATATATTTTAATTTTTTAAAAAATAAATTTTTATCAATTTTTTTTGTTTTTATATAACCTAAATTCCTACCTGTATCTCTTTACAAGCCCCCTCACAGAGAGCCATCTCATCTTTTTAAAAGAGAAAAAAAATCAGCAAATCTGATCAATACACTAAAAAAAACTGACTACACAGTGTTCCACAGCATGGACCTTCCTTGGAGGGAGGAAGGGGTAAAGGCAGCACTACTACTGCAAAGTAATGGGGGGTGGAGGGGGATATTAATTTTAAAATATGGCCACAGAATGGATTTATTTTGCTTGACTATACTATATTACAAGGGCTTTTCTTTTCAATGGGATGGAGGAGGTGGATGGGAGAAAAAAGTAATGCTTGATAAATTGGGGGGAAAATAAAATCAAGTAAAAGTTATTTATTTTTGTTTTTAAAGAAAGGCATCCAGACCTCTTCCCTTACATAGTTAAGCACCAGGCTGAGATAAACTAGATCAATATGAGCAAAGAAGTCACATATTGTGGAGGCATAACTTCCAAGGCCTCAATAATCATATAAGAAAATAGACTAAATGGGAACTCACTGATTTGCTTTTCTTACAGAGAGGGAATCACATACTTGGACTGTGAGTCAGTCGATAAACATTTTTTAAGGCCTATTATGTGCCAGGAACTGTGCTAAACTCTGGTATACAAAGGAGGGCAAAAGAGAGTCCCTGTCCTCATAGAATTCACAATGTAATAGGAGAGATACAAGCAAACAAATATATACACACAAACTATATGCAAGATCAATAGGAAATAATTAAAAGATAAAAGGCACTAGAATCAAGAGGGATTGGGAAAAGCTTCCTGTAGAAGGTGGGATTTTAGTTGGAACTTGAAGGAAGCCAGGAGGTAGAGACGGGGAAGGAGAGCATTCAAAGCATGGGGAGACAGCAAGAGAAAATGCCTGCAAATGTCTTGTTCCAGGAAGGGCCAGTAGGCCGATGCCACAAGATGGAAGAGTATAAAATTTAAGTGCAGTATAAAGTATAAGAAGACTGAAAGGGTGGAAGAGGTAAGACTAGGTTATAAAGGCATTTGAAGACCAGAGGATTTGGACTTGATTCCAGAGGTGACACGGAGACACTGGAATTTACTGAGTATGGAGGTGACGTGGTCAGGCTTGTGTTTTAGGAAAATAACTTTAACAACCAAATGAATGATGGACTGAGGTAGAGAGAGACTTGTGGGAAGCAGACTGACCGGCAAGCTGTCGTCATAGTATAGACCCGAAGTGACAAGGGCCTATAGCAGGGTGATGACTGTATCAGAGAAGAGAAGGGGGCACATTTAAGAAATGTTTTAAAGATGACCAAAATGATGCCCAAGTACATCTCCAAGGCATCTGTGATGAAGTATATTACCCATGGCCTATAACAAAGTTATAGACTCAGAGACAATCTTGAAGATTTCATCTTCTTCATCATCATCATCTTCATCATTTCATCAAGCATTTTCATCATCTTCATCATCATCAATCTTGAGATTTCATCTAGTAGAACTCCTTCACTTTGAACAGAGAACACTGCCTAAGCAATGTTAAACATTTCAACACCTTGGCTTCAGGCACAACATAATTCAGGAAGATGTGACTTTGTACTTACATACTTTAAGGCATGTAGGAATTTTTTCTCATTTTCAAGCCCCCCAGAAGGGGGTTCTCAATTTTTTCCTAAGATCTCTTCCCATGTCTTCTAATAGAGTCCATTGACAGAAATTTGTTCATTATATTATAAACTAAGCAACACGTATTTATTGAACATCACTACTAGCTCACATTTATGTATCATTTGAAAGTTTGCAAAACATTCCATGTATGTTATTTTACTTGATCCTCACAACTATCTTGTGAAGTTGTACTCTTTATCCACATTTCACAAATAAGAAAACCGAAGCTAAAAGAGGTTAAGTGACATGCTAGTGTTATACAGCTAATGAATGAAGCAGCATTGAACTCGGGTTTGCCTGACTCCAAGTCCAGTACTCTATTAATTTATACTTTGATAAGCTTATAGCCCAATACAACATATAATGGGAGATTTGAATGCAATATGATATGGTCTTTGCCCATAAGGAATTTATAATACTGCAGTTTAAAACAGTCTTTATGTTTTGTTTTTCCCCTCAGTGGAGATGAACACTTGATCACCATTCTTTATACAAGAACCCATCATACACTTGGACTTTTAAAATTTCCCTCACCCTAAATAACTTTAAGAGAATTTATTCTTCAATCATTCTTGTCCACTATCATCTTATAATGTCATGATATCATGATCCAAGACATATTTAGCATTGCCAGGACCCTGAAACAGCAAATGGTCCCGAGAAGGGGCAGGCTCTTACTGATGTCACTAGCATCCTTTCCTCTCAGATATGATCTGGAGAGGGTACCAGGCACTGGAAGAACAAGGAATTCCTTCTTTACTCCTAAATCTGGGGTGGGGGAGGGTAATCAAATCAGTTGAAAGAGTCCTCAAGGGGCAACCTATTTGAATTCCTACAGAAAGCAAGAATCTCCTCTATAACATGTTTGGCAAGTCATCATCCAGTCTTAGCTTGAAGAGCTCATTATTGAAAAGTTGAGGCAGTTCATTCCATTCTTGAAGCGCTCTAATTATCAGGAGCTTTCACCTTACACTGAACAGAAATAAGTCTGATTCATCTTCCACATGACAACTATTCATATATATGATGATTGTTGCCAAACCACTCCAATATCTTTGCCAAGAAAATTCCGAATGGAGTCATGAAGAGTTGGACACAACTGAACTACAACAAGGGTTGTTGTGAGGCCTAAATGAGGTAATAATTATAAAGCACTTTGCACAGTTCCTGACACATAGTAAATGCTAGATAAATGTTAGCTATTATTAGCTGTACCCTCTAGGGACAAGTAGAACAAACTGAATATGTCCTTCTACTTCACATCCCAAGATAATCAGAACTCCCAGAAGGTACTGTCAGCTTTCATTCTCTGTTTTGGGATTTTTGTTTTAAGCTTAGTTTCCTCTATCCCATTCTACTGGTTCTTCCAACTGATCCTAACTGGCCCAGTTTTGAGTACCCTAATCCTCTGGCATCAACCTCCTTCCATGTTTTTCATGAAGAGGACTGGGGTAGACATGCTTTTGAGAACTTAAGTTTCGATCTTAATCCTTTCACACTCACCACAAACACTTTATTATTGCTAAAATTTCAAAAGAAAACATCAGAAGACGGGCATTTTAGAGAATGCTTTATTTGGAGAGGTTTCTAGCATTATCTTTATTTTTCATTAAGGCAATTATATCCCTTCCTTGATGGAAGGAAGTTAGCAAGAGAAAGTTATCTAAGGCTGTAGGATAAGTATAGATTAGACTAAGGCAAAATTTAAGCCTGTGCATACAGATACAACAGAAACATTGATTGGTGGGTCAACATAAGGGGTACCACTCAGAACCAACAGAATATGAATACTTTTACTGCTTTAAACATGGCTAAGGTCCTTAAGTGAGATTTTTAAATGAGCCACCTCGGTCCAGCAGATCTTTAAAAAGCACTTACGAGGTGGCCTGGTGTTAATGAGGACTGTGCTACTTTTAGGCCTTTAAGTTTGTTTCTTGAGGTTTTCTTAAGTGTAGCTGTTCAAATCCACAGGGCTTTTGTTTATAATTATGTGAACGTCTATTACACTGGTTATCTAATGCGGATAGGATGGATAATTCATTGGCACGTATCTCCATGGGGTGCATAAGGACTCTAAGTAAACTGTTAATGACAAGGCCTATATAACAATTGAAATACTAGAATTCTGAGAGCAAATCACACTGAAGTATGGCTGCCCCTGATATTGCTCGAAGCAGAGGCATTTCTCAACCTTACAACTCTGTGTGAATGTTAATGCACATGTCTATAATTATGGTGAGTCAAACAATTTCAGTGTACATATGCAAGAAAACACCTCCATGCTACTGCCTGAGGTGCCCTATTCCATTCCAACCTCTCTACATTCAAATCTTGGCCAAAGGAAAACACTGAACCCTAGGTTTCTAAGTCCAGTCTCATCTCGAACCTGAACACCATGCAGATAAAAAGAGATAGCTGTTTACTTGCTGAAAAACCAAAATCCTGGGTCTTTGGATCCCCAGAAGGCTAGGAAATGTGCAAGGCTGGGCTCTGGAGGTGGTAGACCACAGACTAATAATTTAAGCTCAGCTCTGGTAGGCAGGAGAGCCCCGCCATGCCCCCTCCTCAAACGATGACTGCAATTAATGGTAAGGATGCTTAGCAGCAGCAAACTATAGGAAGGCTGTGGCCTGGGGAGGGGAAAAGTCACAGGCCGATGCTGCTGAAAGAAGAGACTGCAGGTTAGGAACAGAGAATGAGAACTAATGGGGTATCAGACAAAGGAGGCACCAGCAAGGAACATCAAACCAAGAGAACCTCACAGAGCCCAAAGGCTTTGCATAGACAAATGGGAGACTTCTACTAATAGTCTTAAAAATTACTGATTTTTCTTCTTCCTCCGTCACTTTGTTGTCTTAAAAAAAATCTGTGTAACTGAACTTGAAAGACTATGCTGGGAATAACAATAGTGTAGCCTTTATACTGGGCTAATGATTAAAGTGGAGGTTGTTGGGGAGGGCTGCTAGGAAAGAAAGTTTCTTTTCAAAGGAAGCAAACATATTAAAGGGTATAAATTATTTGCATGAGGTTTGGGGTTTGTTTCTTTTGCAAAGAAATGAAGCATATTTCTGTTAAACACAGGATACGTTATTTGGATGAACAACAAAGTGCTGCTTAGAACCTTGTTTTAATGTTAACATCTCTTAAAACTCTGGAATGACTTAGCTAGTCCACATGCTTCTTGGGTCTTGAAAAGGGCATCCAGTGTAGAGGCAGTCAAAATCATGGGATTTAGCCTCCAAGTGCAACCCTATTTGGCCTTAAACCTTCTTCATTCCCTTTCCCATGAGACATGCAAAAACTGTCATGACCATTTTAGGTTTCACCTCCACCAGATCTTCTGGAAGAGCATATACTCTTGCACCAATTTTTCGGGCCATTGAAATGGCATACCTAAAAAATAAAACGAGAAATGGATTAAAAATCTAGGTGGCAAAACAGGGAGGGGTCACATTATTACAATTTTGTCTCATTTTGAACACATATAGCTGCTGACTGAAGGACTCTGGAATGGAACTTCTCATCTGGGTACATCTGGGCCAATGGCCAGCTGTCTTCTGATACTCAGTCTAGAAAAGGAGGAAGGGTTCAGATTCTGCCTCCAATTCAATCGTCCTATATAACTTCATAACTACATACAACTTCCTACTATTTCTCAAAAAGGACTCTTGTAGTCCAAGAGTATTGCTGAAGAAAGTCACAGACTTGCACGAATACACAAATGTATACTATTCAATACCACTCAGACCTTTGCTTTAATTTGGCAATCTTTGTTAATTCCCTGCCACATTCCCTACAGTTATCCTAGAACTTCTCTATTCTTCTTAAAACTATATGCCTCTCTTCCTTCCTCCAGCTCTATTGAAATGACTCCATGTCACCTAGCTTACTGAAAAGATGGAGGTAGCCATCATCTTCCCCATGTCTCTGCAACTATTCTTCCTTCTTTCCCTCCTATACTGTCTTCTTCTATCGAAGGAAAAACTTTTGCTTTGCCTCCTTGATAATGCTCCCTTCCTGAACCTCTGAAATCTTATTCCATCAACTTTTCCTTCTCCTCAACATCTTCAAATTTCTCTCTTTCCATTGGTTCATTATCCTTGGATTTTAAATACTTTTTGGTCTCCCTTAGCTTTTAAAAAAACAAAACAAGGGGCAGCTAGGTGGCACAGTGGATAGGGTGCCAGCCTTGGAGTTAGGAGGACCTGAGTTCAAATTCAGCTTCAGACACTTGACACTTACTAGCTGTGTGATTGTGTACAAGTCACTTAACCCCAACTGCCTCACCAAAATGCCAAAAAAAAAAAAGAGTAGGTATCTAAGTTCTCTAAGTCACCCTTTTTTCCAAGTGTTCTGAATCTGTAAATAAAAGATTGAAATCCCCAGGTGACACAGGGATGGAGCTCAGGCACAGGTTTTCCCACTGCCTGCTCCCATGTAGTGGGTCATTTGTGAATAAAGTATTTGATTGTTTGAGGTTTTTTAAGAGAATTGCTGTAAGATGATGATTATGAAACTAGTCTTATGAAATTATATGCTGAATTGAGAGCAATTGTGGTATAGTGAATAGGTGGCTGACGCCAGTGTCAGCAAGGCCTGACTTCAAGTCCTACTTCTGAAACAGTATGATGCTGGGCAAGTCAATCGATGTCCCAGGGGCCCCAATAATCTTAAAGACTACAGATTGAAAAACAGTTGATAATCTGCATTTTCAGAAGGAATTTCCTCATCTGGAACCTTCCCCCACACGGATGAAATCACAGGTAGAAAAAAATTGCTGAAACATCAACTACTAAAAAATTGGGGCTGACTTTTGACTTAAAAAGGTCCTTAACATCAAGAACCTTTTCTTATACTGATGCTGAATCTCCAATAACAATGATGGGAAGAGCACTTAAAACAAGGCCAACAGCAGCAAAAATGATGCTATCATGATCGCATGAAGATAATGGCAACAGACTCTTTAACACTCCCCTTATTCCCCATGGAAATCTGGGTTCCCTATCCTTGAGAAAAATGGTAAGATTGTGTCACACTCGATAGGCAGTGTGGCACAACAAACAGAGAGCTTGCACTGGAATGAGGGAGGCTTGGGATCAAGTCCCATCTCTGACAACCAATGGCTCCATGATAGGGAATAAAATCCCGTAACCTCTCAGAGCCCAAGATCAACTTTCTAAGGGTCTAGTTGCAAAAGTAGGGCTAATCTGCACTGAAAAAGTGAGTTTCCCATATCAATGAAATCCCTGAGGCAGCTAGGTCATATAGGGGATAGAGCCCTGAGCCTGGAGTCAGGATAGACATCAGTTCAAATCCAGCCTCAGACTGGCTGTGTGGTCCCAGGGCATGTTTGCCTCCGCTTCCTCAAATATAAAATAGGGACAGTAACAGCACTTATGTCACAGGATTGCTGTGAGGATCAAATGAGATCATATTTATGAAGCTCTCAGCACAGTGCTTATTCTCTTCCCTTCTTCCTCTCCCCACCCCGCCAAAAAAAAAAAGTCTTGTTTACATACTTGGCATTATTGAGCTTTTCTTCATCATCTAGGTTCTCTGTTTTCAAAAGATCATACTTAATGGATCCTGGCTGAATGGCATCAATGAGATCCAGAACAGGCATACTTGTGCTGATCTTAGGATCCTAGAGAGAGAGAGAAAAATTTATATACATAGATATGTGTATATGTGTGTGTATACATATATACATACACATATCTATCTACATAAATATCTATATCTATCTATCTATAGTCAGCCCTATTATAATTAATGGAATTTCCACTGGTCACAAGAAGAGTGGATCATTCTTTCCAGTTATAGTGTTGTAATCTATATACAGCTTAGTTTGAGTTCTCAGCAGAATTATATTCATTCTTAAAATGAGCTACTGCAGAATGACCAAGATCTCAAGAATGGGGCAGGGTAGGGGGAGCAGCTAGATGGCACAGTGGATAGAGTACCAGCCCGGGAGTCAGGAAGACTTCAAATCTGGCCTCAGACACTTGACACTTATTAGTTGTATGACCCTGGGCAAGTCACTTAACCCCATTGCCTAGCAGAAACAAAAAACAAAACAAACAAACAAAAAAAGAATGAGGGGAAGCAGCCTCAAGTTCAAACATATATAATAATAATTAACAAAAATCAATAATGCTGGTAACAATAAGAACTCACATTTTAAAAGTGCTTTAATTTTTACAAAGTTTTTTTTTCTCCAAACAGCATTACCAGAAAAGTATGAGAACAATTATTGCCATGTTACAGAGAAGGAAACTGATGTTCTGAGAGACCAAGTGATTCGTCCATAGTGACATGCCTAGAGAGTATCTGAGCTGAGACTCAAACCTAGGTGTGTAGATTGAAAGTTTGGTGCTCCTTGAACTCCAACTCTCAGAAGAAGTCTGTAGTTTATAAACACATGGCAAGCTGTCGTTCACTCCCTTAATGATAAAATGCAGATGGTATCAGATAAAAGAAATAGAACACCACCCCAAACCTTTAAAAAAAAACACAAAACTCTGTGATTTTATGAAATCTACATGAATGAATACATCTATCAACCACTAAGTTTTTACTGAGTACTGTTTTGGGAGAGAAAGATTAAGACAATTCTTGCTTTTAGTCTATTTAAAGAGAAATAAATAAAACAATGCAATAATTCAAAAAAAAAAACCAAGTGCTAAACTATGGCACAGACTACAAATGATTTGGATTTCAGAAAAAAAGGCTAGATCAGGAGAACTAGAAGAGACAGAGAGAAGCCTTCAGGGAGGAGTTTTGGTCTTGAGTTGATCTTTGAAGGAGGGCTAGGATCTAGATGGGCAGAAGGAAGCGGAGGCAAGCTTAGGCTTGGGAGAAAAGCTAGACGAAATGCCTGGAAGCCTTTGAGAATGGACATGGCACAGGACAGTGAGGAATCTTTGAAAGGTGGATGTGAAAGAGAGCACCATGTGCCAGGAGATAAGGGTAGGGAATAGAGAGAGAGGCAGATTACTGAGGGCTCTGAAAGTTAGGCATAGGTAAGAACCATAATGAAAACAGAGTTTAGTAATATCAGTATGGTGGCAGTGTGTAAGTGTGTAAGTGCTTCTTATTCTATGAGAGTGGATCAGAAACACTGTATACATATATGTATGTGTATAGGTGTATATATATATACACACACACACACACACACTTCATGTCACAAGTGATGCGGGAACCCCTTGGAAGGAGAAAACACTATGGCTAAAATCGAGTCAATCCCCTTACTTTCATTTTAACCATTAACTTTAGCCTTCTATTACAGTGAGCTTTCCATTTATTGGAGTTTCTAAGAAGGAGCTCAATGGTCAGATTTGACTTTTACCTTAATTCCTAAGTTTGATTTATTAGAGGAGATGCTAGTGTAAAGACAGCCACAAGAGGGGGCAGGAGACTGACTAATAATATCAGGAGATGGGTAGGCAGTGAAAGTGACAGTGGGAAAATTACTAGATTTTTTAAATCAGAAGCCCCAGAATTAAGATTTGACTCAACCATACACCAGTTATGTGACCTTAGAAAAATTATTAAATATTATTTAACCTTTCTGAGCCTCAACTCCATTAAATGAAAAATGGGCATAAAAATACTTGCATTTCCTAAAAAAAGTCATGAAACTATCATAATCCACCAGCAGCAGCATTATAAGTTGCTCTGGATATTTATATTATTTACATAAATTACCTCATTTGATCCTTGGAGGAGTCCTATGAATTAGCTACTGTTGTAATTATACTCATTTTTATTGACAAGGAAATTGGGGTTAGTGTGAGCAGCCTAAGTAAGGTTCCACAGCTAGCAAGCAGCAGAGCCAGAATTGGAACCCCCGCCTTTTTTTCTTTTTTCCCCCAAATCCAGGTGACTCTTCACATCATATCACGTGACCTCTCCAAATTGTATAATAAATACTGGGAGCACACAGTAAATAGAATTCACTCATTTTTTAAGGAATTTGGAGACCAAAATGACATCTTGCTTTTTGTAAAGAATGTTTACTCCTTCCTGATTGTGCTTTCAGTTTTACAGAAGACTTGGGAGGGGAGAGATAACGGGGAAAAAAAATTAACTTGAATCTCCCTCCTGCCACTCTTGTCCCATTAGTTAACACTGAGGACTGTGCTCCACACAGTGAAAGCCCAATGGATCTAGGGCAACTTCAGTTTGCCAAAGCAGGAGCCTTTGGCCTTCTACTGGGGAAGAATGACTTTTTGTTTCCTTGAAGTCTCATGATGCCTGATGGGTCCAGGAGACTTGGGATACTGGGACAGAGAATACTAGCTAAGAATAGGGAGAGGAGCAAAGTGCTAGTCTCTAAGGAAAGGGTGAGTCTGGAGTTATTCCCCACTGCCCTTGGGAACACTGATAGCTGTATTCTTCTCCCCAATAGAATATTCAGCAAGTCTCAGGGAGGACATGATAGTTAACCACCGGTTTACATGTTCTAAAGAAAGTCATCTCCCCTATCAATTCCTGATCTATATTGCTTGGAGTTAAACTAAGAGCTTACTATAATTGGGCAAGCTAGGTGGTATAGTAGATAGAGCCCCAGGCCTGGAATCTGTAGGGCCTGAGTTCAAATCCAGCCTTAGACACTTATAGCTAGTGTGACCTTGGGCAAACCACTTAACCCTGTTTGCCTCAATTTCCTCATCTGTAAAATGAGCTGGAGAAGGAAATGACAAACCACTCCAGTGTCTCTGCCAAGAAAGCCCTAAATGAGGTTATGAAGAGTAAGTGTGATTGAAATGACTGAACAGCCACCCTGTGCTCTAAGCTCTAAGACTGTAGCTATGCTCTCATCCCATCAGATTGCTAGCAGCACTCTCCTAATGCCCTTCCCCTGTATTGCTAGCAGCTGACTAAGCCAGGGAGGAAATCCTTCTGGAACAGAGTTGTCTGTCCCTCTTCACTCAGCCCTACGTCAGGGCCACAGTACAGCCTAAAACTGGGGAAGCACCTGCCTCCCCTCTACTTTCTGCCATCACCCCTGTCACTACCAATGCTCTGGCCTCTCTTCAGGGAGTGTTATGGGAGGGGCCCCCCAGGTGTGGGACTTCATAGAGCTCTTCCAGCAGCACAGGACAGCCTTAACCAGGAATATTTCCTTCGAACAAAACTAAGGATCAAAGATTTAGAGCTAGAAAGGTTCTTGACGTGATCTCATAATAATAACAGTAACAACAATAGCCAGGTTTGCAAAGTGCCATAATACATTATCTCATTTAATCTGCACAACAACCTTGGGAGGTAAGTGCTATTATTATCGCCATTTTACAGATGAGGAAACAGGCTAAGCAGTTTATGTGTTTTGCCTAGGGTGAACTAGAGTCTGCCAGACTCCACATCCAGAGCTTTTATCTACTGTACCATCATGCAGTGAAGTCTAACTGATTTAATTTTTCCTGCCTTCTCCTCCATTTTACAGATAAGGAAACTGAGATCCTAAGAGACGTGACTTGCCCAAGGTCACACAAGCAGTGAGTGGCAGATCTAGAATTCAAACTCTAAATTCAGCCCTCTTTCAATGGCAGCATGTGAAAAGGGCCTTAAGAGAGAATCAGATCCAACTCCGTCTTTTCACAGACGAAGAAAATAAGTCCCAGAGCAGTGAAGTGACTTGCCCAAGATCACACACACAGAAAGCAGCCACACTGGAACCTGAGCCCCAGTCCTCTGGCTCCAAATGCAATGTTCTTTCTATTTTACCACAATGCTTCTTACTTCTCTAACATGTGGAGAAAATGTTATTGGCCTTGTTTAAAGAAAAAAGAAAATTAACACAGTGAGATATTATGGCACAGCTCTAGGACACTATCTCTGAAAGAACTCTTTATTCTGGACTGATTTGTACACTAGAAAATGGAGTCAATATAGTATAAGTTTGAATATCACATTATATAGATAGTACATGGGTTTTTGTTGTTGTTGTTCAGTCATTTCAGTTATATCTAACTCTGTGACTGCTTTGGGGGGGGGGAATTGCTTTTCTTGGCCAAGATACTGGAGCTGTTTTACCATTTCCTTCTCCAGCTCATTTTACATATGAGAAACTGAGGCAGAGTTAAGTGACTTGCTCAGGGTCACTCTGCTAGTAAGTATCTGATACCAGACTGGAATTCAGGAAGATGAATGAGTCTTCCTTATTCCACGCCTAGTGATGTATCCAATTAGCCACCTAGCTGCCCTAGTACATAGGCTACTTGAGAACTAATTTGTAAAACAAGAAACAGGAAATTTAATAAAATGTAATGCTCATTACTAAAAACAGGCTTGGCTGATGTAAATCCACAAGCAAAACACTGACATAGGGATCATTTGGTACTAAAAAACTCAGAATAGTGGGAAAAGTGTTAAAATATTCAGGTACCCTAGATGGCTCAGTGGAAAGAATGCCCAGCCTGGAATCAGGAAGACTCATCTTCCTGAGTTCAATTCTGGCCTGAGTTCAAATCCAGCCTTAGATACTTATAGCTAGTGTGACTCTGGGTAAGTCACTTAATCCTGTTTGCCTCAGTTTTTTCATTTGTAAAATGAGCTGGAGAAGGAAATGGCAAACCATTCCACTATCTTTGCCAAGAAAACCCCAAATTGGGTCACAAAGAGGAAGACATGATTGGACAACAACAATAATTCCTACTCACTTTAAAAATGCCACAGCATCCAGGGTTATGTTAAAAAGGTGCTGACAAATATGATAGTGTGTGAAAATAAGCAGCATCAATCCCCAAAATGATTCAGTAGAGAAGTCTGTCAATATCCGTCACATATTATAAATGTCATAATAACAACAGGTCAAACTGGCACCAGGCTCTTTCAAAGTCAACAAGAGAAGGTTTCAATATTTAACAAGCACGTAAGTACATTTTACAATAAAGCAAAAGCCCAGTAAACCTCAACACTGGGAATAAGGATAGGCATCTAACAAGCAACATGAGACTTTTACCTTGAAACTACTGATAGATGAGCTCTTCTCAGCTTCTTTCAGTGTTTCATTCACCCAGTTGACAATAATTTCATCATAGACTTTCTGTCCTCCACCAATATCTTCAAGAATACTCAGTGTGTACCTGTTCCCCAAAAAAGAAGGATGTTTTTTGAAGAAAGTGTTTTATCACATAAGAATTCATTATGTTAACAAGTAGAAATGATGATAATTTATTTTTAAAAATCTATCATCATAATAATACCAACTATATTATGGCCCAAGAGTATACAAAATTCTTTCACCTGCATTATTTCATTTGATATTCATAAGTGGCATTGCTATAGAGAGAAATCTAATTATACTCTTGCTGGCTCTGAGGAATACCATAATGTCTGAGGTAACGGAATCACAATAGAGTATTATTGCTTTGTAAGATAATTTTAATTAAAAGCTTCATTGTTATTATGTCATACAGTGAAAATTTCAAAGCTCCCCATCATCTCTCTGGGGAAAGAAAATGAGAGGAGGGAGGCAGAAGGAAGCAGAGAAAGAAAAAGAAAAACTTCAGTATTCTAGCCAGAGATGTTTGTTTTACATGTAAGCAATAAATCCAAAATATAGTCAGTGACAAGAACAATAAATAATTAAAGGCTAAAAAGATCACAGTACCAAAATAATGGGGGGGGGGAAGAAATTAAACAGTCTTACCCCAGAGAAGAAGAAAAATTAACACTAAAACATTCTCTCAAGTAAAAGGTTCAAAGGGAAAATGCTAAGAATCTCTTAGGCATCTAGGTGGCACAATGGATAGAGTGCCTGGGCTGGAGTCAGGAAGATTCATCTTCCTGAGTTCAAATCTGATCTCAGACACTAGCAAGTCAGACTCTGGGCCTCAGTTTCCTCATCTGTAAAATGAGGTGGAGAAGGAAATGGCAAAACCACTCCAGTATCTTTGCCAAGAAAACCTTAAAAGAGGTCATGAAAAGTCAGACATGACTGAACAGTGACAACAAGAATCTCTTCTACATCCTATTACAAAAACTAGGTTTACCCAGAAGTTTCATGGTTTACAATCTGTATGTTATTGAGTCCACACCCTCAAAAGAGTTAACTCAAGAATAAAAATACCTTTTTTTCTTTTCTATGCCTACATACATCTCAGTCCAGTACAATTAAGGTTACCCTAAGTCTCTAGGCTATATAAATGATGGGATTGAACTCAATGGCTTCTGAGATCTCTTCCAACTCTAGATCTAAAATCCCACACAAGTTTAGATTTGGTTCCCACAGGCATCTAGTGATGTCTTCTATTACTGAAAGTTGTCTCCTTTCATCCAGTTTGGCCTACCAGTTAGTCTACAGCCTATGCTTGGCTGCCAAAGTTACTTAGCTCTATAAAAGTGGTGCCATATGTCTATTATCTGGGTACCCAACTTATCCAATAACCAGTACCTTCTCATTAACTGCCAAATTAAGGCAAGCGTCAATGTGCGGTTTCCTTCGTTGAGGTCCTGTCCAGCAATGCCAACGAGAGAGAACTTGGCTTGATTCTTTCCCAGTTCCACAGCATAGTTACAGTTCTCAAGCTGTTAATGATTAAGCAGGAAAGTGATTTAATATTATCATCTTCACATGAAATTATCATTATAAAGCACATGAAAATCAGAGGGTATAATAACAACACTTTTTTTTTCAAGGTACTAGCCTTCATTTTTAATTCCTCTAAACCCTCCTTCTAGACAGAACAAAAGTAAAGAAGGAATCTAGAATCAACATTTTCTATGATTTTTTTTTAATCTGAACCTATGATTTTATAGGTATGAAGAACTCCAAGTATAGAAACTCCCTTCACTAATGGTCTTGTTTCTAATCAATGAACTTGGAATATTGCTTGAGGCATTAAGAGGTTAAGCTACTAGCCCACAGTCACATGGGTAGTATGTGTTAGAGACAGGATTTGAATCTAAGTGTTCCTGACTCCAAGGCATATTCCTTTTTTTTTTTTTTTTTTTTTTGCTTTTTGGTGAGGCAGTTGGGGTTGAGTGACTTGCCTAGGCTCACACATCTAGTAAGTGTCGTGTCTGAGGCCAGATTTGAACTCAGATCCTTCTGACTCCAAGGCTGGAGCTCTATCTTTTGCGCCACCTCGCTGCCCCCGCCAAGGTAGATTCTTTATTTACTATGCCACGCTGCTCCTTCTATTATTAGTCACGATGAATAATCTGTGTCCAGATGGGCAGAAAAAAACTTTTTTTGGAGGCTATTAGGGTTAAGTGACTTGCCTAGGGTCCCACAACTAGTGTCTGAGGCCAAATTTGAACTCAGGTGCTCCTAACTCCAGGTCTAGTAGTCTATTCACTGTACCATCTAGCTGCCCCTAGCAGAAAATTATTCTTTTCAAGGCTGCTTTTTTATTTCTTGGACTAAGGAATGAGTATGGTAAGCAGTCTTGATTTGTTCCTCTATTCTATGGTGGAGTGGTAACAAGTGTTTGGGATATAACTCACATCAAGGATCTTTCACATCTTACATTCATAATGCACTTGAGCTGCAAAACCACAGTAAACTCACCATGGCATTGAGTATTATCGCCCTCTACTACCTTGATTAATTAATTGTTCAACAGATTCCCTTGAATGGCAGAGTCTGTGGCAATTCACGAGGGCAGTCTGAATTCTTCATCTTCCACACCCATAGCAGGCTGCCAAACCTACCTGAGGCTATACACTAGAAATTATAGAACTTTAGAGACTGGGTGTGATTACGGCAACAATCTGTAGCTGTAGCTTTTTCTACACTGCCATGTCCATTATCTGCCCACGTAAACCACTGGCACAAAGAGAATCTCTTTGGAAAGTTTTAGTGAAGACCTGGATGAATTATAAGAACTGGAGGAATATGGCACTGCATGCTCTAATAAGCTCAATCAGAATTTTCACATTCAGTGTTTCTGGCAAACTAACATCTAATTGTAAAGGGGTCATTATCTAAAATAACAGGGTCACTTTAAGAAAAAAAACTGCCCTAGTTTCTCATCTCTGTGTCTTTGTGTAAATGTTACTTATTTGAGCTTGGCCTCCTGATAAAGTATTCATACAGTACTCAGCAAGATTCTTCCTTCACAACCCTTCCAGAATCTGGCAATGGTGTTTCCTTACCTTCTTCATGTTACCCCCCAATTTAGGGTATGGTGGCTTGTTCACTCGGTTCCAGTCAACAGGTACTTTAATCTTTTCATAAAGCTGGAAGATGACCAGGGAGTCTGACAAATCACTAAAAGGAGAAAAAAATAGAGCTTTCATTAACCAAACCAGAATCATCACCATAACTATGTTTCTGTAGCACTTTAAGACTAAAATAAATTTCCTCATACATTATCTCATGTAAATCTCATATGATTAGCACATATTTTACAGAACAAAGCAAATATACCCATCTTCCATATGAGGTAACACACAGAAGCCTAGCATATAGATTGCCCTTTCCAAGTTGGCTTTCCTATGAATGAGTGAACCAAGCTCTAATATGCACTATGATATTGAGTATTGTTTTTCCCCAAAAGGGAGAAGAAGGGAAAGAATGGAAGAAGAACATGAAGAAATATGATACATTTCCTAGGGGCTCTGATTGCAGATTGTACCAGTGGGCTGACAAACTCCCTGGTTTTGTTAGAGGAGACATGAACAACAAAAAGACATAGAACTACTTTTTAAGGAATCTGTTCATTTAGCTCCTTCTGTGCATAAAAAAAGTACATCTAACTGAATTTTTATAGCACTTTAAAACTTACAAACCTCTTTCCTGTGGAAGAATCCCCATATTTATAGATAAGGAAACTGAGGTTATAAAGGTTAAGTGATTTGCTCAAGGTCACATAAAAGAGTAACATAGTGGGACTCTTTACTCAAATTATCTGACTTCAAAATCAGCCCTCCTTTTGCTACTACCAATGGTTAGAACAGGCCAGTGTGGTACACACTGAGGCCACTGATAGGGCCAATAGAGGTCACATGGAAAGTTTGCTACGTTGGCCTTACTACTTGGCCTACTGGAGTTGAGAACTAAAAAAGAACCTTATGTGGCCATAGATCCCCTCTTTGCATTTAAATCTAAACAGCCAGCTCAATTTTCCAAAGAATGCTGCTATAATTTCTTTTCTTATAGCAGCCCCAACAGATCCATCAGTCTATGGATTCTGATGCTGCCCTATTGGTCTAAGGATGTTGTCTATCCTCAGAAAATGAGATGGATGTGGCCATGCTCTTCATGTGTCTGCTATTATGGGGGGGAGGGCAGAAGAGAGAACAAAAGACAAAAGACAAATTTTAAGAAAGAGATGGCCTTGTAGTTCAAGCTAGGGAAAGCCATGCTTGGGGATATCTCTTTTTAGGCATTTCTAGCTCAAGCTTCCAAGTCTCCTTACCTGTACAAATGATTGACCCGAGGATTCACTCCCAAGGAATTCATCCAGTTCCTAAATGTACGCTCCTCCCTCGTCTCCCCTAAAACAACAGAGGACAACCAGTTATTAAGCAGATGCCTCGAAAACATGTTATCCTGATAATCAGAACAGAGACAGAGACTTTTTAAAAACTCCAAGTGCAGTGAGAAAGCAGCTAACAAGAGGAACTAACTGTAATGAATCTTGATTCCAGCTGCTATCATTCACCAATTCCATTTAGTTAAGTCTTTCTTCCACCCCCACCATTTATGTGCCCAACACAGTGCTGGGCATGATGAAGAATACAAAAGACATCAGAGTTCTTGTGCTCAAGGACTAGTGGTCTAATCAGGGAGATAACATGGCCATGCCCCAAAGAGAAAACAATATAAGACAGGATATAATTACTAAGTGACTAAATGTGTGGTACAGATAGTAAGTGCTAAGGGAGGTGAGAAAGGGGAGAAATTAGTGTGGGTCAGCCTCAAAGGGAAAGACTTCATAGAGGAATATGAGAGGAGCAAGGACTTTAAATACTCATGAGATCTGATAGGTTGGGTTTTTTTTGGGGGGTTGGGTTGAGGGAGAGTATCCAGGAGGAGAGAGGAGTGGGGAAGGTGTTCCAAGCCAGGGGAAAAGTGTAAACAAAGGCATGACAGTGGATATGAACCTAGCATCTGTCAAGAGACACCAGCTCAGCAGGCATCTTGTGAAAACCTACTGTAAGCAGGTAAGGTCCTATGTTCAAATGGTGAGGGGACTGGCTTGACTAGAACAAAGGAGATGAAATAAGGTGATGAACTTGGACTCAACATCAGGCAACAAGCAACCATCATTACAGGTTCCTAAGCAGGAAAGGGTTGGGCAGCTAAGTGGTGTAGCACACAGAGCGCCAGGCCTGGAGTCACGAAGACACGAACTAAAATCCAGTCTCAGTCACTTACTGAGCAATTCACTTAACCCTGTCTGCCTCAATTTCCTCATCTGTAAAATGAGCTGGAGAAGGAAATGGCAAATAGTTCCAGTATTTTTGCCAAGAAAACCTCAAATGAGGTCATGAAGAGTCACACGTGCCTGAAAAAACTGAACACATTATATTTAGAAGAAATGTGGCTAAAACATCTTGTTCTTTTTTTAATGCAATGATTTATTTAATTTGATAATGAGATGAAGATGTTGATACTTCATTTGAAAATAAGATGTCATGTCTGATTCTTCATGACCCTATTTGGGGTTTTCTTGACAAGGATGATGGAGTAGTTTACCATTTCCTTCTCCAGTTATTTTACAGATGAGGAAACTGAGGCAGACAGGGTTAGGTGACTTGCCCAGGGTCACAGCTAGTAAATGTCTGAGGCCAGAACTGAACCCAGGAAGATGAATCTTTCTGACTCCAGGCCTGGCACTCTATCCACTGCACCACCTAGCTGCCCTGATGAGATGAGCATTGCCCTTCTGAAAGCATTTAATCCTACATATAATGGATGGGATATAACAGTAGTTGATTATTCCTTCTTGGCTGTAATTGATATGATTTATCTGTTTATTCTCTTCTTTTTTTATATCAAGAAAGTGATTGATCACCAATTGTGTTTTGTTCTATTTGCAATCAAGTTTTGAATTACAAACTGAACAGCTGTCATATGTGTTTTGATTTTTCCTAACATCTTGATGCAAGCAGTTATAGCTACTTTCAAGATACCCCAATCAACGTCTTTGAACTCTGGTTTATGTGTTTTGGTTTTCCCAAAATATTGACACAACCAGTTATAGTTACCTTCAAGAGAACCCCAATCAATGTCTTGGTTCTCTGGTTTATGTAAGGCAGGGTATCTGTTAAAGAGATTGGCAATGAAAGCCAAGTTCAACTTGGGGTTCCCACGGACGACATCTGTGGCAGTGACAAACTGCCGGCATCCCAGTCTTTCTGCTTGTTGCAGCATACACTCTGCCCTCTGGATGTCATCCTTCTCCTGCATCAATGTAGACAGATCTTAAGTCTTGGTCAAAGTACTATAATGCTTGAAGTATATAGGCATAATATAAAAATTAACACTAGGTTTACTTATTCCTTAGTATTTTCTCACGGTGACTACTGCAAACTTTTATTTTCCTGAAATCAATACCCAAGATACAAGCTTAAAAGTGACCTTAAAAGCTTACCTCTAGAACTGGAATTTTATCTAAAAGAATTATAGACAGGTATTTGTCCTTTTAAAAAAATTTCCAAGATAATTCACAGGGTCTTCTGGTAGCATCTAATATGTAATAAGGTACATCAGATATTTTTAGAGGATGCCTCATTACTCAATTTTGGACAAATTATATAACATAGGAAGTTTATAAATTCTCAAAATTATAGTAATATAGTAATATAAATGTCTATGAAGTCTACTACTTAGAATTCCTTTTACTTTGAGACTTTTACATATAGTATATAACATAAAGTAGTAATAGTAGCTTGTTATATAGTACTTTAAAAGTTTGCAAATAATACTGTATACATTGTCTCATTTGAGCCTCATAACAACCCTGTGAGGGAGATACTGATGAGAAACCTGAGGCCATTGGTAAGGGGCCTTGCCCAAGGTTATACAACTACCAAGTTTCAGAGTAAGAATTTGAACTCCAGCTTTCCTGCCTCCAAGACCCACATTCTTTCCAGGATACTGCATTGCCCCTTAGAATATACTGCATATTACCCAAATGTCTTTTTACTCATTAATTACTCATCCAATGCTTAGCACAGTGCTCAGAACATAGTAGGTGTTTAATAATATTTATTGACTGATCAATTCTTTAACTTCCATGTCTTCTTTTTTAAGAGTAAGAAACATAAATACCAACCCCATTCACTGTGGCACAGAAAATGAATGATCCCCTCTGAACTTCAGGGTCATATGTTTTCCTGAGAGTAAGCTTATATGTCCATTCTTACCCTTATTCCTGACATGTCAATAGTAATAGCGGGAATCCCTTCTTCATCTCCCTTTGGAGCCACCTGTTCAAGCAGGTGGAAGTAGGCTTTCGAGTCCTGTGAGAAATCAAGAAATTAGCATTTTAAAATAATGCAGCTAACTAAAGGTGTGACAGTATTACCTAATAGCAAGCATGCTTTACTTCTGATTCGGTAATCATTCATGACTAAAACTTCATTAACAAAGCTAGAAGCATTTTGCTAATTTGCATTTTATGCCCTGTGGCTTACCATATCATTTCACTTCATTTTCTATTCAAAAGCAATTTAAAAATAAACCACATTACAAGCAAAAAGAAAAAAAAAACATATGCTACCCTTGCTGCCTTTTAAGAGGATACAATCAATTTACATGTATTAAATTGTATGCATGAAAAATATATACCTTTAAAATTCTGTAGAAGTCAGTCAGCTAAGGGTTAAACAAAAGACATGACAGGAGGAAGCGGAAGAGTTCAAAGAAACATTAAACAGACACTAAGCAAAACAAAAGAAAGTCAGAGACAGAAGTTGAAGCAATCACCAAGCATTTTTTAGGGCAAAGGGAGAGAATAAAACAGCATAATCAGTAAATCCTGGTCTAGGCCTTCTGAACTCACAAATCCAGAAATAAAAGCCAAATTTAAGTTTATCTCATAGAATAGTTACAGCAGTTTGAACTCATGGATGGTATTTCCACCATCTCTAACACTCTGGAAAATGTCTCATCAGAAGAAGAAATTCCAATCTTTTTAAAGTATATTCTTATTTTCACATGTGGAAATAGAGGTAGATGGATAGACAGACAGATAGATAATTTATTTAAATTCTCTAAAAGCAGCTTAAGTGATCATAAGCCAGAAATATTGTTCACTATTTGTTAAGTCAGAAAGATAATTTAGTCTTATTCATTTCTCCTATTAGCCTGCACTGGGGAAAAGCGATTTTCAATCTCTGTCACATCATCAAGCCCAACCTCAACTTTTCTGCCCGACCTTTTTTGACAATCACCTTGGGGACACTATCAAGTGGATTCAGCAGGAAAGGATAATAAAGGACATCCTAAAACCAATGCTTAGTTATATTATATGCCATGATATCACTTGCCACTTCAGCCATCTTCAGACGACCAGGAAAAAAGAGAAGCCTCCAGATCACCAGATGCCTCATAGACCTTCCACGGACTACCGTGAACTGTACAGATGGAATGACTGTCTGCTCTCTCCATACATGTTGACTTTATATATGTGCCTCTTCTAATGCTACCATCAAAAAAAGATTTGCCTCAATATGTCAATATTACTATACTTTTTTAATGATTCTCATCCCATTTAGAAAGTTTCCAAACTCTCAAATGGTTGCAACACTGGAAGAATATGATTCTGCTGAACAGAAACCAGTTTAATTTGTTTCTAAACAGCTCTAAAATATTCGAGTATCTTAATTTTGATTGAGAAAAGATACAACACTTTAGAAAGGCTAAATTGCTAATAGCAACGGCAACTAGTTCACTCTTTCAGTTGTGTCCAGTTTTTTATGACCCCATTTGGGTTTTTCTTGGCAAAGATACCGGAGTGGTTTGCCGTTTCCTTCTCTAGCTCATTTTACAGATGAGGAAACTGAGTCAAACAGGGTTAAGTGACTTACCCAGGGTCACACAGCTAGTAAGCATCTGAGGCCAGATCTGAACTCAAGATGAGTCTTCCTGACTCCAGACCCAGCACTCTATCCACTGTGCCCATCTAGCTGCACAAGCTAGACACTGAGTTCAAACCTAATCAAGTTTGGTGGAGTCAAGAAGTATAGTCAATAAGGCTTGATAATAATATCTAGCATTTTAATATAACTTTAATAATAATAGCATTTTAAGGTTTGCAAAGTGCTTTACACGTTAAATCACTTGATCCTCATAACTCTGTGAAGGAAGTGCTATTATTATCCCCATTTTACAGATGAGGAAATGGAGACACAGAAAGGTTAAGTGACTTGTCCAGGGTCATACAACTAGTTAGTGTCTGAGACAGGATGCAAACTCAGGTCTTCCTGATTCCAAATCATGCAGTCTATCCACTGTATCACCGAGCTTGTCTTTAGCTAGTTTAGGCAGGGTAATGAGCTTCAGGGTATTAGTAGATATACTTAGGAAATAGGAAACTCTCTATAGGAAGCACCACTGGAATAGATCCTTATGGAAAGACCAGGAAAAGAAGGTAAAGCTTTGGCAATGTAAAGAAACCCAGCACCCCATACCAATCATCTAGATCACAATGCATGCAGATGCATTATTGGAACACCTAATTCACAGAAGCCTAAGCATGTCAGGGTTATATTCAAACTATTTATCCTTGAACCATCGATGCTCTTTGTCTCTTGAACAAGAGACAACCACTTTTCTAGTAATGCAATTAAGTAACTCATACTTTTTATTACAGTGAGAAACTACTTCCTGCTGTCTAGCCAAAATTTCCTCCAGTACAATCTCTGCCTTTTCCATCATCTTGATTTGTCCTTGGCCAGAAGAAAAAAAAAAAGGAAAAAACCATAGTTGTTGCCTTTCACTAATATAGCCTCTTCCTGTACACTTAAAGAATATCCATCAGACCTTTTTTTTGTTGGGGGGGGTGTCTGGAACTGATAAGCCACTGAGATTTTATATAGGATTTAATTTTCCACACCTCTCTGGAAGAAGTCTTATTCAGGAGAAGAATTCTCAGAATTACTATATATGAAATTCATGAAACTTCCACATGTAGAAAATAAGCAAATTTTCACAAAATTTATCCACATTTTAAAAAGAAATTTTTATCATCAATTTCTTTAAAGAAAAGTGAGTTTTGTCCATTTTTTTAAAAGTGTTCACCACTTATGAAATAAGAAAGACATCAGTCATATCCATAGCACAATCTGCACCTGCAAAAACTGACATCTGTCTCTCCTTTCCCTTCATCCTCCCTTCTTCCCCTGTTCTACCCACTGAGCTGCAATGATTGCTAACTGAAGTAGCTAAGATTTTTAAAATATGTATAACTCAGTCATGAGAGCCCCAGAGATGCCTTCTCAGACCCAAGAGTGATAATTTCACCAAATCCAAAGCCTACAGGCCAAGTGTGCTTAACCTGAAGTCTGTGAAAAGATTTCAAGGGGGTTCATGAACCTGGATGAGCAAAAAGCTACACCTTTATTTTCACTACCCTCTAATCAAAATTTATCATTTCCTTCAATTTTTAAAACTTATTCTGAGGGGTCCATAGGCTTCACCAGACTGCCAAAAGAGTCCATGACACAAAAAAAGTTAAGAGCCACTGCTATAGACAGGTCTGAAGAAAGGTATCTAGGTGGAACTTCAACCAGTCATAACCCCTTCCCGACCCCTCCAATACTAGACAAATTGAGTCAAACTGTGTTCCTCCTACCTTGATGTCAGTACTGAAGTTGTTGATTTTATTGCAGCCTGAATTTTCCAGGTGATAATTTGCCCATCTCAGCAACAGGTCCTCAGGGGAAAGTTTCATCAAGTCTTCCAGACTCTCACCTTCCCTCAAAAGCGCAATCAGAGCTAGACAAGTAAAATAGTAAAAGTGCAAAAAATAAATCCTAGGTGCATGTGGAAAATGGTCATGTCTTCTATCTATATAATCCATGGAATTAATCTGAAGAAAGAATTAATAGCCCTTTAACCTCTCTGGGCTTGGTTTATCATCTGTAAAATGAGGCAGTTGAAAAAAATGTCCTTTAAGGTCCCTTCTAGTCCTAACATTCTAATTCTATGACTTGTTCATAGGTTTTGTTTGGGCTTAAGGAAAACTCCTATGCTATCACACTGATCAGCCAAATTTCCTTTTTTTCTTCTTCATAGTAAAACTCTTAAAAGGGAGATTGAGGAAGGAAGAAGATAGACTAAAAGCTATGTGGACGTATTGTGGAAGACCCTAATTAGGGCTAACACAAGACCCCCATGGTTCTTTCTATCCAATAATCTCAACTTGGCTAATATTCTCTGCATCCCTGCAAGGAAAACAGATGGAAAGCATTATGGTATTATCTATTATCCTCTAATTTAAAATGAAACAACTGAGACAACAAAGAAGTTGAGTGAGCTGCTCAAGATCACAGTGGCACAACCAGAAATGTCACCTAGATTAACTTTGTGTTCATTAGACCACGTTTCCTGATATGATGACATTTTTACTTTTTGGAAATCAATTTTGTAATACTGACAATAAACTGTTTCTCTTCAATTCTCAGAGATATTTTAGAGTTCAAATACTTCTATAATTGTAGCATCTCAGCAGTGTAATTTCTCCCCCTTCTCTCAACTTCCAGAGGAAAAGGTTTTATTTAGATAGCAGATTTAATTTAGAATCTGCTATTTTCAAGCCAATATTTTTGTGCCACATTTTCTAAGATCTTTATTTGTTCTTTTCCTCCTTTAAAACATTAACTATAAGAAATATCACAAGAAGGCAATATATATGGATTGAGATTGTATATGTAAAGCTCTCTATATGTGCCTACTGTTATTATATAATAAGGCATGTAAAAGGCACCATGGGACACTCCACAGACTATTACAATTGAAAGACAGAGATGACATCTGGCTATATAGATGTCCAATAGAAATTATACTTCTGGTGCTAGTCATATCTGTACATGAAATAAAGCTTCTAGAATGTGAGAGCTGGAAGCATTAGCAATCATTTAATCTTGCTCCCTTATTTTACAGATGAGAAAAGTGAGACTCAGAGATGAAATGACTTGTCCAAAATCTCACAGCTAAGTCAGTGGCAGAACCAGGATTAGAATCCAAGTTCTGGATGCCCAGTCCAGTGGCTTTTCTACTACAGCACTGTGTTGTGTAAAACTAAGCACTTATCTTTGAAACTGGGATATCATTATTTTGTATGCACTGGGAAAGGGTGTGCTGTGGCAGGTGTTTCAAAACATATGGAATAAACTTAGCAGGTCATTACTTTCTCATGAATTATAAATCCATCATGTGACCTTTGGACTCTGCTTAACACATGAAAGTTTCTCCAAGGACTCTACATTTTTAGACAGGGACCACTCTGTACAGATTCAAGCACAAAGTAACATACAATATTCAATTATCACATTCAATTATCATATTGGGCAGCTAGATACAAGTGGATTGAGTCAGGAAACTTGTCTTCATGAGTTCAAATATGGCCTCAGACACTTACTAGTTGTGTGACCCTGGGCAAATGACTTAACCCTGTTTACCTTAGTTTCCTCATCTGTAAAATGAGGTGGACAAAGAAATGCAAACCACTCCAATATCTCTGTCAAGAAAAACCTCAAATGAGAATCATGAAGAGTCAGCCATGACTGAAATAACTAAGGAAACAAATATTCAACTATCTAGATCTAGAATGAGCTATCTGAGGAAAGCTTTTTGAGGCTGGAGTCCCAGACAGCTAAAGTAAGTTACATGTTCCATTTAAACAGGCATTATCAGCCTGTGGTATGAAGAAGCTTTCACTTTCATTTCTTAAGAAGTCTGATCACTGTGGGAAAGAAGAGAAATGATGAACTGTTGAATTCATCTACTGTGCCAGGTAGAGAGCCCAGCATTAATTTACATACTTTATTCAAGTCTTCTTAAACAGTCTGAACCTAGCTATCCTTCACACCATTCTCTATTTCATCAAAACAGCTGCATTCATAGAAGGCCACCCCACAAAATAAAAGGCTCTAGCCTCTGTCCGTACCTTCATTTCTGCTGAGCTCAATGTCGGCAAACAATCCAATTTTGATGACTTGCCACAAAAGACCCAAGACCAGATAAGGTTTCCCCTCTTTTAAGTCCTCAGCTCCTATGTTAACAACATGGCACCCAATGGCTGATGCAGAGTTCAGAGCTAGGTTCAGATTCTCCTGAAGGGGGGAAAATGACAAAACGTGCCAGTAAACACCAAGTGATGATTTATGGCAATAATAACAACAACAACTTGACAACTACCACTAATTTTTTCTAAAGACCTCATAGGGCTTTAAGGGCATTATCTCATTAGACCACATAACATCTCCGAGAAAAAAAAATAAAATAAAGCAACAGTGGTATGTAACAGAGTGAGGAAAAAAAAAGTTTAAGATAGAAGACCCAATGACTAGCCTGATGCTTCAGTCTTCAAAAAAAACAAACGTTAAGTGGAATGCCCATGTTAGTAATGATTCTTACATTTCCCATCCTGCTTTGAGATGGAGGCAGTGCATTAAGCCCCCTACTGAGAAAAAGGCAGCATTATAGTATTGAAAGAGGTCACCCATTGTCTTGTCATTGCCTGTGTACTATAACACAACAGTGGATGTAAAGAAAGGTCATAAAAGAAAGAGGCGATAGCTTTCTTAGCGGGGAAAGGGAGTGGGAAGAGAATAATAACCAACAGTCAATTTTGTGGAAGAGCTATGGCAGGTGTTATGATGACAATATTTACTGAGTACCCTTGACATCTAGATAACTTGGTTAAATATACATACAAGTTACATACTAATTTCTTATAACCACGTAGCTCTTTTGTACCATGTGTAGAGGGGGGTTAAAATGTGCCAACTCAATCTATACACAGTGACCTCTATCAAACCATTTGAAAGGCAAAAAAAAAAAAGGATGGGAGATTATGGATGGAAATGACTCACGAAGCAGGAAAAATGTCAGGGATTCACAGTATTATGATAAGAGAATAATAACAATAATAGCTGGCAATTATATAGTGCTTTAAGGTTTGCAAAGAACTTTATATTGAATATTGAAGTTGATCTTCATCTGTGAGGTAGGTGCTATTATCATCCTATTTTGTTGATGAGGAGGTTGAAGCACAAGAGGTTAACTGATTTGTCCAGTGTCATACGGCTAGAAAATGTTGAGGCAGGATTTGAACCCAGGTCTTCCTGACTTTTCCATACTCTATTATGCTGTGCTGCTTTTTCTTTTTTATTTAATTTTTAAAACTGCTAAACTCAATTTTATTTTACTTTTATTAACATCTACCCTTTTCCCTCTGACCTCCCTGCCTTCTCACAATAAGAAAGCAAGAAAAACAAAACCTCTGTTGCAAACGTGCAAATCATGTCAAACGAATTCCTACATTGGGTATGTAAAAAAAAAAAAGCCTCAATCTGGGCTCTGCTTCTAACACCTCTCTTTCAGAAAATGGATGGCATGTTTCATCATGAATCCTCTAGAATTATGGTTGGTCACTATAGTCATCCAAATTCCCAAGTCTTCCAAGATTTTGTCTTTACAATATTATTGTCATTGTATAAACTGTTCTCCAAACTCACTGCATTCTGTATCAGTTCATCCAAATCTTCCCGAATCTCTCTGAAACCACACACTACACACACACACACCCCCTCTACTTAAACCCAAACAGGAATCAATAAATAAATACAATGCAGATTAACTAATCAGTGACTATGTTCTTAACCAAGTGGATTCAATTGTTTTATAGAAGTGGAATGCAAAGCAGTAAGGTAATTTAATGGTTCTGAATGCACTTACTGCTGCTTAGTCTTCCAGTTAATCAAAGTAATTGAATGCTAAAAGCAGGTTATATTTATCACACTGCTGCAGCCAATATTGTAGTGTGCCACAGTGAGGCTGCCAGGACACTTCCCGTTTTCTACCCCCGCATTTCTTAGAAAGGCTTATCTTTTTCACTAAAATGGCATGTTTTTGGAACGGGCTCCAAGATAACTCATAGGGGAAGTTGAAGTTAACTCTTAAGTTACTGAGAATTTTCTTCATAAATGAATCTCCCTCTTCCTTCCACCCCCCACTTCTTTTTTAGCACAGTATAGCTATTGATTATAATAAAAGACAAAACCTGAACATATTCCCTTAATTCCCACCTGTCTGCACAGAAATCATAGGCTCTGCATCCTGGCTTATTGGCCTTATTTGGTCCGGTTTCTGGGAAATTCTGTACTAAATCAAAGCAAGCTAATTTTATCCTCTGCCTCATGCTGATTCTGGTAGCTTAGGAAAGGGACATGGATTGATTCTGTGGCTGTGGCCCTCATCTCTCCCTAAAGCTATGCCTGTAACTCAGATGGAACAGAAAAACAAAACAAAACATTTTCCCGTACCTGGATGGTGAATGGGGTAAGTTTCTTTTTGTTGATTGTTCTTTCATCAATTGTATCTGGCACTGACAGGTTGATCATTTTACTAAAAGGGAAAAGATCAAAATGAAAACAATGAATGAGTGGGCCCTTGGCCACCAAGGCCTAACAATACTGATTGCTATGGTTTTTTTGATATTCCAACATGTAAGCAAGCAAGACAACATTATATCTAGGCACCTAGGTAGTAGAGTGGATATAGTGTTAGATCTGGAGGCAGGCAGACCTGAGTTCAAATCCGACCATATACACTTACCAGCTGTGTGACCTTGAGAAAGTTATTTCACCTCAGTTTCCTCAACTGTAAAATGGAGGTAATAACAGCACCTACCTTGCAAGGCTGTTGTGAGGATCAAATGAAATAATATTTGTAAAGTGCTAGCATAGTGCCTGGAACATAGTAGGTGCTCAATAAATACTTGTTTCCTTTTCCCCTTCCTAGTCTGTGTGAAACCAAAGAGGATTATTTTGATTCAAGTGAACCTAGAACAGGCTTAGTATACCTGAGGGAGGGAAGCTGAATACATTAACATCTTTGGACAAGGACTGAAGAAGCAAATGCATTTTGCATACACAAATACACACCCCCCTGAATTTTCTTAGCATATCAGCAAATCCTGAAAAGGCAGCTAGGTGGCGCAGTGGATAGGGTGCAGTGCCTGAAGTCAGGAAGACTCATCTGAGTTCAAATGTGACCTCAGATACTTACTAGCTGTGTGACCCTGGGCAAGTCACTTAACCCTGTTTGCCTCAGTTTCCTCATCTGTAAAATGAGCAAGAGGAGGAAATGGCAAGCCACTCCAGTATCTTTGCCAAGAAAACCCCAAATGGGAGTTTTCTGGACACCCAAGAGTCAGACACGACTGAACAACAAAAGCAAATGCGGAGGATGCCCAAAGCAAATCTCATGCTTCCTCATTTCCTCAGTCATTTCAATCAAAGTCAAGGCAACAGAGAGAACTAGTTGGTCTCATGGGTTCCCAAAGTGGACAACTGCCCCCTGGGGAGAGATGGAACTATGTGGGAGGGGAGGGTGGTAACCTCAGGTACAATTGGGGGGCATTGAATAAAAATAAGACGGTGGTGGAAGCATAAGGAAAGAGAGAATTTTGAAAAACTTTGTACGTGTTTCATTTGTTACGTAACAGAGTTAAAGTCGTAGCAACTGCATTACTTTCCAAATAAAACACAAAACGCAAGTTATAACTGATCAGTGGTCAAGTCAGATGACAGGTCTTAACAAGAGAGTGTTGGCAGGAGAGCAAGTCGCTCACTATCAGTAAGTATAGCATGCACTGGCAGTAACAGGTGAGTGTAACGACTTATTTACAACATGATACTACACAGTTATATGATGTAATACTGCATTATCAAAATCTCAATGCAGGAAAAAACCCCACAAATTTACAATAAATTATTAAATTTAATATGTGCTATTTAATATATATATTTTATATTTCTTTAAATGATGCAAATTTTTTAAAAAAAGTCGAAGGTTAAAGAAAGTAGATTTCCAGGGAGGTGCTAAGTAATTTTTTTTAAAAGGTGGCAGTAGACTAAATAAGTTTGTGAACCTCTGGTCTATATGTTTCTGGCTAGGAAAAGGGCACCAGCTTCACCTATACATTGTTCAAAATAGAAGCATTAAAGCTTGATGAGGGAAGGATGTGAGCATTCCCCCACAACTACATACTGAGGAAGTACTACTTAGTCTCAGTTAATGGAAATCCCCAGTTCTATTTTAGGTGTCTGGATCACAACCTGTATCCCAAGCGGAATAAATGTATTGGGTCTTAGTGTATTTATTATTCTATTTCTCTCCTACCCTATCCTTTTCCGTTCTATCACATAACAATATATCACATGTATTATATTATTTATTTTAGTACATTATATCATATCATATTATATTATACTATATTGTGGTAGTAATTTCCCCTAGTAGTATCTGATATATGCTGACTATATCAGGTACATACTGTAGACAAAACCTATTATTTATAGGATAAAAGAGACAAGTAAGAGCAAAGATTGAGTGCTAAATCTGGAATAAGGAAATCTGCATTTGAATTCTTCCTCAGCCTTGCTGTGTGACCATGTACAAATAAATTAGTTAATCTCTGAGTCTCAGTTTCTCATATGTAAGATGGGGATATTTACATTGCTTGTGTCTCCAGGTTGTTCTGAGGGAATTAAACTCAAGCTGTTGTTTTTCTAAAAAAAAGCAGGATGGTATGGTAGAAAAAGCATATCGGTAGGGGGAGCTAGGTGACACAGTGGATAGAGCACTGGCCCTGGAGTCAGGAGGATCTGAGTTCAAATCCGGCCTCAGACACATAATATTCACTAGCTGTGTGACCCTGGCAAGTTACATAAACTGAATTGCCTCACAACCAAAAAAAAAAAAAAAAGGAAAGAAAAAAGAAAAAGCATATTGGACTCAAGAGTCAGGAGACCTGGGTTCAATTGGACAAGTCACTTAATCACTCTGTGACTCATTTTCTCTATCTATAAAATGGGATAATAATAGCTCATTACCTATCTGGCATGGTTTTTGTAAGGAAAGTGAATTGTAAACTTTAAAACTCATACAAATTTGAGTTATAATTATTATTGTTGTTTTTGTTAATAATAATAAGAAGAAGAAGTAGATTTCACTGGAGCTGTTAGTAACTAAATATTTGATAGTCACAATGGAGATAAACGGAAGATCCCTCAGGTCTGAGAGCTTGTTCTACTTTGAAATTATACAACAAAAAATGATCTTTACTTAAAGGGGGCAAAAATTGGCATTAGCAATATTTTTCAAGGAAAAACACTATCTGACTGAAAGTTGTGTTTCCTATCACCATAACCTTGTACTTCTTGAGTGCAAAATAGTATTTTAGGGAAGAAAACATAACATCATTTAATATTATTATCACTAATAATAATAATAGCTAGCTTTTATATGGCAAATATAATTTCATTTTACCTTCATAACAATCCTGGGAAGTAAGTGTTATTATTATCCCCATTTTACACATGAAGAAATTGAAGCAGAGAGAGGTTAAGCGACTTGGCCAGGGTCACACAGCTAATAACTGTCTGAAGTCAAATTTGAACTCAGATATTCCTGACTCCAAGTAGTAATAGCAATAATAATGATGATAACTGGCATTTATACAGCATTTTAAGGTTTGCAAGGCAATTTAGATACCTTATCTGATCTGATCTTCAAAACAAGCAAGTGAGGTAAATACTGCTATAGGTATTGTTGCCCCATTTTATAGATGCCTAGTATAAGCTAGAGACACCTGAAGGATATATTACAATGCTGAAGTCCCATACAACAACTAGGTTTAGATCAACTTCACTAATTCATTTCATTGATTCATTTTCTTTCTTTCTTTCTTTCTTTCTTTCTTTCTTTCTTTCTTTCTTTCTTCTTTCTTTCTTTCTTTCTTTCTTCCTTCTTCTTCCTTCCTTCCTTCCTTCCTTTCCTTCTTCCTTCTTCCTTCCTTCCTTCCTTCCTTCCTTCCTTCCTTCCTTCCTTCCTTCCTTCTTTCTTTCTTTCTTCTTTTGCTTTTTGGTGATGCAATCAGGGTTAAGTGACCTGCCCAAGGTCACACAGCTAGTAAGTGTCAAGTGTCTGAGGCCGGATTTGAACTCAGGTTATCCTGACTCTAAGGCTAGAGCTCTGTCTACTGCACCACCTAGCTGCCCCTTCACTGATTCATTTTCACACTTTTATGAAAATATTAGTGACCTGATTTGAATATTCACTCATCATAGTGGACATCTGAAGACTGCTTATAAAATACAATCTTTAGTAAAGATATAATCTACAAAAATATTTTCAGATATCCGCTTTGGGGCAAGCAAGAAATGTTCTTGTGATTAGAGGAGGTTCTTAAGAACTTTTCTATTTCAAAAAATTATTTGCTGAGTAAAACTAGTGGCAGGAATACCACTTTTACAGACACATGAAACACACACCGTCACTCTCTCCCTATACACAACCCATAGTGATTTTGGCAGCTTCACATTATTCAGGCTTTTTGCTATAGCCCCACCACTTTCCTAAAACAGCACAAAGGCCAAAGCATGAAGGATTTTAAATGGCAATTTCTATGTCTGCCTCTTTTACAACCATGCTCAGCACAGTGGAGACTTCCACAGATCCCTCAATCTCCACCAAAGAGGAAGAGGAGTATGGTGGGGTAGAACGGTTATAGAGATATGGCTATAGACCGTGGTTAATGGAGTTGGGCAAAAGTACACTCCTATATTTGATGACAGTGGTCTCAATCTATCTAATATAGTGATGGTGATGGTGGTGGTTGTCAGGTAGAGTCCACAAGACCGCTTCATCCTTTTTCCTCTTCAATCTGAATTTCTGTGCTAACTACAGAGAGGTTCCATACCCTAGTCTCTGAAGAACAAAGATCTAATTAGAACTTAACTATTCAAGTAAGCCCTAGAGAAGCCTAGACTACTGCTAGGATGGTCCTGTAATAGCAGTAACAGCAACTCTAAGAAAGACTGCTGTGAACCAGCATGTCAGGCAAATGGTCAATTATGTGCTGGGATAAACTGTCCGTACTTTGGGGATTACTGCTTTCTCTCAAGTAGCTTGATACATTTTTTTCCTCTAAATTCATGTAGAGGTCATGTGCCTATGAATGTATAACACAAAAATCCTGTTTTAGTCACAGGTTAAGTTCTTTAACTCTGATAACAGGATGCATTCAAGGTTAAAGGATGCAACGTGCAAATGACTTCTGTTATAATTTCCCATTTTATATTACTATTATACCAATATCAGGGAATGTTTAGATGACACAAAATAGCATATTATCTATACATTATTACTATTTTGCCCACAGAATCCATCATGTCTTTTTTTTCCACAATGAATTTACCTTCCTAATTATATTTAGTTTAGGCTTTTATTAAAATTAGTTTGGACCTCTGAGTTATCAACCAATGACAAAGGAAAAGAAATCAGTAGAGGGCTGGGTTATCAGAAAACTGCCATGCATGTGGTTAAAACAGTGCCAAGTTTACCTCATAAACTAAAAAACATAGTGCATGCATATAATTACACGGACACTTAGAAACCAATGAGGCAGTATTGTTTACCATAGGACGATGCCATCTCCAACAGCAGTAAAGAGGTCATCTGTGTTTGGATCCATAGGGAGGACATGCTTACAATCAGGATCATTTTCCAGGGCTTTGTTTACCCAGTTAACAAAGGCATATTTTTCTTCCTCTGCAAGTCAATGGTTACATTTATCCATTTGCAAAACCATACTCCAATATAAACAACAAAGTTCACTCTGATCTCAGAATGTCAGAGCTAGAATAAACCTTGTAAGTTCATCTAGTCCATCCCCCTGCTACCCCAAACTTCCAGTGCCTTTTGTGAATAGCCACGGTATCTATGTTTACTCAAAGTCACAAAACACTCTGAAAACAGACTTGAAGGTAGACAGAGATATTCAATAAGAACATTCAGTAGGAGGAAATAAATATTGCTTCTGGCACAGGAGAAGAAATATGGTCTAATGCTTGTAGGTTGAACCTTATGGGCTCTGCTTCTAGTCTTCCTGAGTATTGTGTGGTTATGGGTAAGTCACTCAAATTTTCAGTGTTTCTTTCTAATCATTCCCAAAATAGGCTAATTCATGGGGGATTTTGAGGTAAAATGGACATCAATGATGCAATCTTTCTCTTCTGTTAGCAGGCATTATGAATTTACCTGAATAGGAATGCTGTGTCCCAACACTGGATTGTTCTGAGGTACCACCAATAGCACAAATCCCTTCTTTCTTATTAATGGCTTTTCTGAAGGTCTTGGCAACTTCTGTGCTTTTTAACCCATGAAACATCTGTGAAAAGAGTATACCTTTAGAGAAGTTCAAGCCTTAACCAGGAAACTTTGGAAAAAGGAGAGAATACTGCCATGACATGAGAACCATTTTTGTTCTAGCTACATACTAAAAACCCTTCACTAAAGCCCTATTCTGATAGCTCATGGTGTTATGAGGTGATCCTGGGTTCTTGAAGGTACTACCAAGTGGAGCAGAACCTGGTAGGTTCTATCAAGTTGGAAAGGTACAGTTATAAGCCCAAGGAGTGACTCCATCATTCAAAGATCACTCTAGCCAAGTGCAGAAGGCTCATCACCAGAAGATCAGGTGCCAAACTTCTGAACTTGTTTTACCATAACAAGCCATGAAGACTGACTACTAAGGTGTAGAGGAATCTCTTGATCAAAGAAGTGCTGCACTAATGAACTCATAGACCCTTGAGATATCTGAGTATTTTGAAAAAGTCATTCCACATCTTTTATTTTCATACTCACTGAGATAAACTCATCAAAGCTGATCCGGCCATCATGGTTTAGATCTCCAGTTGCCATCAGGTTCTCTGTGATTTCTCTTATTCTGTAACCAGGCAAGGGCAAACAAGCTGCCTTGAACAAGTCATTCAGTTCATTGCAGCTGATGTATCCATTGCCATCTGTATCTGTAAATAATAAATAACAAACATACCAGTAGTTGTAGTGGTAGCTCACTGTCATTGCCAAGCACTTTATAGACATTACCTCACCAAGCCTCACAATGATCCTATGAAAGCTGATTAGGCAGTTATTACATTTCCCCCATTGACATGCCCACAATTATACACAGATAAAAAGTGGTAAAGCTGGCAATCAATCCCAGGTGTTCTGGTGCCAAATTTGGAACTCTTTCCATTATACCACGCTGTCTCACATCATGCTGCCTTCCCAAAGTTCAACAGCCACCAAACCAAGAACACTGAGTGTGTCATCAAGGATGCCTGGGAAGTGAGGAGTAACAGGGTAGTGGAGACAATCACCCCCAGCATCTGGGCCGGCCACCATATAAAGGCCTGAAGCTTAACAAAACACTGCAGCTATCAATCAAAAGGTATATCATATTGTCACTCAGAAGGGACCGCGCTAGACACTTCTGAGAGATAAGGGAACAATAGTTCCTAGCTCCAGGGTGAGGAAGCTGAAGCTCTAAGAGTTGGAGGAAGGAATTCTGGCCAAAAGAGGCAGAAGAATTCTAGAACTAAGAAGAAAACAGTCAACCAAAGGGAATTTTTTAAAAAGTGGAATGGGATACAAAATGATTGTTATTGGCAAGAAGGGAGAAATAGGGACAGAGAATGGATGTCAGTAAAAGAAAGTCAGGAGAAACAGCAACAACTAACAATAAAGCTAAGTAAAGGCTAAGAACCAAGAGCTGGGAGATTTTCCAGGCTGGATATGGACAGAGAGAAGAGGAAGGATGTTAGGCCAGGCAGAGGGAGACAGACTTTAAATGGAATCTCTTCTTGGGAACTGCTACCTTAGCCCCTTCTAACCATCCCCACTGCCTTTTTTTTTCTGAGCTCTTCTGCCGTGCCCACATGTCATCATTTTGATGAAGCTGTGCTGAGGTAATTGAGTAAAGAGAATTATTATGCAATATTAGACCCCAAAATGTCTTCTATACCAATGCTACTCACCAACTTTGGAGAAAGCTTCTCTGAGGTCTGCCATTTCTTCATCGGATACTGAACTTCTGGCCATTTTTACTGCTTTGAGTAATCAATCTACAAAAATAAACAAAAAACCATATATGTTATAGATATATCTATATCTATATCTATCTATCTATATCTATATCTATATATCTATATATCTATATCTATATATCTATATCTATCTATCTATATCTATCTATCTATCTATCTATCTATCTATCTATCTATCTATATATATATATATATTCCACCTTTACCTTCACACTGGAACCTTTCAGATTTTGAAAGTCAATTTGCTCAACAATGGAAACCCTCATCACATGCCTGGGATAAGAGCTTAATTGCACCTGATACCTCCATTGTCCAACCTATGTACTATTAAGCCTGATTTTCAGGAGGAGGAACAGAATGAAATAAAAGGTAAGGATATTATTTCTGGCATCTGTTTTATTCTATCTACAAATTATACTCTCATTTTCACCCTCTAGTATCACAACTGATGCTAAATGTCAGCAATGACAATAGCAGAAAGGGAACAGTGAAAGTGTTGCCATATACAGGCAGCAATTTTATCATTTTGTTTTACTGTTACACAGATATGATACAACATAAAAAGAAAATAAAGAAATGTTGTTATTACCTCAGAATTTCCATATCCATATGTTTATTTTTATTTAACTATTATTTTAGATGCTTAATATGGGATTGTTGCCTATAAACTATTATAGATTTTGCTTCATTACCATGTTATATGTATATATCATATATATTATGTATATACGTATATGTTACATTTAGACACATTATTGTTTTCTGAAGTCAATTAAATTAAAGCTATGAGTTCACTATGCACACTTAACCATCTATAACCTATTTATTTTTATATTTAAAAATCTTCAGGGGTTCTACAAACTCAAGCTGGCATTTAAAGCCCTCTATAATTTGGGATCTGCTTACCTTTTCAGATTTATTTCATATTCTGCCCTTTGACACTAGACATTCTAGTCAAACAAGCTTATTAGCTGTTCCCTGAACTCCATATGGCATTTTCCATTTCCACTACTTTATATCGGCTATGCCCAGGCTGGAATGCATTCTCTTCTCACCTCCAAACCTCACAATAACTCACTTCCTTCAAGACTTAGCTCAACATAGGGCAGCTAGCTGGTGCAGTGGATAGAGCTCCAGCCTTAGATTCAGGAGGACCTGAGTTCAAATTTGGCCTTAGACATTTGACACTAGCTATGTGACCCTGGGCAAGTCACGTAACCCCAATTGCCTCAAACCCTCCCCCCCAAAAAAAAGGCAAAAAAAGGTTGAAGACTTAGTTCAACAAGGTTGAATCAGGTAATAAGAAGGAATTTGAACTTAAGAAACCTATCAATTTCAGGGACATAAAGAAAAGAAAAGGGAAAGAGGTAGAAATCAGTTTAAGGAAAGAGCAAGTAATTTAATGCAAGCCTAGGTTAATAATATTATTTCACCTTGATGGGACCCAAACAAAAACATAACATCTTGGGAGAGTAGCTTCTAACCAGTATGATGAGAAATGAATAGAATGCCACAACTGGCAG
The DNA here is from genome assembly GCF_003287225.1 of Phascolarctos cinereus. NCBI lineage: Eukaryota > Metazoa > Chordata > Mammalia > Diprotodontia > Phascolarctidae > Phascolarctos > Phascolarctos cinereus. The sequence goes on from NW_027556098.1 coordinate 334,763,228, forward strand.
GGACCACAGAGATCATGTAGTACCATCCCACTCCACGTCATTTTACAGACAAGGAAATTGAGGCCCAAGAATAAGAAGTGGCTTGCCTAAGTTCCGAGTCTCAAGAAAATGCTAGACTAGGGCTTATAAATGGACCTACTGCTGAGGGAAGCAGGGTAAGAATTGGATTTACCATTAAATGGGCCATTACGCTTCATAAAAAAGAAGAGCATCTCTCATCTAAATAAACCGAATGTGCAAATGACATGGTTTTCCAGAAGCAGAGAAGCAGGAAGAGGAAGTAATTAGATTGAATATCTCTAGCTGAGCTCATCATTAAGAAATGTATCAGTGGAGCTAGCAGCAAACATTAGGCACTACACATAGCATCATCTTTGTGCTTGCCTGGAAAAGTGGGTTCTATGAAATTCACTCTCATTTAAAGGTACAAAAAAATGACACTGTCATTAAGATCAAAAAGGTTAGCCCATGAGGTTATCAATGTATGTACTGCTGGCACAGCAGGATAGTAACAAATTATGGGAAGAAATTCAAAAGATTCAAGGCATTTGGAGCACTGAAGGAGAAGCTGATGAGACAGGTTCCCTTTGAATCAATGTAGTATCTTCAGCTGTGGTCTGTTGCTCCTTTATTGTCTCTTCACTTTTATGAAAGAAACTTCTAACCATGTTCTGGCCAGGAGCCATTTTTAAGATCTGCAGAAAATTAGTGGGGAAGTTTGGAACCAAACTTCTGAAACCCTGCCCACAGGATAAATTCTAAGGGCAAAAATCTTGAATCACTTATCTAAGTCAGGTTTGACCATACTTGTGCACAGATTTCATTTTATTAAGTTGACAGCTGTGATATACTGAGACATTTAGCCACAGGGTATGCATACCAACTTTTAAAAATTACACAGTTTTAAAAACAGTATTTAGAAATATTAGTAACAAAAATAGCAGAGTAGCAAAGTTTATCCATCCATTTCATAGCTCTAAGAGTCTATAATTCTACGACTCAAGTTAGCCTAAATTAATAGGTTTTGAGGCTAAAGGTCAGGAGATGGAGGGAGAGAATTCAAGGCAGAAGAGACAGCCAGTGGAGAGATGTGTCTTGTAGAAAAAATAGTATGAAGGCCATTGTCAATGGATTATAGAGTAGGTGGAAGATGATAAAGTGTAAGAAGACTGGGAAAGGGGGGGGGTGTGGAGGGTTCTGAAGGGCTTTGAATGTTAAAAGATTGTATATTTGATCCTGAAGGTTCTGGAGGGCCACTGAAGTTTATTGAGTAGAGGGGTAACATGTCAGATGGCTTTAGGAAGATCAGTCTGTCAGCTGAGTGGAGGAGGGACTGGAGTGGTGAGAGACGAGACAGGGAGACCCACCAACAGGTTACTGAAACAGTCTAAGCAGAAGGTGCCTGCACCAGTATGATGGCAATGTCAAAGGAGAGAAGGGAACGTAAACAAGAGATGCTGCAAAGGTAAAACCAATAAGCTTTGGCAATTGATTTGATTTGGGGGATGAAAAAGAGTGAAGAATTAAGGACAACACTTCGCTCTTGATACTGAGTGAATGAGAGAATGGTGGTACCTTCAACAGTAATAGGCAAGTTTGGAAGAGGGGAGGGCTTGGAAAAGAAACATAATGAGTTCAGTGGTGTGAGTACTTTCTCCACTAAAACAGATTGCAAGTCCTCCATCCCTTAGTAGATGGGTTCATGAACTATTATGACCCCCTCAAAGCCATTCAATGTCCAACATTACATTAGGTGATAATTTCTCCACACTTCACTAGAATGATCTTTAGATACAAAACTCCTTACACAAAATGCTTGCAAACTTCAAAGCACTATAGAAAGATGATTTATGTGAGTTCCCTGGGCCTATACTCAAAGCCTTTCTAGCTTGTGAGACTTTGGGGAATCACTTAACCAGAGACTTGGATTAGAGGAGGATTTCTAAGGTTCTCAAGGGTTAAAATTCTTACTCCCATGAAACTAGCTTTTGCTCTGCTACCATACATAGCATTTGAGAACACACTAAAATGAGGCATGAGAGCAAGACTTTACCTTTGTTTGTGTCTCCAGTGCTTAACACAACATTTGGCACAGGTTCTTAATTAATGTTTATTGACTGGCTTTGGCACAGAAACTATGTTTGGTGTTTAATAAATATTTACTGACTTGTTATTATCTTAGCAAATGTAAATATACATAAGAAAAATAAAATGACTAAGTTTTTTAAAAACCAAGATAAAAAGGGTCAAATAATAAAACTACCATCAATTACATAATTTTAGAAATACAAACAAATATAAAGATCTTTACTTTGTAGAAACATTTCTAAAAATATTTATAATAATGAATGTTTGGAAGAGGGAAGTACATTAAAACAACTATGAATTTTCACCTCACATGGAACAAATTGACAAAGATGATAAAAGACAAGAATGGTCAATGTTGGTGGGGTTGTGCAAAGATGGGCACATTTATGCAGAGATTTTAGAGCTGTAGATTGGTCCAACCTGTCTGGAAAGCAATTAGGAATTTTATGAAGAAAGAGACTAAAACGTTCATGTTCTTTGACCCAGAAATTCCAATGCTAAGCTTATGTCCCAAGGTGGTCAATGAAATATATCAAAATACTGTATTTACAGAAGTGCTTTTTGTAGGAGCAAAGAACTTGGAAACAAAATAGATGCTCACTAACTGGGGAACGGCTAAACAAGTTGTGGCACAAGAGCCGAATGGAATATAATGAACATTTATCATGGGGAGACCAATAGGAACTAAAGCTAAATAATGAAGCCAAACCAGGAAAATAATACACAATGACTACAGCAGTGCAAGTGGAAATAATAACAACAAAACAATTAAAATGAATTCTATAACACTGTAATGACCAAGCTTGGCCTCAAAGAAGATAGATAAGAAAATAACTTCCTTCTTAATAGAGGAGAATTACAGGTATGGAACATTACAGATAATGTCATACCATTTTAATATGTTGGTTAGTTTTGTTAAACTTTTTGGGTAATTTTTTTCTCCTTTTTATTTGCTGTTATAAGGGATAACTCTCAAGAGTGGATGAGGGGAGGGATACATTGGAAAATGTAGATGATATAAAAACAAAATCTGTCAATAAAATTAATTTCAAAAATAAACACCCACCTTGAGGATGAACCCAGAGAGACTGGGATGACACTGAATATCAGAGGTGATGGGTGAACATGCCCCATCCCATCCTGGCTGAGCACTGCCTCCCCAAAGGGTTGCCCAATATCAAACAGGGATCAGTACAGACTTGGGGCTCACCCAGTGTGAGTCTTTCTAAACAAGTCCCAAAACAGCCACAAATCCTAATGTGTCCCAGGCTCACTGGGCTATCTGGGATAAGGCATGTACACCGGAAACAAGAGCGAAGGTAAGTGGGCCAGCACACCTCTGTTCCATTTAAAATGGGGGGAAAAAAATCACCAGCAGAGTGTGAGATCTGATAGCCTCCTCTGTTACCACACACTTGTTTGGGAAATACCAATCTAGTCCACTCCCTGCTTGCAGGCACTCAAACTGTCCCAGAAACAGAGCTCTCCACTATTTTATTAAAATTTTCTAAATAAGGAAATGCTACATCCTCCCTTGGTAATATATCCCAGTGCGTGGCATCCCTAGCGTATAACCTAAATTCTTTCTAACGCAACTAAAACTTATCTTCTCTTGTGCCTTTCTCAGTGGAACAGTAGAATCTGTGATCTGTAATTCAAACAAAAATCCATCCTATACCTGAATACTGTTTCCCCTCTCTTCTTGGTTAAATAAATTCAGTGTATTTAGACTCTCTTCATTTGCTATTTCTTTGTTTTATTCTATTTTAAGAATGCTAAGCCCAACCCCGCCATGGCTTTACCTCCAGGAGTGGAGTACTCCTCAGTCTCTGGACTTTCTCCAGAATGTCAAAGAAACCCCCTCACCTGGAAGGTTACTTCACACCTGGACCTCTTACACTGCAAGTACTCTGCCCCTGAAGCCCCTTCCCATAATTGGTTAATGGTTCCTAGAACCTCCATTTTAAGGAGACCACTCAGCCTGCCATTTATTATTTCCTCTTCTGACTTTGTCTACCATGTCTTGGTATTAGTACTTTTTCTCCTGTCCCCACCCCATCAGTTTCCTTTTAAATGTTTTCTTCTCCCATTCAATTATAAGTTCCTTGAGGGACAAGGTTCTTTTTTTCATATCTGTATTCCCAGAAAATAGCACATAGTAAGTGCTTCATAGATGCCTGTTGACTTGACCATTCTGGACTTTTCATTGAGTACTTTCAATAGTAAGAGCAATTATTAATTAACATTAAAACTAAACTATGTCTTCTAAAAAGGTATAGAAATTTGATTATAAAATAATTGCCTTATAGTTCCTCCATATTCTAAGGATGTATGTGGGCATAATGTGCCTAACTATCTAACTGTGTGACAGGGATGGACTGGGGTGGAGGAGAGGAGATGAAATCATTGAAGCACACATAGATAAATCAAGTAGCCATGTAGAAACTAGGGTTCACATCTGGGGGCAAAAAATTATTTCCTATGATCATCCTTGTTGAATTATGAGTAATAGGGCCTCATGGCCTATAGTTTCTACCAATAACAACTTTTAAAAGCTCACTGACCTCCTAGAGCAGGCTTGGAACTCTCTTAACTCTTGTTAAATTGAAGTTAAACCTTAACAATTCTCTGTTTTATGAAGTTCAGTTCTATAACAAACATATATTAAGGCACTATGGGGAAAGGGTGCCAAAGATAATAGCTAATAACAATACCTAACATTTATATGATGCCTACTGTGTGACAGGCACTGTGCTGAGCCCTTTGCAAACATCAACTCAATTGATCCTGACAACAACCCTGGGAGGTAAGTGCTGTTATTCACAATTAAGTCTGAGGCTGGATCTGCACTCAGGTCTTCCTGATTCCAGGCCTGTTGCGGGCAGGGAGGAGGGCCAACGGGATTGCCAAGAAACAGCTATGACTTTTATACAAATGGATATAACACAAGGCAGAATATGATAAGGATAAGAGGGTGATTCAAATAAAGTATTAAAAAGAAATGTAAAGAGGGAGAGATCAGAGAAGGCTTCATGGAAGAGCTGGCAATTCATCTGCATGCCCTCCTCAGGGACTTCTTCATCCTGTAAGATCCCATCAGCCTTGGAACTCACAAGTCATCAGCACTCTCTGATTCTGAAGCTTCTCTAGTTGGAGTGCTGAGAGGCCAGCTTCTCACAGAATCTCCATCTAAGGAGAGCTCTCAGGCTAGCCATCCCCTGATTTTCAATTTCCTTTTCTGTACTGTCATCTCTCGTTAGACTATAGACTCCTTGAAGGCAAGGACAATCTTTCTTTTTTGTATTTGTCTCTCGAATGCTGAGCACAATACCTGGCATGTAGTGGGCACTTAATAAATGTGTATTGACTGAGCTGAGCTGGGGTTTGAAGAAAGAGAAAGAAGGCCTTCAACAGATAGAAATGAGGACTCGGTCCATGCCAAGTATGGAAGATGGCCTGTACAGAGGCAGATGACGACAGGATAGCTGATGTAGGGGAAGAGCTAATCAAGTGAGCATAGAGGAAGAGTAATAAATGAGGTTGGAAAGGTAGCTAGAGCACAGAGGGGTTAAATGCCACCCTAGCTAACACCTCAAGCTCCCTCTTTGCACTCTATCGTTTTGCCAATACATAAAAGATGTTTAATCTTCACCCCACTCCCACCCCCACAAAAGAAGGGTAAAAACACCTGTAACAGAAATACCAGTTTATGAGGAATGAAACAATTACGAGAACTAATTGTTTGCTGAGCTGGTCTAAGAAGGATGGTACATATACCCTTAGGTAAGATGTGTACTGCAATCAAACCCAGGACTGCTTACCTCCGCCTTTGGCAGCCCGATGATCTAAGTGAGGGCGGAAGAAGCAGCGACTCTGGTGCCTTTTATAAGTTATAACAAGCTCTGTCTCCTGCAGTGCTCAGAATAGTGATGTCAACCAAAAAGGCTGTACTGGGGGAGCTAAGCCCGACTGTGGAAGATGAGCTAAACTAAAAATAGTGTAAATCTGCAGAGCATACAGGATGAGCTAGACCACACAGCAGGCTTTTATGGGGGCTGCCTCCAGGAAACCGCTCCACACCATGATACCTGCTTCTGCACGACTAGCACAGCTCTAGCATGGTCCATGCTGCCTATTCTTAGGTACAGCGCTTTCAAGTTCAATCTCTAGCTCTATCAACACCTCCCTGAGGAGTGTCCTCCTCCACACCCCTCATCAGGTTGGTAAGTATTTATTAAGAACCTACTATGCGCTAGGCACTGTACTACATTGCCCACGATCACTGAGCCAAACGCTGTGTGAGAAAGTGAGGAAAAGACGGATTCTGATTACTAGAGGCACAGATACAGAGCTGCAAGGGTAGCTTAGAGTTCATTCAGCCTACTCCTTCCATTTTACAAAGGAAGAAACTGAAGCCCAGAGAAATACAGTGAGCTGCCTAAAGTCATACAAGTAATCAGAGACAGGGCCAGGATTCAGACCCAAGACCTGTATCTCCAAATCCAGCAGTCTTTCCACTGAGAGATTTTTCTTCTTGGCACAGGAAAACTTCCCTGCAAATTGCCTCTGTCAGCCCCTGCTTAAGGAGTGCCAGACAATGCTTTGGGCTCCTAGGTTTGGAGGAGGGTAGCCAGGAGGCTCCGAAGGCCAGAACCAGAAGTCCAAGAAGAGAAGTCATCAGGAACAAGAGGGGCTCACAAGCAGCTCGTCCTTTCTGGGCCTTGACTGACACCTCTGTTGAGCCTTTACCCACCACAGCTCCCTATCCCTCCACTGGTGTCATGGAGAATTTGAGAAGGAGAGATGAAAAGTTTCTGCACTTGAGTTCAGATTATCAGCTGAGCAGGCAGCCAGCTCTGCAACCTTCCACTCATCCTCGACCCCTCACTTTCCCTCACCCCAGATGTCCAGTCCATTCCCAAATCTGGTCAACTCTATGTCCACATCTTCCCCATTGGTTTCCTCTTTACTTAAAAAGCGTTGCCTTAGTTCAGGCCCTTATCATCTCTATACATTACTAGCACAATGGCCTCCTAAGTGGTACCCCTGCTTCAAGTCTCTCCCCTTCCCTTCTTATATATTCAAAAATTTTCTTTTAATTTCATATCAAAATTGTCCCCCAATTGCCAAAGTGCTTTTCTTAAAGTACAGTTTGGACCATCTCACTTCCCTCCTCCAGAAGCTCTATATCATTATTATCTTTTCATCTTTATCAAAGTCTTCTTTATCATAACAGAGTGGGGAAACACATAGCTATAAAGCAGCTAATGTGAAAAAGACCTGACTCAAGGCCTCAACTCTGAGGGTCAGACTCAATGGTTTTTAAGGTCCCTGAGAGCTCTAAATTTGTGTTATTAGATAGATTCATAACTTGGTTAGTGATATGAGGTTCATTCTAAACTCAAATTCTCTGATTCTATATAGAATTAGAAAAATAAATGACATTATCCTTATTGGATTTTGCATCACAGAAAATAGTTTTGGAGATGCTTATTTCTATCTTTTTTTAGGAGTCAGAGTGCTTTTCACTATATCCATAATATTTTTTAAGTTTATAATTTTTATTTTCTATGTAACAAGTTTTTTTAAACTAATCTGTCTCTCCCACTAAAAAATCATTAATATATGTCTACATAATCCAGCAAAATAAATTCCCATATTAGCCATGGGCAAAAAAATTATGTCTTTTTCTATATCTTAAGTTCATCATCTCTCTGTCAGGAAGGGAGTGGTATGTTTCTTCTTCATTCAGTTGGACTCATTTATCATTGTGGTGATAACCATTCTAAAATCTTTCAAAGTTATTTTTCTCTATAATGTTGCTATCATTTTATAAACTGCTTTCCTAGTTTTGCTCATTTCACTCTGCATCAGTTCAAAAAGATCTTCCCAGTATCCTCTAAACTTGCCCATTTCATCATTTGTTCTGGTACAACAATATTCCAATACATTTATATACCCCAATTTGCTTAGCCATTTTCCAACAGAAAAATCTCTTAGTTTACTATTTGGGAAAACCATGAAAAGAATTATTATATTTTTGTATATACAAATCCCTCTCCTCTTTGATTTCTTTATGGTACAGGCCTAACAGTGGTTTAGCTGGATCAATGGTTATGTGCAATAATTTTATGGGCATAGCTCCAAATTGCTTTTTAGAACAGCTGGACCAATTCACAACTCCATCAACAATGCACTTGTGTACCTGTTTTCCCACAGCCCTTCCATCATTTGTCATTTTCTTCTTTTGTCACCTTTGCCATGCTGATATGTGTAAAGCAGAACTGCAAAGTTACTTTAATTTAGATTTCTCTAATTATTACTGATTTAAAGCATTTTTATATGATTGCTGAGCATTTTTATATGATTGCTGATAATTCAGATTTCTTCTTTGAAAACTGCCTATTCATATCCTTTCACCATTTATCTTTTGGGAAATTTATCTTATAAATTTGACTCAATTATGCATCTTGAAAATGAGACCTTTACACAGAGTTTTTTACAAAGATTTTCCCTCACTTGTTTTCCTTCTAATTTTTACTGCATTAGATTTGTTTGCATAAAATATTTTTAACTTCAGATAATCAAAATTGTTTCTTTTATCTTGTTTGTCCTCTATTGTTTGCTCAGTCATAAAGTCTTCACCTATTCATAAATCTGAAAGGTAATTTCTTCTTTGCTCCTCTATTGTTTTATGATGTGATTTTGTATATTTAGGTCACCAACACAACTACTATAAATGTGTCCTATCACTCCTCTCTGCTGATAAATTTTCACTGGAATCACCTGCTTTCTATTTTTGTTAGCATTTATACATCCATGTGGCATTCCTTTTTGGGGTGAATTTAATTCCATGAACTGAGGAAAAAGCTGGTATTATGATCCCCACTTTAGAGAAGATAAATGAAGGCACTGAGAAATGAAGTATTTTGCCCAAGGTCCTAAAATGAGTTTGTGGAAAATCCAGGAAGATAAGTAAAACCTTCTCACCCTTGCACTTCAGTTAAAATATGAAAATTGTGGGAGCCATTTAACATTTAAGTAGAAATGGAAAAACCTTTGGCACAAGGTGAGGTACTAAGGAGCTTATTTAAGAAAAACTGGTACAATTATTCCCATCTTGTGAGTGAATAAATAATACCTCAATAGCAGAGTAGTATAAATGTAAATTCTTTTGCAAAGGAAAACTCCCTTACCTCTTTCCTTTCTCCCCACATACCATTTCAATATCCTTAAAATACTCCTCATCATATATCCTGGGGATCTCATTCCTTTAATATATTTCTATACATTTTGGAGGCTGTATGAACAGTAGCTAAATCTATGAGAGAATCCAACCTACCCATCTCACTATCCAGTAGACCAAGGTAAGTAACATCTTGTGTACCCTGCAAGCCCCATATGAACAATAATGTTCACAGCCTTACTTAATAAATTATGCTGTGTGATATTTGTACATATATATCTATGTGTGTATGTACGTGTTTATATAAAACCTCTATCAAACTGCTTGATGGCTTGGGGAAGAGAGAGGGAGAAAAATTTGGAACCCAAAATCTTATAAAAATGAAATGAATGTTGGACAAATTGCACAATGCAATTAAAAAGAAGAAAAGAAAAGAAAAACTACGCTGATGATATGGTCAAACTCTGCAGTAAGTACTATCGTTGTGACTCATGAAATAATGCATTGACTCAAATAGGAACTGCCTGATAGCCAAGCCTAGGTGCTAAGTTTTTCCCCCCATCTTAACTCTTCTCAGTCTTTGTTTTATATCCCTTCTTCAGAGCTGCTGAAGGTCTAATTTCTAAGAGAACTCTAAAGGGTAGTAGCAATAATTAAGACCCAACCACTTCTCTATTTTCTGATCTATTTTCTGTGGAATAGTTATGGGAACCTGGCCTAATCTACCCTGAGCCCCAAATGTGGAAAGTACCTTGCAACAGCTGAGGAAATGGAGCCAGACCTTGTAAGTGTGTAGAAATTCTGAGGGAAAGAACATTAAACTGGTAGTGAGGTCATCAATCCAGTCTAGCAACCTCAAAAGATAAGTACATAAAAAATCCAAGATGCTAGATTTATAAAATGAGACTATGTCATAGAGTGAAGCTTAACTGAGATAATACTTCCAGACTGCTCTGCAAATTTTAAAGCAACATGTAAATGCTAGCTATCATTAGCTATTATTCTTAGTGCCCAGAAACATGAGGTACTGGTTCTGTTGGCCCTTTTGGAAATTACTACCGTTCTCTCCAACCTGGTAATTTCCTGTATATTTGTCATGTCTAAAGTTTTAATTTGAAGAACATCCAAAAAAACGAACTATCTTTTTACATGTAAATAGTCACTATAATTTTAAATTTAATTTGGTCATTATTTGACCTCATTATCAACAGGATCAGATACACTGATGTTTTAATACACTCATACCTCAAGAACTGAAGCTGTAGAATTTGTGCCAATTTGATGCATTTCACTTTTGACTTTTAGCCCCTGTATCACATTCCCTCCTTCAGAGCTGTTAAAGGCCTCTTCGAAACATGACTCAGGGAGTCATGGCTTGGTTGGCTGATATTTACTGTCAATTGGTTGTATTACTGAATTAACATGACAAAGTTTCAAGTAACCTAATGCTTACATAACTTTCTCTTAAAAGATTCTGCACCAAGAAATTCTCAGAAATTTTTTCAGGACTGCTATACAGACTAGTATGTCCCTAACATAGTCTTGGAATCCCTTGGAAAGTCAGACCAGCAAAGATTAGAGACCACACGGGAATAAATGTTGATGAGGATTCTAGGTTGAAAGGATTGTTCAGATGTTGTTAAAAGGCATTTAGTCCATGGAGCTACTGTGCTTTTCAAAACAAACACAACAGGCCTGGATCTTACCTTTTGGAATTTGTAACATAAAATAGATTACAGTCACAAAGCCAAACATTATACAAGAATAAGTCAATTCTACAAATGTTTATTTAGTACTTTTTGTAAGTGGAATGTGTGCTAGGTGTTGAGAGCAAGGCTAATGTTTAGAAAAGGTGTCACCCTGGACCTCATGGAGCTTACAGTCTAGTAGGGGGATATGACATTTATACACAAACTATAATACATAATTGCACATGAAGTACCCAGTAATCCCCTCCTCCCTCAGCTCCAAACGCACTAGAGGATTTTAAGCAAAGGGGTAATATAACCATGTGAACAGATATAATGGTGAGCCTAGTAGCTATGCGAAGAGATAGGAGCAAGGAAACAGTGGAGGGGGGGGAAGAAATGCTAGAAAGTTCTAACAATAAATCAAGTGGAGTAGCAATGACAGCCCACCCTGGGTGTGGTTTTTTTTCTGTATGTTTGATGTTTGTTTGTTTTAAAGTATGTGTTCCTTTTTAATGTGAGAACAGAGAGGTGGGGACAGAATGAAGATTTGGTGACTGCACAGGAGAGCTTTAGGAGAAGGAAGAGTCAAAGACACAAGATTTTGAACATGGCCAACAAGAAAAAAGGCGAGGTCATTGACACAAATAGAGAAGAAGGAAGGAGGAGCAAATCTTGGTGTCAAGATAATGCACTAGGAAATGACAAAGTAATAAGCTTAAGTAATAGCTACATTAAAAGTGATTCTGGATTGTTAAGGGAAACGCTGCCACATCATTTCCTAGGTTTTGATAGTCTTTGGGGAAGGGGTGATAACAGGAGAGGAATAACAGAAGTCTGAAGATACTTTAATGACAAAGAAAGAAAGTACAACAGTCCATTGAGAGATGGGGAAATTGAAAGAGGGACTTTCCCAAATATTTAGTAAGTACTGTCATCAGCAGTGAAATGTCCCTATGCATTTTTTTAGACGAAAGAGAGTTATTTAACAATGCAAACTTGTTTCCCATCTGCACTCTGCTTAAACTCAGTTTGCAAGGCCCATGTAACATAGCTTCCTCCATCAGGAAAATCATCCTTCTTATTACCAAGAGATTTTTTTTTTCCTCTGCCAAGTTCTGATGTCAGCAACGTGAACCAATAGATAAGTATAAATGGTAGAAAAGACAGGAATCAAGACGTGCCAGACTTAAGGGCAGCAATAATGTCATTTGAACCCCAAATCTGACTGAGGAATGACAAGTAGGTGAATCACATGTAAATTTCATGCAAGTATAATTGTGGCCTCCAAAGTTAAGGCACTTGGAAATAGATCACAGGAAAATCCTATCAGAGATGACTGGATTAAGGGATCAAGTGATAGGCACCCTGAGTACAAAGCATTGTAATTTTCCACTCTTCTCCCCACCATGTAAATAGAAGACAGGGAAAGGCAAGTTCTCAGTGAGATTGCAGATCACATGCATAATTCATTTGTCTACTGAATTTAGCCTCTTTATGTTGTCCACACAGAAAGGTTTCTCTTTTTCTCTTTAGCTCAGCCAGGCAAGAACAGGAAGAAAATAATGAGAGAAACCCTGTAACTTGTGCTGGACTGAAAAAGAAGAATCAATGCTACCACCACAAAACTGTGGCTTTGCTAGTTCCTCAATTTAACATTTCAGTCTTTCCTTCCGGGAGAAAAAACAACTGAAGTTAAGAACCATCCTCTTTTTAACTAGTTAAGGTGACTTCATAGCAATAGCACTCAAATCTTCAGCAAAATAATTTTAATGCAAAAGATTTGTAGTAATAATCCTAACTTAATTTGTTTTTCCATTCACACTTAAAACACATCCTTTTTGCTTTGAAAATTTTCAAGATGTGCCCAATTGATAAATGGTCAAAGGATATGAACACGCAGTTCTCAGATGAAGAGATTAAAGCCACCTATAGTCTTATGAAAAAATGCTCTAAATCACTACTGATTAGAGAAATGCAAATCAAAACAACTCTAAGGTACCACATCACACCTATCAGATTGGCCAAAATGATAAATGTTGGAGGAGATGTGGGAAAATTGGAACACTAATGCATTGTTGGTGGAGTTGTGAAATGATCCAACCATTTTGGAGAGCAATTTGGAACTATACCCAAAGGCCTATAAAAATGTGCATACTCTTTGACCCAGCAATAGCACTTCTAGGGCTATATCCCAGAGAGATTGAACAAATGGGAAAAGGACGCACATGTACAAAAATATTTATATCAGCTCTTTTTGTGGTGGCAAAAATTAGAAATTGAGAGGATGCCCATCAACTGGGGAATGGCTGGACAAGTTGTGGTATATGAACGTAATGGAATTCTATTGTGCTATAAGAAATGATGAACAGGCTGACTTCAGAAAAACCTGGAAAGATTTGTATGGTCTGATGCTGAGTGAAGTGAGCAGAACAAGGAGAATGCTGTATACAATAACAGCCATGTTGTGCGATGACTAATATTGATAAACTTAACCATTCTCAGCAATACAAGGACCTAAGACATCTCCAAAGGCCTCGTGATGGAAAATACTATCCATAAAGAAGAACTATGGAGTTTGAATGCAGATCGAAACATACTATTTGCTATTTTTTTTTCTTCTGTTGTGTTTTGTTTCCTCTTTCTGGTGCTTCCTCCTGTTGGTTCCAATTTTTACTTACAACATCACTAATGTGAAAATATGTTTAATAGGAATGTACATGTATAGCCTACATCAGATTGTGTGCTGTCTTCGGGAGGGAGGTGGGGAAGGAGGGGGAGAAAAATTTTAAACTCAAAAGCATATAGAAGTGATTGTTGATAAATCAAAATAAATTAAGTTTTTAAAAAAGAAAACTTTCAAGATGCCTACACTTATTTATCCAATAATGGTGACAACAATTAAAAGTACATCAATGACCATAAGTATAAATTGCTTGTTTTTCTCATATCATAACTCCTCTGTCCCCAGATCTCACAAATATGATTTCCACAACTAAAATCATTCTAAATGTGAGTCACTAAAGTATCCCTTTCAAAGGGAAAGCCCATTGAGGATGGGCTCCATATATGCATGGCCTGGTATGTTGTTAACATCAATTTTAGACCTATCAACACTGAGTACTTAACAAATAACTAATCACAGGATTACAGGTTTACAACTGGAAAGGGCCTTAGAGTTCCAGATGATGCGAAAGAATAAATATTATACCTGAATAAAATTTGCATATGATTATATACTTGTCATTCCACAGGCAAATATGGAGTTAAAATTATATGAATTGCTACTGTCATATGACATTTCTTGATTTCTGTCTTTTCTACCATTTCTATCCATCTAATCATTATCAGCTTGGAGACCAAAAGTAATTATACTAATGTTTTTTGAGGAAAACAATAATGCTTAATTTGTGCTCAACTTAAGAGTACATATCAGCACTATGGCTCTGCTGATTTTTTTTGCCCAAGGACCGTATCCTGAAATTTGATTAATATAAGACTCACTCCAACCAGAGAACTGAATAAAATAAGAAGACAAATATACTAAATTTTGTACAGAGAGGGAGAATGGTGTTTTGACTGGACTTCGAGGGAGAAGAAATTTGGATCCAACTCAGACCTACATGCTAAACAAGTCACAACTTTTTTTTTCCCCCCAAAGACTGGCTCTCCCCGTATCACTTAGGCTAGAAATGCAAGGGCTATTCTCCGGTCTAATACCACTGCTGATGAGCACAAAAGCTCAGGCATGATCTGTTTCTGACCTGGGTCAATTGGCTCTTCTTAGCCAGGCTGATATCAGACTTAGACTAGTCATCCAATTAGTACAGGCTACTGAAGTTCAGAACTCCTGAGTCCAACAAAACAAGGAGCTTCAGCCTCCCCAGCTGTTGGGGGTGTAGGTGAGTACCACCAACTAGTGCCCAGCAATTGGGGAGGCTGAGGATATAGGCAAATGCCACCAAACCCAGCACACTTTACTTTTTGGAGCCTCGGTTTCCTCATTTGTACAATGAAGATAATACTAATAACCCTCTACTACTTATTTCACAGGACTATTATGAGGAAAACTGCTACATAAACCTGGAAATGCTATAATAAGAGTGCAGATTCTTATTAGGTGAAGCTGATGCCGAGGACTCATAATCAGAGGGTATTCACTGTGAAGTACTGTTGCTGTAAAGGTGATAAATTTGTACCATGCAAGCTAGGCCAGGATAGATAATGAACTATGACTGACTGACCTGTTATATAATCAGCCACAGACAGCAAAATATCAACACAGTCATGGGATTAGACAAACTGGGACCTCGGGGCTCATCAAGTCCAACCACCTCATCTCACTGAAGTCCAGAGAAAAGATAATTTGCCCAAAGTAACAGAAGGAATCCAAAGCCAGGCTGGCAGTCAAACTCAGGTCCTTTGACTCCAAATACAGTCCCTTTTCAACTTCATTATGATGACATGAATAACAAGGTATATACACAAGGTAAAAGTCTCATAGCAGTATAGTAGTTTAATTAACAAACATAAAACTTGAAAATTCTTTTTAACTGTAGGCACAAGCTAAATATACTTGTCTCATGTTCTTACTCTTACCATATATTTATTTTATCCCACTTCATATTGGATATCACTCTAAGGGAAGTACATCATCTACTAAGAGTAACAGGCCTTAACAGAAACCAGCTCACTCAACTGCTAACTAAAGTTAAAAGGAAAAATAAAATGGCAGATGATTAACCCAGGGGCTTCCTCCCTACCCCAGCAACCCCTGAATCCAGGAAACAGGCACAAAGGAAGATAAAAAAGCAATCTTGAGAAAGATTCTGTGGCTGCGGGGCAAAGAACACACACCTGCTTATCAGCTGCCTCTTATCTTCCATGCTGCAGCAATTATGGAATTGCTGAGAAGAGAAGCATAATCCCTACTATTGACCTACCAAAAATAGTGGAGACAACAAACTGTTTGAAAGGAAGCTGCATCAGAAAAGAACTAAGGAAAGTAGCAGAGAAATCCCACCTATGAAGCGGGGTGACCAAGAAGTCAGAGTAGGATGGAGGAAGGTTTCTGAGATCATTATATGTGGATTTCCCATGGTTTTCAATTATAATTCATAACACTTTTACTTCTTACTTCAATATATCTAAGATTTCATGGGTATGGGAAGTCCTACTAAGCCCTGCAGGTTTACACCTCAATGAGATCCATTCCTACCTTAATATTCAATGTCATGAGTGGCTGAGATCAAGAAAACAAATCACCCAGTGGATACCCTTCTTCTACAAACTGCCTTGATAAACTTGGCAATCCCATTATTCAGTGGAAAGATGTCACCAGGCCCATACACAAAGCCTTTCCAGTTCAGTAGGGTCTGCCAGAGCTTGCATTCTGTTGCCATGGCTGTCAAAAACCCAAGGTTCCTCCTCCACTCCACAATAATGGTAGGAGGAGAAGAGGGAGGAGTGATACTGGATTGGTTTTATCTTTTCCCATGAGGTGAAAAGAATTTAACACCATCACATGTTTGACTTCAGAAAATATAGTCGAGGAAAAAAAAAATAAAAATCTGTCAAACTGTTCACATCTATTAATATTATTTAGCTAAATAGCTTTGTGGCTTCCAATTATTTGTTTTTGTTTAGGACTTAGAGATATTAAAATCCACAATTTATTGAAATAGGCAAGAAAAATGGGTATCAATTAGGTTTGCCCAACCAAGAATCAATGGAAGCATGGTAGATGGTAAGGGAGCATCAGCCTAAGGTTTTTGCTGTGAATTTTCCAGCTTGGAGAAAAATAATCCAAAATTTTTATTATTGGATTACTTAAGCGTTAATTATATACATCTATCTGTCCTCTGCTTTGGCAACAATAAACCAGGGATAGATAGGAAGCCTTGCTTCAGTCTAGCAAACGTAGGTCAATGAGTTATTGCAAACAGGCTACTAATAGGATGGTAAGGATCAGAACAAAATTATGAGATAAGTTTTCATCATAAAATTTTAAAAACCAGAAAATTAAAAAGAAAAAACATAAATGAAAATATTGCCTGCAACTGTTTTCATTTTAAGTTATCAAAGTCATGGTCCGCAGTATATTTTAAGAAAAAATGAAAGAATAGATGTGAAAGTGCTTTGAAAAAAGTAGAGTCCACATACAAAGTTTTACTGCTGTTATTTTACTTTTTGTGGACTCCAACTCCATAGTAACCATTGTAGATATTCAACAAATATTAAATTATTCAATGAGCATCTCCACCAGACAGGAAAAAAATGGTGATATGATTTACAAATGTGGCATAAAATTCCTCAAAACTGATTTAGGAATATATATGTACATATACACATATATTCACATATGTAAATGTGAGTCTCAATTTCATCATTATGTGGGACCTATCATCTTATCTGTCATTATGAGACCAAAAAAGTTTCTTCATTAATCTCAGATTTAATCTCTCAAGTCACTCCCTGCTGCCAAAACCTTCAAGTCCTCCTAGTGTGGAACAAGACTTTTTAAACCAACAGGAGAATAGGTATGGTCCAAGGAGGTAGCTTTTCCTTTTCCTACTTATATTTTCTATTTAAGTAGATGAACAAGTACAGTTGAATCTAACTTTACTGATAGAACTTGCTTAATTGCCCTACTCACACAAAATAACTCTGAGGTATGGACCTTTCTTTGAAACAATCTGGCAAAAAAAAATCACTGCAAAGATGATTGATGATGGTTGAAACCACAGCACGTATTTTAAGGAAAGGGAATTAAACCCTTGATCAAGAACAACATTCTCAGGATGCTCCTGAATGAAGGGACTTCTAAATTTCTCAGTCATCATGCTGAAAACTGATGTGAACTACTAAGACCCTATTTACTCACGGCACTGTACAAAATATGTAGATATGGAATGGTCCATGCCCTCAAGGAGACCCAGAAGAATCACAATAATACCCATTCAAGCTGAAATAGAATAAATCCTAATTCAGGTCCCTGAGACTATGAGGTCTATCCCTTTTATAACCCAAACTTTATTTTACCCCATATAATTTTGTTTCTTCCTTGCATTTAACTTTCTCCCCCACTTTTTCCCCCTGTCCTTTGGTAAAGGAAGACCATTGCATTGAAAAGGTACAACTGAATGAGCACTTAACTGGGAATTGGAAGACCCAAGTTTTAGTCTTCCTTCTGACACTAACTGTGGGGCCTTGGAGAAGTGTCTGGGCCTCAAAATTATCTGTAAAACTGAAAGGGTTAGAACTAGATCGGAGTTTCTTAACCTGGGGCCTACGAACTAGGATGGGAAAAACAATTACATCTTCATTTCTACTAATTTCAAAGTGAAATTTAATATTCCTTTCAATTACCTTAAAACATGATTTT
The DNA here is from genome assembly GCF_003287225.1 of Phascolarctos cinereus. NCBI lineage: Eukaryota > Metazoa > Chordata > Mammalia > Diprotodontia > Phascolarctidae > Phascolarctos > Phascolarctos cinereus. The sequence continues at coordinate 334,781,574 of NW_027556098.1, forward strand.
GAGAAGGGGTTCATTGGCTTCCCAAGATTCCCAAAGTGACCCACAACACAAAAAAAGATGAAGAACCTGTGACCTAGAGGATATCTGTGAGGAAAATGGGCTGATTTAAGGCTGATGGGACTGAGAGAAGCCATGGTGGCAATACGCAGGCCTTGTAAGTTGGCTTGATGATCAGACAGGGAGTAGATCACGGGAAGGTTACTAAGACCCTTTAATGGGTGCTTCTTTCAGGCTTTTTACCATTTTGGTATTAGTTGCTTTTCTTTGCTATCTTGCACAAATCTCAGTCACTTTGTGTCTTGAGACTTTCTTGAGTCTCTCTCTTTAAGAAATCTTGTTAAGGCTTATATTTTCATACCATTGGGTGATCCAAGTCAACAAAGCCTTTACACACTATCTAATTTGAAATATGACACAAGCTCTCAAGGGTTCAGTTATCATGTTAGTGCAGATGATTCTGAGACATATAAACCCAGTCCTAACCTCCCTGCTGACTTCCAATCTCTCATGACCATCCGCCTTTTAGACATCTTGAACTAGATGCCTCAGAGGTATCTCAGGCTCATCTCGTCAAAAACAGAACTCATTATCTTTCTCTCCAAACTCTTTCCCCTTCTGAAACGTCCGTATTCCTGAAGGTAACAACAAGTTCTCCATCACACAGGCCCCAAACCCTGATATCATCCTTCCCTCCTCATTCACATTCACTCTAAATATCCAATCTATTGCCAAATCTTGTCATTTCTACCTTCGAAATCTCTCTTGTATGTGTCCTCCCCTAACAGAGCCAACACCCTGGTTGCAGACCCTTATTGCCTCACATCCAGGCTATTGCAATAAACTTCTGGTTAGTTTCTCGGCCTCAAGTCTCTCCTAACTCTACTCCCATCCCCCACTCAGTTTGCCAAAGTGATTTTCTTAAAAGTTCAGGACTGATCACATCACTTCTACCCAAAGAACTCCAGTGGCTGACTATTACCTCCAGGATCAAATATAAAATATTTTGTTTGGTATTTAAAGCTCTGGCCCCTTTCTACTTTTGAAGTCTTCTTACACTTTGCCTCCCTCTTTGATTGACTGGCACTCGTTTTTTTACTGTTCCTCATGTAGAACACTCCATCTCTTAAAGTGGTACCTTTTCACTGACTATCCCCCCATGCCTAATGTTCTTCCTTCTCATCTTGGCCTCTCAGCTGCTTTCAACACAAAGCTCAAATCCAGCCTTCTGTAGGATGCCTTTGCTAGCTCCCTCCTCCCTACAACACATACACACACACACACACACACACACACACACACACCCTTCTAGTGCCTTCCCTCTGAAATTTTTTCCCATTTACACTTTATATATCTTAGATGTAGTTATTTTCATGTTGTCTCTGCCATTAGAACGTAAGCTCCTTGAGGGCAAGAAATTGTTTTTTACTTTCTTTGCATTGCTAGCATTTAGCATAGAGCCTGGCCCATTGTAAATGTTTTTTAAAATGCCTATTGACTGACTGACTGGAAAGAACATGTCAAGAGTCAGATGAACTAAACAAAGAATACTGGGGAATTAGGAAGAGGGAGCTTCTGAGTGGTTGATTTAAGGGCAGATAACGGGAATTTTGTCCCTTAGACTAAGGATAAGAATTGAAGAAGGTATGTGGAGGAAGGCCAGTGGCTGGAAACCTGCAAGTGGACAGACGGCCAGAGAGTGTATAGAAAGCAGTCCCGAGGGGTCAGTAGAGCTGAAATAGATGGGAGTACGAATGTGATTCCAAAATTGGTTTAAGAACATGGATACTTGGTCAGGCAGATCAACTTTTGATACTTTAACAGAGATGGGAAGGGGGAGGGGTATGGTTCTACAAATTATTGACATTAGTGACCCTAATTACTCTTTTATATACTGGTAAACTTCACACACATGAACATTTTTTTTTTGAAATATGACAAAGCACATTTTGTTTTCCTGAAGTTATCTTTTGCTGGGATTTATTCAGGCCAGTGCTTTCCAGACTTTTTCAAACTACCTTTGCTAATAATATCCAAACAACTTCTTGGAGACTTGCAAAACATGATCTGAAAGTCACATTCTAGAATGTTCTCAGAATTTCTCTAGACTCTCTTTTTGTACTAGATTCCATGTCTTTACAGCTAATTCTATTTAAGTTCACCTCCCTAGTCTTCCCAACAGGCTGACTGGCTTAATGAAAATCAACTTAAAATCAACGTATGGTCTGGTGGGTGTGTGTGTGTGTGTGTGTGTGTGTGTGTGTGTGTGTGTGTGTGTGTGTGTGTGTGTATTCCCCTCTAATAGTTTGCCAGGCAAAGAGTCACTTTGGGGAAATGTGATTCTTCAATTAACAAAAATGAATTCGAATGTTAACAAATGGATCTCTAACACTAATGGCATGTTTGTTTTCTGTCAAATTTTTAAGCATCAGTGAGCACTTAATACTATTTGAGGATGATGATTTAATGAAGCTTCTTCCTAAGATACTCTGAAATCCATGGTTTCTATGTGTCTGGGCCAATTATTCATTGGTACTTTCAAAGAAGTATCCTTTGTAGCTCAGAGCTTTGTCCCCTAATATAATCTGACTTTTCATGTATATGTGGTGTAGAATGGCTTAAAACTCATGGAGAAAGCACTGAAATTAAGGAACACACACTGCCCTTACTTCTAATGGAGAAAAACAGAAAAAAGGAGACATTTCTGGCTCTGTATAGGTATCAAACGTATGCATTAATAATTCTAGTTTAAACCAAATGGCTCAAATAACCACAATCACAGTCAGTAACATAACTCAAGTTCTTCACATGTGAAAAAGGTAATTTCTTAGAAAAAGTCAGAACTACAGAAGTTAAAATTAAACCATCCTCTTAGTCCAATATGTACCACAATCTTAATAATCAATATGCATTTATCTTTAAAACATTTTAGCAACAATAAAGTCTAGTCAATAGTCTCACAGAGTAAGGGAAATACATGGAGATACAAGTCAATTAGAAAGAAAATAAGATTTTTCTAAAAAATCCATTTCAGTATTGCTCTAGACAATTTAAGTGGTGCACCCACCCACCCACCCTCCTCCAAAACCATTTGCACCAACAATGACACCCATCCTGGGCCGTTACACGTTTACCACAAATTTCCTGTGCAGTTAAACTGCTATACTGCTTGCCCGGGGCACTGTTCCTAGCAATGACAGGTGCCATCTTTCTTACTTTACCACCACACCGGCCCACCCACCCAACTAAACAGCCCTTAAAAAAAGAGTAAATTCATTGGCACCAGCATCACTGACATTGACGGAAGAAAGAATGACTTAAAGAATGAAAAATTACCTTGTGTAAAAAAAAAAGCTGTAGACAGTAGTGCTGGCGTTTGATTAGAGACCCTTCCTTTCTGGTCTGGAGAACTACTCTATCTGTCAACCTCCTGTATGTGGTCTAAAGGCAGGAAGTAAGTTGGGTGACAAATCATCATCCAGAAAAGAAATAGATTTTGTCTTTATAAGGACATTTTACTTACTTTTTTTTTTCACATCACCCTCCCCTACCACAATCACCTGACAGGGCAGGTCACACTGAAATGTAGAAGTCCCTTACCACTTCCTCTTCATAAGCATTTTTTCTCTCTCCTTCTCTCTCTTTTCCTTCTCTAAGCTTGCTTCTAGTGGGCACGCAGATACTTGCTCCTTTTTTGATAAAAAAGCCAATTTTTACCATGCTACTCTGTAGTTCTTGTTGTAACCATAGCTCTGGTGGCATTGATTGCTTACTACTTACAACAAAGATAAGCAAATCATGAACTTTTTAGTAAAACAACCAAACTAATCACTTGAGGCTAGCTGTCAGGGATTACTTTGGGTCAGCTTGGTCCAATCCACTCTCTCCCACCTCAGGGCAATTTACTTAAGCCAGAAAGGTCCCTTTAAGAGGACACCAAAAGGGGAAGGTTAGTTACTGTTGTAAACAAACTTCCACTCTAGCCTAAGGCATTATTTACTCATTTCTTTTATTTATAGTGCTACCACTGCCCTTACCTCAGAGGAATTCATTTAACCCAAACAAGACTTAAATTATTTAGAAGTTTCCTATAAAGATTAGCGTTAGGTAACCAAGACAGCTATCACAGCTAAATTAGTGGCTGCATTCCTTCACTTGGAACAGAAACGAGCTGAAGGGAAAAAAATAAAACCAATACTTTTTTTTTTTGCAAAATTACGATTAAGAAAAAATGAATGTTTATCATGCATAAAGCCTCAGGAATCTCTCTTGGAGGCAGATAACTATTCAATGTTTTATCTATGTATGCATGCAATGATCATCTGCAATGTATGAAATTTCATATGAATGAAGCTCATATCCTATGAGCTTTTATATAAAATAAGATAAATTTAGATTCACTGCAATGAAGACCAAAACAAAAAAGCAGAGGCACTCAGTGTAATCAAATGAAGAATTATTGGTTCTCAGATTAGAACTATTCCAGAAGGGACTTAACATGGGGGTGACTTTTTCTCCCTGTCCACTTAAAGGCTGAGTATTGTATTAGAGGACCACATTTTCTTCAGTTATCTACGCATCCCCAGAAGTACTTTACTTTGGGTAGGCATTTCAGAAGGCAAATAAATTCTTTAAACTACCAGGGAATCCGCCCTTTATACAGTAGGGAGAGTCTGCTGAATTTCACAGAATTAAAGAATTTGAGAGTTGGAAGGAAACTAAGCCTAATCCAACCTGAAAGGGCTATCCACTATAACATACCTGGCAATTGATTATCCAGCCTCTCTCTGCCTGCAGACCTCAAAAGGGAGACCCTACCAACTCTCAAGGAAACCCATTCCACTTTGGGAGAGCTCTAAGTGTTAGGAAGTTTCTTCTCACAATTTGCCTTTCTGCACCTTTCACCTTCTGCTCCTGCTTCTGCACTTTGGGGCCAAACAGTACAGGCATAATTCTGCACCACCCTGTATGCCTCCCCATCCCCACCATGACAGCTCTTCTAATACTTGAAAACAATTATCACGTTGCTCCCTTTCCTTCTCTTTCCAGGGCAAACATTCCCACTTCTTTCAACCAATCCTCATATGACATGGATTCAAGGACTTCAGGTTCCTTTGGACACTTTCCATCTTATCAATGTCCTCCTTTAAACTGTTGGTGCCCAGAACTGAACACAATACTCCACATAAGGTCTAACAAGGACAGAGTACCGTGGGGCTTTTGGTCACCCTCGACCTCTTCCAAAAGAACACAACAGTGGGCCTATCTCCTCCCTGTTCCTGGAAGCTATACCTCTCTTAATTTAGCCTGCAATCAAGTTAGCCTTTGTGTCTACTGACTTACATTAAACTTGTAGTCCACTAAAACCATCAGCTCTTTTTCAGGCAACTAGGTAGCATTAACAGATAGTATACTGGACTCAGAGTCAAGAAAATCTGAATTCAAATCCTACCTCAGACACTTACTAGCTGTGTGGCATTGGGCAATTCATTTAACCTCTTTGAGCTTCAATTTCCTCATCTGTAAAGTGGGAATGAAAATATCTTACAGGCTTGTTTGGGGGATTAAATGAGATATTTGTAATGTGCTTTGCAAATCCTAAAGTTCTATATAAATGCTATTATTATTATCCATATTTCTCTCATTTTGTACTTGGGAAGTTGATTTCCTTTTCTGTAACCAAGTATAAGATTTTATAATAAGTGCATCTTATTAAATTCAGTCCATTACCCTAACAGGGGTTTCTATAACCTGGAGCATGTGCACTTATTTTAAAATATTTTGATAACTATATTTCAGTATAGTTGGCTTCCTTTGTAGTCCTATTAACTAACTTTATTTTATGCATTTAAAAACACTATTCTGAAAAGAGGTCTACACCAGGACACAAAAAAAAGTTTAAGAATCATGCAGAATCTTGTTAAGATTCTTCTGCATTGTGACTGCATCAGTTATGTGAGCTATCTATCCCAGCTCTGTGTCATCTGCAAATAAGATGAGAATGCCTTCTATGCCTTATCCAAGTTGTTGGTGATCATGTTAAACGGTACAAGGCCTAGTCCAAGTCCCTGGGGTGGTTTACTGGAGACCTCCTGCCATTTTGACATTTAAAGCATTAACAACAACTTTGTGAATCCAGCCAGCCAGCTACTTCTGAACCATCAAACTGTCTACTCCATTATCTCTCCATCACCTTCACAAGAATACTACAAGATACTTTACTAAAAGCTTTGCTAAAAATAGAGGTAGACTGCATCCACAGCACTCTACTTATTTATTAATTTAGTAATCCTGCCAAAAATGGAATTGAGGTCAATCTGGCATGATCCATTCTTGATGAAGTCATGCTAGCTCTTTGTAATCACCTCTTCCCCTTCTAGATGTTTACCAACCATGTCTTTAACAATAGATTCTAGAATATTCCCCAGAATCAAAGTCAGGCTCACACTCACCTATAGCTTGCAGATTCTATTCTCTTCCCTCTTTTTTGTTTTTCAGATCTGGAGAAGATCCTTTAGGCTTCTTGTACCTCTTCTTTTTTTCCTATGATCTTTCAAATATCACTGACAGAGTCTCCACAATCCTATATGTCAGTTCTTCCAGAACCCAACATTGTAGTTCATCTGGGAAAGGTTAACTTGAATTTATTGAGGGCAGCTTAGTGTTCCCTTACTATTTCCTTGCTTATCTCGGGTATCAACCTCCTATTAGATATCTGTTAACAAATTGTTGAATTTGTTAAACTGAACCCACATATCACACCTACCTCACTAAACAACCTAATAGTAGTAGATGCATTTATTCAGCATATTCAAAGATGAAGGGATTGATTTTTTGCATTCTTTTTTTTAATTCTGAACTTAACAAACATCAAATAAAAAGAGCTTTTCCATATACAAAATTGAATAGAAAAAGAGGACTGTACATGAAGCTTTTAAATTAATATTTAGTATATGCCATAAATTATTAACTAGGAAACTCTAGTAGTAATGTACTAAATGGTGGCCTACTGACCTAAAGAGTTAGTGCTTTGGGGTTATTGTGGATCTGAGCACATACCCTTAAATAGCCTTAGTCTGATTCTGTACTTTCATGGATTCAATAATGAACAAGGGTCCACTATAGTTTCTTATAAAGAGAAAGAAGTAATATTTCCTATTATAACAGCAGCCTTCTGCATCTACTTGTGTCTGCATATCTAAGATCTGGGTAACCTGTAAGGAAAAGTACATTCAGAAACACAGACAGAAAGTACGAACAAAGATTTTAGCAGTCAATATGCATTTATTAAGTGACTACTACATGCCAGGTGCTGTGCTAAACCCTGGTAAAACACAGAAAGGCAAAACACAATCCTGCTTTCAAGGAGCTCAGGGTCTAATGGGGGAAATTAACAACCATGTGCAAACAAAATATACATAGGACAAACTGGAGAAAATCAACAGAGGAAAGTCACTAATATTAAGGGGGATCAGTAAAGACTTCTCATAGAAAATGGGATTTTAGGGCAGCTAGGTGGCACAGTGGATAGAGCACCAGCCCTGGAGTCAGGAGGACTTGAGTTCAAATCTGGCCTCAGACACATGATACTCACTAGCTGTGTGACCTTGGGCAAGTCACTTAACCCTGACTGCCTTGCCAAAAAACAAACAAAAAAAGAAAAAGGTATTTTAGCTAGGATTTAAGGGAAGCCAGCAAGCAGAGGGAGGAGGGAGAGAATTCAGCATTACCCTCAGAAACCTGCTAGTCTTTTTCACTTTAGAACCCATTATGTCAGAGCTTGTTAGATTACTCAGTAGACAGAGCTCTGGGCCTTGAATCAGAAGGACTTGAGTTCAAATGTGACCTCAGACATTATTAGCTATGTGATCCTAGAAAGTCACTTAACCTCTGTTCGCCTTAATCCACTGGAGAAGGAATAATAAAAACCATTCCAGAATCTTTGCCAAGAAAACTCCACAGGGTCGTAAAGAGTCAGACTTGACTCAATAACAACAGTAATAACACAGCTTTCACCCTCACTGCCTGCTTTCTCTGCTCTTCTTGCTGGGCAGAATGGCCGCTGGAATAAGTTATGAATTCCAAAGACCTGACTTGCAAATTCAAGTAATTTGAAGGAAGCCAGAACCTGTATGACATTGTATAAGTCACTTAACTCCTCAGCTTCAACTATCTCTCTGCTTCCATTTAGTCCTTATAGAACTCAATAACTCTTAAAAAATCCTTTTCCAGCTCTAAATCTATAATCTTATGATGTTTCTCAGAGCTGTCCGGCAATACCTTTTGTTTAGCTTAGCATGTTATAGTGGACAGAGAGCTGGCATCAGAGTCAAGAAGACCTGGGTTACCCGGGCAAATCACAATCCCCCAGGACCTACACAACCCTTTGAGACTCTAAGTTGCATAGAGAGTGTCAGCTTGCATTGGAAGAGGGAATTTCTCCATCTGGGTGTTCCCTATATCCCTGAAATTATAGCTCCAGATCCTATTCCTATCCGGATTTCCTAGAACAATGATAGTGCCTCCCTCCCCCCTCAAAAGATTCCAAGGAGTGTGTGATGACCTCATAGACAGTGAGAAGATGGGCCCGATCACGAGAATCATTTTCAAGATGATCACACCTACCCTTCTTCTATCATGGCTCAACATTCCTCCACCCCATTCCCACAGTGCCATACCCACTCTTAGTCTTCCCCTTTCTCCATGGATTGGCCTACCAGAGAAGTTAAAACCTAACTACACTTAGGTTCCCACCACAGCAACATGTATAATTGTTGGGATCTTCTCCATCCCCAAACATCTACTACCACCCCTTCCTTTCATTTTGGGTGAGACAGAGTGAGTTATGCAGGATAAATAGGCATGGATGGGCTATGATTTGCTTTGCAGATCTTGTTAACATTTTACCTTTGCTTCTCCAAACCTACCCCATCACCTCCATCCTTCATCACTTAGGTTCACAACCTCAGTATTATCTTCAGCTCCTCACAACTCAGCCCACATATCCAAGTAGTTGCCACATTTGATCATTTCTACCTCTACCACACCTCTTACATCTGATACCTTCCCTCCACTCACACAGCCACCACCCCACAGCAGGCCTTCATCCCATTTCACTGGACTATTACAACGGTGTCCAACTCTCCCTGTTCCCTGCTCTCTCCATAGTGTCTCCCCATTCTAGTACAACCTCCAAACACCTGCCAAAATGATGATTTTAAAGCATAAGAAACTATGCCCCTCTCCCCATGCAACAAACCACAATAACTCCCTTACTGACTCAAGGACCAAATATCAACTTCTTTGCCTGGCATTTAAAGCCCTTTGTGATATGAGCCCAAATTACCTTTCTGTACTGGTTATACATTATTCCCTTTCCTGTAGTCTACAGCCCAGCCAAACCGGCCCACCTTGCTGTTCCTCACCCTCGTGCTAAAACAACCAAACTATCCAAACATAAGTAGGAAATGGACAAAATATAACATCAATTAAACTGAACCACATAAGGCAAGAGGAATGCATTTATACTGAAAACTTTCTGCTCAACTGAAATCAGACATAATTAGCTTTGGCTTGTTTTTGTGTCATGAATGCGATGAATATCTAAGGTCATCATTAAAACTCATTATCTGGTAATTTTTCTATAAAAAGTATCTATAAAAAGAGCTATACAAAAGAAATTCTCTTCTTTGGCTAGTACCATCAATCGAGTTACCTGGATAATTAATTACTAACAAACCATCATAACTCATACGCCTGTCCTATCCCCCAGCACATATATATATAGATATATATACATATATATCTATACATATATATGTATAGATATATATATATTTAGAATGAAGCATATTTAAAAACACAGCTCTCCTTGAAAATTATTAATAGTAATTTAATGAGAACAAAGAAGTTTTTGTATTATTAATAAATAAAATGAAAACATTATTTATTTCACCTTCATCTTTTCTATTTTGTTTTATGATATACATAATATATTAATACATAGTGCATTTACATAATGCATAAATCAATATAATATATTGGGGAACACATGATTTAAATATTTTCATGACAGGGGTGATCAATCAAAAAAGTTTAGATACCCTCACCCTGGAACCCCTTCTAGAGTTTGTTCCACACTTCCTCACTATCTTTAACCTCCTGAGGCCTTAAGGCTACATGTGGCCCTCTATGTCCTCAAGTGTGGCCCTCTGACTGAATTTAAACTTCACAGTGGCCTCGAGGCCACAAGTTCTCCACCCCTGTCCTAGTTCCAACCCACCCACCCTCCCCACTGGCAGAAACTGAGAAGAACCAGGCTACCAGGTTTAAGCTTTTTTGTCAACACTTTCTTTTCTGCCCTCAAAATGTCTGTTCTCTCAACCAGCTTTCCAGTCCCAGAAGAACAGGTGTGTCCCTCTTCCAAGGCTTGACCTCAGAAACCTTTAACTATCAAACTGTGCTCTCAATTCTACACCTAACCCACTCTCTCAGGCACCATCTTCTTTGGATGATTCCCTCACTTTCCCACAATATTATCACTTTCTCCCTTTCCTTTTCCAGTGGCACTTTTTCTGTATTTATCCCCTAAATCTCCTATTAACTTAATTTAAAAAGAAAAAACTTATATTAAGCATGATTTCTTCTATCTGTCACTCAATTTCTTTTTCTTTTCAAGGTCATACTCTGCTTTTGAAATTAGTAACTTGTCCCTCCAACATTTACTTACCACCCACAAAGCCTTCCGCTAACTGCCTTATAATCCTGTTTCATTGCTCAAATTGAAACTGTGCTTGAAGGCCACTATTGATTATTGACCTCATAAACTTTATACACTGCTGCTAGTGTCAAAAACTTGGTGACTTTTTTTGGTCTTAGTCATCCTACCTATTCTACACTTTTTTTTTTCCTGAGCTTAAAGACTTAGCCCAAGGCAGCTAGGTGGCACAGTGAATAGAGCGCCAGGCCTGCAGTCAGGAAGACTCATCTTCCTGAGTTCAAATCTGGTCTCAGACACTTTCTAGCTGTGTGATCCTGGGCAAGTCATTTCACCCTGTTTGCCTCAGTTTCCTCATCTGTAAAATGAGCTGGACAAGGAAATGGCAAACCACTGTTGTATCTTTGCCAAGAAAACCCCAAACAGGGTCATGAAGAATCAAACATGACTGAAAACAACTGAACAGAAAAGACTTAGCCCACCTGCACTTCCACTATTCACTTTTTCACCTACACTCTTCTATTTCTCTCTCCTACAATGAAACACTTCTTTAAATTAATGTGTATTTAACTGAATTTAGGCTTTTTAAGGGTTTTTCCCCTAATGACTACGGGCAAATGGGCAGGTATGTAAATCAAACTCTGAAACTTCTTAAAGCCTAATAATAACATAGAACCCAACTAGGTGGTATAGCATAAAGAACATTGGACCTGCAGTCAAGAAGACCTGAGTTCAAATCCAACCTCCAACATTTACTAGTTATGAGTATGGGCAATTCATTTAGCCTCTATCTGCCTCAGTTTCCTCATCTGTAAAATGGGGATGATAATAGCGCCTACCCCCCAGAATTTTTGTGAGGATAAAAGCACATAATATTTGTAAAGCAGTTTGCAAACCTGGACGTAATATTTGTAAAGCACTTTGCAAACCTTAAATGGCAATATAAACGCTATTTTAAAAAAAATTATTCATGGACATATGAATGTCATAAAGCCTCTTCATTTTTAACTCGGGTTCTTTAACTGACTCATACTTCCTGTTCTTGTCTTGGTAGTCAGCTTTCTTGTGAGGGAACTCTAACTACAAGAAAGGAAAAGTTTTTAATAAACATTGACTTCTTATCCTAAAAATAAGAACCCTAAAGACTAGACAAAGATTTGTTTGATTGCTACAGCTTAGAGGGAATATAGCTTCCATTCCTAGTCTTCGCTTTCCTGCCTATTGTCCTATTTATGTAGGACATGAAACTAAGAAACCCAGGCTCTTAAGCCCAAGGTAGATGAGTCTATACTGCAGCTGGTTCCTGCTGTAGATCCCCAGGTATTCCTAGAATATGATCCCCAGATGGGTATTGACATCTTCCTTCCTGGCCCCAGGATGCCTGTCCTTCCCTACTGCAGCCACCCTTGCATTCCTGGGTGCCCTAGCTGATAAAGGCACTTCTTTCCCTTGCTCCTCAAAGATTTCTCCTCTGGCCTTCAGGCTAACCTGTGCCAATCTTCAAGTTGTCTACTTTATCTTCTTCAAAGTTGATTTTTGCCAAGCCCTCAGGAAATCCTACCCTTTTCCCTCGATCATCTTCTCTTTTTTCCAGCTGAATTTGCATTAATTATATTCACTAACCTGTTACTACAACCGGTTCTACTCTTAAGGCTAGCTAGCATTTATACGTTATCTCATTTGATTTTCCCAACAACCTTGAGGAGTAGGTGCTATTATTATCTTCATTTCACCAATGAGGAAACTGAGGCTGACAGTAGTTAATGACTTGCCCAGGGTCACATAAATTCCCTCTAGTGCTTCCAAGGTCCCTTCTAGCTCTAAACCTAAGATCCTATAATTTATAAACTCAACCTACTTCCCTAAGTTCTTTTTGATGATTCACTTTGGTATCTTCTTCCAGACTGATCTTTGGAGAAATAATTTCCTTGCCACCCATGGATTGCTTCAAAAGATTTTTTTACATCTTTATTAATTTTATACAGTAGATAGAGCCCTAACTCTGTACACAGAGGACCTGGGTTCAAATACTGTTTCTGCCTCTTTATAATGTATGTAACCTTGGACAAGTCATTTTATTTCCTTAGTTCTCAGTTTCCTCACCTGTAAAATGAGAAGGTTTTGCTAGATGGCCTCTAAGGTTCCTTCTGGCTCTATATTTATGATCCTATGATCCTTCTTTATATCAGTTTCTGAGGAAGATGTGACTCCATATCCCCATTTCCTTCTGTATCCTCTGTAATCACTACCCCTCTTCCTGTCATTTTCAGTCTCTTCTTCCAGCATCCTCCTCACTTCCTACAGCCTAACTTTCATGTGTGTCCTTTTTAAAAACAATCTTCACTTGACTTCCATTATCTCAAGCTATTGTTCTGTACTCCTCTTCCATCTCACAGTCAAACTCATAGTCATCTACACTTACTGACTCTTTTTTTTCCATCATCCATTAATTTCTCAAGCCCTAGCCATATGACTTCTGACCCCACCATGCCACTGAAACTGTTTTCATAGAGTTAAGCCATGATCTCTTAACTTGCACATCTGAAAGCCTTTTCACAGTCCTTCTTGACCCCTCTGCTATTTTTGACACATTGTTGACCATCCCTTTCTTCTATGGTTCCTCTTTTCCTTGGCATCATGATACTGCTCTTTCCCAGTACTCCTCTTGCCTATACTCCTTATCAAGTCTTCTTTGATGGATTACCATTTATCCTCCTGCACCCAAAGTATGAATAGTTCCCTAAGATTCTGTCCTTGGGCCTCTCTCCTTCCTCTCTACCTAGACCTCATCTGCTTCCAGGACTTCAATTATCTTTACAAAGATGATTCCCAAACCTATACACTCTGTTCTGATCTCTATCCTTAATTATAGGTCTACATTTCTAATTGCCTCCTAAACACCTCTACTTGCTCAGCTTTTAGGTGTCCCAAACTTAATATAATATAAACATTATTTTATATATATAAATATTATAAAATAAAATTCATTATTTTCTCTATCTTCCCCACAACCCCACAAAACCCTTACAAACCTTCAAATTATCCTACTGGTATTAAAGGTCATTACCACTCAGCCATTCAGATTCATAACCTCATAACTTGACTCTTCCTTCTCTTTCACTCCTCATTTCCAATCAGTTGCCCAGTCCTTTCAAGTCTCCTTCCATATCCATTGCATTAATCCCTTACTCTTCTTTCATGCAGTTACTACCCTAATTCTTCAGGTTCTCATCATGTCTCACCTATTATAGCCTCTTCATTGGTCTCCATCTCTCAAGGCTTCCCTTCTTCAGATCATCCTCCATATCACTCCCTAAGGCCCAGATCTGACAACATCAGTTCCCTTTTTCAAAAGTCTTTGGTGGCTCCCCATTACCTCTAAGATAAATAGAAATTCTAGCCTAGTGTTCCCTTTAATCTGGATCCAACTTACCTTTCCAGTCTTATTTCAAATTATTCTACGTGCTGGCCAATCTGGACAAGTAACTAACCTGAATGCAACATTTCATTTTTGATTTCTATGCATATAAACTGTACCCATAACTGGAGTTCTTGCCCTCTTCATCTTCACGTTTCAGATTTTTTCTCTTTCTCCAAGGTTTATTTCAAGTGCTGTCTCCTTACTGAGGAGTGCCCCGATTCCCCCAGTTACTATATCTGTCTTGCCTCAAAATTGTATAAATTGAGCCAGTGATTTTATTGGCATGGCAACTTCTGGTAAAGTCCAGCAGCTGTTCTCAAACTTAGGCTTGGAGAGATGCCTGGGGCACCTGATGTTTGACTTGTCCAGGATCACACAGCAGAACACGAAACAAGTTCTCCTTAAGCTCCTTCCATGCCCCAAGTTACTTTGTATTATAAACTTAAGACCATAGATTTAGAACTGAAAAGAAGCTTAGAGGTATTCAAGTCCAACCCCATCATTTTATAGATGAGAAAACTAAGAACCAGAGAGAAAAAGTGACTGTCCAAGGACATAAAGCCAGTAAGTAACAAGAGCTGGGATTCAGGTCCACTGGCTCCAAATCCAGCATCTTTTTATTGTACTATTCTCCTTCAGCTATTTACATGTTGTATTCCTTTTGTTTTTGTGTCCTCCAGCACTCAGCATAGTGCCTTGTACATAGTAGGTACTTACTAAATGTTCATTTAATTGAATCCTGTTAGGATTGTAAATGATAAACACAAAGATCAAAGGAACTTTAGCCCCCAGCAGACATTTTCTACTTATACCTATACTACTGTCATAGCATATTGGCTTAGTCTTAAAGTCAGGAAGCCCTGGATTCAAGTCCTACTTCTGGCACATACTGTGTGACTGGATAAATCATTTAACTTCTTAGTGCCCCCATGAAACTTTCTAAGGCTATCTGCATTGGTGAAGAGAATTTCCACATCAGAAGTTTCCTGTACCAATGAAATCACAAGTCTGTTCTATGTTCTAATCCATTATACAAATCACTAACTGATTACTCTTCCCAAAACACAGCTAGATCCCTATAATATACATACATACATACATACACACATAGGCATACATGTGTATATTTTTTTTGTTGCTCAGTCATTTTAGTTGTGTCTGACTCTTCATTTCCCCATTTGGGGTTTTCCTGCCAAGATAGTTTCCATTTCCTTGTCCAGTTTTCCTGCCAAGATAGTTTTCCATTTCCTTGTCCAGTTCATTTTATAGTTGAGGAAACTAAGGCAAACAGGGTTAAGTGACTTGCCCAGGGTCACAGAGCTTATAAGTATCTGAGGCCAGATTTGGACTCAGGAAAATTAGTTTTTCTGACTCCAGGTCTGGCACTCTATCCTCTGAGCCACCTACATGTGGCCAAAACAAAGGTGACTGAAAAGAATGTATGTAATAACCACTAAATGCTGACTGTCCCCAACAAAGAGTGTGGAACTTCAGAACTGCCTCTGTTTTTCTAAACATGGACATTGTTTTTTGAGTATTCTGTTATCTAAATTTCCCTCTGGTTATTCATTGTCTTTTAACTATTTTATAAGAGCAAGGACTATGACTGAAGCTCCTTTGCTTTCTCCCGCATCACATAGAGGGAAAACTGCTAGCAGTGCTTCAGTGAATGAGTTGATTAAGTTTTTAAACACTGAAGCATTTCCATGAGTAAAATAAGAATTCAAAATAAAATCAGAAGGTAAAAATCCTTTTCAAAAGTTCTTAAGAGGCACTTCAAAATCACTCACTGAACATAACTCGGATATGAGGAGGATCTATATACACAGTTTAAATAATCCTGATGGTACAGAAGACGATTTTATATCCATTTAAGTTGATTTTGCTTAATCTTTCAGAACCTCTGGCCACTCGTTAAGCCTATAATTTGTTGCACAATTGTTGATCTTCATTGGTAAAGGGAGTTTCCTCACTGGAAGTTACCTACACAAATAACAGATCCCATTTGAAAAAAAGAAAAACCCAAAACAATCACAAGAACCTCACTTTACTCCTTATTTCTGACAACAATATGATTGAGACTAATTAGTCTGTTACTGAAGTCACAAATGAATGGAAACTGTCCACATCTAAAAGTGTTTTTATTTAACAAATTAAAATGATATCTAGATAACTTTCCTTATCACCCACAAGCAGAATGATTTAAAGACTAGAGAAGGACCTCATCAGTCTGCAAGATGGAATCAGCCTTGGCACTCACATTCTATCAGCATTCTCTGCCCCTCTGATTGGCTACAGATTAGAGCTGTACTATTATTGGACTTTATCATGCTTGTGCTATTCTGTAAGCTTTTTGAGGTCAAGAATTGTCTGTTTTTATTTATATTTGTACCCATATGCTTAGCACAGTGCCTAGCATATAGCAGGCGACTAATAAATATTTATTGACTATTAACTATTAAATTAACTATTAAAAACCTATTAAATTATTAAATTAACTATTAGATTATGGAATGAAATTAACATTGCTTTCAATGCTGTTCTGGAAATGTAATATTGGCTCAAGAGATCTGTATTAGTTCTGCCACTTGGACCATATCATGACGGTGCCTGTCACCAAGAGAAACAATAATATCAATAATAATAGCCAGCATTTATATAATGCTTTAAGATGTGCAAAGCACTTTAGATACATTATCTCATTTGATCTGTATGACAACCCTGTATGATATATGCAACTGCTATTCCCATTTTACAGAGGAGGAAACTGAGGCTGAGAGCATTTTAAGTAACTTGCCCAGTGTCACAGCGCTAGGAATTTGAATCCAGATCTTTCTCAACTCTGAGCCCTGTGCTCTATCTACTGTGCTACCTAGCTACCAGCAATATTAAGGGGAAAAAATGAAAATAAGCCTAAAGAAAGCAAAAGTAGTTTTAAAAATTGTGTGGGAGTAAAACAGCAAAGCTAATATAAGAGACTTTGAGAGCAGGTAAGGAAATAGATCTGAGTGATGCCTGCTCTGAAGATAAAGCTGTCACTTGTCCTTCCTGTAAGAAAACTCAAATTGTTTACAACATATCCATTGAGGTTAAGCCTTCACTTTCATGGCTCATCTGCAGTCTTGAAATAAAAAAATCTTCTTTGATCAAGTTACCCATAAAGAGATTGGCCCAGATGATAGCAAAGGCTCCGTGAGTTCTACAAGTTGATGGTACTACCTACCTATAATTCTAGAACAAAAGAATTTTCACTGGAGTCTTAATTTGGCAAGGCCAGCTCCACTGACCTTATTTTATTGCATCTTTATCTATATATGTCAGTTAGAAGATATGGCACAGTACTGTGGAAAGAGGATCTGGATCTAAAACCTGGTTTTGCTACACTTCAGCCTTGGATGTGACCCTGGGTAAGTTATTTTGCTTCTCTGTGTCTCAGTTTCCTCACCTGTAGAATGAGGGGCTTGGACTTGGTGGCATCTAAAGTCCCCTCAAAGCTTTAAACCGATGAATCTTTTATTCTATGGAATGCCTATGCCTATAGCGTTTGACTAAATGTGAAAAGATCTTAAATAACAGTGAGACAATGGGAAGTTTAAAAATCAGTGTTTTAAGGGTAAATGATCTGATGGTGGTGTGTAGTGGTAGTGTGGAAAAAGGGAGAGAACAAAAATGGAGAGTCCTGTTTAGAAGCAAATGCACTCCTCAAGAAAGATGGGAGATCCTTGAGTGTGGAACCTCTGCTGTAAGGTAAATAGCATAAGTAATTACATACCCACTTCAAAGATTAGAAAACGGAATTGCAGAGGTTAGGTGTGATTTGTCCAGCTTCACACAGCTAACATGTTAGACCCTGGATTCAGACTCAGTTTTCTTGCAGCTTCAAGTCCAGTGGTTTTTCCGACAGATTTTGAGCTTGAGTGACTGAGAGAACAGTGATAGAAAACACTGTCAGAAACAGACTTGAGAAGGCTTGCTTCTCAGACATGTTCTATTTCAAAGGACAACAACCACAGTTTTGTGTAAACACTGCATTAGCCCACTAAGAGGAAGTTTTTGGTTTTCTTAAAATTCAGGAAAGGAAACAAAGCCTTCCCAGAAGAACTTCCTGCAGTGTAGAAGTTAGCTTCTATGCAACTTCTGTTAAGTTTGCCTGATATGCTGTATCTGCAATGTCTAATTTACTGGGAGCAAACAGATTGTCAAAAGCACTGGGATCTACCAGGAATATAGCAGCTCTCAGTTGTTGTTCTTGTTGTTAAACTAACTCTGACACAAATTACTGCATAAACCTAAACAACACTCCTATCCTTCTGAGTGCCTCTGCCATCCTTTATGTAAAATTTACCTTAAGGTGATGAAAATCCTTTCTTAAGGAAGAAAAATTTCAAAAAAAAAAATTGGCCATCATTTTTCAAACTACAGAGATGTTAAGTAACCATTGCACATTGAGTAATGTAAAAAAGGTGAAAATGGAGCAAGGAAAGGGGTTGGAGAAAGGGATATGGTAACACCGATTAGAATGGGAACCAAATGTATAAGGATTTCCATACTGAATGTATTATAGCTTTGACACACAAGGACTGCCTAAATTTTAAATTTCTCCTGTAACAATCAATGTAAGCCATATATTTTATTTTCTTAGTCCTGTTCAAAATGCTACTTTGATGCTTCATCATGGAGTGGTGCTAACCCCAGATTTTCCAAGGCAATGCCAGTCCAGCATGGTGTAAAAGCTTTGAGCATGGTTCCAGCCAACAGAGCAAGCCTGCTTTCGGAGAACAAGCCTAGCAATGTATGGAAAGGCTCATTATAATAGGTTAGTCACTTGGTAGGGAATACATAGGCCACAGAAACCCACGAAACATACTAAAATACGAAATGGCCTTAAGGCATGTATGGCCCCCTTCAATTTCCACGGTGATGGTGACAGAGTGGCAGAGATGGGAACAGGAGGTGCTAAGAATAATTGTTTTTAAGGCATCTATAAATTCTCACTTTGCTGTTAGTGCTCTAAACGTGAGATCTCGCCAAATGGGCATCCTACTTGATAGTTTTGACATAATCAAAACCAAAATGGTAGGATGGCTCCCAGAGTCACTTTGGAGAGGTAAACAACGTGACAGAGTTCACTTTAGCATGCACTCAAAGATGACAAGAAGTTGTCACTAAGGTCTCTCTGACTTCCTTCAAATCCCAACTAAAAATCCTACCTTCAATAGGAAGCTTGTTGTGATCCCCCTTAATTCTAGTGCCTTCTCTCTGTGGATTATTTCCAGTTTGTCATGTTAAATATAATTGTTTGCATGTTGTCTATCCCACTAGACTGCAAGAACTGTCTTTTACCATTCTTTTTATCCCCAGTACTTAGCATAGTGCTTGACACATGGTAGGTGCTTAATAATTTAGATTGACTTTTGATATTTATTTCTTTGGTTTTTCAGAATTTCCATTTTGGTATCAATTTGTTTTTGCTTTTTTTGTGTGTGTGTATGCTTTTCTAGCATTTTTTTTTAGTTGAATGCAAAATTCATTGGTCTGTTCTTTCTCTCATTTGTCAAAGTATTAAGAGACATAAATTTTCTCCTGACAACTTTCAGTATCCCAAGAGTTGTTTTCTCATTATCATTTTCTTTGATAAAATTATAATTTCTATGATTTGTTCTTTGACCCAGCAATTCTTTAGGATTAACTTTTAATCTCCAATTAATTTCTAATTCTTTCTTCAATGGCCCTTACTGAATATAATTTTATTGCATTGTAGTAAGCAAGGGATGTGTTTAATATATTTGCTTCTCTATATTTGCTTTTTTAGATTTTTATGCCCAAAAACATGGTCAAATTTTGTAAAGATACCATGCATTGCTAAGAAATATATGTCCCTTTCAGTTTCCACCCAGTAATTGTCAGAGATCTATCATATCTAAGTTAGATCTAAAATTCTGTTAGTGTCCTTAACTTATTTCTTATTATTTTTGTTAGCTTTGCCAACGTCTGGAAGGAAGTACATTTGAGTTCCCAACGACTGTAGTTTTACTATTTTTCATTATAACACGTTGAAATTTTATGCTTTTAGACATTCCAACCTATGTAGGTTAAATATCGATATTGTAATTGGTTTTGGTGCCTTTAAGCATTATGTAGTTTCTTTGTTTATAACTCTCAAATCAATTCTATTTTTGCTGTTGTCTTGCCTGAGATCATGATTACCACCCCTGCCATTTAAATTCAGTTGAAGTATAACAGATTTAGCTACAGTCCCTTATTTTAGCTTTCTGTGAAACTTTGTTTCAAGAATGTTTCTTGTAAACACTGTATTTGTTGGATTCTGCTTTCTAATCCATTTTATTATGTTCTTCCATTTTGGGAGTGAATTCATCCTATTCACATTCATAGTTAGGATCACTGTCATATTTTCCTCCATCCTAATGTCTTATATTTTTCCTCACTTTGCTCTGCCTTATCCCGCTCTTTACGAAGAAGGGGGTGGCGAAATAGAAGTATTCTCAGCACTAATGATATATACTGCAGCAATCTGTTTCCATTCCCCTGCCCTTCTTCTCTTTCCTTCACCCAGATGCCAATCACAGGTTCTTATCCTTTTTTTTCTTTCCTTTTAATATCCCTTCACGATCTGCCACAGAGTTTTACCTTTTCAACTAAACTTCCAGAATCAACCTTCCTCTTATTCCTTATCTCTCTCCCACTTCCTGTTTCCCTATTGTGTTGAATTTATTTTTACACACCAAAATCTGTGTTAGTGTGTATGTGTTTCTTAACTGGTTCAGATGAAAATGAGGCTCCTGTAATGCCAACTCCTTTTATATCTTCCTCCAACTTTGTACAATAATTTTCTTACACACCTGGATTTTGTGAGATAGTAAATTCCCCCTCCCCTTCCTTTCTCTTTTCCTCTCTCTTGAGTTCTCTTTCCCTCCCTATTCACTCTTCTTTTAAGATTTTCAAAGCATAGGAAAACTAATCCTAGACCCTTTGTCTAATTAATTCCTTCGATGATTTTTGATAACATTAGGGTTCTCAGGAAACATATTTTTCTCATCTCCATATTTGAATGTAAATACTTCATCCTCGAGCAACTCCTTCTAATTGTTCAACCACATTTAACTTTTTAGAGCAGCTGGTTGAATAGTGGATAGAGTGCTGGGCCTGCCATCGTGAAGACTCATCTTCCAGAGTTCAAATCCAGCCTCAGATACTTACTAGTTGTGTGACTCTAGGCAAGTCACTTAACCCTATTTGCCTCAGTTTCCTCATCTAAAAAATGAGCTGGCGAAGGAAATGGCAAACTACTCCAGCATCTTTGTCAAGAAAACCCCAAATGGGGTCAGAGACAACTAAAACAACTGAACAACAATAAGTTTACCTTTCATTTTCCTTTTGATTCCTCAGTGTTTCTATATAACTTCGGTCTTTTTATTAGGAATACTTGAAATTCCTCTATTTCATTAGAGGTCCATTTTTTTCTCTCAAAGGCTTATTTTTCCCGTGTAAGTGATTGTAAGCATTTATCTTTTGCCTTTTGGAATATTATATTCCAAATTCTCTTGGCCTTTATCATGGTATATGTTTTGGACTATGATTCCTCTTTCTTTCAACTGCTTGGAAGTGTTTTTTTTTCTTCTTCTTTGATCTGAAAGCTCTATATTTTGGCCATGACCTTCCTGAGAGTTTCCAGCAATGATTCTTTCTGTTTTCACTTTGCCCTCTGTTTCTAATAGGTGTGGACATTTTCATTCATGAAAATTCATTCATTTCATTTTTGCGATATGGTATTCAAGCTCTTTTTTGTTCATAGTTTTTAGTTAGTCCAATGAATTTTAGCTTTTTTCCTCCTTTAATTGAAATGCTTTACATTTTCTTCTATGTTTTAGGGTTTTTTATTTTGTTTTTTATTTCTAGGTGTCCCATGGAGTTACTGAGTACTGTTTTATACATTCTCATTTTCATTGTTTGTTACCTGGTTAAGGATTTGCTATTAATTTTCCTTCCAAATCTTTCCTCAAGAGCTCTCATTTAATTTATATCATTTTTAAAATTCTAGTTGATCTTGTGGCCAAACTGTGTATTTGTTTGAGACTTGCAGTTGTTATGGAGATATTCTTTTCTTCAAAGTTTATGTCTTGGGTTACCTGGATTTATAATCTGTATTATTATTTATAATCTTTTTTTCTTTATCTATTTTTCCAATATTACTTTTGAATTGAGATTTTGTGTCAGAGTTAGGCTTTTGTATTTATGGAAGGAATGTCTGGGCCTTGTCCAGTCCTAATCTATATTATCTGGTGTCCTGGCATTGCTTTCTCTTGCCATTGAGCATTGTGTTTTTTGTTTGGTTGGTTTTTTTGGGGGGAGGTTGTTTTTTTTGGCTAGGCAATGGGGTTAAGTGACTTGCCCAGGGTCACAAAGCTCATAAGTGTCTGAGGCTGGATTTGAACTCAGGTCCTCCTGAATCCAGGGCCGGTGCTCTATCCATTGCGCCACCTAGCTGCCCAAGTATTGTGTTCTTTAAGAATTTCAAGGGCAGCTCAGGCTGTTAAACTGCAAACTTTCAGTACCTTATGTGGTCTAATCTAGGACTCAGTATGATCACTGCCCTATACAGCTATAGGCTTTTCCTTGGTTAGAGCTCCAATAGACAGCTGTGGGCTCCAGCTCCTCTTCAATACCTGGAAGTCTCTTAAGGTTCAGAGCAACAGAACTGCTCGCCTTTCACACATAAACTCTCTTTCCTGGTTACTTAGCTTCTGTCTCCATAGGTTGGAACCATGGCCCTCTGAGGTCAGAACAACAAAACCGTAGACTCATCCCTAGTCCACACACTCTAGCCCAATAAACAGCTGTAGTCTCCAGTCCTGCTTCAGGCAGAACAACAGTTCTGTAGTTTGTCCCTGCCCAGAGTACCCTGCTTAGTGCATAGCAGCAACTGCAGGCTCATATCTATTCACGGGATAGAAGGCTTCTTCCTGGGCCTTCCTGGCTGCACCCCAAAAGCTCCTAGGCCTCAGGATGTCTCCTAATCTGTGCTGTAAGGCTTCACAACCCCAGTCCAGGTTGAGAGTTACAAAGATGCCAGCTATTCCTCATTCTTACTTACTTATGCTTATGAGCATCAGCCCCATCTTCTGGACGGAAGGGTTCTATTTTGACCTCCTAGCTAGACTTCATCCCCAAAGCCCATAGGGCTCTGACTTTCTCCCTGTGCTGATTTGGACCAGAAAACTGATTCACTGTGGTTTCTTTTTGGATTTTCTGATCACCATTCCATCTGGTGTTCTCCTCAATTTTTATTGTAGTAATTGTGGGAGAGGACTGGACCCTAATGCTGCCTCTTACTCTTCCACCCTTGCTGGTCCTCATAATGTTTAATTTTCTTTTTTTCTTTTTGGCTAGGCAGTGGGGTTAAGTGACTTGCCCAGGGTCACACAGCTAGTAAATGTTATGTGTCTGAGGCCAGATTTGAATTCAGGTCCTCCTGACTCCAAGGCCAGAGCTCTATTTACTGCACCACCTAGTTGCCCCACCTCCTAATGTTTTATAACAAAAATTTTCACCATCAAGGACAAGAGAGCCAGCACGCCTGGCCTCTAACATCACACAATCAAAATAATTTATTTTATCTTTTGTGCAAAATCTCTATACTTTACTACCATTATCATTATGTTTGGTTAAAAATCCATCCCCTCTGTTCATAGCTGTGAAAGGTATGATATGTTTCTCTTTTAATTTTTTAATAGTATGAGCTTTAATAATCAGTTCACATAGCAATTTCTAATTAAATTATGGAATATTATAAAAGATGTTGGTCTAAACATAATTTAGTCTAGATTGCCTCCCAGCAGTTCTTGCCAAAAGGAGAGCTCTTTTCTAGGTTGTGTTATTTGAAATTATTGAATGCTACATCATTGAGTTCAATTATTTCTGATTCTTACTTGTCTAGTCTATTCTGTTGATCTAGTTTTCTATTTTTTTTAAACAGTACCAAATGGTTTTGAGGATTGCTGCTTTAAAATATAGTTTCAAGTCTTAAAGTGCCAGTCTTTCATTCCTACTTTGGAACCCTCTAGTCTAATTTTTTTTAAAAAAATTAAAAAAATCTAATTGATAAAATTACCTAGTCAGACAGTATATGTAACATTCTATACCTGTGGTCTCCTACTTTGTGGTATAATGGAAAAGGTTTTGGAAGCATAAGACCAGTATTCAAATGCCACCTTTGACAAGGGCTACCTATAGGTTCTTGGGCAAGTCACTGAAATCTCACTGAGTTTTGTTTTCTTCAGCTGTGAGAATGAAAGTTGGAGTAGAGGGTCTTTGAGGTTCCTCCTATATATAGATCTATGATCCTAAGGACATATGTCTTATCATCAATTCTCTAGGACTAAAACTGGTCATTGCAACTGATTTGAGTTGACTGAACCATATATTTTCAAGGGATTGTGCAGGAATTTCACAAGGGAATTATTTGGGACCCCATATGCTGTTTATCTATTTTTGTTTTTATTGTGGTGGCACAAGGGATAAAGAGCTGGGAATGGAATTAGGAAGACCTGAGTTCAAATCCAACCTGAGACATTTATCTTTGTGACCTTAGGCAAGTTATTTAACCTCTGTTCTCAATTTCCCCAGTTGTAAAATGGGGATAATATCACCTACCTTGCAATTTTGCTGTGAGGATCAAATGAGTTATTTGTAAAAAGCACTTAGCACAGTGACCAGCACATAGTAGGTGCTATATAAATACTTACTGACTTCCTCTTTCCTCCTTCCATTGATGGGCAAAGGGAATGGGGGGAGGTAGTATTCTCTGAAGTAATTTCATATAAATGGGGGAAACAACATGGAAACAAAACCATCAAACAATAAAAACTCAGAGTAATTAGTGCAATATTTTCTTCTTTCTTCTTTCTTTCTTTCTTTCTTTCTTTCTTTCTTTCTTTCTTTCTTTCTTTCTTTCTTTCTTTCTTTCTTTCTTTCTTTCTTTCTTTCTTTCTTTCTTTCTGCTGTTGAGGTTAAGTGACTTG
Organism: Phascolarctos cinereus; assembly: GCF_003287225.1. Lineage (NCBI taxonomy): Eukaryota > Metazoa > Chordata > Mammalia > Diprotodontia > Phascolarctidae > Phascolarctos > Phascolarctos cinereus. Next base: position 334,806,748 of record NW_027556098.1, read on the forward strand.
CCCAGGGTCACACAGCTAGTGTCAAGTGTTTGGTCTGAGGCTGGATTTGAACTCAGGTCTTCCTGATTTCAGCTCTATGCACTGTGCCACCTAGCTGCCCCTAGTACAATATTTTCTTACCAAAAATATAAGTATTGCAACTGAGTTATTTAATACACAAACTGACAAAAATATAAGTACAAAACAAGAGCATCTGTGTATATGATGATATCCTGCTAAATACAAAAATTGTAAGAACAAAATGACATTTATTGAGTGCTTTTTCTACACCAGGCACTGTGCTAAAAGTTGTGGATATAAAGGAAGGCAAAAAATGTCCCTATTCTCAAGGAGCTCACATTCTAATGGGGGAGACAGCATAAAAATAGCTAGGTATTTACACGATATACACAGAGTAGATGCAAGGCAACCTCAGAGAGCAGGATTTGAGCTGAGTCTTAAAGAAAGCCAAGGAAACTCAGAGACAGAAGTGAGGGGACAGAGCCTTCCAGGTTCAGGAGACAGCCTGTACAAAGGTACAGAGAGGAGAGATAGAATATCTGTTTTAGAGGAACTGCAAGTAGGCCAGGGTAACTGGATCACAGAGTGTGTGCAAAAGAGTAAGAAGACTGGAAAGGTAGTAGCAAAATTAAGAATAAAGAACACCACGCTTTTCATTTTGTTCACCTGCTAGTCCAACCAAAATCATTTTTTTAAAAACCATGTTTCCAAAATATGAACAAAAATCAGCTGTAAAATGTTATCTAAATCTATGATATTTAAAAGGTTTTAATGTATTTGCAGGTCTGTGCCCTAGTTTTTCCTCAGGTAAAATGAGATAATTCTTCCTCCTCTTGCCTTAATTTCTTTATTTCCTTTAGTTAAAAAGTGATTCTATACCTTTTCCCAGATATTCCAACTGGTGCTTACATTTCCCATGAATCCCACATTGAAAAACCTAAGTAAGGAGTGATCTCATTTTGTGAGTTATACAATCTCATACTTTAAAATGTTTCACTTCATAAAGCAGAATTCCCCCAGAATTACCATAGATAATGAGAGGAAATTTAAGGCAATTGGATACATTAATATAATTATCAGGGCTCCTTCATTCTAAAAACAAACAAAAATCTTTTCTCATTCCTTTGGAATTTCCATCCCATCTCTCTCACTGCCCAACTTCTCAAAAGAATAATCGACACTTGTTATCTTCATTGCATTACCATGTTAACTCTAAAGCCCTTGAAGTCTAGCTTCCACCTTTACCTCCTCTACCTCTTTATGAAACTACTCTTTCAAAGGTCACTAATGACCTGATGATCAAAGCCAATATAATTTTTCTCAGTAGTCATCCTCCTTGAACTTTCTGCAACATTAGACAGATGATAGATAGATGGATGCATGGATAGACAGATAATGTATTGTTGTTTGATTGTTCAACTATGTCCAATTCTTTGTGACCCTGTTTGGGGTTTTACTGACAACTCCATTGGGGGTCTTATTTTATTGGAGTGGTTTGCCCTTTCTTTCTCCAGGTCATTTTACAGATGAGAAAACTGAGGCAAATAGGGGTTAAGCAGGTCACACAGTAAGTGTATGAGTCTGGATTTGAACTCAGATCTTTCTGACTCCAAGTTCTGATGCTCTATCCACTGTACCACCTAAGATAGATAAATAGATAAACAAAGATAGGTAGAAACTGGTAAATAAAGATTGATGGAAAGAGAGACAGACATACAAAGATAGAGACAGATAAAGCTAGATGGAGGGACAGATAAGCAGACAAAGATTGTCAGATAAAGATAGATAGAGGGATAGATAGATAGATAGATAGACAGACAGACAGACAGATAAGCCTTACTACTATTCTTATTGTACTTATATATTTAATTGCCTTAAATTTCCTATCTTATTATCTATGTTAATTTTGGGGGAATTCTGCTTTATAAAGTAAAACATTTTAAAGTATGAGATTTATAACTCACAAAATGAGATCACTCCTTATTTAGGTAAATTAGATAGAAACACAGTCACTGTGCTATGTTGTATGGATACAAATAAAAGAAACAGTCCTACTTTCAAGGAACCTATATTCTAATAGATTATGAGAAACATGAAGGGAGTTGGAAGAGCACCCATAGAAAGCATTAGACATGGTTCACCATCCCAGAATTCTTGATATTTATTCCTTCCTTAGCTTCTGTGACACTACAATCTCCTAGTTCTCCTCCTACTTCTATGACTACTCCTCTGAGACAGTGTGATATAACAGAAAGAAAACTGGACTTTGAATCAGTAAGGTCTGGTTCTGAGTTCCACACCTGATACTTATTAGCTGTTTGAGGCAAGTCTTTTCCAGCTTCAATTTCTTCATCTGTAAAATGGGGATAATGATACTTGTACCACTTCCCTCACTGGGTTGCTGTGAAGATCAAATAAGATAATGTATATACAACACTTTGTCTTTTTCCTCTTTCTCCCTTGCTGACCCTTCTTCAGTAGAGAAGCCCCTACGGCTTTGTCCTAAAACCTCTCCTCTTTTCTTGGTGAGCTCTCTACCCCCAAAGCTTCAATTTTTACTTCTACATAGAAGACTCCCAAATCTATATAATTAATTCAATCCAATTAAATAAACACAAATTAAACATCTGTTATGTGCAACTATAGTAGGTGCTGGAGATACAAAAACACACAATTCTCTCCCTTTATGGATCATCAACTCTATTAGGGGTCCTCCCAAAAGCACATTCAGACAGCGTCCCAGATATTTATCACAAAACTTATCTTACGACACTTATGTTGCCAGCGGGTGTTTTGGGTGATCAGTTTCAGAATACAAACACAGGGACATTATTCAATATTAAGAGGAACATGAGGGAAAACTGAAGTAAAATCAATGAAAATTTCCATTTTAGAAAAAATGTCAAGGCATTGCAAGAGAATGCTAATTGCTTGTGGATCGACAATCACTAGTGGAGCAAAAGCATTTTTGGCACAGGAACAGTGAGAATGATGTCCTTCAGTTATACCAGCTTCAGGGCTACTGGCATGAGAAACCAGAGAAAAGGAAAACAGATTTGATGATGGCCAGGAGTATCATGGGAGTCTTCTATAGAAAAACCTCTATCAATCACAGGTTGACCTCTGGGAAAGTGGGACAAAAGCAAAAGGAACTGGATGATGACCAAGAATATCACAGGAAGCTTCTACAGAATATCACCTGTCAATCAATATTATACATTTTGCTCCCATCCATATCTCCACTATAAAGAGACCCTTTTTTCACAATTAATCGGTATCTTGTAATTTACAATGGGAACATAAAAACACACCATCATCTTCAACCCTTTCAACTACATGTCTAAAAAAATGAGTCTTGCTAAAGGGTTGAGGGGTAGTGATGGGACAGATGACTGGATTAAGGAGGCAGCTTTTTCTGTGGCTAAGAGGACAGGATATGCTTGATTCAAAACTAATAGGTAGTAGGCCCAATGATCGTCAATTCTTGCACAGAGTTTGAATTAAGAAGTCACTATTTTGTTTTCAACCCCTAAAGGAATCAGAGGAACAAGCAACAGAGATGTTAAAAAGAGGGAAAGGAATTGTTTACAGAGTTCTCTAAAGAGTGATCTGTGTTGATAGGGGTAGGGAACCCTTTAGGTCCTCAAGTGTGGCCCTTTGACTGAATCCAAACTTCACAGGACCAATCCTTCTGGGATTTGGATTATGGGAAGTCTGGATTCAGTCAAAGGGCCACACTTGAGTACCTAGCAAGCCACAGGTGACCTGGAGGCCTCAGGTTCCCTACCCCTAGACTAGGCCCAAAGCAATAGGAAGGATATAGGAAAGCAAAAACAGGACTTTAGCTTTCTTTTTTCTCCCTTCTCTGGGTCTCTGCAAGGTCAGGTAGAAATTTACTCTATTACACTCTTGAAGTTGGGGCCAAGTCACCATCACATTTCAACATCTACCTTCCCAACTCACCCCCTCACCTCCACTCCACCCTCCTTTCTGTAAAAGCAAAGCTGTCATATCTTTCACTGCCAAGGCGATGGCATGGCCACATCTAATCTTGTTCTTTCCTTTTTTACCTCTTATTTTCATCCTTATTTTCGAGATTACCATGAGCCTTGTGTCAAACTTAGTGAGGTCTCAGGAGAGGTAATGATTTAGAATCAAATTCAACCCATTTCACAGCAATATGTCTCTGGCTAATGCAAAAATATATTTTGTTTTGTTCTAAAGTTGTTTTTTTTTCTTCCCTACCTCCGTCCCCCCAAAAAAAGTGGGTAAAGGGAAGAAAATATAGATTTTTTAATTAATTGAAAGTTAATTGAAAAATAAAATTAAATTTTTAAAAAGGAATCTGTCATTATTTTTAGGGTTATTATTTTAAACTTTTCAATTTAAATAAGTAACTGGTAGAAATACATATTTATTGATCTAGATAGATAGCAATGTACCCATGATTTCATCAGTACAGAGAACTCCTTGATGAGGAAATTCCTGCTACCATTTCAAATGTGTACCTTCTCTGAAACTTAGACTCTTACAGAGTTGCCCAGAGAAATGAGAAGTCAAACAGTCAGTGTGTGTTAGAGCTGGAACTGGAACCCAGGTCTTAGATTTAAGGCCAGTTCTCCATCCACTACTCTACACTGCTTTTCATATTGAGCAAAATTTCTCTACATAAGGCAAAGCAAGGCAAGAAACATGTATTAAGTACTTACAATGTACTGGAAACTGTGCAAGCACTAAGGATACAAATATAAGCAAAAAGAAGGATGGTCCTTCCCCTCAAGGAACTTACCATCAATGGGGGAATACAATACACAAAAGGGAACTCAAAAGGAAATGGGTGGGCATGGGGTTGTGATGTTTAACTCCAGAAAGTCAGTAGTACAATCAGGAGAGGAATGAAAGTTGACCAGCCCAGGTCCCTCCCAAAATGGAGACTCTGGGAGGAACTCACAAATGAGAGAAGGGGACTGGCACTGCAGAGGGATATTACAAGGTAAGAAGGCCATAGGGAGTGATAGATGTTCTAGGGCATTTAAGGTATGGTACTGAAGTCTGGGAAGTCAAAAGCACACATATAAGTCTTCTCTCCACCCCCTCCCCCTTCTTTTGAACTAGATTTGTGATTTCAGTGATATAAGAAACTGGCTAATGTGGAAATTTACTTTGCATTGTTCTAAAGGTTTTTTTCCCCTTCCTTCTCACCCCCCCAAATAATAATGAGTGTGAGGAAGAGAAAAATGAATTTTTGAATTGAAAGTTAATTGAAAAATAAAATTCAACTTTTAAAAAGAAATGCATTAGTATCTTAGGTAATTATTTTAAAATCTTCTTTCAGAAAGTTGCCTAAATAGCACCAAAAAAGATAATGGAAGCATTTCTTTCTGTGTATTTGGAAAGGTATTCTGGTACCAAGATATATATATATTTTTCCCTCTTTAATGAACAGGTATTTGCTAATAAAAATACTTGTTTCATCAAGAAACTGCATTTGAATTCCTCATGAGCCAATATAATCAATCCAACTATTACAGACCTACTCCGTACAAGCCACTGTGTTAATTGTTGGGGATGCAGAGACAAAACAGCAGCTTCCCTACCTTCAAGAAGCTTACATTCTACTGTGGTGTTTAACATGAAGAATCTAGACTTGGTCCTAAAGACAACAGGGAAGGGGGAGGGGCGGCACTGAAAATTCTTGAGCATGGGAGTGTGTACATAGTCAGACCAGTGCTTTAGGAAGATTATTTTAGCAACTGTATAGAAGACAGAATAGAAAGAGGAGAGATTGCAAGCAAGGAAACTAATTACAGATGATGAAGGCTTATACAAAGGCGGCAATCACGTGAGTGTCAAACAAGGGGACGTATGTAAAAAATGTTATGGAGGTAGAATTATGTTATGGGTGTAGGTGGAGATATAAAGTAAGGCATTAAGAATGACTCTGAGATTGTGAACCAGGCTGTCTGAAAAGAGTTCCCTTATCACAAGTGTAAAGTGTAGAAGGCAGCATTTAGAGAGAAAGAGAATGATCTTGACCACTCCGAGTTTGAGACTGATAGCAAATACAAGTGGGTATGTTGAGCAAGTTTGATGCCATAGAACATCAAGAGAAAGATCAGGGCTTGAAACAGCTTATAGAGTTGGGAATCATGCATTAAATAATTGAACCTATGAGAGTTAATCAAATCACTGAGGAAAGTTGCTGAAAGAGAAGAAAAGGCCCAGTAAAGAGTCTTAAGGGACAACCATGAGGCTGGAACACAGATGATGATGATCCAGTAAAGGAGGCTGAAAAGGAATAGCATAGGAAAGAACAGAGTCAGGAGAGACTGATTTGTGTCATAAAATTTGAGAAAGGAAAGAGTGTTGGGGGGTAGGGGAGTTAGGAGAAGCTTAAGAGATTTCAAGTTTAAGAGATGTCAAAAGCTGAGGGGAATAAGTATGTATTAAGCACCTACTATGTGCCAGGCACTGTTAAGTGCTTTACAAATATCTAATTTTATCTCGACAACAATTCTGGGACCTGAGTGCTATTATTATCCCCATTTACAGGTGAAAAAACTGAGTCAGAGAGAAGTTAAAGTGACTTTCCCAGGGTCATATAGCTAGTAAGAATCTAAGATCAAATTTGAATTTAGACCTTCCTGACTCCAGGTTCAATGCTTTATCCACCCACACCACTTAGCTGCTTCAAGCAGTATAAGGATTAAGAAAAGTCCATTGAATTTAGCAATCAAGAGGTCATCAGTCACCTTGGAGAAAGCAGTTTTGGTGAAGTGGTGGGGTAGGAAGCCAGACTGCAGGTTGAGAAATAAGTCGAAGATGAGGAAGTTAAAGCACAGTCCTCTTCTAATTGGCTATGAGAGGGCAGAAAGATAGAGGATGACAGCTCACATAGCTCTCTAAAGCAAAGATTTTATTTAAAAATGGAAGCCTTTTGTAAAGTCATGCCAGTAAAACTAAATTTGCTCTTCCATGGGTTGTGATAGATGAAACAAAAAAAAATCCCCATTCATTCCTCATTACAAATTCAAATTACCCCCAAGAACTCTTGTAGAATCTGAAGGGCTGCCTAAAGAGGCAGGAAAAATGTACAAACAGAACAAGTGCATTTAAAGTAAGCTTTCTCCAAATTCCAGATTTGTAAACATTTGTAAACCATCAAAGCAAAATTTGAGCTGTGTGCTTAAGTGCAGCCAATGGCAAAAGTAATGCATACAATTTGAAACCAAGAAAAAAATTCACATGTGTAACTGTGCATCTACTTTTGCATCTGTGATATTTGATGACTGACTTATAGCCACAGAGAAAAATTCTTAGCTATAAAATACTATATTTGCCTGTAAATAATCACACCCATGATTTTAGAGTGGCAAAAAGGTATAAGCCTGACCTGACTTTCTGATTCACTTTGCCTATGCCTTTCCTATTACTGTAGATACCAGAGGTCATCTGTTTTATTGTTTTTTTTTTATGTGAGGAAATTGGGGTTAAGTGACTTGCCCAGAGTCACACAGCTAGGAAGTATTATGTGTCTGAGACCGAATTTGAACTCAGGTCCTCCTGACTCCAGACCCAGTACTCTATCCACCGCGCCACCTAGCTGCCCCGGTCACATGTTTTATTACTGGCTCTTTCTTGAATTTTATCTATTGTAAAATTCTGGGTAGCTCTCATGCTATTCTTCTAACTAGCCTGGTAAATGTACACAGCCACTTTCCTTTTTTCCCCTTTCTTTTTAAATTTAAAGTACTTTTTATTGGATTTGCAAGACTTTGGACATATACATTTCTTTTTTTTTTTGATGTCTTTTGTCCTTATGTCAGTTATTTTGGGAAAAGATGGATGAGAAAGGATCCTCCTCTACCTCCATGTTGAAACCTTGTACCAGAAAAACAACAAAGCAAAAAGAACTGATACAATGACCACATTTGGTAATGTATACAACAATCTGCCCTTATAGTCCCTAGCCTCTGCCATAACGAGGTAAGTATGTTTTATTATCTGTTTTCAGGGGCCAGATTTGGTTTCTCAGTTACTCAGTCTGGATCTCTTTAAGTGATCATTTCATTTACACTGGTGTAGCCATGATATACACTACTCTTTCAGTTTTGCTCCTTTCACTCTTCATCAGTTCATTCAAATCTTCCCATGTATCTCTAGTAATGGATAGAAATGACCAGTAAGATTCCAGACCTTAGATCATGTGAAACACCAGCCTGCAACAATACAAGTGGATTCTTAGTGAGCCTGCTTCCAGAAATATGGAAGCCTCTCCATGGAGGAGAGGCTTTTTCCCACCTCTATTCAGAGTACTACAGGTATAAAGTGTTTATTGTGTCCTACTACATCATGATGAAAAGCTTCTTAACAGTCAGCTAAGTTAGAACTGAGTATGCACACAAAAGGTTAAAACAAATGAAATCTCTTTTCACTTACCTAGGCAGGTGGGCAAGGGGGTCCCCAACCTAGCAGCTCACAGCACTCCTTACCCACAGCAATCAAAATGGATTTCTGGTGAGACTTCTTCCAGAATGTATCATGGAAGAGTGCTGTGAGCTGCTAGGTTGGGGACACCCTTGCCTACCTAGTCATTATGTGGCTGTATGTGAATTCTTTTGTATCTTTGTATCTATTCTCTCTTGAGAATAGGTGAATGAATATTGGAGACAGACTGGATCAAATTGTGACCTTGTGATCTTTGAAAGGCTGAGAAAGCCACCAGAGGTCCAGCAATAGGAATCTAGAGCAAAGTCTACAAGTAGCTACTGAAGCCAAATCTATGGAGAAGCCAGCCTGAAGAAGAAACCAGCTTGACCCATCCCAGTTCCTTGACCCAACTCAGTTCCTAAGACATCAATCCCCAGATGAAAAGACTGGTCCATCAGCTATGCTAGACTCAAAAGTGAACATGATGGAAGGAATGTTTGTAGAAAACACTTAAGTTTGAACTTACTTTCCTCAGGGACCAAGATGGTAGAGTAGAATGTGTTCTCTACATAGGAGTTTTTTGTACTTCAGTTCTTACTGTATATTCTCAGTAAATATCCCTTTGCAAAAGCTAATTGATGTTCATTGGTTAACTGATATTAAAGACAGAACAGCTAGTCTGTTGAGACTGGTGAGATGTTACCTGGCATTTGATATTGGGGAAGAGGAACAACACACTGGATGAGGGCTTAATTGCAGTTGTACTTAGAAAATGTCCCCAATCCATCAGGGTTAACCCTAGAACCATGAGGGGAGATATAGTAACTAAGATTTACGGACCTAACATGGCAGTTCAAGTAGGGATTGAGACAGTGAGTTTAATGCCTATGTACTACATTCTGAATTCCTCATAATCATCATATCTTTCTGCACAATTACATTTCATTGCATTTATAACCATTGTTGTTTAAGCTAGTCCCCAATTAATGGGAACCCACTCTGTTTCCAGTTCTTTGCTATCACAAAAAAAGTGTTGCAAATAATATTTTCCTATATATTGGACCTTTGTTTCTATCTTTAACTTCTTGGGCAATCACTTTGCTGTTGTCCACTTGTGTCTGACTCTTCATGGGGTTTTCTTGGCAAAGATACTGGAGTAGTTTGCCATTTCCTTCTCCAGTAGATTAAGGCAAACAGAGGTTAAGTGACTTGCCCAAGGTCACACAGATAGTAAGTGTCTGAGGCCGGATTTGAACTCAGGTCTTCCTGACTCCAGGGCCAGTATTCTATCCACTGGGCCACCTAGCTGCCTCCAAGACTTTCTTACCAGTCCCGTTTTTGCTATCCTTCCATCCCTGGTTGTGAACTTGTCATTCTTATAGTTCAAATTGTAGGACAAATCAACAAATCCTGTCCTGAAACACTATTTTCTCAACCATCTACTCACTTCCCTAATATTTTTCTAAGTCTTTGCCTTCAATTGACAAAAGTGATGAAAATGCTATTTGTTTGTTAAGGGCTTGGTTCTTGCCCAAGACTCTCTAATTTTAGCAATACTTTCTAGACTCATTCTAGCAGTGTCATTTCTGCCCATGTGCAATACCAGAAGTGGATGGCAGTCATAAGACTGGATGTGCCTTGAAAGATTCTCTGTCACGATTTAGATATATACTTGTGAAGATAGCGGACTTCTTTACTGTTAGCATCAGGTCAACAAAAAAGCTGCCTTAGTATTCCTCAGCAGGGAATCACCAACCACCACTATTCATGTCTTCTTCTTTTGACCCTTGGTGGATCATCTCTCACTTATGGATATGTATCACTATTCCCTGAAGGATAAGAGGCTGTTTCTTCTTCAGAAGGCCTTGCTTCCTCTTCTTTACTAAAAACCTCATATCTGTTGCTTACTTCCAAGTGTTCAGTGAGCATTTTTCTCATATCATATTCTTTATGTCATATTTTTTCTTTTTTATACCATATTCTTTCACCCTCCAACCTCCTGACACTTCAGTTCTCCTCTCTTCAGTTCATGCAAGTCTGCCCATATTCTGACCCTCCAGACATGGGTCAGAATTCTCTCCTGCCTCTTCTGACCCATTTCCTTTGTCTTCACATTGTAGCTCTTCTTCCAAAGGAACACTTCAATGCAGGAAATCATTCTTCCAGCTCTTTTCCCTTCTCTAAGAGGGGAGACTATCTTGCACTTTGAGCAGGGTTAACAATTACTTGGTTGTGATGGGTAGATAAATATATAAACATCATGCACTCTATGCAAGTCACACTATAAAATTCATCATGCTCTTCATACTCCCTGAAAGCAAGTGTCTTACTACTTTGTTGTTTTATCTAGTAGCTCTTATGGTCAACTCCCCTAGAAGATTCTCTTCATCTCCTTAGCATCTTGAGATTTATACTTAATTTCCTTCCTAATTTCCTCCTCCTTTTCCTCCTCCTCCAGGTCTTCTTCTTCTCCCCCTCCTTCTCTTCACTCTCCTGGATCACCTAAGGAGACTTCCAAAGTTTCTCTTCACTCTTCAAACCTTCCATAGCACTCTTCTCCTACCCTCTCAGTTGAGGACCTCACCTCATACTTTACTGAGAAAACAGAAGCCATTTACCTTGAGCTCTCCCTTCTCTCCTATTCTATATCTCAGAACTCCCCAACATCACTTGTCCTTTCTCTCTTCCTTTATTGTAATTTCTGCTGACATCATTTTACACATTAAGATCAACTACCCTTCTTATACCTTTGATCTCATCCCCTTTTACCTCCTACAGCAGACTGTGTCCACAGTCGGGCCTCCTTTCTCTCTAATCTTCTTTCTCTCCCTATCTGTTCATTCCCTATTGCCTAAAAGTATGTTTAAAAAAAAACGCTAATCTTTAAAGAAAAATCCTCATTTAGCCCTCTCTCAAGGAATCATCCTTTAACTCTCCTGCCTTCCACAGTTCTACTCCTAGGGGGAAAAAAAAAGTTAGCTTTCATTGCCTCCACTTCCTCTCTTGCTTCTCAGTCCCTTGCAATCTGACTTCTGAGCTCATCCTCATCTGAAATTCTTTCCAAAGTTACCAATCATTGCTTAACTGACAAATACAATGGCCTTTTCTCAACTTTCATCATTATTGACTTTATGCAATATTTGAAATTATTTACAACCCTCTCCTCCTAAATATTCTTTTCTTTCTGAATTTTCATGACATTGTTCTGTCTTTCCCCCAACATCTACTCATCTTTCCAAATTTCCCTATTTCTATCAATGGCAACAAAATCCTTTCAGTTACCTTGGTTCAGAATTTCCATCATCTTTGCCTCCTCACTCTTCATAATTAATTATCAAGTTTTGTCAATTCTGCATTCCCCAACATCTCTTGAATTTGTCCTCTTCTTTCCACTCAAAATGCTGCCACCCTAGTTCAGGACCTTATCCCCTCTCACCTCTACTACTATAATATCCTAATTAGTTTCCTCAATGCTTGTCTTTCTCCTTCTTCAATCCGTTCTCCACATAACTGCCAAAGTTTTAGTTCAAAAGCACAGGCAGACCATACAACTCTTCTCATCAACAAATACCTCAGGCATAATGAAGTATAATATAAGTAGTGGAAAGAGCAATGCACTAGAAATGAGGAAACCTGAGCTGTCATGTAAGTTGTATCACCAACTAACTTTATGACTTAGAACAAATCAAGTAATCACATGGAGACTATTTCTTCATCTATTAAATGAAGGAGGTTGTACTAGATCAGGATGGGAAACCCGAAGTCTCAAGGCCTCATGTGGCCTTCTAGGTCCTCAAGTGTGGCCCTCTGACTGAATCCAAACTTCACAGGACAAATCCTCTTAATAAAAAAGGATTTCTTCTGTAAAACTTGCGACTTAGTCAAAAGGCTGCACCCAAGGACCTAGAAGGCCACATGTGGCCTCAAGGCCACAGGTTCCCTACCCCTGGATTAGATGACATCTAACATTCTGATTGGAATGAAATCCTAGGATCCCATAATTTAATTTATTTATATCTGCCACTTCAGTTTTTCAACCTTTTTGCCACAATGGACTACTATGTCTTGCCCAAGGCCACAGACCTAATAAGTGTCAGAGCTGAGAGCTGAACACAGATCTCCACTCCCAATCCAATATTCTTTCCATCACATGGAGGAGGAACAGAAGACTTGGCAAGACAGAAGCAGAGAAGAGAAGGAGCATCTCATACTAACTAGATGGGGGTAGAGTGCCTGCCTCACCCCTTAGTGCTTCAGGAAAAGGAATTCCCAATGAAATAGAGAGGGAATTCACATACTAGAACTCATCACTACACCTCCTATGTTTTTTCAATCCCTAATAACAAAGTTTATGAAAATAAGATGCCATCAGAATACATCCTCTTTATTAATAGAGGTATTACTGTAATTATCGTGGGCCAGCAAATCTGGGGGAGACATTTCTTCCTCAGAGGTTTGGAAATCATCTGTTCCTATTTTCTCTCCAGGGCAACAAATTGTTACTTATGGGCTGAAGAGTCTCCAAAGTGCTTTGAGCAGCCCAATCTAAAGAATATTCCATTAATAAACACTTTGTTCTTATGTGAAGTACTTTCTAAATATTTCAGGTGTTTTATGAGGGCAAAACAGAAAGCAAACATGAAACTTTTTGAGTACTCACTCATTCTTCATAAGCTTCAAACTCCAGGTCACAAAAATAAAGGGTAACTTCAGGCCCCATGGACCCTGTAGATTATTTAGCACTCAAGAAGATTAGACTAGGAGTCAAAAGACCTGGATTCCAGTGCTGACTCTTCCACTTAATGGCTATGTGACCTTGGGCAGTTCACTTGACCTAGACTATTAGAGCCAGGAAAGTCCTTTGAGATCCATCTAGTTGAATCTCTTCATTTTATAATGAGCCAGCAGATTTAGGGGGACCTTTCCTTGCCCTAAAGTTGAAGCTAGTAATTAATCCCTGCCTACCTCACAGGGTTGAGGTAAACCATGAAATCATAGATGGATAGCTAGAAGGGTCCTAAAGAGACCATCTAATGAATACAATCCTCTTATTTTACAGATGAAAATGTGAGTTCTAGAGAGGTCCAACACCAGGTGTGGAAAAATGTAAAATGCTTGAAATTGTTCTATAAAGTACATTCTGATTCACTGAAAAAGCCCAAGGATTACTGCTCTTATATAACTTTATTTCCTTAAGCTGTTCAAAGGGACTCCACATTACAATCCTTTAGTCCTTTGTTAGGATGTGAAGAAACCAGCTTGTTCAGAGGTAAGTGAAAACAAGGAGGCTTACAGTTACGGGATACTAGTTGAAATTCAGGCTAGATAAGTATGCTCAAAGTAGCACTGGCCAACTCACGTGAGTAAAAGTATATGACTCATTCATTTTATCACTGAACCTTTTTCAGACTCTACTAATATCATGAGATCAGCAGAATTTAGAATTGGAAGTGACCTTGGGGAATATTCGAATTAATTATTTTATTTGACAAATAAGGAAACAGTGGCCCAGAGAGTCTAAGTAATATGCTCAAGATCACAAAGTCAAAATTCAAACTCTGGTCTTCTGACTTCCAAGCAGCACTTCCTGCTTCCCCAACATCACAGTAGCATAGAACAGTGTCAGTAAGTAACTCTATACAGGCTGCTGAGCTACAGTGAAACATATGATTTCCCTGGTGGAGCAAAACAATAATGATATATTAGTTCACATAGTCTTTCATCTTCAAATATCATGATATCATGTATGCTGGTAGCTAGGTGCTGTAGATAATGGAGTGCTAGATTTGGAATTAGAAAGACCTGAATTTGAATCTGGCTTCAGAGACTTATAAGCTGTATAACCCTGAGAGAGTCCCTTTAGCACTCTGTGCCTCAGTTTCCCATCTGTAAAATGATCAGGCTGGACTTGACCTCTGAAGTACTTTCTTGACATAAGCAGACTATCATATTTACTAAGCCAGTGCTAGGAAACAGGAGACATGATCATATATTTCTTTCTTTCCTTTTTTTCATAATATCTTTGATTAAGAGAGAATGGGGGAAGAATTACAAACCTTAGGGAAAATATTAACCATTCCTATAAACCTGCTAAACAAAGTCCAGTCAGACAATAGCTTATTTTGAGCAAAGAGGTAAAACTTCTTACCCTAAATTTTAGGGGAATGAAGAGAAATAAAGTTTTAAAATTTTTCTTATTGAAAGATTACAATAATCACAGATAATATGAACTGATAACTGACTTCTCCCTAGTAAGAGATAGGAAAACAGACTTCTAGCATATTATACTCAATTTTGTTAATGCTTTTTCTTCATATAAATTTAATGACATCCCTGCGTCACTGACAACCTTACAAGATGCACTTACCCTTCTGCTTGTATATAATGATTTTTATTTAATTAGTGCATGAGTGTCCAACTGCCTAGAAGTACTCTCTGTTTATCTGCATCTGTGTTTTCACTATAAGGAAAGGGACTCAAAACTGAGAGACAAGAATTTGTTGTTCAGTCATTTCAGTCATGTCTGATTCTTTATGAGTCTAATTGGTGTTTTCCTGGCAAAGATAGTGGAGTGATTTGCCATTTCCTTCTCCAGCTCATTTTACAGATGAGGAAACTGCAGTAAATAGGGTGAAGTGACTTGCTAGAAATTGTCTAAAGCCAGATCTGAACTCAGGAAGACCAGTATTCCTGACTTCAGGCCTGACACTCTATCTCTTATACCATCTAGCCTAAAGGCAAGAAACCTGGGTTCTATTCCTGGCTCTACTACTAACAGAATGTCCTTGGGCAAGACATCTCCAAAGACTCTCTGAACCTCAGTTTCCAGATCTGTAACATAATTGTACCTCACATTCAAAAGGGCTTTCAAATTTATAAAACACTTCCATTACAACAATGCTATGAAGTAAACAGTGCAAGTATTATTATATCTGTTATTTAAGGATAAGGAAACACCATCTCAAAGAAGTGCTATTACTCGACCATGGTCACACACTGCAAAAATTACCAGATCCCTACATCATTCTGCCTACTTTAAGAATCAGACTAGATGATCACTCAGGGCCCTCCAACCCTAAAATCTTAGGATTCTCTCCGTCTTAGATGGCTTGATAAGGTATGTACCATAGAGTTATAACTACAAAGCTAACTACTAATCAACGTTTTTGATACTGATGACATTTGATCAGGTAAAGTCACCACTGATGAGCATTTTCTTAGGATGAAAATAAATGACAATTCTTTCAAGTGCCATAATGGAAAGAACACTAAAAAGATGTGGGTGTGAATACTATCTCTAACACTTCCTGTCTATGTGATCATTGGGCAAGTCACCTAACCATATCCCTAAAATGGAGGTAACACCTCTAGAACCTATCTCATAGAGTTCTGTAGATAAATTGAATATCATGTCACATATTTTGTAAGCCTTAAAGTCCATTATAAATATCAATTATTATTATTAATATCATTATTAGCACTTATATAGTTCTAACCTTATGCCAAATCAAAAGTTTTTGAAAACCCCATATAATATCTAAACTTTCCTTAGACCTATAGTTATGAAATGCTTTTTAAAAGAAATAACAGACTTTCTCTCCATTCATTACTGGGAAAACAATTAGTTTCTTTTAAATATGTAATCTTAGTATTTTCCAGAGTGCCTTATGAATAATATTTTCTTTGAAAGGTACCCCATGAACTCATTTCAAACAAAGAAAAAAGGAATATTAATCATCTTGAAAGTAAAAGAAAATTGTCAAGCTAAATACTCTCTTCTAGTGGGAAAACAAATTGTTACCTTTATGGTAGGACAATGAAAAAAACTCAGAAAAGCATCTATTTAAAATAATACTTTATTAAAATACATTTAAGACAACAAAATCATCTTTGTTAACTGATGGAGAATCAAACTAAAGAACAGGTATAAATACAGAAATTTAGGCCCCAAAAAGCTTTTATAACAACCAGCAACCAGTAACAAAATAATTTTCCTGATATGTGCCTGGTTGTATATAAGGAGAAATGAAAGTCTTATATGATTACTGCATTAACATAAGTAAAATGAAGAATTAACACATTACCAATAAGTACAGTCTATTCAGTGAGGCCAACAAAGTCTAGTCTCTTCTCAAAAGCTGCCGATATTCTAAAGATACAGATGTCTGTTCCACCTCTTCACTTTACAACTATTTTTTAAAAACTTTAAAAGTATAAAATAATCACAAAAGCACAAATCACTCCAGCAAATTCCAAAAAAGTTGGGATGTTAGCTAGTATCAGTCTGTTAGAAAAATTTCTGTCTCTTATAAAGACAGTACAAGGAGAGCTGTGAAGATTTCTACTACTAATTACTTAAATTATTCTCATGTAGTCGTCAAAGTACCCTTTCACCTATTAGCAAATCAGAGGCTCTCCATACATTTCTTATACATTAGTTAAAAATCAATAGCTATATAGATGGGGTGGTCGAGCTGCTTTTTGTATAAAGCTTTTACCTCATTTTAGAAATACATAAAGGTTCAGCACGTATATAACCTTGGAGCTCATGATTGTCGGGCTCTTTTAAATACAATCTGCTAATACATTTTGTGGCTTTGACAATTTGCCTCACATGGATCTGCGCAACAGTATAACAGGTACCACTGACAGAACAAATGAGACAGCTAACTATATATTCTATTCCTTTTAAACTGGAAGGAATGAAATAAGCATTTAGTAAATAGTGCCAGGCACTATGCTAAGTGCTTTACAAACATTATTTTATTTGATCCTCATAATAGCCCCATGAAGTAGGTGCTACTGTTATCCCCATTTTATAGATGAGAAAACTGAGCCAGACAGGGGTTAAGGGACTTATCCAAGGTCACACAAGCTAGTTAAGTGTCTGGGATGGAATTTGAAATCTGTACCAGGCCCAGAACACCTCTCTGCCTAGGTGAAGGGAGAATCTACATTGTTATTTTTTTAAAAAATCATTAAAACAAAGAATTGGAAATGGAAATGACTTGTCAATCTAAACAATATTTGATCATTCCAAATGTACCAGAAGTTTGCATACTATTTACACAGACATTAGTATATGCTTTGTATTATGTTATGATACAGGTATTCCCTGAAATACAGCTTTCCTATAATTTCTCTCCATTCTCAAAATGCAGAACAAGACAAAATACTCACAAGTGGAAAACACATAAAAGTTACTATGTCAATAGAACTGTTCAGCAAAATGAGTATTATCTGCTAAGAAAAATACCCAGAAAAGAGAGAAGGCTTGATCCAATAGGTGACAAAGCATTTCTTAGTCATACCAAGAGCATCACTTTCATTTCCATATTGCTACACACTCTTAATGGAATTTACAGGACAAGCATTAGGTGAACTGAAAACTATAAAAGTTTTCAGGATAAAATATATTTTCAAAGACATTGAAAGCAAAATAACCCAGGATCCTGGCCCTCATTTTGCCATTATTTTAAAAAATCTGCTTAAACAAGCATGTTTCCTCTCCTACTTCCCTCTTCTGACAAAAATTTATTTATAAATGAACTAATCAGGGAAACGCTATTTCTAGTTTACACTTGAGATTTCCTGCCATTTCCCCAACATCCGATCTAATAAACATTCTCTAGGGCAAAACCTAACAATCAAATTGGAGCCTTATCTATCTTTGTGATTAATCACCCCTAGGAAGGGAGCACAGAGGGAAAGTCAGAAGGCCAAGGTTTTGGATGACTGCCTATTGAGAATGCAACTAACCTTCAAAGAAGAAAGCCGATTTATACTTTAACCCTCAAAAGGATGAACAGTTGAATAGCATTTCTTGGATCGACCATAGAAATAGGGAAAATTATCATTAAAGAAATTATCCTTTTAGAAATGGGAAAGTTATCTTTATGGAAATAGGGAAATCATCTTCATTAATCAGGCATGTAAGTCCTTCCATTAAGCCTATTTATATATGTTTCCAAGAAGTCATTGGAAGGTTTGTTCAGTAAAGAAACATCTTATTTTACAGGGAAGTACCTAATCTTTCAGCACCTGTTAACTAAACTTACTGCACCTTCATTTCTTAGAAGACTCAAGTAACTTGTAATTTTCCATCTTCCCTACAACCAGAGTAGGGAGTTTACATATCTACTATTACTTCCTTTTTTATTTTTCGAGTGGGGAGTTCAATTTTTTTTTTTTTTTGCAACCTTCCCCTTTCCCAGTCTCCAAAAGACACGTAGTCCGGGCACGCATATGCACTGGTAAACATACATACACACAGAGCCTATCCAGAAACCTCCAGCAAACAACTTCACAAGAAAGACAGCAGGGCAACACTAACGTACTCTGCATATCAAACGTATGGAATGAGACAGAAGAAACAAGTTCCTAACTCACATTTGGGGGGGGGTTCACCCTCCGCTCCTCTATTCCTACAGATGACCTGTATCTGGCATTTTTTAAAGAAAAACCAACACCCCAGAACCAGCTGCATTTAAAGCAAAACCGAAGCGGAGAAGTGAGCAGCATCGCAAGCCCACCGCATAAAACCTCACGGTCCGGAGAGAAGCCGGCAGAGCGAACCTAGAGAAAACAAGGGGAAATGCGACACGAGAACTAAGCTTGGTTACCGAACCAGGAGCGTCACAATAAGAGGTAGAATGGTGTTCTCCAGGGTTCTGTAAAGCAGCGGCATGTGGCACTAGCGTCTTCTCCTGCCCCTACTGCCTGCAGCCTCCCCCGTAGCCCCCATTCAGTGGAGGAGGAAGGTGAAGAGGCACCCCTGTGCGCGCTCTGCTCTCCGCACAGCTGCAGGCGCAGCAGCGGCAGCAGAACGGCCAGCGCGCTCCTCTCCTCCTCTCCCGGGAACGCGCTTCCTCCCTGCACTCTCCTCCAAGCACCGAGCACAGCCCTGCCTTGCCCAGCCCTGGCCCTCCTCTCAGCTTTCCTGGCAGGGCTTTCGCAGACGCCCGTGCGTGCGGCCTTGAAGGTGCACGCGCTGCAGCTGCAGGTGAGAACAGGGCTTCCCCTGTTGCCAAGCGCCGGTCTCTAAGGAAGCAGGACTCTAACCTTATGGGTGGGCCCGGTAGTCGCGGAGGCGGAGAAACTGAGACCAGAACCTGGAGGGAAAGGGATTTTTAGCTGGCGTGGATAGTTTCCTGAAGGAAAGGAAGAAGAGTACTTACTACTTTGGAGGCATCAGGGGACAGTGTGGAGAATAAACCAATGGCTGTAGTAGTTCCTGGGGGAGGTGAGCCTCTCCTTCCCTCCCTCCCCTCTCTCAAGTACTCTTTCCTCAAAAGAAACTCCTAAGACAAAACAAAAACAAGAAACAGGCCACTGTTAGCATCATTACGACTACCTCTGCTTAGTACTTATACCTTAGCCTAGTTTGGAGACTATCCTGAATTCTCTAAGGGTACCTGTATTGCTCAGGCTCTTAACAGGTTCTACCTATTGGTTAAATACACTTGTTTGACCTTGTGTAAACATTATCTTAACTTTATTCTACGTATGGTATACAGTTGATACTGAGGGGAAAGCAGGGAATATTTCCGGGAAAGAAGGAGGTGGCGCTTAAGCCAGGCTTTGAAAGAAGCTAGGGATTCTAAGAATCAGTGGTGAGAAGGGAATATATTCCAGATATGGGAGCCAGCCTGGGTTTAGGCACACAGGGGAAATGGAATGTCACATGTAAGAATAAGTAAACAGGTCAGTTTTGACTAGAATGTTAAATACCTGAAAGGGATTGAAGTATAATAAATAAGTCTGGAAAGGTAGGCTGTCTTCTGTGAAGGACTTTAAGTACCAAACCAAAGAGTTTGCATTTTATCCTAGAGGCAATAATTGAGAGGCATTGGATCTTTTTGAACTCAAGGGATATCAGAGGTCATCTAGTTCTGCCCTTTTATTTAACCTTTATTTATTTATTTTTGGCTAGGCAATGGGGTCAACTGACTTGCCCAGGGTCATACAACTAGTAAATGTTATATGTCTGAGGTCGGTTTTGAACTCAGGTCCTCCTGAATCCAGGGCGTGTGCTCTATCCACTGCACCACTTAGCTGCCCCTTATTTAACATTTAGATGAGGAAGCAGGCACTAGGAGGTTAAATACCTTGTCCAAGATCATGCTAACAGTGTGAGGCAGGACTTGAACTCTGATCTTCTTATGTCAGAGCCTGTTTTCTTTCCATATGATCAGCCTTGTGCTTTAAGAGTAATACTTTGGCAACTGTGTGAAGTGCAGAATAGAATAGAAAGACTATTTATGAAAACTATTTAGGATTGCAGTGTTGTTGTTCAGTCATGGCTGACTCTTTGTGACCCTTTTTGGGGTTTTCTTGGCAAAGATACTGCGGTGGTTTGTCATTTCCTTTTCCAGCTCATTTTACAGATGAGGAAACTGAGGCAAACAGGGTTAAGTGACTTGCCCAGAGTGACACAGCTATTTAGTGTGTGAGGCCAAATTTGAACTCAGGTCCTCCTGATTCCAGGGCCAGCACTTTATCCACTGTTAGACCCAGCTGCCTCCCTCTTCCTGGTTATTTAGTTTAAAGATTAGAATAAAATGAAACACTTGAGGTCTAACCAGTAGTTAAAGAGATTTACTTAGTCATAGCAAGGGAATGATATTCAAAAAAGATATTCATTGAGGACATCAGAGTCGATTCAGTTGAGCACGGCTTCCTTCCCATAGTGTTCCTAGGGCCAGGCATCTGGGAGGAGTTCCTCTTGGCTTTTTGTACTCAGGTGATGAGGAAGAGATTTCAATGACCTGAGCCTCTAGTCACCTGAGCCAATTTATTCTTGAGGATAGTTTCAATACCTTTTAAGGAAAGAAAGGAGGCCAGGAGGGACTGGACTTCGATGTAGAAAAGTGGGAAATAGTAAGAGATAAAAATTAAGCTTAGTTATCCCCATTTCCCTAAAAGTTTGACCAAAGTAAGAGTCACTCTAAGGAGGAAGCCAAAAATAACCTAAAAACCACCTGAGGCAGCAAACCAAGATGTCCTTGTCAGTTCCCCAAATTTTAGATTTATTGTCATTTCCTAGCTTTTAAAATATAACTACTTTGGAATTAGAAGATGATACTTCTGTTATTTCATCCTCTCACCAATTCAAGCTGTATTAGGCAATAAGGATTTCTATTTTGGGAAGAAAGTTCATTCAATGTTAGAAAAAGTATCACACAAATTTTACTAATCCTGTAAAGTTGTTCATATTTTTTCTAAAATATTTTTAAGGTCTTATTTTGGGTTTTTTTTTCATGTAAAAATTATACTTTCTATGTACTTAACATATCTATATACTTAATTTTGTTATTCCAGAGAAACAATGTAAGATATAGATTTGATTAGCTGCCTTGGTGTTGCAGTTGGAACATTTCAGAACCTAAACAACTCTACTTAACTAGGAGTGGTAAGAACAGAAATCGATTTTAAATAAAATGTTTACACTACCAAAACTCCTTCGAAAACCTTTGCCTCCAAAGACACAACAGAAACCACTTCCCCTAAAGAAAGAAAAAATTCAGTCAGGTATGTAATATTAATCATAGAACCCTTCAATCTCTATAGTTTGGAGTTTCAGATAAGATAATATGAAAAAGACATATTATACAATTGAGTTTTAAAAATGAATATAGAATAAAATAAATATTTGCCTGAATCTATTCTGATTACAACTTGCATCTCCAAATTTCTCTCTCATCCCCAATTCAACACAATCTTCCCTCTAGACAAACTGATGTACTGTATCTCCTGAACACTCTATACATGTACGTATTCATTCCTTTGTTTCAGTGTGTACACCATTTGCCCTTCCTAGGCACAATAGCCAGCGTAAGATCAAGAAACAATGTGTTACAAGGTGTACAAGAGGCCGTGGTTGAGATTAGAGCCCAAAGCTCACCCATTCAGCCTTGCCTGGGAGTTTGATTTCTGTGAAGCTTCTTCGCTCAACACATCTAGCAAATGAATCTTTCTAATCACATCATCCCTTTTTCTACCTCCAGCTTTATGGAATCTAGATATAAAAGGAAATCTAGATATCATCAAGTCTGACTTCCTTCCACCACAAATAAAGAAGCTTACAGAAAGGCTGGGTTAATGATTGTGTCTTGTCTCTACAACCGGATAAGTCTCTTAAACACAGGGAATATTATATCTTTTTCTATCTTCATTTCCTAGTTAAATCAAGTCAACAAGCATTTATTTTTATTTATTTATTTTTTGGCAATTGGGATTAAGCAACTTGCCCAGGGTCTCACAGCTAGTAAGTATCAAGTGTTTGGTCTGAGGTCACATTTGAACTCAGGTCCTCCTGACTTCAGGATCTGTGCTCTATCCACTGCGCCATCTAGCTTCCCCTCAGCAAGCATTTATTAAAGGGACAGCTAGGTGGTGCAGTAGTTAGAGCTCCTGCCTTGGAGTCAGGAGGACCTGAGTTCAAATCCAGCCTCAGACACTTAAAACATACTAGCTGTGTGACCCTGGCAAGTCATTTAATCCCAATTGCCTCACCAAGAAGAAAAGAAAAAAGCATATATTAAGTACCTAATATGTTCTAGGCACTGTGCCAGTTTCTAGGGATACAAAGAAAGACAAAAAATAGACTACTCTCAACATGCAAACAACTATATACAAATGATAGATATCTACATAGATATGTATAATATATATATATAAATATCAAAATAATCAGTCTGTATCTTTTTAATTGATCCTATTTATAATTAATTGATTTTGTCTTGTAACTGCCTAAGTCATGATTCTTTGTTTCTGAACTTAATTCAGAAATTTAACTGGCCTATAATGACTTAAATTTAGAAATTTGGTTTTCCTGTTCATCACTGTTCTATTCTTGTGTCAAGGAAATCTGTTGCCCTTGAAGGATACAGGAGGACACCAAGGATTCTGGTATAGTATCTTTACTCAGCCAAGCTATCCTTCAGAAACGTCCAGTTTGTTAACCAAAGATGTCTGATTTGCTACCTCTGCCCTTGCAGATGCAGCTGGACTCAATGAATATTTCTTAGTCACAGGGGGAAAGGAGGGGTTTGTTGCTAGCCTTCATTTCCAATTTCCATCTAATCAAATTTTCTTCCATTTTATGATGCTGGCCTTCTGTACTCTCCAAAATAACTGGGTCTTAGCTTTGCTGAGGAAACTGAGATCCTATTTGCTGGTAAATTTGTGCTTTACTAATAAATTGATTGTGTTCAGAACTTTGTGCCCCAGTCTGCGTTTTTTAACTGTTACAATATATATCCGTATTGATATCTATCACTTGTATGTAGTGGTTTACATGTTGTATACATGTATTCATATATATAGCTATCTATATATGTAAGGTATTTCACAATATTCAAAGCACCACAGCTATTATTATTACTACTACTGCTATTATCATTATTGTTCATGGAAATAAGACTATAAGGACTAAAGGAATGAATGGATCATGGAAAATGAATTAAGGAAATAGAGATAACACGTGTGGTCTACTTACCTGAAGAGCCTGACAGTGGGTGAAATAATGGCCAAGCAAAGAGTAGTGCTAGGCTAGTTTTTGTTTTTTCCTTTGGTTAGACAATGGGGTTAAGTGACTTGCCTAGGGTCACACAGCTAGTAAGTGTTATGTGTCTGAGGCCGGACTTGAATTCAGGTCCTCCTGAATCCAGGGCCACTGCTCTATCCTCTGCGCCACCTACCTGCCCCTTTTTTTTCTTTCTTAAGGCTGTTTATAGATAAAGGTACAGTAGCCAGTGTAAGGTCAAGAAGCAACATGTTATAAGGTGTATAAAAGGCTATGACTGAGATTAGAGCCTAAAGACCTTGAAATCCATTCTCCTGATGTCTAGCACCAAGTCAGAATTTTCCCATACCTGGTGTTCTCATCACTATCACAGAAGTTAAAATGGCATTGTCACTGATTCCCAAGGTAGAGTCCTATGATTTCCATTTATCAATCAGTTCCTCTTTACTGGTCAGACTGTAGTCCAAAATAACAGTTCTGTAACTGCTTCCCCTCCATTCTAAAAGCGAAAACTATGAATAAGGAAAATAAAGGATATACGTGATGCTTTGGTGTTAATAGATTTCTAACTTTGATCCAAATAGTTGAAATCCTTCATCACAACCATGTCTTTCTTCTGTGCCAGCCTACTCACCACCACACAATATATGGAGTGTCTCAAAAGAAAAGCTATTTGGAACATCCTGCATATTAATGCTCAGGTTACTACTTCCTGATATACCTAAGCACTACTCCACCTCCATGAAATAGCTGGAGAAGGGGAAGATATCTTTCTATGTAAAGAAAATCTATGTTTCTGTCTTCTCCTTTTAGCCCCATAGTGACCTAAGTGCCAGCATTGGGGATACTCTGCTACATTCTAGATACAGCCCCATGGAGGCAGCCTATCTCTGGATAAGTCACGTGTCTATACAAAGCTATCTTTGAACCTCTCATCAGAGAGGCAATGACTACTAGAATGTATCTTTTTTTCTTGGGAAAGTAATATACTTCTTTGTATCTTCTGGCAGTTTTGGATTCTCTTTTTAATCACATGGAGGAAGAGAGTTGCTTGCATTTCAGAGAGTATAGTTCAGGGGCACTTTGACTCCCTTTGGCAATTGGGTGAAACCTAAGGACATCTTAACAGAATAATATTTTTAAATGCATATAGTAAAATGCACAAGATTACCAGAGAAACTAATTATTTTGAAAGATAGTTATCAATTTTTTTTTTGAACACAGATTGAGGGGTTCTCAATCTGAACACAGATTGAGAACCCCTGGGCTCTAAATACATTCTTTGTGATGAGGCTCAAATAACATCTATAGCCTTGGTAGTTTAGCATATCTCTTACCGTTCCTCTTTAGTGTTATTTTTCTACTCTCTAACCTCTTAACCCTGGTTTAGACTCTTCCTTTGCCACCTTGGTAGTTTTCTTCTTTGTTTTCCTTTTGGAGCTACAGTCAATCCTCAACTTTCACAACACACCAAGCTCTCTGATACTCTGTCCTTCATGGCTGGTGGATGGAGTTGGAGATGTACCAGCTTGAAATAAACCATCAAGGAAGTCTGCTTTGTGAGCTATTTGAGATCCTTAAAGGTCTCAGAGTGAGGGAGCAGAGCAGAGACAAATTGTCATTTAACTTTGAGGCTGTGATCTATGGGATCAATGAAGCACCTGGTAGGATACTAGCAGCTCCACAAACTTCTGCATCAGGCCTTGATCTTGGTTGCCATTTTTAGGCTATGCTAGGATGGAGGAAAAAAAAGACAAGAGGCTATTTTACAGGAGGCTCTTTGATAATTTTGAAAATAAGGGGATGAGTGGTATGGAGTAGGATATTGATGGAAATGAAGAGAAAGGGACAAGACTAAGTAATGGTTATAAGAAAAACTGATAGGATTTGTTGACGGATTAGTTGTGAGGAAGCAAGAAACAGATGCCGTTGAAGATGACTCCCAGGACTTGGGGTCATCTTATTAGAACTGTGAGAATGATGGTGCCATGAGATATTTACTTGGGATTGAGAGGAAATTGGAAGGCAATTAGACATATGGATCTAGAGCTTGGTCAAAACATCAAGGCTAGAATTGTAGAGTTGAAAATTAGCAACGTGGAAGATGGTAGATGAAGCTATAGATGCCCTACCCCCCTCTTCTTCACTAGTTCAAGTTCAACCAACCCTTCCTTTCATATCCAAATCAAGTTTTCCATCTTTCACAAAACTTTCCTTAATAGTTTACCTTACAGTAAATTTTTAAATTGTTTTGAGTTTTTGACCTTGACTACCTATACTATTCATTTGCCACTTAATCATTGACCACCCTATGACATCTCTAATGTTTTTATCTTGAGTTGTTATTTAACTCATGTTTTTTCTCCCTAATGTTTTATATGTGTATGTCTATCAAGTAAGTTCATCAAGGGAAAGGATCTATTTGTTATACTAAATAAATACAATAATTTCATGACTGAATAAAATCTGAGTAGATGTTATTAACTCAGGGATCTGTTACATTGTATTTTCTTGACCAAAAAAAAATATTGATTAATAAACAGAATCTCAATATTTTTCTCCCTCTGTTTCTACGCCTCCCCACCCTGCAATTTAGCTATCACCAATGAAGTATCCAAGCAACAAGATCTTCTTAAACCCTGTCCCAGTAAAATTATTACAACTGAAATAGAGAAGAATGTAATTCTTGGAAAATTTCCAAAGAGGAAAAAGCAATCCCGGATCCATATCAAAAACCTGCTTCTTAAATGGCACATAAAAAGACATAGGGATGTGGCATCAAAGATGTTTTTAAAGAAATATCCAAAGTTCCGTGTGATATTTTCAAATGGCCAAGATAATTATAGTGGTCCTTTCTGTTTGCCAACTTACAATTCAGCAAAAGATGAAAATGTTTCAGAAAAGTCAAGTCTGCAATGTAAAACGAGAAACTACTTTTTGGATGGTGCTTTAGAAAAAACTTCAGTCATGTCTTCTGAGACCTCAACACCTATGAGTTCGCAATTAGGACACTCATCCAACATCATAAAACCTGACCTTGAGCGTTTAACTACACCAGACTCAATATATATGCCTGTTATATACTCTAGATTTGTGAATGAAAATCAACCTGTGTCTAAGAAAGGGAAAATGAATTGGTATGACAAAGTGCAAATCACTCATGGCACAATGACTAGACACAATTTTTCATTTGACGCACTATCAGCAGCTTCAGCAAGAAAGCCTTATAGACAATATATGTTAGGTAATATTCATCTAATCCTAACTGATGGATAACTTTTAATTTCTTCAAAAATTTTATGAATTTTTCTGTAAGATCTATGACCTTTCATTTTCAAGGAAATATTCCTTGCCTGTGATGATTTATGAGAAGGATCGGACCACCCATAGGAAGTATATGAATTGTGGAACAATTCATACAATTGTCCCACAAGTTCCCAAGCCCCCACCTAAAAAAACAAACACAGGTCTCTCTCTTTTTTTCTCCTAGAATTTTCTAAAATAGAAGAGGAAAAACCAGATCGCAGAGACTCCTCACTAGAAGGAAAAATAATTCCTCTTCCAGGTAAATTATGTATACATTTCTTATAAGACAAGGTAAGGAAAACTAACTGCCCAAGGACAGGCAAGGAGTGGAGAAGAGCACAATTTTCATACTTTTCTAGGGCACAGAAATATTTTTCCTTAGATATGTGTTTTCTTTGGTGTTAAATAATATAAATCATTAAGCACAGAATTATGAGCAACATCTTGGTATTTGTATTTTAATTTCCACTTAACTTGAATGGATAAATGTAATTAATAATTGAACATTAGCTCTTCCTTAGATATTAGTACTTGTATTTAATGTTTAATCAGTTCAATTAATCAACTGACGAGCATTTGTTAAGCACCAACTGTGTGCCAGGCACTGTGTTAGGTGCTAGGAATTGTAATAATCATAAAAACAGCAACAGTAGTAATAACTAGCATTGATGGAGTACTTTAAGGTTTGCAAAGCACTTTACATATGTCATCTAATTTAATACAACAACCCTCTGAGATAGGTATTATTATTATTATTATTATTATTATTATTATTATTATTATTATTATTATTGTTATTATTGTTATCCCCCTTTTATAGGAAGAGGTTGTGACTTGCCCAAAATTACGTAACTAAGTGTGTGCTTGAGGCAGGATTTGAACTTAGGTTTTCCTGATTCTGTGCCTAGGATTTTATCCATTAGGACAAAACTGAAACAGTCTTGCTCACAGGGCCTTTATATTCTAGTGGGTGAGATAAAATGTACATAAGTATATACAAAATGAGTAAAAATAAATAAATAAATAAATACAAAATAGTTTAAAAATTTTTTTAAATGTAGAAATTGGGAGGGGGGTGGAATCAGGAAAGATTCCATGTAGGAAGTTAAATGGGTTTTGGGTTGGTTTTTTTTTGGCAAAGCAATTGGAGTTAAGTGACTTGCCCAGGGTCACACAGCTAGTAAGTGTCAAGTGTCTGGTCTGAGACCACATTTGAACTCAGGTCCTCCTGAGTCCAGGGCCAGTGCTCTCTCCACTGTACCACCTAGCTGCCCTAGGAAGTTAAATCTTAAAGGAATGAGATGATACTATGATTCCAAGATGAGGAGGAACAGCATTCCAAGCAGTGGGGATGGCCATTGCAAAGATACAGAGCTAGAGTATCACTTGTAAGGAATAGCCAGGACAGCGTGGCAGACTAGAGAATCTGGGAAGAAAAGTAAGACAATACATTGGGAAACGTAGCTTGTGGCCAGGTGGTGAGTGACTTTAAATGCCAACTAGAGGAACTTCTCTTTTTCCTGGTGGCAATAGGAGCTTTTGGAGTTTATTAAGTAGAAAAAAGCACATGGTCAGAGCTGTGCTTAAGGAATACCATTTTTGCAGCTATGAGGAAGGTAGATTGTAGTAGGGAGAGGTGTGAGACAGGAAGACCAGTTAGGAAGTCATTCTAATAGGTTAATGAGAGGTTATGAGGGTCTAAACTAAGGTGAAGCCTTGTCAGTAGTAAGAAACAGATGTGAAAAATGCTCTGGAGGTGGAAATAACAGAATTTGGCAATTGATTGATTGGATTTGTGGGGTGAAGAAGATCAAGGAATCGAGAATAACACTGTAAGGTTGAAAATCTGGGAGACTGGAAAGGTAGTGGTGCCCTCAACAGAAATATAGAAGTTCAAAACAAAGCAAAGTTGGGGGTAAGGGGGTGAAGTAAACAGTTCTGTTATATCTAATGTCTGCTTCCCTGCTGCCTATGAACACACCCAACATCTCCCCATCTTTAAAAGATACTTTATTGGCCCATCTCCAAAGGCTATCTAGTGACTATCATCCTATATCTCTTCTCCCTTGTGTGGCTAAACTCCTTGAGAAGGATATCTATAATTGGCACTTCTGCTTTTCCACTCATTCTCTTCCAAACTGTCTTCAGCCTGGCATCTGATTTCATCATTCAACTGAAACTGTTCTCTGAAGTTACCAATGTTCTTTTAATGGTTGAATTTATTGGCATTTTCTCAATCCTCATCCTTTTATACCTCTCTATAACTGTTGACACTGTTGTTCACTCTCTTTTTCTGGATATTCTCTCTTCCCTTGGTTTTCATGACATTGTTCTTTTCTATTTGTCTGACCACATTTTTTCAGTATCTTTTGTTGAGCTTTCCTCCAAGTCATGCCCACTAATTGTGGGTATCATCCATATGTCTGTCCTAGACCCTTTTCTTTTCTTTTTTTTTGTTTTTCTTATTTGAATACTTTACTGAATATTTTATCTGAATGACAGCTCATGTTTCCTAGGCCTTTGCAGAAGATACCCTCTCAGTCACTGTACTTTGAGGTCCTGATGGTGCAATTTTTCCTCAGAAGGCTGGACTGAGACTGGATGGCTCATGTGTGCTACAGATCTAGTCAATTTGGAGTCCACCTGGTTCCCCAGCTGGGCCTCAGACCAGTCCCCTCAGAGCTGGTGTCTGGGGTCATTGAGAAATCTGCGGCTTCGCGGGCACGTTAGACAAGCTGTCCAGTGCTGGCCTAGGCGACGCCTCTGCCGCTGGGTGCAGGTCAGACCCGGGATGAGGAGGTTGGAGCAGCTGCGACAGAGGGTCCTCTTCACCGAGGGGTCCTGTCGCAGGACAAGCCGCTTGCCAATGGTTCTTTCCATGTGGCAGTAAAACCTCGCCAGCGCCTGGTTCTCGAGATTCTGGGCTAAGACGCAGTGGGCAGCCTGGTATAGGGAGCTGAGTCTCTGAAAAGCCTCCTTGTCCTTCACCTGCCCCACCATCACCTCGGCAGCCCTTGTGCACCCGGCCTCCTCCCTAGACCCTTCTTTTTTCTCACTCTATACTATCTTTCTTGATGATCTCATCAACTCCCGTGGGTTCAATTATTACCTCTATGCAGATGATTCTCAGATCTGTTTATCCAGCTCTAACTCTCTTCTGAGCTCTAGACTCACATCTCCAACTGGATGTCCCATAGGCATGTCAAACTCAACACGCCCCAAAATTAATTCGTTATTATTCCCCACTCCTCTCTTCTGAACTTCCCTGTTACTGCTGTGAATACAAACACCCTCCCGATCACCCCAGCTCACAACTGCTGCATTAGCTTTGTTTCCTCAATTGCGCAAAGTCAATAGGCATTTATTGAGTGCCCGCCATGTACCAAGCACTGTGCTAGCACTGACTGTACAAAGAAAGGCAAAAGTCCTTGCTCTCAAGGAGCTCACAGTCTAATGGAGGAGACAATATGAAAACAACTGTGTACCTACAAGATATGTACAGGACTTCTGTTGGAGCTCAGCAACAGAGAGAGAGGAACCACATTCAAGATTAAGAAAGGCTTCTCATAGAAGGGGAGGTTTTAATTAGAACACTTACCCTCCTCTAATCTGTTACCAGATCCTGTCATTTCTACTTCCATTTCATCTCTTATACAAATAACTTGTCTTCACTCACATACCTGACACTGGTACAGGCCTATTAGACATCTTGAACTGGATGTCTTATAGACATTTTAAATTCAATATGTCTGAAACGGAACTCATCATCTTTTCCCCAAACCTTTTCCCCACCCTCCAAACTTCCCTGTTACTGTCCAAGGCATTACCATCCTGCCTGTCTCCTAAGCTTGCAACTTAGGTGTTACCTTTGACTCCTCACTATCACTCACTCTCCCCATCCAATCTTTTCCCAAGCTATGTCAATTTCCTTTGCAACATCTCTTGTATATACGGCACCATCCCACCCCATCCCCTCTATTACTGGGAACACTCTGGGACAGGCCCTCATCTCCTCATGCCTGAATTATTGCAACAGTTTGCTGGTTAGTTGCCTGCCACAAGTCTGTCCATCCTCCACCCAGCCATCAAAATGAGTTTCCTTAATCATAGATTTAACCATTTTAACCCCCTACTTGATAAACTTTAGAAGCTATTCATTACCTCCAGGATCAAATATAGTACCCTTTGGAATTCAAAGCCCTTCACAACCAAGTCTCTTGCTAGTATTCTTATACCTTTCCCTCTCACCATATTCTCTGATTCAGTGACATTGACCTCCTTGCTCCTCCTTCTCAAGCAAGGCACTCATCTCTTAGCTCCTGTCATTTTCACTGGCTGTCTTTTGTACATGGAAGGGTTTCCTCCTTCATCTCTACCTCCTGGCTTCCTTCAAGTCCCTGTTAAAATCTCACCTTTTACAGGAAGCCTTTCCCAATCTTTAATTAATGTCTCCCATCTATTGATTATTTTTCATTTATCTTGTCTAGACATCTTGCTATTATACATAACTGTTTGCATGCTGTCACCCCCATTAAATTGTGAGCTCCTCCAGGTCAAGAACTGCCTTTTGCCTTTCTTTGTATCCCCAGCGCTAAGCACTGTGACTAGCATGTTTACTTATTGACTGACTGCCTGGTGCATAGGATAGAAGGGGGTTGGTGGGTAGCGTGAGTGGAAGCTTTAAGTATTTCAATTCTCTGATGTTATTTCATAAAGTTTTTACTTTGTGCAGTGTTTCCATCTTTTTACCTTACTGATTTAGCTTCAATTACTGTGGATTTGTCACATTTTTCTGTTTTGAGGTGTTTTTTTTTGTAGGAGGAATTACATCGAAAGCAACTGCTAAGTCATTATACCAATTACTTTAGGTTCTCAGTTTTCCTGCCATAGAATTTATTTTTTTTTCCCATTTCCCCTCTGTTCCTTGTGAATTGACATTGTTCATTTTTAAATTTTGGTAATTTAATCTCCCCCCCCTTTTTTTTATTAAGTTAGTTTACGATTCTTCAATTGTATTAGGTTTTGCAAAAATAAAAAAAATAGCCCTTGGTTTTGTTGACCATTTCTAGTCATTCTTTTCCACCTAGTTTCTCTAATTTTGATTTTCTAAAAATTGCACGCTCAGTTAATTCTCTGCTTTTCTGTTTTGCTAGTATATGTGTACGGAGTTAATTTTTTACATAGAACTGTTTTATTTGCCCGTCACAAATTTTGGCATAGCATCTCACTGTTATTTCACTGTTATATTCTTTCTCACCTAGTTATTGTTTCTATGATTTGTTCATTGTTCAGGCTATTATTCCTTAGTCCCTTTTTAGGTTTGTATCTTTTTTTAATCTCCTGTTTTAATTACTAGGTTTTTTTTGTGTTGCCTTTGAAGAAAATATTTAAATTTTCTCCCCTTTTTAAATTTGTGTAGATAATAATCTTCCACAGGAGTCTTAGCAAAGTTGATGACTAAAAAGTGAAAGACATTGAAAGGTAAAAGGAGAGGGACTTTCAGGGACAGAAGAAACTTTACCTTAGAGAAAATCTGAGTTTTGAATAGCTCAGTTACATATGAAGAGTCCAGTGAGACAATTAACTTGGCCCAGGGTGTAGACCATTTTGTTAGTTTTTCTCCAGCCACTCATCTGTAGAGTGAAAGCAACAGTAGAGCTGAAAAAAAGAGCCAACTTTAAAAGGGGAAAAATGGGTTTAGTCCTAAATATTGTGACCTCAGCCAAATGAATAGTTGAGGTGAGTCCTACACAATGTTCCCTGGCTCCTCTTTCAACTTTTATTCAATATGATATAGTACTTAAATCTCCTCTAACAGCAACGTGTTTTTCTTTTTAGATTTACCTCTAGAAATGACCGAATCTGAGAAGGAACTAATTGTGCACGGTGAGGGTTATTATAAAGATTTACTATCACCTGATGATAATCCAAAACTGAACCTTGCCAAAATAGCTGTTATCAGATGTCATGAACATGGAAGAAATGCACTTAGTCTTAAGGTACAATATTTTTCAGTGATTATATTCATTAGCATTATTTTTTTCTTTAGCCTTTCAAACTTAATCCACTTTAGATGATACTTTACTTCTGCAAATGAAACTTCCTTTGGATATGCATCTAGATTTTGATGGACCAATAGTATTACATAAAAATGTTACTAATACATCCATGAACCTAGCCGCCTGGTTTAGTACACAGGTGGAAGCTTAAAGCTCAGTTCTGTGCATACAATAAGCACTTAATAAATATTTGGTAATTTCATT
This sequence comes from Phascolarctos cinereus, assembly GCF_003287225.1. NCBI lineage: Eukaryota > Metazoa > Chordata > Mammalia > Diprotodontia > Phascolarctidae > Phascolarctos > Phascolarctos cinereus. Next base: position 334,840,273 of record NW_027556098.1, read on the forward strand.
TAAAGTAATTTTTATTTAATTTAGTTAACATACTCCGATGCACTGGGGTAATAGAATATTCTTGCCTAGGTGACATTCAGGAGTTGGAAGCCAGCTGTGAGACATGATTAATAGACCTCAACCTTCCCTAGCCCCCAGTTCTCAGATCAGCTTGATCTTGGATACCTCTGTCATTGCCACTATTATTGAAGCCTTTTTTCTCCCATGTTGTTAGCAATGGGTATAGGAATATCACTTAGGTCACACAGTGAAGATGCTCTTTGGAGATTTTACCCTTAACCAGTTTGTGGAAAAGGTGGTAAACAGGTCCATAATGCCTGTTTACATTTGTCAAAGTGGTCTGTCTTTTCTGAGGTTTGTAGTGTAACATGAGAGAACACAGGAATAAATGACTAGGTGAGATTGTGAAGTTTGTAGCAACTTAACTATGGAAGACTTATTTCTATCTCACTTCTGTTTCATGTTTTGTTGACCATTTTTATAGTTTTTGGTTTTGGGGGTTTTTTTTTTTTTTTTTTGACTAGGCAATGGAGAGAACTGACTTGTCCAGGGTCACACAGCTAGTAAAAATTATGTGTCTGAGGCCGGATTTGAACTCAGGTCCTCTTGAATCCAGGGCTGTTGCTCCATCCACAGTGCCACCTAGCTGCCCCCATGTTTATAGTTTTTCTTTTTGACCTAGTTTCTCTAACTTTCATATCTTTTAGGAATTAATTTATTGATTTTCTTTAAAAAAAAAACTCCATGCTCAGTTAATTCTCTCCTTTTCTGTTTTGTTAGTTTATGTGTGCTGTCTCATTTTCCTCTGTGATATAGTGTGTGGTCCTCATTGCCAAACCTCTAGAAAATAACAACTCATATTTAAGATTTACAAAGATATTTTCTTGCCAGAAACATGAGAAAAATATTACAAATGCCATAATTTTCATTTTCCAGGTGAGAAAACTGAGATTTGCCCACGGCCACATCGGAATGTCAAAACTCAGGTTTTCTGACTCTGAGTTCAGTGATTTTGCCGCTCACTGTTCCATGGTGCCACTAGCTAGTGTAACATATCTGTGTTTACCAGATGTTTGTTTATAGGCCATAGTTAGATCCTCAGTGTACTTCAGAGCTAGGAAACAGAGCACATAAAAGAGTATATCTCTTGCTACAATGTTTTTTAATCTGTCTTCTCTCTACTCACATGATCACCCTAGTTGAAGGGTACTCCCATGCCCTCTCACCTATAGGAAAATTCTTCATTTGGGCTTTCACTCTTAACTAAGGAGGCAAAACTCAGGAAAAAGAGAATTAAAAGAGTTTGTTATATGTCAAGGTAGCAAAACGTTGATGGGCTAATCACTGAAGATCAGTGATGGCTTCAAAGCAGGGCCAACTATTATTGGGAACTTTAAAGACAATTCTAATAGGTCTACCTCAGTGAAAGAAATGGAGCCCTTGAATCTCAGTTCCTCTGCAAGATAGCAAGAAACATATTGATTTGTAGGTAGGGGCACACACTTCACAGGTGGGGTATATGACAAAGAGCAGGTAATGCAAAAAGATGCAGAATTGATGTTGCCTTCCCCAACAGAACCTCCCCTAACAAATGATTGATAAGCAGGGCTGGGAACAATAGATCACTGAATCAACATAACTTTCAATAATTCCCCTATTTGATGCTAACTGCATATATGGAAAAGACTAAACATTGAAACAAAACATATATGGTTCAGCACCACATTCAGTCATATAGTCCACCTTTATTCCCAACTAGCTAGTGTAACATGTCCCTGTTCACCAGATGTTCATTTATAGGCCATAGTTAAGACCCTCAGGCTACTTCAGAGCTAGGAAACAGAGCACATAAAAGAGTATATCTCTTGCCACACCATTTTTTAATCTGTCTTCTCTGCATTCACATGATCACCCCAGTTGAAAGTCACTCCCATCCCCTCTCACCTGTGTTGTAAGGAAAATTCTTCATTTGGGCTTTCACCCTAACTAAAGAGGCATCCTAATCTGTCCTAACCTCCTATCCTAATCTAATCATCCTAATCCCTGCTGTTCATTGTGCCAAATTAGTGGCTATAAACTAGGGGATTTACACTCACAACAGGAAACAAGTGTCCTACATCATAATCCCATGTTCCCATCAGTCTCTTAAAGTTGAATAAACAAGTCATAATCTCATGTATCCAAATAGGCCCTAGATGTAAACTAAGGCATGTTACAGATCAAGCCATTTAGAGAGCACACCATGTACTTATTTTAGAGGGAAGATGTACACAGCAGCAAAGTCACCAAGAAAACTCAGTAAATATGAATACCATGAAACTAAAAAAAATTAACAATTAATACAATAATGATCATTGATATCAAATAACAGCAATCATTCTTATAACCTGGTAACCCATTCCTAATGTTTAGTTAATTAGCACATTTCATCTTGACTCTCAGATGTCATATGTAATTGTTTGGTCCCTGGAAACACCTTCCCTAGACTTCACAGGATAGGCCTCCAGCTCATGCAGCTCTGATCTCGTCTCTTTGTAGCAGATCTGCTTCTCTGGCTCCAAGTCAGCTGCAGAGTGATTCTACGAAAATCTTTTGCAAAACATAGTCCAATTGTCATAGACATACATTGCTACTGGAAAAACCATGGCCTTAACTATACAGACCTCTTTCGCCAAGGTGACGTCTCTACTTTTTTAGTATGCTATCCAGATTTGCCATAGCCTTGCAAGGAGAAAACATCTTTTAATCTCATGGCTTCAGTCTCTATCTGCAGTGATCTTTGAGCCCAAGAATATAAAATCTGACATTGTTTCCATTACTTCTCCCTCTATTTGCCAGGAAGTGATGGTACCAGTTGCCATGATCTTAGTTTTCTTTTTCTTGTTTTTATGTTAAAAAAAAATAGCTGTTATACTCCCCTATTTCACCTTCATCAAGAGGCTTCTTAATTCTTCTTCACTTTCTTCCATCAGAATGGTATCATTTCCATATCTATGATTGTTGATATTTCTCCTGGCAACTTTAATTCTAGCTTTTGATTTGTCCAGCCTGGCATTTCTCATGATGTACTCTGCATATAAGTAAATAAATAAGATGAAAAAATATAGTCTTGTCATACTCCTTTTCCAATTTTAAACCAATCAGTTGTTCCATGTCAGTTCTAACTATTGCTTTTTGGCCCCCATAGAGGTTCCTCAGGAAAAAAGTAAGATGATCTTGTACTCCCCTTTCTTTGATGACTTCCCACATTTCATTGTGATCCGCACAAGCAAAGGCTTTAGGATAGTCAATAAAGCAGAAGTGGATGTTTTTCTGGACTTCTGTTTTCTCCATAATTCAGTGAATGTTGGCAATTTGATCTACAGTTTCTCTGCCTCTTTGAAAACCAGCATGCTCTTCTGGTAATTCTTGGTTCACAAATTACCAAAGCCTAGTTTGCAGAATCTTAAGCATAACCTTGCTGGCATAGGGAATGAGTATAATTGTTTAGTATTTTGCACATTCTTTGGCATTGTCCTTCTTTGGGATTGGAAGGTAAACTGATCTTTTCCAATCCAGGGGCCACTGTTGAATTTTTCAAATTTGCAGGCACATTGAGTGCAGCACTTTAACAGCATCATCTTTTAGGGTTTTAAATAACTCAGCTGGAATTCCATCACCTCCACTAGCCTTATTGTTAATAATACTTTCTACGGCCCACTTGACTTCATTCTCCAGGATGTCTGGCTCTAGCTCAGTAACTACACTATCATGCTTTGTTAATGTTAAGATCTTTCTTGTATAATTCTTTTGTGTATTCTTGTTACCTCTTCTTAATCTCTTCTGCTTCTGTTAAGTCCCTACCATTTCTGTCTTTTATCATTCACATTTTTTCATGAAATATTCTTTTCATATATAATGTTTGTGAAGAGATCTCTGTCTTTTCCTTTCTATTATTTTCTTCTCTCTTTGCATTGCTCATTTAAGTAAACCTTCTTATTTCTCCTTGCTATTCTCTGGAACTTTGCATTCAGTTGGATATGTCTTTCTCTTTCTCCTTTACCTTTCACTTTCCTTCTTTCCTTAGCTATTTATAAAGTCTCATCAGACAGCCATTTTTCTTTCTTGCTCTTCTTTTTCTTTGGAATGTTTTTTGTTGCTGCCTTCTGTAATTCTGTCTATAGTTCTTCAGGTACTCTAGCTACATGATCTAATTGCTTAAATCTATTCTTCACTTCCACTTCATATTCATAAGAGACATTATTTAGGTCATACCTATGTGGTCTGGTGGTCTTCCCTACTTCCTTCAATTTAAATCTGGATTTTGCAATAATAAACTCATGATCTGAGCCACAGTCGGCTCTAGGTCTTATTTTAACTGACTGCACCTTTGGCTACAAAATATGTAATCAGTCTGATTTTGATATTGACCATCTGGTGATGTCCATGTGTAGAGTTGCCTTTTAGGTTGTTGAAAAAGAGTATTTACTATGACCAGTGAGTTATCGTGACAAAACTCTTATTAGTCTCTGCCCTGCTTCATTTGTACTCTATGGTCAAACTTGCCAATGTAATTGTGACTCCAGGTATCTTTTAATTTCCTACTGATCAACTCTGGCCTCTTCGGCATCCGTGGTTTGAGCAAAGATTTTTGTTACTGTGATGTTGAGCAGTTTGCCTTGGATTTGAACAGATATCATTCTGTCATTTTTGAAATTATTCCCCAGTACTGCTTTTCTCACCCTTTTATTGACTATGACGGCTACTCCATTTCTTCTGAGGGATTCTTACCCACAGTGGTATATGTAATAATTATCTGAATTAAATCCATCCATTCCTGTCCATTTAAGTTCACTGATACCCAAGATATCGACGTTTAATCTTTTCATCTCGTGTTTGACCACATCCAGCTTACTTTGTTTCATAGATCTTACATTCCAGGTTCCTATGCAGTATTGATATTTACAGCATCAGACTGTCTTTTTGTCACCAGACATATCTGCAGCTGAGCTTCCTTTTGGGCTTGGTCCAGCTGCTTCATTAGTACTGGAGCTACTTGTTAAGTTGTTCTCTACTCTTCCCCAGTAATATGCTGGACACTTTCTGTCTTGAGGGGTTCATCTCCCAGGGCTATATCTTTTATCATTTTAATACTGCCCATGGGGTTTTGTTGACAAACATACTGGAGTACTTTGCCATTGCCTTCTCCAGTGGATCACCTTTTGTCAGAACTCTCCACTAGGACCTGTCTCTCACAGGTGATGTTGCATGGTATAGTTCATAGTTTCATTGAGCTGTGCAAGCCCTTCTGCCACAACAAGGCAGTGATGTTTAATGTGCTATAAGTAACTCTCTGTTGGACCAGTTTGCAGACATAGACATATCATTTTAAGGACCTGTAAAAAGTTGATTCCAAACATGTAATAATGATGATCTTGCTTGGTTCTAATATGATTTTTCTCTTGAAGTGTCTATGAAACTTAATGTAAAGTGCTATGTCAATACTTGATTAATTTAACATTGGTTAAATTATTTAAACTATTATTTAAACTATTTCAACAGATTTTAAAGAATTAAATGATTTTTTAAAGGTGCCTGACTGACCTAAAATGATTTTATAACTATTTAAGGATTGTAGTATGTGACTAAACTTGTAAATTATGGATTTGTGGAAGAAAAGACATAAAGATGGATTTAAAAAGTGAAGGAAAAACCAGACTAATATATGGTATAATCATTGATACCTTTTTGTTTTCAATTTCTTTTAGGGTTTCTTTATTGAAAGATGCCCAGACTTAAGCATTTTGATTAGACAGTTGGTATATCTTAACTTAGCCTTCAATAGTTTACATATCTTTCCTCCAGAGGTGAGTCCGTTTCTAGTTATAATCCAGTTATAATTATTATTTAATACTGTTGTTAGTATTTGATTGTTAATCAGTTTCACAATTGGGAAAAATTTTCATTATAGTGTCCTATCTATATTTGCTGTGGAAGGGAATTCATAATAAGGTACCTTATAGCATAGATTCAATTCCAAATTGTTTAATTATTTAGGTACCAAAAAATATGGTGGCCCAGTGACATAGACTCTGAAGATAGGGTTATAGTTAAACTTTAGTGCACATTAATATGATTTAATAATGCCATGCAGTGACTGACATTATAGTTCCAACACCACAATAAAGATTAAAAAAACACATGACAATCAGAGGCCGGTGATGAAAAAAGGATGCCATATAATTTTAGCTAATTTACATTAATATCGGCTAAAACAAAATTTTCCTCCCTAGGAAATAACATTGATAGTCAAATACAGGATAGATCCTTTTGAAATACTCCTTTAAAGTTATATTGTATTAAATAGGTAACCTAGTCAAGTAAAAGAGATGATTACATTTACATCTTTCTTTTTTTTCTTGAATGAATTCAAGGTACATAAGAAATATCATTGATAGAGCAAATGTGCACTGTGCATTTATTTTTGTCAAATTCAATATGTCCAAAATGAGACCCATTATCTCTTCCCCTAGATCTGCTCCTTCACTTTACTTCTTTTCTCTCAAGGAGACCATCATCCTTCTAATCACTTAGATTCACAGCCTTGTGGTCATCCTCAACACCTCACTCTTTCACCCCTTATATCCAATCAGTTGCAAAGTCTTGTTGATTCTACCTACAAATCTTTCATATTCATGCCCTTGTCTACATGGCCACCACCCTCATTCAGGCCCTTACTCCTTCTCACCTATGCTATTTCAATAACCTCTTAACTGGTCTCCCTACTTCTGTATTGAGTTTTCAGTCAAGCTATAACCTGGTGAGATTTATCTCTGCAATCTGTCATCCAGGAAGCTACCCACCCCCCACCTCAAAAAAATCTTCCTAAGGCAGTCCAATCATGTGAACAAAAATAAGGAAGTTTTGAAGAGGGGCAAGATAATGAATTCGATTTTGAAAATACTGATTTTGATGTGCCAGTTGGATGTCCAAAAAGACACATGCAGGCAGTTGTTGATACATGCCTGGAATTCAGAAGAGAAATCAAGTCTTCATTAAGGCTCTTGGACAGTTCTGGGAGTCACATTGGTAGAAATAGTAATTTAACTCCTGGGAGCTAGTGGCAGAGATAGAACGTAAGAGAAAAAAGCTAAAAGAATCGTAGGGAACGCCCACCATAATAGACAGGAGATGGATAAAGATCTAGCACAGGACACTAAGGAGGAGTGGTCAGAGTAGAAAGAGGAGAATCAGGAGAGAGCAGTGTTACAGAAACCAAGGGAGAAGTATCCAGGATGAGGGGATGATCAACAGAACAGTATCAAAAGGATGAAGGAGAATAAGAACTCAGAAAAACGCTGCTGGATTTATCAGTTAAAAGATAGTTGGTAAACATGGTAAAGGCGGTTTCATTGGAGTGCTGGGTCCAGAAGCCAGACTGGAGGGGATTGAGAAGTTAGTGGGGTGGTAAGGAAGTAATAGCAGTGCATGTAAATGGTTCTTTAGAGGAGTTTGGGGGTTAAAAGGAGAAATATAGGAAAATAGATTGAGGGGATGTCAGAGTCAATTGAGGAGTTTGTTTGTTTGTTTGTTTTTTGGGGTTTTATTGTTGTTTTTTGTTTTGGGGTTTTTTTTAGGCAAGTGACTTGCCCAGGGTTGCACAGCTAGTAAGTGTCAAGTGTTTGGTCTGAGGCTGGATTTGAACTCAGGTCCTGCCTGACTTCAGGGCCAGTGCTCTCTCCACTGTGCCACCTAGCTGCCCCTCAATTGAGGCGTTTTGAAAAGCAGGGGAAAACCTGAGCATGTTTACAGGCAACAAGGAAAGAACCAGTAAATAAGGAGAGATTAGAAATGAGAGAGAAAAAAGGAAAGATTAAAAAGGTCCAGCTTCTGAAAGGGACAGGGGTTGAGATCATAGGTAGAAGGACTGGTTCTATGGAGAAGGGCCACCTCTTCTTCATTGACAGAAAGTCTAGAGGAGAAGAAAAGGCTCAGGGCTAGGGGCAGATAAGTGGTGCAGTGAAGAGAGCACCAACCCTGAAGTCAGGAGGACCTGAGTTCACATCTACCCTCAGGCACATGTGACCCTGGGCAAGTCACTTAACCCTGATTACCTGGCCAAAAAAAGAAGTAAAAAAAGGCAGAAGGCTGACGTGATGAATGTAAAATATCATCATGGGGAAGGGGAATTAGGCTTGTTCAGGTTTCTCTGAGGTTCAGACTTCACCTATTTGCTATAGGTGGGGAGAAGGGGAGGTAAATTGTCCCCCTCACTGAAATTATATGTCAGTGCTATTTCTTTTTCCTCTTATTGATCCTTTGGGGCCCAGCTCAATGACCATCTCCTTTACTAATAATGGTTAACATATATATATGTAAAGCTTTACAATTTACAGTATGCTACATGGAATTACATCTTTTGGTTGTCATGAACATCCTTGTAAAGTAGGTGCTCTTAACTTTCATTCCTTTTTATAGATGAGGAAAGTGAGGCTGGAAAAAATTGAATAATTTGCCCAGAGTCACACAGCTAATAAATATGTGAAGCAGGATTCAAATTCAAGTCTTTCTAAGGATTCAAGTCCAGCACTCTATCCACTACACCACATAGCTGCCTCTTCACAAACCCCTCCAAAAACCCCTCAAATGAATATAATCTCTTCTTAATTCCCCTTAGCACTCTTTTTGGATTTTTCTCTAGCAAATCACATTCTACCTTATAATATGCTTATTTTATTTCCACTTATTAGATGTCCATTTTCTTGAAGTAGATCTTACTTATCTTCGAATTCCCAAATGCACATAGTAGAGTGGCAAACAGATTGCAGTTACTCAATTAATATCCATTTATTACATGAATGAGCAATTTATCCAGTTTATCCAGTATTCTTTAGACCAGAGAGGGACCCCTATACTGGGGTGTCTGATTCAGTTTCACAGACTGTAATCCTGTTAGCTGGGCACTGTTGATAAGCTTTAAATTGGGAACACTATATAGTAAGAAAAATTTAAAAAAAAAATTTGTGTGAGGCATTTGGGGTTAAGTGACTTGCCCAGAATCTGTTTGATTCTGGTGAATGTTATGTATCTGAGGTCAGATTTGAACTCAGGTCCTCCTAACTCCAGAGCCAGTGCTCTATCCACTGTACCACCTCACTGCCCATAAGTTAAAAAAAATAATGCATGATTTGTCAGAGTCATGAATATACTAGAAAATGATTCATTTTAAGTTTCACTATTTTATGTTGAAAGGATTTCACAGTTCTAATTGTAAAATAAATGTACTCTATGAACTTTCATGATTTCTTTAAATATATTTGCAATGTACTAATGAAGATAGAATATTAAATTTACTTCATTGTACTGATCCTGCTTTTTCAAGAACCATTAATTCAGCAAGTAAAAAGTAAAGAATAAATTACATGTATTCTTTCTATTTCCTTATCCTTTTTCTATTCTGTAGGTGTTAGTTTTGATTAACTTACAAGTCCTGATCATGAGAAATAATCCTATCAGAGAGATCCCTTCTGAAATTGAAGAATTAAAGGACCTTAAAGTATTTGTCATTTCCTTTAATTTGTTAACTTCTCTTCCAAATGGGTAAGGTTGAAAATAACTAGATACACAAGAATAATTTTTGGCTTATATACAGTAGGCATTTAATAAAATACTCATTGAATGGATGAATGAATGTGTGACTGATTTAAAAGTAGACCATTCTTTGAATGACTCCTAGCTTGGTGCAATGGAAAAGAGCACTAGTTAACTAGTACAAGTTAGAGATCTTGGGCCTAAATCCAAGTCTTTTAACTCATTAAATGCATGGCCTTGACCAAGTCACTTACCCTATCTGGGCCTAAATTTCCTCATCTATAAAAATGATTCTATGATGTAGTCCTCTATGACCTGTCCTGGTTACCTGCTCTGCTTCATAATATATAGTCTACTGACTGCATATACTGCAATTAATTATACTTAATCCACTTTCTTGGTACTGATTGAGTAAGTCATGTGGGGGAATTTCAATTCATTTTTAGGTCAGTACTTCAGCAAATGTGACTTGATTCATGTGATATGCCAACCAGATACTCCATCCCCAGATGTATATCACAATACATAGAGCACTGGACCTGGAGTCAGGAAGATTTAAGTTGAAATCTGCCTCAGATCCTTGTCAGCTATGTGACTAGACAAATCACTTAACCTTTGTCCAAGTTTTTTCATTTGTAAAATGGGGATCATAATTGCACCTACCTCCAATGGTTGTTATGAGTACTACCTAGCTATATGACCTTTTAAATACATTACCTCGTGACTAAAGAATTCATCAGCCAGATGTCACCTTGGTGATATACTTAACCTAGGCTGACATGACAGACATACAGCCCATCACTGGACTTATGCTCAAAGTCTTTCCATCTTTATGGGATCTGCCAGTGCTTTTTAAAATCTAGGGTCACTTTAATGTTAATTCTTTAAAACTTTGTAGTGGAGAAATTCTTAAACCCAGTTATAAAAACTGTTTACAAGGGTTGTTTACATAAGCTACATGTACAGAGTGTTTTGCAAACCATAAAGTGCCATATAAATGATAGATATTGTTATTTTTTTAGTCTCTGAGATGAGTTTTACTAATTTCTACCTCTTTGTGGGGTCACCATAGTCTTAGGCTCTGCTTTTGTTTTTGTGGTTCTAGAATCTTAGTTACAAATTTTATGTGGGATTGATTAGACCCAGGAAAAATTATATCTTCAAACTCTAGATGAGCCCATGAGTCCCCAGACCATTTCTCTGTCTCTTATCTGGCAATATTCTCATGTTTGCAATGCCTCTGCCCCTACAGTCTCTTCCTCAAATTGGTGAATTCCTCCAGAACCTCAATTTGAGGAATTATATCCATAAACCAAGTATATATTTTTGGGACAATCAATGAGTTGAGCCTTGACTTGGAATGAAAGAAGAGCTTGGCATGAATCACATTTTAAAAATAATGCAGGGCTATCCAAAGCTACTCAGTGCCATGAAATTAATGGTTTTCTGTTGATGCTTTTATGGCTGTTAATCATAGAAAACCATGGTGTCTAAAGAATCCAAATTTCAGGTGATCTAATAGATGAGGAGAAGGCACATGGTAGGTATAAATAACCTGCAAAATATTACCAACAATGACTTGTTTGCAAGAAGTAGAATGGCACAAAAACATAATAAAGGAACTATATGCTTGGAAAAGGAGGTGAGCTAGTTGTGACAATATTTAAAAACTTGAAGGAAGGGCTCCAATGCATCCAGTAGATTTTTCATGGAAGGATATAAATAAGAATTCTATATCTCCATAAAAATACAATTCTGATCATTCATTATGGCATGGAGGTAGCTTTGGGTTCTTGAACGCTATGCCAGGAAGTCAGAAAAAGGAAAGGCCAAGATGGCAGACAAACAGGAAGAACCACAGCCAAGCTCTCTCCCTCAGCCACTCCACAAAGATTTTTTTTTTAAATGTACAGTCTGAAATCACATAATTAGGTGTGCAAGAAGAATACTATATTAATAAGGAGAAAGGGCAGAGTGGAGGAGGGGATACTTGAACTTTTATTCTAAACTGATCAAAGGGGGAAAGATTATATGTAGTTGGGTGCAGGGGGAAAAAGAAGAAAGGAGAGAAGGAGGGATCAGTCCTAAGAAAAACAAACTCTAATTATGGAGGATGAACTGCAATGAGGAATTTAAAAGGAAAGAAAGGATAAGAACCTGTGATTGGGTTCTAGATGAGAGAAAGAAAAGAGAAAGAGACTGCAACAAACCTAGAATACTGGTAGTTCGTGCATTCCATCTCTCTCACCACCCACTTTTCAGTAAAGAGAGAGCTTGAAAAAAAATGAATGGAGAGAAATATATAGTTAACAGGCAGTACTGTGAATGTAAATGGGATAAATTTACTTATAAAAGAAACAAGGATAGCAGAACAGACAGAAAGAAGATCCAACAATACATTTTTTTTCTTTACAAGAAACATACTTGAAGCATAAAGATTTACAAAAAGTAAAAAGGGGACTGCTTCAGATGATGTTAAAAAAAAAAAAGGCAGGGGTAGAACTCATGATCCCAGACAAGGCAACAGCAAAAATAGGCTTAATTAAGAGAGATAAATAGGGAAACTAGATTTTGCTTAAAGGTCATAGACAATATCAATACTAAATATATGTGCAATGAACAGCATCCAACAATACTGAACAGCGGTAAACACTTTCTAAAAATAAAGAAAAAGTTAAATGAATTACTGGGAGAAATGGAAAAGTATGCCATCAGAGTATAAATTCTGGTAGATTCTGCCAAGTAAAGACTTCCTATGATAAACTTTTGGCCTAGGACAGGCCAGTTGTGCAAAGAAAAGCTCGTCATTAGTATGCCACTAAGTATAAGGAAAAATACAAAATGGCTTTGAGGTGTATGCAGCTTCCCTCTGTTTCTACAGAGATAGTAACACAAAAACAAGTCTTAAAGCGTTTATTCAGCTTTGGCTAGGTCAATGTTTTTGATAAAGTTTACATTAGAAAACAAAAGGATTGTGAATGTAAGGTTCCACATTAGTGCCAAAAAGATAGAAGTAACTTTGACAAGCATTCTGAAGTGTTTTTAGGTATTCAGAGATTTATCTTTTCAAAGAAATTGATAGGATTTTATATCTCAACTCCATCTTGGTAAAGTTCTTACCCCAGAATTTGAAAATTTACAAGGATATCAGCTTCTACTTTCTTCTTCTATATCAGCTTCTTATCCAGAAATATTGTCATTTTTCATTAGCATCCATAACAGTGACTTCAGTACCTTGAATTGAAAGATATTTCATTTGTATGGTTAAAAATATCTTCTAGGTAAGCCAATCCATGGGTAAAATCCTTCCTGTCAAAGTCCTGAGAGAATGGGTTTTCTTTTTGGGGAGTGCTCCCTGATGAAGGAACACAGGTACTGACTCTTGTAAGCTAACAGATACCCTCTCCCCACCCCCTTTGGGAAAGTTCTTATTGGCCTAGGAATAGGGGAAGCTTCCCATTCAGGGGACTGACTAAGGACAGAGTTGGAGGTCTTATGTAAGGCATATAAGAGGGAAGGTAATCTTTTCCCCACCTGAAGGAATTTACGGTATCATAAACTAATTAGAGACTAAATTTGTGACTGAAATATAAGTTCTTTACTGTGAATTTCTAAGTTGTGGTTTGAATGTTTTTATAAGTGCTAACGTATCTTAATGAGTTCTAGGGTACCACTCTGTAAAATTTGTTTTAAGGAAAAATAAGAATAAAACTTTGTGAAACTTGTATGGAAACACAATTAAACCCTTTATCACTCTTTCCCTGGAGAGTGTCAGATTTATTGTTTTATTGCAAGAGGGAAAAGTGATTTCACTGATTAGAGAAAAGAACAAAATAGGTTTGCAGTTAAATTTTTAAACTGCCTATTATTAACTTTTCTTGACTATGAAAAGAGAGAAGCTTGTATAAATCAAGGAACAACTGAAAAGTATGAGGAATATAAAATCCTCATGAACCTTAAAAGAGGGGAATGAGAATGTGAGACTGCCACTTTAAATCTTGGATAGTAGACTAATTGAAAGTAGTGGGTCCTATGATATGAAGTTCTGACAGTAAATGGCCCTGGGAAAATTGAGATTCTGTGTGATACTGCTTATACATATAGATCCAGATGTGATTGAATGTATTCTAGTCTCATCTTAAATGAGCTATGTTCTCCTGTTAGGATAATTGTGATGTTTGTTCCTCTATAATATCAAGTATTAATGGAAAGACCCTTAATATTTGGTATTGAAGCAATATGTGTGTTGTTGTTCAGTCGTTTCTGTCATGTCTGACTTTCATGACCCCATTTGGAGTTTTCTTGTCAAATATACTAGAATGGCTTACCATTTCCTTTGACTCATTTTACAGATGAGGAAATTGAGGTAAACAGGGTGAAGTCCCTTGCCCTGGTCACACAGGTAGTTACATGTTTGAGGCCAGATTGAACTTAGGTCTTCATGACTTTGGGCCCAGCACTCTTATCTTCTGAGCCATCTTGCTGCCTGGGCAATATGTTTAGAAACTGCGAAAGTAAGTTTTGTTAAAGGCATAATAGGATCAAAATTACTCTTTATTGGTCTCGAACGTAATCAGTACAGAATGCCAAGATTGAGAAAATGAATGAAGTGATTTTCTATGTAAGATAATTTGGAAATGTATTCAACTAAATTGATGTCATCTGACTGGTAATAAATTTTGTTTCATGTTTTAAATACATAATATCTTGTATGTTATTAATGTTTCTAAGTGTTTTTTTTTATATTATAAAATTTGTAAAGCCATAGTATCAGAAATGCTGTTGGAAAAGTAACTTCTCTTTAATCTGGATTGTTAGATTATGAATTGAGCTATTAAAGGAATATGGTCAAAATGTTTGGAAAATGTTAAATATTTTATGGGATATATTTTGCTTTGAAATGGATAGTAATAATAACTTACTGTTGGGAGGAAAAGTGGCAAAGTCCTCTTTAAGTTATCCTTGTCTGTGAAGTTTCTTGGGACTTTCTGTTTGAAAAGGGTCATAAGATATTAGCCCTCCTGATCTTGTATTGTAATATTCTAAAGTACTGAAATCTGAGAAACTAGAAACTTAAAAGTTAACTTAAAGTGAAGAATGAGTTTCACCTAAGATTATTGGGCTATCACTTAGGAAAATTATGAAATTGTATGTATAAATAGTATGTTTGTAGTATGTTTTATAGTATGTATGTATAAATAGTATGTTTTAAAGTTACATTTTGAACCAACTTAGTAACAATAGACTTTAGATTCAAAGATTTGTTTTTGCCTTCGGAGTAAATAAATAATACAGATATCTGTTAGTCTGGGATAGAGGCGGGGAACCTTCGGCCTCAAAGCCACATGTAGCCTTCTAAGTCCTCCAGTGCAGCCTTTTCACAGAATCTAAATTTAACTGTGAAGTTTGGGTACAGTCAAAGGGCCGCGCTTGAGGACTTAGAAAGCTACATGTGGCCTCGAGGACACAGGTTCAGCACCCCTAGACTCTGGGGACTTACAGTAGGAAGATTCTTCCTAGGGGATTTGAACCAACTATTATGTATACACTGTATGTGTGAAACTCCAAATGTGATTATTCTTAATTTGTAAATGAAGGATAAATGAAATGCTCTTATATTTGCTCATTATTAACTGTTGTTGAAATATGAGAAAAAATAATAATAACCTAGCCCTCAGCTATGATTAATGAAATTTTGCTATTTGGGGTAAAATCTGGTGGGACTGTAATATAATATTGTTCTAAGTTTTGATTTTGGGTATGCTTGGGTGAAGTGTCATTGAGCTAGTAGCCCACCATTCGAGGGAAATGTTATGTGCTGCCCAAAGGGGGTGCAGTCTGAGAACTACTACAGGTGGATGTTTATGTCTGGGAAAGTTGAGGGGATGACCTTGCATAGGAAAAGGTAGGATCCTCTTAACTCAGTTTCCCCATTGTGCTATTTTTTTTAACAGAACATTTTCTCACTTGTTTACTGTGAGCATGGCTATGATACCCTCTATATAATGTGGAACTTTGCTATGTGATGGGCTGTTAACTGTGACTCTTGCCTAGAATCAAACAGAGCTAAGGGAATTTTCCCCTGTTATAGACTATTGGCCTTGAGGGACAGTCTTGATATCATCATAACCATGTCCCTCCTTTTTCTTTCACAGCAAATTTCTATGATCAGGGTAGGTGAACAGTGGAAGTTTGTCATTGCAATACCAAATTTATTAATTAATAGATTAATACTAAAACAACTCTGAGTTACTATAACAAAATGCAAGTATGGAAGATCTTACTATTTTAATTTGAAGTTGTGGTCAATTCCATAGCGTAAGCAATTAAGTCGATGAGTTCTTGGGCTTTCTATCACCTTGCTAATGGTTATATATTCATGTATAATATTAGGTCCTTGAAGTATCTAATTCATAGGTTCCCAAAGTGGGTGATATCACCCCCTGTGGGGCACTGGAACAACTCAGGGGGGTGGTAGTTGCCTCAGGTGCAACTGGGGGTCATCGAATAAAAATAAGGAGGCCGAGAAAGCATAAGGAAAGAAGAGAAGAAAATTTTGAAAAAATATTTGTACATGTTTCATTTGTTGTGTAACAGAGTTAAAGTCATAGTGAGTATGCTATTTTCCAAAAAAAACCACACAAAATGCAAGTTATAACCAATCAGTGGTCAAGTCCACCAACAGGTCTTAACAAGTAAGTATTGGCAAGCAAGCATGTTGCACGTTGTCGGAAAGTCCAGCATGCATTGGCAGGAATGTGTGCATGTAATGACTTCTTTATAATATGATACTATATAGTTACATGATGTAATATTGAATCATAAAAATTTCAATGCAGGAAAAAATCCACAAATTTATAATAATTAAATTTAAGATATGTCATTTTAAAAAAATTATATATTTTTTGAAATAATGCAAATTAAAAAAAAAAACATTAGTTAAAGAAAGTAGCTTTCCAGGGGAGCACTGAGTAATTTTTTTTTGAAAAGGGAGTGGTAGGCCAAATAATTTTGGGAATGTCTGATCTAATTCTTTTAGGATCACTTGGGGATAATATTCTCAAAAGAAGGGAATAAGATGAAGATGTAAAAGTTTTCTAATTAAATGGAGTAATAAATGTTGAGAAAGCAACAGGGTCAGACAGTTTTCCCTAAAAACTAGAATACACACACACACACACACACACATGCACATATGTGTGTGTGTAGTGTGTATATGTATGTGTGTGTATATATGTATATAATTGGTTTCCAAATATGTTTAATGGGATATATAGGCCTTGCGTGTATTTTAGTAACAAGTTCTCAAAATTGGATTAAGGGTTTTACATATAAAATTGCATTTATAATTGCAAAGAAAGTGAGATTATTTTCCTACTGTGAAGTCTCTAATCATTTTAAGAGACAGAAGGGCTCATTTTCCAAGCTAGGCCCTCATGGATTTTTTTTTTAAGATTCTTCCTTCAGCCTGATGGCAGTGTACATATCAGGTACAGGGTTTCGGTGAAGATAGAAACAGCAAGTGGTATGTAAAAACTGAAATTCTCTGAAGTTTCAGGTAAATTATAGGTTCCTGATTTGACGTTTTTATAGCTCTGTGGTTAATAGGATTAGAACCATAAGACCTGAGCTGGTTTTCACCACATGAACTAATTATTAGAAAACCAAAGTTAGAGGGTGTACTAACAGATTTTAGCAGAATTACCTAGGAATCTCTACAAGTGATTTGGAATCAGAGATGCAGATCTACTAGGAGGAGCCCCTTTGGAGCTGCCCAGAGAATGAGACCTATTCAAGAATGTCCAAGGAAAGATGTTTCCAGGGACCAGACAAATACCTGGGACATCTGGGACTCAAAATGAAATGTGCTGATTAAATGGGAGTGGGTTACCAGGTTAGAAGGAGATTTGACATCATTGAATATTGATGATCATTATTGTATTGCTTTAGGTTTTTTTTGTTGTTTATTTGTTTCATGGTGTTTATGTTTGCTGAGTTTTCTTGGTTACCTTGGTGACATGTAAATGTCCCCTCTCAAATTAGGGTGAATCCTCTGAGTAGTCTGATTTGTAGCCTCACTTAATTTACCTATAGCATCTGTTTAAAAAGATTTGTCTCCTTAAGGGGATATATGAAATAATGACCCTTCTTGTATGCTTTGTGCTGCTCACATCACCCTGTTGATGTACCTTTCTGTCCAAAAATTCCATTTAGTAAGCATTTAAATAAGTGATCCTGAGGGTTGACAACCTCAGAGCAGGGAGGAGGAAATCTTTCTCCTCACAATATCTTCTCAATTTATCGATTCAGTTTATTGAAACCCAGAGAGTTTCTTTTTGTTGTTGTTGTTTTGTTGAAGGTGACTAAATTTAGAATAAATATATGTAGAATATATATTATATTATAATTATTTATAATATATTATATATATATATATATATATATATATATATATTAAAAGATGTATATATTTAAAAGATGCAGTGTAAAAGGAAGCCAAGATCTGAGTAGATGTATTAGCCAATCCTGATCCCAGAGACCAGGTGATGAAACACACATCCTTTCTTCCAAAATAAAAGTGGATTACTGTGGTGTAGAACAGTGATGTCAAAGTGAAATAGAAACAGGGGTCACTAATCTTCACAGAAGGATCCCTGTGGGCTGCATATTGACTTAGGTCAAAATGTAATATTGTTTCAGTTTTATTGTATTTTTATTTATTTTGTTAAATGTTTCCCAGTTACATTTTGATCTCATCCAGTGGGCCACTGCAGCCCTTAGGCCATGTGTCTGACACCTCTGATGTAGAGAGTGTAGACACACTCTCACTTACCATCACTGTGCTAGTTTATTGACTGTTTTTGTTTATTTGTTTTAAAGGAAAGATAGGGATTTTGTTGGAGTTGGGGGAAGTATAACTGAAAGTGACTATGATATAGAAACAAAAACAACAACAAAATTTTCTGGCAGCTTATAGCTATGCAAGCTTGAGGAAGTCACTTCAATTTTTTAAGCCTCAGTTTCATCATCTATAAAAACAGACATAATGATATTTATCTTGCCTACCTCAAAAAACTCCTTTTTTTCTTCTTTTTTTGGTGAGGCAGTTGGGGTTAAGTGACTTGCCCAGGGTCACACAGATTGTAAGTGTCAAGTGTCTGAGGCCAGATTTGAATTCAGGTCCTCCTAATTCCAAGATAGGAGCTCTATCCACTGCACCACCTAGCTGCCCCTTCAAAGAATTCTTGTGAGGCCCAAATAAGACAATGTATTTGAAATTGCATCCAAAACTACCTTTTTTTTTTTTAACCAGACTTGTGACTTAATTAGTATAGGGAGCTTCCAGTAAAGACCTTACTCTACAAATGCAGATCAGCCCCTTCCTTATAACCTCAAGTCTTAGAGTTGCCAGGCCCACTGAGGTTAAATGACTTGCTCAGGGTCACACAGGCAGTATGTGTCACAGGCAGAACTTGAATCCAGATCTTCCTGACTTTGAGGCCAGCTGTCTAGCTATTATACATTGTTGCCACTCTTTAGAAAAAAACAATTTCTATAACTTCTCTACATTCAGTGAAATTCCTAACATTCTTTTAATTCTGAATAAGTGACCACCACATAATTATTTTTATAGCATGCTGGTTTTCTCTCTTTTTAAGATTATTTGCGTTGTCTAAACTTGAGTGCCTGGATGTCTCCTACAATGAAATTACTTCTATTCCAAATGAAATCAAGAATCTCAGGTATTTAAAAAGCAGTAAATATAAATAAAGTTTACATATTTTAAACATATGTTTAGCCACAAAATAGAATTGTTCTTTTGGGGAGAATTTAATTTATACACTATATTTTAAGTAGTAATTTAATAGCAAGTAAAGATCGAATCGATGAAGTATTAATTCAGGAAAAATGTAAATTGTGATTTCTCTGTGGTTATCAAACAGTAAACATTTATAAAGTACCTACTATGTGCCAGGCACTATGCTAAGTGCTAGGATAAAAAGAAAACAAAAATTTCCAAAACTGTTTGAAAAAGAATCTTAATGACTGCTTAAGAATATTGAGTTACCTTTATTAATATTTAAATACTAATAACAGGAAGTTATTTCAAAGGACACTTACCCTTGAGATAGAGGAACCTAAGATAACAGCCTGTAAGTGAAAATGCTAGAATATATAAAAGGGACTTAGTTGATCTTAATGTGCCTTTTTTTTTAAAAGCTGCTTGCTGTCTAATGCATAAAGCTAAATTAGGCTAGTCCGATTTGACTTTTGCATTTTTTCGATGCATAATTGTCCCAGATGCTTTTCTGTCCGTTTCCAACTCTAGTTAGAAAAAAAGTGCTTTTGTACACAAGAGAATTGAGATAAGTGAGGTTTTTTTTTAAAAGAAAATTAGTAATGTTGATTTCCCTTTCAAGAAAGGGGAAAGGATTACATAAGCAATTACTACAGTATAAACAAGCATATTAAGAAAGGACTGTTATGCTGATGAGGCCAGGGATATCTTAATTTGACTGAACTTCAGAGCTTGACCCTTAATGTTTCAATTAATTTTATTTTTAGAGAGCCATTAGTTTTAATTTATTAATTATTAAGATATATTAAATATTAACATATTAACAATAATTATTAATTTAAAATAATTTAATTTTAGAGAGACATGTTTTACTGACTAAAATGTAATATCAAAACTGTAGGGTTTTGCTACTGACAAATATATTTGAAAAAAAGCAAAGAATATAGGCTAGATGGATAAAGAACAATGACCTTTCCTCCACTTATGGTTCTGGCTCAAATTTATGTTCATACAAAGCCAGAGAAGATATTGAGAGTACCCTAGGTCAGATAATTGTTTGTGACAAGAGACTATGATTAATCTTCATGTGAGGTCACTTTGCCTGGTTTCTTAAAGTAGATAGTCTTGCTGTGACTAAACAGTTGTCAAACTGTACTTAATAGGAAAGGGCTTTTAGTCACTACCACATAGTGTACCAAAGGTGAGGGCTAAGAGGTAATCCTGAAGAGATAAAGCCCAGAAGCTAGTGAGATAAAAGCATTGCCCAGAAAACTCCAGAAAAGCAGGAGAAAGATATTTCTAGTAGATAATGGAGGACCCCGCAAGACAGGTGATGATGCCCAGGCCCAGAGAGAGCAGTGATTTCACTGTTAGACATCAGAAGAGCTGCAGGATTGGGCATGTGAGTTGCCCCTTCACACATGTGCTTTGACCACACATGTTCCTAACATGTATGCCCCCTTGTGGGTTGCTCCTTATCTGTGCCCACTCTTCTCACTTATGGTGTAGGTATTTGTGGGAAAGAGTTCCCAAAGTTTGGGGAAAAGATGTTCTGTTACTATTCTTCTTACTATGCTATCTTGTTAAATGTCTTTGCTTTGAATTATGTCCTCTGGCTGAGGATACAATATTCACTATAAAAAGGTAAACATATAGGGGGGAGCTATGGTTTTGAGTGGATATGGACCCATAGAATATTGAATAACTCAATTGCTTATGAAAAAGTCAGCCAGAACTTGCTTCTAGAACACAGATGATATTCTCACCTTTACACTTAACCATTCTTCTGAATAATATCCCAAAGAATATGGAAACTGTAAGTGATTAAATTGGGACTTAACCACTCTAAGGCAAGACATAGTGTCTTATTAGGGAAAGAATCTCTTGAACCAGGAAGGACAACTGAACAGAAGAGTTTAGACCTCTATCACTTCCTACCTGGAGGTGACCAACCTTAGAGCTAAGACACTGAGAGTGTCAAGGAGGAGAGGCTTCTGCCAATCCTGGGCTAAATTAGGCCGTTGCCCTAGATGAAAAAAACATTGTAACTCCAGCTGAAAAAATCACAGAAGTACTAACCAAGGTAGTGATCCATAAGTCAACCCATTCACAGAAGTGCTTTCCCCTGAAAAAAGCCCATAGGCCAAGGGACCTGTCCAGCCTAGCCTGGCTGCTGCACCCCCAGTACAAGGGCTCAGTAGCAGACCAGCCTCCCTGACACCATCCAGGCCATTGCCAGGCATCAGAATGGCCTGGCTGGCCCAGTCCAGCAGCTGAGAGACCTTTCTGTCCCAGCCCAGAAGCTGCCGAGTTCAGTGACCAGTCATTCGGCCCTGCCCAGCCGTAGCACCTGTGCCCACTGAGGAGCCAGCTCAGCAGTGAACTGACCCAAGCAGTTTTGACACCATATTCTACAGGAGGCAAGTCCAGCTGAGCCACCCATCCAGCTGAGATGCTGTGTCCTGTAAGGAGCCAGCCTAGCTGAGCAGTGGAGAAACTCATACACTATTGACATCATGTCTCGCAGCGAACTTCAGGATCCTCTGGATAAATAAGGGACATTGAGGCCCTGCAGTTTTGGAGTTGTGACTTGTCTTGGCTATGTGTATTCCATATACATGTGCCTCACTAACATTGCACTTTAAATTCATACCCTCTCTTGTCTTCAAAGACTATTTATTTGTGGAAAAGTGTGCACCTGGTGGTATGTAACTACTGTTTTTGCCATACCATTTTACTAAATGCCTTTGTTAAAGAATTCAGTCTCTTAGCTGATTGTTAAGGGAATGTAAACTGGTGGGGATTCATAATCTAGTGTTAGGAGGATAGCCATGCACAGGTTACCTACTCATGGAATCCTGAGAGTAGGAGCACCTTCCCCACTAGGGACTCAAAACTTCAGGTGCAACTTGGAGGGAAAGAACCTGTAAGGGTGTTAACTCTTAGCTATGCAGTTCAGTTAGGCCTGAATTTTAAGCCTTTCCTGTCTGATAAGACCTCCCAGAGTTAGGTTTCTAGTTTACAAGACTTCTGAAAAACCCAGAGCTACTTCCAACCCATGGGTGTGAATGTTTTACCTGATTTCTTGATGGTTTACTCCTATAGTGCTGGACTCCATGTATTTGCTCTTTAGAAATTAGAGGTATACAAAGAAAGGCCCACCATGTATTAATGTACATATTTCACCTGAACTCTCACTCAAATTTTCCCATGGGTTAATAATCTGATTGGCAAGTGAAAATATAGTTCTGAGACTAATTCTGATTGCATTTTCACATAAAAATTCCATAGTTCTTATAGAATTCCAAGGAAACACCTGTGTTTATTATTTGTTATATTTAGTGGTCATCACATAAAGTGGGAATTATTAGTAACCATGGTTCTAGAGTCAGATTATAATCGGTGTTTAGCATTAGCAGTATTAATTGTACAAATGACTTTTAATCATGGTCTTTTTCTGCAGCAACCTTAACAATTTGAATCTTGAGGGGAATGAACTAACATCTTTGCCACCTGGAATTTTGAAAATTTCCCCAGATATCTTTATTATAGAAAATAACTTCATACACCCTTTGTTTTGGAATGAGAATTCAAAAAATGATGCTCAAAGCCTCAAAGATCTGGCTCTCGTGTCTTTTGTCCAAAATCAACTATGGAAATTTTATGAGGTGCTCCCGTCTGAAATTAAGCAACAACTAATCATGTAAGCAAACTATGGAAACTTTTTATTGATGACAATTATTCTTCTATTGTGTCCTCAAGTAAAATATTTGGTATAATGGAAAGAACACTACATTTGAAATTAAATGATCTGTATTTGAATCTAACTCTCCCATTAAGTTACTAATGTGACCTTGAGCAAATTACTTAACCTCTGGGTGCTCATGTTTCCTCATCTATAAAATCAAAGTGTTGGATTTCGCCAAGTGGTTTCTATTAGGTCATCTTATTAGACCTAGATGACTGCATTTGATATAAGTGCTTTTGATATAAGGTTAACTAGAAATATTCCTCTGAGTTTTCTTCTGATACCAAAGAATCAACCAAGTGGTTTCTGTACCTGCAAAAGGGAGAAAACCTTCCCTTAGCTCCATTCCTCCATTATTTCATGAACTGGGGCTTATTCTCTATGTAAGCTGGAAATCACTTAACTGTAGCTGGCAGACATTGCACAATTACCAGTTAAAACTTTCTATTGGGTCTCTGAAGACATGGAAGAAAGTATTGGAGTGGGTCCATAGGAGCCATTTTTCTGCGTCTGGGATACTGTGCAAAGAAACGTGTTCTTCTTTGAGCAGAAGAGTTCAATAATAGAGTAAGCATGCATGCAGAAAGCTACCACTGCTCTTTCACGGGAATTCACAAACTCACTACCATAGTTTGGTAAGCCCATTAAGGGCTTTTCGTCCATAGTTTTCTGATGGAAGCTAATTTTTCTCTAATCAGTTAGACAACTAAATTCCTAAATACTTAATTCTTAAGCATTTTTATATGTTAAATGATAGACAACTCTTTTTAATTGATTGGTCTTTATCAACCTTATGAGATAGGCATGGACGTAAACTGATCCCAGTGTGATCTAGTAATGAATCCAACTGCCTCACATTTATCTGATCCAAGTTTCCTTCCTAGTTAACATAATAACCCTAAAAAATTTAAGTAGAGGAAGAGAAAAAAGGATAGTAAGAAAAAGGAGGAAAGAAGATCAATTAAGCCAGGAAGATCATGAAGGAGTGATAAAATAAGCAGTGACCAGAGAGGCTTCAAGGCCAGACTCCCAAGGGAGAAAAGGCAATGCAAAGACCATAGCACCAGAATTTTTGCAAATGGTCAGAGGAAAAAAGACTTTGAGGGTCCCTGGTAATTAAAATGAACAGAATGCATCATCATACACAAGGAAACAGGAACGAACATCTGTTAGTAATTGGCAGATGAGGCTCAGGAATTTTAGGGAATAACCAGTTAGAAACTAAAGGCAAAACGTGATTAAGCATCTTTAAAACGAGGGACCTGGTTTATTTTTTTAAAGTCCTTTGAGAGGTTTTTTTCCAGCTGTAAATCTATGATCCTGTGATTTTTTTGCTAGTATGCTTATATACGACCACAGTATAGAATGTTACTGTGATTCAGATGGTTGAAAAAGTTTAAGGTAAGGCAAACTCTCTTTGGGACTCATTGCCCTTCTATGAGAGATGAACAAGAGTGTGAACTACAGCAGTACAGCATAAATTATATACATGTCCGGCATGCCAGGGACATTTCTGTGTTGCATTGAATAGCAGTAGCTAAAAGCAAAAGTGAATATAACTACAGGGAACCAGGACTGTTGTTCTTACTAGGCTAGGCATCACCCAATCTAGAGAGAAGCTTGTATATAAACTCTAAGGGTTTCTAACGGGAACAATGTCTGCTTACACCCAGAATATAATTATTAGTAGACTTAGCCTATTTTTAAGGGCAAGGCCTCCAAGATAGTTTTAATCCTTGTTGGCACAAATGGGAGGGTTTGGAATAACTTTTGAAATCAAAGTTGTCTTCCCACCATTCAGTAATCATTGTCATATTCATTTAATAGATGAAGAAAGTAAGATTTAGCTATTTGCCTAAACCCTGCTGGAATAAGAAGGCATGTTAGTTTACTACCTGTACAGGGTGCTTAAATAACATGTCCCTTTTTTTCTAGCAGAAATAGTAACCCTCCTTCCCTCCACCCCCCCAAAAAAAAACGTTGACTAGGCCATTTGGTGCATTCTTTTCAGAAGATGGGTCACTTTTTTGAGTGTCGCATCATCCTAACCCACCAAATGAGGCCGTACGCCATTCCAGGGCTTCTAAATTATCAGTTAAGTCTCTGGGCTACTCATCTACTATTGCACAGGTAACTGCCAACAGTCACTGGACCTGGAATTGCCCTGAGGTGAGGGAATATAAGCCAGACTTCACCTAAAATTGACTTGCATAGACAAGAATGCTCATGAAATCTCTTGACATACAACTTGTAGATTCCCCACAGTGCAATAAATCTGTGAAATACCAGAATCTTTAACTTTTCTTCTTTGGGAGTGAAAATGAGAAAAATCTCCAATTAATATTACTTCTAAACCTCTAGCCTCTTAAAACTTACTGCTTAGCTTTGACCTATTCTATATAGGATAACACATCTCTTCTAGATCAGATCTTGGACCTAGGCAGGGCTAGGCAAAGTAGACCTATTGAGCAGAAGTTGCAGAGGAACTCAAAAAGAAACTTTTCAGAATTCTTTTTAAAGTCTTTGCAGCAAATATCTCTCTGTGTTAAGGGTCTGATATCTAATATATATGTATTCATATATGCACATGTGTATACACAATACAGTATATACATATAGGTATATTACATACACATGTATATATGTGTATGTGTATATATGTACGTGTGTACACATACACATGCACAATTTTAAGATCAAGAGCAATTCTGCAATGGAAAAGTGGTCAAAGGATGAGGGCAAACAGTTCCCAAAAGAATTACAAACTGTTAAACTACCATATGAAAGGTTGTTCCAAATTATTAATAAGGTGATAAATGCAAATCAAAACTACTCGAAGTTTTACAGCACTCCCAGCAAATTGACAAAGATGACAAAGGATGGGAGTAGTAGATTCTGGAAGCACTGAGGTAAGACAGACACATTAAACTATATGCTGTTGGTGGAATTATGAATTATCCCAACCATCTTGGAAAGCAATTTATACCAAAGAAGTGACTAAGTTTTTCATACCCTTTAGTTCTAGAGTTCCCACTGCTAGCATCCATACTAAGAATACCAGAGAGAGAAAGAAAAAGTCCCATGTACTTCATAATATTTATGATAGTGCTTTTTGTAATAGCAAAGAAAAAGAAGGAAGGAAAGAAGGAAGGAAGGAAGGAAGGAAGGAAGGAAGGAAGGAAGGAAGGAAGGAAGGAAGGAAGGAAGGAAGGAAGGAAGGAAGGAAGGAAAGAAAAATGAAAGATAGCGAGAGAGAGAGAAATGGTAGGAATGGGAGGAAGGAAGGAAGGAAAAAAGGAAGAAAGGAAGGAAGCATCTATTAAGTGCTTACAAATATTATCTCATTTTATCTTCACAACAACCTTGGGAGGTAGGTACTATTATTATCTCTATTTTAAAGTTGAGGAAACTGAAGTAGAGGTTAAGTAACTTACCGAGGATCACATAGCTGGTAAGTTGGAGGCCAGATTTGAACACAGGTTTTCCTGACTACAGGCCCAGCACTATATCTACTGTGTCATCTAGCTGCCTCTAGGAAGCAAAGTAGATATCCACCAGTTGGGGAATGGTTAAACAATTTTTTTTTTGGCTAGGCAGTGGGGTTAAGTGACTTGCCCAGGGTCACACAGCTAGTAAGTGTTATGTGTCTGAGGCCGGATTTGAACTCAGGTCCTCCTGAATCCAGGGCTGATGCTCTATCCACTGCACCACCTAGCTGCCCCCGTTAAGCAAGTTTTACATGAATATATTATTGTATTGTAAGAAGTGGTGAATATGAAGACTGCACAGAAACATGGAAACACTTACACGGGTACAAATTGAGCTAGGCAGGTCAATGACAAACACAGTGACTACAGCAATGTATATGGGAAGAGCAAAATAACAAAACTGAATGCTGTATAATGATATTTTTTTCTAAATAGAGATCTCCCCTTGCCCCTGCTTTCCAGCTTCCTTTTTGTGCATTGTCTCTCTCCCCTCATTAGATTCTAAGCTCCTTGAGGTCAGATACTGTCTTTCTTTTTCTCACTTGTATCCTCAGCACTTAGCACAGTACCCTGGCACATAGAGGGCACTTAATCAATCTTTATTGAATTGAATTGCCTTTTCTTCCTCCCATTCTCTCCCTATGTATACACACTGAGAAAACAAGAAAAACACCACCACCACACCCTGTAGCAAACAAGTATAGTCAAGTCAAAGAAATTTCTGTATTGACCATGTTGAGAAAAAAAAAAAGTTTCAATCAGCACTCCGAATATCCATCTCCTGATGGGTAGCCTGTTTCATCATCAGTCCCCTGGAATTATAGTTGGTCATTTTTTTGTCCAGAATTTCTAAGACTTTCATAGTTGCTCTTCTATACGATATTGTTGTTGTTGAACGAATTGTTTTCCTGGTTCTGTTTATTCCACTTTGCATCAGTTCATACAAGCCTTATCAAGTTTCTCTGAAACTATCCCCTTCATCACTTTTTACAGCATGATAGTATCGCATCATATTCGTATACTATACCATGTTCAGCCATTTCTCCATTGATGAGTGCTTTCTCAGTCACCAATTCTCAGTATCACAAACAGATATTCCATAAATAGTTTTGTGCATATAGGTCACTTCTCCCTTTCTTTGATCTCTCTGGAGCACAGACCTAGTAGCAATATTGCTGAATCAAAAGGTATGCACAGTTTAACAGCTTTTGGGGCCTACTTCCAAATTGCTTTCCAGAATGTCCAGACCAGTTCATAGATCCACCAATAGTAATTAATGCACCTATTTTCCCATAGCCCCTGTAGCGTTGTAATTTTTACTTCTTTAATAACTTTGCCAATCTGATGGGTATAAGGTAGAACCTCAAAGTTGACTTAACTTGCATTTCTCTAATTACTAGTGAATTAGAGCTTCTTTTTCAAATGACTATTGATAATTTGGATTTCTCATTTTGAAAACTACTTATTCATATCCTTTGACTATTTATCATTTGACTCTTATAATCTTCAATCAGTTTATATGTTTTATAAATGAGACCTTTACCAGAGGAATTTGCTGCAAAGATTTTTTTCCCCCATTTATCTGCTTATCTTCTAATGTTAGCCACATTGGTATTAAAATTGTTTCTTTTGCCCTCTGTGATACTTTCATTCTATTTTGGTCATGAATTCTTCCCCTCACCATAAATACTATAGGTAACCTCTTCTTTATTCCTAATTTGTTTATGATTTTACCCTATATGTCCAACTAATATATTCATTTAGAGCTCATATTGATCTATTGTGTAGAATGTTGATTTATGCCTAATTTTTGCTAATCTACTTTCCAGTTTTCCCGACATTTTTTAAAAATAGTGAGTTCTCATCCCAGTAGTGAGATCTTTGGGTTTACCAAACACTAGGGTGCTGTTCTCAGTTGCTTCTTTATGTTGTTATCTAATTTGTTCCTCTAATCAACTTCTCTCTCTTTTTAACAAGCTGTGTCAGAAGAAGAAATACGAGAATGTATTCCCCCTACTTACCTTGCGGAGGTGGGGAGTTATGTGTGTTCAAAATCATATACATTTTTAAATTCCTTTGATATGTTGGTTAGTTTTGCCGAAGGGCTTTTTTCCCCTTCTTTCTTTTTTATTCTTTGTTACAGGATGTGGCTTTCTGGGTAGAGGAGGGATATATTTGAGAATTATTATGTAAAAACAAAACAAATGAAAAATTTGAAAGTATGAAATATTATTTTCTGTAAATGTGCATGGCTTTCATACCAGAAAATTCTATTATCTATGGCATATACTTACATATTTTGTGAAGAATAAAATTACCTATATTAGGACAACGAGGACTCCAGTCATCTAGTAGACATTAACAGCAGAGAGGAACCACAAATTTCAAATGTAGGAGGGTGAAATTTCAAGAACCTTCTCTAAAACACATAAATTCCTTTTTTCTGTTTTATTTTGTTGTTATTACTGTGAGTTGCAGCTTTGAGTTCTCATTAGGACGTGGAAAATCTCTTAATGTCTCTACTGAAATAAGATCACAAACTCATAGGATCACAGGAATTAGAGCTAGAAGGAACTTGTCTTTGGCATTATTTGTCTTACCCAGGCCACAGGGCTGATTGGATGCATGCCATTAATGATTTTAAAAGTTTAAGTAGCTTTTAGTCTTCAGGAGCCAGGACAGATAAGCTAAATGCTTTTATTTTGGTGGGGAAGAGGAGAATTTTACATAAACTAATATCAAGAATAGTGTTTGATATGTGAAGAACTGTTATTCTTATGGGGACTTTTGTTGTTGACCTGTGTGTATCTCCATAAGTGGGGACCTAGAAAACTGCATTTGTGTATCCTTTGCAGAGTGTTTGTATTTAGTAATTTAGTTTGTATGGGGGGGGGGGGCGCGTTCTTTTGTTTGTATCTAAAAAAAAAATACTTGACTAATCAATTCATTCTTTCCAGATTGTGAGTTTGGGTTTGGGGTCAGTTGTAGTTGACCTAAGATAGGACTTAATGAGTCATTTAGTCCAGTCCCCTCATTTTTCAGATGAAGGAACAGACCCAGAAAAATGACATGACTTCCCCAGGGTAACATGGGTAATTACTGGCAGAGTTACCGTTTAAGCCCAAGTCTTTGGACTACAAACCTTTCAATTACCCATTGTTGCCTCCCATTTTAAAATTAATCACATAGTCAGGATAGACTATATTTGTTGGCTTGGTTTTGTGATGTTAGCTTGAAATAATATCATAATTATAAATAATAATAAATAGTAGCCATAATAGAATACTTGAAGGTTTCCAAAGCACTTTACATATGCTGTCTCATTTAATCCTCACAACAGTTCAGGGAGGTAGCTACTATTATTATCCTCATTTTACAGATAAGGAAACTAAGGCTGAGGGAGGTTAAAACATTTGCCCAGAGTCACATAGCTACTAAGTTTCTGAGGAAGAATTTGAATTCAGCTCTTCCTGACTGCAAGTCCAGTCTTCCATATACTGTGCCACCTATCAATAATAAAGAATGCTATGGTTATTGTTATTTATGTCACTTATGTAAAACAAATGCAGCCCGAAAGTGATTTCTGTCCCACACTTAGCACAGTGCCTTGGCCGTAGTAGGTACTGAATAAATATTTCACTGAATTGAAGTGAATCTAATGTCTGTCAGTCATACTGCAAGAGAGAGACAGACAGGGATAGAGAGAGACAGAGAC
This sequence comes from Phascolarctos cinereus, assembly GCF_003287225.1. Lineage (NCBI taxonomy): Eukaryota > Metazoa > Chordata > Mammalia > Diprotodontia > Phascolarctidae > Phascolarctos > Phascolarctos cinereus. Next base: position 334,870,593 of record NW_027556098.1, read on the forward strand.
AGACAGACAGACCGAGGAGACAGAGGGAATAACTTCGGAAATGTTACTTCAGGCACACAGCAAGGCTGAACTTAGAGCCAATTCCTCATTATTGTTAGACAGTTGGGTATTGCTCATAAATTACTGAAAGCGTAGCTCACCACACCAGATGTACCAAGGGAACACATGCTGCTGGTTTTCTTTCCCAGACCATAGTCCCACAAAGCATAAGAATGCACACATAGCTAAAACATATTACCTACTACCACAACTAAACTGTTTCTCTACTGCAAAAATCCCAGCTGACCCTTCTTTTTTCTTATAGTACAGTGGAAAGAATAGTAGCCATTGAGTGAGAGGCCCTGGGTTCAGATCTTACCTCTGACGCTGACTCTTCCTTCCCTAGACGTCTTCTTCCTCATCAGTAAAAGAAGAGGGTTGGACTCAATGGCTCCTGAGATGCCCTCTAGCCTGTGATCTGTCATCTTCATATTCTAACCACTGGTTCTGCCATGTCATAAAGAGACCGGTTGAAACCTCAGTGCCAGTGATGGTTACCTCGCTTCACTTGTTTAAACTCGTGGGTTGTTTGTAGTTTCCATAAGTATAGAAATTCTCAGGCCTTCTCCCAGTGTCATCAATAACAAATGTATCTTCCCCCATCATCGGCTTTGGCGTTGCCTTCTCCATCCTGCTAACAAAGTCTGGAACTTGTACCTTGCTGCACTTTTACATTGCCATTGGGTGCTTGCATCGTTTCCCTCTGGTAAAAGCATAAAAACAAAAAGGACTAGGAAAAGAAAAGAATATTCCAGAAAAAAAGGAACAGAAATGTCCTCACTTTGCCATTTTTCCAACACAAGTTGTAAAAAAAAATTTTAGAACGCTTGATTTAGTGTGGCAAATGAAGATGTTTTATGCAAAGTATCTAACACTGAAAGAAGGACCATATTGTTCTTTCCTGTGATGACTTCCAGCATTAATTCCTTTCTTTTCTTCATTCTCCTAAAGTCTTGTCAAATCTTCAGATCTTTCTCATTACACATGATAAGTGCTTAATAAATGCTTGTTGACTTCTCACAGCTGTACCTTTTGTCCAAGCCTAACCAATTCATGTTGGTTATTTGTATTGGTCTCACATCTAGCTTCCTTGCTTTGAAAATCATCTAACTTGAGATTGGCCTACATAGATAACAAAGCATCTTCTTTGATCAAGAACCAGAGAGTGGTAAGAAACCTCTAAGAGATGACTCACTCATCATTTTTATCTGTCCCTCTCCTATAATAATTATAGTTCTATGGTCTATAATAATTATAGTTCATTCATATCAAAACCAAATTTCTCTAATAAATTCCATGCTTTAAGACTTGTCACCAGTGGGCACTACCGCTTTTTCCCCTTCTGCCAACCTAACTTTCCATATTTTCTCCCCTTGAAGTGTTCACTCCAACCAAGCCTACCTGGTTATCCTTGCACATTGAACCACTAGACCTGCCCTGGGAAGGGTCAGTGGCCTGAAATGTGCCATCTTTGGACATAACAGAGGGAAATGTTAAATTAATTTTAGTAGTCAGAAGCCCATGGAATCAGTTTGTGTTGATACCAGTATTGTGTAAGTTGGTTACTATGAAATATAGCTGTATAGTGATTTTGTTTCCTAAATGTGAAATGCTTATTGTGGATACCGCTCAGTTAGAAATTAATCACAAACTGCTCTATGACTTCTCCTTTATTGCTGTTTTAAATTGTTATTCAATTTTAATTCTCTTCTCTTTTCATGTGCACCTAGGTGGCTCAGTGGATAGAGCACTGGCCTTAAATGAGGAAGACTCGAGTTCAAATCCAGACTCAGACATTTGTTAGCTGTGTGACCCTGGGCAAGTCACTTAACCTCTGTCTGCTTCAGTTTCCTCAGTTGTAAAATGAGGATAATAGTAATGTATACCTCCCAGGGTTATCGTAAGGATCAAATGACGTGATATTTATAAAGCACTTTGCAAGCCTTAAAGCACTATGTAATTGCAAGTTATTATTATTTCTTTTTATCTTTCCAACTACATTTTAAAATCACTGAGGCCAGGGATCATATCTTTTGTTTCTTCGTATTGTCTATGGTACTTAAGAGCATCCTATGTAGTAAACATTCAGTGAATATCAAGTAGTTTACAGATTTGATTTCTCTGTTTCAGCTTTAATGTGTGTGACTACTGCCAAGGCCCTTTGTATGGCAAAGGACTTCATCTCATTCGACCCTTTGATGTTTTTAATATTCAGCTCCTTCCCATCTTGTTTAATGTCTGCTCTCCAAGATGCTACAGGTACACAAAGCGTGATCCAAATATCTTGAATCTTTTGACCAGACGATATTAAAGTCATGCCCTTGTTAAGAAAACAGAAGTTCTACTTCCTGAATTGGGAAATTTTGCAGTCTACAAGTTCTAGTAATATCTCTTAAGGAATCTAACTTTGGTGCAGTTACTGTACTTCAAAATATGGACCTATTAACCTGAATCTTCTGTATAATCCAGGAGCTTTATACAAGTTTATCATTAATAGGAATCACTGGCTATTTCTGAAGGAAGAATTTGTGTCACTGGAAAATATGGAGACAAGGATAATTTTTTTTTCGTTATATATTCTACGTAATCAGAAAAATGTATTATAATCTCTAACAATAAATGTTTTCTGCGTTTAACCTTTTTACCTATAACCTGCTTCTAAGTTAAGAAACAAGTGTGTGATAATGAAATGTGATTTATGCTCATTATGGTTTCAGGTTGCTGAATCTGTGATCTCATCATTTTGAACTACTGTATATAGTGTCTAAAACATGGGTGTATCCAGTCCCATCTGCACATTGAATGAACTTTATATTTAGCTTTATTTTTGCTTTTGTTTTTAAAAATAATTTATTGTATATGTCTTTAAATGATAACAAAACCAAGCATACATTTATAATTACTTATTCTTAAAATATATGTTATAATGTATAATATGTCTATAATAGCTTATCTTCTCCCATTCTCTATTTGTTCCTTTATTTTTGTATTTCTGTATACTGTATATACATTTTTCTATTTACATAGTTGTAGTTTGTGTGTATACTGCTCTCTGGGTTATGCTTTCCATTATACACATATTCCTTTATAAGATATGTTGATATTACAGATGATTAAGTCATTAACAAATATTTAGGGGCTGGGTTGGGGTTTTTTTTTGCTATTTTAACATATGATAGTATTTTGATAAGGATAAATGTAAGGATTAGACCTGTGGTTTCATTGGTATGGGAACTCAGAGTAAGGAGTCTCAGGAAGACATAGATTCAAATCCTGCCTCTAATGGGTACTGGTTATGGGAATCCAAACAAGTATTTTGATATAACATAAAACTGAAAAATTTATTATGGCATAGAATCAAAATGACAACTAAGGTGGGACACCAGGAGGTTTGTCTCAAGTTCCCCATTTTAGATATCATTAATAGCACTTGCTATCATTTAGAACTAGAAATAAGAGAATTTAGTGCCTGGTTAGCAAGAATAATAAATTTTTAAAAGGAATCAGTCAACTATGGTAAGCTCCTTTCATGTCCTCCTCTTCTCCTCTTTCCCTCCACCCTAGGCTCCCCAGAAGCCCACCCCTAACAATTACAGGGTAGTCCAACTTCCCACAAATTAGGTAGGCAAATGATAGCTAGATAGATACATAGCTAGGTAGAAAGATAGACAATAGATTTACAGAGCACTTAGCAAATGCTAATTGCTAAGAATAAAAATACAGCAAAGCAGTCTTCTCACTAAAAGAGCTTACATTCTAATGGGGAAGACAGTACCTAAAGGGGATCTAGATAGGGGGAGGAGGGAACAGATAATCAGAAAGTGGTATAGAGGCCTTGTTCTATGAAAGACGTGGTTAAAGGTCATCTGTGGAGTTCTGATTCCACTTCTTGTGGTCTTATCATCCCTCTTCTCTAGCTCCAGACTCAGCTGCAGTTCTTGGTTGAGATATCATTCTGTTCTTTCAGAAAGAGCAGTGACCTCTTAACCTAGGCCTGGCAGAAGCCTCCTCTATTCTGCTCCCTAGGGGCGTGTATAGATAGAGGGCATATCCTTAACCAAAAGAAAGGAGGAAGGTATCACACCCAGGAGTCTTGGTCTTAGCTTGGTCAATAGCTCATGGTTCCCAAAGAATACAATAGGAGGGGAATCCCCTGTCAGTAAAGCACAGGGTTCAGGCCTTTGGCATTTGCTCTCTTTGTTTTATAAAGGTGGAGAGTCCTGCCTGTGAAGGTATGACTGCCAAAGGTCCTAGTACCAATCTATTAACATTTATTACTATGTACCAGGCACTGTGCTAAACATTGGGGTAGAAAAAGAGGGGAAGACAATCCCTGTCCTCAAAGAGCTCACAATAGAACATATATATCAAGCTATATATGGAATAAATGGGAGATAATTAACAGAGTGAAGGCACTAGAGTTAAGAGGGATTGGGGAAAGGTTTCTATAGAAGGTGGGATTTTAGTTGGGACTTAAAGGAAGGCTGGGAGGTCAATAGTTGCATTCCAGGCATGGCAGACATCCAGAGAAAATGCCCAGAGCTGAGAGATGGCGTATCTTGTTTGTGGAAGAGCCAGGAGGCCAGTGTCACCAGATCGAAGAATATGTGGTGGGAAGTAAAGTGAAAGAAGACTGAAAAGGTAGGAGGAGGCTAGATTATGAAGGGCTTTGAGTGCCAAACAGAGCATTTTGTATTTGATACTGGAGGCTATAGGAAGCCACTGGAGTTTATTGATTAGGGGCCTAAATTTTAGGAAAATCACTTTAGTGGTTGAATGGAAGATGGATTGGAGTGGGGAGAGACTTGAGGAAGATATCTACCAGCAGCCTACTGCAATAATCCAGGCATGAGGTGATGAGGGCCTGCACTAGAGTGGTGGGAGTTTGGGAAGAGAGGAGGGGGTATATTTAAGAGATGTTACAAAAGTGAAATGCCTTGGCTACAGATTGGATATGGGAATGGGGAGAAGAGGGGTAAGAGATAATGAGGAATCCAAGGTGATTCCTTGTCAGCCTGAAGGACTGGAAGGATACTCTCTACAGTAATGGGGAAGGTGAGGAAGGTTTAGGAATGAAATGAGTTCTGTTTTGGATATAGAGAGTTAAGATATCTACTGCCTTAGTCAGCAAAATTCTTCCTTATATAGGGCTGGGTCCCCTTGGTGAAAGACTTCACCTTATTTATGGTGACTAATCAGTTTACTTCCCAAATCGTCATCTCTGTAGGCTAGGCCATAACCAGTCAATGGCCATTTCCCCAGTAATTACCAAACAGCTCTGGGATTCAGGGTTCCCCCATTTTTAAGTCTCTCTAGTTGGTTTATGCAATTGAGTGTGGGTAGAGAAAAAGTACAGGGACAATTCATGCTTTGGAGACAAGTTCAATGTCTCAGCTGTTAGCTCATCTGCTTACCTGGCTTTTCATATGAAAATAAAGTCTCACATTCAGAGTCTCACATTCTTTACTTAGCCTATTCAAAATTGTATACCCTGAGATACAAAATGACTCACTCAAATTTAACAGATCACCTTTTACAAAATACAAATGCAATCTGAGTGGGATTGAATTTACACTTTATAAAAGGTGAACCTAGTTGTATATAGAATGATGAAAATCTACAGTTGCCAGAAAATGCAAGAAAGTCTTTTATAGGAGGGAGGAAGAGAATTTGGAACTTAAATTTTTTTTAAAAGGATGTTAAAAATTTTGAAAAAAGAAAAAGACATCTGAGGATGACATCTAAACTGACAACAGTTTAAGGGCATAAGAATGGACTCTAGAAAGACACCCATCCGTGAAGCCCATCAGAGAGCTGCGTTTAAGAACTTCATGAGGCTACTACCAAGGGAGAAAAGGATTTCTAGTAATCAGGATGGATGAAACCTTTGGCCTCATATCTTCCTTCTATATCCTTCACTATCAGTTGTGCTGTAAGTTTGAGCTCCCTAGCTTACCCTAGGGACTATGTATATGTGTAAGGAGAGAGAGCACTCCCAGTTTGGGAATATTGTTTTTGTAACAACTGACTTTTCTATACCTACTTATTTAATACACTGTCTAAAAGCTAAAATAAAGGAAAGAAAGAAAATCTATTACTTGACCAAAGAAGAGATTGTCTTATGGTGACTGGAGACTCTTTATGGAAAGATATGTAGTCACTCATAAGTCACTTCGGTTTTTTTTGTTTGTCTGTTTGTTTTTTTAGTGTAGGCAATGGGGTTAAGTGACTTGCCCAAGGTCACACAGCTAGTAAGTGTTATGTGTCTGAGGCTGGATTTGAACTCAGATCCTCCTGTCTCCAGGGCCGATACTCTATCCACTGCTCCACCTAGCTGCCCTTTCATAAGTCACTTTGATACTATCAACTGAGGCTTATGTTGTACTGTGGGATATATAGAAATAGCTGTGTGACAGAGTGGATAGAATGTGGACCTTGGGGTAAGGAAGACTAGAGTTCAAACCTCTTCAATTCTTAGCCAAACTTGTTGTCTCTTTGCAGGGTCTGTGCATGATAGATATGCCAAAGAATAAACTCAGTGATCCACAAGTGCAACTCCATGTCATAATCTGAGCAATATAAACCTTTCATCCATTTTGTGTTTCCACTATGGGTAGCTAGAATGATCTCTTTAAAATGTCCATGGATCTCATTTAAGATGCACACACATATGTCCATGCACATATAATATATCATAGAAATGCTTGTTTTATTCCACAAATTGAAAATAAATTTTAAAAATTTAAAAAAAAGATACATGGTGCTTTCAGACTTGATGTAATCAATACTATCCATAAACAGTAAGTAGAGAGAATTCAAAAAAAAGAAACCCGTTCAAGTGTACACAAGATTTAGCAGTTATAATCAGATGAAAAAATACTCTAAGTCACAATTGATTAGAGAAATGCAAACAACCTCACACCTATCAGATTGGCTAATGTGACAGAAAAGGAAAATGACATGTTGGGGGTAACATGGAAGAATAGGGACACTGATGCATTGTTGGTGGAGTTGTGAACTGATCCAACCATTCTGGAGAACAATTTGGAAGTATGCCCAAAGGGCTATAGAACTGTACATACCCTTTAACCCAGCAACACTACTACTAAGTCTTATATCCCAAAGTAATCAAAGGAAAAGGAAAAGGACCTATATGTACAAAAATATTTATAGCAGCTCTTTTAGTGGTGGCAAAGAATTGGAAATTGAGAGGATGCCTATCAGTTGGGGAATGGCTGAACACATTGTGGTATATGATTATGATGGAATATTATTGTGCTATAAGAAATGATAAGCAGGAAAAACCTGGGACAACTCACATGTACTGATGCAAAGTGGATAATGTACACAGTAACAGCAATATTGTATGATGATCAACTGTGAATGACTTAGCTATTCTTGGCAATTCAATGATCTAAAACAATTCCAAAGGACTTATGATGAAAAATGCTATTTACCTCCAGAGAAAGAACTGATGCAGATTGAATACAGATTGAAGCACACTTTTTTTCTTTATTATTCTTGGTTTTTTGGTCAGTGTTTTCTTTTGCAATGTGACTAATATGGAAATGTTTTGTATGACCATACATGTATAAATGATATGAAATTGCCTGCCTTCTCAAGGAATGGGGAGGGGAAGGAGAGAATTTGGAACTTAAAATTTAAAAAAAAAATAATTTTTTGTTTACATGTAATTGAGAAAAAATTAAATTACAATTAAATTAAAAAGAAGAAAAATGATTTGCTACCCATAAAGGAATAGAAAATGTCAAAAATGACATTCTAAAAGGCAAATAATATAGGCTTACAATAAAGAATCATTTATTCAGAACATTCTTCGGGGGGGAAATGGAACTTTAATGAAATAGAAGACTTCCAGGAATTCCTCATGAAAAGACTGGAACTGAGTAGAAACTTTGAGATACAAACTCAGGAGTAAAGAGGAACACGGAAATTAAATATAAGTGAGCAATCAGAAATAGACTTTATAAGGATGAAGTGTTTGCTTTCTAATGAGGGGAGGGGGTAGAGATGATACAAACATTCCTGAAGAACCATCAGGGGCCATTGAGAGAATCAAATAAGATGGAGGGTTTGGAAGTGATGTTTGTCATATTTTGATGATCTTAAAAGAAGAAAAGAAAGGGAGAGGGAAGAGGATACACTAGGGAAGAAAAAAGGAATGAGGCAGGAGTGCAAAAGTAGAAGTTTTTACAAACGAGGTCCAGGCATCACTTGAAATTCTCTTTTATCTGAACTGGTCAAAGGAAGTTAGAACACATTTTTGGTATAGGAATATATTTTATTCAAAACAGAAACTGGGAAGGGTAGAAGGGGTCAGAATATGAATATGAAAAGAGAGAAAAGAGAGCAGGGTGCTGAAAATCACAGAATTTCAACATCCATTTTTAAAGCTTTCAGTTAAAGAAAGGTAGCAGGGGCCTTATTGGATCTCACTCGCTACACTAACAAGATAAGAGGATTAAAAGCTTTCTTTTGATGAGATCCGGCACTGTGTTGGTTGCTTCTTCATGAAATCTTGCTTTTGGAGTCCTGCTACATGCTGGAAGCACTGAATATTAAAGCTGGAATTATCACTGATTCCAACTGCCTCCTTTTACACGTAGGAACCTGAGGTCCAAAAAGATAAAATAACTTGTCTGTGTGCCTATTGTTCAGTCATTTCAGTTGTGTCTGACTCTTTGTGACCCCATTTGAGGTTTTCTTGGCAAAGATACTGGAGTGGTTTGTCATTTCCTTCTCTAGCTCATTTTTACAGATGAGGAAAATGAGGCAAATAGGATTAAGTGACTTGCCCAGGGTGACACAGTTAGTGAGTGCCTGAGGCCAGATTTAAACTCAGGTCTTCCTGACTGCAGGGCCTCCCCCTCCCTGCATTCTATCCAGTTCTATACCTAGCTTGCCCATGTTGACACAGTGACAAATTTTGGGCTCAAACTCTAGTCCTTTGACTCTTGGCTCAGACCTTGCTGATAATCATTACATTCTACCCATCCATGGTGTGAATTTGCCTGTCACAACTCTCAAGAGCTGCCTCCCGCCAGAGTTCCTTCCCCCAAGCATCAGCACAATAACCCCTTGCACCTAGCAGACCAGAAGGATAGCAGGATGATTCCAGAGTCACCATTTTGGAATTACTATAGCCTTGATTTGGTGCAAGGAGAGACAATTTATAAATAAGAATGCATAGTCCTTGTGATAACCTGGAACAGTTATGAATAACCTTGCTATATTTTTGGAGGAAGTTCCTGGATGTTTGATCCTGTAGCAGGAAAAGGATATTTATCATATATTACAAGATTTTCTCAACACTAAGACTTTATTTAGCTTAATTCATATATCCCTTTGGAAAACTTGTGTCATCTTATTCATGAAATATAACAGGGAGGATCTGGGACCCAGTGGTGTACTCTATTTGAAAGATCACAAGACTTGGAGTCAGAAGAACTTGGTTCATGTACTTGTTTTACTCCTTTTGAGCTGTGCAACCTTGGGCAATTTATTTCACCTCTCTGAGCATTATAACTTTCCTCATCTGTAAAATGGAGATGATAATTAATTGGCCTGCCTACTTCACAGGCATGTTGCGTGAGTCTGTGTGATTGGAGATAATGGGTTTAAAGCATTTTGTACACATGAAATACTCTATGTATGTGAGTTATTATCATAGTTATCCTGTAATGTCATTTAAGATTGTTATTGATAGAAGAATTCAGCCTGATTTTCTAACGTGATTTTTCTGTGGGTTTGGTTTCACATAACTCTTGTATAATATATATTCTCTATACTCCAAAGTGAAGTGGATTAAAGGTACTCAGAACCTTTCATCAGTTAGCTTTGTCCATGTGCTTTTAATTTGGGGACAAGGTACTAAAATATAAGAACTATCTGTGTAATTTATAGTAATGTAAAAATTGGCTCTGCAAAGCAGATCAATGATTGCCTGTCTCTGAAAGGGATTGGGTCCAGACTTCAGAGAGAGAGAGATAGGAGTCTCCACGATGCACCCACCTAATTGGGGAACACTCTGCTAAGGCCCAGAATTTCCTCTTAATCACAGCTGAAAAAATGATCCTCTTGGTTCAGAAAGCAAGAGGATAGATGGTCTTATGACAGCATTCCGCCCAGGACATTTCCTTTCCTTCCTCTTGGGAGAGTGGGCAACCTAAATGGAATTTTCCAATTTCATTTTCTCTTTCTTATGGCAACCTACCAAGAAATAATCACAAATTGATCTACAGCCTCTTCCTTGGCAAGACTCAAGAAAGCTGAAATTGTCCTTGCATTCAGATTACAAGTGCATCCTTTCCCTCAGCTCTGTTTGTCATCACAATTAGCAGATTGGTGGCTTCCCCTCCCATTGGGACAGAACATATGGTAGCACAAACATTTTGTATGGAAAAGGAACATAATATGTCATATGGAAAAGGCAAAAAGACAGCACATGATCACTTCACATTACTTACTTGTTGAGTTGATAGAGAAACAATTCAGAGCAGGAAAATGAGAATATTTGCTTCATAAATTTCCAATGCTGTTCTTAAAACAAAACTTCAAGCTCAAAGGATCTTTAAAGGTCACCTAGTCTCACCTCCACATTGAACAGATGAGGAAACCGAGGTTATGAGAGATTAAGTGATTTTTCCAAGGTCACACCACTAGTCAGAGGCAAAACTAGGAATAGACCCTGGATCTTCTGACTCTTACTTAGGTCAATGCTATTTCCTCTACATAAGACTACCTCTCAAGGGTTCTTCTCCTAAAAGTAGGTGGCTACCTCTATGGGGTGATTTGAGGGGCTCCTAAAGAATCTGCGTTCTCATAATCTTCCGTACTTATCTGTGAAGATTGCTGAAATTTATGGTGGCATAGAAAAAGCTTTGAGTTTGGAGTCAGAGTAATTAGGTTCACATCTCAACTCTATCCCTTATTTTTTGCTTGGACAAGTCACTCCACCTTTATAGGCCTCAGTTTTCCCATCTGTAAAATGAGGAGATTGTACTGGAGGACCATTAAGATCCCTTCCTATTCTGATTCTATCATTGGAAATGTATTCCTTGAGCTTGATTAAGCATAATATCCCTGCTATATTATGAACATCCCTGTGAGGGATCATACATTAATTCCCCAATATATCAAAGCACCCATATGCTAGCTATTTTTTTTTAACTCAGAAACCTACAGCAAGCTTGAAGGTCAGGTGCTGTGCTGTGTGGAGGGCGGAGACCTAAGTAAGTCATGACAGCAGAGGGCTTTGAGCAGCTAGGTAAAGGACACCAGTCACCTGGTACAGAGGGAATGAGAATAGATAGGTGGATGATAGATAAATAGACCGATGATAGGTAAGTAGATATATAGATAAACCAAAATAAAAATAAGATAAAAGAGTCACAAAGAAAATTTAACCTGCTTCACAATTCTTCCAAGGTGAATTACAAGGTGAATTCTTACAACACTGAATGTTATAGCTGGATGGTCTGTAGAGATAATTATAATCCAACCCTTTCATTTTAAAAAGGAGGGAATTAAGTCCCAGTGAAGCTCAATGACTCTCTGATATCACACCACTGTTAGTGAGGGGGCTGGGACTACAGCCCAGGCCTCCTTACTTTTTCCTGCTCTGTATGCTTCATTTAAAATAGAAAGGAGAAGGGATTAAAAGGTGAGAGAAAGAAGGAATCTAGTAATTTTCATCCTTCCCCCCCCCCCCCCCCCCCCCCCGGGCACCAGGTAAAGAAACAGGTTTTTCCATGAACAGCAGAAGAATGTCTTTGTTCCTCTTGGTCTAAGAACTGTAAGCTCCTTGAAGTCAGGAAGTGTTGCCCTTTTTTCTTTATATCCCCAGCAGTGCCTGAAATATAGTCGGTGTTTAATAAATGCTCATTGACTTATTTGCTGAAAAGATCAAATAGGCCCAGATGCAATAAAGGTGACAATGCCAAGTGTCGTGTGCATGTGTGTCTATCTGTACATCAGGGGATTGCCTCAAATGTGTCTTTAGGTTTATGGTATGAATTACAAAGATTGATACGTATCTCCACTTGGGATCTAAAAGGGATTAAAAGGCACTAATTACTAGACCATATGCAAACTATAAAATCTAGAAGGATGCCACAGCAAGCCTGGTCCTGAAGTAAGGTACGTTGGAAAGAATGCTGGATTTGGAATCAGAGGAGACCAGGGTTTGAATCTGGACTGTGCCCCATCCCAGGTGTGTAACCTTAACCAAGTCATTTAAACTACCTGGATCTCAGCTTCCTTATTTAGAAAAAGAGTGCACTTAACTAGCTGTGGGACCTTGGGCAAGTCACTTAACCCAAATTGCCTAGCTCCCCCCAAAAATAAAATAAAATAAAATAGAAAAAGAGTAGATTACACTAGATGACCTGTAAAGTCCCTCTAAACATTAAATCTATGATCCTGTGATTGCATATGTGACTTGTCTTTGTGCAACCAGCTAACTTCTTCATGCAGAAAAATGAACTGAAATGAAATGGAGACACTCCATACAACCAAAAGAAGAAAACAAGGCATAAACCTAAAAATATGAAGTACCTAGGAAAGAGCTCCCTATGTGATAAGAACAGCTGGGAAAACTAGAAGGCAGAAATTGGGCATATGCCAGCATCTTACACTATTTTCCACAGTAAATTCAAAATGGATCCATGACCTGAATATTACAGGTCATTTAATAAAAACAAATTAGAAGAGAAGCAGATAATATGCCTGCTGTAGGTGAAGAAAGAATTCTAAACTGAACTAAAATAGAGACAACTGAAAAAGATAAAATAGATAATTCTAATCACTTGAAATTGAAAAGCTTTTATATAAACAAAATGCATTCTAGGATATATTTTCTTTTTTTTATTGGAACTATTTTTTTAAATTTTATTAGTTTATTTTGATTTATCAACAATCACTTCCATATGCTTTTGAGTTGAAAATTTTTCTCCCCCTACCTTCTCCCCACTCTCCCCAAGATGGCACACAATCTGATATATGCTTTACATTTACATTCTTATTAAACATTTTCACATTAGTGAAGTTGTAAGTAAAAATTGAAACCAATAGGAGGAACCATCAGAAAGATGAAACAAAACTCAACAGAAGGTGAAAATAAGTTCTTTCTTTGGATGTGGACAGCATTTTCCATCCCAAGGCCTCTGGAGATGTCTTAGATCCTTGTAATGCTGAGAAGAGTTCAGTTTAGCAATATTAGTCATCACATAATGTGGCTGTTATTGTGTTCAAAGTCCTCTTGGTTCTGCTCACTTCACTCAGCATCAGACCACACAAGTCTTTCCAGATTTTTCTGAAGTCAGCCTGTTCATCATTTCTTATAGCACAATAGTACTCCATTACATTCATATACCACAACTTGCTCAGCCATTCCCCAATTGATGGGCATCCTCTCAATTTCCAATTCTTTGCCACCATAAAAAGAGCTGCTATGAATATTTTTGTACATGTGGGTCCTTTTCCCATTTGTTTGATTTCTTTGGGATATAGCCCTAGAAGTACTATTGCTGGGTCAAAGGGTATGCACATTTTAGTAGCCCTTTGAGCATAGTTCCAAATTGTTCTCCAAAATGGTTGAATCATTTCACAACTCCACCAACAATGTATTAGTGTTCCAATTTTCCCACATCTTCTCCAACATTTATCATTTTCCTGTTTTGTCATGTTGGCCAATATGATAGGTGTGATGTGGTACCTCAGAGTTGTTTTGATTTGCATTTGTCTAAGCTCTAGGATATATTTTCAATGTTTGTTTTTGCTTTGTCTGACAGCGTGATTAGAGCTTCTGGTTTTTTAGATTTCCCCATTGTAAATTTTTTTTTGCCTCCCTCCTCCCCATTTTTTATTCTGTGCATATTTTTGTTTTGTTTTGTTTTTTCAATGTGTTTCTTGTAAGCCACAGAGGTGGCATCTTATTTTCTTATCCAATTTGTCGCTCTTTTTTGTTTTATTGGATTACTTAATCCATTTGTACTTAAAATTATGAGAGTTAGGCTTATACTTTTCTCCATTTATCTCTATTTTTTTTCAAATTAGGATCCCCCCCCTTTTCCTCCTAAAATACAGCTCTATTTCTCTTCAGCTATTTTAATTTAACCTATTTTAAGGCAACCCTATTCTTCCTAGCTTTCTCCCCCTCCCCCTCAAGCCCATTCCCATGTAAAGATGAGTAGATGCCCCACTTCATATCTTTAACTGGAGTTCCACCTTTGTGGGAATGAGTATAGCTATGGCTGAGTGATCACTCCCTCAGTCTCCTATGTTCAAGAGATATACTAGTATTCCAACTGTTCTAGAGAACAATTTAGAACTATTCCTAAAGGACTATACAGCTGTGCATACCCTTTGACCTAACAATACCACAACTAGTTTTATACCCTAGAGACGTCAAAGAAAAGGAGAAAGGACCTATTGAACAGAAGTGTTTATAGCAGCACTTTTTGTGATGACAAAGAATTGGAAATTGAGGGGATGGTCATCAGTTAGGGAATGGCTGAACAAGTTATGGCATATGTTTGTGATGGAATACTATTGTGCCATAAGAAAAGACAAGCAGAAAAAGCTGGGAAGACTTATATGAACATTAATGCAAAGTGAATGAGCAGAACCAGGAGAACATCATACACAGTAACAGCAATACTATAATGATGATCAAATATAAAAGACTTAACTGCTTCAATCAATGTTCTATAATGCATGGCAATTCCAAAGGACCCATAATGAAAAATGCTCTCCACCTAAAGAGAGAGAACTGATGAACAATGAGTGTAGATTAAAGCATTCTTTTTATTTTTTACTTTCAGAGAAAGAGAAAGAGGAACAGAGAGAGAGAGATACTGGGTTTGGAATTATATCTATTACTAGATATTTGAATTATAGGGGATATGATTCTGGGGTTTAGGATAAAAGCCATTTTCCCTGAGCACTTGAGATAAGGAAGGTGTTTCCTCCCTAGACCTGGATAGTAATAGATAATTTATTCTTGGCCAGCTTAACTTTTCCTACCACCATACACTTACCGCATAAAACACAATCATGCAAACATATTTATCAAAGCAAATACCAATTAGTAATCAAGGAAGTCATACAGACAAGTTTAGGAGATAGAATACACAAGAGTTTGGAGAGGGCTTGGTACTCTGAGTGGGATGAAATCTCAGCTCATCTGGGGAGAGAACAATCTCACCCTATGAATTCACTTTTAGCAATCTCTGGGGTTGTAGACACTGAAAATTGAGGGATATGTTGGGATGTCAGCTTTTTCCTACATACCTTAAGTTTTGAGGGAATCTGCCGTTTGCCATCCAAAGTGTGTGTCTTCTTCTCTTGTTCTGTCTCTTCATCTTTTTCCACTTCTCTCTCTCAGAAGTCTCTTAATCAGTCAGGAGTCCTGTTTCCCTCTATGTACTCAGTGTCCCAAGGCTGTCATTCAGAGGATCTCCAAAAATACCTGGGGGTAGGGCTACATAAGGTTCTGGGAAGAGGAAGGGGAAGATTACTAAAAACATATGTATAGTATTTATATAGTATTTAAAGTTTGCAAAATACTTTAAAAATATTATCTTATCCTCACAACATCTCTGTGAGGTAGGAGCTATTAATATCTCAATTTCTCAGAGGAAGCTGAGAGAGGTTAAGTGATCTACCCGAGGTCACATAGCTAGAAGTGCCCAAGATAGGATTTGAACTCAAGTCTCATGCGCTATTCATGGTGATACCTAACTGATGATGAAAACAGAAAGCATTTAAGTAGGCAGAGAAGGATTGAGGCTGACTTTAAAATTGTAGTTGTTTGCAATATGTACTTATGGGATGTGATTTCTTCCACTACCCCAACCCTTTACTATTTCAGTGATATTGCCACTTTTGTTTTGACTGAGATTCATTCTAGAAAGTATCAGCTGCCAACACCTGGGGATATGATT
This sequence comes from Phascolarctos cinereus, assembly GCF_003287225.1. Taxonomy (NCBI): domain Eukaryota; kingdom Metazoa; phylum Chordata; class Mammalia; order Diprotodontia; family Phascolarctidae; genus Phascolarctos; species Phascolarctos cinereus. The sequence continues at coordinate 334,886,597 of NW_027556098.1, forward strand.
TACTAGAGGACTACTCATGCTCTGGAAATGGGGAAAAGCAACTGATCTAGAACTCCCTAGCCTCAGTTACCCAATAAGTCCTCATATGGTGTGTGGTTACCTTGACGTCCTATCTGACTGCATTATTCTGAGCACTTATATTACTCTAGAGCCCCATGCACTGAGAATGTTTCATAACTGAGAGCAGTAGTTTCCAAACTTAGTGTGGGGGCAGCTAGATGACACAGTGGATAGAACACTGGCCTTGAAGTCAGGAGGACCTGAGTTCAAATGTGGCTTCAGACACATAAAACTTACTAGCTGTGTGACTTGGGGCATGTCACTTAACCCCAATTACCTCACAAAACAAACATAGTGTAGTCCTGCATATCCCTCCCTCATCTTCCACCATGGTTAATTATGCCAGAGGTGCTACAAGAGACCAAGAAAGTGAAAGATGGAAGCATAAGTCAAACATACACCAAAATATTCACAGCAACACTCTATGTGGTAGGAAAGAATGGAAACAAAGTAGGTGCCCATTGATTGGAGAAATGACAAAGCGAATCATGATCTAAAAATACAATGAATATTCTGCTGTAAAAAAATGAATTTGAGGAATTCAAAGAAACATGAAAAGACTCTATACTAATGGGGATCAAAATAATTAGAACCAAGAGAAGAATATATACAATGAGTACAACAATGTAGAAGGGATCACTAAAAGGAAGTTAAACTGAGTCATCTAAAAAAAATGAAATTCATCAAGAAAACACATTTATTTGTTTTCAAATGAAGGAGTTTGGCCTTGATAACCTCCAAGGTTCTTTGCAATTCTATAATCTCTGATCCTATGATTGTTAGTTAATCTTACTTAAAAAGAGGACCATAAATTGTCAATAATTGGGCAATAAAAGGAATATCATCAAAATGGTGGTAAAGAATTAGATACTGTGGAAGGTGAAAGATGAAATGACTGAGGAAACAAAGGTTGGAGCCTCCAAACATGTTGATTTATTAAGCAATGAATGCCAATTGCATAGTAAATCGGTTCTAGGCCTTCCTCAGCATTGGCACTAGACCCCGAATACAGGGGAAAGCAGACTTTCATGCATTAAAAACAATTAATCAAATAAAACCAATTAATTAAGTGAAAACAACAAGATACAAACTAGTATACAAAATTAGGTAATCAGATTTCTAATTGGAGGAAAGAGTAGAGACTTTCCAAGTTGGGAGGAGGAGAGCAAACAAATGCAATTCCCTGAAATCAGAAAAAGAGGTGTTCTACTCCTCCTAAGTGTCTATAAAACAATCAAAGGAACATGGAAATAATTACTGGTTGGTCAGTTTTTAGATGAGAGGCCTGGGTTGATTGCGATATATAATCATGAGAAAACTCCCTGCATCAGTCTTCGGATCCGACCAGCTTTCTGGTCAACATAACCTAGGTCCTTTGTTAGGGGTCTCTAAGCAGCAGGGACAGGTGGTCCAGCTTCCCAGCCATGCAGGGATAGTTCAAACAGTGCTATAAAGTCCTCTCACAATTCCCACAATTGAATAAAGTTTTCACATGAAACAGAAATTGGACTAGACCCATAATTGAATATAAAGGGAACTGAGCTAGCTGCAGAATAGAGACACAAGATGGAGTATGGTTCACTCGATTCCCACAATGACTAGTCATTGTCCTACTCCCCTCAGTTCCCTCAATACTAAAGACAAAGACTTAAAGTGAAAGGAAAACAGAGAAGTAGCTGATTGTTTTGTTTGCTTTATTGATGCCTTTGGTTTTTTACACCGCAATCGTTTCTTAATATCCCCCATACTTTCACGAGCTCCCTTGTAACAAATGGAACAAAGGAAAAACAACTGAGCAAAAGAATACTCTTTCTGCTTTCTCCCTATGCTTGAATTTTGTGTTGCTCCCAGTGGGAATCCATCCCAGGGCCAAGCCCTGTCTGTGTTCTCTGGAAGGGTAAACGTCTCTGGGGGGAGCCTCCCCAGCCTGAGTGGCTAAGTGGAAACTCTAACATTCTATAATCCCTTGTGACTTTTTCTTTTGATTTGCCTAATTAATAATAATAGTAACAGCTAATTTATATAGCACTTACTATGGGTCAGGCAGTGTGTTAAGCACTTTATAATTATCACCTCATTTGATCCTCAGAATAACCCTGGAGGGTTAGTGTTATTATTGTCCCCATTTTACAGATGATGAAACAGATGAGGCAAACAGAGGTTAAGTGATTTGCCCGTGGTGGTACAGTTAGTAAGTGTCTAAGGCTGGATTTGAACTCAGGTCTTCCTAACTCCAGGTCCAGTGCTTATCTTCCGTGCAACCTCACTGCCACCTTTAATTCATAGGACCACAGATTTTGAGATGGAAGGGAACTTTGAGGTTATGAAGTCCTGACCCCTCATTTAGCAAAGAAGGAAACAGAGGCCCAAGAGAGATCAAATGACTTCCCCAAGATCACAGATAGAAAATGCCAGAGTAGGATTTGAACCTAGGTCATCTGACTCCGAAACTGTCCTCTTGCCTCTAGGCTACGCTTCCTCATAAAATAGAGGGAGAAGTTTCATTTGAGGGTCCCAGTGAGTGGGTTACAGTTATTGAGGCTTTCCTGCACCCACTTATTTTAGCTTAAAAAACTGTCGGAAAGCTCAAGTGTTAGGAGATGTTTTTTTAATTGCGTGAAAGAATTCTATTTCTTAGTTAATACAAACCAAGAGTATTGCAGAAAGGGGAACATAAAAATGAACTTGGTGTTCATCACTGAAAGAGTGAAACAAACAACATATTCTCTGCATTTCCCTTTAAACCTTGAGTTTGAGGTGATGCTGTGCTGGCCTCCCTTGCTCACATATTGCTATTGCAATGATACGGTTGTGAAATTAGACGGGAAATGCAACAGAGACAACTAACTTGAAATATATAGTCCAGATAGCATTCATTTCCTGTAACTGAGGCTAACAACCTCTGATGGCAGAGAACACCCTATGAGAAACTGACCCATGAAGATCTCTCACCCCAAAACAATTCTAATCGGCCCTCAGCTACAACCCAGTCTTCCCTGTCTGGTCCACTCTCCTTTGTAAGTTCTCATGGAGATGATGCAGGGCGTGTGGTAGACTTTCTGTAGATATGGCTGTCTGACTGCTTCTCTGTGTAAAAGAAGGGTGTAAAGCAAAGTGGAAGTGGATGAGGAAATAGGTCAATAAGTTTAGATCTTAACTGAAAAGGGAGAGATTATATGACAGGAGATATTTTGATTTTTTTTTTTAATCTAGATCTCTAATGGCACAGGAAACTACTTCTACCAATGTAGTTTGTAACCTTAGAAAATTCCCTTGGGCACTGAGAGATCACATAGCCACTAATGGTCAGAGGAGAGATTTGAATCCAGGTCTTCCTAAGGGCTCTTCCTACGCCTTACTTAGACTTAATTACTTAGACTATATTAATACAATAGAGCATCCTAAACAAAGAAGATGATAGTCTCAAATCTCACTGTAGATTGAACTTATTGGAAGAAATCTCATGATATTCAGTTCTTCAGCTGTCACATTTTAAAAGGCAAGTCACAAGACAAGAGAAAAGAAAAACTATCAATAGACATGGTATCTTGATTTTAACTTATTATTAATTATTTTCTTTGTTTTTGCTGTTGTTATTAATGTGGTAAGTGTGCACAGGCATTATCCTGGGTCTTTGTTGGTCCATTCACATAGCTGTTAGTACTGGCATCTATGATATAAAAAATTAAAAAGATATAAAGTCCTCATTGCCTCACTGATAAGGCCTCTGATCTGGCCTTGATTAGATGCCTCCTTGATAAAAAATGACTTCCTTGCCCTGTTTTGGATGTCTATTGCCCTAGTGATGCCACCCTAAAGATGATCGATTTAACATTGATAGATTTGTAGCTAGTTTATATGCCCAGTCTCGGCCATTTAAAGGAGGCTCAGAGACATTAAGGCTGGAAACGAGAACTGGAGACAGAGAATACAGAGAGAACACAGGCTATCCAGAAAGCTAGTTGGTTCCTCAAGATAATCTTGAGATATCTTGAAGGGATATCTATACACATAATCCGGTGACCCCTCAGAAGAAAAGCAATAATGAAGGCCTAGGAATGGAAGAGATCAGAAGCAGCAGCAGAGTGGTAGTATATGAAGGACTATGGGCCTCAGTTTCCTGATTTGTAAAAGGAGAGTAATGGCCTTTGGCCAGGTCTGCTTTTCTCCCGATTAAGTCTTGATAGCTATAGAATGAAGAAGTGCTCCCAAGGGCTACAGGCAGAGCAAGAATTTAACTAGGTAAAAGCAAGAAAACCAGGTTTTTGGAGGGAGGGGGGGAGTCCAGAGAAACAAGGTTATAAAATAGGAGGGTGGTAGACCAAAGACACATAGCCCAAAGTCAAACATTCCTTGTTTTGACATCTGCTTGATTGACCACCCACTCCCCATCTCCCAAAATGACATGGAATCCAATATTTGGGGATAAAAGCAATTTCAGGGTGTGGTGTCATTTTTATTCTGACTTAGTAATACCCTTACCATACCCACCAGCTGCTATTGACATCCAAGATGAGTCTCTGTGGGAGACAGGGAGAGGTGAAGGGAACCCACTACTCTGTCTGACTGCAGTTGCTGTCTTTCAGATCTTTCTTCCAACATATGATCAATAATGTTCTTGTATCCTTTAATGATCTTAGAAAAACCCTGTTGTAATGAGAGCCCATTTCTTCTCTGATCCTGAACCAGAGGCCCCTTCTGTCAAATTTAGGGAGGTAAACCAGAAGACTGATAAGATACCTTCCAGCTGTAATTTGAATTTCTGAGCATTCCCCAGCCAACTTCAAGAAGGGGGGGGGGGAGGGGGAAGCATGGCACAGAAGTGGAGCAGCAGCAGGGGGTGAGGGGTGGAGTGAAGGCCAAGCTCCTGAATCACCATGGGATACTTCAAAGTTTCCTTCATCCTGTGAGGACACCCAACAAACTCTCCCAACACCTTTGTGCACTCACATCTAATTCTCCCTTGATTACAAATTCAGAATGGGTCTGTTGGGACCTTTGAAAAAATCCTTAGCTTTCTTTGCCCTACAGAGTATATAATGGTGCTCAGCACAATACTCGGCACATAGCTAGTGCTCAACAAATGCTTCTTGTATGGGCAGCTAGGTGGCACAGTAGATAGAGTTCGGGCCTTGGAGTCAGGAGGACCTGAGTTCAAATCCAGCTTCAGACACTTGACACTTACTAGCTATGTGACCCTGGGCAAGTTACTTAACCCCAATTGCCTCACAAAAACAAACAAAAAAAGAATACTTCTTGACTTGATAACAGTGCTAGGTTTAGTCTACTATCCTTCAGAGTAACATATATTATGAACAGAACAAGAAGGGGAAAAAGAATAAGCATTTCTTAAGCACCTGCTATGTGCCAAGTACTGTGCTACAAATATTATTTAATCCTCACACAACCTTCTGAGGTAGGTGTTATTATCCCCATTTTATAGTTCAGGAAACTGAGGCAGAGAGGTTCAGTGACTTGCCCAGGGTAACATGGCTAGGAAATGTCTATGGCCAGATTTGAATTTAGGTCTTCCTGACTCCAGGCCCAGCTTTCGATCCACCTAGATTTATCATTCTAATCTTTTTTTTAAAACTTTTTTTTTAGGCATTTGGGGTTAAGTGACTTGCCCAGAGTCACACAGCTAGTAAGTGTCAAGTGTCTGAAGCTGGATTTGAACTCGGGTCCTCCTGACTTCAGGGCCGGTGCTCTATCCACTGTGCCACCTAGCTGCCCCTATTCTAATCTTTATCTCCCAGGTTGATCACTTTCTCCCAAGAGCCTTTGTCCTCACTGCCTTAAATGTTTTCAAGAGGTGTGATTGTGTCCTTTTATTTAATTCTGAGCCCTTTATCTATTTCATGGGAGCTTAGTAACTTTATGCAAATGTCTATTTTATTTATACTTTTTGAAATTACGTTTCATGCAGACTGACAAAAAATAGCATTCACATAGTTCTTATTTCAATAGGATTAAATCAGACATGATTTCCCCCTGCAGTCCCTTTGCAGATTCCACTAGTAGAACAAGCTACTTCAATTACAGGACACTGCAGTGATTGATTACTGCTTCATTAATGAAGCATTGGTTTTAGTTTATGGTTACGGTTATCAGTGCAAATGTTATTAAGCTACTGCCGATCACAAAGGGATGTTGATAAACTGGAGCAGATCCAAAGGAGATTGAAATGGATGTGGAAGTGAATGAGAACCAAGTCAGGTAAAGATCAATTGATGGAGACAGTTAACCTAAGGTAGGGACAACTTAGTAGGATGATATGATAACAGTATAACTATCTAAAGGACTATCCTGGGCCTATTGTGGGTAGCTCAAGTTAGGGTAAGTTATGGTGAGCCTCATTTGGGCTTGACAGGGGTAAGATCAGGGGGCAGTTAGGTGGCAAAGTAGATAAAGGCCTGGAGTCAGGGAAACCAGAGTTTAAAGCTAGCCTCAGACACTTACTAGCTATGTGATCATGGGCTAGTCACTTACCCGTGTTTGCCCCAGTTTCTTCATCTGTAAAATGAGCTGGAGAATGAAATGGCAAACCATTCCAGCAACTTTGCCAAGAAAACCTCAAGTAGTGTCTTAGAGTGTGACGTCACCAAGGGATAGGACGTGTTATCTCAATAGTATATGGATGGATGGTAAATGGAATATGGCCTAGATGAGGAAAATCCTTCTACAAATGCAGGTTAGCATCTTCTCTGTAATAGGTAGTCTTAGGAGATTGCTAAGAGCCCTAATAGGGCAAGTGACTTGCCCACAGCCACATAGACAGTATTTGTCAGCAACTATATTTGAAATTAGGGCTTCCTGGCCTGCTTAGGTTTGCTTACAAACGGAATGGGCTGCCTTATGAAATACTGAGTTCTCCCACTGACAGTGTTTAAGGAGGGACTGGACATCGGTTGGTCAGAGATATTGCAGAGGGTACCACATAATAAGGAAGGCAGAAGAGTAGAGAGAGTACAGGAAAGGCATCATGGTATAGTGGGAAAGACTTCTACTCCTAGGAATAAGAAAACTTGGGTTCAAGGTCCATTCTGCTATTATCTGTGTGACTTTGGGCAAGTCTTTTCATCTCATCATTAGACCTCAGCTCTTCATTGTTCAATAAAACAAAAGGGGCAAGATAATCTCTCCTGGGACTAGCATTCAAAGATTCTAATTTCACATATGCCGATCTGAGATTGGACTATATAGATGACCTCCAAAGTCTCTTCCAACTTTATGGATCTATGAAAAATAACTTAAAGTTTTCAATGTTTGGTTGTATCACAGCAACAACTTCCATTTTCCACTCCATTCTTTGCAATCTCTGCCATCCTTCAGATGACCTACCACTCATGCTTATGGTGCCATTCACCCTGGATTTTCTGGGACAGTCCCCATTTCAAGAAAGGAAAGTAGAATTTCACAGAGACTGCAAAAAATAATAGCCTTTGGAAAAGCATGTGCCCTGATGTGTGGTTCAGGAAATTTTCTTGCTGTCTCTTTGTAATTTACATAGTCTTCTGAATCCTTAAAGTTAGAATTTTGTAGCATAATTGGGATTTGTCAGGGGGGAAGCAGATAATGGAAGACTGGGGAGGGAGACTTTCTTCAGCTATGACCTGGACCAATGGTGGGGAACCTGAGGCCTTGAGGCCACATGTGGCCTTCTAGGTCCTTGGGTGCGGCCTTTTGACTGAGTCCAAGTTTTACAGAACAAATCCTTTTATTAAGGGGATCTGTTCTGTGAAGTTTGGATTCAGTCCAATGGGCTGCATCCAGGTCCTGGACTGATAAAGTTTGTCTTTGCTGATGAAGATGAATGAGTGGGATCTAAGGTTGTTGCTTTGTTCAATCATATCTGACTCCTCATGATTCCATTTGGGGTTTTCTTGGCAAAGATACTGTAGTGGTTTGCCATTTTCTTCTCCAGCTCATTTCACAGATGAGGAAACTGAGACAAACAAGGTTAAGTGACTTTCCCAGAGTCACACAGCAAGTAAGTGTCTGATGCCAGATTTGAACTGAGGAAGATGAGTCTTTCTGACTCCAGGCCCAGCGTTCAACTCACTGCTCTACCTAGCTGCCTCTGAGATCTAAGGTACATGGTGATAATATTACACATTTCTATAGTTCTTAAGATTTGCAAAGTGCTTTCATTATACTATCTCATTTAAGCAAGTATTATCCCTATTTTATAGATGAAGAAACTGAGGCCCAGAGAGGTAAAAAAAAATGCCCATAGTCACACAACTAGTAAGAGTCAAGGATGGGCTTTAAATCTTGGTCTTCCTGACTCTAAATACTATCTCTCTTGATGAATGAATGAAAAAGCATTTATTAAGAACTTTCCCTGTGCCATTCATTGTCCTGGGAATACAAAAGCAAAAGAGAAAATAGTCCTTGCTGCCAAGGAGCTGACATTCTAGTAGGGGGAGACAGTGAATAGGGAAGTGGTGGCCAGAGATAGATATTTTGGCTTGGAAAGTTATAGTGATGATGAATGGAGCCATAAAAGAGTAGACTGACACACTGCAGCCAGGGAGATCAGTAGATAGACCCCTAAGCCCGGACTCAGGAAGACCTGAATTCAAATTAGGCCTCAGACACTTCCTAACTATGTGACCCTGGACAGGTCACTTAACATCTTTTTGATTCAGTTTCTTTAGCTGTAAAATGGGGATAATAATAGCACCTGCCTCCCAGGGTTATTGTGAGGATCAAAATGAGATAGTATTTTTGTGATACTTGGCACGTAGTAAGTATGACATTAAATGTTCCCTTTCCACCACCACCCCTCACTTCCCTTTCCTTCCCCCCAGTAGCAGTGAAAGTATATTGGTAACAAATACAGATAGAGAAACATTGATGGAGCTTTGTATTAGAAATGAATTCAGGAAGTTGCACCCAGACCCAAGATACAGAGGAGGGAGTATATAAGGAGGTGATGGGGTCAGCACAACAAAACAGCAGAAGGGACTGACTTACAGATGTCAAACCAGACAACCTCGGATTCAGTCCAAAGGCTGCACCCAGGTCCTAGTCAGATAAAGTTTGCCTTTGGTGATGAAGATGAATGAATGGGATCTAAGGTTGTCGCTATTATTCAGTCATATCTGACTCCTCATGATCCCATTTGAGGTTTTCTTGGCAAAGATTTGCCATTTTCTTCTCCAGCTCATTTTACAGATGAGGAAATTGAGGCAAACAGGGTTAAGTGACTTGCCCAGAGCCATGCAGCAAGTAAGTGTCTGAGGCCAGACACTTTTTCGCACTGCAGTCTGTGGAAGTGAGGGAGAATGAATAACTAGGTCTGGCTCTGGGGAGCAGTGTAATTGGCAAATTGTTTGTCCTTCATTCTCCAAGAGGACCAGTGACATCGTGGGGTAATATCTTGACTTGCTTAGAAATTGGATTGAAGTGAGGCAGAATTTCAAAGTCAACAGCCTCACTCAGTCTTCCAGAGTCATCAAAGTCCAGTGGCAGGACAAAACTCAAGACTGGTGATGGCCCAAGATGCAGTGGACGGCCTTGGTGTCTTCAATGTCTGACCAAACTCTAAGCACTCCACGTTGCCTGCTTCAGCCTGCTTCATGGCCACTGGAGCAAATTGTTCTTATCTGTCCATGCCACAGAGGGAAGTGTTCACATGGTTGGGTTAGACATCCCCCTAACTCACCAACCATCATGAGGCCTACTTGTTGCCCTCAACCTGGTTTAACCCATAGGTTAAGATAGTTTTGCTGGGGTGTAGCTGCTTCTTGGAACTGTAGGAGAGAGTTGGGTGACAGGTGGACATCAAAGGTGGATTAGAAGCCCTGGAAAGGGCTCAGCAAGCCCTCACACCAGGGGTGCTAGTCCTTCCTGACCACCCCATACAACCCAAATGACAAGTAATGGTTATCTGGTGATCCTCTGAGCTTGCCGCAGTACTTATTCCATAGAGCTATGGCTGCTAACTGCCAGGAGTGACCTTCAGAACCCTGTGTTGGTATGTGGATCTATGCTTGGACCCTGCACCATTGTGGATTTAGACAGAGTATATCCCAAAAAAGATTCTGGACAAAGATATGAGATATGGCATGTATTTAGCCTTTATTTGCATATCAAATCCTTGGTGACTGAATTAAATCCTCCTTTCTTTTCCTTTTTTTCCTTTGGCTAGGTAATGGGGTTAAGTGACTTGCCCAGGGTCTCACAGCTAGTAAGTGTCAAGTGTCTGATTTGAACTCAGGTCCTCCTAACTCCAGTGCTGATGCTCTACCCACTGTGCCACCTAGCTGCCCCACAAACTTCCTTCCTTAGAGAAAAGGAATTTGGTGTTGAGCAAAAGGATATAAAACCATACCAAGAAAACAACTTTTCAAGGTCAAGCATCTTGCTATCAACCCTAATTTTCCCAAAGAACTGACCGGCCAGGGGCACTACCCCCTCCTTGAAGCGTAGAACCTCCTCAGCCTAATAAGGCTCCTCACTTCTCCGAGGGGACACTTTCTCAAGTGGAAAATACAAAAAAAGAGGCATTTTCTATTCTCTTTCAGCTTACATTTGTGGACATGTACATCAATGCACACATCTTTACAACCAGAATTGCTTGAGACTTCATGAAATCACAGAATCCTAGAGTTGAGAGAGACCTCAGCCACCTTCTAGTCCAACTCTTGCCTTCACTAAAATACCCTTGACAATACACTTGACAAATAGTCATTTAGCATTTGCTTGAAGACCTCCACTGAAGGGAAGCTCCCTCCCTCTGGAGAAAGCCCATCATATTTTTGGATGGTTCTAAGTGTTGGAGAGTATTTCATTATATCAAACCTAACTTCACATGTTTACCAATTCTACCCAATACTCTCTGTCCTCACCTCTGAGACCAAGCAAAGAACATCTAAACCCAACTCCACAGAAAGCCCTTCAAATACTTGAGTGCTAGAATGTGCCTTCTTCAGTCTTCTCTTTTCCAAACTAAATATTCCCAGTTTAATTCAACAACAACAATAATAATAATTACACACTAGCTAAATGCAAATCATTGTTAAGTACTGGGTATATAAAGAAAAAAAACTAAACCATCCCTGCCCTCCCAGAGCTTACATTCAACACGTGCACAAATAACTGCAAAGCATTTGCAAATACTTTGTAATTTCAAGAGAGAAGTGGTAGGCGCTTAGGTGCCGTTGTGTAGGATATGGGACCTGAGCTATGCTTGGAAGAAAACCAGGAATTCAGCTAGGTAGTGTAAAACCTATGACCCCTTCTCTCTAAATGAGTTGATAACCAGGTATGACAGAAGAGAACATCTATGAGGACATGGACAATACTTATTAAACCTAGACTGTGGAGGCAGAGAGCAGAGCAATGGGTACAACAGAGGACATTGTTCTGTCAGATATTTCCACTGTTGACTCAGCTAGTTATATTCCTAGTTCCCATATTATGTGTGTGTGAAACCACAAGGCATGTCCTACCCACTAAGCAAGATCACACCCTTTTCTGAATATACAGAAGCATATCGGGTTAGCATAGTTGCACCCTCAAAACATATTAAACCCATAGAGGCATGTTTCATGTGTTTCAACATGTGTGTAGCCCAGATCAGCCTCTCAACCCTTCCTCTTATACATAGTTTTGCCTTTCTAAAATTGGGTAACCTGTGGTTTTGTCCACTGATCAGCCAGCCTTACCCAGAGCAGACCAGCCAGCTTGGTCACCGAGACTGACTCACCAGCAGGATGGGGAAACCTACCTAACTCTGCCCAAGGGGAGCCATGCTCTGGCCTAGTCTTAATGGGGTGATCCCATCCCTTTGCTTTATAGCCTGTGGCTCTCCCTCCACAGGAGCAAACTCCCCCGGAGGAGCAGTGACCCGGCTTTGCTGACAGCCTGGAGGGACTTTCTCATACCACTGTAAGTGCAGGCAGCTCTGAGCTGTCTTGCCCAACATCATACCTAGTCAGTGGCATTTATACCTGGTGTTATAATAAACACACATCATGTGTTGAGCATTGAATTCAACTGGACCTGGGTTATTCACGGCACCAACTCATCACATTTGACAGTGGAAATGAAGAGAGAGTGCATGAGAGACACAGGGGATCATTTATGCAAAGGCACAGAAGTGAAAGGAAAAATGTATATAGGAAACAGCTAGCAGACCATTTTGGCTAGTGTATGAAAAGGAAATTAATATGAAATAAGACTGGGAGAAGTAGATGGGAGCCAGATTACCAAAGGCTTTAAATGTGGAGCTGAGGAATTTACATTTTTTGTAAGAAGCAATAGGAAATCATTGAAGATTTGTGAGTGTGGAGGAAGTGACATGGTCAGATCTGTGTTTTAGGAATTTTAATTTGGCGGCTATGTGGTAGATGTTTGGAGAAGAAGGGAAATGGAATCAGAGAGATCATTTAGGAGGTTATGTGATAATAGGGTACAAGATGATAAGGGCCTAAAATAGGGTAAAAGTTATGCAAAGGAAGAAGACATACGCAAGAGATTTTGTGGAAGTAAGATTGGTAGGAATTGGCAACTCATGAGCTCAAATGGGTTAGGGAAAGCGAAGATTCAAAAGTGATTCTATGGGTGGTGACACCCTCAACAGAAACTGAGACTTTTGGAGGAAGGATGGGTTTAAGTCACAGAGGTGGGGAACCTGAGGCTTTGAGGCCACATGTGGCACTCTAGGTCCTCAAGTTCGGCCCTTTGACTGAATCCAAACTTCACAGAACAAATCCCCTTAATAAAAAGGATTTGTTCTGTAAAACCTGGACTCAGTCACCCAAGGACCTAGAAGACCATATGTTGCCTTGAGGCAGCAGGTTCCACACTCCTGGAAAGAAAGATAATGAGATTTGTTTGACCATTAAGTTTGAAAACAACTTATTTAGCACGAAGCATTTAGGAGAGATTAGGGCTAAGTACAGATTCTATAGTCATCTGCATAGCTATGATAATTAAATCCCAGGGAGCTGATAAGTTTACCAATTGAGAAAGTCTGGAGAGAGAGGGCCTAGGACAGAGACTGGGGTGGGGGGGAAGGGGGAGCCCAGAGGAGGGGCAGGGTGACTGCAAGATAGGGTGGTGCAATTCATTCAACTGATACTCAGGGCATGATCACAAATCTCTTTACCATCCTGACTGATCTCTCCAGGATACTCTCTAACTTTGGAATATTCTTCCTAAAATATAATACCCAGACCTGAACACAAGGTCCAGAAGTGTTCTGACCAGGACAGAGTATAGAGGATAATCATCTCCCTGGTGTTAGACTGGATAATGAAGTCTAAGATTACATTAGCTTTCTTGGCTGCCATAGGATAGTTTTGACTTATTTTTAAAACTCCAGATCTTTTTTCAAACTACTGTCTTACTACTCCTCTTCAATCGTATACTTGTGAAGCTGATTTTTTTTAAACCTAAGGGTACATGCATCCCTAATAAATTTCATGTTCTTAGATCTATCCCAGTGCTCTCCCTGTTGAGATAGTTTGGATTCCAATGTGTTCGTTATGCCTCCCAATTTTGCATCTTCCACAACATCTGGCAGGCAACATCATCTACGCCTTTATCCAATTCACTAATAAAAATGTCAGACAGCATGTGGCCCATCAAGTCTTTCATGGGGGAACTTCACTAGTGATCTCCTTCCAAGTTGACACTGAACTGTTAAATAAGGGATGATTCAGTGCAGCTGAGGACTCTCTGTATGAGTTCACAATTTGGTAGCAAAGGCTTCTTCTTCAAATCACTCTTCAAATGAGTGATTATAGGTCAACTCAGCATCCACAGTAATGGAGAAAGGAAAAGGTCCAAGTATAAGATTTAAATGTCCAAAAAATATTTATTAAAGGATATTCTGCACAGCCAATGATATTACACCATTCTGTACAGGGGTGGTATAAAAGCTCCAAAGGCGGCTTCTTCACTTTCTTTTTTTTATATAGTAAATGTTGACAAACTAACATGGTAGAAATGATCCCTTCTTTTGTGGCATTCCAGGATGGTGATTGGTGAGGAGCCAGGTATTATCTGCTGACCATGCTTCCTATATCTATGTATTAGAATCTTTGAGCATAGTAATTGACTGTAGAGGATGAAAGTATTAAAGAGGAATGTTCCTTAATTGACTCAAGGTTGGCTACCAAGGAGAACGTAGCGGACATTATCTATGAAATAATGTGGTATGAGGCTATCTGTCCCAGAGGGGCACTTTAACTATGGATTTTATTGAAAAAAAATTCAGGCAAGCCTCAGTTGATTTCAGGATTGAAAGCAAAACAAAGCACAACACACAAGTAAACAAACAAAACCCCACCAACGGTCAATTCATACTTATATGATACATACCAAGAGATACAGGCATTTTTCCAGAGAGATCTGTCTCTGAAATTATTTGGCAAATGCCAAAAGAATGGCCTTGAGCTATTCTCTCAAGCAACAAATAAAACAAATCTTTTAATGGAACTTATGGCTTTTCTCTTGAGATTCTATATGTAAATGTTAACTCAGATTCTATAGGAGAGGAGAAAAAATTCCCAATACATAAAGATACTAACAAGAGGATAAATGCCAAATATATTACTATGTTCATATAAAGCATTTGCACTTGCAAAATCCACATACAAATGATAAGAAGGATCACAGAGACCACAAGCCGGACACTACGATATGAGTCATGGCAGCCTGTGTAATAGTCCCTGCACCTAAATTTAGTAACTATATTTGAGTCTGACCATTTAACCAGTTTTGAATTTAGATAGCATGATGGACTGAAAAAAAGTGCTGGATTTGAAACCAGAGCATTGAGCTTTGAATTTTGGTGCCACAGTCTACCTACATGACTTTGGATAAACCTCTTTGGTCCTTGATTTCCTCATCTGTAAAGTGGATGAGATGACACTTTGAGTTCCTTCTAGCTCTAAATGTATGATCTTACTATTATTGAAAAAAAGAAAAACTATTCATTATGAGCTTCTCCTCCCCCCCTTCTTCTTCTATCACTACCACTACCACTACTACCACTACTACTACTACCACTATCACTACTACTACTACTACTACTACTACCACCACTACCACTACTACCACCACTACTACTACTACTACCACCACCACTACCACTACTACCACCACTACTACTATGACTACTACCACTACCACTACTACTACTACTGCTACTATCACTACCACTGCTACTATTACTACTGCTAGCTAGGTAGCATAATACAGAAAGCATTGGACTTGGAGTTAGAAAGGCCTAAATTCAAAACAGGCACTTACTAGCTGTGTGATCCTGGGCAAATAATTTAACTTGTCTGAGCCTCAGCTTCTTTGGTTGTAAAATGGAAATAATAGTATCTGTCTCACAGGGTTGTTGTGTAGAGCAAATGGAAAAATACATATAAAGCACATTGCAAACCTTAAAATATTATATGTTAGCTATTATTCCTATTCTACAACTAAAAATGTCTTGACATCATCCCTCATTATTTCCCTCTCTGCTTCATCCTCAAACAGGTAGCCCTTCTCCTTGTCAAAGCCACCCTTCTATTTGGGCCCTTGATCCCATGCTCTTTAGCAGATTGTCCCGTCAGTCATTCTTTCTCTAACTCTCTTCTTTCTTTCTCTGTCTCTGTCTCATATCTTCAATTCGTCTCCATCTGATTCCTTCCCTACTGTCTTCAAACATGCCCAAATAGCCCATAGCCTTAAAAAAAAAATCCTTCACTTGCACTTATCATTCTTTCAAGCTATTATCCCATGTCACTCTTCTCTTTCACAGCCAAACTCTAGAAAAAGCTGTCTGTATTCATTGCCTCTGCTTCCTCTTCTCTTACTCACTTCTCACCCCTTTGCAATCTGGTTTCTGACTTCATCACTTAACTGAAACTTCCCTTTCCAATATTACCAATGACTTCTTAATTGCTTACTTACTCTAATGATCTCTCAATCTTCATTCTTCTTGCCCTCCTCTATAGCGTTTGGCACTGTTAATTGATACTCTCTTCCCTAGGTTTTCATGACATTGCTCTACATTGGCCCCTTCACACCTGGCTGATCATTCCTCCTCAGCCTCCTTTACTAGGCCATCATTCATGCTCCATCACTTGACAATGGCCATCATCCAAAGCTCAGGCCAGAGTTTCTTATTTTCTTTCTCTCACTGATCTCGTCTGGTCCCATGAGTAAAATGATCATCTTTTTGCAAAAGTCATAGGTCTATGTATGTAATCTTATATCATGAAATATCTTTTTTACCAGGTGACCCATAAGCCTCTTACATCTGACATGTTCAAGATAAAACTCATAGTTTTTCTCCCCAAATCTATGTCTCTTTAAACCTTCCCTGTTTCTATGAAGGACATTGGTCTCCTTCAAGCCACTGAGGTTGACAACTTCATATTCATTCCTGACTCTTCACTCTCATTTATCTCCCACCCATATTCAGTCAATTGTCAAGTCTTACCAATTATACCTCCATGCATTTACCTCTTCCTTTCCCCTCACATTATGACCACTACTTAGTGCAGACTCTTATCTCCTCTCCTGGACTATTATCACTAACTTCCTAATTGGTCTCCCTCTCTCAACTGTCTCTCAAGTCCAATCTAGCCTCCACTTAACTTCAACTTGACATTCCTCAAGCACATACCTAACTATATCACTCCCATACTCAACCAGTTTCAGTGTCTCCCTATTGCCTCTTGGATAAAGTACAAATGCATCTGTTTAACATTTAAAGTTCATAATCTAGCTCTGGTCAACTTACTAGGAATCAGCATGGTTCCGTCAACTAATCAACAATTATTTATTAAGTGCCTATTAAATTGTACTTTTCTTTATATTCCAAGAACCTAACACACTGCCTGGGACATTTAATAAGTGTTTGTTGATTGACTGATTTTCAGGTACTGTGCTAGGCACTAGAGATGCTAAAACAAAAACGAAACAGTCCTCGACCTCAAGAAGCTTCCATTCTATCTAGCATAGTGGAAATAACATTCCATTTGGAGTTAGAGCATGTAACAGGAAGTGTTATGAAATTTTAAAAAATCTACTCATATATATGGAGCTGAAAGGCACCTTAAAAGTCCTCTAGTCCAACACTTTCATTTTACAGATGAAGAAACTGAGGCTTAGAGAGACTTGAGGTCTCCCAGGCCTAAGGCAGGTGATGGAGCTCATCAAGGGCTGTCAGATGCTAAGTTTCTATTTCCCAATTTATCTTGGCCATCACTTCCCTATTAGTCATTATCAATCATTCTCTTCTTTCCAGTCCAAAGATTATTTTTCTTGGAAGAGAAAATAGAAACAAAGTAAAAATTGAATTGCTCTTTCTTCTTTCCACTATAAGTCATCATTATCTCATTCACCCAGAGATAAGAGCAGCATCTACCAGAGTCTCCTGCCATATAGCCTAATCCCATCTTTAATGTTCTCTTGTCCCCTGTATAACTCCCTATAACCCTTTTTAAGTGTCACTCTCACTTTACAGTTTCCTTGGGATTTTCCCGCCTTCGCAGCTGACCTGTTGATAAGGACAAAGTTTAGATATTTCCAGTCTTTTTCTCACCAATCCTAGCCCATTAGCATTTGAACAAAGGCTGACAGGTTAAGAACAGTCTGTTGTCATGGAACAGGCTAGAGTCATTTGGCTCACTAACTCATTAAGTGAAAGATCAACATTTTGAAAGAAATTTCTTACTGGACTGCCCCTTTTTGGACAAAGATGATATCATCCTTACAATCAAAAGGAACATCTGAGGCAGCTAAAAGCACTTTGGAGAAATGATGCTTTATTTGTTTAAGTCATAGAATATTGGAAAGCACTCTGAAGAACATCTAGTTCAACTATCTTATTTTATAGATGGTAAATTGAGGCTCAAAGGGTTCAAATTATTTGCCTAATACCATATAGATAATAAATAGGTTAAAATAAGATTGAATCTAAAAAGTCACAATGTATACCTTTTCCGGTCCTGCCATTAACTAGTAAGTCCACTCAAGTTCCATGGGAGAAGGAAGTGTCAGAAAGTGTTTATCAAGTAATAGACTGTTAAAACTAAAAAAAGGCCTGAGAGATCAAATCCAACCCTCCCACGTAATATAAGGCCCAGAGAGGGGAAGTAACTTGCTTATGATGATAACATAATTTGAGTGATTCATAGAGCAGTCTTCATCCAGAGAAACCTTATGTCTACTGGCACAAATCCTTTCCTTCCTTTTCTTTGGCAATGCCACTGTGATTTGAAAGCAAGGTCTGATCCAATTCTCTTTTCTTTATGATACTTGTATGTGGTTGGCGCTGCTTCAGAAACATTAAAACCATCATCGTTGTTATAAAAATGTGGATCCTTTCAAGTGCCATCCACTCATGTTTATGAGGTGAATGGTATAAGATAGGAAATTTAGCTTGTGCCTCTGGGAAAAGAGAGCCTTTACAAAGTTCTGTTGGTATAAGTTTATGATGAATCTTCAGTTATGGTACAACTCTGTGTCAGAAAAATATACAGTACATTGCTGTTGTAGGCCAGGCCTGACTGAGGAAGGTCTGGTAGCTCAGGTTTGAAACAGGAATGAAGTAAGACACTCATGGATCATTCAACAAAACAAGGCTTACTTAGCCACAGCATGAAAATGACGCTCAACAAGGCTATCCCACTAGGCTCACACAGACTCAGTCCCTTTCATCTCCATACAGAAACTCATCTGGTCAGCAAAGCAGTGTGGTGATTTGTGACTAGATGACATTGGTCAAGTCTGAAGGACACTGACTCCATATGGGCTAGCCTCAGTTATGCCTTTAAGTGACCAGTAGGCTTCTACAGCAGCGTGAGGCTTTTCCTCCTGGGCCAATCAAGTCTCAGAGACAACTTCCTTGTCTTTCAGGGAAAGGACTAGCTTGGCCTATGGAGCAGGGGATTCTGGTAGAAACTTATCCTACCACAATTGCATTTAGCACAGTATCTGGCTCATATTAGCCACTTCATAAATATTTGCTGACTGATTCATAAACATACATCTATTTCTGCCATCAGAGTTGTTACTGCTCTAGAACATCACATATTTTCAAGCTCTGGTAACTATATCTGGGGTTCTCTACTCTCTAGGATTGATGAGGATTAAGAACTAAGTACAAAAGGCCATATTAAAAATATTGATAACCAGAATTTCATAGTTGTATATATTATATATAACCATATAGGTAGAAAGGAGATAGAAAATATAAATGTAAATAACCAGAATAATCTCTGACTGTCCCTGTTGTTAATTCTCAGTTTGTCTTTCCTGCAGTAAGATTACACCTCTGAACTACCATCACTAGTATATAATTTTTCGGCAATTAAACATGTCCCAAAATGGAATGGGTTGACAAAATGGAATGAGCTCCTTCTCATTCAAAGCATCAAAGCACTTCTAAAAGAATCAACACATTTCTTTGACATTTGAAAATCTAATTCCTAATTTGAAATATTTTATCATCATAACGCTTCTCCTGGAGCCACTAGGGGAAAAATATCCTCCTGCATCATTTATTTGAGATAATTTGGGTATAGAACTAAGACTAATGGGTGGAAATTCTAAGGAGGCAGATAGCAAGTCAATACGAAAAAGGACTTTCCAAACCAGTAGAGGTATGTAAAAATGTCATGGGTTTCCATTTCAGCATTCCGTGGAAGAGAAGATAAAACACTGAATTTAGGAAGACTTCAAATCCCATTTCTCACACTTACAAGTTGTGTGACCATGGGTAACTCACTTCAATTTTATGAACCTCATTTTCCTCATCTGAGGAGTTGAAAAGATAATTTCTATAGTACTTTGCTTGGGATAGGTTGTGAGGTTCAAGTGAAGTCATGTATGTAAAGAATTTTTTTTTCAGCCAAAGACAAGTTTATTAAAGATCATCCATATTGGCCAGACTCTTAAGGAATCTAAGCATTTGTATCACTAATGCAAGTGGGCCAGATCTTAAGAATCTGAGCACCTTAATGGAGGCCAGATGGACTTTATATGCAGAAAGACTGTGGGAGGGATCTAAGAGTGGCCAAGTAGTCTGGGGTGACTGGAGGAGGGGTCTAAGGAAGATCTGGATGGGAGTGGCCAGTAAGCTGGGGTGACTGTGAGTTAACAGAACCAGGGGTGGCCAAGGGAGAATGGAGTCTAGATAGGATTAAGGGTGGGAAGTGGCCAGGGGCCATAGGGAGGTAAGACAATGGAAGTCTAGGCAGGTTAAGGGTAACAGAGAATTGGAAGACTGGGCAATAACAAAAAGCCAATTGATAGGATTATAGCCTCAGGTGAATGCCAAAGATTTGGCCATGTGGGAAAGTCTAGGGCTTTTCCTTTTGGGGGACAAGATGTCTTTTCCTTTTAGGGAGATCTGAACCCTTATCATTCCCCTCCTCAAACAAATGAGGCCCAAATTCTTTCGGGGTAAGGGATGCAGGTCTTGGCTTCTGAAACTGCTTCCTGCTGGCAAGAAGCATAGAGCTGTCCCTGCCTTGAGGGGACCCCAAAGAGAAGGTTGACTGGAACCAAGCACAGGCTGCATCCAAGGGACGATGGGGGGACATTGGCTGGTATCTGCTGTTTGCTACCAACTATAGGTGAATGGCCTGTTATCTGGAAGACATAAATATGACAGAAAGGACTATAGGGCCCAGATATAGGGAGAAGTAAAAGTGTAAGAGCTCCATTAAAATCATTTACATTTGACCTCAGGATTGTCTGATCTTGTTACTTTTTCAAAAGTTTAAGTATTTTTCAGGTAGAAGTTTTCCACTTCAATAGTTACACAAATGAATTTGCTAAGAGACCGACTTTCACTTCAATTATCACTAAAAATTTCCTCCCCAAACCAAACTGAAGATGTTTCTGACTTAATTTCAGTTGTTAGGGGTATTGAATTGGAACACATTCAGGTCAAAACAGCAAGATCTCACACACTTGCATTGTGCTTTTATCTTTTGCTGTCTATTTGCTCTGATTATAGAAATTTGCCAACCATGCAGTATCAAATCCACCTCATAGCCAGACTCAGGAATAGCCAGGTGGGTAGCATTCCTTTTCAAAAGAACATAATGGGGAAACTGAGCCAGGAGGATCCCATCTTAGACCAAGGCTAAAATTGTCCTCTCAGCTTTTCCTGATGCCGACTTCCCACCAGTATCACGTTATCTCTGAGTTGCTCGTGGCATTTCTCTCAGATGATGGATTATTGATTATCAACGAATTATTATAATCCATCAGACAACTCAATAAAATCATTTACAATCCCATGAGATTTTACCTCAAACAGCAAGTTTCATTAATCACAGCTTAGGAAAAACTTTTCCTGGACTTGCAAATTCTCAGCAAGCCATAATCCAAACAAGCTTTTTGGCAAGTTTATACATTTAAACAATAACCAACAATCTTGCAATTTTCATAAGTGATAGCTAAATTGTTTTAGCTGTAACCAAATTATGAAAAGTTGCTTGACATAACTGATACAAAAAGTTTACCAATTTGGAACTTGAAACAAAGCCATTACTAGTCAGGTGACTTCAGTTTTGTTAAATGCATTTCCAAATTACTTTACACAGAAAATCAACATCTCATCCTGAACAGTTAAAACTGTAACTTTAAAAGAGCAGGCTTACCCATATTTGGAGGCTGGCTAGCTTCTTTACCTTGATCCATCCCCCTTTCCTCTCTCCCTACAGCTGCTGGGGGGTGAGCAGAATATACTGAATCTGGGTGATGCTTCCAGGCAAAGATTGCCCTAGGACCCAAGGCCCATTGCCAGTGAGGCCCACAATTGTAGCTACTGCCCCTCCCCCCTCCTTCCTTTCACCAGGTGGGGGAGGGCAAATTCGAAGGTGAGGGGATAAGGGTGAAAGTCTTCCCCTATGAGAGGAGTTAACAAAAATATCGTTTTGACTCAAGGGAAGGGAGTGGAAGAAAGGTGTGCCAGGGTTGGAAGGAGGTGTTTCAAAACTCCTTAATGATCGATCACAAAACCTCCAGAATCTGCCAAGATACTTTAGCTGTTCTAACTTTTCCCTGTAGCCTCCATGAAAGAGGATCTAAGACGGAAGGGAGTAAGTAAGCTTCAGGGAACCAAAAAGCACCTGCAGTTTCCCCAATTCCCTAGAACTGAGAGAATTAACAGAATTGGGCATATGCTTCCAGATAGGGTGTCAGTCCTTGTCCTCTGTGCCATGTATCCAGGTCCATGACCTCTAACCGAGCCAGTGAACCAAGAGCCTGAGAGAGTCAGGCTGAGTTTGAGACAGCATCATCACTCTGTGCCTGAAAAGTACCTCCAAGCCTTCTTAGGTGCTTGGAGAGCGACCCCGATTGCAGAGCAAGAAAGAGGGTGGGGGAGGCTTACATACCTTCCAGTCTTGGCTGGAGAAGAACTTGGGGTTAGGTAGCTTTCCCATACAGGCCACCAAAATGTTGAGGTTTAGAGGTGCTGACACATGAGTCCTGCCCAAATAAATTTGACCCAAGCCTTCTTTCAGCCAAAGACAAGGTTTATCAAAGATCAGCCATATTGTCCAGACTCTTAAGGAATCTAAGCATTTGTATTGCTAATGAAAGCAGGCCAGATCTTGAGAATCTGAGCCATATGTGAGGCATTTTGCACATTTTTTTTTTGTGGAAGTGAGGCAGTTGGGGTTAAAGTTACTTGCCCAGTGTCACACAACTACTAAGTAAGTATCAATCAAGTGTCTGAGGCCAGATTTGAACTCGGGTCCTCCTGACTGTAGAGCTGTACCACCTAGCTGTGGGGCAAATTTTAAAGTCATATAAATCCACGGTGTCCCAAAAGTCTTAATATAGTTTAAAGCTATTGAAGCTTTAGAATGCACAAAGAGTTTTGGGATGCCCTATGTCTTATCATTACTGTTATTATTATTCTTTGTAGAATAGTGAGGCCCTGTGACTAAGTGTGTTCAAGCAGATGCTGGATGACTATCTGTATGGAATATCATATGGGGAATTCCTATATCAGGCAGGAGTTTATATCCATCTCTGCTTTCTTGTGATTTTATATGCTATTATAATGGGCTGAACCACTGCTCTGAGAGCCAAGAGAACTATTCCCACCCTGTCTCTCCTACTGCCTCTTAATGTGACCTTAAGCAAGTCATTTAAAGTTGATGGGCCTCCTTGGCTTCCTTAGCTCTTTAAATGAGAGGGTTAAACTAAATGATCTTGTCCTTGGTCTGGCTTTTTCTAGCCTGTGTTCAAATGAATAGGTGGGGCTGAATCCCTCAGCAGAGGGCAGAGGCCAGAGCCCTCTGGCCTTTACCTCCCTACCACAGGCACCATGATGTGGCCCTGCTGTTGCTTCCATCTCTGTTGCATCTATTCTTCTTGCTTTTAGGTGAAAGAGACGAAAAATGGCTATGACCTTGTAAGCCTCAAAAGGTCAGAAGGTCCAGAAGTAGAGCCCGTGCTGGGTTTTGTGACCAATCAGTCCAGCATAGAAGGAAACCCAGAAGAATAATCTTCAAGACCCAGCTTCATGATATCTGAGACATAGATTAATCTAGTAACTGTGCCACATTTGGATGTGAATTTGGTAGGACCAATGCCATGCAAAAAATGTGTTAAGTCTTAATCTTTTCTCCCCAGGGACTGAGGGGAGAGCGTGCCACTCAGGTGTTGGGGATAAAGGAAAGAGGGAGTAGATGTCTACTTCTATTCTTGCAGATAAAAACTTAAAAAATAAAAAATTACTTTGATCTGTTAGGTCCTTTCTAGCACTAATAGCTTATGATTTTTGTAGTGGATAGAATACAGTACTTAAAGTCAGGAAGACCTCAGTTCAAATCCTAAGATTTCAAAAAAAGATTTTTGAAAAAAAATCCTAAGTAGCTCTATGACCTTGGTCAAGTCACTTAAGTTTTCTCAGTTTCCACTCTGTAAAGTGCGGATAACAGCACATACCTCAAAGGGTTATTGTTAGATTTTATTAAAATGATATAAAGCTTCTTGAAAACCTGATAGAGAAATGTTAAATATTACTATTATTATTATGACTCAATTTCAAGCATTGTGGTATAATGGGAAAAGCTCTGGATTGTAACAAGACTTGGGTTCAGAAAATCCTAGTGTAGTTATTTACTCACAAGCTGTATGAGCCTGAGCAAGTGGTCAAGGCCCTTCTTGGGCCTCGTTTTCCTCATCTATAAAATGAGAAGGTAGGCCTGGATAGTATTTACAACTCTTGTCCAGCTCTAAATCTCGTGGTTCAATTGTGCATTGTTTTTGATTCTTGGAAAACAGCATCATGGATTCTGATAAGCAATGCTGCCCCCTTGTGTAAAGATGGGACGAACACTTTAATAAAGAAAAGGAAAAGAAAAATAAAGACAAGAAAAAAGACAAGAAAAGAAAAGAAAAGAAAGAAAAGAAAAGAAAAGAAAAGAAAAGAAAAGAAAGAAAAGAAAGAAGGGAAAGAAAGGGAAGGGAAAGCAAGGGAAGGGAAGGGGAAGGGAGGGGGGGAGGGGAGGGGAGGAGAGGACAGGACAGGACAGGACAGGACAGGAAAGGAGAGGAGAGGACAGGAGAGGAGAGGAGAGGACAGGAGAGGAGAGGACAGGAGAGGAGAGGAGAGGACAAAGCTGTTTTCAAACTATCCAAGTTCCTCTTAAGGAGAATACAGCAGATACTTCTGTCTATGACTCAGATGCTTTCCCAAATGGAAAAAGCACTAGGTTCTCAAGTGATCAGGATCTAAAGAAGTTCAGGGATGGGACTTTTGCTGCCATATTCCAAACTCCATAGACATGGTCTCCATGGGTCATGGACCTTAAATTAGCATGCTTCATTCTTTCTTCATGACCCATCCCTATGTAGTAGGATGTGTGGGAGAGAGAGAGGAAATTTGATCCCCTACATAGTTGAAAAAATCACAGAAAGTAAGGGGAAGATAATAGACATACCAAAATATTAATATGTTAACCAAGTGCAAAGGCATCCCTTTAATTGAATTAGAGAGGGAACTGACCATTGACTAGTGCTATGTGTATATCTGCAATGTCCACTGTGCTAGAATCAGAGAGCATCACAAGGGCAGTAGACACCTTGGGTACAAGGGTTAGGAATTCAACCTAAGATGAATGATAACTGTCCATCTGAGGAAATCCTCACAAGAAATAAAATACCTAGGGAGTTGATTTGTAAATGGGTTGAAGAGGAAATTAATCAACAAATATTTGTTAAGTGCCTATTATGTTCCAGGCACTGTTCTAGGCACTGGAGATACAAATGCAAAAATGAGGCTGTCTGGGGCCTCAAGGATTCTACTACCACTGAAACTCAGGTGTCTCTGAAAACTTAACAAATAGTTAGGATGGCTCCCTAAAGTCTGGTCAGGAAGACACCAATCTAAACTTTAGTGGATATAATTAGCTGTATATAATTGTGACAGGTCTGTTACAAGGTAATAATAGAGATATCATTAAGAATATCCAATTTCCTTTGCTTAGCTTCTATATTCACTAAACAACCTAAGAAAACCTGCCTAACAGAAAGTAGTATCCTAGGTAGAAGTCCTGGCACAGTTCTTTGGACAGTTATACCTCCATTATTTATTAATAATGTAATTTATATGAAAAGAGGCAGGGTGCCATAGTAGAAAGAGGGTTGGTCTTGTAGTCCAGAAGACCCAGATTCAAGCCCAGCATCTTACACATACTGGCTGTGTGTTCTTCAGCAAGCCACTAACCTCTGAATGCCTCCAGCAATTCTCTAAGACTCTAAACTGCAAGAATCACTAATCTGCACTGGTAGAGGTAGTTTTCTCCCAGGGAGTTCCCTTCACCAATAAAATCCTAAGTACAGACCAAAAAAAATTCTGACATGCTGCTTTATCAATAAGCCTTTTTACTAGTAAGCCATATTATTAGTGTGGTTGGTATTCTCAAAAACCTGATGACCCTTGCATCCTCAAATGAAATAAAGATACTGACCTTATAAAGTTGAGGACCAGATATTGCATTCATGATAACCTACTCAAGTTCAGAAACTCTGTGAGGTAAGGCCCAATTTGAAAGACCTGTCCTGTGTCTGTTCATCTAAGCTGCAATAGTTTCTTAGTTCAATATTGTTCTCTAGGACTGATTCAAAGGCAGACATTTTAAATAATTAGCATAACGAAAAGATCACTTGTGGACTGTCTTTATTCTGAGGAGGGTGGAATACAGACTAGAGAGCAGAGGTATCAACCTCCTATGAACCAGATTAAAATGTCATAGGAAAATGCTTAACAAAAGAAATAAAAATACAATACAGCATAGATAATGTGAATTTATGCTTTTTTAAGTCAATACAAGTGTGCAGGGATATATTTCTATTTGAATTTGATACCTCTGGATGAATGCATTTCTCACGGAGTTGGGCATGAGTTCTGGCCTTGCAACAGCTGTGCTCTGACTATGCTAAAAGTCATGCACAATTAAGGGCTCCTTGTTTATATTACCTGCACATGGTGCAATGCGAGGCTTGCTCCTTTTTTTTTTCTCTCTAGGCATTATGGAAGATTGGGATCACACTTTAGGAAACTTTCTTCCACTGCTCAATATTGACTATTAGGGAGGGTGGTCACTAAAAGATTATAGCAGCAGTAGGTCTAGAGCAGAGGTTCTTAGATTGTTTGTGTGTCCTGGACACCTTTGGCAATCTGGTGAAGCCTATGGAATCCTTCTCAGAATAATGTATTAAATAATTGGAAGGAATAAAAAATTTCACTTAGAGGTTATGAAGGTGAATTTTTTTTCCTAACAAAATTCATGGACCCCCTGAAATCTATCCATGGACCCCTTGGTATTTGTGGACTCCAGGTTAAGAACTAATGATGAAGAGGTAGATGAGACCTCATTTTACAGATGAGGAAACTGACGCCTAAGGAGGTTAAGTAACTTGAAAGTCATATAGGTAGATAGTGTCAGGTGCAATTAGAACCATAGGTATCTTCAGATTGTACTTTCCACAGTAATGTACTTCCTCCACATGGTCATCAGCATATTTACCTGTTCAGACAAGGAATTGGATTTTTCTTTTTCTCCAAGAAATTCCCAGCAAGTCTTCTTCTCAATATAATGGGAGAAAAGGGATTGGCCAACAAGGCCAAAGGGATTGGCCAAGTCTTTAGAATATGTCTGATTTTGCCCTTCCTTTATGGGTTATACAATGCACTCACAGATATTCTGCCTCGTCCCAGTCTAATACGTGTGACTTTGGAAGCCACGTGTGACTGCAGGAGTTGGTAATGTGATGACGATTGGCTCTAGAGACAGAACAAATGATTTACCAGACCTGAACTCGAATAGGAAGGGACAAGCTGACAAGCTGACAATCTCACTCTCTTTTCCTTCTTAGCAGCAAGTGAGGGAAAACCTGCTGTGAGCTTCCAGGTGAGAGAGGAAGTCTTATCTCTCCCCGGCTGTTGTGTGTCCATAAACATTTGGCACCTTTCCTTTGCATTTATTATTTCTTAATCCCAATCGAGTGAGTATTCTGAGAATACTCTGCCCATATCTTTGAATGAATTCGAGATCCATCAGAGCCATCCAGAGGCCTATCAGCAATCAGAATCAGTAGCAGGGTCCACCAGAGGCAGTAGTAGTGGCTACCAGAACGGTAGTGGCTAACACCTGCGGAAGGGCCTGCAGATAGATGTGAGAAGACCCAAGGACTCTGGCGATTTCAGGATGGCATGGTGACATGACATAGAGAAGTTCCACAGCAAGACCATATATCCTCAGATCCTCAGAGCCCAACAGATGAAGGGAGAAAAGGACTTCTAAGGCCAAGAGCCAGGAGGGACCCCTTGGCCACATGTTATCTACATATATGCTTCATTATCACTATAGTTTAAGTTCGAACTCACTCTCCCTAAGAATCATGAGTATGCAAGGGAAGAGTGCTTCACTTGAAATGGAGAGGATTGTCATATTGCAATTACTGTTCTTGCTATACTTTCTTAATAGATCCTTTTTGTAAAAGCTAATGGATTTTAAGTGGTTCTTGATAACAGGAAACACACTAATGGAGACTCAGGAGCTATGGTACTTCAGGGTGAATCCCTTCAGGGTTATTCCTAGAATCCTGAATGAAGAAGTAGTCAGCTGCCCCCTGGAGACCCCAAACTTTGCCCTTGTGAGTTGAGGCAATGAGTTCAGGGGGGTTGTTATACCAATAAAGGAGAAATCCTTCCAAATTCAGAGAGGTGTTCACTTGCCACAAAAAATAAGCTTAGAAATCCTGAAAGTGATGCAAGTGCCCTCTACAAAAGGCAGTGTTGTGGCAGAAACTTGGGAGTCAGAAGATGTGGGTTCTAATCCTGTCTCTACTATGCATGAGCCAGGTGGCCTTGGGCAGTCTATCTCTGAGCCTCAGTTTCCTCATCTGTAAAATGGGGATAGTACCCCCTGCTAGGCTCACAGGCTGTTGTGAAGATTAAATGAAGAGAGAAAATGTGAAATCACTTTGTAAAATACAAAGTACAGATGTAAGACATTATTAGCTCCACTAAGATTGCTGTCAGCACTTAGCTAGCTGAGTCAGTATCAGCAGCTTTCCTTTGGCAAGAGCCAGTATGTCCCTTCTGGCCCTGTCGTATTGTCTTACTGGCTACTGGCTGACCTTCTTACCACAATATTCCAGGCTTCAGCAAGTAGTCAGGACCTTTTGTCTCAGTGAGACGAGCTTCCCTGCTGATTAATGCCATCTTGACAACAGCTTTGTTGGAGGAAGGAGGAGAAGCAAAAATTCAGAAGCTGCTTTTAGAAAGTCTCATTTATTGCTGGAAGTCTTCTCCCCTCAAGGACCTTTGTTGTCTTTCTTTATATTTGGTTATAAAAGAAAAAAAAAGTGAATGTTGCTGAAATTATCTAGACTAGAGCCCCTGTGTCAGTGAAACAGAGCAGGCCAGGACAACACCATGAAGTCTAGAAAGCTTATCTTCCCTGGTCCTTTTTCTTCCTCCCTTTTCTTTTTTTTTCTTTTTTTCTTTTTCTTTTTTTCTTCCTCCCTTTTCAATGCTCTCTCCATGCCTTCCCTCCCCCCAAGCACACACTCTGATGTTCTCATGCATGCTTCTCTTTTATCATAGATTTTTCTGTCTACATATGTATAACTGTCTACTCTGGCCCCAACTTCCTGAAGACCAGGTAGGCTACATTTTTCACTCTTCCCCCAGGATTCTCCAGTATCCTTAAGGGGACTTGGGGGTCTAGCCTGCAAATGGCTCTAGCCCCCGCCCCCCCCGATGGTGTTGCCTCAGTTGTAGGAACCAGTTCCTTGCACACCTGTTCCATTTAGCCACTTAGAATCAGATTAGCTTTTACACAGAAATATATATTTCAAAAGGTATGATCACAAATATACAAACTTACTCCCCTAACAAATGGGAGGTATAGTATCTCTACCCCTCTGCACAACCTCTGGGGAGGAGAAAGGGATTGGGTTCATAGCTTAGTTCAGTTCCCAAAGAGCAGATTCCCAATTCCAAGTCCCAAACCCACCTTGGACCCAAGCTCCCTGGCTTCTCAGGGCTCCCATGCCAGGCTGGCTGGCCGCCATGCCACCCTGCTTGCAATCTTGACTCCAAGGTTTCCATGGCTCAAACTCCACCTGAAACTGAGGAGAACAAACAACACAAAACAGAAACAGGCCCATTTCTCAGAGCTGAGTAAAAAAGAGGGAGCAGGGGAAGGAAAGCAGTTCACCAGTTCAGTTCATGGCAGCCTCACTGTTGGGTGAACTTAGATCTTCATCTTCTGGACTCAGCTGATAAGAATGCGGTAGAAAGGAAGGAAGCACAGCTAAGTGGCACGGTAGATAGATCACTGGGCCTGGAGTCAGGAAGACCTGAGTTCAAATCTGACCTCTGATACTTACTAGCTGTGTGACCCTGGGAGAGTCACTTAACCCGGTTTGCCTCTGCTTCCTCATCTGTAAAATGAGCTGGAGAAGGAAATGGCAAACCATTCCAATATCTTTGCCAAGAAAACCCCAAATGGGGTCACAAACAGTAGAACATGATTGAGATAACTGAACAGAAACAAAATCTAATCTAATCTTGTTCCAAAGGCTCCTTAAGGGCACCTCCATGTTAGGTGAACTGGGCATGCCCAGACCTGCTTGGGTTATATAAGTATAATTAAATTCATTGCCTCAGGAGGCCACGTGTTCTATGTCACTGGAAATCTTCAAGACTATCTTCAGTTTTCAAATTCTGTGCTTATGTAATTGAAATCTATTCTTACTGAGGTGTGATAGAGAGACCCAAGAGTTAGTTTCTCTGATTTCCTTTCCCAGTAAAAATGAATTTTCATTAGAATGTCAAGATAATGTGTTCAGGACTACATTTTGGAATATAAGTTTGGTAGTTATACAGCAGATGGATTAGAGAGGGGAAAGATGAGGCAGGGAGATTATTGCGATAGTCCACTAAAGACAGAAGGTGGGCCTGAATTAGAGAGAGCATGTGATATGTCAAGAGAAAGGGATAAATTTGAGAGCTGTGGAGGTAGACTTGACCTTTGTTAGCAATTGATTAAATATGTATAAAATGAGTATTAAGTAAGGCAGAGATTTTAAAGCCAGGAAGCAAACTTTATTTCACAGAGATAATTGATGTTCAGTAAGATAATGTCCATGATGAAAATCTGGTTCTAGAATGATTTACTTGATTCAAAAAACAAACAGTATAGTTAAAGGCTATGGAGGGGCAAGTAGCATATTAAGAAGATAATGCTGCTCTTCTCCCAAGATAGTGCCATAGGCAAAGAAGGAAGCAGTTGACCTTGGAAGACAAGAAGCCAGGTCAAAGGCCTTGGTAACAAGAAGCCCTCGTTGAAGGATACACAAAGATCCAAACTCTTTCACCTTCTGGTGACCCAAGACCCTTCAGCTTTGAGGACATCCCAAATATCCTCAGAAAAGTGCCCTTAGGACAAACAAGCTTGAACATTATGGCACTGTTAAGTTTCCCTTGACCACTGAGTCTGCTATGAAAAAGATCAAACCAACAACATTCTTGGTAGGTGTAGTGGATGACAAAAACCAACCAACATCAAAGATCAAGCAGGCTGTAAGAAGTTGTTAGGTGTGACCATGGTCAATACACTCATCTCGTCTGATGGAGAGAAGAAGGCCTGTGTCCAACCTGTCCCAGACTATGATGCTTTGGATTTGCCACCCACATCCAACTAGCCTGTTCTACCTACAATAACAGGTTTTCCAGGAAAAAAAAAAAAGATAGACTCATGGGAGGAAATCCAGGACCCAGAAAAACCATAGTGGAAACCATTCAGTTGAAATTCAGGGGAGCAGAGTAGAAGTGATATTGTTAGTGGATTATGTTACTGATCACCTAGATAAAATGAAGCAATAGATGAGGCACTCAGGAAAGGGCTCACAGGCATGGATGGAGGCACTGATGAAGACACCAGTTATAGGGACTTTTTATAAGTGTTCTCCCTCTTTCCCTTTTTTCTTTCTTTCTCTCTCTGTCTCTGTCTCTGTCTTTCCCTCACTATAAGCAGAGTAACTAATACATTCTTACACTTGCTTTAATTATAATTTCATCCCACAAAAGGTGGAAGAACCAACAGAGAAACCATCACTCCGGATATTGTTCTCAAAAAAATTGTTATTCCAAAAGTGATCCTCAAGGAGAAGCTGCCTGTTGAAGTAGAAACGATATGAATTTTGGAGGGAAGTGATCATTCCATCTTAGGGATGGTGCTAACAGAGAGAAAACCTGAACATAATCTAACATACACCATAGATTTTATAAAAGTAGATCACAAAGGGTTGGAAGGATAGGTAGGATCCTATGCCCCAAAATTCTATGGGAAAGTTGGCCTAGGAAGGATTGGAATCTCCCCTTGAATGAAATGCTGAAGACGCAAAGAGAATCCATTCTGATGCAGAGGGAAAAGGGGTTGTCAGACCTCTATGAATTGATCCAGAGTGAAGTGAGCAGAATTAAGAGAGAATTTATGCAGTGACAATACATTATAAAGAAAGACAACTTTGAAAACCATTAGAACTTCGCTGAATATAATAACACCATGACTCCAGGGGACTGATGATGCAGCACACCCATCACCTCCCGTCAGATAGGTGATGGACTTATAATCAGACATACATTATTGGACTTGGCCAATGTGGGAATTTGTCTGGTCTGTACTATGCACATTTGTTTTGTGGGTTTTCTTTTTCATTTTAATTTACTTGGGGGAAAAGTGGGGAGGGAGAGATAATAAATGCCTGTAAAAAATTTAAATTAAAAAAAGGAAGTTGTCACTTCAGCCTCATCACTTTCTGATTTCCTTCAAAGCTTAGCTCAAATGCTGCCATTTATATGAAACCTTCCCCATTCTCCTACCCAGCACTGCCTCCCCCACCTAAATCACCTTGCATTAGTTTCATATATGTGTGTACTTCATCCCCCTCAAAAGACTATAAGATCTTTGAGTTTCATTTCTGTCTTTATATACTCAGAACCTCATATAGTATCTGGTACACAGTAGATGTTTAATAAATACTTATTGATTGATAAATTAATCAATATGGATGTCAACCAATACAGACTTAAAAAAATACCCAGAACAAAAAAAAATAGAAACTGAAGGAAATAAGAAAATATAACACCTACTTCTTTATATAGATGGAGGACTCTAGGTATGGACCACTACATATAAGGTCAGGCTTTTTTTGATGTGTTGGTTGGTTCTAGCAAACTATTTTATTACTTTTTTAATTCTTTGTTATAAGGGATGGCTCTTTGGGAGGGAGAGAGTTAGGGTTATACTGGAAAATGTAGGTGATGTAAAAACTATATATACGTATTGTATATGTACACATATACATGTACACATGAGCATACATATGTACATGTATATGTATATAAGTAGATTTTTTAAAACATGCTCAGAGGGTAGAAGCAAGGAAAGGTGCCAAAAGATAAATTCAGAGGTGTGGCCCAGTCCTCCAAGAATACTGTCGGAAGAACAAAAGCTTAGGATAAGCTGACTGGTGAGAAACACTAAGGACATCAAAAAGAGGTTGTGGTTGCTGTTGTTGTTGTTTTAAGTTACAACAGAAAAAAGAGAAGGATCAAAAAAAGGCTAAAACCACTGCTGAGAATGGATAGAATGATGATAACAGTAGAAAACACAGAATTATTCAACTCTCATTTTGCTTCTGTTTTCTTTCCAAAGCAAAATAATCTTTAGACCAGTAAAAAAACAGAGAAATAATATTTGATAGGAAATTGAGATCCAAATACAGACATGAGAACATTTAGTTGCCTTTATTGAATTCAAGTCATTAGGTCTAAATAAACTATCAAACAGGAAAGGTTTCAAATATGAATCTAGTGATTAGTCACCTGTCAGCTGTCCAAGGACCAGTGTAAAATGCAGAGAAATTCATTGGCATGTTGGCCTTAGGGTGATGACTTTTTTAGTGAGAGTGGTTCTCAAAGACCATTTTACCAAGGTAAGGAGAGATCATAATCTGCATGAAGAGATCACTCCAATGATAGAGTCTGATTTTCTATACCACCTAAAGATTTTCAAGGGCTTTTCTCAAAACACAGAACATGAAATTTCAATCAATCGTTCGTTCATTCAACAGTCTTTTGAATCCCTATTACATGTTCTGCATTATACTTAAGAACTGGGACAGAGACAAAATAAACAAAAGTTGCCAACTTTTCTCACTGTCCTCGAGAAGTGCTTAAATTAATTGAGAAGGCAAAATACATCATATGACCTTGCATATTTTCCCACATATTTTCATCTTAATTTTGATTAGATAATTTTTTCTTCTAAATTAAGTTTCTACCTTTTTTTTTTTAATTCTACTCAGTGGTCAGCAGGGGCTTTCCAGAGCTATAAAAGCATGAATCAGTTTCATAGTCTGAATCAGAAATAAAACTAGGGCAGTTTTCTTTAATTTTTTAAAAATGTAACTGAATTCCTCCATGAGGGAACACTTTTCACATATAAAGCTACATATGTTTCATTTTTTGCCAGGCCAGACCATAGGGTTAAATAAAAGAAGAACTAAATTAGCAGCACCCAACAGCTTACCACTGGCTAAGTGGTGAAAGTGAGTCATCTCTCATTCTTCTGTATCTGCCTCCCTTTCCCCCCACCCCAGTAATCTTTCCAGACCAATATAATTGCCTAGCCTCCCACTTCCTTCTTAGCTTTCAATCCCACATCCTTAAGACTGATGGAAGCCACAGACTACTATCATCAAACCGTTTGGCCAGTAGCTTAGACACAGAATAGTTAGAGAAGTATTTTTTCAAATTTCCAAGGAGAGATAGAGCATTTATTAAGCACTTACTATTTGCCAGGCACTGTGCTAAGTACTGGGGATAGAAATACAAATAATCAAGACAGTCCTTGTCCTCAAGGGGCATTGAAGTCTGTCTTTGGAACTGAACTAATCCACTTTTTCTCAAACTACCTCAGTCTAAGTTCTCATTTGAATTTTATTTTCTCTTTTTGGACTAGATCTATTATTTTGTTAGTAATAAGAACTCCCAGTGAGGAAACTCTCCCTACAAATGCAAATGAAAACAATTCTGCAGTATTTGGTCTTAAAGAGTTTCCTGGCATACTGAGACATCAAGTAACTTACCCTGAGTCACAAAGGCAGCATGTGTATGTCAGAGGCAGAGTTTGAACAGAGAGTATCCTGACTCCCAGGCCAGGTGACATTGCAGCACACTGGCTAACAGAGAGTTTAGATCCAAAATGGTCTAAACGGGCTAGCCACTAGAACAATGGCCTGAACAGAATGAAACAAAATGTAACAGAGATGAATGTAAAATTCTACATTTGGGCTGAAAACTACATTTCATTACTACAATATGAGAAAGATTTGGCTAGACAAGAGTTTCTGAGAAAAGGGTCTGTGAGTTTTAGTGGACTTATGATTCATATTAGCTTAATATGAAGCAACAGTGTGACATGACGACCAAAAAAAAGCTAATGCTATCCTAGGTTATGTTAAGAGAAGCATAGTGCTGTCCAGAATTAGGTACTGGCCTTTCTGTACCTTGCCCTGGTCAGGCCATTTCTGAAGCGTTTTCAGTTCTGAGTACTGAATTTGAGGAATGATGTAGACAAACTGGATCACAACCAAAAGTATGCCAAACTAATGAGTTCTAAAGAGCAAGCCTCATGGCAATGAATTGAGGGAACTGGAGATATTTAGTCTGGAAAATTAAAATTCAACATATCCAAAACTGAACATATTATCTTTCCCCTCTAAACTCTCTTATCTTGTGACCTTCCATATTTCTGTCCAGGGTACCACAATCTTTCCAGCCAACCAGCCTTTCAGCTCCACCACTAATCTTAACTCCTCATTTCCCCTCACCTCACATATCCAGTCAGCTGCCAAACCTTTCTACTTCCCCATAATTTACAACTGCTCTCCTCTCTATACTCAGGACTACCACCTAGTTTAGGCCCCCATCACCTCTGGGCTAAGACAATGACTTCCTCTGGGGGGCGTTTAAGCCCCTTCACGACCCAGCCCCAATCTGCCTTGCCAGGCTTCTTCAATACATTGATTTAGGTTGTCCTGCTATTGCTGACACACTCTATCTCCCATCTCTGTGCCTTTGCATTAGCTCATTCCTATGCCTAGACACTCTCAACTCACCTTCACCTCTTAGAATTCATTGTTTCCTTCAAAACTGTGTTCAAACAACACTGTCTACATGACATCTTTTCTGACCCTCTCCCAACTATTAGTGCCTTTCAATCCAAAATATTTCCCTTATACTCATTCTGTATATATTTACATCTGGTGTCTTCTCCAGTAGAATGGAAGCGCCTTGAAGACAGGAACAGGTTCAGTCTTTGTCTCAGCACCTATTTTTGTGCCTAACAGTATTTAGTTAATAGATGCTTGTTGACTGATTGGCTGAGAGTACACTACCTATGGAGACAGAATAACTGTCTTCATGCATTCGAATGACTATAATATAGAAAAGACAGCAAATTTGTTTTGCTTAGTCTCAAAGGGCAAAAGTGGAACTAAAGGATAGAAGTTTGGGAAAGATAGGCATATGCTCTAAGTAAAGAAAAATATCCTAACAATTAGAGATTTTGAAGGACTCTGAATGCCACTTTAAAGAGTTTGTCTTTTTTTTAAATGAACAAGGGGGAGGGGTATCAGTGGAGGGTTTTTGTTAGGGAAATGATAGATGTGATCACCCTCATGCATTATATTATATATTATTATTATATTATAATAGTACATCTATATAATATATGCATACATAATATATGTAATACTACTTCATTGTATGTATTATATATATATATCTATATATCATGTACATCTACATAATGTATGTAATACTATATACTTATAATACTTCATTTAAAGTTACATTTTTCCCATTCTATATTTGTAAGGCTTTTTAAAAAACCAAAGTGTAAACTTAACATGTATCCACATTGTGTTTTGTCGTGTTCGATTCTAGCCTATTGGGATTATTTTGGATCCAAACTGTATTATCCAATGTATTATCCCTCCAAACTTAATGTCATCAGCAAAATTGATAAACATTTCATCCATATCTTAATTCGTGTGTGTGTGTGTATGTATATACACGCCCATACACACAAATGTATACATGTGTATATATACATACATGTATGTGTACATTCCTATTCAAACATGTATATTTATATACTTAGAGAACCAGCCTTGGAGCTAGGAAGAACTGAGTTCAAGTCCTGTGCCTGACAGATACTGCCTATGTAATCCTGGGCAAGTAAGTCACTTAACCTCCTCCTAAGACTGTAAGGTGCAGAGAAGGTGCTGATCTACACTGGTAGAAGGAGTTTCCTCATGTATGCTGCACCCTAGGGGAAAGTGTTTCCTGTACCAAAGAAATCACAGGTCTGTCTCTATTCTTATTGAATATGTACATTTATATAGCATTTTGATATTCCATTAAAGTGCTGTTCTGCTTCCTCTTCTGTTTGTCTGTCATCTTAGGACCTGCCTGGGTAATTTGAGAAGGACTCATTTGAGAATGAGGTTGGCCCATGGTGATGAATTTTCCATCTGCAACAACAAATGAAAACCACCTACTAAGGCATAAAAAGTGGTACCTTAAGCCAGGCAAGTGCTGGCCCCAAATGCAAATTCAGGATCTGGAGACATGGTTGGTCATTTCATTAATCTAAGTTCTTAAATCTTTCAAAGTTGCTTTTCTTGACAATGTTGTTGTCATATAAATTGTTCTCTTGGTTCTGCTTATTTCACCCTACATCCATTTAGACCAGTGCTGTCAAACACAAATAGAAACAGAGCTACTAATCTGTACGTAAGGATCCCTATGGGCCACATATTGACTTGGTTTTAAAATGCAATATTATCTATGGTATTCATTCATTTATTTATTTTGTTAAATATTTCCCAATTACATTTTACTCTAGTTCCTGATGTGGGCCATGCGTTTGACTCCTTTAGTTTAGACTACTCAAGATTCTCTACAATTACCTCTTTTGTCATTTCTTACACCACAGTAATATTCCATTACTTTGGTATAAAATAATCTGTTCAGCTATTTTCTAATTGATGGGCACCTCCTTACATTCAGGTCTTTGTTCTCTCAATTCCTCCTTTCCTCCCTCCCTCTCTCTCTCTTTCTGTCTCCTTCTCTCTCTATCTCCTCCCTCCCTGTTTTCCTTTTAATCCTCCCTTCAGGATCTGGAAATTTGATAATTTTATTTGCTTTCAACTATTCTATTCCTGGGCAGCTAGGTGGTGCAGTGGATAGAGTAGTAGGCCTGGAGTCAGGAAGATTTATCTTCCTGAGTTCAAATATGGCTTCAGACACTTACTAGCTGTGTGACCCTAGGCAAATCACTCAGCCTTGTTTGCTTCAATTTCTCCTTCTGTAAAATGAGCTGGAGAAAGAAATGGCAAATCACTCCAGTATCTCTGCCAAGAGTGTCCCAAATGGGGTCACAAAGAGTTGGACATGACTGAAAAACAACTGAACAATTGAATAAACAACTAAAGAATTCTCTTCCAAGTATCATTCCCTTTGTTAACATCACCATCCTCCCACTTGTTTCCCTGTTGAGTTTGATACATTTCTCCGCCAAACTCTTCTTTGTACCGTTCACACACTGATGTCTAGTCACTCCCCACTCACATTCCTCTATGTTTGTATGATATTTTTCTCACCACAATTATAAGAAAGAGCAAATTCTACCCACTTCTTCCTTTTTATATCATGTGCTCATTTTATATGTTCTTATCTTTCCCCTCTTAAAACCCTCAGAACAGAACCAATCCCCGCCTTCAGCACCCCACCCCACAAGAACCACTACCTGTTTTCCTTTCATAACTCCCTCAATATCCTGTGAAGCAATTCTGGTTCTGAAGGAATGGATTTCTTCTCTCTCCCATTAATATATTACCATTATACCATAAAGCCCCTTCAAATTGCTCAACTAAATTTACCTTTCTAGTTTTCTCCTGTCTTGTGTTTGCATTTCAAAGTTCCTACTTAGCTCTTGTCTTTTAATCAGAAATATTTAAAAGTCTTTTAGTCCATTAAAGATGAATTTTTTCCTCCTATAAGATTAAAATTAGCTTTGTAAGGCAAGCACCCAAACAGATAGCTGCTACTCCCCAGCACTTCCAAGACCTCAATGTGGAATTACAGTCCCTGTGGGGCTCTCTTGGAAGAGCCTTCGGTTCTTACTGCTTTCAAACAGAGCTACAGTCTCTGTCACCGTTGCCACTCATCACATTTGGAAGCTAGACTTGTTTGCCTGTGTTGGAATTGTCTTTGCTGGCTACCACCTTTCCTTTTGTCTGTAGGCTTTTGGATTACTTTTTGTGCATTTCTGGGATAGAAGTCACTTATTCACTGTAATTTCTCACTGGATTTCTTGATAATTATTCTATCTTGTGCAAATTTCAGGCTTTTTGGAGTAGGTGCCAGGCAGGGAGCTGGGCAACTTGGCTACTGTCAAACAGCCATCTTGGCCAGAAGTAGGAGACTAATCTCAGAGGGGAAAGGACTAGTAACTTGGGAGGATGGGAAAAGGCCAAACGAAGAAGATGAAATTTGAGTTAAGTCCTAAAGAAAAAGGAGTGCTCTCTTCAAGGAACAGTAAATAGGCCAATATAGCAGGATCATAAAGTCTGTGGAGGGGAGCAAACTATAAGAAGACTAGAATGACAAGAAAGATCCAGGTTATGAAGAGCTATAAAGGTCAAAGAGAGGATTTTATATTTGGCCCTGAAGGTAATAGGGAGCCAGTGATGTTTATTAAGTAGGGCTTTGTTTTTCCTTTTTTAATGGGGGGGGGAATGGGGGTAGGGATAGAAAAGTGGACGAAGAAGGAAAAGGAGGAGGAGGAAGAAGAAGAAGAAGAAGAAGAAGAAGAAGAAGAAGAAGAAGAGAAGAAGAAGAAGAGAGAAGAAGAAGAAGAAGAGGAGGAGGAGAAGCTATTAAAGCATTTTTAAATGTACAGAAAAGAACAGAAGGGAGATTAGATTACAGACAAGCAGGCCAGCTTCAAAAGTTATGTGTTAACTATACTATATTTATTACATTGAGTTTAAAAAAGAAAAGCAAGCTACGTACAATAGAGGTCTACAGTATCACAAATATTCCTCTTTTTCTGTTCTGCTAAATGCCTGTTTTATTTGGCATTTATTATGTTCAGAATAAAAACAAAATAAAATTTAAAAAAGAGAAAACAAATGCATAGAACCAACATCTACTATTCCTTTATTTCTGTTTAGAATGAAATGGAATGATAGAACCAAATGATTTATAGCTAACACCACAAATTGTCCAAAGCGTGAATTCCTATTCATTTGTTAATCATTTTTGTATACAACAGCTAATATTTTTTCTTTTAATGATTTTCCTTGTTCATAATTAAATATAGCAATAGTTTATATAATAAATTGTGTCATTTTATTTTACAAAAAAGAAAAGGAAGAATGGAAGGAAGGGAGGAGATCAGGCTGGGGCCAGGTTGTTAATGACTTTGAAGGTACTTTGGTGGTGTAGTAGATAGAGTTCTGGACCTGAAGTCAAGAGAGGCCTGAGTTCAAATCCATCCTCAGACCTATACTACCTGTAAGACCTGAGGCAAGTCATATAAGGTCCACCTTGTTTCCTCATCTGTAAAATAGAGATAATAATAATACCTCTGTCCCATGTTTGTTGTGAGGAGAAAATGAGATAATCTTTGTAAAGAGCTTTGTAAACCTTAAAGCACTATAGAAATGTTGGCTATTACTATTTGATAGCAATTAGACAAGTTTGTATTTTATCCCAAAGACAACAAGACACCCTGGAGAAAACTGAGTAGGGGAGTGACATGACTCTCAGATCCATACTGAAAGAAAATTATTTTGGCAGCTGTGTGGAGGCTATATTGGAGTGGAGAGAGACTTGGGGCAAGGATATCAGTTAAGAGGGTAATGCAGTATTCTAGGTGAGAGATGAGGAAATGAACGGAAGTGGTATTTGTGAGTAGAGACAAGTGGGTCAGATGTGACAGATGCTGTGGAGTTATAAACAGCAATACGTAGTAACTAATTAGCTATGTGAGGTATAATGGGGGAAGAAGTTGAGGACAATGCCAAGTTATGAATCTCAAACCTCAGAGACTAGAAAAGTGGTGGTGCCCTTGACATAAACAGGGCAGCAAACTGATATGTTTAGAAGGGAAAAAATATTGAGTTCCATTTTGGACATATTGTTTGAGCTGTCTCTAGATCGTGCAGTTTGAAATGTCCAACACGCAGTTGATGAGGCTAGACTGAAGCTCAGGAGCAAAACTGGACATGGATATATGGGTGTGGGAATCGTTTGTATAGAGGTTCCCAGTAGTCTTAAATGCATGGTAACAAGGATCTCTATTAGGTCAGTGGCAGTGGGAATAGAGAAGAAGGGATGGATGTGGGATTATGACAACTTTGTGTTGTTGTTCAATGAAATTATGTTATGAAGAGTGAGTTTCAAAACCAAATGGTGGTAGTGTTGGAAAAGGAAGGGAAACTGGCATCAAAAGAATAATTCAAAATCTCCAAGCTCCAGTACTCTAGTAGCTGCCCCAGACAGGGAGGGTGACTAGCTCTCTTGTCTCTGAATCAGAACAGAACCTGGCACATCAATCAAACTCAGCCAGCCTCAACACACTACCCCTTGCTCTCCCTGGTAAGAAGAACATAAATGGGAGTGAGGACTACTAGACTTTAGACTATCGTGTAACCAGGTTCTATTGAACATAATACAACCTAAATTTGGAAAGCACACTCCTTGCTTTCAAGGAGCTTACAATAAGCAACTGCTATTAAGCAATAAATTTAACATCCTCATAAAACTGCTCGACTTTTCCATTAAGGAAAAACATTTGATGGTGCCTCTATTTAGAAAACCTGCTCCCCACTAGTTTTAAGTGGACATGCCTCAGATAATTTATTTCCCCATTCAACTCTTGTTCTCATTTGATTACCTCAAACCAGCTTCCTCACAAACTTGAGTCAGATCTTCATAGCCAGGCAAAATGCAGGAACTGAAACAATTAATTACCTGATAGTTCTTTGGAATCTGGGTTTCCCCTCAGTCTTCCCATAACTGGGACCACAATGAAATAAGCTCTTTTTTTGGTCAGGTTGAGTTTGAGATGTTTCCAGGATATCCAGTTTAGAAATCCCAATAGGCAATTGGTGATTCTGGACTGGAGCTCAGGAGAGAAACTGAGCTATTTATAGAGGTGGGAGTCCTCTGCAAACAGGCAGATTTTGGTGATATGGTGATGAAGCCTGAGGTTTTCCCCCATAGCTGGAACCATGATGTGATTTCCCATAAGGTAGGAGGCTCAGAAAGACTAGGATCATTACTGAGAACTTTACTGTCACTCAATAATTCCTCCCAGGGCTACAGATGGGACTCTGCCTGCTCTAGACTAGCCACAGTAATGAAGAAAAGATAGCAGCTACAGTTGTAACTATGGAATTGCCATATGTGGCAAGGGCCCCCAGAGGTGATGAGGGCCATCCCCCACTTATGACATAGGAGTGCTGTGTGGCTTGAAAGGAGGCAAAATAGACATCCCTAGTCTCCTCCCCCCCCCACTCTTGTCCAAAAGTAAACTTTATTTCCTGCCAAATGAGGAAGCAGGAGGTTCAAGCTACTGTGCGAGAGAGAGAGAGAGAGAGAGAGAGAGAGAGAGAGAGAGAGAGAGAGAGAGAGAGAGAGAGAGAGAGAAAGAGAGAGAGAGAGAGAGAGAGAGAGAGAGAGAGAAGACCAGGCTAGAATTATATCTATCTGCTCCCTTAAATATTATTAAGTCTAGGGGATGCGATTTTCGCATCTGATCACTGTTTCATCATTGGGGGAAGGAAGACACAAGCTTTATATGAAAGGCTTCACTTCCTTTCAAATGCCAGTTTCACAATGAACACGCATAAGAAGTAGCAAAGAAACCCATTTATCCAAGTCAATAGCAAAACAGAAATCAAAGTAAGCACATAGGAAAATGCATATCACACAATACAGACTGAAGGAGCTCTCTTATGGTGAGTGAGGCAATTCAGCTCAACCAAGAGAGTCCTAGATCTCATCCAAAGGAAAGGTTATATCTAATAGAGCAAGCTTGGGATATAGAGACATGATGGAACTTGCCAGCTCTTCTCATGTTGACTTCTTGCCAGAGCCTTTTCCTTCAACCTCAAGTGGGATTGACATTACCCAATTTCTCTCTCAAAGCTCAAAGCCAGAAGCAGCTAGGTGGTGCAGTGGAAAGAGTACTGGCCCTGGAGTCAGGAGGACATGAGTTCAAATCCAGCCTCAGACACGTAACACTCACTAGCTGTGTGACTCTGGGCAAGTCACTTAACCCCAACTGCCTCACAAAAAAAAAAAAAAGAAAAGCTGGAAGCCATTAGTGCCTAAAGTCCAAAGAGACTCAGCGACTCAATACAAAACTTGAAGAGAATCGAAGGGCTCTTCTCTCTCAACAACTACATTCTACCCTTCATACAGGTGCAGAAGAGAATCCCATAGCAATGGGCTTTGGGATTGAGCTTACACATGATATATAGAAAGAGGTACTCATTCCAAAAATAGTATCTCTTCTCCTGTGAGAAACAATTACCAGAAAACTAGCCCTGAAATATAATGTTTTCAATACAGTCAGTGGTTCTCTGTCAACTATACACAGCCTTCAAAGGGCATACTGAAGGAATGAACAGTATACAATGGCAACCTATGCATGAATAATATATGTCACATTTTTTTCTCTCCGTCTACCTATCTAGCTGTCAGTCTTTTGTCTATTTATCTACATACGTATATCATGTAATTCAATTCACTTCAGACAGTATTTATTGAGTGCCTATATACCAGGAATGTGCTAGATGTCGGAGGCACAGGAAAAATCAAACAAAAATCAAACAAAAAAAAAATCGTTGCTCTCAAGAACTTTTATTCTCCCATGAGTCAAGAACATATGCACAGATAACTATGTTCAAAATATATGCAGAGTAAAAACAAAGTCTTTTCAATTGGCAAGGTGGGAGAATTAACAAATGAGGAGATCAGAAAAAAGCCTCCTGTGGGAGATGGCACTGAAGCTATGCTTTAAAGAAAGCTGTATCAAGTATGTATACTATGTATGCATGAGTTGCCATGACCAAAGAGTTCACTGCCTGGTCATTGACCTTCTGGTGATGAACCTATCTACAAGTCTTCAAAGCAGACATAATTTATTCTGCTGATTTAGCTTTCAAGAACCCAAGCTTACCCCTTCCCCCCCCCATTGCTGATGAGGCATCTTTGGGAGAAGATACTTACATATACACATACGCATATAGGTATGTATGTACATGTGTATATGTGCATATGCAAATATTGGCAACACATTCAAGTTCCTAATTATATTGAAATAGTTGTCAAAATATTTTTTAAAAATTTTTTTGTTTTAGGCATTTGGGGTTAAGTGATTTGCCCAAGGTCACACAGCTAGTAAATGTCAAGTGTTTGGTCTGAGGCCACATTTGAACTCAGGTCCTCTTGACTTCAGGGCCCATGCTTTATCCACTGCGCCACCTAACTGCTCTGTCAAAATATTTTTTTAAAACAAGATCATGGGCCCA
Source organism: Phascolarctos cinereus (assembly GCF_003287225.1). Taxonomy (NCBI): domain Eukaryota; kingdom Metazoa; phylum Chordata; class Mammalia; order Diprotodontia; family Phascolarctidae; genus Phascolarctos; species Phascolarctos cinereus. The sequence continues at coordinate 334,930,847 of NW_027556098.1, forward strand.
AAGATAAGAATCCTCAAACTAAAATAAAAGTTAGAGAATGGTTGAGTATACACTTCAAGAGAAATCAAAGCAAGAATAAGAGAGATTGAACAAAAGAGGGATGATGAGTAGGATGGCTCAATCTGTCAGTCAGCTAGCATTTGTTGATTAAGTGCCCACTGTGTGACTGGCACCATACTGAGTGCTAGAATACGAAGAAAGGTAAAAACAATAGTCCCTGTTCTCAAGGAGCTCACAGTCTAGTGAGGGAGACAACATACACAAGATTATGTACAAATAAAACATAAGCAGGATAAATTGGGGTAGTCTCAGAGAGCAGGCGCTAAGATTAAGGAGATGTGGGAAAGATTGCTGCAGAAGGTAGGACTTTAGCTGAGACTCGGAGGAAGCTAGAGAAGCTAGGAGGCAGCAATGAGGAGGGAGAGAATTCTAGCTGTATGGGACAGCCAGTGGAAATGCCTTGAGTCAGGATATGGAGTGGGGTTTTGAGGAACAGCAAGGACAGTGTCTATGGATCCTTGAGCATGAGGTGGGGAGGAAGGTATGAAAAAATGGAGAAGTGGGAAGGGACCCAGTAGTAAGTGGATTTAAAAGCCCAACAGGATGTTATGTTCATTCATGGAGGTAATAGGGAGCCCTTCAAGTTTATTAAATAGAGGAGTTTATTGAGATGGCCATATCTGAATTTTAAGAAGACAATTTGGCAGCTGAGGGGAGGATGGACTGGAGTGGGGAGAGACCTGAAGGAGGGAGACCAACCAGAAGGCTGCTACAATAGTCTAGGCATGAGACGATGAAAGCCCATACTAGAGTAGTGGTGGTATCAGAGAAGAGAAAGGGGTATTGTATACAAAAGATGTTAAGAAGGTAAAATCAATAAGACTTGGCAACAGATTAGTTATGGAAGGGTGAGAGAGAATGAGGAATAGAGAATGATGCTGAGTTGTGAGACTAAGTGACTAGGAAGATGATGGTACTTTCGACAGTAATACGGAACTTAGGAAGAGGGAAGTGTTGGATGGGATAGGGGAAGATGATGAGCTCAATGTTGGACATGTTTGGTTTAAGATGCCTATAAGACATCTAGTTCAAGACGTCTAACAGGCAGTCAGAGATATGGGACTGAATATCAGGAGAGAGGTTAGGGCTAGGTAGCTAGTTTTGAGAATTATCTGCACAGAGATAATAATTGAAACCATGGGAGTTGATGAGATCATCAAGTGAAATATAATAGAAGAAGAAGAGAAGAGGGCTGAGACAAAGCCTTGGCAGACCCTTGAAGTTCAGATCAAAGAATACTTCATGGAAAAGATGACATAAAGCTAAGCCTTGAAAGAAGAGAAGAATTTCAAGAGGGAAGTATATAAGTGAGATTCATTCCAGCCATGTAGGACATTGAATACAAATACACAGATTTTAGAGAGGGTCCTGAGGGTAGTTCTCTTTGGTTAGAATAAAGTAATATGAAGAAAAGTTGAAAAGCTATCGTTGTTGTTGCTATATCCCCTACTAGACTATAATCTTCTTGAGTGCAGTGCATCTTCATCCTTGTGACTATCACACACAATACAATGGACACAGCAGGTGCTTAATAAATAACCTGTGAAATCCAAATATTAATAAATATTAATAAATATTTTAACATATATGCTCTAAAACATTTTTTAAAACACTAATACCTCCCAACCATATAGTGAATCTTGAATACCAGATCTACTGAAGGAGGTCTACTGAAAAAGTCCATGGATAGATGTCAGAGATTCTAAACTTGGATGGGAAAAAACTACATCTTTATTTTCAATAACCTTTGGTTTCCCTTTGTAATCCTATGTATTTTATGCATTTAAAATAATAGGCTTCACCAGACTGACAAAGGCATCCATCACACACACACACACACACACACACACACACACACACACACACACAAAATGGTTAAGAACCCCAGCTTTAGAGGCATGAAACCAGTTAGAAAGGTATTCTGACAGCCCTGGTTAGAGGTAATGAGGGCTTGAACTCTCAGTGGGTACTATAAGAAGATAAAACAATTTAAAATGTTGTTCAAAGACTCAAATGAGACGACTTGCATCAAAGAGGCATATTTATTTTTAAAAAGGGCCTAAGTGCAATTCTGCACTTAGAAGGGTAGTTATGAGATGGCTCATGCTTATATTCCCAGTTAGAGAGCGAAACTCCTTAACAATGGGCTGGGGATGGAGCTCTCAGCTCTGGGCTAGGAAAGGTCCCTTTCTCATGTGGCTCCCATTTTAAGCCCTCATGCTCCAAACGAAGGGATACCCAACAACATAAGGACAGGGTCATCCACAAATGTTTATGAGAAACTAACAAATGTACTAACAATAAATTTAAGAAAAACACAAATGGAAGTAAGACTGGGGCAAGGTAGGGTCTGCCCATGTTCTTCTCTTGGCTGGCTTGTTTCTTTCAGCAGCAAAGAGATGATATCTACAGTCACACATACCTCCCAGCTTGCCCAATGAAAAGGAGGTCATCTCTGATGGTCTTATAAAAGGAAACTGCAGGTAGGGCAGATACTAGCTGCTACCCCTTGTTGTGGCTGCTGTAGGACAACCAATACTTCTCTCAACTCTTCTTGAGTCTCCCAGATCTGCTGCTACAGTATCCAAATGCTTATCTCCAGTTAGTTTAATCTCTTAACAAAATGGTAAGAATTACAGTCCTTTAGGATGAAGGGAAATATAGTTAGTTTTTCACAACATGACTACTATGGTAGTGTTTTGCATGACTACACATGTATAACCTCTACCAAGTTGCTTGCTTTCTCAATAAGGGTGGGTGAGGAGGGAGGGAGGGAGAAAATTTGGAACCCAAAGTTTTAAAAACAAATGTAAAAAATTGTTTTCACATACAGCTGGGATATAAGATATATAAACAATAGGGTATAGAACTCTATCCTGCCCTACAGGAAAATATGAGGGGAAGGGGATAAGAGAACGGGGCAGGGGGGAGATAGAAGGACAGAAAGATTAGGTGAAGGGGTATTCAGAATACATGTTATCTTGGGGTGGGGAGAGGGACAAGATGGGGAGAAAATTTGGAACTCAAAATCTTGCAGAAGTGAATGTTGAAAACTAAAAATAAATAAATTATTTTTTTAAAAAAGACCAAAAAAAAAAAAAGAATTACAATCTGAGGGGGCTTTGTGGCCAGTCAGCTCCCTTTTTAGGGGTTTTATATATGTAAAGCCCTTTGGGAAGCTATAAGGCCACATTAAAATTTCATATATCTGTAATCTGAGTTCAAAGCCATTTATATAAGACTCTCTTCATTCGTGGACATTGATTACTAAATTATCCATTAAAATGTAAGTTCATTCCAAGTAGGGTTTTATATATATCATTATCTATCTGTCTGTCTATCTATCTACCTATCTATCTATCTATTTTGTCCTTGCATCCCCATGCAGCTCCACACATAGTAAATGTTTAATGAATAGTTGGGATTGATTAGGAATGTCACCTGATGAAATCAGTGATCAAGAGAGAACGACAGAGAGTCAGGGTTTAGCTGCATTAGGGTAATGGATGATGGGAGGGGCTGACTTCTAGAAGACAGCTCCTACTAAAGATTAACCTGTGAAATCCATCACCCTTAAAAAGCCACCATATGCCAATCAGATATCAATCTTAAGCCAACCTGCCAATCAGATTGTGCTGTCATGTGACAATGATTTTGTGATAATTTAGCATCTTCTCTGTCCAGACAAGAATAGGTAAGGCTTGGGAAAACTGTCATATAGAGGGAAACCCTTGCTGCTTGGAGCTGGTTATTACCTTTAAAGCTGCTGACCTGGTGACAGAAGTCACCTCTGCACCATATTGGGGAAGAAGATTTTAGAACCAAAAATAGAGAGGAACTGAGTCTTCCCAGAGATGACAAAACAATTTCACAAGTGGCTCTCTTCCTCATAAATAAGGGCAGTTACTGCATCATTGTTTTCCAACTGATGCATGCTCATCCTCATTTTTAAGGAAAAGTCATACACATGATCTATCAGAGATCTCAGAAAAAGCAGCAGCCTTACTATAAATCTTATACTCACACAATACTTCATAAATTGGCCCTGAAATGCACAAACCCACATATACTGCTCACTCCTCCTGGATCCCTAGGCAGAGTATTTGTAAAGTATTTGGGGTGGGAGGGGGGCAGAAAGGGAGGATAGATACAGCATGTTATTTATGTAAAAATCAGTTTGGCTACCTTCTGTTTGTTCAAAGCTGTTTAAAAGAAAACAATTTTTGAACAGCTGCCATCAGTAGCCAACTTACTAACAGGTTGATAAAATGTGTGTGTGTGTGTGTGTGTGTGTGTGTGTGTGTGTGTGTGTGTGTGTATCAAAATACATTATTCCTCAGCCTCCACTAGCGGGGAAAAGAATAGACAGAAACAGAAATAGGAGAAGAAATATGGATCTCTGTAATTTCTGTTTGTTTTGGTTCAGTTGTTTCATTGGCATCAGTTAAAACATTTAATAAAAAAAAATTCACTATGGTATGATTGAATGATCACTGGATTTTTGAGTCAGAATACTTGAGTTCAAGTCCTATTTATTAGACTGTGACCAAAAGCTTTATGACCATATCTTAGGGGCAGTGTCGTACCTAAATTTTGTATCTCTATCAACACCAAGAATAGTGCTTTGCAAACAGCAAGTATGTAACAAATGTTTGTTGAATTGAACCATCACTTAAAGGTTATATGACCTTAAGTAACTCATTTCTCTTAGCCTCAGTTTTCTCATCAGGAAAATGGAAATACTACTATTTGCTGACACTACCTCACCAAGTTGTTGTATGGGCCAAATGAGAGAATATTTGTAAAGAACTTTGGTGAACCTTAAAGTACTAAATAATCTCCCGTTATATTCCTCTTAATGAATTTTCTATTTGAGAAATTCAAACAGATGCTCTGTTTCTCCCAGGGATATAGGTCAATCAACCACCCATTATTATATAAATATCATCAGTGGAAAGAGATTGAAGGCTTTATAATACCCAGTGTCACCTAGGCAATGCAGAGGCAGGGAGGGAAACAGCCTCATACTTTGTGACTCCTCTCTTTTTTTTTTTAGGCAATTGGGGTTAAGTGACTTGCCCAGGATCACACAGCTAGTAAGTGTCAAGTGTTTGGTCTAAGGCCGGATTTGAACTCAGGTCCTCCTGACTTCAGGGCCGGTGCTCTATCCACCATGCCACCTAGCTGCTCCCAAACTACTGATGGTTTAAAGAATGTTAAGCCCAACTCTTCATACCTGCGTCAGGGACTCACCTGAGTTGGTTCCAGATACTCATCTGGGATATGTGTGGAGAAAAGACCTCCTCGGAGGCAGTAAAAATCAAAAGACTTTTGAGTGAAAGACTGAAGCCTTCTGGGCTGCAAATGTGTAGAGGAGCCGGCTCCATCGTGTCCCTTGATTTGCAGGACTTGCAATTCTAGAGACAGGCGAGAGATGACCTCCCCTTGGACGAAATGAGTTTGCTCACTGTTCATCACATGTAATGTTCTTTTGCGTAACTAGCAATTGGAGAGGAGCTAAGTTGAAAAGGGTAAGGGTCTAGATTTTGTTCTGAACTCCTCATACGTCTAAACCAGAAATATTTGAAGAGTTGTAAATTGAGCTAGACCTCAAATGACATCCAGCTTGGTAGAACCTATCAGAGCTGACAATCTGATGGCTCTGAGTGAGAATGCAGAGGTATTATAATATGGTACACAGAGAGTAACAGACTTGGAATCAGGAGACCTGAGACTAAATTATATCTCTGATACTTAGTAGCTCCCATTACTCCCCTTCTCCCCTTCAACTTCATATTTCACTGAAAAAAAAATTAGAGACCATTCACCAAGAGGTCCCTCTTTTCCCCTCTTCTTCATCTTATATCACCCAGAATCCTTCCACTACTATAGTTTCCTTCACCCATCTCACATGAAGAGGTGGCCCTTCTCCTTGCCAGGACACATGTACAAGTGATTCCATCCTATCACTATCATACCCAGCAGACTGTCCCTTCTATTATCCCCATTATCTCACTCATCTTCAAATCCCTCCCTGTCTACTGGCTGCTTTTCTACAGCCTACAAACCAACCCATGTTGTTCCCATCCTCAAAAAATACCCTAGGGATGGATGGACACACATCCATTCCCCTCTTGCTCTATCTCTCTCATCTCTTTTGTGACTAAACTCTCTGAGAAAGCTATTCACAATCAGTGTCTCCACTTCCTTTTCTCTCATTCTTAGCTCTGCAGTATGGCTTCCTACCTCATCATTCAACTTGAGAGAAATGATTATTTCTCTCATGTATTAATAACTAATTATTGTTATCAGAACCAAGGGTTTTACCCTTTTCTACTTTCTCATCCAGAAATCAACCAGTGTGGGAAATCTCTCTCAAAGACTTTACCCAGCCAGGATGGCTGAGATCAATTAAAGACAGTAAAAGAAATTCTAACATTAGGCTAATGGGTATATTCCTACTCATTGTGCTTGCTCAGACAGGTCTGGGAAAATGTGGATCCTTTCTTTTATCAGACAGGTGATAAGAAAATTTCTAAGTCTCTTTGACCAAGACTTGGGACATCCAAGTCCTGCACTCCAAGACCCTTCTTGTAGTATAGCCCACTCTCTCATTGTAGTTAACCAATCAGAGTTGACTGCCAACCCTCAGGAACACCTGCTTTTCCAGGAGACTATAAACTGTGAGCCCACCACCATCAGGGGTCTTTGGTCTAAAAGAGATGGCCAAATGACCACCCTTTGATCAATAAACATGCTGGCATTATTAACAAAATGATTAAATTACCCAGAAACTATATCTCTTGAACTTTTTAAATGTCACGAACTGAACCTGCCCTCTCCAGTGATCTTGATTGCCAAATCTAATGGCTTTTTCTCAAATTCTCATCCTTCTTGACCTCTCTAGACCGTCTGACACTGTTGTACCCTCTTCTCCTTTATATTCTCTTCTATCTAGGCTTTTGTTACACTGTTATCCCTGTCTGAACTCTTCTCAGTCCCTTTTGCTGAATCTTCATCCCCACTGACTATAGGTTTCCCCCCCTTAGGTTCTCTCCTTGTCCCTCTTCTAGTCTCCTTCCACAGTATTTTGCCTTTTTTATCTCATCACCTGACATGGTTTCACTTAATCACCTCAACGTAGATGACTCTCAGCCCTATTTATCCAGCCCTAACTTATGTCCTGTCCTCTAGTCTCACATTTCCAGTTGACTATTGGGCACTTCAAATTGGATGTCCTGACATCTTAAACTTAAAGTGTCTAAAACTGACCTCATTATCTTACCCTCCAAAATCCTCCCCTCTAACTCTCCTATTCCTGTTAAGGGCACCACCATCTTTCCAATCATCGAGGCTCAAAATCTCAGTCATCCTCTACCCCTCTCTCACACACACCTCCCATCTCCTATCTAATCTGTTATCAAGTCCTGTTGACTTTACTTTCATGACATTTGTCATATCTGTCCCTTCCTCTTCTCTGATTCTACCACCACCAAGGTGCCGGTCCTTATCCCCTTACACCTGGACTTTTATGGCCTTTTGTTTGATCTCTGTCTCATTCTGTTCAAGTCTGACTTCTGTTACACCAGTGATGGCAGTTCACAGCTACTTAGTATCCCCAAAATCCTCTGAGACTACATGTCAAAATCAGGAGAAAGAATTGAGCTATTAAGGTAAAAATGAAATAGTCCCTAATTCTAAGAAGCAAGCATTGCTCAATATCAGCTGTTCCCTATACTGATACAATCACATATCCAGACCTCCACCCCACCCCCCAAAAATAGAGATAGAAGCAGAGTAAACCTCATATTTTGGAGGCTTAAATGAGACAAATTAGTTAAGTAATCCACTAAATTTAAAACATCATGTAAATGTCATTTATTGTCATAATCCAGACTCAGTTCAGTGTTTGGATGAGACATCAGAATAGGACATTATAGGAATAAAATGATAAAATGAGTCCTATGACTATGATAATTCACTAAACATTATTTTATTTCAGTTTGTTATTCTCTTTCAAATTATATTCTCTATCCATTTAAGTGAATAAATCCAGGCTGCTTATCTGTGCTACTAATACAAAAGAGTGCCATCTGGTGGTAACTGCTTCAAATTACAGACAAATACCCAGAGTTTTCATTGACCCATTGGTTGGGTGGCAGATGGAATTGGCCTTGACATCAGGATGTTGGGAAAGCAGGTGGGGGATTCACTACATACTGAAAGCCTGAATTACAGCAAAAATGAACACCACTTTCAGACACAAGAATCCTCTCATCTAGACAATGAAGTAAAGGTACAAGTCAAAGGAGCTAAAAGGAACAGTGGGGATCATCTCATCTAGCCCCCTCATTTTATAGACAAGGATGCAGGGATTCAGACTTAGATCCTCTCAGTTATAGGAATTGTTTGTAGATGCCAGGTCTTAGTGTCTATTCCTAATACTAACAATGGATAATGGATGATGATGATGATGATGATTACAAACAATAGGCTCTGATGTTACATTTATTTTAATGAAAATACAGTATCTAGTCAGTGTCACATAATCAGGTTTTAAGGAAGAGAAACTCAGCAATTTATCCCGACACTTAAAACTTAACTTTTAAAAAAATAGACCTAATCATTTTGAAACTGTACTTTGTATAAACAGCAAAACTAGAATTGTCCAAATACAATTTAAGAAGTATCAAAACACTTAAAAAAAACCTTGTAGCAGCAAAAAAATTCACTACCATTAGAAATTCTTCCCAAACATTCATTTTTTTAAACTGAGCTATTAGTAGTAACAAAGCCCCCACTTTGGATAGCCAAGTATCTGTATTTTTTTTAAATTAAATATAAACAAAGGAATACAGTGCTCAGCAAGTTCATTTCTTTATATGCAGCATACATACAATGTCTAAAACAACATTAGCAGTGGTAGGCAAGCCTCACAGCTTCCCTGATACATGTGGGGAGTTGCAGTCATCTGGACAGTACTTTTGGTTTCAAGTTGTCACAGAGGGCAAACTCTGCAAAAGCTTCTTTCGAGTTTGGATCCTCAAGCACTTGGGGCAGTCTCCCGACCTGAAGCATTGTTTATGAAAGCAAGCTTTGCAAGCTGTAAATATGAGAGAAGGTCATCAATAGATTAAATGTGAGAGTTCCTCTGTGGTTCGTAAGAAAACCATTGAAATCTATTTCCTGCCTCCACCCCAATAACAACACGATCCTGAAGTGGTCCAGGAAAGGGAGATCCAGAGGAGCACAGGAATATGCCTCCCAAATTCCATTTGAGGGCAAAGAGCGATGAGAAGATCCCAAAGGAGCACCCAAGATAAGTCTAGCATACAGGGAGAATCTGGCCCAAGATCCCTCCTATAAAAGTGTCCTCCCAGTCATTAAGGAGGAGTTTGGGTGAAGCACAAACTACTTCCCCTTTGTCAAAACTCAGTCCTAAAGAGGGTTGGTTCCAGAAGATATCCCAGAAGATCCCAGAAGCTATTGTTTGTGTTGTTTCAACTTCATGTAAATTCTATGGGTCCACTGCGGTCCAAAATAATCTGATCCACATTTAACCCAAATATTTTATTTCCTACAGCCCAGCGCAAATATGCAAATCACTGTTTTACATTGTGCAGAAATTCCTGTTCTTCATTTTAAGAAACAGCTATGTGTTCAAAGGTACCTGGGCATCTTTTGCAGGTCGAAGTCTGGAATGGGAAGATGACAGCTGTGCTCTGACAAAATTCACAAATGAACCCCTTTCCTTGACATAGCTGGAAAAGAAGGACTCAGTGAGCTACCAGTCTCATTTAGGATGCTATTTTGAGATCCAGAAAGCTTGTAGCTATTCACTGGTCTCACTATGAGGAGGATTGACAAAGATCATTTTTAAAACAACCTGTTTTCCTGTCCTCTGGTGGTAAATAACCTGATCATTAAAAGAAGTGGGTCCACGTTTCCCAAGGACAAGGTCAATGGGATATCATGAAAAGAGCCCTGGCTTTGGAATCAGAGGACTTACCTTCAAGTCCTTTCCATCACTTTCTACTCATTTCACTTGCATCTGCTTCCTGTCTTTAAAATGACGAGGTCGATTTCAATGACCTCTGAAGTCTGTGATCCATAAGAACAAGGTGGCTTAATGTATTAGAGAAGCACTTTTTTGGGGCAAGAATATTTCCATATCGGGGCAGAGAAGTTTTTCAATTTAGAAACTTATAGAACCTCCTGATGTTTTTGATCTGTAGTTGGCTTAACTTTAGTCAGCCTTACCCAAACAAATACTCAGAATTTCCAACCTACATTTTCCGAGTAAAAGAAAAACTTTCAAAATAAAGACATTGTTGATGAAATCAAAACCATACAGGAACAGGAAGAGCCACATTTCATCCCCACCAGCCTGTCTGTTATTGGAGTTATCCCAAAAGTACTTTCAGTAAACCTACAAGAAAAGGAGCTTATATCCCAAAACTTTTATTCAATTACCAAAAAAACAAAACAAAACAAAAAAACAGTTCTTTATCTACCTGTTCAGTAGTCAACAGAACATTAAAGATAAAATAATTATAGGAGAATAAGGACTTGTCCCAGGACTATTTCTATCTGAATTCTGTTTGAAAAATTAACGATAAGAAAAATTATATTAGCAATACTAAATAGCTAAGATTTGCATCCTAAAATTTAAAAAATCTTTTACATACACAAGCTCATCTGAGCCTCACAACAACACTGTGAGGAAGGGTCTACAGGCAAAATTATACCCATTTCACAGATGAGGAAAATAAGGTCCAGAGATTCTAAGTAACTTTATGATGTCAAGGAACATACACCTAGTAAGTGTGAGGGGTGGGATTTGAACCAATGTGTCCCTAACTCCAAGTTATGCCTGTATCCGCATCCCACACCGCCCTTAATCCAGGCTGCCAGGAGCTCGGGGTATTGGCCCAAGCCCTTACAGATCTTTCTAAGTGGAGGTGGTTTTCCTTACTTCACAGCTGTCCACATGAACAAGGGAGGCTTTCAAAAGTCCTCTCAGAACAGCAGCCAATTGTCCCTTTTTGATCTTGACGAGGTCATCCAGAGAGAACAGGTGGAGTTCATTTGTCAAGTGTCCTGGCACCTGCTCAAAATCTTTTAATATCCTAGTGGGAACAGGGAGGAGAGAATTTCAGGTCATTTTACAAATCAGTTTAGTTTTCTACATAATAAGAAGCAGAGAAAAATCCTAGTTTGTCTTGTGCTGCTATGACTCACCCTTCAAATACTCTAATATAAATAGAGACCCAGGGGGAGAGTAGAGAGTACACTGATTCTGTGTAAAGAGGGAGAGACACAGGCAGAGAAACACAGAGACACAAAGACTCAGAGACAGAGTCAGAGACAAGACACAGAGAGACAGTAACAACACACAGAAGTAGAGACAAGACATAGAGAGGAAGAGATGTAGAGACAAGAGGCAGGGAGACAAGACACAGAGGCAGAGGCAAGAGACAGGCAAGATGCTGAGAGACAAGCAAGACAGAAGGACAGAGATAAGACACAGACACAGAGACAAAGGCACAAAGGAAGAACCAGAGACAGACACAAAGAAACTGAGACATCACAAAACCATATTGCTCAAGTTTTGCTTTAAAAAGGTATTACTGGAATAAAAATGCTGACCCTCAAATTTTATGCACAGGGACTAATAACAACAACAAGAAAAGCATTTTAGTAAATTAATTCAAATATTTCTGCCAAAGGAAAAGGTCAAAAAGAGAAGACAATGTGTGGTCCAAGTGCAAAATGAAACTTCTGTACTAATCTCTAAATTTACTTTGGTGACCCACATTGTTTGTTTGGTTGAGATGCCAGCAGAGCTAAAGGAAGCAATTAAGAGTGGTGAATAAAGCTAGACCATCCCTCCAAGGAGGGCAAACCAAAATGGAGAGCAGGGGCTGGTAAAGGGAAGGCTATTTTACCCTCAAGTCAATCTTGCCAAAACACTGATGTGGATTCTTAAGAAAAGAAGCTGAGAAATCCTCCATATGAAGCACACACTAACTAAAGAGAAATGCTTCCTGCAACAGTTTTCATATCCAGCTTGACAGAACCGGTAAAAAAACATCCGAGCTACCTTTTTCCCTTTTCCTCACACCATTCCCCTGCATATACCCTGTGCTTCCAGTAGCTAGGTGGCACACCGAATAGAGTGCTGAGTCTGGAGTCATGAACACCTGAGATCAAATCTGACTTCAGATATCTACTGGCCATGTGACTCTGGGCAAGTCACTTAACCTCTGCTTGCCTTAGTTTCCTCAACTGCAAAATAGGGATAATAACACCCCTTACCTCACCGGATTGTTGTGAGGATCAAATGAGTTAATATTTGTGAAGTGCTTATAGCAGGTGTTATAGTAATACTTGTCATTCCCGACACACAGCTTCATCAAAACTAGACTGCTCAGTGCCCCCTGAAATTCTGTACTTTCCTACCTCTGAACCTTTGCTATTCCCTTTACCTAGAATACCCTTATCCCATATCCACCACTGAAATCTTCCTCATTAAAACCTAATTGAAAAACTACCTCCCTCCATGTAGCCTTCTCTGATTCTCTATACTTGGAACACATACATATAGGGAGAAAGAAGCAAAGAGAGAGAGAGAGAGAGAGAGAGAGAGAGAGAGAGAGAGAGAGAGAGAGAGAAGAGAAGAGAGAGATCTATTATGCGCTTACCAAATTCTATTTTTAGGGTACATGTCCTATCTCCCCTTACTAGATTGTAACCTCTCTGAGGGTAAGAGCTAGACCTTTTCTATCTCTGTATCCTCAACCCCATCTCACCCCTTGAACCCTGTGCAATGACACATGGTAGTCATTTTAATGTTTTTTGAATGAATGATAAAATTTTTTTTATTAAAAAAAAAACCAAACAAAAAGAATGAATCAATGAATAGATTGGATGGAATGAGATGAAAGACCAGCTAAAGGGCGGGAACCAGCTATTAAGTCTCCCCACCTCACATTCCTGAGGAGATTCTACTCAAAATAGTACCTTTCAGCAAATCTGCAGGTCTTTAACAGCTTCTTAATCTGAACAAGCTTCTCTTGTATTTCCTGAGGTCCAAGACAAGGAAGGCATTATTACTCAAATGGTAGTGGGGGAAAATCACACAGTGTAAGCACATACTGCAAAGAACTACAATTTAAAAGTCAACCTTGATGCTTCCCTGCCTACTTAAATGCATTCCTTTTTTTATATTCAGCTAGTTGACACAGAGAACAGTTCAACTCCTGAGTTCAAATCCTGATTCAGGTACTTAGTAGTTGTGTGACCCTGAACAGGTCACTTAATTTTTCTCAGCCTCGATTTCCTCATCTGTAAAATGGGGAGAATACCCCCCCACACGCAGAGTTGCCATGTGGATCAAAAGAGTTAACACAGGTAAAAGTGCTTTGCAAACCTTAAAGTACTATGTAAATGTTAGCTGTTATTATGGTCAAAAACTCTGAAAAGTTAGAATGTCAATTCAATAAGTATTTATTAAGTACCTACTATGTGCAAAGTACTGGGGAAACAAAAATAAAAACAGTCCCTGCCCCCAAAGATCGTACATTTTACTAGAGAAATACAACTTGTGAACAAATAAATAAATACAAGTTAACTAGAGAGACCACAAGTGGGATGGAGCTGGGGGTCTGGAGTCTGGGGTTGGGGAATCAAGGAAGGTTTTACAGAGGAGGTGGCACTGGACCTGGGCTGTGACAAAAGGTGAGAATTCTAGAAGTTCATTCCAGGCATGGAAGACAGACTGTGTATGGAGCTGGGGAATGGATCACTGGGTTTGAGAAACAGCTTAGTACATATAATTTATATTTATATAGCACTTACTGTGTGCACGGCACTGTGTCAAGATCTCTATAATTATTCTCTCATTTGATCCTCACAGAAACCCTGGGAGGTAGGTGCTATTATTCTTCCCATTTTACAGATGAGGAAACGGAAGCAAACAGAGGTGACTTGCCCAGGATCACACAGCTAGTTAAGCTTCTGAGCCCAAATTTGAAATTAATTCTCTTCCTGACTCCAAGCCCGGCATTCTGCTTATTTGGCTGGAATATAGAGTACAGAAAGCAAGTAATATAAAATAAGGCTGAAAACATAGGGATGCTGAGTACCTTAAATGCCAGGCTAAGGAATTTGTATCTTATTCTGAAACCAGTGGGCAACCACTTAAACCTTAAGTGATTGTGTGTGGCCTTTTGATTGAGTCTAACTTTTACAAAACAGATCCTTTTAATAAGGGGATTTGTTCTGTGAAGTTTGGATTCAGGCAAAGGGTTGAAATTGAGGGTCTGGAGGGCCATATGTAATCTCGAGGCCCAAAGGTTCCCCACTCCTGCTAAGGTTTCTGAGTTGGGGGGATGATATAGTCATCCCTGTCACTTAGGGAGGTTGTTTTGATGGCTATGCAGGATACAGACAAGGTTGGGAGCAGGGAGCCTTCTTAGGAGGCTATGGCAGCAGCCAGGGGAGGGGTGATGAAGTTTCGAACTAGGGTGGTTAACTTTGGGATTGGAGAGAAAGGAATGGAAGTGAGACATTCCGTGATGTCACTGTCCTCAGGCGGGAAGGCTTCAGCAACTTCCAAAGGCCCGTCTTTTTATTCTAAAGCTTACCCTGACTCGATTCAATTCCTTGACTTTGCTATACAGGTTTTGACTGATGTACAACAAATTGAACAAGGGTTGATGCCATATGCTGTCCAGGAGGTGCTTGGAAAATTTGCTGACATAGTATTTGTGGAAATCCCATTTCATGAGGATCCGGGCAGGGATGTAAGATTCTTCGTAACTGTGGCAGCAGTCACAGAAATACTTCCCCAGGTAATCACAATAACGGAGTTTCTTAACGTACTCTGAAATGACACACATAAGGAAAAGCTAAGGCTTAGAGAGGGCATAGTATGGTATAGAAGAAAGAACACTGAGCTTGGAGTTGGAGTTCCTGCCTGTGAAGCTTACAAATTGTGTGGCTCTAGGTAAGTCCCTTTGCCTAAACCTCAGCTTCTTCATCTGTAAAATGGAGAGAATGCTACTTACATTACCTATATGTCAGATGAAATGAGATAATAATAATAACAATAGCTAACATTCATATAGCATCTACTACCTGCCAGGCACTGTGCTAAACACTTTAAAATTATTATTTGACTTTTCACAACAACCCTGGGGTGTTGTTATCTATTATTATTATTAAAATTAAATTATTGTTAATTATTGTTAAAATTATTATTAATAATTATGCTACTAGTATCCCCATTATACAGATGAGGAAACTGAGGCAAACAGAAATTAAGTGATTTGTCCAGGGTCACACATCTAGTGAGTATCTGAGTACTGATTAGAACTCAAGTCTTCCTGACGTTGGGACCAGGGTTCTATCCACTGTGCCAGCTAGCTTTACAACTATAAAGCAATGTGTAAACCAAGACCATTATTATGACGTATATGAAATAATAATAATAATCTCTGCATTCTTCTTCAGCTGTTACTAAATGTCCAAAGATTTACAGAGTCAGCAAAGGAGGCTTTCCACACATTTAAGGCTGCTTCTTGGCCTCAGGAAAACCATAATCGCAGCTGATAGCTGGGAAAGTAAAGTGCTGGACATGGCCTTAAGACATTGAGAAAAAGCAGCTCTAACACAGGGAGGAAGTCCTGATCCGTGCAGTCAGCAAGGCAAAAAATAAGAAGCAGTTGACATTAATTAGCACTTTTGGGCTGGCAAAGTACTTTACATATACTATTTTATCTGATCATCACAACAGGCCCAAGAGTTAGGTACTGTGGGTACTTCATTTTATTTTATTTTAGTTTAGTTTAGTTTTTTTTTTTGGTTAGGCATTTGGGGTTAAGTGACTTGCCCAAGGTCACACAACTAGTAAGTGTCAAGTCTTTGGTCTGAGGCCAGATTTGAACTCAGGTCCTCCTGACTTCAGGGCCAGTGCTCTATCCACTGCACCACCTAGCTGCCCCTCGGTACTTCATTTTATTGATGAGACAAATGAAACCTCACAAAGATGAAGTAACTCGTGCATGGTCACATAGCTAGAGTATCAGAGGTTCCATTCAAACCCAAGTCTCTGATAATTCAAAGTCTATCAATCTTTCTACTAAAGCATACTGTCTCTCAATTTTTTTTAAAGGTAAATAAATGCTGATTGTCAAGATGATTCCCCCACCCCCGCCAGAAGTTCACCACTTGGAAAACGGTTTGATTTAGAATGCAGACATTCTGTACCAGCATTCACCAGGAATTTTGCCATAATGATTTTCAAATATACGATAGACCACATAAATATAAGTACCTAGATGTCACAGTGAACGGAGCGCTACACTCGGAACCAAGAAGACCAGGGCTGAAATCCTTCCTCAGACGCTTAACTAGGGCAGGCTAAGCAAGTCACTTGGCCTGCCAAGCCTGTTTTCTCATCTATATAATGGTGTTCAAAAGATCTAATACAAGGAAAACATTTTGCAAACTTTAAAGTACCATATAAATGCTAGCTATTGTTACTTTTACCAATAATAATAAATTATGAAAGAGGGAAAGAATGAGTGAGGAGAGACTGCAAGAAAACCTTTGAGTTAAAGGAAAGGCAGGAAAATTTTAGAGCAAAACAAGGAAAAACTAAGTACATTTTCAAACCAAAAACTGTCCTTCCCTTTTTTGATATACAAGTTTACGTTTAGTATTTTAAAGGGGAAAAATGCTGCATTAAAATTCTCTTACTCCCGGGGACAGCTAGGCGGTGCAGTGGATAGAGCATTGGCCCTGGAGTCAGGAGGACCTGAGTCCAAAATTGACCTCGAGACACTTACTGGTTGTTGCACTGTAGGCAAGTCACTTAAACCCAATTATCTCCAAAAAATCCAAACCAAAACAAATAAAAAAAAAAAACCAGAGGCATTATTTCCACCAAAACACCACAATTCTGTAGAATAGTTTGGAAAATGCTATTTTCTGCCAGAATAGAAAGTCAGTTAGATGGCCTAGTAGATAAGAGTGCTTCACTTGGAGTTAGGAAGTCCCATGTTCAAAATCCTGCCTTCGATACTTATTACCTCAATAAGTCTGGGCAAGTCTCTTAACTTCTCTTGGCCTCAGTATTCTCATCTATAAAATGGGGATTATAATAGTACCTGTGGCAACTAGGTGGTGCACTAGATAGAATGCCATTCTGAAATCAGGAAGCCTCATCTTCCTGAGTTCAAATCCAACCTCAGACACTTAGTAGCTGTGTGAACCTGGGAAAGTCACTTAGTCCTCTTTGCCTCAGTTGTCTCATCTGTAAACCAAGCTGGAGAAGGAAATGACAAACCATTCTAGTATCTCTAACAAGAAAACCCCAACTGAGGTCACTGTATTGGTCACCAGTGAAATGACTGAAAAAGTATAGCAAGAATAAAAAAGTAGGAGGAGCTCAGGTTGGGAAGAGCTCTGTATTTGATCTTGGAGGCAACAGGGAGGCACTGGAGTTTACCAAGTTGGGGAGAGGGCATAAGTCAGACCTATGGTTTAGGAAAATCACCTTTGTAGGCATGTGAAGGATGGATTGGATTGGGAAGGGCATGAGGCAAGGAGAACAATTAGAAACCTATTTCAATAGTCCAGGGGAAAGGTAATAAGGGTCTATCCAGGGGTGGGGAACTTGTAGCCTCAAGACCATATGTGGCCCTCTAGGTCCTCAAGTGTGGCCCTTTGACCGAATCCAAGCTTCACAGGATTTGTTCTGTAAAACTTGGACTCAGTTGAAAGGCCACATCCAAAGACCTAGAGGGCCACATGTGGCCTCGAGGCCACAGGTTCCCTACCTCTGGTCTATGCAAGAGTGGTGGTTGTGTAAGAAAAGGCTATGTATAGGAGAAATGTTGAGAAGGTATTGGATATGAGGGGTGAGTCAGGACAGCCCACCTAGCCACTAGAAAGCCTATCAAGGCAGTGGCCAATCAGGACTTCAGTGAAGGGACAGTGTACCAAGCCTCATTGTTTTCAGTGGGGAGGTGGGGGACCGTTGATGAAAAATAACAACTTGCCTTGCCTGACAGGCCCAAAGTCTTCCTTCAGATCTTACAAAGCCACTCCCTTACTCAAGCTATTTTGTTGTTGTTCATTCATTTCAGGTGTGTCCGACTTTTCATGACCCCATTTGGGGTTTTCTTGGCAAAGATACTGGAGTGGATTGCCATTTCCTCCTCTAGCTCATTTTACAGATGAGGAAACTGAGGCAAACAGGGTTAAGTGACTTGCTCAGGATCACACAGCTTTTGTTTGAGGCCAGATTTAAACTCAGGAAGATGAGTCTTCCTGACTTCAGGCCCAGCACTCTATCCACTGTGCCACCTAGCTGCCCTTACTCCAGCTATAGCGATGCCCAATCGCCTCTAGGATAAAGAAGAAATAAATTAAAATATAAAAATAAATAACTAAGTAAAGAATAAATAAATAAAGACTGACCTCCTCTGCTTGGCTTTTAAAGATCTTAACAATATGGCTCTAAACTACCTCTGCAGTCCTCATCCTGTTGCTCTCATTCCTGGGCTCTACAATCCAGCCCAAGTTGTCTTCCTGCTGTTCCCAGTACTTGACGCTTCATCTTGTCTCCCTGACTTTGCACTAGTTGTCCCCCAATTCCTGGAATTCTACCTCTCCTTCCTTCCACTTCATAAAATCCGTTACTTCCTTTAAGACACAACTCAAGGTCCACGTCCTCCATGAAGACTTTTTTGTTCCCCCAATGGCAAGTGCATTCCGTCCCCAACAAACTTGTTTACGCTGGTACGTGTTTCCCCCAATAGAATATGAGCTAGCACCTAGCACAGTGTTGACTGATTGAATGTGTTGGGCTATATTTCCTTGTAGCCAAGAAGGGTTCTAACTGAGGGGAGGGTGGTGTGAGAGACGGGAAAGAGGTGTGGGGGTTCCAGTCACTGGAAAGGGTCAGTCATTTTTTTTTCAAAGGAAGCACTGTTAAAACATTTTTAAAGGCCAATATAACATTCAAAACAACCCAAGCAGAATCACAGGCAAAGGTTTTTTTTTTTACTTCTACAACTCCTTCATTTTCCTTAAACCCCAACTACCACCCCACCCCACCATATCATTGCCCTCAGATTGTTCCTTGCCTTGCCTGCGGATGGAACCTACCTACAATGTCCCACGAACCAGACACCTAAGGAAACTTGAGCAACTTGCATCTCATTCCTTCAGGACTAGCTATGTGACTGGTTAGCTCACATGATCACCATTAGGGCATTGCACCTTCCTGCTAACTCCCAACCAGATAGATTTGACTCTCAGCTCTGCTGCTTACTGTATGAAGCTTGAAAAATGACTTTACATCTCTAGGTCTCATTTTGCTCATCTGTAATATGAGGAAGCCAGAATAGACAATCTCCAAAAGTATATCTCAGCTAAAAATCCTATGGTCTACACAGGGATCTTAAATGTCAAAGCAACAGCAATTTAATGGTGGGAATATCGGATACAACAAGACCAGTCCTAGGGGGCCTGGAAGTCATTTTGTGCTCATCCTATCATATATACCGCAGAGGCAGTTGCCTACTAAAATAACGGACATAATAATTATGTATTATTATATAATATGTAGTTTATAATATATAATATAATTACATATAATATATAATTATATGGTATCATATATTATAATAGCTAAATAGCTAACATCTATATAGCACTTATTACAGGCCAGCTACTGTGCTAAGGACTTTACAATTATTATCTCACTTGGGCCTCACAACAACTCTGGGAGAGAGGTACTATCATTATACCCATTTTACATTTGAGGAAACTGAGGCAAACAGAGGCGAAGTGGCTTGCCTAGAGTCACAAAGCAAGTAAGTATCTAAGGTTAGATCTGAACTCGGATCTTCTTGACACCAGGCCCAGTGCTTTATCCACTATGCCACCTAGCTGCCCCAGGGCTTAAGTTAGGCATAACTCTATTTGTTAGCATGAAAATGCTGCCAGGCTTATTTTTTACATATGTGAATGATGTGGAGTGGGGCAAATGTAGTTCAATCACTACGCTAAGTATTGTGTCTACTGGACTTAGGGGATAGCGGGAGAATAAAGGAAAAGATCTTCCTTAAAAATTTTCTACTCAGAAAACAGGTCTTTATTATATTTTTAAAATTGCCGGAGAACCTCAACTGTAGCTTCTTGTTGTTTTTCACAATTATTTCTGCATTAATCAGTTATGCCAAGTTAGACTTACTCTGTTCTATTGGTGTTCCACAGCCAGCGCAGCAAAAGTTTTGGGCAGAGACCACTAAATCCCTCCTATGACATAGAATAGAACAATTAAATCGGATGAGAATGGGTAGAGATAGAAGAAAAGTGACTGCTTTCATGGTTTGGGATGATTTTGCCTTTAAAAGAAGAAATAAAGAGACTGGATCTAGTAAAGGCATTTAATATGTCCTGGACAAGATTTGAAACATTGTCCCCACTGTATATGCTTGACCACCACCAACCAGAGACCTTCAGAAACACCTGCAACTTGACTTATCACAGAACTAAATACCGGTAGAGCCCAGAGACCAGAATCTGCCAACACTGAAAAAGTTTGCCTTTATAAGAAGTGATATTACAATGTGTCTAATGCCTTAGCTCTCCCTAAGGCATATAGGCACACAGATGCAGATACACACACACACACACACACACACACACACACACACACACACACACACACACGCACACATTCAATTATGAAACTATCATAGATCTTCTTTAAGGAACTTCTCAAGATATAGATAAAGGATCACACTGAATAAGGCAGAAGTATAAAATCAGGCTCATCATTCATTGACTACATTCCAAGGGACCTTAACAACAAAACACACACACACACACACACACACACACACACACCACATGCATATGAAATATTTACAGGAAGATACTCAATGGGACAAAAAGCCAGAACTGTCCAACATTCCCAGGGAAGGATCATTGTGTTTTATTGAGCTATGTCTGACACTGAATTATTCTGAATGTAATCTATAGTTCTGGATATGTTATAAAGCTTATCTAAAGTTAGGGCCCAATTACTGCCAGAAATGGTTCCCATAAAAATACAGTGCCTTTCCCCAGCCCTAAGCCCCTGCCCTTCCCTTAAAGAAGGATTACTTTTGGATCCTAGAGACAGCCATTTATTCTTCAGATAAAGTTAATTTATTCACTCCTACACATGAATTACCTCAGAGACAGAGAAAAAACAGAAGCCTCTTCATAGACTCTCAGAGTCGGAAGAAGGGGTCATAGAGGACATTTAGTCCAACACTTCCTTCCAAAGAGGTTCCCTTTCCAACATAATTGACAAGTAGTCATCCAATTTTTGCTTAAAGACCTCAGGTGAGGGAGAATCTACTACCTCCAGAAGAAGCTCATGCCATCTTTTCACAGCTCTAATTGTTAGGGAGTTTTTCCTAAAATCATTCACAAATTGGCCTCTTTCAAATTCCCACCCAGTGCTCCTAGTTCATCCTTCTGGAGTCCAGTGGAACATCTGTCTTTCTTACACATGACAGCCCATCAAAAACCCAAACACGGTTCTTATTCACTTTCCTTCCCCCCCAAAAGTCTTTTCTTCCCCAAGCTGTTTCCCGATTCCTTCACTGTCCTGCTACAGCCTCCCCTGGATAGTCTCCATGTTATCATTTTCCTTCCTAAAACGTGGCACCCAGAACCAAACACAATCCAAATGTAGTCTGAGCACAGTATGGTACAAAAGTACTAGAATGAGCCTGGTCAAGATTAACACCTTATTTTTTCATGTTCTCCGTATGAACACTCCAAAATTAAGTAAAGACTAATGTGGCAGAGAAAACCTTTCATTTTTCTTTTCAGTTGGAAATCAAAAGTCTTAAGATAAACAGGGCAGCAATGAGCCATTTCAGCTAAAAAAAATAAAATAAAACAACAAAAACTAAAGACTTTAATGTCTCTTTTTGGTATGACTAGTTCCCAAGGATTTCCAACTTGCTAAATATTGGTTGGTGAAATGGAAGGAGAGTTAAAAGGTCAACAAGTCAACCCAACTTACTTGAGTGGTGGATGAACATTAAATATTATTTCAAATCTAGGTGGAGCCCAGTCTTTAGTCCTTCTAATCCTGGACTTAAACTTTATCTCCTTGACTATTTCCAAACTGGATTCAAAGTCTTTTTGAAGACTGTCTTCATTTACGGCCTGGGAAACACAGAACAGAGAGACTTGAGTATCAACTTAAATTATAGTTTAGCAAGAAATTTAGTGCAACAAATGGAAACTCACTTTATAAGTTGGCAAAAATTCAGTATTTTCCCAACAAAAATATTTTGCCTTTGGAAAAAAAAAGTGGCATTAGTAAGCATTTATGAAATGGTTACTATGTACCAGGAATCAGGCTAGGCTCTGGACAAAGACAAAAGTGAACAACCTTGAATATATCTAAAGTTCCCTGCAAAGATATCCCCTCAAATGGAAGGGGTCAAATGCCTCAGTTCTTCTCTCCTCCCATGAGTCTATTGCAGCCTGAAATTCTCCTTCCCTGGTGTTTTTAGAAGTCTTGTTTTCTTACAAATTGACATCACCTGAGGAAGTCATTTTTCACTTGGTATACTTTTATAAAAAACAGAAGGACTCAAGACATTACTAAGCTTTCAAGGAAGTCAATTCATTTTGGCCCAGATACTTACTACTGACCCATCTGCCTTGTGAGAGCCTGTTAGGTGAAAGTCAACCTCTGCCAACCTAGAACGTCTGCAGAAAGATCGGTATAGGTCCTTTGCTATCAGTTCAGCTGAATTGAAGCCCAGCTCATCAACGCATCTGCAAGTCAGACAAATAAAGATCCAAATTATAATAATTTGCTGGGCATGATCACCAGATCATTGTTCCAGAGCTAGTTGGGACCTTGGCAATCATCTAGTTACTACTGCTCCTCATTTGCCAAATGGGGAAACTAAGACCCAGAATGGTTCAGTGATTTGTCCAGAGTCAGATAAGAGAAAAATGGCAGAGACAATATTTGAACTCATGTCATCTGATTCCAAATTCAACACCCATTTGACTATACCTCGATGCCTCTCTACCCTGTCCTCCTGCCAGATATACTGGCTTTCTCCCAATTCTCTAGGTTCGCTTGTTAGCCCTCCCATATTTGTCAAGGAGGCAGAAGTGAAAAGAGACAGGGTATTAACCCAAGGCAATTTGCTAGACTATCTTTTAGCTTAACTTGATAGTGGCAGCTATTTACTGTGAAATTTCACCCTTCCCAGAACTGTAAACCATATATTCAAGGTATTTCACCTAAGGCAAAATCCCTATTGTCCTACCTAGGGGAACTCAACCCATGCTATTGAAGGCTGAATATTCAGGTTTTCCTTTGCAATGAAAAATGACCCATAGGTAAGGGAGTTACCTTTTGTTCAAGTCATGGAAACATGCACAAGTTTCTGCAATTTTGTCAAAGTCTTCAAGTTCTTTAGGAGGACAAGAAAAAGAAATATTAGATTCATGCAATCACAGACCACATTAAAGGGATGTCAAATTAACTTCCTCAGACTTCACACTGGGAATTGATGCTCTACAATTAAAGAAGCCAAATCATTCTACATCTCTGGACTCTAGGTCTCTCTTAAATTCCTCTTTTTACAAAAGTAAAGATAACTCTTAGGACAGTGTTTTAAAAAACAACTCCACAAAAGATTGTCACTTCAATACCGGGAGATAGCTATACCAATATTTGTGTGTTATGTATATGTGTATTTCTGTATATATGTGCATGAATATATTTATAGATTAATATATGCATATAGACATACATATATACATACAGAAGTATGTATGAGCATACAGACACATGTGTGTGAATATATACATATATGTGCATGTAGAGCTATAGACATATATACATGTATACAAATACATATACACACAGAGTAGGGCTGTAAATTAGTCCAACTATTCTGGAAAAAAGATTTGGGGTTGGGGGAAGGATCCTTCTTTTTCTTTTTTTTTTAATTGTTGTGATAAAGATAGCTCTCTGGAAGATGGTGGGGGAATGGCTATATTGGGAAATGTCAGTGATGTAAAAAACAAGAGATATCAATAACAATTTAATAAAAGGAACAGTTTTTTTAATCTGCAATGAAATTTTGTCATGATTATTTTGATAGCACACACAGAAAGGAAGTGTCAGAACAAAACAAGTTTATTTTTCCTATACTGATCACCATAATGATTATCTACTTTTCCTTGCCCTTTCCACAGGTACAAATGATGTCCACAAAGACAAAGTATCAGAGTCTTAGAATTATAGAAATTTTAGATCTAGAAGAAGCCTAATCATCTAAGCTAACCCACTCACTTCACAGACGAGAAAACTGAGGCAGAGAAGCAAACTGATTTACCCAAGATCACAGAGCCAGTCAGGACAACAATCCCCTGGTCTCTTCCCAAACATGTGGGCACAAACATACCATATGAATTTTCAGATCTTACCCACAATGACAAAATCATCAGAGTCACATTCACAAAGCTCCTTCGGGCTGTTTTGATGAATAGATGTTTCAACTACTGGGTTTACTTGCAATGCAGAACAACCTAGAAGGGGGGGAAGGGTTTTTACTAAGCTTTAAGGGAGAGAAAAAGAAGTCACACTTCTCTTCACTGTTGATAAGACGAAAATAGACAACAGAACAGATTTTATTTAAGTAGGATTTTGTTAAAAACAACAACTAAGGCTTTAGGGCTAACATAGGCCTATGCATTCATTAAGCCTGCCTCTGGTAGCCACAGAAAGATGAATCAGACACAAAGACAGAAAGATAAAAAAGGCACAATCAATGATGTTCAGGAGGCTTATAGTGTAGCAAGGGAGATAAAGCCAGCTGTCAAAGGGTTAAGGAACAAAATGGGTGATAAGCCCCTGTGGTTTTTCAGAGAAATTTTATACCCTGGATTTAAAAAGATATTGCAGGAAGAACGAGCCATTAAGGGCTCCCACACTCTGCCAACTTGCCTTCATAGCCACTGTCAGATGAAGTAGCAGATGAAGATTTTTGTTTTTCAGGGATATAAAAGCCCCTCTCAAAGTCAGTTTGATCACTTCCAAGGGAGCCACTCATTTCCAATCCTTCCCCACTCTCTCCTGGCGGCTGATTCAGGAGGTTGTACTTCATTGTCTCCATTGCAGATATGATAATATCTGCAACATAAAAGTGGGCATTCTCCTGCAGAAAAGCACAGAAGAGTTTAAATACTCACAGCATAACCACATGTACTAAGTCAAGAAGAGAGAGAGCCTTAAAAAAAATTCCAAGCAGGTATATCTAAGTAGGGGCAGATAATTGAATATAACTCTAAGCTTATTCAAAATAAGTCTGTTACTACAGTACTGCTCTGATGCCACATCCTGTCAAAGAGACAGCCCTGGGGGGCCACAGGCTATGACATCAGAGTTCAAGATGGGCCGAGGTTTTAAGCACAGTCTCACTGAAAGGCTGTGTCTGTTGTCTGAATCCAGCCATCCTAAATTTTGAGAAGCTCATCAGAGATTTGGCCAGTGGATTATGGTGGTGGTGGTTGCCGTTTGTGGAGCAAGGGTAGAAGATGAGGGGAAGTTCATAAGGACACAGAAATTCATAAAAACTGTCTACTATGGCATGGATAGGGTAGTAATCTACATCAATGAACAATACTGATGAAATCAATGACCTTTGAAACATTCAATTATTCAACTGAGTCACTGACCACGGACTCGGTGAATGGTTGCATATGACCCAAAACTTATTTCTAGAATTTGAGTCCCATATAAAGTGAATCAGAGTAAGGCAGAGCGGTAGTGTCTAAAGGAACCTATAAAGAGCCATGTTTAACAAAATGTGGAGGTTCTCTTCACCTTTTCAACATCAGCAGGAAGCATCATCATCTCTGGTGAGAAGCTATTCAAAGGAAGGGCTTTTCTGCTGGCTGGGATGGTACCTGCCAACATAAAGTTAGAAACCTGGTTAGATTTTTTTCCCAGGAAGTGGTTTAAAGATACTGTTCAAGCTAACCTGATTTGGAATCAGTTTTGCAATTTGCAACTCAGCAAAACCAACCAAACCATGTGTGACAGTATATGCAATATTCTAAAGCCATAGTCCCTCAACTCTGCAAAAGAGGGGAGGGAAATGTATTTTCTCAAACTCTGTTCCAGGACCAACCTTGGTAAAAAAAAAATCCTTTTAGTGATTGCTAC
Organism: Phascolarctos cinereus; assembly: GCF_003287225.1. Taxonomy (NCBI): domain Eukaryota; kingdom Metazoa; phylum Chordata; class Mammalia; order Diprotodontia; family Phascolarctidae; genus Phascolarctos; species Phascolarctos cinereus. Next base: position 334,957,191 of record NW_027556098.1, read on the forward strand.
TGATTATAAAGCCACTTAAATACAATCACTCTATCGGAAAGGGAGCTATAGATAGTTTCTCCCTGGCCTAAAATGAGAAAAACCTGGAGAAAGTGCATTCTGTTGCCTATAGCACTCTGTTCCTGACATTAAAAGCTTTAGGAACTAAAATTACAATTATGAGTAATGTCAGTGGCCACAAATGTTTTACTTCTATCATGTGATTTCCCAAGTTGACTGTGCTTAAGTAAGCATTTTAAGGTCTTCAATAAGAGATCTACGATTTTCAAGTGAGAACCATTTACTTAGGGGCCCAGGTCTGGGAAAGAGGAGATAAGACAACAGGAGCCAGGCATATGAAAGCAGAGTTTACTCAGCGCAGACCAAGTAGTGCCTTCTGCCTCTATTCTGCCATTCCAAAGATACAAAAGAGGTGTAAGCAGAGGTACAGAAATGATTAAACTCAGGTACATCATTAGTAAGGAAATGGGAGTTAGGTATTTTGTAGCTTCTCATGGTTTTTCAATAGAAATTCGGTTCTCTTAGCATGGTATTACAATATTCTAGTTGCTGGGGACATGTAATATTCTTTTTGTCTCCCTGTCCCACCATCACCCAAGTAAGAAGAAAGTCCCTACAGCTAACATGGGACATGGAGCAGAAAGCTACAGTCACTCATTTAGTGTCCTCAAATCTCTAGCAGGCAAAAAAGAAAACAGGAAATTCCCAAGACTGATCCTTACATACCTCCATCCTGGGAAGGATTTACAGCATGACAGAAAGGGGTTGGGAGATTATTTCAAAACACTTTGAGGGGGGCTAATACAAGGACTTTAACAAAGATCCTTAGGCTTTTTTTTTTGGACAAGAAAGGATCTAGCACCTGCTTTCTGTCAGAAATTTCTCAGTTGAGGGAAAAGTGAGCTGTAGGTTGATTTTAAAATCACACAAAGAAATCTGAAATCATCCTTTCACTAGAACAGGAAGGAACCTCAGATGTCACCTACTAAGTGTCACAGTCAGTATCCAAATTTGAAGCCAAGTTCAGCATTCCAAATTCAGTACTATTTGTAACCCATTGCAGATTTTATAAGCTGGACAAACTTCCTTCCATTTCATAGAGTGTAAGTGGGGGAGAAGGCCTCTTCCATTCCTTTCCTTCTTGTACAGTGATAAGTTTGCATTCTCATTAGAGATTAATCATCATCTGATGACCACCAAATTTCAAAAGTTACTCTTCAATATTGAAAAAGTTCAAGACAGATGAGAAAAGAGTTAATAAACAATGCCAAGAGGCTCAGTTAATCATGAGCCAATCACCAGCACCTGTAGAACCGGCTGTTTCCTCTTTTCTACAAATCAGATATATGCTAATCTAGTGTGAGAGCTCTACCACATGTCACAAATATAGTAAATAAACTTCATTCGTGTGGTTCAAGGTAATTTTCCTGCTTCCCTATTTCACGTTTCTAGAATTGTTTTAAATCAAATAAGAAAAGTGGCCCTTGTGAATGAAGGCTCTCAGATCACACTTTAAAATAATGATACTGACTAAAAAAAAAATAATAGGAAATCAGTGATAAAAAGAAAGTTCCCACATTAACTGGATACAAAGTAGACACTCATCAATTGGAGAATGGCTAAACAAATTGTATATGAATATACTACTACTCTGCTGTAATGTAATACCATTCTGCTGGAAGAAATAATAAATAGGATGAATACAGAGAAGCATCGAATGACTTATATGAACTGAGGCAGAGTGAAGTATGTAGGACCAAGAAAATAACATACACCATGACTACAACAATGTAAACAGAAAGAGCAACCACAGAAAATAATCAAAAAATTACAAAGACCAAGCATGGCCCCAAAGAGAAGATACGAGAGGACATCTCCTCTAGTCCTTTTTAGGGGGGACTAGGGGCACCCATAGATATGGAACATTATATATATTATCAGTTTTTTTGGTGTATTAATTGGTTTAGTCAAGTTTTCTCTTCTTCCTCTTTTTTTTTCTTTGTTATATAGTATGATTCTCTAGAGGGGAGGAATATGGGAGTAAGGTAATGTAAAAACAAAGTATATCAATAAAAATGTATTTTAAAAAAGCATGCAAGAATGTGTATATTCACATGAGTATTATCCCCTTTAAAAAATAAAAATTATAACAACAATGAAGGCAGCTCTGCTTTGTACATCACTTTAAAATTGTCAAAGTACTTTCACGGGTAGTCAGTCACCTGAGGAGCTTATTCATTTATTCCAATAATGCATCAATTGCTTAGAAACATACTCAAGACATACATAACTCCTCCTTTGGAAATGCTTCAGACCCCTTCATATTGGCAGTGGACAAAGCCAATCTAGGGTCAACAATGAGTTTTGATTGTAAAGAAATAAGGCAAATTCTCTCAAACAGCTAATGAATAAGATCCAAAGGCTGTTCCAAAAGAAGCCATCTGGAACAATTAAAGTACCAGAAGAGTAAGTGGAAAGCTTTCCTAGACAGTTCTCTGAAGGACAATGCTTACCTAGGCTCAAGAATTCTGATGCAATTTTGTTTAAAAAAATCTGTATCGTTAATGCATCACCTCTTATCTATAGAGATTGAGGGATTAGGAAGGTGTATATACTTTGCATTTATTTCTTTGTGTGCTATTCTCCCCCCTTTCCCCAATACAATATGAACTCTTTAAGAATAAGATTTCATTTTGCATTTTTGCCTTTGTATCCCTGGAGCCTAGCACAGTACCAGCAATGCTTATTGAACTGAATTGTAACTGTATTTGTAATTGTATAACTAGGGTTACACATCTACCTTTCACTGTTGAGAAGTTTTCTGACAGAAATATATCCTGCTCCTCTTTCACAAATAAATATAACTAGACATTATGCTCCTTGAAGAGAAGCCATGTTTTATATTTTTTTAATGCCTCCACTGTGTCTGGTATAGTACTGCTAGATATTCAGAGGTTAAAAGGCAATCTGATACAGGGGACTGAATGCAGGATATGGGTTTAAATCCAGCCTCTGACATTTAATAACTTTGTGGTCATGAACAAGTTATTTAACTTCCCTCAATTCCTCATCTGTAAAATGGGGAGAATAATATTTGTAGTAACTTTCCTCACAGGGTTGTTAAAAGGCCCAAATGAGATAATATACGTAAAAGGTTTTTCAAATTTTGAGGTGCCATAAGAAACCAGCTGGGACATATATACACATACATATATGTCATATAGATACCGGACATAAATATGTATGTGTATAAATATACATTTGGAACAATATATGTGTGGAACAATATATGGACATCTGATCTAGACACTGGGATAGTATGTGTGTACATATATATATATACACACATATAAATACACGTATGCATACATGCATACATATATACTATGTGTACTATATAGTATATGTATACCATACATAGTATATATACTATATGCTATCTATGTACTGTATATATGTATATAATATATATGCATATATACATATGCACATAGATAGATAGATAGATAGATTAGATAGATAGATATAGATAGATAGATAGATAGATAGATACATAGATACTCTTTATGTATAGATACTCTTTATGTATATATACTATCTAAGTTTTAAATAGCACTAAGACATTTGGGACTGTGTGTGTGTGTGTGTGTGTGTGTGTGTGTATTTCTCCTTTTTCTTTTTTGCCAAACCTCTGATTTCGTTGGTGCAGGGAAGCTCTTAATGAGGAACTTCATCTTCTAGTGCAGATCAGTACACCTCCCTGTAACTTATAATCTTAGGATGGAGTACTTAACCTGAGGTCCATGAACTTTTTAATATTTTGTTAATTTCATTTTAATAAAAATCGGTTTCCTTTATAATCCTATGTAATTTAGTTTATACATTTAAAGACATTGTTCTGAGAAGGCTTCTGTAGGCTTCACTAGGACTGCCAAAGGGGTGCATGATACAAAAATACTTTAAAACTCTGATCTTAGCTGCCTAGGGGCATCAAGAAATGGTTATTTCAGGGTCACAGAGATGTCAGAGGCTGGACTCAGAGCCAGAGGCCTCTATTAGCCCGTCAGCTATTACTGCTCAATAAATCTCTTTCTTATCCTGGTATTGCTTGTGTTTGTATTCTCAGCACTTAGCACAATGCCTGGCACATAGTAAATGCTTGTTAACTAAATGATCTTCTGGGTCTTTAAAAGTGACTCAGTAGAAAGGCTATTCCTTAATAATAATTAAAAAAAAACCAGTGCTTTTGTCATAGGACAAAAAAGAGGCAGAGTTTGATTTTCACTGGCTGTCCACGCAGGATAAACATCCAGAAGCTGCTAAATGAGCTAATAAATTGTTTTTTAGCCAAAAGGAAAAAACAGCCACCTTATCTCCTGCTATGAAATCTCCATCTTAACTACTATGAAATCATTTTATATATATTCTGTTTATACTTGTACATAAATGCCTTAAAAACAGGGAATTTAGTTGTCTTGTTTTGCTTTGTTTTCTTTCTTTACCCCTTAGGACAATGCCAGGCACACAGATAGCACTTAATAATTGATTGATTATAAACTGCAAGGCAAGAGCTGGGTGGTTCAGTGGGTAGAGCATTGCACTTGGAGTCAGGGATACCTGAATTCAAATCCAGCCTCAGACACTAGCTGTGTGACCCTGGGCAAATTGCTAAATCTCTGTTTGCCTTCCTTTACTGGGGAAGGAAATGACAAGCCAAGAAAACTCCACAAACAGTATGGTCTACAGGGTAGTGAAGAGTTAGACACAACTAAATGACTGAAAAACAACAAAAGCCAAGATTTTAGATATAACCAAGGAAAATCATTTATGTGAACAGATTCGATCAGCCAACAATACCTTCTTCAGTAGGGGTCATCAACTTGAGGGGCCGGTGGGAAGCACTGCCATTCACTGGAAATGGGGAGGGAGCCGGAATTTTAGACCTTGTTAAGATGGCTGATGGAGACAGGCTCTCTGGAAGCTTAACAGGCTGTTCTGATGAAGACAGAGACAAGGGTACATCCGTTTCTTCTGAACATGTGTGGGAGCTGCCTTTTGTAGCAATACTATCTCCCAGCAATAGGGTTGCTGTGAGGGAGTCACCAGGAGGAGTAGGTGAACATCCCAAAGGAAAAGGTCTGTGGCTGGTTTTGAAATGGGCCTTGTTGTTCTCACATACTGGCACAGGGGTGGACGAATCTGGCAACTGTTCCTCTGCAGACACTGCACACTGTGGTAAATTAATCCAGGCAGCCTTGTGCCGCGTGAACCTAATATCAACTTGGCTAAGAGGAAGAGCAGTGCTAGACTGGCTGAGTCCCTCCTCTGTGTCTTCAGACTCATCACTACTCCCCTTCCAGGACTCCCCAGGAGACTCCCACCATCCAGCAGCTTGGGACACCATCTTTCCAGGCCTCGAGGGTGGTTTCAGTGCAGACAGGTTTAAAACAGACAGCAGGATTTCTCTGATGGCTTCCATACCATTTGGATGGGACCGCATACTCCCGTCATGTCCAGCTATTACTGACCTGGAGAGCTGATCTGCAGAAAGAGATGTTGGGCTTCATTACAGGTCATTGCAGGTAAACATCAAATACATTTAAATTATGCTTTTAAAAAGCACCTATTCCAAAATTTCTACCTTAAAATGGAAGCTCATTCTTGTATGTTTCTGTATCCCCAGCCACCTAGCACATAATAGGCAAGCAGTAGGTGCTTAACAAATGTTTGTTGATTGATTCTTTAATTTATAAGCCTTGATTTTATATACACCTCCTTGGTGTAGTGAAAAGAGGCCTAGATTTGGAGTCAAAGGACAGAGTAGCAACCCAGCTTTACTACTTACTATCTGTGTGACCTTGGACAAGTCACTTAACTTCATTGGACCTCTGTTTTTTCAAATGAAGGGAATGGACAATTAGACTGGTCTTTTCTAGCTCTAATCCTATGGCAATCATGCTTATTGTAAGAGAGTTAGCTTTAGCAGCAAGTGAAAGGCTAGAAACAAAAACCTGCATGCCAACAGGATGAAAAATCCTTAGCCCTACCTTTATCCCACAATAATCTTGACCGCCTACTCCCTTCAAATCCCACCTTTATATACCACAAGAAAACACAAACCATGACACAGTTCACTGCTTTTTAACACATCTCTGCCCCAAGCCAAGACCTCTGCTCTATTTACTGGAAGAGACTGACCTAAGATAAAGTCACAAGCTTGTACCTCCCATTTCCTTTTCAGTAAAATGGGACCAAGACTGACTTCCTGGCAAACTATGAAATTGTATGAGAGTAAGGATCACATTTTAAAGAGCTTGGCTAGACCTAGAAATTGCTGTTATATCCAAATTTTGTTTCAAAACTTTATGGCATTACAAGGATTGTGCTGAATTTGTGTGTGTATGTGTGCCCATGCGCACATAACAGGTGTTTATTGTGCTGAAAAAGAACAATAAATGGGAGTTAGGGGGTCTGGATTTAAGTCACAACTCTGGGAGTTACTGGCTGTGTGACTGTGGGCAAGTCACTCTACCTCCGAAATTCAGTTTCTCGATCTAATAAATGGGCAATAATCCCTACCTCAACTACCTCTTGAGAAACTTGAGGTAGTAAAATGAAACTGGGTAGCTAAGTGACACCAGCCTCCCTGATGCCAGGCCCAGTGCTCTATTCACTGTGCCACTACCCACCAGCCCTTAAATGGCTGTATTCCTTCAACTATAAGTATTTTTTTAAATGAGATATTATTAACAAAATCTAGCCTTTGTTTTCCTCACATTTGTCTAGGTGATCTGAGGTAGTAAGCATGGTAAAGTAAATTTTTCTTTATTCTCCTGATAAAAGAATCATGTAATCTTAAAGTTGAAGGGGACCTCACAGATCATGTTGTCCAACTCATATCTCAGTGAAAATAATCCTCTCCAAAAGAGCGGATCTGGGTTCTGGGTGCTCTGGCCCATGTCTGTATTGGCCTTCCTATCCTCAGTGCTCATTTCAGTGACACATCCCGTCACTTGGGCAAGATCAACAACAGGGTTGTCATCACTTTAATTTAACATCAGTTCTTAATAATCTGGGTCTGGGTCAGGAATAACAGCACAGTGGAGAAGAGTTCAGGAAAGGGAAGTGTCGGGATGGAAGCTGTCTCAAGAAAAGTTTAATGAGAATGACTGCTAATCGGATGGGCATCTATGGACACATCTGTTATATAGTGTCCTTAATTCATCAGAATTCACTCTATCTGCGTCCACAAAGCAGTGTGGATATGAACTAAAAGCAGGAAAGTGGAAGAAGACCCACTACTACAAAACAGCATTCAGTGCATAGCAGCATTCATTTAAATTAATGCAGATATAGGGTAGAGGGCATTTTCTTCATGACCATAACTAAGATTGTAACTAAGTTAATATTGCCAATGTTTCTATTGTTTAAATTTTTAAAAAGTTTCATTAACTCAGAGAGAATTGTTCTAAGAGTTCTGCTTCTAATGATAATCTATCCAACATCCAAACACACAGAAATAAGGACAAGAATTGTAGAAAAGAGATCTTTGTGGCACCAGACAATTCTACTCTGAATGAGACTGCTTTAAAGTTAGCCTAGCCTTCACTAATGGACCAACTTATTCAGGCTCCAAAACATTATTGAACCAAGATGAGCTGTAACACACACACACACACACACACACACGAATCACATGAGTTTGCCCTTCCTAGACTACTCAGAGATGTTTTACCTATAGTCTACCACTGAGATGATTTGCATTAATGGAATGCAGTGGTGACCTGGTCATTCTGAGGCTCTGATCAATATATCAAACCGGTGGCCTCAGACCTCGAACATATGTTCCCAGCAGACTCTGGATGGTGGTAACAATCATCAGCACCGTTCAGAGAGAATGTCCTAAGGGTAGGGCTTGCTTTCACAGGCTTGCTTTTACGTCTTCAGTTGGATCCAATCACCCTTACTGGGCCCCAGTTTCCACATCTGTAACATGGAGTTGTACTAAATGATCTCTAAGGGTCCTTTTCAGCCCTAAGTCCTATGACCCTATGATTCAAAGTCATTACCACATTGCTGGTTTGTCAGTATTTAAAATTTTATACTTGGAAAAGGGCTAGGAAGAGCTACAGAGGCTTAAGTACTACATAGAGGAAGGAGCAAAACCCACCATAAATCTGTTTGGGGGGATGGTTGGGTTGGGTTTTGGTTTTTTGCTGCCACTCAGACCTCCCCAACCTGCTTCCAAGGACTTTCTTGAAGCTAGCTCCCTTTCCTTTCTATTTGTCCATCCTGAAAGACATAACGCCAGTAGAAGATCAATAGTGTTTATTGATTGTTGTTGTCGAGTCCTTTCATTTATGTCCGACTCCCAGTCTGCTTCACCATTTGGGGTTTTCTTGGCAAATTTTCAGAAATCATCAGGGACTCCCTCTTCAGTGCCTGCCTCTTCAGAAAACGCCTGGCATTCAAGGCCCTAAGCAAACTGGAACCAATTTACTTATCCAACCCTATCTCATGTTATTACCTTATGCATATTTTATACTCCAGCCAATATAGACAATGCTCTACCTTCTCCAAACATGAATAGAGTGTCTAGAACTGTTGTATTTCTCCTCTTTTAATTATTGAAACTATTGCTATTCTGCTACTGTACAGGTATAGGCAAGTCACTTCACCTCTTGGGTCTCAGTTTCCTCATCTGTAAAATGAAGGGATTAGACTCATTAGATGATCTCCAAGGTCCTTTCCAGCTCCAAATCCTATGATTCTTTGAATTCCTATTCATCCTTTAAAGCTCAATTAAAATGATACCTCTTCCTGGCAGCCTTCCCTGATTCCTCCTTAGTAATAACTTTCCCTCTAAAACCTCACTCAACACTTTGTTTTTAATGCCTTAATACATTTACCATGAAATACAGTGTATCATACCTTTGTTGGCATCTCAATCCACCAACGATAAGCCCCATAAGGAGTTTGTCTCATTTAAACTTCCTATCTCTACTACCACCCAGCATAGTTCTCTACACACAGTAGGCATTTAATACATGCCTATTATATTATACTGTATTATAATTAATTTGTAGCCATGAATCTCCATTCTTTATCTGAGGCACCCCTGCCAGGATAAGCTCATCACCTCTAAATTCACCACCATTTCTGCTGACTGGAACCTTGACTGACACCACCTCCTTGGTGCCTCCTCTCCTCTCTGACTGGAAGGTGTAATACCAAACTCCTCCCAGTGTCTTTGTGGCTCACTTCACATCTCCTGCACTGCCTGGTATCAACTTCACTAACAAGGTGCCTCTCCCAGGATAAGCTCATCACTTTTAAACTCACCACCATGGCATGCCAACTCAAGCCTTGATTGACACCACCTCCCTCAGTCTCCCCTCCCTTCTGATTGGAGGACTGGATGGTACAATATCAAACTCCTCCCAATGCATTCTTTTATAGAGGGAAGAAACAGGACTTAGCTCATTGCTGCATCTGCTGCTCTGTCTGGTTTCAGCTCCCCAGAGCAAGATGTCCCCAAGCTGGGTACTCTGGTTTCCACCCTGTTTCCTGCCTCCTTTTGTATGCTGTCTCCTCCCACACCCCTTCATCCAACTGTACCCTTCTTGAGGGCAAGGACTGTCTTTTTATTAATTGTATCCCTAGTACTTAGCTCAGTGCCTAGCACGTAGTAGGTACTGAATAATGTTTATTGTAGTAGAGTCATAAAAACACTGGATTATGACAGTTTAGAGTTAGATCTCAAAACCACTCATGTGCATTAAATCCACCCAATTACAGACGATGTGGAATAAAAGCTAATTCTTTCTTTTTATAAAAATGAAGATAAACTTTACATCACCCATGTTCACAAGTCCAGTCCTCAAAACAAAAACAAAAACAAAACCCAGCTACTATTACCCAAGACTCCTCGATGCTGCCTTGCTTACCACACTAGCTCCCTCTTCCAGATTCATATTATTTCCCAAAACAGGCTGCAAAGGAAGCACAATACTGCAGAGTAGCTTGAACACGAGTTAAATCATTGTACCCTACACGCTCTTTGGCAGTGTAAGCACCAGGGAGAATGCAGTCTTAGAATTCTGGCTTAAATTTTCATTTGCTTTCTCCTCCTAGAAGACTCCTGGAAGCACATAAATAGTAGAGGTCTGACAGGAGATACTCTAAGACTATCAATTGCTTATCTTCATTGTAAGAGGATATTATCTTTTTGGGAGGGCAGCTAGGTGACACAGTGGATGGAGCACTGGGCATGGAGTCAAAAAGACTCATCTTCCTGAGTTCAAATCCAGACTCAGACACTGACTAATTATGTGACCCTGGGCAAATCACTTACCCCTGTTTGCCTCAGTTTCCTCATCTGTAAAATCAGCTAGGAAGGAAATGGCAAACCACTCCAGTATCTTTGCCAAGAGAACCTCACATAGGGTCACGAAAAGTTGGACATGACTGAAAACCCCTAAACACAACAAAAATCTCTTCAGCAGCTCCCTATATTAAAAAAATCACAGGTGAGGTCTTCAAGTACAAATCCAGTTGTCTGCCGGCCAAGAACAGCTTAGCTAAGCTGAGAGTAATGAAGCGACCAAAGAGTTGACCACCAGGGGACTACTTTTAGCCAAAGCTACTCACTAAACCCATCTACTAAAGCAAGGAAGGCTTTCAACTGACATTAGTAAAAGGATATACATCGACTGATAAAATCACTACCTCTTAATGTAAATATCATGACCAGTCATATCAGAGCTGACAGGAAATAGGGCTTACTCTCTCAGGGTACTCAGCAAGGACTGGATATATCACAGTATTTAAAGTAATAGAAAGCATGGCATCCTCAATAGTATCAGAAGTTACAACCTAAAAGGACTATTGAATCCAGTGAATTGGTTAGGAGCACTAGGGGGAAAAAATCTTAAAACCCATAAGTGAGATTCTTCCCCTTTCCAAACTGTCCCCCAAAGGCAGCAGCCACTTAGTGTAGCTTCTTATATTTTGCATAAGGTTGCCACACTTTACAAAATATTGCCCTATTTGTGCCCAAAACATAAACAGTAGGAAGGAAATACCATTAACCTAGCTAAGACAATGAGTAGGCCCTGTTCTCTTCAGTTCTAAAATGTCCTTTATTTCAACAGTCTGCTGTCAGAGGGGTGATGAAGAAAGCCAGCAGACAGGCATAAAGTAATCATGAAAAACCGGGGAAAGATCCAGAAATGCCAAAGGTTAGTTTACAAGTGGCCAGCATTTGAACTTTTGGACGTCATACACCAAAATAAAACATTAAATGTTTTCCAGAGACCCATAGAATGAAAAATTAATCTTTTATCTTCATCATCTTAGTCTTAGGTTCACCTTTATACAGAGTAGTGCATAAGAGTCAAACACACAGGTCCCAAGCATTTGGAAAATGGATACCTAAGACAACATTGCTGTAGATGAAGAGAAAGTGACATGGGAACTGAATAAGGTATATAACAAATAAAAAATTAATCAGACTCCATATCTACTTTGAAAAACAAGGACAAATGTACTTGAGTTGAAAAGGTTGCTAGAGTTTCATTTGTGGATGACATGTGATAGGGCGAAGCTGTCACTTCCTCTAATTAGTTCAATGAGGCAAGGGGGAGAATCTGGGATTTCAAGAACTCCTTAAAAAATGGAAGAATGACCACTGTTGAGATGTGAAGGAAGCTGCTGTGGGTGTAAGGCACAGCATAGGAAAAGACACAGAAAAAATAGTATCTAATTATGATAGCTGACATTGATATGGTTCTTAATGGTTTACAAATGATAATCCTGTAAAGTTAGGTGCTATTGTTTTGTGGATGAAGAAACAAAGGTTCAGAAAGGTTAAGAGACCTTCCCACAGTCACATAGCTAGTAAGTGTCAGAGATATGATGCACACATGTCTCGACCACCTCCAAGTGCAGTGCTCTTTCCCCTAAACCATGGCTGCTTCAATAAGCAATGGAATGACCAAATGAAGGTTGAAATGGAATAAATGGATGAAGCAAAGAAAATAGGTAAGGAAGGAGAAGTAAAGATGTCCAGGATGTACTAGCAGAGATGTTTGAAATAGAGAATGGAACAGGCAATGAAGAGACAGTTTCAATAACCTAAGGGAAAGGGGTTTTTTGGTTTGTTTTTAAATTTACAAAAATGTGGAGGGGAGATTTTAAAGTTAAGAAATATGTTATTAAAATAAAAAATATGAGAAAAATCCAAGATATTGTTATTTCTTTTCTTTTTTGAGGCATTTGGGGTTAAGTGACTTGACCAGGGTCACACAGCTAGTCAAGTATCTGAGGCTAGATTTGAACTCAGATCATCCTGACTCCAGGGATAGTGCTCTAGCCACTGTGCTACCTAGCTGCCCCAATATGAAGTTATTTCTACAACCAAGAATGCTCCATAGAGTATTCCTTCCAGCCTCTTCTAATTTTTAAAAGATGGTGCTAGTTATCTTCCCCAACATGGCATTAGAATGGCAAATAGCACTGCAAAATTGATGAGATCACTGATATCACACGTAATAAATAAAGGTAAAGTATGAATCAAGTTTCAAGTTTCAAAAACTGGTTAAGGGGCAGGTAGGTGTGTGACCCTGGTCAAGTCACTTAACCCCAATTGCCTAAAAAAACCAAAACCAAGCCAAACCAAAACAAAACAAAAACTGATTAAGTGCCTCAAAACAGATGTCATCTTCTAAAGACGGGGGGCAATGAGGACAGTTTGCCTTCTGCAGCTAAAGGGAGGATTCATAGTCTGGACTGATGGCTTTAGGTTCATAGGACTAGTCAGTCATGGGAAGGGGGATGAAGAGGGAAATAAGCATTTGTATAGCACCTACTATGTGCCAGACAGTATGCTCAGTGACAAATATTACCTCATTGGTTCCTCACAATAACCCTGTGAAGTAGGTGTTATTATTATCTCCATTTTACAGTTGAGGAAACTGAGGCAGGCAGAGGTTGAGTGATTTGCCCAGGGTCACACAGCTAGAAAGCATCTGAAGTCAGATTTGAACATGAGTAAATTGGAAGATTCATACCTGACTGAAGGGAGACTTGAGTCACTGGAGCAAGACAGCTAGTCCTTGATGGGGCGTGAGATAGAGGAATGTGCTCTGAATTCACAGATTCCATACAGATTAGTTGGTTTCTGCTTATCAACTGTAAGGGCAGGAAATTGAAAACCGAGTGATCGATAGATAGAAAGATAGAAGAGACCACAACTCACAATCTGTAGTTCTGTAGAACTGGGAGAAAACTTGCAAAAAAAGGTATCAGAGAACACATAGTTATTTAAGATCACTTAGCACTAGAAGGGATCGCAGTGATGGAATTCCAGAAAAATGAAGGGAATTGTGCCGCAGTGAGCACTCAGTGTTGTTTTGTTGTTGCTTTTATTAAACCCAAAGACCTCACAGTAAGGTAATGCTTTTCCTGGGGGTTATAATTGAGGAAACTAGCCTTTAGAGCAGATTAATAAAAGCCTCAATACACTCTGAATTTCAGAAGAGTAAATTTTCATTCAAATAACATTTTGTTTCCTCAGGAAATACAAACTGTTAATGAGCATTTCAGAAGGAAAAACAAGAAATTCAATTTTCTTATTCACTATATCAGTCTGGACTAAGGTGAGAACAGTAGCAGGAACTTGCATAAAATTCCTGAAACAAAGGTTGTTTGAACACATAGGTTCCTGTTACACAAAGCTACACTCAATTTATTTCCGTTCAGGGTATACAGATAACTCACTGGGATTGCCAATAAAAGAATTTGGCCCACAGACAATGTGCATTGATCTTGAGCAGAAGTTAATTGATGTTCTGGGCAGACATAGACTTTCAGAGTTTTGTATAGTAAATCTTTGAAATTTTATGGTTGCACTTTGAGTTTTGAGAAGTGGAAATTAGCTGAGTGTGGGAGTTCTCTCAATTACCCTCATACTCGGTATCTTGATAATTTGGCAATGGACTACAACTACCAATGAAAAAAAATGTGTTTTTGTTCCTCTCTGAGCTTCAAGTTCCTCATCTGAAAAACGCGGAATGATAATTTCTTCACTATGACTCTACTTCAATCAACCTCACAGAGTGGTTGTGACAAAAGCATTTTGAAAACTTTAAGAGTTATTTTTCACACCTGGTACAACTTTCTCTAGAATATTTTCAACAGCATTTTTATATTTATGAGAAGCAAATATAAAAAATTTTTTTAAAGTACATTGATGTCTTTTGTTCTTCTATCATCTTCATTTCCAAAATGATCACTTCTCTACCCAATAAGTCACCCCTTTTTTCAACAGACATGGGGAAAAAAAAGCAGTTCAGCAAACTAACCAACCCATCAACTATATCTGGTGTTATCTGCATCCAGAACCTCACCTCTGCAAAGAAGGAAAGGAAAAAGATTTTCTCATGTCTCCGGGCCAGATTGGAAACTCTTTTCAACCCACTTAGTTCCAAAGGAAAACAAGCTAACCACCAAAATTAAACTAAAAATGACCACTACCTTAGAGGGACTAGGCTCGTATAAGCACATCAAACCCCTCTAGTGTTATTTCCCTTTCAGCCCTTATTACTTTCGCTTATCTCTAACCAGTAGGTACAATGTGATGAAGAATATGCCAGAAACCTATCAAAACGCTTTCCAAATTCTGAAAAAAAGTCACTAAACTTCTTAGCTTATTAGCAGCAATGACAAAGAGGTGGAGGAAAGGGAGAGCAAAAACTTTTAACAGGGAAAATGTTTAAGAAAATGGAAACTTGACATAAGGAAAACAAACCCCCAAAATCTTCATATCATAAGCAGACTCTTTAAGTAGGACTTTACTCTGATAAATTTTTTTTTCTATTGAGCATCATGGAAGAAAGAATGTTCATATTTAAGGGCTAAAGTCTCATGAGCCTTCTTGTGTAAGAGCAAAGTCCACAGTGCAAAGCTGTTCTGTTACTAAAATAGTGCTCCTTTCTGGGGTCTGAGTACAACAGGTGGGGAGGAGAGAAAAATGCACCTTTTTAAGCACATGAATCTAAACATTTCTTCTGACTGCCTGCAAGAATTTCATAAAATTAAGCCTGGCAAAACACAAGACAAAAATTACAATGTAACTCAAACTAGCTGACAGTCAAATCTTATCTTTCCTAGGGTGGGGTGGGACAGGAGCTATCCCTATCAACCAGAAAATTTTAAAAATGGGAATATCCTCTATACCAGTTAGATTTAGAAGATGATTTATAAATGAAGAAAGGAGGGGGAAAAAAATGCTGTACATACACTTGGAGGTTTCATTTGGTTTGTGACTTGGCTGTAGGTTGCTAGTGGTAATGACTCAAGAGAAGACATACTGGGAAAGTCTTGATTGTTTTCCCTCTTTACCACCTGAAAGCAATTAGATAGAATGGTACCAGTGAGTGATTTTCCAGTCAAGTCAACAAGCATTTATTAAGCATTTACTATGTGACAGGCATTCTGCTAAATGCTGAGAATACAAAGAAGGGGGAAAACAGTCTTTAAGGAGCTCACAGTCTAAAGGGGGAGACAGGATGTGAACAACCATGAACAAACAAGAGATCTACAGAATAAATCAGGAAGACTCTCAGAGGAAAGGCAACAGCATTATTTTGAACTTTTCTTGCCATCGTTTTCCGAAATCTAAATTTCATCTCTCTTAATAAAGTTGAAACTAAGGATAAACTAATATTTAAAATAAGCATATTCATATCATCCTTTCAATATCATTAGTAAATAGTCAAGCACATCATTGGCAGAACTCATTTCTGTCTGTTCATTTTTATAATTTTCCCTCTTTCCCATTTGAAATATCCTTTCTGAAAAGATATTACTCCAAATAGACACTAACCACAAAGCACACACTTCAAGTTCCATTGAGGAGAGTTTGCAATAGTAAATAGTCCAGTTACAAAAAGCAGTTGGGTATTAATTAAAAAACATAATATTTGAAAATTACTTATACTCATAGCTTCTATTTATTATGGCATTGAGTCTTGCAATGTGCTCTACATAGATTATCTCATTTCAGCCTCACAACAGCTCTTTGAGGTCTACATTCTTATCCCCTTCTTACAAATGGGGAAACTGAGGCTCAGCAAGATTAAACGACTTGCCACACAGCAAGTGTCAGAGGTGAGATTCAAACCCAGCCAGTGTAGGATACATTATGCCACTCTCCCCAAGGAGGAATCAAATAGAACATAGAAGCTCAAATGATAGAGGTCATGGATTCAAAGCAGGACACCACAACTCAGGAAACCCGGCTCTTGTTTCCCTACCCCTTGACTGATACCTGTCCATTGCGGGAAATATCTTTAATTAAAATGAGAAAGCACTCTTCGTGAAGCTTATAAAAGTGCTTGAGAGAAAAGGCCAATGCTCTTAATACTATCTCATAGGCAGGGGTGTGGTGAGACCCAAATTGCTACACAAATGCCAGCTATACTGTTATTATCCTACTGTTACTAGTCTGGTAATAGCTTCATTCCTTGAGTCTTTTATTGCACTCCTACTGAGGTCAATATCTATAGAGCAATACATGGTTGCAGTGGTAAATGTTCAGCAACTAGGCTCTCTGGAAGAAAAAGAAAATGTATACACATACTCTTTCAAGTTTAATCTGCATTATTAATACTTTATTAAATCTAGACAATCATCAAATAATAAATCAAGCAGTGATTTGTAGCGACTTCCAGTTTCTGAGGTATAAATACCCACAGTGGAAATTCAACCACCAGTTCTCGTAAGCTGGTTAGAGCTAGTTCCAGCACATACCAGTCATTATTTACCCTTTCACAGTATGTTTTCCTGGAAGTAGTACAAGCATCATTACCATTCTCCTCATTTTAGATGAAGAAACTAAAGCTCAGAGAGATTTGGTGATTGGTTAGAAAGCACCCCAACTAAGGCTCAAACCTAGATCTTCTGCCTGCGAGTGCAGGAAATCTTTTCCCTACACCCTGTGCCTCTCTTAAAATCCTTATGTGATTTCCAGATGAAAAACAATCATTATAAATAAACCACCTAAGCTCACAAGTTGTTAAATGAAAAGTGAGAATTTTTTTAATGGGATTTGCCTTCTGAGATTTAGTACAAGCCACATGCGATAAAATGAAATTTTCCTATATTGTAGGTATAGAATTTATTTCAGGTCCATAAGAGCTTACTCATCCATATTGATGCTATGTATCTATAGCATAGCATTGCCTAAAATGGGCAGGAAAATTTTGTCCTCAAATAATATGATTTTTTAAAAATTTTACTTTCCAACTATCCTTTCTCACAACAACTATCTAAAGGAAATTTCTCATCCTTCTATGCCCCATCTCTGATGCTACTTCCCCTACACAACCATGAGAACTCCAACCCATTTTGGAAGGCCAATGGATATTTTATGTTTAAGTAGCAAACAGGTATGGTAGTAAAATATACCTCTCCATCTATCAGGTCTCATCACAGCTGTATTGAACAACCCCAATGGGTGCGTGGAATTAACCAAATAGAAATAAACCAAAAGGATACAATCTCTGAGTCAGGAAGGTAACATTCTAAGATTTGTCCAGGTACAATATGTGAAAAGTGGGATTCATTAACATAAGGCTGGATGTGTAAAGCTTCTTGGGCAGAGAGCCACCACAAGCAGTGCCACCTTTGTGTTATAGGGTCAGGATACTGACTAGAAGTGGGTGGGACTTGAGGAATACTACCATACCAGTTCACTGTCATTGAGAGCAATGATGCAGTGGGTTAGACCTGGGGACAGCAGGAGTTAACTCACTCCTCTCCAGTTCCACCAGTAAGTACCCTGGCCCACAACACACTCTCAAAACCCCAAGAGCATTGGACCTTCTGTTACTTACAAAAATGAGCACCAATTCCTGCATGCAGGAAAATTATTCACAAGAAAATAAAATGGCAGTTTGTGTATTTCAAAAACAGTTGACCCTGAGAGGGTGTTAAATATTTCAATGGAAGGCTAAAGGATTCTTCTCTGAATTTCTTTAAAAAAAAAAAGCTTAATTATCTTTTACCTTTATATTTGATCTTGCCAGACTTGGGGGGGGGCAGTGTTGCAAAGGGGGAAGAGAGAACAGATTAAGAGGAATACCTCACATTTCATTAGCACTTTATACTTTTTAACTTTGTATATCTATTATTTTATTTATAACACCACCATTAAAGTAGGAAAAATATTCCTGCCCGCATCTGAAGATTGAGGAAAGATTTTTATCAACTTTGTACAGAGGAAGAAAATGGCCAAGTTTCTTTAACTTGTCTTAGTCTCTGGATTCTCAGACTAGGTACTTGCCGACTTACTAAGTACTTACCCCTTGTAAGGTCCCTTCCAACTCTGAAATTCTATAGATATTTCTGTTATAACAATGGGATGTTCTGGAAAACATTGTACAGCTTTTTTCCTCTAGGGGCCCTATACCCTCATAGGTTAAATAACCAGTAACCAGTTGGTTTTATTCCTCATCCTCTGGTGACACATTCAATTTCTCAATTAATCCAACAGCTTTCAGACAACTTTGAAAGGAGACCACTGAAAGAGGTAGTCTTAAAAGTGGGGCAAAAGTTAAATTTGACCTAGAGAGCTGTCCTGGCAGCCACACTGGTGTAGAGGAGGGAGAGGGAAGGAATTCCAAATAAAATGAGATGCTTCTGGGCTGCTACACTACAAACCTGGGTCAGGATCTTCTTTCCTTCAGTGCAACCAACCCAGACTATCCATTTGTTATAGATCTGGGCTACAGAAATAACCAAGGAACTAGCCCCACTGGTATGTGCGTGTTACTGGACAGCTTATTTTGTGTCTTGGGGGATTTCCACAGCACGTGATGCTTCCCCATTCAGATGCTTCACTTTTTCAATGTTTGAGTTTGGGTGAAAGAAGAGAAATACAGAGATGGAAAGAGAGCGAACCTAGAACTATTTTAGACACTTAGTACGTGGTCGATGATTGTTTGCTGAAATGACCTTTGCCTTGGAAAAAAATAATAAATATATTTTCATTCCAATCCACCATTGCAGCCCAGGAGCGCCATCCACACATAATTTGCCTAGATAGCTATTTGGCTTCCCTCCCCTTCGTGGCAGCTCAGATGCTTTGTGAGCTGGGGCAAGTCATTAGCCCTAAAAAGAACCTAGTTTCCAGTCCGTGAAATGAGAGGACTGGCTCAGATAATCTCTAAGGTCTCAACTCTACGAAACCGTGACCTTATGGCGCCTGTCGCTTATTTCTCACCCAAGGTTAAATAACTGGTCATTCCGGTACTACCCTGGGGCTGCCCCTGCCCTCACCCATCCTCTTCCTCTGAAAAGCCCATCCGCGTCCACCTCTGCCTCCGTGCGTCCTCTAAAAAAGCTCTCTATACTCCTCCCAGGTTGTCTGTCCCCAGGTCAACTGCTACCGCCCTACCTGGCAGAGGGCCGGGAACTGGTGGCGGTGGCGAACCCGGCTCACAGCGCTGGGTCCGAGGGGCCAAGGAGCAGAACTCTGAGGCAGGGAAAGGCAGAACCGGGAGCCGCGGCAGACAGAAGCGGAGAGGGAGGAGCTGCGGCGATCCTCTCCCCAGCAGCGGAGGAACTAATAGCCTTGGGGCAACCACTGCCCCCCACGTTTGCCAGCTTTTACTGTGCGGAAGAAGCGTCTCTGCTAGGGTCCTGCTCCACCGCGACCGGGTCCAGAGAATGAGGTGCAACTCCAGGTTCCTAGGCGATCAGGGTAGAGCTACCTGGCAGTGCTTGGTGTGTCCAGGTAAGGGGCGGTGCTACAGGTGACAGACAGCCCTGTAATCTACTAGATTACGACAAGGTGTAACAGACACCTAAATTCAAACTCCGCTTCCTACCCTTAAACATCTCAGTGATAGGAGACAAGCGCCTTTGAGCCTTCCTTACCTATAAAATGAATATAATAATTGCATTAACTGAAGGGGTTGTGTGTAAAGTGTTTTAAAGCACGTTTAAAATACACATTTATTTACTGAAAGAAGACTAACCGTTAATAGTTGATTGGGGATAAAGTTATTTTTGCTCTACCACACCCCACTTCAACAGCGAAATCGGAATTCAGGCTGGCCAGGCATGAATTCTGTCCCTGAAGGCCTTCTTTACCCTCCACCCTCCACCCTCCCCTCTGTAGTCTTCCTGACATCAGTAATTCACATAGACTCCCCCTCTGAACATCCAGTACTTAAAGTATGTAATAATAATGAGATCATTAATGATAGATTTAGAAAGTACTTCATATAAATGACCTTGAGGAAGTCACTTCTGAGCCTCATTCCTCATCTTTAAAATTCAGGAGTTTTACTTCTTAATGGCCACTTCCTGTGGTAAGGCTAGGATTACCCTATGATCCTAAGCATCCCTCTGTTTACACCTATCTGTAGTAGAATGATAAGCTCCTTTGATGGCAGATACTAGGTCATTTTTTCATTCATTCATTTAAATCTCATGAAAATACACAGTGGAGGGCAGGGACCAGATTCCCATCCTCTCTATCATTTCCCAAAGCTGCAGAAAGATTTGACCAACAAAGTCTGAGGACCAGGAGTCCATAGAAGTTCTTAATGCCCTGTATGAGGGTCACTGGAGTAGAAAAGAAATTTCAAGGAAAGCTAATTAAATGAAAGAATATTTTCAAGCATACCCCTGTATTTCCAGTATTTGAAGTAGTTCTTAACTGTTTGGGGGACATGAACCCTTTTTCAAAATAATGTTTTTAAGTTGATAAAAATACACAAGATTACACATTGAAATACAGTTATCAAAAATTTTTTTAAAAAAACAGTTTTGAATATACCAGGTAAAGAAACTTGATAAGGGTAAATTTGTTCTTGTCAACCTTAGGTTCATTATCCCTAAAAAAACAAAACAAAACAAAACAAAAAAAACCTTTGCTAGTTTCTGTAAGAATTTTTTTTTTAATGGAGAAGGCTGTGGATCAAGGTCACCAGAACCTTTGACATATAAAAGGCGCCACAGAAGTAATAGCATTGTCAAATAACTTACCACTTCAGTCCAGAATGGCTTAAGTCCAAAAGCCTATTAAAGCACAGAGAGAGCCCCATTGTGATCAGTGCAGGTTCTGGAGAGGAATAAAAGTAAAGCAACTGCCAGATCAGACCCTGTGCCAACTTCACAACAAGCTAGTCTGTAAGTGAGAATGAGTAAGCCAGGACCAGAGCCGTGACCTGCTGGCGAACTTGGATGACAGAGTCAGCAACTGGGAAATCAATATGTGCAAAAAAAAAAAAAGGGAAGGAAGTGAGCAGCTACCACGCAAGCCTAGAGGATAGTACAGAAGGAGGGTACTAGCATTGTAACGCCAGAGAGAAATCGTTGAAACGCCTGGCTGTGGCCAAGCGAGAAGACAGGGTGTGACCATAGAGAGGGGAAGAACATCAGCATTTATGTCAGTGAAAGGAGCAAAGTTTTTGCTTTCGACCTTATCTGGCCTTTCTCCCTGCCTATGACTCTGGGCATCAAAAGAATTAGGTTCAAATCCAGCTCGATGAGCTAGGTGGTGCAGCGGTTAGAGCGCCACACCTGGAGTCAGGAAGCTCTTGGTTCAAATGTGCCCTTAGTAGCTGTGACCCTAGGCAAATCATTTAACCTCCCTCTGCCTCAGTTTCCTGGGCTGTAAAATGAAGATAATAATAACACCAATCTCACAGAGTTACTGTGAGGATCAAATGAGGTAATATTTGTAAAGTACCTGGCACATAATAGGAGTTTAATAAATGCTTATTCCTTTTCCTCCCACTTATTATGTATCTGGGCAAGTCACTACACTCTCTGCTGATTATTTCCAATTTACCTTGTGTATAGTTTGTAGGTTGTAGGTTGTAGTAGTTGCAGGTTGTACTTCTTGAGAAAAGGGACTTTCTTTTGCCTCTCTTTGTATCTCTCCCTCTTAGCGCAGTGCTTGGCACATAGAAGGCATTTAATAATGAATGCTTGATGACTGACTTTCTGGGTCTTAGTTCTATCATCTAAGAATGAGTTGGGCTAAATGACCTCTAATGTCTAACTATGTTGTCCTATACCTCCGATCAAGAGGGTATTTACTGTAACCCCTAAAGGGAATCAATCTGCATGATGTCAGGCCCAGCAAAGGGCAGTTTGTTTGGGAAGTAGGGAAGGGATGAGGAGGTCTCCATTTGGGCAGCCTCACTCTTATAAGTAAACAAAACTATGATTACTCTGATGCACTTTATTTTTTTGTTTGGGCAATTGGGGTTAAGTGACTTTCCTAGGGTCACACAGTTAGTGCCAAGTGTCTGAGGCCACATTTGAACTCAGGTCTTTCTGACTCCAGGGTTGGTGCTCTGTCCACTGTGCCACCTAGCTGCCCTTCTGGTGCACTTTAGAATGGATGGTAGGGCATAGCTAAGCTGATGTACCTAACAAGCTAAGAAGTTCAGCTAGGGAAACAATAGTACAGTGGAAAGAGCCCTAAGTTAAAAGTTGTAGGATCAAATCCTTGCTTTACTAGGTGAATACCTGGCTCTGGATCCCTTCGATTTATCCATCTGCAAAACAAGTGGGTTGAGCTAGATGATCTTTTAAATTCCACAATTCTTTTCCTGGCTTTACCCTGAACTATATGACCTCTCAGGGCCTATTTCCTCCATTGTAAATGGTGGGTACTGGCAAGATAATCTCTAAAGGGTCCCTTTGCCCTCTAGACCTGTGATACTTTGTTAGCATCTAAGAAACCTTCCTAGCAGAAGACTTGCATTGTGGATACATTTAATGGATTTTGTAGGAAAAATTAAGTTGTGGATCCAGGAGGAAACCTTATTAGATTTCAGTCTGCTAAGAATACCTGACCAGGTCTCCCTTCAAACACTAATTACTAGGTTCAATCCTTTCAGCATAGAAAAGATCTGACAGGACAAGTGCTGCTTGTCTGACATAAAAAGCAAACCTTATTCGTCTTTCTCTTTCCTGTCTGATCTTCTCTAGGGGCTCTTAACAGGGCTACTTAAGACACATATCATTCCTATTCTGTGCCTATTTTTAAAAAATGATTAAAGTATATCATGTGACAGATTTTAGCTTCCATATAGGAAGAGTCATGCCGCAGAGTTGGCGTGTAAGAGCTTGTGGGGATACACAACTGTTTGTCCTGAAAGCTTCAAGCCAGCTTTAGATGCTTGGCGTCATAGAATTTTGGGCCAAGAATAGAAAAGAAAAATCACTTTACTAATGAAGAGTGAATAAGTGACAATATTGCCTTCAAAGGTAACCAGCCTATTAGCTTCCTCTTGAGAAACGCCTTCAAAATTCTGCTTAAAACAAAAATTTCATTATACCCATGAAGAGAAGCTAATATAATGAAAGAAACTGAATGAAGAGAGACCTATGGTGTGAGAAGACAGTATGAGAGGTGGAATAAGCACTATACTGGGGGCAGCTAGGTGGTGTGGTGGATACAGCACCTGCTCTAAAGTCAGGAGGACATGAGTTCAAATCTGACCTCAGACCAAACACTTGACACTTACTAGCTGTGTGACCCTGGGCAAGTCACTTCACCCCAACTGCCTTTAAGAAAAAAATAAGCACTATACTGAGAGTCAAGAGACTTGAAGACCTGGAGGCAAGGTAGAGGATGCAGTGGATAGAGCTCCAGGCCTGGAGTCAGGAAGACCTGAGTTCAAATTTGGCCTCAGACACCTACTAGCTGTGCGATCTGGGGCAAGTCACTTACCCTTGTTTGCCTCATTTCCCCCATCTGTAAAATGAGCTAGAGAAGGAAATGACAAACCACTCCAGCATTTTTGCCAAGAAAACTCCAGATGGGGTATAAAGAGTCGAAACAACTAAACAACATGACCATTTATCTGTGAACTTTGGGAGTTACAAGCTCTTTTATGCTTCAGTTTCTTCACCTTCAAAATAAGGAGGCCTGATTAGATAATCTCTAAGGTTTCTTGCAGCTCTGTTTATAGGAATTTGGGGCCATGGTAACAGTAGCAATGGAAATCAGCTGCGAAATATATGTTCTACGTTGAGTATAATGTACTTCAACTATCCAAGAAAGGATTAAACCATTAAAAAATAGGTAATCTGACATTTTTTTCTCAAAAACAAAATGGAAAATATTTACAGAACTACAGTAAAATATGTTATGCAAGAAAAGTTATGCTGGGATTAAGTGCAACCCTCCATCTGATACAGAGGAATATTCTCAGGATTCTCTGTTTTTTTTCTTCTTTTGGCAGAAGAAGTCATGCTAGGTCTTGGCCAAACATTCATTCTACTGTCATGGCATTGTAGAGAATGGGCCACTCTTTACAGATCAGAGTGACTGGCCAGGCCCTGATGCTGGTGACAATGCAGTGATGGCTGGCAGAAGGAGAGAAAATGTGATTTTTACTGCTCACTCTAGAATGTATGCAGTAATATATCCATACAGTCCTCTCCTAATTCCCCCATGGATGGCCAAAGCACAGGGATAGGACTCCCTTTCTCAGAAAAAAAAAACCAGCATGGTATAACAGATAGAGCCCTAGACTTAGATTCAGGAAGATCTGGGTTCAAATTCCAAATTCAGATACTCACTAACTGTCTAACCCTGGGCAAGTCCCTTAACCTTTCTAGGCCTCAGTTTCCTCATTTGTAAAATGAGTAGGTATGGCTTGATGCCCTCCAAGGTCCCTTCCAGCTCTAAATCTATGATTCTATGATTTTTTCCCCCACATGCTAATTATCCTGGACATAATGGTCGCTTAGACTTGATTTCCCTCATGATACAATGTTGAGGGTGGGAAGGATCAGTCAAAGCACATAGTGAGATTACACCTTACATGAACCTAGAACTTCTCTAGGGACAATGCTATAAATATGAATATGCTACTCTCCCAAGACGTAAGCTTATTTTCAAGCTACTCAGGTACTATTTAGCATCCTAAAAATTTGCATTAGCAGTGATAATATTTTCAGGTACTGTATAAAGTTAAATATGTCTACACTTCTTTGTCTGCAATCAAAATGAAATTTTAAAATGTATTGAAACCTATTGATAAGTTTCATAAAATTAAAAATTAATAAAACTAACAAACACAGCTAACAAACACAACTAACAAATACAACTATCAAAAGGTGACAGTTCTAGTCTCCTATTTTCATCAAAGATGCACAACTAACAGAAAAGTAATTTTAGAGCAGTTAGACAATGTTTACTGACTCCTAACATTAAAACACAACCCACTACTGTAATAACCTATTTTCTCCTTAGTTACAGTGGATTCACCACCTTTTGAGGAAGTAGAAATGGGCACTAAAGAAAAACAAAGCCCAAAAGAGCAGCTGGACCAAAGTACACACAGATCCTGTATTGAAGTTTTGACAGGGTTGAGAAATCATTTCTTAAGTTATCTGAAAGGGGAAGTTGCAGGATGACTGGGAAAAAATAACAGATACTCTTACTGCTAAAAAAAGACAATTGAAACAACATAAATAATTCCTAACCTACATTTCTACCTTCTCATCTCTATGAAATCTGCATGAAAATAATCCATTCACTTATAGCAGGCATCTTTGATGAAAATAGGAGACTAGAACTATCAAGCTTTGGAGAAAATATTCTAAAGCAGGCCACAATTTTTACAATCACACAATTGACTGAAAGGTGCATCAGATGCATGATTTGCTTATTGTTTGCTGACTAGGTTTTTATTTTCTTTAAAGTATTTGATATGGTAGAGCAGAGTCCAGCCTTAAAGGCTCTCCTCCAACAAAGTGTCCCCCATGCATATATTAAAATCATTTGTGATACATTAGAAGATGCAACATCAAGATGAAACAACAGAGAAATGCCAATGTTGTTTGACACTATGAATGGAGGATGAGATTCCAAATGGAAGAGAGATTCCCTGGAGATTTGGAGTCATCAAAATGTTCCCTTTTTTGCAGATGACTTTGCACTGAATATTGCCAAGCCTTCTAAGTGAGATCTGTGATCACTCAAAACACTTTGACCTAACAATCCACAGAGGGAAAGTCAAGTGGATGAAAAGTTACTACTGTTCAGGTTATGATATTCATTTGTATGGACATCCCATAGAAGTGGTCTATAAGCACAAGTATCTTGTATAGGCATTATATTATAGATGGATAAGCTGGGTCTAGATGGCTCTAGGAGGAAGAAAGAAACAATTTGAGAAACTGCGCAGTGACTCTGATCTTTCTGAAACAAATACTCATTTATTTAATTTACTTTTCAGACATCACTACCTGGATGTCAGTAGACATCTTAAACTCAATATGTCCAAAAGAGAACTCATTAGCTTTCCCCCCTCCTTCCCTATTACTGTAGAGGGCAACACCATCCTCCCAGTTCCTTAGGCTCACAACCTCGGAGTCATCCTGGATTCCTCATTATTTCTCATCCCCTATATCTAAGCTCTTGCCAAGGCCTGTCAATTTCACCTTTGCAATATCTCTCAAAAATCTCCTTCTCTTCTCTGACACTGCCACCACTCTGATGTAGACCCTCGTCACCTCACACCTGGATTATTACAATAACCTACTGCTGGGTCTGCTTGCCTCAAGTCTTTTCCCACTCTAAACCATCCTCCATTCAACCACTTAAGTGATTTTCCTAAAACACAGGTCAGATCATATCACCCCCCCCCCCAATAAACTCCAGTGACTTCTTATTGCCACCAGGATGAAATACAAAATGTTATGTTGGTATTCAAAGCCCTTCATAACCTAGCCCCTTCCTACTTTTCCAGTCTTCTTAAACCTTACTCCCTGCCATGTGCTTTTCAGTCCAATGACACTGGCCTCTTGGTTGTACCATCAACACCAAGAATTTTATTTGCCTGTCCCCCATGCCTGGTATGTTCTTTCTCTTCCACTCTGATTACTGACCTCCCTGACTTCTTTTAAGCCCCAACTAAAATCCCGTCTTTTATTGGAATCCTGCCACAACCCCTCAATTCTGGTGCCTTCCCTCTATTAATTATTTCCTATTTGTTTATAGCTTGCTTGGTATATATTTGTTTGCATGTTGTCTCTTCCATTAGATTATAAGTTCCTTGAGGGCAGAGAATGTCTTTTGCTTCTTTTTGTGTCCCCAGGGCTTAGCACAGTACCTGACACACAGTAGGAGCTTATTAAATGTTGACTGATTGATTTAACTTAAGTAGTCTTTCAGTAATGCTATATGGCTAAAAGTCTTGAAATGTCACAATCTCCATAGCATCAGTATTGCCAATTACCCAAAGAGCAATGGAGAGACATATGGTAGCCATAAACAGGCTGCAACACATTACAAACGATGAATTATATACATGAAGTAATACAGATGATATCAGAGAGATGTGTAAATAGAAAAGTAGTTGGGCTGATCATGTAGAGAGAACAATGGGTGGCAGATGGATTGTGTATGCTGAGATCTAGGAAAAAATCTAGTCCTGGGGACAATTCTTTTAGTTTTTTTGCCCAAGCTGGTATTCTGTCACCTTGCCTGAACTTTTTTTTCTCTCTCTTTTACAATCAAAACCGATACGTAACCATGGTTAGCACTTACATTGGCAGCAAAGTGATGCATTGCATAGATTGCTGGGCTTGGAGTTGGGGAAGATCTGAGTTCAAATCCCACCTTAGACACTCACTACCTAGATAATCCCAGGTAATTCTATTAAATACATCTTCCTTAATATCCTCAGCTGTAAAATAGGGCTAATAACAATAATAATAATAATAATAGCATCTATCTCCCAAAGTTGTTGTGGGGATATTTGTGAAGCATTTAGCAAAGTGCCTGGCACACAGTAAGTACTTAATAGATGCTTGTTTCCTTCCTCTCTTCTTTAGTCTTTTCATTTTTGTTTTAACAGGATAAAATCTTAGAGTTGGGAGAAACTTTAAAAGCCATCTGGTACAACTTCCTACCCAAACCAGGGGATCTCCTCTTTTCTGTTCCCAACAGTAGCTGTGTTCCCACACAGCTACAACACAAACACTTTCAGTGAAGGGGAACTTACCCTTATAAAAAGCACTTCATGTTACTTTGTATTCTAATGCAAAGTTAGGAAGTTCTCCCATATAATTGAGCCTACATTGAACATTGAGTCTCAGCTAAAATCTAACCCTGCAAGTCTTTCCCAGTCCCACCTTGATCCTAGTGCCTTCTCTCCGAGATTCCCTCCATTCTGCCTGGTATCCCTATATCTTGTTTGTGGGTAGTTGTTTTTGCAGAACTCTTCAAGCTGTTGTAGCTGCCTCTTCATTTACACTTGGCTTGAGTCTGGATAATAGCAGTTGTAACAGGACAAGCCTTGACTGTCATGGCCCTTCCCAGCTGACAGATTGTCATAATGAGCTACACATGTTCTGCTTGCTGTTGGCTGCGTAAAGATACCTTGTGTTAGTGTTCTGCATGGTCTGGCTGTCAGATTCTCGCTGTGTTGATAAGGCTCCCAAGAACAAGAAAGTAACTACCTCTTGGGGATTCTGAAGAGAGAGCGCACTTAAATGGGAATGCCAGGCATCTACATTCTACTTAAAAGACAGGCCTTTCTTTTGTTTAGATAGTAAACTTCGGTATGGTATTTGCAAACTCTTTATCTCACTCTCAGAGATTCCCTCTACTCCTCCAACATTAAGTCCACTCACAATATTAGTGGAGATAGGTAATCCTATTATCCTATTTTCCTGGAATGAGCTGAGTTGGCTACGCTTGATTTGGTTGGTACTCCTTAGGACAGGGGTGGGAACCTGTGGCCTTCTAGGTTCTCAAGTGCGGCTTTTTTGAGTGAGTTTACAGAACAAATCCTTTTATTACAGGGATTGCTTCCGTCAAAGGGCTGCACATGAGGACCATATGTGGCCTTTTACGTTCTTGGGTGAGGCCTTTTGACTGAATCCAAACTTCACAGAATAACATTAGGCCTGCCAAAGGATTTCCATAAGCCAGAGAAAAATGTAGAGGATGTAACTATGGCTCAGGTCATCTTCAGGCCCCAAGGCTGTTCTCAGACAGAGCTAATAGAGCTGATTAGCCCTTAAAGAAGAAATGATTAAAAGGCCCAATTCCCTTGGGCATGACTGCACAACAGACCAATGTTGGGTAGGCCTGTATTAAGGGGATTTGTTCTGTGAAGTTTGGATTCAGTCAAAGGGCTGCCCTTGAGGACCTAGAGGGCCACATGTGGCTTGAGGCTGCAGATTTCCTACCCCTGCCTTAGGATCTGCAGTTGCAGGCCAGCTATGAGCCAGTCAAAAGGTGCTGGTGGTTGTAATTCCAGAGGAAATCTGAGAAATGAGAGGTTCTTGTTATTGTTTGTCCTTCATTTTCAAAGAGGACCAATGATATCAGAAGTGGTGTCTTGATTTGTTAGTGAATTGGATTTAAGTTAGGCAGAATTGCTCTCTCTTCCTGAGTCGTGGAAGTCCAGTGTCAGGGCAAAAGTCAAGACTGGTGCAGTGGATGACTTTGGTATAGGTGAATAGGGGACTACCTATGGGCCATCTTCTCATCAGATAAGCTGGTGTCCCCCTACCATGCTATTTAGAAGTTGATGATAGTAGTCAGCAACTTAAATGAAAGAGTGAATAATGCTGATAGACACTGGCTGGGACATCTTGCTATTCCATTTGGTAAATGGAGGATTAATGCTCTGCACTGGTCTTAAAAGAACCCTATATTACCTAGAATTGTGAATTTTGCTAGAGTCACTCCTTTGGTTTCCTCCTTCCAAGTGCCACCCCCCACAACACACAGACCCTGAGGTTGTAAGCTAAGGTCCTACAAATATTTTTTTAAAGTTCATTTTGCCCCCCTGAAATCTGTTCATAGAATCCTCAAAATGGGGAGGAGGCCAAGGGAGGTGATGTCAATCAAGGCTTGAGTCAGCAGTACAGTGTAAGATTCCAAGTGATAAGTTTATCCTGGGACAGGTGTCTTGTTCCATGGAGTTGAGAAACCAGGCAGGGCAGCAGATGCAAAGTGGAGTTCATTACCAATGAAATCTCAGATCTAGTCCCTGAAAACATAGACAAAAACAGAATAGTCCCCCTCAAGGAGCTTCCATTCTATTGAGAAGATACATTCTGTTGAGAAGATAAATAATATAAAGCATATACCAAGTAATTTCAAGAGAAAGCACACATTCTACCAAGTCTTAAAGTGCCATATCAGTGTGTTTAATATTATATCTGGTTATTATTATAACCCTAAATAGGGAATCCTTTCTAATGAAAGACTATTAACTACATGCACGCACACACATATACATATATACACACACACACATACACATAAGATCAACTGAAGATGAAACAACTTAATTTGATATAATTTCATACTGTAAGTTTCCTTGATGTTACCATATACTAAAAAATAAAGCTTGTAGTTTCCCCTGGTTTTTGTTTTTGTTTTTGTTTTCTTTTAGGGAAGAGCAGAGATCAAGGATTACAGGACATAACCAATGGAATGGGTGTCAGGCAAGCAGAGGGTCAAATCAAGTCAAAATATGGGTTAACAACAGACAACCAGAGACAGGTATGACCAGCATGTAAAGATACAGGTTAGAAATCCAGGACTTTCAGGATCCAAATGGCAACATAGGCAAGCTGGTCTAAGGTCAGGCAGAATCCAAAAAAACATACTGAAAGGTGTGTAAGATCTCCCATATGGTCTATTTACCAGATCTGAATATCACAGAACAAAGCTCCTGCCTCTGTTCTTGCAAACCCCAGTATTTAACAGTAATTTGTCTTAATCCTATCAACCACTTTGATTTTCTCCTTCAGCTTAAGCTATGGACACCTCTCCCTTGGTATTTCCATGAACCTGAGCTTACAGTGGAAACCATTACTTCTTCACCCCACCTAGTCACCTGGCTAGATTGTGATTAATTTAGCCTGCCAAACCACAGTAGCCACCTTTGTTTTTGCACTCTCGTGCGCACACGCGCGCACGCACACACACACACACACACACACACCACACATGCCTTGAGTCTGTATGTTGGCCCTTTATGTCACGTCCTCGCCTTTTCATCTTCCGGACTGTGGGATGAAGTACTATTTGATATGATTCAATCTGAGTCCTACACCCTTTCCAAAAAGAATCCTCTCCATTAATATGTACTTGTGTTTGGCGTGGATAAATAACATAAGCTGGTGGTGGGAGAGCTTAGGAAGAACCATAGCACTTCACATTAACAAATCCCACTAAGAAACAGAGATTGTGGTAGAAGTTGCTATTTGCTAAAGACTGTACAGTTCTATATAACCTTCTATTGAAAAATAAACTAGGCTTACAGGGATAAAGTTACTCATATTTTATTATATTCGTATGTTTTAGTATATTAAAAAAAACCCAAATTTTGTTGTTAACTTTATAGGCACAACATTTTTTTTTACATTAAGAGTTTTTAAGTGATTAATTGATTCCCTGTCTCTTCCATCAGCATCTTCTCCCATCAGTGAGTTCTTATTGAAACTTCCATTTAAGAAAGGCCCAAATCAGTCATTGTTTATACTCTGGACTCCATTATTGTGCCTTAGCTGCTTCCTCCCTCTGCCACTATAGAGTGTGTATTCAGACTGTGTATTGAGAAGCAACAAAATTCTGATCAAAGATTATGGTCACTGGTAGTATTAGAAAATCGAATCTAAAGGGGATATTATTCCCTTCTCTTGATAATTTATTTCCCCCCCAGGCAATGAACTTTGTAAGGGAGGGTTATTGGGTGTTTGAGTAGAAAAAAAATGATGTACTAATAAACTCAAAGCAATAATACCAGTAATTGTTGCTGGTATAATTATTACACATCCCATCTGTGGCTAACTCTGAAGCCTTCTCATTCTGGAATATCTCTCTGCCAGGCTGGCTCCCTTCTCCCATTGGTGAATTTCTCCTGGGGCCTTCATTTTAAGGAGGAATCCAGGCCAGCCAATCTTCATTCCCCTCTAGCATCTGATCTTGACATTCCAAACTTTAAAACCATGGCTGAATTTGCTGTCTCGTCCTGAAACTTCCCTCAACATCTATGGCCCCCCAGCCCTGGAACATTCAATATCCGCATGGCTTTCTCACCCCAGAACACCCTATTGCTGATGTTTACTAACTGTATAACTGTGGACACACTTTTTATCCTCCCTTGGCTTTGTTTTACTCATCTGAAAAAGCAAGATGCTGTACCAGAGAGTCTTCTGGGGCTCCTTCCAGCTCTAAATCTATACTACCACGGTCTTCATAACCCCTATTGTGTGGCCTAGGACTAAGTGTGTCAATCCCAAGCACCCACTTAAATGTATCTTTTGAAGATACATGATATAAACGCTTCAGATTTTATCAGCATTATCAAATGATACTTTTTTCAAAATCTGAGAAAATATTGCTGAGTCTATATATAATATGCTACTTATAATGCTCATTATATATAGCATGTTATATATAATAAAATAATATAATACATGTATTATTATCCAAATGCTAAGGGCTTCCTATTTAAAAACAACAACAAAATGTTAGTTCAACACTTGAAGGATTAGCCATTTCACCTGTGTGAATGTCTCCTTCATATCACATTTCCTGTGTAACTTAGTAGAAAATATTTGAAAAATCCTCTGCCCAAAAGTTATTACACTGTGCAGCCATTGATCCAGTCTTTGATCCAGCCATTCCAGTAATGGGGTTATACCTCGAAGAGATCAAAGAAAGAGGAAAAGGACCCATATGTATAAAAACGTATTTATAGAAGCTCTCTCTGTCATGGCAAAGAATTAGAAACTTAAGGAGTGTCTATTAATTGGGGAATGGCTGAACAAATTATGGTATATGAATGTAATAGACTATTATTTTGACTTAAGAAATGGCAAAAGAGGGGCAGCTAGGTGGTGCAGTGGATAGAGCACTGGCCCTGGATTCAGGAAGACCTGAGTTCAAATGTGACCTCAGACACATAACACTTACTAGCTGTGTGACCCTGGGCAAGTCACTTAACCACATAGCCTAACCAAAAGAAAAAAAAAGAAATGGCAAAAGGGATAGTTTCAGAGAAACCTGGAAAGACTGTATGAAGTGACAGTAAAGTGAAGTGAGCAGAAGCAGGAAAACAACTTATACAATAGCAGTAACAGTGTAAAACAAACAACATTTTTTTAAAAAATTAATTTATTTTGACTTATCAACAATCACTTCCATAAGCTTTTGAATTTTAAATTTTTCTCCCCCTCCCTCCCCAAGACTGAGTGCAATCTGATATAGGCTATACATATACATTCCTATTAAACACATTTTCACATTAGTGATGTAAGTAAGAATTAGAACCAATAGGAGCAACCACCAGAAAAAGGAAACAAAACACAACTGAAGGGAAAAAATAGCAAGTAGTGTGCTTCAATCTGCATTCAAACTCCATAGTTCTTTCTTTGGATGTGGATATCATTTTCCATCATGAGGCCTTTGGAGATGTCTTAGATCCTTGCATTGCTAAGAAGGGTTAAGTCT
This sequence comes from Phascolarctos cinereus, assembly GCF_003287225.1. NCBI lineage: Eukaryota > Metazoa > Chordata > Mammalia > Diprotodontia > Phascolarctidae > Phascolarctos > Phascolarctos cinereus. The sequence continues at coordinate 334,990,717 of NW_027556098.1, forward strand.
ATCAATATTAGTCATCACACAATGTGGCTGTTATTGTGTACAACCTTCACCTGGTTCTGCTCAGTTCACTCAACATCAGTTCATACAAGTCTTTCCAGGTCTGAAGTCCATCTGCTCATCATTTCTTATAGTACAATAATATTCTATTACATTCATATACCACAACTTGTTCAGCCATTTACCAATTGATGGGAATCCTCTCAATTCCAATTCTTGGCCACCACAAAAAAGAGCTGCTATAAATATTTTTGTACATGTGGGTCCTTTTCCCATTTGTATGATCTCTTTGGGATATAGCCCTTAAGGTGCTATTGCTGGATCAAAGGGTATGCAGTTTTATAGCCTTTGGGCATAGTTCCAAATTGCTCTCCAAAATGGCTGGATCATTTCAAAAAGCAAACAACTTTGAAAGACTTAAGAATGCTGATCAATGCAATGATCAGCCATAATCCCAGGTGACCAATGATGAAGAATGTTGCCCATGAACTGACAGGTGATAGACTCAAGATAGACTCAATGTTGGGAGCAGCTAGGTGGCACAGTGGATTGAGTACTGGCCCTGAATTCAGAAGGACCTCTGTGTTCAAATCTGGCCTCAGACACATAACACTTACTAGCTATGTGACCCTGGGGAAGTCACTTAACCCCACTGCCTAGCCAAAAAAAAAAAAAAGATAGACTCAATATATGTCTCAATGAGACATATATTTTTGGAGGTGGCCAATATGGGAATTTGTTTTTGCTTGACTGTGCATATTAATAAGCTACAAGTTTCCAGCTCCAAGCTCCATGAAGGTGAAGAAGAAAAAAATAAATGTATGTTAATTGAAAAGAAAAGAAAATTAAAGAAAATTTCTATGACAAAATACTTGACCAATAATTAAAAAGAAGAGGTGACTGTCTTTGTGTGCTCTCATTCTGTGAGTTCATTTTCAGTTCTGAGAACTAATTTTTAAAAATGAAAAAACAAAATCTTTCTCAAATTCTAAAAACCTTAATCACAGATCTCAGGATAAGGCCTTATGTCTAGCAGAACACTAGAGTGGGGCAGTATATGAACATTTAGTTTGTCTTGAAAAGTTGGCTACCATCACTGTTGCCAGCATCTTTAGTTGTTAAGAAATGCTTTTTCCATCTCTGTTATTATTAATTAATATTGCTATTAATTATAACCATAACACAATAAATACTGAATCATCATAAAATAAATATTATTTATTGTTTTCACCAATGTTCAAAATTATTTCAAATGAACTAAAATCTCTTCTTCTCCAAACGGTAATTTGACAGAAGAAATAAGATAAGCTACATTTCCTTTTCCTGCTGACATTTGAGATATTGCTTTTGATACCCAGATATTATCATTCATCGGCAATTCAGTGGGTTTGAGATAAGGAAAGGATGTTTAACTTTTGCCTGAGAGAGCTCAAGTTGAGGCTTTTATGGTTCCAAAAGCTTTTTTTTTAAGAGATAAAGATATTGAATTAAAACAGAATTTGAAAAATAAACTCTTTAGTGCTGCAATTTTTTATATTCTTCAGGTGAATGATGGTATTTTGGAAATTATATTTTCATTTTGATAAGAACCCACTAGCTTCTGTTTTTTTGTTATTTGAAAAAGCAATGGAAAGACATATAATGGATGTTCAATGGTTGCAGCTTATTACTCACAAAGGTTCTTGTATGGTAAATGGTATAAAAGGTACGTATGACATACAGGAAAAGAAAATGGACCAATCATGAAGCCAGAGTAAGAGACAACAAATGGGTAGTCCAAGTATTACATTGGTATACAAGGATTTTTTTTCTTTATGTTTTAGAGGAGCTTTTTAATTTTTTTATATTGCTATCATTTCCCAACCACTCCATCAACCACCCCCAATAGAACCTTCCTTTGTAACAAATACAACGTAGCAAAACTAATCAATGCACTGGCCAAGTCTAACAATATATGCCTTGTTTCCCACCTATTCTCAATCAGAGATATTTTTTGTGATGATTTTTTTCCAATTAACTACTTTCTTCTGATTCTATGTTGATTTTGTTTAAAGTCTTTTCAATTTTATGTACTCAAAATTGAATGTTTTATCTTTTATGATCATTATTCGCTGTTCAGTTAAGAATTCTTCCCATCATTATGCATAGTTTTACAAAGTACCCTCTTTTAATTCTTCTCTAGTAATTCATGACCCAACATTTTATATTTAGGCTGTATTCCCATTTGGAGTTTATTGTGGCATGTGGTATAAGATGTTTGCCTAAACTTAATTTCTGCCAAATTTATTTCTATGTTTTCTAACAGTTCTTGTTGAATAGAAAATCATTACCACAATATTTAGTATCCTTGGGTTTATTAAACATGAGGCTACTTTGTTCAGTGGCTTCTGCATCTTATTTACCAAGTCTGTTCTGTTGATCAACTGTACTATTTTTTTTCTCTAGGATTTCTCACTTAGTTCTAACTAATTTATTGATAATACAAACTGATCTGACAAACAAAAGACACTAATGGTACATGTGCTCAGACATCTTCCTGCCACCCCAGGTCCCAGTTAACCTTGTTTTCATTTTCGTTTTTTTCCTGAGAACTGAGTCAGCGTACCTTATTTTTTTTTGTTATATTTCTAGTATCAAATTGTCTCCCTTCCTTCCTCCCCACCCCACATTAGAAAAGGCCACCATTTGACCACACACACACACACACACACACACACACACACACATATATATATATATGTAAAACCACACTATGTGTACTTCTGTTTATCAGCTATTTCCCTGGAAGTGGATAGCATCTTCTTTCAAAGGTCCTTTATAGTTGATGTGGGTATTTATAATACTCAGAATAGCTTGGTTGTTCACAATTACTCATTGAACAATATTGCTGTTAGTATATACAATGTTCTCTTGGTTCTGCTCACTTTACTATTCATTATTTCATGCGACTCTTTTCATGTTGTTGTTGTCTCTTTACTTGTTTAGCCATTCCCCAATTGATGAGCATTCCTGAAATTTCCAATTTTTTGCCACCTCAGAGAGCTGCTTATAATTATTTTATAACAGATAGGTTCCTTTCTTGCCTTTTCCTCTGATCATCTTGGAGAAAAGACTAATGTGTTGCTGGGTCAAAGGGTATACACAGTTTTATAACTCTTTGGGCATAATTCCAGACTGCTGTCCAAAATGGTTGGATCAGTTCACAGTTCTACCAACAGTGTATTAATTTCTCAATTTTTCCATATTTCCTCCAACATTTGTCATGTTCCTCTTCTGTAATTTTAACCAATCTTGTTTAGGTAAGAGGTGATATCTCAAAGTTGTTTTAATTTGCATTTTTCTAATCAATAATGATTTAGAGCATTTTTTATAAGACTATATATACTTTTGATTTCTTCATTGAAAATATGCTTTGACAATTTATCAATTGGGGAATGACTCGTATTCTTATACATTTGGCAAAGTTCTCTATATATTTGAGATATGTGACCTTTATCTGTAAAACTGTCTATAAAATTTCCTCCCAATTTTCCGCTTTCCTTCAATTCTTGGCTACATTGGCTACATTTATTTGTACAAAATTTTTAAATTTAATGTAATAAAAAGTATTCGTTTTACATCCCCCAGTGCTCTCTATCTCTTGTTTATTCATAAACTCTTCACCTATCTATAAATCTGATAGGTAATGTGTTCCATGTTCTTCTAGTTTTCTTATGATATCTCCCTTTATATGTAGGCCACATGTCCATTTTGACCTTATGTTGGTAAATGGTGTAAGATATTGATCCAGACCCAGTTTCTTCCAGACTGCTTTCCAGTTTTCCTAGCAATTTTTTTTTAACCAAATAGTGTATCTCAAAGAGAGGTCAACTCTGTCAAGATATTTGGAGACATCCTTTTTTTCCAGAACTAAGGCCCAGCAAACAAGCTATGCCCTGAGCTTGGCATAACAATAATCCTTTTCATTCACCCTCTGGATGATCTCAGCCACAGTAAAACCCCAGAACTGGGATTTATGATTTTAGCTATTTAACCCTATTTCCCAGGGGATCCTGGCCTGAGACCTGGAGCTGCAGCTGACGCACTACAGCAGAAAGTCAAACATCACATCTCCCAACATTCTAATAATTCCTGTGCTTGTAACTGCTAAGTGAACTGAACCAGGTAATGCACTCCTGTTCCTACCACACTAACTCCGTTTCTGTATCCCACTGAATGATCACAAGACTCAGTAACAATCACAAGGCTCAATGATTCTGATAACAGGGACTGTTCCTAGGGGACCCAAGAATGCCTGTATTGTCCAAAAATGCCTGTACAAGTGAGCCTGCTATGAGAACTGTTTACTCAATACCTAAGAATGACTGTGTTAGGTGCTGCCTTTCTGTGGTTTTCATGCTTAAAAATCCTACCTCTGCCCCAAGCCATAAGCCCTCCTTCTCAGGGGGGACTTTGTTTGCAAACCTGTTTTCCTCAATTTGAAATCGAAGTTCAGTTTGATTCCTGACTTTCCCAGTCTCTATCCTTTCTGCTTTGTTAGGCTGCAGCTACTTACAGATTAGAGACTGGTTTGGGGTGGGTTGACAACTCTTTCCCATTAACTGCCGGCTGGAGTCAAGTGATTCAGGAAGTAGGCGCCCCACATTCTTTTAAACTCTGGAGAGCAAAAGGAGCTGGAACAATTGGTGGTAAGTAGAGCCAAAATACATTTGAATAAGCCAATCCTGAGTAAGCTAGATAAGGATAGCCAGAAAGGTTAGTAAATTTCCTTTGGTATTCAGGAGATATATCCATGGACTCATGGGTCATTCTAGCTTTCTTTCTCTATATGCTACATACTCCTTCCATCTACAAGAAAAAGTATGAGCTGCAATAATCATAATTATGATATCAGCAGTTGAATTGATAAGAAAGTTAATTCATGGCTCCAAAACTTTGTACCTTACTTGGGCCAAATCTCTGGAATTTATAGATGCCATGTTGATACTAAAGATTATCATCATCATAGTTAGGTTAAAGTATATAGAATTACTTTTGGAACATACCAACATCACTTCTCCAAGTAAAGGTTAGCAGTAAGACATTACATTGGATTTGGTGAATATAACCAAAATGTTCCAGATGGAACATATGAAATAGTTAAGACACAAGAGTCCTTCCATGCATTACATCTACATGAACTCAATGAACAATATATCAACAAAGAAACATTGAACTAAATCAGTTGTGTTTATTTGTCAAAATGGAGGAGCTTATGATGGTAATTTGTGATAGGTCATTGCAGATTACAGGTTATCCTTAAGGGACCTGGAATCTTTGTATCAATTTACATTATGCAAGGAAATAGTAGAAACTATGGAACACTTCACCAAAGTCTGGAACTATCCAGCACCTTTCTTATGCCTAGAAAGTCATCGACCTTATAGTTAGAATTATATATAAGAAGCCCACTACCTTTCAGATGACAAAAATCTATGCTAAAAATATAAACCTAAAAATATCCTTGAGAGTTCAAAATATAAACTGTACCAGAATTGGATAATTATCAGAGACAACTGCTGCCTACAATTATTTAGAGAAAACACTGATCCATAAAAATTTAAAAATAGTTTTTAAAAATAAATACAAATACAAAAAATCTCCAAGCTAGATGAAATGAAAAACTTTGAAAACACAGAGACCTAGTAGAAGAAATCAAAATTATGTTGGAATGGAATGAAATACATGTTATCCTCATTATCCTGTCTTCCCCTGAGTTGACCTATGATGCTTTCAGTGAGCCACAGAAAACATCCCAACTTTCATTCAATTTATTTTTGCATAACTGTCCACAGAACATTTAATTTAACAGAATAGCAAATTATCCTCGGACTGTTTGTATCAGAGCTCCATAAAAAAAATGAGAGGAATGAGATGAATAATATAAATAACAATTGCATTTATGTAACACTTTAAGTTGTTTTCCTCTCAACAACTCTGTGAAATTGGTGGTGTTGACACCTCCCTCAACACCATTGACAAGCAGGGCTAAGATAAATGGATCACTGAGTCAACATAACTTTCAATAATAGATAGCATAGTGGTTATTTTAGCTATTTTACAAATGAGAACACTTGGGCTCTGAGTCATTAAGCAATTTGCCCATGGTCACGACCAGGTCTCCCAACTCCAAATCTAACAATCTTTCTACTGTGCTATACTATATAGGCCTTGAAAAGAAATGTTGGTGTATATACGTACTATAAATGGACTATATGTGTATGTGCATGTATAGTCCATAGCTATGAGACAGCATAAGTGGATAGAAAAACTGCATTAATAATACTTAATAGCTAACATATAGAACTTACGATGTCTCAGCACTATGCTAACTGCTTTACAATTATTATCTCATTTGGTCCTCATAACAACCCTAGGATGTAGGTGCTATTATTATCCTTGTTATTCAGTCGAGAGAACTCAGGCAAACAGGTTAAATGAGTTGCCCAGGGTCACACAGCCAGGAAGAATCTGAGACTGGATTTAAATTCAGATATTCCTCACTCCAGGTCAGGAACTCTATCCACTGCACATGAAGACAAGGGGAAAAATACTGAGGTGGGGAGTATTGCTTTTTCAATGGTTTTTAATTTGGTATGCTTTGAAAATATTCAATATATTTAGCATTTATTGAAACATCAGTGTTGTCCTAAATTGAACTTCCCTGTTTGGGTAGCAAATGATGCAATACAAGCATCTTGTGATCACACATTCACATGATTCAAAGAGATTCTGAGAGGTCATCAAACATATTCCCTTGAATTCAGGCAGAGTCACCCTTAGACCACCCAACACAGGAGAATGGGTTTCATTTTCAAAGACCTCATCAGACAAGATTCACGACCTTCTTTGGGCACAGTTAATAGTATTTATGGTCAGGAATATCTTCTTTATATCTAAAGAAAAGACAGCAAATTAAAGTTACTTCCTCCTCCTCTAGTTGTACGTTACTTAAATAAAGACAAGTAACAGCTGCTCACTCTTATCTGTAAGACATTATTTTCTCTACTTGAAGTCTCTTAATTCAACTCAACTAAATCATTACCGATAGTTGCTGAATGTAATAAATTGTACTTGGCCTTGAGGACTGGAAATATAGAACTGAATATAACGAAAGAGTCCTGGCCTGCAGAATGCTTGTGATCTGAAAGGACAAAACATTACTAAATGATCCATCAAGTTCTTCATCTTGAATAAGCCCAGTTCTTTTAATCTTTCAGTCAACTTTGTGTCAGTCAACTCTTCATTGAATTATTTTAAAATTCTCACCATCCTCCCTAATTTTATAGTACAGAAATGATTGTAATATAGTCTTTGGCCAACTATTGGCCTGTCTGACTAGGTTAGACAGCATGGTATGGTGGAAAGGACCCTGGTTTGGATTCAGATCTTATTTCTGTTACCTCTGGTGTGACTTTGGACAAGTCACATTCCGGGCCTCAGTCTATTCATCTGTAGAATGAGTGAGCAGCTGGACTAGATAGCCTCTAATGTACTTTATGATCCTCTAATCCCTATTTGCTTCAGTTTCCTCATCTGTAAAACAAGCCATTCAAGTATCTCTGCCAAGAAAGCCCCATATAGGGTCCTGAAAAGTCAGACACAACTGAAATGACTGAACAACCCTGCTCCTATAAGAAACCTTCTGTAACTGATTAGAAGGATTCCCTCTACTCCGTCCCTTATAAGCATTTTAAAACCTCCAGTGATGGGGCATTCATTGTTTCTCAATGACAGCTCATTCTACTTTTGAAGAATTTTAATTAAGGTATTTTTCCTTCTACTGAACCAAAAATCTATATCTGAAACTTTCACCCTTTGGTCTTTTTTTTTTAAATAGGCAATTGGGGTTAAGTGACTTGCCCAGGGTCACACAGCTAGTACGTGACAAGTGTTTAGTCTGAGGCTGGATTTGAACTCAGGTCCTCCTGTCTCCAGGGCCAGTGCTCTATCCACTGCACTACCTAGCTGCCCCTGGTCTTTATCTTTGAGGCTAAACAAAGCAAGCCCAATTCTTTTTCCACAGGACAATCCTTCAGATACTAGATAGCTAGTATAACCTACCCCTCTCACCAAAGTCCTTTTTTTCCCAGGTTAAACATCCTCAGTTCTTTCAATCAATCCTCCTTTGATCTTCCAAGTCTTTCTGTTGTTGTTGTTGTTGTTTAGCTGTGTCTTACTCTTCATGACCCCACTTGGAGTTTTCTTGGCAAAGATACTAGAGTGGTTTGTCATTTCCTTCTCTAGCTCATTTTATAGTTGGGGAAACTGAGGCAAATGGGGTTAAGTAACTTGCCCAAGGTCACACAGCTAGTGTCTGAAACCAGATTTTAACTCAGGAAGATGAGTCTTCCTGACTTCAAGCCTGTCATTCTATCCACTGTGCCACCTAGCCACCCCCTAATTTAGCAATGTGCCTTCCAAAACGTTGTGCCCAGAACTGCCTATCATCATACAGATAGATCCTTATCAGAACAAAGTCCCTAGGGACTACCGCTTCTCCTGTTCTGGATAGGGTACTGTTGTTATTATTGAGTTCCCCTGTGTGCCCTTTATTTGGTCTCGTGTGGCTTCTTTCCTATCTCTTAGTCATAATTTGTTTCAATCACTTGAATTTTGATTCTTTGAAGAAACTTTGGAACTAACTCATCCTGGCTTTTTGCTATAGGACCCTGTTGTTTCTCCCTACCCCCCCCCAATGACTGTCCAAATCATCCCCTGAGACAGAGAATAGCAAATCATAAAAAATATTTACCAAGGTTCTGAAGAATTACAGTCTATAGCAGTACACTAATAAAATTAGTTCGCTTTGAAGTGTTTAAGTAATTTCATCTTCATATCATAAGGGTCATAAGATTAGACATTTAAAGCTGGAAGAGATTTGATTTTCTTTCTTTTTTCCCTTTATTATTTTTTAATTAATTTATTTTGAATGATCAATAATCAGTTCCATAAGCTTTTGAGTTTTAAATTTTTCTCCCCCTCCCTCCCCACCTCCCTCCCCAAGATGGCCTGATTTTCTTTTTGTACCCTGATTCTGTTGTACAATGTATCCCTTCCAGATTCATTTCATCCACAATTTTGATAATCTTGCTGCCAGCAAATGGTCTGACACAGGCTGGTACTGTTTTAGGTCAGGTTTGATGTTGGAATTAAATGAGACACTCATAGGTCATTCAGCATTTAATAAATAATAATTTAAATGATCAATAGGATAAAATGATTAAATAATAAATATAAATTAAATAGACTTAAATAATTTAATAATTTAAAAATAAATACTATATTAGCCATAGCATAGAAAGGATGTTCATCAAGGATAATCCATACTTTAGTAGATCTACCCCAGCCCTACCCCCATCTCCATATGAAAATAGGTCTTTTTTCTGATTAAATATTTTATTTCTTCTGATTACATGTAAAAACAATTTTAACATTCATTTTCTAAAAGTTGAGTTTCAAATTTTCTTCCTCTCTCCTCTTCCCTCATTGAGAAGGCAGGCAATTTTATATGGGTTATGAATGTGATTCGCCGAGTTTGGAGACTTCCACTAAGCTGGAAGGGCACCCCTCCCTGATGTGTGTGCCTTTTTATGTTTTTAGACAGTGGTGTGCTGGTAAACATGTAACAAATGACTCTTCCAGAAAAAAAAAAAGATGTGTAGTGATATACTTTTAAGTTTAATATGCATTGTCAACATTTTTCCCCATCACTTTCTTAAGTCAAGATAATCAACAAAATAATAAATCAAGCCTTGATGTATAGCATTTGCAGATTTTCAAAGTGTATTTGCTCACACTGAAAATTTAGCAGTTACCTCTAAGGGGCCAGTTTGGCTGGCTCCAGCACACTCCTGTGTAAGATGTCCAGGAAGCCATGTTGACGTGACCAGAAGCTACCAGGAAATAGCATGAAGAGTATATCTTGAGCCTCATAACTGGAATCCGTTAAATCCCAGAACAGCTTTGTCACTTTCAAGGAAAAAAAAAACTAGTTTAATTTGCATGATTAGGATTTTGATTTCACCATGTAGGCCCTCTGTGTTTCATGCAAATCATCCATAAAATTTAGTATTATAATTTCTACTTAACCAACAGTATTACATTGCCCACCCACCCATCCTTGTGGATATCCCTTGATCCTAGGAGCTCTGATTCCCATTCTTTTAAAGCAGGATGCTATCCATGGAGGAACAATATCCTTTTAGAGGTAATGGTCTCTCTGAGCACCAAATCCCTGCAGATTACACACCCATTTTAAGATTTCTCTTTCCCATTATAGAATATATGTCTCCCCCCTCCCCATGCAAGCGCTCTTCGGTGGTCCAAACTCCTGCCATTGAATCAAGATTTCTTCCTTTTTTTCCCTCCTGTTTCCATCTCTCCCTTTAATACTTCGCACGTTCCCTAGAAGCCCTTCTCCACCCTGAGAGATTACAGAAGTTACTTTCCCTTGTTTACTATCAATTAAGGGTCACTTCCTCCTCTTTTCTTCCTTTTATGTGCTCTCCCATTCTGCAGTTAGTGCCACAAAAATATATTGATTCATCTGTAGGGGGAAGCATGGAAGTGTTGTGGGGTTTAGTCTATGAGGTTTCAGAACTGTTCCTCTATTATCACTCTATTTGTTTCACTTTCCTATTTTTACTTTTAAAATAAAATCTTTCAGTGGCCCTCTTGTTACTGTTGTTTTTGTTATTGTTATTTAACCCCATAAACATCTTTCTCTTTCTATTTGTTTTCTTTATAGTTTCTAGATACGGGATAATTTAGTAATTTCATTACTTGTGCTTTACTTGATGACTGTATTTGTTTACATTTCTGTTTCTTTTGGCTGGAATGTTTCCAAAGCAAATAATCGTTCATATCTTTTTATTGTAGGGTTGTTTCAAATGCTTCTCTTTTATTGAATGTCTGTCTTTTTTCATTGATGATTAGGGATATGTCATTTTGATTTGCATTTTGAGCTCTTTCGGTTTTCAGAATATTGTATTTCATTCCCTTCTGTGGTTTCCAGTGGGTACATAATAGTCTTTTGTTATTTAAATTTTCTTTTTCTCATATGTGAAGGTCTTTCTCCTGGTTTTTTGCAGAATTTGTTACTTGTCATTAGAACCACTATATGTCTTGAAGTTTGCAGAAAAAGGTTTTTTATTTATTTTTTTATTTGATTTTCTAGAGGCAATTTGTGAATTCTTTTGATTGGTACTTAGTTTTCTGTGTTCAGAAGTTCTAAGTTTTCTTATATCATTTCTTTCACTGTGGTGTTCAGTTTAGTTTTGTTTTTGTCTTGTTTTTAGCTTCTATTCTTCTAGGAGACCTATAAACTTTTTCTTCATATCTGTGGTAAAGATCAATGTCTTGTTTGTATACAGATCACATATTCTTTTAACATCATTGCTTTTTGCTTTTCTTTTAGACTGTCCTTCATATTCGTATTTCCAAACAGTTTCTCTCTCTTTTACTTCCTTGGAGAGACTCACTACTATGAAAATTTTTCTATTCTGTTGATTATTTCTGCTGTATAAGCCATATGTTCTGTTTTCAGGATTTTTATTTCTCTTGAAACATCCAGGAATATCATGTCGTGGTTTCATGTTCCTTTGGGAATCTATAGGATCCCTTGCCTCATCAGGTGTTGACTCAGTTTCCTCTGTTTTGCAATATTTATTGAGAGACGTTTGAGCATATTTAGAAGTCTGATTTGCCATCTCATTTTCTGTTTTAATATCTTCCCTGTTGATTTATCTACTTGCGCTTGTGGTTTTTAATTGTTTTCTTCTTCCTGAAATCCTTGGAAATTTCCATCTTCTTCCCTTTATATTCCTTTATTGCTCACTTTCTGATTCCTCTTGCTTTGTTGGTGATCTCCTGAAAGCAGGACCTTAAAGCTATCTCAGCCTCCTCACATGTTGGGGCATTAATTTGTATATGGACTCATCCCCTTCCCCAAATAACTTCTCAGGGGAACAGAAGTGGCCCTAGTTTCCTTTCCTTCAGGTCTGCTGCAGCCCAATACCTGTGCTGGCATCTTGTCCCAGTTCGGTCTATTTGTTAGTTCTCTAATTCAATGCTGCTCCAATGCACAGTCACCCTGGAGTGGGGGTTAGGGTGTACTTGCTTCTGCTTTCATATAGTTCCCCTTCCTCTGAAAGGGGGTAGGCAGATTTGAGGTCTGATGCCACAGAATGGTGAATTCAAATCTGTCCTCACACACTTATCTGTGTCATCCTGGGCAAGTCACTTAGCCTCTGTCTGTCTCAGTTTTCTCATTTGTAAAATGGGGATGATAATAATAACGCCTATCTTCTAGGGTTGTTGTAAGGATCAAGTGAGGTAATAATTTGTAAAAGCATTTGGTTCAGTGCGTATGGCAGGCACTTAATAAAATGCTTATTTCCTCCCAAGTTCATAATAATGAAAAGGGATTTTTAAAAAGCAAACAAAAAATGAGGGTTCTATAATAATACCCAACTCTTATTTTTGTAACTATCAATCTAATCTATTCTTTTTTTCCCTTTTATCTGTTTATAATGAAAATTTATCTATTGTTTCTGTGGTGTGGGTGGGAAGAAACACTGCTGTTAGTAATCGAGCAACTTTGTAACTGATGATCAGTCCTTAGTTACTACAAGCCCTATTTTTATACTTGAGTTCCTCTTTGCCAATGGCTAACTTCAGAGTAATGTCAAAACTCTCTCTCTTTCTTTTGCCCCCTCTTTCCTTTTACTGGCACTGTTTCCACATGAATGGTGGGAAGGAGTGGGCAGGGCAACTATCTTTACAATATTATATTTATTCACTGAACTAAGCATAAACCCACAAATATCCTGGGACAGAGGCTAACAGCCCAAGTGGGAAAAAATGGAAGTTGAGAGGAAAGAGATGAGAAGGGTTTCTGTAATGGTGGGAGTCATCATTAAAAAAAAATACATACTACCCACAGTCTGAGAACTGGTGTGGGAAGGAAAGAGGAAAGGAAGGACTTGATCTATTTCTAATTCACTTCTGACGTCATTCAATTCTGTCTATTTGGCTGTTACTAGAGGATTTCATTGAATTTCATCCCCAGCAATGTATGAAGGAGTGAATAAATATTAATAGAAATAATAACAGCTAGCATTTTATATACATATTACATATATTGCCTCATTTAATTCTCACAACCACCTCATCAGTGAGGTGCTATTATTATTTCTGTTTTACAGATGAGGAAACTGAGTCTGAGAGAGATGAAGAGACTTGCTTAGGGTCATTTGCTAATGTGTGGATCAGGATTCAAATTTAAACTCAGGTCTTCCTGACTCCAAGTGCACTGCTTTATCCCCTACACCACCTGGTTGTCTCTGTGGAAACAGAAACACTCACTGTCTACTTTTAAAAAATAAAATATTGAGAGCTCATTTACATTGCTTTGAAAAAACAAAATCAATAATTATGCGTGTCTTACTTAAGGTATTTTAATTTTTATTCTAAAATCTAACTCAGTGGTTTGAAACATCATTTTCTGCAGAAGTCTGCTTTCACATGAACACTAGAAACTCCATAGCATCTACCCCAGGCCAACTGAGCCCTCTTTATAAATGGGAAGCTGGAGAGCACATAGATCAGGTTCACATGTAAGGTTTTATTTATATCTGTAACTCATGTTAGAGGGTCCTGTTATCTGTGTAGTGGGGAAAATGAGACTCTGTGGGGCATGGACATGGAAGAGAATGAGTTGTGAGTGGCCTTTCGCACTGCCCAGGAGAAATTGCCCTGGGATGCTCCCTGAAAGACTAGAGATACAGGAAACAGCTGGTTTTAGGGACAGCTGACTACAATGGGACTTCTGCATTGGGAACTGGTCTGGTCTATCTTGGACCAAATTGGTCTGTACTTGGTATAAGATAGTGTAGTGAGGGTCAGTAGAAAGAGTACAGGGACATTTTTACTTAGAATGGAAGGCCAAGTTCTGTTGTTATGCTTATGGTGTTAAATGAGCCTGGGTCTTCTTGCCTTAGGCTGTCATGATAGGCCATGGGGGTGGCTGGGTTGATCTGGGGATATGGTTTGTGCCTCTTCAGCATGCACTCCATTTGGGGAAGCGAGTTCCAGGATTCAGTGCAGGAAGGAACCTTTCATCTTGTCTAGTCCAACCTCCTCCTTGTCAGAAGAGGAAACATCTGTATTCAGTGGTTAGCTATGGCCTAAATTGAACCAGATGATTCTACTCCCAATTTCCTATCCCTAGAGAAGGAAGCCTAATAGTCAGCCTTGCAACACCTGTGACATGAAAGGCCTGGCCTAAGTTACTTTTGGGACATCTCAAGTCTCTGCTGAAAAACCCAGGAAATGGGCCTTCCTAAAAAGCCTTCACTCTCCCAGCTCCAAGCTCAATGGCCACATTGAAAAACATTTCTAAGAACAATAAATAGGGAACCCCATTTAATTCAGTCTAATTAAATAAAGCACTCATTTATAAAGTACCTTCTATGTGCAAGATACTGTTCTGGATCTTGGAAATACAAAGACAAAAACACTTAAGGCCCCTGCCTCAAGTAGCTTACCTTGTGCTGGAAGGATCCAACACATACACAAAGTAAATGTGAAGTAATTTCCGGAGGGAATAGGCATTAATAGCCTTTTATCAACTGCAAGGATCAAGAAAAGCCTCAGGTACTTACCTGGCTGATTCTTGGCAGAGTCAAGTGGTAGAGATGAGGAGAGAGTATATGCCAAACTTGCACGTTACATGGAGGGCATGCGCAATTGCAGACAGGTAATAAGTAGAATGTCATGTTTGGAAAGAGCTGGTAGTCAAGTATGGCTGGGAGAGTGTATAAAGGACGATTACTCAAAATAATGCTGGAAAGGTAGGAGGGAACCAGACTGTGGAAGAACTTAAAAGAACTAAGGATTTTGTATTCTCTCCTAGAAACAACAGGCAATCATTAAAAACCTTGAGTAGGAGAGTGGCATGGTCAGACCTGTGTCTTGTAATATCAATGTGGTGGTAGGTCAGACGACCTATGACACCTGACTCCCCCACCAACACATTAGTACAGAGCAGGGAATTAAGCAGATTTGAAGAGGAAGAGACTGAAAGCAGGAAATTCAATTAAAAAAACTATCCCGAGAGTGCAGATGAGAAGCAGTAAAAGACTGAATTATGGTGAAGGCCATTATGAACACAGAAGATTGATATGAGAGATCTATCTTATATTAGTAACGGCACCATTTGATATAACCATCTGACATCAGCAATATCAATAGTCCAATACCTTCCTTTCCAGATTTTCAAAGCTACTTATAGTTCCAGACTACTGCCGATGGTCTGATGAATATTTCAGCCCTTGATTGGCATTAGTTAATCCAACATAATGATCATGAGCAGTATGAAATGGTTAACAGTATACCCTCCCTGGTACAACCTGATTGTGAGTGCTGCGTGCTCCAATAGTATGTCAATTTTGAATTACCCACCATGTAAGTCGCCATGAGTCATAGGAGTCACCATGCAGGAAGCTACTGTACACTATCCCTGGCCCTGGCATTAGGGGCCCATAGAATGTTTTATGTTTCGGCATCAGTCCTGCCCTGAGAGTGAATTTCTGTGTACTTTACCCACATAAAATGAGGAACTTGGACTCGGTGATTTCTAAGGTTTTTTCCAGCTTTAAATCCCATGATCCTATGACCTCAGGTTGCTTTGTGAAGTTGGCCCTCAGACAAGAAGTCTGGTTACCCTCTTGGTGAACATCACACCTCAGCAGTTCATGAAAAAGTAGTCATCTAACCACAGAAAATCCACTGCAAACAGGAATGATTTTCAAGGGATCATTCTGACAAAGAATACAAATTGATTCTGGCCTTCATTTTTGTAGAAATTATGGTTTCTCTTGTAAAGATTATACTTCTGATCTGACAATCCTCTCTTTGACATTCAAAGTCCTTCATAACTTAGACTCTCTCCCTCCCCCTGCATCTTTCCAGTCTTCTTACACCTTATGCCTCCCCCAACATGGACGTAATCTTCAGTGCAGTGACACCTGCCTCCTGGCTGTTATAAGAACAAGGCACTCTGCCTCTCATTTCTGGGCATTTTCTCTGACTGTCTCCCACAGTTAGAAGCCTCTCCCTCCTCCACTCTGCCTCCTGGCTTCCCTGGATTCCCTCAAGTCCCAAGTAAAATGCCACCTCTCTCAAACCCTTTTAATTCCAGTGCCATCCCTCTATTAATGATTTTCTATTTAACCCGTAGATAAGCTTGTTTGTACATATTTATGTGCATGCGGTCTCCCCCGTTAGACTGTGAGCTCCTTGAGAGCTGGGACTATCTTTTACCATTCCTTGTGTCCCCATTGCTTAGCACAGTGGGTGCTTAATAAATGCTTGTTGACTGACTGATATGAATAAAGACATTTTAAATATGGCATGGATTAATCAAAATCTCTTCACTGCCAAACTTTCAAGCCATTGCTTGAATCATTCCCTCAAAGACAAATAAGATATTGATGGTCAGTTTGCTAATAGGCTTTTATGCAGCCTAGTACACAGTGTAGAAAGGCATTGTCTGGTGCCAGAAACATGCTAAACCAAAGAGAGTAATGCTCCTGCTGCCGATCAAAAAGTAGATGAGAAACTAAGAAATATTAAATATTCAAAAAATATACAGAATCATTGTTTAGGTTGCCCTACACAGCTGAGGTGTGAGGAAGGAGAAGGTAACCATCAAATGAATCTTGAACTGTTCATACAACCAACCTAGACACTTTAAATACTGTCCCTTGGCCTGAGTTTGCTCTTCTGGTTGCTGTTATTGTTGTTTAACTATGAAGCACTTACAATGTACAACGAGCTATTGTATTGCCCTAAACCCAGCAACAAATGTGGAACTTTCAGCTTCACACTGTCCTTGTAGGGGAAAACAAAACTATATGTATATTTTGCCCCCAAATCAAACCAGATTCATTCTTGGGGACTGATCCAAAAGGATCATGTTGTCTCTTTGACTTACTTCTCTCCCCCCCCCCTTTTTTCAGTATCTCGAGAACACAGGTCCATTCTGTACATTCAACTATGTCTTGAATAATCAATCAGGTGGGGAGCAATCTGTAGCTTTTTTTCCTGCAATAGTTCAGCGTAAAGGATGATTTATCACACATGGCAACATTCACCTGAGTCTAATTTCCTATAATTAGAAACCAGTCAGATTCCCAGTTACTGGAAACAAACCAAGAGCTCTTTTTGTTCTAGCAACAAAGAACCAATTAGCATGTCTACTTTTTTTTTAATAAGGAAGGAGGTATACTTATTAAATCGACAACTTTGATAATCCCTGGATCAATTTGATGAGCATGCCCATCCCAGGTTGGTGGTACAAGGTTGTCATCCCCATGTTACAGATGAAGAAACAAACCCAGAGAGGTCAAGAGACTTGATCATGTTCACATAGCCAGTAATGTTACAGTCAGGATTTGAATCCAGCTATTTTCAACCATGAAAACTACAACAGGAGAATGAAAAAGAGAAATTCTAGAAACCCATCCTAGCTCTATGATTCCACAATGAAACTAAATCGTAAAGCATTTAGCACAATGCCTGACATTTAGTAGGTGCTTAATAAATGTTTGTTTCCTTCCTTTCACTTATCAGATGCCCCAATCTCACTTTTGCTGCTCTTTCTGAGCTAGAGCTTATGTTAATTTACCTTAGTTCATTAATTACTTTTTGAATACTTTTTATCTTTTGTGTAATCACAAATCTTCATCTTCTACTTATACTTTGTGAGGTTTTTTCTGTTGTCTAATAATACTTTAGATGAGTTTTTTTACCTCAAAAAATTAAAATCAGAATTAGAATTCCTTCATAAATCATTTCCCTTTATAATAGCTAGCCATCATTCTTTCAAACATTCACACTATAACACTTGTAACCTATAGTTATATCTTATAGCTGCCTCTCTCCTATTATCTAGCAGCTAATTTTCATTTTTTAAAAATTCTGAACCAGTAAAATGAGTATTTCCATATACACTGTAGAACAAAAGGAGAAGATTATATATGAAACTTCAAATCTCTATTATGAAGAATTTGCTTTTCTTGTTGACACATGTGTGGGAGCTGTGTAGATATAAAAATGGCTAGCTCAGTTCCCATGTTCAAGAGATAGATTTCTAATCTGGTATCTGACCCATCCCTCTCCAAGAAAGACTGATTTCTGCTTTTGTTTTTTTTTTCTTTTTTTGGCTAGGCAGTGGGGTTGAGTGACTTGTCCAGGGTCACACAGCTAGTGAGTGTCATGTGTCTGAGGCCAGATTTGAACTCAGGTCCTCCTGACACCAGGGCTGGTGCTCTATCCACTGCACCACCTAGCTGGACCAGATTTCTGCTTTTGTGAAGAACAAGAAAGAAGGCTGTTATTGTTTAGTCATGTCTGCTTCTTCATGGTCCCATTGGGGGTTTTCTTGGCAAAGATACTGGAATAGTTTACTGTTTCCTTCTCTGGCTCATTTTACAGATGAGAAAACTGAGGCAAGCATGGTTAAGTGACCCTGTCACATGACTAGTAAGTGTCTGAGGGTAGATTTGTACTCTTGAAGATGAATCTTCTGGATTCCAAGCCCGGTGCTCTATCCACTGTGCCATCTAGATGTCCTGGAGGAAGGCTATATCTAGCCATTTGATTTTTCCCTCACCTATCTCCAAGAGGGGCATTAGGCTAGAATTATGTTTATCTACTAAACCTCAATTACTGGTAGTCTAAGGATATAATACTTTGGGACTCAATACGAACACTGGTTTCCTGATTACTCTTAAAGGGAGGATAATTTTTAGTTTATTACTTACCACCAAGCTTAACTCCTTCCTACAGAACACTGATTACACAAATGACCATTGTGAATAGTGAGCATTTCTGTTTATCAAGGTTAACAGCAAACAGAAATTGGGGAAATATACAGATCAGAATAGACCAAAGTATATACAAGAATAAAGAAGATCATTAGCTGAGAGTGAGATATGATCTCAGTTCTATCAAGGAAAGAGTGAATGGTCTCACTGAGGGGAGTCTGTTTTTAGCAGTCTATAGGGTTACAAGTGCTGGAAATAAAGGCACCTGTTGAGAGCTGGCTTCTTACAGTCTGCAGGTCCAGGGAGCTATCCTGTTTTTCATTCAAAATCCTGAGTTTGCCTCTCTTGGCCACTTCTTTCATAGACTTTCTCCACACCATTTAGAATAAATTCAAAACATGAAGGAATGCCATGAGCAAAGCAGTGGAGAAAGAATATGGTTTATTACAGAATATAAACTTTCAGATAGATATGGTTAATGGAGAATGCATTCTTTTTTTATCCTACCCTCTCTGTCACAGATCTTATTAGGCAGAAAAGCAACTTGTCACAGTTCTCTCATTTATCAAATGTCTCCCAGAAATTAGGGAGGTGCTGTGTGTTAATTAGCTAATGTCTGTACAGTATGTCAAAGACATAACGCAATCAATATATAGTATAAATAACTTGAGCTATATATAATAATAACTTCAAAACACCTGCACTCACAAAATATATTCCACTCAATGAATTCTGCTAATTGATATATGGAGCTTCTCTGAAGTTACCCCTACTTTATAAGAAAACAGATTCTAGAAACCAATTCATAGGCATATCTATTATACAAATACTTCCTAGCTTAAGATCCCACAGAAAGATAGTATGTGACAAAAAATAGCAAGTCATATTTCTATGGCACTTTCTTCTGGTTCTGTTCACTTCACTCTGAATTAGTTCTTACAAGTCTTCCTAGGTTTCTGCAGAAGTTTCTTTCTTCATTTCTTACTGCATAATAATATTCCATTACATTCATATACCTTTGTTTAGATATTCCCCAACTGATGGGATTCCCAAAGTTTCTAATTCTTTGTTACTACTACTACTATAGAAAAAGTTCGATAATTGAAAAGAATTTATTTTAAAAAAAGGCTGTCTGTGACTAAAAGGGCAGACTTTTTGCAATATTTTACTTGGGTGCAGTATATTAAATGTGCTTAACCAATTGATTAATTTGAGGTAATTATCTGACTGTGAGACCTTTTTCCTTGAATAAAAACAGCAGTAGGAGGAAGAAGGGAGGGAAGAATACTGCTTGCTTTTTCCCTAATCCAGATGGAAATTTTAAACCACATCATTTTATTTCAAACCACAAAAGCTTATTTATAATGTTCTCCTTTCTCTGTTACCCACAGACCTTATGTGAAAAAGCTGCATATGGAGGATCTGAATTGTCCTAAGGCCCAGCTGGTTTTTGCCTCAACCTGCAATCCCAACATCACTTCCTTCTTAATGAATGAAACAAGCATCTTTTTTTAATCCAGTTCTTACACTTTGCTTTCTTGGATAATGTCTTTGAAGACGTAATTTTTTTTGTCTTTTTGTTTTCTGCAGATCAGGTCTACAATTTATTTCGGTCAAATGGAAAAAAGGACAAAATGCTACAAATGCTACTACTCTGGGACTCTAAAAGAGAATGGATGGAGGAAAAGGAACCTCCATTAAACAAAAGATCAGTTTTCAGGCGGCATGTCTCAATGGAAAGGTCATTGGATTTTAGCTTTGAATCCATTTAATTAGCTGTGTGGCCTTGGCCAAGTCACTTAACCTCTCTGGGACTCAGTTTCATCATCTGTAAAATGAAGGGTCTAGATTAGATTAGCTCTAACGTCTCTTTAAACCCTTTGATCTTTTGAAAGCCTGTTAACTTAGTGGTGAGGGGTGGCAGGGAGAGATCTCCTTAGGTTTAGCTGAGAGAGAATTTTAATACAGATATTAGAATGGGTGGCAAATGACGTGACCATTCAGATTCCTTCAACAGATAAATCACTCCCTGAGAGGCATAGCTTAGTGGGTGGATTTTCTTGTACCAAGATAGTAATGATCTTGTCTCAGTAAAGATCAGACAAGTCATTGTTGCATTTTCCAGTTCATATCTTGACATAGAATTTTCCTCAAAACAATCCTGTATGGTAAGTGGTATAAGCATTCTTTTACCAACATGACAAATGAGGAAACAGAGGCATCAGGAGAGGGAGGAACTTGCCTGAGGTCACCCCACTAGTAAATGACTCAGCCAGGCCTCAAACTCAGGTCTTCTGCCCCCAAGTCTAGCGCCCTCTTTTTGCTAGGAGGCTGGTTAGTTGAGCAGAAAGAATACTGCTTCTGGAGTCAGAAGATGTAGGTTCAAATTCCACCTATGATACTTACTAGTCATGTGACCTTGTAACTCTATTTCCTCATCTGTAATATAAGGAGGTTGGACTAGATAACCTATAAGCAGTGGTGTACTGGTAAATGTTTAAACAACCAGTTCTCCAGGGGAAAAAATAGAGCACGTTCAATACAATTCTAAGTTTAATCTGCATTATTGACATTCTCTATCACTTTTTGAAGTTTAGATATCAACAAATAAAATCAAAAAATTAAGCCCTGATTTGTAGCATTTGCCAAATTCTGATGTGTAAATGCTCACACTGAAAATTTAACAATCAGTTTTCATGAGTCCACATAATCCCATTCCAGTACACCACTGTCTATAATGTCCCTGTTAGTTCTAATTCTGTGACAAAGGAATTCGAATTGGATCCAAGGCATAGCTATATTCTCCAGATAAATAGTAGGGACATCCAAGGCTACCTAATGGAAATTGTGCTGATAAAATTTTCTAAACTGACTCATTTGTACTTAATTCCAAAGAAGAATGAATAGCTGTTGCTGGTGATTATAAACTGAGAAAGTCCTTCATAAGGATCATAGGAATGAGAGCTGGAAGGGACCTTTGAGACCATCTAGTCCAGAGGTCCCTAATTGTATTGGGCCTACCCACCCCTTAAAAATTACCCCTCCCCCTCCCCCAAATCTACTTTCTTTAAACCTTTAATGAATTTTTGCATCATTTCAAAAAAATATAGAAAATATTTTTTAAAATGATGCACCTAGGGGCAGATAGGTGGTGCAGTGGATAGAGCTCTGGCCTTGGAGTTAGGAGGACCTGAGTTCAAATCCAGCCTCAGACACATGGCACCTACTAGCTGTGTGACCCCGGGCAAGTCACTTAACCCCAATTGCCTCACCAAAAAAAATTAAATAAAATAGAATGATGCATCTTAAATTTAATAATTTATTGTAAATGTGTGGGTTTTTTCCTGCATTGAAATTTTGATGATGCAATATTGCATCATGTAACCAAATAGTATTATATTATAAACAAGTCATTACATGCACATATTCCTGCTGATGCATGCTGGACTTTCTGACATGCTGGCCTGCCGAAAGTGGTAGAGAAAGTGCCAACACTTGCCTGTTAAGAGCTGGCCTTGGACTCAGCCACTGATGGGTTTTATAGCTTACATTTTGTGTGTTTATTTGGAAAATAATGTAATTACTATGTCTTTACTACACAACAGATGAAACATGTGTGAATGGTTTTTCAACTTTTTCTTTTCTTCTTTCTTTATATTTCCACTACCCCTTATTTTTATTCCATGCCCTCCAATTGCACCTGAGGCTATGCCCACCCCTGTGAATCATTCAAGTGTCCCCCAGGGTGCAGTATTGACCACTTTGGGAACCTATAATTCTGGTCCAAACTCTTCATTTTTCAGTTATGGAAACTGAGACTCAGGTAAAGTCAGTGAGTCACCAAGCATTTATTAAGCCCTTACTATATTCTAGGTACTGTTCTAAGTGCTAAGGATACAAAAAAGGGTAAAGATTGCTACTGTCCTCCTTAAAGGGTGTACATTCTCATGAGGAAGGCATGGAAAACTTTGGTACTTACAAGATACACATACACACACATATACATACATATACACACACAGAAAGAAGGTGAGAGAGAGAGACAGACAGAGGGAGAGAGAGAGAGAGAGAGAGAGAGAGAGAGAGAGAGAGAGAGAGAGAGAGAGAGAGAGAGAGAGAGAGAGAGAGGAGATTAGATGAAGGTAATCTGAAAAATAAGGCATTAGGAGCTGGGAAGACTGAGAAAGGCTTCTTCCAAAAGGTGAGATTTGAGTTGAATCCTGAAGGAAGTCAGAGAAGCAAAGAGGCAGAAGTAAAAGCACAGCATGTTCCAGGCATGGACACAAAGTCAGGAGACAGAATGACAAATTTAAGGAACTACAAATAGGCTGCTATAGCTGGATCATATAGGACATGGAGGGAAGTAGGATATAAGAAAGCTGGAAATGTACAAAGGGGGTCCAGGTTGAGAAGAACTTTAAATGCCAAACAGAGAACTATATATCTGATTCTGGATATAGGGAGGAGCCACTGATGCTTATTAAGCAGAGGAGTGACATGAGGAAGTAACTTACTCAGGTTGCATAAATAGTACAGAGCTAGGTTTGAACCTAGATGACTTCAGCTACAGCTCTATTTCTATACCAGAATCACTGGTTCCCTGTGGGGCCTCAAAGCCAGGTTTTTCATCACTCCTTCTCTGAAGACCTTATTTTCTACATCTGTAAAATGAGAAGACTGGGCTAGATGATCTCTAAGGGGGTCACAAGCAGTTGGAAGGGCTGTCCTTTCTAGAGCAGAAGCAGCCTGTACCAAGAAAAGCTCTCTTGCCATCACCTCACCTCCTCCTCACTGGTGTGCTAGACTGCTTGTAGATTCTATGCTCTGGTGGGTGAGCTTTGGTCTAATCTTGCCTGGGCCAGGCCTTTACACCACTTCAGGCCTGCTCTCCTCCACATAGTCTCACTTATCAACTGCCTCAACCCCTTTCAATACTCCTTCACTCACTGCCCTCTGCCATTAGGATATAAGTGCCTTAAGAGTAGGGATTGTCAAGAGGGGCAGAGCCAAGATGGCAGCATGAAAGCAGTGACTTGCTTGAGCTCTCCCCCAAATCCCTCCAAATACCTATGAAAATGGCTTTAAACAAATTCTAAAGCAGCAGAACCCACATTAGACAGAGTGAAACAAATTTCCAGCCCAAACAGCCTGGATGGTTGATCAGAAAGGTATATCACTCCAGGCTGGGAGAGGAACGCAGTTTGGTAGGTGCACAGGCCTCAGCAAATCTGGAGCAGGCCTCAGAGGACTGAATTGCAGGCAGCTGCGGTGGTTTCCAGACTTCTCAATCTATGAATGCCAAAGACAATTTAGAAGGTCAGTGGGAAAAGTCTGTGTCTATGGTGAGAGAAAAGCGAGCAGTCCCAGCCCCAGTCCCAGAGCTCATCCCCCAGGGCAGCGGCTGCTTCCTGAGCTTCCAGAGCATACTGAGGGGGAATTGAGTGGCTGATCAGAGAGGGATTGCAGGGATCTCTCATCTGGTACAGGATTCTCTTGCTTTGCCCATGCTTGGATCTGGGTCACAGTTCTAGGTGGCAGTAATGGGGCAAGGAAGAGCGCTGGTGTGGCAGAGCTTGTAGTGGTGATGAAGAGAAAATCCTCTTCACAGTTCCAAGACAGAAAAGAGTGCTTGTAGTCACTCATAGACCAGAGCACAGACCAGGAAAGGAGTAAAGACCTCACCCTTGATTATAGCACCTTGGAAGAACTACAAATTTACAAGTCCCTAGAAGTATCTCTGAAAACAGCCACACAAAATCCCTAAAGCTTGGGACAATACATTCTCCACACTGGAAGCAGGCCCCTACCTTAACAAAGAGTTTATAACTCAAGTAATTGGCTGGGATCATAAGCAAGCAGTGCAAAAAGAGTCAGACCATAGAATCTTTCTTTGGTGACAAAGAAGATCAAAACATACAACCAGAAGAAGACAACAAAGCCAAAGCTCCTACATCCAAAGCCTCCAAGAAAAATATGAATTAGTCCCAGGCCATGGAAGAGCTCAAAAATGGTTTTGAGAAGCAAATAAGAGACATAGAGGAAAAACTGAGAGTAATGCAAGAAAATCATGAAAAACAAGTCAACAGCTTGCTAAAGGAGACCCCCCAAAAAAATACTAAAGAAAATAACACCTTAAAAAATAGCCTAACCCAAATGGCAAAAGAGGTCCAAAGAGCCAATGAAGAGAAGAATGCCCTAAGAAGCAAAATTGGCCAAATGGAAAAGGAAGTCCAAAAGCTAAGTGAAGAAAATTCTTCCTTAAAAATTAGAATGGAACAATTTGAAGCTAGCAACTTTGTGAGAAATCAAGACACTGTAAAACAAATCCAAAAGAATGAAAAAATAGAAAAAATGTGAAATATTTCACTGGAAAAATGACTGACCTGGAAAATAGATCCAGAAGAAAGAATTTAAAAATTATTGGATTATCTGAAAGCCATGATCATAAAAGAGCCTAGACATCATCTTTCAAGAAATTATCAAGGGAAACTGCCCTGATATTCTAGAACCAGAGGGCAAAATGGAAATTGAAAGAATCCACCAATCACCTCCTGAAAGAGATCCCCAAAGGAAAACTCCTAGGAATATTATAGCCAAATTCCAGAATCCCCAGGTCAAGGAGAAAATATTGCAGGTAGTCAGAAAGAAAAAATTCAAGTATTGTGGAAACATAATCAGGATAACACAAGATTTAGCAGATCCTACATTAAGTGTCCAGAGGGCATGGAATATTATATTCTGAAGGGCAAAGGAGATAGGATTACAACCAAGAATCACCTACCTAGAAAAGCTGAGTATAATCCTTCCAGGTAAAAAATGGTCATTCAATGAAATAGGTGACTTTCAAGCATTCCTGAGTAAAAGACCAGAGCTGAATATCAAATTTTACTTTCAAATACAAGACTCAAGTGAAACATGGAAGAGGTAACTCATGAGACCTTTGTCAATATTAGGCTAGTTGAAGGGGAAAAAATTATATGTATGTATGTATGTATGTATGTATGATAGATAGATAGATAGATAGATAGATAGATAGATAGATAGATAGATAAACAGAGGGCACAGGGTGAGTTGAAAATGAAGGGGTGATATCTGGAGAATAAAATTAAGGGATAAGAAAGGATTATACTGAGAGAAGGAGAAAGGCAGAGGTAGAATGGGGTAAATCATCTCACATGAAACAGACAAGAAAAGGCTTTTACAATGAAGGGGAAATGGGGGAAGGTGAGAAGGAATGAGTGGGAGGGAATAACATACACACTCAACTGGGTGTGGAAATCTATCTTGCCCTACAGGAAAATGGGGGGGGGAGGGATAAGGGAGCAGGGAGATGATAGAAGGGAGGGTAGATTAGGGGAGGGGGTAATCAGAAGCAAACACTTCTGAGGAGGGACAGGGTCAAAAGAGAGAATAGAATAAACAGGGGGCAGGATAGGAAAAAGGGAAATATACTTAGTTTTTCACAACATGACTACTATGGAAGTGTTTTGCATGACTACACGTGTATAACCTGTATCGAGTTACTTACCTTTTTACTGAGGGTGGGTGGGGAGGGAAGAAGGGAGAAAATTTGGAACCCAAAGTTTTAAAAATACATGTTAAAAAAATGTTTTCACATACAACCGGGAAATAAGAAATACAGGAAATCCTGCCATATAAGAAAATTGAAGGGGAAGGGGGTAAGAGAAGGTGGGGGGGGAGATAGAAGGGAGAGCAGATTAGAGGAAGAGGTATACAGAATGCATGCCATCTTGGGGTGGGGGAGGAATGAGATGGGGAGAAAATTTGGAACTCAAAATCTTGTGGAAGCGAATGCCGAAAACCAAAATAAATAAATAAATAAATAAATAGACAAACAAACAAATAAAAAAAGGTGAATGAATGAATGAATGAATGAATGAATAAAGAGTAAGGATTGTCTTATTTGCTTTTAATTGTATCTCCAAACCTCAGCAGAGTGCCTGGCACAAAGTAAGCACTTACTAAATGTGCATTCTCTCTCTCTCTCTCCCCCCACATCCTCTTTCTCTCTCTCCCCCCCTCCATCTCTCTCTCTGCCTCTCTCTCTCTCTCATCTATCTATACTAAACCCCAGAAAACAGGTGGTTGGTTTTTTTTTCAGACTACCACAGCCTTGAAGCTGAGGATGAGCAATTGATTATAATGGTATCAAAATATGCAAATATCAATATATCCTGAACCAAAAGAGTAAGGAAAAACAAGACATGAAACCTAGGCAACTGTTATAGTTGAAAAAGCAGTGAAATTGAAATAAATCTTGGACACAAACATCAGCTCTGCTACTTACTAACAGCCTACACAAATCCAATAAGCATTTAAGCACCTGATGTGTTCAAAGCACTGCTAAGAGTTGCTAGAGATACAAAGTTGTTGCTGTTGAGTTGCTTCAGTCATCTGGTTTTCCATGACCATATTTGGGTTTTCTTGACAAAGATACTGGAGGCATTCGCCATTTTCTTTTCTAGCTCATTTTATAGATGAGGAAACTGAGACAAACAGGGTTAAGTGACTTGTCCAGGGTGACCCAGCTAGGAAGTGTCTGAGGCCAGATTTGAACTTGAGAAAGTCTTGTTGACTCCAGGCCTGGCACACTATCCACTAAGTCATGTAGCTGCCCTCAGGAGATACAAAGACCAAATGAAAAACTGTTCACAAGGGGGCTTCTGTAGTAGATGCAGCAGGTAAACAGATAATTATGTGTATCATTTTAGAAGGAGGAAGGGAAAGAGTACAGAAAACAAGGGGATCAGGAAAAGTTTCCCATGGGAACTGGCACGCGAATAAAGTCTTGAGGGAAGTTAGGGATTCTATGAGTCCGAGGTTGGGAGGAAATTCATTCCAGGCATGGGAAGATAGCCTGCGCATTGACAAAGAGGCAGGAGATGGAGTGCTGAGTTTGAGGAATACTGGGTAGTCCAGTTTGGTTGGAATGTAAAGTACATGAAGGAGAGCAATGGACAATGAGCCTAAACAGGTAGGGTGAAATGAGATTGTGAAGGATTTTAAATTCTAAGAGTTTGACTTTTAGCATAAAGGTATTTAGCCAATGGAATTTCAGGGGGTGGGGGGAGTTCTGTCTTTTTTTATTTAACATTCATTTTTTTAAAATTTTGAGTTCCAAATTCTTTCCCTCTCTCCTGCCTCTCCCCCACCCATTGAGAAGGCAAATGAGGTATATCAATTTTACATGTAACATCTTGCAAAATATATTTCCTGGTTAGTCATGTTGTAAAAAACAAAAGCAAAAAAAGCAAGAAAAATAAAGAAAGTGAAAAAATATGCTTCAATCTGCATTCAGAGTTCAACAGTTCTCTCTCGGGAGGTGGATAGCATTTTCCATCATGGGTTCTTTGGAATTGTCATGGATCATCATATTGATCATAGTAGCTAAAGCTTTCACGATTGATTATCATTACGATATTGCTGCTATCATGTACAATGTTCCTCTGGTTCTGTTCACTTCATACCACATAAGTTCATAAAAGTTTTCTCGAATTTTTCTGAAACAATCACCTTTGTTATTTCTAACAGCACAATAGTATTCCATTGTAATCATATACTACAACTTTTTGTCATTCCTCAATTGATGGGCATCCCCCTCCATCTCCAATTCTTTGCCACCACAAAAAGAACTGCTATAAATATTTTTTTGTAAGTATAACTGCAATGGAGTTTTTTGAGCAGGGAAATGACATAGCCAGATTTATGCTTTTGGTAGTTTTTGTTTTGGTTTTGTTTTTGCTGACTGTGTAAAGACTGGAATGGAGGGAGGAAGACACTGGAAACTGGAACTCTAGCTAGGAAAAGCCCATTACAATAGTCCAGGAATGAAGTGATAAGGGCCTGAACTGGCTTAGCAGCCAAGTGAATGTGTGACAGAAATGAGAGATGTTGTTCTTTGCCTTGTAAAGGTCACTCCCAGTACATGCACCGTCTGTGATATTCCATTGACTCTGTGGCCAAACTGGAAACAAAGACAGCCAAAGGCATTACTTGAATTACTCATTTCAACCCCTGGGCAGCATATTCAGTCCTATTGGTACAGTCCTCTGATAGAAATAAAGCTGCACAATGCCTCCTCAAAAGGTTTGCTGGAATCAATGGCATTTATTTATTCATCCTTTCTTTTTTAACATTTGGCTAGCTTTATCACCCTTTGTTGACTTGTTCCCTTTCTGAAACTTGAAAATAAAAGCTTATTTACAAGCCCACTATTGCTAGTTATTCTTCATTCATTTTTAACTAAGGTCAGCCAACTGTCTAGAATTCTTCTACCTAGGGCAAAGGCCTTAGTAGATACTCCTAAATTTCACTTAGGATGTGAAGGAGAGATCAAAACCTAATGGCTTTGTGAGTATAATTGTCTCCATATTTAATAGGTATAGTAGAAAGAATACTGGATTTGAAATCAAAGGAACTGGGTTCAAATCTTGCTCTTCCATTTACTACTATGACTCCAGGCAAGTCACTTCATATTTCTGTGTGTCAGCTTCCCCATCTGTAAAATGAGGTGGTTAGATCTGATCACCCCTAAGGTTCTTCTCACCTGGTTACCTGTGATCTTAACATGTAAATGTAAATTACACGACAATCTGTCAAATGTCTTGTCATTTTCTCTTTCTAGAAAGTGGTTGGGGAACCAATCAGGAATAAGGTGGGAAGGATCATGGGATTTAGAGCTGAAATAGACAGACTTCAGAGATGCCAACCCACCTCATTTTACAGAAGAGGAAACAAAGGTCTCAAAATAGTAAAGAACTTACTTGCCCAAGGTCATGCAAGTAATAAGTAACAGGGCCAGGATTTGATTCATCTCCAAACCTCTCTCTACCGTAGGACTGTCCAAATTTGATTTATTCAAAAACAACCTTCAAAATATGATAATGGGGCATTCCTGAAAGCAGTTTGCCAAATACTTTCCAAGACAGAGTGGAATTAAAAGCAACAAATTTAGAGATCTAAACCTTTGCTAGTTACTGGTAGTATAGGCAATAAAATAAAAGTAAACCTTGATAGATGTTTATAAACTGCTTTACTAAATGTTTCCTTCATCTAATAAGTCTTCTGAAAATTACTCCCATAGGGAAAAATCTAGGGAATATAAAAACAAAAGATATCAATAAAAATCTATTTTAAAAAAAAGATTCCCATGTTTCACACCTGGTATAGATATTCTTTCAAAGATACACAGGAGGTGCTCAATAAATATTGCCCAAATGACTCCTTCTGAATTTAATTAGTACACAGCCTTGATTGCTACTAGTCTTTTGCACAGCTGTAGCTAGGGTTACAACATTTGGGCTTTGTAGCTAGGTACTATATTTCATCTCAATAGTGGGTAGGGCTGATTATCCCTTGTTCTCCAACCCAAGGAGACCATTCCTATTCCATTTTTTTCTAGAACTATTTTCCCTAGCTGACATACTCCTCTACCTCTTCCAGGGATTGGGGACCACTATCCATGTCTCCAAGATATGACTTGAGACTTTTTATGAGAAAGTATTTTCTTTGTTTTATTAATTTATTTATTTTTAATTTTCAACATTCACTTCCACAAGATTTTGAGTTCCAAATTTTCTCCCCATCTCGTCCCTCCCCAAACCCCAAGACAGCATGCATTCTGAATACCCCTTCCTCTAATCTGCCCTCCCTTCTATCACCCCTCCTTCTCTTATCCCCTTCCTCTTCTGTTTTTCTGTAGGGCAGGATAGATTTCTATACCTCATTGCCTGTATACATTATTTCCCAGTTGCACATGAAAACAATTTTTAACATTTGTTTTTAAAACTTTGGGTTCCAAATTTTCTCCCTTCCTCCTTCTCCACCCATCATCATTGAGAAGGCAAGCAACTCGATACAGGTTATACAAGTATAGTCATGCAAAACATTTCCATAGTAGTCATGTTGTGAAAAACTGTATTTCCTTTCATCCTATGAGAAAGTATTTTCTTGTCTACTCCTACATTCTCTGTGACTCTTCCCCACCAATTGAATTTGCCCCAAGAGTAAGAGTTCCTAGTTATAGCAGTAGCCTCTAAATTCACAGAATTACAAAATACAAGAGCTAGAAAGATGCTTAGATATATTCTAATCCAGTGGTTCTGTGAACCAGTGAAAACCAGTCTGGTATGGCCACAGCTCAACATAGATTGGACATTACCACACCCTCTCTAGCACCACCACTCCCTCCCTCCCCCACACCTCTTATTGGATGGATGGCACAGAATTAAGTTGTCTACATACCTATTCCTCATTCCTGAATCCTTACTAGACAATTCCAAAAATATTCTCATTTCACTAGTCCCAGATACGTTCCTATGAAAATCAGGTCAGTCATCTAGTGGTCTCATGTTGACGCTTTACCTGAAACTCTATATGTCTAAGCACTGAGCTCTGGGTCTTTGACAGAGTAACAAAGCTGCTGCATGGTTCCACATCTGAAAGACTCCCCAGTCTGTGCTGCCTTCAGCTGAGGGCAATGGAAGCCATATACCATTCTATTTCCTGTTGGCATCTCTTTCCCTTGTGAGTAATAATAAAGTTTTCTTCAGTAATAGCCCTTCTTCATTCAAACTCTCCAGCATTACAGGTTCTCAATCTATGGATCATAAGTCCACAATCCCCACGCATGCAAAGCATTATCATTTTAACAACTATCATCAAGTGGGATTCTGTGACTTTTTTAATATTAAAAAGTCTTCTCTTACTTAAAAAGATCAGGAACCAGTGAGCTACCCATCATCCTGACACTCAGGGAAGTCTTCATTGTACAAACCACTATTCAGTGGCAAAGTACTACAAAGGACTACAGAGATTAAGACTTTTATTTTGAAGCTGTTCATTTCACATTAACATCAGGATTGCAGTGAGTCTGGTGAATGGTAAACAGGACCAGGACAGGGCTAGAGAGAATAGAATAAAGGATAAATATTGGAAGAGGTAAGGCCTAGGGAAGTCCCTGGAAGCTTGGTGGCTATTTATAGCTGAACCAACATCCTAAAGTCATTCAAATAGTTATAGAAAGTTCACTTCCAGGTAACTAGGAGCCAGAATAAGGCAAATGGAATAGCAATAATAGCTCACATTTATGTATTTCTTCACAATTGACCAAACACTTTTGTAATGACAATTCTCTAAAGCAGATTAAGCAAGATTTGATAAATATCTTTATATATTTATATGTATATTATAATATATAATAATAACAATTGTATATGTATATAATATTATATATGTATATTTATATATACGTACACATATACACAATGTATCTCAAAATTCTTAGTGCAGTTTTAAGTTTTTAGTAGCTTAAAACTATGAAGCTAGAGGGATGGAATTATGAATATGGAATTATGCAATGGCTTTTGAACTCTGGCTTTAAGCTTTAATAGCTTAAAACTGCACTAAGATTTTTGAGACACCTGTATGTCTATGTAGTTCTAGACTTGTGGTTTCTTTGGCATAGGGAACTCACTAATGAGGAAATTCCTTCCACCGATACAGATGAACATTTCTTCTGAAATCCAGAGTCTAGAGCAGGGGTTCTCATACTACTCTGGTCTATTTTTGTACATTGGGCTAAGAATGGTTTTTACATTTTTAAATACAAAAAAGCTTTATTTACCAGTGTAAAAAGCTACTAGGCCATACCAAATCAGGAGGCTGTCCCTACCCGAGGCCACAGTCTGCTGACTACTGGTACAGAGAGGTGGTTAGGGCACTATGAAGTTAAATAACTTGCCCCTATTCAAACAGTTAATTTGTGTCCGTCAGTATTTGAACCGGGCTTTCCTGATTCCAAGGCCAGCACTCTATACACTACAGTACAAATATATATATGATAGACTTGAATAAGTGATAGATGTAATAGTAATATATCATTATGCCCATTTTGAGGAAGCCAAAACTCCTAAAGGAAAAGGGACATGCCCAGAGTCACCTGGCTAGCAAGTAGCAGGGCCAGAACGAAAGTCTAGGTCTTTTGCTCCAAGTCCAACCCTTTCCTCCCTCTGCCATACTGATTCTCTTCTGAGCAGAAGTCAGACCACTAATGAACACCAAACAGCAGGCAAACAAGCAGGATACAGAAAGCACAGACTTCAGAGGGTAAGTCCATTAAGACAATTAGGTATGGAAAATATGCAGGAACCAAAGGGACAGCGCAAAACAGAAAACAAGAGTTGAAGCAACATTGATAAGACTTC
Organism: Phascolarctos cinereus; assembly: GCF_003287225.1. NCBI lineage: Eukaryota > Metazoa > Chordata > Mammalia > Diprotodontia > Phascolarctidae > Phascolarctos > Phascolarctos cinereus. The sequence goes on from NW_027556098.1 coordinate 335,023,811, forward strand.
GACAACAGGCCAGAGTAGGCCAAATTCTGGCATAGCCAAGACCTTTTTATATACTTCCTTCTAGGGCCAAAACTGGTCCCACATGCAGACAAGTAAATGACTACACATGGCTAAAACAGGTGGTAAGCAAGTGGTAAAGACAGATGCTAACGTTCTGCATCATAGATAATACAAACAAGGAAACTCTTTGCATACTTACTGATTTGTGCTCCATCCCATCCACTCAGCGGAGCTCAGATCCTTTCAAGCCCCATCAGGCAGTCTCCACCTTGCTTCTATCTGCTCTTCTTCTGCTTCCTTGGTTCTGTTTGTCTTCCCTTGTTCTGTACTCTGTCCTGATTCAAAGCAGAGGATCCCAGTGGGAAGGAACTCCTATCTTAGGATAAGAAATCATAATTCATATTTCTGTCAGATACACCACAAATAGGCAATAATCACTTTTTCCATAGTTACCAGAATTTTGGTTATCAGTTTCCCAGCTAATTATCTTCAAAGTTTTTTCTAATAGTCATATGCAAATTGCTTCTGTAAGTCCTTTTCCTAGTCTATGTTTCTTCCCAACTTCTCTTCTCTGAGAGTCTGCTTTCTCAGAGCTTTCATTCAAACTCTCCAGCATTACAGGTTCTCAATCTATGGATCATAAGTCCACAAATCCACATGCATCTTACAGCCTCCTCCCATCGAAAAATGTGCAATTCCTGCAAACTATTTAGGAGACATCAGGATGATAGAGGGTCTGCAAACAACATACAATGATATTTCAAATATTTTGCAAAGATAACATTTAAACTGGCTTAATTTGAGTTAAATTTTTCCTCCTTTATGACCACAAATATTAATACACAATTGTGTTATAAATAAACAACTAAATGTATAGTATATGTAATAGTGAAAATACAGAAAGCATACCTATTATATATGTATATATGTAATACATGATTAAAATAACAGAACAGCATACATACCAACATTCTATAAACTGCAGAAAATTTAATAACAATAATGAATGCTATAAAACAGAGCTATAGTTATAGACACAGCAATAAATATACATATATACATATATTATATATATATATAATACACGCACACACACACACACATAAATACTTCATTAAGAATCACATTTGCTTACACGAGTAATCACTTCTCCTGTTTGCTTGGTGCTTACCATGACTTTCTAAATGATTGATTCTTAGTATCATGCTGTGGTAACTCAGCTTGAAGTTGTCACTAGTTAGCCATCATAGTTCTCTATGGGTTCACCATGTTCCCTCCTTACAATTGGGGTATTAAAGTGGAGTTGTCTCTGGGTTTAATCCTCCCTCATCATCTGAATTAATGTTCCTCTTTAACTGAGATATATCTGGTTGCATTCTCTGGTGAGTAAAAATACATAATTTCATCCTCATCAGTTTTTTAAAAAAAATTTTTTGGGGGGGGGTTAGGCAATGGGGTTAAGTGACTTGCCCAGGGTCACGTAGCTAGTAAGTGTTATGTGTCTGATGCCAGATTTGAACTCAGGTCCTCCTGAATCCAGGGCCGGTGCTCTATCCACTGTGCCACCTAGCTGCCCCTGTCCTCATCAGTTTTGTCACTTTCTGAGGTATAAAGCTCTGTCAGTCTTTCAACAATAGCTGGAGGGGTTCCTTCTCTCTGAATCTAAGTATTGTCCAAGAACCTAATAACTCATGAAGAAGTTAAATGAACTTCCTAATAGGTAATAAATGGCCCCCGTGGGTTGTCTTTGTAGGACTTTAACCATTTTGGGGGATTATTTTGTAAACTAGCCAGTTACCCAGTTTCTCTTTCATGTAGAAGGGCATAACTTCCCATCAGCTAGCTGTCTTACATGTTCCACTCATATCAAGGTTCCTAATCAGAACTCTATTATCTGTGTGAAGATCTCAAAACCAGACTTGGGCACTATACAGCTGTGTATTTCTACTGGATTTTTTTCTGAGCTGAGACCATGGCTAGACAATAAGCCTCTTTCAGCCTATTCTTTAACTGAGACACATGGCTAATAATCTCTCCATCTTTTCTGTTGTTTCAGCAACAAAGCACAAGTCAATAGGTGCATGTGGTTGTCTTCCAAATATGAATGAGTATGTCAACCTTGTTGCATCATTTCTGATAGTATTATATGCAGGTACTTGAAATGACAGATGCTACCTCTGCTATTATTGTGTTCAGACACATGATTAGGCAGATTGACTGAAATTCTGTGGCTCTGTAAATATAATTAAGCATAAAAAGAGCAAAGGAAATAAAAGTGACTATACTTCTTAGATAAACTAGTTGATAATTACTACAATCAGGCACTGCATGTAGCATTATGCTAAGTTTCTTACATTGAATTTAGCTCTAAGTTTTTTGGCAGCTAAGGCAAAAAGGGAAGCACGTCAGATTCCATCATTGTCTTAGAGAAGAAAACAGACATTTGTCTCCAGAGACAAACTTTCCTGGAATAAAACTCCAGAAGGAACTTGCTTTGTGCATCTTTGCATAGGGGACATTGGGTCACGTAGGACAAAGGTAACACCCACACCCAGGTCAAGGGCTTGCCTTGTGTGAAAACCAAGTGAAGGGCGCTAATAAAAATATGAGAAGATGTTTTGGAGAAGCAATAAAAAACATAAACTTTGAGGTAGCTCCACAAGTGTGATGAAACTAAGCTGATCTTTGTGCTATCATTCACACATGCTCTGTTCTTCTCCATCTCTGTGCCTTCACCCATGCTATTATTTCTACCTGGGATACCTGCCCTTCCCACTTTTTCCACCAAACCAGATCTTCAATTTTCTTAGAGACAGGGTTCCACATTCACCTCTTCCTTAAATCCTTTCCTGACTAACCGTAACTTTGATGATCCTCTGCTATTTGAATTCCCACCAAGTGTATATTGTATATACTCTGCACATGTATACATCAAAAACTTGCTTGTCAACCACCTTGGGATTATCCTTCAATTTTGTCAATTCCTTACAGGAAGAATACAATTTCTAACTTTTTTACATCCCCTGTTGCAACTAATGCTGAATAGTAATAGAACCTCAAAAATACTTTTAAAATACGATACAAAAAATGTTTACAAATGTTTACTTGGCAGGCACGTGGAGTCCTTGCCCTCAAAGAGCTTAAATTTTAGTAGGAAGATAACTTCAACCCATAGCTATATTGCATCTCATAATACACACACACACACACACACACACACATATTTTTTCCATTTTATTTTGTTATTTTGTTTTTTAATTAACAAATATTTATTTTCTTACCCTCCTACTCCCTGCACTTAGAATAAAGGGAAAAAAACACTCATGTAACAAATATGCACAGACAAGCAAAATAAATGTCCACATTGCTCCTGTCCAAAAATGTATAACTCTTTCTGCGTTCCAAATCTTGATAGGTGGTAGGGAACATAACTCATCATCAGTCCTTTAGAATCCTTGTGGATCAATATGTTGATAAGAGATCCATAGTCTTACAGAGTTGTATATCTTTCTAGTCATGTAACTATCATATAAATTATCCTCCTGGCTCTGTTCACTTCACTCTGCAACAGTTCATACAGGTCTTCACAGGTTTCTCTGAATTCATTCCTTTCATTATTTATAATAGCCCAATATTATCTCATTACATTTGTAACAGGGTTTTGTACACGCCCAGCTCACCTAAGCTGAATGGACCTGATTCTGAGAGAAGACCTTCTGTATTTTCCCTGCCATGTGGAATGGTGGAAGCAAGCTCTTTGCCCTGGCCGTGTAGCCAGAACAGGACCAGTTGGGGATAACCTTGTGCTCTTTCCAGCTGGGTCTAGAAGGGTGAAGGTTCTGTTCACCTGCCTCAGAGGCACCATCAACAGAGCTCCGTTAACCAAAAGTCTGCCCTCCCCTTTCTTTCTTTCTTTTAGGCCCCGTGGCCCCAAGAATCTGGCTTGGAGTTTTCATCTCTTTCGTTTTGTTCTTTTCAGTTCCAGTATGGGAAGTGGAATTAGACCTGAGCCAGGGCAACCATGGAGTCAGATTCCAGGATAGATGTTGCAGCCTGATTACAAGGGAATCCCTGAGAAGCCAGGGTGCCCAGGACTCCAGGCCAAGGTTGGGGGGCTTTGGTCTTGGAACTTGTTGGGACTATGCTATATGGGAACTGAATTAAGGTATAAACCTAATCCCCTTCCCCTGCCCAGAAACTGATGTGGTACAAAATGCTGCCCAAGGTGTTGGGGAAGGGGGTGATGTTTGTATATTTGTTCTTGCTATATCTCTGAAATAGATATTCTTCTGTAAAATCTAATCTGACTGTTAAGTTGAAACTGTTAAGTGGAATCTAAATGTTAAATGGAACTGAGGTGCAGGGGACCCCTAAAACAATGCAAACACAATCAGTGGAAGCTGGAGCCAATAACTGAGACTAGATACGTTCCTCTCTCCCCAAGCACCATTAAGGGTACCAGAGAACCCTGAAAGGAAGGTAAACTGTAATCCACCTGGCTTTCAGACAGTGGGGGGGGAAGTGCAGGGTAGTCACTGTTACACGTTCATACACCACAGTTTATTCAGACATTCCCCAACTGAAGGGCATCCCCTTGCTTTCCAGTTCTTTGTTACCACAAAAAAGAACTACTATAAATACTTTTGTACATATGGGTATTTTCCCTCTTTCATTGGTCTTTTGTTGTATAGATGTGGTAAAGGTATCACTGGGTGAAATGATATATTCACAGTTTAGTGACTTTGGGGAGAACAGTCCCAAATTGTTTTCCAGAATGGCTCTGCCATTTTACAATTCCATCAACAATGAATTAATATACCTGTTTCCCTCAAAAATGTTATTTTCCTTTTCTATCAACTTTAAAAATCTGATGGGTATGAGGTAACATTGAAGAGTTGACTTAATTTACTATTCTCTAATTATTAGGTATTGGGAGCATTTTTTCATTTAACTGTTAAGAGCTTAGATGTCTTCTTTTGAGAATTGCCTATTCGTATTCTGCCTGTTCATCTCAGTTGACCAATGGCTCTTATTCTCGTTTCTTTGCTTGTTTTATGTCAAAGGAATTTTATTTCATAACTTGAAAAAACAGCCTAGTGTTTTCCCCTAGCTTTTACTCTGCCTTTCCTCAACATTCCTTTTTTAAAATTATGTTTATTTTTGACATTCATATTTTAATTAGGAGGTCCAAATTCTCTCTTTTTCTCCAACCTGTCCTCTACTCATTAAAAAGGCTAGCAATAGGATACCCATTATACATGTGAGTCATATGAAACATATTTCCATATTAGCCATGTCACCGAAAAAAGCTAGAAAAATAAAATGAAAAATATGCTTCAATCTTCACTCAGACTTCATCAGTTCTCTTTTCGGAGGTGGATGGCATTTTTCATCATGAGTCCTTTAGAATTGTCATAGATCATTGTATTGATCAGAGGAGCTAAGTTGTTTTCCCAGTTGACTATCATTGCAATATTGCTTTTACTGTGTCTGTTGTTTCCCTGGTTCTTCTCACTTTGCTTTGTATCAGTTCATATAAGTCTTCCTAAGTTTTTCTAAAACCATCCCCTTTGTCATTTCGAACAGCCCAATAGTATTCCATCAAAATAATATATCACAATTCTCATAAATGGCTTTTATTCATATAAATTTGAATTTGTTCCTTACATATCTTGGAAATACAACTTTATCAGAGAAAATTACTGTAAAGATTTCTGCCTTTTTAACTGTTTCCATTCTCACTTGAGCTTCAGTGGTTTTATTTCTGTAAAACTTCAATTTTATGTAATCAAAATCATCCATTTTGCCTTCTGTGAACCTCTCTGTCCCTTGTTTGGCATATGAGATACATATACATATGGACATTGGCTGCACTATACACACACACATACATTTATATACCTAAACATACGTGTGTGTGTGTGTGTGTATCAGAATTACAAAACAAAGTTCTATGAGAAATCTGAAAGTTCGTTACCAGCCAGAGTGATTAGAAAGGGCTTCATGGTGATTAAATCTGAATTGGACTATGGTATGGTGAAAACAGCACTGACTCTGGAGTCATGTAACACGAATTCAAATGCTAATGCTGATAATACCTATGTGACTTTTGGCAAGTCACTACAACTCCCTCAGCCTCAGTATCCTCAACTGTAAAGTGAAGGGGATTACATCTGAAGTTTTTTCCAGCTCTAGACATAGAACTAAGATTTTATGAATTCGACAGGAGAGGAAAAGGAAAGAAAGTCAGTCAACAAACATTTATTAAGTATCTACTACATGCCAGGCACTGTTCTAAACACTATTTATGTAGAGAATAATTTGATCAAGGTAAGGATGCATGAGAGAGCAGTGAGTTCAGAGGGCAGAAAGTGGTCAAGTTTAGCTGGTGTATAGTGTTTATTGGATATAAACTCCAGAAAGGCAGAAATTTTTAAAATGTTATTTTCTTACCCCCAGCACTGTGTCTTGCACATTGGAGACAATAAGTGCTTCGTGGATTGGATTAAATAAAGAAGAGTAATATAACGTAAGGCAGGGAGTGTCAGGTTGGGAAGGGCCTTGAATTCTGGGCAGAAGAATTGGAACTTTATTTAGTAGGCATTGGCAAACCACTGACGAATTTTGAGCTGGGGAGCAACCTGACCAGATCTACATATAAAACAAATTTTGAAGCGAAATACATTGAGAGTGACTTTGGGGAGACTCAGAATACCTAAGTAAAGACCTCAACTACTTTCACCAAACACAGCGAAGGATTCAGCTCTCTGAGAATGGGAGGGGAAGTTGTACTGGATTGGTTACTGTGCTTTACCGCTGTTGTAACACTTTCCTATCTATGGGATGAGAAATAGGATCTTAAAACTAGATCTGGATGGACCTCAAAAGCTATGTAGCCCTGCCCCTTCATTTTACGGATGAGAGGATGGAGAATCAAGGAGGTGAAGTGATTTGCCCACAGTCACAAAGGTAGTAAGTATCAAAGGCAGAGTTTGAACTGAAATCTTCTCATTCCAGAAGAAAGGTTTGTTTGTTTGTTTGTTTGTTTCATTCAGGTCTTGCATTAAGACATCACTCCTTTGTATCAAGGCAGTAAAAGCAGTAAAGGTAGCAGTAAACTGGACACACAGACGGACAATGGAGGCATCCTTAAGCTCCTGGGGGATGACTTCCTCCTGCCATGTAATCTGGAAAATTTCAGTCAGATTCTTTAGGAGTAACATAATGATTGGTCAAATTTTGCAGATTGTGGATAGGTTCACTTACCTTAGCACTGTACTCTCCAGGGCTATCCACATAGATAATGAGGTTGATGATTCACATCTTGCCAGAGCTATCTCAGCATTTGGAAGGCTCCAAAAGAAAATGAGGGGGAAAAGAGGTATCAGGCTACACACAACATCTTTTTGGCTTGTGCTGCTCCTCAAAGAAAAAAAAAAAGCTGGGAAATGTTAGGATTTGGCTATGTCTTTCACAAAATCTCTATAACCCATTCTCCCATCTAGGAAAGTCATTATCTGACCAGTGTTGCTCTCCCAAAAATGTTCCTCAGGTCTCATTTAAGCACTCAAGCTAACAAGATCTCGAATATATGGCAAGTTGTTTTGTTTTGTTTTCAACCTGACAAAAAGCACTGAACAGGTTTATTCCTCAACTATCAGGACTACTACTCTCCTTTCCAAAGGGTAACAAGCAACTCACCCTAGGGTGGCTTCCATTTTCCCTACGGACCTATACAATTTGCATGACTCAGTGTCCCAGGGAAGAGATAGGTCTGAGATGTTCCTTGGTGAATATGGTTCCCTGGTACACTAGTCTCTCTAAATCCAGTAAAGAGTAAGGTCCATCAATTTGCTTGTCACCATCATGGATTTGTCAATGTCTTAATGGGACTATTTGGCACCAGTTCCTAAGTGCATCTGCTTCCCTAGACAACCAATATGGCCTAACAAGCCTCCCTCAGTGATGTTCGGGAGCCAACTCTTACCATCTAGAGTCAATTGTTACCTTGGAAATCTACAAACACAATATATCAGGGTTTAATTTATTTAGAGTTTTTTTGATAGTCTGGGCTTAAGAAAGTGGTAGAGAAAATGTAAACAATTTCGGAGTAAACTTAAAAGTGTGTCATGAATACATTTGTTTTATTTTTGTTTGTTTCAAAGAGCCCATTGTTTAACATTTACTAGCATATCCCTGGCATCTCTTTAGGACCTACAGGTGGCTCAGGATCACTGCTTCTTCTCATGGTTATTGTTTTTCCACTTTTATCAGAAAGCAGATCCTTTGTTGAACTCATTCCTCAACATCTTTGCAAGAATAAGGAGGTAAGGAGCCTACCTATATGCCTACCTACATGCCCATCAAGGAAATGGAGGGGTTGGTTTCGATCACTGATCTGGAGTTGGACCTCAGAAGCCACCTCATCAAACCCCCTCATTTTTCAGAGGTTGAAACTGAGTCTCAAGGAGGTTAAATGATCTTTCCAAGATCACACAAGTAAGCATCAGAAGTGGGGTTTTGAACCCCATACATCATACTCCAGAGTAAGTCAGTTCACTTTTCCCTACATGAAATGGCCTCTGAGATCAATTTCAGCTCTAATATACTGATTCTGTGACTGGGAAGGATTAAGGGATCAAGGAAGTGGGGCCATGTGAGGGAAGTGACCCCATCCAAAGAGAAGTAGACTGTGGAAAACTGCAGCAAAAAAAAAAAATTCATGGCTAGAAGGAGGACAAGTGAATGAGAGTTTGGGGGAAGTGTGGAAGGGAAAGGAGAGGGGGGTGGATATTGAAAGAAACTATGGGAATGTACAGAAGGCAGATTTCATCTACTTCACAATTTTAGGCAGGGGGAGGGTGGGGTTCTGTTTCTGCGAAATAGAATGAAAGAAATCTCATTTCTGTAAGCATATAAAATTGCAGGGATAAAGGCCCTACTGTATCATTGTGCACTAGCCCTGTGGATGGAAAAGACAATGAGCTCAATGAATTCCTCACTGGATAATTTTCTTCTAAGATTGTATTCCATCATCTGAGCCAATTAGCTTTTTTATAAGACATTTTCTATCAGCTTCTCCACAGAAGCCTAACATGTCTGGTTTGAAGCTTTTATTATTTCATAGTATACCCACTCTTCAAAATATCAAGGCAGGTATCTCTTGGTAGAAACTGCCTTTGGATTTTTTTTTCCCCTTGAACTAAGAATACAGGCCCCCAGCCTGCTCCCACAGGCTTTGTTAGTACATACACAGACAACACTGAAGTAAGCCCCATAGGATATCCATTCCAAGTCTAAAACAAATGCTTGAGGCCAGCTGCTTACCCTTATACTCTTGATTAGATAAGACATGGGTAGGACTGACATCTAGGAAATGGAGTTAAACATGATCAGATTTCTGGTATTTTATTGCCCTGTTATCTCTACTCTGGGATACCTCACATTCCTTTCCATCCAAACACGCATGGATGACCATCTCTGTCTGGGAACTATTGTTTGAAGACTCTTGGACCCCGACTGGACGAAGACAGGAAGAAGATGGAAAAGTTTCAAAGAAGACTGATTCAAATGACAAGGAATGAGAAGTCAGGGCTGGGGTGAGAATAGAGAATAGAGAGAGGAAAAGATATCTGGTAGCAAAAAGCCCTTCTGAGATCTCTCAAATCATATGTGGTAAGGGGCTTTCTAGGCAGCTAGGCATAGCAGATAAGAGTGACAGGCCTGAAGTCAGGAAAATTCATCTCCTTGAGTTCAAATCTGACTTCAGATACTTACTACCTGGGCAAGTCACTTAACCCTGTGTGCCTTAGTTTCCTCACCTGGAAAATGAAGGAAATGTCAAACCATTCCAGTAGCTTTGCTAAGAAAACACCAAATGGGGTCACAAAGAGTCAGATACAACTGAAAAATGACTGAATAAAAACAGGCTTTCTGCTCCATCTGAACGTCAGCTGGGTTTGCTGACTCAAACTCTGAAAGAGTCAGTAATAATATACTAAGCATTTCCTGACTAGGCCTCAGTACCCTAAAGGAGGGCAGCTTGCCAGCTGACAACATCTGCTTGCATTTGGCTACACACCAAAAACTCCTGTAGGCTGGTAAAGCTAACACATGGCCAGAAACCAATCATCTAAGCCAATTCATCTGAATAGTAATTGCCAATTGAGATGACCTGAGCTGAAATATAGTGACAAGGGCATCTTTTTCATTAATCTCAACATGTTCCAAGTGCTTAGAGGGGAGTTAGATGAAACAACTGACAGAGGCTTGGCCAGGACTCAGAAGATCTGAATTCAAATCCAGTCTCAGACACTAGCTATATGAACCTGGGAAGTCACTTAATTTCTATCTGCTCAGTTTTCTCAACTTTAACGTGGGGATAATAATAGCACCTACCTCACAGAATTCTGAGTTTTAAATAGCTTAGGTTTAAATCTAGATCTTCTGCCATCAGATCTAGTGCTCATTCTACTCTATCATGCTGACTTTCTACATATACCATAGCTGTAGGACTGTTCATTCATTATTATTTTAACCTCTGCATCAGAAAAGTTCAGGTACACTAGGATCATTTCTCTAACTCATTGCTTCCTGCCAAATGGCCTGGGAATGCCAGTATCTGGCACTGTCCCCAAGGGTGGCTGTCACCTCCCATTCCAAACATAGAATAGTTTTATTGACAAGTTATTTGTCACAGAAAGGAACCTTATCTGAGGTCCTTCAAAAATCAGAGCCATTCCCTCAGCAATAGTCCTATCTCCAGAGATCCACAAAGACTTGGTGGTTTATAATACTTCTAGCAACAGGTGAGGTTGGCACTTGCTCCTGTATGATGGTACTCCTTCTGGGATCACTCGGTGCCATATTGCTCTTTCCCCCTGTGCTGTATTGCTCTTTCCAATGGCTGTTCACCACATCTGTCTCTTGTAGCTCCTCGGAGTCTGACTGTTGTCCAGAGCTTTGCCCCAGTAGTCATTCCCAGAATCACTGTCCTTTGTTCTGCTACTCTCCAGAAAATGGTTCTTGTCATCTTTCCCAGGGGACCAGCTCCCTGGCATCTGACCTGTATGAAGAGATTCCTTGTCATTTTAGCCCTCCTAACACAATTCTTATGGGACAATATAACATTTTTTGCTTTCATCCTTCATTATCTGTTCTTCCTTCCATACTCTGTTTTTTCCCCTTTCTAAGTTGGCTGGTGAGTTCCCCACACATGTGCATACTCTCTCTCAACTCTCCTTTTCCCTCTTCATCAGAATTTTTTCCTTTCGTGTCTTCAAGATTTCATTCTTGAGAGTTGGACTGACATCTTATAGAATTTGAATCCATACAAACATTTGTAATCCCCTCTTCCCAAACCTAGGATGCATATCATAATTTTCTCAGCTTTCCTCTCTCTTATCACAAATTCTAACATGGGCTAGTCACTTTCCACCAAGATTTCCATCATTTTCATCCAGCAGCTAGTTGCTCTTTGTTGGTGAGAATCAGACGAAGAACAGAATTTCCCATGATTGATTCCCCTACCTTTGGAAGACTGAAATTGACATTAAGGGAAGTCAAAAAATCATTAACTATTCTGCTTTTGGCAGAGAGTGCTAAAGCAGTTGTGTGGGTAATGGAAGTCTCCCTGTCATTCAATATCACCCCTCTCTGCCAGGCTTGTGATGTTTCTGGAAGTCATCATCAATTTCCTCTCTCTGTATAGGTGGTCTGTCAGTTATCCCAATGCCAAAATTGTTTCTGTTCCTACCACCAATGTTCTTCCCCCAAATGTTCAGTGCCATACTTCCTCTCTGATACCTGCAGTTTCTTCCATGGATTCATCTTCTTAATATACAAGCTGCTCCACTGATCCTCTCCACCATTACTACTTCTGTTTCTTTTGCATAAAATAGACCCTTTCAGAACCTTATTCCAATCATGTCACATTCCACCAAATCTCAGTAATACCTACAAGTTTAAATTAGTCTCCTTGCCTCAATACCTCTAGTTCATCTTGATAGTTACCCACGAATTCTTTATGCATTTGGTGCCCCTTTTTCATCTCCTAAGGTGCCCCCTACCGTTCGCCAACCACTCAATACCTTTTTACCTCCAAAATTTGTTCTCTCTGATCTTCACTCTTTCCCCCAGCAGCTTTAGACTGAGGTATAAATGCTTGCTAATAATTGAAAGAAAGTGTTATCCTCAAAGGAATCTGTATTTTAACAGTGATCAGTTCTGACTGTGGCATTTCAGTCATCTTTAAGTAAGCTGGGGAAGATTTTTAGCTACCTGGCTAACAGGTAGCTAGTGTCCTGTTAGGACTATATGAATAGAAGCCTCAGTGGGAATAACACTAGTTATACTACCTACTTTACCGGATTATTATGAAGAAAGTATTTTATAAATTATATACATATGTATGTATATGTATATATATGTGTGTGTGTGTATAGATATAGATATAGATAGATAGTATTATTATCATGGTTGTGATCTTTATATTTCCTTGCTCAAAAATGTTCAATGTCTCCCCCAACTGCCTATTTGATAAAATCCAAACTCTTTAGCCTCACATTAAAACCCTACCTTGTTCTAGCCTAAATCTAGCTTCGTAGCCTTATCTCATATTCTCCATGTATATGTGCCTCTATACTGCAGCTAAATTGAAGTCCCAGATATTCCCTGAATATGTACTCCAAAATGCTCCCCCTCTGCATCTTTGCTCATAATGCTCTGTCTACCTAGAATATCTTCTTCCCAAATCTAACTGTTGAAAATCTTACCTATCCTTCAATACCCAGTCCAAACACTATTTCTATCAAGAAGGCTTCTCTGATTCTCATCTCACCCCCAAACAGATGTGATTTTGCAGCGAGGTAGTACTATGGCCTGGGGTCAAGAAGACCTGAATTCAAATTCAGTCTCAGACACTTACTAGCTGTGGGCAAGTTACTTAACCTTTGTTTGATTCCATTTTCTCAACTGTAAAATGGGGATAATAATAACACCTACCTTTCAGGGTTGGTGTGAGGATCAAATGAGATAGTATGTGTAAAAAGTGCTCGGCATAATACCAGGCACATAGTAGGCTTTATATAAATGCTTACTCACATCACTTCCCCTCCACCTTCCCCTTCTCCTTCTTTGGAATCTTTATAGCCTATATATCTATATATATATATATATATAGATATCTATCTATCTATCTATCTCTCTATATACACCTCTCTGAGGTCACTCATAGTCTACTTCAATGAATTCATCTTACTTTTTCTAACTAGATTGTAAGCTCTTTGAAGGGAAGGATAGTGCCATTATCTTTGTTCCCACTAGGATCCTTATTATGGTCCCTTGCCCATGGCAGGTGCTAAATAAATATTTGTTGCATGAATGAGTGAATGATCAGCATTGGAGGTTCCAAACAGGTTAGTTGTGTGCATGGTAACGAGGAGGAATTGAGGGGAAGTGATAGGAGCTAGGTGGTGCAGTGGATACAGCACCAGGCCTGGAGTCAGGAAGACTCATCTTCCTGAGTTAAAATCTGGCCTCAGATACTTACTATCTGTGTGACCCTGGGCAAGTCACTTAACCCTGTTTGCCTCAGTTTCCTCATCTGTAAAATGAACTGGAAAAGGAAATAGCAAACCAGTCCAGTATTTCTGCCATTTGGAGTCTGACAGGAGAAGAAGTGACATGGATAATGAAAGATGTAATAATTTGATCCCAGATTGTGCCCTATTCTGGCTGAATCTATGCTTATGGTTGTACTGTTAAGCTCACATTCATTGTTCAAAATGATTTTAATTTTCTCAGATGAATACTTCTCATACTTTATCTCATGATTTCTTAGTTTTTGCATAACTCCTCCACCAAAGAAGATGGAAAAGTCTTATACATCTTGTAAAATTTTCACTTCTCTCATTCAAGGAGAAGTGAAAAATATTACCTTCTCTATAAACAGCTACAAATTTAAAATAAGTTTTCCCCAAATAAGTCTATTTCCATTTACAGGCAATATAATTTTTGCTTTAGCTTTTAACAAACAACTCCTGCCTCCCCATCATATCCCCCTCATTTCTTTTTCTGTTTCTATCTGTTCCTCTCCTTTCTACTCTTGTTAATTCACTTTCCCTTTGCTAGAGTGTGTCTGGATGAGGGGTAGGAGAATAGGGAAGGAGGAAAAACACATGATATTTAAAATCTTATCCAAGTATAGATAGTGACTCTAGCTAGCTTATCTCTAGCCAGCAAAACAAAACAAGAAATTGTCATGTGATCCAAGACAACATATTTATTCAATAAATACATAGCAATAATCTCAGCATGAAGGCCCAAAGAGCCCAGAAACCATCTCAACCAGGAAACATTTGATCTTGTTGCCAAAATTTGTATACTTATCATTTTTATAGTCCTTCAGGCCTTGCAACATTATCTCTACAAACATTATCTCATAACAGCCTCATAACTTTGTGAGCTAAGTACTATATAGTATTTCTATTTTATAAGTAAAGAAACTGAGGCTTAGTAATGTTAAATAATATAGCCATGGTCACACAACTAGTAAACAGCTAGTAAAAAGCTAGTCAGCATTTGAACCCAGGTCTTCCTGACTCCAGATCTGGCACTTAAATCACTATATCATTTTACATCTAAATAGAGAGATAAAGGGATCATTTTCAGAATGTTCCAAAGGAGCATGGTTATCATCTCATACAACATTGGAGAGCAAGAAAGCAAAATAAGTCTGAGGAAAAGTTAGTGTAAAATCCAAGTAAGCTAGAACATTCCAAGAACATTGACAGATGAAACTGGAAGAAAAACAAACAGATGAGAAATGGAGCTATTTATTCTGTTAGCCAACATTTCTATTACAGCCTACTTTTATTCAGGATGGTGGAAATACTGTATTTGTACTCAACCCCTGGAGTACTACATAGAAAAGTTATATTTGAACACTGAAGCCAGGAAGGGCAGGTAGGCCAAAGTACGTGTGGAAGAGAGCTATGCAAGTGGTAAAACCATTTTGAAAGTATCACAGGACCAACTTTAAAGATAACTGAAAAGGGGGATTACGTCAAATGGCTTAAGGGAAAATCACAAATGACGTTAGGACCAAAAATGGTGATCAAGAGGAATTCAGCTATTACTAACTATGCCTACGTTATCTTTTTTTTTTAGTAAAATCCTTATAAGAATGATCTACATTCCCATAGAGGACAGTCTTTATGAAAATATGAGAAGGGAACAGACAAGTTTTGCAAATGGTTTCTTACTGACCACATCTTTCTGCTCACACAGCTAACAAAAAAAAATATACAGACTACAATACACTGTGTTTATTGTTTATTAATTATATTGTTTAAAAAATTAGACTTAGTAGAGTGAATGAAGCTTTACATGCCCTCCTCCAACCAGGTATCTCTCATACAAGAGTTCTTGATAGAAACATTGACAGAGATAACTTTGCTTAATAGTCCTTTGATAATCAATATAAAAAAAAGACATAGACTGATTTAGACCATGACATGCAGGACGACTGTTTGTGTTTATTCATATATATATATGTATGTGTATATATATATATATATATATATATACACACACACACACACACACACACACACACACACACACACACACATACACACACACACATACATATACATACACACATAAAATATTCATATACGTGTGAAATACACATATGGAATACGTGTATACACATATGTGTATACATATCCATGTATATGTATATATTTGCATATGTGCACACACACACATACACGCTCTATATAGAGAGATGGACAATGAGCTCTCCAGAATTGACTAGGAACAAGAGAGAAGGCTGGAGTACTTGCCAATGATGCCATATGGTTGAAAATTATGAAACACCATAATCCTTGAAGAATCAAAACTGTGGGTAACTTCAAAGGGTAATGAAAAGAAGCATAATAATTTCCCTCTCTACCTTTCAAAAGTGGGAAACTAGGGATGTCTAATACTGCATTGCTGGTCAGATGCAGTTGATGCATGAGTTTTGTTAGACTATTTTTCCCCCTCTTTTTTGTTCTATGTTGTAGATTATGGCCTGATGGGTATGGGAAGGTATGGGATATATTAAAAAATTAAGATGATGTAAATCAAAAGGTATCAATGAAAATTAAATGTAGTGTGTATAGTAGGAGTGGTGTCTGCCATATAGGAGAATAGTTTGGTTTCTTTCCTCCTAAAAGGCAAAGAAAGACATTTTCCCTGGGACTGGTCTAGGGGGCTAAGGCTCAAGTTGTCACCTTGGCTTCCTAGCTGCCTAGAGCATGAAAGGTCAATTCAGGAGGAGTCAGTGCCTTTCAAACTTGGCCTATGTCCCACTGCTGTATGAGTCAATACATCCAATATTACCTGCTTTCCAACAATTTCTGTAAGGAGATAAGAATGGCTGTACCTTTCTGAAGCAGTGCTATGGCCTTACTGAGAATCCTTTCCATGATAAAGCTAAGTAAACCTCCTTTTGTTAACTGTTAAGTGGCAAAACAAAACAAAAATGAGGGTATGCTGGTAAATGTTTAACAACCTACTCTATGAAAAAAGCAAATGTCTACCAACACACATTTAAGTTATTCTAAATCATTAACATTTTCTCAAATACTTTCTTAAAATCAAGACCAGGGGTTGGCAAATTACAGCCTAGAAACCAAATGTGGCCTTGGTTTTGTAAGGATGCCAAAATCTTTAGCTCAGTGCCAGACTTGGGTTGGTAAACCATGGTTTGTGTTAGAAACCATTCCTAGCTTCCCAGTCTGTACAAAAACAAGTGGTAGTCCAAATTTGGCCCTTGGTCCCAGTTTGCTGATCCTTTGTCTAGATAAGCAACAAAACAATAAATCAAACCCTGATTTGTCGTGTTTGCCTATTTCTAAGGTATAAATGCTCACAGTGAAAATTTAGCCATCAACTGTCATGAATGAGCTGGCTCCAGCACACCCCTGCCTACGACTGTCTCTTTTCATTCTAACCCTGGCCCTGAAGCATGAAACCTGATTCTGGCTACATAGAGTATTTAACCTTAAAGATATTGATAAAGAGATGCATAGTGAGGGTAAGTTGCAGCATATTACCATAGATGACTTGATTAGAAGTGGTGCATGAAATCTATGAGTAACAGAGGTAGCCTAATCATGTAGTGGACAGAGGGATAACAGAGACATAGTCCCAGGATTACACTGGTGCCTGCATAAGGTGTTTAAAGACTTTGAAGAAGGTTATTAGCATGTTGGATGGATTCTTTTTAGGATTTATGGGAAGAGATGGGCAAGAATGATAAGGAAGAGGAAGTATGGATGGTTTAGGACTTGCACCACTGGAAAGAGTACTCACATAGGTGAGATTATGGATCCATTGAGATCTTAAAATTAGAAAGATGTTATAGGATAGTGTTTTGCCCTAAGTCATTTTACATCAATTAAAAGGCTGACTCCTCCTTTGTCTATGCTAATAGAGTAAGAATCCAAATCTCTTAACTCAATGGCAGATAGAAACATCCATCTACCCTTATCCAACTTCTGTGTCCAACCACTGGCCTCACTATGAAGGGAGAGAAAACTTCCCACTATACCTGTGACTGTCCCTACCATTCACTTTGGGGAAAATAATCCATAGCTATTTTTGCTGCAGGTACATCACCTCTCATGTCTCATGAATCTGCCAGCTCCTAGGAGAGGGCTAGAAAAGTTATATTATTTATTCCCATGCAGTCTGGGGCTTTAAAATCAAGCTCAACTGGCTTTTTATGCAGAATAAATCAATAATATTTAAAATAAGTCAAAGTATGGTGGCAGATAAGCATCCAAATTATCCAAATCATCATTTACAGCTACCTCTCAAGCCAAAGAGTGATGGATCCACCCTGGGGCTTAGCAGCTCCTCAGAGTCATGTGGCTGCTCAATAACCAGCCAAGCACTGCATGCTGAGGGAGACCAAAGACTGGAGTGTAGCTTCCTTCCTAGAGCAGAGTATGTAGGTAGGCAGACTATTCTTCACCTCTTTTCAGGGAGGTAGGCATAGAGCAGGCCAATGAGCCATCCAAGCATGCCTTTCTCCTCCACCCTGCTCCTTAGAGACATGCCTTTTCTGCAGGATATACACACCCAAAGCCTGATCACCAAGGGTACAAAGAAGCAGGAGACTACACCTGGAAATAAGCCATGGCTGAGAAGCATCCTCGCATTAATTCAAAAGCTGGTGATTCTAATGTGGCCTTTTGCCAATTTATTTTCCCTTTATCCAAGTGATTTCAAAATGCTTTTGGACAACTTTTCATTTAACAAGTCACTAAATGTGGTTTGCATTAAATAAATAGATTAATTAAAGGATTTAATACGATTTAGTTTATCCCCATCTGTTTAAATCCCATGCTTTGAGTTTCTGTTTTGAGATTCCTCTGTTTACAGCAGTTTACTATAGTTACTATCATCATTGAATTACAGCCTTTTGGTTCACCAGATACTTGATTCACAATATTATCTGGTTAATTTGTCTTTCATCTTAAAGTTTTTTTCATGAATTAAACAAGTAGAAAGAACAGGTACTATTAGGACATCACAGTGAGGGTTCAGCTCTGTCACTGTTAATCACAGAAAGCCCAGAAATCTAGATTGAATCAAACAAGCAAAAGCAAAACAGGTATGCATAAATCCTAAACTTGATTTTTCCATTGACTTTCAGAGCATGAAAAAGAGTACTGGATTTGGAATCAGCATTTAAATAGCGCTTTTGTTATTTAATATTTGTGTGGCCTTGGGCAAGCTATATAAGGGAAAAGAAAGAAAGAAGCATTAATTCAGCACTGATTACATTCCAGGCATCTTGCTAAGCAATTAGGTGCTATTATTATCCCCATTTTGCAGATGAGGAAAACTGAGGCTGAGAGAGGTTACATGATTTGCCAAGGGTCCCACAGCTAATAAACATCTAAGGCCAGATTTAAATTCAAGACTCTAGGCCTAGCCCTCTATCCGTTGTATGACCCAGTTAACTTAATCTCTCTGAGTTTCAGTTTCCCTATCAGCACACCTAACATGCTTTACAAACATTATCTCATTTGATCCCCACAACAATCTTGTGTAGTAGGTGCTGTTATCATCCCCATTTTATAGATGAAGAAACTGAGGCTCCAAGGTTAAGTGATTGGCCCAAGGTCACACAGATCACTGGTGCCTCAGGCAGGACTTGAACCCAGATCTGCCTGACTTAAAGTCTAATACTACACCCAGTATACCACAAGGCCTGAGAAAATGAAATAGTTGAACTTTCTAGCTGTGTGGTCCTGGGCTAATTACTTCATCTCTCTCAATCTCAGTTTCCTCTTCTATAAAATAAGAGAGTTGGGCTTTATAGCCTCTAAGATCCCTTTCATCTCTAAATCTATGAGCCTACAACTTGATGATTTCTAAGGTCACTTTCTAGCTCTAAATCCTGTGACTTAATTAAAAAAATTAAAATTTGGTTACATTGTCTGAGAAAGAAATATTTCTTTCTAGTGGCAGGCTGCACTATTTCCCACGAATTAGACAAGGAAAGCTATTCATCCAGTCAGGCAAATGCCATTTAGATGGGACAATTATTGGTCTCTTCCAAAGGCTCATGATTTCATTAGTCTGAGGGCTAACATTATTGACTCAGATTAGAAACTAGATGGCCCTTGAGAATCGCTATGGGAAAAAAACCCAAACAAACAAAAAACCAAAAACACTCCACCACCTGGCGAAATTCTGTTGAATTCCAGTGCAGGAAGCACATGTCTCTGAATTACTTTTATTGCTATTGGATCTTTCTGGCAATGGAATCAAACAGACCCAAATTTGCTGTTGCTACTATATGCCTAACGAAGTACATAGAGTGGGGAAAGAGCCATGGAAGTGTTGTGTTGGTCTGAAAAGTAACTGGAGGTCAAAGAACTGAAGAATTTTGTGGGTGTAGGGAAACAAAGCCAGGCAGTGCTTTTAAGACATAGAGTGTGTCAAGGAGGGTGGGGTGGGAGGAAGGGAGAAAATTTGGAACCCAAAGTTTTAAAAGCACATGTTTAAAAAAAATTGTTTCCACATGCAACTGGGAAATATGAAATACAGGAAATGAGGTACAGAAATCTATCCTGCCTTACAAGAAAATAGAAGGGGAAGGGGATAAGAGAAGGGGGGGGGGAGAGATAGAAGGGAGGGCAGACTAGGGGAAGGGGCATTCAGAATGCATGCCATCCTGGGTGGGGGAGGGGCAAGATGGGGTGAAAATATGGAATTCAAAATCTTGTGGAAGTAAATGTTGAAAACAAAAACAAATAAATTTATATTTAAAAAATAAAAATAAAATAAAATAAAATAAACAAAAAAAAAGGGAGGGAAAAAAAGACATAGAGTGTGTCAGCCTGGGTGTGTCTACATTACCCAAACCTTTCATGTAGTGGGCAAGCTAGCATGATTTCTTAGAGCTACTTAGACCTAAAGATTCCGGGTGTTTATAGATCTCTCCTGGCTCTGCCCCTGACTCTCAAGCCTTTGCCACCATGCTTCAGAGGCCTTCTCACCCTGGACAATACCTTCATGTCTGTAGCAGCTTCTGGTGAGTTCCTCCCAGAATCTCCATTTTAAGGAAGCATCCATGCCAGCCATCCTTCACTCCTCCTCTGACTCCACTCTGACTATCTGGATTTTGTGAGTACCTCCCCTCCTCTCCTTTCTGCTTTTCAGTTCCCTTTTATGCATTGTCATCTCCCATTAGAATATAAGCTCCTTGAAGATGTGGGAAAATTGGAACACTAATGCATTGTTGGTGAAATTGTGAAATGATCCAACCATTTTGGAGAGCAATTTGGAACTATGCCCAAAGGGCTATAAAAATGTGCATACCCTTTGACCCAGCAACAGCACTTCTAGGGCAATATCCCAAAGAGATCATAAAAATGGGAAAAGGCCTTACATAAACAAAAATATTTATAGCAGCTCTTTCTGTGGTGGCAAAGAATTGGAAATAGAGAGGATGCCCATCAATTGGGGAATGGCTGAACAAGTTGTGGTATATGAATGTAATGGAATACTATCATGCTATAAGAAATAATGAGCAGGTAGACTTCAGAAAAATCTAGGAAGACTTGTATGGATTGATGATGAGTGAAGTGAACAGAACCAAGAGAACATTGTACTCAGTAACAACCACATCGTTTGAGGACTAACATTGATAGACTTCACCCTTCTCAGCAATGCAAGGATCTAAAACATCTCCAAAAGCCTCATGATGGAAAATGCTGTCCACATCCAAAGAAAGAACCATGGAGTTTGAATGCAGATTGAAGCATACTATTTGCTATTTTTTTTCTTCTGTTTTGTTTTATTTCCTCTTTCTGGTGGTTCCTCCTATTGGTTCAAATTCTTCCTTACAACATCACTAATGTGAAAAAATGTTTAACAGGAATATATATGGCCTATATCAAATTGCATGCCATTTGGGGCAGGAAGGAGGCGGAGGGAGGAAGGGTGAGAAAAAATTTAAAACGCAAAAACTTGTGGAAGTGCTTGTTGACAAATCAAAATGAATTAATAAAAAAAGAAGAAAAGATTGAAAAAAATAAAGAATGTAAGCTCCTTGAAGGCAGAAACTATCTGTTTGTATTTGTATCCTCAGTGATTAGCACAGCACCTGGCACATAAAAAATGCTTCTAAATTTGACGTGACAACTTGATTTGTTAACCTTGACCCATTAAACTGCTGAAAGGAAATATCTCAATTTACTAAGATTAGTAAATTGTGTTCCTAGTATGTGTTCCTAGCATTGAAGATTCTAACAAACTTTAGAGTAAGAAAAGAGAGGCAGCATCCAGAGTCCTGATAATCTAGAATATTGAGTCTGTTACAAATTTATGCTACATCACTTCAACTGGGTCCTCATCATTCCTAGGTAAGCCTTCAAATCTGCCATATCAACTTACTATCCCACTCTCCAAACCTCCTACAACTTACCCTCCCTCCACTCTGTCAGCAGAGACCTTTGCCTTGTATTTTACAGAAAAATTGAAGCCATTTACCATGAGCTCCCTCTTCTCTGCTCTTCCTCATGTCATCACTCAGATGCCTTCTTCCACTATCTCCTCCATTATCCTTGTCTCACATGGTGATGTGACCTTATTCCTTTCCAAGGCTAACCTCTCTACCTATTCAAGTGATCCCATTTCATCTTATCTCTTCCAACAGATTGCTCTCTCTCCCATCCCTACTCTATCACTTATTTTCAATCTCTTCCTGTTTACTGGCCTGTTCCTTACTGCTTACAAACATGTCCATGTCTCCCCCATCCTGAAAAAACCCTCCCTAGATCCTTCTGTCACCCTCTATCTCTTCTGTCCTTTGTAGCTAAACTCCTCAATAAGGCTATCTGCAATAATTGCTCCACTTTCTCTCCTCTCACTCTCTTCTTAACCTCTTACAATCCGGCTTCCAATCCTATAATTCCAGCCAAACTGCTCTTAGTTGCCAAATGCAATAGCTTTTTCTCAGTCTTCATTGTCCTTGACTTCTCTGTAGCCTTTGACACTGTTGATCACCCTCTCCTCCTTGATACTCTCTTCTCTCTAGATATTCAGGACACCGCTCTCTCCTGGTTCTTCTCCTACTTATCTGACCACTCCTGCTCTGTACCCTTTGCTGGATCCTCTTCCAGATCATACCCTCTAAGCACAGGTGTCCCTTAGGGTTCTGTCCTGAGCTTTCTTTTCTTCTCTGTATCTATACTACTTCACTTTGAGATCTCATCAGTAATTACCATCTCTCAGCTAATGAATCTCAAATCTACCTATCCTGCCCAACCTCTCTTCTGACCTTCAATCTCACATCTTCAACTGTCTATTTAACATCTCAAACTAAATTAGCTATAGACGTCTTAAACAAAACATGTCCAAAATGGAACTTATTCTTTTTCCCTTTAAACTCACCCCTCCTCCTACCTTCCCTATTACTATAGAGGGCAACACCATCCTCCCAGTCCCTCAGGTTCACAACCTAGGAGTCATCCTGGACTCCTCACTATCTCTTACTCTCCATATCCAATCTGTTGCCAAGGCCCACTTGTTTCATCTTTGAATATCTCTCTAACATGCACCCTTCTGTCTCCTGACACTGCTACAACCCTGATGTCGGCCCTCATCACATCACACCTGAACTATCACAATAGCCTGCTGGTAGGTTTGCCTGCTTCAAGTTTCTTCCCACTCTAATCCGTCCTCCATTCAGTCACTAAAGTGACTTTCCTAAAGAACAGGTTCAACCCTGTCACCACCCCTCACTCAACAAACTCCAATGGTCCCCTCTTGCCTCTAGGATCAAACACAAAATCCTCTGTTTGACATTCAAAGTCTTTTCTAACCCAGCCCCCTTCTGCCTTTCCAGGCATTTTATACCTTACTCTCTACCACATACTCTTCCGTCCAGTGACACTGGCCTCCTGGCTGTTCCATGAACAAGACACTCCATCTTTCAGCTCCTGGCATTTTCATCAGTTGTCCCTCATGCTTTATGCCCAGAGTGTTCACTGATATCCCCAGCTTCCTTTAAGTCTCAACTAAAATCCCACTTTCTTTTGGACACCTTCCCCAATTCCTCTTAATTCTAGTGCCTTCCCTCTGTTAATTATTTCCTATTTATCCTGCATATAGATTGCTTTGTATATGTTTGCATGTTTTCTTCCCCATTAGATTGTGTGCTCCTTGAGGGCAGGGACTGTCTTTTGCCTCTTTTTATATTCCTGTGCTTATCACAGTGCCTGGTACATAGGAGGCATTTAATAACTGTTTATTGGTTGATTGACAGGAGAGTTTCTATGAATATTTGGTTACATATGGAGATTTTATTCCTTTGACCTCCTTGAGATACATGGCCAGTAATGGAATCATGGTTCAATGGGTCTGAACAGTCTCATGCCTTTTATTGCATAATTCTAAATTGTTTTTGAAAGTGGTTGGACAAATTCACAGCTCCACCCACGGAATACTAATGGGCCTCTCTTTCTGTTTTTAATCATCTTTGCCAATTTGGAAGGTATGAGGTAAAATCTCAGTGTTGTTTTAGTTTGCATTTTTCTTTTTATTAGTGATTCGGGAGATTTTTTCACATGATTGCACTAGGTCTGCAATTTTTACTTTAAAAATTTCCTGTTCAGATCCTTTAACTGTGGCTATATTTACCCAGAGCAAAATGAAGAGTTGAGTGATCACTCATCCAGTGAATTCTTCAGTGTAGTCAGCCAGTATGAGTAATTTAGACTTCTCTTTTTCCTTCATGGTAGATGTTTGTCTTGCTTTCACTATTCTACTAACTTCAGTTCTGCTCCTCAGTTCATTTTTACCCATGAACATACAGCTAAAATGTCAATCTTGAGGTAGAGATTCTTCAAGCCCCTTTGCTTGATTAAGAACTTTGGAAATGAAGCAGAGGGACCCTATGGCATGAAACAACACTGTTTTCTACTCATGCACCAAGCTAATGAGTCCAGAGGCTTTTTAGACCTTTAAGATGAAAAACTTTCTGCATATCCTCTGGTCTAAAACATAGTCATTCAGATAGTTAGTAGGAATTTCTTAAGCGCTTACTATATGCCAGACGATATGTTAAGCGCTGAGTATTTAAAAAAATGGTAAACACAGTCCTGACTTCTGGGTCATGTGAACAATAAAATAGCAGACCAGTCATTTACTACAATTCAGACCTCTCCAAAATAGAAATTAGATGCCAAAAATAAAGCAGCTTCAGCTCTTTTCATGGTTTAGGATACCTAGAATCCAAAAGAACGTAAAAAGACAAAAGCCAAAAATCTAGGAAATGATGCTCACTAACTAACCCTAAACTCCCCCATCACCCCTCACCCACCTCCCACACTACTAGAAGTGAGGCTATACTAGCAGACCCAAGGAGAAGACACAGGCTTACAACAAAATCCACTCCTGCATCCTGTTCCTCTCCCTCCCTCCCTCTTTGCAATGCTATAGAGACCCCAGTTCCAGGCTGTGGAAGTTTCCTCAGGCTTTGACAGCTAGCTTGGCCACAACCTAGTTTGGAATAGAGCGAGTGGGACAGGTCACCAAGACAGGATACTATGCATGTGCAGAACTCCACCACGCCTGAGGGAAAGAGCATAGCATCGTGGGAGGAGGCTGAGACTCTTTGAGATCCAGCCCACAAGGAAACCACAGAAAGGAGGGATATAGAAAGTGAGTGATAAGAAATTGGGATGAAGGGGAGTGTAGCTGAGAGGGTGGAGACTGCAAGTACCAAAGATTTCAATAAGAAGAAATCTCTTAGACCTTGAACATAAACAGAGAAGTCCACAGGAAAACAGTTAAGAACAGAAGGAAATATGTCCTCCAGATCTAATAAATGAGTTCAAGCTTCTATGAATAAATACTGCAAAATGAAGGAAAATGATCTAACACTTAATGAGACAGAGGATCCTGTGGAATTTAAGAACATAAAACCATAACACACTGTTCCTGAGTGGTTTAAAAGAGAAGAGAATTATGAGAGTAGAATTTTTTGTCTTTTATGGTAAAAATAATGAGCAGCATAAAAAAACCTCAATTTTGTAATGCAAATTCACCAAAGGGGGAAAAAAAGAGAAAACAATAGATTGGGAATGCAAATGCACAGAAGTAAAGGAAAACTTAGAAGAAGATAAGTAAAAACCAAGAACATCCAAGGAAAATGTGTTCTCTTTGCAAGCAAAAGAGATAGGGATCTTAAAGACTGGATGCATAGAGATAACCTAAGGGTCATAGGGTCTTCGGGAAGAACAAGAGGACAAAAAAAAATTAACACCACAATGAAGGAAATAATAGAAGAAAACTGCCCAGAACTTTGGAACTTAGAAAATGAAATTCCAATTGAAGAAATTCACAGATTGCTGCTAGGAAAGACAGTGCCTGACCTCAGGGAATATATATTCTAATGGGGCAAACAGTGAGCAAATAACTAGTTAAATAGAAGATTTATATGGTGAAAAGGGAAGGCCTTGTCAACTAGAGGGAAAGGCCTCTTGCAGAAGGTGAGATCTGAGCAGAGCCTTGAAGAAAGCCAGGAAAACTCTGAAGCAATGAGAGTGACAGAGCATTGCAGGCAGCCAATGCAATGGAACAGAGAAGGGAGATAAGTGTCATATTTGAGCTACTACAAATAAGCCAGTGCAGCTGGATCATAAGGTGCATGGAAAGGAAGAAGATACAAGAAAGCTTGAAAGGTAGGAAGAGGTCAGTCAAGTTATGCAGAGCTTTAAATGTCAAATAGAGGACTTGATATTTAAGCCT
The DNA here is from genome assembly GCF_003287225.1 of Phascolarctos cinereus. Classification (NCBI taxonomy): domain Eukaryota; kingdom Metazoa; phylum Chordata; class Mammalia; order Diprotodontia; family Phascolarctidae; genus Phascolarctos; species Phascolarctos cinereus. The sequence continues at coordinate 335,050,136 of NW_027556098.1, forward strand.
GGAGGCAATAGGGAGAAAGTTCATTGAGCAAGTGGATAACATCAACAAACCTACCCCTTAGAAAAATCCTTTTGCAAGCTGAGTAGACAATGAATTGGAAGAGGGGGAAACTTCAGGCAGGCAAATGAGTTAGAAGGCTATTATAATAGTCCATGTGAGAGGTGATGAGGGCCTGACTAGGGTTGTGGCAATCTGAGTGGAAAGAATGAGACGTAGGAGAGACATTGGAAAGGTAAAAATGATAAGATGTGGTGATGGATTGGATATGTGAGTGAGAATGAGAGTGAGAAGTTAGGGATGATAGTCTGGGTCATGGAGGGCATGATAGTACCCTCAACAGCAATAGGGAAGTTCAGAAGTAAAAGGTTTTGTTTTAAGTTCTGCTTTTGGCATGTTGAATTTGATATATCTGGAGTAGATCCAGTTTGAGATATCCATAAGGCAGGTGAAAGTGCTAAGTGTAGTTCAGTGGAGAGACTGGAGCTGATCTTTTCTTGATCCTAATCCTTCTTGACTTCTCAGGGGAACGGGGAAGGGAATGAGCATCTGTATCGTGTCTACTATGTGCCACGTGGCACAGTGGATAGAGTGCCAGGCCTGGAGTCAGGAAGACTAGTTCAAATTGAATTTCAGAAACTTATTAGCTATGTGACCGTGGGCAAATCACTGAACCCTGTTTGTCCCAGTTTCCTCATCTGTAAAATGAGCTGGAAAAGGAAGTGGCAAACCACTCCAGTACCTTTGCCAAGAAAACCCCAAATGGGGTCATTAGATAGAGTCAGACACAACTGAAACTACCAAACAACAACAAACATGCAGCTGGCACAGTGCTTAGTGCTTTTCACAAATATTAGCTCATTTGCAATGTAAATGCTGTTTTATCCCCATTTTATAGTTCAGGAAACTGAGGGAGAGAAAGGTTAAATGACTTGCCCAGGGTCATACTTCTAAATATCTGAGGCCAGATTTGAATTTAAGTCTCCTGGGCTTTGGGCCCAAAACTCTATCTACTATGCCACTTAGCTACCTATCTGCTTTATTTGACATTGTTGCTCATACCCCTCTCCCAGATATTCTCTTCTCTCTGAGTTTTCATGACTCTGTGAGAGATGAACTCTCAGAAGTGAAGCCTCCTCAAAAGGTCAATAATTCTTGATTATTACTTTCAAAATCCTCCCCCACTCAGACCCTGTTTTTAAGCATGTAACAGAAAGAATAATGTATATTTCCATCCTCCATCTGATCCCCAATTGAATCATCAATTGCACATTAGATATTTCAAACTGGATGTTCTGGAGACATATTAAACTCAACATATCTAAGACTAAACTCATTATTTCTTCCCCTAAACCCTTCTTTCTTCCAAACTTCCTGATTTCTGTTGAGGGCACCACTATCCTTCCAGTCTCCCAGGTTTATAATTTCGTTATCCTAGATTCCTCATTCTCCCTCATCCCACACATCCAATCAGTTGCCAAATCTTGCTATGTCTGACTTCATATGCTTTCACATCCTAGCTCTTCTTGTAATGCAGAACATTATTTTACCATTTAGGTAGTAGGGCCCTTTAAGCCATGGAAAGCAAAAGTTGGTGCTTAATCTTGCCCCAGACCTCTTTCCTCCTAAATCTAAACAATAGTGAAATGTACTCTTGCATAGCTCAGCATAGCCCGTACCTCCAACACAAATGGATGAGAAAGCTTGCAATATAATTGCTTTAGATAATTATGTTTATACCAGAGACCAGGACGCCTGGTCTAGTTTGTGTGACCTCTGACCTGTAATGATGGGGTGCTCGGGTGCTTGTGCTTGTACTTGTACAATTTCTCCCTAGTCTCAGAAACACTGTCTCTAGCAACCACTCCTCAGCCCAAGGACACTGTGCCTAGCAGTTATTCATGCATGGGCCTCAGCATGACCCTTATCTCTCTCCCTGGTACAGTTACACAGAGCTGGGCTGCTCAGGCCCCAGCCCTCAGATCATGTCTCTGGAAGCCTCCCAATTCCTTAGTAAGTCCCTGTGTTGTGAGAAAGCTTTCCCTTGTTGCAGAGCATTCTTTCATCAAGACAGAGGGAGAGGGGTGTCCTTGGCCAGCCCAAGGACTCCTCCTCCTGCCAGACTCCAAAGATCCATCCCCCTCCCTGTCTGGTATACTCCCTGTACTTTCCCATCCATAGCCCCCAAAGACACCTGCACCTTTGGATTACGTCATCAGTGTTCCTGGCATTTCTTTCCCATGCTCTTTTCCTTATAAACCCTAGCTTGACCCCTGATCAGGGCTGCTTGATTTGGTTGTGCATACCCCTTGCAACCGCGCACTAATAGATCCACATTTTAAATTACATCTGGGTCTCGCTCACTGATTTCTCGGTACAACATTCTCTTCCTCCATTTACACAGCTACTGCCTTAAAATTCAGGCTCCTATCACTTCTCCCCTACATTATTGCATATACATAATCTCCTAATTGGTTCCACTGCCTTAAGTTTCTCCCACTTCAGTCCATCCTACACCCTGCTAGCAAAGTAATTTTTCATAAGCCCAAATCTACCCATATGGCTCCTCAATCAACTACAGTGGCTTCTTCTTGCTTTTGGGGACAAATATAAATTCCTCTTTTTAGCTTTTAAAGCTTTTTGCAATCTGGCCCCAATCTATATTGCCAGCATCGTTGGGCATTACTTGCCTTTCCTCACTCTGAAATGCAGCCAAATCGATTTTCTTGCTATTCCATACAGATGACATTCCATCTACTGATCTCCATGCTTTTACTCCGGCCATCTGCAATGTATTTTCTTCTTACTTCTCCTTCATACAGTCAATCTCTTCCTTTAAGACGGAGCTCAAACCTCATCTTCTGTGAAGTCTTCCCTTATCCCCTAATCACTTGTATCCTCCCTCCCTGAATTGATAATTAATTTATGAAATTCTGAAATGAGGGCAGGCATGCCCAATTCTTTGGGAAAGCCCACAATGACAGCAGGAAATGGGGCTGCAATCATACTTTAATAAGGTGACAAAAGGAGTCAGAAGCAGATGGTGTGGAGAGGATAGGGTCGGGGAGGGGATGGGATAGTGAAAAGAGGTAGGTAGGGTGAGGAAGAGGATGGGGAGTGGGGAGAGACAGAGAGTATCCCTTATGCAACCATGAATTTAGAGTTGAAAGCACTAGGCAGCATGGATCCCATGGAGAGGGAAGAGTACCTGAGGCCAGAGTTTGACATCTCATTTTATAGAGTTATTTGGAGAAATAGACAAACTCTTATCTTTGTCATGTTGGAGATATTTTATTACTATATCCAAATCATCTCAAAGTTTTTGGTAAAATTTTAAAGTTGAAATGTCTACATCATCACAAAATTATCAGCACTTTTTGAAATTTTGCAGCTGTCTGGAACTTGTCTGAGATTTACGTATCATTGGACAAAAAATATTGAAAGCAGAGTCTGAATGTCTTCTCCTGATTCCACACATACTACCAGAATTCGATTTTTTGTTCATACATGATTCAATTTATAAATTATGCTCCTTTGATCTTTGGAATGGCTTGTAGGCAATCTCCAAGTTCCCCTTTGCAATCCTACTTCTTGCTATTGCCACTTTATACTGGCTACCTATAAACTTACTTATTATACTGACTGGAGTGGTGATGGTCAGAGGGACCAGAACAAAGTCCAATTTTAACACACTCCCAAACTACCTTATATTTAATTACTTGGCAGATATATATGCATATATGTGCATATACATATATACACATCTATATTTATTAATTTTATATTTATGCTATTTATATTTTATATGTAACCTAGGGTTCAAGTCTGGAGCACTTGCAAAAGACTTTCCTCATTGGTGTAAAGAATTAGTACTTGATATTTTATGCCTTTGGGAGGGGCAGAGTGGAGACTTAAGGAGTAGAGAGATGTTCCTATAGAGGAAACACATAATTCCAGGGTCTCTTTGGGGAGAAGCCCTTGGAAAGAATTAAATACTTTGGGATGAAGAATGTAGGTAAAGGATCCAACACCTTAACATATCACTGATTTCCAGTTTACCATGCTAGAGACTTCGTGGAATTTCCCTTTGGGGAGATCAGGAACTTTCTGATAGCTAAGACCTCTTGCTTTCAGTAGAACTCATTCACTCTGTATTGTATTTTATATTCAAATTTGTATAACTTACCTGATTTCTGTTTGCTATATTCTTACATAAATGGGTTTACTTGCTAACCACTATTTGCAATAGTCTTTTGTATAACTAGCATTTGGTGAGAAGGGAATTCAGTCTTTGGATATAGGCTGGGTCAGTACTTCACCATTAAGAAATGATGACTAGGTAAGCAACTTGAAACTAAAAATCATTTCCCTTACAATGGCAATATTTAGAGGAGCAGATAGATATAATTCTAGTCCAGTGTCCTCTCTCTGAAGACACAAGAACAGACCAGTCTCATGGTCCCAAATTCCTGCTCTCCCTCTGTTGGGAATCAAAATCTCCAAAGGAGAGAGAGAGAGATGGATGAGATTTCAAAGGCATCCCTTTACTCTCACCTAGGAACCTAATTTAGACCAATCCATGGGAATATACACATAAACTTCCTAGGTCCCACAAATACTATAAATACCATAAAAATGTATACATACATAAATACAGAGAGATAGAAATATTTACATCTATCTATCTATCTATCATCTATCTATCTATCCATACTTCTGATCTCCCCCATTAGGATGTAAAATTATTGTGAGTAGGGATTATTTCATTCTTTATACTTGTGTCCAGATTAAATCCAATGGCCCCTAACTTTGTTTACCTTACCTCATATTCTTTAAGACTACCTAATAGAACTTTAGAAATAAACCCTTGCTGTGAACAAAAGAGAAATTACAACTGAACTAACTAATAAGAAAAGCTGGATATATTTAGCAGATTTTTTTTTGCTATAAACATTTGAGGTTTATTGGAGAGTAAAAAGTTGACAATTCGACAATAAAGAATTCATTCAACTAACATTTACTAACCATCAGCTACGTGCCAGACGTTGTGCCAGATAATGAAAATGCAAAAACAAACAAAAAAAAATAATCTCTACCTTTTAGGAATTTCGCATCCTATTGGGTGCAGGAGTTGAGGATGATGTATGTACATGGAGAAGTGAATCACCAGGAATTATACAAAATGGTATCAATAGAGAAAGTGCACTGATACTTGGAAAGGGGATAGCTATTAGGGAAGACTTGTGTAGGATGTCACTTCTGAGCTGTCCTTTGAAGGATACTAGGGATTCACAGAGCCGTGGTAATCTTCAGAAGCACCAACAATATGAATAGAACAACCTACTTTCAGAGAGATCTGGATCCTAAGAGAATTTAAAATTCTGTTCAAAGAGCAAATCCTCTCCCACGAGGGTGATTACTTTGGTTTTCTCCAAATATATGGCCACAAGAGGGAGCCAGAGTTCACCTTTGTAGCCCAGAAGGAAATGAAATTCAATGGCATAAACAGCAGAGCATGAGACCCAGGCATAGATTATGGGGGGAAATGAGATATTCCAATACTACTGTTCAGGTTACTTTTCTTCTGCGGATAATATCAGAGTCATTTGTTTGCATGTGAGGTAGAATGAATGTGTTTGTTGATTAACATGTTTGTATAAACCCTCACCAGACCCTGCTATCATCCAAAGCTACCATCCTATATAATTGTCTCTTTCTTATCCAACGGAAGCATTTACACTCCTTTGCCCCTGCTTCTGTACCTTGCACTCATTTTTCATCCCCATGCTATCTGATTTCCAATCTCTCTACTCTACTGAAGATGGCTCTCTCCAAGGTTATCAATAATCTCTTAACTGTTCAATTCAATGGTCTTTTCCTCAGTTCTCATTCTACTTGACTTCTCTGCAGCTTTTGACACTGCCTGTCACTCTCTCTTTCTGGAATTTTCTCTTCCCTTGGCTTCCATGACACTGTTGTCTCTTGATTCCATTCCTACCTTCTGACAGTTCCTTCTGGTCTCTTTTCCTTGATGTACCATAGTCTTCATAGTTAAGTGTTCCTCCTAGGCTCTGCCCTAATCCTTTTTCTGGTCTCTCTATTAATTCTTCAGTGATCTTAAAACTTCCCCAAATTTTGATTTGTGTGTGTGTGTGTGTAGATGCCTCTCAAATCTATATATTCAGGCTTAATCTCTCTCCTGAATTCCATCTCTGAATTATTAAATGTCTGCTAGATACTTTACTTGAATATCTCATAGGTATCTCAGACTTAGAATATCTATAGTGGGGAGACTGACCAATGAAAGCCCAGTCCTTAGAGCTTGGGCATATGCTCTGCCTGCTGCTGATCCACCTGAAGGCTAAGCGATGGGCTTATTTCTAGAAATGCCTGATGGAGGGGTCCTTTCCTTCCCAACTTCAGAACAAACACAGATATTCTCTGACTGTTTCCTGTCACTGGCGTACTGGATAGCGATTTTTTTTAAAGCCTCTTAATTAGCTGCTGAGCAAGAACTTAACAGGCAAGCAAAAGTCTAGGCTTGAATAGACAATAGTGGCAAGTGAGACAAACACTACTGTGCACTTCTGGGATGAGGAACGGGGAGCAGCAGCAGAAGCCACATTGGCTGCTTGCTACTGTCTTATCTCCCAACCCAGATGCCAGGCTTCCATGCACGAAGTCATAATGCTTTGTTTCTTGTTTCTCTTGTGTCTATTCTTTTATCTCAGGTGAATATTGGAGATAAAATGGATCCTTTATGACTGAGAGAGCTTCAAAAGGTCAGAGTAGCCATCAAAGGTCCCCTCAACAACTAAAGCCAATAGCAATAGTAGCCAAATCTAATTCAGAGCCAGCCGTAAGAGCTGATCTGCTTAACCTAGTCTAACAGTGAATTGTCCTGGCCACCAGGATACTGCGTCCTGCAAATAAGAACTTATCTATCAGTTATATCACACCAAGAAATGTCCTCAGTGGGAGAATTGTTTTGCAGCACCCACTTGGAGTTTGAGCTCACCCTCCTCAGAGGCTAAGGTTTGTAAAGGGAAAAGTGTTCCCCTGGTTTGGAGTATTGTGTTCCACTAAGATCTTGACATAACTTCACAGGAAATATCCCCTTATAAAAACTATTGATTAATTGTTGATAGTAGTTAATAATTAGTTAATTGGTTAGTTGATATTGGAGAGATATTAACGAGTCGAATCATATTGGGGGAACATATAAGATGGGAGACACATCAAGCCCCCTCAGGGGACTATGCTTTGGGGATGCTAATGTGAATGTGGATTAGATATAGTATCTGTGTAAAATAGAATTAATTCTATTTTCCCCTTACTCTAACTCAGCCCTTTTCCATAGGCGGTCCTTTATTTCTGTTCTTTTTTTAAATTTTAAAATTTTTTTCTTTTTCTTTTTTTTCTTTATTTCTACAATATACTCTTTCTTCACTTTTTATTGGTAGAATCCTTAGCATCCTTCAATGCGTTACCCATTTTTCATGTCCTTCATGAGATCTTTCCTGATCCAGCAAGTTGCTGGTGGCCTCTCCCTCTTAAAAATCACTTGCATATTCGTTGAATTTACTTATCTGTGAAGGTGCTCTACCCTGCCTTTCTCTCCCCACCTCCACCCTGCCAGGAGAATATAAGCTTCTTGAGGGTTGAAACTTTCTTTCTTTCCTCAGTGCCTTGCACATAGTAAGTGCTCAACAAATCACTTTGGCATTGAATTTAATCCTGTGTGGTTAGGTTCCAAAGCAAAGCTTGTAAGTAAAATAAAATAAATTGGCCAGTGCCAGTTATCATAAATATATTCATGTTCTTGTCCTCAAGACTATAGTAACCATAGGATAAGTCTACCTGGCCTTAAATTAAAACTCGTTCTTATCCAATACTTTGTAAGATTTATTTCTGCCAGGTCCATGTATCAGGTATATGACAAAGAACCAGTTCCCCCTCTGTCTGCAGCTTCCAAAGTCTTCTTATCTGTCTTTCCTAAAGTTCTTGTACCAATACCCTCTCCCCGACCCAACAACTCAAACTTCACATGCTCAACATTCTCTCCACCAATTAGGAGTCTTCCTCTGCATATACAACTTCAGGGGAAGTACTCCAGGTTTAGAAGCCTGGTTGTAACTTCTTGTGCTAACAGAATACATCAGCACCTGCATTTCCAGATATTAATAGTATAGTGGAGAAAGTACTGGTTTAGGACTCAGGTAACATGGAGTTCTGCTGCTAATTAGCTGTGAGACCTCACCCAAATTACTTAACTTCTCTTGGTTTTTGTTTTCCTCATCTGTAAGATGAGAGTGTGTTAGAGCAGATATATTCTAAAGACCTTTCCAAACCTAAACTTCAATTTAAAATATTTAAGAACAATCTAAAAGTTATTTTATATTGGGTATATTAAAGAGGTTTGCCCTGTAAGACAAATTCAGGGCTGGAGGAATGGAGGAGAATGGTGGAGCCAAACAGTACAGTGGGAAAAGTTTTGAACCTATAGTCAAATGGGACCTGAGCTTGAAACCCAGTTTTATTGCCTAGTAGTTGTATGACCCAAAACAAGTTCCTTCAACTCTCCAAGTCTTGTTTCCCCATCTGTAAAATGGGAATGACTCTTATATTAGCTACCTTACAGTTTTGTTATAAAGAAAGCATATTGCAAATTTAAAAATGTTATATAAACATGTTTTTATTAGTAAGGACAACCTCCAAAAATCATAGACCTTTTACTAACCATTTTAATATTGACTAAGATTTGGAGGTGCTATGAGGGTGTCTGGAGTGGTCTCTGCTATTTCTGCTGGGTTGTCTGCCAACTAATAATGCTGCCTGGGAGCAGTTCATCATTGTCAGGTCATTGGATTTGGCTCAGGCTCACAGAGTACTATTTAGTCTTTCATGAAGGTGTTTATTGAAAGGGGGAAGGTGTCTCCATCTCTCAAGAGATCTCTTCCCATTATGCAGACATCGAGAGCAGGTATGACTGACTGAATCAAAACAGACTTTCCTTTATACTCTTTCTCTACCTGACAGAGAGCAGCATAATGATGAAGGCAAGATCCTACTCAGAAAACAGCATATGGGGTGGATTTAAAGCATTACCACTCCATTCCCCTAGCTTATCAGACACCAGAGACTCTTAGAGAGAATGTGGTTTTAATAACTGTTATGTTAAATTGTCCAGTGCTGTTGTTGGGACCTATTAGATTTCTGGCAGGAGAAAATCAAAGCCGGATACCTCCAGTGGAATCTGATGCCATTCTCCAATGTAGTCAGGAGATCAAGAGGTGACCACAGGCTGCAAGTGTTGCTGTTGGAATCCAGACAAGCAATATATTGACTCTGAGTGCATTTGCCAGATCTACTCACAATAAAATAATATGGTTTCATTTTCAAAGGGCTTCAGCTCTGAGACCCTTTTTGGAGGGTCATGACTGGCCAATTCCTTGTACCCTTTTGAAAACTTACCCTTAGGTGAGTAGTCAAAATGCAGGAATGGCTTCCATGCTAGAAAGTTCACTACAAGGTTAAAATTATTATATACCTACATGTGTTCCCTTCCCTTTCTTTCTCCCTCCTCCAACCAGATATACCTATCCTGTTATCTTAGATTCAAGGTATTTTTTTTCCTAGTTGAAACACAATAGTAACACAGTTCTTCAAATAAGCCCACTTCCCATATACACAAGGCCTACAAGAAATCAGAAAGGCCCAATAGAAATCAGATGTCACAACTTTTCTTCTCACTAGGATGGAGAGGGAAAGGTTATACATGTTTGGTTTGAGGCATATGCCTATGTTGTTCTAAAAAATGTGGTGAGATGAAGCAGACCCAGGAGTCAGGGACTGATTGAGTTCACTATAAATTCAATACCACCTGACTGGCCATCACCAAATCTCAGAGATTGAAAAGACCTCAACAGCTATCCAGTCAACTCGTACCTAAAGAAGATTCCCTTCTACAATATAGCCAACAATGGACCATCCAGCTTTTAATTGAAAACCCCAGTGAATGGAAACTTAACTATTTCCCGAGTTCTGCAGACTAATTTCCCTTAGGGTAGCTTTAATTATTAGGAATTGCTTCCTTACATGACAGCTCTTACTAATTCTCTAGGTCACATTGGGAAGTACTATATCTAGCCTCTAGAGTACCATGTACTCAATTTTTTCCTTCCATGCTTAAACATTACTTGGGTCTCCTTTTAGAGAAAATATATGTCAAAGAATGGTATTTAGTACCTTCTCAGAATCATTAAATATTAATCCCTGGAAACCCTTACCTTAGACTTGGGAGATTAGCCTAGTCTTTACCATTCCACATCAGACACTTACTAGCTCTGTGTGACTCTTGGACAAGGCACTTAGCCTTTCTCAGCCTGCTGATAATAATAGCACCTATTTCACAAGGCTGTTGTGAAGGTTAAATGAGATAACATATGTAAAGTCCTTTGCAAACCTTAAAGTGCTATAAAAATGTTAACTATTACATTATTGCTATTATTAATAATAACCATCATAATCATCATCCTCTCACCAGACAAATCTCTTCTTTCATAGCCCTTATGTCTCCTGGTTCCAACTCCAGGTTCTGACTGATGTTCTTGTATAGTCCAAAGTGGTACCAGCATACTGATTTTTTGGACTCTGGGTTTAGAATCATAAATCAATTGTCCTTGATTATATGATGATAACACATCACAGCCTCATTTTATGGAGCTAACACACTTATTAATCTCCTCAAAGCCTGGATAATGCAAGAATGAGTAAATAACAGTATTGGCCAAATGGGGGATTCATCTCCTAATAGGGACAGTGAGTACTGATCCTGAGCCTCAGTTGCTTAGACATGCTTCCACATGGTAGAGGAATAGCAGCCAGGCTGGGGTAGGGGCAAAAGGGGTGGCAATGTAAAAGAAAAGGGAATTTGTATGTATTCTGATCCAGGATGTAATTTGCATTTTAATTTCTAACTGCAATTGAAAGACTTAAATCCATCAATTCGTTGGTGAAGTAATCTGTTGCTAATTAAGTCAGGCCCTCTGGATGGGCCACCAGAGAATACAGCCAAAGTGAAATGACCTTTACTTGTGATCTTTATGCCCAATATTGGTGTGGAAAAAATTGCCTATTCTCATGAAAGATCACAAACTTTCAGCCAATTATTATCTCTTTCAATATTTCATGGGTCTCTGATTTTGCTGATATGGTTTCTTCCTCTAATCATGTAGCCAGTTAATCAGTCAGTTAGTCAACCAGCATTTATTAACTGCCTACTATACTAGAACCAGGCACTGTGCTAAGTGCTGGAGATACAAAGAAAGGTATGTAGTAAGCCCTCTTTATCTGGACAGATAATCTAGAATCAATGTAGGAAAAAAAATCATAAATCAACAGTCAGTCTTCTAATGATGAGCCTATCCAACCTTCAATAGCCTAGATCTTGAGTAACCAACACAAAGTCCATCTCCATGAAAATATTCAAAGTCTTTCCAGCTTGCCAGAAGCTGCCACACCTTGCATTCCTAAGGCATGGCCTTTGAGAGTACCAGGATCACTTCAACATTGAAGTGTGTCACATTGAAGCTGTTCTTCTCTTGTCCTTCCTGTGTCACCGTCCCACTACCTAGTTCCTGTGGCAGGGCAGGATTCTCCAAAGCAGAGGTCCATGACTTTCTCCTTCCCAGGAAATTATGCTCGGGGAAGACAATCAATCAATCCATTTGAGTAGACTGGAGCATGAAATCTTGAGGGAGTGGCTAGAAATGTGGGTGGTATTAAAAGGGTGATCAATTAAGTGATAGAAGATAAAAGTGCATCTTGGGCATTAGGATTAGACACAGTTGATATTTGGGAGTTGCTGCAGGTTTCTAGGCAGGAGAGTGACGAGATGACATTTGTATTTGAGGAAGGGAATCAACACTGTGATTTCTAAGTTAAACTGGAGAATGGAAAGACAATCATTCCAGGTTTGGATGAAATCCTGGGCCCCAAAGTCTTTTCTAGAACTACCCTTGTTTGATTTGATGCTAGTGGACATAGATCTGACTAAGGCTGAGTATCATGCCATAAAATTCAAACATCCTGATATCATAGTGGCCTAACATTTTTCCCTGAATTTAATAAACACCAAATAAAATGGGCATTTTGATATATACAGTAGGACATAAAAAGAGAATTATTCTTGAAGCTGCAGATTTTAAATAGTTTACTTTTCTTTTTAGGCATACAATAAATTGAACCTATAACTTTCAAGATGTCTTGCTTATCCTTTTTCTCCCCCTGACTTTCCTTTTCTGCTTTTTTTTTGTTCCCATGTGACCCACTACTCTTTCTTTTATTTTTCTTCTTCTGGCTAGTCTATCCCTATTTCTCTCACCCTCTTACCTCACATGTTCCCCGTCCCCAGCTTTATAACCACTTCAATCCTTAGTCTTCACTCCAACAACCAACTTGTAATAATTGTGACTGTTTGGAATTTGAGGAAGCAGAGAACTAAAGCAATTTCCCCAAAGGCAAATAGTGTCACATCCAGAATTTAATTCTCAGCCAGAACTTGTTCAGCACGGGGTAACCCAGTAGACCCAGCTTTCCTCTCTAATAGGAGTGACTAGATGAAGTAGAATTAGATGAAGTGGATGTCTCCAGAACATTTCCAGGATTAGGATGAAGATACAATTCTACAAGTCAACCATTGAATTTAGCATAGATCCAGGTGCCCCAAAGACTCAAAGGAGCCAAGACAGTGAAAGATACCAGCAGCGTCAAGACAAAATTAAATATTTCCTCAGAATATGAATTGTGGAAATCAATTGACCATATTTGCTGCAGACATTTAGATATCTACTGATACAGGCAGGAAGAAAAAGGTATTGAAATAACTATAAAAAATAACAACTGATAAATAAAATTATTTATATAGAATAATTTTATATATCTATCCCTATTTGTGTCTAATGGTGGCCATCTCTAGAGATGGGGAGAGAAAAAAGTAAATTTGCATGATAACTTTGTTATATATTTAAAACGAATAGCAAGTTGTACATAGAAGATTTGTAGCTTCATGTGCAATCATCATTTTTTATCATACTATGTTATAAAATGCTTGCTTTATTCCATAAATTAAAAATAAAATAAATTTTAAAAATAAGTGGGTGGTAGTGAAGACTGGAACCAATTCAAACATGGGGGACTGGACAAAGTTTTAAACTCCTGAATAATTTTTAAAAATACTTTATTTTGCACTTACCTTTAATCTACAAAAATTAACATGCATTCATGACTTTATACTTAACTGTTAATTTCTACATAGAATGTGTCTGTGATTGCTGACTAGTTACTCCCTACAAATTCTAAAATACTGTTAAATTCTGTTCCTCAGAATCTTAGAGTTGGAAGGAATCCAAATTTTTTCTAGTCAAAAACTTTATTAAAATGGATAATCAGTTATGAAACCAAGTATTGAGCAGGGAGAATTCCAGAAGGACAGTCCTCTTACTCTTCTTCTTACTACATGAAGGAAGCCATGACTACTGATTGACAGAGAGATCTTAGAGGATGGTTGGTCACTTGCATATGAGACAGAGTCTTCAGAGACTTAGAATGAGGTGGTCAAGAGTGAGGCTCAAACTTTTGAATGACAGCTTGGGGTTGCATATGTGTGGGAAGTCAGTCTATAACATATCCCTTTACTTCCAACAATTGCAACCATAGAGAATATAAAAAGGGATTCTCCTCAGCAAGGTCATTGAGACCATCTCTCCTTGGTTGAATTAATACACTTTGATGTTGCTCTCAAACTGAGAGTTCATTTACTTCTGGTGTATTTTATTGCCTACTATAATCTATAAACTTCTCTTGCTAATTATTATTTACTTTAATTCAGACGTTTACCATTTCCTAAAGCCTCTCCAAAATGTTGTATCCCTGGGGTACCAATATTTAAGGTGTGATGTATAGATATAATTCTAGCCCAGTATCCCTCTTGAAGGCAGGCAAGTGCCCAGTCACTTTCTTCCCACTCTGCTCACAAAAGCAGAAATTTCAGTCTGCTTTGGAGAGAGGTGAGCTGGTTCCCTGATCAGATATCTTTTTATGCTACAGCAAGCCAAGCCATTTAGACAGAACACATGCATATATCTTACGTAAGCACACAGCAGAGTTATGTGGTCATTTGACTTTGGTTGTGGAGCTATTGAATTTCTGCCATCTAATTGAGTCCATCGCTGTCTTAGAATGGAATGAATGTTCACAAAAGGAGAGACCTTCTGAGACTGTCATATTAACAGACATCATAGAGTTTCATTTGCTGACTGTCGCCAAGGTAACTGACTGATGACATCTTCTTGAGTCCTGCTTTTGAGGTGTGTCTAGAAGCTTAGTTCCTGCTAATTAGCTTGTGGCATGGTGTGCTCTGTCTTGGGAAGGTGACTCTCCATCAGGAGGAATTGTACACGGATGCTCCTTCCCAAGGCTAACAAGAACACTTGGAAAACTGGATTCTCCAGTTGCCTAAGAGAGAAACTTTATGCCAGCAGACGCATAGCCAGCCAGCAGCAAAGGGCAATTGAATAGGGGGTGGTACACCAGTATGTGGATACAGCAGATATATATGCAGGAAACCACTCCCATGATGCTAATTTCTTCCCCTTTCAGATTATCTTCATGTACTCTGAATGTAGTTTCTATGTATCTAGATATTTACTTGTTGGTACCTCCTTTAGGATGTATGCTCCTTGAAGGCAGGGATTGGGTTTTTCGTTTTGTTTTGTTTTTGCCTTCCTTACTCTGTACCCTCAGCACTTAACACAGTCCCTGGTACATGATAAATACTTAATAAATGTTGCTTAATTGACCATAAAAGAGAACCACAGGACCGCAGTGTAGGAACCACAACAAGGAGGATGAGTCACTTCCACTGATGTCAGTGGAACAAAGCCCCTATCACCCTCTCTTAGTTACAACCCTATATCCAGAATAGGAAGACAAGGTCTGAAGAATCTTTTAGAAAATAGTTGAAAGAATGAGAGATGTTAGCGGGGAAAAGAAAGGACTTGAGGCAAAAGTCATTTAACATCTATGAAATAAAGGGGTGAACTAGATTATTTCTAAGCTCCATATCATCTCTAAATCCTATGATCCTATAATATGGGTCCAGTTCCCAAGGTGGGATAGGTGAGGATGGTGACATTCAGGGAGACAACTGGGACATAGGTTAGAGAATAGATTGAGAATAAATACAATAGATACCAAGAGAGGGAGAGCAGACTGCAAGCACAGAAAAAGACTTCTGTGGCCTTTAAAGTCTGGCTGCACCTGGCACTTGGGCCCTTTGACTCCAAATCCAGTGTTCTTTTCATTACACCATCTCTTTCCTCCTCTTTTGGCTGCAAACCTCCTTCAGCTTTGACCCTTAGTTACCTGACAGCGCCCATGTCTAAATCTTCATCTGTAGTCTCATCTAAATTGCAATAAGAACAATAATAACTAATAGTTATATGGTGCTCCAAGGTTTATAAAGTGCTTTACATACATTATCTCACCTGAGATTCTCAACATTCCTGTGGGTTAGATACTACAGGTATTATTAGCCCCATTTTCAGATGAGAAAACTGAGGCTTAGAGAGATTAAGTAAATTGCCCATGTTCTCATATCTAGTAAATACCAGAGGTAGGAGTTCAACCTATGTCTTCCTGACTTCAAATCTGACACTATTTAACCACTATTTGTTATTGTGTCTGATTCCTCGTTATCCCATAGACCATACTGTCCATGAGGTTTTCTTGGCAAAGATGCTAGAGTGGCTTGCCATTTCCTTCTCTAGGTCATTTTAGAGATGAGGAAATTAAGACAAACAGGGTTTAGTGACTCACCAGGATCACACAGCTCATAAGTGTCTGAGGTTGGGGTTAAGTGACTTGCCCAGGGTCACACAGCTAGTAAGTGTGTGAGGCCAGATTTGAACTCAGGCCTTCCTGACTCCAGGCCCAGTACTTCATCCACTGAGCCATCTAACTGTTCCTTTCCCACTATACCTCAATGCAATCTCCAACACCTGGTGACTGGCTCTACCCATAAGTCTGGGGCAGGAATTGTTAAGAAGTCCTTGTTTGCCTGAGTCTGGCTAACTGAGCTTAATCAAAGCAGGGTATATCTTGTCTATTCAACTAGACATTAAAGTAGAATGATGACAAACTGGTGAATTCCAGACAGAACTAAAAGTAGGAATTCCAGCAACTATGGCAAATTCAGTCAAGTTGGGGCATGTGCCGGTGTAGTAGTGGCCAGAGGGAATGGCCTATCTTCTCCTCAAATTCCTCCAACCTCAACCGCCTGTGACCCCACTCCATTGTCATCTCTCAGGGCTTGCCTTCCTCCTCAGCACACACACAGAGATAGAGACTTGTGGAGGACCGCAATGTAGGAACCACAACAAGGAGGATGAGTCACTTCCACTGATGTCAGTGGAACAAAGCCCCTAGCATCCTCTCTTAGTTACAACCCTATATCCAGAATAGGAAAACAAGGTCTGAAAAATCTTTTAGAAAATAGTTGAAAGAATGAGAGATGTTAGCCTGGAAAAGAAAGGACTTGAGGCAAAAGTTCTTAACTTGAGATCTGTTAACTTTTGAAAATATATTTTGATAACTGCATTTCAACATAATGGTTTCCTTCGTAATCCAAAGTATTTTATTTTATTCATTTAAAAACATTCTGAGAAAGAGTGCCTTAGCTTTATTGGAGTACCAGACATGTCCATGATGCAAAAAAAAAGGTTGAGTTCTGACTTTAGAGGGTATGTGGTAGAGGTCTTCAAAGACTTGAACTGCTGCCATAGGAAAGAAGTGTTAGATTTATTCTATATATGCATCCAAAAGTCAGAACTAGGATCCAAATAAACTAGATTTGGGCTCAATATCGAAGAATTTTCTAATAATTTGTTCTCAACAGAATTGATGTTCCTCTTGTCTCTGGAAATACTAACGCAGAAGATTAGATGGCCATCTGTCAAGGATAGTCTAGAGCAGTGGGACAGGGTAAGACCACCAAGTGCTGTCCACTTGACCCTGTTGTTTTCATTTTTTATTTTTAATTAATTTATTTATTTTTAGTTTTCAACATTCACTTTTGTAAAATTTTAAGTTCTAAAATCTCCCCCTTCCTTCCTGCCCAAGACAGCGTGCAATTTGATATAGGCTATACATGAACAATCATATTAAACATATTTCTAAATTAATCACTTTGTGAAAGAAGAATCAGAGCAAAAAGGGAAAAACTATGAGAAAGAAAAAACACAAAAAAAAGAGCAAATAGTATGCTTCAATCTGCATTCAGACTCCGTAGTTCTTTCTCGGGATATGGATAGCATTTTCAATCACGAGTCTCTTGGAGTTGTCTTAAATCATTGTATTGCTGAGAAGAGCTAAGTCTAACAAAGTCAGTCATCACACAATGTGGCTGTTACTGTGTATGATGTTCTCCTGGTTCTGCTCACTTCAGTCAGCATCAGTTCATGCAAGTCTTTCCAGGTTTTTCTGAAATCTGCCTGCTCACCATTTCTTATGGAACAATAGTATTCCATTACATTCACATACCACAACTTGTTAAGCCATTCCCCAATTGATGGGCATTCCCTCAATTTCCAATTCTTTGCCACCACAAAAAGAGCTGCTATAAATATTTTTGTACATGTGTTGACCCCGTTGTTTGTGATCAACCAAGCAGAAGACAGGAAAATGGGCTGCATGCTATCCTCCTTGCCACAGCCTGGGAAAATCTCCCAACCTCACCCCAACCCGCAGAAAACCCACAAGGAAAAAAGTGATTGATAGTGATACACAATAAAAAAATTTTTGGAGGCTACCTGTAAAATCAAAGGTTTATATGTGGGTCCTACTGGTTGATCACATTTGCCCTTTAAAAATTACAAGGGTATATGCAGGGTCCTGTATGCTGAGCATGCTAAATATGAAAATAGTCATTCAGTGAAAGTTCTTTCTGAGGCTTGTTCTGTTTGCCTGGATCTTGACCTCTTGGCTCTTACATCGACCCAGATCAAAATTTCTGACTCCTGCTGTCTTCTGTCTTCTCCAGCAAGGCGCTTCAACAGTCTGTGACTCTGTGGTTATGACCCCTTATTTAGCTCATCGTCTGCTGCTTATTTCTCCCTGCTGGGTTCCTTGTCTCTCCCATGCCATTTGCAGCTGTTCAGTAGCTTTTCACTGCTGGGGACCCTGCTGTTAATTGTTGACTGATCCACATCTGGCTGACCTGAATGTGACAGAGTGAGGGGAGATTTGGACTATATAACCCTCTGAGGTCACTTCCAACTCAACTAGCATGGTATAGTGTATAGGGAGCTGGCTCAGGAGTCAGGAAGCTTGGGATTGGATCTTATCTCTGAAACCTACTGTGTGTGTGATTCCAGGCTAGTAACTTAATCCCTTAGTGCCCCAGTTAACTCTCCAAAACTATAAATAAAAGACTGCATAAGTGTTAGCTATTATTGTTATTATTATTATCATCATTATTAATTGCACAGCAGGTACAGATCTCCACTGTTAGAAGGGGTTTCCTCTCAGCCTGGTACCAATGAAGTCACAGATTTGAATCCCACTATACCCCCTACCTATCAAAAAAAAAAGACTTTAAGTGCCTCACTAAAACTAAAAATTCACACTGTATAATACTTTAAGGTTTAACAAAACTTTTTACCAACAACAGCCCTTTGAGATAACTATTCTTTTAGACTCAAGATCAAATTGTTTTCATCTCTCTATTCCCTTCTCTCCACCCTTCTCCCTCATAGGACCTAGTACAATGCTCTGAACACAGCAGGTAATGATAACAATTACTTGAGTAAATTATCATTTCTAATATCTGTAGAATAGTGCCTCCCTAATCTAGTTTACTCTCTTCCCTAGGGCAGGAAAGTAATAACTTTTGCATACATTATCTCATGTGATTCTCATACATAAGAACCTTGTGAGGTCTGTGCGTAAGTTGTTTCCCATCAAGAGTTACTCGAATGTAAGCTCCTTGAAGTCAGGGACTATTCCTGGTTTCTCTCTTAGTACGTGCTAGTACCTAGCCAATTCCAAGTACATAGGAGTCACGTAATGTTGTTAAATATATGAATCAGTGCCAAGGGTAGATTGAGCATCTAAAATTATCCTCATTTTATAGATGAGGAAACAGACCCAAAAAGGAGTAGCACAATGACAATTTGAACCTAGGTCGTCTGACTCCAGGTTTAAGACTCTGCACTAAATCACATGGTCTTAATGAGGCTTTACTTTCTTCTGCCTAAGAGAGCTAGCAGTGGTACTTTCCCTATCTCCCTCTCTCCCTCTACCTCAGAGGTTGAGGAGTTCTGAGATTCTTCGCTCTCAGGCTTCCTGATCTACATGGAGCAAACTAACTCAAGGTAGGACTTTTGGTGTGACTTGAAAAAAATCACCGAGTAAAATACCTTTTAGAAGAGATTTCTGTACATTAAGAAATCAAGGACCCACACCGTAGCAATTAGTCAGATAAATGAAGGCCAAACGATTTTTGTTGGAATAACTAAGGTAAGGTTAGTAAAACAGAACTGACTGAATCGCTTTTTTCTTTTACCCAATTTCATCTGGGCATTCCACTCTTTGGTGTCTGATCTTCCCAGGAGAAGATGACAGAAAAAGTACCAGAGACTTCTAGGCTAAGCCCTCTTTTTTTTTTTTTTGGCCAAGAAGAGGAGTGCAATTTATTGCGTGGATATGATTTAAGAAATTTAGGAGGAGAAACATCTAGTCTTTGGCCCATTCAGTCAGTATCACTCTATTTATATGAACAAAGCATCAAATAAATTCTTAATCCTGAGCAGTGTGAGTAATGGTTCCTCATGACACAGGGAAGCATTTGGAAATCATCTGGCTTCTTTTTGCCCTCTTAATTGGAAATACTTGAATCTGGAGTCTCTCATCTTATTCTCAATACAAATGGATGAGAGATCTATAGATGGTGTGATCAGAATGGGTGTTATTAGCACTATAGATTGAGGGCTTGTCCAGCTCCCCATGGTGGGTGTATGACATGGCAGTATAAAAGAAGAAAAAAAAAAGACAAGAGGTCTTGACACCAATCCAACGGAGAAACCACAACACTTCAGTATCAGGATGTCTTCCCATGTTTGGTCTGCAGTGGGATCAGCCAGTCTTCCTTCCCATTATCATTTTCATTCCCAAGTGCCTTAGCAGGAAGAAAAAGTGCCAGAGCAAATAAACTCTGGGGTTGCTGAGTTTCAATTTGTCCACAGAAGAGGTAGCACCAGTGGCAACTGGTGCTTGTACATGGAATTCTCTCTTCTTTTCCTTCCCCTAATCCTTTGGAAAGCACATCACAAGTTCCGTATTTTTTCTTTGTCCTGTCACTATTATGTCTGACCTTAGGGGAGTAGCTACTAGCTGTTCACAATCTATCCAGTCACATTTCCCCTAGACATCTCCACCCATGTCTGGTGGCTGAAGCCCAAAGAGATGGGTTGAAGTTTGCTTTCTGCCCTCCTTAAAGCAAAAATGCCATGCCCTCCACCAAGAAGATTAACTTTGGCAATCAGTCATTTATATGTGTTTGTAATCAACTTCTTTCTTTAAAGCATTCTTTGTTAGGGAGAGATGGAGAAACTTTCAAAGGGTTATAAATTTAAAGATGGAATGAATCTCAGAAGTCACCCAGTCTAATCATTTCATAGATGAGGAAGCAGGATGTAGAACTCAGCACAGCTCCTGGCCACTTAGAAGGTGCTTAATAAATGTTTATTGACTGATTGTCATGATGAAAGGACGTGCCCAAAGTTATACCATTAGCAAACATTGGAGGCAGGATTTGAACCCTAGACTCTCAGGCTCCAGAAGCAGTGCTTAGTCCCACTATGCTGCAGGGAAGCCTAGATAACAGATTTCTAGTTCTCTTTTGGGATTGACTATGCTACCTCTGAAGCCCCTTCCAACTCTGAGATTCCACATTGCTTTGATAATTAAACTTAGTGTCTCTGAGCCTCCACATCCTCACTTATTAAACTGGGGATATTGACTTCATCCATGAATCAACACGCATTTTGTGCCAGGCAATGTGCTAGGCTAAGAAGACAAAAACAGAAAATAAAGCAGTGTTTATTTTCAAGGAGCTAACATATAATTACATACAAAATAAATGTAAGGGAAGATTGGGGGGGGGCACTGGCAGCTGGGGTACCAGGAAAGGGCTTATATAGGAGGTGGCATTTGAATTGACTTTTGAAGAAAATTGGGGATGTTAAAGGTCACAGATGAGGAGGGAGTGCATTCCAGGCAGGGTGAACAGTGAGAGCAAAGACAGAGACCAAGGAAGGAGTGCCATGAGGAACAGCAAGAAGGCCAATTTGGCTAGATCATAGATTAAAGGAAGGGAAGTGCAGTAATATGTAATGACATTGGTAAGGTAGGTTGGGGTCCAAGTGTAATTGGCTCTCACTGTTGAAGTGGTCCTAGATTCTACAGGGCGGCACTGGGATTTATTGAGCAGAGTGACATGGTCACATGCTTTAGGAAAATCATTTTGGCATCTCTGAGGAGGAAAGATTGGAAAGAGAAGAAAAATGGGGAGGAAAACAAATTAGAAGACTGTTGCAATAGTCTAGGTGAAGAGATAAAGAGGGCCTGAACAAAGGAAGTGACAATATGAGCAGAGAAAAGAGATCAGATGCAAGAGATGTGAAGGGAGAAATGATAATTTGGCAACTAAATGGATATGTGAGGAGAGTGGGAGTAAGGAGTCTGGGATAACTCTGAGGTTCCAAATCTGGGTAATTGGAAGTCTTGTGGTACCTTTAACAGAAATGGGGGAGTTTGTAAGAGGACTGGGTTTGGGGTAAAAAGAAAATGAGTTATAGGTTGTGTTTGAGTTATACATGGGACATCCAGTTTGAAATGTCTAAGCAGAACTAGCGCTCAAGAGAGGGCCTCAGCTGGATATCGAGAACCAGAAGACATCTGTATAGAAATTAAATCCGTGAGAGTTGATGAGGTCACCAAATAAGGGAGTATAGACAGGAGAGAGAGAAAAGTCTGAGATAGAGCCTGAGGGTACACCTAAATTAGGGGGCATGATGATATACCAAACGAGACTAAGAAGGGGAGTTCAGAGAAACAGGAGGAGAACCAAAAGGGAACCAGTTTATGAAATCTCAGAGATGGAGAGGGTGGGCAACAGTGAGATCAAGAAGGACTGAGACTGAGAAAAGGCTACTAAGCCTGGAAATAGTAGACAGCAGTGGTAACTTCAGAGCAAGCAGTAGAATGATGAGGTTGGAAACCTTAGGAATTGAAGGAAATATGTGTACACAGATGTTTCTAGGAGTTTGGCTGTGAAAGGGAGGAAAAAATATGGTTTCAGGGAATGATAGGATCTAGGGAGAGTTTTATAAAGACAGAGAGCGACTTGATTGTGCTTGAAGGCAGGAGGGAAGTAGTCAGTAAGAAAGGAAGAAATTGAAGAGTAGGGAGAAAGCAAGGATGGTTGTGGGAGCTAGCTGCTGGAGAAGACAGCACAGAATCAAGGGTACATTCAGAGAAATCAAGCAAGGAAGAAATCAAGCCACCTCTTTCCTACAGTCATTAGGAGAAGAGTATGAGGAATGATGTCAAGGGGTTTTGAGATCTAGAAAGAATGAAAAGAGATAGTTCACAGAGAATGGCCAATATATTCTCAGTAAACAATGAAGCAAGGTCATCAGTTAAGAAGATAAGAGGGAGGTATGGGAGGGATGAGGAGAGAAGAGAAAGTTTAGAATAGCCTCCATGAGGAATCGATTAGGAAGAAGTAAAAGTATTTCTGTGCTGTAGCTAGGGCTTACTCGAGATAAACTCACAGAAAAAAAAATATGTAGCAGACCTAGTGAGCTTGGTTGAATAACTTCCTCCAACTTCATTCAATAACACTATGAATAGAAGTGGATGGTGAGAATCATCCTGGGTTGGGGACTATCAAAGCACAAATGGCAATAGGACAAGAGAGTAAAAGATTTGAGAGTGGGGGCAGTATGAAGTTGAACTGGTTAAGATGATGAAGTTTGTAGAATAGACCATATATGATAAACACAAAGGAAGGCCACCATGGGCCAACAGCACTCCCACATTGTCCAAATCAGATAAAAATGTGATTGAGAAATATTTGGCAAAATAAATGAAAATATAATAAAATGTAGATAATGTTACATTTTAAAACTAAGTTAATATATGGCCACAATGATCCTAACGTATGGATTTCCCCCCTCCCCCTTTTTCATTTGAGTTTGACACCACTGGAGTGAAAACAACACTTTGCCCCAGGTTCTGAGGAACCACAGAACAAAGGTAATCTGTCTTTCCCATGACAGATAGCTTCCTTCTCCAGTTTCTTATGATATTCAAATTAGGAACCTAAATCATCATGAATATTCCATAAAACACTAGTCAGAGTTGGGAACTGTAATATCAAATAAGTTTATTTTCTAATGGTAGAGCTAAATTTTCCAATGGGGTAAAAATGCTTATAGAGTTAGAAAAATATTTTTGTGATTTTGCAATCAGTTCATTGATAGAAAACTGTCATTACCCAAAGGAAATAAGGAATAATGATTGTCTCTTCCACTAACTAGCTGTGTGACTTTGGGGAAATTAACTAATGCCCTTGGGCCTTTGTTTCCTCATCCATAGTAGGATGGACTAGAAGAACTCTCAGGCCTTTTCTAGCTGTAGTAGACTTTGACTTTAAATGCAACTATAATTAAGGAAGCATAAGGAGAGGTCAATCTTCAAATATTGAGACACCTTTCTCCAGATTTCCTGAAAGGAGAGAGAGAGAGAGACAGAGAGACAGAGAGACAGAGACAGAGAAACAGAGGCAAAGACTTTTAAATCAGGATTTTTTATAATCATTTTTTAAAAAGTCATAAAAATTGATTATAACTATTCCATAATGATTGTGGTATATGAAATATTCAGAGAAAGATGGGAAGATTTGTACTGAGCTGATGCAAAGCAAAGAGAACAATGCCAAGAGAACTAGATACACAATGATCAGAGTAATGTAAAAGGAAGCAACAGGAAAGACTCCAAGATTAAATCAGAATTCATATTAAAGCAACGCCCAGTCTTGATTTCAGAGGAGTGATGAGGAAACACCTTGATAGAAAGCTGATGATCTCTGGATGCAGAATGCTGCAAATGTCAGATATAGTTGATGTGTCAGTCTGATTTTTTTTTTAACTTTTTCTTTATCACAAGAGAGGGTTCTTTTCAGGGAGGTTATTGGTAAATGACAGAAATTCAAAAGCATCAATAAAACTTTTTTTAAAAAAATAAAGAGGTACAGAGTGAAAATTGCTGAGGCTAATCTATCTGGCTCAGAAACATGAAGGACTTGTTGACCTCATTGTCTCCACAAAGTCTAGATTTGCCACATATCAGGCTTAGGCTACTGAGCGCCCCCTTTGGCTTCTTCCTTCCTATGTTGAATTTTTGAAGTCGCTCATAGCAGCATTTCCTCTGGTACCACAGAAAGTCATTAATATTGTTCAACAAAAGGAACTCATCTGAGCTGCAATCAGTCTCTTGGTGATTTCTTCCTGTGAGCGACAAAGTGTGTTTCTCTTAAGCTGATAATAAAACACTGAAATTGCACTTAAGGGATCAATCTGAGAATGCAATTTAGAAGATAAATCATCAGTAGGAAGGTGGCATCAATTATCATAAAAACCCACACTTCAACAAATCAATGGCAAAGTATCACATTTAAGGAATATTTCTGTATGCCTTAGGTCACAGTTCCAGTATTGAAATATACTGAATGGAGGTTACAGAAAGAATTTTATTGGAAAAATGGGGGAATCACAGAATTATAGAATCTTAGAATTTGAAGGTTCCTCACAGGTCATCTAGTATAAGCTATATAGAAACAAGAATTCCTTCAACAACATATCAGATAACTATAGTAAAAGTTCTGGATTTGGAACCAGAGGACCTAAGTTAGAAATATGGCTCTTCCATTTAGAACATTACTTGGGCACTTGGCTTCTCTGAGGCTCAGTTTTCTTATCCATAAAATGGTGGGGTTAGAGTAGATTATCTCTAAGATCTCTTTTAACTTTAAATCTACAATCCCATTCTGAGATGATCCTTTGCTTGAAGGCCTCTATTGAAGCAGAACCTGCTAATTTGTATGGTAGCCTACTTCAATTTTTGATAACTGATTATTAGGATTGAGATGAAATCTGTGTCTATGAAATGTTTATACATTGTTGTAAGTTCTTCCCTCTAGAGCAAAGTATAGTGAGTCTGCTCCTTCTTCCACATGACAACGTTTCAGAGATTTGATCCACAGCGTTTTTTCCATGTTAAAAATCCCAAATCAGACAGTATAGAAAAATGAGAGTATACCTGCCAAAATAGACACAGCTATATGGATATAAACACAAAACACCTTTTATACAAAAAAAGCTAGATCTAAATAACTAAAGTAATATTTGGTGTGCATGGGTAGCTAAAGCTAATATAATAAACAATGAAAATTTTAGCTAACTAATCTATTCATATAACGCCATTCCAATTGAATTACTAAAACTTATCTTACTGAGTCAGAAAAACTAATAACAGGGTTCATTTGGAAGAGCAGAGGGTCAGGAATTTCAAGATAACCAGAGGAAAAAAAAATGTGATGGAACTAGATTCAGTTGTATCACACCTTAAACCATATTATAAGGCGAGAGAAGTGTTGATGTGTAAAATGGATAATTTTTATTTTTTTAAATGAAAAATTTCCTTAATAAACAAAATCTATATAGCCAAGAATAGAGGGAATATAGAAAAATTGGGGGGGGGGAACTCTCATAGATAATCTCTCAGATAGAATGTGATTGGATCAGAATATTGTTGTGTAGGAAGTGATGAGTTGGTGGATTTAGAAAAATATGGAAAGACTTGGACTTATAAAGGAAGATGTTATCTACCTTCAGAGAAATAGATGACAAGTGGAAATAAGCATAATGTGGTCTTATGTATATGCATTTGAGTGTATATATGTACATACGTGTATTTTTATGGATGTCTATGTATGTATATATATATACACATTGTATATATGTGTATATATGTATGTGTGTATATATTATATAACAAATAAATATATATGTATGTGTGTGTGTGTATACACACACACATACATACACTTAATTGTGGCCTTCTTGGGTAGGAAGGGGGAGGAAGTGAAAAAAATAAAGTAAAAAGTGCACAGCAGAGGACAAAAGAAAACATACAAGGAAGCAAAGAAAAGGTGGATAACTTTGAAAGTAATGTATAGTATTTATTATATAGGTTTTCTTGAAATGGAAGTGTATTGCTTTATGTTGAATCCTCTCTTATGTTCTGCTGTGTACATGGCAATGTTTTTTTTTCCTTTTCTTATTTTATATTTTAGCTTACAATAAATTCAAGTATAATTTAAAACATCCCAAATTGCTTCAATTTTTCTTTATAAGGCAGGATCTCCAGGATCTTCATCCTGGACACTTGTGATAGGACCAATGTTTCCCTGACATCTTCCTTCCTCCTACCCTAAACATAAGAAGCTTTCTCCAAAAAAGAAGGCAAAGCTGCTGTTGTGACCTGTTTGCCTCCAGCTTCCCTGACACAGCTTCCAGATTGCCTAAAGGGCATAAAATGAGAGTTTAGGCCTGTCAGACTTGGTGGTGCCTAAGACCTTTCCAGTCATCATACTCTAATGATCTGTTGATCAGATGTTTCCATGAGGTAAAGGAGGTTTCACCTACCAAAACCGAAGCTTTAAGTGCCACTCTCATATCTTTGTTCTATTGAGGCAAAGTAGAGTAAACTTTCTTTTGTTAAATGTTCAATGATTTATGTGTACCTCATTTCATTTAGACACCAAGATCACTCTTTCTGGATATGCATATTGATTGGTCCATGGCTCTCTGGAAAACTGATGCCCTCACCTGAGATGTGTTCTGACCAAAGCAGAGTAAAATAGGACAGAGTCATCATCACCTCCCTTGTTCCATCTGCTCTATCTCTACTAAAGTTGCTTAAGTTTGCATTTTTCTTTTTGGCCATGGCACACTGCTGACTCCTTCTCAATTTGCAATCCACTAAAACTCTTAGCTCTTTTCACAGGAAATATCATCTAGCCCCATCCCTTCCATCCTGTCCTTGTGAAGTAGATTTTTTAAAACATGTGTAGAACTTTATATTTATCCCTATTAAAATTTTTATCTTATGAAATTTGCTTGGTCATTTTAGCCTGTCAAGATCTTTTGGAATCGTGATTCTATCATTCAGTGTGCTAACTATTCTTATCTTCTTCACATAATATGCACAAGATAAGTATGTCATGTGGGACATGACAAGGGACACTTCTCTAGAGACCATCCCCAAGGCTAACACAATACTTTAATCATTAATCTTTGGGGTACAGTCTTTCAATATGCTTGGAATTCACTTAAGTGTACTGTCACCTGGCCCATATCTTTTCAATTCATCCATAATAATATCATGAAAGATTGTCAAATGCTTTGTTATAATAATAACAATAATAACTAACAATTATATAATACTATGTTCCAGGCACTGTGCCAAGGTACTTTACATTCATCCTCACAACAATCCTGTTATATATGTGTATGTATATACATACACACACATATATAATCATACTACTATATTGTATATGTTATATCATACTAATAGCATTCCCCTAGGCAACCTAAGAACCCTCTCAAAAAAGAAATGAGGTTAGGTTAGTGTAACCAATTCTTGCTGAACCCATTTCTTAGTGGTCAATATGATAGACATTGAAAGTGTCTGCAAAGGAGGAGCAGTTGTGTACTTGAGGCAATAGAACTATGCAGCTGCATCCAGTTTTCTGGGCATCAGGAAGTGGCTTCAGGTCTGGCATTGCTTATCTTGGATGTTGGCTGGACGAAGGAAGGAGCATGAAGAAAAAACTAATGTCTTGGAGTTAAGGTTGAAAAGTTGGGTGGTTCAGACTGTCGTTGGGTTGAGTGCTTGGGAGCTGAAACTAAGGTACAATTATTGCATTTGAAATAAGAGCACCTAGGTTCAGATCCTGGTTCTGCTACTTACTACCTGTGTGACTTTGGGTCACACTTAGCCTCTCTGGGTCTCAGTTTCCTCACCTGTAAAATGACAGAGTTAGACTAGAACACCTTTGCAGTCCCTTCCAGCAGTATATCTGTGATCTTAGCAGACAGAATGGGAGGAATGATTCAGGTGTGAATGTAGCACTTCAAAAGAGATGAATCAGTCAGTGGTGTAAGAGAGAGTGAGTGTTGGTGCTAGTGCCCCTCTGCACAATTCTATATGGTAGCTCAAAGGGCAATGTCCAGACAGAGCCTGTTAACAAGCCTCGATCTGCCGTCATTGAAGTGAATATGGCATTTTCTGAGAGCTTCTAATTCTTTCCTGGGAAGAGGATGTCCAAGGGTGATCTAGAGCATGAGGAGTGCTGTGAATGCCAGTTACATGGTGCACTGAGTCCCTTTCTTAACCAATCAACAAATGTTTGTTAAGCACCTACTGTGTGGGAAACCCTGTGACAAACTCTGGGGGAGTCAAAAGTTTAACTGACATGTCCCTGTCCTCATGGAGTTTACAGCCTACACATCAGTATCAAAATCTATAATACACAATGTTATGTCTTTTCTATTATTGATATATAGATAGGAAGGGTTCAAAACAGAATGCAATGTGAGGTTTGAGGGGGAGGTTGTTACCAAATGGTGAAGTCAAAGAAGCTTCTCATAAGACCAGTGATCTTAGCCTTTTTTTTTTTAATGTTATGAACCTCTTTGGCCATCTGGTGAAGTCTTTTCAGAATAATAGTGGGAGGGGTATTTGTAATTTGAAGAAATGTTAAATTTCAGTTAGTGAAAATAAAGGTGATTTTTTTTTCTATCCAAGTTCATAGACCCCTTGAAATTTATCCACAGAGCCTTTGGGGGTCCACTGATCCCAGCTTAAGAAACTTGCTGTAAAAATAAGTTAAGACAGTGAAGCAGCTCCCTTTGATAAGGTCTTATGGTTTCTGAACCTCAAGATCTAGAAGGCTTCCCTAATGGTTAGCTCACATCTCACCTGAAAAAATACAGGTTTGAAATCTTTACTTTTTTAACCTTAAGATACTGAGAGAATGAGAAAATATTAGACAAAAGGAATGAAGGGAAAGGTAAACATTTCTTCTTGCTGATTGTACTTATCATGGCTATTATGTTTCACTCAATCTCTGACCACCTGAAGTTCCTATGTGTCAAGGCCACCTTTTTCCCATAAGAGACTTTTCTCAACAAAGGTTGCTTTGTCCAAAGCTGAGGTTCCTCTTCTTTAAGGAAAGGTGAACTTAAAGTGAAGAATGGTTTCTTTTTCACCAAGTCAAAAGCATTCATCAATGGCCATGCCACAGAAGAATTTATCCTCTCGGTCTACAATTAGAGCTAATGGGACAATGATAGTGATAGCTCTTGTTCTGTATTCTGGGCTTCCATTCAAAATCACTGTCAAGGGGCCAGAGTTGGTGCTTTATCTTGTACTGGGTGGGGCAGGCCTTATATAAGCAAGGAAAATTCAGAGACTTTAAAGTTGGGGAGGGAGGTGTGGTGCAATCAGAGCAATTAACTTGCCATTGGCTTTGACTTTGCCTGAATTGCAGGATCCACTGTCAGTAGAAAGAGCATAGCTGTTGGTCATAGGATGGAGATTTGGTGCTAGAAGGGATCTCAGAAGTCATGGAATCCGATTACTTCATTCTATAGATGGGGAAAGATGTTTACACCAAGAGACCTTCTTACTCCTTGATTGAGTTACATATTTCTTGCTAGGTCCAAGGGTAAATCTATTTTTTTTAATAGTTTCCTTGTCTTTTGAAAATGTTTTATCTCAGAAAACTACAGGATCATAACATTTTTCATTGGAAGTAGATTTAGAGGGCATTTATCTAGCATAGTCTCTGGGTTTCAAGGTTCCATCTCTGAAATGATGGGATTGGGCTAGAATACCTCTGCAGTCCCTTCCAGTTGTCAATCTGTGATCTCAGTAGACAGAATCAGAAGAATGATTCAGGCATGAGGGTGGAGCCAGGTGGTCCAGTGGATAGAGTGCTGGGACTGGAATCAGTTAGATTCATCTTCCTGAGTTCAAATCTGGCCTCAGATACTTAGTAGCTGGGTGACCCTTACTTAGACAGTCACTTAACCTTGTTTGCCTCAATGTCGTCATCTGCCAAATAAGTTGGAAAAGGAAATGACAAACCACTCCAGTGTCTTTGCCAAGAACTCCAAATGGGTTCACAAAGAGTTGGAAATGACTGAAAAAACTGAACAACACCAACATTTGGTTCAACTTTCCACACAAAATAAGATCCCTCTCTACAAGTCCCCAGAAATCACGTCATCTTACCCGTTTGAATTTCTTCCACCCCCAGGGTAAGCTCCAGCATTGATGGGATTGTTGTTGTTGTTGTTTTTAACTTTGTATCCTCAGACCTAATGTGTGCCAGTGACTGACAGGAAGTAGGTGATTAGCAAATATTTACTGAATGTAATGAAATGGAATGGAATGTCTCCAGTGTAGCTAGGTTTTCCAGTATATAGTGGTGAGCTTGGGGTCAGAAGGGCCCAAATTAAATCTTACCACAGCTACTTACTAGCTGTGTGACTCTGGGCAAATTCCACAACCTCTATCTGCTTCAGTTTCCTCAACTGTAAAATGAAGATGATAATCCTAGCATTTACCTCCCAGGGTTGCTGTGAGGATCAAACGAGATATTTGTAAAAGTGCATAGCACAGTGTCTGGAACATAGTAGGCATTAAATAAATGCTTATTTCATTCCTTCCAGTGACAGCCAGTGGGAAGCGTCTTGCATTGTAGAGCAGCCCATTCTTACTAAGACCACCTCCTGCTTTTTGTCTCCTTACTACAGTGTCCATGATCCCAGTCAACCTTCTAAGTATATTTAGCAGGATAGTAATCCACATTTATACGGCATTTTTGGATTTATAACCATTTTCATAACATTTTAGAACTAATTTCACACAACAATGCTTTGAGATAATTCATACAAATGTCATTATCCCCATTTCACAGATGAGGAAACTGAGACTCAGAAAGATGAAATAACTTCCCTGTGTCTCCACATCTAATAAACATCAGGGCTATGACTCAGATACAGGTGTCTTAACTCCAGGTGCAGTAGTCTTTCCAGGACACCTTTGCCACTTTGATATTTTCTTACATAACATCAAATATCTGCTTCCAAATACCTAAATGTTTGGCATCAGGGAGATAAAACAACTATATCATTAAGCAATGTTTCTCCTTTTATTTGGTCAGTCAAAAAAAATCTATTATGACATTGTATAGATAACGCCTTTGTCCCCAATTTCCCACCCAAATTAATATATTTTACTCCATTATCCAGAAGTTATTCTATCATAAAATCACCTCAGAGCATTTTCTAATTTAGAAAAGTTCTTTCCACATTGCTTGCCAATCTGATAGAGACACCATGGCCCTCACGTTCTACAAGCTCTGCTATCAACTAAATGTCTGCTTATAGTAAAGCCAGCACTTTCTCTCATTGCATTATTGGAGAAAAGAGAACTTTAGTTTCTGCTGTGGCTTAACAAATCCTAAAAGTGATTTTAAAAAGAAGCTTGTTAACCTCTTTTCTAATTCCTTACTTTTATATCTTTCAGGTTATTTTGCACATTTTACAAATGATTACCAATTTAATGAGCTGTTCAATATGTGCATTCAGTCTTGCTGTACTCCTAATTGCTCATCTTGTACACAGCTCCATAGAAACACTTTTTGTTCTCTACAGGCAACCTCTACATCTGTGTAAAGTGTCTACAGTGACCCAGAACTTTGTGATCTCTCTCTCTCTGGCAACAAAAGTAGAAGTTCTTTAGGGAGGAAGCTTGGTGCAGAAGAAAGCTAAAGAGGCAGGAAGACCATGGTTCAAACGCTGTCTCTGATAGTCACTAGTTGTGTGACCTTAGATAAGTCATTTAACCTCCCTTAGCCTTGTTTTCCTTAGCTATATGATGAGTTTAATAACACCTAGTTTGTCAAGAGTCAACCTATTTGGTGAATAGAAAGCCATTCTTTGAGACAGAAAGATATGGGCTCAAGTCCTGCCTATATTTCAGAAATACACTATTTGACCCTGGGCAAGTTACTTAACCTCTCAGTGTCCCATGCAACTGTCTAAAGTGCTAATCTGCAGAGAAGGTACCAATCCTCATTGGAAGAGGGAGTTTCCTTACTAAGAGTTCCCTATACTACAGAAATCATATACCTAGTCCAAAATCTCATTTAAAAGGAAGGAAGGAAGGAAGGAAGGAAGGAAGGAAGGAAGGAAGGAAGGAAGGAAGGAAGGAAGGAAGGAAGGAAGGAAGGAGGGAGGGAAGGAGGGAGGGAAGGAGGGAGGGAGGGAGGGAGGGAGGGAGGAAGGGAGGGAGGGAGGGAGGGAGGGAGGGAGGGAAGGAAGGGAGGAAAGAAGGGAGGGAGGGAAGGAAGAATAAGCGATTCTGATTTAGTTCAAACTTTTTATTCTACAGTTGAGGAAACTAAGGACCAGTGAGTTTAAGTAACTTGCCCCAGATCAAGCAGGTAGTATATGGCAGAACAACTTAGCTGGATCCTAGATTATGATGAAAAAGACTGGAACATGAGATGATACCATATTATCTAAAAGGCTGAAAGGCAGCTAAGAGTTTGAACTCTACTTGGCAGACAGTAAGGAACTACAAAAAGATTTTTAAGAAAAGGAGTAACGTGATCAGATAGGACAAGAGATAGAAGTCCAGCACTGATGTAAGGGTGATTTGCAGGGAGGAGAGAATGAGGCAGGGTGACAATTTGAAGCCTATTGCAAGTATCCAAGGTGTGTGGTAGTGAAGAGTTATACTAGAATGATAGCACGGTGAAAATGAGGATGAGACTAATGATAATCTGCTAAAGGGTGGCTCTTCCTTTTGAAGTTATTTAATCTTTCAAATGAGATTATAAACCTCATAAGGGTTAGAACCATGTCTTATTTACTTTTTTGCTAGCCCAGCACAATTGTATTGAGCAAATGGATAAAATTGCTAACATTTACATAGTGTTTTAAGGCTTGTAAATCACTTTTGCATACATTACCCCATTTGAACCTCATAATGACGCTGTCAAGTAGATACTACAAATATTCCCATTTTACAGATGAGAAAACTGAGGATCAAAGCTTTTAAGTGACTCGCCAATGATCACACTACTAGTAAATGTCAGAGGAAGGACTCGAATCTTTATCTTTCTGCCACAGGCAGCTACATGGAACAGTAGATAGAGTGCTAGGCCTGATGGCAGGAAGAGCTGAATTCAAATCTGGTCTCAGACACAGACAGGGTCTGTGTGACCTTGGACAAATCACTTAACCCTGTTTGCCTCAGTTCCTCATCTGTAAAATGAACTGGAGAGGTTTGCCAAGAAAACAAAAAAATGGATTCACAAAGAGACTGATGACTGAAATGACTCAACAACAAAGACAACAACGACTTTCTGCTTCAGTTGCCTCTGCTGTAAACGAGGGCATTGGAGGGAAAGTTCTAAGGTATCTTCCAGCCCTAGATCTATGATCCTTTGACTACAAGTGAAATACCCTATCCATTATACCATGTTAGCTCTTTGAATGACAGCCAGCTGCTACCCATGCTGTCCTTGTACCCTGGGCACTAGGGATGGCAGAGTTTCATAAGCTTCCAATGGGCCTAACACCACAAGCTAGAAAGGAGAATAAGGAGAAAGGTGATTTCCAATTGCAACTCACACTACTCCTTATTAAGCCCCACTCTTTAATCACTGGGGTCAAATGTTAGAAATAATTTAATTCCTTCTCTAGCTGTACCCAACTAGTCAAGTTTCTTCTTTCAGTCTCTTGTAAAAATGGGGCTTTTAGATGAATCATCTGTTTACTCTGTCCCTCCAGTGTTTAGTCAGGGGCTCCAGGCACTTAGGGCAGCCAGTCTGTTCCCTTTCACAGCTCTGTTGTTTTACTGAATAGTGAATTGAAAATCTAAAGCGCTGAGATCAAACTTTCCTTTCCTCTTCCCCTACATTCTCAAAACACGGCTTTTCTGAAAAGAAAACTGAAAAGAAAGGGACTTTTTTAAAAATGAAAACTCTGTTTAGATTTTCACATGCTATTTTAAATTTACAAAACTAAACATGCCTGTTCATTTAGTCTTCCTTTTAGCTGCCTGGCTTTCATCAAACCAAACATCAGTCTAAACAGGTTTTGTTTAAAACCTAGGGCAATAGTATATGTGCATTTATCAGTAAGAAAATTAATTGCCACCCTCAGTGGAAAGCGGAATGAATGCTGACTTTGGAGGAAGAGAATCTGGGTTCAAATTCTGGCTGTGCTATTTACTACCTGGATGTAGTAAGTACTTGGTCAAATCACAACCTCTCTAGACCTGAGTTGTACAGTTTCTTCATCTGTAAAGTTAGAGGGTCGGACTAGATGACCTCTGAGATCCGTTCTAGACGTAAATCTATGAACTTACGATTCCAGTGTATTCCTCAATTCATTTCAATATTTCAAGACTTATTACTAAGGCCTGACTCTGAACAGAGCCCAGGGTTGGGTATTTGGGGGAGAGGAAAACAGATATAGTCCCTAAACTCATGAAACTTACAAACTAATAGGGAAAGAAGATACCCACAGAGATAGTAAAATAATATATAATAAATATAATAGAGAGATGCAAAGCAAAATGTTTTGGGAGGTCTGAGACCAACCCCAATGATCAGCACAGCTTTGTGAAGAAAGTGACATTCGACTTGAGCCTCAATGGATGGAATATTCAATGGATGAGTCCCTCAGTTCTGTGATTCTCTGTTTTCTCATTTGTAAAACAGGAATAATAATATTTTCACTACCTTTCTCACAGGGTGATTGTGAAGATCAAATGAGCCAATGCATGTAAGCTCAAGAATTCTGGTTTTATTTTTGCAATACTTCAAGAATATAGGATTTCACTGATGTAGGGAGAATTGTCACCAAGCCCATACTGGAGGCCTTTCCATCTTGCTAGAACATGCTGGAGCTTATCCTCCACTGTTATAGACTTTAGGAATCTGTGCTCCTCAGAAGCACAATGAGGACCTGGAGCAGGACTTTTGTGATGATATCTTTACAAATAGCATGCACAGGGAAGTATAATAATGGCTTGCATTTATATTTCATGTTAAGGTTTGCAAAGCACCTTAGACATTTTTTTTTCATTTAGTCTTCACAAAAACTGGTGAAGCATCCCCATTTTATGAATGAGGAAACTGAGGGAAATGAGAGATTAAATGACTTGCCCAGGGTCACACAGCTAGTAAAATAAGTTGCTGATGAGAGGGCCAATCCAGGTCTTCCTGACTCTAGGTCTAGCTGCCCATAGTGCCTCTTAAGGTTGTCCAAAAAAAAAAAACCCAAAAAAGGAAGAAATGAAAGAGGCTAAAAGGCTTGTAGACTACTCAGAGCCTTCATTCATATATATTATGGATACCTTCTGAGTTAGAAGGAGGGGGCCATAGTGAGAACATTGAGCAACATAATAAAAAATGGAATGGTCCATATTATAACAGACAGGAAATAACTAATTAATAATGTGAAAGTCACTTCTGAATCAGCTACTTATGTGAAGGCAGATCATTGACTGGTTAGACGAACTGCCAAAATCAATAATAAATTGGACAAAAGGAAAAGATAAGAACAATACATTGACTGTGATTAAATATCTCAAATCTGTTCTGTTCAACCACGCTACTGGTACAAAAAAAAATTGGAAATGATTAATTGTCTCTAATTACCATAATTTGCTATAGAAGTTTAACCAATGTTTACCCAATAAGGAGAGCAAAAACGTCCAAAAAAGACCTTACTCAGCTAACCCCCAATCTCTTTGTCAAGTACATAAATGTAGCGGGGAAGGGCAACAATAATGTAGAATATAAACTCATTTGTAAAACATAATTGAAGAATATAGTAGATGATTATAAGTAGCATCACTTCTCAAAAAAAAAAAAAGCAAGTGTGATGGAAGAGGTAACAAGTTGACAGAAAGTTTGGTCAAGAATGAAATAAGTGCCATTGAAAAGAAGAAACTTCCCATATGCACCAAAATACTTACTGTTCTGTCATGTCTGATTCTTCATGATCCCAGTTGGAGTTTTCTTGGCAGATACTTGAGTGGTTTGCCATTTCCTTCTCCAACTCATTTTACAGATGAGGAAACTGAGGCAAACAGTTAGTGTCTGAGGCCAGATCTGAACTCAGGAAGAGCCTTTCCTGAGTCCAGGTCCAGCACTCTATCCTCTATGCCACCTAGTTCCCCCAAAAAAATACTTACAGTAGCACTTTTTACGATTAAAAATTAAAAAAAAATTTAAAATTTATTTTGATTTATCAACAATCACTTCCATAAGCTTTTGAATTTTAAATTTTTCTCCCCCTCTCTCCCTGCCTTCCTCCCCAAAACAGCTCACAATATGATTAAAAATTTTGAGACAAAGTAGATATCCATTGATTGGGAATGGCTAAACAAATTATGACACATGAATACAATGGGATATTGTTATTTGCTGTAAGAAATGATGACAGTGATGAGTACAGAGAAGCATGAAAGATCTACATGAAATGATACAGAGTGAAGTAAGCAGAGACAAGAAAGAAATATCAATGTTTCAAAATTACACAAAAAAAAGAACGGCTCAAAAAAAGTCACGAGAAGACACCCCACTTTGCAGAGATAAACAATTCACAGCGTGGTACACTGCATATATTTTCAGACTTTTTTTGATGTATTGATCAGATATGCTGATGCTGAAAGATATTTGTTATATGGAAAGGCTTTCTGGAAAGAGGAGAGGAGGGAACTGAGGAAAATGTTGATGATATAAAATTAAATAAACCTGATCACCGAAAAAAAAATAAAGAATGGAATAGATTCTCCAGAGTTTTCGTAAGAATGTAACCTCATCATTAATGACAGTGGAACCATGAAATTTACATTCTAATCAATCAATCAGTAACCATTAGCTGAGTATTTATGACATGTGAATTGAAAAATTTCTTTGAGAAATACAAAAATAAAAATGAAAGCCACAACTATTACAGAGTTTATATTTTGTCAGGGGAAATAATTCAATTTAATATGTTATATGAGGAGTGAAAAATAGTGTGTGGGATAATCAAGTTGGAAAGAGGAGCTGGACCAGACCAAGTTAACCAAAATAAACCTATTTTACAGGCAACACAATTTTGAAAGCACTGAAATATTTATTTCCAAGATATCAGAGAAACTATTAAATGATTACAGAAAACCATGATCAAGGATTCATGGGAGAATTCTACAAAACTTTTGAAGAACAATTAGGACCCTTACCTCACGAATTAGCCTCAAAATTTGAGAAAGAATTGTATTAGAATCCCTTTATGAGACAAATATGATCCTAATACCTAAAACAGGGAAAGATAAAAAATGGAAATGTAGGCTCATATCATTAATGAGCATTGGCTCAAAAATTTTAAACAAAATCCTGTCCAACAGATTACAGCGATTTATCCAAGAAATCATTCAGCATAATCAAGTGAGATTTATACCAGGGATGCAAGTATGGTTCAACATTGGGAAAACAATCAACATGATCTTATTTTAAAAAACCAAAGCATACAAAACCACATGATCATCTCAATGGATGCAGAAAAAGCCTTGGACAAAGTACAACACTCTTTTATGCTAAAAAGTACAAAGTATAGGAACAGAGGGATCTTTTTAATATCATGAAAGGCATCTATATAAAACCAAAAGCAATGGGGATACATCAGAACTTTTTCCAATAAATATAGGAGTGAGAAAGGCTACCCACTCTCTCCACTATTATTTGATACAGTTCTGCAAATATTAACAATAGCAATAAGACAAGAGAAAGAAATTAAAGGAATAAAGATAGGTTAAAAGGAGATAAAATTATCTCTATTTGCTGATGATATGATGGTTTACTCAGAAAATCCCAGAGCATCAGCAACATAATCATTGAGACAATAGCTTCAGCAAAGTTGCAGGCTATAAAATAAAGCCTGAAAAATCATCAACACTTCTATATAATAATAACAAAACAAAGAAGTAATAATATAAATGGAAATCCCATTCCAAATAACTATAAAATACGTATCTGGGGATCAACCTCCCAAAACACACAAAAGGCTTGTGTAGATTAAACTACAAAGCATTCCTTAAAAAAATAAAGAACTCACGGAGCTGGAGGAATATTCAGTGCTCATGGCTTGACTGTTCCAATCAATATAATAAAAGTGACAATACTACCAAAATTAATTGACACTTTTAATGCTATTATCAGTCAATTGCCAAAAGTATACTTTACAGAGCTTGATAAAACTCATTTGGAACAAATGGAATATCTAGAATATTAAAGGAAATTAAAAAAAAGATTAAGGAAGAATAGTACTTCCAGACCTCCAATTATATTTTAAAGCAATAGCCATCAAAACCTTGCCTGGTATTGGTTAGAGAATAGAGAGCTAAAATAATTGAACAGACTAGACAAAAGAGATTCAGAAACAATAAAACTCAATAACCCAGTTGTTGATAAAGTGAAAAACATAAATTACCTAGGGAAAAACTCCCTATTAGATAAAACTGCTAGGAAAACTGGAAAGCAATCTGGCAGAAATTAAGCTTAAACAAAAATATTACACCATACTCCACAATAAAGTCTGAATGGAGATGTGACCTTAATATTAAAGATTATGGTTTTTTAAAAAAAAAGTGGAAGAGAAACAGACCATACACCTCCGGCAGAGTAAGATGTATTCTGAACCAAGCAAGAAAGAGAGGCAATTATGAAAGATTAAAAAAAAAAACCTTTGATTACTTAAAACTGAAAAGCTTATGACCAGAAAACATTAATGCCTCTAGAATAAGAAGGGAAATGGTCAAATGGGAAGAAATCTTTTTATTAAATTTCTCTGATAATGGTTTGGTATCATTCATATGTGTGTATATGCACACACACGCACACACATATGTGTATATACAGATAGACAGATAGATAGAGATAACTAATAGTCATTTTCCAATAGCTAAGTGGTCAAAGGGTACAAACAGTTCTCAAAAGGGGAACTGCAAAGTATTCATAACCACATGAAAAAATGCATAATAATAAGAGAAATGCAAATCAAAACAATCCTGGGGTTTTATTTTATACCTTGCAAAATAGCAAAAATGGCCCAAAAATGGCAACAGTCAATTTTGGAGGAATTGTTGAAAGACAGACGCATTAATACATTGT
Organism: Phascolarctos cinereus; assembly: GCF_003287225.1. NCBI lineage: Eukaryota > Metazoa > Chordata > Mammalia > Diprotodontia > Phascolarctidae > Phascolarctos > Phascolarctos cinereus. The sequence continues at coordinate 335,089,572 of NW_027556098.1, forward strand.
TATTGGAGATGTGAAATAGTACAACCACTTTAGAAAGCAATTTGGAGCTATGCAAATAAGATGACTAAAATGTCCATACCCATACTCCAAAATATGTATAGTGGCATTTTTTTTTGTGATAGCTAAGAATTGAAAACAAAGTAAATCCCTAACTACTGGAGAGTGGTTAAACAAATTGTGGTGCATGAATCTAATGGAATATTACTGGACAGTTAGAAATGATATGTATGATGAATACAAGAAATGGTTTGGAAAGATACATATGAAATGATGCAGAATGAAGTCAGCAGGGCCAAGAAACAATATGCAGGGTAACTATGACAATGGAAAAAAATACACAAAAAAAATGAAAGTAAATATAACAAAATTATAAAAATCAAGTGGGACTTGAATGAAAAAAACATGAGACGATATCCCCAACCTACCTCTTCTTGGAGGTGGTAGGATCATAGATGTTAGACACCGCACATGTTTTCAGACTTTTCCAATGTTATCTATCAGTTATGCTGACTTTTTTTCCTCTCTAAAAAGATAGATTTGTCATATTGAATTGTTCTCTGGGAGAGGAAGGAGGAAGGATACATGGGATACTATGTCGAAGCAAGAAACAAAAAATATCAATTAAAAAAAAATAAAATCACAAACAGTATTGTTACTCCCAAAAGGTAATCAAGAGAATATTTGCAGCTATTCATCCTTATGTGCCATGTCTTTACATATTTAAAGCTGTAAAGTGAATAAAAAGATTCCAGTGTTATTGTGACTGATTACAAAATCATTTCATTAGGTAAATTTAGTATTGCCTCAGAACTTCTCCTCCAATAAGATATATCCCAAGCATATGTTAAGATAATACAAGATTCATACATGTAACCATAGAGAAAATTTTGTTAATGACCCTCTGACTGTCAATATCAAGCAAAGTATAAACCAGGGAGATGTTTGCTCACCAAAGTTGTTTGCCACTATGATGGAGAACATCTTGTTCAGAGTGTAAGTAAAACAGGAACTCTTTGTGTTAGAGCATGCTCAGATCTCCCTGTCCTCATGGGTTATGTGGAGTATGCATAAATATTCTCTATCTTATCACAATGCAACAAATGGAACTTTTAGAAACCTGTTTCCAGCCATGCATGTCTGATGGGTAGGTACTGGGCAACGATGAAGCCTCCTAATTGGGAGCTGAAAGTAGTGATGATAAGGAGCTATTGAGGCAGATCAGAGAGACACCACTGATCTTTCATTCTTTTTCTTTCCTGGCAGTAAATAGGTCATAAGTGTAGTGAACTGCTAGGTGGGGGAGAAAAAGCAGGCTGCATTCTACCCCACTGTTAGGATGTGTCTGTGAACACATGGTTCTTTTCTGTTTGTTCTTCCATGTATAGGGACTTAGATGCTACAATATTAAAAACTCCAATCCTTCAAGGTTATACCTTTAATCCCGAGGGGAACAGTAATCAAGCACACTCTTGGGGACCCAATCTGCCAGTGTTAGAGGGAGTTGGAAAAGTAAGTCCTTCAGGGTTGGGGCGGTGGTATACTACATGTGTAAGTGGCAAAGTCCTTCAAATACTCCTATTTGTGTATGACAGTATGTTAATTACAGCAAACCTCAGAATATTATAAGGACACCAAAGTGAGATCCACAGGAGAACAGCTAATGATCCACACAGGAAATGCTAAATGGATGTAGAATGCTGATTTCTTAGTCTATGACATGCAGTTTGTTGGAAGGGCAGCCTCTTATATTGATATATCAGCACACATATCTTGGACAGGCACTGCTGTCCGTGACACAAGTACCCATCTTTTCAATACCAATGTTAGATGGCTACAAGTCATGAAACAGCCCAATCTATAAGGATTCAAAAGTGTAGGTGATCTGGATTAACTCTTAGATGTAAAAAATTTACTTAATAAAGCAAAAATGAAAAAATAATCATAACATTTATTTAAATGCAGGAATAATCTAACATCAAAGTCTACCCACAAATCTGAGTTGTACTCTCCTTCCAATAGACACAGCAGCCAGGGGGTAGAGTGGGTACAAAACAGATGCAGAGCTTAACTTTCCCCCTCTGTGTAAGCCCAACAACCATATAATCTTCCCATTATCCCCAAACAGCTGTTTGATTTAGAATTCTGTCAGTTGTAAATTTATTAAACACCTACTATGTGCTAGTCACTTTATAAATATTATCTTATTTGATCCTCACAACAACCTTGGAATGTAGAAGCTATTATTATCATTTCACAGTTAAAGAAACTGAGGCAGATAGAAGTTAAGTGATTGTCCGAGATCATACAGCTAAGTGCCTGAACTCACATTTGAACTCAGGTCTTCCTGACTCAAGGCGCAGTGTTCTATCCATTGGGCTACCTAGTTGCCTCTAGGTATTCTGGGGCACTCTCTGGATCTGTTGACATTGTGTGGATACCACTAGAGCACTTGGGGTATCTATTGGTTATCTCTCACTCTTATTATGTGAAGCAACCATCTCTTTTTTTTCTAATAATACATCTCCCTGGCAACATCCTTATCAAAGATTGTTGTGAGTACTTCTTCATTGCCATGTACCTCTCTCCCTGTTTGGATGACCCTGAACTCCAGTTCTTTAGAGACTGTGGCATTCCACTATCACAGGAGAAATTCTGTTGTTAGGAAGATGGGTCTTTATTTCAGAATATTTGGGAATCACTGAAAACACTGTACAAAATGCTCCAAAGATATTCTGTGACATATAGACTACATTTTCTATTGTGAGCAATATAAATGTTTTAGATTTGAAAATAACATTACTTTTGGCTACTACTTGGGTGTGTATATAGCATTGGTGAGTCATGCAATGAAGTGTAGTCACAAATGAAGTCTAATGAAATGAACTAGCCAATAGATACATATACATTTTTTTGAGTGAGGCGATTGGGGTTAAGTGACTTACCCAGGGTCACACAGCTAGTAAGTGTCAAGTGTCTGGTTTGAAGCTGGATTTGAACTCAGTGTCCTCCTGACTCCAGGGTCAGTGCTCAATCCACTGTGCCACCTTGCTGCCCCCAGCCAGTAGATGTGTTTAGTGTTCTTCCCATCTAACTCTAGCACTGGTCTTTTAATAATAGTTGGTTTAGTTCAAGTTGGATTTATCTAGACTATTAAAAATAGTTAATTATTATCCATAAGCAAGGATAATTATCTCTCTTAGTCAATTCCATCACTGCCATTCCATCGCTACCAGCTAGTATCCCCATATCTCCTGACTTAGTTTAGGGACACCTTCCCATCTGAGCTGCCATCACTGGTCCATGTTTTTTCCCTCTTTTGCTGGGACATGTGGTTCTCTTGAAGAGCTTTCCAGTGCACAAGGCTCCTCCCTCCAAAATACCTAGATTGAGTCTGTCTGTGCCCCTCTTGTATCTGTGACTTTTAGCTATGGTTATCTCTGTCTTTGGGCTCCACTCTCGTTTTTTTGAGTGGGCTAGAGAGTGGAGTTAAGTGACTTGCCCAGGGTCATGCAGCTAGTAAGTGCCAAGCGTCTGAGGCCAGATTTGAACTGAGGGTCCTCCTGACTCCACGGCTAGAGCTCTATCCACTGCGCCACCTAGCTGCCTCCCCCACTCTCATTTTAAAGACCAAATTCAAGGTCATGGCTCAGGTATATTACTGGCCATTATTTAAATTAATCATCCTTAAGTGTGATGCTTTTGAGCTATGTCCATTTGTATAGCAAGATTTCTCCACTGCCACAGCTAAGTCCTCATTACCAGCTGGAAATGAGGACTCAGGACAAGGCCTGTATCACAAACCCCCTCTATTTATCTGAATGGTTACAATATGGAAAATCCCTTTCATCTGTGTTCCAACCTCAGACTCTGCCTGCTTTATGCCATATATACAGAGCTTAATGGGGAGTTGGTGATAATTATAGAAATAATATATTATAATAATATTATAAATGTTATAGGAATAAAATAATTCTGACCATCTCTTTGAATGATCCACATTGCTATCAACCTTATCCTACCTTCATGAATAACTGTTAAAGTCCCCTTTTTCCTCTGTCTATCAAGCCCCAAGAGACCTTGAAGCCAAGTCTGTTTTTATTATTCTGATTTTTAATGTCTGCAGCTGGTTTCTGACTTGAACAGGCATCCAAATTAGATGTATATTGTTCATTTTTATGATTTGGTCAATGAGATTCTCCCTAACAGTGATGATCTAATAACTTCTTAGAGGCTGGACTAAGGATAAAACAATTGTATGATATTATTACATCATCTAATTACCAAGATTGCCTTGCATTTCATCAGGCTACACTTAAAACCATGCCGCAGAGATGTGCTCCAGCTGGCATGAAATGCTTCTACTTTGGGAATGGCACTTTTCTAAAAAATTAAGAAGGGACTGAAATTTTAGAAAAAAATTAAAATGAGCTTAAAATATCCATTGTAAAGAGGAAAATACTCTTGTATTGTTTTGTTATTGATGTTCAGTCGTTTCAGACTTCATGACCCAATTAGGGGTTTTCTTGTCAAAGAAACTAAAATGATTTACCATTTCCTTCTCCAGCTCATTTTGCAGATGAGGACACTGAGGCGAGCAAGGTTAAGTGGCTTGCCCACAGCACATAGGTAGTAAGTGTCTGAGGCCAAATTTGAACTCAGAAAGATGAGTCTTGCTGACTCTAGGCACAGCACTCTGCACCACCTAGCTGTCCTAGTCCTTTAGAAGTTAAACCCACAGTATTCACTAGCTATGATGGTTTTCCTCCAAGTAATGGCTTTTTAAATTAAATATGAAATTTCTCTTCCTAGTTCAGGAGAATAAAACTCAACAAGTATTTGTCAAGTACTAATTGCATTCAAACCACTGTGTTAGGCACTGGGAATATGAAGGAGAAAAACAACACAGACCACACCCTCAAAAAGGTTAGAGCCACTCTGAAACAAAGGACAGAGCTACATGTTCTAATCTTGTCTCTGGACCTACCTTAGTCATTGTAATAACAGTATTCGCTTCTGCTTTATTTTGTTGTTGTTGGGTTTTTTTTTTTATTTTTGGGTCCTTCCATGTATATAGTTGTATGTTTTCCTGGTTCTACTTATTTCACTCTGCATCAATTCAGATTTATTTTTAACCTGAGCAAATTATTGAGGGGCTAAGTTAATGATAGCAAATTTTCATTCCAGTTTCAAGTTACACAAATAAAATAAACATTAATTAACAGCAGATTTTTACTGCTGGTCTCACTAACCAGCCTGTGTCATGTGCCTGCCCCAAGTTTTCCTCTTCCTAAATTGTGAAACTCCCTCTGGGCCTCTGTCCTTAGTACAATGAAGTTATGCATACACTGGCTTATGAATGCAATGTATATATCCTGCTATGTTCTGTTACCTACTTCACTGGATAATGGCTAAAGGGAAAGAGAACAGTAGTTTATTATGAGCTCTGCATTTAGTTTGTCTTTTGTACTGACTGGAAAAGGAAGTGAGAGCTTTGTCTCATATTTTAGAGAGCTTTTACAGCCCCCAAATTCCCTTAGCTTTTTCATGCATAGAAGAAAATGAAATAAACATAGCACAAGGACTGTTTAGTGCAACCATCTGGAATCAGATAGTCACTTCCACAGCTAAGAATTAAAAGTATGGTTTGAAATAACCAGTGAGAACACAAGCAAGTGATATTGCATGAAACTTGGGCTATCCTTCAGAAACAACTGAGACACTACTGATAAGTAAGGAGGATAAGCATTTTTCCCCCTTAGGAGCATAAATTTACTGAGAATCATGCAAAGTCTCGTTTGTTTCCCTTCAATAAAGGACAGAGACTGAAAGTAATTTTTTAACCTTCTTGGCAAACCAGTTTAATTCTGCATTATCCTCTTCTTTCAAATCCCTGGATCCCTTATCTTATCTTCTATCTTCCCCAACCAAGTACCAGCCTTGGATTAATTCCACTATCCACTACTACTCCAACTCACATGCTCCTGAACAAAGCCAGAGAAATTCATGAAATTGGACTAATGGGGTCTGCTACATATTTATGTTCCATGATCTTAATTGGGCACTCCAGTTGGCTCACTGCAGCAAGGCCATCCTTTTATACCAACCAATTCACTATCCCACTCATCAGAGTAGCTTTTCCTAACCTTTTCATCTCTCCTCAGACCTCCCACAGTTCTTTCTCCCCCAACCCTGTAAGCTGAGAATGTTGCCTCATATTTCTCTGGAAAAAATTGAGGTCATTCACTGAGAGATTCCTTTTATCCCCTCCTCCTCATTTCACATCATAAAGAATCCTTCTGCTACCATCTTTTCCTTCACCCCTGTCTATGAAGAAGTGACTCTCCTTTTTGCCAAGGTACATAATCCCATTCTATCCCATCTTCTCCTACAAATTATCCCTCTATCATCCTTATTCTCTTATTAACATTCAATCTTTCCTTGTCTACTAGTTGCTTCTCAGCTGCCAACAAACATACCTGTGCCTTCTACATCATTTAAAAAAACCCTCATTTGACCCATCCATCCTCGCTAGTTACTATCCTATATACCTCTTTGCTTTTGTGAAAGCCATTTTTTAAGAAAGCCATGAGTGATCAATGCCTCCACTTTTCTCTAATTCTCTTCTCAACTCTCTACAGTCTGGTTTCTGACCTCAACATTCAACCACAACTGTTCTCTCCAAATCTACCAATGATTTCTTAAATACTAAATCTAATGGTCTTGTCTCAGTCTTCATCCTTTTTTACCTCTTTGTAGCCCGTAATATCGTTGATCCCTCTCTTCTGCTTGATACTTTCTTCTCTCTAAGTTTTTGTGAAACTGCTCTCTCCTGGTAGTATTTATACCTGGATCAGTTTCCTTTCCTAGATGTTCATCCAGGTCATGCCCACTGTACATTTTTTGTCTCCCAAAGTTCTGTCATAGGCATTCTTTTCTTCTCCCTTTAGATTATCTCACTTGATCATCTCAACCTGGTCAGCTCCCATGGAGTTAATTATCATCTCTGTACAGAGGATTCTCAGATCTCTCCAGCCCTAGACTCTTCCCTGACCTTCAGTCTTGCATCTCCTATTGTCCATTAGACATTTCCAACTGGATGTTCTATAATTATCTTAAAATGTCTAAAACTGAACTCGTTATCTTTTCTCTCTAGATCTCCCATTGCCAAAACCTCCCTGTTACTCTCTGTAACCACCATATTCTCAGTAACCTGATTCAAAGGTTACTGTATCACCCTCAACTTCTCACTTCCTCTCCCCATATCTTCAGTTGCTGAGTTCTGTCTATTTTTCTTTCATAACATCTTTCAACTATGCCCCCTTCTCTCCTCTGATACTACCACCCCTGAAACGCAGGCCCCTATCACCTCATGTGTGTAATATTGCAAAGTCCTTCTGGTTGGTCTCCCTACTTTGAGCTTCTTCCCACTCTAGTCCATCCTTTGACAAATTGACCTTCCTAAAGCACAGGTCTGATCATGTCATCTATTCCACTCCACTCTGCCCCCCTTTAATAATCTGCAGTGATCCCCTATGACCTCCAGGATCAAGTATAAAATCCTGTTTGGCTTTTAAAGCCCTTCCTACCTTTCCAATGTTTGCATGATTTACTCTCCTTCTTGTACTCTATAGTCCAGTGACACTGGTCTTATTCAAGTAAGACACTCCGTCTCCAAACTGAACATGTTTTCATTGACTGGCCCCCACCCCTGGAGTGCTCTACTTCCTCACCTTTGTCTCCTGGCTTCCCTCAAGTCTCAGCTAAAATCCCACTTTCTGTAAGAAGCTTTTCGTGATTCTCCTTAGTATCAGTGCTCCACTCTCATTTACTCCATATACATCTTGTTTTTACATGCTTATGTGTACATTGTCTCCCTGATTACAGTGAGCTTCTTGAAGATACAGACTATTTTTCTTAGTTGCCTGATTGAATGTTAGTGACCTGCATGGTTTTCAAGAAACAACACTGTGTTCAATACAAACCTGCCTCTTACCCACCTCACAGGGGTTTTAAGATAGTCAGTGAGATAATAGTTCTAACAATGTAAAAAACTCAGACTGCTCAGAACCATTACATTAAATGGAAGGTGGTAGAGTAATTAAAATGTTATTTAAGCCATTTTATAGTATTTATGATAACTGCAGCCTAAGTTAAAGTGTGGTTGGGGGAGGAGATCAGGGAAACCAGTTATTTGCTTCTAAAAAGCAGACTCATGAATCACCCTGGAGGAACATACTCAGAAGACATGCCACTCCTCAGGTCCCTGCCCTGGTATTTGGGGCAGCTAGGTGGCATAGTAGACAGTATGCCAGTCCTGAAGTCAGGAAGACTCATCTTCCTGAGTTCAAATCTGGCTTCAGACACTTACTAGCTTTGTGACCCTGGGCAAATCACTTAGTCCTGTTTGCCTTGATTTTCTCATCTATAAAATGAACTGGAGAAGGAAATGGCAAGCCAATCCAGTATCTTTGCCAAGAAAATCCCAAATGGGGTCTCCAAGAGTCAGATACTACTGAACAGCAGCAACACCCAGGAGAGACGTACTCAGAAGCCATGCTACTCCTCAGGCCAGGCCCCTGCCCTGGTATGGAGGGGCGTAGTATAGCCAACCTGTGATATCAGTTTCCTAACACATGCTGCCTTATTTACATAGGTGGGGCTTGGAAACATTGCTGAACAATACTATTTGCATACAAAGGATGTTGAGCCTGTCAGACAGATTGGAAAAGGTCAGATAGGGTGGAAAACTGTGCTTGTATATAAGGGAGGGAGCCTGAAGTCTTGACTGGAGTAATAGTGAAAGGGCCAATCTAGCATGATGATATAACTTCCTCTTGAGCATACAGCATAGAACTTTAGAGCTGGAATGGCCTTAGGACTCATCTGGAGCCTGGATTATTAACATTGTTTGCAGCATGGACCCCTTTGGCAGTCTGCTGAAGACTTTAGACCTCTTCTCAGCATGTTTTTAAATGCATTAAAATAAATGCATAGGATTACAAAGGAGATCAATTATGCTGAAATTGTTATAATTTTTTTTAAACAAGTCCATGGAGTCTTGGTTAAGAACTCCCAGTCTAATTTAACCCCTTCATTTTATAGATGAAAAAACTAAATGATTAGGGAGGCTAAATAAATAGTTAGTGGCAGAGCATGGTTTTCTGAAGAATTTTTAAAAGTTATTTATAGGCATAGGGACTGGACCTGTGACTTCACTGGTATGGGGAATTCCTGGATGATAAAACTCCTGTCAGGGCAGGGTAGTCCCTTCTCTGCAGCATAATAGTCTTAGAGAGTTGCCTAGAGTACTGAGAAGTTGTGTTTTGCCCAGGATTCCACAGCTATCAGTGGCAGGACTTGAACCCAGGTCTTTATGGCCCTGAGGTCAGCTCTCTATCCAATAAACCATTCTGCCTCTTTCTTTTTCTAAAACACTTTATTACTATCTTTTGTTTTTATACCACCTTCATGTATTTTTTTTAATATATCACTTCCTTTCTCCTTTCCTACCCAATGAGCCATTCACTTGAGCCAGATAATGGCAGCTAAGCATTGGGTAGTAGCAGTGGGTAGACCACTGAGCTTCAAGGCAGGAAGACCTGAGCTCAAATCTAGCCTTAGATTTATTCCTGTGACCATGGGCAAGTAGCTTCAATTATTTTATCTGTAAAATGGAGATAATTATAGCACCCACTTCCTTGAATTGTTGTGAGGATAAAATAAGATTTTTTTTAAAAATTATTTTTTATTAAAAAAGATATCTCTAAAGTTCTTTGCAAATCTTAAAGTGCTTATAGGCTAGCTATTACTATTACTATTAATACATAAAAAAAAGAAAGGGGGGAAGCAATTCAGTAAAACTAACCAATATATCAACTGGGTTTGATAGCATATGCATGCTGAAGAATCTTCTGATGATAAATAATGAAATAAGTTTCAAAGGAATGAAATAAAAAGCTTCTCCAGAAAGCTTTTCAACAGTGGATGTATGTCTGAAGCAATTTCTGTGAAGCTTTGCCCATAAACAAAGGGAATGTAGTCTTTCTGATCACATCAGAGACAGAAACACAACTGTTTGAAGGAAACCTAAACTATTTCACAGTGGAGGGCTCTCCCAGACCTAAGGAGAACTATTTCCACTTTAGTTTGTTCTAAAAGTAAACAATATAATATACTTTGGCACTTCCTGCCTGAGCCCTAGATAACTAAAACCTAATAGCCTCTCTCCTAGGTCATGCTTACTAGAGTACCCATAATCAAGGCCCTGGAGCCAACCTTGCCAATGTATCTACAAGGTCCCCAAGGCACCAAAAATGGATAAATTTGAATTACAAGATTGTGTAGAAGAAATGACCCTGAACTGAGACTCAGGAGAGAGACCTAAGTCTATTCGCCACCAACTAATCATTTATCATTGACAGGGTATGGGCCCAAGCTGAGACCTTTGCCCCTTATACCAAAAGAATTTTGGTCCCATTTGTTTGAGGGGGGAGTGATGGGGCACAGGCTCTGGAAACTCCTCTCCCCCCTTGAACTGTCCTTGAATTTCCCCACATGGTCAAGTCTCTGGCATTTGCCTGAGGTATCGACCCTTCCCAGTTAATTAACTGCCCTTTCACTGTCTGCACCTGGCCCCACCCTAGACCTCCACTCCTTGATCCTATCTAGACCCCAGTCTCTCTTGGCTGTGTGATCCTGGTGCCTGGCATTCCCAGTCCTTCTCCGTTTACCTCACAGTCACCTCAGACTACTTGGCCACTCCTAGTTCCCTCCTACAGTCTTTCTGTATATAAGATCCATCTTGGCCTCTATTAAGGTGCTCAGATTCTTAAAATCTGACTGATGACTCAGATTCAATCTGGCCTGCTTGCATTAGCAACACAAATGTTCAGGTTCCTTAAGAGTCCAGCAAATACGGCAGATTTTTAATAAACCTTCTATTTGGCTGAAAGAAGGCTTGGGTCAAATTCATTTGGGCAGAACTCACATATTGTTATTTCAGGGTCCCAGCACCCTTAAACCTCAATATCATGGAACTAATGCTTCACAATCTGGAACTGCACTTCTTCATTTGTAAAGTCACAGGGTTGGGCTAAATCAGAGGTTCTGAACCTTTTTGTGTGTCATGGACTCCTTTGGGAGTGAAGCCTATGGGCCCCTCTCAGAATTATGTTTTTAAATGTGGAAAATAAAGTACATAAGATTACAAGGGAAATCTCTTACACTGAAATACAAGTATTTAAAAAAAAAGTTCAGGGACTCTAGATTAAGAACAACATCTGTGCTAAATGATTTTCAAGCACTAGAATCCCAGAATAGAGTAGATGACTTCTTTAAGTAGGTCTTTTTTTTTAAGCTCTAAAATGTACCTTTAAGCCCTATAGGTGCAAGCCAAATTTACTATGAGTTCTTAGAGATCATTTTTCTTTGGGGTGTATTTTTCCTTCTTGCTACGTCAAGGGACAGGCTTTAGGGCACTTTTGGTTTTATAAATTTAGAGAATAATTAATAAGAAAACATAAAAATGTAAGAAAGAAAAATGTCAAAGCCAGCCAGACAGGGTGGCTTTCAGTGGATTGAATTTTCCATGCTTCACTGGTGCCTCCTGCTCTGTGTTTCAGGATCCAGAAATGTTTATAAACTGACCCTGACACTTAGATGCTGATTTTTTATACTTCTTTATAGAAAAGATAGACACTACCCAGCATGTATTCATTTATGCACCCTCCTTCATTTAACTTGTTACTGTCTTTATGTCTTTTTTCTCATGTTTCCTTCCAGGCTCAGGGGAAAAATTATTCCCCCTAGATCAGACTCCTCCTCCTCTGTACCCCTATTCCATTACATCTTATTCTCACAATTATTCAGTTGTCTCTTCTTAAGATTTCCAGTCTTTGTCTCTTCACAGGCTTCTTTCCTTCCACCACCAAACATACTTAATTCCTACTGTCTTTAAAAAATAAAAAAATCAACTTCTTCTTTCAACTTGGTTATTCCTTCAAGCTACTTTTTTTTGTTGTTGTTTTGGGCTAGGCAATAGGGTTAAGTAACTTGCCAGGGTCACACAGTAGGTGTCAAGTATCTGAGGCTGGATTTGAACTCAGGTCTTCCTGACTCCAGGGCTGATGCTCTATCTTCAAGCTACTTTCTTTCCAATTCCTAGAGCAGGAGGTCCATACCTGTTTTGTCCATTTCCTATCTTTTCACTTCCTAGCTCTTTCAGAGGTTTCAAATTTGTTGGTTTTCAGTTGTGTTGACTCTTCATGACCCCACTTGGGGTTTTCTTGGCAAAGATACTGGAGTGCTTTGCCATTTCCTTCTCCAGATCATTTTACAAATGAGGAAACTGAGGCAAACAGGGTGAAGTGACTTGCCCAGGGTGACACAGCTAGTAAGCATCTGAGAATGGATTTGAACCCAGGAAGATGAATCTTCCTGACTCCAGGCCCAGCACTCTATTCGTAGTGTGTCTATCTAGCTGCCCCATTGAGAAGCTCTACCGTGCCTAATTGGTGTACACATCCCATTAATAGGTAATTGTAGTTATTTAAGAATGAAACAAATCTTTTCTTTCAATTTATTTTTTGAAATGATTACTATACTTTAGGACATAAATATTAAATTGTTTGGACCTAACCACTCAATAAATAGAATTCTTAGATATTTCTTTTGACCTGAAGCTGCTGTGAAAAAATTGCTGAAATGCTAAGGACTCAGTGAAGAAGAAGAAGAACAAAAAAAATGTTTGGGAAATGTTGCTTAAAAGGCTGGGAGGGGAAGCAGGTCCCTAGGCTGTGTGACTGGGACTGTATCAGGAAATAGTCTCTGGGATAGTGTTGTTAGAGCTGGAGTTTGAGTGCCTGACTTGGGACAGTGGTCAAGGGAGTGAGAAGAAATAGGAATGGTGATAAGGCTGTGCTGGTTGTAGATTGCTGGGAGATTGAAAATGACATTTTGAGTACAGCATTTTTCTAGCTTAGCTTCTAGGTTTCATTTCAGTAAAACTGGTTTTCTTTAACAATAAATTAATACCCTAAACTTTTAATATAGTGTAATTTCTATCTTTGGGCAGCCAGTTGGTTCAGTGGCGAGAGTGCCAGGCCTGGCGTCAGGAAGACCTGAATTCAAATCTGGCCTCAGACACTTACTATCCGCGTGACCCTGGGCAAGTTACTTAAGCCTGTTTGCCTCAGTTTCCTCATCTATAAAATGAGCTGGAGAAGGAAATGGCAAACCGATCTAGTGTCTTTGACAAGAAAACCCCAAAAAGGATCATAAAGAATTGGATACAATCGAAAATAACTAAACAACAAATAAAAAATTTCTGTCTTTAAAAGATAGAACAGTGAGAGAAGACCTCAGAGTCAGGAAGACCTAGGTTCTAGTCCTGCTTCTGACACAATATTAGTCACTATGTGACCCTGTTCAAGTCACTTAACGTAGAAGTTGTCTCCGTACAACTTTTTACGATTACAGCTTTTGGGGAAGGTGCCAATTTGAACAGGTAAAGGAAAATCCTAGAGCTGCAGGTGTAGTTTCTATCCTATTGTCCTTTTCACAATTTTTAAATCCGATTCTTCAACTATCAAATTATATTTCAGTATTTACATTTGGGCTGTAAGTAACCCAATGAATAGGGAAATAGGAAGTCACATTCGGCAAAGAGATGTAATGTGTTTCAAAAGGCAACTTGCCCATGGGAAGTGACACAAAAGATATTATGTTCATTGTCATATATATACAGTGCCTGGCAACAGTGAAGGTTTAATGACTTTTCATTGATTGATTGATCATGGGCTTCCATCACCAAGAAGGGAAATGACATAATTGTACAGAGGAAATAACAGACAACAGATAAACAGCCTGAGTTGCTTAGATATAAAAAGAATGAAAGACTTCTAACATGGTGGGTAAATCATCTATGTAGGATTTGTGGGAAACATGGACAAAACTTCTACAGGATGAGAAAGCAAGGAAAGGGTTTGGCTCTGTATCAGTGGAAGGAAAAAGAAACCATGCCCATCAAGACATTTGGATTTGGCACAATGTTTCATTGGACATGGAACTCCTCTTTTCCTTCTCCACTGCACTGAAAATTATTACATACCATAAACACTCAGTAATCCTTTGAAAAAGTGATGTTTGGGTTTCTGAATGTAAACCTTGATTATTTTTCATTGTTTCTTCTAAGTAGTTAGCGTTTAAATACTGTGGGAAATCTTAGGTTTATACTTACTTTCTTTACAATGTTGATTTTAACTGACCACCTTCTTTTGGAGATTAACAATTGCACTGATAAGCTCAAACTTTAGTAGTTGGGTAAACAAAAAATTGGAGCAAATACAAGAGAATCATATGGGTGGATAAAATAACAAATTCATTGGTCTTAATTATGTGGATATTTATCGTAGCTTGGAAATTAAGACAAAGTTAGTCATTGGAACAGCTTATCTATTGATTTTGAGCTTGATATTCAAGAGGAAAAAAAGTAATGTATTTAAAAATGATAGTGTAAGTGTTTGTTTTGGAAAATAAACAGGAGCTACACATCATCACAGTAAAAAGCAACTTCTAATTTAGATAGGAGTTCAAGACTTTCAATATTGATGTCCAATAAATGAAGGTAAAAGAGAAAATTTGACAATTATAAATTTACTTCCTCAGAAGAGGAATCAATATGTTGTAGTAACATACAGTCATTGTAATGGAAACATAATTTTTGTATAAGTGATTTTTTATCAATTATTATTATTTTTGATAAGGAAATGGAAGCACAGAGAGGTGAACATAACTATTCTTAGTTTCAGAATTGAGAAATGAACTCCAGCTTCCAGACCTCAGAGTCCAATGGAAACCTAATTTTAAGAAAATCAAGATGATAAACAAGCATATTTGTAGAATAGAGAATATGGGGAGGGGGGGCAGCTAAGTGGTGCAGTGGAGAGAGCACCAGCCCTGAAGTCAGGAGGACCTGAGTTCAAAGCCAGCCTCTGACCAAACCCTTGACACTTACCAGCTGTGTGACCCTGGACAAGTCACTTAACCCCAATTGCCTAAAAAAAGAATAGAGGGGAAATGGGTTTTTTTGGGTTTTGGTTCAGACTTATGATTTTATTAATCTTAGGAATGGCTGGTGAGGAAACATCCCCTACTGTAATAGATCTCCTATTTGTAATTTATAATCTTAGAGAATTGCCTCGAGGACCTGAGATGCATGTAAGCCTATGGTCATACAGAGATAGTTTGAGTCAAAAGAAGTTGAGCTTAGGCCTTCCTGACTCAAAGAGTCCAGTCTGCTATCCAATGCCAACCTGTCTCTCTAATATAACACTTGATTCTAGCCTGAGTAGGCCTAGCAGCTGTTACTCCAGGACTACTAAAAATAGCTGGCTGCCAAACACAGCACCAATTTTATTTGTAACAAAATGAGCAGGTCTTTAAAAAAAATTAATGATATGTGAAATACAAAAAATTAGTCATTGCATTATAATTTTCAGGAAGCACATAAACTCAAAAGTAGTACCAGCAATTATTAAAGACTTAAAAGAAAAAAAATCACTCAGCTGCTCCTAGAATCTTTTTTTCTATATTACTTTTATTTAAGATAAGTTAATATGTATCTTGGTTATAACCATCTTAACTGTTATTTATAGTAGTGCCAACTAGGATTAAATAAAAATAACTTGCATTATATTAAGACATTAGTCTTAAAACAACCCTGTGAGGTAGGTACCACAGGTATTTTTTTTTAATTTTATAATACTCTTTATTTGATTAAAGAATTATATTCTTTGAGTACACTGGAATGCTACATTCTCTATAATTATTTTATAAATAATTACAAAATTTCTTTCATTTTAGATATTACCCCAAAGGTAATCTAAAAAAAGTTCCTATGGAACTAAACTGTTTTTGAAATCATACGGACAAGCAAGTCTTGGCCAAAATTGGATTAATAACATTTCTCACCTACTTATCCTTGTCCCCCTGTCCCCAAAATCCTCACATGAAAACCAAGTTGAAGATTCCTCCCTGATGAGTTTAGAGAAAAAACAATACCACAGTTACTAATAATCTTCATTTTTAAAATGAGAAAACGAAGTCTCAGAGAGGTTAAGTAATTTGCCCACGGTCACACAGTTGGCAAATATAGCATGGACTCTTACTCCCCCTATTATTCCTCTCTGGGTTAGATTGCTTGCCAAATGGGCACTGAAGTTGGCAGCTCTGAAGTTCTCAGAGAAGGGTGTATGGAGCATTATTACAAGTCAAAGTCTCTCTAGGGATTTGGGGGTAACCTTAATATGTGTGTGAGATATACTCTACTCACCTGAGTCTCCATCAGTGTGTTTACCATTTACACAAAATAGTTACCATGTCATCATTGACTCTTAAACAAAACATTTGCCAAATGATAAGATATCTATTTAATAACAATATGAAGACAATAATAATAACATTGGCAGAATGATGAGGTATACAGGGAGTGGACTGAATTCAGATGCTCCATCTTACACATACTGACTGTGTAATCCCAGGCACGTCACTTAGCCTCTCAGCATTATACTAGGCAACTCTCTAAAATGATAAGTCGCAGAGGTGTTGACCCAAATTGGGAGAGGGAGTTACTTCATCTGGGACTTCCCAATTGATGAAATCATAGATACAGCCCATCTCCCTATTCTTAATTGTAACATTTAGTCAACGGAAGGCAATAGCATCAATGATCATAACATTTACTTAATAGAACACTAGAGCATGAACAATCATCACATTTTACCCTCTCCCACTAAAGCACACACTCTTTATAAAAACCTAGTATAGAGGTCCATCAGTGGGGAAACCCATGTGCCTGTGTAACTTAATACTCTGGATTGTAGGCCTTGGTTCCTTCAGGAGTCATCTCTATCCCATGAAGCAATTTCTCCACTAGCTGCAACCCTTCCAGTCCTCCAAAATTCTCCTAGTTGGCAAAGGTCTCCTCTTCTGCCCTGGTACTGATGAAACAGTGATACTTTTTCAATTTCAGCCATACTCAACAGGGCACTGAGTAAAAGCATTATACCCTTTGAGTTCTCTTCCCGTAAGCTACAGAATTGCCAAGATTCTCAATCAGTAAGTGGGAAAGGATTCTATTTTGTCCAAACAACTCACAAGAAAACAGATGCAAAGCCTTCCTTCTCCTTCTGTTTCTATCTATCAAACAAAAGAGGATAAGAGAGACCAACACAGCCACCTGAACTGTTTAATCTGCTCTTTGCCTGTGGATGACACAAAAGAGCTATAAGCTCAGTAGTTCTTCCCACAGCAGCAGAATTGAACTTTCTTTCAATGAGCTTCCAGCAGCTGCTTTGGCCTTTCTGCAGGCAATCTTCCAATCACCAAGGTTCCAGCCAAGCAACTGAGGGAATTGGCAGTCTCATCTGGAAGCTTTCTGTCTTCTCTTCCCAACTTTTTGTGACTCCTGTGCTCAGCTCACACTCTTATCTTTTCTAATGTATTTCCTTATAGGTTCTTCACCTGTTGTCTACTTACCCAATTAAATGCCTACAATCAGAGCCTCCTGGTGGTCAGTAATTCATTTTAATTTCATAAGGTAAAACTCAGGAAATTCATCTTTGACTCAGGTTGTTGGGTTCATACCCAGCAGTGTAAAAATTGAAAACAAGAGTTCATAGGCTTTACAAACTCTATTAATTCCTCCTCTAGCTGCCAGTGGGTATGGGGAGAAATCATTTATCAAAATTTATTAAGTGCCTCCTATGTGCCAGGCACTGTGCTAAGCCCTGGGGATACAAAAAGAG
Source organism: Phascolarctos cinereus (assembly GCF_003287225.1). Lineage (NCBI taxonomy): Eukaryota > Metazoa > Chordata > Mammalia > Diprotodontia > Phascolarctidae > Phascolarctos > Phascolarctos cinereus. Next base: position 335,107,376 of record NW_027556098.1, read on the forward strand.
ACAAAAGATAGTCCGTGCTCTCAAGGAGCTTACAATCTAGTGGGGCAGAAAACATGCAAACAAATTGTATATAGAATAAATAGGAAATCATTAACAGAGAGAAGGTACTAGAATTAAGAGGGGTTGGGGAAAACTTCCTGTAGAAGGTGGGATTTTAGTTGGGACTTAAAGTAAGTCAAGAAAGAGGAGAGCATTCCAGGCATGGGGTATGGTCAAAGAAATTGCCTGGAGTTGAGAGATAGAGTGGCTTGCTTATTGAACAGCCAGGAGGCCAGCGTCAATGGATAAAAGAACACATGTTAGGGAGAAAGGAGGAAGGGGTTTGGTTATGAAGGAGTCTGAATGCCAAAAACAGCATGTTGTATTTTATACTAGAGGTAATACACAGTGACTGGAATTTATTGAGTAGCGAGATGATATGATCCTACTTGCATTTTAGGAAAATACCTTAGTAGCTGAATGCAGGATGGACTGGAGAGGGAAGAGATCAGGCACTCACCAGCAAGCTATTGCAATAACCCAGGCATGAGATGAGGAGAGCCTGCACTAGAGTGGTGGCAGTGCCAGAGGAGAGAAGGGGGTGTATTGCAGAGATGCTATAAAAGTGCTTTCTGTTTTCCTGTAGACTCCAGTCAGCTATCTAAGCTATAACTTTGTCAGGTACAAACTTCAAAACTCTAAAAGCAGTCAGGTGCAAATGAGCCGCTAGATCACAATGATGTGCAGTCATCCTTACCTCAGTGATTGCTCCATCTTCAAATAGTCCCCCCCTCTCAGTACAATCATCTGAGGGGCAATTCTCTCGGATCCTCAGAACATTGCATATGTTTCTCCTGAGAATGTTATCTGAGACTGTTTTTCTTCAAATGTCATTTCCCCCTATATAAATGTTCTTTTTTTCTCCCCCTTTCAGAAACCAAACTGTTCGCATTATGGAGGGGGCAGACTTTATACAAATAGCCAAGGGAGGATTAGAACCTAGGTCCAGGACTCTATCTACTGTACACCATGCTAAGAGGAATGGATTTCCTTTATCTTATCCCAAGTATGTACTTTCAAGCTCCTTCTCCCATAACATTAGCTGATTTTTAATTTAAAAAGCACATTTGATCTGCGGATCCCTGGAATTATATTCATCTTGTAGTTGGGATTGACCAGAACTCTGGCCTGATCTGATAGCCTAATTTGCCATGAGAGAATGAGATAATTCTTGTAATTCTTGGCTTCTAGGCTCATCTCATTTGCTCAGTTTTGTTTCTTAAATGCAACTCTGAGCCAACATCAAATGATGAAGTGAGGTATGCTTCAAGGTTCCAATTATCTAATTAATAATCTAATAAATCTAAATTAATTTAAATCTAAATATTTAAATCTCATCTACATGCAAAATGACAGCATCCTAGAGTTGAAGCATATTGTTGGTGTGGCTAAACAAAGTTGATTTATATTTCCTTACTAGCTGTGGGCAAAACAGCAGCTTAGGGAGTCACTGGGTAAGTAGCCTAAGTAGGTACTAGTGATAGTTCTTAGGTATGGAAAATATCCCTGTAATGAGAGCAATAATCTGACTTTAAAGCTGTCTTTGGGGAATATGTAAATTAGTATTTGAGTTTAGAGGTGCAGTAGCATAGGCAGAAAGGCCCCCAATTCCTTTTTGTGTACTTAAGATGCCTAACATAGAACACAGACTTGTAATAGTGTCTGTCATGTATAGTCACCACCAATGACATTCAATGTCACTTTTAGTGATTATTTTTCAGTGTTTCCTGGGCTTTTATAAACCTGTCTGAAAAAAACATTGCCAGTCCTTTGGTTTTGCTGCCCCCAGAGACTAGCTGACACTAGGAGCTTGGCAGCTGTTACAGAGTATCTTTGTCCCTTCAGAACTTGTGTGACCCAGATGCAGAGATAACAAATTAGGAAGGGAATATTTACAGCTTTGTAAACAATACACACTTATAGACAAGCTGAGGGATTTGTTTATTGGCCAGTAGGAGAGACAGCTGCGGTTTAGTAGCTCAAGCATTTGCCTGGGAGTCAGAAGACGGGTGCTGGAATCTGAGCTCTCCTGTTTACTGTGTGACCTCGGCAAATCAATTCACCTCTTGGGCCTTCAGTTTCCTCATCGATGTAATGGTGTTGGACTAGAAAATCTCTAAAGTTCCTTTCATTCTAAATCTTATCATCCTATTAATGTTTTGTCAGTTTTTGTTTGTTTTGGTAAATGTGGGATTTATTAGCATGGGAAATTCTGTAAATCCTCAGTAACACAACCTTAGAGAGTAACAGGACACTGAGTGGTTGAGTGATTTACCCAATGTCACACCAGCAGTGTGGGTCAGAAGTGGAATCTGAACTCATCTCTTTTTTTTAATTGTATTTATTTTATTCTGAACTTAAGAAATAAAACAAGTATTTCCATAACTTAGTAGAATAGGAAAAAAAAAGATGACTGTATACAAACCTGCAAATGTATTACATAAAACTTGCCATTTCTTTTAAATATATAATAAAGTAATGTCCCTGCCCTAGAAATGGCTGCCATTACATACAACTATGTATACATATGTAAAACCATTCTGTACATACTTCAATTTATCTGTTCTTTTTCTGGATGCAGATAGTATCTTCCTTTGTATGTCCTTTCTAGTTAATTTGGGTATTTATAAAACTCAAAATGTTTTAGTCACTCAAAGTTGTTCTTAAAACAACATTGTATACAATGTTTTCTTGGTTCTGCTCATTTTACTCTTCATTATTTTGTGGAAGTCTATCCATGTTTTTCTAAGATAATTGAGCTCATCATTTCTTATAGGACAGTGGTGCTATAAGATTATACATGACATCAGCCATTTCCCAACTGACAAGCATCTCTGCAATTTCCAGTTCTTTGCCACCACAAAGAGAGCTGCTATAAATATTTTAGACCAAAAAAGTTCTTTTCCTCTTCCCTTAATCATCTTTGGAAACAGACCTAGTAGTAAGATTTCTGGGTCAAAGGATATAGGCAGTTTAATAAGTCTTTGGCATAATTCCAGATTATTCTCCAAAATAGTTGCATTAGTTCACAGTTCCACCAACAGTGAACAATTTTTCCACATCCCCTCCAACATTTGTTCTTTTCTCTTTCAATCATTTTAGCCAATGTGATATGTATAAAATGATATCTCAACATTGTCCTTTTGACGGTGAACTTAAATGGATGGGAATGGGTGTATTTAATTCAGGTGATCCTTACATACTGTGCGCAAGAACCCTTAGAAGAAATGGAGTAGAGGCTGATGCAGTGGATAGAGTACCGGGGCCCTGAAGTCAGGGAAACCTGAGTTCAAATCTGGCCTCAGACCAGACACTTAACACTTACTAGCTGTGTGACCCTGGGCAAGTCACTTAACCCCAATTGCCTAAAAAAGAAAGAAAAGAAAGAAAGAAATGGAGTAGCCCTCCTAGTCAATAAAAAGGTGAGACAAATAGTACTGTGCTATAATCTTGAAAATGACAGAATGATATCTGTTTGAATCCAAGGCAAACTGTTCAGTATCACAGTAATACAAGTTTTTGCTCCAACCACCGATTCTGAAGAGGCCAAAGTTGGATCAGTTCTATGAGGACCTACCACATCTTCTAGAAATAATACCAAAAAATGTTGTCACATTCGTCATAAGGGATTAGAATGCTAAAGTAGGAAATCAAAAGATAATTGTAATAACTTGCAAATTTGGCCTTAGAGTACAAAAAGAAACAGTTCAGAGACTAATAGAGTTTTATAAAGATAACTCACTGGTCATAGCAAATACTTTTTTTTCAACAACCCAAAAGGTGACCCTACACATAGACATCACCAGATGGTCAATATCGAAATCAGATTGATTATATATTTTGTAGCCAAAGGTAGAGAAGCTCTATAGTCAGTTAAAACAAGATCTAAAGCTGACCGTGGCTCAGATCATGAGATTCTTATTGCAAATTAGAGAAAACCATCAGACCAAATAAGTATGACCTAAATAACATCTCTTAGGAATATGAAGTGGAGGTGGTGAATAGATTTAAGGAATTAGAACTGGTAGATAGAGTGCCTAAAGAACTATGGACAGAGGTTCACAATATTGTGCAGGGGGCAGCAACAAGACATTTCAAAGAAAAGAAGAGCAAAAAAATGGCTGTCTGATGAGGCTTTGCAGATAGCTGAGGAAAGAAGGAAAGTGAAAGGGAAAAATATACCCAACTGAAAGCAGGATTGCAGAGAATATGGAGATATAAGGTTTTCTTAAATGAGCAATGCAAAGACATAGAAGAAAACAACAGAATGGGAAAAACAAAAGATTTCTTCAAGAAAATTGGAGATATCAGGGAATGTTTCATGCAAAAATGGGCATGATAAAAGACAAAAATGGTAGGGACTTAGCTGAAGTAGAAGAGGTGGCAAGAATACACAAAAGAACTATACATGAAAGATCTCAACATCATGGAAAACCAAGATAACCACTATGATGTGGTTACTGATCCAGAGGCAGACATCTTGGAGAATGAAGTCAAGTGCGCCTTAGGAAGCTTTGCTAAAAAATAAGGCTGGTGGAGGTGTTGGAATTTCATCTGAGTTACTTAAAATCCTAAAAGATATTGCTGGTGAAGTGCTGTACTCAATATGTCAGCAAATTTGGAAAATTCAACAGTGGCCCCTGGATTGGAAAAGATCAGTTTACATCCTAAACCTAAAGAAGGACTATGCCAAACAATTGTGCTCATTTCACATGCCAGCAAGGTTATGCTTGAGATTCTGCAAGCTAGGCTTCAGCAACATGAACCAAGAATTGCTGGAAGAGCAGGCTGGCTTTTGAAAAGGCAGAGGAACTAGACATCAAATTGCCAACATTTGCTGGATTATGGAGAAAGCAAGGGAGTTTCAGAAAAGCTTCTACTTCTGCTTCACAGATTAAAGCTTTTGACTGCTTGGATCACAACAAAATGTGGGAAGTCCTCAAAGAGATGGGAGTACCAGATCATCTTACTTGTCTCTTGAAGAACCTGTAACAAAAGGAAAAAAACAGAATCAAACATAGAATAACTGATAGGGTTAAGATTGGAAAAGGAGCATGACAAGGCTGCATATTGTCATCTTATTTGTTTAATTTATACGCAGAATACATCATGAGAAATGACAGGCTGGATGAATCAAAAGCCAGAATTAAGGTTGCTGAGGAAAATATCAAAAATCTCAGATATGCAGACAATGCTACTCTGATGGCAGAAACTGAAGAAGGATTAAGAAATCTTTTGATGAGAGTGAAAGAAAAGTGTGTAAAAGCTGGCTTGAAGCTCAATATTAAAAAAAAAAAGTAGGATCTTGGTAACTGGTGCCATCATTTCCCGGCAAATAGAGGAAGAATAAATGGAAGCAGTGCCAGATATTATATTCTTGGACTCAAAGATCACTGCAGATGGTGACTAGAGCCATGAAATTAAAGACATTTGCTCCCTGGGAGGAAAGCTGTGGCAAATCTGGACAGCATACTAAAAAGCAGAGACATTACCTTGTTGACAAAGATCCATATAGGCAATGCTATGGTTTTTCCAGTAGCAATGTATGGCTGTGAGAGTTGTACTGTAAGAAAGCTCAGCACCATAGAATCAACACTTTTGAATCGTGGTGTTGGAGAAGACTTTTAAGAGTCCCTTGGATAGCAAGGAGTTCAAATCAATCAATACTAAAAATTTTAAATCAGGCTATTCATTGGAAGGTCAAATACTGAAGCTGAAGCTTAAATACTTTGGCTATATAATGACATTGGAAAATTGGAAAAGACCCTGACACTGGGATAGATTGAAGCCAAAAGAAAAAGGTGATGGCAGAGGATGAGATGGATAGATAGTGTAAAGGAAACAACAAATATGAACATAGACTTCAAGAGACAGTGGAGGATAGAGGGGCCTGGTGTGCTATGGTCCATGGGGTCACAGAGTTGGATTCGATGGAACAACTTTTAGATGCCGAAGCTGGCTCTTCATCCACTATTCCAGGTTGCCTCACAAACCAAATGCTAAATAATTAATGAATGAACAGAATATGAAGCCCTCAAGATAATATGACATTAAAATCATTATTAGAGAACTATATTTACATCTATTTTAAACATTTCTTATGTAATCCAGCTAAGTGGAACAGTGGATAGAGCACTTGATCTGGAGTCAGGAAGACCTGAGTTAAAATCCAGCTTCAGACACTTACTAGCTGTGTGATTCCAGGAAAATCACTAAACCAGGGGTGAGGAACCTGCAGCCTTGAGGCCACATGTGGCCCTTTAGGTACTCAAGTGCAAGCTCTTTGACTGAATCCAAACTTCGAAGAACAAATCCTCTTAATACAGGCCTGCCCAACATTGGTCTGTTGTGCAGGCCTGCCCAAGCAAATTAGGCCTCTTAATAATCTCTTCTTTAAGGGCCAATGAACCCTATTAGCTCTGTCTGAGAACAGCCTTGGGGCCTGTGGATGACCTGAGCCATAGTTACATCCTGTACATTTTTCTCTGGCCTATGGAAATCCTTCGGCAGCCCTAATGTTGTGCAGGCCTGCCTTAATAAAAGGATTTGTCCTATAAATCTTAGACTCAGTCAAAAGGCCACACCCAAGGACCTAGAAGGCCACATGTGGCCTCAAGGCCGCAGGTTCCCTACCCCTTCCACTAAACCTTCATTTGCTTCAGCTTCCTCATGTGTAAAACGGGCATAATAACAGCACTTACGTTCCAAGGTTGTGTGAGGATCAAATGAGATATTTGTAAAGCACGGTTCCTGGCACACAGAATGCACTTAAATGATTATTCCCTGCCCCACATAAGCTCTTTCCTCAACTTGTCCTCATTGGTTGGGTCTTCAGAGGGGGAGCTACTCTCAAGATTCTAGGGTATAACCAATGGCACTGTTCTGAGAGCTCATGAGCTCTCACTAGTATTTCTTCCATTAAGAATCAGCCAGTAGACACAACTGCTTCCTCGAAAAGGCATTACTAAGTTGGTATAGTAAAAATAGTAGCTATAAAACATTCCCTCCCCACCCCACCCCAACTTGGGCACATTCTCCCATAAATATTGACTGGTAAGAATGGGCTCAAAATTAGAGTACAATGGTATTGGGGCACAAATGCAGGATGTGTGTGTGTGTGTGTGTGTGTGTGTGTGTGTGTGTGTGAGTGTGTGTGTGTGTGTGTGTGTGTGTGTGTGTGTATAGCACTTCACAAGTCCTAGTGCTGCAAGGCCTGGAAGTCTTTTCTCTTTTAGTAGTGTTTTCATGTAGCTTCCTTTGTGTAAAGTGTCTTTGCTTGACAGATTGATTAGCTGGGTTCCTAGGGTCTACGGATTACCTCCATAGCTAGATCTCTTTGCTGATGCTGAGTTCCATTCCTTGAAGCTGCCTTCTCTATTTAGTGACTACCTCTCTATACATGTCTATGTGGAGTATATGGAGAGACATCCCTGCTGAATGCAGTGTCTTCTACCACTTAGCTCCTCTTCAAAACCACATAACCCATGCATCAGGAAAGAAGGAATTTTCATCTGCTCTCTCCATAGGATCAAATGAGATAATATTTGTAAAGTGCTTAACAGTGCCTGGTAAGTAGTAGGTGCTTAATAAATGTTCTCCACTCTCCTCCTCCACAGGCAGATCTTATCTTTCCACATCTCCTATTCTCTAATTCAAATCCTTCTAACATTTAGCTATTTAAAGCTTTAAGAGGTATGACAATTTGCTCAGCCAATAGCATTTGTTTCCTTCTTGATCCAGTCAGAGGGGTGTTCAAAACTCATAAAGGAATCAGAGGGTATTGTTACACCTTGTTAGCACATTAACACTTCATCTATATTCTAGATACTTAATTAACTAAGCTGGGAAGGGGAAATCACCCCCTGCCTTTACACTTAAATATATGTGTATAAGGAATGTACCTTATGGAACATATATGGATCTGGGCCTGCAACTAACTTTGTTGGTCAGTGTCATTCAGAAATTGCCTTAGTGACTCCATTTTATTCTTTTGCTGGTCCCGACAGGATTCTTACAACATCTAGATGGTTGGTTATGCTCATTTTTAATCAATTTTCCCTTTAACCCACTTAAGAATATACTACTTTAGCTAAGCTAAATTTCAGGTGCAATCAGCCACCAACCCTGAATTTTCCACTCTATAATTTTCTTACCAGACTGCTTTCAAATGATCTTCTCTCTCGGCAACAGCCTCAGGTCAGAATGTCCTATCTTTGCCATATAAGACAAATACATTCTACAGTGGCCAAGGTACTCCAGGGAAGGTTCTTGTCCTATTTATACATTACTTACATATATAGTCTGACATCTTAGACACAATATAAACATTAGTTTTAAAACTCATATAGAGTCAAAGTGTTCACAGGATCTAAGCATAACGAAAGAAGCATAGCAAAGATTTTTGGTGGCCAAGATTTATGATTGTACCATTATGGAACACTTTTTCTCTGTGATCCCCAAAAGGACCCTGAAGGTTTAATGTTATATACACACCATGTCTGTTGTAGTCCTGCTTTTGAAGTTTCATCATTCTGGCAAAAACAACAAGGATGTGAGACCTGGCAGGAAGGGGTTAAAGGAAGCTCTTTGGTCCAGGAGCTGGGGCCCTGTCTTACTCCAGGGTGGAGAACAAAAGGCAAGCAGGAAGAGGAGGAGTGAGGGTTGGCTAGCCTGTAGCAGCTGTTGCTTCTTTCCTCTGTGTGTAGGATAACTTGGAAAAGTCTCACAGGAGGAACTGTGGTTTAGGGGGAAAAACCACTGACTGGATAATAATCAGTTGGGCATTTGTCAAAATCTAAAGGTGGGCAGCATTTGCTTATGAAACTTGGGGTATACTATGATATGAGAGAGTTTGGAAATAAGAAAAAAAAAACACCATAAGAAATTCTACAGCCAAACAAAGATGAGCAAGCATGACCATAAATGGCAAGAGAAATATAGCTAGAGAAAAGGCTGAAGGCAGGTGAATGGAGCTAAAGTTGGCTTCCCTACCATCTTGGGAGAAAAATTCCAGAGCTAAGTACCTTCTGCATGTGTTTTGCTTGGGTTTTTTTTTTATCCTGACCTATGATTTCATTGGTATAATGAACTTCTGCAGATGTAAATTAGTGACTTTTCTGTAACTTAACAGAATTTTTTCTTCGACACTCAGAGGTGCAAGAATTTGTCTCTGATCACAGAACCAGTGTGTATGAGTGATGGGACTTGAGTTCAAGTCTTTCTGACTTCAAGACTGGCCTTTTTTTCCATTACCCCATGCTGACAGTATGGTTAAGTAGTGAAGGTTTAGCATTTTCAACATTGCTAATTAGGCTCCCCAAAATTCCCATGGAAATAAGTATTAATTAGTACAGAATATTCACTGCAGACTCAATGTACCTGTTAAGCACTATCAGAGTTCACAAAACAAACAAACAAGCAACAACTATATGGTCTCTTGAACAATTTATGACACATTTGTGACATATAAAACAAAGATCTAAGCATATTTATAAACACAGGAGTGCAAATTAATACCATCCATGCAGACTACACAAGGAGGATATAGTCAGGTTAGAGAATGCTTCCTAAACCTTGTCAGCTGAAGAAACTGAAGCAAACAGCATTAGATGGCCTTCACAGTCCCATCCAGCTCTAAATCTTTGATCTCTTGATCAATCTTTCTTTGATTTTTAGATGTTTCCAGTATTGTGGCTCATTATTCTACACTCTCCTTATGGGTTGTATATTTAATTTTTATGAACTTAGTTTATAGCCTCATTTCCTCACGTAGGAACACAAGCCCAGATATATAGGTGTTAACTTGGGTAGGATCTTACATCTGGTATGTTTTCTGGGTGAAGGGAAGGTAAAAATTATGACCTCTTAAAAATTTATTTGTCTGTAAAGATTTGAATAAGAGACCACTTTTCTTGTGATCATCAATATCTCATGCTGCAAATATCGAGAAGCAGAAATGGCCTTCTCTACTCTATTGCCCTTATACAATACACTCATGATCTGAAACACCTCAGTGTTATTTCTCACCTTTTTTGCCCTTACACATTTCAGTACAGTTTGAGTGACTGGAGTATGCTCAGGCCAGAAAAGCCTACAGCAGGAAGGAAGAAAGTGTTAGCTTACTGTCATCCAAGTACCACCAGGCTTTAACTACATTCTCCAAATCAGGAAATAAAGGAAAAGGGCAAGAAGAGGAAGCAAAGATAACAATAAAAAATGGTAGCCTGGGAGAATACAGCTCAGAAGGCAGGCAGCAGTAGAAAAACAACTGGAGTGTCATATTGCTAAACTTTTGAAAAAGAATCGAGATTAGTTTCATCCAGGTCAATTTCCCCCCCTACTTCTCATTCATAGTACCAACCTTCTCCAGGCTGGGCTCTATAGTTTATTACATTGAAAACATGTATCAATAAGAGTAGAAAGGTTTAGAAGCATTGTTTTAATGGATAGTAGTGACCTTTGAACAATGAAGACCTGAGTTCAAGACCTGCCTCTGAAACATACTGGCTATGTGACCATGCTTCATTTAATCATTTAGGGCTACAGGCAACTTTTATAAGACTATAAATTAGATATTTTACCCAGACCATACAACAATGAAATCACAAATCTGGTACAAAAGAGAAAAAATCAGCAAGAAGGAAAATCTTTTATTTAATCTACAATGTTTCATCTGGAAGAAAAGATAGAAGAAAATCTCATACATAGGGCCTACCTTAAAGGCATGAGACTGGAAATTTGTTACAAGATATATTTTGAATGTAAGATAGTTTTGTGGGGAGTGGTATCTTAATATCCTATTTCTTCTCAAAGTGTCTTGTTGGGAATTTAAAAAAAAACACCTTATCTTCTTGTGATTTCTTGCTACTATGTCCATCTGTTGGAAGATCACGTAGATTACTGTCAACATGCCTACTCAACAATGATAAAAATTCTCAAACCACCAACCTGACTATAGCTGAAAGAGTGCCAGAAGTCTAGTCTACCGTAAAGTTTGTAGTGTATAGTATATAGTCTACTATGAAGAGTATAGCATAATATACTGTAAAGACCTGGAGTTAGAAGACCTAGGTTTGAGGATGCCTCTGCTGTATGACTTCGGACAACTCACTTGCCCACTCTTTGTCTCAGTTGCCTTACCTGCAACATGACAAGGTTGAGCTAGGTAGGTAATTTCAAAGGTTCCTTTCAACTCTGGGATTCTATAATTCTTCCAGTGAATATCCACAATGAAGGATAGGCCCAAACTTCTCTTTTGGGAAAAGTAGAAAACAGATGAGTGAAAGGGAAGGTGGGATTATGTTTCTATGTAATACTAGATATTCCCCCTCTAGCAAATCTTAAGATTTTGAAATTTGGTTTTAGTGAGGCTAGTGGATGAAAAGAAACTTAGCCCAACGGTTAGAGGGAATGGATTTGAAGTAAGGAAGACCTGGATTCAATGTTTGACCCTTTTACCTCTTATTGTCTTCATGACCATGGATGGGTAAGTCACTAAATTCTCTCAGTGTTCTTGGCCGTTCTGTAAAATTATAAATTGTAGATCATTGCTGACCTGTATCAGTGGAGGGAATTTCCACACTTGAAGTTTCCACATTGATGAAATCATAGTCGGGGAGGGAAAAGGGGTGAGAACAAGGTACAAGACTGGATACAATGGAAACAAACACCAAACTGGGTGTACCATGATGTAGAATCCCAGCTCTGCCATGAATACACAGTTGTGTGGCTGTGAGCAAGTTACTTCTCTTTGGACTCAGATTAATCATGAACAAAATGAAGGAGATTGACTAAATGATTTCTAAGTTCCATTGTAGCTCAAACATTCTAGATTCTAAGGAAAAAGCACCACCCCTCCCAAAGGTATTGTGTTCCTTAGAATCATTCATAAAATTCTGGGGTGTCACCAGCAGGTGGTACTAGTCTCCTCAAATTTACTTTTTTATTTATTCTCAACTTAAGAAATGAAACAAGCATTCCCACAACATATCAGTATAGAACAAAAAAGATGATTGCAACTCTACTATGTACAACTTGCTATTCCTTTTAAATACATAATGAAAAAGAGCAGATTTTTTGTTGCAAAAGCTTATCTCCTAGTCTAGAGCCACCTAAGAATGAAAGTCAGGTGCTAGGGAAAAAATAATGCTAGAATAATCCAAATTACTTGTACTAGGCCAATTATAGTATTCACTTCATGGGCTAATGACTGTGTCTATGTCATTGAAGAGACTTTTTTCTCTTTCCCTCTTTCCTAGTGGTGTTTAGTGAAAAGTGCTAGTTTTGGAGTCAGAGGACCTGGGTTCAAATCTCATCTTTGCTTTTTACCACCTTGATCTCTCTGGGCCTCAGCTTCCTTATCTATAAAATGAAGAGTTTAGACTAAATAATCTCTAAGGTCCCTAACATCTCTATAAATGTGATTCTATGATCCTTGGCATAGAAAGGAACCGATCCCTCATCTTCCACATTGGTATTATTTACTTATCCACTATATTGTACTCCGCCCTCACATCAGTAAAAATGATGAGATATGCTTTAGGATTTTGGAGAAAATACACACACACACACACACACATACACATACATATACATATGTGTGTGTGTGTGTACACATATACATATACACATATATATGAGAGAGAGAACATCTTTCAAAATCTAGGTAGTCAATCAGTCAATAAATATTTATTAAGGGCCTGTTATATGCCAGGCATTGTGTTAAACCCTGGAGATATAAAAAGAGAGTTTGCCCTGAAGGAGCTCAGAATCTAATGGGGAGAGACAACACACAAACAAATAAGTACAACTATATACAGGACAGATAGGCAATAATTAAAAGAGGAAAGGCATTAGAATTAAGAGGGAATAGGAAAGGCTTTCTGTAGAAGATGTTATTTTAGTTGAAACTTGAAAAAAGCCAAAGAAGCCAGTAGGCTGAGTTGAGGAGAGAGAGCAAATTAGGCATGGTGGACAGCCAAGACAATGCTAGCTGGAGAGACGGATGGAATGTATTATATCAGGTGGTTCCTTCTTCAATTAATTAGCTACAGTAATACTAGATTTCATTTATATATCATTTTAAGGTTTGCAAAGCTCTTTACATATATAATCTCATTTGATCCTCCTAGCAACCCTATGAAGTAAGTGCTATTATTATCTCCATTTGACAGAGGAAAAAGGATGACAATGGTTAAGTGACTTGCCCAGGGACACAGTGCTAGTAAGTGGCTGAGACAAAATTCAAACGTTTGTGAAGACATTATTTTGGATCTGGAGGATACAAAGACAAAAATGAAACAAGTCCAGCATTCAAAGAGTTTACATACCTGACCTCCAGTAGTTTAAACTGAAAGGGGTGGGGGAGTGAGGGATATTTACCTAGTACACATAAGTGTATACAAAGCCCTGGCCATTGGATTCTAGGCTGTAGGGCTGAAAGGGTTATTAATATAATATAAGGCATATATAATAATACAGGCTATTTATGACTAAATAAATATAGTGGCTAAATTTCAATCTGGTACTCTGATTTTAGAGTAAGAAACTGAGACTCAGAGAGGTGATATTACTTGTCCAAAGTTCCAAGTGTTAATATTAAGTAGTAGAGCTAGTATTCAAATTCAGATGTCCTGACTCCAGTACTTTTCCCATTAGACTAGACTAGCTTCTTCACTCATATTCCTTGTTGAGTAAGTTGACTTTCCAATCAAGTGGAGGTTAGGGAGATAGCCAGAAAGGAAATAGTCGTACTGGAGGGGCAGGAGAACTTGCCAGCACATGTTACCGTCTGTGCTTATTGATGACGAGATGAGAGAGGAGGGGCAGAGAAAAATTCACTCTGAAGACGTAGAAACAGACCCCAGGTTCCATGGGTTAAGAATATGACCTGGTCTAAAGAACTTGGATTGACCCCAGTATTATACTACCAAACAAGGGCAACTGGCTAGTGTCCACTGAAACCCAACCACCTAGGTCCTGGGTCTCACGATGTCCTCTTCCACTTAATTCTCTCTCCCGACCTCCTGCAGTATCTTTTCTAATACTCCAAGCAAATTGTCATTTTGCAGACAAAGCAACAATCCTTCTTCCCGTGTCTCAGTGGCTTCCAACAATTACTCTGCAAAAATCGCATGTCTTCAAGCTCCCACCCCCAACCCCGAAGTCCTCGGCTTTCTTAAGGCTTTCTTACTCTTCCAAAATGGGACTGAGAGTCGAGTGATGGGGCAGTAGAAACCGATCTGTTAGAAGAGGGGTGGGGACCCCTTGTGTACAAAGCAATCTCCCAAACGTGCTGAATTTGGCAAACCCCTTCTTTGCTATGTTTGCACCTCATCTATCGCCCAGCAATGACCCTGACCTTGGGGATTCCTAATGACAGAGGAAAAGGAAGCCCTTGGCAAAAGGGGTCAGCCCCCTCACCCGGTGCGTGTGTGTGTGTGTGTGTGTGTGTGTGTGTGTGTGTGTGTGTGTGTGTGTCCTTCCCCATCTCCAGGGGCTGTCCACCTCGCTAGCCTCTGACTTCTCTTTGTTGAGGGTGCCTCTATCCCTCCCTCCCTCTTCGGGGCTGGCACCTAGATCGCTGGGCGCAGTCAGTCCCTCTTTGCTCTCCACCCTCTTGCGGAGGCGGAGGCGGGGACGACTAGCCCAACCTCCCTCCCCCACACCCCCACTTGTCTAAAGTCGCGCCTCTAGCCCGCGGGGACTGTGGGCATGCTCAGTGAACTGGCTGGGGCAAGTTGGACTTGCATGGGGAGGACGCCTTTGCCCTAACCCGGACTCGGGGCTGGATTGACAGCTTGGGGAAGGAGGAGGAGGAGGAAGAGAGAGGCCGGAGAGGAGGGAGCCCCAGCCGGAGACACATGCGCGCTACTGCCGCCGCCGCCGCCGTCCTTCGCTTCCCAGGGAAAGGAAACCCCTAGGAATCGGGCAGCCCCGACCAGCCATCTCCGCGCTCTTGCCCCATCCCCGCGCCGCTGCCTGCCCGCTTGATCCCGTAGGGAAGGGCGCAGCCCAAAGCAGAGTCTTCTCCTTCCCCGGGGGGCGCAGAGACCCCCCCCGCCAGTGCGGAGGGGCGGGGTGGGGGGGCCAGGGGAAGAAGATGGCGACGGTGGGCAGCGAGCCCCAACCTTTTGCCCCTTCGCTCCCGGCTGCAGCCTTGCACCAGCATCATCACCATCATCATCACCATCACCACCATCTTCAGCACCACGGCGGGGCCGGGGCAGTAGCTGGCGGCGGGGCCGGAGCCGGGGCGGGGGGCGGGGGGGGAGGCTACAACCTGCCTCTGAACCGAGGTCTGGAGCGGGCGCTCGAGGAGGCAGCCAACTCCGGGGGGCTTAACCTCAGCGCTCGAAAACTGAAGGAGTTTCCCAGGACCGTGGCCCTCGGACATGACCTTTCAGACACTGTGCAGGCAGGTGAGTACTCGGTTGCCACGCGTGAGTGGGTATCGCCCCCTTCTATCTTACTGCAAGGCAGAAGGCTGGTGAGGGGTTGGGGTAGATTAACCTGTACACCCTCCAGTTGCCGTGTGTGCGTGCGTGTGTGTGTGTGTGTGTGTGTGTGTGTGTGTCTGGTGGTGGTGTGCAGGGAGAGGAGAAGGGTGGGGGCTTGGGGTTGTGCGGTTCACGGATCTCAAGTTTGCTCCACATCTTCCGGATGGGCCTGTCTCGTGTGCGCCGGGGAAAACCGAGGCGCGCCTCTGTCTGAGCTTGCGTGTGTATGTGTGTGTGTTCATGCCTGCGTGCTCGTGGGCGGGGGTGCTCTTCCACTTCCACATCCTGCCGCAGCTCTCCGTGCGCGGCGGCGGCGTAGCCGGAGTCCGCGGGAGCGACTCGCAGGCACGTTTGTATGGAAGTGTCGGGATTGGGCGTGCAAGTTTGCCCTGTGGGCCGGGTGGGTGTGAATCTGACACATGCCTTCGATTCACCGTGCCCTTTTCTCCGTTACTGTGCAGACACCCGCCTTTCTGGATTAGGGTTTTGGTGCAAATCTATTGGTTGTGCGTTTGTGAATGAACAGGCGCCTGCATTTTGCCCACGGGACCTAATTAGCTTAGATGCTGGGTGTAACATGAAATCGTGTGTGTGTGTGTGTGTGTGTGTGTGTGTGTGTGTGTGTGTGTGTGTGTTCTCCCTCCCAGTTGCAGCCTTGTGGGCATTTTGAGTGGTTCCTTGCACCCATCCCGGTATTATCAAATCCTCCATTAGGCGATTTATATTTAGATACAGTTCAGTTACTGGAGATGTAGGGTTTGAATGAGAAAGTCTTTCTGTTTTTGTTGTGGTGTGGAAGAAGCTGCCAGGACTGTCTTGAATTGGAATAAACAGTCTGTTCTGTAGTGATTGGTTCTTTCAGAACTTCACATTCGTTACCTGTCCATACGGTTTTGTACATAAATGAGACTATTTAGTTGTCCTTAATCTGTTATTTTCAGCGGCAATGGAAGTAACTTCACAAGAAAAGTAATGAAAGTAGCCACTTCTTCATGTGAGCCCTGCAAGTTGCAACCCGTGCCAATGAGCAGCCAGCCTTTTCAAGTTATGTCATGTGTTGACATATTTCTACAAAGTCTGTTTTTTCTTTGCTAACTTCTAATACATACACACAGCCTTAAGAATATACACTGCATGGTGGGGTGGGATCCAGGACTGAGATCCTTACACAGCTTACTTTGTTTTGAACAGTAAAATTTTAGTTCCCTTAACTTGGATTTATGGCATGGCAAACCCTTGCTCCTTCTCCAGGACCAAGTTCTTGGTTGGCTCCTCTTTAAGTGCTTCTTAATTCGTCCTTTTTTTTTCCCCATATGTTGAAGTTTCCTTGTCTGATTACAGGACTGGGCCTGATTTCTTTTCCAGTCTGGAGAGAAAATACAAATTCCTCTTGTGGTTTAATAGTGGAGAAAGCAGCTTCAGCTTTTGGAAGACAAGGGCAGCCAGGGCCATTATATTTGAAGCAGACAGACCTTAACAGGGTCAAAGAGTTCTGTAACTTGGATTTAAGACTACTCAGGGTCAAGCAAAAAGTTGGGGATTTCCAGATATGTGTTGACCACAGCTGGGTAGTCTCTTTTTCTATGTTCTCACTTCTAGCTACATCTCCTCAAACAGAAAGTAATTCCCAAAATTGACTGGGTCATGCAAGCCTTTTTTTTTTTTTGAGGACCTAGTTTTAAGTAATGTTATCCTTAGAGCATGTCACAGGTCTTAAGGTGGACTTAGGAATGTTCTACATCAAGACACCAAGAAACACAGAATTGTATATGAGGCAGGGGAAAAAAAAGATGAAAAGAAAAATTGTGATATTGAGATTTGAATTGTCTGTGTGCCCTCTGCAGTTTATTTGGTTAAATTATAATCTCTTTTCCCTCAAAATGGGAGTGTTATCCTTACTTTTCATATATGCTTTCACTTTCTTTTAGATTAATACTGTTTTTAAAGATCAGAAATCACCTCTTAGTTTCATTATATATCTTCATGATCTTGTTGTCTCAATAATAAGTTGGAGACCATGTTATTATTGGGACTCAGTGTTTCCTGTTCTTCCCTTCCCTTTTTTAATGTAATTTTAGTTGTGAGGTCCCTGGGTTAATCAAAGAACTTAGAGCTGGAAATAGCAGTAGAGACCATGTAGTCAAATTTTACCTTATTTTACCGATGAGGAAACTCACAGAGGTGTAAAGTGGCTTGCTTGGGTCCCACAGGTTTCAGCACTGGGATTGAAAACCATGTCTTTTGACTCTAACTCCTGTGCTTTTTTATAATAGGACACTGGTAATTAGCTCATATGATATTGTGTAAGTTCTAGAAAATGACATTCTTCTAAAGCCTTATTCCTTAAGCTAAAAATGGAATCTCAATGAGGAGTCATTAGAGGTCAACTAAATAAAAATGTAGAACTCTGTGTTGCCAGTGTTCTGATTTGGGATTTGAATACACAGATCTGCTGAAAGATTTTCAGATACTGGAGCAAAACCAGTCTTCAGAACATCTTTGCTTCAAGTCGGAAGCTGGTTTTAAAATATATGCATTCTCTCCTGAGGGTTTGCTTACTCTAATACTTTTTTGATATTTGGAAAAGCAATAAGTAAAGCAAGAATATAAATCGCCTCCAGACTGCTCAATGTTGACACTTCCTGTCTATAAAGGTTAGTATCAGAGAACAGAAAGCATCAGTAGTAAAACATAAAGGAAAGAATGGTTTCTCATTGGCTCACTTTTAGATTTCAAGATATGTCCCAGAAACTGAAATTTAAAGGTCTTCAAAGAATAGAGATGCAAAATTGTGAAAATCTTTGAGTCAGTGAATAAGCATTTATTAATCGCCTGATATGTACCAGACCCTGTTACAGGTCCTGGGGAAACAAAGTCAGACGCCAAAACAGTCAAGGGGCTGAGATCAAGGGGCTTCCAATATGGCTGAGGAGACATGTGTATTTGTAGGTATATAAAAGCCTTGTGTATATGCATATGTATATATATGTGTGTGTTTGTGTGTATATATACACATATACACATACATGTATACATACATATTTGTATATGTATGTGTGTGTACACACACACACACACACACACACACACACACACACACATACACACATAGTTATGCTTGGGCCCAGAAAATACTTTGCTGTTAAGTTTAATAATGAGTTAGGTAACCTTTATAAAATTGACTGCAGTAATGGCTAACCTGTCTGGAAATCAGCAACCCCAGATATTGAGAGAGGAAGCATGGTGGAGTGGAGTGGAAAAGGTACTGGACCCTGAGATTTGGAACACCAGAATTTAATACCATTTTAACTGGTTTTGTGACCTTGGACAAGTCATTTGAAACCTATCTGGGTCTCATTTATCTCATATGTAAAAATGTAATTAGACTCAGAGCTTATTTGCCCTTGTTTTAGACATCTAAAAATAAATGTTAAACTAAGAAGTTTATTCTCTGGTTTCCAAACCTACAGGCTGCTGCTACATGCAGGTACACAGAAAATGATTGATTGACAGTAAGGGATGAGGCTGGAAAAACTGTGAAATATTGTTTTCTTTAGGAGCCAAGAAGTATACACACCAACTTAAGGGGTACATCTTTGTATTACAGCGCTCCCATTGTTTATAATAATGACATTCATACATCAAGGAAAAAATATGTTCCAAGTATTTTGTTCTTAAACAAAAATTAGAAAGTAAAATAAATTTGGGTCCTTAAAGAGGTAAAATATGATTATCTAGAAGGAATATTTTCTAAGGAGTCTCAATAGCTTTAATTTTACTGTGTAGCCATATACAAGGCCAGCAAGTCAGCCTAGCTGAAGCAGCAGGGCACCCTAAGGGCGAGATGGGAAGCAGCATGTTCCAAGCAAATCAAACCACCACCACCACCTTGACCACAATCTACCCTCAGACCCTGATGGAAACAACCCAGGACTCCGTACTCAAGAGCCTGGAGAATAGCAATGTCCTCCAGGCCTCTGGACCTGCTTCCAGCCCAGCTCCCACAGCCATTGTTGATTTATCCCAGTCACTGTGGAGAAGAGGCCCACCTTCCTTATTACCACCAGCAACAACTGTTAAGCCAGTGCCACCATCAGGAAGATAAGCACAGGAGCCTTGGGAGTGGCAGAACCCCAGACCACCTGTCCTCCTAGCCCAGCCCTCACTGCCATCATCTGCAGAAGTGGCTACTGTGAAGAAGGGGCTAGCCATCCTTACCAGCTGCCACATCCATACAGGGCAGAGCCTAAAAAGTCTCCCAGAGGGAGAAACAGGTGGCAGCCTGTGCTAGTCAAGTTAAGTCACCACCACTTTCTTGATCACCATATACCCCCTGAGACCCTGATGGAGACAGCTCAGGAGTGTCTGAACCCAAGCACCAGGGGAAGTACAATGCCTCCAACACTGTGTTCATTAACAGTCCTGGGAAGCAGCTCCTGGAGATGTGCCTGGCACCTGTTCCTGCAGGAACTATAGCCCCATCTTCTGAAGACTTGAAAAAGAAACTCTTTGTCACCAAAGTCTTTGACACTATAAAATGGTTCAGCAACAGAAACTGATATGATTTTATTAAGGGAAATAATATTCAAGAAGAGCCATGGCCATCTACTTTGCCACTACATCCTAAGGACCATGGGACCGTTCCATCTGATTTGCCACTGAAACCTTTTGTGAATATTCTCTCCCTCATTAGAATGAGTTCCTTGAGAGCAGGAACTATTTTTTTCTATTTTTATCTAGCTCTTAGCGCAGTGCTTTGTACGGTCTTACAAATAGTGCTTAATAAATGTTTCATTCATTCATAGATATGTCAGTTGTAATGTTGACAGGCATGGTAGAGGAGTGAATAAAGCACTAAACTTGGACTTAGGCAGACCAGGATTCAAATTCTACCCCAGATACTGCCCAGTGTGACCCTAGGCAAGTCACTCTTAATTTCTTTGAGCTTCAGTTTTTCCATCTGTAAAATGGGGTTAGTAATAGTATCAACCTCAGAGAGTTGTGAGAATTAAGTGAAATAATGTATGTGAAGGGCTTTATAAATCTTAAATCTCATATCAGAGCTATTATTACATTGTTTAATGAGGCAATTGACAAGCATACCTGTGAGAGAATTGGACTGGGTCTTATTCCTAGCTCTTTGTGTCCCCCCTGTACCTAGCATGGTGATCTGTCTACAGATACTTATTTAATTTTGAAGGTGTCATTTTTTTGTTTCAGCTTTTCTACTTGTTTAATAAAAGTAAGACCTTTGAAACCATTAGCAACTTTAGAAATTAGTTTGAGATGCTTCTGAAGCAGCATTACATAATAAATACCCTCACATGCTTAAATTGGGTGATTACTGTTAGAACCTCTAGTCCAAAACATTTTCACCCTTCTTTTATAGACTGAAGAGATTCTTTCTCATTGATTGGTTTTTATTTGAAATTGAGATTGAGGGGTCCTACTTTCATTTTATCACAAAATTTGACAAATAATCTTGGTTACTAAGGATTATTATTCAGGATGAAAAGTACAATGAATTCAACATACAACTGTATTTTAAATTTAAATTAATTTAAATTAAAATATTTATTTAAAGGGTAACCTATTATCAAATATAATTGTTGTGGGCAAAACATTTTGTAAAAAGGTTAGTGTGACTAGCGCAGAGGAAAATAGAGAGAGGATTGAGGAATGACGGAGGAGAGAAGAAATGTATGTCTGGCCTAAATGGGAAGAAGGTCTTGAAAAGTAAAGTGAGGATCTTAGACTTGGTATCCTGGGAAAGAAAGAAGATTTAAAGGAGAGGAAGAATGATGTGGTAACAGGGGGTAGATAAAAAAGTAATCCATCATTAATACCTTGGACTGGATCTCAGTTGGCAAATAGACTCCCAAATCAAATTAGATATTTATTAAATTCAGGGGACTTGGGGAGATACAAGTAAGTATCATTCCTTGAGAAGTTGTATATCTAGTTGAAGAGATAAGATTAAAAAATTCATGAAATTCATGAAAAATTTGTCAACAGTGAAAGAGATGCTACAATACAAGTAGTCAGATTTATGATATGCATAAAAAGTAATATGTTTAATGGAAGGAGAGGTCATTTTCATGATAGTTCATGGAGATTTTCTGGATATAGGGATTTTAGTTAGTTCATGAAGAGTGAATTGGATTTGGATAGACTGAGGATGGGGAGAGGGAGCTCAAAGACAGATGCATGTCTCTCTGGAGAATAGTGTGCAAAACAATTTTTATGGGGGAGAAATAGGATTTTCTGCTACAACTAGAAAAGTGCATTATAGATTGTGTAGGTTTTAAAGTCTAGGTTAAGGAGTTTAGACTACCATAGTCAGCAGGGAACCACTGAATGTTTTTGTGTAGGAAGTTACACGATTATATCTATGAGATGATGGGGAAGGACTTCAGTTATAAGATAGAAATTGAATGTAGGGGGCAACACAGGATGAAAAAAATGAACTTAAAGAATATAAGATGATTTAGTGGTTTAATGTCTGAGGTACCAGTAAAAAGCAGATGCCTCTTGGTAAAGATTAAGAAGTTAAGCTGTGTGGGGAGTGTTTGGCCAAAGTTTTATTACCATTTGGTTTTTGAGTACTTCCCAAAGTTTTACCAAATATTCTCATTTAGCAGTTTTTAAAAGGATGTTGCAGACTGTGAAATTTGAAGATAAGATCAGTTGAAAATTTGACTTTTAAGTGGCAGAGGCTTTTGAAATATCTGAAACTGATTATCTTAAATCATTTCATGATTCAAATTATTGTTAAAAACTTTAGAAGTTGTTTCTCATAATACTCAGTGGGTTTTTTTATTCTTTTCTTTTTTTACTAAGAAGTTCAAGGGATACCTTAGAATAAGCTCTAGGAAATAATAAGTCTGCCTTGTTTGGTATCTTTGGTAACAAACATGTGAGATTAATTGGAAAGAGCCTACTTAAAAAGTTTTTGGGAATCCTGCTACAACTTCATTATGGGAGTGAGAGCTGTAGTTCCTGGTCTAATCAAGGACTTAAATGATTCCTTAATAGGGACTCCCATTTTCTGTTCCCTTACCTGTGCAAATAGGGGACTTAGAGAAGTAGGAAGAAGAAGAACGGATGGAGATATCCAGGACTTCCCAATGTGTCATCTGTGAAATGGAGTTAGTGGAAAACAGTGATCTAAATGCAAAGTCTGAGATGTGAAGGTCTTAGGTGCCCAGTCTGTTTATCTGTGGCTTCACAAATTCTCAACATTTTAGAGCTTTACAGTTAGGCAGATGGAATCTGCTAGAGCCTTTGTTATGTAGTCAGTCATTCCATAGGCATTTATTAAGCGCTTACTAGGCCAGGCACTCTAGCAATTGACTTGTCTGGAAATGGATGGCTTCCATCATTTGAAATCGGGTAGATTTTAAAATATGTAAGTTCAGAGGTAAACTCTTCTGGGTATGACTGTGTCATGATTTAAAGTATAATAATTATTTCATTATAAGTATCATAAGCAATTTTAGCTGTCTCACTGTTGATAATACTATCCTATTTGCAGTTTTCCTATTTTTTTCCCCTTTGGTTAAGGTAAAGGGGATTTCCTTTATCAGAACCTTTTTGAGTGCTGAGGAGGCAGATGCCTGGTTTGTGTAGTGGTTCAGAATCTTGGTCAAATGTTCAGTACTACTTCATTGTGGTATGGCAAAGGCGATTTCCAAAATCATAAATGCTATTCTTATCACTTGTATTACAGGCTGCTTTATCGACAAGGCAGCAGCATACTAATCATGCATCTAGAAAAAGAGTGCACAATTATATGCCCCACAACCTCCAGGAATTCTAAGAGCTGATTAGTTTACAAAAGGACAAACCAGGACCTTAACTTCATCATTCCAAAGATCTGACTTAATGGTTTGTCAGTCACTGTAACATCTTAACTTTCATTGGTAAAAAGATTATAGTAGACTGAAATATGGTGTAGCACAGAGCCTTTTAGCAGTTAAAAAATTTTGTATGTGTGTACATTAAACAATAAATGTTTTGAAATTAAAGTGCAACATGCAACACTTGTGGATTTCCCATCTCTGCAAAGGGGTGGTTTGAGTGTGTTTTTTCATCTCTTCTTGTAAGCCATTCTTATTCTTTATAATTTTGCCACGTTCACTTTTGACTGATTTTCTGGTCTGGTGGTTTCTATCCATTTACATTGTTGTAGTCATCATGCATATTGTTATCTTGGCTCTGCTTACTTCACTCTGCATCGGTTCACATACATCTTACAATACTTCTCTGTATTCATCACATTCATCATTGCTGACAGCACAGTGATATTCCATTGCATTCATGTACCACAATTTTTTTTAGCCATTCTAAATGGCTAAATGAGGAGAGTGGGCATCTTTACGCTCTTATTTCTTGAGAAAAGGTTCTAGTGTATCTCTGTAGCACATGATTCTTTCTTTTGGTTTTAGATAGATACTTTTTATAATGTTAAAAAAAAGTCTCCTTGTCTGTACTTTGTAGGGTGAATTTTTCAGCATCTATTGAGATAGTCATGTGGTTTTGTATGTTTTTGTTTTTAATAGGATTATGTGGATTTTTCCTTATGTTTCTGGTATAGATTCAGTTTGGTCATAATGAATGATCTCTTGGACAAGACAAGATACTATTTAAATTTTTTTTAATTGATATTCATTAAGAATACTCTTCTATAATTCTGTGTTTTATCCTTCCCTGGTTTAGGTACTAAGACTATATTTGTTTCATAAAATGATTCTGGCAGGGTAATTTCTTTATTAGTTTTTGAAAAGAATTTGTGTAGTATAGGTACTGATTGTGCTTTAAAAGTTTGATAGAATTCTCCTGTGAATCCATCAGTTTTTTTTTTTTAGTGTTTCTTTTATAACTTGTTTTATTTCCTTTTCTGATATTGGTTATTTAGGATCTCTATTTGGTCTTCTGTCAGTTTGGCTACTTTATGTTTTGTTCTTAGTTTTGTTAGCAGATACCCATGTTGGAGCTATAGTGATTTTTGTTTATTTTATTTGTTGTGTTTTTGTTGAGATTTTCTTGATTTGCTTTTCTGCCTTTTTAGTAAAATTGTCTGAAGGTTTACCAATTTTATGAGTTTTTTTCAAAGAACTAGCTTTTAATTTTATTTATCATTTCTAACTCATAACCTTTTCAGTAGTTGTATCAGTTGACATAATTAAGATAATTAAATGGTAATTTAAACAGTTATATTAAATGGCAAAATTACAATCCATCACAAGCTAATATTTAAAGGATATGAGAGCAATAAAAGCCCAAACTCCAAGTAGATTAACATAGCTAATGCGCTCTGTGTGTGTGATTTTAAAAAGACTAATAGTGTTCCTAGAGGCTTTCTTTAATGTTATTCTCATGAGCCTGAGAGTTCTCGGACATCTGCATTTTTCTTTGCTCTTTTCAAATTCTGCATGGTTTTAGGTAATCTCATGTGATATGAATTGTCTAATTAAAAAAGAAAGAAATCCAAACAAATGAATGAAATGATATTTGTTAACTCTTACTATGTATTAGTACTGTATTAGGCACTGGGGTTGCAAAAATTGAGGCAATCATTGTTTTGGAGGAGCTCACACTCTTAATTGGAGGTGACAGCACACAGTTGCAGATTCAGTTGCAGATGGAAAGGCCTGATGGGCTTTAGGGTGCACTGTCAAGTCAGATGGCAGTGTTTGGGAATCTGAAGAGTGTGGGACAATGGTGAGGCCCAGTGGTTCCTAGGATTCAGTGGAAAGAGAGATGCTTACTGATCCCCCATTTTACCAGGAAGAAAGTAAGGGCCAACTTCCTCCTCATCTAATCAAGAGTGGCCATGGTTAGCGAGAAGTGTTTTGGCTAGATAGAACTTACTCATTAGAGAAGATTGAGTGGGATTGATGGAGTGGAATAGGGGTTGTAGATTCCTTCCTGAGGAGGGGAGCAGTGTGGAGGATTCGCTTCTAGCCTGAAAGAGCTTTAGCAGAAACAATGAGGGTAAGGACTCCACACCTGCTTCCACAGGTCTTCTGAGCCCCTTGGTGAGAGGAAGGCATACACTTGACAAAAATCATTCCATCAATTGACTCATGCTTATGGAGGAGCTACATATTCCCCTAAATTTGACTGAGTATGTGTAGTAAGAAGTAGTGTGTTTGGAAGACATCTGTTCCCACAAAATAATTCAGAAATAAAATGAAGTTGTTTACTTGAACAAAATGTTTAGGGTTGATGAATTGTGAGAGTTTGGCTTCTCTTGCATATGATAAGATACTTTTGAAATTAGAAAAATACTTTTGTAATTAGAATTCTGTATTTATAAGTCAGGCATAGGTTTGGATTTTTTTATTTAAAGTAAGTGATTTTTTTTCTAGTAAATTAGAATAAAGTTAAAAGTAATTTTGAGAATAAAACATTTATAGATCACACAACATAGACAGATTTTATTTTTTAATTTTTCTTGTTAGGGGATTACCACTTCTTTAGAATATGATTATGCAAAGTACTGGGCATTACACACAATAGGTGCTCAATAAATGTTTATTGAAGAAAGAAACCCATTTGGTGTAATGTGAACCCATTATGTTCTATTCTTTGTTTTTTTGTTAAGTGATTGGGATTAAGTGACTTGCCCACGGTGTCGCAGCTAGTAAGTGTCAAATGTTTGGTCTGAGGTCCAGTTTGGACTCAGATCCTCCTGACTTCAGGGCCAGTGCTCCATCCACTATGCCACCTAACTGCCCCGAGAATTCTCTGCCTTTCAAAGCACCTTTTTTTTTTTTTTGGCTTTTTGGTGAGGCAATCCAGGTTAAGTGACTTGCCCAGGATCACACAGCTAGTTAAGTGTCAAATGTCTGAGGCTGGATTTGAACTCAGGTCCTCCTGACTCCAAGGCTTGGAGCTCTAGCCACTGCACCACGGAGCTCTATCTACTGTACCACCTAGCTCTTCCCCCCCCCCCCCGCCATTATGTTCTATTCTTACCTATTCAGGGACAGATAATTCAATTTTTGGATTCTTTTTAAACTTTTTGCTGTTTACCCTTGGCCAAGTCTACCAGAAGCAGAACAGGGATGAAAGCTAGCTGCCACTGCATCCCAAGAGTTTCTCCATCTTGTTGCTCACTGGGTGATCTTGGGTTCCTCCCTTACTATCACACCCAAACCTAAAAAGGGGAAACATTTTAGGTGCACAGCCAAACTTATATAGTGTATGAAGGAATCTTTGGTATAAACCATCTGTACTTAAAGAATATCATTTCTAAAGTTTGTCTTTGTTCTACCAAGTTAGTGCTGTCACACTACTGTTGCTTTAAGTAAGAAGAGCTAAGGTTTATAGACCCTTCCAGTTCTTTTTAGCCTGCTCTTTTCCCACTTTTCCCTTTTCTGACTTATAGCACCTTACCCCCAATAGAACCGATCAGTCAACACATAAGCATTTATTAAGCACCTACTTTTTACCAGACAATGTGCTGGGCATTGGTGATTTAAAGATAAGCAAGAAAACAGGACCTGCTTTCAAGAAGCTTATTGTCTATTATATATACACACAATAGAATATATGTATATATACATACACAACACACACACACACACACACACACACATACACACACACACACATATGCCTATCCAAATGGGACACATCCTGGAAGCCTTCTGCTTATATCCCACCTTCTTCAGGATGCCTTTTCAGGCTATTCTAGGCTTCAGTGATCAGTTAGCCCCTCATCTGAACTCCAATAATAATAATAGGTTACACATATAATAGCCCTTGTAGTTTACAAGTGCTTTCTTTTATGAGTCTAAATATTATCTTTATTTAAATGGTTATATCACTTCTTCACATGTCCAAATAACTTTTTGGTATACTTGTAAAAATTCATATAATCCATTTAATATAGTATAATCAAAAGGATACCTAGTTTCTAGACCTGATTTTGCCATTAATGATCTATGTAACAGCAGACTATTTAGGTTACCTTGGACTGAGTTTCCTTATATCTATAAAATCAGAGGGTCAAACTAGATATGACTTTAGAGGTTATCAAGTCCAATCCTGTGAAACATGGAGTATCAGTCTCTCAAGAATTAAAATTGAGGGTCACACAAAATGTAGTGGAGAGGCCAGTGGTGTGTGTGTGAGAAGGATGCATTATATTGTCAAGAAAGAAGCTAATGAAAGAAGTGACTCAGAGAACTATATGAATGGAAAAGAAAGTAGAACAGTCATTTAGTGAAATTAAAGGAGAAAAGCTGCACAGCCTATGTGCTTCATTGCTATCAAGAGCAGATAGGGGCAGGTAGGTGGTGTAGTGAGTAGAACACCGGCCCTGGAGTCAAGAGGGCCTGAGTTCAAATGCAGCCTCAGACACTTGACTAGCTGTGTGACCCTAGGCAAGTCACTTAACCCCATTGCCTAGCCCCCCCCCCAAAAAAAAGAATAAACTGGAGTATTTCTGGGAGGACATGGATAAGAGTTGTAATGGGATGAGAGGTATGGATGATAAATATCTGAACTAGTTAAGTAACATAAGTAACATCACAGATCCAATTGAAGTATTAAAATACATTTTATAAAATTAAAAAAAACCAGATCCTTCAGGAAATTAATCCTTTTACAAATTTGTAAAGGATCAGGGCAGAAGAGCACTCGAATGTTACAACCCTTATGGTTAATAAATGAATGATTTACAGAGATTCTAATGGATAGTCAGTCAGTAAAACATTTATTAAGTACCTACTCTGTACCAAGCACTGGGCTAAGTGCAGGAGATACAAAGAAGGGCAAGAGACAATCCCTGCTGAGGGGGAGCCCCCAGTTAAATAGGGGAGACAACATGCAAACAAATTCATATAAACAAGCTACTGAAAGGATAAACAGGAAATAATTAACTGAGGAGAGGCACTGGAGTTAAGAAGGATCTGGAATGGCTTCCTGGAGAAAGTGGAATTTGAGTTGGGATTTGAAGGAAACCAGGGAAGCCAGAGAGTGGACATGAGGAGGGAGTGCATTCCAGGCATGGGGAAGAGCCAGTGAAAATGCCCTGAGATTCATCTTTTTTCACATTCCTCCCTAGGAGGAGTAGTTAATCAGCTTTGCCTACATTGCTAAAAGACTAGGATTTTTCTGGTCATTGTGGAAAGTCTGGATTAAAAATAGTTTTAGCTGTGCCAGTCATCCTAGTGGTGATATATACTTTTATAATAGACTTATAAGTATGATTCATCTAGCCACTTGCTATTTATGTTTTCATGTATTTCTGTATTACTTTCCAGTGCTTTTGGAAACATAACTTTATGGAAGCTAATGTGCATAAGCTAAATCTGTTTCATAATATTCAGTGTGCAGCTGTGAATACTTGCCTTTTTTTTTAAACCATTTGTCATTGTGTCTTATTGAGGAGGGGTATGGAATGCTAAAGCTCTGTCCTTGGAATCAGGATGATCATTAAGACTTGGGATTTTAGTATGAAATGTACACAGTGGGTGTTCCTGCGGTAATGTGCAGGCAAGTGGTTTTTAAGGTCTACCTTTCACAATATGAGTATCTGATAGAGAAAACATAACTTGACTAAGTGCTTTTATAATCCATCTAACTTTCTTCAGACTCAAGTAGTTGTTATTCCTCAGTTTGTTAGTTTTCATATAGGTCACATCTTTCCCTATTGAACAAATGTTTGTCCATGCTTCAAGAGTCTTAAGAACCTGACTCTGAAATATGCCACATGATTTGGTTTGGGCAGACACTAGGTTGGGTTCTTTGACTTTTAGTAATGAAAGTTTTTCATAATATGTGAATAGTCATCTTTCTCTTTTTTTTGATGGAAGATTAAAACATCTGAGTGCTTATTAAGTATTTACCCACGGAAGCAGAGAATTGTAGATACTTAGGGCTACCTGGCAAAACCCAGTTTCCTGCTTCCAGGGACTTTATGGCCCATGATTAATGGCTCTCTTCTGGTTTCTGTGCTTTTCAGACTTTTGTTTACATGCTTACTTAATAATGTTCTTTGGCCCATGTATGTAATAATTTTAGCAGACAAATAAGGCATACTATTTTAAAACATAGATTAATATGGTGTTATAAGTGAGTGCCACAGCTGCTACAAGTCTGATATTTATATCACAGGAGATTTTTTTGATACATTTTATTGATATCAAAATAGAATGTACTGAACTGCTAAAAGAAGCTTTTAAGAAAATCAACATTCTGATGTCATTTTTCTTTTCAATATGATGAAGATAGCGACATCCTCAATTTTACTGATTGAATAAATAATTCTGAACAAAGCTAAAATTGATAATATCTATTTTTTATTTTTTAAATTAAATTAAGTTAATTTTTTTCTTTTTCTTTTTTTAATATAAATTTATTTATTTTTAGTTTTCAATATTCACTTCCACAAGTTTTTGAGTTCCAAATTTCTCACCCCTCCCCCACCCCAAGATGGCATGCATTCTGAATACCCTTCCCCTGGTCTGCCTTCTCCTCTATCTCTCACCCCTCCCTTCTCTTATCCCCTTCCCCTACTATTTTCCTGTAGAGCAGGATAGACTTCTGTACCCCATTTCCTGTATTTCTTATTACCCAGTTGCATGTGAAAACATTTTTTTAAAAACACATGTTTTTAAAACTTTGAGTTCCAAATTTTCTCCCTTCCTCCCTCCCCACCCACCCTCATTGAAAAGGCAAGCGACTCAATATAGGTTGTACATGTGCAGTTATGGAAAACACTTACTTAGTAGACATGTTGTGAAAAACTAACTCTATTTCCCTTAATCCTATCCTGCCCTCCCATTTATTCTATTCTTTCTTTTGACCCTGTCCCTCCTCAGAAGTATTTGCTTCTGATTACCCCCTTTCCCAATCTGCCCTCCTCTCTATCACCCCCTGCTCTCTTGTCCCCTTCTCCCCTATTTTCCTGTAGGGTAAGACAGATTTCCATACCCAATTGAATGTGTATGTTATTCCTCCTTAAGCCAAATCCTATGAGAATAAGATTCCCTCATTCCCTCTCACCTTCCCCTGTTTCCCCTCCACTGTGAGAGACTTTTCTTTTCTGTTTTTTTTTTGAGATAATTTACCCCATTCTACCTCTCCCTTTCTTCTCCGAGTATCATCCTCTCTCATCCCTTAATTTTATTCTCCAGATATGACCCCTTAATCTTCAACTCACCCTGTGCCCTCTATCTATCTATACATACATACATACAATTTTTTTCCTTCAACTATCCTAATACTGACAAAGTCTCATGAGTTACAAATATCATCTTTCCATGCAGGAATGTAAACAGTTCAATCTTAATAAGTCTCTTATGATTTCTCTTTCCTGTTTACCTCTTCATGTTCCACTGAGTCCTGTATTTGAAAGTCAAATTTTCTGTTTAGCTCTGGTCTTTTCATCAGGAATGCTTGAAAGTCCTCTATTTCACTGAATGACCATTTTTTCCCCTGAAGGATTATACTCAGTTTTGCTGGGTAGGTGATTCTTGGTTGTAATCCTATCTCCTTTGCCCTCGGAATATTATATTCCATGCCCTGCGGTCCTTTAATGTAGAAGCTGCTAAATCTTGTGTTATCCTGATTGTGTTTCCACAGTACTTGAATTTTTCCTTCTGGCAGCTTGTAATATTTTCTCCTTGACCTGGGAACTCTGGAATTTGGCTACAATATTCCTAGGAGTTTTCCTTTGGGGATCTCTTTCAGGAGGAGATCTGTGGATTCTTTCAATTTCTATTTTGCCCTCTGGTTCTACTATATCAGGGCAGTTTTCCTTGATAATTTCTTGAAATGATGTCTAGGCTCTTTTTTTGATCATGGCTTTCAGATAGTCCAATAATTTTTAAATTCTCTCTCCTGGATCTATTTTCCAGGTCAGTTGTTTTTCCAATGAGATATTTCACATTGTTTTCTAATTTTTCATTCTTTTGGATTTGTTTTACAGTGTCTTGATTTCTCATAAAGTCACTGTCTTCCAATTGCTCTATTCTAATTTTTAAGGAAGTATTTTCTTCAGTAATCTTTTGGACTTCCTTTTCCATTTGGCCAATTTTTCTTTTTAGGGCATTTTTCTCCTCATTGGCTTTTTGGACCTCTTTTGCCATTTGGGTTAGGCTGTTTTTTAAGGTGTTATTTTCTTCAGTATTTTTTGGGTCTCCTTTAGCAAGCTGTTGACTTGTTTTTTGATTTTCTTGCATCACTCTCATTTCTCTTCCCAGTTTTTCCTCTACTTCCCTTACTTGCTTCTCAAAATCCCTTTTGAGCTCTTCCAAGGCCTGGGACTGATTCATATTTTTCTTGGAGGCTTTGGATGTAGGAGCTTTGATTTGTTGTCTTCTTCTGGTTGTATATTTTGATCTTCTTTTTCACCAAAGTAAGATAATATAGTCTGACTCTTTTGCTGCTTGCTCATGATCCCAGCCAATTACTTGAGTTTTAAACTCTTTGTTAAGGTAAGAGTCTGCTTCCAATGTGGAGAGTGTACTGTCCCAAGCTTCAGGGGTTTGTAGCTGTTTTCAGAGATACTTGTAGGGACCTGTAAATTTTCAGTTCTTCCAAGGTGGTATGATAAGGGCGAGGTGTTTACTCCTTTCCTGGCCTGTGACCACAAGTATTTTTCTGTCCTGTAACTGTGAGGAGGGTTCCTCTCCACAGCCACTACAAGCTCCACCACGCCAGCCTCCTCCTCACCCCAGCACTGCGCCCAGAACTGTGACCCAGATCCACATGGGCAAAGCAAGAGATTCCTGCCTCAGCACTGGCAAAGAGATCCCTGCAGTCCCTCTCTGATCAGCCACTGGATTCCCCCTCAGTCTGTGGGCTGGAAGCTCGGGAAGCAGCTCCCCCCCCCCCCGCCAGGGCCAGCTCTTGGGGAATGGAGCTGAGACCCCGCCTTCCTCTCTGACACCGAGAAACAGACTTTTCCCACTGACCTTCTAAGTTGTCTTTGGCCTTGGTGGATTGAGGAGTCTGGAAACCTCCACAGCTGCCAGCGATTCAGTCCTCTGAGGCCTGCTCCAGGTTTGGTGCTGCCTGCGCGCCCACGCTGCTCTGCGCTGCGCTCCCAGCCCGGCGCAATAACACCTTTCTGATCGATCATCCAGGTTGTCTTGGGCTGGAAATTTGTTTCACTCTGTCTTTTTGTGGGTTCTGCTGCTTCACAATTTGTTTAGAGCCATTTTTTATGAGTATTTGGAGGGGCTTGGGGGAGAGCTCAAGCAAGTCACTGCTTTCACTCTGCCATCTTGGCTCTGCCCCCCTAAAGTTGATAATATCTAGGACCTTGAATTTTTGTGTGTCCTCTTTCTATTAATCTACTCTGAAACATAATGGTGTTTTGCTTTGCTGAGGGAAAAAAAATCAGTACTTGTTGGGGTTACCTATTTATTAAGGTTGAAACAAGCAGAGTCCAGATTTTCCTGAGAACATCCTGAATGTATACAGGCAGTCTAATATAGTGCCGAGGTATCAAAC
Source organism: Phascolarctos cinereus (assembly GCF_003287225.1). Classification (NCBI taxonomy): domain Eukaryota; kingdom Metazoa; phylum Chordata; class Mammalia; order Diprotodontia; family Phascolarctidae; genus Phascolarctos; species Phascolarctos cinereus. Next base: position 335,140,387 of record NW_027556098.1, read on the forward strand.
ATTCCACGTGTGGCCAGCAACACTGGAGTGTAGCTGAAACCAGATTAAAATGCATTGGAAAGGGGCAGCTAGGTGGCGCAGTGGATAGAGCACCTGCCCTGGATTCAGGAGGACCTGAGTTCAAATGTGGCCTCAGACACATAACACTAGCGGTGTGACCCTGGGCAAGTCACTTAACCCCATTGCCTAGCCAAAAAAAATATAATTGGAAAATATTTAGCAAAATAAATAAAAATACAATAGAAAATAATGTTAATCTATGGTTTTCTAAGTCAATAAGCAGCCTGGATCCTTGTGTATTGTTTAGTGGCTTCTGTTTCTATTTAAGTTTGACACCATTGCTGTAATGAATAGAAAACAGGCCTTGCCAATAGGAAGACCTGTGTTCAAGTCCTACCTCTGAGAGACATACTGGCTGTACAATATTGGGCAAGCCGTTTAATCTCTTAGTGCTCCAGGTAGCTTTCTATGATGACAGATTGTGAAGAATGTACCCATGTGCTTTGATAAAGAGAGTTTCCTCATTGGAGAGTTCCTTAGACCAGTGAAATCACAGATCGAGTTCCTATGCTTATCCTATTCTGCAGATATCTGAAGCATTGACTCATGTAATCAGATCCTACACATTGCTACCTGATTTCATAAAATATTTTACCATTACTCCTTTGTTAGGAACCTAATGTGATTCCTTATTGTCTATTCTACCAAGTCATTATGGGGGGGGAAGCAAATACTATTGTAGGCTGCATCCAGAGATAGTGATCATAATGAGAAAATTATAGTTTTGGGTACTCTTCCCAGCTCAAACCACATCTAAAAGATTTAGTTCTGGGCAAGGACATCTGTAAGCTAGAGTGCTTCCAGAGGACAGTGACCAAGATGGCGAGAAAACTGGAAACTAGACAAGGATTGGCTGAAAGGACTAGGGATGTTTAGCCTAGAAAAGAGAAGGTATCATGGCTTTCTTCAAGAATGTAAGTGACTTTCTATGGAAGAGGGATTACACTAGTTCTGCTTAGTCCCAGAACACAAAACTGGGAATAGTGGGTAAAAGTTGGAAAGATGCAGACGTAGATGATGTAAGGAAATACTTCCTAACCTTTAGGGCTGAGCGTATTAGGACGGGGCGATTCAGAAGGCAGTGGGTTCCCCTGTTACTGGTAGTGTTTAAGCAGAGTGTATGACCCCTGGTTGGGGATATCATAGAGGGGATTCTTGATTAGGGAACAGGTAGGACTGGATTGCCTCTGACTCTGAGACTTGGATTCTTTTGACCTCTTCCTGTTTTTCTAACATTTCCGTCTCAACTTTTCCCCTTCTCTTCAGACTTTATAAACTGTTTTGTGCGTGTTCTTGAGTTTTAAAAAGGAAGGTAAATAAACGTTAATGATTTAAAAGGTTCTGAAGAATGCATATAAGTAACTTAAGAACAGTTGTGAGACATCTACCAGTATAGATGTTTGGAATAAGTTTGTGTGTGCAAGGTATTTATTGGTTTTTCTTAATCTTTGTTCTTGTCTGTTTGGATAATTTCAGCCAGAAGCATGTTTTTTGGCAGCATTCATCATAGCATTTCTGCTTAGGGCTAACTTTTGGTTAGTTTTTTTGAACCATGTTTTATGTCAAATATTTACATGTGCATTCCTGGATGCTAGGTTAACAAGTTCTCTTGGCTAATCAATAGTGAAGTAAATGGAGGAAAAAGAATCAAAGTATACATGATACTCAAAGAGCTCCTTCGATTGGCAAAATATTCCATTTGCATCTAGTCTGTGTTCTATCTTAAAATTCTCTAATCATTCCACAGTTAATGACTTGATGAGTAACATAGGATTGCTGAAAATATGCCACTGTTGGTTCAGTATTTTTCATGCCAGTCACTGCAGTGGTGTTCTTGGGTGCATATTTGTAATGCCCCTAAGACTGGGAATTAAGTGTCATTTTCTCCAGGACTCTGGAGAAAAAAAAGCAGTTGCTATGACTCAGGAATCTAAGCAACACAAATGTCTGTGGTTACTTAAACATGAAAATTCTCCCTATGTTGTTGGAATTATGTGGGTATAATTGGGGCAGGAGGGAGATGGGGACATGAGCTTCGTCCCCATCATGTGCTATGCATAATAATGGGTTTTTTGGGAAGTTGTAATTGCTAATAATCTGTATTCTCCACAGCATAGGCCAGGGTTAGCAAAACCAGTGTAGGTCTTTTTCATGTTTGCAAAAATGTCAGGTAATTATATTTTCTTTTTTGGTTGTTAGAATGGAATTTTATTTGTATACATGTTTCTTAAACTAGATGGCGTTTATTGCAATAGAATTTAATCTGTCCTCACTTGATTTTTTTGGTACAGGTCTCAGAAGATATTTTGGGGGCAAAGATAATAGACCTGAAATGTGTTTGTAGCCTTCCGTGCCCACCAATAGTTTGAGTTATCTGCTTTTCTTTCATGACTAGATATATCGTACATTTCATTCAGTTATTTTTTTAAATTTTTCTTGCATTTATATTTTATTTTATTTTTTAAATTCAATTTTTTGTTAATACCTTTTTTGGTTTTTATGTCACTTTCAGTTTTGTATATATCCCTTTCCAGTTTAAACAGCCATCCCTTTTTAACAAAGAATTAAAAAAAAGATTTAAAATGCAGTTCAGCAAAACTAACCAACACAATGCTAAAATCTGACAATATATGCATTTTTTGTGCCCATAGCTCTCCACCTCTGCCAAGAAGGGATGGGGGGGGGAAAGGTTCATTTCCTCATGTCTTTTTCATGGCTTACCTGATAATTATGTCATTCAGAGTTTCCTTTTTTTGTTTATATTGTTGTTTCATTCACAAATTGCTTTCCTGGTCCTGCCTACTTCACTTTTCATCAATTCATGTCTTCCTTTACTCCTTTGAATTTGTGCATTCATTATTTCTTATGGCACAGTAATATTTCATTATTTTCAGGTTTGTTGTTGTTGCCCTTCATTATCACAGAGGACCAGTGATAGGCAATTACATTTTCTTTTCTTTTTTTTTTTTTGGCAGTTACATTTTCAAAGGCCAATACAGGAATTTCTCTCCCTCTCCCAATTTCTGGAAAGGATGGAGGGGGACCTCTTCAAAAAAAGACCTAACGCTGTGTTAGGTATGGAATTACTCAGCAACATTTTTCATGCATGTGTAATCATTGTATGCATACTTTTAAAATACATTACAGTTTTCTTTTTCTCCTAAACATTTGCTTTAATTATGTTAGAAAAGAGGAAAGATGGCCAGGCAGCCTGCTAATCTCCATAGCTTTTCTTGTCTTTAGCCTCTCTGATTTGTAGCAGGCTTTTAGACCCACCTATAGTGTTCTGTACTGCGTGATCTTCCCTGAGACTCCCTTCCCTTGGACCCTAACCAGTAGTAACCTTGGTTTGTTCTGAACTAACATGATATTTATATTTACTACATTTTCACACTGCATTGAACTTTTTAAAAATAATCGTTTGGTACATTTTTTTCCTTCCCAAGATTATAAATTATGTGAGGACAGGATTTAGTGTCTTCTTTCTTTCTATCCCTCACAAAATATTTTATACGGTAATTATATTTTTAATGTAACAATTTTAGATTTATATAGCATGATAAATTTCGTAAAGTAATTACTTCACAACCATCTTATAAATACCTAGACATATCAATGAATGGAGAGGAGGTAGCAGTAAGTTGGAAGCATCCTGATTGGGAAAGCCAGCTGGAGTAAACATTTGACAGTTAATCCACAAAGAAGAATATATAAAAATATACGTGTGTGTGTGTGTGTGTGTGTGTGTGTGTGTGTGTGTGTGTGTGTGTGTGTGTGTGTGTGTGTGTGTGATTGAGTTGTCAGAGTAGTACTAGATTATAGGGCAGATAGGTGGCTCAGTGAATAGAGCGCAGGTTCTGGTGTCAGGAAGACCTGAGTTCAAATCGAGCCTCTGACATTTACTAGCTGTGCAGTGCTGGTCAAGTCGCTTAGCCTTGTTTACCTCAGTTTCCTCATCTGGAAAATGAGCTGGAGAAGGAAATGGCAAACCACTCCAGTTTTTTTTGCCAAGGAAACTCTGAAAACTCATGAAAAGTCACAGGAGACTAAACAACAATAAATGAAGGGAGCAGGGGAATTTTAATGAGAAAATCATAGTGAATATGTAGAGTGACCTTAGGTGTAGAGAGAGAAACGTTATGGTAAGAGTGTTAGGGAGGGTATCATTGTGTTATTATGCATAAGACTAGTGTGTATTGGAATAAAGAATGTGGGCAAGGGCGCAGTAATGTGCTTTGCCTAGGGTCTCTTTCCCTTGTGTTGTTGCTGTGATGTGTCTGTTTCAGGGTAGAGATGGAGTGGAAGGCTGGGTTCTTGACAGATTTCTGTGTTGGTTGGAGTTCATGGATTAGGTGCTCCATCATTTCCCATCCCCAGGGTACATAAAAATTGAGAGGTAGTGCTGCCTAATGGAAAGACCACTGGACTTGGAAGCCAGAAACTTAAGTTTGTGTCTTGACTCTGTCATTTAGCATCTATGTGACCTTGAGCAAATTTGTTTGTCTCTATGTCTACATCTGTTAAAACGGGGATAATTATATTTATACTTCATAACACGGTTGTTATGAGGAAACATGTTTCAAAACTTATTAGACAAGAGTTTTGTACAGAGAATTTGCTGTCAAACTTATTTTCACCTGATTATTGCAGGGGCAGGGGTTCTACCAGAGTTCATTCCTTTTATAGCACTTTAGCTTGAGAAGTAGGGAAATGAGTATCCTTTCTAGCTAGATTCCCACGCATGGCAGTGTCTTATAATAATAGTAAGTCCTTTATACAGTAGCTAACCTAAAATGCCTTGGATTTTTTTAATGGGCTTGGCACTAGAATCAACATTGTAGAACAATTTTTTTTTAGAATTACAATTTCAGAATTACTGAAGTGATTTTAAAATCTTTGCAATGGGTGCCTTAGAAACATGAATTGGCGTTAAGTTCCATAATAACAGCAGTTGCGATTTGCATTATTGTTATGTACAAGGTCTCACAAATTGATGAGGAATACTAAAAGTAATTCCTTACATTTGCTTGACCAAAGAGGGTGGAGGGAGGTCCTTTACTCAGAAAAAATATATTTTACTTTAAATCATCATGTAAACTATTTGTCATTTTCTGTCTCATCATACTGAAAGTAACACCTTCATACTTTGTAATAATGTATGCTATAAAGTGAGTGGAGGTTTTTCTGAAAAAAAGTTTAATGACTCCAGGAAAAGTTAAAATATTTTTTAAAAAGTTAATTAAATTTGGATCCTAAATGTAAATTTTTCTATGCCATCTCTAAAACACCAAGAATTGATTTTGATGAAAGGATGTTTTACTTGTGGAGATGGTCAGAGCAATTTGCAGAAGGATAATTCTTTGTGTATTTTAACCTAATAGGCCAAATTATATGGCATTAGTAGACAGAAGAGAATGAAAAATAGTCTGAAATCTTGTGAATTTAGAAGTATTTAATGAAGAATCACATGGAATTCCAATGATAGCTATAGGGATAATACATAATTCTCAATTCAAAATGTACTTTTATAATTGATTAGAATAGCAAATCTGTAATTTTGTCTGAGTTATTATAAAACTCATTTAATATACTTTTAACATTGTACATGTAAGTTATTTGCACATTTTTCAGTGGAGCTTTGGAGCAAAATATGTTGTATTTCTTTAAAAAGAAAGTTTCTTGTTAAGGTTTCTTCTAAATAACGTCCTTCAAATTGGTAGGTCCTTCCCAAAGTGTTTTTAAACAGTTCACTTGATCTTTACTATTTCTTTTAAATGAAATTCTTTTCTTGATTAAACCATTGTCTTTAAAGCTGCACTTCTGGTGTGAAGTATTAATAATTGTTGCAGCCATTTTAATTTTCTTCTTAAGATTTGGCCTCATCTAAAAACTCACCAGCCAATCATGTTTTCAGGATTTTAGTAGAATAAGGTTTGAGAGCTCTATTTGACACATTGAGGGCTTCTCTGTTGTCAGTGATTTTAACCAATTGTGCAACCAGTTGGGTTGCAGTACCCAGCTTAGTACCCATTTCCTTATGAACCAATCTGATCTCACATCTGCTGTCAGGAGTGTGAAGTTAGAAGCTGTAGTAAATTTTACTCCGCTTATGCATTGGTCATCCTTGAAGAAAAGCAACCCTTATTAAAGGCATATTCAATAAACCTTATTAGATGTCTTGCAAACACATGCACAACTCCATTCTATCATATAGCTTTCTAGGTTTCTCCTGTCTCTTATTTTTGCATTTCCAAAATCCTACCTAGCTCTGGTTCTCCCAATAGGGATGCTTAGAAGTTATCAATTCTAATAAAGGTCTGTTTTTTAATTGATGTAGTATAGTTTTACTGGATGCTATTTTTTTTTAAGGCAATTGGGGTTAAGTGACTTGCCCAGGATCACACAGTAAGTGTCAAGTGTTTGGTCTGAGGCTGGATTTGAACTCATGTCCTCCTGACTTCAGGGCTGGTACTCTATCCACTGGGACACCTAGCTGCCCCCTGGATGCTATTTTTCAATATAGCCCCTTTAGCCTTTTGGTAAATGGTATTCTTTTCTTTCCTTTCTTGAATTTTGTGCATAATGTGTGATTCACTCAGTCAATTAATCAATCAAAATTTGCATGCCTCTGTGTGCCAGGCACTGTGCTAGCCCTGAAGATACAAAAAAGGTAGAAGATAAGTTCTTACCCTCAATGAACTTACAATCTAATTGAGGAGACAACATGAGAAGCAAGCTATGCAGAGAATAAGTAACAGATAATTAAAAGGGCGAAAGTACAAGAATTAAGAAGGATTGGGGAAGGTTTCCTGTAGAAGATAGGATTTCAGTTAGGACTTAAAGAAAGCCAGGGAAATTACTACTTGTAGTGGAGGAGGGAGAGCATTCCAGGCATGGGGGACACCAAAGCTGAGAGATGGATTAGCTTGTTCATAGGACAGCCAGGAGGCCAGTGTCACTGGATTGGAGTTATATGTTGGGGAGTAAGATACAAAAAGACTGAAAAGGTAGGAGGGGGCCAGGTTATGAAGTAGTTTGAATGTCAAACAGAGCATTTTTTATTTGATCTTAGAGCCAATGGAGTTTATTGAGTACAGATGTGACGTTAGATCTGCACTTTAGGAAGATCACTTTGGTGGCTGACTGGAGGATGGATTGCATTCCACCAGAGTTCCTTGATACATGTCTCTCTCTCTTCTGGCCACTTGCAGTGTTTTTTCTTTGATGTGGATAGAAAAGCTAAGACAATTTCTGCTATGTTCAGTTTGGAGTTTCAGGAGGAGAACTGGTGATTCTATTTCAGTTTATCCTCAATTTCCAGTTGTTCTGGGAATGTTTCTTCTATGCTTTCTTGGAATATGGTATCCAGGATGAGATTTTTTAAAATCATGTTTATGGGGGAGCCTAGTGATTCTAACATCATCTCATTACTGTGCTTTCTCGGTCAGTTATTTTTGACATTATATATGCCACGTTTTCCAGTTTTTCTTTCTTGATTTTTTGATGTAACATGACTTGTATCACTGATTTTTTGTGTCCCCTATTCTACTTTTCATTTTATATATTACTTCAATAAGATGTTCCAGCTTCTATTCTATGCTATGTATTTCCTTATATATTTTCCCCCAAGAGTTCGAATTTGGCTCTTAATGTCTTCTTTTATTTCATTTAGTAGACCTTCTATTCGGTTGTGGAGTCCTTGTGACCAGTCCATCCTCTTTCTGGTGTTTTATTTGCTATTATTGTCAAGGTGTTGTCTTTTTTTGGAAATTTTTTTCTGGAGTTCTCTTAACCCATATATAGCACTTCATCAATATATTAGTGATTTTCTCATGTTTTTTCAGTCCCCTAGTGATGACTATGAAGGTCCCTCCTTTTCCCTTACTATTTCTTCTGAACTACTTATGGTTCTGTTATTACTGGAAATAATCTCAAATCAGTCTCTCAGTGGAATTGGAATGCCACTCAAAGCTGTCAGTCCTCAGCCTGGGGTAGACCAGCCATCAGGTAGTAGCTTCTGAGCCCTGTTCCATTTGCATATTCCCAAACGGGGCTAGTGCCTTTTCTTAGTATTTTGCAGTTTTTGTTTGCTAGAGTTTTGAGATTTAAATAATACCGGTTTTTTTTTTGTTGTTGTTGTTGGTTTTTTTTTTAGGTAATTGGGGTTAAGTGACTTGCCCAGGGGTCACACAGCTAGTAAGTGTCAAGTGTCTGGTCTGAGGCTGGCTGTGAACTCAGGTCCTTCTGACTCCAGGGCCGGTGCTCTATTTACTGCATCACCTAGCTGCCCCAAAGATACTGGTTTAAAACTGATCCCAGAAGCACTGAAAGACTTTTTGTGGTGTCTTGGACAGTGACAGAATGGATACTGTATTACTGCCCTTAATTTTGTGTTTTGTTTTTACATCTTTGCCCATAGGTATATTCAGCATTTTAGTCTTCTTATAAATGTCCCTCCCTTGGTAAGATAGAAAAGTCTTTGGTAGTATTTTCCAGAACATCAAATTTGGACATATTTTTAAGCAGGAAGTTGTAAGTTATATGGTGATGTTATAGTAAAATTATGTGAACATTCCTGAACAAGCCTGAAGTGATGACTAGAGAAATTACTTTGGGGAAGAAGTGATCAGAGGTATATAACCTTGTAAAGCTGGTGTTTCTCTCAGTATTTAAGTGGTTTAAAAAATAAGCTTGGAGATTCTGTTGACTGTGTCTTACTGTGAGGAGTTTCAGAAGTCATCAGTTCTTTTTGGAAGGTTATGTTGTTCAACATATGTGAAGATCATAAGGACGTTTATGCTGCCAGGGAAGTATACCTCTTTCCAGTCAAACTTGTGCTCTGCTAGGGAAGTTTATTTAGACACTGTACAGGAGGACCAGTGACAGCACGTGTCCAGAGGTCCAGATCGTATTAGCACACTCTATGTAAACTTCAGTCTGGACTTCTGGGGAATAGCAACATAGGACAGAAAATATTGGTATATAGCTACATTACTAGACTAATGGATGTTCCATTAGACAGTCTTTTCCACTTAACACTTTGAGGATCCTTATTTATCTAATAAACTATTGTGAATTACCTGAAACAAACAGAATTCATAGGCTCTCAGAGGAATTAGAGCTGCAAGAGATAGGAGATTCCGTGGTGTCCAGCACCCTCATTTTACTAATGAGGAAATAGAAGAAAAGATATTTGAAGTGTCTTGCTGAAGCCATACAGGTAATGAGCAATAAAGTCAGGATTTGAATCTATATCCTTTGACTCTCAATCCATTGGCCTTTATACCATGCTCTGCATCCTGTCTTTGAATTTAATGAGTCTTATAGGAGACTTTAAAGCACAACTGAATTAACATATGTAAAGCATAATACAAACCTTCGAGTGCTATACAGATACTTGCTATCGTTATTATTATTGTTAAGCACATACATTTTGTCAGCAACTTCTAGCTCAATACAAACATGCAAATCTTGTAAAAATTAATTCTGTAAATTAAAAAAATTTTGATACTGCTATTTCAGGTTCATACATGCAGCCAAACACATGAAAAGATTATACTAGTCTCTTTTAACTAAATCTCAACTTTAGATGCCCGGTCTTTTTTTGGAGTTTTATTCTAGAGTTCACTTAACGTGTACATCCCATTGTGAATCTTGTGGGTGGTTGAGCAAGAGGAAAGTATAAGAGGGTGAGCATTAGTGAAATGGGAAGCCTTCAATCTCCCTAGACCATGCTTGTACAGGAGAGGAAGAGGCCTAGCATGTCCTGGCTGCTGCCTAGAGTCTCATTCTTCCTCCCCCACCCCCAGCCGTCTGCCTCCCTCATCAGTCTCCAAAGAGAGAAGTGAGTCTAAAAACATGTCTTGCTCAAGCAAAGGTCTCAAGGTGAAGAAAAGAGGCAGTGCTTCTTTGAGTTCCCCCCATAGTCTTCCTACTACTTCGGATCTGGCCAGGTCACACATGAGGAAATGCAACAAAAATAATCTTCCCTCTGCCCCCCGAGCCAAAACTAGTTGGTTTGTAGAAAAAGGGATATACCTCCAAACTAAACTTGGCAATCCTTTCATTCAGCCTGGAACTCAGAATGTAAAAAAGTGGCCAGGGAGCCTTTGCCTGAAGTTTTGTTGAAATCAACTATTGGGAGTGCAATAGCCAACTGTTGAGAAGGAGGACTGAGAAGAGTTACTGGCCTTTCTGTTGTAAAATAGCAAATCTGTTGCAAGTTCAGCAACCCTTGTACCAGCATTGGGGCCATGAAACATTCATGATACCAGCAAAGAGAATACAAAAGAAAGATAGTGGAAGCACAGAAAAAAAAAAAGGAGAAAAGAAAGAGAAAGGAAACTAGGCAGTAGATAGAGGAGTTGGAATCAGGAAGAGTTCAGATTTTGTTCACACCGTTAGTTAGCTGTGTGATCCTGGGCAAGTTCCTTAATCTCTGCATACCTCAGTTTTGTCATCTATAAAATGGAGATAATAATAATATTTACCTGCCAGGGTTGTTGTGAAGATCAATTAAGTAAACATGTTTTAAAATCTGAAATTGATATATAAATGCTAGCTATTAGAAAGAAGAATAGGAGAAAGAAAAAAAAATGATGAGATATTTCTTTATAACTTACCTCAGGTGCCCCTTGGTACTGTGGGTTGTCTACTGGTTGGTCTGTCTTCTCCAAGATTGGCTTTGGGAGGTTGAGTTTCTGACAAGTTGGAAGTAAGAAGAAAAATGCACCAATCTTTATTTGAACTCTTGAGAACAGAAATGCAAACGTACAGTCCCTGTAGATTCCTCAGCATTGTTGGGTACATTAGGTGCAGAGGGGAAGCCTGAACTTCAAATCTCCTGGCAGTTCTTGGTTTTCCAAATCAAAAGTGTACTCTAGCCATGTGTGTTAAATTTAGAGAAGCAGAAAGGATGCATGCTTTGTTAGAGCCACATAGTAAAAGGCTTTATCACATGATGCTCTTCCCACTCTCGGAGCCTTCAACTACAGGCACTGGCTTCGTTTCCATTACTGTTTCAGGGCATGGATACCACCTTATGTAAACATTTTTGCTTTTAGAACTTCTTAGAGACAAAGAGATGACACATTAATAGCAGCTGGAACGTTTCATTAAAATTCAGAGGAAAAATATGAAGGCTGTGCTCAGTAATCTACAGATAGTAAAAGGGTCTTTGTCTATTCTGGACTGGATAACAAAAAGATATTATCTAAATGAGCTTCTGAACTCACAAGGACCAGTGTTTCAGCAGAACTGTCACTTTTTCGTCAAAACTCCTAGCTCACCCAGACCCCCTCCCCATCAACTCTCCTCCTGCCCTGTTTCCTATCCCCCAGTAATAATGTTGGTACTTTGGACTTCTTAAAGAGAATGGAGTTCTTTTTGGCTGTGGGCCCAAGGACTAAAACCAGCTCCTGGAGTCTTCAGCTCTAGCTTCAGGACTGTTGAGTGGTCTTCTGAGCTAGGGAAGTAACTGCCTCACTGGCATGACATTGGAAACATTTGAGTTATGCAGTCAGATTCTAAAATTGTGGGAGTTTGATGAACAGGGCTTGGCTAGTTTTCCAAAGCTTACATGCCAGGAGAAGGGACTGGGACATATACTCTGTGAGAGCATGCTGGAACAGAGATTCAGTACTTTCATTTTATTACTTTCTTAACTGCTAAATCCTAGGCTTCAACACCTCATGTTTGGAGAGAAACTAATTTTGAGATATGTCTTCTTTGAACATAAAGGCTTTTGTGTTGTACTAGGAGGAGGAGGGGTGCAAGTCGTATTTGTATTTTTTGCAGTGATGTTCTTAAGGCACTGAACAAATTTTAAGAATTTGTCCTTAGGCTCCAGTTCTAAACAAAACCCTAGACAGAAGCTGCTTTGAAGAACTCAGTATTTCAAAGGGAACAGGCATCATGTATCTAAGGCATTCTCTGAATATTGTCAGAAATGGATGGAATGTGAACTTTTTTATGATTTTGATTCACAGGTGATAGATCAGAGCTTCATATGTGAGTAATCAAGGGATGTGGTAATTTTCTTAATTTGACAGTATTAAACAGGAATTTCATCCAGTTGGAAGGTGTTCCACTTATTAGAGTTTTGTGGCTTTAAGTACAATTATTAGGTGAATTAACAAAGCCCCTATTGGATTTTCTTTTGTAGAAATCTGGCTTTTCAGATACAGTTAGTTTGTGACCAGTGAGAAGATTAGCATTTCTTTTTTTTAAAAACAAAATCTGGTTTTTTTGTGAAGAGAGGGAGGAAATAAACGTTCAGTGAAATCTCATTAAGCGTGATATGGTCAGTAATAGCATGGTACAAAGTCCACAGCCATCCACAGTATCTTTTCTGATCTCTACCTCTATCTTCCTCTTAACTTAGTTTTAAAATTGTTCAATAAGCATTTGTATTGAAGCCCACCATATTGTTTCTGATAAACTTTGGGAATAGGAAAATTATTTGGGGCCTCATCTAAGTAGTACTCAAAGTTTTTAAATAAAAAGTTTCAGAGTCATCTATGTTGCCTCTCCCTTGGAAAATTTAAATTATCCAGCTGTAAAGAGTTAGATCCTAAGATCATCGTAGGTGGCATAGGGTTAACTTCAGAAAAAGATTTAGATTAACTTGTGAGGTACTTTTGAAGTCACTCTTATTTGAAAGACAAATGTAGAAAATGACTACATCATGCAGTGTAAGCTTCCTGATAAAGTGAGATATGGATGTGAATGAAGCATTAGAAGTAATTTGGCATGACCATTTGGTTTGAGTTTCCAGCCAGAAGTTTTTATGACATTCTCTCCCCTGAAATACCCTCTTCCCATTGCCTTAAAGTTTTCAATTAAGTTTAGTTTTACCCTCTACAAACTATATATGGTTATTTGTCTCTGAACACTGAAAACTACTAATGTTAGAGTCATCAGTTTAAAAATATTTTTGTCTCTTTTTTTGATCAGGTTTATGGCTTGAGGATAGCCAATATCAAATACTCCAATAGTCTTAAAAGTAGTTTTCTCACATTTTCCTTTTCCTTTTAGGCTCCTTCCTTATATCTTAGAATATTTTGGTCATTGAAGGCAGAATGAGTCAACCAAATCTTAATTTTCATCCAACCCCCTCCAAAAAAAAGGAAACAAAAACTCACCAGTGATAATAAAAGAGACCTGTCTTCTGGGAATGTCAGTTCCTTGAGCAGCATGAACATTTCTTTCTGTCCCGACAGGGACTAGGTTGTGAATTGGTGATGCTTATTTTTTGACAGGGTTAAATATGTTTTAAGTCAGAACTCCAAGATCATTTTTTGAGTAATGAGAAATGGTTCTTCTGAACGTTCTTGACTTAATGAAATTGAATTGGTGAATGTTTGTTTACTGAAAAAAAAAACTTACTGCTATTTGAGAGACTTTTCCAACTTGTTTTGAAAGATAATGGAGAAGCTTAAATAAATTAATTTAAGTGTAGCACTTATTTTATTTTATTTATTTTATTTTTTCGGCAGTTGTGATTAAGTGACTTGCCCAGGGTCACACAGCTAGTACATGTCAAGTGTTTGGTCTGAGGCCCCACTGTGCCACCTAGCTGCCCCTCTGAGTGTAGTACTTAGCACAGTATCTAGCATATAGTAGGCACTCAATAAATGTTTATTGACTGAATGCATTTTAACTGATAATTTGTATTTATTGCCTTGTAGTCCCAACAGACAAGTCGTCTGGGAACAAAACTCCTTTGCAGGAAGTCAACCTGAGTGTATTGGGAGAAATCTGAAGCTCCTCCACTTTGGTTTATTAGCAATAGCAGCCAAAGAGGAAAGGAGAGTATCACCTAGATATAGACTAGTCTTGCCTTGGATGAGGGGAGGGCCATAACTTTGGCCTCATCTTGTGAGACCACTGTGTCATTGTGCAACAGAACTCTATGAGCTGGAAATGTGGGAACCCAAAGGTGGGAGCTCCCTGTTGAGGACTAGGGACATTAGCCTGCCTTATTTGGAAGCGGAAGAAGGAAAGAAAGATCATGGAGAAGGAATCTGTCCTAGAACACTTTCTTAGGCTTCTTATGCACACACACACACACACACACACACACACACACACACACACAGAGAAATTTTAAGTATAATCCTAACAAATGGTCAAAATGCAAAATGAATAGACCATAAATTCAAAACTAAACAAGATATTTCAAAAATCTTAGTGTCTTTTTAAGCCTTTAAAACAGAAATAAGACTTGTATTTCAACAAATACAAGTCTTATATTTCAGTAAAAGGAAATTATGTGTGTCTATGTACACACCCATATATGCAATTTGGGAAACATTTATTAAATGCCTGCTATGTACTGCTCTGAGGATTCTTGTATAGAGAGGTGTTTTTTTTCCTTCTTCTTAGACTATAACCTTAGTAGTGGGATCATGGAGTTAAAAGTTATGCTTGGTTTTGTAATTATTATTGTACTTTGCTGAATTTCTCTCTAAAGAGGTCACTTCAGTTCAGAACTCTGCCAATAGTGTTATGCCTGATTATTTTCTTATAGGCCTGCCAACATTAAATTTGTTTGTTTTAAATTATACTTGTCAACTTGATGTGCATAATATTATTCAAATTGGCATTTCTCTGATTATTAGAGAATTTGAATTTTAAGGTGATTATTAATAATTTGTGCTTCTTTGAGAATTACCTTTTATATTTTTTTAGCATTGTTCCTTTGAGAAGTGGATGTTTGAGAAGTGTATGTATTCCTAATGATTTCTAGATAACAGATTTTTTAACCAAATTTTTTACTGTAGCAAATAGATCTTTCTAGAAAAAATATTTCCCCCAACTTTAAAATTTTTTTTAGCTTGTTGCTTTTTATTATGCAAAATTCCTTACTTTTATAGAATTACATCCTTCTATTTTGTCTTCAGTAATTTCTCATAGTTATTAGAGAAGAATTTTCTACCTTTTGGTAATTTTATTATTCCTTTATCTTTCTAAAATTTTGTGCTTCCTATATTATTTTTACCTCTAGTAATTAAGCTTTAACAGAAATTATATTTTTGTAGCTTTTTGTTAATAGGGATTCTTTTATTATATGGTGTCATGGAATGAGTCCTGGACTGCAAGCCTGGAGACAGGGGTTCTACTCTTGATTTTGCGTAAACTTGTAAGCCACTTCTGTTTCTGTGCTACCCAGTTTTTCCATTTGAAAAATTAAAGAATTAGGCTAGATAATTCCCAAGGTCCTTTGCAAGTTTATCATTCTATGATCTGTTATTCTTTGTTGAATCAAATAAATTAGAGATTGATCTTTGCAGTAATATGCTTCCATTCTGTGTTGTGACTGTTTGAGATTTCAAAGATAGAGCTCAACTTGGTGTCTTTTGAGGGTTACCAGTTTAAAGAATACTTGTCATTTCCATTTTATTGTACTTTATTTTCTGGAAGCCAAGACACAAGTAAGCCTGACATATGTCATTGGGATTTTAAAAGTAGAATTGTAGGGGTATTGGTGATATTTGCTAAGGAATGATTAATACAGAAAGCCTTATTCCTTTTACTTTGTTTATGATTATACAGCACAGGTCCATTTGGTGATGGGCTCTCGTGCTTAGTAAAACCTAGATGAACTTGGAGTGGGGGTGGGGAACTAAAACTTCAGTATCTGGATAGCCTTGGAAATGGAGAGATGTATTATCAACTAGTGTGTACCTTAATAACGGAGCAAAGGTTCTGCCCTCTCAGTGTTTATGAAATTGAAACTGGTCCTTGGAGAATCTGTGGCAGATTATTCACTACTTGCTGTTTATAGAAACAGGATGTTTTGTTTTTGATGAGGGGTGGATTTCTTGGGAACGCATTTTTGAGAAACATAAGGTTTGCCTGCCTCCACCCTTGGTGGAATGCTGTTGACATTAGTTTTATTTTACTTTTTTCCCAAAATATACATGGGCAATGTCCTGTATTTTAAGAAATGGGATGCAAGTTATAAAAGCAATCAGAAATGGGACTTTTCTCTCTGAGTCCCTATGTTATTTCATCAACCTATTGACCTTGGTCAATATCTTTGAAGTACTTTTATGGTGTCTCTGTTGAATAGACAGCATTTCCCCCTCCGTTTGAGAAGTCTAAATACAATAAGGAATTGAGAGGTGTTTCATAACTCTCGGTTTCTGAAAAGTTAAGTTACATCAGAAAACGTGAGGAAGATAGGTTTTTCCTACTAGTCACCTTTAGGGTTCTTGTGACTTGTTGATTCCTGTGGAGCACTAGGGTGCAAAGAATTACTAATAACAGAATATACTTGGTGTAGTGGAAAGAGCATTGGACATGGAGTTAGAAGGCCTAGGTTCAAATTCAGTCTTGGCCTACTTAGGATCTTACCCCTCCTTGAGAACTCAGTATTGTCATCTATAATATCATGATAATAATATTATGAAAAGAGCACTTTGTAGTCCCTAAAACAAGATATATGAGTTGGTATTATTAGGTGAATTAGAAACAACACTGTATAAACAGCTTTCATCCATAACTTTTACATTTGCCTTTTTTTTTTTACTTTGTTAGCCAAGGAATAACAAATTAATGACAGAAAGGAGGAGATGGATAAAGGAGAAAATGTGCTTCTGAGTATTTTGATAGAATAAAATACTAATGAAAGGTATTTAATAAATGACCTATAGAAAAATCAAATATTTTGGGTTTTTTGGCCACTTCTCCTTTTCAATTCTTTCTTTTCTTATCCTTCATTCCAAAAGCCTTGTATTTTGATTTTCCTTATTTTGATTAACTTTTCCTACTTCCTCTTTTGTGGCCTTTATTTCACTCTATTTGCCTTTTTCCAATACCCAGCTTTTAAAATTGTTTTTTTCACTCGCTAGCTTTTAAGCTTTTTCCGAGGCTGCTTTTTCTTATAGCCCAGGCTTGATAAACATGCTGAGCTGGTTTTCCTGCTTATACTGGAGCTGTTCCTCTTCAGAGATGAAAATGGGAACACATTTTGCCTATGCTGATTTAGCATAGTGTTTTAAAGATCCGAAGTTTCGACGCCACATTTATCCACAGTGAGTATACATTTGATTTCAGGGTTTCAGGGACAGATGTCCACTTCCAGAGATAGAGATTGGGCCTTCGTAGTAAATTTTGATGAGTGGTCATTCAGAATAAGATGTAACATAACTTCAGCTAAGGGAATTATGTTGGAATAAGCAGTTTGTCTGCCTTTTAAAAAGTGTTTAGGCTTCTAGGAGAGAAGGGGGTTTAGAGCTGGTAGGGTGACTTGATTGGGACCTGGGAGAAAATGCTTTGGCCCTCTTCCTTTTTTTTTTATAATCAAAATTGTGGTTAATTTTAAATCTTTTTAGTAGTATCTTTTGATTATCAGGATGGTGGAGGAAGTAGATAAAAGCCATCTTGTCTAAAAACTAAATTTCAGATAATAAATAGAATGCTTTCATTTTGTCTGTGAGAAGTTAGCAGATTAACAATTTGCCTGAGGAAATAAAGTTACCATTTTGTAAAAAACATACTAGAACCCATAAGTATCTCCAAAAAGTAGACAAAAAAAAAATAGATCAAGAGAAAGTAGGGGAAGGAAGACTTTTTTCCTTCTTTACCTAGTATCTTTAGAATATAATAGAAAAGAAAAGGACACCTTAGGTGAGAAATACTGGCTGTAGTATTTCTGTAAAAATCAGACCATTATCTAACTAAAGGTAAGAGGAGAATCTGATGCATTTGCAGAGCCACAGCTGTAAGATGTACTATGCTGTGTGGCAGTTTTGAACTCTTTCCAAGGATATTTTATGCTATAATTAAGTCCCCTCCATTTAATTCTGAAATTTAATAAACACCAAAAAGGTACCATTTTCATATATAAAATAGAACCAAAAAGGGGAATATGCATGAAAGCCATGAATTTGTCTTGTAAAAGTGTTTGTATAATAAATTTAACATGTTACTTTCAAAGCTGACCTGCTTATCTGAGTTTCCTTCTCAACTTCCTTCCATTTTTTTTGTACATTTAAAAAATGTTTCAATGATCCTCTTTTCTTCTCCTTCTCCTCCTCCTCCTCCTCCTCTACGCACTGCTCTCCCCCCTTCTCTTTCCACCCCCTCTGAAAAGAAAAACACAATCCTTATGACAGATGAGCAAAGTTAAGCAAAACAAATTCATACATTTTACCATGTCCAAAAATGGCTGTGTAATGATATTTTTAAAATAAGAATTTTGAACCTTTTCCTCTTTCAGTGTAGATAGTACTGTAACCATTATTATATACTCCCTGGGAGAAGAGACTGTATTTCTTTTGTTTGTTTGTTTGTTTTTGCTTTTCTTTGTACCCCAACACTTAGCACAGTGTCTGGAACTTGGTAAGTGTTTAATATATGCTTGCTTAGGCATTTAGTATCTAATTATATTTTTATATAACACTTTCTAGTACAGGTAGTTTGTTTTTTAATTGAATCTGTGATTTCATTGGTTTGAAGGAGCTCATGAGCAACTTCCTTTGTCAATGCAGATCTACACTTCTGTAACTTAACATCTTAAAGAGCTTCCAGGGCACTGAGATTTAACTTATTACCCAGGATCACATAGCCAGGATATATCAGAGACAGGACTTGAACTCAGATCTTCACAGCTCAGAGACCCTGATCCCTAACCACTACTTCACATTGCTTCTTAGGTTAAGTATTTTTTTTTAATATAAAATATATAATATTCTGGCCTTACTTTTCCTGACCAAGGCTGGCTACATCTCCCTCTCAAGGTTCTTGGGGTACCTCTAGGTATCATGGGTATCTTTCTCTAATGCTACCAGCTTGATCCTCCATTTTGGCAGGCTTCCCCCCCCACTGTTAAGTGCCAGTGAGTAGCACTGCAATTCCATATAACCAATTAATATCAATTGGCTTATGCCAAGGGATATATAGTTTGAAAATATAGGAAGAACAAAATACAAACATTACACCATCTTAAGACTTTAGTTGGTACAGTATACCACCTTGGTCCCTGGGGAGTTGTCTCAGTCTTAACGCAGTGTCTACGTAACTTTGATTCCATCACGTTAACCTCCAGTTGTAGCATCACTGCTTGTCTCAGCTACCACTGGGTTGGTTCCTGAAGGTAGCTTCTCTCTCCTGGAATGTCAGAGCTGGACTGCATTGGTGCAAACTCCAACAATGACTGCAC
Source organism: Phascolarctos cinereus (assembly GCF_003287225.1). Classification (NCBI taxonomy): domain Eukaryota; kingdom Metazoa; phylum Chordata; class Mammalia; order Diprotodontia; family Phascolarctidae; genus Phascolarctos; species Phascolarctos cinereus. The sequence continues at coordinate 335,159,615 of NW_027556098.1, forward strand.
TGCTGGACCACTCAGAAGGTTATAGCCTCAAATATCCTTCACTTAAAACAAATGTAGAGGCAAGGACATGTAGCCTTTTAAAAAAATTTAAATTAAAAAAAATATTTATTTGTTTTTGTTTTCAACATTCAGTTCCATGAGATTTTGAGTTGCAAATTTTTCCCCATGTCTCCTCTCCCCCCACCGCAAGACTGCATATAAATTGATATAGGCTGAACATATACATTCATGGTTAAGCCTTTCACATTCGTCATGTTGTAAAGAATTAGAACCAGTGGGAGAAACCAGGAGAAAGAAGAAACAAAAAAAAAAGAGAGAGAGAGCAAATAATATGTTTTCATCTGCATTCAGACTTCATGGTTCTCTTTCTGGATGTGGACAGCATTTTCCATCATGAGTCTTTTGGAGTTGCCTTACATTCTTTCATTGCTAAGAAGAGATAAGTCTGTCAAAGTTAGTCATCACACAATGTGGCTGTTACTGGGTACAGTGTTCTCCTGGTTCTGCTCACTTCAGTCAGCATCAGTTCACATAAGCCTTTCTAGGTTTTTCTGAAGTCCGACTGTTCGTTATTTCTTATAGCACAATAGTATTCCATTACATTCATATGCCACAACTTGTTCAGTCATTCCCCAATTGATGGACATCCTCTCAATTTCCAATTCATTGCCACCACACAAAGAGCTGCTATAAATATTTTTTGTACATGTGGGTTCTTTTCCCATTTGTATGTTCTCTTTGGGATACAGCCCTAGAAGTGGTATTGCTGGGTTCAAAGGATATGCATAGTTTTATAGCCCTTTATGTATAGAAGAACATGTAACCTTTTTCACAGGCTACGTGACAGCCTTGGCTGGTGAGGGCCTGAGGCTTCTCCCTCTATACCGTTTCCTCTTTTCTCTCACTCGAACACTGTTAAGAAAGAAGTCAGACAAAGAGAAGGAGCAGGCTCTTAGCTACTCATGCCTTTTGAATACACTTTGGGTTATGGTGAGGTAGCCAATCAAAGAGGCTCCTCTTCTCCACATGCATAACAAACTGGAACCAGTTACAAAATGTCTATGCTTGTTCCAAACCTACGTGGCAATCATATTAGCCAAGTACATTCTCATAGGACTGGCCTTATTGGCCGGTTCCCCATTACACTTGCCGTGGCTTCATGCAGGCTCAGGGTGAGAGCACGCACACACACACACACACACACACACACACACACACACACACACCCCCCCAAAACTTAACCCCTTTATTACTTCCCTGATGCTGCATGTTTGAGCTTTGGTAATTTAGTATTCTTTTTTTTTAAAGTGATATTTTTACTTGATGTCATTTTTACAGTCACGACGTATCATTTGAGAGGGAACAGCAATGTTCAGTTTGAAGTTGTAAGAATGAAACTCATAGAATGCATGTTTCATTTGCTACCAATTGAAGAAGTATATTTGGAACTGTATTGATTATGGCCGTTCCTTTCTACAAAAACAAACAAACAAACAGTGGAGAAAGAAGAGGAGTATGATGCTTATCTTCTTTCTATTTGTGAAGTTAGGGTCTAGTTTGGAAATGGAATAGTAGTAGGAGAGGGAGAAAAGGGGAATAGAACTCTCTGGATACATGGAAGCATGCAATAAATAGTTAAATGTGTTGAAATGAGCAGGAGAAAATAAAGAAATAAGAGCTGAGGGCTTTTCCAAAACATTATGAATTCTAGTTGTTAAGTAGACGCTTTAAAAAATACCTCTGGGTTATACTGGGACCATTTTTGGGCCCCCTTTGCAAGACCAGATTAAAAATCTCTAATCTACTTTAATTTATGGCATGTATTTTCAATATTTCTTGAAGCAAAGGAATATGGATATTTTATTTGAAGTTAGTTTTCTTAAAATTTCCTAACAACATTTAGCTCACCAATTCAGAGTAGTTTTTAGTGTCTATTCTACATGCCTGTTTATTTCTTTTTTTATATATATAAATTTATTTATTTTTAGTTTTCAACATTCACTTCCACAAGTTTTTGAGTTCCAAATTTTCACCCCACCTCACTGCTCCCCCACCGCGAGATGGCATGCATTCTGAATATCCCTTCCCCTAGTCTGTCCTCTCTTCCATCTCTTCCCCCCCCTTCTCTTATCCCCTTCCCCTTCTATTTTCCTGAGGGCAGGATAGACTTCTGTACCCCATTTCCTGTATTTCTTATTACCCAGTAGCACGTGAAAACATTTTTTTAACATATGTTTTTAAAACTTTAGGTTTCAAATTTTCTCTCTTCCTCCCTCCCCACCCACCCTCATTGAAAAGGCAAGCAACTCAATATAGGTTGTACATGTGCAGTTATGCAAAACACTTCCATAGTAGACATGTTGTGAAAAACTAACTCTATTTCCCTTAATCCTATCCTGCCCTCCCATTTATTCTATTCTTTCTTTTGACCCTGTCCCTCCTCAGAAGTATTTGCTTCTGATTACCCTCTTTCCCAATCTGCCCTCCTCTCTATCACCCCCTGCTCTCTTGTCCCCTTCTCCCCTATTTTCCTGTAGGGTAAGACAGATTTCCATACCCAATTGAATGTGTATGTTATTCCCTCCTTAAGCCAAATCCTATGAGAATAAGATTCACTCATTCCCTCTTGCCTTCCCCCATTTCCCCTCCACTGTAAGAGACTTTTCTTTTCTGTTCTTTTTTGTGAGGTAATTTACCCCATTCTACCTCTCCCTTTCTTCTCTTCCAAGCATAATCTTCCCTCATCCCTTAATTTTATTCTCCAGATATGACCCCTTCATCTTCAGCTCACCCTGTGCCCTCTATCTACATATACATACATATAATTTTTTTCCTTCAACTACCCTAATACTGACAAAGGTCTCATGAGTTATAAATATCTTTTCATGCAGGAATGTAAGCAGTTCAATCTTAATAAGTCTCTTATGATTTCTCTTTCCTGTTTACCTCTTCATGTTCCACTTGAGTCCTGTATTTGAAAGTCAAATTTTCTGTTCAGCTCTGGTCTTTTCATCAGGAATGCTTGAAAGTCCTCTATTTCACTGAATGACCATTTTTTCCCCTGAAGGATTATACTCAGTTTTGCTGGGTAGGTGATTCTTGGTTGTAATCCTATCTCCTTTGCCCTTTAGAATATTATATTCCATGCCCTGCAGTCCTTTAATGTAGAAGCTGCTAAATCTTGTGTTATCCTGATTGTGTTTCCACAGTACTTGAATTGTTTCTTTCTGGCAGCTTGTAATATTTTCTCCTTGACCTGGGAACTCTGGAATTTGGCTATAATATTCCTAGGAGTTTTCCTTTGGGGATCTCTTTCAGGAGGAGATCTGTGGATTCTTTCAATTTCTATTTTGCCCTCTGGTTCTAATATATCAGGGCAGTTTTCCTTGATAATTTCTTGAAAGATGATGTCTAGGCTCTTTTTTTGATCATGGCTTTCAGATAGTCCAATAATTTTTAAATTCTCTCTCCTGGATCTATTTTCCAGGTCAGTTGTTTTTCCAATGAGATATTTCACATTGTTTTCTAATTTTTCATTCTTTTGGATTTGTTTTACAGTGTCTTGATTTCTCATAAAGTCACTAGCTTCCAATTGCTCTATTCAATTTTTTAAGGAAGTATTTTTTCAGTAATCTTTTGGACTTCCTTTTCCATTTGGCCAATTTTTCTTTTTAGGGCATTCTTCTCCTCATTGGCTTTTTGGACCTCTTTTGCCATTTGGGTTAGGCTGTTTTTTAAGGTGTTATTTTCTTCAGTATTTTTTTGGGTCTCCTTTAGCAAGCTGTTGACTTGTTTTTCATGATTTTCTTGCATCACTCTCATTTCTCTTCCCAGTTTTTCCTCTACTTCTCTTACTTCTCAAAATCCCTTTTGAGCTCTTCCAAGGCCTGGGACTGATTCATATTTTTCTTGGAGGCTTTGGATGTAGGAGCTTTGACTTTGTTGTTTTCTTCTGGTTGTATGTTTTGATCTTCTTTTCCACCAAAGTAAGATAATATAGTCTGACTCTTTTTGCACTTCTTGCTCATGATCCCAGCCAATTACTTGAGTTTTAAACTCTTTGTTAAGGTAAGAGTCTGCTTCCAATGTGGAGAATGTACTGTCCCAAGCTTCAGGGGTTTTTGTAGCTGTTTTCAGAGATACTTGTAGGGACCTGTAAATTTTCAGTTCTTCCAAGGTGGTATGATAAGGGGCGAGGTGTTTACTCCTTTCCTGGCCTGTGACCACAAGTATTTATTTCTGTCCTGTAACTGTGAGGAGGGGTTTCTCTCCACAGCCACTACAAGCTCCACCACCAGCGCTCCTCCTCACCCCAGCACTGCCACCCAGAACTGTGACCCAGATCTGCACATGGGCAAAGCAAGAGATTCCTGCCTCAGCACTAGCAAAGAGATTCCTGCAATCCCTCTCTGATCAGCCACTGGATTCCTCCTCAGTCTGTGGGCTGGAAGCTCGGGAAGCAGCTGCCCCCCGCAGGGCCATGCTGTTGGGGAATGGAGCTGAGACCCTTCCTTCCTCTCTCAGCACTGACAGAAACAGACTTTTCCCACTGACCTTCTAAATTGTCTTTGGCCTTGGTGGATTGAGGAGTCTGGAAACCTCCACAGCTGCCAGCGATTCAGTCTTCTGAGGCCCGCTCTACGTTTGGTGCTGCCTGCGTGCCCACGCTGCGCTGCGTCCCACTCCCAGCCCGGCGCCATACACCTTTCTGATCGATCATCCAGGTTGTCTTGGGTGGGAAATTTATTTCACTCTGTCTTTTTGTAGGTTCTGCTGCTTTAGAATTTGTTTAGAGTTGTTTTTTATGAGTATTTGGAGGTGTTTGGGGGAGAGCTCAAGCAAATCACTGCTTTCACTCTGCCATCTTGGCTCCATCCCATGCCTGTTTATTTCTACATAAACTTGATTAGCTAGATGTAAAAATGAAAGTTAAGACTCTTGTTTCTTGATACAGTGAGATGATAAATTTAGTCACAATATTAAGAAGTCCTTTCCAGCTAAAGGAGTATTCCATAAAGATCTTTGGTTTATTTCTGTGTGAAAGTTGCTTTATTTTTATCTAAATCAGATTTTCATATTTTGTTGTTTTCTGCAGGTGCCTATTTCTAGAGTTTTCTCTTATTAGTGCTGTCAGAATTCTCAGTAATCCATCCTGCCTGACTTAAAAAAATGTTATAGCACTTTCCCCCTTGGCATTTTAAGTACTTTGCAAACATCTCATCATCCTTTTGATAGACCTATAAAAGAACAAGATTTGGGGGAATCCATTTCTTTCTAATTAGTGTACCCAGTAGAGGAGGTACCATTTTACTGACTCAGCACTCTTCTGACTACAGTGTAGGGAAAGGAGGAAAGGAATTATGAAAGGGATGTAAAAGGCGTAGACAATGTGTTTGGCATGAAATGACCAAGACAGAGCAGAATCAAGGCGAAGGAGACATTGATGGGGACAACAGGATGAAACACATGGTGGTGAATATTAACGACAGAGGATGGGCTGAAAGCAAATTAAGCTAAGTAGCCTCTTGATCTGGTGCTGGACTGCTTTGCAAAAAACACCAGCATACATTTTATTTTGATGTGTCTCATCACAAGTCTAATTTTTCTCTGGTAGCAGCACCAAAATGTCTTGTGAGAGAATATGGCTGTTGCTTCCCATGATACTTACCTCACAGTGGGTTTGCCACAAGGGGTTATTATTATTTATTATTTCTTAAATATATTTATACTTTGTTATTTATTACTCATTGACTTGGTACCTATTCTTTGATCATTCTTCAGTTTCCTCTGCTGGCTTAGCATCCATATCATGCCCCCTCACTTGGATATTGCCCAAGCTTCTTTCTGTTGTAGGCTGGATGTTCTTCACCCCTCGTACTGTCTTGATAACCTCATCAGCTCCCATGGGTTTAATTATCTTCCCTATGCAGATGACTCTGAAGTACCTGATATGCAATATGTATATGAATATAACAGATATTAAAAGACAAATTGTTTTGCATTATTATGCCAAGCCATCTGATTAATTTCCTTAGACTGCATAGGATATTATGAAGTTTCATTAATTCTTATATTTCGGTGAGTTGCAAAAATATTTCCATCTTGTGACAAATAAGTAGGTACAGTAAACTAATAATCTCTTTTCCCACCAGCATCCATAGCCAGTTATTAGAAAATTTGGGAATGGAATCAAGACTATTGAGTTCCAGTTCAAGGTTCTTTTCCCTGAAGCATGTTCCTTTCCTAGGAGACACCGAGAAGCAAAGGAAGAGATGCTTGTTTGCTTAAAGCAAACTGTTTTTGTGCCATGGATCCCTTTGGCAGTCTGATGAAGCCTATGGACCCCTTCTCAGAATAATGTTTTTAGGGGACAGCTAGGTGGTGCAGTGACTAGAGCACCCGCCCTGGAGTCAGGAGTACCTGAGTTCAAATCCAACCTCAGACACATAACACTTACTAGCTGTGTAACCCTGGGCAAGTTACTTTACCCCCGTTGCCTAGCCCAAAAAAGGAAAAAAAAAGAATAATGTTTTTAAATAATCGAAGGAAATGTTAAATTTCAGGTATGATTTAGTGAAAATAAAGATAAGTTTTTTTCCCCATAAAGATAACAGACTCAGTGTTAGAAACCCTGACCAAGAGTAATGCTTATGGTTGCTAGTCATGCATTTTGTAGGAAGCTAGACTGCAGTTTCTATAGTTTTCCTATGTGTTTTTCTACAATTACCTTATTAAATTATGAATTCCTGGGTATCAGGGCGTTGCCCACTATTCCCCATTTTATCTCCTCAGAGTGCCTGGAACATTGCTCTATACTGTGGTTCTGGTTGGCTGGCTGAAAAATGATGGGTTATTAGAGGAAGTGCTTTTAGAAATACAAACACCTTAGAAGAGAGACTATAAAAATATTCATCTTATTTTAGGAGTAGGTTTAGTGCGGCCTCCTAGCTTCCCTAATATAACTTTATTTGTCTCTTGAGTGAGAGCCTGGAGAGATGGAATTGGAGGAAATGGAAGGTCAAGGACATCAAACAGGAAGGTAGAAGCTGGGGGATAGGTTGAGTTTGGAAGGTGAAGAAAACTGGCATTCTTCTCCCTGCCGCTATAGAGACTGGTCTTACAACAGGCTGAGCCACATGGGCGTAGCTATCTCTGCAGCATTTTATCCTGTACTCTGTTTCAGTGCTGGTGTTGAATTGGGGGTGGGGTGAGAAGGTTACAAGGACAGATAGAGTCTCAGAAAAGTTTAGATCCTGTGAAGTGACAGTGCCTGAACCCCTAGAGCTGATGTTCTGTCTTTATGGGGGGTCCCTGAAGCTGCAATCAGGAGAGGCATGCTCAAGTTTTTGCAGTGTTAGCTGTATATGGGTCAATGCTGTGGCATTCAACTCTTCATTTCACTGGTAGCCAGGGTGTTTGTGATCAGATATTGACTTCCTATAGACTTTTGAAAGCTCAGCTGGGAATTAATGGAGAATTGAATGTCAGCCCCCGCAGGGTTTCCTGATTAGGAGATTGGAACAGGGATAGAATGGACAGGATGTGATCATTTGAGATATCAGTGGTTAATGCATTGATAATAATATGTTTATGTTTGTGTTACAATCTTCAGTAAATGCATTTTATACAGTAATGACATTGAGGCAACAGGGTAAAGTAGGAAGAGTGCTGGATTTGGAGTCAGAGGGACCTGGGTTCTAATTGTGCCACTGCCACTGAGTAGCTCAGTGAGACTGGGCAAGTCACTTAACAATCTCTTTGGGCCTCAGTGTCTCATGTATAAAATGGGGATAGAGGAATTGAATTAAGTGAACTCTGAAGTCCCTTACTTACTCTTCTTTGAACAAGATAATCCATCTCCCAACTCTGGACATTTTCATTGGCTTATCCCTGTGCCTAAAAAGCTTTTCATCTTCATCTCTATCTCCTGCCATCCTTACCTTCTTTTAAGTCTCATATAAAATCCCATATTTTACAGTTCTAATAATTATTAATAAATAATCTGTTAATTATTTCCCATTTATCCTGTATGTAGCTTTTAACTTTCAAAGCTGTCCTATTTGTCTGTGCTTCCTCTGGCCTTCTCTCTGTTCTCTTCATTTAAAAAAATCCTATCAGTTAAGAGTTTGGGAAAATGTTTTAACAACTGATCACTAGAACACTCACAGAAGATAAGAAGGTGGCTGAAGGCTCAAAAGCTTCTTGGAAATAGAGAATTATCAGAAAACAGGATGAGAAACCTGTATTTGAGATGGGAAAGGGGAAGTGATCATCAGGGTCAGCTAATTAGGGACAGAAAGGTGAGCAGCCTAGATTATTGCCACTACAAATTCAAGGAAATCATTATCCCATGCTAAGAAGAACCTTCCCAGGAGAGCATTCAATCTTCACTGGTAGCAACCATTCAAGCCCTAGATAGGATATGTCAGCAAAGTATTTTAGCCATGTCAGGGAACTGAGATGAAAAAAAAAATGGAGGAGGCTGTTGGAAGACTCAAGGGACCTGCATGTGATCTCATACTTGGCCTGAAGTCATGGAATCTTGAGATCACAATGAGGGAATGTTTGCCATGAAAGGCAGTTTGACAGCTCAGAGAGTGCACAATAAGCCTATGTCTAGTTCCTCAATTCCTACCCACAAAAGGAAGAGAAGCCCCTGGAATTTCTGTTTCATGTGAAAAGGCAGCTTCAGAGATTGACAGTCTGCAGAGAAGCAAAGGAAGAAGAGATGGGCAGCATCAAACTATCTCAGGTGGACCACTTGTTTTTGGAGGAAGGCAACCTATTAGGATACCTGGATTGGTCTTGTAGTAGACCCAGAGCAGACCTGGCTTTGATGGATTGTGGCAAAAAGTGAAAAGTGAAATTTTTTGGGCAAAGGACAGAAGAAAGAGATGGAAGAGGCGAGAGAGAGAGAGAGGGGGAGAGAGAGAGAGAGAGAAGGGAGAGAGAGAGAGAGAGAGAGAGAGAGAGAGAATATTTGTGTTCAGCAACAGAAAAAAAATGGCCTCAGCTGACTCAACATCACTTCATGTTTTCATGTTTTCACCATGAAAACAGCAAGGTATCACCAGAGAGGAGCATGGGGAAAATCTGTTGAGAAAAGTAACAGTGGCAGAACTGCTCCTCTGAGAGCACAAGGGATTGGGAGTCCAGAGGTCACAGCAACATGGCAATCAAGTACCACCCATAGAGTGCAGCTGGAGAAGCAGGGCACAGCTGAGGAACACAACTGCATTCTCTTCTAACACTGCTTTTGATGTCAGATATCATCAGGAAGTGAATGGAGAACTAATTTAGCTGAGGCTGATGTTCATGGAACCAGCTTTGGGAAGTGGTGATGGAGTTGGAGATGCAAATCATCACAGACCGTGAGAAACCTAAGCTGTGACCTTCCAAAAATCTTTCCTGAGTCTTTCCACCTAGGCTCGTAGGACTTTGTACAGCAATGAAAGTGGAAAACTGAAGATGTAGAGTGCCCTACTATATTGGGTAGTGAATCTCAAATGACAGTTGTATTTCAGTAATTTTGTGCAAAAAATTATTCCCAAAAGATAGTTACTGCACCCCGTGCAGACGTTCAGCCATTGTGAGTTGGATGGTTGCCCATTATTTGGGTTACATCAGTGTCAGTTTGAAGTTCTCTAAGGAAGCTTATTTCCCCCCATAAAACAGGCATGAAGTTCTCACACTATCTCAACTCACAGGATTGTGGTAAGGAAAGCACCGTGTAAACCTTCAAGTGACGTATAAATATCAGGTTTTACTATTGTTGAATAGCAGTGGAACCACTAAGAATACTTTATCTCACGTAATCACTGATTTGGTTTCAAAAAGGCTATTTTCACACAACTGATACAACTGGAATGTAACCTAGTGCTAGGTGTTAGCAGTAATGTGGACACCATGTCTCTGGGATGTACTGACCAGGTGAACAAATGTCTCTGTTGTGTTAGCACTGATGCAGATTAAATTCATTCTGTTCTGAGGATCAGCAGGACGCTGCATACAGCAAGTACTATGGCACTCTATATCTGGGCAAGGACAATTAGTGTCTCCTTTGTGGAAGCTTATAGGGATACTAGGATATCTGATCTACAATATGGGGTCCTATGAGATTAAGGAAAAAATATGTTTCGACAGTGCCTTAATGTATTTGGCCCTTGGAATAACTGGAATTTTGGCTAGGTTTCATAGAAACTGCCTTGTTAACATCTAGAGTAACTGGCCTCTGATGATTTCAAAATAGCACTTCTTGTAATCCAGAAACCTTTTTAGTGTTTATTTCTTGAATTTAGTGTATCTTTTTAGTGTGTTGTATTGGTGAGAAGCAAATAATAATAATAATAATAATAATAATAATAATAATAATAATAATAGCTTATATAATATTTTATGTTTTACAAAATACTTTCTCCACAACAAAACATCTACTCATCTCTCTGGCAGTTAAGGTTTATAATTTATTTATATTTTTTGTTCATTATTTTTCCCACCAAAGTCTGACTTTTCTCTATCACATCTCCCTTCCTCCTTTCCCACTCCCATTGAGAAATCAAGAAAAAGAAGAGTTTCCCTGTTGCAAACAGATATAGTCAAGCAAAACAAAAACCTGCATTAGCTATGTCCAAAAAAAAATGCCTGATTCTGTCCTTTGAGTCTATCAGTCTTTCTGTCAGGGGATGGTGAGCATGTTTCATTATGAGTTCTCTGGAAGCATGGCTGATCATTGTGTGAATCAGTTTCTGAGCCTTTCAAAACTGTTTGTCTTTGCATTATTGTTGTTCTCGTGGTTCTGCTCGTTGCACTCTGCTTCATCTCATACAAGTCTCCTCAGGTTTTTTTGGAAACCTTCCCCTTTATCATTTCTTACAGCATAATAGTATTTCATCACATTAATATACCACAACTTATTCAGCCCTTCCCCAATTCATGGGTACACCCTCAATTTCCAGTTCTCTGTTACTGCAAAAACAAAAACAAAAGAACTGCTGCAAAATTTTTGTATATATAGGTCATGTTCTTTCTTTGATCTCTTTGGGTATAGACCTAATAGTGGGATTGCTGGCTCAAAGGGTATTGATAATTTGAGCTCCAAATTGCTTTTTGGAATGGCTGTACCAGTTCACAGCTCTACCAATAACATGTTAAGGTACCAGCTTTCCCACAGCCCCTTCAGCACTTGTCATTTTCATTTTTTGTCAAGTTTGCTATTCTAAGGTGTATGAGTTAGAAGCTCAGGGTTGTTTTAATGTGTATTTCTTCATTTATTGGTGACTCAGAGCATTTTTTCATATGGCTTGATAGTTTAGATTTATTCCTGTGAAAACTGTTTATTCATATCTATATCAATTGAGAACTGGCTCTTAGTTTTATAAATTTGAATCATTTCCCTATAGCTCTTAGAAATGAGACCTTTAGCAGAGAAACTTGATGAAAAGATTATTTTTCCTTATTTCCCTTCTTTTCCCATTTTAGCTACATTGGTTTTGTTTCTTCAAAAACTTTTTTTATTCTTTAGGCAATTGGGGTTAAGTGACTTGCCCAGGGTCACACAGCTAGTAAATGTCAAGTGTTTGGTCTGAGGCCACATTTGAACTCAGGTCCTCTTGACTTCAGGGCTGGTGCTGTATCCACTGCGCCACCTAGCTGCGCCTCTTCAAAAACTTTAAACTTTATGTAATCTTGTCCATTTTACATTCTGTGATTCTCTGTCTTTTGTTTGATCATGAATGCTTTCTTTATCCATAGATCTGACAGGTAGTTTCTTCCTTACTCTTCTAATATGTTTATGATGTTACCCTCTGTGTCTAAGTCTAAGTCATGTACCCATTTGGACCTTGTTTTGGTATACAGTGTGAGATACTGGTCCATACCTAATTTCTGTCAGACTGTTTTCATGTTTTTCCAGCAAATTTTGTTGAACTGTGAGTTCTTACTTCAGTAACTATGATCTTTGGGTTTATCAAACACTAGATTACTGTGTTCATTGCTTCTATGTATTGTGTACCCAATGTGATCAACCTTAATATTTCTTACTCAATATGGAATTTTTTGATGATTACTGTTTTGTAGTATAGTTGGAGACCTAGTGCTGCTGGATTCCCTTCCTTCTCACTTTTTTCCCATGATTTCTTTTAAGATGCTTATCTCTGGAAGTTATGCATCTGAACTGAAAATCTTGAAATGGATGATGACAGATTTAAAAAGAGACTGAAAGGAATCATACTATCTCTGAGAGGAAACATAATGTAGTAGTAGAAAAAGTACTGCACTTAGGCACAGAGGCACCTGATTTTGAATTCTGCCTCTGATATTTACTTGCTTTGTGACCATGGGCAAAAATGGGGACAGTGATCCCTGTAATACTTACGTTATGAGGTTATTAGGGTAAAATGAAATCACATGGGCAAAGAGCTTTGAAAATCTTAATACACAATATAAATGTTATTATGTGAAGTTAAAAGTTGTAAATATACAATTTTTGTTATTTTCTATTTCATTTTACAAATTAGACAGTTCTCAAAACCAGTTTCTATTTAATTCTTTGGACATAGCAGCTGTTTTCTGAAGGTGATGTGTCTGTTTCCATTGCTGTTTTGTTAAACCTCACACTTGTTGCTTTCATATTCTGCAAAACTAAAGAAGGATGTGAAATTTGAAGGAAAACAAACAGTAGTTTTTAGCTTTCTACCTGCAGACATATTCATACAAGGCTGAGTTGTCTGATATCCACAGATAGACTTACATTGAAGTCATTTATATTTACAACAGGTTGTATAATGAAGCATGAAAGCCGTAGTCTTGAATTTTTACTATGACCAGCCCTCATTATATACAATAAGCCCAGTGCAAAAGATAACAGAAAATAAACAGACCTGTAACTGAGATACTATGAGCAGATATCAGAGATAAATAGGTTATCTATTTTGATCTATGATTATCAGATATAAAGCAATGATTATTGAACTGGTGTCCATAACTTTCCCCATTTATTATCTTCAATAACCTTATGGTAGGTTTGCCTTACTGTCCACTGGTTAATTGTACCACCATTTCTTCTTTTATTTCTGAATCTAATGCAAAGTCATTAGTCCTTCCAGAGCTGGCTTCCCTGAAATTTCATCTCTTTGTGGTGGTAGGAAGGCAGTAGAAAATGAGGAATCACTTAAATAGAATATAGAGTGCTGCTAGGATAGAGCACTAGAACTAGAGTCAGGAAAACCTGAGCTCAAATCTAGCCTCAGATGCTCAGTAGCTGTGTGACCCAGGGCAAGTCATTTGATTTCAGCTTTCCTCAGTTTTATCATTTGAAAATGGGGATAATAATAGCGCCTCCCAGTTTTATTGTGAAGTATTATGAGGTTCAAATGAGATAACTATTTGCAAACCTTAAATTACTGTGTAAATGTTGATTGTGACTGTTACTATTGATTGCTTTTTGATGTGTGGTTCTGTTCCCCTCCTCCTTTGAAAAGAAGTCACAAGGGACTTCTAAATCATAGAATTTGAGAGTTAGGAGAGGGGGAGCCCCCATCTTATGAGGCAGCCCACTCGTCCCACTTGGGGACAGCTTTCATGACTGGGACATTTTTTCTAAGATGAAGCCTAAATTTGCCCCTTGGCTATACATTGTCTTCTGGAGCCAAACAGAATAAATCAAATCTCTCTTCCACATGACAGACCTTCAAATATTTGAAGATAGCATGTTAGCAAAAAGTAAAACTTTATTATATTTCTTTGATTTTAATACTTTCCTTTTTAAATGGAGAGTGATGCTTTTTTGAACTCATGCTGTGTTTAACTCTATAGAGCAGTGGACCCTCCCCTGGGGGGTCTTGGATTCCTGGGGCACTACAGTTATTGTAAGTGGCCTGTGAATCCATGTGCAAAGCCAATAATTATTTTCTTAATATTTATTTATTTTCTTAATATTTATTGAAATCCAGCAGAATTCAGTATAATAAATAAGCAAACCTATCTTTTGTAGACTAAATAAATAATCTATCTTACACATATATGTATTACTCTTTTTAAGATGTATGAGGATACTATTGTGATTAATAAAAATAGAATTTTTTAAAAAATCATTACTATTAAAAGGGTTTATAGTAGCATTTTATCATCTGATCTTTTCTCAATGATATAGATAAAATACTGTTATTTAGGGCTCTGTGATTTTTTTTGATGTTAAAAAGGCATTTTCATACTTGAAAATAGTTAGGAACCATTGCTGGAGAGTTGGATTTTTATTGAAATACTTGACTGACTTGATTTTCATCAACCACCTTGGACATACTTGCTTTTAATCATCTTTTGGTCTTCCAACCCTTGACCTCTAACAAAGTTAGAATAGGTATGCTTGCATTTAAGTGGATTCTCATTTAGATGATGGCAGACATATGCTCTGAAAGTAACTAGGGAGTCTGGGCTATTTTGTCATTAGTGTTTTTACAAGTTATTTTCTGGTCATGCCAATTGCTTACATATGTATGAATATATATGTACATTTTCACCTGGCCTATCAGACAAACATCAGTAACACTTTTGGATTAGAAGCACATGGTTTGAATACATGATCTTCTCTTTTATCCTGTAGTTTAGTTAAAATATTCATGGTATAAATGGGAAAGATACTTTTTTGTCTAAAAAGGAGACTATGACACTTTAATTTTGGCAAGTCTAGAGAATTTAAACACTAGGTTTATGCACTCCCCTCTCCCAAAAAGCAGCAAGACATAGTGAGTGAATCATTTGTTAGTCATTGGGTATATAAAATATTTCCTTTATTAAAATATATTTTGGTTAAAATTTTTGGGACCAATACATTCTATGTTGTGCATAATCATGGTACTTAGGCTTCAAGTTTAAGGAAAAACCATACAGACATAATGGGATAATGAAAGCACAGGGATGAACTGAGAAGACACACACATTAACAAAATTACAGTAGGATAAGGATAGAGACTAAGCCTATGATTTCATTGGTGAGGAAATTCCTTATACCAGAGCAGGTCTAGCAGTAGTTTCAGTGATAGTAAAGCCAGTTATACCTTAAATAAGATATACATACAGAGTATAGCTATATTTAGAGTGTATGTATGTATATATATGTGTGTATATGTATATATGTGTATTATAGTTGTAGTTGAAAAAAAGTTTCAGACCCAGACATTTCTCCAAAATCAGAACATTTTGAGTTATGATTTAGCTGGAATTTATTGTGTTGGGGTTTTTTTTGGTGCAGTATTTGTTCATTTTGTGCTTTAGTGATAACCATTTTTCCCATATTTTCTATTAGTTTATCAAACACTAACTTCTTGCTTATATTGTATTTCTGTTTTTGCATTTGTGTTCTATTACATTGATATGTTTTTCAGTTTTTTACTTTTGATGAATTCTTTTTTTCTTTCCAGTATTCTGTTCCTAGTCAACAACTTCATCTAGGAGCAACTATCCTCCAGTGTTTCTATTTGTGGAAGTACAAGTCTGCTTTCATCAGTTTTCCCCTCTTTTCCCAAATGTCCCTTGATAGTCTTCCTTGTTTTTGCATTCTCTTATGATTGCTATAAAGTTCTTCAATGGAACATATTACTATGATTTCTTCTCATTCTGATAATGGAATGTTGAAATTCTCTAAATATTAATGCTTTAAAAATAATTTTCCCCTTGTATTACTGTTAGCCCTTTGGAAAAAAAGATCACTCAGTGACTGGTGTATATATGTGTGTGTTATACATATACATACATATATATGGGTATATACACATACATATGTTTTTCATTTACTGTTCCTTGAATGTTTATGTGATATGATTATTATTTTTTTAAGTTTTCTGGGTTTGAATGTAACTTAATTTTTACTGCTGCTGTTCTTGGTTGTTCTGGGGTTTTTTGACCTCTAGTTGTATTGTCTATTTCAGACCAAAATTGGTGGCTTGACAGAGCTATGAGCTTGAAAGCTCCAGCTTCAGGGACCAGTAGACTAAAGTCAGTAGTAGCAGTGCCAAAGAGTTGGTCAGTCTGAATATGCAGGCTACAGTGCGAGTGTCAGCCCCAGCTGGAAACCTGTTATGGCAGAGGGGAAGTTAGACTGGATGGTGTGGTACCTGAGGTCCTGGGGGAGATTGGGTACAGCAGAGCTGCAATTAGCATCTGAGAGGTAACCTTTAAATATGTCAGCATATCAAGAGTCTGTATTTCTGTAAGTTGGTGTTCTCTTACTTTGGAAAGAATGTCTATATTGTAGACATGCCAAGTACATACCTGATTTGGAGGTGAGCCATAGATTCAGGCAGTAATACTCAGAAGACTAGACTAGAGATAATCACTAAAGTAAGGTAAAAATTGGTAATTGTTTGTTATAATTCCCTAGTAATAAATATCATTGACTCATTCCTTCTTGTTTAGTTTCTAAATTCTTCTTTCCTGCCCAAGAAAATGAGAAACACATATTATGGCAAAAATGTGACTAGAGGGCTCTGTAGCTCCTGTATAGTATGGTCAGGATCTTAAGGATTCAGAAGGAAAAAAAAACATCTTGCTACTACACTACACACCCACTTCTTGTATATGACCAGCAGTGTGCTATGTACTGTAGGGGTTACAGAAAGAATGTAATAAAAAAAAATTGTTTTTGTTTACAAGGACTGACTGACTCATATATTTTTCCCTTCTTAATTAATCCCTCCCCAACACCCAACTCAGGTGTGGGCCAAGGTATTTTGGAGCTCATGGTGGACTGTACATTCCTTTTTGTTTCCTGTACTCTAGTTCCATATAATTATTTCAACCAGGAGCACCCCCATCTTTTAGGGTCTACACTCAACCTGTTCTCATGGTTAAGTATATTTCCCTACATCCCTGTTTTTTCCCCACCCCCATGTTCAGGCACAGAGAGGGTCAATTGAGTGAAGATCTTTTTTTTTTCCTCATAGAAGTCTTGTTTTATCTTTTATGTTTGTATACACCCTTTTCCAAATCCCCATTTTGCGCTGTTAACATTTACCAGATTCTTTTGTTAGTTCACATTTCCTTCTTTTCTATGATCTAGCTTCTTTTTTTCTTCATACTCTTGACTGTTATAGTCATAAAATTTGAGTAGTGATAATGAGGTGTAATTAAACAAGGGAATGGGTTATTGAAAAGGCTGGGAGATTTCTGGAGATTTTTTAGCAATGGGAAGTGGAGTTTAAGGTGTGGCCTTTCTGAGTGTGCAAGGGTGGAAGACTAAATGTATACATATATATGTATGTGTGTGTACATGTATATTATATATGTACACACATGTAACCACACATATATGAATTTGGTACTTTTTCAATCCAAGAATTTTATAAATATGTCCCAAAATGAATAATTAACTCTTTAATAAAAACCAGCTGATTATCTGATTTGGAAATTATCTGTTCCTTTTCTCCCCGTTTAGTACTGCCTAGTAACAATAGAGCTGAGCCATTGTGGGTAAGTGGGATGGGGGAAGGCATAGACAGTGAAGATGGTGAGTTTTGGGGCCTATGTATGATGTGTCTGAATGTATTTTTGTTTCTGACTTCATTCTGAAACTACATTTTTTGAATCTTTATTTAATTTAGATTACCTTGGATCCTGTTTTCTGTTAGTTAAAATAACTGAGTGTGAAGTCTATACTAGCCAGCTGTTCTAGTTTTTGGTGTGTTTAAAGTACTTGGTCCCACTTACAGATTAAGAACTTGATGTTCTTTCCATCTATCTATCTATCTATCTATCTATCTATCTATCTATCTATCTATCTATCTATCTATCTATCTATGCATCCATCCATCCATCCATCCATCCATCCATCCATCCATCCATCCATCCATCCATCCATCTATCCATCTATCTATCCATCTATCTATCTATCTATCTATCTATCTATCTATCTATCTATCTATCTATCTATCTATCTATCTGTCTGTCTGTCTGTCTGTCTGTCTGTCTGTCTGTCTGTCTGTCTATCTGTCTGTCTACCTATCTATCTATACATACATACATACATATATATATATATATATATATATCCCTGTGTTTTGATCAATAAGTTATTTATATAATTTTTCTTTTCATTTTTGAGATTTTCTGGAGGTTGTAAAATTTCCAAACAGGAATTATTGTAGGTAGGGTGAAGATAATAAATTTGGAGATGGAGTTTTTAGTCTGATGTTTTACAAACTGAAAGTGGGGAATATGGAAAATCAAAATGCATTTATATTTTTTATAATGGTAATAAAGTTTAATTGCTTAGTAAAGTTGCCATGTCAAGGCCACAGAAAATGCCTTGTACATAACTGGTGCTCAGTCAATGTTTAGTTGCTTTAAGGACAGAAAATTGTCATTTGGAAATATATTGTGATTAGAACATTGGTTGAAGTTGTACAAATGCTGTAGGTACGAGTAGTGATTTAGATGACTTATCTGGGTGAGGAGACCATAAATGATTTGTTTGTGTCATAGAGTTTTAGGTTGTTTTTCTTTTATTAAGCACCAATATTTATTCTGTGTAAAAATTGGTTGAGAAATCAACATGTATACAAAATAAACTTGAGACAACAGTGTAATACCTTAAAAAATTCTTAAAATCAAAATTAATGGAGGAGTTAGGCTTTACATTGTACAGTGGTACATAGGTTCTCAGTAATCAAATTTTAAATAGTGATAAATTATCTTTATATGAGTAGCTTGGCTTAGTGGCAAGAGGGCGGGCCTAGGAATCAGAACAACCTGGCACATACTTCCTAGGGCTATGTGGCTCTGGACTAGTAAGTTGTTCAACGTCTTAATACTCTAGGAAACTCTTTAAAGACTAAGTTGTGAAATAGTTGCCTGTGTGCATTGTTAGAGGGAGTTGGCCTGCCAAGAGCTCCTGACACCAATTTCATAAGTCTGGACCAAAAAAAAAAAAATCTGTATCGTGCACTGTCAGATGCTGTAGCTCTTCTTAAACTATTTCTACTATTTGTAAAATCTACTGCTTTCTACTGACTTGTCTTAGTTAAATGATTTAGGTAAAATAATGTGTAAATGATTATTAAAGTGATTTCATATTTTTAATCCTAAGTCTTTTGACATCCAGCATTTTATTAATTAGAACACTGCTAACTTGAATAAGCACATATCTACGATCAGCCAGCAAACATTAATTATTACTATATGCCAGGCAATTGTACCAGGGGCTGGGGATACAGGTACGTAATGAGGGCTGGCATATGCCCAGAGTGCCCCTGAAAGCGTCTTCCCACGTGGAGGAGATAGGAAGCCTGCATCTGGGAGAGTTGTGATCACATGAAAGAGAAGTGCTTTGGAGAAATTTTGGAGCATCTGTAGATATTCTGTAACAGATTCCCACCTGTTCACTACGTGGTGAATGGCAGTTTCCTTGACTGGGGCAGTTGAGAAATTGGAACTGAGGGAGCCTTTACAAAGTCTCCTTTGGCCTTGGCCACAGTCTTCTGCTGCCCTCTCTTGGATTGACTTCTTTGTTGACAGTGTCTAGTGAGAGACAAAGGTATAAGGCAAGAGGCTTTGAACCCTGTCCTACCAGAGCTGACACATGGCTCAGTGAAACTGGCCTCAGTTCTTTGTGCACATAGGCCATCAGCTTTTGCTGAAGTCTTGTAAGGCCACCTCCCTTCCATGTAGAATGAATGAAACAATCCCTGCTCTCAGGGAGCTTACATTCTGATGGGGAGACAGCAGAAGTATAAAGTGAACAAATCCAAATATGTACAAAGTTGGTAGATATAAGGTGATTTGGGAGGATGGACATTAGCAGTTGGAGGGATCAGGAAAGACTTTATGCAGAAGATATGGTGCTTTGTATAGGAGATGGTGCTGGGTCTTAAAGGAAGAGACAGACTTTATGAGGTAGAGGTAAGGAGAGTACACTTCAGGCAGGAAGATGGGAGATGGCAAGTCATGTGTGAAGAACAGAAAAAAAAAAGGCTAATTTGCTTGGATTTCATAGTGCAAGAGGGAAAGTTGTGTACACTGAGACTTGGAAGATAGCTTGGAGTCCAGCTGTGTATGGCTTTTAAAAAGGAGTAGTTTATATTTTGTCATACAGATAACAGGTAGCCGCTGGAGTTGACTTAGTAGGGGAGTTCAGTGGTCAGATCTGAACTTACAGAAAATTGCTTTGATTCCAGCGTGTAGGACAAACCAGAGTGGTGGGAGACTTGAGACAGGAGACAAATTAGGAGGCTGTTGTAGTCACATAGACAAGAAGCAATTAGGACTTACACTAAAGTGGTAGTTGTATAAGTAGACAGAAGGGCTCAGATTCAAGAGGTGTTGTGGAGGTAGAAATAGCAAGATATGGCAGCTGATTGGATAGGCAAGGTGAGAGTGAGGAATCCTAGATAATGCCAAATTTATGAACCTGGGACTGGAAGGATGTGGTCTTTTCAACAGAAATAGGCAAATTTGGAACGAACCAAATATTTTACATGCAAAGCACTGAGATACAAATAGAAAAAAGTAAGACAGTCTTGAGGAGCTCACATTCTAATGGGAGGGGCACTACATCTAGGAGGTTTTAGTTGCAAGTTAGATAGAAATGTCGCATCCTCCTTAGGGTGTAGCAGCAAAGCAAATTGTAATACTTCTTTAATGTCATTTCCATTGATAAAATGTTTACGTCATTGAACCATTTGTGGTGCCAAGGACTTTTGGTGACAAGAACTTTCCTTTCTGGGGCTTCAGTGGATGTGCAGGGTTAAGTAGAGGAGTAAATAGGCTAGAACAGGGGTATTCAGTGTGTGTGTGGGTGTGCGCACGTGCTCGCACTTTTGGGCCATGCACACAGTATAGCTTAGAGACATGACCTGCAGCACATGGTTATATCTTAGAGATAAAAAATCAGTTGAGACCTATGGACCTTTTCTCAGAATAATATCTTTTAAAAAATTGTAATAGAAGGAAATGCTAAATTTCACTTACAGGTTAGTGCTAATAAAGATGTGATTTCCCCCACCCCCATCCCCCAAAATCATAGACTCTCTAAAATCAGTTCTTTAGTTAAGAACCCCTGGGTTAGAGGCAGGCGAAAAATTAGGCAATTGTAATAGAGCCTAATGTGAAAAACAGATTGAACAGGATTTAACAAATGAATGTAGGGGGAAAGGGAAGGACTAAAGATTAAATTAAAGCCTTCCTTGATTTTGCCCCCTCCCCAACTATGATTGTCCTCTTCCTCTTCCAACATTGCTCGAAATCTTTGTTCACTAGGCAGTGTCATACTTACCTTCTGTGTTACTGTTGTATCCTTATTGTATCCATCAGTTGGTTACAAACTCTTTGAGAACAGCAACCATTTCATTTTTATCTCTTTGACTCAGTCCATGTGCACAGTTAAAGGTGTTTTCAAAAACTGGATTGTTTAAAAAATCACTCTTAGGTTTCAAACTTGGCTTATGAAATCAAAATGGAAAATGGAAAAGAAGGAAGCTAGAAGCAGAACTGCTTTACAGTGTGTGTGTGTGTTGTGGGGGAAAATGATGAATTAAAGTGATAGTGAGACATCTAAGTAGAAATATATAACAGACACTTGGAAATGTGGGAGCTTAGGAAGAGAGACCAGGATTCATGATAAAGATTTGGGAGTCATCTCTACAGACAGGAACATTTAGAATCGTAACTGTGCCTCAGGGAGAGAGCTTAGAGAAAGAACAGAAGTCTGAAGCTCAAATTTGGGGGAAAGTTTGTATTTAAAATCTCAGAATTTCAGAGTTCAAAAGAACCTCTGAGGTCAGCTGGTCCGGCCATACGTGATCAATAATCTCATCAGCAATATCCCTTGCAAGTGCTCATCCAGCCTTTGCTTAAAGACGTCTATGGAGAGGGGACTTTAACTTTAAGACAACTCATTGCAGTTATAAAAATCTCTGTTGGTAAGGTGTTCTCCTTATATCAAGCCAATATATACCTTTTTATTTAGGGGGTAAGAAATAGTTAGCAGAAGACATAGTGAAGTGGTAGGAGGAGAACCAGGGTAGTATATTGTGATGGTACAGTGAACATCTGCTTTAGGTATGTCAGGTGGCAAATGGTACACATGAGGATCCAGAAGAGCTCCAAGATCCTTGTTATTCAAGAAAAACCAAATTATGTTTAATATATTTAACTCAGCAGCCAAGAAAATATAATACTTTGTTTTCAGAGAGATGTTCAATAATAAAGATTGAAACAAAAAGTATTTTTATTGATCCCAAGCAGATTAGGAAATTGGGTTAATAAGGATATATCATTCCTCATTTTGTTCAAGCTATACTGTTGTTTATTCTTGACTTTACAAAGAAAATGAATAGAGGTATAGAGGAGGCAATGAAACTAAATTGTCTTGATAAATGACATGCATGTCATTACAGCTAAGAGATCAAAAGTACTCCTGTGATCTCCAACTTGAATTGTGCATTTGTTTTGTAGTTGTAGCATGACTTTATTCATACCAGCATCCTTACCTTTGTTTCTTTTGACACATTTATGCTGTGTAATTGTATGTTGCTCATAAGTGTGCGGCAAGATTCAAACCCACTTCCTCTCTTCACACATCACTTGCTAAAGTTCTGTGTGGGTGCATGTGAGATCTCTGCAGTAACCTTATAGGAGCTCCCTCTTTTTAGATGAAAACACTGAAGCTCAGAGACAGTGACTTGCCCATACTCATGGCATATGACTTCATCATTTTCTGCTTCAGGTAGCTTTTGGAAATTAAATGCAAAATCATCTGTCAGTGTTCTAATCTGGCTGCATAATTTTGGAAAGCAAAATTTTGGCTTTAAAAGTGATGAAGAAAATTAAAAATACATCTTTTCTTCAAGATGTGAACGTTTAGTAAGGTCAATCAAATCACTTTGGGTAGAAAACTTGCTCAAGCCAAGAAGAATTGGCTAATAACTTAGATTTTATTTAAATCAAATTCACTTTTTTTTTGGTATTACTGTTTAAAAAAATCTAACTCTAGTACTTACCTAAAAGAGTTGTCTGTCAGTAGGTTCGAATGAGATGAAACACATAAAATGCTTTGAAAACCCTAAAGTATTATATAAATGTGGTTATTATTACTGTTATTACTTGTTGAGTTCTAGGAATCTCTCTTTATTGGGTGCTTTCTTATTCTGATTTTACAACCCTTCCTTTAATTTTCAATTTTCATTCAGGGTTTATTTTTCTCTCCCTGGGGATTTTCTACCTAAAGCTATATTGTTCAAGTCATAATTAGCTTTAAGTTGTAAACTTTTCAATTACTTTCTCTTGATCATACAGATAGTAACCTGAGCCTTATATATAGTAAATGTGATTCGAATACTGTAGTGGTAGGCTTTGTCTGGGGAGAGGGAGAATTAAAAGCTGTCAGTTAAATACTGTAAGAGTTTATTGATTCAGAGTTTTATATGTAAAACAGCTCTTAAACATGTAAAAAAATGGTTTGTGCTTGAATTATTGAGACCAGCTTACTCTTCAATAGTATTTATTTATTGACCCTATTGTGGTTAGATTTCAGTTTTCTGAATTTAAGCATCATAGATTATGGAAGTATAAAAAAACAGCAGAAACTGAGTCCTAGAGTAATGTCAACTTCTAAATCTAGTTTTGTTTTTTGTTTTTTTAGTGAGGCAGTTGAGGTTAAGTGACTTGCTCAGGGTCACACAGCTAGGAAGTATTATGTGTCTGAGGCCAAATTTGAACTCAGGTCCTCCTGGTTCCAGGGCCGGCACTCTATCCACTGCGCCACCTAGCTGCCCCTAAATCTAGTATTCTTAATCAAGGCAAATTAATCTTGGTTGTTTCTTAATTGTTAACCTGTTTAAAGTTTTGTTATCTGTTCTAGTTGGGTAAGATTAGAACATACTTAGCTGCTGCTAAGGTAGCCTCTTCCTTTTAAATTTCCACTCACCTTTTTGTTCACATGTAATTTTAGATATCTTTTGTTTTCAACTTTAAACTGAAATGAAAAGATAGATTCCAAATGTGATTTAATAGGAGATCCTGTGTCCCCATGCTATATTTCAGGGGTATTTGCACCTGACAGGAACTGACTCCAGGAAACAAAAGAAACAGGAAAAGAACTGGGCACTTTTGAGTTCACAGGATTCTTGCTAAAGGGTGGCTCATAGCAGAGGTCAAACCAAAACAATGTCCATGATTTTCTTTTTCCTGTTAAATGTCTAAGAGATATGAAAGGTGGGAACACCAAATTTAAAATTAAAGGTAATGAACCAAACTATTGAGGATAGTAGATGGCATATATGAATAATTAAGCAGCTAATGCCATTAAAGGTGAATTTTTAAAAATATTACAAAAAATATTTCTCTTTTAATTTATGGCAAAACAAAGAAAGACAGAGTGGGGGGGGAGAATAAAGACAGAAACAGAAAATAAGTCTCACAAAATAGGCAGAGGGAGACTTGAGGCAGGAGACCAATTAGGAAGCTGTTGTAGTCATTTAGGCAAGAAGCAATGCATACTTAAACTAAAGTGGTAGGTGTAGAGGTACAGTGGAAAGAGCAGTGGATTTGGAGTTAGACGACCTGAGTTCAAATCCAAGCTCTAACCATAACTCCCTGTGTGACCTCTGTGGAAATAATTTTAATCTCCTTGATCTCAGTTTCCCTATCTGTAAAATGAAGGGTTTGGGCTAGATGGCTCTGAGTTCCTTTGTAACTCTAAAACAGTGACCTTCTAGCTACTTGCTGTTCCCCCAAATGTACTCTGCACATTCCTGGCTTTTGCTTTCACCGTTCATTTATTATGCCTGAAATGGTTATAAAGGTGATCTACAGAATGAGAGAATTGTCTTAAAAGGTTTCTCAGCTCTCTCACACATAAAAAATTCTATAATTTAAATTACTGTATTAACTGCATGTCTATCATATTTTAGTAATTATTCCAAAGCAAGATAGTCCTATGTTGTCATAAATATAAGCAAACAATAATGGATAGTTTCTTGACTTGAATTTGATTTTAATCTCAGTGTGGAAAAACCCCAGAAATCTTGGAACACAGAAACCTTTGTAAGGGTGGAAAAAATGTCAATGAATCTTTGCTTGGACCAAATTCATTCAGATGAGACTGAGATGACGTCAGCAGTCAGCGGGGAATGATTTTGAGGAAGTGATCAGAGGTCTGCAGCATGGGTGACTGTGGAACAGCCTGTTGTAGTAGACAGCACAGAAACTTGTGATGGGAAATGGGACCACAGATAATAAATGTCCACAGCTTATGGTGCAGCAGAGAGAGCAGTGGGTCTGCAGTCAGGAAGAACTGAGTTCAAATGGGGCAGCAGACTCTTAGCAGCTCTGTGACCCTGGGCAAATCACTCAGCCTTTGTTTGCCTTTGTTTCTTCAACTATAAAATAGGGATAGTAATAGCACATATCTTCTGTGAGATATTTGTAAAAGTGCTTAGCACAAGGCCTGGCACATGGTAGGTGTTAATGTAAGTGCTCATTCTCCTTCATAACTGTGGAAATGATGGCAGCACTTCTAGAGGAGTAACACTTTGAGCTTGCCTAGAAACTTCCTGGGGCTTCATGGCTTTTGGTTGTTCTTCAAAGTTGGACCCTACAACCTGCACTGTTTATATGTGTTAGTTATATAAGGACAGTGGTATAGTGGCAAGGGCACTGTCTCTAAGGTCAACTACCTTTGTGACCTTGAACAAATCATCTGGCCTTCTGGCACCTCAGTTTTCTTACCTGTAAAATTAACTCTGAGGCTCTTTCCAGCTTCAGATCTGAGGAGCCTCTGACTCCTACCCTCTCCTCATTCCACCCAGTTTCCAAAGATTCTCTAAGGGCAAAATTGAATCACAGACCACAAGTCTTTCAGTTCACAAGGAGCCTTGAGAGGTGAGATTTATTAACATCATTCCTCAAGTGTCACCAGAAGTGTGTATGTGTGTTTTATGCAACCATAAATCAGATAAAGTGACAGCAAAATGGATTCAAGCTTCCATGTTTCTGAATTCCCCCAGGTTGCATGTTTTCCAGCCTTCCCTTCCTAACCTTCGGATCAGATACTGTTACTTTAAGTCTCAGGTTTTTAAGCTGGAGTTCTTGAACTATATGTATATGTATATATATATGTATATATGTATGCATCTGTATATGCATGTATGTGTATGTGTGCATATGTGTGTATATATTCCTTTGTAATCTTATATGTTTTATTAATTTAAAAGCATTATTCTGAGAAAGGGTCCACAGACTGATAAAAATGGATCTATGATACAAAAAAGGTAAAGAACCTCTGCTTTATGTGAAAAAGGTTTTCTTTTGAGTGGCCCAAGACAGTTTCCTTTCTCTTGTCTTATGCAGCTAGGATACTCCATTTGATTGTATGATTTATCAGTATAAATATAGTCTTAGATGGTGATCTGGGTTGAGGGGCTGCAGCTGATTGATGAGGCTTGTGCATTGAAAGGATAAGATTCTAAAAGCCAAAAATCTGAAGTTGAGGACAGAAGAGCCCCCTTCTTGCTCTTGCCACCCCCCCCCCGAAGTTTTTCTACCCTGCTTGTTTTCTTATTCTTGCATAATTTTAAGTTAAACTGAAAAAAAATCCAAATCTAACCTTGTTCTGTTTGAGGAAATGGTTTTGAGAGGCTGTTTGGAAAGACAGTAAACTAAGGAGTCATAGCTTCCAGTGAAGGTCTTTCTTTCTCTAACAGAAGTTAGTACTGCAGGGAGATATTGGGAGCCAGGTTCCACAAAAATATTGTTGGACAAATGCATCTGCTTACAAGGCCATGGAGAATGTGTTTTTCAGTGTGTATTGCCCTGGGGGTAAAGTAATGTCTCAGTGCAAATGGGTTGACTGGTAACATTTTTGGAAAATCTTTCTAAATATTATGGCAAACTGGAATAAAGGAAGAAACAGCTAAAAACCATGAAACTTGCCTAGAAACTTTTAGGTGCTCCATGGTTTCCATTTACATAATTAATCTGTGTAATTCATGTTCCTTGTCCCTTGATTATATGGTGTTTTTTAAAGCATTTAGTATACTAATCAGATACAATCTGAATCACTTCAGAACACTGCAGAATGCTAATCTGGCAGCAAGCATAAAATGATATGAAGAAGGGAACATTTACCTAGTTTAAATTGCATTAAATTATAGTAGTAACAATAACAAAAACTGAGCTAAATTTAAATGTCTAAATGCTATCATGCCAGATTTTTAAAAATTCCTTTTGGCAGAAGGACTTTCATGATCTCACTAATTCTCTTTTCAGAAGAAATTCTTTTTTCTAGTGTGTGTTAGTAGTTTGAGAATGATGACATTTTGCCTCTGCTCAGTAGAAGAACCCTGGAAAAAGTTCTGCACTGAGTATTGTCTACTTGGCCTGCCTTTTAATATGTCAACATAAACATTTTTATTCTAGTAATGCTTTTATGATTTGGTTGTGTGACTTCCTGGCTTTCAGAATGTTTCTCTTGTTTGTTTTTTGACATGCACCTTCCAGACACCTGCATCTGAAAATTTGAAAAATTTCAGGTGTTTTTCAGTAGTTTTTCCAGTATGCTGTACTTATTTGTTGCCAAGAATAGCAAAGGGTAAGACTGACTAGGAATATGCTTAGCACTTCAAAGGAAGCTGTTTATTTTTGTTCATTTTTGTTTGCCTTTCCTTGGGTTAAGGTCATTTGCTGAAGAAAAGATGTGCTGTAATGTTATTTTGAGCTGACTGCTTGGCTTAAGTCATCAAACAGGGTCTCATGTACTTTTCTCGTGTTGATTAGTTATGCTGAAGTACAGGTCTAACCCATAATTCTTCCAGCAGTTTAAAGAACTTACTTTTGTTCTGAGTGTTTAGATTTGTTATGATGACATTCTGATTTTCCTTGTAGTGTTGCCTATTTATTATAGGCAAAACCAGCTTTGTGCCTCAGTGCCTTCCTGGAACACCTATTGTAAATTGTGTTTTCCCAAAGAAACCATGTTACATTCTTCGTCAAGAACTCAGAAGAAAATAAATCATTGATATAGCTAACAATATATTGTCAAAGCAATGATGTAATAACTGTATATTTCTCTAACCATTTAACATGATAAAATCATGATTCATATGTGCTATATGTGAGTACCAGAGACGTTGTGACCTGTTACACAACTAATCATTGTCAGCCAGGACTAAGCACACAACATTGAAAAGCATGTGGTATATCATCAATTGTACTGAACTAGAAATAATATATTACCCATAATGAGCATTAAGCATGTAAGGCATTTTCACTGAATCCTAGACTATTTTGTTATAGTTATAGGTTTTAGATGAGCCCTGGAGGGGGATGTTTTAATGATCTGTGTCTTAAAAAGATGCCTATAGAAAATCTGGGCTCTGAAAGTTATTTTAAAACTAATAGATTATGGAATTTTAGAATTGCAAGGGACTTTAGAGGTAATCTCATCTATCTATGTAATAGAGTAAGCTATGAATGAAGAGTTGGGAGTATAGCAAATGATTACCCTTTGGAATATACAGCCTTTATCAACTTAGTACACATTTCTCTAACCTTATTCATTTTTATTCTTCTTGAAACCTCTATAATTTACTTTGATCATTCATATGGCTTTATTAGTTGTGACTTTTTTTCTTCATTTTTGGGCCTTGGATAAGCCCTACTGTGCCATGAAAGCACACACTACCTTAAAAGGGCTCAGAAGGGATTTCTAAGGAAATGGGGTCCTAAGTGCTTCCAGAAAAGAAGGTAGAAATCTAGAGCTGGCAGGTAACTGGGAGGTGTTTTGGTCCAGCCTCCAAAGGGGCCTGAGGTTTATAGAGGTGATAGGCCTTTCCCACGGACATATAAGTAGTAAGTAGAATCATGATTTAAACCCATGTCTGAGAACTTGGAGAACTGTTAATAATAGCAAGCATTTATATAATTAAAGGTTTGCAAAGCACTTTACAAATATTATCTCATTTTATCCTCACAACCACTTTGGTAGGTATGTGCTATTATTATCCCCATTTTATAGATTAGGAAACTGAGGCATACAGTAGAAGTGACTTTCCCAGAGTCACACAGCTAGTGTCTGAGGTCATATTTGACCTCAGTTCTTCCTAACTCTTAAGTCCAACACTCTATTCACAGTACCGCTTAGCTGCTTATTTTGTGCTTATTGCTTATTACCAGCCATTGTGGTCACTATTAAGTGATGAGGGAAGAAACCATGCTGTTTTCCTGATGCCCAAGTAAAACACTTGTACTCTGCCTACATACTTGTGTACACCTTTGTCCTCTTTTGAGGAAACTACAAAAAGATTGAGGGGTGACTTGTATCTGTGGGTATCCATGGATCCAGCTGCGTGAAACTTCGCAGCTCAGTGTTTTTTGGAATTTTCAGTTCCCTGTCCTGTACATTACACTGAAGAATTAGGTTCTGGAAGGTATCCACTGCCGCTGACCTGGAACAAGTCAGATGACCTCTTTTGCCTCAGTTTTTAATAATATAATGGCTAGCTTTAAGGTTTGCAAAGCTCTTTACATGTGTTATTTCATTTTATCAGTACAACAATCCTGGGAAGTAGGGGTTATTATTATACCCATTTTCAGATGGAGAAACTGAGGCAGGCAGAGGTTAAGAGACTTGTCCAGGGTTGCACAGCTGGATAGTATATGAGGCTGGATTTGAACTCAGATCTTCTTGACTACAGTTTCAGAGTTGTGTCCATTGTGCTACCTTACTGCCTGTGAAATGGAATTCTGTTGGAAGATTTTAGGAGTTTGGTTGTTTTAAAGTGCTTAGTTTGGCTGAACCTAGCATTTAAAGAATTTTAAATTATCTAGTTGAAATATTATATATAATCATATGCCACAAAACACTAGCCACAGTTTTCAGCCCATATTCTAATAAAGGAGATAATTGATTGCATATTATCAAACCAGCCAAATATGAACCTTGTCAGTTCCAAAGCTTTGATTGAGGAAGTAAAAAGGGAAGGTTCTGGGACACATCTGAGACCAATTGAAATGTTATGAACAGAAATTTAGATTGATGAGAAAAATATTTAGGAAAATGGCAGGCTTTGGCATCTTAGGGTTATTTCCTTAAGAAATTTGTCCAGAAGTGAGGCAATTTCAAGAAATAACCCAATGGCAAAAGGGGCTTTGGATCTCTCTCCACATAGAACACAATGAAGTTTATTGTAAGAGTGATCTTAGCAGGTCTTTTCCAAATCTGACTTCTCTAATTTTTCTTTTTAAGGAAAGTCAGATTGATGTCAAGACCCACATGTCTGGAATTATCCCACACACTGAATTCTCTTATAGGAGCCTCTGAGAACATTCTTTGAACCCCTTGAGGCCAAGGACCCTGTCTTGTATAAACCTTATATTTCCTTTAGCTCTTAGCACCTGGCTTTTTGTACAGCAGGCATTTAATAAATGCTTGTTAAATTGGAAAGGTCACATGGTTTTGTACCCAGATACCTCTGACTCCTAACAATACATACTCCCCCAAACTTCTAAGTGTTAACTCTGCTCATTTTCTTGATAACCATCATTGAGTGCTGTATGTATCAGGATAAGAAGTACTGTGTTCTCTTTGTGTATGTACTAAAATCTAGAGACCCACAGTTTAGAGGAGAAAGCAAGTGCTCTATTGCCAAGTGCCTGTACATGTTTTCATTAGGCATTCTTCACTGGCATTTCTGAATATCCTGCGAAGTGGCAAGTTGGACATCTCTTCATGAGATAAGTTTCTCTTATATAATAAAAAATTTTTGTCATTTGAATGTATTTGATTTTTTGATACTCGAATATTTATGATCTATGGGAAAATAAAATTAGGGTTTTCATGAATTACTTTGAAGGGATTATGTTTGTTTGATAGTAGTGAGTAGACTGGAACCAATAGTCCCAGGCACTGGATAGGAACAGCCCTTTCATCTCTAATATGGGGCCAGACTCTGTGCTATGCAGTGATTAAGTAGCTCCAGACACTTGATTTTTATTCCTTTAAAAAAACACTAAAATTTTGTTATTGCCATTATTGAAGTCTCAGATACCACCCTACTTTCTTTAACAGAGTGTAATGCATTTTTAAATATTTTTTTAATCAAGAGATCGTGATTATGAACATTAGGCATTATATTTGTGACATTATAATGAGATGTTGTTCAGTCATATCCAACTCTTTATGATTCATTTGGAGTTTTCTTGATAAAGATAAAGATACTGGAGTGTTTCACCATTTTCTTCTCTAGTTCATTTTACAGATGAGGAAACTGAATCAAACAGGGGTTAAGTGACTTACACAGTGTCAGGAGGCCGGATTTGAACTCAGAGATGAGTCTTTCCTGACTTTAAGCCCAGCACTCTATCCACTGCACCACCTAGCTTCCTAATCTTTTCATTACTAAATTCAGTAACTCTTTCTCAGTCCTGATCCTTTGTGAACCTCTTAGCTTTTGAAATTATCAGTCACCCACCCTCTTTTCTCTAGGCTTTCATGGCACCCAGTTGTCCTATAGTGAGATAATGAACTGTAATTTTCCTCATTTTACAAACAAGGGTAAGATTTAGAGAGGTCAAATGATTTGTTTGCCATCTATGGGACAAGTATGAAGGCCTCAGTTCTTCATCTATAAAATGAAGGGATTGTACTAGATGATCTCTGTTGATTCTTTCCAGTTTATCCTGTACATATCGTGTTCATACACAGTTGTTTGCATGTTGTCTTCCTCATTAGAATGTGAGCTCTTTGAGGCACCTCTTCTGGCTTAATGGCTAGTATTTTTTTCCAGTGTGCCACTTTGTTAGTGAGGATTAAGATTTATTAGCAAGGAGATGCCATGGACAGAGCCATGGAAAATTATTACTGTGGAAGCTGTATATAGAATAAAAATAATACTCAAGTTTATGACTCCTACATCTATAATCCTATCTTGAACTCTCTACCAAGCTACAGAATGGCATAAGTGATCTATGTTGTCAGTGGTTTGGATTCTCCTTACACAATTAGAAAATACATCCCCACCATGATTTAGTACTTCATCTTCAAGTATTGCTGTGGTTGAAAATTCATCACCCTGAAGACAATCTTGTGTTTAACCTTTCCATACTTAGCTAGGTCACATCCACACCATGATAAAACTTTCGGACAGGACGTTAGTGGAAGTTAATAATAATTATAATTAAAAATAAGAATTCATATTTGATAGATGAGGGGAGAGACTGAAGGCAGCGAAACCAATCTGGTTGTTTGCAAGTACAGTACAGTGGAAAGAATTCTGAATTCTTGAATTCAGGCTCCTGAATCAGTCCTGGGTTTGAATCCTATCTCTACTTCTTAATCATCTTTATGATCTTGGGCGGGCCACTTCGTTTCTCTAGGCCTTCATTTTTCATCTGTAGAATGGTTTGTACTGGAGGCTTTCTGTTGATTCTCTCCAATTTATGCTATATATGTTTATACATATAATTGCATCCCCCATCAGACTGTGAGCTCGTTCAGAACAGGTATTGTCTTTTGCCTTGCTTTGTATCCTTAGTGCTTCGTGCCTGGTATATAGGAGATAATAAATTCTTGTTGACTGACTCTAAAGGCCCTTCTAGCACGAAGCCTATGTTCTAAGTAACAGGTAGTGAAGACCTGAACATGGGTGGGAGCAGCGGGAATGGAGACAAAGCAGCAGAAGGAAAAACTAGTCAGGAGGTAGAAACAGTAGGATTTACTAACTCTGGAAATGCAGAACAAAGAAGTAGTAGGAATCAAAGATGACTCACAGGTTTCAAGTCTAGGTGAAGGGGGCGGGGGGAGAGACAGCACCACTGAGAGAACTAGAATAAGGAGAAGGAGGTTTTGGGGAAAGATAATAAGTTGAGGCTTGCACATAATTGTATTTGATGTGCCGACAGAACATTTTGATGGCAAGAACCAACATTCAGTTGGATATGTCATTCTGTAGCTTGGTAGAGAGGTCAAGATAGGATTATACATGTGGGAGTCATTCATGTCATAGGCACATGTTTAAGGAATAGTTTATATGTGTGTATATATATATATAATATTTAAAATAAAAATGTTTAATTTATATAGTAACAGTTTATATGATTACTATAATAGTTAATAATAATGCTATACTACATTATAATATAAATATTTAATTGTATTACTAATTATGTATTAATTTGTATTACTAACACAATATATCAATATATCACTATGTAATATATCAACATATAATGCTAGTAATACAAATTATATTAATATATAAAGTAAATATATTTTAAAATTTAAGTATTTAAAAATATATTTTAAAACTATATTCCTTAAACAGACACCTATGACATGAATGACTCTCATATCTATATTATGTATATTAATATATAGTGTGATACAACAGTGTGTGTATATGTGTAACTATATGCATATATACATGTGCTCACACATACACACACACACACACACACATACACACACACACATCCCTGAGCAAACATAGGGGGAGGTTATGTGGTTTAGTAGAAATACCACCAAACTTGGAGCCACAGGACCTGGATTTGAGTCCCTGCTAGTTACTCACTGTATGTTCTTGGTCAAGTCCATTTCTTACTCTGGGCCTCATTTTCTTTATCTGTAAAATATGAGTTTGGGTCAAATTATAAGGCCTTTTCTAGCTACAGATCATGATTCTATAAAGTAAGTCTCCAGTCCCCCCAGCGTATTCCAAACCTTAATGCTAGTGCCATTTCTGGTGACTCATTGGGTTGTTTTTCGGTATCAGTGCTTATCAATCAAGAGTTTGAGTATCCATTTTCTGAGCACTTCCTAACACTTATTACTTTAACCAAAGATAGGAGCTCAAGGAAATGAACAGCTTACTTGGCCATTCCATCTTCTTTTTCCTAAATAATTACAGCAGGTACTTGAGGAAAAGAAGTAAGTGTACCCAGAACACTATGTGCCTTGATCATTAATTCATTTATTCATCAAAGGTTCTTGAGCACTGGAGAGACAGCATGATATAGCACAGGAGTGCCAGATTTGGAATCAAGAGAACTGAGTTCAAATCCTGATTCTGTCACTTACTAGCAATTCTCTGTGAGCCAGTTTTCTCATTTGAAAGATGGAATTAGTAATAATAATAAAAAATGTGCTTACCTAACAGAATTATGTAGGGAAAAGCACTTGTAAAAGTGCTTTCTAAGCCTTAAAGGGAGATGCACACTTGAGTTGTTTTGTGCAAGTCATTGTTCTAATCCCCCCTTTCATTTCTTGTAATAGGATACATAGGAGATGATTATGAGAAGGAAAGTACTAGTATTAAGAGGGGTTGGGAAAGGTTTCCTGTAAAAAAATTTAGATGAGACTTAAAGGAAGCCAGGGAAATATTGCCCTTAGGTAATTAGAGCATTTATTAAGTACTTATTAAATGTTGAGGATATGAATTTTAAAAGCCAGTAAGACAGCCCCTGCCCTCAAGGAGCTTAAGTTTTAGTAGAAAGGGGACAATATATAAAGAGGAGCTAGAAAGAGGGGGAGGGGATATACAGATCAAGTCAATAAGCATTTATTAAGTGCCTGTGTGCCAGGCACTGCACTAAACAGTGGGAATGCAAAGAAAGGCAAAAAACTGCCCCTGTTCTTATGGAGTTTCCAGTATAACAGGGGAAGCTACATGCAAACAACCATGTACAAACAAGATATGTACAAGCATAAATTGGAGATAGTAGAGGGAAGGCATTGGCATTAAGGGGGATCAGGAAAGGCTTCTCTCATAGAAGATGAGGTTTTAGCTAGGACTTGAAGGAGACCAGGGAAGCCAGGAAGTGGACCCGCTGAGGGAGAGTATTCCAGTTATACGGGACTGGCAGTAAAACTGCCCAGAGTCTGGAGATGGAATATCTTGTGCAAGGAAGAGCAAGGAAGCCAGTGTGTGGCCTCTAAGTGAGGTGGAGGCCTAGTTCTGAGCAAGATGAAGTGAATAGTCTTGTACCAGAGCCAGGTAGTTCTAGGGACAGAGTCTGAGGTTCTGGCGTGGATGATAGCTGGAGTCAAAGTGTCATCATTTGGAGCTGGTAGCCTGGGATTAAAATTTTCACCATTGAGGATTTTATGATTATATTATTTTATTTTGTTAATGTAGTTATTGCATATTTCTATTGACGAAATCTTCTCTAGGGTTGGGTTTTTAAAAAATGTCTCCTTATAGTTGTCACAAAGAGGCAGTCTGGCATAACGAATAGAGAGCTTTGGGGCTCTGAGACCTGAGTCTAGTCCTACCTCTGACACACATTGGCTGTGTCAGTGTGTGACACTGGGCAGCATACTCAGCCTCTTACAGTTCCAGACTACTTTCTAGTACTCCAAACTGCAGAGAAGGTGCTGGCCTGCATTGGTAGAGGGAGTCTACTGATCCAGGGGTTCCTTATACTAACAAAATCACAAGTTCACTCCCTCACCCTAGCCCTTTCCCTCTTCTTATTCTTAGTCCTGTAGATGCCACAGAAGAAAAAGCAATTGCCTTTATAAATAATGCACATTTGAAGTCAATGCCCGTCGACTGAGGAATGGCTAAATAAATGATGGTACATGAGTGCAATATTCCATAATGTGGAATATTATTGTTCCATAAGAAATGTGTGTCTGCTAGGTCTGTATCCCAAAGAGATCCTAAAAAGAGAAGAGGATCTATTTGTACAAAAGTATTTATAAGCAGCTCTTTTTGTGGTAGCTAAGAGTTGGAGATTGAGGAGATACCCA
This sequence comes from Phascolarctos cinereus, assembly GCF_003287225.1. NCBI lineage: Eukaryota > Metazoa > Chordata > Mammalia > Diprotodontia > Phascolarctidae > Phascolarctos > Phascolarctos cinereus. Next base: position 335,195,349 of record NW_027556098.1, read on the forward strand.
TCAAGGATAGAATAACTGAACAAGCTGTGATCTATAATTGTAATGGAATATTATTGTTCCGTAAGAAATGAAAAACAAGCTGATTTCAGAAAAACCTGGAAAGACTTCCATGAACTGATACAATCTGAAGTGAGCACAACCAGGAGAACATTGTGCACAGTAGCACCGATATTGTGTGTTGAAGAACTGTGAATGACTTCGCTATTTTCAGCAATGCAATAATCCAAGACAGTCCCTAAGGACTAATAATGAAAAATGCTGTCTACCTCCAAAGAAAGAAGTGATATTGTCTGAATACAGACTGAAGCATATACTATTTTCCACTTTTTTTCTTCCTTCCTTTTTTCATTCTTTCTTGTTTGAGTCTTCTTGTAAAATGACTAATATGGAAATGTTTTACATGATTGCACATGTATAACCTTTATCAGATTGCTTGCCATCTCAGGGAGGGGATAGGGAAGAGAGGAAAGGATAGGATTTGGAACTCAGAACATAAAAAAACCCCCACAGATGTTAAAATTGTTTTTACATGTAATTGGGGGGGATAAAATATTATTTTAAAAAAGAAAGGATGTGTGTGATGAATATAGAGAAGCGTGGAATGATCTATATGAACTGCTAAGGAGTTAAGTAAGCATAGCTGAGAAAACAGTCTATACCATGGCTACAACAACGTGAATGGGAAGAACAGCTACACACCAAAAAATCAAAAGTGAATGTAACAAAATCATAAAGCTTAGAGCACTACTTGAATGAGGAGATAGGAGAAGACTCCCCCAAACGATTCCTTTATGGCGGCAGGAGGTCCACAGCTGTTGCACATTACAGGTTTTCAGATTTTTTTTCAACATTATCGATTAGTTGTGCTGATTGTTTCCCTCTCTAAAAATACTCTTTATTATATGGGATGACTGTCTGGGAGGAGGATGGAAGAGGGATACTTGGGATAACCATGATGATGTAAGAAACAAATGACAACAATAAAAACTTGTTTGAAAAAAATCTTTTTAAAACATGCAGATCAGGGTATCAACTTGTATCTCCTATTTTTTGTTGTTGTTTAAACCTGTAATTTCAATGGTGAAGAGAACTCTTAGTTGAGAAAGCTTTCTTCACCAATGCAGATCAGTGACTGTTGTGTATGCTATTTATTGTTTTAGAGAGTTTCCTGGGAGCCCTAAGAGGTTGATTTGCTCCCCCAAAGCCACTTAGCTAGTATGTGTCAGCTATGGAACTTGAATCTATGTCCTCTTGATTCACTATACCAGCTGACCAGTTTAGTTGGAATGCAGAATGTGTGAAACAGAATAATGTTCAGTAAGCCCGGAAAGGTAGGTTGGAGCCAGATTGTTAAGAGTTTTAAAAGTCAATGATTCAGTCACTAAATACTTATTAAGCACCTGTCATCTGCTAGGCACTGTGCTAACTGGCCCTGGGGATACAGATACAGAAAAGAAAGTCTCTGCTTTCAAGGACATTTCAGTCTAATGGAGTGGACAGCAAGTAAAAAGAAACTGCAAAGGGGGGTGGTGGAGATTGTGTGAGTGGAATGTTGGAGATAAACTTGAGATACTGTGTGGAGGTAAAATCGACAAGACTTGGCAACTAGTTGGATATGAAAGGGTGAGGGTGAAAAAAAGACTCAAGGATAACTTTGAGGTTGTGAACCTGGATATTTGGAAGAATATTGGAGCCCTAAATAGAAACAGGAAGCTGGGAAGAGGGGAGGGTTCTGGGGAAAATATCGTGAATTGTGTTTTGGACATGTTAAGTTGGGATGCCTGAGACAGCTTGCTGGAGAAGTCAGAAGTAGGCAGTCAGTGATATGGGACTGGATTCCAGGAGGGAGACTGGATATATAGAACTGGGGGAGGGTGAGGAGAAATAAGGACATGGAAAGAGAGGAGTATTTCATTGGAGGAGATTGAATTATTATAGCCATAATTTGTTTTGATCTTCATTTGAAGTTAACAATTCAAATTTAACTAATATTTATTAAGCACCTTTTAGGTAAACAGCAGCATGATAGTGCATGAGAGATTTATGCAGTGTTCTCTGCTGCTGGTCACATTTTCCACTGACAATTCCCTAAGTCATTTGGAGAAACTTGGATATGGATTTATTTCCATTCAGTGGCAGGAAATACAATGAAGAAAAAGAACCATAAGGGGAAAAAATAGAATCATAGTTGGAAGTTGGAAGGGACCCCAGAGTCCACTTCTTGTCTGACCAAGAATCTTTTTTATTTTTTACAACATGCTGTACAAGTGGTCATCCAGCATTTGATGAAAAGGCTTCTAATGAGAGGGAATCCACCAGTTCTCAAGATAGCTCATCCACCTTTGTTTAGTTAGAAATGTTAGAAAGTGTTCTTTACATAAGTCCTGAATCAGCTTCTATACTTCTTCTACTTTTCATTCCCATGTCTGTTCTATACGACCGGGCAGAAGGAGAAGGCACCTCAATATATCTATCCATCTCATTATTATTCTCCTTAATGATGTTCTAAACTTATGGTATTATATTTTCCTTGATAGATTTTTACACTTAAGAAAAATTATTGTTTTGAATAACATTTCCAAAAGGCATGGTCATTTATTTTTTTCTCAACTGCAACAAAGCTACCAGTTTGTAATCTTATTAAAATGTAAATGACACTGAGGAGTAATTGGAGACTCCACGATTGCACAGATATAAGCAAATAGGGATTTTTAGGAATGCCTCCTGCTTTTTCTTCAGACTGAAAGTTTAATGCCATTCAATAAAAAATAATATGTTATTAAAAGTGAAAAGATAATTTGTGGTTCAAAGTCACAAATATAAACAAAAATGGCTCCACACTGCACCATCTTTTCATTTAAGTTGACCTTATCATGAGTGCATGTGAGTTTCACATAAAAGTTTAGATTTATGACACATGACTTTATTGAAATTACTACAAGATGGAATGGGCAGGGTGTGTTTTGTGTGCATCATCTCCACTTACATCTACCTTTATTTTATTAATTTTTTTCTGTATTGTGGGAGGGTTGCTTAATTATAGTTGTTTTTAAAAAGATCAGTCTGAGACCTTTCTGCTTATGCTGTCTTGATTCTTTGAAGATAAGAAGGAAATTTGCTTTTGCATTTCTAGGATGTGTTTATTTTGATGGTTTGGTTTCTAAAAATAAAATAAATAATTCCTTGCACTTGCTATGGTGGCTTCCCAGAAAAATCAAATCATTACAAACATTTAAGGATCTATATTTGGAAGATAACTCCCTAATTAATTCCAAAATTTAAGGTTTAGATGTTTACTGATCCAAGAAACTAGTATAAAAGGCCATAGCAAAAATAAATACTTTCAGGAAACAGTGACTAAATAATTTTGAGGTGTCTCTGGGTTATGAGTGAGTTTTTGTGCATTATATAGATAGATGTGTGTTTTGTTGAAGATATAAATGGAGACCTGAGTCAGAAAGGCCCGAGCTGTGGAAATTCTGTGGATTGATTCTGGAGTGATTTTGGAGAACCATAAGGAATTAGACTATAAATGGATTTTTAAAAAAAATGTACAGATCACTAAGGTCATTAACCATTCTCATAGTCCACCTCTCTTGTCAAAGGAATATTTTCACACTATCTCATACTTGACTTGTTTATTCTTTCCTCTGTGCTTCTGCTCCTCACCCCCCCCCTTAGGTGTCTTCTCATCTCCACGAATCCACTATTCCTTTTCTTCAAGACCAGGATAAAAATTCACCTCCTCTAAGAAGCATTCTCCAATTGATATTGTATCCTGATAACTCCTTTGCTGGCTACTTGGCCCTCTCCCTTTCTTCTGTCTTGGCAATCTCATTCACTTCTTCAGCAGCCTTGCTCACCTCAGGGTGAATCCCCCTGAGGCCTTCTCTCCTGACTGGTGAGTGCCTGGTGAGGGTATGGCAACTCAAAAAGACAAGTTCAGGGGTCGCTCGTCCTTGAGGGGGCTCAGCCATGTTCACTTCACTCTCAGATCAACTCACTGTCCTGAATGTCCCAATTCCTCAGCAGCCCTTTTATGTTTTGATAGTAAGTGCTTAATACATTCACTCTCTGTCTCTACCAATTTCTATTCTTAAACATGTCTTTTCATAAATTCACCATAGAGGTTCCATCGCCTATGCTAGAAATAACCTTCCTTAATCTTTTTAATATTTGATGATGTCTTGTTCTCACTCACCTCCTTTTGGGGAGGGGGTCATATACGTCCTTGAAGAAATCTTTTATGCCAATTCTTGTGTACAAGTAGTTGAAGACTCGTTGTCACCTTTAGATGGATGACTTATAAATATCTCTCCACTTCCTTCCCTCTTTCTCTCCCTCACTGTCACATAGCAATCACCAATCCTTTATTAAGTGCTTAGTATGTGCCACGCACAGAGCTGGAGATGCAACGAGCTTTGAAGGAAACTAGGGAGTCTGTGAAGCAGAAGTGAGAAATGACCTAGGAGAGTGAGGTACAGAAGACGAAACTAATTGAGGGGAAGGAGAGAGGGAATTAGAATGAAGTTTCTAAAGCTAAAGATTAGAGCATTAGGTACGGTTGGGTAAGCCTGTAACACGTGCTCCCCGTTCTCCATGTTTTCCTTCCACACATAAAAAGTTAGTTCATCATTGTTCTATGAGGTGCTTGGCTGGCTTGGTCTAGATGCTGTATTTGCTTTTACCGTATGTCATTAGTCTTCCCATTTGTTTGAGTAGGGGAGGAAGGGCTAGTGAGGTATGTTACCTTGTGTGCTAAAAAAAATATTAAGGCATGCTTGATTGTGTTCACAATATCGGCTATTCATTATGACAGTTCATTACTGTAGTACAGCTGGTGTTTGATAATCTAAAATGCAAATACAGTAAGTAATGCTTGGCACTAAACCCAGAGCTGAGGTAGAAGTAGCTGAAACTCATAAACAGGTGAAAGGGAAACGACAAATTGTTTTTGTGGGAAAAAAAGAGAATTACATGAGGAATTCCATACCCCTTTTAATGCTCTATAATCCTTTCCTTCTAAAGATTCTACATTGTCAAGAAATTAGTGTTTGAGTGTCATGAGTGAATGGGACTGCATCCTTTGATGGTGTTCTGGTTTCAGCAGCGTGCGTATTCCCTCTACTTGTTCTCATCAGGTGCAAGGCTTAAGCTTGGTTTCATTTGGATCTGCCAGCTGTGCTAGAAACCTTCTTCTGATCCTTCTAATATTTTGTGGTGTCTCATTCTCATTTCTTTTTCTTTTTTTTTTTTTTGGAGATTTCCTTGACTTTTCTTTTATTCCAATTCTTATAAAGTAGCTATTAATAAGGGGCAGCTAGGTGGCACAATGGATAGAAAGTTTGGCCTGGAGTCAGGAAGACTTGTCTTCCTGAGTTCAAATCTGGCCTCAGATACTTATTAGCTGTGTGACCCTGGGCAAGTCACTTAACCCTGTTTGCCTCAGTTTCCTCATCTGTAAAATAAGCTGGAGAAGAAAATGGCAAATCACTTTTCAAAGAAAACCCCAAATGGGGTAACGAAGAGTTGGACACAACTTGAACAACAACAACAAAAGCTATACACATAGGCCTACTGTGTGTTTCTACTGCCTTTTGGGTTATTTTACAGGATCATATAGAGCTATCTAATCCCTCATTTCACAGATGAGGAAATTGAGGCACAGAAAGGTTAAGCGGCTTATAATTTTGATTATTCCAGAGTTGTGTTATTTCATATCACTATTTATAGAGGTTTTTTATACATTTGAATAATCCTGGCATACTTGAGTACTTGATTGGCTAAAATATTTGCTTCTTCCATAGGTATGGAAGAACATTGATGTGTATATATGTGTGTAGATACACATATATACATGAATACACATCCGTTAGATAGAGATCTGTTATTGTGGGAAAGTGTGACAGAGGTCAACAGCCTTTTAATCCATCCCTGGCCATCCTAGCTGTTGCTGTTTGCATAGAACAGAGGAGCATGACAGGAGGAGGTTAAAATACTTTCCTTATTGCAGTGCTGCTCAATCTCTTTTCTTTCGGAGGAGGTAAACCCCAGGAAGTTTTACCTCAGTGAGCAGGTATGATAAGATCTAAGAACTGAAATAGGTTTCTGACCATAAGGCAGTTAGATGACAATTGAACTGAGAAATTCAGAGGAGATAGTATGAGACAAAGCAATTCAGTTTAGTTCTGCTTTCAGCAATTAGTAAATGAGTTTTGAAGAAAAAAAGCAGTTAATAAGAAGAGGAGTTCAGAGGGCAAACCTGATCTCAGCCTCCCCTCTCTATCCTCTCTCTGGTACAGCTTGGCTGAGAGAGCGGATTTGGAAAGCTGCCAAGAGCTTTGTGGCTGTTAGCTGGGAGTGCTAGTCGAGGTGTTGCCTTTGCTAATAGGGAGGGAATGCTTACTTATCACAACCCCTTTGGTAGATGGAGAACAGTTACAGGTGGCTCTGGAGATACCACCTCAGTAGAAGACTATTGCTGAAGCACAGAAGGAGACTAAGAGAGCAGGCTGGAAGCTGTCTCCTCTCCTCTGCAAGGTTAACCATAGTACTCCCTGGTGAAAGATGGAGGTAGCTGAAAGACCTGGCTAACAGATCACCTAGAACAGAGATCTGCCATCTGGCAAGACACATCAGCTGGCAGGAAGAAGACCCAGCAGAGTGCAGCACAATTTCAATTGAATTCAGTACATTTTTTATCAAGCAATTACTATAATATAAAGTGATTTCAGATGTGTGGGGAAAATACTAACAACTGTAGGGATCAGGAAGGGTTTTATGTAGGAGGTGATCCCTGAACTAATTTAGAACCTGTGGCCCACGGACCCCTAAGGCTCTTGACTCAAACCATGTCTGATTCTGGGAACCCCCTCCAAAAAAAGGTCTTTTTCTTCTTTGGATTGCTTTCCCTGTCCAAAGCTTAATATAGGAAAATCTGCAACTGTAACTTAGATGCAGCTTGTATCTAGGTTTCAAGTGTGAGTACTGTTGTACCTAGCTCTTATACAGTACTCAAGGTGGCAAACACGTATGGGTAGAGGACAGCTTTTATTTCATCCCACAGAAAATCCAGAAGATGGAAAGGACTCATAAGAGTCTATTAACAGATACAGAAAATGCAAAAAGCTCATTGATAGTAGCTCATAAGCTCCCCTAAGAAAGCAACTGAATGTGGCTTTACCATCAGGGCAATCTTCTGAGATTCCTTGTATCCCTGCCTTTCCTACAGGATCCTACACAGCCACCATAGTTTCCCCACAAAACAAAACAAACAAACAAACCGAAAATAAAACCAAAATAACAACAACAACAGCAACAAGAACAAAAACCGCTCCTGCTTCCTGTAATTTAGACTTCCTCTGGAAACCAAACACAATGTGGAGCTGCAGGGTAGGCAGCCTCTTTTTCCCCTGGACCAACTTGTCTAAATCATTCACTGTAATGTTGGGGGGTTGGAGTGGAAAAGTCTCAGTCTCTTACAAACCTCCCCTTCCCCTCCCAACCTCATGTTGTAGCTTTTTACTCTTCACCCACAAGAGGTACTGTATGGTGATGATCTTTTTCCAGAAGTTATCATTGCTCAAGAGAGCCCCCATTTTTCACTATAAGGTCCAATCTCTGAATTCCAAAACTTGAGAATTCACAAACTTGGGGTTATATCTCAAGGCAGCTCCTAAGACTGATGCTCTCAAGTAATTTTCCATCTCAAGCTAGAAGGCAATATTCTGGGATCAAGCATGCCTAGTAAATCAAACTTTATCCTTCTGTACACAGTAAGTTAGGACTCAGGAGCATGGTCCTTGACCTACCCTCCTGGGCCAAGTAGGCAAGCATAATCTATTTATGTTATATCTTTTTGCAGGATTTCTATTATTTTCCTAGCCCCTGCTGTCTCTTGGGATGGGACAATGCAATATGATAACAGCAGTAGAAGACTAATATTTTTGCAGTGCCAGAGGTGTGTTACCCCACCATATATATACGTGCACTTTTCACATGTTGTGCTCATGTGCACATCTGTACATATGGGTGCCTGGACTATGTGTGTCTCTCATGAATGGTCTATGCATAATTCTTATAGGGACCCACTCTTCCTAGTGATACAAATATATTTGGGGTAAAATAATTTCAGGGTTTTTGAGAGAAATGCTCTACTGTTATTTTATTAACGTTGCTACTTAATTACATATTGTTGCTTGAACTAAGTGTGCCCTGCAGCTGACTAGTAAAAGCAAAACACATCTTTGAAGACTTTTGCGCTAGGGGTCTGAAGAACACTCCTGTCGATGGACAAACTCAGTAACCTCCGTCTGGTTTCACGTCATAGCCTATACAAAAATGTGTTAATTTTGTTTTTTTCACATAGAGGGTCAGACCAATTAATTTTCTGTCTGGTTTTTTTCCTGAGGAGACTATATAATGTTATAGGGCATAATGTAGTATTCCCTGTGAATTTGGAGAACCTTATATTCAATAAGGAAGTCTTCCTTTCATTTGGACTTTTTCAAGACACCAGTGAACATTTAGATCAGCATATGTCTCCTTGTTCTACATCTCACTTGATGTCACTCTTAGGATGTTAGAACAGAGTTATCTCTGTGTAGCATTGGAATCATGTTATTTTAAGTACATATGTATAGGAGGTCCGTTATTGGAGCAGACTTCAAAACTTCATTTTGTCCTGCCCAGTCAAATGCTTCTTAAAAATCAGTTTGTTTTTTAGTTGTTTACAATTGTATCTGACTCTTCATGACCTCATTTGGGGTTTTCTTGGCAAAGATACTAGAGTGGTTTGCCATTTCCTTCTCCAGTTCATTTTACAGATGAGGAAACTGAGGCAAACAGGGTTAAGCGTCTTGCGAAGGATCACACAGTTCGTGTCTGAGGCCAGATTTGAACTCAGAAAGATGTCTTCCTGACCTTAGGCCCAATATCCTATCTACTGAGCCACCTGCCTAAAAAAAAAAATCAATAAATAACAACTAATGGGATCTTGTATTCTGCATAATTCTCAGTCAGTTCTGTGACTCTGAAATCCTATTTTGAAGTCTCATTGTGGTGTGGAGGTGACTCGATTCTTGAAACCAGTGTCAGTAGTAAACAAAATCCAGCAGGCTCTACCTGGCCATACATGCTTGGTGCACAGGCCTAAGGAAAGACTGTTTCCGCCTAGCCCAGTTCGGTACACAGAAACATTGCCCAAAGCTTGGACCCATAGGTGGTAGTATTTTGTATTTTCACCTCTACAGTCTATGAAGGTGACCAAAGGTGTAATACTAATCTGATCAGATCTAAATTGTATAGATGAATATGATTGCTTGTGGTGTTGCTGCATGTTTAAAACTTTTCTTCAGTTTTTTTTTTTTAATATCAGAGGAGATTTTTTTATATTCATCAATCAGAAAAGTATTTGTTAAGTGCTTCCTAGGTTCTGAGCACCCTCTTTCATCCCTGTCTTTGTTGTAAAGAAGTCCAGGACATGTTCTCTGCTCTTGAGGAGGCAAAACTAAAATGCATGAAACAGACCAAGTAAATGCTAATTGTAAGTTAGATAGGAATAGAAGAGGCAGTACTGTATTAGGGGAAAGAGGGCTGGACTCAAGAGACAGAAAAAAACCTGAGTCTGAGCCATGCTGTTGATGGTCAGCTCATTGTGTGGTTATGGGCAAGTCACTTAACCTCTCTAAGCCTCAGTTTTCTCATCTATAAAATGGGGATGACCACCACCAAGATCTGTAAGATTCACCCACATAAGATTGTTGGGAAGATGAAATGAGGTGATTTATAGACTGAGCTTCGCAAACCATGAAGCACCAAATAGTGTCAGTTACCAGTAATACTGGAATTCAGAAAAGGGAGTAAGGGAGCAAGGGTTAGAGGAGTCGAAAGTCTTTGTAGTGGATGTTAGCATTGGAGCTGGCCTTGAAGGGTAAGCATGATGATTGATGTAGAAAGGGAGGAGGTCATTCTAAGTAGGCAGATTAGCATAAGTTAAGGCTCAAAAATGAGAAAGAGATAGGCCTGCTTAGAACAGCGAGTTATGTAAAGTCAAAGGAGCACCCTGAAAACCAGTTGGAGGAATTTTTATATGGTGCATATACAACAGGGAGGTTTATGTTCTTGATGAAAGTAGTGTTTTATAAAGATTGCTAGGTGAAGTGGAGAAGGAAAAATTTGGTAGCAGGAAAAACAGGAGGCAATTGCATTAACTTAAGCTTGGGTAAAGGCATGACTGGGGAGTGTAGAGAAAAATGGGGAATATATTTAAAGGGGAAAAATATCATAACAGTGATAGATTGGTTTGCATTATCTCTCTTGGCCAAGTGTCATGTGTTAAGGGCCCTGATTTAGGTTCCTGTTGACCCTTGGTTTTAATGAAAGTAGAGTTTTCAGATTATCCCCTTGTTATTTTAAGTGCAGAGCAAAATCAGGTATAAATAGTCTAAACTGTCAAAATTAGAAAAAGGACCTTGTAGTTCACCTTCTTATGGTGGTTATTATAAATAGTATCTACAAACTTAGGCCAACTAACTTTCCTTATTTTCCCTCTGGAACGTGGCTGGCTTCTCCTGAGGTTTGCAGTGGGAATTTCTCCAGACACTTTAATAAATGATTCTTCAGTCCCCTGTCTCCATTCCCCAGTTTGCCCCACCCGAAGTAACTCTTGGCCAAATAAATTATTTTACTGCATTATAAACATTAAAAAGTTATTTTGGTCAGTGCATCATATTTAATTATTTTACATACCTCTTGTTGAGGAGAACCATGAGCTAGTGGTTGGCACTGGAATTCAGCCATATTAAACCTGTTCTTTGGGCAGTAAGGTGGCGTAGTGGATAGAGTACCTAGAATAAGGAAGACCTGAGTTCAAATGTGGCCTCAGACACTAACTAGATGTGTGACATTGGGCAAGTCACTTAACCCTTTTTGCCTCAGTTTCCTCATCTATAAAATTAGCTGGAGAAGGAAATGGCAAACCACTTGTTATCTTTGCCAAGAAAACCCCAAATGGGGTCATGAAGAGTCTGAAATAACTGAATGACAACAACAACAACAAAAATCCTGTGCTAGATACAGCCTTTTGTCTGATTCCAGGTAGATGGAGTTTTTAGGGAAAGATTTGTAAACAGTGATTAATATTCAGGAGTATAAAAACACAAATAAAATCTGACAAACAGCACCCATACAAAGTGAAATCAAAGGGTTAGGAAGAAGAAATATGAAATTTACTGAAAATTGAGCAATGAAGTTACTGTTAGAAAAATGCATAATTAAATGACATTTTAAAGATCTTAGTAAAGCCAAATCTCTAGTAGAAAATATCATTTCCTAAATTCATCCAGAAGTTGAATTTGCCTCTTATTTGGGGCCTCACGTTTTTCCTTTCTCTTGACTAATAGAATCTAGGGTGTTAAAACTGGAAGGGACTTATGAGATCATGTAGAGTCATTCATAGTTCAGCCCCTTCGGTGCAGTAAGTCTTCGTGGGCAGAAAGCCTCCCCGGCCCTCATTCCCATCTCACTGTTAAAGATGACTCTTGCTGCCGGTCCAGCAGAGAGGTCTTGCTTCTTGCTGACAGCATTGCTGCCCAGTCATTTGTTGTTTCTTCTCAGTTCAGCAGTATTTATTTCAGCAAATATTAAGTGCCTACCTCTGTGTAAGGGATTGTGATAAATGCTGGGGAAAACATGAAATCAAATATAATACCTGACCACTAGAAACTTACAATCTAAAAGATTGTTGTCAGGAACCCACTCAAGATAAATAAGGAATGCTTAGTGCCAAATCTTGAGGGCAAACTTTTCCTTGCTAAAATCTGGCAATAGCTCATAAAATCCACTTTCATTTGTGTTACTATAAATCAGGAAGACATTTCAGAGTAATGGAGACATAGACTTTTGGAATTCTGATTTCAGATGATTGTTTTATCTCATCACTTGATATTGTAAGGGCACCATTCTGTTTACAGCAATCTCTGAGGAAAATTTCCATGTTGGTGAATTTATCTTATTATTGGTCCAAGTTGTTGTGATTCAAAATTTGGTTTTGAGATTTTAAAATTATTCTTCTATATTTAAATGAAATATGACATAGAGATTTTACCTTAGATTTATTTGACTTTAGCATTTAACTTTCTCCTATTTCCTCATTGGCTGGTTGATAACCAACCTAATGATTGGTTAAGCATTGTTAGCTAAAGAACCTGGAAAGCTATCCTCAAATTTTCATTGTGTCATAGAGTAATAAAGGTATTTGTGCACCAAATTTATACAGTTATTTTAAAAATATTTCTAAGTTCATTTCTTTTTTATAATACATGTTTTTTAAAATGTTATTTATAATTTAGAAGCACAGTTATGTCCAGCTATGGCATTTTGTGTAGAGGATCTTCCTTAACAAATAATTATTTTGTTAATGGTTTAACAGAACAATTTCCTAGGAAACTTTGTTCTTTGAAAGTAAGTGAAGGGAAAAAACCATCGGTAGTTATAAAATCAAGGTTGATCTCTTTGCCCTCTCCTTCTATAACTAGTTCTCCCCTTACCTCCAGCCCTATCTTCTTATCAGTCCTAGTATTCTGGTAACATATCAATCCTAAATTAAATACCTTAGGTTTAGGGAATCAATGAAAAAAAAGTGTTAAGGAAGGTAGCCTAACATTTCCAGATTTCAAAATATATTACAAAGTGGTAATCATCAAAACAATTTGGTACTGGCTGGGAAATAAAGTGGTGGATCAGTGGGATGAATTAGATAACAATACACAGTAGTATATGACCATAGTAATCTAGTGTTTGATAAAGCCAAAGATCCAAGCTTTTGGGGTAAAAGCTGAACATTTGACAAAAATTGCAGCGAAAATTGGAGAGCAGTTTGACAGAAACCTAAGCATAGACTCCACTGTATACTAAGATAAAGTCAAAATGGATAAATGATTTAGACATAAAGGGTGATATAAGTAAATTAGAAGAGCATAGAAAAATTTAACTGTCAGGTCTATGGATAAAAGAAGAATTTGTGACTGAATAAGAGATAGAGAGGATTACAGGAAGTAAAATCGATGATTTTGGTTACATGAAATTAAAAAAGCTTTTACACAAACAAAACTAATGCAGCCAAAATTAGAAGGGAAACAGGAGACTGGGGGAAAATTTACAGAAAAATTTCTCTGATAAAGGCTTTATTTTTTAAATATATAGGGAATGGAATCAAATTTATAAAAATAAGAGCCTTTCCCCAGTTGACAATGGGTCAAATGAAATAAGCAGTTTTCAGGAGAAGATATCAAAGCTATCAAAATAGTCACATAAAAAGTGCTCTGAATCACTGCTGATTAGAGAAATACAAATTAAAACAATTCTGAGATACCACCTCACACCTATCAGGTTGACTTATATGGCAGAAAAGGAAAAAGGCAAATGCTGGAGGGAATGTGGAAAATTGGTATATTAATGTACTATTGCTGAAGTTGTTAACTAGTTCAGCCATTCTGGAGAATAATTTAGAAATATGCCCAAAGGGCTATAAAAACTCTGCATACCCTTGGACCCACCAATACCATTACTTGGTCTATATTCCAAAGAGATCAAAGAAGAGGAAAAAGGACTTATTTGTGCAAAAATATTTATAGCAGTTCTTTTTGTGGTGGCAAAGAATTGGAAATTGAGGGGATGCTCATCGGTTGGGGAGTGGCTGAACAAATTGTGGTATGTGATTGTGATGGAATACTATTGTGCTATAAGCTATGACAAGCAGGATGGTTTCAGAAAAACCTGGGAAGACTTATATGAACTGATACAAAATGGAATGAGCAGAACCAAACATTGTACACAGTCATAGCAGTATTGTAAGGATAATCAACTGTGAAAGACTTAGCTACTCTGATCAAGACAATGCTCCAAGATAGTTCAAAAGGACCCATGATGAAAAATACTGTCCACCTCCAGAGAGAGAATTGATGAACTGTGAATGCAGTTTGGAGCATGCTTTTTTTTTAAACTTTATTTTTGTTTTTAATTTTGTTTTTTTTTGTTGTGCTTTATGTTTTGCATGACTTTATATGTATAATCAGTATCAAATTGCTTGCCTTCTCATAGAGGGAGTTCTCATGGAACTCAAAATTAAAAAAAAAAAGACTGTTAAACATTTTTACATGTAATTGGGAAATATTTAAGGAAATAAAAATAATTTAAAAAAATACCTTAGGCTTAATTGGTAAATTTTAAGCAACCCCTTCTGGTAATTATTTATATAAACTTTAAGCACTTAAATTATTTTTTACTCATAGGTGGTTCTGTGCTGCTTATTGGAATTGTAAACACATAAATTTGGCAGGACAGTTTGTGTGTGGTGGGAAAAGGTACACATACATCCTGGAAGAAGTTTTGGTTTCCTAGATAGGGAAAGTGGTCATGGCTAATGAATTGGAACAACACAAGGCTCTGTGGCCTGATGTAAATAGTTGTTCTCTTCAGATGAGGCTACCTGGGCACAGGACCAAATTCTAAAATAAAACTTGAAAGCAAACTGTAAAAAAGCCCTGAGCCCTATAAACCAGGTCTTGTTACGCTAAAATGCCATAAAAGTAATTTATTTGCTATCAAATAAACTTAAAACAGAACTGCCATGTGATAAATTACCACTCTTATGACCTCATGATGATAATATTCTCTACCCGAATCCTTGTCTATTTGGCCTGTGAGAGCACAAAGGACACAGAAACAGAAATTTATGGTGGCAGTTCCATCGAAGCTCCTCCATTACATATAATGCCTCTGAAAAGGAAAGTAGAAGCCTAACTACTTGACTCAATTTTAAATTCTTCCAAGGGAGCTAGATGTTTTGTAGTGGCTAAAGGGAGGAGCAGAAGTGATCTGTCATTTTGGAAAATGCTCTGCAGTAAAAGATGCTTGTTTTCGTGTGAAAGTACAATTGAGATGAATTATCTTGGGTAGTGGGGGTTGTTTCATAGATGATATGACTAACACATGATGCAGCTGTTAGGAAATCCACAAATATAGATTCAGTAAGGGGAAAACAAGACCTTGGGTGGTCTTTTGGCTTTTGGAACATTCTACTTTTCAAACTTGGACTTTTGTAAGAATTACTGTGGAGTCATCTCTTCAATGAAATATTTGAAACATGGGACATTGTAGAGTCTCCTCCATTTTCCCTGTTTTGTGCTGTCTTTCTTTGATTTCCGTGTCTAAATGGAGACATACAAGGAGGTATGGTGAAAGGGTTGCATAAGGCCCTCTTTAAAAACTCAGACTTTCCTTCCTTCAGTTGCCTTAGGTTCTCAATTTTCTCTTATGTTTCTGATGAAGTTCAACGGCAGGGTCATTCTACTTCCTGCCCCTGATTTTTAAAAAAGATTATATGTAACATTGTTTAAAATGGGCAAATTGGGAGCTAGATGCAACCGATTAGGGGTACAGCTCTGACTTAATTAATCTTGAATCTCCCCTGAAGAATCATTTTTTCAGGAAATCCCTTAATGAGAACAAAAGTGCACCTACACAGCAGTCTTATTTACCAGGTGGGCTGAGCACTTCTTTATCATGATAAAATTGTTATTGGCCTTCTGCTCCCTTCTCTACTGTTCAAGATATGACGTACAATGAAATACATGAAAAAATACACAGAAGAGGGCAAAACTTCAGAATGGCTAATAGACTTGGTACTACCATGTTAAAGTAGATGGACACTCTAAAAACAAAGGTTGTTCATGGTTTTATATGTAATCTCATTTTTTCCATCCTTTGCATATGGAAATGTTCATTTGTGAAGTTCATAATAAAAATATGACATACTACTTTGTATATGTATGTATGTATGTGTCATATATCCATACCTACAGAAGAGAAAAGCAAGGATATGATGAAGGACTTAAGTTCATGCCAAATGAATAGTAGTTGGATAAGCTGGAGTGTTTAGCTTGGGAGAAGTCAAGAAGGGGTAGGGGACACATGCTGATTGTCTTTGCGTATTTGAAGGGCTTTCACCTGGAGGAAGAGTTAGACTTGTTTGGCTCTAGAGGATAGAACAGGAAATAGTAGGTGAAGGTTGCAGAGAAGCAGCTTTTAGCCAGATACAAGGAAAAACTTCCTAATGATGTAAGCAGTGGTTTTCAATGTGTGATTTGTGGCGCCGTAGGGGTCCCTGAGATCTTTTCAGGGGAGTTTTAAGGTCAAGTTTCATAATAATCCTAAGACATTTCAATGTCTAATATGGTAAATGTTGATAGCTATAACACATGTAAACAAAAAGTCTGGGGAGGAGAGGCTCAACAATTTTTAAGAGTTTGAAGGGGCTCTGAGACCAAAAAGTTTGAGAATTGCTGGATTGGAAGGATCCAAAATTTGGAATCAGCTCCCTCAGGAAGAATTAAGTTTTCCCTAATTGGTCTTCTGGCAGAATCTGGATGGCCACTATGGGGATATGTTGTAGATGGAAAGCATTTTCAAGTATGTGTTGACTAGATGGACACTGAGGAAGAATGAGACACACACAGACAAATATAACGTAAACCAGTAAATAAGTACGTTAGAAAGGTGCACATAACCTGCCATGGGGAAAAGGCCATTATCAACAAAGAGATCAAGAAAGGCTACATAAAGGAGGAGGCATTTGATTTGGAATTTAAAAGATGGGTAGCAATGCAATAAATAGGTAGAGGTAGGTGAAGGCATTCCTGTCTGTGACCACTGCTTGTCAGTTTGCCCTCTCTTAAGCTTCAAAACTGTGTCTTGATTCCTGTCAACTCGTGAGCCTGTATATGATGGAAATGAAAATAGGAGACACACCCTAGGGAGTCAGATTGCATCAGACAAAAAGTTGTATTGTGGACATATAGGATTGTAGGATTATAGTTCTAGAACTAGAAAATATCTCAGGGACCTCTGGCCCAACCGTTGTATTTTATATGTGAGGGAACTGAAGCCTAGGTTGTTTAAATAACTTGCCCAGGGTCACACAGCCAATCACAGATTTAAAATTGGAACAGACCTTAGAGACCATTTGGCCTAGCCCCTCTCATTTACATTTAAGGAAATTTACTATTTAATAATTAGTATTTTTTTTTTGCTTTGGCAGTCGGGGTTAAGTGACGAGCCCAGGGTCACACAGCTAGGAAATGTCAGGTATCTGAGGCCAAACTCCAAGGCCGGAGCTCTTATCTACTTACTCTTGTCTACTTATCTACTAGCTTCCCCCATAATTAGTAGTTTCAAAGAATCATATATATATATCAAAGAATCATATATATAACCTGGGTAAAAGACAGTAAAACATGTGCACATATACACAAATAACCTAGTGTCAAAATAAGCACAAATAGGAAAATCAAGAGAGAGGACAGAATTGGGCAGGGAATAGGCTTAAGCAAAAGAAAAGCAAATTACATAGGGCTGATTATAAAGTAACTAAAAGAAGAGAAAGGTTAAGAGCCCAGTGGATTGGGTCTGGACCAGGTTAAGACAGGAAGTACGAAGGATCAGAATCACAGGATTCTTTTTTTTTTTTTAAAGGCAATTGGGGTTAAGTGACTTGCCCAGGATCACACAGCTAGTAAGTGTCAGTGTTTGGTCAGAGGCCAAATTTGAACTCAGTTACTCCTGACTTCAGGGCCGGTGCTCTATCCACTGCGCCACTTCACTGCCCCAAGAATCACAGGCTTCTAATGTTGACCTCATTCCCTTTCTTTCCCCACCTTTCTTCATAGGAACAAAAGAGAAGAAACATTATTATAGAATATATAGAGAAAAAAAAAACCACACTAATCACAACTGTGGATGCAAATGGGTTTAACGAACCCATAAAAAGATGACAGGATGAATTAGAAAGCAAAATCTAGTAATATGTTATTTCCAAGAAACACATTTAAAACATAAAGATTCACACACAATTAGAATAAGGGGTTAGAAGAGAATTTATTATTCCTCAATTGAATACAAAAAATGGGGGTTAGCAATCACGATCTCAGACAAAGCAGCAGTAAAAATAGACGTTGTTAAAGGATATGCCTTTTAAGCATATAGGTGTGTAAATATTAAATGACTTAAGTATCTAAGTACTTAAAGTATAAGTATTTAAGTACTTAAGTGAAAAAAAAAAGATTGGACAGCAAAATGGAGAAATAGCAAAGTAATAATTTTGAGGAACTACAGCATGCCACTTTCATACCTGCATAGATTTAGCACAACATTAAGCAAGGATAAAGTTAAAAACCTGATTGAATTTTACAAAAGTTAGGTATGATCAACTTCTGATGGTTACGGAATGATAATCACAAGCAGTATACATATTTCTTAGTTTTTCATATGGCACATTTGTGAAAATATATCATGTGCTGTGTCATTAAGAACAAAGTTATTGAACACATCCTTTACTGACTGCGGGGCAATAAAAATTGGTCAATCAAGGGAATTTATAGGATGGATACAGATTCAGATGTAGACTAAATATAATGCTAAAGAATTCATTTAGTCAAAGAGCACATCATAGGAACAATAGATAATTTTATCAAAGAAAATTAAGACAATTAGATAACATACCAAAACTTTTTGAATTAAGCCAAAGCAGCCCTTTTGAGAAAATATGTATCTCTAAACATATAAATCAACAAAAGAGAGAAAACAGAGATCTGTGAATTAGTCATGCAACTTTAAAAAGCTGGAAAAGCAACAGATCAACAAAACTTGAAGTAAACACAAAAATAGAAATTCTGAAAATCAAAGATTTATTTAGTTTTGTTATTAAAAACAAAAAAAATTATTGACATAATAAAAACAGTATTTTTAAAGGCTAAGAAAATAGATAAACTATTGGTTAATTTTATTTTTAAAAAGAGATAAATCAAATTACTAAGATTTAAAAAAAGAAATAACAAATGAAGATAAAGGAAATTGTTCCAAAGCTATTTTGTTTGGCTATATCCTAACTACACACACACACACACACACACACACACACACAAAAAAAATAAATGAATAAGCAAAATTTATAAAGATAATAGGATCAGATTAGAGAATCTAAATAACTTAATTTCAGAAAAAAAGCTATAAATGAAAAAGGGGGGAAAAGAAAGAGGTGAGAAAAAAACCAGGTCCAAATGGATTTACAAGTGAATTCTATTAAGCATTTAAAGCACAATTAGTCCTAATACTGTATAAATTGTTTTCAAAATAGAGAAAAAAGTCATTGCACCAAACTACTTCTATAAAATGATTATAGCCCCTAAAGCAGGGAAAGAAAACCATATGCCAATATCTTTAAAGAATATTGAAGCAAAAGAATTAAATAAAATATTAGCAAGATGGTTATAGCAATATTTTAAAAGATTATTCAGTATGACAAGGTTAGATTTATTTCAGGAATATTCAGCATTAGAAAATCTAGAAATAGAATAGAATATATTAGTAACAGATCAATAAAAATCACATGGCTTTATCAATAGATGCTTTTGACAAAATATGGAACTTATTTGAAGTATATTCAAAAGCATAAGAATTAAAGGAATGTTTCTTAATAATGTTTTGTAAGATGGTAAATACTATCTATTAAAAACTAAGAATAATTAGCATTAACTATAAAGAAATAAACACGTTATCAATGAGATTAGGAATAAAGGAAGGAATTGTTACCACTCATTTAATGTATTTCAAAAAATGAATGCTATAGTAATAAGGGGAAAAATCGAGGGAATAAACATAGTCAAAGAGGAAACAAAAGTTTTTGCTATATAGATGGTGGGATGGTTTGCTTAGAAAATCCTAGAGATTTAATAAAAATTCATTGAAATAACTTTAGTAATGTTTTAGAATATTAAATAAACTAACAAAAATCATCAGGATTTTCTATACATTACTAACAAATTCTAGTAATTGATAACAGAGAAAATTCTGTTCAAAATAATTACAGGGTATATATAAAGTGGTAGCTACTATTTATATAGCGTCTACTATGTGTCAGACGCTATGCTAAGCACTTTGTAAATATAATTTCATTTGATTCACACAACTATGAGAGATAGGTACATTTATTATCCCCATTTTACAACTGAGGAAACAGGAAAAAGATGTTGAGTGATTTGTAGGTTAGACAGCTAGTGTCTGAGATTTCAACTCAGGTCTTCCTGACTCCAGACTTAGCACTGCCAAGAGGTTCTCAGGACTACATAAATCCAACTATGAAAAACTCTTTACATAACTACAAGAAAACAAATAATTGGAGAAATGTCCATTTTTATGGTTGGGCTATAGAAGTATAATTAAAATAACAATTCAGTCAAATTTAATTTACAGATTTATTTCACTGCCAATCAAAATATTTGGTAGTTATTTTATAGTAGACAAAAAAAAATAGCAAAATCTATCTGGAAGAACAAAAGATCAGGAATCTCAAAAGAAATAATGAAAAGAGGTAGGAATAAAAGGCATCTTGCAGTATGAGATCTCATATATGTAATATGTGAATATAATTATATTTCAAAACAGCTGTGTTCAAAACTCTTTGCTACTGGGTAAAAAGAAATTGAAAAGTTGATCCATAGATTGATTAGATTAATAAAATCCAGGAATAATCAAACATGACATCATAGTCATTAAACTGAAGGATACTAATTATTGCTTTCTCTATTTGTATCCCTGCCACTTGGCACAGTGCCTGTCACACACTAAGCACTTACTGCTTTTTTATTCACGTATTCATTTTAAAAATTAATTCTGCATAAGCGAGGTTTAGATTTTCTTACATGATCCCCTTTTTTTCTTTTTTGTATATTGAAATGCTTGTGTTTGTTGCTGATCATTAAATTCACAATACAAAAGAAATGTTAAAAAAAAATAACCAAAAGACTGACCTTCAAACATGTCTTCCAGAAGAAGAGTGCATATTTAATTTTCACTTAGCTAATGATAATTTAAATGGTGAAAGTAGGCAGTGAGAGTAATTGTGTTTCATGTGTATCCATTAATCTCTCTCTGAGGAGCATATGTTGAAATGGAAATGGGTAACCCACCCTCTGAAGCAGTGAGTGATACCCACTCCAAGCCCATTTGTAAATATTATCTTCACAATGTCCTCCTACTCCAGGGACAGTCAATGGGGAAACAGAGACATGTAGTGAAGAGTCTTATTCACAGTAGCCTGCCGTGTTTTCCTGCAGAAGTAATGAGTCCAGGAGCAGAGCCCTTGGATTAGATACTTGGTGTTCACATTTGCTCATAATTTTCTGAAGTATTTGCCTTTGGGGCTGGGCATTTAGTTTAAAATGTGAATGTTATCATATTAGATTTTTTGGGTTGTTTTAAAGAGGTATTTTTCTTAGTAATTTGGCTGTTATTTAATGTTGTTTTTCATTTTCCCATGTAGAAACACTAAGGGGTTTATAATTAACACTGCTAATAGGAAGCTAGTTGGTATAGCCTTGCTGTTGTTTGTCCTTCATTCTCTAAGAGGACCATGACATCAGGAAGGTGATGTCATGACTTGCAAGTGAATTGGACTTAAGTGAGGGAGAGCTTCGCAAAGTCACCAGCCTCACTCTTCTCCTGAGCCATCGGGGTCTAGTGACAAGATATAGATCAGGATGACTGGAGATGGCCCTGGATGCAGTGGGAGACCTTGACCTCTTTAAGCAAATACTTTCCCGGGTCTCAGTTTGTTTGAGGTAATGCCCATTCAGTGATTAAGGCTACAAAATAATAGTTTGAAGAGTTAAAAAAAAAATTGAAAAATAGTGTATGGTATCATTAAAGTTATTCACAGTATACAGCTTTCAGTAATTGGTCATAGTGACTGTGGGTATCCCAATGGATGTTAGTATATATGTAAATTACATTTTATAGTAATATATTTTCATAGCCTACATAATACAATTTAGAACTGATCTTATGGCTGTGAATGTTGTTTCTGAAATGTTTTAACAGGCATTAGACCCTGAAGTGTTTAGGGTGCTTTTTGTTAACATTATAAATGTGCTTTCTTCAGAGTAGAAAAGCTAAATTGTTACATTAAATTATTTTAATGTAATTAGTGAATTTGCATTTTAAAATAGTCTTTGATGAAGCCTTTTATAAAATGAAAAATACTATTGTAGTACAAATAAATACCTCTTAGTTTCTGTGGTTTTCTAAAAATGGGGGTAAACTAGAATATTTTGTTTTGCTTGATTACCTCTTGGTCAGTCCCTTGTTTGGTGAAAGCACTTGGGTTATTAGCATTATTATTTTTTGAAGCCCATGGAGATACTCAACCAATAGTGTACTGGAGGTGGCTCCTACCAGCTCTGGACCAATTGTTAAATTTTTAGTGTGATACCTTGGAAATCTGCAAGTGCTACAAATCAGGCCTTGATTTATTGTTCTATTGATTGTCTAAACTTAAGCAAGTGATGGAGAAAATGTTCAAAACATGTCATGGGTGTACGTTTTTCCCGGAGAACTAGTTGTTAAACATTTACCTGCACACCTCTGCCTACAATTTGGAAAGGAAAATAAATCCAGAAGTTCTCCAGTTAAAGATTATTAACTAGTGTATTTTAATTTCAGTCTATTGGGGTGTGAAAAGCAGAGCACTGATCAGTATGTGTGCTGACAGACAGGCATATGCAGGTGTTTTGCCTGGAGTAACTCATTAAAAAATCAGTGCAAATCAAGACAATTTGTGTGGCAACAGGAATTAGCTTACAGGAAGGGACCTTGTAGGTAGAATGTGTTCTGGATGTATTTCTGATGTTTACAATAACACTGCTGGAGTCTCACTTTTTCCAAGCCTTCCTTTGATACAGGTTTAGTTTGGGAATCTGATGCTTATGACCTGACCTAGGTGGCCTTGGTCGCGTGTTCTTCCCTCACTGGGTTTGAGTTTTCTCTGGAATCAAGTGAGGAGGCAGCATTGTTCACTGTCAGGCGTGCTGGATTTGGAATCAGAGGCCCCGGAAACAAATTCGAGCACCATCACTTGCTAACTTGGGCATGACACTACCTTTCTGGGTCTTGGACCTCATTGGTAAAAACACAGCCATGGGCCGTTCTAACCCTAAATCTATGATCCTTTGAGGAAAAGTTCTCTTCTGGACGTTGAATAACTCTGGACGTTAAATAACTGCTTCAACTATTGAAATGTGTGCTGCAGCCACTAGAATATGGCTGATTTTAAGTAGATCTAAGGAGACTTGCTAAATCATAATGAGGGGAAAATGGAACTCACAGCTTTATTTTTCTTGGCCAGTCTGCTCATTGAAGTAAGTTTATGCTTAGAAAAATTGGGCTTTCACTTTCCTGTGTCCACAATTGCCCTGCCACAGTAGAAAGCATTGTAGGAGAGGTTGGCAGACCTTCTTGTTGGGAGCCTGCTGTTTGCAATTGCTTATAATGCTTTGCAAAACTTGCCTTTTAGCAATTTTGGTAAAGCAGTTGTATGGTGATTGTGATGTTGCTTAGCGCTCTGAAGCACTCTAGAAATAACGCTTTTGGAGGGAGGGAGCCCTGTAGGGTAATAGATAGTCCTGGCACATCACCCAGAGTCAGCAATGTTGGAAGCTTTTGGAACAGCTAAAGAATGATGGCCTGTCATTTGTATGGACTATAATTGGGCAAAAAATTTCTAAGCAAAATCTACATGATGTATCCATGGAGAGCAGCTGGTGAAATACAGGGAAGAAGGTTCCTTATGAGATGAGAGGACTGATTGTGTCTTGGAGGGAGGGGAGGGGTGGCTTTCCTGCCATATCTTTTCAGGGGCCTCAGGGACTTTGTGGAAGATGATGTATTTTATTATGATATGGACAGAGCATACTTACAGAAAAATGAACCTAAAGTTCTTAGGGAGAAGGGGAGCAAAAAATATATAAAAACATTTGAGAGCCTTGGAAATAAATAAGTTTATCAAATTTTAACTGTGAAATATTAATAAGGAGCAGTTTGGGATGATCTGCAAATCACGTCCTTCAGTCAGGTGTCTAAGCTACTTTAATGTTCATTTTTCTCTTTGAGGGCTGCTTTTTTAAAAATAATCTGGTTCCTTAAGGGCAGAAGGTCTTTTCATGGAGTCCGTATACCCCTAGATTTCCAAGGGGTCTGTGAATTTGAATAAGAAAAAAAATTACATCCTCATTTTCACTAATCTCTAATTGAAAGTGAGCATTTGCCTCAATTATTTTAAAACATTATTCTCAGAAGGAATTCATAGGTTTCACCAGATTGTCAAAGGGGTATATGACATAAAAAAGATTAAAAACCTCTCTTTATAGGGGATATATTTAATCATTCCTTATACCTTCCATCAGTGGCTACAACCATTTGATTATTACCCTTCTCCTCTCCCCCTCCATTTTTTTTTTAATTTTTAGGGAAAAATATCACAACTTTATTTCCATGCTTTTATTTGCTATTGCTAGGCTCTTTAGGAGTCCACAAAGTTATGACTTCTTGTAGCTTGGTGAAGTACTGTATATGGGATCCACAAAGTATAGTCACTTCCAGTTAAAAGAAGATAATGACAAGACATACTGTAGTGCACTGGGTAGTATTCATGCCAAGCTAGAATTTTGCTATTGACTTCTTAGGGGTAAAATTGAGTCTGCCTGAGCCAGAAAGAGAAGAAATTCTTTTATTTTTTCCCCATATGCTTTTGAGTTGAAAATTTTTTGTCCATTTTTCTCCCCCCTCACCCTCCCCAAGACGGCACACAATCTGACATAGGCTTTACATTTACATACCCATTAAACATTTTCACATTAGTGAAGTTGTAAGTAAAAATTAAAACCAATAGGAGGAACCATCAGAAAAATGAAACAAAACTCAACAGAAGGTAAAAATAAGTGAGAGCGATTCGACTTCCATAGTTCTTTCTTTGGATGTGGACAGCATTTTCCATCCCGAGGCCTCTGGAGATGTCTTAGATCCTTGTAATGCTGAGAAGGGTTCAGTTTAACGTTCTTAGTCATTGCATAACGTGGCTGCTATCGTGTACAAAGTCCTCTTGGTTCTGCTCACTTCACTCAGCATCAGATCATACAAGTCTTTCCAGGTTTTTCTGAAGTCAGCCTGTTCATCATTTCTTATAGCACAATAGTATTCCATTACATTCATATACCACAACTTGCTCAGCCATTCCCCAATTGATGGGCATCCTCTCAATTTCCAATTCTTTGCCACCACAAAAAGAGCTGCTATGTATATTTTTGTACATGTGGGTCCTTTTTCCCATTTGTTTGATCTCTTTGGGATATAGCCCTAGCAGTGCTATTGCTGGATCAAAGGGTATGCACATTTTTGTAGCCCTTTGGGCATAGTTCCAAATTGTTCTCCAGGAATGGTTGGATCATTTCACAACTCCACCAACAATGTATTAGTGTTCCAATTTTCCCACATCCTCTCCAACATTTATCATTTTCCTGTTTTGTCATGTTGGCCAATCTGATAGGTGTGATGTGGTACCTCAGAGTTGTTTTGATTTGCATTTCTCTAATCAATAACGATTTAGAGCATTTTTTCATATGACTATAGATGGCTTTAATTTCTTCATCTGAGAACTGCCTGTTCATATCCTTTGACCATTTATCAATTGGGGAATGGCTTGTGTTCTTATAAATTTGTCTTAATTCTCTCTATATTTTAGAAATGAGGCCTTTATCAGAGAGACTGGTTGTAAAAATTCTTTCCCAATTTTCTACCTTCCTTCTAATCTTAGTTGCATTGGCTTTGTTTGTGCAAAAACTTTTCAATTTAATGTAATCAAAATTATCCATTTTGCTTTTCATAATGTTCTCTATCTCCTGTTTGGTCATGAATTCTTCTGTTCTCCATAGATCTGATAGGTAAACTATTCCTTGTTCTCTCCAGTTTACTTATGGTATCAGCCTTTATATCTAAGTCCTGAACCCATTTTGACTTTATTTTGGTATATGGTGTGAGATTTGGGTCTATGCCTAGTTTCTGCCATACTCTTTTCCAGTTTTCCCAGCAGTTTTTTTCAAAGAGTGGGTTCTTATCCCAGAAGCTGGGGTCTTTGGGTTTATCAAATAATAGATTACTATAGTCATGACTACTGTGTCTTGCATATTTAACCTATTCCACTGATCCACCTCCCTATTTCTTAGCCAGTACCAAGCAGTTTTGATGATTGCTGCTTTATAATACAATTTAAGATCTGGAATTGCTAGGCCACCTTCCCCTGCATTTCTTTTCATTAGTTCCTTTGATATTCTGGACCTTTTGTTTTTCCAAATGAATCTTGTTATTATTTTTTCTAACTCTATAAAATAATTTTTTGGTAGTTTGATTGGTATGGCACTGAATAAGTAAATTAGCTTAGATAGGATTGTCATTTTTATTTTATTAGCTCGGCCTACCCATGAGCAACTGATGTTTTTCCAATTATTTAGATCTGATTTTATTTGTGTGAAAAGTGTTTTGTAATTGTGTTCATAGAGTTCCTGGGTTTCTTTCGGGAGGTAGACTCCTAAATATTTTATAATGTCTACAGTAAGTTTAAATGGGATTTCTCTTTCTATCTCTTGCTGTTGGGCTTTGTTGGTAATATATAGAAATGCTGATGATTTATGTGGGTTTATTTTATAGCCTGCAACTTTGCTAAAGTTGTTTATTATTTCAAGTAGTTTTTTACTTGATTCTCTAGGATTCTGTAAGTATATCATTATGTCATCTGCAAAGAGTGATAGCTTTGTTTCTTCTTTGCCTATTCTAATGCCTTCAATTTCTTTTTCTTCTGAAAGAGAAGAAATTCTAATAAAATGAGTTTAAATATATCTGGCAATTCAGATATATTAATGAATTTATGGAACTTTTGCTACAAATAACATTATATGCTAGGATGTCTTTACAGTACTATTCTTGTAGATGGGAATTTAGTGTAAGGTTTTATCCATTTTGATTCCACTGAAGCATCAAAAGGACCTTGTGATGATAAAACCTTACCCATAAAAGATGGACCCATGTCAGGAACCCTGAGCATAGTTATACTAGAACTCTAGTATCTTGAATTTATTTATTTATTTGGGAAAATGTCAACTTTTAGGAAAACTCTAAGGGAACAGAAGTAAGTTTGGCAACAGTAGAAGACTTGGTAGGAAGCTAGACTTCAGGGAATGCTGGAACACCTGAGAGGTCACTGCTGTGACTATTTATTTGCCCAAGATCATTCTTGACATAGACCTAAATTGGGCAACGTTTTCTGGAAGGGGGATCACCTCTCTGCTTCCCTTAGTAGACATGATCAGACTAGGGTCTATGGGAAGAAAGAATACTAGATTTCACCTTTCTCCTATTTTCTTGCTCAGACTGGCAGGTCAGAAGTATAATCACTTTATATCTTCTGTCTTCCTTGTCCACCATTTTCAGTCAGTCATCAAGATATCAATTGTTGTAACTCCCTCTGGATGAACTCCTCCCAAGGCCTCTCTTTATATAGGGCTCAGACTTTTCCAACTAACTTCATTTACCATTAATCAACTACTCTGCTTAGTTTTTTGACTGTGAAAATCTTGCTCTCTGGCAAGCTACCTCCACATACCCCCTTCTCCCCAGCATCCTTTTGTGTATTGTCTTTTTCTATTTAGATTATAAGTTCTTTGAGGACAGAGACTATCTTTTTTTTCTTATTTGCATCCCTGGTGCTTAGCACAGTGCCTCACGTATTTTGTTATTTGTTGACCCTGGCATTGTCTATTTAATGTGTCCTTTTGTTTCTGTTTCCACAGCTACCACTTTAGTTCAGATCCTTAAGACTGCAATCCTAAACCATTATAATAGCCTTCTAAACTGCCAGCCTTGTTTCCATTCTCTTCCCTCCCCTCCTTACTGCAGTCATCTTTCATGATCCAGTTTCCCATTACAAAACCTTTAGTTGTCTTCCATTGCCCACTGAATAAAGTCAAAGTTCCTTGCCCTGGTATTCACAGTTTTTTCACATTCTGCTAACTTACCTTTCCCTCCTTATGTCTCATCAGTCCTACTTGCTGCAGATAGGCCAGACTGCTTTTGCCTTTTCCCACAAGTACTCCTTAGGCTTGGAATAGTTTTCTTCCCTTTTGGTTTCCACCTATCAACATCCTGCCCATCTTTAGAGATCTCAGTCATATCACCTCCTACTAGAATTCTTTTCAAATCAGTCCAGCAAGAAATGATTTCCCTTTCTTCTGAACTCCTATATATATGACCCTTAACATATGCCCCCATCCTATACAGTCTTTACCCATATATCTTATCTTCCCTATTAGATGATAGGGTCCTTACAAGTAGGAACTTTATTGTGCAATAACTGCTGTTGCCAATTATATCATATTTTAAGGTTTACAAAGTCCTTTACATGTTATCTTCTTTGATCCTCATGATAATGATTTGAATTAGGTACTATAAGTACTATTTAAAAGATTTTAAGTATGAAGAAATGAAGGCTGAGGGACAGTAAGTAAAATGCCCCGAGCTAGTAAGTGCAGGATGCAGTATTCAAACCCAGGTTTCTCCTGACTCCAAATACAGCTGTCATCCGTGGGCACTGCTTCTCATCTTTGTGACCTCCACAGCTTCCAACAAAGTACCTTCGTGCTTGTAGTAAGTAGGCACTGAAGAAATATTTGTTGAATAAATGAATACTTAACTATGTTACGTTTGTTTTGTTTTATTCGAAAAGATTCAAAGTATGAATGATCTCAGTCTATCAGTGAGCTTTTAGGAAAACCTGGAAGGTTAAATAATTTTGCGATATGTGAAAACTGTGCAGGGCCATCACAGAATATTTTAATGAAATTCTAAAAAACAGCCTTTTGCTTGTGCAACAGTTTGTAGTAACAGTTCTTGCTGATGCCTCGGTATCTTTAATAATATTTTACTCTGAACAGACTGGTCTTCTTTTGTGGTTTACAACACATATAGGGGAGAGCTATCTCACTTTTATTTTTATCTGAGTTCCAGGGCCAGAAAAGTAGGAGAACATACTTTATTCATCAAATAAACAGCCAGCTCTGTGTTCTTTCTCAGCCTGTCTTCCCTGCTCTACTTCCCCCTTTTAATCAATGGGTTTACTTGAAAACCAAAAAAGGAAGTGATTATAATATCCTGACTTCCTGTTTCATTTCAAATGAGATAAACACCAGGCTGTGTTTTTCCCTGAATTTCTCTGTGTGTGTTCCTTAGTATTAAAATTTGAAGACTGATTAAGTTCTTTACATGCTTCATAAACCTGCCCTGTATTTAGGCAGAAATGCTTAGATAATTGCAATAAGTGTTTTCAAACAAACAAAAAAAAAGCAATGCTAGTGGAAAACTATTTTCTGGGAATTTTGCACCACTTTCTTATTTTTTTGTCCTTTTTGCTTGTGACTTATCGTTGTTCTTCTGCACCCATATTGTGCAAATGCTTCTTTTCTGAGTGGCTTATTCTCATGATTTAAAAAAAAAAACAACACGAAAACATATAACAGGAGCACAAGAAATACCAAGGCTCTTTAAATGCCACATAGGACAGAAATTGCAGTGTGGTAGTGTGTTATTAAGCATGGGCCCTCAGCTGTGTTTCCTGTATGAACCCTCTCCCACACACCTCACTCCTTCCCCTCCACAACTGCCCTCGTGTTTAAGGAGGGCTGGGCTCAATTTAGCAGGAACCAAAGATGAGCTGGGGTCCGGCATACACTTGTTTGCTTTTACTTCTGGTAGTAGATGTGTGAACCTGAGGACAGGAACCTGAAAGAGGAGATTGGAAAGAGGTGGGAAAGATTGGGAAGTAGGGATATAATTTATGGTCTTGCTTTCCTACCACACCTTGCCCTGAAGAAATGGTTTGGTTAGTAGCTATGGGATCCTGGCTAGCACTTAATTTTTGGCACATAAGTTCACCGTTTAATTCAGTTTTCAAGTTTTTGGTGTTGTACCCCCAGGTTCTTTTTGAAAATGAATTATGGAAGCTAAAGGCAGAGCCTTAGCCAGCGAAGGATAAAAGAGGCTCCACCTAGAGCATCCATAAGTGTCTGTCTTCCATGCTGCCCCCTCCCCACATTGGAATTTTTCCCAGGGATGGTATGAGCCACTTTTGGCTCTAGTGAAATGGAAAGTTGTGTGGTTTAACCGTTTTAAGGGCCTAGAGGCATTGTCTGGCAGCAGAGGAACTGATGAGGGACTGTTGATGAGAATGCTGGAAGTGTCATGTGACTGTGTTGTTTCAGAGTTTCTCAGGTTTGAAAATGGGTATTCCTAAAAGTAGTCTCAATCTTCTTCAAAGCATTATCTACAGAATGGTATTTGCAGAGACCTTTGTGATCCTTTTAAAAACAAGGGCTGGCATATTTAGTAAGAATAAAGTCTTTCACAGAACATATTCTGAACTCAAAGCCCTCTATAGCCTGGTTTCAACCTGCTTCTTAGATCTATTGTGGGAGGAGAATCCAAAGTTTCTTTTGATCTTCCTGTTCTCTTGTTTCATGTTTACATAAAAGCTACATGGCAATTTGTGATATTTCACTTACCTCTGTCAGTGTCAGCTCTGTTTCTCTTACCCAGATCCATAGATTCCATTCCTCACCTGCTGACTTACACATCCAGTCTGTTGTCACAGATGTTGTTTTTTTCCTTCACAGCATCTCCTCTAGAGGTGTCCTTCTCTACAATCATGTAGCTATCACCCAGGTACTGGCCTTCATCACCTCTTACCTGGACTGTTACAGCAGCCTTCTAATTAGACTTTCTGCCTCACACTTCTCCTCTTCCCCTCCCTTCCCCTGTGCCAATTCCATCCTCTCCACTCTTAAAGAAATCTTGCTAAAGCCACAGATCTGACCCTGTCACCCCTTACTCAGTAACCTTCAGTGGCTCTCTGTTACCTCCTAAAGCCCTTCACTCCTTTCCACCATTCCAATCTTCTGACGCTTTATTCTCCCCTAACTCTGTGATCCAGGGACACTGGCTTACTTGCTCTTCCTCCATCCAACAGGAGTTTTCAAGGGGGGGTAGAGTCACCGAGGGGGTAGTCACAAGTAAAACAATCTTCAACTTTCAGAGAGGTGGGTGGGAGAGTAAAGTGAGGAGTAAAAAGAAATCTCTCACTCTGTGCATTTGCACTGGCTGTCTCTCCCTTTCTCCTCCCCATGCCTGGAATGCTCTCGTCCTCTGACTCCTACCTTACCTTCTGATTTCTTCAAGACTCAGGTCCCACCTCTTTCAGGAGGCCTTTCCTAGTCTCCTAGGCAGCTTCCATTGACTTGGTGTGTATCTTACGTGTGCATAGTTATTTGCATGTGGTTTCTCCACTTAGACTGTATATGCTCCTTAAGAATAAGGACTTTATTTTTGCCTCTCTTTGTATTCCTAGTACTTAGCATAGTGCCCATACGTAAAAAAACACTTCAAATACCTGACTGATCAGCTGTTTCAGTAGGCCAGATATTTGAGCTTAAAACTCCATGTTCCTGTAGCAGCTCTGCTAGGCTTTTGTGTGAATGGGGGAATTGATGATAGCAAAGAATAATTGCTTCTCTTGTTGTTTAAGAGTTTGTTGTAATGGAATGGTACTCAGAAAACTGTTAGTGCATCTTACGGGGAGGGTAAAGCTGAAGGGATTTTTTTGGTTCATCTAGTTTAGCTCCTCCAAATTAAAAATCAGGAAACTGAGGTCCAGAAAGGTGGTAGCTAGCTAGTAGCTAGCAAACTTAAGACTATGACTCCTCATTCTTAGT
The DNA here is from genome assembly GCF_003287225.1 of Phascolarctos cinereus. Lineage (NCBI taxonomy): Eukaryota > Metazoa > Chordata > Mammalia > Diprotodontia > Phascolarctidae > Phascolarctos > Phascolarctos cinereus. The sequence continues at coordinate 335,227,046 of NW_027556098.1, forward strand.
TTGGTTTTCTTTCTGTTATACCAAGAAAGGGTAAAATTCGCACCTCCTTGTTCTATTTTAGATTTTTTTTCCACTTATTTTTTCTAGCATAATGGGGGTGGTATTAAAGATTTTAATTCATAAAAAGAAAGTGATCCAGAAAAAGCATAGTAAAAATTTTAACAAGAGGAGTAATAATATTCATTACATATTTAAAAAACTCGAGATGAAGTATATTAAATATCTGTAAATGCACTCTTTGGGGAGATTAGGTTTTTTTCTTTTTTTGCATTTTCTGCCTTGAAGGCTGAAATGTACTTCAGAGCACATTGGCCACTGAAAGAGTCTCAAATTGGAATCATTTACCCTCTTTTCTCTGAATTTTTTTTTAGATCTGCAGTAAAGATTTGAGGTTTTCTATAAACTTTCAACTGTAAGGTATTTTGGAAGACCATAATTTTGTTTGTTCTCTACTGTGTGCATGTGGTTTCTTAAAAACATGAATGTGATTATTTTCTGCATCCTTTCCATGCCAAACATTTCCCCTCAAACTGTAGACTCTACAAGTGGGTTCTCATGTATACTTGGCAAACGATTTTCTTTGGGATTGTGTTGAGACCGATCATCTTCATTATGAGTCTTTGAAGCACCAGGCTTGTAGTTGCACCATTAGTTTCCTAGGTAACCATCCTACTCTATCCTTGGATGTGCCAAAGGGGCCTGAGAACCAACCATTCTACCACCCAGATGTTTGGAAACCAGGCATGCCTTTTAAAGTGCATGTAAAAATGCCTCTGGCCTTCTTGCACAGCTTGAGACACCCCTGAACCTTAATTTTTTTTTTTGCTTTAAATAATATTTTATTTTTTCCCACTATGTTACATATCAAGAAAATTTTTAGCATTCATTTTTACAAGATTTTGAATTGCAAATTTTTCTCCCTCCCTCCCCTCCCCTCTTCTGAAAAGGGTAGGCAGTTTGATACAGTTTATACATGTGCTATCACGTAAAACACATTTCCATATTCATCTCAGTTGCGGAAGAAGAAACAGATCAAAAGAAAAAAAATGCAAGAAAGAATAAAATAAGCAGAAAAAATGCTTCGATCTGTATTCAGAAGCCATCAGTTCTTTATCTGGATATGGATGGTATTCCTTCATGAGTCCTTTGTACTTGTCATAGATTATTATGTTATTGAGAAAAGCTGAGTCATTCATAGTTGAACATCACACAATGTTGCTGTTTTCCTGTGTTTTCCTGTGAACCTTAACTCTTATATAAAACAATTTATTCAGCTCTTATGCTTATGATACTCCTGATGCTTGAAAAATGGTATTTATGAGAACATTCACTATTAAAATGCAATTCTTAACTCTGTGGCAGTTCAGTAATTTCTAAGAGGAAAGGAGGTTGGTTTCAAAGGCCTGATGACTTGTGTACCCATTAGTAGTACAAATGATATTGATGTCAGCACCCAGCCAGCCTGACCTGAAAAAATATAAATGCTGAAGCCTAGATAACTTTTTTCCAGAGTAGTTTTTATAAAAGTATGGTCTCCAATTTAATTTATGATTAACATGCAAACTATACTTAAGAAAAATGTTTCCAGCAAGCTTTTGATTAAGAATTGTCTGTGAAGTGATTAGTAACAAGGAACCCATTAAATTGTTCAATTTTACAGACGCTGAGGCTCTATCATATGGAAGAGACTCTAAAAAGGTTTAAATTTCTGAAGTGGTGCTCTAGTCACAGACTCTCTATAATGCTTCTCCTCAAAGCTGTGGCTTTTGCTTTGGAAACAAACAAAAATTATTTGCTTTTTCATGAGGTCAGTAATAAGTAAGTGGCATGATCACGTTAAAAGGGGACCAGGGAACACTTAAAGAAATGTGGCGCTTATTTTTAAACCTCCTACCAGAAATCATGCTATTGGGGGTAATAGTAAATCACTTTATCATTAGATCAAAGGTCTAGAGCCAGAAGGGACCTTAGAAATTATCTGGCACAGCCCCCTCACTTTACAAATGGTGACACTGAGGTCCAAATTGCTTAAGTGATCTGCCATGTGTCATCCAGGTGGCAGAGCCAGAATTCATACTTGGGTTCTTATGACTTCAGACCTAGTGCTCTTCTTTCCACTGTATCATGTTGTTTCTAACATAATAAATCCTATTTATCAAAATGACAAATTTCTAGGAGGCTTTAAATAAAAATGATTTTTATCCGAATTTATATGAGTTTTCAAAGTTATTTCCTTGCTAGGATGCATGGTGGCCTAAAAGTTAGAACTCTTAGGGAATTAAGAGTCATCTAGTCTACCTTCTTTAAGGAGTAGCAGAGTAGTGTGGAAAGAGCTCTAGAATGCTGGTGGGGGAGACATGGGTTCAAATCTTCCCCGAATTTCCTTCTAATGCTTGAGAACCACCTTGTAGGGTCTGTAGTTCAGTGACCTGTCTGCCAAGTCGAGTGTCTGCTTACAGCTTTGACTTTAGATTAGCTAAAGCATTCATTGCATTTCTGGGTGCTTCTCAACCAGAGGAGATGGTTGAGTGAGAAGGTGAATATTACCTGAGGTTCTACCACATTCCCCAAAGTTTCCCCACCCCGGATTGCTGCTGTATTTGAAATACCAATGAGAGATTGTGTTATGGGAGGAGGAGATACAAACTGAGTTCATCCTCTCTTACTTACTCTGGGCAAGAGAACAGATTATAGAAGCTGGATATTTGACAGCATCTAACAGCTGGTGTGGGATTGTTTTCTTTCTTTTCTGAGAACTTAGAAATGGTGGTAAGTACATTGTACTCTATTCTTCATTTTTTTTTATGCCTTCTTGTAGTTCCTTGACAATGAGCTTTCAGGCTAGAATATCAAACTTACAGATTGGGTCTATTACTTTCCTTTTCTGAAGTTAAGTTTAAAACAAACAAAAATATAGAGAGGACATTTAAACAAAAATGAACTTGTCTCTGAATTTTACTCTAAAGACTGAGATTTATATCAGCACTGGAATATTTTGTTCGTTATTTGACCTCCTTTTTTTTATTTAAGGTCCTTAGGGTTCTCTGCATCATTCTCTTCAGTAACACGGATCACCTCTTCCTTGCCTTAGTAGGCAGTTTCATGAATTGCTGTGGCCAAAATAATTCAACCTTCTGATGAGGAGCCTGTTTGCTTTTACGCAAAGCCTTTCCAACTTCAGTGGTATAATTATTCAAGAAAACATTCAAAACTGTCTCAGAATACTGTAAAAAAAAATGCCTGCCTGGAATGAGCACCCTTCTCATCTCTGCCTATCCAAAAATTCCTATCCTCCTATTTTTTTCAAGGTCCAACTCAGGTGCCATCTCTTTCTTGAATACTTCCCTTGATCTTCCTCGTTCCTCTGCTCGGCCCTAGCAGAAAGGGTACTCCTCCCCTAATTTTTCCTGAAGTCCTTAACTCTTTCCTTTGTCTCCTCAAACTAGACCTTACATTTACTTACCAACTTTGTACTCTGTCCTTCCTAGTTAGGGACTGTGTCTTTTTTTGTACCTTCACGTTGCCTTTCATTTTGGAGATGCTAATTAAATGCTTGTGGAAGACATGAAAGAATTGAATGACTTATGTTGCTCCATTCCAACTACTTTTTTTGGATTACCCAATGGGACATTCTTTGTCCAGAAAAATCTAAAAATCATCAGATAATGACAGACTCTTTGTGGCCTTTTTCCCCCGTGGGACTTGCCGTTGGCATCATTATCACAAAAACATCTTTTTTATCGATATTGCCCTTACTGAATGTGAACTTTAGACATAGGAACATCAGTAAATTTGTAGACAGTTCATCCTTTGTTCCATATTTATTGGGTTTAGGGAGAAAAATGGCTCAAGGAAATATTTCAGAAAAGTCTAGCCTCACCATCCTTTTTTAGATATTTAAATTTAACATCTTTACACAGCTTGGGGACTTGGTAATGATTCCATAAAAATTGGAAATAATCTTCATCCCTAAATTTGATGAATTTGAATAAACAAGATTGTGGGTAACATTTAGAATTCTAAAGACTATGTGAAAATATGAGTTGAATGGTTTCATCTGGTTGGGCCCGTGTGATAGGAAGGAGCATTAGCTACCTAAATATCTTTTAATGGATGGCAGGCTACGAATTTTAGCAAGAACTACTCTGAGGGTTAGGAAGAGACATGGGTATTTGTCTTGGCTCTGCCACTCATTCTATATCTATATCTATATCTATATCTATATCTATATCTATATCTATATCTATATCTATATCTATATCTATATCTATATCTATATATCTATATCTATATCTATATCTATATCTATATCTATATCTATATCTATATCTATCTATATCTATAATATATAGTTAAGTTACCTTAAGTCATCCTACCTGTTGGGACTTCAGGGTCCTTAAATGTAAAATGAAAGGGTTTGACTCTGTAATGTCACTTCCTGCTCTGAAATTCCATAAATTCCATATAAACTTTATTGGCTGCCTCCTTTGATGTTAATTTGCATTTTACTTCTTGTTTGCCAATTAGGTGTTCATTTTTATCCCCTTATCCCAGAAGAACAAAGAACAATTGGGAGAATACAGAAGGAGCTTGTTAGTAGCATAATAGAGTACTGAGGAGAACTAGGTTTCATTATAAACTCTCAGAGTAGGAAAGGACCTCAAAGATTATCTAGTCCAACCTTTACCCAGTGCATGAACACTCTCTATAGTAGTGCTGGCCAGAGGATCCCCTTATGTCTATCCCTCAGATGTCTTGGTTTCAAATCCATTCATTACCCTTTATTACTCTCAGAATCATAGAAGCTCAGAGTTGGGAACAACTTCAGAAAACTCAAATGTACTCTGGATCTGACTAAATTATCTTCTCTACAGCATCAGTCATTCAGCCTTTGTTTAGCATCTTTAGTAAGGAGGAAACTACTGCCTTCCAGGGCAGCTCATTATAATGTCTAGAGCTTCCTCCATGTCCTAGTTACTCTCCTACCTAAGGTTGCCTTAGCTTTTCTCTCTACTGTGTTGCACTGTTGTCTCATGTCAGTCTTTCAGTTCAGTAAAAGTCCAGATATGGGGCTCAGCCTTAATTCACTACCAACTGACTTGTGAACTGCTAAAGTCAGTGTAAGCTTTCATGGCTCTAGTTCTCTCATTTGTACAATGTGGCTAATGATTTTTGTTGTTGTTGTTCATTTGTTTTGGTGGTGTCCAATTCTTCATGACCCCATTTGGGGTTGTCTTGACAAAGATACTGGAGTGATTTGCCAATTCCTTCTCCAGCTCATTTTACAGATGAGGAAACTGAGGCAAACAGGGTGAAGTGACTTGCCCAGGGGTCACATAGCTAGTAAATATCTGAAGCTGGATTTGAACTCAGAAAGATGAGTCTTCTTGACTCCAGGCTCAACATTCTCTCTACTATGCCACTTAGCTGCTTAGCTGACTAATAATACCTGCCCTGTTTACTTCACAGGGCTGTGACATCATCAGTATGTGTAAGTGCTTTGCAGACTGAATCTCTGTACAAATGCAAGCCTTGATCCTTTCATTGTTAAACAGTAGGGATCACTACTGTTTCAGAATCCATCAAGTACTTATTAAGCAACTAAAATGTGTCTGGTTCTGAATTAGGTGCTAAGGATACAAGTACAAGGAATGAAACAGTACATTCTCAAGAAGCTTATATTCTAGGAGAAAGACAACTTCTCCTTAGCGTATCCCAAGGGCGGAAAGTACATTGTCTGAGGCTATGCAGGATGACTAAACCAAAGATTCCTATCAGTTTCTACTATTGGTGTAGCTCAGCAGGCATGTGGAGTTGGTAGTAGGAATCACAGAGTCACAAAATATTAGAGCTGGAACAGACTGTAGAGACTATGAAAATGAGACGTAGATGAAATAGAAGGACTTGCTCAGGGTCACACAGCTAGGATGTGTAAATAGGACTGAAACTCAGAGACTCTGACTGCCAGACCAGTGCTCTTCCCATTATCCCATCATGCCCCTCTATGGCTGCCGGTTGGCCCACATGGTTTTTCCTGATCTTTGTGCAAAGTGAAGATGCTATGCAGTTTAAGTAATTTAATCTCTGGATTAAACCTCTAGAAAAGTTTAGCAAAAGCAGACCTGGTGGGATGTTTGTTTTAGTTCTGTCAAAACTAGAAATTTTCCTTAATAAGCATAGATTTTAAGTTCTCTCTTTTCATTGAAAAGGAAACAATGCAGCATTGATGAGCCCAAACCAAGCTTTGGCGTTTTCCAAACATTACACTGGTAGTGTTAATTTAATGAATGAATGATTTTCACCTGCTTTAATATGCTTTTAAGTTAAATACATTCAAAGCATCTTATGGGAAAATGCAGTCATTAATTATTCAGAAGGAAATTTTGGTTATGGATTTTCCAGCAGTTTTATTTCAGAACCTTTTGCACTTATAAATATAAATGTATTTTGTGTCATCACTGTGCTGCATTTATTGTCCCTCTTACTTCCCTGACTCTTATCTAATCAAGACATAGTCAGTAATGCCTCTTTGAGGTTTATTTTTTGTGTTTCTTTTTTTAACATTTTGCGGTCATACTTCCTCATTTAGCTTCCTTGATGTGTCTGTCTGTAGTCTGTGACATTGGTAGTTTTTGTGATTAGCTTCCAAAATGTTGTCTTGATTAAGATTAAGCAAGTGCTTTTTAAACTGATTTGTACGTGGCAGATTTTGAATTGGACAAAGCTAAATATATTTTCATTTCAAATTGTCACCAGTACCCTTATTTTCTTGACTGTCTAACAGTGGCATAGGGGATTCTGGGAATCCCGCTGTGGCAAAACCTTGAATAATTGCAATACTTTTTAGGGAAAATGCTTATCAGATTAGTGGAACTTTGCTGTTTCTTTCAGCTCTTCCTGTTGAAAGGTTTTCCAAAACATAGAAACAAACTTTATGGGCTTAGGAAGTACCATGTATTGGACCTGAACTAATCTTTGATGATTGAGTATCTTAGAGGAAGGTCTTGTAGTCATTCTGAAGATCAGCTACAGTGATATGTAGGAGATTGGGTCTAAATTGACTAATTTTAGATTCCCCTGGAAGATTTTTTTTTTAAAGCTAAATCTCTGATAGTGACTTGGCTAGGGTTACACAGCTAGTAAGTGTCTATGGTGAGATTTGAACCCAGGTCTTCTGACTCCAAGGCTAGTGCCATATCTATTATATCACACTGCCTCTCTCAGAGTCAGAACTGGAAGAGACCTCAGAGGGTATCCAGTCCAACCCCCTAATTTTACAGCTCCAGAAAATGAAGTTCAGGAAAATTAACCAATTGCCCAAGGCCTCACGTGTAATAAATAAGCATTAGAGTTTTTAGAGGGAATTGAACCCAGTCTGTTAGGGGCTGTTAGTTCAGGTTCAGTGTTAGGACAACGTGAGGCAAAGTCATTGAACAATTAACAGAAGGAAGTTTACCTTGTCTTAACACAGGAAAGATATGCAAAAAGGATACAGTGACACTTAGCTTCTTGGGACTTGTCTCCCTTCACCTCCCCTCGTTTTCATACAGAAACTTGTCTCATCAGCAGGACATAGGGCAACTTATGTATTATTCAGAAATCCACCAAGACAGAAGGGACTCCATTTGTGGAAGTACCAGGTGACCAGGAAGATGTATCAAGGAAGAGAGGAGCCAGTCAAGTCCCAGGGACAGCTTTGTTACCTGTTAGGGAAAACATTCCTATTTCCAGTAAATGGGAGAACCCTGATCCTATCACACATCACAATGGATTCAAAGGCAGAAGGCAACTGAGTTCAAATCTTTATTGCAAAATTTCTTCTGTGTGACTGTGGGCCAGTCACCCTCTCCAAACTCCAGTTTCTTTATCTGTAAAATGATAATCATACTCATGCTATTTCATAGGTATTTTGTTAGTAAAGTGTAAGTAAATCGTTTTGCAAACCATGAAGTGCTTTTAAAATGCAAATTGTTGCAATATTGGTCTCTTTTATTAGAATTTGCAGAAAAGAACAATCCAGTTAATAGTTATGTTAATTGGGTAATTGGAATTTTATAGTATTAAAAATCTTCAAACGTGAAAAGCCTGGGAAAGTTTATGATTTAACATTTTTATTATAACAGTTTTTTCTTAGTGGATACCATCTTTGTAATGTTTAAGTTTTAGTATTTATGTAATCACAAACTCAAAACAGAGTTCTATTTCATTCTTGATGGTAAGCCTTTAATTTTTTTTAATGGGAAGAGTAATCCTGGAGGGGTAGATGAATGCATTTTTTTCTCTCTGTCCTCTCCTCTCTCTTTAACCCTTTACCTTTTTCTGCTTCTCAAAAGGTCATAGGCTTATGGAGTTAGAGCTGGAAGGAGCCCCATCTAGCGATCTTTCCATGTATTTGGAGAGTTAGAGAGGACATTAGCCATTGAGTCCTACCCCCACATTCTGTAGAACAAGAAACTGAGGCAGAGGTTGAATGACTTGCCCAGGTCGCACAGCTAGTAAATGTCTGAGGTGAGATTTTAATCCAGGTCTTCACTCTAAATCCAGTGCTTTATTCTGTCCGCACTGCTTTTTTTTTTTCATAGTTCTAGACCTGGAAGGACCATCACAGTGCATTTTGTCCAATCCCTTTAGTTTACAGACAACACCCTGAGTTTCAGGGAAGGTTAGCAACTTGCTCAGGGTGACACAGCTAGTGAGCAACAGAGGTTTCTGACTCAGAGCCTAAGCCCTTTCCTCTGTACAAGCCAATCTCCTTATTTTATAGTGGAAACTGAGACCCAGAGAAATAAAGCTTTTTGCCCAGGATCATACTATCTGTTCTAAATTTGAACCCAGGTCTCCTAACCTGAAATTGGATGTCATTTCTGGTAGTTTTACTTGGGTAACTTGAAGGTCATTAGGGAATTACAATATTGTTATATACTCACATGTACATGTTGTCTCTCCTGTTGGATTGTAAAATCCTTGAGGGCAGGAAATGTTTCACTTTTGTCTTTGTATTCTTAGGGCTTAGCGCAGTTCCTGGCACCTACCATTTAGTAAATGCTTTTGATTGTTGCCATGTCTGTGTCTCTGACAAAACCTTGTAAGATTTAACAAATGACTTTTAAAACATTACTTAAACGCTAAAGAATTTATTTATAATTCACATAATGACAAGGTATTTATTTACAACTCGTAATATTTCTTCTCTCCTAATGTCCTTTGAACAGTCTTGAGTGCCAGCCCTTCACTGAGTTTCATGCCTGAGAACCAGCCTTGGTAAGTGTGGGGTGGCGTGTCCCCAAAAGGTTGGTGGTCAATGGATGATTTCTTTTCGTACATTCCTGATGACGGTCTTCTAAAGGCTGGAGAGCCTATGATCTTTGCCAGTGGAAGAAATAGCCTCAGAGATGAAATTGCAGGTCCCTTAGGGTACCACAGTTGGCTAATGTTTATAAATTGTATAATTCTAAAAAAGTGCCTGAGCCAGATGGGCTTCCAAACAGAAGTTTCAGAAAGTCTTCTATTCTTATCACTCTCCACCCCATGAACTTAAAATCCTATGGTATCTAGCAAAACATGCAGTATTCTTCTTCTCTAATTAATCCTTGATCAGACTACTCAGATATTATATATACCTCCTATACTCCTGCCTACTCCACTGTCGAAGGAATGTTAGCTTTTTAATAGATGCAAAGGGGAAATACTGACCTTTGAGTCAGGAAGACTTGGGTTCCAATTCTGCCTCCCATAATTGTAGCTGTATGACCCTGGCCAAGTCATTTAACCACTCTAAACACCTCTCTCTCTGTCTCTCTCCTCTCTGTCTATCTGTCTCTCTCTCTCTCTGCCTGCCTTTCTCTCTCTTCCCCCACCTGATGTAGTGTGTGTGTGTATTACTATTACTAGCCTCTGGAACTCACTGTGTTCCTTCCTATCTGGCTCCCTTTACTGCTCATTTCTTCTGGAGTCCTATCCCTTGAAGAGGCCTGTGTTGAATAGAGACCCCAAGGTTGGGCCCTGTAGTCCATCTCCTTCTTACTCTGTCATGTGTCAGGACACACAACCACGTGTCAGATAGCAACCAAAACTTTTATGATGGATTCCCTTGCAGGCTAAAAAATATTTTTTTAAGCTAAATCTCTGATACTGACTTCTCCGGGGTCATATTGCTAGTGTCTGTGGTAGGATTTGAACCCAGGTCTTCCTGACTCCATTCTAGTATCGTATTTACTATATCACACTGCTTCTCTTGTAGTCCTAGGATTGGAAGGGGCTTCAGAGGCCATCCAGTTTAACTCCCTACTTTTGGAGTTAATGAAAGTAAAATTTGCCCAAAGCCACATATGTGGTGAGCATTAGAGTTTTTAGAGGAATTGAACCCAGTGTGTTAGGGGCTGTGGGCCTTTGGATACCTCTGGTGGGCTTCCATCCTACTTGCTACACCATAGTATTTAGCATCATGCTTGGTGTAGGTAAATAAATACTTCTTAGTTGACTAATAATAATCTGTTAAACTGTTAATGATGTAGCCTTAGAATTTATGACTGACACATTAAACACTTTTAAACCATTAACACCAGATCTGGGAAAATGAATTTGTGTTCCCCAGGCAATGTTTGAAAATTACAACCTCCTGTGTATAGAACTTTCTACTGAAAGTGGTGAGCCTTTACAGTAAGACATGCAACTCAAAGCATAGGCTTTTCTGGTGTTAAAAATACATTTATAGGAGTGATTTTAAAGGTTGTCCCTTATTACACTTTTCCTCTCACTCATGTATTATATATGTCCTAGGAGGCTGCCTATAGTCTTGGTGCTACTTGACATTAATGTCATCCTGTTGTCACTGTCCCCATCCCTGTATATAATCTTTGGTGAATGCTAGTCAGTTATGGCTATTTTGTTGCTGGTCAGTTCAGATGACCAGAATGACCCAGTATGTCTAATTCCATGGTACACTTGTGACTGAGTTTGCCATGCCATACTTGGGAAACGGTGACCCAAAAGGGGGTGTAAAAACATGGTGAGTGTGAGCAGGCTGCCCCATATTACAATAAAAAAAAAGGCATAAAAGACTTCATGGGGGCACATATGTCTGGAGAAGGGGAACTGGTTGTGAGATGTGTGGGAGGAACAGCAGAGAGAGGGCAGGGCAAGTGGTAGATTGATACGCTGGTGACATTAAGAGAAACAGAGGGTGGGTACTGGTCCATTGGATAAACCTTTACTAGAGGATTTATGCAAAGACTTAAGCAAGGATCTCACAGAATGAAGGCACATGGAGGGTTTGCAGGTTGCACTGGTGGAAGGGTGTTCATATCAATGAGGTCGTGTATTCCTCAAAGTACGGGAGCACACATGTACTCACTGGTGGTATATATTTGTACTGAGTAAAGACTTACCCTCTAGGGGAAAAAAACTAATTAGGTGTTAAAAAAAAAAAGAAGATGCCCATGTGCAAGGCTCAACATTAATGTCAGAGAAGTAGAAGATGTATGGGTATGCAAAAGTACTGCAAGTCTAGAGCTGGATTCCTACATGATAGATGGTAGAATGGAGAGATAAGACTTTCTACTTGGTGGCAAAGGGCAGAACTAGGACTAATGATGAGGAAAATGTACAGGAAAGCAGATTTTAGATAAGGAAAGATAAGGAAGAATTTCCTAATGTACGACCTCATGGGGCAGTGAGTTTCTCTGAAAGTGGTTATGCTAAAGGACCATCTGTTAGGGCACAGATTTAAGATTCAGGTGACAATTGGCTGAAGTCCCTTCCAACTCTTAAGAAGATTTTGTGACACAAATTGGAGAAAGAGCTGAATGTGCATAGTCATGTATATAGGAGTAGTTGCGATACCATTCTGCATAGCAAAAGACCTAGGCAGGAAAGCCTGAGCAACAATGCCATATGCCATGAGGTCAGTCTTCACTAGACAGATGATCTGTTTTGGCAAACTACTTGAAAAATAATGGGTTAGAGGGCAATGCAGCCCATCCTTTATGGGCTGGTTACTGCCATTTTATTCTTTGACCACAGACATTACCCTCACTCTTAGAAGAGACTATTGGAGCACAAGCCCTACTGTTAAGGAATCAGCAAGGCCATCTTTGAATGCACACCGGGCAGTGTGTTTCATTAGGATAGTGAGTCATAAAGGTCATTAGTAACATTGTAACAAAATTCCTACAATAGCATTATATAAGCCAAAACTATTTTAACTTGATCTTACTGGAAATGGGAATTATTTTTGTCTTTCAGGATCAGGTCTTTTTTTCTGACCAGAAAACACATTGTAGATAAGGTCGAAGACTTCTTTAGTAGCCAGACCCTTTGATCTGGTTGTTGTTCACCTATAACTCAGGATGTTGTTGTATGTCAAGTGGAGCTTGGGTTCAGCTCCTCGTGGAGCACCACTTTCCTTTTTTATAAAACAACATTGTGCCTTTGTGGCAAATTTTGCTGACCAAACACCAAAATTCCATTGACTGTTTTTCTATCCTGACTTGCTTATTTTGATTCATTTCACTACTTTATTTTGGGGATTTGCAAAGCTTATCTTGGCAGTGGAGAAAGTTATTGTTTTATTCCTGGCTACATGCATTTCACATGAATGATTACAAATAAAGAACATGCTCAATTAAAAGACGGAAGCTGGAATAATGTGGTCCTTTGCTTCCAGTTCTGTATGTGACCTTATGCAAAAATATTTTGTGTTTTGACTCAGTGTTCATGATTGTAATTTCCACTAAGCAGAGGAGTGGAAGAAATAATAAAGCTGGAACAGTGACAATAGATCACATTTATATAGTATTTTCTGGCTTCAAAGTGCCATACATACCTTTCTCTCTGATCCTAAACAACCTTATGAGGGGCAGCTAGATGGCTCAGTGGATAGAGCACCAGCCCTGGAGTCAGGAGGACTTGAGTTCAAATGTGGCCTCAGGCACATGATACTCACTAGCTGTGCGACACTGGGCGAGTCAACTCCGATTGCCTCACCAAAAAACCAAACCAAAACAAAAAACCAAAACTAATAATAAATAACAAAAAAAACAACCTTATGAGTAGAGATTACAAGAATTATTATCTACCTTTTTTTCCCTGTTTTTTTTTTTACAAGTGAGGAAACTGAGAATCAAAGAACTTGCCTGAGGCCACATGACTGTTAAGTGGCAAGGCAAGGATGCTACCAGGTGTTATCTCCAACTATACCATGGCTGCTTTTCATGTCTAGGCTGTCTAAGTAACATAAAAGGACTAAATGTCGCAGTTATTTTTGCTAAGCACATATTGGTTATTAGAAATTCTTATTTCATGAGAAAATAAAGGGTTAAGGGGTACAAAGCTTATCCCTCCAAGAAGCAACACCTCTTCCTACTGCAAATCCAGTCAAAATTCTGGTAGCTGTTATGTACATATCTCCAGGTCATTCCAATTCTTCATTCTCTCAGTTCTCTCCCAAGCCATCAACCCTACACTGGCCACTCAATCATATTTCCCCTTCTTCATCCTGTGGTGAAACAACTCAACTCTACATTGTCCTCTTCTCTTGAGTCCCTAGCGCCTTATCAAATAGCTGATTTTACCCAGCCAAACATCAGCCTTGGATATCTGCCACCATCCTCCACTTTTCCTCCTACGCAGGTGCAGCGGAACAAAGGGAGAGACAATCATACAACCATTCTGACTGGGTCCACTGCAGATGTATGTTACGCAACATCAACTTGGCCCTCACTACTGTTAGGCAATCCTTCTGTACCTCCATTATCAACTCACCATCTCACTTTCCTCAGTGGGTCTTCCAAACCTTTTCATCTTTCCTAAAATCTCCCATGGTTTCCCCTCCCCTACTCTCTAAGGTGAGAACTTTGTGTCATATTTCACAAAAAAACATATAAGGCCATTCATTTTCTTCCTCGTCTTGTAGCACTCAAATGCCTTCTGCCACTATCTCTTCCTTCACTCCTGTTTCACATGAAGATACAGCCTTATTCCATACCAAGGCAAACAGACCCCTCTACCTTTACGCTCTATCCCATTCCATCCCATCTTCTCCAACAGATTGTCACCTCCGTCATCCTCACTGTCATTTTTTTTGTATCTCCCAGTCTATTGTCTTGTTCCCTGTTGGCTACAAACATTTCTGTTTCTCCCCTATTCTCAAAAAAAACCCCTCACTTGATCCTTCTATCCTGCTGACTATCATTCTGTATCTCTTCTGACCTTTGTGGCTAAACTTTTGGAAGAAACTATCTACAATATGCCCTAGCACTTCTGCTTCTCTCGCTGTCTTCTTAACATCTTACAATCTAGCTTTCAGACTCTTTATTCCACCAAAGCTGATGTTTCCACAGTTTTCAGTGATCTTGTAATTGCTAAATTCAGTGGTCTTTTCTCAATTCTCATTCTTCTTGACCTCTCTGCAGATTTTGATACTGCTGATCACTCTCTCTTCCTTGATATTCTTTTTCTGTCTACATTTTTGGGGCACCATTCTGTCTTGGTTCTCCTCCTACCTATCAAATTGCTCCTCAGTTTCCTTTGCTGGCTCCTCATCCATGGCGTATCTTAACCATGGACGTCCCACAGGGCTGTGTTCTGGAGTCTTCTCTTTTTTGTGCTATACTTCCTCATTTGGTGATCTCATCAGCTTCCTTAGATTTAATTATCTCTATGTTGATGCTTCTCATATCTATTCATATTGTCCTAACCTCTCTGCTGACCTGCAGTCTCACATTTCCAAGCATCTTTCAGACATTTTGAGCTGGATGTCCAGTAGACAATTTCCTTTCCCCCAAACCTTCCCTTCTTCCAAACTTTCCTTAACTTTCCAGTACGCCACCATTCTCCAGTCCCCCAGGCTCACAACCTAGATGTTATCCTTGACTCCTCGCTTTCTCTCACCCACCATACCCAATTTGTTGCCAAGACCTATCAGTTTCACCTTTGCAACATCTCTTGAATACTTCCCCTTCTCCCTTTTGGCGCTGCCACCAACTATCCTGGTGCAGACTATCACTGCCTCGTGCTTAGACTATTACAACGGCCTGCTGGTAGGTCTGCCTGACTCAAGTTTCTCCCTACTCTAAGTTATCATTCATTCAGCTGCCAGTGATTTTCCTAATGTGCATGCCTGACCATATCACTTTTCTACTCAGTAAACTCCAGTGTCCCTTTCACCTCCAAGATCCAACATAAAATACTCTATTTGATGTTCAAAGCCCTTCATAACCTAGGTCTCCCCTTCCCCACTTTTTCAGTTTTCTTACACTTCTCCCTGCCATGTCCTCTTTGATCCAGTGACACTGGCCTCCTTATTGTTCCATGAACAAAACACTTTGGGCATTTTCTCTGGCTTCCCTCCATGCTTGGAATTCTCTCCCTACTCATCTCCACCTACTAGTTTCTCTGGCTTCCTTCACGTCCCAACTAAAATCCCAACTTCTAAGGAAACCTTTGCCAGTCCCTCTTAATTAGTGCCTTTCTGTCTCCTAATTATCTATTGTTTATCCTAAATGTAGTTTGTTTGTACATATCCATTTCCTTATCATTTCCTTCATTATTAATGATTGTGAGTTTTTTGAAGGCAGGGTCTCTTTTTTGCCTATTTTCGAATCCCCAGCTCTTAGTACAGTGCTTGGCACATAGCAGGGACTAACAAATGTTTATTCGCTATGTCTGCGTTTTGCATAGCTGCTACTAGGGAAACAGTTGTGCCTATTTAATGGAGGAGGCTTGTTTCAATTATAGAAAACTGAGCAAAAATACATTATTGATTCACTTCTACTTCTTTTTTCCTATAATGTATGATTATTTATTTAGAAAGTTGAGGGGCACTAGGTGGCACAGTGGACGGAGTTTCAGCCTTGGAGTCAGGAGGACTTGAGTTCAAATCTGGCCTCAGACACTTGACACTTACTAGCTGTGTGACCCTGGGCAAGTCACTTAACCCTGATTGCCTACCCTCCCCCCAAAAAAAAGAAAGTTGAGGAGTGGTTGAAAGACAGGACTTCAAAAGTGTACCCTCAAGAGAAGACAGGGAAGATATTATAGTTTTCTCACATGCTTTGAAAATCTGTCTTGTGGAAGAAGAATTGGGCTTGTTCTGTGTGGTTAGCTTGAATAGGTAGAAGTTTGAAGGAAAGAGATTGTGTCTTAATATAAGGAAGAAACCTCTTACAATTAAATCAGTTTGGAAAATGGAATGGGCTGGCATATCATCTATAATCCTGTTATTACCATAAGCTTTTGCAAGACAGTAACTTTTATTCATCTTTGCATTAAAGCCTAGTAATAGCTTCCTTATACATTGTAGTTTCCCAGTATGTATTTGTTTTCATGAATGTTGTTACATAATATAGCATGCCAATTAATCTAAATATCTGAATCAGGAAAATCTTTGTGGTTTTTTTTTTCTGATTTCAACTTTGTTTCAGTTTTATCAGGAGTTTCAATTAATTCTTTTTTTTTCCTGAGATATACTAAATGTATGAATTATGCTATATTCATGTTCATAACTTTATCCATTTAAGCCTATCACTGATCCTTCTAAGAATCTAAATGTATTTTCCACAAACTCTTTTTAATATTGCTACTTGCAAAATTTAGTCTCATAGTCTCTTTTCATTACTCATGACTGTTTCAGTGCTTTGCACAAAGTAGGAGCTTAGTAATGTTTGTTGAATTGAAATAAAGCAAGCAATAGCTTTTTAAAGGAAGTTATTCCATAATTTATTTTCTCTGCTAAATACTTATGGTTTTTACAGTGTTTGAAATGAGAAAAATCTGTAACTGATTAATGAGAAGGTAGAGTAGATGATTAATTAATTCTTACAACCACAACAATCAAAAAAAAATTTATTAGGCACCTGCTGTCTGCCAGGAACTGAGCTAGGAGGTACAAATGCATTAGCTTTATTACTCTCTATTATCTTATATTACAAAAGGAGTAAATAATTCAGTGGGGTGTGTATGCTATAAATTTAGGATAGAAATTTTGTTTATGGTGAAATAAAATTAAATTTGATCATGCTATTTATTTTTAACAGATAATAAAATAATCATAGAATGCTTATAACTGTAAGAGGTGTTGGGGGTTCATTTGTCTCAATCTTCTTATTCTTTATATGAGGAAATGGAGATGTCCCCAGAGTGGTTTTAGTGACTTGTTTTCAGAATCACATTTTGAGTGAAAGGCAGAGCTGGGCCTAGAACTTTGGTCTCCTGATGCCTACTTCACATTTTTTTCCACTACAAATCTTAATGTAAGTCCTGTTCTCTTTTGAAGGACTTTATTTGTGGGATAGACTTTTTCCACATTGTGACTTTTACTGGAAAAAAACCCCAGCATCAGTGACAAGGACATCATTTAATGAAAACCATCTTTAGGATTTGGCTTTCACCAGTTGCTAAAACCTCCTAATCATGTTTATTCTGCATCATTTACATTCATCTTTATTGAAAAGCTCAAACATTTGTTAGAGAAAAAATAGGCTTGCGACTTAACCCAGGCCATTGCTTAATTTTCTTTGAGAAAACAACACACACATTGTCAACACTTTCTGGGCAATTCTCCAGTGTTGCAGCATATTAAGAGCCTCACATTTAAGTAACGAGTTTCAGGAAAAAAGAAAACTCTAGAGGTTTCTGGAAATTTTTTTCCCATTAGAGTCTAAATTTTCATAAACTAGCTGTATTTCCCTTACCTTAATATGTGGTACTGTGGGTTTATTTAGGTATTCTTTACTCACTTCAACTTAATTGAATTTCTATGCTTATGAAAGTAGGATGGTGGTGATGGAACAAAGGGAGGAGACAAATCGCATAATGAAATGAATTTTTTTTAGTAAACAGTCTACATTGATTGAGTAGCATAGGTGGTACAGTGAACTGTAATGCTTGACCTTTTATTCCTACATTATATTTCACTCAATTTAGAAGACATGACTACTTATACCTAGATATTGGGGAGCCATCACCTTTATGGGCCTCAGTTTCTTTATCTTTAAAATAAAGGAGTTGAATTAGATAGGTGCTTCTAAGATTTTCTGAAGTGGTGGAGTCCTTAATTTTAAAGTCATATTTTATAACGAATATTTATTAAGTACTTACTATGTTCAAAGCAAAATTTTAGCAAATCTCTTACAATCTCACCCTTAAAAATTATTTCAGAAGCATGCCTACTTTTAAAGTGAAATAACAGTAAACCATAAGATTTTTATTTCTTAAATTATTTTTATTTTGTTAAACATTTTTATACTAGCCATATTGCAAAAGAAAACACAAAACAACAAAAAAATTTTTTTAGAAAGTGTATTTCAGTCTGCATTCAGAGTTTATCAGTTCTCTTTCTGGAGGTGGATAGCATTTTTCATTATGGGTCCTTTGGAACTATCTTGGATCATTGCCTTGATCAGAGTAGCTAGGTCTATCACAGTTGATCATCCTACAATATTGCTGTTACTGCATGCAATGTTCTCCTGTAAACCACAGGATTTTAGAGCTGAAAGGAGCCTTAGAGACTAATCCAAACTCCCCTTCCCATTTTATAAATGTAGAAAATGAGTCCTCAAGAGATGAAGTGATTTACACACCATCACACAAGCTTGATGTGGTAGGGCCAACAGTCAAATTCAGGTTCCAGGGTTATATAGCTGTTCTGGCTTGAAATTTAGTGCTTTCTACCCCGCCCCCTTCCCCCACACATAAGGCAGTTAAAAATATTTATTTCCAAATAATTTTTATTAGGAATCTAACAGTATTAGAAACAATTCCCATATATCTAATCTATTGGCGATGCTTTTGTTTGTTTTGACCTTCACCACATCTGTCTCCACCCTTACAGCCACCACTCTGGTTGAGACCCTCATCACCTCTTACTTGGACTATTGTCATAGTTGCAAGAGGTGCAAATTTGGAGAATCCATACCAAATGACTATTTGTGCCCGACCTGTGGCAGAACATTCCAAGCTTTTACTGGTCTGATCAGCCACAGTCAGACACACTGAAACTTGACTCTAGTGTAGTGATGTCATTTTGGTCCTCTTCAAGAAGGAAGGACAAGCAACTAACCATTATTGTCTAAATGGCCTGCTGTTTCAAATGTCCCATACTGGTAGTCCACCCCCGACTCACCTTCCAAAGGGATTTTTCCACTGTATAAGCCTGACCATCTCACTGTCTTGCCGACCCACTCCCAACCCCTGTTAAACCTCAGTGTGTACCTCTTACCTCCAGGGTGCTCTGTTTCCCATGCCTCTTGTGTCTACTCCTGCTACCTCTACCTGCTCTCCCACCTCACCTCCACCCTTTAGCTCCCTTAGCTTTTTTCTAGATCCAAGTTAGGCACCACCTTCTGCAAGAGATTTTTTCCTAGTCCCTTTCTTTGTCTCTACCTACTTGGCTGCATCTGTCTCCCTTTTTAGAATGTAAGCTCCAAGGAAAGGTAGGTGGCGCAGTAGAGAGAGCACCGGCTCTGAAGTCAGGAGGACCCAAATTCAAATGCGGCCTCAGACCAAACACTTGACACTTACTAACTGTGTGACCCTGGGCAAGTCACTTAACCCCAATTGCCTAAGAATAAAATAAAAAAATTAGAATGTAAGCTCCTTGAGGGAGTTACTGTTTTTGCTTTTCTCACAGTGCCTGGTACATAGTAAATGCTTAATAAATGCTTCTTGACTTGGTGGTAATGACAGCATTGTAAATAGAATGCTGGACTTGAAGTGAGGAAGCCTTGGAATTGAATCTCACATGGGACAGTCATTTAATCTGTTTGGGCTTCAGTTTCCTTAGCCATCAAATGGGAATAATAATATTTGATATATGAAATGGGGATAATAAGCCTTTAACCTCACAGGGTTGTTGTGAGACTCAGATGAGATAATATGCTAAAACACTATATAAATGTCAGATATTATTACTGCTGCTTTCAATTTACAGATTTGTACAGAGGGTGAACAAAAAGCTTTGTAAATTGTTCACAGAATGCATGCCGTTTCATTCCTATGGAAGGTGCTATAGGCAATGCAGGTTGCCATACACGTGAAAATACTACTTTTTTGAAAAGAACTATTTTTCTTTAACTAGGAAAGTATGCCAAATAAGAAAAGGTTATATCAATTATTGTTGCAAACTCACCAATACAAATTTATTTTCTTTTTCTTTTAGATCTCTCCAAGAACAGATTGGTTGAAGTTCCCATGGAATTGTGCCATTTTGTATCTCTAGAGATACTAAATCTGTATCACAATTGTATCAAAGTTATTCCAGAGGCCATTGTCAACTTGCAGATGCTAACCTACTTAAATCTGAGGTAGGTTAACTGAACAGACTTTTAAGGAAAAAAAAGGCAGATTGGTATTTTTTAAATAAAGTAATAGTCATGCTTTAATTTCCCACTTTTTGGTTTTTAAATCTGATAAGGCTGTTAATATTGTTTTAGGCTTACCTGAACATAGCCATGAGTGCTTTGTTTCTGTTTTTTTGTTTTAAATGATATTATCCAGACTTTTCTTCCTTCATATTTGTGGTCTTTATGCTGGATGGCTTATAGTATTTATAGAGGGGATTACTATGTTTATTCATCTTGCCACAGTCCCTCATATTCCTCCCTACCCAAAAATATGTAAAGATCTGGTGTACAGTTGGATGAACAACCTCTAGAGCTTAGTGATCTGTGTGTGTGTGTGTGTGTGTGTGTGTGTGTGTGTGTGTGTGTGTGTGTGTGTGTCCTGGATGGACACTGTAAATGGACACACACCAAGTTGAGCCCAAAATTGAATTGGAGGAGGAAAGAACAGTGGATTTCATGGGGAAATTGCAAATTTCTTCTCAGTTTTCTTTGCAGTCACTGATTTGGGAAAACTAAAAATACTAATACTTAAACTGGAGAAGCCAGCCCTGCTAAAAATCTAGCCTCAGAGTCAGGGAGGAAGAGAGCCAAGTGTAGAGGAAGAATTCAGTTCTTGAGAAAAGTTTTCTCTTTGCCTTTTCCCTTACCTCTTTTGAGGTTTTTAAAAGTGTTCTAAAGCTTTCCTTTATGATATGTGTTAGCCTTTCGTCTCATGCTGGCATTTAGCCTTAGATAGAATTTATTGCATGTTTTGGGCTATATTCCCAAGTAATCTCACTGAGCAGACCTAATCCTGGCATGGCCAGGGCTGCTACTGGCCTCAGTTGATATACATAGACACTTTTCAACATTTTAGAACCCATCTAGGCTTTCCCTCCCAACTCAGCCTTGGGAAACAACTATTCCAGGTTCAAGTACCGTGAGTCTGCATTACTAAAACCCTGACTCATGGGCTCCCACATATGTGTTTGCTTTTTTTTTTTTAACAAGTCAGAGGACATAGCTGTCTCAAAACAGAGACATTTAGTTAAAAAAAACCCTTCGTTTTGTAAGACTAGTAGCAGCTTAAGATTCTCCTATTAAACTGGGACATGTTCTTCCCAAAGATACATCTTAGTGGAGAGAGTGGGCACAGAGTTCACAAGCTGACAGACATTTACACAGGTAAAACATGTGGCTGAGGCATGTGCAAGAAGGGCCAATTCATGCCTCTGTTGTTGGTAGGGCTTCAGGGCCACTGGTGTCTATGAACACCTACTTTTAGTCTTGCCACCTCCGTTAGAAGGAGCTCTCCTGGCCCCTGCCACTACTGCACAATTAGATCTTGTTTCACCATTTGACTCCCTTGTACTTAGCTGCTGCTATACACTTTTGAAAAGAATAAGAACCCTGTACACACTAGGATCAGGAGGAACCTCTCCAGTTTCATTCCCCTAGAGCAGAGGTTCCCAAACTTATTTGACCTACCATATCCTTTAAAAAAAATTACTCCATGCCCTGCCCCCCAAATCTACTTTAATATTTTTGAAATTTGCATAATTTCAAAAATATATGTATATTTTAAAAAGTGATGCATCTTAAATTTAATAATTTATTGTAAATTTATGGGGGGTTTTTGCCTTGAAATTTTGATGATGCAATATTGCATCATGTAACTGTATGGTATCTATTGTAAACTAGTCATTACATGCACATATTCCTGCCTATGCATGCTGGACTTCCCCACAATGCAAGAGAGGCTTGCCTGCCGACACTTGCTTGTTAAGACCTTTTGGTAGATTTGCCCACTGATTCATTATATCTTGCTTTTTGTATCTTTATTTGGAAAATAATGTAATCACTATAATTGTAATTCTGTTGCACAACAAATGAAACATGTACAAACAGTTTTTCAAAATTTTCTTCTCTTCCTTCCTTATGCTTCTACTCACCCATTATTTTAAAATACATACATATATACATGTGTGTGTATATATATATATATACATATATATATGTATATATATATATACATACATATATACATGTGTGTGTGTATATATATATATATGTATATATATATATGTATATATATATATATGTATATATATATATATGTATATATATATATATATATAAAATATTTTTTGAAATGACAAATTTCAAAAAAAACTGTCAAAGGGTTAAGGAAAGTAGATTTCAGGAGAGTGCTGAGTAATTTTTTTTTAAGGGGGTGGTCAGCCAAATAAGCTTGGGAACCTCTGCCTTAGAGCTTCAGCTGTGAGTTTGTCTCCCAAGTAACAGGGTACTCTTCTGCTCTCTTATTTCAGTGACTACTTGACTCAGTGGTGTTAAAGTCAAATAGAAATGGGGCCACTAAACTGTACTCCTGTGGACTGCATATTGACTAAGTTTTAAAATGTCATGTTATCTGTGTTTTGTTGTCTTTTTATTTTGTTAAATATTTCCCAATTACATTTTAATCTGGTTCAGCAGCACTCAGGAGCAGGCTGTCAGTTTGACATCACTCTGCAGTGGTTCAGCCATGTGCATCTATTGAAAGATTTCATTGCTAGGGGGTAAAGGAAGGTGGGGGGGGAGGAAGAAGGAAAGAAAATTCCTCTCTCCTTTTTTGCACTCTTCAAGTGCATGGCAAAAGGAGAAGAACAAACTTTTGAGACCCAAGTTCTTCTACACCTGACTGTCTTATCTCTTCTTCCTCTACTGTACTCAGCTAGAATTGCTCTTTAAAGCTGGCTGTCTGAACCTTTGCAGCTCATTTCTTAGCATGCTTAGCCCCACCACATTTAAACTCTCAGTCCCTCCAGTTCACCTTCATAAGTGAGTGAGTGGAGAAAGGGGTAGTACTCCATTGTCTTTGCCAGTCCTCAGCTGAACTCCCTGGTCTTTTTATATGCATATGGACTATTTCAAGTCTGAAAGGGGGCGCTCCCTTACCTTTGCTTTCTCTATGATCGCTTCTTATACCCTGTCATTGGCTGATCAGAGGTCCATCTTATAACTTTCCCCCAATATAGTGAAAATGTCTAAAATTTCTTTGTAACAGACGATAAACTCTGTGGAAGAATTTATTTATATAAATTTGAATTGATCAAAGAAATGCTTCCTGCCTACTTTTGAGAGCCATTTGTGAAAGTCAATGAAATAATGTATATAAAGTATCACAATGTTTTGAAAGCTAGCTACTATCTGATATCAATTGATTCTGCATTCTATATTCTGATTTGCCTTCATTTGTCATAAGTAACAAAACAGATAATTTCTTGTTTGATAATTCTTTGTTTTTCCAAGTAGCTAGATCATTGGCTATTTAAATATTATGATAACTTGTTCTTGTGCAGTGTTGTGTAGAGTCTGCAGTGTGGTTTTATATAAATTATCTCATTTGATTCATAGAACAACTCCATGAGCTAGGCAGAGAAATTGTTTTCTGAATTTCTAAAGATGAGGCACCTGAAGGCCAGAGAGTGTAGGTGAGCGGCCCATAGTCATGTGACTGGCTGGTCTTAGAGCCAAGGTCATAATCTGGCTTTTCTGACTCTTGAGACAGAAGTGACTGAATAATTTTTAAGGAATTTAAAATTAACATTATGTGGCTGTAAACATAAAGATTTAATATTAAATATTCTTTCAAACTAAATTATCAGGGAGGTTGTGACATTGTGTCACATAGAAAGGCCAAGGCATTTAACTTTACTTAGACATTGGATTTAATTAAAATATGCCTCAATAATACAGGCTTTGAAATTTAGCATTTATTTAGCAATTATTATGAGCAAAGCACTGTGTTAAGCATAGGGGATACAAATAGAAAAGTAAGATGACCCCTGCTCATCTACTCATCTAATGGGGGAGACAACATATCTGGGGGTTTCAGTCACAAGTGAGTTGGAAAGGTTCCATGGCCCTTGGGATGCCAGGGCCAAACACATGTTTGTTTTTTTTTAACTATCATCTCCACTGATAAAATCCTATCAGTTTCTGATGTCAAAGTATTTGACAGTACCAAGGACTCTGGTGACAAGAACTTTCTTTTCTGGGTCTCAAGTAGCTGTGAGTGTAACACCTGCAGGAGCAAGTGTCAGGCTGCATCTCCACAAGGGCTGCTTCCCAGGGTGATTGCTGAGGCTGCTGTGCTGGAAGCATTGCCATTCCTCAGGCTCTTGGGTCCAGAGTCCTGGACTTTCCCCATCAGTATCTGAGGAAAAGATACTGGTCAAGGTGGTTGTGGTGATTTTTTTTGCCTGTCACATGCTACCTCCTATTTCTCCTTCAGGATTCCCAGAAAAAGCATTTATGTTTATGTTAGTCTTCTTTTCACCTTCCCTCTCCCCCTATATGCTTTGCTATCCAGTGACACTGGCCTCCTTGCTATTCCTCAAAAAGGACACTCCATCTCCCAACTCCAGGCATTTTCTCTGGTTCTTCCCTATGACACTGGCCTCCTTGCTATTCCTCAAAAAGGACACTCCATCTCCCAACTCCAGGCATTTTCTCTGGTTCTTCCCTATGCATGGAATACTCTTCACCTCTAATGCCGTGCTTCCCTCACTTCCTTCAAGTACTAGCTAAAATCCCACTTTCTGCAAACAAAAAAAAAAGTCTTTCGTGGTCCCTTTTAATTCTGGTGTCTTCCCTCTATTGATAATTTCCAGTCTACCCTGTATATTAGCTTATTTATATATAGCTATTTCTATGTTGTCTCTCCCATTAGATTGTGAGCTCCTTCAGGGTGGACCCTTCCTCTTGCCTCTTTTATTAATTTATTCATTTTGTCTTTAGGGCATAGCACAGAGTCTGGCACATAGCAGACACTTACAGATATTTATTGACTTTGATTAACTTGCTGCTTCAGCTAGGCTGGCTTGACTGCCTGCCATGTGAGTAGCAGTTGGTAAAGATGTCTGGTCCCTTTCTCCATAAGAGTTTCTTCCCCATGTGAGTACTCTGAAGGCAGATCTTCAAGCAGGATGGTGGTCTGGGGGGCATTGCCACTCCCTGGACTCTTAACTGTTTATTTACCTTTTGTGACAATTGATCATCAGTTGTTGCTGGTGGTGTTGAAAAAAATTGGGCTCTATCTCCACAACAGCCTCTCCCCTCAGTGGCTGTAGATGCTAAGCTGGAAACAGGTCCAGGGTTGGGGGGTGATACACTGCCATTCACAAGGCTCTTGGGTTTGTTGTGCTGGGCTGTCATCATTGGGGTCTGAAGGGAGACGGTAGTCAAGCTGGTAGTGGTGATTTCACTTATTTGGAGTGATAGAACAGCATAAGTGGGAAGTGTTTCTGGATAAAGTATTTATTATAATTATCATAATTATAATAAAATATTTTCAGCTTGTGAAATGTTTCAGAAAATGTCATCTGTATCTGTTGGTAATAAATGTAACAATGTGAGAAAATGTCCATTGTAAGTAATTAGAGTGTAATTGTTTCTGATATATATGATAATATAGATTTATCATGTCATCAGTTCTAGCAACCAATAAGGGTTCAATGTATGGTAATCATGTTATTCTATACTTTTTGAATAAACCATGATAAAATATTATAATCTATTCCTTTTACTCCTACTTCTACCTATGCAAACAAAAAACAAAACTGTCCAACAATCTTAGGAATGACAAAATATTTACTTTCCCATTGTTTTCAGAACCTATATAAGGAGAAACTTCTTATCATCTATCTAGAGGCAAGAGATGTCACAAATTGAGACCCTCACAAATTCTTGAGAGTCATTTTATCTCCAAGACCATAGATAGTTCTGACATAATTCTATAATCCAGGCAACAGTGTTTTCCATATGTGTACATACATTAAAACCTCACTAATTCAGATTTGACAGTTGGGAGATAAATCCATTTACATGAAAGAGTATTAGAGAAATATTGTTGTACTGTTTTCAAATACATAAAGTAACTCAAATGAGAGAAGGATTGTTGGGGTTGGGAGAAACCTGTCTCCCTTCTTTCCCTCCTTCTTTCTTTGATTTTTCATTACTTTTATTTTTGAGGGTAATTTGATATAATGAAAAGAACCTTGGATTTTGGAGGCAGAAGCCCTGGGTTCACATCTTAGCCACAATTCTTCTTGGTCATCTGACTGTGAGGAGGTCATGTGACCTCTTCAGGCATCAGTTTCCCATCTATAAAGTGGAGATGATAATAAAACTCATCATATAAGTCTTTGACAAGTCCTCTCTTAGCTTCAGTTTTCTCATCTGTAAAATGAGAGAGTGAGGCTGAGTGACCTTAAGTACCCTTTCAGCCTTAGAGCTGTGATCCTCTGATCATCCTTCATAGAATCCTTTCAAGTGGCTTATAAATCTGAGCACTATAAAAGTGTATAGTAATCTAACTACAAACTGTGCAACCTGGAGATTCTTTGGGACCTGATTTAATTAAGAATAGATAAGAATTATTTGCTAACATAGATGTTTATAAGCTAATGCTTAAAACAAACTTGTTCTCTTAAATACTGAGTTTCCCTTCTGATCTTGTTTACACTATTAATTTACTTTGCACTCAACTTCTCCCCTCCCCCTATAGGTAAACCTCATCTTAACACCTTTTAGAATGATCATAGGTTTTATGCTATTGGAACCTGAATGGATAATAATCTTTTGGAGTATTTCCAAAATTTTGTTTATCATCTAATTCAGCATATGCTTAAAACTTAACAATTGTGTGCTGCTTTCTTTCACATTCAACATTTATTATTCCACACTATGGGGATTTAAGGACAAAATGAAACAGTCTCTACTTTCATGGAGCTTAAATTCTATGTGCCTTGAGAGGAGAGATACCATACTTAGTTGGATTAAATCCACTGGACAAATTCTAAGTTGACCTATAGCCTTTGGGTAGGAGTTTTCATCTTCTGTCCATGGACATGGGTGGGGAAAAATTACATCTTCATTTCAATACAGTTAGTTTCCTTGGTAATCAATTATTGAAATTAAGGTATAATTTATATAATTATATCACATTATATAATTTTATTGTTTGCGTTTAAAAACATTATTCTGAGAAGGAGTCTTGAAGCTTCACCAGACAACCAAATAGATCCATAACACAAAAAGGTAAAGAACCCCTACTTTAGGAATGTTCAAAATACCCTGCACATAGTATATTCTCAATAAATATTTGATGTTAATAGTTACAGATTAGTAGCTTAACTAGATTGTTATGTGTGGCGTGTTTCCTGAGAGATGGATGGCGACTTTAAATGCCAAATGACTGTATGCCAATAAAATTGATCCTTGCTTAGAAATAATTAAGTTTGAGAGTGGAGAGATCTTTAATCAGCATGAGAAGATCTTTACTGGGACATACAGTCTAATATTTTAAAGTTTCATATTTTCTAAGATGATAGACATGTTAGACATATAGAAAGTATTCTTGAGTTGAAGTTTATATAGTACAAACTTAGAGAATACAGGATTTTAATTACCTCCAGCCACATTCACATTCAAAGGTTATGTTGGTTTAGTAAATGTGTGATCATGTCTCCTTGCTGTTATAAAGTGTCATTCCAAGAAATGTGGCCAAGAATAATAAAAATGATAAGCTGTTACCACCAAATAGGAACAAACACCCTGGGCTTGTGAATAACACTCAAAAGTGTCTTAAAATTTAACATCTGTTTTCAAAGCTTTAATGAGGAAATTTAGTGATACTGTTTAGAAATCTTAGAACTTTAAGTTGTAAGGGACTCCATATGTTGTCTAGGCCAGCCTTGTTCCTAATGTCACTAACAAATGTTCAGCTAAGCCTTTGCTTGAATATCCCTTTGGATTCTGATTTTGTCTCCCACTCTTATTACCAGTCTTTTCCAGATTCATCGAAATCATGGGGGGAGGGGATTGGAATCCAACTTCATAGAGGGTCTGGGTATATATAGCCTGTACCAGTTCACCAAATACTGGCTATCTTTTTCTTGTCTGAAGATTATTCTTAACAGGAAAAATAAAGGGAACATTAGAGAGGAGTGGTTTTACTTTCTCTGTGTCCTCTGTGAAAATGACAGCATCTGCCTTTGTGATATGCACCTTCCAAAAATCAAATTTAGTGACAAAATACAATATAATGGGTAAACATGCACTATACCAATTGATCAACAGATATTTATTAAGTGCTTACTATGTGCCAGGTATGACAAGTTCTGGAGATACAAAGAAAAGGCAAACAGTTCCTGACCTCAGCTTGCATTCTAATGAGTGGTGAAAACATATACATACACACACACACACACACACACACACACACACACACACACACACACACACACACGTGTGTGTGTGTGTGTGTGTGTGTGTGTATAAAATCAGTCTGCATAATTCAATGCAGTCAGTACAAGATGCACTCCGAATAAATCGAAGGTAACTTTAGAGATGAAGGCACTAGCAGCTGGGAGAACCAGAAAGGCCTTCTGTACTTGAACTAAATCTTAAAGGAAACTAGGGATGAGGAGACATGAAGAACAGCCAGTGCAAGGACACCAGGATAGGCAATAGAGGGGTTTTTGTGTGAGGAACAAAAAATAGGCCATTACTTTTGAAATGTAGAGTATATGCAGGAGAATAATGTATAAGAAGCCTGGAGAGGTAGGAAGGAGTGAGGTCGTAAATAGCTTTAAGAGCAGGAGGACATTATATTTAATCCTAGAGATAATAAGAAAACATAAAAATCAGTAGAGAGGATGATTTAGGCCCATGCTTTAGGAAAAACACTTTGGTGGTAATATGGCAAATGGATTGGAGTGGGGAAATATTTGAGGCAGAGAATCCAGTTAGAAGGCACAGTAGCCTAGGTAAGAAATGATGAGGGTCTAAGATGGTGGCTGTGTAAGTGGAGAGAAGTAAATGTATGCAAGAGATTTTGTGGAGAAAAGAAAATCACATGATCTGGCAGTGGATTAGGTATATGAGATGACCAAGATTGAGGAGTTGAAGATGACACCTCAACTGAAAAAAAAAAATGTCACTGACTGGAGATGTGAAATATAGAAGCACATACAATCCCTTCTCTTGAGGAGCCTATATTCTAATGAGAGAGACTATACACAAAGAGGAATGGAGGTTAAGGAGGAGCATTTTGGCCCAGAAAGTTACAGGGATGATGACTGGGGCCATAGGGGAGTAGATTGTCATACCCCATCCATGGACAGTGGCAGGATTGATTTGATCATGATTCCAGAATTTGAGGGGAAGGATATGCACCCGGCAGCCAGGTAGTTGGAGAGGAGATGTCTGAAGAATAGAGAGAGAAATGAAGCATAGTAGCTAAGGCTTTTCTGACTGAGATAGTGGTCCAGGAAAAAGCAGACACCAATCAAGACATTGGTGTTCCAGTGTGGAGTTTCTTCAGGGCAGTAAGGCAGTTAGCAAAGTCTGGGGAAGTCACAGTAGGAGAACAGGGAGTAAAATAAACATGCAGACGAGAAGTATGCTTAGCAATCTTAGAAATCTTTGAATCTAGTAGTGGATATTTTGCTTTATCTCAAGAGTTCCAGGATTCTATGGGTTTTCAGACAAATTGAAAAGGTTATAAAACTTCTAACAGTGAGGATCCCCGTTGTCTCGGCAAAACCCTAGGGGAAAGATGCTCGGAATAAAGCCCTAGTGTGTTTATTAGAAGTTCCAGTCACCTAAAGAGCATAGGAAGGAATTCTCAGAAATTCCCTTTAAAGGGAAAGGAAGCTTCTTGGCTAACACTCTTATTATACTGTAAAAGGAATCTTTCTTTGGCTGTTTGCTGTTCAGTCTGTCATCCTTCTTGGCTGCTGAAGTAATGCAGTTTCCTTCTGGTGTTATAACCTGTATCCCTGCATTCTTTTGGGGATTGGCCTGGGAAAAGATACTCATATCACCTCCTAGAAATACAGACCTCCTCTACCTGTGGGCCTGGGAGAGGCACACTGCTTTTAGGATCTTCTCAGAAGTCACTGACTTTTTTTTTTTTAAGAAAGCCAGCCTTCATTTTAAGACCATTAAACTAGAAGTTATTTTCCATTGCTCTCTTCATACCATAGAAGTGCACCCTCTTCTCATAATTATATTTCTGAGGGACTCTTTATTTTCAAAACATTGCTTCTATTCTGGTTCTCCAAAGACTGTTTTTATCTGCATGACTTTGGCCAAGGGACAGCTTTTATGGTCTTTAGTTTCCTCATCCAGTTTTATATCTCTGATCCTGTGGAAAAACTCCATGGTGGTTTTATAAACCGGGAAGTGTGAGCAACTGTGTTATTTCTTATCCAAGTAGGTAGAAACACCAGAACAAGCAGGTAGTTGTTCTCTATCCATTGTGGAAGGTCCGATCTTATTCAGAGGGAAGATCAGAATCCTTCAGAAAAGCCATTTTGAAATGGATTGAGGGCGTCTGAGGAAGGAAAATTTGCAAGCAAAACAAACTTCTTGATCTTGAAAGGGAGGAATAAAAGGGAATGAATAGAAACTATGGGGCTGCCCACCATTTCTGGAAGGGCTGAACAAACTGTGGCACATGAATGTAATATCATGCTGTAAAAAATTATGAAAGGGATAATTTGAGAAAATCCAGGGAAGTAAGAACTGAAAAAGAATGAAATCAGCAGATTTAGGAGAAAAATTTATGTAACAACACTGTGAAAGGGAAAACAGCTTTGAAAGGCTTAGGAACTCTGATCAAAGCAATGGCAGCCACATCCCCAGAGGATCTATTAATGAAGCATGTGACCCACCTCCTGACAGAGATGTGACAGACTCAAGGAGCAGGGGGAAAAATGCATTTCTGAGCATGGCTACTGCATGGATTTGTTTTGTTTGACTATTCTGGTTTGTTTCAAAAGGTTGTTGTTCTTTTGTTTCTCCATTGGAGGTTAGAGAGGAGAGGGGCTTAGCAATAGAGATGCCAAAACCTTTTTTTTTTAAATGCAGAGAAGAGTGGTGCACACCAATAATGCCAGCTACTGGGGAGGCTGAGGCTGGAGGCGTGCTTGAACTCTTGAGTTCTGAGTTGTCGTGAGCTGTGCCAATCAGGTGTCCACACATGATTCAGCATCAATATAGTGAGCCTCAGATCAGGGAGCCACCAGGTTGCCTAAGTTGGGGAGGACCATTGGCCCAGGTCAGAAAGGGAGAGACCCAAAGCCCCTTTATCATTCTGTAGAGGGATTAGACCCATGAGAAGCCCTTGTATTTCCAGCCTGGGTGAAATAGAGAGACCTAGCCTTTCAAAAAATAAAAAATAAAATGCACAGAAAAAACCAACATAAGGAAGTTCAGAAGGAAGCACAGAGAAGCTTGACAATTTTGAAAGTAATATACTAAATGTATGCTTTTAAAAATATTTTTAAAACAGAAGTTACAAAATATACACTCGGTTTAATTTCTAGTCCTCTTGTATTCAGATATGTATATGCAAATGCTCATTTTGGGGAGGTGGTACTTAAGTCAGAATAAAAATTAGATTATTTACAAATGAAGTGGGTGAATGTGGAGAAGACTGTGTTTTATAAAATGGCAAGCACTGAGTAAATATATGCTGCTAGAGTCATGTTGCTATAGGAACTGGAAAACACATCAGGTATTTTACAATAATTTCACAGAACACCTGGCCCCTCCTCCTCTTCTTCTGCAAGTCACCTAAAGCTTAAGGGGAATGTGTACTAACCAGCCGTTTTCCATTATGCTTAGAGGCAGCGGTAGTTGGTGGTCTCCTGGAGAGGTTTCACTGTACTTGCTGGTAAATCATTATCAAGAAATGTGCTCCCTGGATATGGTAATTAAGCAGGCTGTTGAGTCAATGAATAAATAGCTGGATATTTCTTATTAGATTCCATTCCTTTTAGCACAGCCTATATTTGGTAAGACTGTTGCAGGGGCTTTTTCCATTGCACACATCACCTGATCATAGAGATTCCAACTCTACAGAGCAGTGCACATGCTAAAGATACACAAGGAAGACATGAGAGGGTGGCATTTTGGATTTAGTAACTAGGTCATTGCCAGAATGTGTTGATTCTGTTCTCATCTCCACCACTGTACACTTGAACTATTCTGTCTATCAAATGGGGGCTAATACCTAACCCTCACATATCTTTTAAAGTTATAAGAATTGCCATGCACATCTCAACCCATACATGATTGAAAAGATAAATCCTGCAGTCACTTGAGGCACATAAAAAGTTAAGTGATTTTCCCAGGGTGACCTAGCTAGCAAGCATCAGAGGCAGAATTTTAACATAAGTCTTTCTGACTCCAAGTCCGGCAATCAATCTACTATACCCAACTGCCTCTGTCTTCTAAAACATCTTATGGAAATTTGCTATCTAATATTAATCCTCTCCCTTCCACCAAAGTGCTCTGCATGTAGTAGAGTCTTACTAAATATTTGTGGAAAGAATGAATGAGACCAAGCTTAAATACCTCTTTCCTGTGTTATTTTCATAAAATTACAAAATTTTCAAGCCAGAAGAGACCTTAATTACTTGCTGAGTCACTGTAAAATCATTTTACTATCATCAGTTATTTCTTGCATGTCTGCTAGGCATATGACATTGCACTAGACATAACTGGTTACTACAGATGAAGAAAAAATAAAGCAGGAGACAGAGAATAGATATGTGCACATGTGCTAACTTGTTAGCTGGTATGGATTTTTTGAAATTAGCAAAGTGAATTAGTCTCTTGTACAGACTAGTCAACTATGAAATTTTAATTAAAAGTCCCCTATCACATTCCATACCCATTAAGGAATTTAAAATCCATGAAAAGAAATGTGTTATTTTTTTCCCATAAGCCAACATAAAAAGCTTGATAAATTTCCACATGTTGCCCTTTGATTATTGTTCACATCTTCACTCATTCATTCTATACCTTTAAAACATCTCTGGTGGCAAGGCCTTCATAAGGGGTCTTGAATTGAAAGATTTCTTAGTGGCTAGAACATGTGGAAGGTAAATATGTATGTTCTTCTTTGCACACTCGTTAGTGAAATTCACAGAGATACAGGCTTGGAACTGTGAGAGATGATCTCTCAGAAGTGAAGCCTCCTCAGGGAGTCAATGCTTCTTGTTAATAGTTCTTTATTGTTGCTTTCAAAACCCTCCCCGTCTCGGACCCTGTTTTTAAGTACTTAGCAGAAAGAATAGTCTGTTGCCAACCTGAACTGCTTGCCCTTGAAAAGCTTCCCACCTTTTCTTGTCTCTGGGCAAACTTGTGTCTCCGTGAATAGATTATACCCCCTGAAAGCCCAGCCAATGGGATAAGGGGAAGGGTGTTAGAGAAGAGGAGATCGAGTTAGGTTATAAATAAGCCTTTATTTCTGTAAGGAACTGGTACTCTCCTGGCCCGAAATGGCAACTAAGAGGGTACCCTTTCTCATGAGAAAACAACAAACTCCTTTCTACTTTCAAGGTACGTAAGTCTGTGTTTTTAATTTTGAGTAAGTGGTTTCTCTCCCACATAGAAGCATGATAAAAGCCGTACATCTTTTTGATACCGTATTTGTATAGAGTAGGTGATGGGGCCTGTATTTATTACATGAGCAATCATGAAACTACTCATGAGAACCATTCTTCGGATGGTGAAAACTGTTTGGGTAAGAACGTATCAGTCTTTGGACTCCATTTTCAACTGAGTTTTTATTCAGAAACTGTTTGACCTGTTTGTGCCTGCCTACCTTTCTTAGGGTGTATAGCTGCCATGTTAGGGAAGAGGCAGGAATGGTAAGGGAGGCATGAAAGAGCTAGTTCAATTGTTTATAGGTGTTGACACACATTTGGTGTCATTATGTTTGAACGAGGACAACATGTGGGCTGTATGTAGCACCTGTCTTTGCCGTTGATGTGCTTAGTATTAATAATAATTATAGTAAGAAATCAAGTTTTAAGATGTTTTTCAGGATTGCTTCATTTTCAATGGAAAGAATAAACATATAAGTATCTTTAGGCCTCTTAAGCTGTAATTGTTCATTCATTGTTGCATTTTCAACTGTAGTGAAACATATGCCAGTCATCTCTGTGGCAAGGACTAGAAGATTACAGTATGTAATATTAAAAATATCATCCTGCCCCTGAAAGAATGTTTTTGCTTTGAGAACTCATAGAAAGGAAGTTTTGATAAAAATAATTCAGCCAAGAATTTCACTGTGTATCAAAAATTTAAACAGCTTTTTCTCCAGGGAGGGTGTGTCAGGACAAGAATAAATGCATATTTTGTTGCAGTTGACCTAGAGAAGATTAAAAGGACTCAGATGTTTGGGGACAAAAGATGCAGTTGTTCAAGAAGGGGAAGATCATTCTGATGGCTGTTTTTTTGTCTCTTCTCCATGGAGCACCTTGTGAGCCCCACATGACCAAAAAGGTTCAACTCGATCCCTGGAACTGGACCATGTGGTACTGTAGCCACTATTTTTTTTTTGGCCTTTTTCCCTTTAATTTCATGAAAGTAGTCAGTGTCTCTGCTGCCCAATTTGGCAGTTGATTACTGACAGATGATGAGTGTCTGGAGATAATTTAGAAGATTGGATTTCTTTATTCTGCATTAGGGATTCATTCAACTATTCATAGCTTAGACAACCCTAGCTTCACCCTCCAGATTCCCTAGCAAGAGAAAGAGCAGCTTAGTCTAACCCAATGAAATAAAATGCTCAGATAGTACAAGTAAAAGGTGTAGACCCATTTTCCATCAGCAGCTCTGCTTGATTTGGAATCTGTAGAGCATCATACCTTCCCCAGGATAAACTGACCACCTGACATTTTATCATGATGCAGATTTTCTTGGTTTTTGATGTTCAACACCTCAGGTCAAAACTAGGACAATTAACTGTTTTGCTCCATGTAGTTTCATTTATGATTTCTTGAAAAACAGGCCCTGATAAATCCTCTTGGGATTCAAATGGAGCTGCTTGACCAGAATTCGGCAAATAAAGCAATTCTTAAACCAGAATCACTCTGGCTGTCACTGATTGGCAAATAATTGGTCCTCTCCAAGCCTCACTTAGTCATTGCTTAGGTTTTGATGGCTCAGAGTGAGTGTAAATAGCAGTTGTTTCTCTTTTGGCCAGAAACTCTGAGGGTCTTCCCCTCCCAGATTGATTTATTTTTGACTAGATAAAAGAGACCATTTTTGGCCTCGTTTCTCACCTAGTCTTAATCATTGAATGGGCATTGCCTCAGACAAACTGAGACCTGGAAAAGACCTTAGCTTAAAAAGTCCAAGGTCTCCCACTGCATCCAGGGCCATCTCCAGTCATCCTGATCTATATCTTGCCACTGGAACTAGATGGCTCCAGAGGAAAGAGTGAGACTAGTGATTTTGCCAATGGTCTGTTTCTTCTGTTTCCCTCCTCTCCCCGATATTGGACCAGATCACTTCAAAACTAGCCTTTTCTACTGTATACTTGCCAAATTCATCTTCGTAAAACATAAGTTTCATTCAATTCAATTTAGCAAGCATTTACTAAGTGACTATTATGTGCTAGGTATTCTCTCAGTGCTTTGGGATACAAAAAACATAAATGAAAGATTCCCTGCCTTTAATGAGTCTTCATTTTATTTGAGGGAAACAATTTGTATGCAGAAAATTAAATGCAAAATAGATATGGTTACTTTCTGTGAGGACGGTCTGGTTGATACTAATTATATGGTCCTTTAAGGTTTGCCAAGTGCTTGTATATATCATCTCAGATGATTCTTACAACAACCCAGTGAGGTAGCTGCTATTTTTATTCCCATCTTACAGATATGAAAACCAAGGAAGTGGCTTGCCCAGGATCACACAGCTAGTAAGTCTATGACAAATATTTAAACTCACATCCTGCTGAGGCAAAGTCTAACACCCTGTCCAATGAGTCATTTGCACTGAGGGGAATCAGGATAGTCTTCCTGTAGAATGTGGCACTTGAACTGAGTTTTGAAAGAAGCTATGGATAAGATAAAGGTGGAGGTGAAGAGGGAGTGAATCGCATAATTAGATTATGGAAAGGCACAGAGACAACTCTGAGATTATCTTCTTTTGTGTCTGAAACTTGGCACTCTCACATAGTACATAATAAATTCTTTTTCATTGATTGTGAACCTGGGCAATTAGAAGGATGGTAGTGTATTCAACAGAAAAAGAGAAATTAGGTAAAGTAGAGGATTTGGGGGGAATATAATGTGTTCTATTTTGGACATATTGAATTTTATATGCCTCTTGGATATCCAGTTGGAAATGTCTAATAAGCAGTTAGTCATGTGGGACTGGATTTCAAGAAATAGACTAAGATTGGACATACGGATATAGCAATCATCTGCATAGAAGAAATGATTGAATCAATAGAAGCTGAGAATATCAATAGAATTTAGAGAAAAATAGGGCCCAGGTTAAAGACCTGGAACGTGCTCATGCTTGGAGATTATAAGAGCAGAGATCTGGAACTGGAAGGAACCCCAGGAGCCATGTTGTCCAGCTCTTTCATTTAAAGTTGAGGAAACAAACCAAGATTAAGTGATTTGCCCAAAGTCACCAGGTTATAAGTGCCAGAAGTAGGATCTGAGCTGGAGTCTTATGATTCTAGAGTAAATAAGGATGATGACCAAGCAAAGGAATTTGAGAAGGAGGGGCCACAATAGTAGGAGGAGAACCAGGAATGAATGATATCATGGAAACCAAGAGAAGAGAAAGCGTTTAGGAAGAAAGAGTGGTCAGCAGTACCAAATGTTACAGGGAGACTAAGAGCTGAAAAAGCTATTGGTTTTTGCCAATTAAGAAATTCATTAGTGACCTTGGAGAGAGGTTTTTAACTTAAGTGATGAGGTCAGAAGGGTTGAGATATTTAAGATGCAAAAAAGTGGAGGTAAACAATGTATAGATTGCTTTCATTTTTAGGAGGTTGGCTATGAAGGAAGAAGATAAGTAATGTGTTAGTTTAGGGGGATGGTAGCATCAAGTGCAGGTTTCTCTTAAGAATTGGGGAAGTCTCCACAAACATCCCATGTTCCCCCTCCTCAAGTGAGAAACTTGCCTCATATTTTACAAAAAAAAAAAAATTGAGGCCATTTGCCATGAGCTCCTCCTTCTTCCTTCTTCCTTATCTCCTGTCACTCAGATGCATTCTGCCACTGTCTCCTCCTGTACCCCTGTCTCACATGATGAAGTAGCCTTACTCTTTACCAAGGTTAACCCTGCTCAAACAATCCCATTCCATCTCATCTCATCTCCTCCAACAGATTTCCTGGCTCATTCCCTACTGCCTGAAAACAGGCCCTTGTCTCCTCTATCCTCAAAAAAAAGTCCTACTTAATCCTTCCATACTTGTAACTATTTTCGTATATCTCTTCTGCCCTTTGTAGCTAAACTCCTTGAAAAGGTGGTCTACGAGAGGTGCCTCCATTTTGTCTCCTCCCACTCCCTTCCTGACTCCTTACAATTCAGCTTCTGACTTTATCATTCCACCAAAACTGCTTTCTCTGAAGTTATCAGTGATCTTTTAGCTGCCAAATCCATTAGGCTTTTCTCAGTCTTCATTCCTCTCAACTTTTCTGCAGCCTTTGACACTGTAGATCCCTCTCTCTTTCTTGATACTGTCTTTTCTCTGGGTTTTTGAAACACCTGGTTCTCTTCATATCTATTTTACCACTTCTTCTCAGTGTCCTTTGCTGGATCCTCATCCAATCATACTTTCTAACTACAGGTGCCCCACAGGGTTCTGTCCTGGGCCCTTTTCTCCCTCTAGTTTCCATGGATTTAGTTACTATCTCTGTATCTATGATTTTTTATTCTATCTATCCTGCCCCTCTGCACGAATCTTACATCTACAACTGCCTTTCAGACTTCTCAAATTGAATGTCCAGTAGACATTTTAAACTCAGCATGCCCAAGACAGAATTCATTAAGTCCCTCGAGCCCCCTGCCCTGCCCCAATCCTCACTGCTGCCTGCTTTCCTTGTTACTATAGAGGATAACATCATTTTCCCAATCCCTCAAGCTTGGAATCTAGGTGTCATGCTTGATTCTTCACTATGTCTCACCCTCAGTATTCAGTCTTCTGCCAAGGGCCTGTCTCTCACCTTTGCAACATTTCTCAAATACTCCTCTTCTCCTCTGCCACTGCCACCACCCTGTTGCAGGCCATCATCACCTCATGCCTGCTGGTGGCTCTGCCTGCCTCAAGTCTCTTGACACTCTAATGCATCCTCCATTCAGCCACCAAAGTGATTTTCCTAAAGTGAAAGTCCAACCATATTACCCCTCCCCGCCCCTCCACTCAGTGAACTCCAGGGCCTCCTTATCACCTCCGTGACCAAATATAATATCCTCAGTTTGGCATTCAAAACTCTTCATTATCTAATACCCTCCTACGTTTCCAGTCTTCTTACACCTTACTCTCCACCATATGTTCTTCAATCCAGTGACACTGACCTCCTTGCTGTTCCTCAGATAAGATTCTCCACCTCTCAACTCCAAGCATTTAGTTCCAACAAAATCTCATCTACAATAAGCCTTTCTCAAGCCTTCTTAATTCTATTTCCTTCCTTCTTTTTAAATAATATTTTATTTTCCCCCAATTACATGTTAAAACAATTTTTAACATTTTAAAAAAGTTTTGAGTTCCAAATTCTACCCTTCTCCCCTCCCTGAGACAGTAAGCAATCCAATATAGTGCCTTCCTTCTTTTAATTATTTCCTATTAATCATGTATGTAGCTTGTTTGCACACATTTGTTGTCCACCTCATTAGATTGTGAGCTTCCTGCAGGCAGGCACTGTCTTTTGTCTCTTTTGTATCCCCAGGGCCTAGCATAATGCCTGGTACAAAGTAAGCACTTAATGAATGTATACTGATTGATTGAAGAAAGGAGCAAGTAGTTAGTGGATGGTATAATGGACAAACCTCCAGAGGTAACAGGAGCAGACAGATTCAAAAACACAAGCAGAAAGATTGGCATTTGCAAAGTTTCCTCAAAAACAGAGCAAAGGGGGAGAGAGTAGGAGGGAACTATAGAGAGATGATTGGGATTCTAGGGTTAGGGAGGAGAGCCAATAAAGAAGCTGGAGTTTGGTAGCATTTAGAGATGGTAGTCAAAGCTAAATTAAGGTAATCATTTGAACTCTTGACAACTGATTTTAAAAAAATCACCAGAAGTGAGAGTGTAGAGAGAAAATAGAGAGCCAAGAGCACAGAGAGGGTGCCAGCTTAGGGAGGATGCTGCAAAGCAGTGAGGCCTTGGGTGCCTGAGAGGATGATAAAAGGAGTAAAGAGAGGGGGCCGTACAGTGCACATCTTTTGTAGTTCTGCATAGTTGTATTGGGAGCAACTGACCTGTGTGGCATTAAAAATCATCTCTCATACTGTCTTTTTCACCACTTCTGTGATAAGTTGCTGTTGGTTTGTAGGTTAACTTATTATTGTGCTATTCAAGGCGCTCCATGATCTGGTCCCATTCTACCTAACTACCTTTGCTTCTCTAACATAAACTCTCTTATCCAGTCATGCTAGTCTCCTCATTAGCCCACAAATCTGTCATGCTTGTTGTTGACTACAAGCTAATTCTTTTGTCCCCAGAATTTCTTGCCATCTCTCCAAGTCCTACTTATTTTTCAAGATCCAGCTCATCTCCCTTAATGAATGTTAAATCAATACTGAAAGTGGAGTCCAAAGACCAAAATTTCAAATGTTGGCTCTTCTGTTTACTGTATTTGTGACTGTAAACATCATGGTTTACCTTTCTAGGCATCAGTTTTCTCTTCCATAAAATATGAGGTTAGGATTAGAAGATGATTTTTTTTAAGGCAATTGGGGTTAAGTGACTTGCCCAGGGTCACACAGCTAGTAAGTATCAAGTGTTTGGTCTGAGTCCAGATTTGAACTCAGGTCCTTCTGACTTCAGGGCTGGTGTTCTACCCACTGTGCCACCTTGCATCCCCTAGAAGATGATTTTTAATGACAAGTGGTTTTTTTGCCTTTATTTGTATCCCCAGAGTTTAATACAGTGCCTAGCATGCAGTGAATACTTTTTTTTTCTTTTAGGCAATTGGGGTTAAGTGACTTGCCCAGGGTCACACAACTGGTAAGTGTCAAGTGTTTGGTCTGAGGCCGGATTTGAACTCAGGTCCTCCTGACTTCAGGGCCGGTGCTCTATCCACTGCGCCACCTAGCTGCCCCCCACGCAGTGAATACTTAATAAATATTTGTTGATTGATTGATGATATATCAAGTCTGGAATCTAGGATCTAGGGGATTTTATTGATTTCTAGATCCTATACTGATCTCTACCTTAACTTTTGGTTCCTATCTGTACCACTCTTTTTTTGGTAATTTTTCATATGATATCTTGTGGGGTTACCTCATCATATAGTATAAGCTGTGTACATGCAGTATATTTATCTTCTTAACTAGATTGCAAACTCCTAGAGGACCATATATAGTCATTTACCCTTCTCTTGACTTCCCCTTATCAAACACTAAGCAATACAGTGGGAATTGAGTGATTGGAGAGATGAATCAAAGACCAAGGGACTTGAGATTTAATACTTTTTCCATTGGCAAAAACAAGAATTGGATAAGTTTGGTTCCACTCCTTACCAGTGTCAAGAAATGTAGTTATTGTGTCAAGGTGCAGCCATATGGTATGTAAAGCCTTATTGGCAAGGATCTCAACTAATTCTATGTTTGGAACTTTCTATCGTGGAAAACACCATAGTTTGGGAATAGGATAATGGTTTGAATGGTAGACTGAGGCAAATAGAGACCAAAAAATTCAGGGTATTTCAATTGAATGTGTCTATAATTTGAATGCTGATAAGACATTGTAAAAATATAGATGGCAGTGTGATAATATATGGTATCGTGAGGTGGATGCTAGATGCTAGATATGTGTGTTATGATTGGATGAATTCTAGTGCTAGATAAAAAAAATAATTGAAATTGAAAAGAGATTTTCCATGTCGAAGATCTCAACACAAAGTTGAATCTGCATTATCTCCGTAGCTGAAGGGTGGTATTATCATGGGAATCATCATTCATAGATTTACAGCTGGAAGGGACTAAGAGGCCACCTGGCCCAGCCTCCCCTTTTTATAGATAAGGAAACTTGAAGCCCAGAGAAGTTAAGGGACTTACCTAAGGTCAAACAAGTAGGGGCTCTAATTCTTATGGTTAGATGGTGGACTACCAGGCCTTACCACCTGCCCTGCCACTGAGTTCTGGGGACCACCAGGCCTTACCATTTACTCTGCTGTTTTGTCCTTCAGATCCCCAGACATTGCCACTTATCCTAACAGTCAAAGACCCTTGGGACTTGCCTTCTCCTCTGCTGGTACATTCTATGGGCCATTGGACCTCTCCACCCAACCTGCAGTTGAATCCTTCCAAATGCATCTCTCAATTAAAGGGCAAAGTCTTCTAAAACAGTAACTGTCTTATTTTTCTGTTTGGATCCTCTTTATTTAGCACAGTGTTTAGCAAGTATTTTAATATATTTTTAAAAAATTCATTCATTCCTTGTAGTGACCAGTGTGGTGTCTATAGAACAAATCATGATACACACTTCCTTGGGAGGGAGGGTTGGAAGGGAGGATAGTGCTGTAATTACGGAATGTTGCATATTCTGCCATACATGGTTTGTTTTGTTGGTTTTACCGAAACAATTTTCTTTTTTACAAGGGTGGGTTTTTTCTGAGGGACGTAGGGGAGAGATGCTGTGGCAGTATATATCTGGGAAATGAACGTGAAAAACAAAAGCTTTAATAAATTTTTTTACAAATCATATTAAAAAACAAAAGAACTCAAAACTATGGTCAGCAGTCAATCATCTGATCAGAAGAGAGGGGCCATAACTAGGAGCTTAATCTACAATTCAAATAACTTCTTATAATCATCCAGTGTTTAATCTGTGCATCAATATTAAAGAGCAGTTGACTGTGGCTTAGGTTTCTTGAAGGCTGATTTAATAGTTAGCCTCTTAATTAGTAACTATTTCAACCGTGCAATATAAAACCACCACTCTTCTCAAGGGTTTTACCGGGAGGTAAATTTTATTGCTACTATTGCACAGAGAGCATCCTCTAGTAGCAATCATTTTGCTCTAGCTCTTAATATGAAAAAAGGGAATGTACAAATTCAGAAGTAATTTAGAGGAAATTTTAAAAAAACACACATTTTGCATGGGGGAAAATCTGGTCCATTTTGTCAGTTTGCCCTAAGGGAAGTAGGAAAGGAAATGGATTGACTAAATAATTGAGGAGGGTCAAGTTGTCACTGACTTTAATAGTGCAAAGTTTATTAACAACAAATATTTGTTGTAGTGGTTACTGAAAGGCTTGGATGCAAAGTGAATTTAAATATTTTAAGCAGTAGTTTATTTATATTCTGGGAAGGTTTATGGACTGATACTGTGGGAAACTAGTTCTGTTGCAACAGCCCAAATATGGTGCAGGTATGCACAGTGGAAAGGCTTGTCAACTCTAGTAATAAGCCTAAAGTTGGAGTTTCTTTAAACATTCACTGTGTTTTGACTGTTAACTGAGTTGTTCTGCCTAAGTAAATCCTCTGCTTTCTCTAAGCAAGGATATGGTTGTTTAATCTGAGAGTCATACCCAGGCTGTGAACTAGTCTTAAAGCACACTTGAGTTTGACCCAGGTTGTCAAAATCACTCTGGTTCAAAGTGCTACTAACCCCATAGTTCTATAATTTAGGAAAAGAAGGAAGAAGAAAGGTAGAAAAGAGAGAGAGAGAGAGAGAGAGAGAGAGAGAGAGAGAGAGAGAGAGAGAGGGAGAGGGAGAGGGAGAGAGAAAGAAAGAGAGAGAGAGTTTCAAAATTGTCTTACAAAATGGGAAATTCTAGAATCGATTGTAATTCCTTTAATATAAAATTCAAATTAGAGGCATTAAATATAACATATTTTTACCATGTACACAGTAACCATGTACGTAATAATTATGGTTGATCTATTTTGTTGTCATGCATTTTAAAATGCTTTTGTCTAGAATTTCTTAGTTACACAACTGAGTGTATAAAATATAGGGTTTTTTTAAATGTTGAATTATTTCTAGGTATGGTATGGTTGGTTATTGTATGGTTGTTGTCCTTCATTCTCAAAAAGGACCACAATGACATCATTATGTTGGAGTCAAGGTAGAGTGTGTCCAAATATGGCTGATCAGACCAATACAAACTTGGAAGGCTCTACCACAGGTTGGGCACAAATAAAAACATTTGA
Source organism: Phascolarctos cinereus (assembly GCF_003287225.1). Taxonomy (NCBI): domain Eukaryota; kingdom Metazoa; phylum Chordata; class Mammalia; order Diprotodontia; family Phascolarctidae; genus Phascolarctos; species Phascolarctos cinereus. The sequence goes on from NW_027556098.1 coordinate 335,270,575, forward strand.
AGTGATGTCACTAAATTTGCACATCCCATGTTTCTTTTGAACTACTGCAATTCTGCTTTGCTCATAGAGCATAGTGACTTCTTTGATGTGGACACATCATGCTGGGCAATCCTTTGCCAATGTCTTCCGTAGTTCTTCAGAGAGACATTGCAGGTGTCACTTCTTCTGACCACCATGTGAGCACCTACCTCATATGAGTTTTCCATAAAATAGTCTTTTAGGTAAATGTATGTTTTGTACTATAACAACATGGCCAGTCCATTGGAGTCACACTCTGTGCAGTAGAGTTTAAATGCTTGGCAGTTTAGCTCCAGAAAAGACCTGGGTGTCTGGTACCTTGTTTTGCCAGGTGATCTTTGGAATCTTCCTAAGACAGTTCAAATGGAAGTGATTCAGTTTCCTGGCATGGCATTGGTAGACTGTCCAGGTTTCACAGACATCCAACAGTGAGGTCAGCACAACAGCTCTGTAGACCTTCAGTTTGGTAGACAGCCTAGTACCTCTTCTCTCTCACGCTTACTTTCAGAATCTCCCAAACACTGCTTTCTTTGTCACTTCATACAGAGATTCTCCTTTTTCTCAAAATTCTTCGTAGTCATCATTTCTTATGGCATAATAATATTACATTACATTTTTATGTAATCATAGTTTGTTCAGTTATCTGCCATTATACTTCCTAATTAGGTTTATGATAATAACTGGCTATATAATATTTCCTTGGTTTCCATTTACAATTCATACTGTGGGCTTCAATCTTTCTTAAACCCTTTCTACTATTACATGCTGCAGACAAACATTACAGATATGAACAGTCATGTCAAACATATTTCTTTAGTAGCCATGTTCCCCAAAAAATAAGCAAGGAAAAGAAAGAGAAGAAAATATGCTTCACTCTCCACCTTCAGTCCATTAGTTCTCTATCTGGTGGTAAATAGCATGGTTTATCATGAGTCCTTTGGCCCTCAAATTAAATTGTAGGATGGGATCTCACTTTGATTTTAGTATATATTTGAATTTCATGTGTATGTGTATATGTATACACACACACACACACACACACACACACACACACATGCGCGCGTGCGATTCATCTCTCTGAGTTCAAATCTGGCCTCAGACACTTACTAGCTGTGTGACCCTGGGCAAGTTGCTTAACCCTTATTTGCCTCTGTTTCCTCATCTATAAAATGAGCTGCAGAAGGAAATGGCAAATTTCTCCAGTTTCTCTGCCAAGAAGATCCCAAATGGACTCACAAAGAGTTGGACATGACTGAAAACAACAGAAACTGCACATACACACACACACACACACACACACACACACACACATATGCATATACATACACACACACATACACACACACACATATGCATATACATACACACACACGTATGCATATACATACACACACACACATACACACACACACACACACACACACACACACACACACACACACACACACACACACACACACACACACACACACACATATATATGAGCTTGTTTGGGATATACATATACGTCTTTTAAAATCATCAGCTAGGCATTTGATTTACTTAGGTTCCTTGAATTCCTACCTTCAGATGCAAGATCAGGACAGTCTTTCAAAATAACAATCAGTATAACCAAATTCCAAAAATCAAATAAAATGGGCAATATCTAGTTACCTGAAAACAATTCAAGACATATTCTACTTAAGTAGACAGAGAATCTGAGCTAATTTCTTACTGTAGAATAAAACTAATTTATAACTTGATTCTTTAGTATAACAAATATCTAGTATCATAAAATTCCCTTCTAAAATTTATTATTTTCTTTTAAAAATCTATAGGAAGAAAAGGACAAAGATGATTTAGCCAGTTAATAATTAGATTTATCCCCCAGTACAGAGGGAAAACATTATGGTTGGTATTTAATTTAATGTCAGTTGACATATTCTTAGGAAATTCAAACTAATTGTAATAGTAGCTTGTGTTTGCATAATTAGTAAAGGATAGCTACTCCCTGGGATTATATAATACATTCTAAAGCTAAATTATTTAAGTAAAGTATAACAGTTTTTGATCATGTTACTAATGCTTTCATCTCTTGCTTGCTATAGATAAAGATGATCAAGCATACTGATACCCTTTGCTTTATGGAACTGATGAGTTTCCATTCATTTTTCACTCCAAAATGAATTTCTTTTAAGTGAACTCTCTTTTCCCTTTTACTTTCATTGTCACATAGAGGAGTTTGTATTTGATCCTACCCATGCTTTAGGAAACTAATTTTGCTGGCCTTATTGAAAAAAAAATTGGAGTGAGAGAGACAGAAGACACGGAGGCCAATTAGGAAGCCATTATACTAGTACAGGTGATAGGTGATAAGGACATAAAGGGTATAAACCTTCAATTATATTTATCTATGTACAAATTGTATCTCCCTTTTAGAATATAGGCTCTTTGTATACAAGGACTAGGGTTTTGCTCTATTTTTAAAGTGTATGGCTAGTACCTAGCATAATGTCTTTGAATGTAACAGGTAGTAAATAAATGATTTAACTTGAATTCTTGCATGTTCTAATTTTTTAAGAATATCTAAACACAAGACATTGTACTAGCATTGCTTTATTCAAATCTTGACTCATAACTGGTTGAAATTATAAATAATTTTAAACATTTAAACATCTCATATCATTCGTCTCATTAAAAGAATAATCATATGACTTCAGTTCTATGATGCCTTTAGAGAAGTTCAGGGAAAGGTTCTAGGATAGATCACATTGTATTAGAAATTTTCTTAGTATTGGCCTTTTCTCTGCCTCTTTGATCCAGATAGAACTTGGCTTCTCTTTGGAAAATGAGATCTAAGAAGTATGATTCCATGGAAGTCTTGCCTGTTACATTGCCCTACCCCAGTAGTAAGGATAAGATGTTGGCATTGCCTTTCTAGTCCTAGAGTCTGAGCTTCGCACATGAAGAGACATCCAGCTCCTCTCAACCACCTTCCTCCTAAAATCTACCTTCCTGGCCCCATGTGAGAAACTCCCCTCTCCTATCCCTTATCTAACAGAGATCTGCATCTGGGGAAGTGCTTCAAGGTTAGCTGAATGACAGATTGAATCAAGTCATCGACAAGCATTTATTAAGAGATTATTATATGTGAGGCACTATGACCTCAAGGAGTTTATATTCTGCTATAAGAGATAACATGTAGATATATAAGTATATACATAACATATAGAAAATGAACACAAAGTAGTTTGGGAAGGAAGTGCTCTAGCAGTTGAGGGAATCAGTGAAGATTTCATGTAGAAGATGGTGCTTGGGCTAAGTCTTGAAAAAAACCAGAGATACCAGGATGCAGAGGTGAGGATAAGGAATAGTCAGTGCAAACATACAGAGGTGGAAGATCGAGCTTCATGTATACAGAACAACAAATAGACAAATATGGCTAAATTTACATATTATGTGGAGGGGAGTAACGTGTAAGAAGACGAGAATTAGCAAGGGGCCAGGTTTTAAAAGGTTTAAATGTCAGAGGAGTTACTATTTGATCTTAGACATAATAGGGTGCCAGTCGAGTTTATTGAACCAGAAAGATGTTGCCCAGATATAGGAAACAGACAATAGGAAAGTTTGGAAGGTGAGTGAGTTTGAGGGCAAAGATAATGAGTTCTGTTTTGGACATAAAATTTGGGAGGCTTATTGCTCTCCAATTTGATATGTCCAGCTAGTAGTTGGCAGTGTGAGAGTGGGAACTCCAGAAAGATATCTAGGCTCAATATATACATCTGGGAGTCAACAATATAGAGAGGATCATTGGAACTAAGGGAGCTATAGAAACTATTGAAACTACGAATGTTACCAAGTGAGAGAATGCAAAGAGAAGAGAAAAGAGGGCCTAATCAGGGACTGTAAATATTAATGTGAGTGTTCTTCCTTATGACAAATCATACATGCATTTTGCTAGGTAATAGAGACTGGGAAAGGATAAGGAACAACCAGGAATTGGAAAAACCCCTGCCCTTTTTCTTCCTTCAAGGGACCATATTGGAGAGTTCTTTTAAAATCGAATGAGATACTGTATGTACAGTGTTTTGCAATGCAAAGTGCTATATATAAGTGCTAGTTATTGTTACTATTATTTAAAATTCAGTTACATCCTAAGAAATTTAATCTCATTAATTATTGAAATGGTGATGAATGTGAACCTTTTGAGGGCTTTATTTTTTTTTTTGTTTACTGTCATAGGCTGCTTAATTAAATTATCAGGATACCTAAAACCTGAGACTACTGGAATGGAAATTTTGATCTAATAAGGGAGGTGGTAAAGGGAAGATGTGAGTTGATAGTTTGATAAGACAATATGAAAGTCACATAGGAGTCAAGTACTGAGAACCTTTTTATCTTGATGGGAAGGTGAGAGAGTGGGGATGAGATGGGTAAAAATATTCTTCATGTATTCTGTTTTATACATGACTACCTCTTGAAATCAAGGCTCAGCTAAGGAACCAACTTGTCCATAAAGCCCTCCATGATTCTTCTAAGTGAGATTGATCTCTCCTTCCTCAAATTTTCTTGGAACATTTTGTTGATCTCTTATTTGCCTTTATCATGTTCTTCCTTATATGTCATTTATATGCATTGTTTTGATCCCCTGGTAAAGTTTAAGCTTTTAGAATGTATGAACCATCTAAGAACTGTGCTTCTTAGCACCCTTTGTCTCCTTTTCCACTTCTCTGCCACTGTGCTGCAAAGTCCAAAGGGGGCCATGAAGGCCTAAAGGCCATTTTATATTTTTCTTTGTTTCATAGACCATAGCCAAAGAAAGCATCCAGCTTCTGACGTGATTAGTTTCTCAGTACTTGGGGATGTTAGTTATCAGGAAGTAGCACCAGCCTGCTGCCAAAGCCTCTGCAGCATAGGAGAATCTGCCAGAGCTTTTGTTATGATGGCATATATGGCTTGCCTAGCTAGGATCATTGCCACCCCACAGAATGACAACAAAGTAGGATTTGGTAGACACTTACAAGTCATCTGACTGAAAGGCAGTAGTGTAGTAGAAAGAGTGCTGAACCAGAACCGAGAAGCCCTGGGTTCAAACTCTGATTCCACCCTTTGTTAGCAATATGATCTTTATCCAGTACCTTAAGGTGTTTCTGAACCTAGGTTATTAACATGTTAGAAGCAAAAATGACTTCTTGGTGGAGAGGAAGTTGAGGTAAATGGCTGAAAACTTTGGATCATCTCTGGATTTTATTTATCCATGTTGTTTCCTGCTGCTTCATACAACTGAGAGTCAATTGTAGAAAGTTGGCAGCCTGCTCCGTTAGAGGGGAAGTCGGGCAAAGCATCTGGCAGGGAGAATATCAGAGGAGGCCTCTTTGACCACTTCTGGGAACCAAATAATTTCTCTTGTAGCAGGCGTCATTTTTGCCTTCAGGTCATATTTGGGGAGTTATGTTTCTTGTTTCTTTTTTCTTTTTTGATGGTGCTTCTCTTGAGCCTCTAATGAATCTTCTCTTGAGGTAGGAGCTCCATGATCATAGGATTATAGGTAGAGAGCTGGAAGGAAGGAGGAATTTGAGAGGCCCTCCAGTCAAGACTCCATCTTACAGGTGAGGCAATGACTTGACAAAGCTTACGCAGCTGGGAAGTAGCAGGGACAGGATTTGGACCCCAGTTCTTTGGCTCCAAATCAAATGATTTTCCCAATATATCACACTGTCTCTCTGGTTTTAGTAGAGACCCTAGCTCTTAGGTGTCAGAAATTGGCCTACTTTTCAGTGAACTATGATCCTTTCCTCACTATTTCTGACTTAGGTGAAAAAATTATGTCCATTTTCATATTTACTAAACATATTTGCCCCAACTTGAATTTTTTTTCTGTATGTTATCGGGGAAAACCAGTGTATACTATCTTCTGGTTGGTCTTAGCTGTCTGGATATACTGTCAAAAATGGGTGCAGGCTGATAAAATGAGAGTAGCAGTGTTTCATGTATAACCTGTATCAAATTGCTTGCCTTCTCAATGAGGGGGATGGGAAGGGAGAGAATTTGGAACTTAATTTTTAAAATGAATGTTAGAAAAAAAGAATGTTGAAAATTGTCTTTGTGTGTAATTGGAGAAAAATAAAAAATTAGCTTTTTATAAAAGAGAATAGCAGTGATTTTTTCAGTGTGGGAAGAAGAGATGATAATGATGATGAGGATGTAAGTAAAAAGTGTATATAGCACTTAACGGTATGCCAGGCACTGTGCTTAGTGCTTTATAATGATTATTTCATTGGGTCCTCACAACAACTCTGTGAGGTGGGTGCTGTTACTATCCCCATTTTCGGAAGAGGAGACTAAGGCAAACAGGGTCATGCGTCTAGTAAGTTTCTGAGGCCAAATTTGAACCCAGGTTTTTTTTTTAGGCAGTTGGGTCACACAGCTAGTAAGTGTCCAGTGTTTGGTCTGAGGCCGGATTTGAACTCAGGTCCTCCTGACTTCAGGACAGGTGCTTTATCCACTGTGCCACCTAACTGCCCCAAACCCAGGTCTTCTTGACCCCAGGCTTATCACTGTATCCATGCCACATCCCTCTAAATGTGTTTCTATTTGGTGCTTAAATAAAACTTTTAAAAATAAATAGCTTCAACTTTGTCTTCCCAAAGTTATTTTTTTTTTGAATACTTGCCATCTGAACTGCTAGCATATCCAGAAAAGATTAACTTTTAATTTTATAAACTGCTGCTTTCATTTCCAGATGATAACTCACATAAACATATGGCATAATATAAGCTGAATTTTTTATTTGTATTATTCTGTTTCTTGTTGCAGTCGCAATCAGCTGTCATCATTGCCGGCCTGCCTGTGTGGTCTCCCTCTCAAAGTCTTAATTGCAAGTAACAACAAGCTTGGATCTCTTCCAGAAGAGATAGGTCAGCTCAAACAGTTAATGGAATTGGTACGTTACTGATTTGAATGTTGTGATATTTGGTGATTGCTGTTTTTACTAATTACAGTTTACACAAGAATGCCAAAAGTTCCTTGTTACAATCAGATGTTCTACTGTCTTTTGACCTTGAATTCCTGGAGCTCTTCAAGGACAGCAGATATTAAATTTAAATCCAGTCATCTTTGCCTTAATGGAGAAGATAGTACCATTCATTAAAGAAGTTTATAAGTTTTTGAGATTGTTTTTAAGTTCAAAATAATTTCTAAATCATTTAAGTACAAACCTACCTTCTTCATAAATATACAAATCAAGATCATATCTTGTTAACATAGTTATACTAGGTGACAGAAAGGACAGCTTTAATTACCATCAGATTTTTTAAAATCGTAGTCCCCCCCAAAAAATCAGAAAAATAACTGTACTCACTAATAAGGACTAGAGCCAATGGGTAGGAGTAGACTGTCGGAGACTGAGGCCAGGTTAGAAGCATGGTACCGTACTGTCAAATTTTATTGCTTCTCTACTTTCTCTTAAGAAGCTTCCAGAGGAAGAAGCTACTCATCTGAAGGCAGGAGAATGCAGTGGAAACACTATAGCTTAGTAATCAAACAACCTGGATTCAAATCCAGGCTCTGTCATTTACTGTGTGACTATATATAAGTTGCTTAACCTGTGTACCTCAGTTTCTTCATCTGTAAACGGAGAAAGTTGTACTCCATGACTTCTTAGGTCCTTTTCAGCTCTATGTCTATGTTCTGTGAGCTAATTCAGGTGAATGAATACCCAGAGGCTCAGCTTTACTTTGAATCCTAATTGTTTCCAAGTTTACTAAGAAATTGCTCTTTTTACCTTAAAAAGCAAACAAAATCAAAAGAACTCACTTAGTTGATTTGAATAAATTGAGAAACAACCTTTAAGGAACCCAGTAGGGATATCCTTTGTAAGAAGCTGACAAACAGTCCATAAGATCTGATGTCAAAAAGTGATTGTTAGGTGAAGCTTAGGCCAGGTCTTTTCAAACCAAATAAGAGGATTGATAGGTTAAATTCTCCTGTTATTCAAGGGACATACCTCCACTATCAGAAAACTGATGAGATTAATTTGGGGTCCTTAGATATTGCACACCCTCATGCAATAGAATTAGGGCAGTAGAATTAAGTGTCATCTAGCATTTGTGCTATTGGATATGCCAGTTTATATGCTGAGTAGATGTAGAATCCCAGACTTAAGAGGAATCCTCAAACTCACGAGGCTGAGGCATTTTCTAAATACCTCATCAGCTGGTGTTCAGGCTTAAGCTGAGTGTTGTATGAGCATTGCCTCTCTTTACAAGGCAGTCTGTAAGCATAGGGACCTAGGAAGTGCCTAGGGCCTAGGAAGGATTTTTAGTCCATTCAGAGTGCTATAGGGACAGTCCTAACATCATCCTCTATGAATCAGATGTGTCAACAATGAGCAAAATATGCAGGGACATGAATATACCAAGTAGCTTACTAAACTCTAGAGCCCTAGGTTTGCAAGTTATATTTTGGCTAATAAAAATTTTGCAAAGCTATCTCAAGGTGCTAGTCCAATGCATTCTCTTCCAGTAAATCTGGAAAAAAATCTAATGTCAATAATTTAATTGTGACAAAAATAGCAGAGACAGATCAAGTAAGGCTTTCTTAGGCTTCTTCCCCACACCATGCACAAAAAGGAGGCGATCTCCCAAAGACTCGCACACTAGTGTGGAAGGGAACAACTGTCTGGGGAACTCATGCTTCAGGCTATCATAGCTGTGGCTCCCAGCAAACAGTCAGTCAGATCTGATGTCCTTCACCCCAACCCTAAATTTCACTCCTCTGGCTCCACTGGGTGGGTCCTGATTCCTCTCTGCATCACTTTTAGCACAAGTTTAGCATATTGTGATCCCAAAGCTATCCTTAGCCCTGCCTTCTTAGTCATAATTCCCTGCATGTCTTCCTTCTAAAGGTTCTGTTTCTGGCTGCTTTTTACCAAGTCACTGTTGCCATGGGCTGGAGCAATAGCTGATGCTTAATACCGCTTCAGGAATCATTAGCCCATTTTCAACTCTTTGGTTAGTCAGGCCTACACAAGAGTGACTAACAGAGTTCTCACTCATGCAACTGTTAAGATTGTATCTACTCACCTTGCTGCCTTTCCTCCCCACCCCCAGACGGAAAAAAGTAGCTGGGTCAGAGTGAGTAAATTTCTTTCACTTCTTCCCTGTCCCAGAATGCAGATTGTATACAATACCCTCATGCAGTACATACTTCCTGCTGAATCCTTCTTACACTTGGAATAACTATATCATTTTTCATTTGTCCTTTCAATTCCCATCACACCCTGGGCAGATAGTGCTGATGCCATGCAAATAGACTTGAATTTTAACACGCTTCCAAGAGGTACTTAGTAGCCCCAGAATGGGAGAGGTAGAGGTGCCCTATATTCCAGCACAAAGTCCCTGCTTCCCTTAAACTCTCATCCCAGTGGAAAATTTTCAATCCCTAAAAATCCTACCAGGTATATAGGTACAGTATGTAGGTGTACAGTATGTAGGTATACACCAAAACATTCATTAAATTGTACATAGCATACATATTACATAATAATCCTAGATACATAAACTACCTATACATAATTAGTACAGAGCATCTAATATTAGTGTTGTATGTAGTGTGCTGGATACATCAATCGCATATACTTCATAACGAAGTTGCATGTATTAGGTCAAATGCTTAATGTATAAATATATAGCATCTAACATTATCTAGTAAAATTGAATCTTTTCATCAGCTCTGTAGTTAGTAGAGACATTGTCTTTACCATCCATGATTATCAGTATTGATCCCTGCATATAAGCATGTTTGATCTTGTGTAATCTACTTTTATTCCTTAGTTTAAAAGAACTTTAATTGTGGCTATTTCATCACAAAGTTGGCCCTCCTTACTTAGAGGAACTACAGGAAAAAAATCCCAGCATTATTTTCCATAAATTTCTTCCATCTCTGACTTGTTGCTTGAAATAATGTAGGCAATGTAATTAATTGTATCAAACTATTTTTAGCAAACATTTGAAAGAAAATTCTCTGCAGAGCCTGCAGTAATTCTGGATTTATGGTAAGAAGCTTCTACATTAGGGTTGTCCCAGTCCTTATCAGCAGTTATGAGACCCTTTTCCTCCATGTTGATTTCCTTCTTTAAAAAATAAATATTGATGGGGTTTTTTTTGTTTTTATATTACAAACATTTTCAGATTACTCAGACTTGCTGAAAGGTCTCCTGTAACAAAGTAAAATGGTTAAAGTAAAACTAATGATATACAATCTCATCTAAAAGCACATGCAACATTCCACATTTATAGCACCCCCTACCTCTATTTAAAAAAGTAACAAATCTATTTTCTCTCTCTCCCACTCCCTACCCTTTAGGGAAACAAAAGAAAGGAAAAACAAATCTCTTCTAACAGTCAAGCATAAAACATATATGTCGCATTATGCATCCTAAATCCATCACTTCTTTGTAATGGATAGCTTTTTTTTTTTCCCATTGGTCCTCTGGAATCATGAATGGTCATTGTATTGAGTGTAGTTCTTACAGCTTTAAAAGTTGTTTGTTTTTACAACGTTATTATTATATGAAATGTTCTGGTCCTACTCATTTCATCCTTTATCAGTTTATAAAAGTACTAAAAATTGTTTATTTTTAATAATATTGATGTTAATCTAATTTTTTATGGTTCTGCTTACATCACTTTGTGGAAGTTCATTTAAGTCTTTAAGACACTTTCTATGATTTTTTGAAATCTTCTATTTTCTCATTTGTTACACTACAATAAAATTCTGTCACATTCATATACCACATCTTATTCAGCCATTCCTCAGTTGATGGACATCCCCTTAGTTTCCAGCTTTTTGCCACCTTGAGAAGAGCTACTATATTAAAAAAACAAACAAACAAACCAAGCGTAAGGGACCTTTCCTCATTTTTTAAATCCCTTTTGTGTATAGGTCTTGCAGCGTATTGGGTATTATTTACCTGGGTATTATTTAGCTAGATATTATTTAGTAACTTTTTGCTGTAATTCCAAATTACTTTCCAAAAGAAGTGTATCCATTGACAGGTGAACCAACAGCGTACCACTATGCCTATTTTCTCTTAGTCTGTCAAAAACATTTATCATTTTCCTTTTCATCATCTCTGCCACTCTGATGAGTGTGAAATTGGAATCTCAGAATTGCTTTGATTTGTTTTTTCTGATTGGTACTGATTTGGAGCATTTTCATATGGCTCTTAATCTCTTGGGTTTTTTCCATTGAGAACTGCCTGCTTGTATCATTTAGTAATTTATTCACCAGCAAATGGCTCTTTCTCTTTTAGATTCCTTACAGATTTTGAGAATGAGACCTTTATTATATAAACTTACTGTAAAGATTTTCCCCGAGCTAATTGTTTCCTTTTTAATCTTAGCTTTATTAGATTTGTTTGTGCAATCCCTTTTTAATTTAATATAATCAGAATTACCCATTTTGTCTTCTGGTAGTCTCTTTGGTCCATGTTTAGTCAAAAACTTTTCTATCCATATACCCAACAGGTAAAAATTTCTTTATTTCTCTAATTTGTTTATGATGTGATCTTTTATATCTAGATCACCTATCCATTTATAGCTTGTCTTATTATAAGATGTTGATCTATACCTAATTTCTTTCATATTGCTTCCAATTTTTTCCATCAGCTTTTGTCAAATAATGATTTCTTATCCCACTAAGGTCTCTGTGTTTATCAGATAGTATGGTATTAGATGCATTTGCTTCTTCTTATTGTATACCTAATATCATCAGTCTCTACTTTTTAACCAGTACCAAACTGTTTTCAGTAATGACTGCTGTGTTACGTACTATGTAGTATAGTTTGAAGTCTAGCACTGTAGGCCTCTTTTATTTATATTTCTTTTCATTATTTCTCTTGAGATTCTTGACCATTTTCATTTTCCATATGGGTTTTGTTATTATTTTTTGCTGGTGATCCTTTACTAGTTTTGTTGGTGTGGCATAGAATAAGTAAATTAATTTGCATAGTATTGTCATTTTTATTAAATTGCCTCACCATACTTCTCAGCAGTTAATATTTTCCCAATTATTTAGGGCTGTATTTATTTCTGTCAAAGGTGTTTTATAGTTGTATTTTTATAGTTCTTGTGTATATCTTAGAAGATCAACTTCCAATTATTTTAAGCATTCTATAGTAAATCTAAATGGAATTTTTTCTATCTCTTTCCTCTTTCCTATTAGAAATATTGATGTTTTGTGTGGATTTATTTTTATGCTCTATAAGTTGGTTCAAGTTATTTTTTTCAATTAATTTTTATTGATTTTTTAGGGTTCTTTAAGTATAACAACATGTATTTTAAAAGTAATGATTTTATTTCTTTACTATGGTTATTTCTTCAATTTCTTTTTTTGAGGGGGTTTATTGACAGAGCCAGCATTTTTAGTACAATCTCAAGTAGAAGTGATAGCAATGGAAATCCTTGTTTCATCCCTGAATTTATTGGAAAAGATTCAAACTTATCTCCATTGTAAATAATGATAGCTCTTGGTTTTAGATATAAACTATTTATCATTTTAGGGAAACAGTCATTTACTCCTATTTTCTAGCTTGTTTATTTTAACAGAAAGTGTATTGTATTTTGTTAAGCCTTTGCATTTATTGATATAATCATGATTTTGTTTTTTATTACTAGTATAGTTATGTGTCTGAGGCTAGATTTGAACTCAGGTCCTCCTGAATCCAGGGCTGATGCTCTATCTACTGTGCCACCTAGCTGCCCCAAAATGATATCTTTTAAAAAGTATTATAAGACAAATGAGAGCTATAGAGTATTGGGGAAGGGATCAGCAGCTTAAAAGAAGAGATATAAAACCTTACCCTAGTACCAAACTCCCTAAAAATAAGAATAGACCAAATGAAATTAATTACTCCAGGAGTCAAGGAGAATATTTAAAACAAAGTTAAAAGAATGACAAAATAGTGGGAAACAGATCAAGGAGAGGTAACTTATAAATCATAAGATTAACTGAAATACATGGCTAAAAAAGAAAAAAGAAACAATATCACACTTCAAGAAATCATTAAAGAAAATTGGCCATACATATTAGAACAAGAAGGCAATTTGGAAATTGAATCACTGATAACTTCCTAAAAGAAATCCCAAAATGAAAACTCCCCAGCATGTCATTGCCCATATCTAGAGTTTCAGACAAAGGGGAAAAAATACTACAAGCATTCAGAAAGAAAGAATTCAAATATCAGGATCACATAAGATTTAGCTGCTGTTATGGCAAAGGAAGGAACATGAAATGAGATCATCCAAAAGGCAACACAAAAACAAAAGTCCACAATCAAGAATAACTTACCTGGAAAAACTGAGCATAATTATAAAAGGAGAAACAAACGTATCTTACATGAAATAGATTTTCAAATACCTGATTAAAAAAAAACAGAGCTGAAAAGGAACTTTGAAATATAAATATGTAGCTGAGAGAAAAATAAAAAAGTAAACAATCAGAAGGGAATTTGTAAGGATAAAATGTTTATGTTCTAGTGCAATCAATCTTAAAAGAATTCTTTCAGAATCCTAATATCACAAGGGGTCATAGAAGTACTCATTTGAAACAGAAGACCTATAGAGAGTTTTGTTTTGTTTTGAAGATGTTATAAGAAATAAAAGGGGAAGAGGATACTTCAGGGAAAATGGGAGAAAATGTAGAGGAATTTGTTAAGCTACGTAATCCGGTTGTATATATATAAATTCATGCAAACATGGAAGTAATGGGAGGAGCAGGCATCACTTGAACTTCACTTTCATCTAAACTAGACAAAAGGGCAGAGCACATAAACATACACCCAGACACTCACAATAAGAGTTTAGTGTAGTAATATACTGAATTCAACAAGAATAGAGATAGGAACAGGGAAGGATTTGTCATGAGTAAAACAAATCTTGAGCTTAGAAAGGAGATAGTAAAGATGGAGTTTAAAAGAGAAAAGAAAGGCTAATAAGGATATAAACAGGGAGGGGGATGTTTAGAGAAGAGAAAAAATGGAGGGAAAGAAACCATAAATATCATAACTTTTAATGTGAATGGGATGGACTCACCCATAAAATGGAAGAACTTAGCAGAATGGATTAGAAAACAAAATTCGACAATGTGCTGTTTATAAGAAATATACTTGAAACATATAGACATGTAGTTAAAATAAGGGATTTGATCAAAATCTGTTATGCCTCAGCTGAACAAAAAAAGCAGAAGTAGCTATTGTGATTTCATATAAGGCAACAGCAAAAAAGAGAGTTAATTTAAAGAAAAGAAAGGAAAACTATAGTTTGATGACAGAAAACAGACAATAAATTGCATTCATACATACAGAGTGACATAACTTTGAAATACTTAGAGGAACAACTATATGAATGATGATGAGAAATGGACCATAAAAATATAATAATGGGGGACCTCAGTTTACTCCTATCAGCCCTAAATAAATCTAACAGAAAATAAACAAGAAAGAAGCCAAGGACCTGAATAGAATTCTAGAAAAACTAGGTGAGATAAACCTCTGGTGATTATTGAATAGAAATATTAAGGAATGCATGACATATTTACAAAAATTAATCATTTCTTTGAATATAAAAAGCTCGCAAATGCAGAAAAAAGAAATATTATGCACCTCCTTTAAAGGGTTTTCACTAAGCATCATAGAGACCAGAAAGAATAAAGTAATGGCTCTTTATTCTTTCCTTATTTTAATTCATACAAATTGAGAATCAAGACTTAAAATGAAACATCCAATCGTAAGAGAATGTCAGAGTAGGGTCAGTGAGGAAACAATAAAACCAAGATGATTTAAGGAACCCAAGATGAGCTGGGATCAACTAATTGTCCTTCAGAAAGCTGCCTCTGCACACAGCACACCTAATTCCTCCAGGCTCTCCATTACCCTTCCTGCTTAGTCTAGCATACCTGGTACCTAGTTCCCAATCACTTTCATACTAGAAAGGGGCCAATTTTTACTCAGATCTAATGGGCTCCTATCTGTGATGTCATAGGGAGGTAAGCACTAGGTATTGGTAGGGGAAACCTTTCTGAATCAAGAAGAAAGTATTGGCATCTAGTTTGGAAGGTTACAGAAAAGGCAAAGAGAGGGGCACACCCAAGTGTTTAGAGTAGAGACAGCTTTCCATGAATGAGCCTTATAGGTCACAGAGAGGCCTATGTGTTCCCTCCCAGTGGTCAGCATAGTTCCTGGCTTGATGAAAAGTTTGAGTGCTTCACAAGTACACAGAATGTAATACAGTGGCATAAGCTTCATTAAAATGGGTGTTTTGAAGAATTGGGAAATGGCCATACTGCACTAAGGGCCATTTTTGTATTTTTATTGTGTTTCTTGAGTTGCCTCAATGCCTTCTTCTAATTTGGTATTTCTTCTTATCATTGCTCCAATCAATTGATGATATAAACTATAGACACATCTAATTCTGAAATGATTCACATTATTTCCTGCCTAATTCTATCATCAATTTCATTGTGATACTGTTTTGTTCTCATGACATCTACCTCCTTCCACCTCTCTTCTTGAAAGAAGTATTAATGTGATACTTAAAGAAAGTTTTAAATTGTCTAGTGACCAAACTTCTACTGATGGGCCTCTTTGTATCTAGTTAACTAAGTGCCTTTACAGACAATAGAAATAGTGTGTATCTGGGATCATCTTCAAAGCTTTTCTAGCTTGATAATACCTACTGGGGATTGTGCCCCACTAGTATCAATTCAGAACAACCTCTCCTGAATAATGAGGGACTGGATTAGGACTTTTTTTTTAGGACTTTTTGTTCAGTCTTAGGCTACATTAATGGAACGATGGTGTTCAGGATGACTATTATTAATATTCTACCATGCTCCACTTGAGTCAGGCCACATTTTGAATATTGTTTAGAATCACAGAGTCTCAGAGTTGGAAGGGAAACCAGAGGTCATTTATTCTAACTGATGCCAAACAGGAATTCCCTATCCAATACCCCCCAAGCAGTCATATAGTTATCTACTTAGAGACCTCTAGTGATAGAGAACTTATCATGTCCCTTGTATATTTTAGGAGAGATATGGGCAATTTGGAATACGGATGAGTTCTTTTAAAATGCAATGAAAACTAGACACTGCCTTGTGGAGTTTAATTGAAAGACCTGTGTAGACTTGCAGAAAAGAAAAATTGAAGAACAAGAGGAGGCAGACTGACAGTATTTAAGAGCTATCATGTGGTAAAGAGGTTATACTTTTCCTTAGTCCCAAAGGGCAGAACTAGTAGTAACAGGAAGAAGTTATAGAGGCAAATTTTTGCCTAAAAAAAGGAAAAATTTACTATAAAGTTGTACCATAGTAGAATGGGCTGCCTGGGGAAACAATACATTTCCTATCCTTGGAAGTCATCAGGAATTAACTGGATGACTGTTTGTCAGGGATGTTCGATTTAATTTGTATTGGTCTTTAAGAATCACTTCCAATTCTGAGATTTTGGGAATTCTACATCTTTACTTAGTAGTATAGCTAAGAAAGAGGAAATAGTTCTCATTTCTGGTTCATAAAGTTATATATGTGTGTGCGTGTGTGTGTGTGTGTGTGTGTGTGTGTGTGTGATATATATAAAATTGAAAAACAATTATCTGTTTATAAACCATCATTCTCTAAGAAAATTAAAACATTCAAACATAAAATGAACCTATGCAATCATTTACTTACACTCTGACCACAAGAGAAATTGTGGGAGCCAATCCCAGAAGTGGAAGTTTATCATTAGACATTTTTTCTCTTAAAACCCTGCCATAACTACAAGATTCCTGGTAATAGAAGGCTACTGAAGGATATGCTTGCTCATGTATCTTTGGTGACATGAACCAATCCAGCCACAAATTTTGCATGGTCACACAGGGACTTAGATGTTTCTGCCCATAAACTGACAATTATGTGTGTGTATATATGTGTATAATTTGGCATATGTAAATATTTGTGCATATATTAAAATATGTCATGTATATAATATATGTATACATATATATCTGCATATATACACATATATGCATATATATAATTTCTTGAAGGTCCAAGAAAGACTTGAAAGTATTAATTAGATTTAACCTGGTATTTTGGTCTTCTGTACTGAGAATAATATGGAACTGATAACCTATTTGTGTCATTTTATTTTTAGACTTAGACCTAACATCCCTTATTATATGTGATAATTTCTAAATTTTCACATTTTGGGAAGGTAGAAGTCTTTGCTGTCATATTTCCTTTACCCTACTTGGATTATAAGTTCCTCATAAGTTAAGATCGATTTTTATCCATTTGACCGTCTTTCTCTCTTCATTTTCCCGCCCCCTAGTACACACAGTGGTTGCTCAATTTATGTTCTTAAGAAGAGAACCAAACAGATATCTGAAAGTAGACAGAAGAGGTCTAGACATGGGATATTACAAGAATAGATTGTATTTTCAAAGGCCTTTGATGTTGGGCTTTGGAATCATGTGGATCCACTTAGTTGAGCAAGCAGATGAGTGGTCATTTCCTAGGGTGGTTTTGCCTATGTATCAGTTAAAAAAAACTATAAAATATAAATAATCCACTTAGTATCAGAACTCATATTCTAAGGATAAAACATATTGACAAATAAGTAACAGTTTCTACAAATCTACTGTGATATATGCCTAGGGATGTCCCATGTAATTGATTATATTCATTGACTAGTAACTACATCTCACATTTATCTGTCAACATAGTTTATCCTTAAATTATGTTTTGGTAGTAAATGAATATATAATAGTAATAGATCTGTTTATTCTTTCTGCTCTTTCACATTTATTTAGAAATTATTTGTGCCCTGGCGTAGCATATAATCTATTTTTGTAAGTAAATCCTGTGATACTGAGAAATATGCATATCTTTAGTTGCTTCACCAAATAGTCTCAAGATTGGTTTTAGTATCTTTTAAAGAAAAACTAGTCTAATTTGTATAGGGGGTAGAGATTGAGATATTGCTCCCACCACAGCTGGTGTATAGCTTATCTGAGTCTGTCTGGGTCTTGGTTTATGTCTATCACAGGGATGGTCTCTAAAACAGGTATTCCAAAGATGATAAGAAAAGGCTTAACAGTTATCAAGTATAACGTTCTCTCTGACCACCTGACACAGCCATCATTGCTAAAACCTCTAATAGTCTCTATTTTGAAGATATTGATTAGCTTACATCATGGCCCTACACAAAAGGCACACACACACACACACACACACACACACACACACACACACACACACACATTCTCTCTCTCTCTACATTGAGGAGCACAGAGACATGGGGAAAATCACCCAGAACATGAAGCTCTTAGAGATACGCTGTTCCAATAATACAGTCTCATCCGGCGTTTGCTGATGTGCTTACACTCTCTGTTTCCTCTCCCCTCCCTGTGTCTGTCTGTCTGTATTTCTCTCTCTCTCCCTTTCCTTATACATTAGTCAGAGCTTCAACTTCAACCAACCACTAAACATCAGTCCAAAGGTTATGGCTCTTCCTGTTTGTTTGTTTTTCATCTGTTACCTGCAGCCAGCCTCAGAAATGCAAGGAAGATGGATGTTGTCCTCAGCGTTACTCCCAACAGCTATTGCTTGCTCCTTCCACGCCTCCTGCTTTCCTGGCTTCAATGTGGTAAAAGATAAGGTGGCAGTTTAGATTAATTCTTTGGTGAAAGGTTATTATCATACTTCCTTTCAAATAATTCCTAGAGATATTCATTAAATCATTAGGTTTCCATAGAATAGTTGGAAAACCATATTCTACTTTTTAAGGCTCTGATACTGGTAGAATACACTGTATAAATTTGAGCTATAATTACATCACTATTAGCTGTAGTGTTGGGGAATGCTTTGCAAGTGAAAAGACTAGAGTGTACCACATTTTTAATACTTGCAGACTTCAGTGTGAAAATATTTAAAGCTGTAGTTTAATTTTATTCACTTATGATGATATTTCTTGGCATTCATAGTGTTCTGTTATTTTTTTCTTTTAAGTAATAACTTTGGCTAAGTAACCTCACATCATATCATCTGAGAAATAGGTTTGGACTTCTGGAATTTCTGAAAGGATTCTGTAGTGTTTATGATGATAAAGTGAAATACCATTTAAAATCATGAATGTTGGAAATTCATATCCATTCCAGAAGTGAGATAAATACAGCAGTATTCTGGCTTAACAACCACTTCTCTGAGGGGAAATATATATTCAAATATACACAATGCTTAAGTTTAATCTGTATTATTTACATTTTCTCCATCTCTTTCTTAAATGTAAACAACAAAATGATAAACCAACCCCTGATTGGTAGCATTTGCAAAATTCCAATGTATAAATTCCCCCACTGAAAATTTAACAGTTGGTAGGTTAGCCAGTTTGCATTGGCTCCAGCATATCCCTGGATAAATATTACTGCACTTTGATTTTTAGTTTTTAAGCTTTTCTTGAACTCTACTAAAGTAGAAATGAGCTACATTTTAGCTCGAGTTTGGATAGAGTACTTCTGAAAAATAGCTATTTGGAGAGCAGTTGGTTTTGTATTTTCTATGCTGAGCACTCAGGCCCAGTAACACTTAGATTTTTATTGACCAATTCCACTCTTACTTCCTAGCTAATTAAGACATGATTTCTCCAGGTGAAACTATTTTATCACCAAATTCATATAACCTCTTTAGAAATCAGTGAGAATTCATAGAAAGTTTAGAAATGTAGCATTGACTTGGTACCTACAAAAATGTTAATACATTTTGGAAATAACCTTAATTTAAATATATTAGATCTGACAGCCTTTTTTCCATTATTTTGTCAGGACAGGAAGTAACTGACAACTGTTCAGAGTATTATTAACAAATCTGACCTTCACCAAATACCCTTCAGAGTCTGAATGGACAATTTAACTGTGTGTTTCTAATTGTCTGCAGATGTCCTGTAAGTCAGAAGGAAAGACTTGCTTCCCTTGCATAAATTGTTGGAGTTTTTTAAGTTAAGAAATTTCTGAGAAGAATTGCTGAAAATCAGTTCTTCCTCATCTATAAATTTATATATTTCTACCTGGACAATTTCTGGTTTTTAAGTTAAAGTAATTTATTAATTTGGAATCTATACTTCTTGAAAAAATATTTTATGGTATGATTAAGAATATGTATCCTACTCACCATTTTCTGTTAAAATATTTACTAAGTGCAAAGTAAATGCCAGTTGTGCTCTAAAGTAGGGTTAAAGTACATATCTCTAGAGATCTTATTCCTAGTAATGTGCTATCTAAATAGTTCAACTATTTTATTCTCACATTTTAAAAGGTCAGAAGAATATTGCATTGTTGACTACTGAAAATTTAAATTTTTATGTTTTTTAAAACAAGCCTTTTCCATTAATTATAAAAGACTATAGATATGACCTGATTTAAAAGTGGTGTGTCTAATTTATTTTTCCTGAGAGAGTAATATTTTAAAAGGTCAAATACATCATATAAACTTCTGTAAGAACAAGAAGTCAGTCAGTCAACGAGCATTTATGAAGTGCTTACTGTGTGCCAGACATTGTAGTAAAGGTGGAGATTCAAAAAAATTCAAGGGGCAGCTAGGTGGCACAAGGGATAGAATTCTGGCCTTGGAGTCAAGAGGACCTGAGTTCAATTCTGGCCTTAGACACTTAACACTTTACTAGCTGTGTGACCCTGGGCAAGTCACTTAACCCTTATTGCCTCACCAAAAAAGAAAAAAAAATTTGAGCCTTATTAATAACAACTCAGCCAACCCCCCCTCCAGTTATTGTCTAGTTAGTAATTAATATATTGTGCTGAATTCATTTATAATAAAAAAAATAACTGTAATACCTTTGGGATGAGGATATATACTCATACACATACATGGACATACACATATAAACATGTCCCTCATTCCAAAGGAATAGGGGTTACCTATAAAATCACTGTCTTTCTCTTTCGATAGATGGAGATATATGTGTATACACACACACACACACACACACACACACACACAGAGATATATATACATATACACACCTATTTGAAAGAGTAACATAAATTGGGCAAGGCTTCAGTGTATCTTGCTTCTTTAAAAAGCTTGTGTACAAAAAAAAGACAATTATATTAGATATTTTACATAATAGTAATTTGTCATATGAGTTGTAAAAATGGTGCTTTACTTTCTATTTTTCAAATGAAAAAGCAGATTCAGAAAACCAATTTATTCCCTGCATCAAAGTAAAAGACATATAAATGATAATGCTATGTCAGTAATTTCTAAAAAACAAAAATTACATATAACCTTACCCAAGATTATATTAGATTGCCCTGTCACCCTAGGGTTACTTAACTCTAGATTCACATAGATTACTGGATTAACTGTGGGGTATATTGGATGGCAAATGTACCCCATTTGACTGTAAACACCCCCTGCCAACTCAGCTAGGAATTTATTCATTTTTCATCAGGCTAGCACATCAGGAAGAAAACATACATTTTAGAAATAAAACATTTGATTTAGATAAAACAGTTGAAAAAAACACTCTCAGAAAGCATACTTTAGGGGTTAGGTCTCATCCTTCAGTAATATGTGTCAAGAGACCTTCTGGAATTCACACTTGAGGGAGAGACCATGGCTCTTGCATGTTGACATTGAGGGTTGAAAAGATCCAGTTTTTCGGTGTCGGAATCTCTGGAGTGTCTGTCCCTGTTGCAACACTAAATCTCTTCCCTTCCCTCATACTGTGATGTTGTCTCCCCTTTTCTCACCCCACTTCCATTGGCTGCATCCCTAAGTCCTTTTCTTCCATCCTTCCTTAATTTCATGTCTGTGCCAAAGACTGTGTCTATGTATTGTTTGGGAATGGAGAGATGTTAATAATTCTTTGGTAACAAAGCTAGCAGTGTTTCCAATCTTTCCTCCATTTGCTTCCCCCACCCCTACAGGTTCAAGAGGTCCTGTCCTGTTCTTCGCCCAGAGCCCAGCTCCTAGCTCTGAGAAAGTCCTAGAAATCAGAAGACTTGAATTTTAGATTTGTCTCTGCCATGTGGGCAAACCATTTCTTCCTTTAAAAATTAGGGAGTTGGATTATACGTTCTTTAAGGACTTTGCAAGCTCTATATTATATATTGGAATTGCTATTTTGAGTCTAGTGGTGGTTTTCTTCCAAAATGTAGATTAATTTTCAATCATTAATATACAGATTGATTTTTATAACCACGTACCATGTATTACTTTTCATTTTCATGTCTTCCAAACTTAGAGAGAAAAGAGGAATACAGAAATACACAATAGAGACTGTGTGTATATGTATATGTGTGTGTGTGTATATAATCACTAAAGAGTATTTGTTAAATATATGTTTATTAATCATAGTACACCAGATGTTATTTCTAGCAAGAATTAAATAGATAAAAATTGCTTAAAATAGGCTTTCACTCTTGGGTTTTAGATATTGAATTTTAATGCCTTTGAGGTGATGCCTTTTTTGTTGTTGTTGTTGTTTTCAAGAAGGGAGGAGGGTGCTAAGCATTTGCATAAGTAAAATGATGAGTTCCAGAGTTTCTAAGTTGTAGCTTGCTGGGACTTTACCCAAAATACACAACAGATCCTGAGATACCAAGTGGAAGATCCTGTGGAATTAGAGACATAAAAGCAAACGTGTTAGGGCCCCAAATAAGAACACAGTCAAAACTGGATGTTGTATCAAGATTTCAGAAGTTGAGCATTACAGAACTACAGATTACCCAAAATAATAGTTGCTATTGAAGCAATACTCAGTCATGGATAATAGTTTGTTACTTTTTTTGAAGCGAGAAAGAGTATCCTTCCTACAGCACCTTAGCCTTGGAAACAAATTACCTTGGTGAAGATGTATAAACAGAGTATCCTAGCTCACACAGAGCTGTATAACATACTAATTGGTTACCATACAGTGGGATCACAAACTTAAAATAAGCATGTGTGATGCCCATGTGTAAATTATTCATAAGGAATGAATAGTGATTGAATCATTCATCATAGTCCTCCTTACTCAGAGAAGGGCTCCTGCTGCACAGTTTGAATACAAAGATAGAGGAGAGGAAGAATAGAAGCCCTCTTTCTCCGCTACCTGAAAACATGATCAAGTCTCCCACACCCTTTAAAAACCTTCACTAGATTATATTGTATTTGCAAGCTGTCATCCTATGACTCCTCTTTCAGCCATACTCCTTGAAAAAGTTGTCTACATTTGATGCTTTCACCTCTCTTCCGAACCCTCTAGTCTGACTTCCTAATTAATCACTCAACTGAAACTGCTTTCTCCAAAGTTACCAATGAACTCTTAATTGCTGTATTTAATATGTTTCCTCATTTCTCATCCTTATGAACCTCTCTGTAGCATTTGGCACTGAAAATCAACCACCCTTTCTTTCCAGGAAACATCTCTTTTGAGAGTTTCACTCTCAGTTCTTTTCTTTCCTATCTGGCCACTTCATCTTAGTCTTCATTACTGGCTCATCATTTATTTTATGCCCCCTAACTTTGGGTATATTCCAAAACTTTGTCCTGGTCCTGCTTTGCTTGTTTCTGTAAACAAAAGGCTCCTAACCTGGAGGCCTGTGAACTCATCTTTGAAAAATATTTCAATAACTGTGTTTTAATTTAATTGGTCTCCCTTGTAATCATATGTGTTGTTTTATATATTTTAAGAAGGGATCCACAGGCTTCATAAGACTAGGAGTCCATTGCCCCAAAAGGTTAAGGAATCCCTGTTCTAAACTCTTTCATTGGTGGCCTCAGTAACTCCCATGAGTTTAATTATCACCTCCATGCAAATGAACCCCTATCTGTAAAACCAGTCCTAGTCTCTCTCCAAAACTCTAGTCCCATAACTCCAACTGCTTATTGGATATTTCAAACTGGGTATCCCGTAGGCGTATCTAACTTATCATCTTCAAAACAGATTTTATTGGTCTCTAGGTTAGCGAACCCAGTGTGGTCCTCAACTCTTCACTCTAACTCACCCCTCTTTTCCTAGTCAGTTAGCAAATCTCGCCATTCCTACCACCACCACTTCTTCCCCTCCATTCTCTTCTTTCCTTTCATATAGCTACCTCTCATCTTGGCTTTTACAATATTCTCCTAATTGGATTCCTTGGTTCAAGTCTCTCCCCACTCCAGTGTACTTTTCACTCAGTCACTAAAATTATTTCTTAAAATTCAGGTCTGACTTTGTTATCCATACCACCTCCCCAACTAGTCCATTTCAGTGACTCCCTAATATCAAATATAAACTCCTTGGTTTGTCATTTAAAGTCCTTAGAATCTGGCCACATCTTAGCTTTTTGGCCTTATTACCCATTACTCTCCTCTACAAACTCTACAGGGCATGTAATGAAGTTCTTGCTGTTCTGCACATATGACACTCCATCTCTCATCTCCTTTTGCACTGGCTGTTTCCCATGCCTTGAATGCATTCCCTACTGATACTTCTTGGAATCCTTGGTTTCCGGACTCAGCTCAAGCTCATCTTCTGCCCTAAGACCTTTCCTGGTCAAGGTTACCATGTATTTTCTATGTATCCGGAAATTTGCCTGTCTCCCCCATTAGAATGTAATTTCCTTCAGAGCAAGGAGTATTTTTCTTTATATCCGAAGTACTTTGCTTGGTGCCTGACACATAGTAGGCAGTAGTACACATAGTTGTAAGTGCTTATTGATTGACTCTCTGATTAATTGAAGGCAACATGAAAAATTTACCTCTGTCTTAATGTCAAATTCCTTCAAGGAATTCTAGCTTGGACTGCTTAATCCTTTGGAAAAATAATACATGAATTTCCTGTTGCTTTTGCCACAGGATGTCAGCTGCAATGAGATCACAGCTCTGCCACAGCAGATAGGACAACTGAAATCACTAAGAGAACTGAACATCAGAAGAAATTACCTTAAAGTTTTACCACCAGGTAAGAAAGTCAGTTAAGCTCAACAAACAGAAAAGGGAACAAAACAGAAAATTCTTAGTTTTTTGTGTGTTTAATTGCTTTAGGATTATTTTTAAATTTTAAATTAGATGAACATATGACTGAACATCAAATGACAAGAAGGTTGGGGTTAGGTTGTGGGTTCAAGGTACAAGTATAATCTAAAAAGCAGCAACAACAAAACTGAATTATAAGACTTGGGGAAAATATTGGCACTGTATAGAGGTTAGGTATTTTGTCATCTTGGAATGTACAACCTTCAGTTTTCAGTTTAGTTGCCTGTATTTTTGTCTGAGTCATGAGAACCCACTAGTTTCAGGGGTATGATCCTTGGGAGAGTTGTAGCCAATTCTAGGGGAAGTGAGAATAAGGGTTTCTGGATTTACACTGGAAGCACCTGTCTTTTTTTTTTTTTTTTACTACTAGTTATAATGACAGCTGCCTCTGACCAGGCTGTTGCTGGGGCACATTAATTATGGGAGGCATTTAAGTGTAATAGAAAGAGTGTTGTATTTGAAGTCATCAAGCCTCAGTTTCCTCATCTGAGGAAATAATACTGTTGGACTAGATGCCTTCTGAAATCCCTTCCAGGTTTTGATCCTTGCCTTTATAATGCTGTGAAGTCAAAGGGTCTGGATTCAAATCTAGGCAGTTCTCTAGGTGTGGTCAGACCATGGAGGAGGTGGCTTGAGAGTAGGGAATGAGTTCAAAGTATTACTTTTTCATTTAAGTCTTAACTCTTAAAAAAAAATCTAGCTAGTTCTCCTTTTTGTCATTCCTAAGTCTCTTAATGATTTTTCCTTCCCTAAAAGTTATTTTATGGGTAGCTATATTTTTGTTACTATATTTTTTCTGCAGAGATTTTTGTGCACTTAAAGCTGAAATGTTTCAATTTACAGTGAAACCTTTTTTTGCTTAATTTCCTGAATATCAAGTTTCTGAAGAAATATGTTAACAAAAGAGTATTGGTAATTCTCTTGGACAGTAAATGTATACTTACTGTATTTGCTTAGACAGTTTTAGTACTACCCATCCTCTTATATTTTGACAAGAAAAATGTCATCAATTTACTTTGCCCCTTGTGGTGTTTTGTGGGGTTTATTTTGATTTTTGTTTTTAAACACACCTGTTCTGAGAATATACTTTGTCCTTGCTAGGACTTGCCACAGGCTGGGGTGGAGGGAAGGAGCAACTCATCGTACCTTTTGCATGATTTTTCTCTATTCCTTTCTTACGTTTCCTGAATAGAGAGGGTCTGGGGCTCTTATCCATTTTTTTTCCTTTTCTGTGCCCTTCCCAACCTGTAGGTAGCAAGCTGGATTGTCCTTATTTCTCTTAAGCACTAGGTGCTTAAGATCCAGGTCTGAAGCTTGAAAGGAAATCCTAAAAGGACTCTTCATGCACTGAAAATTCAGCTCTCTTTTCTCCGTATCTGCTTCCTGTGTTTCTCACAAACACCTACAGCTTTGCTTAAAACATTCTTTATTCTAAACAAGAAATCTCAAGTCTTGATTTCTTTGTAAACTTAGGGGTCACCAGGCTAGGCTCAAGGTCCAATATGGCAGATTTATAGACCCAAGTTCATAGTATATTCATGGAAATATAGTCATGAAACATGGATGGCACATGATTATGCCCCTAGTTAGAGAAAAATATCTTAACAGTGGACTGGGGATTGAGATTCCAGCTCTGTACTTGGTAAGGTCACTCTCCCCAGACTTGTCCTACTATAACAAAGGGAAACAGGGAAACGTACAGGACAGGGTCAACAACAACTGTTTATGAGAAATAAATTACATCGGTCACATGCAGTCTTTAACAGAATAAAAGGACATGGTTAGAAATAGGTGCTTGTTATACTGAACTGAATCAAGACAGGGAAAAGGAATAAGGACAGTTGCCAGTTCCTCTGTACGTTTTCTTTTTTCTTAAGACACCTGAGAGAGTGCCCAAGATTAAAAAAAATAATAAAATGAATCTTTCTAATTGCTACTCTAGCTTTCTCCTGTCCAGTCTCCCTGGAGACTAAGGTTGAGGAGGGGAACTACTGAGTGCTCTGCTGTTCCTTATGTCTGGAGGAAGCCCCACCACCTCCATCCTCTCTGTACTTTTTCCTTTCTCACAGTCCCACTACAGCCAAACAATGAGATTTTTCCTTGCCCTTAGAGATGAGCAGAAATGACTTCAAATCTCAAAAGTCTATGCAGATCCAAACCATTCTTATCCCCTCTTGTGGAGGTATTATACCTCTTGATTTTCTGGATGATTTCTGTGTAACTTTGAATTATTAAGTTCTTAAGTAAAAGAGAGGGTACTGAACTTTATTGAAGGTTGCTGAGAGTAACAGCAGACCATGAATCACAATAACCGTCCCCCCATTGTCCCTCACACAACATTTTTCATAACCCTATTTTGTAGTGAAATTATCAAGGCTTTGAAAAGGGAAATTAGGAGGGCATTTAATGCTGGTGACCGCCCTCTTATTTCTTCGATCTCTTTCCTAACTTGACTTTTGTTGTTGCTCTTGTTGTTTAGTCATGTCTGACTCTTGGTGACCCCATTTGGGGTTTTCTTGACAAAGATACTGGAGGGGTTTGCCATTTCCTTCTCCAGCTTATTTTACAGATGAGGAAACTGAGGCAGAGTTAAGTGACTTACCCAGGGTCACACAGCTAGTAAGTGTCTGAGGCCAGATTTTTAACTCAGGGAAGAACACTCTTCCTGACTCCAGGCCCATGACTGAACAAATTACTGGGTATGAATGTCGTGGAATATTATTGACCCTAATCTCCTGCTTACCCTGATGGCAGGAATTAAAGTTCCCCTTAAAGAACATTGCAGGGAGACACTGGAGATGTCTGTCTTCCCTATGAGCCACATCAAGACAATCATATTACAGAGGAAATGTCTTTAAGATCTGTGGATAGAAGAAAAAGCCCTTGGCCAAACAAGAGATAGAGAGGATCACAGAAGATACAATGGACAATTTGGGTTACATAAAATTTCAAAGATTTTGCACAAACAAAACCAATTCAGTTAAAATTAGAGGGGAAACATATTAATGAGAAAAAAATCTTTGCAAGAGGTTTCTCTGATAAAAGTCTCATATCCAATTGATTCAAATGTATAAGGTAATGGAGGTGCAGAAGACTACATTTTCAGACATTGAAATACAGGAATTTTGTTTATCTGATTTTGCATACATGTTGTAACAGTTTTGTTTTTCTTTTTTTTTTCTTTTTTCAATTAGTGGGTGGTATTAGTGGTGGGTGAAGGAATCTAGGTAGGGACAGGGCAGCAAAAAAAAAAAAAGGAAGAAAAAGGAAAGAAGTCATTGAAGCATTTTTAAATGTATAACAGGGAACAGAAAGAATGCCAGAATGAATTATGGACAATTATGAACAATCAAGAACAGCTTTGAAAATTGCATGCTAAATTTGTTTTTTATTTAAAAAGAAAAAATAAGCTACATATTAGAGAGATTTGCAGTTCATTGTATAATCCTCTTTTTCTATTTTATTATGTATATGGAAGGGCCCATTTTATTTGCTATTTAGATATGGTCAAAAAATTTTTAAAATAAAATAAAAACCTTTTACCTGGCCTTCCTAATTTTTGTTCTTTCCCCCATCATACTCATACTGCATTCATCCCTTTATTGAATTTATTCTTCATGCTGGTATTCTAATCGTTCTTAAAATCACTTTTCACATCTCATTACTCTTCTTTTGTTTAGAAACCTTCCGTGATTTCCTACTTCTTACCACATCAAGTCCAGATTTCTCTGTCTCACTTTAAGGACCTCCATAAGCTTACCCCCATGCTTTACGTCCCACTACTAATTTAACACACATCTTCTACTGTGGTCAGGGTGGTCTTTTCATTATCCTTAACTCCTCAGCTCAGTTTTCTTTCTTCTCTAATTGGAGGGCAGAACAAAAAAACCTCCTCCCAATGGCTCAAAGTTTCCAATCAACCCTTCATTTTCCACTTGTTGTTCTGCTAGGTTTTTAACTCCATAAACATCATGGGGGCAAAGGGACATCTTTTCAGCTTCCTTTTGTGTATTATTTTCCACCATTAGATTATAAGCTCCTTGAAGGCAGGGACTCTTTCTTATTTGTATCCTGAGTAACTGACACAAAGTAAGTGCTTAATAAATATTTATCGAACATTGATTATTATGAAGCCTTACCTAACTATTCCTGCCTAATTGATCTCCATCCATCTTCTTTGAGTTCCTATATTTTTTAACCATGCTGCTGCACTTAATTACATATCTTATGTTGTTTGCCACTATGTCATGTGTTGGTCTTGTCACCCCCAAATAGTTGAAAAGCTTCTTAACTATGTAAATATGGGTTGGTTTTTAGACTTTTGATGATAAACTCCTTAATTTTGGTATTGTCTTACTAGTTTGATATAAAAAGATCTTCTCTGAATTATTTCTTTGCCTAATTTCATTAGTTCTCAAGGCAAAAGCTATACATGTCAGATATATATCTCATTTGCACTTCCTTGTCATGTGATAGTAATGATTTGATTTAGCTGCGTGGATGGGAGTTGTGACATATAGTTACTTCGCAAATTTCATCTGCTATAACTCTTACATGCCTGGCATTGTTCAGCCATCTTTTTCTTATAGGAAAGAGATTTGATTTTGTTCCTAGCAGCTGTCAATGTTGATAGTCCAGTTGGCCTGAATACTTGAAATTGCTGAGTGTTTACTACTGGATGGCAATTATAAGCTAAATATAAGGTTATATTTGTTTGTGTAGCTATAGAAGGATTTTCCAAAAGTAGAAAGGGAAAACTTCACTAGGTCAAACTTGCATGGAGTTGAAGGGGAAAGGACCTTAAAAATTATAAATTACACAGTATGAAAAATGTAGTTTTATTACTTTTTAATGTTATATACTCTCATAAACTAATTGCTAGCTATATAGCCCAGTGATTGCCCTGCCAGGTCCTATTTAATTAATACAGAAGATTTGTCTCTAATTATCACATTGTTTTTATGCTACCCTATTGCTTAAACTTTGAAATAAAAACAATCCTCCTGAAATCTTCTTTATGTAGTATCTTTGCTGAGCAAACTCTTTTAATTTTGGTAGTGCAGAAGTAAGTTGCAGTCTGGTGCCTGTCCACCTATCACAGTTCTAAATTAGTAGAGTCTAAGTTAATGAGGTTTCTACTTTATTCAGATGGTGTTCACATATGCCACAGGTTTTGTGTACAACCTACTTTGAAAAGAAACCTCAAATTTTTGGTTATGTTGTGTAATTATTTTCCTTCTCCAGAGACAAATATTTTTGACACTTAATCATGCAATTCTTTTGTGTTGTTTGTTTGTTTTTAGAACTTGTAGATCTTCCCTTGGTAAAATTTGATTTTTCCTGCAATAAAGTGCTCGTGATTCCAATTTGTTTTAGAGAGATGAAGCAGCTGCAAGTGTTACTGCTTGAGAATAATCCCCTCCAGTCTCCTCCAGCACAGGTAAGATGGCTTGTCCATACAGGTGGGGAAGGAGAGGGGTTGGGGGGGGGAGAAGTTTGTGAATATAAACAGTTCATTGCCAAGCAAGTTTTTCAATTGTTTGGCAATAAGGTTATTCTCAGATCTTTTTCTTGGTGTTCATCTTACAAAAAGATTAGCCTCCTTTTTGTTTTTTATGAGCTATGCAGCAAGCTTTTAAGCACGTCTCTGGAAATAGGTAGTTAGCTGCTTCAACATAACAGAACTTGGGGCTAGAAGGGAAGGTGGACATCATCTCATCCAAATTCTACATAAGGAGGCCAAGGGATGAAAAGTTAGAGGGTAGGAAGTTGTAAGAGAGCCTAGACTTCAGTTGGGTAAAGCCCAAAGAAATATTAAGCAGTATGTATGAAAACAGGATGAAGAATGTCCATTTACCTTCATATAAGTAACCAAGGCAAAAATTGTAATCTGATATTTTTAAAGGGACTCTATACCTTATCAAGATGTTTCCCCAAGTCTTCAGTGTTTTATTACACTGTCTTAACAGGCTTTCAAATAATCTTTAGCCAAAATATCATGCTGAGCTTTCTTTTTACATTTACATGTGGTTTTCGGAGTACTACTCTTTTTTAAGAGGTTCAAAAATCATTGTGGGAAAACTTAGATATTTGTTTAGTCTTGATTTTCTCTAGAAATAATTTGTAGGACAGCTTTATGGAATTTTAATAGATTTTACAAGTGTTACAGTTGGAGTCCACAGGGTTGGTTAGAATGAAATATATGTAGAAGTGCCTATTTCCAGAAAATAAAATTTCTGAATGTTTCTTCACAGTTTTCCAAATAAAAGCTTATTATTTTCTTAATAGATTTGTACAAAGGGCAAAGTGCACATATTCAAGTATCTGAGCATACAGGCCTGTCAGATTAAAACAACAGACTCACTTTATCTTCATACTATGGAGAGGCCAAATCTGCAGCCTAATGTGGAAGAGAGGTGAGTCCAACAGACTTTGATCCTTTGTTCATTTAAAGGGTACATTTACATCCTCTAGAGAGAGCTGCAGAAATGTTGTTCCCAACTTTATGTGAGTTCCATTCGAATTATTCTCCTCACTTGGTTAGTTTACATTTGTAATTTTGAAGATTCAGAGGTTTGGGAAGTATGACATAGAAGGGCGATGAAGTAGTGATAACATTTATAAGTTACTAGAGATCTGCGCTAAGATCTACAGCATACGTGTGTATGTAGTTCATTTTTAAGATAGATTCACTACATTAAACTATACTGAGGCTAATATCAGGTTATTAGACTATGGTAGAAATCCCTGAAAAGCTAACTATAAAGAACTGTCAAGCCATTTGATTCTTTTTCCCATCAGCCCCATTTGAAATTTTAATTAGGTCCATGTCCCAATTCCATTTGGTTCTAGCACAATTGGTCAAGTTCCATCTACAGAAGGACAGTATCTTAACATTTGTATCTCTCTTGGGGCCAAGCACATGCTTTATAAACACTATAGGTATTGTGTGTTAAATATTTATTGAATTGAATGGAATTTTAGTTCCTGAGTAATTTCTTGAAAGATAACATACTTAAAACAAAAGCATAATTATACTGAAAGTTAATTTATTTTGACATGTATTTTGTGATGTGTTTTATTTCAATTCAATATTGATGACATCTATCCCAGCAAGAAAGATTCTGATTCAGGAGTTGGAAGTGATAATGGAGATAAGCGTTTATCTGCCACTGAGGTAATTCAGTTAAACTTTGGTTTGGGGGTATTATACTTTCATCCACAGTACATTTTTTGCTCATATATTTTCCTTTACATCCATCAATGTGTTATTTCCTCGACTTTAGTCAAACTTCAGTGTGAACTTTTTAAGGACAGAGACCCTGATTTTCTACATTCCCTGCATAGTATCCAGTACCTTGCCCTGAATATAGTGATAAAACAATGAGCAAGCATTTGTGAAGTGCCTACTATGTATTAGGCACTGTGCTGCTTTATAACTGTTGACAGTTGACTTTAACAGGTTAAGAAGTGCATTAGAAGTGAATGTGTGTGTGTGTGTGTGTGTGTATGTATTTCATGAAATGTATGTGGCCCTGCAGTTTCCTCACCAGAAGAACATTTTAAGTCACTGTGACTTAAAATTTTGATTTCCTGTGATTTGGAAATTAGATTCCTTTAAAATATCATGATAAAATATTGAGTTTTTATAAATGAACTCATATTAATACCGGTGCTTCCTCTGATGGTTGTATATAACCTTCCATTAGCACATTTATTATCTCCTTTATGGCCTGTTAACATCTGGAAAAGTTTTTACTAAAATATGATACATTTAGATCTCTACTGCTTTGTCCCTGGGGGAAAAAAATCCTTCATAAAGTGATTGTCCCAGTCCTTTTATCATTTTTATTCCTTGACCTTGAACTCCCTCAATTTGATGAGACTTTTTGGGGGATGCTAAGCCCAGAAAAGAGTGCACAGTTTTTTAGGCAGTTGGTTTTGAGTCATGCAGGAAGGACATGTTATTCCCTGTTTTGTGAAATGATGCTTTTCTGTTTTCCTCCGTCTCCACTCCTTCCAACTCTAACACACACACACACACACACACACACACACTCCTTTCTCTCTCTCTCTCTTTCTCTCCCTCCCTCCCTCTCCTGCCCACTTCCTTCTTTCCCTCCTGTCCTCTCTTTTTCTCCCTGTTTCCTCTCTCCTTTTCACTTTTTTCCCTTCTCTTTCATTTTTAAATGCCTGTAACATCCAATGAAATCACCTTTTATGAATTCCTTTGTTCTTGAATTTTAATCCAGATAGAATATTAGCATGAGTTTTGCAGGAAAGATTTTGTAAGATATCATTCTTCATTAAGTTAAGCCATAGTAAAACTTTACTAAAGTTTGTAATAGTTGGAAAGGGATAGTAAGCAGAAGAAAAAGCCAGGCTATATGGTAAGGTTAAATTAGGAAAATTTCTGAATTGTTTAATATTTTAAAGAAATGTAGTTTTGTAGCTATCAAATATCCCCAGTCTCTTTAATTTCAATTGGATCCATTTTAATCAACTATTTACATTATGTTTATTTACAACCACTAAAAATTGTGCTTTCTCTCTATTCTCTTGTTTAATTTTACCAGCGTCTCTTTTTTTCCAGAAATAGTATGTACAATGGTAAATGCCTGTGTTCAGTATGATAAATTTGAAGATTAGCATTTCAAATGAATGAGAATTTAATAATAATTCACAATTATATAGCACTTTAGGTTTTACTTTGTAAAATATCTGCCCTGTTCCCTTTTCTGTTCTTTCTTATTCTCTAATTCTACCAAACTACAGGGTTTGTCTGGTACATTTTGTATCTCATATCTCCATTTGGCGTGAATTTTTATCCTCAAATTTTTGTTGATCCTTTTTCATGTTTTCTTCAATAAAAAAAATTGGCCTTAAACTCAGATTGATGATATCTAAGTTATTCTTTTTACAAGGCAACTGTAGATCTATTGTTTTCGTCCAACTCTCTAACTCTTAGTGATTTTTAAAGTTGTGGTTCGTTTAGAAAGCATTTTTAAGTGGTACCTAGTGCACTGTCGTACAGTATTGGGCCCTTCATAAGCACTGTTTGCTGGTGATATTACCAACCTGGTCGTTTATCACACATATGCACTTTGAAAGCCTACACAGGACAGCAGTCCGATTTTTTACAAGGGCCTCTAGTAATGGCAGGCTTCCTGATTGGTTGCACAATTTTATAAACTTTTTATCCCCTTTTGGGAAACATTTTAATATAGCTTCTTCCTTTTTACTCCAAGCTAACAGAAACAACTAATGTTATCTATTTTAAATTCCATATAGATTCAGTCCCTATTGGCACACTGCATTTCCTGGTTAACTTTTTCTTGCTCTCTTGCAGTTAAGCTTAAGCTGTTCTAATTAATTGCATACTGTTGCATATTTAGGTCTCTCGCCTTCCCCTCCATAAACCTTAATTGATTGGCTTCTCCTTGCTTTTTGTATTTTTTTCATTTTGATTCCTACTTAGCATAGTAAGTAGTCTTCCTGTAGATTTTTTCTTCTTTCAAAAAATTTTATACCTTTCATATCCCTCATAAAATTATAGTAGCCTTTTTTACCTGTTAAAGGAATAATATTATAGTATCAATTATAATATATTCTGCAATGTCCTTAAAATTCCTCAATTGTACTTTTGTTTCAGAGGTAACTTTGTTACTAATTGTAACATACATACCAACAAAAAGAACTGTAAACCTTAGTTCATAGTGATGTTTTCTAAAGTTATATTTGTATTTAAATTCATCCACAAAATATTATTCAAAATACTAAATTAAATTTTAGGATGTGCTTATTGTAAATAGATATGTAATTTTAAAATAAAAGATACTATCTTATTCTAATGAATTCGCTATTTTTTCTTGGATGTGTGTGTCTTGGCAATTTTTAAAAAAATGTAAGGCCAAGTGGGGAAAATGGAGAGATTTTTCTCCCCCAAAACAAACCATACAGACATCTTTCTGCTTCTGATGATCACCATGCTCTGGTCTCAGTAACCTTGGCAGCACTACAGAACTTAGTTTTATAATGATAAAGGGTTTGTAAATTCCTTCCATGTTATCTATTATCCGTAGGAGGTAAATTACACTCTGTTCATCTCCCTTACCATGTTGATTTGAAGAGTAAATCCTTATTCTCTTACTTTGGCTGTTGCTTCCTAGTCATTGGTTTAATTGCATATGTTCAGAATTGTTTTCATTGTTGAATACTGTGCCCATACTAAATGTTCAATACATATTTGATAAATGAATCAGGTTTTTTAAGAGTTGATTTTTTTCAAGTGCCCTAATAATATGAATTTACAAAAAATTAAAATATAAGAACCAAAATTTTTGCAAGAATTAATCTTATGTCACAGTTTTTGTTTTTATTTGAAAACTTGGATCATTGCCAATTACTATTGTTGATCTCCAAGATTTTGTCAGTCTCCTAATTAAAAAATAAATAAATGAGCCTACTCCATTTCTGCAAGGATCACGTATCACCACTGTGCTTATACAGGCTCCATAAATTGCTGATCCCCTTCAGACTGATCAAGGTGGGTCCTTGGATAATGAAATGGTCCCTTGCAGGGACCATATTCTACTCTAAACCTCTCCAGTTGATAGGACCTCCCAATCTACGGGCTTAGCCTTTCACAGCCCAGCTTCCCCTTTGTGACATTTGAAACATTAGCACAGAATGTCAGTACAAAAAGGGGAAGAAAAGAACATTGTTTTTGTTTTTTCAAAGGAGGCCCCGTATTTCATCTCTGAAAGAATCATGTTTGTTTTTTTTTTCTTTAAATAGCCTTCACCTGATAGTATGTTATCAAGAAACAGTTGGAGATGGAAGTCACAGATTGCTTATTATAAAGTGTTCCAAAATCAGTTGGGTCAGCTGTACACTTTAAATACAAGACAACTATTAATCTCCTACTGCTTGTAAATTTTTAATTTGCAGTTCACCCCATCAAAAAGAAAGTGTTAGGAATGAGGTTCGATCTAAATAATTATGGTTGCTACATAACAGCTCCTAAGTGGCAAAGCTGTTGTTTAATAACGTGCTGTCTCACTCAGAATTGATTGCTTTTTCCATTTTATCAAAGTGCCTCATTTGAAGTAGCTAATCTCCATATTTCTGTCTTTAATAATTTTAATGTTTTTCCATGAATGAGATAGTTGAACTATTTCTTTTTAGCCTTCTGATGAAGATACTGTCAGCCTTAATGTACCGATGTCAAATATCATGGAAGAAGAACAGATTGTCAAGGAAGATCCTTGTATCGCCTTAGTCCAGTGAAAGGTATGAGAGAATGAAGGGAAAAAGCAAGGAGGAAACAATAAAGAGAGGCAGGTAAAGTGGCTGAAAAATCTGACTCCAAAGATAGGAAGACTTCAGTTCAAATGCCACCTCAGGTCCAGAGGAGCTAGTCATTCAGTCTCTTGGGACCCCAGGATTGAAGAGAAGGCATTAATCTGCATTGGTAAAAGGAGTTTCTCTACTAGGGGTTTCCTGCAGCAAAGAAGTAGGAGGTTGAATTTTTTAAAAAATGAAAGGGCAAAGTGTACTTTTCTGTTTTAAATGTGCAGAAATATTTTTGAAAAACATTCTTATATACAGCAGCTAACCTAGTTATACAGCTAGTTGGTTGGGTAGAGAAGTTTATCAATTCCATTCATTTTTACTACTAAATTACATTTTTTGGGGGAAATCCAACTTTAAAAGCATACAAATTTAGGGTTTTTTTAACTTTGAGTGGGGGGTTGTTTCATTTTACTTGTATCTAAATCCTTGGATTTGTGGCTAGACTCAATCTGGTCATACCTGTGTGGGGGAACAGGGAGTAGGGGAGGTGGTTTCTAGATTATGGATACCTCATGGCATGACCCAGAACTGCTCAAAAGAGGACTGGTCTTGAGGGTGAAGTTCACCCAAAATGTTCACTTTTATCTGGACATGTGCTTGTCATTTGCCTGTCGATGTGGCAGCCAAATGAACGCCCCATAATCTCCAGAGGGATATAGGGAAGAAGTACTTGTAAATGTGGCCATCATACAGAGGATCAAAGATCTGGAAGCCATGTAGTCCAATCCCCTTATAGATAAGAAAACTGTGGCCCAGAGAAGTGACTTACCAAGGTCACACAAGTAAGAAGTGACAGAGGCATTTGAACTTAGGTCCTCAAGCCCGTTGTATCCGCTTGTAGTAGTTATGTGAGTTATACCACCTAGTTTGTGACGAATCCTTCAGTTTTTATCCTTCTCTGTGGTCACTAGATTTAAACTTTGCAAGTGAGGGGAGTTGGGTTATAGGAGAACTGAAGACTCCCTTTTTCCCTAATTTCCAGTTCAGGGTGGAGCATCATAATGATTTATGTAATTTGGCACTTCCTGCCTCTTCCCATATTCCTTAATAGGCCCTGCCAATTACAGGTGATGTGGTTTATGATAAACAGTCTCTTCAAGTGAATAATTCTTTCTTCTGCTGGACTAACTTGAACTATATATTTCCCTGGCACCTCATGCTGTTACCTACACACAGTGCAAGGTTAATCAGTGTTTCTTGAATGAATGAAATGTGAGCTCTAGTCCCAGATTGGCCATTAATTACCTAGCTATCTGTCATTGAACAAATAGCTTAAACTGTCTGAGCCTTAGCTTACTTATCTGCAAGGTGAGGGGATTGGAACAAATGATTGCTAGAAACCTTACAGTTCTAAATTTCTTTGGTTCTATTATTATCATTGGTTATGAGTAAGCTATTTGGGAAAAT
Organism: Phascolarctos cinereus; assembly: GCF_003287225.1. Classification (NCBI taxonomy): domain Eukaryota; kingdom Metazoa; phylum Chordata; class Mammalia; order Diprotodontia; family Phascolarctidae; genus Phascolarctos; species Phascolarctos cinereus. Next base: position 335,308,393 of record NW_027556098.1, read on the forward strand.
GTAAATATTGATGCGTAGTGCCCTGGAATCAATTGCTGACCTGGATAGGAATCAACCAAGTTCCAAATGGAAGTATTTGGATTCTTGTTCTAATTGACTTTCACATAGACATACTAAAATTGAAGCTTTTCAGTTTTTATATGGCTAAGTAATCACTTGGAATATATTAGTTTATGGCATGAGTTACGATGAGCTGATTAATATGTAACTGATTGGCACTCTCAATTTCTTTTGCGCTTCTAAAAAGTATCCATAATGGGGTGTTCATTTAGAGGAGAACCCTTATGATTTATCATGCTGTGGTGTCACTTCATCAATTTAAGTTTGCAAGTTAGTACCCAAGAGACTGATTTTCTTCACCTTAGTTGCTGTAGTTAATGTATTCTGCCTTCAAATGGCAGTGGCACATCATTCACATTGTCTGCAACATTGACATTCAACCACGTTTATTTGAGATTCAGGTTAGAAACTGAATTTTTCACATTCTAATAAAAATATTACTAATAAAACAACTAAATAGAAAAGTTTTATGATCTAATAGAGCAAACCTTATGAGAAGTAAGAAAGTATTTGGTACCTTTCTCACTCACTTAATTGTTATTAATTATAATTTTATCTAACCATAGCATTATCCGTTAAACCTTACTTAGAGTGCTCCTTTCTCATTCACTCTGACTTTTTATCTTACAGTCAGATTCCTTTGGAACTAGTGTGTGGCTCAAGACTGTAGCCTAATTTTGTGTTTAAAAAATAAGTTTTCTCTGGGAAGCTACACATTTTCTATTTTCATTCATCTTACAATTCATTAAAAAGATGGCCTTAATTTTCTCTTACTCTTTGGATAAGCTCCAAACAGTGTTCCATTTAACTCTCCTGCATTCTTCTCTCCCTCTCAGCCAGACAAGAGGTAGAGACATAGGCAACAGCATACATGTGTTGAGAACACATAAACTCATATATCTTTCATATTTTTTAGTGATTTATAAAATTAGAGGAGTTACTTTTTTATCTGGAATTGAACTTTAGATATTACTCCATTTTAAAAACCACTGTAGAGCTGTCTTTCACTTTTTTTTTTTTGGTGAGGCAGTCAGGGTTAAGTGACTTGCCTAGGGTCACACAGCTAGTAAGTATCATGTGTCTGAGGCCAGACTTGAACTCAGGTCCTTCTGACTCCAGGGCCAGTGCTCTATCCACTGTGGCACCTAGCTGTCCTGTCTTTCATTTTGTTTCTTTCCTGCTGTCCATTTTTAGCCACTGTGCCCTTTGAATTAGAGAATCCAAACTTGTCGATAACTGTGAATTGACTGAGTAGCAGTATTATGCCTGAAATAATTTTTTTTGCCCTTTCTCTTTATTTTCTTATCAGGGGAATTTCATCAGGAGTTTCATCAGGAGCCTTCCCTTTTGAATAACAATGATAACTCAGGAGAAGAAAGAGAACAGTTCACTGATGAAACTGATGCCCTCTCTACCAAATTTATTAGCTATATCAAGGCAAGTTTAAAAATATATATTTTAATTAACTTTTAACAAAAATAGTCAAATTAACAAATGAAAAAGGCAAAGTTATTGTAACAGGATAAAACCAGGGGTATGCTGGTAAATGTCTAAGCTTTCCAGGGAAAAAAAAGTACCACTTTCGTGTTTAATCTGCATTATTAATATTTTCTCCATCACTTTCTTACATCTAGCCAATCAACAAAATAATAAATTGATCCCTGATTTTTAAGTTTGTTGAATTTCAAGTTATAAATGCTGACACTGAAAATTTAGTAATCGGTACTTGTTAACCAGTTTGGGGTGCCTCTGACACATCCTTGAGTAAAACCATAGAAATTAACAAACAAATAGAAAATGCTTTTGTTCTGTGTCCCCTTCCAGATCTGTTAACTAATTCTAACAGTCTTCATTTCTGCTTTATTTCTGTCTTTCTTTAAAAAAAAAAGTTGTATACAATGTACATACTTTTGATTCTGCTGATTTTGCTCTGCGTCACCTTACATGTCTTTCTGTATTTCCTTGTAACCTTATTTTTATAGCACCATGATATTTCATTTCAGTAATAGAATATGGTAATTTATTCAACCGTTCTTGAGTTATTGGACATATAGTTTCTAATTTTTTGCTATTACAAATAAAGAAACTTTAAGTATTTTTGTACAGCTAGGTCCTTTTTTCATTTATGTGGTTTTCTTTTTTTTAAGGGATTAAGTCTTATCAGCTGAGTCACTGAGTGAATAGCCATCAGTTTTCTTAACCTTATTGTATATTTCCATATTGCGTTCTAATATTTTTCACCAATCTCCATTCCCAGTACCAGTGGACTCAAAGACCTGTTTTCCCACTGATCTACCAATATTGGACTTTATCCTTTTTTCAAAAAATAAAAAACCAAACCACTGTTTTCGCCATTCTAGATAGTCTAAGTTATCATAGGGTTGTCTTGATTCTAGTTTCTCAAGTTACTAGGGAATCTAGAGCATCTTTTCATATTATTATTGTTATTTCTTTCTCGGTAAATTACCTGATCATGTCCTTTGACCATTATTCCACTGAGGAGTGTGTTATTAGTGTTATGGATGTTCATCAGCTACTCATAGCTCTCAGATCTTATATGTCTGATAAATTTATAGGAAATATTTTTCCCAATCTGTTTCTTTTCTTTTAATTTTAAAGATAATATTTTTTCTGGTACAAAATCCTTTTTTTCTTTATATAACCAAGCCCATTCACTTGATCTCCCTGGTAACTTTGATTTATTTAATTTTAAGAAATGCCCCTCTTCTCCATAGTTTGAGACAGATGGGTTGTTCCTTTTTCTTCCATTTCTTTTGTGATACACATATATTTTCATATATAGATACAGATATAGCTGTTCAAGTTAAAATTTATGACAGCATGAGGTATGTATCCAAACCCTATTTCTCATTTTCCCAGTAGTTTTTATGGAATAGGGATTAATTTTCTCAGTATTTTTTAAGTGTGAGATTGACAGATACTAGTGTTCAAGGCAGATTTTGAGTATGAATTTTTAATTTTAAGAGAACTTAGATTGCATTTATAAGTCCTGAGGAAGGAGAAATTATTGACAGTATTAACATTTGATTCTAAAAAGGCCAGATTTCCATATGACTTCAGCCTTGGCGTTAGTTTCTCAGGGTTTTCTTTTTGAAAATTACAAGATATTCCCTTCCATGGTTGCCTGTACATATGCATGTGTGGATAATGGCCTTTTTATTTGAAGAAAACACAGATGTCCATGTAAGTATGAAAATTCATATTTAGAGAAGCAAAATTAGATTAAACTTATATTTCATTAAGAATCTGAATTTAAAGGGACCTCAAAAACTGTCTAATCCAATCTGTGCCTGAACAAAAATAACCTCTGCAGTATACATTTCAAGTGGTCATCCAACCAATGCCTGAAGACATCTGGGGAGGAGCCTATTATCTCTTAAGCTACCTCATTCTATTTTTGCATAGCTCTAATTGTTGGGAAGCTTTTCCTTATGTCAAGTCTTAAATCTGCTCCTCTGCAGCTTCTGTCTGCAGCTTCTTCTATTCTGGCTTCTGAGGCCAAGCATAATATGATTAATCCCTCTTTCAAATGCAGCCTTTCAAATATTTGAAGGCAGTTATCATGTGCATCCTGAGTATATTTTTCTTCTCTAGGCTAAACATCTTCACATAATCCTTATCTGACATGGTCTTGAAGACATTCACCATCTTGGCTACCATCACCTGGATCCTCTCTAGTTTAACAATGTCTTTCTTCAAATGTGGCACCCAACTTTGAATACAATACTCTAAGTTCTGATCAGGGCAAAAGACAGTGCAGCAATCATCTCTCTCACTTGGTCTGTTCCAATGGTCTAGATTTCCTTCCTCCATTGATTGTTACCTAAATGTTCTCTACCATGCTTCCCTAGCTCTGGTTCCTAGATTTCACATGGTCTCTTCCTGATGGAACCAGTGTTTTCATGGAATTATTCCTTTGATTTGCTAAACTCAGGACTATGTAGATTTGAAGACAGTTGTACTCCAGAGAGTACAATTTAATCCCTCTTTCCTGAGAAGAACTTCAGAGGATTCTTCTCTGCCTGTTCTGATTATTTTCACTTTCTGTTTTCATAGTGAAGCACTTTTATTTTTTTAAGGTTTACTTCCCTCTCCCTGATAATTGGAATATGTACACCAGACATAAAATACAAACTTCCAAAGAGCAAAAGATTTAATATCTCATTTAACGAGTAAGAGCAATGAAAAATTATTCTTTCATGGAATTATTTTCAGTAGTATCAAATGGTAAATATCTACGAAGTGGCGACCTTGACACATAATTTTTGTCGCAAAAATGTTGATTAGAAGAGGTAGAAAAATCAGCATGTATTTTTAAACACTCTGTACTCAAGACTAATTGGCACTTGATCTGCCCAGGATGGAGCTTTAAGTTTTTATTCCGTTGTCAGATTAGCACAATTTTTACATTTGCCGTGTGTTTGGAGTTCTTGTGTCAGCTTTTTATACTTTTCCTATTTATTCTTTTGCCATCATCTATCTCTTCTTGCTGTTTTAGCTCTTCACCCTTTATCCTTAAGACAGTTTTATTCTCCTGCCAACTTGAAAAATCATATGATAATTGTTTCTAAAGGAAGAGTGAATAATTTCTGAGTGCCTACTAGGTTTGAGGTAAGAAGAGGCTCTCACTAAAGTGTCTGATCTTCAGTTTCTGGATTCTGTGCCATCTGTTGTAGCTATTCAGAGGTATTTTCTTGTTTGCTTGCTTATTTTCATCTGTGCCACTGATCAGGAAGTTTTCCACTACTTTCAAGTGTCAGAAAGCACTAGTTTGCTGGCAGTCTGTGTTTTCTTCTTCCCTATCATACAAAGTTTCTTAATGAAAAGATCCTGATTATTTAAATAGTGCTTCACAATCAAGTGGCTCAAAAGAATCAGTAGTACCCTGGCTTTCTATTATTATGATCCTCAAAAAAAAGTGAGCTTTGTCTCCAAGATGTATGGAGAGATCACCCTAATTAGATGAATTAGTTTCGAATCTTAAATAGGAGGGACACTGCTGAAAGTGATCATCAGATGTCCAGATTCAAAGAAAAGAAGTTAACGAAATCCAGTAATAAAATTTTAAGGGTGAAACTTAGAACAAGTTTCTTCTGATTTAGGGCTCTAATAGAAAAGAAATGTTAATAAACAAAAGCCTAAAAAAAGCTGGTAACTAGTCACAAAATTGTGCAGTGAACTCAGGAACAAACTAATGTGTAGAAATCAAATTAAGTTAACAAATATCTATCAAATGTCTACTATGACTAAGGCTCTGTGTTATGCAAAAAGGGGATACATGAATAAAACCAAGTGGGTTAAACTCAGGACGATGTAGATTTGAAGACAAGCAAGAAAGCCCCTCAAAACGGAAATCAGTCCAGCTTTGGCCTTGGCTTTGGGACACATACTTAACGTTAAAAATTTATGGTGCACTGCTTAGCAGCTAAAAAGTATCGTATTGTTTACCCTGTTGGAAGCACTTGGGAAACTGTAAAGAGCTTTATAAGTATGAACTATTATTTGGAAAGAACTATAGAATTGGAGTCAGTCAGGGATTCATTTTTCAATCCCATCAATTACTGGCTTTGTGACTGGGGGAAAGTCACTTGATCTCTCAGAGTTTGTTTGCTCATCTGAATAACAGAGATATTAATGCTCAGAGGGTTGTTATAAGGAAAGTGTTTTGAAAATCACAAAGTACTACATAAATGTGAATTATTACTAATAAACTTGTTCATGTTTAAATATGATCCTATAGTAAGGGGAAACTACTCTTTTCTAGGGATCATCTTGAAAGCATGTAACTTGGTAATCATAACAGTATGTAACTTTGTAGAAAACCAGACAGTCCCCCCTTTTCATCTGGAAAGGATAAATGCTGTACACAAGTGACAATCATATAATCGTTTGGACCTCCAGAAAACAAGAAGGTAGCTTTCTCTAGCTACTATAATTGAAAGCCAACACCAAGAGCAGAACCCTCCTCCGTTATTTTTGCCAGACATGCAGAATCCAAATGTGGAAACTGCTGGTTTGTTCTTTTGAAAGTGCATTGAGTATACTATGAGAGAAAATCAATGAAGTCTACTTTCTCCATTAAGTAAAAAGCTAAACAAAAAAGGCCACGTTCTTTTCCAGCTAGAGGCCAGCTTTGGGCAGTCAGCCACCTTCCCAGGAAAAAGGCTAGCACACTTCTTACTGGTACATCTGGCAGAATTGGCTGGTACTCTTGAGTCTAGTTAACGAGGTGCCAAAACCAGGACTCAGAAAGCTGTCCTTTTGTCTTCTGTTCCTTCCTCACCAGGGGAAACATACACCCATTCAGGGGTGGCTTCCGTTCTAGCTGTCAGCTGAGTTAAAGCAGCATTTCTCTGTGTCAGAGATGAAAGTGGAAGGAAACACATGGTCTACCAAATGGAAGGACAAATGTGAGACACACCTTTCCAAATTAACTAGCAAGGCATAGTCTCTCTGGGGGAAAACTTTTAAGTACATCCCGACTGTTGTGCAAATTTAAAATATTAGATTACATTTGTGGCATTTTCCTGTTGGTAAGTATGTGTACTCTTTCCTCCCCCCTTCTAAACGTTCTTCTCCCCTCCCACTGGCAAAGGTGAAGGACCACCCAGGGATCTGGCAAGCCCATGAAAGGGATCTGATCACCATCGGGGGTATTGAGGGGATAGTGAGAAATAAAAGCCCAGCTTTTTAAACTACTGTAATTACTGACTTCAAGCTGATAGATGGAGCAGGTTTGGCACAGGGTCTGGCTATTGAATAACAAAGTCTTGTTCTCAGAGGACCTGTATGTTGGTTGTTCACAGGGCAGAGCAGATGACTGTGATGAATTGTTGCGGATAGAAGAGGACACACACTGGCAAACAGAAGGAATGTGAGTACTGATTTATGTTAAGCATAAAATCTAGTATTAGCCATTTTCCTTCCTTCTTTTTCAGGTGGAATGGTAGTTAGCATGTTGTAGTAACATTTTAACCAGTTTTCCTTTGGACAGCTCTTTTTCTAAAAAAAAAAATCAATTTACATTGATGAAAATGCAGAATATATCCACTTCCAATACCTGTTATCCTGGTATTACACATTTAAGAATAATGTGCTAGGTTAAGAAAGCACCTTCAACCTCTTTCCCGTGGCCCCCATGGTTACGTCTGATTGCACTGTAAGACAATGTATGGATTCAAGATGATCTCTAAATTCTAGGTTCCAGGTTATATTTTGTTATTCTCCTGAAGATGGCAAACAGAGGGCATCAGTGGGTCTTTGGCTAGAGCCTTTGAGATGGACATTTAAAAACAGTGTTTTTTGTAAGAATAACAAACATCTTCCATTCTGTTCTAAGTTTAACTGGAAGGACAGAGAGAGAAGATATTAACAGACCCTTATTACCAGTAGTTCTAAAAATGGGGTTTGAATCCACATGTGTTTTCCCTACAATGGGCTATTTTTATACGTGTTACATTGTGCATGGCCACTTATCATTTTTTCCCCTTCTCCCAAAGGAAAGATTTCACACTATGTTCTAGGAAATTATTCAAACGTTCTTCTACCTGTAGAAATACATTGACCAAAATTTCAGGGTAAAAGGAGACTTTCATCCTTTTTTTATTCATCCTTTGGTCAAGAGAGTGGAGTTCTTTTAAGGTCACTAACACATGTGCTCAGCTGTTCAGTCGGCTTGCTTTCATGAGATCAAAGAGGTTCACCCTGACTTTAAAATCCTAAGATTATTAGCACTGGTAGGAATAGAAGTAATAATAATAGTAATTAATAATAGCTAGATTTTATGTAGCACATTAGGGCTTACAAAGCACCTTACAATTTTATCATTTTATCCTAAGAACAATCCTGGGAGGCAGATACTACTATTATTATATCCGTATGGATGAGGAAACTGAATCAGACAGAGGTTTAGTGACTTGCCTGGGGTTGCACAAGTAATAAACATGTGAGACTAGATTTGAACTCAAGTCTTCCTGAATCCAGTGTTCAATCTACTGAATTACTTAGCTGCTTAATACGTTGGTTTTCCAGATAAGAAAACTGAGGCCCAGAGGAATTTTGTGACCATTCAGAGATCATATAGCTAGTTAGTGGCAGAGAGATAACTTGAACCCAGGTTTCCTAATTCACTGTCTGATTTGCATAACTTGATTTTTTAAGGTATTGCCATTTCTTCTTTCAAAAGGAGTTTGGAAAAAGAATTTAATTAACTATAATTAGCTATTCTAAATTCAGTAATATTTAGAGCTAAGTATATTACCTAAAGTCTTCACCATTCAACAGGCCTTTATTAACGTTAATTGTTAGGGTGTTAATTAGCACCTACTATATACAAAGTCCTCAATGGACTTAACCTTCTATCTAGTAGAGAAGATTAAAATTTATGCAGATATCTTTAATATAGAATCAGCATAGGTGCACCAGAGCACTATAACTGAACTGCCGTGATGGTTCCAAAGAAAGGTCATTCCTCACTGGAAGCATGGGCAAGGCTTTCTGAAGGAAAGGCGGTATTGAGTTGGATACTGAAGGCCAGAAACAACTTGGCAAAGTGGATGGAGACCTGGTCTTTTAGCCAGGAAGACCTTAGACAAAATGCTAGGACTTTAAGTTGTAGAGGTACCTACCTGTATTAATAGAGGAAGTTTCCTTACCTGGGAATTAACTTTACCCAATGAAATAACAGGTCCAATCCCTACTCTTATTCCTTGAAGGCCAGGTAGGATTTGGGCCAGCAAAATTTGGGGCAATCTATTCCATACGTAGAGATGTCTTATTCCTAAGTTTTTGGTCCAGTGATGATGAGGATGGTATTGTTGCTCTTTCTTTGCTTTCTGTGACAGGACAAATTTATCAGATAACCAAGATGTGGATATAGCAATGATAGATCAACTCAGACAAGCAGTAGATTTGTTACAGGATCCCAACAGGTACGCTTGTTTTCCCTTGATCCGACGTTTCATGTGCAAATAATAGTTTTAAATTAATATTTTGCATATATTATTGACCTTTTTTTTTGAGTTCTCAAAGCAAATGGTAGCTCAGTCTCTAAAGTGTTCCCTGAGAAGAGGTCAACACTCTGAAAATGTGAATACTTACAAATGAGAAATCTGCAATGTGTTACCTACCTTTGTGAAGAACAAAAAAGAAACATAAGCAGATTATTTTCTCCTAACTCAGAAATCCACTTCAGTTTCTCCCTGCCCATTCCATTCTGTGCATTACGGCCCCATTATCCTAGCGAAGCATACCTCCAGTAATTTACTCCCTTGCTCATAAACTTGATTTCCAGTTCTCTGTTACCTCAAAAATGTAGTATTTTGGTGTTTATGGAAGGTTTTTTTAAAAAATCTCCCTTCTTGAAGTATGTGCCTGAGTTAAAGGTTTTGACAGTTGAGTCACTTTATTTGCATAATTCCAAAATGCTTTCTAGAATGATTATACCAATTTATATAGATCCAACAATCATGCATTAGTGTGCCTGTCTCTCTACAGCCCCTCCAACATTGACTATTAAATCTGATGCTTTTTAATATTACTATTTTCCTTCCTATGTATTATAGAGCCAAAAAAATTGTTTTTAAAGGTTAATTTCTGATAGAATAAAAAATTTCAGAGGTTTATGATAAAAAAAATTTGAATACCAGAAAATCAGTTGAATTTTGTATTTCTCATTCAGATTCGATGGGTTGCATGCAATTTTAGTATTTGTCTTGCTTCATTCTTCTATACCTATTAGCTATTTATGTAGTATTTTCTGTAAGTAATTTTAATATGAACTTTTCCCCAACTTCAAGTGGTGTTGAGTTGGTTCATGTTAACTTTCTAGTTGTACTTTACTTTTATATAGTAGATGGTTTAAAAATTTGATACATGTATAGTAATGTTTAAAAATAAAATTATGAATAACATTTTATACTAAATTTCTATTTTAAAAAATAGAGATGGTATTCTAGTTGACAGTTCTTACTATAAAGACCCAAATACCTCCATGGTATTTATGTTCCTCTCAGTAATTTATCTGGTTGAGAAAGCAAACAAGGCACAAGGATGTATTTTAATGTGAGAGCCTTATGATTTCATCAGAAAATTGCAAGAGCAAAATAAGGAATTAGATTACAGAATCATCATTGTTCACTTGTGTCTGACTCTTTGTGACCCTGTTTGGGGTTTTCTTTGGCAGAGATACTGGAGTGGCTTGCCATTTCCTCCTCCAGCTCATTTTACAGATGAGTAAACTGAGGCAAAGAGGGTTAGGTGACTTGCCCAGGTTCACACAACTAGTAAGTGTCTTTGGGGTCAGATTTGAATTCAGGTCTTCCTGGTGCCATGCCCAGAGCTGTACCACTTAGCCCAAAAGCATCCAGTGGTAAAATGTATAGGAGAGGTTGGTGAAAATATTTCTAACTTGGAGATTATAACTCTTTCAGCATAACTGTTATTTCAAAAGGTGAAGCAGGACTCATCTTTTCACATTATTGACATTTTGAACTAAATGTAAACACCCCATTAAAGTTCCTTGCATTATCTCTGATTGCCAAGCTATGTTGTAGAAGAGAAAATTTATTAAATGACCTTCTACTGACTTGAATAAAAGTGACCTCCTTTTTAATAATGAGTTTTGCACTAAAATTTCCTATGGAACCAAGTATTTGAGTATTCAGCTCTTTGATATTTATGTTCTTTAATGAGGCAATAAAGTTTATTGAACTCAGTGAATAAAAAAGCTCAGTGAAATAACTCACAAAACTATTCCTTCTTTTGTTTCAAACTTTATAGATTAAGCACAGATATTACTGACAGAAGTGTCATGAACCTCTATCCCATGGACTCAGCAACAGCCTTAGAATTACAAGATTCCACATTAAAGTATGTTTAGCTTATGTGCACTAGTGCATATTTTTATTTTTCAAACTGAAGATTTTATTCTTGACTTTTCGATGCTTTGTGTGTTTTTTCCCCTTTTCCTCACAGTGGTCAAATACAGCCAGAATCATCTCCTGATTGTCAGGTAAGCAAAACAAATTTGTGTGTGTGTGTGTGTGTGTGTTATAAAGTGCATATATTTTACATATTTAGAGTATTGACAAATGAAATATTAAGGCTAAATTTGAGACCTGCTGTTTGAATGTGTTCTAGGTCAGTACATTGCTCACTTTTTCATCTTTTTGCCCTTCTTGCACACTCTCTGTGCCCCACCTGCTACTAAAAATAAAAGACACCTATTTCCAAAGTGATCTGTTTATCCAGGGTTTGGGCTAGGTAGAAGAGAAGTAATCACAGGGCGAGGTAGACATAGATGGAGAAGTGGGTGTTGCAGAAAATGAGGTGGTTTTCTTTTTTTCAGGAGAAGCTGAGGCCACCCGCCACCCTGAAGCAGAGAGGGGTTAGGATGAAAGAATGCTTACACCAGTATAAATCCCATACAGCACGAAGATCCCCTGAGGCAAAAACCTTCCTCCCAAATTACAAATATTTGACCAGCAAACAAAGGCTAAGTAGCCCAATGATTGTGGCTACTAACAGTTTGAAATGGTTACTTGAGAATTAAACAGAGTAACACCACCATGTTAGGGGCCTGACAAATGAGTAGCTACCTTGAGTAATGAACACTCTCAACCTGTAATTTACTTGCTTTTATACATTTTCCCCTTGAGCCCCTCTGAACCCTATAGTAAAAAAAAAAAAAAGTCGGTCCAGCCCTGACTGGTTGACTAAATTTAAAGAAACTTAGAAGAAAAGTAACAAGGAAATGTTTTGGGTGCGACGGTTATGATCTTGAAGGTACCTCCCTCTGAAGAGGGTTGTGGTAGTGGTAGCAGCCAGTCACTCAGCAGCAGAGAGTCTCCTGCACACGGCTGCTCTGAGTCTATTTGGTTTTCCTCTGAGATTGAGAAACACTCTTTCAAAATTTACATCATGCCATTTTCATACAGGCAGAGTATGTGACCACATATGTTTCAGCAACCCTGAGATGCACCCTTATTCTCTACTTTCCAGATCAAAACAACAGTAACAAACCCTCTTCCATTTAGCTTGATGATGCATAAATTTACACAGTTAGAGTTTTATTCCTTTAACTCCTTAGCTTTTCCCTAGTTAAAATATTGCCCCTCCTAGAGGCAATGTGTTCATGCCTCTCAGTAACACGCATTATTATTAAAGAGGCAGAAATGCATAGTGGCTAGTGTGTGAGACTTGCAGTCCTGATACCTGGGTTCAAATCCCACCTCACTAGATGGGTGATCAGAGGCAAGTCACTTAATCTCTCAGAGCCTCAGTTTCCTCATCTGTAAATTGAGGATAATGATACTTGCACTACATAGAGTGCGGAAGATGGTTGTGAGGAAATCCCTTTGAAACCCCTGAAGCATTTTACAAATGAAAGTCATTATGGATGATTGGATAGATTTTTTTTTTTGATAAAAGCAAGTTTCTGTAGGGAGTGAGATGCGCAGAGCCATAGGTGCCTGAGGAGAAGATCCAGGTGTATGGCTCAAGAAGGGAAAGGTCATCAAAAGAAAAAAAATTGCATTAGCAGAGATAAACTTTATCTATTTTCCTGTTCGGGCCTAGAGCTGGCCTTGTTACTATGGAACCTATTTTTCAAAAATCTGAGTCTTCTGAACATTCCCTCCTGAAGGCCTGCCTAAAGTCTAGTCCTGACTGTCATTTACTAGCCTTATAACCTTGGAAAATTACTTAACTTTTCAGTTTCTGTTTTCTTATCTATAAAATGGAACTAATAATAATATCCACCCTGCCTCCTTTAAAAGTGTTATGATGAGGCTCAATGATAGGGATGGATACATATGGATATGTGGAATGTCCAAGTAAGATGCCAATGGTGAGGAGTTATTATAGTGATTTAACTAGAGCTCTGTATATCCCAGTGCCTGGCAAATGCCACTCCTTTGATTATGAAGTGTTTTGGTTGTCTAGAAAATAATGTTTAACATGTGTCTAAAGTTCTGTTTCATAATATTTCCCTATCTCAGGATTATAGTTTCCTTCCACTGAGATTGAGTTGAATTTCTGAAGTCAGCTCTGGGTTATGCAACTGAAAATTAATTCTTCACACTCTTTGCTTGTCTTTTCCTTTTCTCTTTATCTTGGACTTTAGTCCACTTTCACGTGGAATTAGGAATGGAATAACAGATAAAGATTGGCCCTTGATTTAATTGGTATATGCAGCTACCGGCAGATAACTTCCTTTGCTAATGCAGATTGGCATCTTCTCTGTGATTTTGTCATAGAGCTGACTACATCAGGGGGACCGAACACACAGCGAATCACTCCCAAGTGCCACAAACAGATCAAAATTTTATTAGGAAACACAACCAAAAAAATAATAAAACAAAGATAATGTTAATATGTGTTTTTCTAAGTCAATATGAGTCCCACAGGAATCATTATGTAGGATTTAGTGGCCCCCCTTTTCTATTTAAGCTTGACACTACTGGCCTAGAGCACTGAGAGATTCAGTGACTTGCCTGGGACCAGAGAGTCTATATGTGTCAGGAGCAGGACTTGAACCCAGGTCTTCCTGGCTCTGGGGACTACTATGCCACATCACCAGGAATAAGACACAGTTTAGTTTTATAGCTGTTGATAGTATGGATAACAAGTATCAGGGGAAAGCGTTTAAACTGAAATCTAAAATGAAAATTTGCCAGCTTCAACTGATTTGTATTTTCCTGTTGTCCTATTATAATGACTTGAGGCTGACTCTGTAGGATACCCAAAGGTTACAATGTCACTATAGGATCAGGATCCTTAGATTAAATGGGGGTTGCCCTGTTGAGTTACCATAAACTAATAATAGCCATAGGGGGCTTGGGCCAAAGTGGAAGACTCTGTACTTCATCAAAACTTTTGTCTCAACTCTGTCTGAGTTAAGAGAAGTGCACAGTTGGGAGTGAGTGGGTCAAGGCTGAAGGAATTCGGGTCTCTAACAACCAACACCAAAACAGCAAATCCCCAAAGCTTAGAAGAGTATTTTTAGGATCCATGCACCTTATGCTGACTTACCAAAGAGGGCAAGATTATGGCCTTCACAAAGAAGGGAATCCTGGGGGGGAAAAATTGTATTTCAGACATTTTTACAGCATGACAGTTTATATAAAGGATAGACTACCTTTCAGTGAACAACATTATGGCTCTCACCACAGTTGTAGCCAGAGAAATAAAGAATGGTTACACCCTAGGAACTGAACATACTGACTCTGATTTGGCGAGCAGGAGGTGAGAGGTCTTTCGAAATCCATTAAGGGGGGTAGCTGGGTGGCATAGTGGATAGAGCTTCAGGCTTGAAGTCAGGAGGACCTGAGTTCAAATCTGACCACAGACATATGGTACTGACTAGCTGTGTGACCCTGGGCAAGTCACTTAACCCCAATTGCCTAAAAAAAAAGTCCATTAAGGCATTTGATTCACCATCATCACCATCATCCATTTAGAACCAGAAGAGCCCCTAAAGATCATCTCTAATCAACCTCCCTTCCAACTCTTGCCAATTTATATTGATGGATATAAAATTCAGTTTTATGGATGAAGAGACTGAAGCCCAAAGTAATTTGTCAAAGTTTATACCGGTAGCAAATGACAAAGGATTTAAATCTTGGTCTTCTGAGTCTTTCCATTGCTTTCCATTGCCCACTACACACACATACACACACACACACACACACACACACACACACACACACACGCGCGCGCGCGCGCACACACATGCATGAATATGATAAATGCTACAAGATTTCATAGAACAACCATCAGTATTACCCCCGTTTTGAAGAAAGGCCAGAGAATTGAAAGTTGCCTTTCATGCTGTTTCCCATGCTCTATATGGGCAAGATTATGGCCCAAATATTTCTGAAGAATGTTCTCCACACTGCACCATTTGGTTGAATTCATAGTGGTTCACTCACTCAGCTGCTGGCCTATGAGTTCCTGTCCATAGGGCAAAACAATCCATCCACGTGGCAAAAAGAAAAAAAAATAAGTTTAGAAGTAAGTCCTGAGTCTGACTGGTCATCTTTCTAGCCTAGTAATCTGGCTGGCATGACAGAGGCTAGTTGGGAGGATTGGGTTGGGGAGAGGGACAATGTTTGCCATCAATTATATTAAACTGTAACAGTTAACAACATGCTTCAGATATCCATAGTTTCCCATAGTAAGTTGTTATCGAAGTGTCATCTACAGTTTTGACTAAACTCTTCTTCAGCCTAGTTGTATTTTCAGTTTTAGTTTCTTAGGGTATTTTACTGAGTTTTTTTTTTGGGGGGGGTACACTTCCTCTTCTTTATTTAAAACCTGCTTATAATCTCCTAACATTTGACCTCTCTGGACCCTGGATTATTCCTCTGCAAAATGAGGGGGTTGAATGAGATAATCTCTAAGGTACCTTCCAGTTCTGGAGCCTATGAATGAAAGCATCAGAGTGTTCCCATTAGTTCTAATTCTTTAGGACTTAGTCATCCATGTTTATCTTTTTCATGATTTCATAAACTTTAATCTTTTCTTCCATCATTTTTAGACTGATAAGACCCACTTTTAAAATTTAATAGTTACTTGATAGGAAGTCTGTCCATCATCTTGTATGTTATATTTGCCTTCCTCTGGACCATGTCCAGCTTCATTTCCTTTCTAGCAAGGTAGCAGCTAGAACCATATGCATTATAAGTGTGGAGTGCTGGATTATAACAGCTCAAAACTAATGGTTTTGGAAATATATTTTTAGACTTTTCTTCCTACTAAATCAATTACTTTATATTGACCAAATAGTTATATTCTGTTAATTTCCTGCCGTCATATAGGCTAATGGGTTCTTCCTTAAGTTTATCCAGAATTGGTATCTTGTAACATGGACAGACTTCTTTCCATCTACAGGCTTACAGATTTTACTGTGTATATGGTCTTCCAGATACAGTGCTAAAACATGCGACCCAGCCCATCCCGGCACCAGTTCCACCATTTCTTCATTCTGAGATTTGCTCATTTATCCCCAGCTTTTGTGTCCTTGCTCTAATCCAATTCTCTGTCCTTGTCTATAAAACATTCCTCCAGGATAGGAGAGAAGTAGCTAGTTGGCCTGGAAAATAAAAAGGCCATGAGCTAAAGGAAAGAAAAAAAAAACACTGGGAAAGTTGGTTCCTAGGGTTGCATAGAGGCAATACCTGATTTTTATGACTCCTTTCTATTTTTATGTTTCTCTCCACTCCTATTCAGATTTAGAACATTGAATTTTTGGCTTCAAGTAGTTTATGAATGCCCTCTACTCTGCCAGGTCCCCAAATGGGGTGAGGATCTGAGAAGCATGAAGCAAAGCAGGCCCCCTGCCCTTGAGGGGAAAACTGTCTGGCTGACTGGTTTGGGAGATAAAACCACAAAGAATTAGAGAATGAAAGCAATAAAATATGTAATCAAGGGCTATATTATGTGATTTAGTGCTCTAGGAGGTTAAAAAAGGGAGAAATGTAGCAGAAAAAAGAACAGCCTTCAGTGAAACATTTTTAAAATGCACAGAAGAGAGCCTGAGAAAGTTCAGAAGGGAACCAACCTAAACAAGGCAGCATTGCTACTATCATGCAGAGCGTGAACAGAAGCACAGACGTGAAAATTAACATGGAGTGTGTGGAAGGCAGAAAGGGAAACAGTATGATTTGAAGCACAGAGCTGTCATGTGAATAAATGTGATTGAGGGAGGGAGGCCAGGGTACCATTATAGAGTGACTGGTTTGTAATCAGAAGTGTTGTGTTACCTTACATTACCTATTCTTGAACATGATCATTTTACTTATTAATGTGGGATAACATTTCACTATATTTAGAATTGAATATACTCAAGAGTTTCATACTTACTATTATGATCTCACTAATCTAATCTCATGTATTACAAAATGAAAATACAGAGGAGGAACTAAAGGAAGGAATTACTTAGAGGGTGGACCACATCTGAGGCCAAAAATATATGTCAGGAGTTTGAAAAATGGCTGTTCTGTTATGAAGTGACAGTTTGTTCTCAAGATTAATTTTCTCCTAAGGGTTTTATGTCAAGACCAGAACACTTTTGGATAGAAACCTTCAGCAATTGATCAAAGAAAAAGAATGGCTAGACTTCACGATGTTTTGGTACCTTATATGAGGGAAAACATGGTAATATTAAAAGTCTGTGAGGTTTTTTTTCAGAAGTTATGGAATATTTTCAGGACCCTGGATTATATCTTTTCATTGACAGATCTAGTGGCCTTTTCTCAATCTTCATCCTTTTTGACCTGTCTCCAGCTTTTGACCTTTGTCAACCACCCTTTCCTCTTTGACATTCTCTTCTCTCTAGATTTTCATGACACTGTTCTCTCTGGTTTCTTCTACTATTTATGTGTCTGACTGTTTCTCCTCAGTCTCTTTAGCTTGACCTTCGTCTGGGTCATGCACAGTATTAGTGCCTCCCAAGGTTCTATCCTTGCCCCTCTTCTCTTCTCCCAATATACCATTTCACTTGTGGATCCTATCAGCTCCTGTGGATTAAATTATCATTTGTATGCTGATGATTCCCAGATCTAACCTCTCTCCTGACCTATAGTTTCTAATCTCTAACTGTCCGTTAGACAGCTCAGACTGAATGTCCCATAGATATCTTAAACTCAGCTTATTCAAAACTGAACTCTTTATCTTCCCACCCCACCTTTCCCACTCCTCTTCCTAACTTTCTTATTATTATTGAGGGCACCACCATCTCTGAGTCACTCAGGCTCACAACCTGGGTGTCATCCTTTACTCTATTCTCCCTCTTAAACCCTCTACGTATTCGGTCAAGTTGCCAAATCCTATCAATTCTACCATCAAAACATCTTTCATATATACCCCTTTCAGGTTGCTGACACTGCCACCACCCTAGTGCAAGCCCTCATCACCTCACTCCTAGACTATTGCAAAATAGCCTTTTAATTGAGCTCTGTGCCTCAAATTTCTCTTCACACCAGTCCATCCTTTCTTTCATTTGTCCAGTTCATCTTCCCAAAGCCCAGGTCTGACTTCATTCAATAAAATCAAGTGGCTCCCAATTACCTGTTGTTTCCAGTATCAAATAGAGAACACCATTTAGTGTTTAAAACCCTTTGTAACCTGGTTCTTTCCTACATTTTCAGTTTTCTAACATCTTACAACCTGTCCCCTGTGTACTTGTCAATCAAATGACACTGGCTTCCTGGCTTTGCAGAAAATGAGTCAGCTTTATCGAGGGGCTATATCATTGGAGGAGTCAGCAAGGAGGATGGAAACAGATCAGGGTCTGCTGAGGTCCTTGGGAGAAGGGGCTGTTTACTATTTATAAATACTATAGTCCAGAGAATTTTCCCAGGGTTCTTATCTGGGTCAAGTAGGACCCAGCATTGCAGGGAGGAAGCAGGGAGCTTAAACCAGGTGGGCAGGTTAAAGTCCGAGGACTACTGCTGATTCCTGTTGGAAGTGCCGTGGGAACCTGGGGAATTGGCAGTTAGCTGATATGCAGACTCCTCTCTCCTGCTCCACCTCACCCATGCCAAGGCCCTGGCTTCTTCATTTATTTGTATAGGGAGGCTGCTGACACAGAGCTGCAGGTATAAGTGGCTCTGAGGTTAAATGACTTGTCAATAGTCACATGGTAAGTGTCAGAGCCAGAATTTAAAGCTAGGTCTGTCGGACTTCTCTGAGCCTTATTTTCCTCAACTATAAAATGAATGATTATTCTCAGTAGATGTTACCCATTTCAATTGAATCCAGCAAGCTTTCCTTCTATATGCAAGGCACCCATAAAAGAGACTGAAAAACAAAAGAAAAAAAATGATTCCTGGGCTCAAGGAGTTTGCATTCTAGTGGGGGAATACTAGATGTAAGTAGACAAGTAAACACAAGATAATCTGAGGCAAGAGAGCACTAACAAGTAGAGAAGGGTCAGCTGAAAGAGTCTGATTCTTTGATCTCGGGGGTTTGGGTCTTTTCTGTTGTTCTCTGGCTATGAGCTTCCACTTGCTTCACTGCTCTCAATATGCCTTTCCATAGCAGACCTCCCCAATTACATTCAGCTAACTATAATATTCTGTGGTTTCCCAAATAAGCTGGCCAAGCTTATTAGGATGCTCATAAATTAAGAATATGAGTGTCTCCTAACCATATAGTGCTATGATTATAGGGATCTATTATGATATAATGGATGTGACATCCATTTGATTTTTCCAGGCATCTTTGTCACCCTCTCACCTTATTCTTGGCTGTGTCCATAATCTCGTGAGTTTGTCCTGAATTCTGAATAGGTGAGGTCTCTATTATAATTTCTTGTATTCTATCTGCCCTAGTGCCTTTTCATGAACTTGTGTGGCCACATATATGTGTTATTCTACATTATGAGTTTCATGTTATTACAAAGTATTTGTGCAGTACATTCAGCCTGGTCTACTAAATGTTTTGTTTTCCTTTCAGGTGCAAAATGATCAGGCTTTAGGAAGTATGGGGATCCGGTGTTCTCAAAATGAGGTAAGCGGCCTAGAGGCAAGGGAAGAATAAGTTGCTTGCTGTGCTCTGACTTGGCACATCTCCGACAAAAAACATCATGCAAGTTTCTAGTGATTAATGAGTGAATTGAGTGTGGTAGGCTCTCAGGGGAATCCCTCTCAATTTCATCTGCTACCACATATCTCACCAGCCCCATTCATGATTAAAGTTTCATTTTTAAGAATAAAATAAAATTTCTATTCTTGGAAACACTCATGGAAACATTTTCATAGAGTACTGTTATTTATAGAAAGTTCTATTAACAGAATGAAAATAGTATGCAAACGGTCAATATTTTGAAGCTCTTGTTATCCATAAATGATTCAATACGTTGTTTCCCTAAAGACTATGCATCTGTTCTGTTTCATCTTTTTTTCCTAACCTTATTGTATTATGAAATTCTTTATCAGAGGTGTACTGAATGTGTGCGTGTGTGTGTGTGTGTGTGTGTGTGTGTGTGTATGTGAGGGAGAAGAGGGTTCTCATTTCAGTTGGTCTTGATGCACCATCTATTCTGAAATATTTTTACAGTTTTCATACTGTTTACAACAAAAGTCAAATTAATGCTGAAGAAAGACTTTATTTTTTAATATAGAGATTTGAATTCTGTACGGCAGATGTTCATCCATCAGGATAGTTTTGTCTTCCCTTTGATCACAATGCAGCAATGATACCAGAGCTGGCTAAGACAGTGGCACTGCATAATTGTCATCCTATTAGGTAAATCAGTATCCTTAGTTATGTTTCAGTTTCTTGAATTTCATCTTCCTTGTAACAGCAGATTAAAGAGGATTCCCCTGCCATCTCACCTACTGCAAATAGCCCAGCTCCATTTGGCCTGAAACCTCGATCAGGTAAGTTAAGATTGGAGGGGAAGAGAATCTCCCTATGAAACACAAGCTGAATTAGTCCTCACACAAACATGTAAAGAACTCAATTGTTTCCCTTCAGGATTCGAAACCTGCGCGTTATTAGTTACTAACACCCTCATCAGTGATAGAGGTACATAATCTTGGTGTTCCAATCCTGATAAGGTAAAATATGATGGCAGATTTTAGACCACTGTATGTGAATCATCATTGTTTGGTTATTACCCCCCTTTGAATGACACAGAAAACATGAGCAATCAGGGAATCTGGAAGAAATAATCTGCAGGGATATTTACCATAAGAAGATACCCATTAGCAATAACCTAACCTATAGAAGGAAATACAGTGCTTTCCTCTTCTCTCCAGGACTCATAGTGCACTCAAAGTTGAAATTTAAAGAGGTAGGCAGATAGAAGAGAGAAGGTCTCTAATTGACACATTCACCCACTTCTTTTATATATTTGATGGATGCTAAATATTTATTTTTAGCATAGGGCTTATTGGGTGGTTTGGGGTACCACAGAAAATTGACTTTCAGTAAATATTTATATGCCATGCACCAAAGAAGAATGTAATGGTGCCATAGTTACATTTGTACCATTACAGCTTCCTCATTCTACAACTCTGCATGACAAAGATCTATTTTGGACTGCTTCCAGTGGTCCTTTTACTGGCTCTCCTGGAAGGGTAGCTTATTGTGGCACAGCCATGCAGCCCAGATAGAAAGGTAGCGAGGCCCCTTTGTCTTTAAGAAAATGATTGCATGGAGCTTCCATTAGGCAACACTGCATATGTGTTAGTGCTTTGTTTATGCCAGAATAGTCGCATGAATAAATTACAACTGTATGCAGGAGATGTTATCCATCCACATAAGTAGAACTGCCTGTGGGAAGTCAATGCTCTGTTCATCTAAATTTCCAAATTACATCTTTTTTGTCTCTCAAAATTTCACTGGTATTTTTATTTCCTTGGACTTTAGAACAAAAACACTCACTACTACTCCTTTTAACCAAGTACCATTTAACATCTGGCAGAAGCTTGTCTCTCACTTAATATTTGGCATTTTAGAAACCACAGAAGTAATTTGCCTTTTTAAATAAAGGTATCCATAGGAAAAAGAGCAAAGATAATTTTTAAAGGAAAATTTATTTTTCAGAAAGTGATTACATTTTTTTTTGGACACAAAAAACCCTTCATTCTGGGGCAGGATGAATGATGGGTAGCAGATGGCTAAGTGTAATGTTATTGCACTCTTTGCATATGTGCAAAGCTATTTTCTCAAACTTAAATGTGTCAAGAATTTCTTGAGTATTTTATAGCTATGGAACTTCTATACATATTTGTGTGTGTATATAGATAGTAGATAGATAGATAGATAGATAGATAGATAGATAGATAGATAGATAGATAGATGACTATCTGGTAGTTCAGGTGGTTAAAGCATCATGTTATTGAGGCTGAGGATACAGGTTTGAAAGCCATGTGGGTCTACTTCCATGGATACAGACTACATCTCTATGTAGATATAGACTACATCTCTATGGCCCCAGCCAGCTGTTTTTCAGATGTGTGCCCATAGTTACTAGGAGGGCTAGATGTGAAAGTGTCAATGGATGAATGAAAACCTAGTCTCACCACTGAGAAAACAGTTTAGATCTTGTAGCCTATTAATGATGAATCAGTAGTTATTCTCTGTATCTGAAGGATAATACATTACATGGTACCCATTCCTTTACAATAGACTCTATTTTTTGTCTTCTCCTCTTTATTGTATTAACTAACTTGCTGTCTAGCAGATTGCTTTTTAGATGATTTAATTTTGGGGGATCTTTAAAATTCTTAATGAATTTAACTAGGGCCTAAAATTTTAAGCCTACTATCCATTTCAAATTCTTTGTAGTGGTGAAACATGAATAAGACATTTATTCATCTGAAATATGATATATAGGCATGACAATTTTCCTACGGATTTTGGAACCTCTCCATATTCTAGAATGCAGAATAGTTAACTCAGAAAGCATGGGCGTTGTTGAAAAGCCATGACATTTAATTACTATACATAACACTACCATCCTGGGAAGTACCAAGTGACACGACTGAATCTTACATATTGAGTTTTTCTGCATTTTTTTCCTTTTTTTAAAAAATTACATCAGATATTTTCTCATTTTTGCAAAGTCTTACATAATCTTAGAGAAAGTATGAATTAAAATTTGGTGCACACAACTTTGGATCATATGTCGATTTTTGTTGTTTAATTAAAACATTTCATTTTTATTAAGATTGTCCATAGAGTTTAAAGACAGTTTCTCAGAGGCTAAAGCACTGCCCAGAATCAATGAATTTGAATAGCACTTGGAATCTTCTTTTGGCATTACTGTATTTTCCCCAAGACACTTTTCTTTACATCTTATGTGTGTTTTAAAAGATAATTTTTAACCAGATAAATTTTCACTAAGACCACACCATTTTTTTTGATCCCCCTAGTTTCCCATGACCGATAAAATAGAGACTTGGAATGATACTTGCTTATCATATTAATCTAGTATATAGATGAATAAGATACAGATTATTTTATTAGTTGCCAAATGATTGACTCACAGATACTTAGAGTTCAAGGTTGTCTCATTTTGGAGAAGTCAAATAACATATTACCTTGTAGAATTTCATGTATAACTAATACTACTTCTATAAGTAAATAGGGTTTTTTTTCGAATAATCCATCTACACGGATACTATACCATGTAATTATTTTCTGTGGGATTCATGTTTTCTCTGTTGCAAGCATCAGTAATTTGGGGGTATTTCTGATAAATGCGTCCTCTGGCTTGTTTGTGTATAATCTGTGGGTACTCTCTCTTGCAACTTACTCTTGATGAAGATAACTGCTCTAACATTTGTGGTAATGTTAACAATATTAACTGCATGGAAAAATCTGTGGTAATTACTAACACTCAATTTTTATTCATTCTTTTTATTTCATGAACCATCTTTCATCTTTCTCCTCCAATATTATACATTTTAATTAATCTCATATAAATTAAATCCTTTTCATTTCCATGCATTCCTAATGCCATTTATGAAATGCTGCTGCCCCTTTGGTTTTTTTCCTGGTCCCTGTGCAACTATATGTGGACCAATTCTCTCACTCCTCTCCTGCAGACCCATCCCTCACTCTTCCTCCTATCTCCTTCAACAAACTTACACAGGCACAAACATGGGACAACTATAGCTACAATATTCCATCAGAAGGAGACAGTGACAATGGTAGGTGGTTTTGTACATATTTGTTCAATTGTACATTAACATGCCAGTGAACATACTGAGCATATAATTTAGACCTCATGACAGCTAAAAATGCAAAACATTCAGATGCATGCTTATGAAAAGAAAAAAATTTGTACTTTAAGGATCAATCAAAAAGAAGTGCATGTTAAATGTTCTATAGCATGTTTTGGAATACAATTTAACCAAGTAAAAATCCTGGACATGTTGTAAAATGAAATAACCTACCAGAATAATTTCACCTCCAGTATTTTCCTAATCATCTTCAAATTTACAAGGATTTGGATTTTCTCATCTAAAACAATCTGAGTATATTTAAACCTCTGCTTTCTCTACATGTAAAGTAGGAGATTTTTGAGGCAATTCAATTTTTTTAATTCAAATATTTATTAAGTTCCTTCCCTGTGTTAGATACTAAGAATCACGTATATTTTTTTTTCTTTATTCAATTTTATTTTATGTTCAATTCCAAATTATCTCCCTATACCTTTTTCCTCCCCAACCATTGAGAAAGCAAGAAAAATAGAACCCATTACAAATATGTATAGTCATGCAAAACAAATTCTCACATTAGCCACGTTCTAGGGTGCGGGGGGGAGGCAGCAAGAAAAAGAAGGAAACAAAAAAAAATACATTTCAATCTACATTCTGAATTTATTAGTTCTTTATCTAGAGCTGGATAGTATGTTTCATCATAAATCCTTGAAATTGTGGTTGGCCATTGGGTTAATCAGAGTTACTAAATCTTTCAAAGTTGATTATCTTTACAATATTGCTGTTACTGTATAAATTGTTCTCTGGATTGTGCTCACTTCACTCTGTATCAGTCCATACAGGTCTTCTCAGGTTTTTCTAATACCATCCCCATCATCTTACAGCACAGGAGATTCCATAATGTTCATATACCATAATTTGTGCATTCATTACTCAGTTGATGAGCATCCTTTCAGTTTCTAGTTCTTTGTCACCACTAAAAGAGCTGACATAAATGTTTATGTACATATGAATCCCTTTCCTTTTTCTTTGATCTCTTCAAAGTACAGACCAAGTAGCAGTATTGTTGGGTCAAAAGGTGTGTGCAGTTTAATAACTTTCTGTATGTAGTTCCAAATTGCTTTCCAGAATAGTTCACAGCTCCACCTGTGCATTAGTGTACTTATTTTCCCACATCTTCTCCACCATGTCAGTTTCCTTTTTTGTCATCTTAGCTAAGATGATACCTGTAAGGTAGTACCTCAGAGTTGTTTTAATTTTCATTTCTCCACTTGTTAGTGATTTAAAGCATTTTTTTCATATAGCTATTGATAGCTTGGATTTCCTCTTCTGAAAACTGCCTATCCATATCCTTTGACTATTCATCATTTGGGGAAGTCAGTTCAATTGTGACTTCTAATTAGCCTCCTTGGAAGACCCAAGTGTTAGATTCATTTCTAGGATTCCTTGATTCTGTATAGTTTGTCTTTACAAAGGACAGTGATCATGAAGAAAATGGATTATCTCTATATTTTGATTCTACAGATCTAGAAATGATATGATGATGTTGACTTGGTATGAAGTTAACTCTCCATTGTCAAGAATGTAGACTTGCTAGCTAATATTAATATACACATCTCTTATTCTGATGCCTGCTGAATGTCAGAGGCAAGGAGTAGAAAAGAAGTCAGTTGAATAAATGTGCAAATACTACCCATACCTTGATTTAGAGTTAGCTGATAATTAAGATAAGAAAGATTAAAGATTATTAAACATATGTTAGATGAGGGATGAGGGAAGACTGAGATTATATATAACCACATTGCAAACACAAAGGGAAGATCAGTTTTCCAACAGGATATATTTCTCCCTGTATAAGTATGTCTTCTTGAATACATAGAAATTTTAAGCCATTAACTGTTAACTTCTCACCAGATTTTGGTTTAATATGATGAATTAATCCCATATGTGGAAGAGTGAGCTGACTTTTGTGGGAGAAGAGGGAAGGTGTGGTTCCATTCAAAAGGAATTTTAAAATTCCACAATTCCACAATAAAAACCACAATTGAAGTTATTCCACTAAAACCTGACAAATGCAAAACTGCTGTCTCTAATAGGGACAATCGAAAAGGGTTAGCTGAAAACTTTCTTGTTAATTCCTTCCTTTAAAAGAAGGTTTAAAATTGAGATATTCAGAAAGCAGACCAATTTAAAAATCTAGTGTTGATTAAAGGAATAAGAAATTAAAGATATGAAGATGACATAGTACTAGATTTCAGATTTATAGTATTTCAGAATTGGAAAGCATTTTTCAAATCATCTCATACAACTCCATCTTTTCATAAGTGAGGCCCAGGGAATTTGCCTTAGGTCACATGATAGCTGAATCAAGACTAGAAACTAGGTCTCCAGACTCACCAATGTGCTTTCAATGGAAATAGTCAACAAATATTGATTGCCTGCTGTGTGCAAGGTCCTGTACCATATTACTTCACTTTTTCATTAAGCTCAGCAGAATTCTGCTCAGAAACAAAGCAGTCTAAAGTCCTTATCCAGAAAGAAAGCTTGTACAGTCATTCATTTATCATTTCCAGCCACAAATTATTTTTTTTTAAAGAGGCATGTATGGATATCCCAATGTGCTCAGTGGTAATAATGTAGGATTATTTTTTAATTATTCATGTAGGAACATCAAAAGTGTGAAGTTTTGTTAGGTGACATTTTACCAATATTTGCCATTCATTTATAAAATGCCTCCTTTGTGTTCTGAAATATCCTTGCCAAATATTTGGGCTGATGTCCAAATGAATCTTGATATGCATCTTCATCTCACGGGCTATATTTTTGTCCTGTGATTTGTGAATCCATTTTCCTATGTGGTCTTTTAAATAAGTAGCTACCTCATATGTTCACAAGTGCAAGGACCAGTGTTGGTTTCTACTATGGGTCTACTACAGGGTTAGCAAATTGCTAACCCATTTATTCCCTAAGGAGATGTGAGTGTTGGGAAAGTTCAGCTGTTCTCAGTGCATCTGTTGTTACTTCAAAATGACAACAAAGCAACATGTAATTTACTGGATGAATCTTCTCTGCTGATGTCTTCCTCCTTTATTCACTATCTCACCAGTAGCTATCTGTCACTCAGACATGTCTAAATGGATATCTCATTATCAACTCAGCTTAGCATGAAGACAAACTTGTCTTTCATTTTTACCCTTCACACTTTTGTCATTCTTACCAGTGTGGCCAATTCTGTAATCTCTTGTCCTTTCTTGGTTTAACTCTAAATTCCCCTTTGCATTCATGCTTCTCTTTCTAACATCTTTAACTCAAATCAACAACTTCAGTTCAGTAAATACTCTGTGAAAGATTTGATGCTAGGGGCAGCTAGGTGGCGCAGTGGATAGAGCACTGGCCCTGGATTCAGGAGGACCTGAGTTCAAATCCGGTATCAGACACATAACACTTACTAGCTGTGTGACCCTGGGCAAGTCACTTAACCCATTGCCTACCCCCCCAAAAAAAAAGAGAGAAAGAAAGATTTGATGCTAGTCATTGGAGATATAAAAATGAAAAAAAATATGAGGCAGCTAGGTGGTGCAGTGGGTAGAGCACCAGCTCTGTAGTCAGGAGGACCTGAGTTCAAATCTGGGCTCAGAAACATAACACTTACTAGCTGTGTGACTCTGGGCAAGTCACTTAACCCCAATTGCTGAAAAAAAGAAAAGAAACAAAAAAAAATATGGTCCCTGCCTTTCAGGAGCTGATTGCCTAATGGAAGATAAAACAAGCAATATGCAGTAAAGATGCTTCAGGGTAGAATGTGGTTGGAGCAAAAGAAAAATTAAGATGCTGCTATAAGAAAATTTGCAGTAGAAGAAAGCAGTTTCATAGAAAGTTTCATGAAGGATCCTCCTCAGCTGGGCCTTTTGAAGACAAGATTTCAGTAGGTGAAATTTTGGAGAGCTGTGGAGTTCAGGCATGGGAGTCATCCTAAGCTAATATATATGGAGGCAAGAGATGGTAGATGAAATCAGAGAACTCAGAAGAGAGTCCAAATTGGCTCTAAGGGAAAGTTCTGAGAAGAAGAGGAATGGTAGGAAATAAGATTAGAAGGATTGATTGGGGCCAGATTGTAGAAGGAATTAATTCTAGGATAAGGAGTTTGCACTTTATCCTATAGCCACTGAAAGTGTTTGAGAAGGATGATGACCTAGACAAACTTGTGAATTAGGAAGATGAACTTAGCAACTGAGTCAAGAGTGAAGTGGAGAGGGGCAGCTAGGTGGTGCAGTGGATAGAGTACCGGGCCCTGGAGTTAGGATGACCTGAGTTTGAATGTGTCCTCGGACACTTAACACTCATTAGCTGTGTAACCCTGGGCAAGTCACTTAACCCTAATTGCCACCCACACACACACACACATACACACACACACACACACACACACACACACACACACACACACAAAGTGAGTTGGAGAGAGGAAAAACTAAAAGCAAAGAGACCAGTTAAAAGGCATTTGTTATAGTCCAAGCAGGAGGTGATGAGTGCCTGAACCTGGATGAGAGCAAGTATCCAAAATTAGGAATTTTATGGATCTGCTCAGATTGTGACTTTCTGGAACATCTTCCACTATTAATAATTTGACTAAGATATTTTGACTTTGATAGTGCTACCTTTTCATCATTTTAACCCCAGTATTTCTAAAATTTATTCTCCAAAAGTGTTAATCATTGCTCCACAGGAAGTATTTTGCTAGCAGCTCTGGCTAGATAACCATGAGAATTTAAATGTACACAGTTTTTGAAGCTACTTCCTATGGGAGATGGTGAGACAAAGTGGATGAGGGAACAGGTTGGAGGAGAAGCTATGTCTTGAAAAGAGCAGTCCTTCAGTTTTCCTTTGGTGTATCCTGAGCCCTAAACTTTTTACCCAGCTCCTTGGGGTTCTCACCATTCTGTGGCTTTCCTTTTGTACATCATTTTCAGGAATAAAACACCTTCCTATCCTTTAGAATCATTTTCTCTGTCTTGCAAGTTTTTAAGTTCCTGATTTAAGTGATCATTTTTTGCTTAAGGGTGGCACAATCTTCATTCATGTGCATAGTGATCATACCAAGATATGAGGTGGAAGAACTTTAGCTATTTCAGAAGTGTACATTAGAGTCTAAAGGAACCTTGGAACACTGTTTAGTTCAGCCTGTAGCTAATTATGAATCCCTTTGACCATATCCCCAACAAGTAATTTTCCAGCTTTTTCTTGAAAACCTTTCTTTGAAGAAGAACTTCCCTTCTAACACAGCCTACTACTTTTTTTGGATAGCTGCATCCACAGATCCATATCTTCCCTCAGGACCCAATCAGAACAGCCTTCTTGTCCTTCCTTTGGTAGCCATGGTTCCCAGAGTTGGGAAGCTTATTCATCCCCATCCCTCAATTATAACAAGCAGTTAAAACCATTAAATGATTTTTTTTACAATTACCCCTTCCCATACTAACACATACAGAGGTATGTCATATTTGACCTTAAATTGAAAAAAAACAACAACAAAGAGGCCTTTCCCATCAGACAGTACTTGATAGCATAGGAACAGGATCTGATTTGGTCTTGTTTTTAAGCATAGAGGACGTGATGTTAAATCTTGGAATTCAGAACATGCACTAATTTTTTGTGTAACTGTAGCATATTCATTCCAAAGAAATTAGATCCGAATTGAATGCTTTCAGATCAGCATTAAAAGTTTAAATGCCCTGTCCTTAAAAAAAAAAAAATATCAGGTGCCTAGCAGATTGGATGAATCCTCTGAGCACACAGATGTATTATATGGATGTGCCTGTAAAAACTGATCCCTGGATGAGATAACTTTTACAATCCTTTTCTCAGTACTTTGGGGACAATTATTAACTACTGCCTATAGGCTGCTGATTTACAGATGCATCTTTTTGGCCAATTGGTTTATAAGTACAAATAAATCTTTTCTGACTTAAGGTGGGTTTTTTAATGCATTTTATAGTATAATAACAGAATTATTCATTTTTTATAACTAACTTCCCATCTGTCATTCAACTCATGCAGAGGCAACTTAAATTTGAACTTGTCAGGCATGATTTTAAAACTGGCAGTTGTCTATAAGTCTGCTATTGCCATTTTGTAGCTTCACGTGATACAATTGCTAAAAAGTCATTTAATCAACAGATTTATTAAGTGTTTCCTGTGTGCCAGGCACCATACTAGCCACTAGAGATACAAAGAAAAAAATGAAGTAGGCCCCTACCCTCAAGGAGCTTCCATTCTATTGGAGAGAAACCATGTAACTATATAAGCACAGTAACATCCAAAGTCATTACAAGGCATTTTGGGGAGAGAGGGCACTAGCAGCAAGGGGGGATCGTGAAAGGTATCTATCATATTTAAAACTATTCTTACACTTCAGTTAGTTTTATTGTATTTTGTAGAGTGTTGGTATTTGTGGTGGTTGTTGTTGTTTAGTTGTTTCAGTCACGTCTAACTCTTTGTGACCCTTTTAGGGGTTTTCTTGGCGAAGATACTGAAGTGGCTTGCCATTTCCTTCTCTAGCTCATTTTACAGATGAGGAAACTGAGGCAAAAAGGGTTAAGTGACTTGCCCATGGTCACACAGCTAATAGGTGTCTGAGACTGGATTTGAACTCAGGTCTTCCTGACTCTAGGCCCAGCATTCCATCCACTGTGCCATCTAGCTGCCCAGCTGTTGGTATGCTCTTCCCTAAGGGAGGAATCTTTCATAGTTGAATTGTGTCTTGGATGAAGTAAGAGATTCCAAGAGATAAAGATGAAGAGGAAGTACATTCCAAGTATGAAGGAATAGCCAGTGCAAGTTGGAGAGATGAAAACATGTCACCGTGCACAGAAATACTGTCTTCCCGCTGTACTTTGGGAATTGTCCAGGAGAGAGAGGGGAGGATGAGATATGTGCAAGGAACAGCAAGAGGTCATTTTGGCTGTACCATGTAAGGTATGTGGAAGAATGTGATGTATAATAAGGCTAGTAAAATAGGTTGTGGAGGACTTTGTATGCCAAGCAGAGGCATTTATATTTTATCCTGGAGACACTGGGGATCCCCTGGAGTTTATTGAGTACTTAAGGGAATCAGGTTGGCAGCTTTGTAGAGGATAGATCAGAGAGAGGAGAGAGCCTAGACAGGGAGAACAATTAGGAAGCTATTTCAGTGGTTCAGGGGAAAGGTAATAAGGGTCTGATCTAAGATGGTGGCCCTGGTGAGTGAGAAGGGGTGAAATGTGAAATGAGATTCAGCAACTGATTGGCTGGGCAGGCTGTGAGAAGGGAGAATCAAAGATAATGCCAAGACCTGATGAAGTTCTTAAAATGTGCAAAGAATAGGGCTTACATAGTCTCATTTTCTGAAGCTTTCAAGAAAACTTGGGCTCTTTATTTACTGTTAAATATAATTTGAAAGAAAAATACTAAGCAGTGTGATCAGAGCTGTCCTCAGGTTACCAACATAATTCTGATGTCATGACAAAATGAAAGGGAGTCAAGTATGCAAATTGTAGCATGATTATCTAAAGCCCTTCCATGCTGGGTATGTTATAAATGAGATGTGAAAGTGAACATTATTAGCTCAAAGCTACTATCTCTCTATTCTCAATTATAACAGTAATAAAATATGCATCTAAAGCTTTTATTACACTCATAATTTTACTAATCTTATGAGTATTTGAGGAGAGTGTTGGGCGTGGAGTCACAAAGACCTGAGTTAGAAGCCTGCCTCAAAACACAAGCTGTCTCTACCCTGGGAAATGAACTTAATCTCTCTAAGCTTCAGTTACCTCATCTATAAAATGAGGATAGCATCAAACTCATAAAATTGTTCTAGGGATCTTGAGATAACATGTAACATGTTTTGCAAACTTTAAAATGCTACATAAATGCTAGCCCTAATTTTTTTTTTTTGGAAAAATCACAGAACATCTTTTGATGGCATAATCTCCATATAACAAGTAAATAGTCATATGCATCCAGGGATTTAATTTTCAAACAGGCACATGGGATCATTATGAAGGAAAGATGTTGAAAAATAATGCTTACAAATCAAAGCTAAATGCTTAGGCAGCTAAGCAGCACAGTAGATAGAGCAGTGGGCATACAGTCAGAAAGGCCTGAGTTCAAATCTAGCCTCAGTCTCTAACTAGCTGTATGAGTTTGGGCAAACCACTTATCCTTTTTGCCTCAGTTTCCTCAGCTGTAAAATGAGGATAATAATAGCCCCCATGCTGTTCTAAGGATCAAATGAAATAGAATTTGTAAAGCACCTGGCACATAGAATGCACAATATAGATATGGGCTATTATTGTTGTGGTCATTATAATTAATAATATTATTATTAGCTTAACTGCCTTGCCATTAATTTCATATCTCACATATTCTCCTAATAAGGCCTGAGTCTTTAATTGTGTGTGTGTGTGTGCACGCACGTGCACGCATGCATGTTTGTGTGTGTCTGTCTGTAACCCTGGACATGCCACTTAGTGCTGTTTGCCTCAGTTTCCTCATTTGTAAAGTGAGTTAGAGAAGGAAATTGCAAACCACTCCAGTGTCTTTACCAAGAAAACCCCAAATGGAGTCATAAAGAATTAGACGTGACTGAAACAACTAAATAATCATTTTAATTGTTCCTTTTGAGTTATACAAAAGAACAGAGTTCATTCAAATTCATTGATGCTACTTGTGTAGTGTACAAATTCCCAATAAAAAATCTCTCAGACTAATAGTATTACCCTACCAAAAAAGCTAAGGAATTTACATTTAAACAGTATTGCTGCAGCGCTCCCGTGTGGCCAAGTTGAGTAATGCCTAACTTTTTAAACGGCCTTTTGGTTTAAAGTGGGTAAATTTCCTTTTCCAGTGAATTTGTTTAATTTAACATGTATTTTGTTTCCTTAAGGAGGATTCTTCCTTTGGTTAGACAGTTGCCCCAAGGAATATAGCCAACTAGTTCATTTAAACTTCTGTATCTCCTAAGCAGCACCTTTTGTTTCTTACTATTATTTGGGTGGGTCAGTATTTGAAAGTTTACTAAATTCGATGCACTTTTTGACATTGACAGTACAGCATCTATCAAAAGGGTTTCCTATTTTAAATGTAGTTACAGTAAAACTTTCGTTAACCAGTACCAACAAGACTAGGGAAGAGGATATTTCTAATTTGCTTAGAATTAGATTGCATTTCTATTTTTTCTTTTCATCTCCTAGAATTTCTCAAAATATGCATCAGTTTCCTCCTGCCCACCAATATCTTTTTTTCTTGTGCCAGCCTAGCTTTTCCTCAGACTCTGCTTTCTTTCACTGCTACTCTTAATGTCAGCTTGCTGCTCTTGCAGGTTATAGCATCTCTGGCGTTTGGCTTTTCTAATTTCATAGCCATTTTGGTGACTAATAACTGAATTTCTTTGATTTGTCTTTGGCCCTACATAGTTTTGATTTGCCCTGTAATTTGTTGGTTTACTATAATTCTGGATTTTTAAGGATTATGATTATTTAGGCAAAGAATAATTGATGTTCTACTTTATATTTAAAACATCCACAAACTTTCATATAACTAAATTCAATTTAAATGTAATTGATTGATTTAAAATCCCGAAACACTTTAAACATTCTTAAATTATAATTCATTAGTGATTATAAAAAGTTGACTTCAGTTGATATTAAAAATAAAGAGGCTACTTTTCATCTTAAGCTTCTTTACTTAGGTCAATATATTTATTCATTTAGAAATGTTGCTGACTTCCTAATGAAGTTTGAACCAGTGTTTGGCTTATTTTTGAGATTCAGTGACCCTAGATGAGTCATTTGCTTTTACCTCCCCATTTCTTCATTCTTAACTATAATTGTTTACATGGGGTCATCCTGTGAGTGAGAATAATAATTAAAATAAACACTTACATTTAAATAACACTTCACAGTTTCAGAAGTACTTTTATTTGTATTATTTCATTCAATCCACACAAAAGCCCTGTGAGGTAGGTTGTACAAAATATATTTTCTATCTATTAGAATACCAAAGTTTAGAGAGGCTGAGAGACTTTACCCTCCCATGCACAGGAGTCAAGGGTTGAGTGGTTACTGGAATAGCGTGGATCTTCTGACTCCAGAGTTATCAGTCTTTTCACTGACATGGGTCACATGGTCAAGATTCAAATCAGTGAGGCAGGGACTCTTTCTGGCAAACATGAGAATGCTGACACAGATGATTTAGAATTTATTGAAAGGAAAGACATTGAGGTGGGAAAGAGTTGTCAACACAGAGAGTGAGTTGTTTGCTAGGGTACTAAAGGAAAATTAAAATTGTCATGATAGAACAGGGTAAGTCATGGTTACTTGCCTAGCATAGACTCCACACTTTCTCTTTGGAAACATTTGTTTGTTAATAAAAAGTTTCCATAAGATGGTACTTCTTCAGGGAAGCAAAGATGGACAGCTCTCAACACAACATGTAGTATTTATTATATAGGCATTCTTGAAATAGAAATTTATTGCTACATATTTTGAATCCTCTCTTAAGTTCTGCTGTACACAACATGTTTTTTTTCTTTTCTTATTTTGCACTTGAGTTTCAATATTTAAGTTTATAATATGTTGCTTTTTCTTTTCTTATTGTGTATTTAAGTTTTAGTAATAACAGTAAAAAAGATGGTACTTCTTTCCAATCCTGTTCTCCTCCCATCATATTTGAAACTGATTATTATACCAGAGTCACCTCAGTTTTGAAAGTATAGGTGTGCTCTTCACCAAAGGAAGGGAGTCTTTCATATAGTCATTAGCACTCAAAAAGGCAGGATTCTTTCTCAATAAATTTTTTTGAAATACTGCATGTTATCTCAAAGCTCTTAATCAAGAGGTCTGAGTCAAAGAAAACATTAGTTTATGCTTATTTTTAAGTCTAAAAAATAAATGTCAATGTCTTTTTACTTAAAACAACTTATTGATCAAATACAAATGCAAATGAAAGGCATGTGAAAATGAGAGGGGAAAGAAAAACAAATGGAAAAGATGGGTTCCAGCAGTGACCCAAACCTTTGCCTTTTCTCTAGGTCATTCTCACAAGACATATAGATTGTTCACGTATGTAAAACAGCCAGAAATCATATAGTCATCTTAGGCTCCAATCCATAGGGAGGAGATGGTAGAAGAAAACCTGAGCTTTTACGTTGGGGAGGTTGTGGCTTTGATAGTAAATAAAGAATTTTGTCTTCTGTGGCAATTGAAGACCTATTGAAAGCAACACGTAAAAAGCCCTTTGTAAAAGGTTTATTTTCTTTCTGTTCTAGTGTTCTTGAGACCACAGAGGAATTTGGAATCCATAGATCCTCAGTTTACGATTAGGAGGAAGATGGAACAAATGAGAGAAGAGAAAGAACTTGTGGAGCAACTTCGAGAGGTATGGGAGGAGTTGTTTTGAGATTCTGATGTAGGGATGCAGAACCCCGGGCATTTCATCAAGGAATGGTGTGTTGTAATCTGTTTAATCTGTTGATGTAAAATGTTCCAAGTCACAGGTTCTAAGGTTGTAGATTTAGAGCCAAACAGAATCTGAGAGGCCATTGTGTTCACTCTCCCCATTTTGCAAATGTGGAACTTAGGCCCTGGGGTGGTTAAATGAAAGCAGAAATTTTGAGTAGAAACCGTTTGAAAATAAGAGGTAAAAAATTTTGAACAGTTGGAGAAATGGCAAAGATGGGTTCCAGCAGTGACTCAAACCTTTCCCCTTACTTTAGTCTAGGTCATTCTCATAAAAAGTATAAATTGCTCATGTATATAAAACAATGGGAAATCATACAGTCTTCCTAGAGAGCCTTCAATTCATAGGGAGGAGAAGATAGAGAAAAACATGAGCTTTTAAGATATAGATAGTATCAGAAAACTTATGAAAATATGAAAAATTATTTATACTGAACACTATCCAAACTTTGATAATCATTCACTTGATCAATGATAGATTTACCAAGTCACTAGAGTATATATAGGTAGGTGCTATGTGAAACACATGTTGAGGGGAGATTAACTATAATCATGTTGAGGGGAGATAAACTATAAAACAGCCAAATGAAATGTCAGAAAGAAGTGTGTGATTAATTGTGGTATAGACAATGAGCACTTGCAGTTCAGAGGACAATAAGATGCTGCCAAGACATGATTGGGGTGGGGGGTGGGGGGAAGTAGGCGCTTCATAGATGAGATGAGACTTAGGCTGGGCAAAGCTTCAAGGAAGGCTTTATATGGCTTCCATCCTAGGCTTAATAGATCTGTTATCATTTATGTAACTTGTTTTAAGATAAAAAGATACTGAACTTTTTTTTCACTTTTAATTTTGAAAGACATTTGAATAGGCCACAATGGGAGATATGGAAATCAGACATCATGCATTCCAGTGTGAGCAAAAGCCTGGAGAGAGGAAAAGGACAAACTGAGGCTTCTTCACTGGAGAGTTGTCCAGTTTCAGACTATACTTGGGGAAATTTGGACAGCAGCTCTTCTTCTAATCCAAAAGATGCAGATTAGGATCTCCAAAAAGAGACCAAATGAAGTGGGATTATTTTCACTGACTATTAAAAATGAGAAGCAGCTTAGTAATTACCTTCAAGAATAGAAAAGTTCATTATACAAAGGCAGTGACTGGCTTAACTCTAACTCCACTGAGAACGACAAAAAAAGAGTTTCTAAGCATCAGCTTGCTTAGACACTAACATGTTTGGGTTTTTTCTTTTCTTTTCTCTTCTTTTTTTTTTTTTTTGAGAGAGAGAGTCAGGGCCTCCTCTTGTGAGGAACTCTTAAAAATAACTCCAGATTCTCATGCTTGTGTGGGCTTCAGCATGAGGGCAGACGAAGGAGCCACTTTTTGCCTTTGATTCACTGTCTAATCACTGTGGTCTCAAACCAGATGAATAGAAGAACATTCATTTTGTCAAACCTCTAAAGTTCTTTGAATTAGAGGTCAAATAGGAATCTAAATTGAAGTGTGAGATGCTGGTAGTGAGCACCATACAGCATTCTGAGTTGGGCCATTTAAACAAGAGCATACAGTTAATATCAAACTTATGGCCTGTTGATTGTTAAATAAAGATAAATTCTTCCCTTGTCTTACGAAATTAGAAATGTAAGAGACTATTTTTGGCCTATGACTCTCTGGCTCTGTGAAAGGATGAAGTGTTCCAGACACTGAGTATATTAGGGAAGACTGTTAGGGTAAACTATTGCGTCATGGTACACAGATGAGCTTAACCATGACCATGAACTGGTGGTTGATTAAATCCAGTCAATGATCATTGGCTCCAAAATTTGAGAGGCAAATCTTAAGTATTTCTGCCTCTTGCAAAATGATAATCCTACATACTTAAATGAACAATAATTATGGCTGAGCCAAAATGTAATCTGACAACCCTTTTATTGGTTCCCTTGAGCTTTCTAGGGACCTAACCCCACCTACGAGGACCTATTTAGCTCCTTCACTTTATTAGCTCATTCCATTCATATTGCCAGATTTTGGAGGAAATATCAATGAAGATGGATTATCACTTCTTTTAGTTTGCATATGCTTCAAAGAATTTTTTTGATCCTGCACAAGTTTTTACTCTGAAAGTAACCTGAGTAGGAATTGCAGTATTTTGATTAGTGTTTGCAGTTTTCATTAGTTTGGATGTTTTTACACACTTTCCCAACATTATCATGCTTTTCCTCAGAAAAAATTTTGTATGAACACTTACATACCTGGACTCTATGTATTTTCCCTTCAGACTCCTTAATGATTTAATTTTTTAAAGAAACTTAATGATAACTTCCCTTTTTTTCCTAACCAGAGCATTGAGATGAGACTAAAGGTCAGTTTACATGAAGACCTAGGAGCAGCTCTGATGGATGGTGTGGTTCTCTGTCACCTAGTTAATCATATCCGCCCTCGATCTGTAGCAAGCATTCATGTCCCCTCACCAGCAGTGGTAAGTATAAAATTTTAACCAGATTAAGTTCACTTTTGTATTATTTAGTAGAACTTGCCATGGCCACATTTCTGATTACTTTCTAGCCCCTATTCAGTAGTCAATAAATACATATTTCTTAAGGTCTTCCTACATTCAAGACAGTCAAAGTATACAAAGAAAGGCAAGCGTCTCTACCCTTAAGGAGCTCACAGTCTAATGAGAGAGAAAACACACAAACCGCTATGCCTAAACAGGATTTATACAGGATAAATTGGGGTTAGTCTCAGAGAGGAGGTACCACAGTTAAGGCATATTGATTGGGAAAGACTGCTTGCCAAAGTGACTTAGCTGAGACTTGAAGCTTCGAAGCCAGGAAAGCCAGGAGGTGGAGATGAGGAGAGGGAGCATTCTAGGTGTGGGACAGAAAATGCCCAGAGCTGAGACTGAGGATAAGCAGGGAGGCCAGTGTAACTTAATTGGAGGGGAATAAAGTGTAAGAAGACTGGAAGGGTGGGAAGGGACTTTAAAAGCCAAATAGAGGGTTTGTTTGATATTTGAGGTTGTCAGGAGCCTCCGGAATTTATTGAACAGAAGGGGTAATGTGGTCAGACCTGCATTTTTAGGAAGATCACTTTGGCAGCTGAGTAGAAGATGGACTATAGCTGGCAAAGGCTTGAAGCAGGGAAGTCAGCTAGCAGACTTGCACAATAGTTCAGGCGTGAAGTAATAAAGGTCTTGGCCTAAGCCACTAGGAATACAAAGGCCAAGATCAAATCTCTGTTCTCAGAGAACTTACATTCTACTGGATAGATGAGAGTATGTACACAGAGAGGTAAATACGAGTTAATTTGAGGACAGAGGGAATGCTAACAACTAGGGACATCAGGGAAGGTTTCCCAGTGACACCTAACCTGAGCCTCAAAGGAAAACAAGAACTTGGGAAGGCAGGGAGATAAAGAGCAAGTGGTTTCTAGGCATGGAAGATGGCTGCAAAACTGCATACAAGCAAGGAACATGATGGCAAGTTCAGGAATTAGCTAGCTAGTAGACTAGTTTAGCTGAAAAACAGAGTTCCTAAAGGGAAATGATTTGAAATCTAGAAAGACCAAGAAGGTAGATTAGGCTAAGACTGTGGAATGCCTGAAATGTCAGACTACGTTAATGCTTTGTGCTGGAAATTACAGGGAATCACTAAAGACCTAAGATTTCAGTGGTGATAGATATGACAACTTGGGAGCTGACTGGATAAAGAGGGGTGAAGAAGAAAGGGATGTGAATGTCTTTAATATCGCCGGACTGGGTTAACTCAACAAAAATAAGGAGATTTGGAGAAGAGTGGCTGTGTTTATGAGGAACAATGAGAAGGGCTGCTGTATTTTGGATATTTTGAGTTGCAGTATTAATGGGACGTCCAGGTAGAAATGTCATGCTACAGTTTTATAGCTACATGAAAACCTTAAAACCAAAGTTTTAGCAGCAGAAATTTGATGGCCAAGATTTTTTCCCCACTTCATTTCGTGTAGTTATTAGCATTAATAAATAATACAGTAAAATGGATTGGAAAAGCATTTATAAGCACCCGCTTTATATCAATAACTGTATACTAAGCCCTAGGGATACAAATAGCAGAGCAAGATGGCTCTTGCTTTCCAGGAGTTCTCATTTCATTAGGGAAGCCACAGGAGGTTTTAGCTGTAAGTGATATGGAAATGCACAGAGATCCCCAGGCCTCACCTCGCAATCCTCCATTGATTCCTGCTATGGACCATTCCTAGGCCACCATTCTCAGAATACTATCACCACAGTGGCCCTTCTCCAATGTACCTTCACCCATCTTCTCTGAGGAGTTGAGATCTCACCTGTTTCCAGCCCACTGTATACTCTGCCTCACCACCAGGTTTCCTTCCTCCCACCAAAAACAAAACAAACTGGAAAAAAAAAAACAGCAACAACAAAAAAAACCCTTTTCTTGTGTCTAAGAATTCCTAATTATAGTTCTTGAACTAGTCACTGGTAGAGATACAGAATTTAGAAAAGAGTTGATTCTTGCCCATGTGGAACTTACAAGCTGGGGACATATTTACTTTTTTTCAGTCTCATGTCATCCACAAATTTGATGATGCCACCTATGCCTTCTTTCCAGTTATTGCTTAAAATATTGAGTAAAACAAAGCTTACTACATAACCCTGAACTATTCCACATTTTCCTTTATTTTTTTCTCTTGTTTAAATTTTTTTTAAGTTTTATTCACAGAATATTTGTCTTACTAGTATAATAATTTAAAAATACAAATGAGGTTCACGTTATATCTTGGTCACAACACATTATGTTTTTCAAAAATTACTCCTCCTTCATTCCCAGTCATAGTGATATCAGTAGCAGCCCCACTTCATTAAGGCAACGCATTTGAAATACTTCTTTAAAGTAATAATATTACATAGTATATATTTTTTTAACGTCCTTCTTTGCCAGTGTGGTTCAGAGCACTACTAATGCATAGCAGTAAATTCAATTGAAATGAATGTGGCATTTTCTGTTGTTGTTCAGTCATGTCTGACTCGTGGTGACCCCATTTGGGGTTTTCTTGGCAAAGATACTGGAGTGGTTTGCCATTTCCTTCTCCAGCTCATTTTACAGATGATGAAACCGAGGCAAACAAGGTTAAGTGACTTGCCCAGGGTGACATGGATAGTAAGTGTCTGAGGCTTGATTTGAACTTAGATCTTCCTGACTCCAGACTCAGTGCTCTATCCACTGTGCCACCTGCCCCATAAGGATCTTAGTTTTTTCAAAAGTCATCTATTCCTCTCATTTTCCATTGATGTTTTCCTTCCCTGCCCCTCCCCCTTTTTATTTTAAAGAGAAAGACAAGATCTTTCCCTGTCCTGCTTAGGCTGAAAGTGCAGCAACCACTCACAGGCATGATCTCATTGCTAATTATCATAAAAGCTGTGACCTGTGCCATTTTTGGCTTGGATAGGTTTACTTCTTCTTAGTTAGCCTGGTGGTCTTTCATTCCCAGGGACTTGCCATACTGGTGCCAGACTTAGTGTGGACACCTGATTAGCTTTAGGCCTATTACAGCTCAAAACTCCCAGTCTCAAGCCTCCCTGGTAGCAGGCATTATAGGTAGGTGCCACCATGCCCAGCTCATTTTTAATAAAAAAAAAAAATCAAATGGTGCTTTCAGGTTTACAAAATGCATTAGATGTCTTATTTTACTTGAACCCCTTTTATAGATGTGGAAACTGAGGTTCAGAGTGTTGAGGGACTTAACTCATGGTCACATAGCTACAGTAGGGGATTCGAGTTCATTTTGGTTATAACAGTCTTCCTAGTATTTGGGGTCTGTTACATGGAAGAAGGATTAGGTATGTTCTCCTTGGCCTCCAAGGGCAGAAATGCCCTAAGAACAAAGTTGCAGGAAGAAGTTATTTAGGCCTGAAGAAAAGAGAAACTAGCTAATAATTATAAGTATCCCAATGGAATGGGCTGCCTTGGGAGGCAGAAGGTTCTGCCTCCCTGGAAGCCAGGAAGAAAAAATCCAGAGGACTCCTTGCCAGAGATGTGTAAGAGGGCATGCTTGAGCAGAGGCAGATTAGGCTCAGTGACCTCTGGGGTCCCTTCTAGGCCTGTCGTTCTGTGTATGTAGGCAGAGCTTGTCTTTTACAGGGTCAAGTAGCACAGCATCAAACTCAGCAGCTGGGCAGCAGTCCAGTACACTCCTCTTCTTGTCATGTTGTAATCACGTTTAGCAACTGCGCATTTGTGGAATAAAGACATGCAGCAGAACCTAGAAAGCAAGTTTTTAGAATCCCATTGAAGGGCCTGCTTTGTGGAAGACTCTGCCCTATCAGAATACTTCCTTCTGGAGGAATATTTTTATTAAACCCCGCAAACTAAATTGTTCCATGGTCTGCTCCTTGCTTTACATGAAGATACTGGTACCTTATATAAATATTTATACAAAATAGGGATGTGTGTATGTTGTTTGGTTTGGAATCTTAGAAAGTGGAATTAGCAGAGTGTCATATTTTTTCAAAAGAACAACATTAAATCTGAAATATAGCATTAAAACATAATAATAGGGTATTTAAAACTTTCCAGATACAACTGAAAGTGTCCTACCTGGAACTCTCCCTGGTTTTCATGTCACATGTAACCCTCAAACCAGTTCTGACTTACTCTGGGTTTAGTAAATAATTTCACATAACTCTCAATGATCTTTACTTTCATGTAGCTTGTATAATTAAGTCATAGGCTTTGATGGGAAGTGTTTTAATTGGCCTATAAAATTTGGCTCTTCATACATTAGGGATTTTTTCTTCTTAATAACCATTATTTCTATGTTTACAGCCCAAACTTAGCATGGCCAAATGCAGAAGAAATGTGGAAAACTTTCTGGAAGCATGCCGAAAATTAGGAGTTCCAGAGGTAATTCTTAACTTGGTCCAAAATACCAACATTTTGTCTGATGTATACATTAAACAGTTGAATAGATGATATTTGCAAAATCAGACTCGTTATAGTATCATTTTCTGGTCTTACTCTTTTTGGAGGAATGACACTGAGTTTGTAGGATGAAACTATATGAGGAAGTACCATTAAAATGTCTTTTAGGAGTGTTACTCATTTTAGAATGAAGGTGAAGAAAATTGTTCCTATAAATTTTTAAAAGAAAATGTAGACTTCTAAACTTGGAAAGAAATACTTTAAATGAGTCTGTGGTCCAACTCCACAAGCAGAATTGAGATATCATTAAGTCCCATGAAATGAGCCACGATTGGTTTGCCCAAGAGAGGTTCATTAGAGAAAAGATAACTTTGTCAACCCCCTGAGTACAGAAGCAACATAGGTTAGCCCTTGGCCACTGGAGCTTGGGGATTCTAGGGCCTCATGGGCTGGAGGTGGGTAAAGTGTGGCTGAGGCAACTCTCCCATGGTACATCTGTTCTACTCCTCCCCCCACCAGCCATTCACCGCTTCCTCTTCCCCTCCTACCTCCAACTCCCAGCCTGTTTTTGGTGTGCTGCTTTTCAGAGGCACATTGTGAAAAGTTTAATACTGGGCAGCACAAAGTGATTCTGCAAATGAACTATACCACCTTAGAGCCCAGGAAAAAAAGGAACAGAAGGAAGCAGAGGGGGTGAAGGAGGGAAGTGGTAGAGAATGCAGGAAGGGGTGCAGCCGTGCACCCTGTGGCTCTTATCAGCACCTGTATCCCCCAGGAATATAGACTCTAAAGGTCCAGCACACAGTTCAGTTTTTGAGCGTCTGCACACAATGTGATTGTGCCCAGTGATGGGCGTCTGTCGCTGCGTTTGTTCAAAGATCTTTTACTGCTTCCTGTCGTTTGAAGACTTGAAGAGGGCTAGCAAAACAGCCCAGGGAGACCCTTGAATTTTAAGGAGAAGCTTGCCATTTATTTGAAGTAGGCTATAGCCTTTACATTATGGCCTAGATATTGTCTTTCCTTGATCCAAATGTTTATCAGTGTATTTATATGGGTGTATATGTGCACAAGTGTATGCTTATTGCACATACACTCATGGTTTTTGAATGTGCGGGAATATACACATATCTCAGGGTGATTCTGTTATGGGCTTGCAAGGTTTCCCATAAGAGAATCAGAGCTGCTTGAAAACCTTCTTTAGATGTCATGTCCTCCTGCCTGTGCTTGAAAGCTCTGCTGCTCAGTGACCGAAGCCGCTGTGATTTTGTTGCCTTCATTATTCGTTCAGCACGCCGTAGTGCAAACTGAAATGGAAATAAATGCCTGTAGCCATTTCTTGTGGGTGAGGAGGAGGAAGGAAAACTCAATCCAAATCCACAAAATGGCACAGTGGAATTTGCTAACATTTCTGAAAACTCACGCACTGAAAGGTGAGCCCTCTCTATTTTCAGGGTGTAGTAACCTAAAATAAACTGGGGACCCTCCTTGTCAGTTTACTTTCTTTGTTCTGCTCAGTAAGAGCCATGTGTTGATTTTTTAAGTTCTAAGCTGATACAAGGACCAGTTTTATGTTTATTTGTAAGATGCTAAGAAAAACTGAACAGCTTTTTATAGAAAGCTACAGATAGGTTATTGTCTCTGTTTTGATACATTAAAACACTTGTTGGTGAAGTAGTGATGATCTTTACTTAATGAGAATAGAAACGTCTGTGAAGGGAAGATGCAAGTGCTGCATGAATAGCAATTCCTGAACATGCAATTTCTTTGTACCTCAGACTTTGTGTTTTACAGAATGGG
The DNA here is from genome assembly GCF_003287225.1 of Phascolarctos cinereus. Classification (NCBI taxonomy): domain Eukaryota; kingdom Metazoa; phylum Chordata; class Mammalia; order Diprotodontia; family Phascolarctidae; genus Phascolarctos; species Phascolarctos cinereus. Next base: position 335,352,356 of record NW_027556098.1, read on the forward strand.
TGAGAGGAAACATTGTTTTAAGCTGAAGATCTTGTGCCTATGTGACCTTGGGCAAGTTACTTAACTCCTCTAGGCCTCAGTTTTCTCCCTGTAAATTTAAGGGTCTTGGACTAGATGACTTATAAAGGCCCTTCCAGTTCTAAGTCAATAATCCTCAGTGATCACTCAGATAACTAGAGAGCTTCATATGACCTTCCTCTCCTGATCCTTACGGCTTACTTATTAGGGAAAGAGAGTGCTATCTGGAGAGGGGACATAGCAGGGTAGCATTTGTAATATTTACTATAAAGATACATTTGTTACAAGTTTGACATATGCAAAAACTATCCATGAGTACTCCAAACTTACAATGTAAAAAGGCAGATGACATTTTTCTCCATGCCATAAATTGTCTTCAAATGTATCAGAAGTGTAGTTTTTCCCCCCTAGTATCAGTGGAAATAAACAACTGACCATTATTTCTCTAGGAAACCAGAGATAACCTCTCTTGTTCATCTACCTATTTTCCTAGCCCTGTTCTCTGATGTGCGTATATGCGTGCACACCAGAACTCCTGTATTTTGTAACAAATAATTATAATTGACATTATGAATAATCTTTTTAGAGAATAAAAAGTTGTAGTGTCCTTCTCTACCAAAAACTGTTCATTCCATTAGCCTCTATGAGAAATTATTATGGGACACTATAGGCCAAAGTTAGGATTAGAACAGTCCAAATCTAATTTCCCAGCAAGAGCTGGTCAGTTCGTTAACTTAGATGCAAGAGTTTATTTATGCAATTATGGATGTAAACATACTTGAAAATTAGACTTGGCTCCATGTTGTCTGTTGGCACACTTTTTATTTTTAAGTCCCCATGCTCTTAACATGAGAGGCAGGTTAGAAGAGTGGCTGGAGAACCAGCCTCAGAGTGAAGAAGACCTGGCTTCAAATGTCATCTCTAAAACCTACTGACTGTGTGATACTTGGCATGCCTCTTAACCTCTCAATGTCCCCAACAACACCTTAGGGGCATAGGTTCTAGGATACTAGCCCATCTGCTTTGGTATAGGGTCAGTCACACTGAGAGTTTCCAACCCCAACAAAGCCCAGTCCAGACCAGCAGCAAAAAACCAATTTGTTATAAGCTTCTTCTCTGTTGGTTCTCAGCTACATGGCTATTTTGGGGTTGAGAGGCTGAAGAAACATTTATGTGATGAAGTTTAGCAGCTGGAACTACTCTGAAATGGCTAGAATGTCCAGTCCAGGAAATGTTTCTGCTTAAGATGTGGCAAAACAGCAACAGGGATCACTGAAGAGGTAGTAAGGGCGAGTGTGTAAAATGCTATACACAGGCATTTTTAACAGGAGATTACTCCTGCCCTTGGTATGTAGTTTATGCATTTATCATGGTTAATTTAAATTATTTAAGTTCAGATTTGCACTGATCTAAGAAGCACAATTCATTCTCAGATCATTAGAATATGTATGAGTAGAGTTTTTGTCTTCTACATTCAGTTTGCCTAAAGGTTGGTTTCACATTGTTGAAGGTTAAACCTCAGAGATAGGATAGAGCAGAGATACCTGGGGACATTTGGGAGAAAAGTTATATTACATGAAGTTAGTGCTAATATTCCAGAATGGAATATGGTAGGGCATAAAATTGGGACAGTAAATAAATCATGGGGAGATAGAAAAAAATGAACATGGGTTGTAGATTTTAGATTTGGTGTGTAGGTAACTTCAGAAACCCTTCATGGTATAGGTAATATTCTCCCACCCTGAAATTTCCATGGCCTTTATTTTTGGAATTTTCTTTTCCAATTTGGTGACTTTTTCTAAATGACAGTTTTGTTGTTTAGTTGTTTCAGTCATGTCTGACTCTTTGTGATCCCATTTGGGGTTTTCTTGGCAGAGATACTGAAGTGGTTTGCCATTCCCTTCTCCAGCTCATTTTACAGGTGAAGAAACTGAGGCAAACAGGGTTAAATGACTTGCTCAGGGTCACACAACGAATAAGTGTCTGAGGCTAGATTGTCACTCAGGGAAATGAGTCTTCTTGACTATAGGCTTGGCACTCTATCCATTGTGCCACCTAGCTGCTCCAAATGCCACATTATATTAAATGACTTGTTAGTAGAGAAAAGTGAAGTATGGCTTTGTTCTAGATACGTAAGGTCCTCTCTAATTTCTAATGTTTTAGTTTGTCAGTTGAAATCCAAGAGTGGGGCAAATGCTTGGCACACAAGATGATCTACTGGAAAGATTGTTTATTGGCTTAGGAGTCACAGCCCAAGTTCTAGGCCCATTTTCACTAACTGGCCAACTTTGAATAAGTCACTTCGTCGCTGGTCCTCGGTGTCCTCATTTGTAAAATTTGTAAAATGGAGAGGCTTAGACTAGAAAATCTCCAAAGCACCTTTCAGCACTGCTGTTCCATGAATAATGATATCAAATCCTGTAGTACCACACAGGCAGAAGTTATCTTCATCTTCCCATTTGCTTTCTCACTATATAGGGCCACAAGGTAGGCTGCCTCACACGTCATGGCCTCTGTGATCTGCTGTGGCTGCAAAGCTGATATGTGGTGCCAAAACTTCATGATGTGGTGTCTTGCCCCTAGAGTTTAGCTACACTGAAGTCAGACCAGCCATTTATTTAGCAGCCTTGGCTGAGTTACAGGGGTCAGTTTGTATCCTGAGACAGTCAGATGTTGGTGGATCTTCCCTCACCCATGATTTTGGTTCTGTTGAGTGTGCTTTTAAAGGGACTTTTTACTTCATAAATGCATGCAGGCAATCTGTGACTGATAGTTTATGGTTGTTCAGTTGTTTACAACTTTATTTGGAATTTTCTTGGTAAAGATCCTGGAGTGACTTACCATTTCCTTCTCCAGCTCATTTTACAGGTGAGGAAACTGAGGCAGACAGAGGCTAAGTGACCTGCCCAGGATCACAGCTAGTAAGTGTCTGAGGTCAGATTTGAACTCAGGTCCTCCTGACTCCAAGGCTGGAGCTCTACCCACTGAGTCACCTAGCTGCTCCATATTAAGCTATTCTTAAGAAAGAAATTAAAACAAACAAACAAATCAGAACCGTGAAAATCCATTTCCTAACCCAGGTAGAAAGACTTTCCTCCATTCTATAGAGAAGTTAAGGAGCAGGGTTACTGTTCAGGTTCCTGATAAGGTGACAGAAATTATTGCAAAATGTTAACATTCACCACTCACCAGAGATCTACAAGAAAGTCACTAAATCTCTTCATGCTTGTGTCTCTGTCTATAAAATGGCAGTGATACTAGCATCATAGGGATATTATTTGAGAGACAATAAATACGAATGTGCTTCTTAAGAAAATCATTCACTGTAATTTACATATGGTTCAAAATCATATCTCTATTCATCCTAAAATAAAAGCACTTATTTTGTAGCTGGAATTACCCTTATTATCCAGACTAGATTAATTCATGAGCTAATGTTGAATAATTATAGGACCAAATACCAAGAGCTATAGTCCGGAGACATTTTTCATCATATCTAAATAATTTTTTCATTTCACACTTTGGCAATCTGTAGAATGCATATGATACCTTTTGAAAGCAAAATATTTTTGCAGTGTCCAGAAATGCTCCTCAGATACAACAGGTATTCTTACTTAGAGGAGTAGATTTGGTTTTGGGACAGTTTTGATCAGTGATCTCTCAGTCTTTATCTGAACAAAGTATTTCAGGGGCAGTATGTTCCATAGACTAGAAATCACATTTGTAAATAAAATAGCATGACATTCATCATAATCAGCTATCAATTTAAATTCTTGGATAAATTCTAAATATATGCATATTTTTTTCTCTTAAGCTTTAAATTTTGCCACCTGATCTCTGAATATTTCCGTGTTTTAAGTAAAGAAATTACTTGCAAATATGTAATCTTTAATTTGAATTTGTATGCCAGGTAGACATAGTCAACTCTTAGAACTGAAATTTTGGTACACTCCCTTATCTCAGAAAGACCACTAAGAATTTTCTATTAACAGAATGATAATTCTGATTTATTCCACCCTAGGGCTCTTTCTGTAAATACACTTGGGTCTTTTGCAAACAGGATTAAAAATTGAACAACTCTAAAATTATAATCCATCCCACCTATTTATATACTGGCCCTAGAATAATCATTAACCTCTCAAAGGTGGTGATTTTGTTTTGAATAATATGGAAATTAGCCTGCCTCCCTCTCTTACTTCCTCCTGGGAATCTGGCTGGATTCACTACAGCTTTCAAATGCTTTACAGTCATTAATAACATGTTACAAATGTGGGGTGCAGGCTCGTCTCTCTGACTTTTCCGTTAGTATTTTTATTCAGTTTTATTTTTTAAAAGGAAAGAAAATATAACCTTTAAACTCCTCTCATTAAGGCTGCTATTTAAAAAGCACAAAGATCAGGAAATCCCAACTTCCCACAGCAATATCAACTCAGCTGTGCTCCATCTATCTATTATAACGTCTCGATCATACTGCCTTTGGCCATGTAACAGGCATACTATAGGAGTTAATAAGCATGTGAGTTCAATTGCTATTGTAAGTCAGGCTCAGTTTTTATGTGAGGTGTTGCCTCAATCAGATTTCTGCATACTCGCACATCTCTCTGATTCTGCTGAGCTAGCTTCTTTTCCATTGGCTGTTTTTGCTTCCTTTAAACTAAGCAGAAATAACAGTATGCTCTATTAAGCCATAACAGTAGTCGTCAGTGAGGGGGTTATTTTTATAATTACAGATATACCGCTTCTTGAAATTGTTCCCTGTTCCAGATAGACTGGAGCACATCATGGTGTGCATTTTGAATAAGGAAGTTGCTGTTCAATTTGCTGTTACCTCATCAGAAATATTCTTGAGAAGCACACTTACATGCTCTGTGAAAAACTTGAGTTCTCTTTCAGGGCCACTAGAGGGCATGCAAAAATCATTTCCCTTACCTAGTTCATTAGGAAATGCTTTCTTCTGTTTACCAGCTGAGTAAGTAATTGTCTTTATTGCATAGCTAGCACACATATAAGTCACATTTCAGTTTGCAGAAGCTGACTTTCCTCTTTGCTTATACCCATGTTTTTCTCAGATTTCACTGGCTGCACCCGACATTGCAATGGAAAATGCTTTTAGCACACTTAGATTCCTTACTTTATGTGTCTCCTTCTCCTGATCCCTGGTCAGCAGATTTCTCCTTACCCCTCCTCCCTTCTTTGAAATTAAATCTATAAGCAGCTGCTTTCCTTCATTGAACACTCTGAAGGTGCTATCTGTTTTCATGTGATTACTTTTGTGTCCGCTGAGAAAATATAATGGTTGACTCACTTCTGTATCCTAACGAAACCAGATTCTGCATGCTTTCCTGACTTGCGTTTTTGGTTATACTGCTTCAAATCTTTTATTCACGTGTATCTTCCATTATTTCTAAAACTTTGGCAGGTTATTCTGCACAATTGTGATTTGCTTCTAATTAAGCCTTCTGTGATTTGCATCTGTTTCCCAATAAGGCTTTTTTTTTAAACAGCTTTGTAGCAAAGCATTTTCTAATATTCATACCTCATGAATTTTGAAGGCTTTACCTCATTTGAAAAGAAAATTCCTCATTGAGAAAACCCTTCTCTGCTTTCTTTTTGAGCCTTAATTCAGTTGCAATCATCAAAACTCTGAACTTTGCTTCTATTTGAGTTAGGAAGTTAGTGTATTAAAAAGTTTTGAGGTTTTTTTCTGTCACAGCAGATAATAACATGCAGGCAAACGAAATATGAACACCAGATAAGCTTATTTCATTTTGTTTCTGAAAAGTAAGGTGAAGTAGGCATGGTGGAGAGAGAACCTGCCTGTTAGAATCAGAAGACAGGTTCAAGTCTGGCCTCAGACACATACTAGCCCTGTGGGGCTATGCCTGGGGAAGTCATTTGTGTGCTTAGTGCCCCAAGCAGGTCTCTGAGAGGTCTGTTTCTGTAGAGGAATTTTCTCACGGAGACTTCCTTATACTGATGAAATAATGTTTTTCTAGACCAAAGAAATTTGGTCTTGAGTGAAAAATGTCTTTAGAACTCATTTCCCCTGAAGTTTTTCAGTAACCAAGACTGAAAAAAAATAAGACAGAATAGTTATTTGACCATTAAGAAATAGTTTGTGTTTCTCAAAGGCCAGTGAGGTTGAATTCGGGATTTGAATGAAATAAAGGAATTCAAACTTTAAACTGTACATTTCTTACTTTACTAAGAAGGTCAAGCTGAAAATTTCTCAAGCTCTGGTTAGCACTTAAAACCGCTACCAGCCAATCAAAACGCTCTGTGTCAGGCATGGAGTATTTGGTATTGGCTTTGCCAGTAACCATTTTGCTTGACCGTTTGGTACAAGAAGAGTGACAATGGAAAACAACTTTGCTCTCCTAGTTTGCATAAAATAAGTTTTGGCATTGTGCTTCTTTCTCATTAGACTGTCTTTAGAGAAAGATTTTTGCCTGGCAAATGAAGGCAAGGGTTATTATTTCAAGCCATATGAGTAGCAGTCAAGAATATTGCACTTCTTTCCTGTTGTTACCTCTTTGTATTTTTAATTTTATTCACTGTCTCTTTCTGTTCTACTGGCTGCCCTTCGGGATAGGCTGACCTCTGCTCTCCGTATGACATCCTGCACTTGGACTTTCGTCACATTCGAAAGACTGTTGACACTCTGCTGGCACATGGGGAGAAACCCCCTCAACCAACTTCTGCCCTTCGCTCCAGGGACCTTCTAGGCTTTTGTCTTGTCCACATATTCTTTGTAGTGTTGATGTATATTACTTATCACTGGAATGCTCTGTCGGCATAATCTATTCACTCGCATGTGCGTTCAGACATTCTGCTTTATCTAACTTTTTACAGGTACTTTTCACTTCTTCTTTTGCCTTGCAAACTTCTACTCCTATCATCTTTTCAATAATCTCAGAAATTTGAGCCAAGACATTTTCATATTAAAGTTTTAGGACAGAACTTCTAAGTCAACTATAATGTTAAAGATCTCTCCCTACCCCACTCCCCCTCCACATTTATTTCAGTCACATTTAGTTTACTGAGTGCATGTGATATCAGCAGCATTGCTATTATGGGTTTTTCCTGATTTATTGCTTTGAAGTGCCTGAAACTATACCAGGGTAGGGGGGAAAAAAAAAGGATTCTGCTTTTAAAAAAAAAAGGCGCTGAGGTGATTCTTTATATGAACATTTTTCCTTTGGGCCAGTAATGAACAAGAACTGTAGTGCAGGGTTGGGAAGATAAGTGCTGTTTTGGGTGCTACTGTCATTCAGAGTTGAAAAACTAAGGCCTCAGTCCAAAGCGATCCTAAAATTCTTCAAGAATGAAGAACACAGAGAACAAGAACAATTTTAAAATGGGCCCATTTTTAAAAGCCCACCCAGGGAACTGCTCTGTCTCTTGGAATTCATCTGGATTCTTCTCTCTTCTCTAGGTAGGAGCAATGTGTAGGGTTATTGCCATTGTACCAACCCTGAACATGTCATATTGTTATGGTGGTCCAGGAAAGACCCCTAAGTGGAATTAGTCATTAAAGTATTAAATGGTGGGATTTGCTGCCACAAGAACTTCTATACATTGGCATCCTTCCCTTATTATTGAGCCTAAGACTCTTGACAGCTGTTTTTACAAAGTCATTGTGGGAAGTGACAGTTGACAGAGAAGTGGGACCACACTATTTCTAAAAACATTTTTATACACAATGTAATTGATGATTTTGCATTTGAGTACTTCATCTAACAATTAGATCAGAAAAAGTGGGTTCTAAATTCTGCAGGTCCAGAATATGATCCATTTGGAATATTCTTAGTGCTGGGTTTTCAGTATAATTACAGGATTTGATAAGATTAAGACCTCGTGATATTGGAGTGCTCCTTTAAACCCATGAATTCTAATAAATATTCACTGACAAATTATTTTCATCCTTAAAATGAGATTTATAGGATGTTGCTTTAGCTGCATTGCTCATGGAGCGGTTATACAAAGATGATTAAAGAAAAGAAAATTTAATCCATACCTACCCAAAATTCTGAGAACGTCTTCTTACCTTCTGGTGAGAGAATGCCATACTATATAAAAACAAGGAAATTGAATCCTGTTGATTTAAATTCTATTTCTACATGTGGCCTATAGCTATTATTTTATATTAATACCAAAGTTGTAATTTATTTCCCAAATTTAGAAAAGATAACAGTTATTCTCTATTAAGGTGAACTCTTAAGCTTACCAGAAGGATAACCAATCTTCATATAGAGTTTCCAGGAAGACACATTTTCCCTCTGAATATTCCTGTGAACCCCGGCAGGCAAGTACCATCTAATATAATTCAAAGAAGAGATTTACTCAGCTTTCTTGCCATCCAGTCTGATCTAACCCAGATTGTATAGCATAGGAGAATGGCTAGTTTTCTAATAGAAAAAGCTACTGTTACTGAGCCTTCTTATCATCTTGTTGACAAGGCTTCCCTTTCTGTCATGAAAACTAGGCGTTGATTGGAAAAACGCAGGATTTTTAAAAAAAATTATCCAGCCTTGTTTTATGCTTGAACAGGATAACCAGTAGGCACACTGGATTGTATGACCTTGTAATCCAATTCTGTACAGCACCTAGCACAGAATCATGAACCTTCAGGTGCTTAATAAATGCTTTTTTGAATGATATTTTTGGAGTTTTTATTGGTATATCTGTAGCTTTACACCGATGTGTCTAGAGCAACTCTCAGTGGTTCTAACAATTTGATATTCTGAACCCACACAGTGCCTCATCCGCCACCCCCATGAGAGAAGGTGTGTTGGTGCTACTCTCTGAGGTTTTGATGAATAGTGTTTTTCCAGAAGCAATATAGTATATTGTAGAGGAAGCTTAACATTGTATCCTTAGGTCAGAAAATGGAATGAATTCCTCTGTGCCCTGCTATTAAAAATTCCAAAACCTTTTTTTTTTCCTTTCTAATGCTACCTCTCACCAACTCATATGTCTACCGTTTAGCAACTTTGAATGGTACATGTACAAAGCTTACTGTCCTACTGAGTGTGAAAGCTTTTTAGAGATTTGGTGGCTTTATTTTTTTTTTTATTTTTATGGAAGAGGGACCACTTTCTAGTCCCTCCTCTTAATGCTTCCTTTGTTTTTTCCTTCTTACAGTGTCAGAGCCTAAGATGCAGTAAGCTCTTCTCTTGCTTGTTTCTCCAGCCTATTTATATGACATTTGCTAAGAATGCCCCCTTCTAGTGACAATATTTATAAGTCTGTAATTATTACCCACCCACAGTTCACCATCGTTTATGAATGTTCAGAAAAAAGATAGAGCCCTATTCGCTTACACCTTGTAAATATCAGGCATCAAAGGTACCAAAAAATATTTTTCTCTGGAAGTAGAATATGGTCTAGGCTGACTACCTATCTGACTCAGGTAAGACAACACAGCAGGAATGATAAGAGACATAGTTAGATGAATAAAAGAATTTTGATACATAGTTTCTATTTGATTATAAGTAGGGAGTGGAATTCAGGAAATTTCAGCTTGGATTATCTTTCCAAAATGCTTCCAGATCCCTAGATGACTCATGACGAAGGGTAGGTCCTCATGAATACACCTGAAATTTCAAGACCGTTGAAATAGTCATGGTGTAATAGGTGACCAAATCCCCTAAAAAGAGCTAAAATCAGGATGTTACTTTTGAAGGTTGGACTTCAGGTTCTAAAGTTGGCTTGTTGTGTTCCATTTTGTTAATACTTTGAACCAAGGCAGTGACTCTTTATGGATAATTCATTATTTCCTTTTTTTCCCATGGGAGTTACAAAGTTACCAGTATAAGTAAATCCAGTTTAGGCCAAGAGGTTTTTAGTATCACTTAGATTTTCATAAATGGTCTCATTTGCCTCATCATTCAGTCATTAAGTAATGTTTTCTCCTAACCTTATTTTGCATTTATATATTTAAGTAGGTATTTAATAAATGTTTATTGATTAATCAGACATTTTGTTCAGATTCATCATTTTAGTCTCTGGGTAGACTCAAATAATTAGGATATTTTTATTATCTTAACAATGAAATTTTTAAAGGTTTATAAGCTGGGTTAAAGTCACTTATTTATATCATTGGGGGAATACTTTGATAAGTTTGTATGGAATTGAATATATGTGGTTTTGTGTGTTGCCTTTCTTTCTGTCTCTGTCAGCAGTTGGCTTCTGAACTGTCCAGACACCTCAAATTGAAGTGCCAGAGGGTGACTTTTATTAATCTTCTTATTCGAACAGGCAATGGGGATTATGTGTGTTATTTGAAAATCTTAATGAAATGTACATATTCATATATGTATTCTGTGTATCAGGAGAAGTTGCTGCTATTTCTGCCACAGTATTTAAATGGTTCCATGTGATGAGAAGTCGTGTGTGACCTGTAGTCATAGTTCTACAGAATATACACGATGATGCTGTATAGCATCATCTGCTCCTCTGACATCTTGGTTACTGGCTTCATGGTCCTGCTGTTCCCATTGAGCCAACCCATTTCCTACTGCTATATACTTGTGAGTTCTTTCCACTACTGCAGCTTCGCAGACACCAATGACCATCTTTGCCCTAGCTGGTTCTTTGTAGCATCTCTCCTGCTTGCCTTATTTCTTGCTTTATTTCTAGTAGACTCTTCAGCAAGCCATCCCTTGTGTGTCTTCTAACAGCAAAGGTTACCTGAGAAGTTGGACAAAATTATTCTTTCTGTCTGTGAAAGGCTTCCCTTCCTCTCATGCCTCCCTCAACATTTTCTTGTGAATGGCACTGTAGAAAGGCCACTGGACCCCGGGAATCAGGAGACCTGGGTCCAAATTCTGGCTTTGACACTTCCTAGCTGTGTGACATTGAACGATTCATTAGCTGATCTAAAACCCCAGTTCCACATTTGTGACATGGAGTTAATAATATTTGCAAGTAGCTTATTTGCAGGTTTGTTGTAGAAACAGTGACTTGTGAACCTTAAAGCTCTCTTTGCTTGTGAGTTGTAATTTCTAAAGATTATCAAATTCTGATACATTGCTAAAAATCTCTGTAGTATTTATTGTGAAAGATGTGGGCCTTCATCATCCCATTCTTATGAAAGCTAGCTCTACTTTTCAAGGAAAAGTCACCAGTAGCACTGGTTTATGTCTATGAAGGTCCAGCTTTTGACATTACGACCCATAATCAGTCATTGAGTAATAATAATATGTCATCCCCAGATGCACACACGTTAAGACTTACAAAGCACATCCTAACAATTACCCTAGGAGGCAGGTTGTAACCAGAAGTATTATTATCTTCACTTCCTGGATGAGAAAACTGAGATTCAAGTAGTGGGATTTGTTGATAGTCACAGAGCTGGTAAATGTTGAAGCCAGAAGGCCTCAGCTAACATCCAACACATATATGCACTGCAGCCATACTGCCTTGTAGAAGAATAGTAAGATGGTTTGGACTTGGGCTTTCCATTGACGATATGGCGGGGTCTCTTTTGGTTTTGGTTTTTTATTTTATGCTGTGTGCGTGTTTCTCTGTGTCCTGCTGTTTAGTTATTCGACTTGTGATTGCATGGCCTTCTCTTCTGATTCATTTTTTTAGTGTTCACCAGTTGGCCAACAATTTTTTTTTTTAAGCTAAGCTCACGGTTGAGTATCTGTCAGTGTTTTAGTATTCCGACCCCAGTGCTATAACTTTCTAGCTAAGAAAACTTCTGTGCTTTGGCTTCTATGAAATCTAGTTACTTTTAGTGTTTTTTCCCACTGATTTACCTGCTTTCTCTCCTCTTGTTTTTCTGTCTTCAACATTTTGAGGAGCAAATTTAGAACCCACATCCTCCCCAGACAGTATCCCAAGTGGGTTCTACTTTAATACTGCAGCCTGTGCTGCCCTTGAGGTTTTTCCTCTAATCAGAATGTCATTTTTCCTTGGCAGGCAGTCGAAGGGAGAGAAAGTTCAGCAAACTACTTGCCCCCGGTTAAGACCGAGGGAAAGGAAAGCTGAATGTTCTTCCTCCAGCTAGCTGCCTCTCAGCTCTCTCTCCTTCCTTATTATTCTCTCCCTCTTGCCTCCCCAAGCTGAGAAGTGCCAGGTCGCTGGCTCCTCATTACTTTTCCATTCTTGAGATGAGGCTGGAGAAGGGAACCAGGCTGTATGAGCTGGCTAGCTGCCAGATCTTTCTTTACTCTGGACCAGAAGTTGTTATGCCTAAATATAAAGCTTTTAAGAAGTTACTAGATGTAAAAATCATTTTTCAATACTCACAAATCTTGCTCACTATTTCCTTCTTGGAAAGGAATGCAATCAGTTATAAAAACAGCAATTTAAAAAACAGTAATAATAAAACAGTAAAAAAAATTTATATGAAGACTTTACACTTTACAAAATACTTTTTTCACAACAACCCTGTAAGACAGATAATGCAAGGTATTGTCCCTGATTTTAAGTCAGGGTGCTTATCTAAAACCCATACAATTTTGCTGTGGAAATTAGGATCGACCAGAATAAACAAGTTTTTCACTAACATTTCTTTTCTCCAAGGGACTTAGTTGTTGAGTTGCATTCACATTATTTCACTGAACTGTTGTAATCTCTTCTAGCCAGCCTTTGTCAGACTGGGTGCAGACAAAAGTAATTTCTTATATTACATCATGGTCATTTATTTTCTGTATTGTCTCATGATAAGATTGGGTTTTCAAAGTAAATCAGAACAACAGCACTTGAAAATTCTAATTTTTTTTAAATAAAAAAGCACGACATTGACCTAGTTTAAATGTGAACTCTCTAAATATAACAGACCAAATATAACAAATAATTGGATTTTTTAACATCTTGATAGCTAAATATCCAAGGAGGTCTATTCTGTAAGCTAGAAAGCTTTGACAGCGTTGACGTGCATCAAAGCAAAGTTATAATTCCCTGGATGGAACAGTAAGAAATACATTTTGTAGGCTAGCTCCCTAGTCTGATCCTCTTGAAGTTATGTCTTGGAGCCAAGGTAGCAGCATGACTTTAATCCCACACCCTGATTAGTTCTATAGCCAATGAGAAATCCTTAGAGGAGCCTTAGGCAGCTATTGGATTTGAAAGTACTTCCACCCTAATGCCCAATCACCCCTTCCCTGAATTCCTTTGCTCTTCCTCCTGGTCATGCAGATGTTTACCTGCTGACCTCTCCTCCTCCGTCTGCAGTTCCACCCTCTGAATTATGTTGCTGTAGGCTTGAAAGTCACATGTGGAAAGGACTTATGCCTGGCTTTTTCATTTTTCCTTTAAAAGAACAATTTCCTTGCTTAGATTAGAATAATTCTGCTTGTATAAGTTAGCTTAATTGCTTTTTGGAAAACGTTGAGATTTGCTGTGGTTTCCAGATATTGGTTAGCATGTAGTAAATTAGTTTCTTATCTCTTACATAAATAGATTGATTTCTTATGTAAGTGTGTGACTGACAGTCACAGAATTAATGCCTGATCACTGGACTTTGCCTAGTTTGGAAACAAGATGTTCCATGAAGCATTATGTGTACTCTTTCTGTCTCCAAGGGCACAGGTAATATGATAAATTGATAAAGTGATGATGAGGACTAATCCATTTCTCAGTCTGTCTGTCTGTCTGTCTATCTATCTATCTATCTATCTATCTATCTATCTATCTATCTGCTTGCATTTCTATTTGGTCACATGAAATTCTTATGTCCAGGACCGTATCCATGTATTTGGGGCCCTGAGAGCACCCCAGAGAATATAAATATTTTTAAGTACTTTTAAATGAGCAGTATGAAGTCTCAGAAGAAATGTTTGCCCACGTCTTTAAAAGTCCTCAGTCCTCAGACTTGGCCACAGCCTCAGCAGGGCCAGATAAATTCAGCTTTCTAGGCCTTTTCAATAGAATAGTCAATGACATACTAGTGGTCTGTCTCTCTGACCATTATCAATACAGGCTAATAATCAATGGAAAGCAAGGATTTTATTTTGCTTTTATTGTAGCCCTAAGTTGTTTTACCTATCAGTAGTGAGAAGAGCACCAGATTTAGAGTCAGAAGACCTGAGTTAAAGTCATTTTCCAGCCCTAAGCATCTACAGGACCCTGGACAAGCGCCTTGCTGGCGTATCTGTTTCCTGATTCATAAAATGAAAAGGTTTGACTAGATGAGGTATAAATCTGTCTCAGCTCTAAACTCAATTATATCTTCAATCAATAATAATTGTCATGGGCTTGCTACAACAATTAGCATAAAATTATAAACACAGTTTGTCAGGGTTCTTTCCTCCCTGTCCCCCTTACTCGAATACTCCTCACACTTAAAACATTCTATAGTGATAATATCTGTTTCAACAAAGGAATAGAAAATGAAGAAACTCCTGGAATTTTTATGCCTTCTGTATTCTCAGTTAAGGTGTTTAAACAGATTTTCTTTTCTGGGAGTTGTTCCCCTTAACTTAGAAAAATGTGAAGTTTCTTTACATTATAGACTTGGAATAAGTTCTGTAGAAGGAATATAGGCCAGTAGGAAAGAACCCTGGATTCTGAGTCACTCCCTGGCTCTGCCACTTTGGGAAAGTCTTAATCCCTTTCCATCTCAGTTTCCTAAAGTGGAGACAAATCATAGCTGAATATTGATGATAATGCATTTCATGGAATTTAAATTTTTTTTTTAATTAGTGTGTTTCAGTCAGTTAGTCAGTAAACATTTATTAAGCTCCTACTATGAGCCAATCACTTATGTAAAGCACTGGGGACACAAAAAGAGGCAAAAGACAGTCCCTGCCTTCAGGAAGGCCACAATCAAATAAGGGAGACAAGAAGCAAATAAATATGTACAAGCAAGCTATATACAGGATACATAGAAAACACTTTTTTAAATAAAAATATTGCCAATCCTACTGCATTCTTTCTCATTCAAGAGCCCTGGCTATCTGGTCTAGGCTTTCTCTGCATAGAACTTACTCCATTACACTAAGTGTCTGTGTTACAAAAGTTTTCCATTTAATGTGTCATCTTTCTGAGTGGGATTTTTTTAGGTGTCTCCCAGCTTAAAATCATTAGGCCTAGGCCCAGGGCAGGGAAAGCATCATCTGGACTCTGTTATGCATGTCCTGTTCATTCAGTTTAGCAGATATTTATGAAGTATTGAGCACTGAGCTCCATACCAGGGATACAAGCCCCAAAACAGCCTCTTTCCTCAAGGATCTTATATCCCATTGGGTGAGAAAGAAGTAAAGATGAGGTAATTTGAGAAGAAAGAGAGTATAACAACTGGGACCTCTCTCCCTCTCTCTGTCTTGCCCCCACCCCACTCCAGTTTCTCCTTATGTTCCTTCATATTTCCATTGCACATACATATTGATAAATTTCACTTTAAAAGACCTCTCTATAGAAAAATTGAAGCCTATAAACCTAATGAAATAAGGTAGAGGAGGAAATGGGGCAGGCAATTATTTTCATCACAAAAAGATTCATTGTTCCACAAGAAGGATTGAGGATATAGGGTTGTTTTAATATGTGAACAGCCCTAGTGTGCTAACTTAATTGTTGAACCAGAACCTAGATTTACTTGAGACTTTGCCTGAGTGCTTGTTTATGGTGCCAGGTGCGATACATCTGTACATGTTATAAGCCTATTAACTTGGTTTCCAAAGTTAGCTTAAATAGGCAGTAATTTTGCCTGTGCCTATATCCCACTGCGAGTTAACTGGTTGGGAGAATTTTCCTGATGTTTCTGAGGTGGCGTTTTTTCATGTGGAGGCATTGCCCTTTTTCTTAATTTCTCTGGGCCTCACTTTCCTCGTCTATAAAATGGGGATCATTATTATTCCTGTTAAAACCAACCAGATCAATTTATATTGATAGCCATAACAACAACAACTTAGTATTTCTGATTTTGTGGCATGTGTACTTCTCATGGCTCTTCTTTCACTTCCCACTAGATGATCCTAACAACCTTATGAAAGGATATCATCCTCTTCTTGCTGGTAAGGAAACCGAAGTTCAGGGTGATTAAGCAAGTCATCCAGTGTCACAGAGAGCCCTCACAGCTCACATTGGCAGAATAGAATTGTAAGGTTTTCAAAACTGCTCTCCCCTCAACTACTATGTATTTATCTTCTGCCTTCTTTTATAACTGAGTCTCAGAGAAGTTAAGCATCTTATTGAATGTCATACAGCTAACTGTAAAGTGTCAGAACTAAGATTCAAACCCAGTCTCTGCTGACCACAAGTCCATCTTCCTTCCCACCATATTCCATTTTCTCTGACCAGAACCCAGCACTAGAACCCAGGTCGCTTCCATCATTACCCTACCTACTAGCTGGTCAACAGATACACGTGCTCCTCTAGGTTGGCCATTGATTATGGACAACTAAATAGACCTTACTCTGAAATTGCCCAGTTGGAGTGAGGCAGAGCAGCCATGAATTAAGGCTAGGGAAGTTTAACAATATTTGATACACTTGCCTCAGGCTGAAATGGGAGGCTGCTCCTCCCAGTCTCTCTGCTGTCCAGATCTTGTGCCCCTTGTCCTAGCCATAGACCTCGAGGGCTAAGGAAGCAACCCCAGCTGAAAACCCTTTCCTTCTTTTAAGTTCTGGCACTAACTCAGTCCAGGGAAGCCTCCTGAGCTAGACTTCCTCAGTTCCTGTTTCACCAGGGAAATGTCAAATACCTTATAGCTTTCATTGGCTGTAGTATTCATTGCCCCTGGGTCCAACTTTGAAGGTGAAGTTTAATTGTCTTTAGCTGTTGTTTCCAAGACAAAAGTATGAATTTCCTAACTTTCCCATCTTGGGAAAGATAAAGAAGGGAAAGCTGAGGTTAGTAGTTTGCAGCCTGAGCCCTAGGGAGAGGGAATTCTATGTGTAATTTACTGTTGTTGTCTAGTCCCTTTCATATTTGGTGACAGTGTTGGCAGTACTAAGCAGGCTGAGGCCCTGGCTTTATGAAATCAGCAGCTGCAGTGGTGACATAAAGCATGAGCACATGCAAGTGACAGACTTGAAGAATGGCACCCATGAATTTCTCTGCTTAGTAAATTTCCTCTCTGTGGTATTGGTGAAATGAATAGGACTTTCTCTGTGAGATTTGGTAAACTTTTTCCCATATAGCTCATCTCATAATTTTGTCAGAACTTAAAATACACACACACACACACACACACACACAGAGCAAATAGTTGTCAGTTTTCCTTTTCATATGCCAATAACATTATTTCAGAATAGGTTGTGTGGCACCTGAAGTACACCTGTCAATATGAATTAAAAAAAAGTTTATGCTTAAGATTCATGTTGTTCAACCACTTGCAGGGCCTATAGTACAACTCTGTAAAGATAGGAATTTACAGCAAATTGGGTCAGGGTAGGCTGAATCCCATAAGGCTAGAGAAAATAGATGTGATTGCAAGCTAAGAGATACCTTGTTAGTATTCAACAGAAGCTTCTGTAAAGGATAGAGAATCCTTCATCTATGGTGACTTAAGATAGACCTTTATGGAGACAGAAGGATTGACCAGATACATTTATTTCAAATCCTGTATTTCTGCTGTTCTAAAGAAGATTGAGTTTCTAAATGGACATTGTATACTGTGAGGCATTTTGAAAATTCTGTTAACAGTCTTTTTTGCATTCTGTTGAAAGTAATCACAAACATGGAGAGGGACAGAGGGAATAAACATGTATTAACTGCCTACCGTGTGCTAGGCACTATGCTAAGTGTTTAACAAATATTATCTTGTTTCATTTGAGGGCCTAGGCCTTAGAAATAAGGAGAATATGATGTTGGTTAGGCTGGAGAAGTTTTGCTGAAACCCATGTTTCCTAATGATGACAATGTGGCCAGTGAGGAGTTTGTTTTACATAATGTAGTATCCCTTCTGTTTATAAAAGTGTACATCAAATTAAAATCATGAGAGGCCCTTCACTTTGTATCATTTCCTTCAGCATTGTAGGAACCACATACGTACATGTACAAAGGTCATTCTGATCTAGTCACTGAGTGCAGCCTTTTGACTGAGTCCAAGTTTTACGGAACAAATCCTTTCATTAAGGGGATTTGTTCTGTAAAGTTTGGATTCAAAGGGCTGCACTTGAGGACCTAGTGGGCCACACGTGGCCTCGAGGCCACAGGTTTCCCACCCCTGGACTAGATCATAGAAAGTGTAGGGGCGGGAAGGATCCCTGCTCTCAGCATCCCAGGACCTCCAGTCCAGAATTCTCAAACTCATTTTCTATCCTGCCATCAAGCAATAGAGGAGGATCCTGGAGGATGGGTATGCTATATGCTTGGAAGATCAAGTTTGGGGTCCAGGTTTTGTCCCTCAGATCTGCTTCTTTCTTCTTTTAGTGTACAGTCACAAAGTCAACACAAACACACACTAGAAAAAGGGAAGAAAAATCTACTTTCCCTAGAGACATTGAACAAATTTGGGAAATTGAAGTATCTGTTTACAGCTTAAAACATGTCAGCATTGATCTAGATTCCACTACTTAGATTAATTTCTAGTTCAGTCCTTATCTAATCACCAGCGAGCATAGAGCTGTGGAAGGAGTACTAGATTTGGAATTAAATGGATCTGGGTTCAAATTCTGACTCTTATCACTACCATCATGGCCATGAGGAAGTCACCTTTCTGGGCTTCAGTTCTTTATCTGTTAAATAAAGGGTTTGGACTGGGACTGAGGAATCTTAGTATAGCTAGAAGTAACCTTAGAGGCCATCCAACCTAATCCCCTTCATTTTGTACAGTAGAGGAGGAAGATGATTTGCCTACAAGTATACAGGTAACAAGTGACAGAGGCAAGATGAGGAAAAAGGTCCTATTACTCCAGATCCAGTGGTCCTTCCTCTCTGCCATGCTGCCTTTCATCTTGGAGGAACCTTCTAAATCTAAATGTTCTGATCTTTATGATCTTAAACTACACCTAAGCATTATACATAGTTGTCCTAAGAGGTCAGGGCCCCCACTGTACTACCTAGTCAACCCACATCTGTAGTATTACACTAATTTCTGACTATTATATTTTGAAACAGACTTTGGCAAATTCAAAATAAAGAATTAATTTCTAAGAATTAGACTTGTCTAATACTGGAATGGGCTGCCTCATGAGGTCTGAGATTGAGAGCTGAAAGAAACATTCCAGATCATCTAACCCAACTTCCAGATTTTATAGATGACAAAACTAAGAATAAATTCCCCCACTAATTCTGTCACTAGGTGGAGAAGTTAGTTAGATGACTGTTTGAGGGTCACGTTGTAAAAGGGGATTTGTTTTTCAGCTATGGGTTGGACCAGATAACCTCTGGGGTCCTTTCCAATTCTCTGAGCTGCTAAGGAAATCCACAATGTCATATGAAGAAACCAGCAGGCTATATGCAGCCTTGGAAGATCAGTGGAAATCTTTTAGCGGGGGAAAAAAAAGGAGGTTTGTGAAGACTGCAGTTAGAATTGTGTTTACAAATAGCCTTAAAAGTAAGGAAGTAAAATTGACTAGCTCACCCAAGTTTTTCTAGAGATCTCTGCCTGCTCTGAGGAGGTCACAGTCCGTACTGTGAATGAAATCAGCACTCCATTCTCCTTGGCCAGATTACTTGGGTTACTTGGACTGGGCAAGTCGCTCTTTGCAAAGTGTTTCTCTGGGAAAGGAAATTACCTTCTCAATATTTGTAGCCTCAGGCAGAATGTGTCCAATTCAGCCTTTTCAAATAAACGTTTTCTAAGCTTTCAGACGTATCATATCATCCTAAGTAAATCCAATTAAGGACCCTTGCAGAACTGCCATCAAAATCGAGAACAGTATTTTGGGGAAATGAACAAATGTCCTGGGAGATGTAGGGAAGGGGTATATTTCTACATTGGGGTTACATAAATATGATTATTCCTAACTTTTCCAGTACTGGGTTTAACTTGTTACATGCAATAAGATATGATTAGTAGAATCAACTCACCAAATGATTTATTTGATTTCTTTTTCTATTTTTTAGGAAAAACTTTGTCTACCACATCACATCCTTGAGGAAAAAGGCCTGGTCAAAGTGAGCATTACAGTTCAAGCATTATTAGATGTCACTGTAACAAAGGCTTTGTTCACATGAAACCACCTTCTCTTCTTTAAATCAACCCAACTTCACCAGAGGGCAAGAACTCTGCTCCTGAATTCAGTTACTCCCTTCCCACAGCACTACTCCAAATTCCCAATCCAGAAGCGCATTGAAAGTACTTCCACTGGGAGAGAGAAATTCTTTTCACATCTGAAATCCAGCCTAGAGACTTGAAGTGATGCGGCCAAGAACTAGCAACCATTAAGAAATGAGCACTTCCAATCAATGGAGCTTTCTTCTGCCTTCCATATTCGCCTGCTGCCTTTACCAAAGCACCGAGGACAGCTGTTTTTGCAGCCAAATGCATTCATTTTATTCGTACCAAACTCATACGTTTTGGGGGAGGGAGTTAGGGTTTTCACCATCAGATTTTTTCAGGATGTTGCTTCAGACCCATTGCCTTTTAAAAACTATTTAGAACATACAAAATATTTATATAAATATTATTTATTAGTAAGTTGTTATTCATCCTTTGGATGCAAAATGTAAATTAGGAAACTGTATTTTATTACTGCTTTTTTGTGGTTAAACACTTTATTTTAATATTATAAATATTTAGTTATTTTCTATCCTATTTGGTGTGCAGTAGCTGTAGACTTTAGTAATCATGTTTTCTAGTGTATATGATTTATTAAGAATTCCACAAAAATAGGTGCTTCAATGACAGCTGTTTTCTTGGGGAGGCATTGTTCATATTTTGGTTTCTGGAACATCAGCCTAATTTCTATCTCTGCATTCCATTCAATTTCTTACATTCCAGCAATCCTGTTGTCCCCCACGCTAATGAATTGACTTAAATCAGGAGAGCACCCACAATTTATTTGTAAATAGCTGTGATGATAAAAAGGAAAGATTAAACTTGAAGACAAAATGTGAACAACTATTTTTTTTGGATTGATACTTATTTTTACTATGCACAAGACATTAAACTTTTAACACAACGAATAGGAGTTAGCATCATGAATCTTGAAATATAGTTTTGCACTGTAACCTGGGTAACTTAAAAGAGTTCAGCACTAGAGGCAGATACTGAGAAAACAGCACAAGAAAGTGAAGATAAAAAGTTTACTCTTTAACCAAAAAGGTCTTTAGTGGGCCCGGCATAAAGGGAAAAGTATTGACTAAGTTGTCAAAGTTCATTTAAGGTCCATTGCACCTGGATTCAGTGGAGTGATACTTTTTTACAACTGCCATTTTTTTTAAAGGGAAAAGTTTCTGAGATGTAGAAAGTTTATTTTATTCTATTTTAGTGGGTGGGCTGGGGTGGGGGTGGGGGAGGATGGGAATTTTTAGGGTTTCAAGGCAATTCTTTAAAGAGTGCAAGATTTCTTTTCTTTGTCCTGAAACCCCAGAAATGAATCTCAAGTCCTCAGGCCAGCCACGTGAAGATGCTGCATGTTGTCTAAAGGACGTCTGGTAGAGATAGCAGAGCAGGAAAGCTTAGGATCATAGAATCATAGGAGAAGAACTGGAAGGGACCTCACAAGGGCTTCAGTCCAACCCCTTCATTTTATAGATGAGGAAGACCCAGGGAGCTAAGCAAGTGTAGGTTTATGAAGCAGCAGGGTGAAGGAGAGAATATAGAGAGCACTAGAAAAGAACCAGCCAGGAAAATACAGAGACAAAGATAGTGGTTTGAAAGACTCAGCTATGTTTAAATCACAAAACCTATTTTAGGCAGTTTATGCGTGTTCACTCTGATGCTGCATTTACAGAGACCAATATTCCAATATTCTTTCAAAGTCTTGAATATATGTGAATGAATGCCAACCACATTTCCCAAACGGCAGAGGGCAATTGTCATCATCACATTCATCAGCGGGCAGCGCAGCACCTGGTGAGGAAGCTAATGGGGAACCCAGCGGCGATTGACTGGGAGTACAGCGTGCATTAAACGTTCACTAACTTTAACCAAAGCAGAAGCTTGTGTTCTAAGGAAGAGGCATTTGCTGAAGAGTAATTTGGATTGGCGGCGAGCATATTGTTTCCTATATGATATACTGTGCACTTTAACGCTAAATTAAAAATGTATTTTAATATTTCCCAGGGCTGCACAAATACCTGTTGTGTCAAACAGCACAAATGGTAGAAAGAAGAGAGATTTTGAACAGAGTATATACAATTTAAAAAACATTCAAAGATTGATTATATGAATAGGAATATTGATTGCTGCATCTCGAGGGGCAAGAATGCAGGGTCCTGAAGTATTTTTTTACATGTATATATGGCAACATGAAGCTTTGTAATCATTGTTTTGAGAGATTTTGTTTTTTTCAAAATTAAAATATTTCTTTTGATATTGATTTTCAGTATTTCCTTGAAGTTGGTTATATGATACCAGTGGCTCTCACGTGTTTTGTCATATGCCCTTTTTTTTTAAAGTGCAGTCCTTGTCTGGCTAAGGTGTCTTCGAGAACATTTGCATATTCTACATGCAATAAAATGTGCATGGCTAACTGACAGCACCATGAAAATAATATATAGAATGCAAATAGTATTATCATTTAATAGTCATTTGTACAAGTCATCTTGTTTATTACTCACAATCTGATAAAAAAAATCACAACATAAAAGTAGAACAGGATCTTAGGGATGACTTATTTTAACCCTCTATTGTATAGGACTCTAAGGGCTGTAGAAGTGAAATGATTTAGCTAAGGTCACTTTGGAAGTTAGTGGCAAGAGGACTGAGTCTTGAGTGACAAGATCTAGGTTCAGATCCCCACTCTGATGCTTGCTACCTATGTGACCTTGGCCAAGTCACTTAACTTCTGTAGGCCTTAGTTTCTTTATCTGTAAAATGGGAAGTTGACTACATGGGCTCAGGTCTTTTCCAGCTTTACACTATAATACTATGACTAGAACCCAGGTCTCATGCCCAAGGGAAGCGACGGAGTATAAATACAAATGCCTAGGGCCAATTAAAAAACAAAACAAAACATGACTAGATTTAATCTGAGTCTGGACTAGGAAAGGCATAGGAGGCAGGAGATGTTTCTGCATTAGGATGACACAAATTGTTTCAAGAAAAATAAACTGAAAGTACATTGTGTATAGTTTTTTAAAGAGATAATATATGAGTTGGTAAGGGAAGAAGAATTTAATGGTTAAAACCTTGAATATTGATTAAATACCTATAAAATGGAAAAGAACAACTTGCTATATAAAAGAAATGCAGATGTCTTTATACAACGAGTTAAAGTGGGGAGTGTAAGTAAAATTTATTGCACATTAGTAGAATCCAGAAAGCAGAAATAGCATTCAATTTTGGATAAGGTAATAGTAAAAATAGATAACATCCAGGGAGAGAAAAGAGGCAATTATGTTATACTTAAAGGCACCGTAGATAGTGAAACAAGGTCTATATTAAATACATATGCATTGAATAGCATAGTACCTAAGTACTAAAGGAAAAGCTAACTAAATTGTCAACAAAAAAGTACCCACATAATGAGATAATAATTGCAGATAACTCCAATATCCCACTTTCAGACATACAGAAAATCTGCATTATTAAGAGCCAATTATGGATTAGAAGAGAATGTTGGGAAAACAATGTTGGAACTCTGGAAATTATTGAATAGGAATCAAAGTGTTGTTTGGCTCATACAAAACAACTGAGGACATTGTAGGACCTAAAAACCTCAATACAGAAAGGTTAAAATATTAAACATTTTAAAACATAATAAGGATAATAATAATGCAGACCTAAATGAAGAATAAAAAATATCTTAAATGAGTGGGTCAAAATATAAATAATGGAAATGAGTAATTATATTAAAAAAAATGAACCAACACATTAAAATATTTGGAATATATCTAAATTAGCCCTTTGGTTTTGTGTGTGTGTGTGTGTTATACATACATACATACATATATACACACATGTATATAAACATTTAGATCAATGAAAGTGTTAATAAATTGGACATACAGTTTTTTAAAATCCCAAATAGTTACAAAATCCCAATAGTTAATAATCTCCAAACTACCATAAAGTAGAAATTTTGAAAATCAAATTAAGAGACAAATGAAACACAAAGCCTGTTAAATTAACAACAGTGATTTTAAAAAAAAAAGACCAACAAAGACAATAAGCTAAACCAATCTGATCTCATTTTTAAAAAGCCTAAACTCAAAATTACCAAAATCAGAGATGAGATGGGTGAATTCATGACAAAGCAAAGGATGTAAAGAAAATTATCAAATGGTATACTTTGTTAGTCTGGTTCTGGATCTGAAGGAACAAAAATGGTCCTAGATGCTTTAGAGGATTTAATGATTGAGCACCAATCACCAATTAAACTGACAAAAAAGGTTACAAGAAGTATATTTTTATCTCACGATTATCTTTGGGTTCCTATCTTGGTTATATACATAACTGCAACTCAGGCAATCATCATCCAGGCTAATTGATAAATAAAAGACCAATTTGCAGTGATGTTAGGGATTGTTTGAGCTGCACATAATCTCACGCCCTCAGAGATCATCTAGTTAATTCATGCCTGAGGAAGAATCCCTTCTATTAACATCTTAGTCAAATGGTTATCCATTTCTTCGTTTGAGGACCCCCGGACAGAGGACAGAGAGAAAGAGAGAGAGAGAGAGAGAGAGAGAGAGAGAGAGAGAGAGAGAGAGAGAGAGAGAGAGAGAGAGAGAAGGCAAGCAATTTCATATAGGTCATACATGTTCAGTCATGCAAAACATACTTCCATGTTAGTCATATTGTGAAAGAAAATAGACACATAAAAATGAAAAAAAAGTGTTTTGATCTGTATTCAGACTCCATCAGTTCTTTCTCTGGAGATGAATTTTTCATCATGAGTCCTTTGGAATTGTCTTGGATCATTGTATTACTGAGAATAGCTAAGTCGTTCACAGTTGATCATCATACAATATTGCTATTACTGTGTACTATGTTTTCCTGGTTCTACTCACTTCACTTTGTATCAGTTCGTGTAAGCCTTCTCAGGTTTTTCTGAGATTCACCTGCTCATCATTTCTTATAGCACAATAGTATTCCATTACAATCATATGCCACAACTTGTTCAGTTGTTCCCCAATTGATGGGCATCCCCTCAATTTCCAATTCTTTGCCAGCACAAAAAGAGTTGCAATAAATATTTTTGTACATACATGTCCTTTTCCTTGTTGTTGTTTTTTTAAAATCTCTTTGGGGTACAGACCTGGCAGTGGTGAGAGTTCTAATTTTTTTATATCAATCTCAATTTGCCTTTCTGCAAATTTGACCCGTTTCTCCTAGTTCTCTGGGTCCAAGCAGAACAAGTCTAATCCTCTTCCACATGACAACTCCTTTGGACTTTGTACTGAAAGACTACTATCAATCCTCCAATGTTTTCTCCATACTTAACATGCCCAGTTCCTTAAATCCTAATGTAGCATGAACACCAGGCCCTTCACCATCCTAGTTGCCCTCTCCTGGAAACTCCCCAGTTTATTAATCCTCTTTTTAAAATATTTTACTGAGAAATGAGTGTCATAATCTTGATGTAATAGGCAGGCAAAACAAGCTAGATCCTTTCACAAATATGCCAATCAAAGGTAAGTAGACCTAGGTAACTTTGAATATGTCAGTTATGAATAGATCAGATGAGCATAAAAACAAGGATTAATAGAACTACTTTGGTATCAGCAGCTTATCTCACAGACCCTGAGAGTTGGAAAAGACATCATTGGTCATCTGGTCCAACTTATACTTCCCCTCTGCAAAATAACTAATAAAGGGTTATACTGAAACAGACCTCCTGCTTCCTAGTATAAAACCTGTTGAACTACATGTATGGAATGGGGCATACATGTTCTGACATGACAAGTCAAAACATTATTAGCTTTTCTGCTTTTGGAAGAAATAAGGGAAGTTTGGGGAAAAGGTGAATGTGAGGGTTAAGATAATGAGTTCTATTGAGTTTGAGATACTTACAGGAGATTCAGTTAGGTGGCACAACGGATAGAGTGCCAGCCTGGAGTCAGGAAGACTCATCTTCCTGAGTTCAAATCTACCCTCAGACACCAGTTGTGTGACCCTGAGAAAGTCATTTAACCCCATTTGCCTCAGTTTCCTCATCTGTAAAATTAGCTGGAAAAGGAAATGGCAAACCATTCCAGTATCTTTGCCAAGAAAATCCCAAATGTGATCAGGAAGAGTCAAACACAACTGAAAAATGACTGAACAACAGGAAATTGGAAATGTCCAATAGGTGGTGACAGAGTACTGGAGCTCAGAGAACTAGGGCTGAATATATAGATTTGGGAATCATCTGTAGGAATATGATAAACCATGGGAGTTAACGAGGTCATTGAGGAAGTATGTAGAAAGAAAAGAGGGCCCTGGAAAGTTTCTAAGGTTTAAAAGGATAAAAATTTAGAAAATATGTTACCTCTACACACCACCATTCACCAGAGTAGCTAGCCACATTAGGCCAGAAAGGAGTTGCCGCAAGGCAGTCAGAATTTAACTCCAAGTCTCCATAGACTGGGCCTTTTGTGCCTCAGATGGCAAAAACAAACAGAAACAAAAAACCTGCCACTTTGAAGGAAAACAGTCTTTTCCATAAGGCAGATTCTGCTCTTGTGAAACAGTTGGAATCAACAAGTTTGCAGACTCAGTCTAGGCCCAGTGTATCCTAGGGCATGAAAGGAGGTACAGCCAGTGTTAGAACGGATAGCCATGCTTGTAATGTATTCTGGTGGTCAAGTCTCCACAGGCACCAGGACCCTGAGATTCTGCTCTTACTACCTGACTTTGTGCCATTTTCTTGAAAATGAAGTGGAAATCTGAGTCGATCTGTGTTCATCCTTTCTGAGTTTAAAAATAAAAGTTTAATGAGAGAGAGGGAACACTTTCAGGAAACATGAGCCATGGTTGTTTGTCTGTGGCTTTCATTAACGCAAGTATGTGAAAGTCAGCTTTGCTGAGCAGATGTTAAAAACATAAAGTCAGCCTTGTACTAGGTCTCTGCAGAAACTTTCATTCACCTTGGTGTAGGGCAATTTAGCAGGTTGATATCAATGTATATGCAAAAGCTTGGCTAACAATTTTACTAGAATAAGTAAATATCATTAAAATCTAGAGCTTTATAGAGCCTCTAACAATAAAACCCTTCTCCTTTGGTAAAACATTCAGGTATTTAAGGTCGAATGTCACAGCCTGCTCAGGCATGTCAGCATTACTGAATCAATTATATCAAGCACAGACTTCCTTGTTGTACTAGGTAATCAACTTCATTAAGGATGGAACTGGGAGCAGTTAAACCCCCACAAGGTCAGAGGATCAAGAAAGCAAGAGAAGGGGACAGTTAATTGGAAATAGTCTACCTGACATTCCACCGAACCTAAAATGTGCTATGATTTAGAGGGTCAGTTGTGTGTAGGACTGAGAAAAAGTATTATAGCTGGGCACTGTTGAGAGCACTCCTAAGGGAGAATGATCTCAGCTTTCTCCTCTGTAAAATGGAAGTAAAAACCCTGTACCAGATCTTCATAGGAGTGCTGTGTGTAATAGGGAGATGGGCCAGCAAACATAGTCCTTATTCATATGCATGGCAGATGTGATCCTCATTTGGACTTCTGGAGAATTCACAGACATTCTGTGACTATGGGCGGCCTATTAACTACGTGGTGAAGAAAAGACTTTTTGATTGTCTGTGAAGCCAAAACTAGAGCATTTGAAAGACACTAACAACAACCAGATAAAGCAAGTTTCCTAGTCTGGATTCTTCTACCTGGCTGCCATTTGAGGAGGAAGATGAACTGCTGTGGACCTCCTCTCTCACCCAGAGCCAGCATGAAACCAAGAGAACATGGATATTCTCTTTCTTCGGTCCCTGTTGTGTCCATTCTTTCCTGCTGAGGATTGGTAATGGCCATAACCTTGTGACCTTCAAAAGGTCAGGGAGTAAGCCACCAGAAGTCTGGGAGCTAAAGGTCATGCCATATTTGCCAGAAGCCAGACGGTGGAGACCAGAGTTCAAATGAGCTGCCTGATCTAACTAGCATTAACAGAGATGTGGATTTGTCCATCTATCAACCGCTGCATTTGGAAATGAACCTTGGTAGGACCAACACCATGAAGAAAATGGTTTAAGAAGAAAATGTTTTAAGTTTGAGCTTATTCTTCTCAGAGAACAATGTGGTATAGGAGAGGGTGTGCCCTCAGGTATTAGAGGGAAATGTTTGTACTTCTTTATCTTCACAGTAAATATCCCTTTGAAAAAGTTGGTTGATGGGGGTGAGGGGGTGGAGCCAAATAGTTAGTTTTTCACAACATGACTACTGTGGAAGTGTTTTGCATGACTACACATGTATAACCTGTATTGAGTTGCTTGCCTTCACAATGAGGGTGGGTGGGAAGGGAGGAAAGGAGAAAATTTGGAACCCAAAGTTTTAAAAATGTTAAAAATTGTTTTCACATGCAACTAGGAAATAAGATATACAGGCAATGAGACATAGAAATCTATCCTGCCCTACAGGAAAATAGAAAGGGGAGGGGATAAGAAAAGGGGGAGGGAGATAGAAAGGAGGGCAGACTTGGGGAAGGGGTATTCAGAATGCATGTGATCTTGGGGTGGGGGGAGGGATGAGGTGGGGAGAAAATTTGGAACTCAAAATCTTTGGAAGTGAATGTTGAAAACTAAAAATAAATAAGTTAATAAAAAAAGGCAAATGATACCCCCATTTTGTACAAGGAGTATCTGTATCCCATTTACTCAATAGGAATTCAGCAACAAGCTCTTACACAGGGTTGGTAAGAATTTATAACTAGATGGTCCTAAGAATCCTTGTAGGTTTGCAAAGATTTTACAAGGTCTTTTCTTTGTACAATTACCAATTTTCCCTTTTTAAAATACCTATGTAAATACTTGATTAAAACAATAACTCCAAATAGCTTAGTTAACAATAACATAATTTTCATAAGTGATAGCCAAATAATTTTAGGTGAACTTCCTCTTAAATATAGAAAAACTTGGAAGTTTATAATTTCTTAAATTACGTATTTCAGAATATTACAACACACAGTCAGCAGGGCTGATAGAATGACCTAACAGCTTCCTAACCCATTCATTCTGTCCTTTTTTTTTTTTAAACAGTACAATTCTTAATCTAACAACATCTAGATTATAAGAATATTTCTTTCCTAACAACATAGCTAATACAATTGTTTACCAAATTACACTATATAAGAAAACTTAGAAGCATTAACAATACCATAAAAATGTTATGTATTTATGTTTTTAAAATTTGAAAGAAACCCATTGCCAGTTCAGCTGAATGCACTTTCAAATTATCTTACACAGAAAATCATCCATCTCAACACTAGAGTTGTATATTGATCAATAAAATTTAGGCCATTGGATCAAAAAAAAAAAGTTGATTGATGCTAATTGGTCAAATGAAACTGGAGTGCTTAACAGTGGGGAAAATACATCAGAACAGGCACTTGAGCTGATGGCATTAGAGAATTTCCCTTCACTTCCCATCCCTTCAAAGGTATTCTAGAACCCTGAGAATATGTGGCCACCTTGCTCTAGGACCCAAGATTCATTTGTGAAAAGTGCAATTAAGTAACCTTAGAATTCATATGGGCTACATATGGAAATCACTATGTAAAATGGAAAACACTCTACAAATGTCAGCTATTATTATTATTCCTCTACTAGAGTATTACCCTGATGCTCCATCATGGCAGGGAGCCACGGATTCATGAATGACTATACCAACACATAGGAGGTCCTTTGACTATGAAGCACAATCTCTGGGAGATCCTAGCAACCTCAAAAGGCTTCAAGTTCAGGTCTGGTAATGGATGGACCAACATCTAAGGACTAATCTAGACAGGTTTAGAGAGACTTACCACTAGAAGGCTGGCTACTGGAGAATTCATGAAACCAAGGTGGGAAGGGAATTTTGGCTTGCATCAGTGGAAAGAGTCCTGAAAGACCAATGACATTATTAGTATTTCAAAGTGTAGTGGAGGGGCTGGACAATGAGATCTCTGTCCTTAGAGCATGCTTAGCTTTCCATATTCTGGTGGGTTATACAGAGCATGTACAGATATTTCTTAGCCTGTTTCCAATCCAACACTTGTGAAGGTTTGGTGAACACTGAGGGACTGGGCCAAGTACTACGTGGTAGTGAAAAGTCTTCTAGTTAGCTATAGAGCTAGAGAAGTTGATGACTCAGGAGGCAGAACTGAGAGCTTATATACAAAAGCATCAAAATATCTTTTTGTTCTTTTTCTTCCTGTCTGTGAATAAGAGGACTATGATGAATTGATGGTTAAGGGAAAGTTAGTGGCCACCATGTGTCTGTCTACACATTGCTTCTATTTCTTTTGTGTTTATTCTTTCTTTATCTTAAGTTAATAAGAATACAGAAACCAAATTGACCAGGTTATATTACATTCTGAATGTCAAAAGGTTGTAAAAACTATCAGAAATCCCCCTGGCAACTGGAGTTAGTAGCAGTGGTCACTGGCAGAGGAAGCACCTGCAGACGGATTTATAAAACTGGTCACTAAAGACAGCAGCATCTTCAGGAGGCATAATTGCTCAGGAGGGAGAGGAATGCTGGCTATGGACTCTAGGACGGCAGTGACAGAGAGCCCAATGTAGAACTACCCCTAAAGAGAGCTTCATGAGGACTCCCCAAAGGGGGAAAACGGCTCCACAGTCCAGAAGCTTAAGGATAGTCCTAAAGCTCATGTGTTCTTTATTTGTTTGCTTCAATACCTTTGTACTTTTAAGTCTGAGTCTATTTCTCCTGAGGATCTAATGTGTGTAAGTGGAAGTTGCATCCCTTAATTTTGTAATTACTGTTCTTGCTATACCTTCTCAGTCAATACCTTTTTCTAGAAGCTAATAGAGTTCTACTGATTAATTAATATTATAGAAGCATGCCAGAAGGGGGCTCAGGAATGGCAATAGAAAAGCCATAGACCTCAGTGTTATCCCCTTGAATCCTGAGGGAAATTAGAGTCAACTGCCTTCTGGGGACCTAATCTGCCAAAGTATGTGTGTGTGTGTGGAGGTGGGGAGGTCAGGAGAGTGAGCTAGAATGGTTGCTACAGAAGTATTTAAGAATTATTGTTACTATAAAAACCAATATAGGGTCAGGCAACCGGCTAGCAGATCAAAGTAATTTAGAAATGCCCTGAATGATATTGCATATTTGACTGATTAGATTTCCTCAACCACTATTGCTTTCATTTAAAGAAGGCCCCACTAACAGAAAGAATCTGATCGTTTTTAGGATTTGAGCCATATGGACAGTGATATGTGAGGCACAGGTCTTTACATGACTCTCAAAACCCCTTGTTGCTTTCTGAGTGTGAGATGCTGTTTTGGGTCAATGGTAGTCAGACCTACCAAACCAGCTTTGACATGAAATAACCAAAGTCACTTAATGAAAATAGAATTGTAAGGCAAATGAAGGGCATTGAATTAAACAACCTTACTCTTGGCACATACTAGCTGTGTGACCTTTGGCAAATCACTTAATCCTCTCTGAGTTTGTTCCCTCATCTGTAAAATGAGGATAATAACCCTTGCCTCAGAGGACTGTTGTGAAGATCAGATGAAGTGATGTACTGTAAGGTAAAGCATTTTGCAAACTTAAACTATTCTACAAATGAGATATTATTATTGGTATTAGTGATGCTCATACTCCATGGCTGTGTTCCATTCCCAACTCACCCCTGACATATTTCTCCAGAAAAGCATTAGTCTCACTTCCAATCAACCTCTTGGTCTACTCCACACAGTGGAAGGAGATTAATAATAATAATGACAACAACTTACATCTATATAGTACTTTAGGGATTGCAAAACACTTTACCTATGATGCCTCATTTGCTACATCAGTCATTCATGGCAGGTACAAAGGAACCTCCCTGCAGGTCAGTGAGCTGTTCCTTGCAAAATGCTGTAGGCTGCAGCTTGGGCATAACCTTTTGAGGGAATGCAATCTTGAGACTCTATACCTGATCAGGGCTCCTGGGAGCTAAAATTCTGCTCAGGTCATCTTCCCTTATACATAGAGAGAGGTAAGGAATTAGGGAGATAAGAGAGATAAGAGTAATGGTGATGATGATAATACATATACACATACATAGTGTTTTTATTCTAGTTTGGCTAGAGATATAACGGAATAAGTCACTGCTCATCTGGGCATTTATTTTATAGATATGTGGATTTACCCTATTTACAATTGATTGTATCCAGGCAAAAATCACAGTGAGGATACATAGCCACATCTGTGGAATGGTTGGGCCATGTCTTAAACTTTTGTCCTCATCCTGGGTTGTGCCGCAACAAACAAGTCTGAGAATTTTTCCTTCTGCCAAGAATTGAAGATTGTCACGAATGGCCCACTGCCCTCCCATAGTTACATTTCTTATAAATGTGTAAATGAGCTGGTGAGGCATGCTTTCCAAAGGCACTCATTTAGGACACAAATACCCTGCCTGCCTATGAATATTGACTCATAAGCCTGAGCCAGGTAAGAATGCATACCAGATTTGGTACATTTTCTCTGATTCCAGGAAGATATTTCTTTTAGTTTCACCAGTCACTTAAGCTGTTGTCATATCCTGCTCTTCTTACTGGTGGAGGGACGGGGTCCAAGTTTGAATAGTTTGCATCACATTAGGTTGTGAGGTGGGTCGTGCTAGTAGTGAAATAATCAAATGTAAAACCAGGAAGAGATCCGTTAGTATGTGAAAAGTGATGGATTTGGAGTCCAAAGGTCTTCATTTGAATCTAAGCCCTGCCACTTATTCCCTGTGTGACCTTGACTTCTGGGTCTCAGTCTCTTCTTTTGTAGCTTGAGAGGGTTTGACTAGTTGATTTCTAAAATGATTTGCAGCTCTAAATCTATAATTCTATGAACTTCTTCATCTTACAAATGAGGAAACTGAGGCCCAATCAGAGAGGTTAAGTGCCTTGTCCCAAGTTACACATCTAGGGGCCACAGTGGATGGCGGGCTAGTCCTTGACTCAGAAAGACCTGAGCTCAAATCCGGCCTTAGACACTTATTAGCTGGCTGACCCTGGGTAAGTAACTTCACCTATGTTTGCCTCAGTTTTCTCATTTGTAAAATACGGGTAATGATAGCACACACCTTCCAGGGTTGTTGAGAGGATCAAATGAGATAATAAAGTGCTTAGCACAGTGTCTGGCACAGAGTAAATCCTATATAAAAATTGGCTAGTATTATTATATTATTATTATTATTAAGAGAACTGGGACTTAAACCCAAATCTCCTGACTGAGCCCACAGCTCTTAAGCACTTATTAAAGACCCATTATGTGCCACGGAGAAAACAAAAAGAGGAAATGACAACCCCTGCCCTCTGGGAGCTCACAATCTAATGGGGTGACAACAAACAGACAAATAAGAACAATCTATAAACCTGAAAAACGGGAAATAATCAACAGAGGGAAGCACTAGGATTAAGAGAGGTCAGGAAAGAGTTCCTAGAGATGGGATTTTAGCTGGGACTTAAAAAAAATTTTGTCTGCTCTGTTGCTATTATCTTCACTTTACAGATGAGGAAATTCAGAAGCTCAGAGAGATTAGGTGATGTGCCCACCATGGTAGAGCAAGTAACTAGGGAATCCAAGACTCGTTGCTTAAGTGGGACTATCTAGCCCCTAAAAAAGGGGTTCCAGACTGCAGATTGGGTGGATTTGAAAGTCTTTGAGATGGAACAGGATATTTCTCTGCCCTGTGTTTTATTACTCATCTTGTGGTTAACTAGTCACTAATTATCCAAGGCTTGAGGATTTCGTAGGGTAAGTCACTGCACCCAGAAAATATGACACAGGAACAGGGGTAGGAGAAGCTAATCAACTTTATAAGCTTACAGGAAGATGAGCTTTCCTTATGGGGCAATCTTTCTATAGAAGGGTGTGAACATGCCTTATTGACAACCTTGTGTTAAAGACTGGGGCATGTCCATTAATGGCATTTTTATTATTCGGTCTTTTTCATGTATCTGACTCTTTGTGAGCCTGTGAACCTCTGTCCACGGGGGTTTCTTGGCAAAGATACTGGAGTGGTTTGCCATTTCTCCAGTGGCAGAGATTAAGTAAATTGCTCAAGGTCACAGAGCTAGGAAGTTTCTGAGGCTGGATTTTGTACTCTGGTCTTTCTGACTCTAAACCTAGCACTCTATTCACTGCTGCCTAATGGCCCCATTAATAGGATTAAGTGTGAGCAAATGGGGATAAATTGATTGGATCCGGCTGTTGTGGACTGGAGCTATATTTTGGGTTTGACCTATCTAAGAGGATTTTGCAATGCAATGGCACCAACATGTTAAGACAGGTGAGTGGAGACCTGAGAAACACAGGAGGTCAAAGGGCAGAATGAATGAATGGGAAGAGGGAAAGCCCATGCATCTCTGCATCTCCCCCATGAGTGTCAAGAATGGCAATGAAAAGCACAAGCAGAACTATTCAGTCAGACATTTCCAAAAGTCTCATGATGGAAAATATTATCCACATCCAGAGAAAGAACTATGGAGTTTGAATGCAGATCGAAGAATACAGTTTGCTCTTTTTTTCTTGTTTTGTTTTGTTTCTTCTTCCTTGTGGTTCCTCCTATTGATTCTAATTCTTCTTTACAACATGACTAACATGAAAATATGTGTAATAGGAATGTATATATAGAGCCTATAACAGATTGTATGCTGTCTTGGGGAGGGAGATGCAGAGGGAGGGGGAGAAAATTTAAAACTCAAAAGCTTATGGAAGTGAATGTTGAAAACTAAAAATAAGTTAATAAAAAATTATTTAAAAAAATAAAACAAAACCCCCCATAACTATTCAATCACGTGGCCCCAGGAGAATATGGGAACACATTCTTAGCTTCCTAGATAAAGGAGGGGATATTCTTTGGATGACAAGTCAAGTTCTCCAGGCAAGAGAGCCTCTCTGGTCAGAGAACCTCAGGTCAGCACCCTTACTTGGCCCATGCCATGCCTCCTGCCCTTCCTCCAGTCACCCTCTGGGTTGAACTCAGAGCCAGGCCCTGCTGTTGATCCTTTCTTGACCAGCAGAACTATCTCTCATTGTCTTACCCCACTTGACCAGCCATCCAGGTGGGGTAACAGATACAGAAGAGACTCAATCTCTCTGAAACTCCTCAGAGACTGAGCTTCTTTACCACTCTGACACCATTATCCCTGTGACTTGTTTCTCCGTCTTCGTAATAATTAATCTGTAACCATTAATCTGTAACTACCTTCA
This sequence comes from Phascolarctos cinereus, assembly GCF_003287225.1. Taxonomy (NCBI): domain Eukaryota; kingdom Metazoa; phylum Chordata; class Mammalia; order Diprotodontia; family Phascolarctidae; genus Phascolarctos; species Phascolarctos cinereus. Next base: position 335,387,726 of record NW_027556098.1, read on the forward strand.
GCTCCTTCCATATGTTTTCATCCCTCAACTCAACCCTACCCATGCATAAATCCAACTCTGCCCTCTACTCCCACTGTGCAATTCCCCTTCCAAAGGGAACAAACTCCCCTTCGTCTTGGACCTCTTCTTTTCATACTTGTTCTCATTCTTTTCCCTTACAGAGACCTGGCTCCCCTCTGATGACACTGCATTCCTAGCTCTCCTTTCTAGCTCTGGCTGTCCCCTCTTTCATATCCTGGTCATACTGGTCCTGGAAAAGGAGCGAGGAGACTCCTTGCTCCCAATTGCCAATTCCAGACTCTCCTTTTATCTCTTTCATTCTGTAACCTTTCCTCTTTTGAGGTCCACATCATTAAAAATGTCCACCGATACAAATTACGGTGGCTGTTGTATACCATCCTCTTCTTTCTCAGAGCTTAGCACTTGCTTCACATGCTTCCTCTTTTCCCTAACTCCTGCTCTTATACTAGAGGGCATGTGCCCCCTAAATTCCCTAACCTCCTGTTTCCACAGCCTCCCTGGGTCCCATCATTATCTATTCATTTACTACTTCACCACACTAGATCTTGCCATTATCTTTAAGTGTTCCACTTCTCTAATTAGAAACTGACATTCCCTGACTGACCATCACCTCCCATCATTCCACCTCTCCCTACGCTTCCCTCCTTACACCAGCTCTTTGCCTCTCTCAAGACCTCCATTCCCCCCCACCCCTCAGTCCTTCCTCAGGTCAAGATCCTTGCTGACATCACTCTACTACCTCTCCAATCTCAAACTGTTAGCCATTTTAACTTTATACTTGTCCTCCGCCTTTGAATCCTTTGTCCCCTTGTTCCATCACTGTTCTTCTCTTGCCAGACTTCAGCTATCTGCCTCCTCTCTTCTCACTCATGAACTACTAAACAAATCTGGAGGAAATCCCCACAACTTTGCTGGGTCCACTACAAACTCATGTTGTAATAATAATAGCTAACACTTATACAGCACCTTATGGTTGGCAAAGTGCTTTGCAAGCATCTCATTTTATCTTCACAATTTTGTAAGGCAGGTGCTGTTATCCTCACTTTACAGTCAGTCAATATTTATTAAGTACCTACTGAGTGCCAGGCAGTGTATTAAGTGCCAGGGATATAGAGAAAGGCATAAGATAGTCCCTGCCCCCAAGGAACTCACAATTTAATAGGGGAAGATACCACATAAGAAATGGAAAAGCAGGATGGATTCAGATGGTAGTGGGCTAGCCTGATGAAGTCCTGCAGCCTGAGAGGTATGAGTTACAGACTTGATTTCATCTTGCAGAATGATGAGTTTCTGGAGATCATGAAATCAGAAGCTCAGCCAGTGGGAAATGATGAATTCCCTGGGTGGAGGATTTGGAAGGAGCTCTCCAATGCCCAACCTTCACCCTCTCCAATCAAAGGGAGACAGAGGTCCCAGGGGTAGGGGGTGCTGAGGAGGTGGGAGTTTCAGAATTGCTGCAGAACAAGTAACTGTTACAGACAACAAAACTGAGGCAGAAGTTAAATGACTTGCCCAGAGTCATACATCTAGTGTTTGAGGAAATTCGGTTTTCTTAACTCCTGGTTTAGCACTCTATTCACTGAGCCATTTAACTACCCTTTCTACAGGAAGGCAGTCTGCTTATTTTTTATGGATGTCTTATTTCTTTCTTCACTGAAGCTATTCCAAACCTTCTCTTTCTCAAAACATAATACTCCTTCTCTTTCCACTCCTCCCACCCCCACCTCAGCTGAGGACCTTGCCTCTTATTTTCTTGAAAAAACTGAGGCCATCTGATGCGAGTTCCCTCTTCTCAGATTCTTTTCATCTTAAAACAGCTTGACACCATCTCCCTCTCCCCTTTTCTTCACCTCTGAAAGGTGGCCTTTCTCCTTGCCAAGACCCATCCCTCTGCATATGCACTTGGTTCCGTTCCCTCCCATCTTCTCCTTCTGACTGCATCATTAATCATCCCCACTCTCTTGAATCGTCAACTTCCCCTATCAACTGGTTCCTTTATTACTGCTGTCAAACATGCCCACATTATGAAGTGCCGGTCTGGCAGGGAGCTCACTAGTTAGAAGAGCAGGCCTTGGGGCCTATATTCTTTCCTCTCTGGGTTTTTAGTGACAGTATTTTGTCCTGGTTTGCCTCCTATCTCTCTAGCTGCTCCTTAGTCTTCTTTGCTAGCTCAGCATGTTAGGAGTCCCTTGTCTACCTGTTCTATGTAGTTGACACAGAGTCATTTACAAAGAGAAATAAGTCACTCATCTCATCAACCACATGTAGCTAATAATTCTTTTACCCTTAAAGAAAGCTTAAAAGAAAGCATTCAGCACAATCAACATCAATGTATTAAGTCTTTTTATTCAGTTACTGATACAATTCCATAATTTAGTTCTCTAAGAACTGATACACCAATGACCAACAACTTATTATTATATCCCAATATATCTGAATCACTGTATTCTTTACAGTCAACTAGGATTATTTACATATTCTGTGATCCTTTAAACTTAATTTTATAAGGATTTCAAACTGCCCCTAGGTTATGACATGCCTTATATCAGGGTACTTACGGTGAACAAAAAGGAATCAGATTGCTTGATTTTATATATTTATTCATAAGGTAGTAAGCCTTTGATAAAAATTAGAAGTGAATATTCACAGGTGGTAATTTTTCATGTATAATTGTATCTTTTCAAAAGTTACATGGTAACTTTTATAATTGTGAGATTACTTATATATGAAGCTTTATGCGTTCAAGTATTTTGCATGATGTCTGATGTGATCATTAATAAAAGTTGCAATGAAGTAGTAGTTATGATCATATCCCTGGAAAAGAAAACATACGTATATAATCACCAAGACAGCTAATACATATGCAAAGTAATATTAAGGACTAAAAAATTATCCAGTTTGTTTGCTTGAAAGAAGTTCACAATAAAAAACAAAAGGATTTCTATATACACACTTTGAAGTTTTCATTTTATATTTAAACCACAATGTACTTCGTAACATTTTAAACTAAAAAAATGAGGAAAAGAATTAGCATTCCACAGAGACTGGCTTATATCACCATTTCATTATGCCAAGAGAAGAAGACATAAATACATTAATGAAGTTTAATATCCTTTGTGGAACAGAGATGTTTGCTGGCATTCCCAAGAACCATGACATCATTCAGCGGAGATTCATAAACATGGAGAAGATATTGAATTTCAAGCCAGACAAGAGGGGCACTAATCAATCAATAATGAAGTGAATCCCGAATCATACATACGCACATAGAAAACAAAAATTTGGAGGAAACAGCCACAACTACACAAATAACTTTTTCTAGACAGCAAAGTTATCCCAGATCTAAAATTCTGGGGGCAGTTCTCAAATCTCATAATTTTTCAATGATGTTGAGATACAGACACAAAGCAAGTAGGTATTAGTTAGACTTACTTAATGGATACTGGAAAGGACTAAATGAATATTTGAGCACAAACAATATAATCACTTACCTACCACATTTCATTAAAATTCAATTAAGCTATATGACACACACAACCAAGGTTGGCCTCAAAGAAGAAATATGAGAAAACACTTTCCCTGTTCCTTTGCAGAGGCAGAGGAAGTCCACAGGTGTGGAATATTGGATATAACATCAGACTTGAATATGTCAATTGGTTTTGTAGAAATTTATGATATATTTATTTCAAAAAGTCAGACAAATTTAATTTAAGAGAGTTAACCTTGATATGCTTTAGCAACATATCAAGTGTGGCCAAAGTCTATCAACATGGAACTGGCAGACAAACGCAAAAGCCAAGAAGAGACTTTACTTTGTTCAATTACAGCCATCAAGATAAATATGAGGGAAAAAACAACACAAGGAGACATAGACATGGAAGGGGAAAAAAGTCACTGAGAACAGCCTCCTAAGGAAATTTGACTATCTACTCCGAGGATAAGGCTCCATAGGAAATATGTTCAATTACAGACTTGAACAAGGAACTTCTCAAAGGTTTACTAGAAATGAATGACTTTCTGGAGTCCCATGATGCTATAAGGGGTCATAATCCTTCACTATCAAAGGAAGTTAAAGGAAATTTAGGAAGGCTTTTCCAGTTTTCTGCTTAATGCTAGTTTCTATTCAACAGTGGAAGTCTGATGAGGAAAAAGTGGGAGAGTAGACACTTAAGAAGCCCACTAAACTAACCATATAAAAAAAACAAACAAAAATATCACCTGTGCTTTTGAGTCCAGTTACTAATCCCTAGGAACTACAGAAGATGAGGTAGTACATTTTCTGACTCTTATACCATGCTATAAATTTCTGGGAACCAGCAACTAAGCAATACTTCTAGATGAAAGTCATGGAAGTAACTCAAAAGCAATCCATCTATTCTTTTCCCCAGACTACACATGGAAATTAATTTGACAAGAGTGTTGCCTTATTAGGACCAAGCCCTGGATTATTTGGTTTCACATTTCTGTGTCTAGACAAGAAGAAAAACCTTTCTCTAGGTCACAACTCATTAGGAGGATGTAAAACTAAAAGAAAGAAAGACAATATGTAGGAAAAAGATGACTAGATAAGGAGAAAAAGATTCTGGGGAAAATTCAAAGGGAACTAACTATTTAAGCTTCTCAGTTTTCAAGGCAGTGGGATGTTAACAGAAAGAGCACAAGGCAGAGTCAAGACCTGAGTTCAAATCCTGTCTCTAAACACTGGCTGTGTCATGGGCAAGTCACTTAACTTCCCTGAGCCTCAGTTTCCTTATCTGTATAATGGAGAAAACAATAGTTGTAATACCTACTTCACAGGGGTGAATAAAGAGTTTTGCGAATCTGAAGATGCAATAAAAATGTGAATGATATTTTTTTTTCCTTTTGCAGAATGGCAGCATGTGTCACCTACCAGTAACTCAACAAGCATATGATAGGCCCCTTCTGGGCACCAGACTGGACACTGCTTGGCTTTCTCAAATTCAAAGACTATATCTTGTTCAGTAAGAGATTGTGTTAAGAAGAATAGTGTGATCTTCTAACACTTGGCTAGCCAACTGCTCCACGTTTCATCTTCATTTGTCTCTGCTCCCTACAAAGATGCCTCAAAGGAGCCTACTTCAAGATCCGTGTGAGTCCAGGTTTATTTCTCCCTTGTTACTTAAGGACACATCTGTCTCCCTGCCTATTAAACTGTAAGTTTAGGAGCAGCAGGAGCACTTAAAGAACCACGTTTCTTTGCACTTGGCCCATCTTCCTGACATATGGGAGGAGGAAGGACATCTCTTCCTTGGGAGCAAAAAAGCCAAATCAGAACTATCATTCCTGGAAAGGACTTGTCAATAGATTGCCCTGTGACTACCATCCCTGTGACTTCCAAGAACAAAATGCCCTTCCAAGGCCATCACTCCCCTCTTCATGTTGCCTTTCCCAATTAGAATGTAAGCTCCTTGAGAACAGGGACTGTCTTACCTTTTTAATTCTTTCCTCCAGTGCTTAGTACATAGTAAGCATTTAGTAAATCCTTATACTTTGTTTAATGTGAGATTCCTCTCTGACTCAATCTGTGTGTCCACCTATCCCTCACCTCTCACCATCAAAAAATGGTCCTTTTTATTGGATCTGCTTCCCATGAGCAGTGGCATTTTTTTCTCTTTTGAACTAGCCCTGCTTTCCACAGTCTGCCCTTTTATTTTCCCTGGGCTATTTCTATTCCTCTCCAGATCAAGTGCTACTACTTCTTTTTTTTCCCCTTTGTTTTTTGGTGAGGCAATTGGGGTTAAGTGACTTGCCCAGGGTCACACTACTAGTAAGTGTCAAGTGTCTGCTCTGAGACCACATTTGAACTCAGGTCCTCCTGATTCCAGAGCTGGTGCTTTATCTACTGCACCACCTAGCCGCCCCAAGTGCTACTACTTCTACATCACTAAGTTACTATACAAAGAGTGGCATATATATGTCCTTCCACATCTCTGAGAACTTGCAAAGTTAAGATTTCAATGGGAGGCTACAAATCATAGACAGACAGACCTGAATGAAGGAGATAACGCTTTCAGGGCAAAGCATTCTAAAAAAAGTAGGGATTTTAAACCCTGCTGTAATTAGGATCAGCGTCTTACTCTACAATTCAGTAAACATTCAACCGATTTTTTTTTTGGTAAGGCAATCGGGGTTAAGTGACTTGCCCAGGGTCACACAGCTGGTGAGTATTACATGTCTGAGGCCAGATTTGAACTCACGTCCTCCTGACTGTAGGGCCGGTGCTCTATCCACTGTGCCACCTAGCTGCCCCCATTCAACTGAATTTAATAGGCATTAAGTGGCAGAGTGCTAATATCTGTGAATCCTAATGGAAATAATCTAAGAGGATTCTACATGCTACCTGAGTATTTCAAAATTCAAAGCAAATACTCAAACTTCCATACAGTATTATTATGGTGCTTGTACAGTCAAAAATCCACTTTTCTGGGAAAAAAAGTAAATATCTTACATGAGGAACCAAGAAAGATTTTAAATTAATCTAAACTAAAAACATAAAAACTAAAGAACTAAAAAAATTAAAGAACTAAAAACATAGAGCATATTAGTGATACATCCTGAAAAATACAGGATGGTTAAGTCAGTCAATAAACATTTTAAAATACCTACTATGTGTCAGAAATTGTCCTAAGTGCTAGGCATACTAAAAAAACCAAAACCAAAACCATAAAAGTCCATTTCTCAAAGAACTGCCACTTTAGTGGGGAAACAACATGCAAACAACTATGTACAAACATGACAGATACAGGATAAATTCAAGATAATTACTAGTCAGAAGGTACTAGCAGTAAGGGGAATCAGGAAAGGGTTCTTGTAGAAGACGGGGTCTTAGCTGGGCCTTGAAAAAAGCCAGGGAAGCCAGGGGATGGAGATTAAGGGATCAAGTTATGAAAGGCTTTGAAAACCAAACAAAGGGCTTTATATTTGATCCTGGAGGTGATAAGGAGTGACTAGAATTTACTGAGTATGAGGGAGACATGATTAGTCAAGCCCATTAGAAAGATCACTTTGACAGCTGAGTGGAGGATGGACTGGAGTGAAAAGCAGTAAGCAGACCAGCAGCAGGCAATAGTTCAGGGGTGAAGTGAGAAGAGCCTGCACCAAAGTGGCAGCCCCATCAGAAGAGAAAAGGGGACCTATGTGAAAGATGTACAGAAGGTAAAATCAACAGGCCTTGGCAAAACATTGAATATGAGGAATGAGTGGAGTCAAGGATGACACCCAGGCTTGTGAGCCTGGCTGACTGGGAGGATGGTGGTACTCAACACTAAAAGGGAAGTTAGGAAGAAGGAAGGGTTTGGGGAAAAAGACAATGAATTCAGACTCAGACATATTGAATTTAAGATGTCTAAGACCCAAGTTGAGGGGTCCAATTGGCAGTTAAGATGCAAGAATGGAGAAGGAAATTTGAGAATCATTAACATAAAGGTGCTAATTATATCCATGGGAGCTAATGAGATCACGCGAAATCCTATAAAAGGAGAAGACAAGTTAGGACAGAGTACTGTAGGATGTCTATGCTTAGTGAGCATGACCTGGATGAAATTCCAGCAAAGTAGACTGAGAAGGAATGATCAGATAGGTAGAAGAATAAGGAAAATAGCAGTGTCACAAAAACCTAGGGAGAAGAGTATCAAGGAGAAGAGGGTAGTTGACAGTGTCAAAGGCTGCCCAGAGGTCAAGAACAATGATGATTGAGAAAAGATGATTAGATTTCACGGTTAAGGGACTATAAAGAGAAAGATTAAGCGTGTCCCCTTTCACTAGTGTTAAGTTCAGGTTGTAAAGGGGAAGAAGAAAAAGTTGGGAGACGTTCTGGTGATTTTGCTATCTTATTTAACCTCTTGGTAAGTTCCTTTCCTAGCAAGACTATTTTGTATCTATAAAATGGCTATACTGAGATTGCTTGTGTTCTGTGTCATTAAGGAGGCAGTGACTTCCTCTTCCCCCACAATACAATTTAAAGAAAAAGTCTGTGACAGAAAAATTCTATTTAGAGCTAAGTTTTTTTAAAAAAATTACATGCTTTTTCCTTTACTCGGTTCTCAAAGTGGAATCAGTATTCTAGGTACTATACTGGATGCTGATGCTGAAAGGCAATGTTTTCTTTCATCTCCTCAAAAGCCCTAGGAGTTCAGAACTGAATAATGGATTAACTCTTCAAGAAGGGTCTTCACAGAAAGCAAAGAAAAAGAGCGCTTGTGTTTCTCACTTATAGATGGTGAAGATCTCTCCACTAAAGTCTTATTCTGATGTTTCTTCTGGGAGCAGAAGTAACCTAGGGTTCTCCAAGGCTATGCTAGTGGAATGCAAGCTCCGGCAGCTCCTACTGAGTCAGAAATGCTTAAAAACTAAGGCCATAAGTGATGCACCTATCATCTGAAGATGATTTTATCAAAGTTTGGATAGGATGATCGCAAGCCTATCCATTTTTTTATCCATTCTAATCCTCAAAGATCATCTACTTGGCTGTCAAGGGGTTTTGATCTGCACTAAGAAGAAGGTACCCACACTGACAAAATCAGAGATCTTTGACGTGTAATTAAGATAGCTGCCCATATTGGCAGAAATAGCCTTTGATTTAGAAGTACTTTGGGAACCAGAGAAAACTTCAAATCCTTAATTCCTGAAGCCTGTAAAGACGGGACATAGTTGATGTCAACTGCCTCACTCCTTGGTTACTGAGCTTCCTTTCTCAACCCACTCTGTGCAACTTCAACAACTGAAAAACAATAACTCCCAGTCCCTGCTCCCATGGTACTTTTCCAGTTTTTAGAAGCCTGGATTCTAGTCCCTGTTTTGCCATAAATCACTGAATCTCTCTGAACCCAGTATTCCTCACACTGACAAAATAAGGGGGATTGACTAAATTCCAGCTCTGTCCATGATTTTAAGCAGATAATCAAGTTTTCAGCCTTTGGGCAAACCAAAGTCAAGAGAGGTTTTGTCTGAGACTCTGGTTCTGGAGTGATGGCCCGGCACATTTCCATTCATTTGCTTACTCAATGACAGAAAGCCTAAACAAAACCTAGTTTAGACTGTGCAAGCCAGACTTACTCTGATTTTGCCAGAACGAAAGCCAAGGGAAAATTGTTTAAGCTAAACAATGAATTAGGCCACAGCAACTTCAATGTTTTCTTACTCTGGAGTTGTCAAATGGATACTTCATCTTGGCCCTGGCCCAAGTCTAGACTAACAAGTTTCTTAGTTGCCAAGAAGAAAATAATGAGTGTCTCATTTCACTGTTCCCCAAATCTTTGCCACTTCTACAATCTCCCAGAGTTCTAAGTCTTTGTTTGAAGGCTAACAATCTCGTAGTCACATCAGAATTTCTTGGCACAGTCCCTGGACAGAAAAGGTATCCAACGTGGCTCTTGCCAAGAAGTGTAATCTATTTAGAAACACACAATCTGCTATACCACTTATGGCTAAACCTCTCCAATCCACTATTGACTTATTTACAGACTTAATTTGATCAAAACTGAAGTACCTGGTGGCTTGATCTGTATGATTTAAAACATTTAAATGAATAACTATAATTTTTTTTCTATTCCTAAAGAAAAATTTGAAGAAAGAAAAATGAGATCAAATATAATTCCCTTCTCTCTGGGGCAATGTACCAGGTATCTCTGTTTAAGGTTTTTGAATAAAGGTAATTTTTTTCTTACTGTAACAATATGTTTGCAAAATGTGTTAATATTTACTTGATACACACTTTTAAAAGTTATTTTATTAAATGGATTACCTAATGGAACTAAGGTTTTGTGATTCATTTTATTGTTGTCAATAAAGTATGCTTTATGGTTTTAAAAATTAAGATTATGCAACGTGATTATTTTCCATCTTCATTTTTAAGTAAAAAGGGTTTGTCCATTCTATGTTTCGAAGGGGAAAAGGAAGAAAATAAGCATTTGTATGGTACCTATCATGGCAGCCAGGTGGTGGAATGGATACAGTGCAGGGCCTGAAGTCAGGAAGATTCATCTTCCCAAGTTCAAATATGGCCTAGGACAATTATTAGCTGTGTGACGCTGGGCAAGTCACATAGCCCTACTTGCCTCAGTTTCCTCATCTGTAAAATGAGCTGGAGAAGGAATGGCAAACCACTCCAGTATCTCTGCCAAGAAAACCTCAAATGGGGTCATGAAGAATTGGACGTGACTGAAACAACTGAACAACAACAAAAATGTGCTAGGAACTGTACGAAGCACTTTTTTTTTTAAACAGATGTTATCTCATTTGAACCTCACAACAACCCCAGGAGGTAGGTGCTGTCATTATTCCTACTTCACAGTGGAGGAAATTGGGGCAAACAAAGGTTAAGTGACTTGCCCAGGGTCAAAGAGCTTGTCAGTTGCTGAATCTAGATTTGAACTAGGTCTTCCAGTTGAGAACCACTGCTACATAGAGGACTTACTGGAGGAAATGGACAAGAATAGTACAGTAGCCTAGACAGATGGCCACCTGCACCAATAGAGAGAGTCAACATTTACATCAAGGAGATCATAACAGCCACGTGAATATTAAAATAACATGGATAGAAAACACTAACTCATATTACTATATATTTACTTCATACTTTCATCAGAGAATAAAAACAATCAAGACTAAAAATATTCCTATCATTAAAGAGAATATTTTATCCCAGTCCTTCAAAAATATAAACTATAGAGATTTCCAGATAGAAAGAAGCAAATTGTTAATAAAAGTTCATTGGACTGGCCTATTTTCTTTGCATTTCTAAGAGGAAGATAAATATTTTTCCTCTGCTGATGATACTTATTCTATGTCTTTACTTAAGGCAGCTAAGTAGTACAGTGGATCGAGCACTAAGCTTGGCATTAGAAAAATGTGAGTTCAAATTGACCTCAGACACTAGCTATGTGACTTTGAGTAAGTCACTTAACCTTTCTCAGTTTATTCATCTGTAAAATGGAGACAGTAATAAAACCTACCTTCCGGAGTCATGAGGAGAAAATTTAGTAATTTTTATAAAGTGCTTTGTAATCCTTTAAGTGCTATATAAAGGTTATTATTGTTGTTGTTATCTGAACTGTGCACTGTAAGAAATACTTCTAAATCCAAAGAAGGAAAGTCCTGTTACAGACAGAATTTCCTCATTTTATACAGTAGGCACCCAATAAAATATTTTTGCTTGAATTAAAATCATCTATTCCAACCATGGCAGAATGGCTGAAAGCAGAAATTAGAGGAAGGTTGGAAATAATTAATGATCTAAACTTCTGGCTTTTACTTCGTCAGGTCTTCAATGTTGCTATATAACTTATTTTTACAGTGTTAATTATATAGAAGTAGTTCAAAAAACTATAGCAACTTCTTTTACATACTACTTCTTAACTGTTAAAAATATCTACTTCTCTTAAATCGTCTCTATATGTTATCTGACACAGAAATTACTGTAACCCAATGGGATATTAATTTTCAGATGTGCCTTAAAAGAACACACCAGAAATATTGGGGAAAGACATAATTCAAATTCAGATCAGTGTTTTGTTTTTGAGTCAGATCACAGAGCACAAAGTCAAGAGAAATAGTCTGCTAATACTTGCCTCTTGCAATCGAAAAACAACTGGAATTTTCCGTTCCGCACAGGCAGCTATAAAGTTGTCAGGAAGTAGTTGCCCATCTTTAAGGAACTGGTCATCTTTGCCTTGATCAATTAATATGTCCAACTGAGAATCTGGATATGACTTCACAAGACGAGTAGCATCATATGCCTGTAAATAAAAGGAAAATTTCAAAATTAATTTTTACAATGCTTAAAAAAGAAGATAATCTAGAATATGCAGTACTCTGGAGATAGTATATCAAAGTAAGCCATGTATACTTAATGGAGCTACTAGAGTGAAACAGAAATTAAAAGCAACCCAGATTACAAGGCTGATTAAATCTGAAACATTCTTTTAAGTCTCAAGTAAAGCTATTAAAGCTCTATATATCTCAAGATAATTTTTAAGGTTTTGGTTAAAAAGCCTCCTGGATTCTAGTTTCCAGTTTCTAGCCTCTTCCTTGCTTTAATTAATCCTCATAAAAGCAAAGATCATCTTCCTTGAGCACTCTTCGGCTCACACCCTTTCCTTGTAACTCTACAGCAACTCTTAGCCACCTCTCAAGCTCAATAAAAACATCAAATTATTTTTAAAGATGTTTCTAATTCCTTTATTTCCCTCCACACCTAGGTACTCTATCCCAACCAGAAGCACTGTTTATCCCCTCTACCAACCCCAGAAACACATACTAGTATTCTTCCATGTCTAGCCATACCATGTGACTTTTCTTTCTTCTCCCCTCTCCATGTATGAATAGGCAACTTCATTTATTTTTGTGCATATATATATGTGAGTATATATATGTATATGTATATATATATGTGTGTGTATATATACATATGTATGTATGTATGTATGTATCCCAGATAGAAATCTGTCTCTTAAAAAAAAAAACTGACTCCTCCATCAGGAACTTTTCATTCAAAATAGCACAAACGTTATTAACAAAGAAGACCCATTTACATATCTAGGCTCTTGTCAACGTCTGACTGAATACATAGCATTGTCACAGACACAATAAAGAGGTGGGTTAATCTAAATTTTACAAGAAATAATAGAACACAGGCTTTTTCTATTAGTAAGAAGTACAAGCTGCCTTTTCATCATTCAGGATTATTACTGGAATATCCTTTTCTTGGAGTATCTATTATAATTAATTACTGTTTAAAATCAAATCTTTCATCATATGTATATTCTAGTATGAAATTTATTCCTTAAATTTTAGATAGACCTCAAGGCACAGATAGGCACATATGATCTCTAGTTTGTATAATTTTTAAAATACTTTAATATATCGGGTATGAATTATTTAGTACTTACCTCCCACTTACTTTGATCTGTTCCTAAATATCCACTGAAGGCCTTTTTCCCCCAAGGACAGAGCATTGGATTGCAGATTGGAGAGAATGCTGACACAGACTTCAGAAACAAAGAAACCAAGTTTCAAAACCAGTCATTTTGGAAGGCAATATTTGAACTGACACGTAGAAAATGACTAAGAAGCTACTGACTCATGAAAAAGTTTGTGAACAATTTTCTTGAAATATCTTTGGCTTTGATTGTAAGTGCCTCAAAGGCCAGAACAGTCCACTGAATATTCTGGCAAACTGCTAGTAAAATTTTGGGTGCTGAAATAACACAAAGCAATAAATTATTATTCATCAAATAAGTATATTAGACAAAAGGAAGTTTATGTTTAGTACTTTTCCCTCTGCTGATTATGCCCACCAAAAATAAATTAACTTGTTGAGATGTCATAATAGACTTTTTGGTGAATAAATGGCATTTAATTTTAAAATACTCTGTTATTAAGAAAGATACATTGGAATTTAAATAGCATTATTACTAATAACGATACAAATTTTTCCATATTATTTTATACCACAAGGAAACATATAACTCAGCAAACATTTATCATGTTGTTTTATATGGATTTAAATTCAGAGTAGAGATATTTTATGCTTCAAAGAATTTCTATCTTATATCTTATTATAAGAATTTATACTTTATACATAATCTTGTAGTTTCTATTAGCTTTAATAATCTTTTTCAAAACACAAAAAATGTAAATATGCTCTATTTTTGGATTAGAGAATAGAAAACTGCTTTATTGCATACTGAAAAGGCGTTTGATTTTTTAAAAAATCTACCATGACAGGAAGATGGTTCAATTTCAAAACAAATCTTGCCAATAACAAAACATATCTTGCTGTAGAAAGAAGTCTCTATTACAAACATTTTCATCTCTGAATCAGAGATTTGGAATAACTTAGTAACTAATACCTTCAAGTTGGGTATATATTAAACAGACCATGAAAGTCCTATGATTTTAAGGCCAGAAGTTGCTAGCTCAACTTAGTCAAGAATTCAAAGCATAGCAGAATATTGTTACTGCCAAGGACCACATTAACAATTTCCTTTGCAACTCCCCATAGCACACTGTTCTCCATTATATAATGAGCTCAACATAGAGGATTCAAGGTTACTAACTAGCAAGAAAATATATAATACTTAGAATAGGCAAAAGAGAAAATTAAAACTTTTGCCTAAAGAATTTAGGACTGCTTAAAAATATGTTAATGAATAAAGAATCTCTACTGCTCTTATATGAAAGGAAAAGTGAATTAGACTAGAAAAGAAACTCAAATGACACTCAAATGAAGTCACTAAACAGTTAAGATTTTTACATGTTGAAACTAGTTTAATTATAGACATTAAATTTAGTTGTATTGCTATTTGGCATGAAGTCATAATAAATCACTAAGAAAAAGAAAAAAGAATCCCTAAACTATTACAAGCTAAGGACAGTTCCTTCTAACTCAGAAAATCAGAGTTAAATTTACCAAGCTGCTTCTGATAGAATGGTATGGGTAGTTATGGCATTCAGATCATTAATACCTGAGAATTAATTCCAAGAAGATAAGGTTTTTAAATGAACAAAAATAAGCAAATCAAATAATGTAGTGTAAAGAGCAATGCATATAAAGAGAGAGGGCTTGGGTTCAAATGCTGCCTAGGCACCTTAATATGTATGTGATCTTAGGCAAGTCACCTCTCTGGGTCCCAGAGTCATTATATAGAAAATAAGGCCATTGGACTCACTAGATGATCTCTAAGGTCCCTTCTAGCATTGAATCAGATTTCACAACATTTCTGGTGAATAACTAATAAAAGAGATTTATTTCAGCTATTGGTTAGATGAAACACCAATTTAAGGTGAGTACAAAATTGGGGAAAAAATGTATTTCACAGATACATACACATAGACAATAAGTAGGATCTCTGGAACTGAGGGTAGAATTTGCTTCTGACATTGTAGCAAAAATTTCCAATATAAAATATGAAGACATCTTTTTTATTTCTGATCACCGGCCCTGGAAAATTCTAATGTCAATACTACAAAAATAAATGATTTCCAAATTCAACCTTAATAAATCACTAAAAACAAATGTTAACCATTTTAACACTAAGATAATCTTACTTTGTATTTTCTAGGATTCTTCAAAGCACAAATCAGAGCTCCATGGCCTCCCATAGAATGGCCAAAAATAGATATCTTCTCTGGATCAGCTGGAAAATTGGCATTTATCAGCTTGGGCAGCTGAAAAAGATTAATAACATGACAAAAATATAAGTGAAATTTGGCTTCTTTCCAAAGTACACACAATAATACCACAAATAAATTAATACTGGTAACTGACTCAATCTATGCACAAGTTGATTAAATTTACTTTACAAATACTGATTACAGTTTTAAAACTTCATGAAAGAATAATAGTATTAAAAAGGAAAATATTGGCTATACTATAATGTCATAATGCTCAGAAGTGGTCCAAAACAAACAAAATAATAGAAAGTGAGACATTGATTATTGCCTCTGTTTCATTTAAAAGTCCAAAGTTTGCACTGACATCTCATTTAAGGAGATGAACTATTCTTACTTTAGTCAAAATTACTTCTCTATACTGGCCATTTCAAATAAAACACTTTGGAGAAAAGAAATGGTTTCTGCTTCTGTGTGGCCTTTAAAATATACTACATGTGGCTGGTACTTTTGATTCTCTTGTTTTTCTTAAACTGCTAAGGTTGTACCTCTACAAAGTCCTACTTATCACAGCATAAAGATTACCTTGTAAGCACAAGAGCTGGCAGGCAGCTCTACCATTCTAGGCAAGGCTTCAAGCAACCTGAAGTCCTGGCAAGAGACTACGCCTGCTTTCTGAGGGTCATATTGGTTAACTACAAAAGCCTGGCTATGTGGTGATGAATTTTTCAGCCACGATAACTCATAGAACAAAGAAATATATAAAATGGGGGCAGCTAGGTGGCGCAGTAGATACAGCACTGATCCTGAAGTCAGGAGGCCCTGAGTTCACATCCATTCTCAGACACTAGCCATGTGACCCTGGGCATGTCACTTAACCCCAAATGCTTCAAAAAAGGAAAAAAAATACAGGCCTGGGCAGGCCTCTTCTACCTGTACAGCAACAGCTACTGAACAAGGGAAAAGGGGGCAGATAGGGCACTCCATCACAGTTTTTAGATAGCCTAAAAACATTAAATTAATTTTCAGCACTCTAAAAGTGATAGTTCAGCCCAGTAACCAATGAGGGGCCATACTACTTAATGGAAGAATTGAATCATCAATATTGACATTCAGACTATAAATGAAACCAAAAGATAAAAGGAAGCTGCAGCTAAATGGAAAGATGGCAAAATAATAGAGAGGCAAATAAGGGAATTGGCAAAGTTGGTTTTACTGTGTGTCAAAAGGAAACACCATTTTATGAGAAACTGAAGTAATTTTATATTGCAGTGCTCATGACTAGTAGCTGGTAAAGAATAACCACCAATATAATTTTTGTAAGGGATGAGGAGGTTGAGAATTTTATTGAAAACTTAAAACCTTCTAGATTAAATTAATATCAATCAATTAGCAAGTACTTATTAAGCACTTCCAATGTGCTGGGCCCTGTATTAGATGCTATAGATAAAAACACAATGAATGAAACACTATCTTCTCGAGAAGCTTACATTCTAACATACTTAATAATTCTAACTTCAATGCACAGTTAGGCATATGGAAATACGGAGACAAAACATTGAAAAACATGGTTCATGAATAAGATAAAAGAAAGGCCAAAGTCTTGCAGATATATAGTCAAGCCTATATATTATGAATACTTTTTTTGAGAAGAGAGTTTAGAGTTGTTAGACATATGGCTAACATCAAATAATAACACAGACAAAAAAGAAATTGAATGTATTTGAGCAAAGAAGTGACTAGTTACCAATGAGTGAGTAATTCCTGAATCAGCTATTGGGTTACTACTGTCAGTTTTGTTAGACCAATGCTCACAATCAATATGCACTGGTCAATATAATTATTAAGCTATTCTGAAAAACACTTAGAAATTCTTAATAACAGGCCTACTTAAAAACCTTAATGGTCCAGACTTGTGATTTGATCAGTTTAGGGAGCTCTCAGGGACTAAACTCCTCTATCAATGCAGATCAACAACTATTCTACAACT
Source organism: Phascolarctos cinereus (assembly GCF_003287225.1). Lineage (NCBI taxonomy): Eukaryota > Metazoa > Chordata > Mammalia > Diprotodontia > Phascolarctidae > Phascolarctos > Phascolarctos cinereus. The sequence continues at coordinate 335,404,869 of NW_027556098.1, forward strand.
TATAGACTCTGTGGGTTGCCTGGGGCACTGAGATATTGTGACTTATTTGTCCAGAGTCATACAATCAGCATGAGTCAGAGGAAGAACTTAAATGATATTCCTGATTCTAAAGCCAATTCTCTACTCTGGATGCTATGCTAGCAGCCTCTCATGGAAAACAATATTTTGAGAAAGTTTGATATTTTCTCTAACATGACCAATAAATGTACATAACATCAATTTAATAATACTCATCTTGACTTTAAGATCAAACCTTTCAAACAAAATCAAACTAAGATAGACAGTAAACAAATAAAAATAACTGAAGTGGGGGCAGCTAGGTGGCGCAGTGAATAGAGCTCTGGCCTTGGAGTCAGGAAGACTTGAGTTCAAATCCAGTCTCAGACATTTAACATTTATTAGCTGTATGATCCTGGGCAAGTCACTAAACCCCGACTGCCTCACCAGAAAAAAAAAAAGCAAAACAAACAAACAAAACTGAAGCTAATTATAAAAATATTAATTTCAATAGAATTACCTCATCTATTACATAAGAGTACATCCTATAGTTGGTTTTCCAAGGTTCTTCAGTGGCATTCACATAAAAACCAGCACCAGTACCAAAGTCCCAGCTGTCATCTTCTCCTTTAATATTACAGCCACCTATCAAAGCAAAATGTCATTGTTAAATGACCACTTGACATCATTACCACAGTATTTATTAATATTTTACATAGAACTTTGGTTTTTCAAGGTTCTTTCACATAGCTGACCTTACCTGGTTTGATCTTAACAAGACTGTGAGGTAGGCAAGGCAAACATTACTATCCATATTTTAAAGGTGAGGAACTAAGGTTCAGAGAGCTTAAGTGATTTTAATAAATGACATAGCTAGGATTGAATCCATATCTCCTGACTCCAAACAAAGGATGTTTTCCACTAAATAACATGGCCTATATGAGTCTAGAATTCAAATGCCTTTAAAACTGAATTAAAATCACTAGAAACAACACTATGTTCGTGTCCAGAAATCAAAATCAATCCCAGGTTTCACATGCATCCCTATGGGATTGTTTTAATGAAAGCACTTTGTTAAGCTATTAAATACACTACAAATGTGACCTAGGACAGTTAGTATAATTGCATTAATGAAGGAAGTTTCCAAACCAACAGCTCCTCATGATAATGAAATCACAGGTTAGAACCAAAAATTATTATTACAGTGTTTCCAAGGGCATGGAGCAGGTAGGTGGCACAGTGGATAGAACACTGGGCTTGAGTTCAAATCCAGTTTCAGATACTTACTAGTTATCACTTAATCCTGTTTGCCTCAATTTCCTCACCTGTAAAGTGAGCTGGAGAAGGAAATGGTAAGCCACTCCAGCATCTTTGCCAACAAAACCCCAAATTGGGTCATGAAGAGTCATATACAATTAACCAACTAAACAACAAGAGTGCAGAACTTGTGCAAAATATATGGGTCCTGAAATTGGTAACAATAAAATCTCAGGTATCTTTAACATATACTTTGTCTTTATTCTTTGGCAGTGTCGAGGAGCTGAGAAATAGTGTTAAAAGAGACCACACAGCAGGGGTACGTAAACTGAGAGAAAGTGTAGTTAAATTTTATTGTCTGTCTCATCATTGGAGTGCCAGGTAACAAGAAAAGGAGAGTAGAGAGAGAATTTAAGAGGGATGAAAGAGAGGTGGTGGTGGTAGTTGGGGAGCAAATAATATAATGGTGAGTACCAAACTTCAGATATACTCTTCAAATACTGTACTGTAAAGTGCAATTATTTTGTAATTCCTTCATGTGGTTACTATATATTACAGCTTTTTGTTATCGTGTCTTATCTCTCTACTAAACTACCAGATCTTTGAGGATAGATGTTGAATCTTACCTAGATGCTGTATTTTTTTTAAGCACTGTTATTCTGTACTGTTTCACAGTCTTTGTACCTCTAGTATCCAGCATATGATAAATGCTTGCCGATTATCTCTGAGTAGGAATAACTTTCTTCTACTTGACAGGTATCTGAGACTAGTAGGCTCAATTGGTGAAAAGCGTTGTGAAAATGAGGACAAAGTTATATGTTCAATCTCTCAGTAATTTGGTCTACTATGGTCTACTCTTTGACCATAGACTGCACATTACCTCAGGCCCACTCCCTTGAAAAAACAAACAATAGGAGAGAGTGTCAATATAACCATTCCCATTACTGCAAAGACACCACAATTCACATAGTGGGGGCTTAATAAACATTTGTTGAATTACTAACACCTTAGTAATAGTCCGTTGTGTTATCTTTGTGTTACCTTTGTCTAAAAGGCAGCAAAACACATAGAGTTTTAATCGGGAAAGAATTGATAAAACAAATAGTGCTTTAGAAGGTTTTTGAGAAATCAGAAGGAGAAGGATTTGGAGTTTTAAGATGAGTATGAGAAAGTGTTATCAGTAAGAAAATTTAGAATAGGCAATTAACAGAAGTTAAATGCCTAATGGTGTCCTTTAATAGCTACGATTAGTCCAATCCACTCTCCAACAGTTAAATATTACACAAAGAATGGATATATACAGGTTAAAAATAATATTCACTAAAAAAAAAAAACCCAAAAACAAAACCCACAGTACATGAAATTATGCAATCTATTTTTTTTATCTTTTAGCAATTATACCAAAGAGGGACAAATTCTATGGTTTTACAGGTTACCAAACAGATTTTTCTTCTGTTGTAAAATTACTTACCATACTAGTTTTCACATGTTTTCCTAAACTTTTACTGGCTAACAGCAAAGGGCTGTACTTCAAAGAGACTACCACAAGGAAACAATTTATAGATACAAGCTACTTTAAATATATTAAATGATATCAAGTCCTTGAAAGATTATCACTGTTAGCTCTAAAAAATAATATGATTATACAAATCTCAAATAACAGGGGTTTTCTCCCTGGTTTCAACATAGATCTTATTAGTAAGAAAAAAGAAAATTAGTAAGATCTTATTTGATTGAACTGTTGCTAATTAGGATTCCTTCTAACATCTTAAATACTGCCACTCCTTGATTCTTATGTGCTCCTTCAGATTCTTGAAGATGATTTTCTATTTTCCACATGGCTATTCTTTTAAAGATATAAGTATTCTTTTCTCACCTCATGTCAATATCTCCCCCTATTATTTACAGTGAAAAGGTTTTATGCTTATAAAATATGAATTATTCTATCTCATACCATACTTGTGTGTTTATCTTCCCTACTTACTAGACTACAAACTTGTTGAGGGGAAAGACTAAAAATTGTTGTCTGACTTCTCTTGCATTACTCATAGTGTCTGGAATAGACCTTTGCACAGAGTGAGCAGGAGCTCAATAAAAATTTGTTGAATTAAACTAAAAAACAGAATAGGCAAGCCACTCTTTGTATGTTAGGCCAAATAAAAATTTAGCCCCAAATATGGAGATGATGTTACACAGAGAATCTCTGCCACAAAATACTTACGTGGACTGGTGTCTGGTGCAACGACAATGAGGCCATGTTCTGCTGCAGCTTGGTGATAACCAGCTTTAGTGATAAAATTTTGTTCTGTGCAAGTTAAACCTGAAGAACAAACATAATGATGACATTATACACTACGTTATGTGTTCAAAGTTTTTACCTGCCTACAATTACAGCAAATTTACCCAAACCATGAGTCATTTAAGGCAGGGGTTCTTAACCATTTTGGTATCATGGCCCCTCAGGCTGTCTGGTGAAGCCTAGCTTCTCAGAATAATATTTTAATAAGGCTACAAAGGAAACTAATTATACTGAAATGTAATTATCAATTTTTTTAAACAAATTCATGGACCCCAGATTAAAAAATCCAGGTTTAGGACTACCAGTAATTCTGTGCTATGCAACTTAAAAGAACTGGCTCTCTTTCATTTAACATTTATAGCTAAATGTACCTCATCTTATTGCGGATCTCTAGATTTTGGTGTTGGAACTGCCCCTACCAATAAAAGTCACAACTTAATAAGCAGACGTCTTAGTGAGTGTGTGAGGTTCAGAAAGACTATGAATTGTCCACAGTCATAGAGTTAGTAAGTGTTAGAGGTAGGATTTGAACCCTGTTCTTCCTGAGTCACAGCAGCACAACCGGATCTTACCACTAAATACAGACAACTCACTGAGAAAGGAAAAGTGTTGGTGGTAGCATTTTGCCTTCTCTAAAGTGAGACCTAACTCCATTTACTGATGTTCTTCTATCACTATGTAGTATGATTATCTCTATTCCATATTATTGTGATTAGTATATGATTATAGTATGATAATCCCTATTTCATATTATTGTGATAAGGGATAAAACTAACTTTAACTAATGTAACTCTAGGATAATGTAACTATGGATAAGGCAGCACTGAGCTGGGATCGGATACTTTGGTTCAAAGCAAACCAGTCCCAGCCATTTATATTACTACCCTGCAATTAGCAATGTCAAAGTCTAATAATTTATGTAACAACTGAGTGTGGATCAACTTGTTAACACCTTATGAGGAAGCATTCCAAATATCTGAGTGGAATCATTACAGACATAAACAATTCTAGTCACAGATCTTAGGTGTAAGTTGAGGTCCCTAATTACATACTATATCACTTCTCTATGAATCTCTCAGAGATACACAGAAACCCTCTGGAGACAGTTGCATAGACAACTGGCAATAAAGCAGCAAGTCTGTCTATCAGAAATAAAATAGGCTCTCTAGTAGGATTTCAGATGGTCTTTCCCCTTTGGAACACAATGGGAAATATGGAGTCCCTTGAGCTGAGAAAATAAGGTTCATTATGATGAATTTAGAATAATTCCTTGAGGAAAAAGATACCATGGTATGTATTATGTGGGGAATCACAGAACTACTGACCTGAAAAGAACCTTACAGATCCATCTAGACACTATCATTTGACAAATGAAAAAACTGAGGTTCAGAGAGGTTAAATGAGTTACCTAAATCAATATAATTAGCTAGTGGCAGAGATAAGATTAAAACTCAAGAAAGAGGAGCAGTTTTTCCCAAATAAAGTCAATATTTTTGAGTCTTACTGTCTCATGAGAATAATGGTACCTGTTAACTCCACTGTAAATCTACTCATGTAATCATAACTGACTTTACTTTTGGGCTAATTTGATGTCACTGTATATAACTGTGGTCTGAGGGACCCATACCTAAGAGCCGTGTGTCATCTTTTAACCTTTTGGCTCATACACTGTTTTAATCAAACCAAATTTCATCATGTTAGCATTTTGCCTGTCTTCCCTGTGAGAATATCCTCCACTGGATTACTAAAGCAGATACACTGATCTGCTGTAAGAATTTTTCACAAGTGCCCTGGATTTTGACTCTGTTTCATGAATCCAGTTGCTAAGGACTAACTCTACTCTAGGATCTCAATGCTAAAGACTGTTCCAACATCTGATGTAAACAAATTTTTTATATCCATAAAAAATCTTGATGGTATTCTTAGATAGGTTTTAATTCTGGTCAAGAATATGATATTTTGTTATTGTCATGAACTACTTATATACAATACAGTAACTTTTTAAATGAGGTTTGTTATCCTCTAAATTAAGAATATATCACTTTGGCAGCTCTTGTTAGAACTTAAATAAAAACAGAACGGAAGGAAATTGCAACATTTCACACTTTAGTTTAACATAATTTCAGTCAATTGTTTATATAAAAAAATTTTTTTTAGCAATGCACTTCTAGGAAAGTCCAAAATGCTGATATACCCACAGAAAAACTTTCTTAATGAGACTGAAATCAGATTTTTACCTAATTTTTAATGTCATCTATATGATTTTGGAAAAACTGCCATTGTGCATCTAGTTTCTGGTGAGAAATAAAAAACCGAAGCCTTTTTATGTCAATATTGATCATGATTAATAAAAAATTAAAAGAAAATGTTATGATATGGCATGGCCCTATAAGAATAGTATCAGGAGCAATAAAACTCAGAATGAACTGAGACTGGCAAGGAATAAAGTCAGCCCAGAGGAATTTTTAAAATAGTCTTACTAGGGGGAAAAAGGGGGGCATGGAGGAGAAGTAGTGTTGCTCAGAGTAGAAGAAAGAAGAACTACCCAACTTTCATTTTACATTCAATTTATACTGCCAAGGGGAAAGATCCATGGAGTAGAAAGAACATCATTTAAATTGTTAATAGGAAGTTTAAACCCAAAATAGACAAGGAAATAATAAGAATCCACCTACTTTCATTTAATGAGTTCAAGTCACTAGAGTACTAAAAGAACTGGGAGATATGACTACTGGGCTTCTATCCTTAATCTTGGAAAGATCATGTTCCAATTTGCAAAAGAGAAACATTAAGTTTGACTTTGATTCCTGGCAAAAATCTAGAACATAATATTAAGGAATGGTTTTGGATCATCTAGGGAACATCTTTCTTTACTAGAAAGCCACGATCTCTTAGCCCCAGGAAGAATAGGACACAGCAAATTAAGCTCAAGTACTTTTTGGAAAAGGATACTAAATTAGAGGATTAGGGGACTGCTGAACACATAGTATAAACAGACTTCATCAAAGGATCTGACAGTATCAATCTATCCTTACGGACAAGACAGAGAGATGTACAAGTGGGCACAGTTGAATGGTCATATCCAAAGAATAAGTCAATTATCAACTTGGAGGGGGATCACCAGTGGACTGTTTCAAGGATACATGTTCTTAACCCTCTGCCATGTTCACCACTTTTATCAATGATAGATAAAGCCAGTGAAGAAGCTTCTTATACATACAGATGATAAAAAAAAAAGCTAAGGACACCTAAGATATTGGATGACATAGTAAAGATTTTAAAAGATGTTATCAGGCTAAAATGATGGGCTAGAAACCTCTGAGAACATTCTACAATACAACTACCCAAATGTGGAATGGGTTTTCTGAGAAGATCATGGGGGCAACCTTCACTAGAATTCTTAAAGTGGAGACTGGATGACCACTGCTTGAAGATGTTGAAGAAATCAGGATCAGATACAAGTGATACTACATGGCCTTTGAGGTCTTCTCCAACTCTGAGCTTCTGCAATTCTTATGAGTTTTCTAGAAAAATCTGCCAAGCAGTTGTAGAAATGGTTCTATCATTTTTCACTAATAGATTTTAAAGAGCATTGTCAAGAACTTATTTTTCTATATTAGGTATTATGAGTTCTACTATCTTTTAATATTTTCCTCTTGATTAGGGAAGTCTTTGTACTATAAAAGTGCTTGAAAGAAGTAGAAATTAAATAACTAACTTTTCAAAGCTCCTTTCATCAGAGATATTACTATACTTTGTCTTATTATCTGGATAAACTGAAAAAAATGAGCAGCAAGGAAGTTAACGTTCAAAACTGAAAAGTTTAAATCTGTGCCTTGACTAGGGGATCTAAAAAGAATAAGATTACTTCTTGAAGGCAAAAGTTCTAAATTGCCACCAAACAATACCAAAAATTCCAAATATACTCACCAGACAGCCAGTAAAGTACAGGACATTTTCCAGTTTCTGCCTTCGGTGGTAAGTAGATTCCAAATTTCATTTTGCATTTTAGTTCCACACTGTTTCAATCAAATATATTTAATTAATTTTTCTTTGTGGACAAATCTCAAATCATGCAAGAAAAGTACATTAACACTGAGGCTGTCCATTGTAAGCTCCCTCTTTATTTATATCCTCCTCCTCTGTTTCAGTCGTCAGAAGAGGTGAGCCTTCTCCTTGCCAGGGCTGACTTCTACTTGTGCCCTTGATTCTTCTTTGAGACAGCTTGACCCACGGATCTTTCTACCCACCTACCCCTTCTCTCTAACATTCAATTTTTATCTCTAGCTCCTTCTCCACTACCTATGAAAATGCCTAGGTCTTCCCCAGCCCTTATTTAACCCCTTAAGCTATCGTCTTATAAGTAAGTATCCTTTTCCCTCTCAAACTTCTCAAAAGAGATATCGACACTCACTTGCTTCTTCCACTTTCTCAATATCCACTTACTTATAAACTCCTTACAATCTACCATCTGACTCCATTAATATAAAGAAATTGCTTTCAAAGGTTACTAGTGATCTCTACACTGATCAACACAAAAAAACTTGTCAGTCCTAATCCTAATTGACTTCTTAGGAACTTCTGACAGTGATGACCACCCAATCTTCTTGCATACTCTTTCCTCCCTTGATTCCCTCTATACTGTTCTTACTTGGCTCCCCTACCTTTCTAATTTCTCCTTTTCAGTCTCTTGTTTTGGGCCATCACCCATCTCCCTCCTAGTGAGCACAGATATCTCTCTAGGTTCTGCCCTAGGCCCTTCTATCTTCTCTTTATATGCTCTCCCCCTCAGCAATTTCATTATCCCTTATGGTTCCATTATCATCTCTAGATAGATGATTTCAAATCCACATATCTACCCTAACCTCTTTCCTGAGCTTCCATATGAATGCTAGAAATCTGGATGCCTGCCCTACTGGCATCTCAAATTCAATGTATCCAAACTGGAACTTATTTTCCTTAGTCTCTCCTCAAAAACTGTATTTTGAGTACCAACATTCTCCTATTTATCCAGACTCCTAAAAATGTTATTCTAGACTTCTTCCTCCCCTTATTTCTCCCCATATCCAATCACTTGACAAGTCCTATTAATTCTACCTCCATCCCTCATATTGTCCCTTTCTCATTTACAGAGCCACCGTTTTGTTTGGTCAGGCTCTAATCATCTCTTTCTTGGATTATTACCTTTGTAACTGCTGTCTCTGTTTCTCTGGATCCTCCATAAATCTGCCAAAATAATCTTCAAAAGCATATGACTATGAGGAAGTCACAGCCTCTTGGAGCTTGAATTTCCTCACTTATAAAGTGGATATTAATTACTATTACTGTAACATGTAACTTGGAGATTTGTTGTGAGGAAAATCCTTTGTAAAACTTAAAGTACTATATGAGTATGAGATGTCAGCCCCATGTACACAAACCTTCCTCATTACTTCTAAGATAAAAGCACTTTAGCATCTCTCACTCCAGCCTACCTTGTCTGCCTTATTTTTCTTTACTCTCCTTCTCTCACACTATATTCCAGACAAACTGGACCATTCTGTTTCTAAAACTCATTCACATGCCCCTAGATTTAGAATGACAGAGACCTTAAGACATCATCTGGTCCAATCTCCTCCCTCTTTCCAGGAGGCATCGAACAAGCCATCCTCCAAGTCTAAAAAACACTCCCCGTGCTCACCTCCATGGCTCAGACTCTTATTTTCCCTTTATGCTTACTTCAGGTACTATTTCTTCTGGGAAGCCTTCCGTAGACCTTCCCCTCACTCTCCTTCCCCAGTTATTACTTTGTCCTTCCTCATGTTACTTTGTATTTAGTTACTGGTATACATGCTGTATCATACCTCTCCCCCCAAAATCTAAGTCAAATAAAGAAATAGACTCAAGGATACTTAAAATTATATTTGACACTGGTACAGATGACATTTATTAAGTTACCTGTCATGCTCATAAACTTTCTGAAATCCCTCAAAGCACTTGTTGCTGGAAATCTGTTTCAAGGCCATAGTTTCTTTGCTATTAATAAAAAGAAGTTAACATAAACTTTGTTAGTTTCTAGATAATAAGCTTTTGAAGATACAAACATAATTTCTCAGTCATATGCTTAAACAAATCCTTGAAACATAACTATTTTCAAAATCACTCACTCAGACACAAAGATTAGCACAAAAAAATGGCACTGAAAAAAAGTACTGCCCTTTTTTTTTGCCACTTCAAATTAAAGCACTTGGGGATGTCATTACTAAAACACGCTAATCTATTATTTTAGTCTTTGTTGCCATTTTTTAAGGCAATTGCCAATAGTCAAAGTGTCAATCAAATAAAGCTGAGATATTGATTGACTGGTTATTGAATAAGAGAAAATGGATCGTGATGTGATAATCAATTAGAAATTATAACACTCTTATTAATTGGATTTTGTGAAGAAAAAGTGTTGAGTAAGTTTATGAAGCAATTTTCTACTTGAAGATAGTGATAAATAAATTTTTAAAAATCAACCACTCCAAGTTGCCTTTCATTTTCTTTCTATGGAAATAAATGGCAGCTAACTTGCAAATGTCCTTAGAATGGTGGGAAGATAAAAAAAGCAACTAGTTCTGAGCGCCCTGGCTCTGTAATTTTCTAGATGTATACTAGAAGCAAATTCCTTAACCTCTATGAGACTTAGTTACACCTTTTATAAAACAGTCATGACAGTACTTTCATAGCTTCCCTCATACAGACAGTGTGAAAAACAAGTGAGATCATTCATATAAGGTGCTTTGTAACTGGAAAGTGAGGAACTGGGACATGAGTTAGCATTCATAGAGGTTGATAGGTTGGGTTTTTTGTTTGTTTTGTTTGGTTTTTTTGGTGCATACCCAACAATAATTCAACACAAGAGCATTTACTTTTTACATGTTACATCCATATAAGAAGCAAAAAACAATTCTTATTAAAAACTATGATCAGAAAAAAATAAAATCTAAATAAAGAGTACTCATTGTCACCATATCTGGTAAAGAAAGATCAGGCCTCATTAGGAAAACAATAAGATGACTACTTTGGAATACTGTAGTTAACGCCTTTCTCAGACATATCACAGATAGAAAAATTGAGATTTAGAGGATGAATGAAAATGGGGAGGTAACAGAGCACCTATGCCCCAACACATCATCCAATCCTGGAGGCAGATGGGGGAGGTGGACCGAATTCTGGGTAAGTGTGAAGAGACCTAAGATCAAACTCTAGTTCTACAACACACTATCTGTGTGACATTAGACATGGCTCTTCATATCTCTGAGTCTCAATTTTTTCCTCTTTACAATGAAAGAGATACATTCAGTATTAAACGTCACTTGCAATCCTAACACTTCTCAAATCTATGTCTTACTGTCCTTCCTGAAGCCTTTCAACTAGTACATTTCTGAAAATAATTTTCTTTTCAATCTTTATTATTCAATTAATTTTTTTTAGCATCTGCTTATTGACACTGAATTTCAAATATACCTTTTTCTAAGTCTAGTGCTCATGAACTGTGTTTGCATTAAAATATGTAAGCACCTTGAAGCCATGGACTAGTTTTTGTTGTGTCTTTCTATCCCCAGCACCAATCAATGTCCCTAACATAGGTAGTTTATAAGGCTAATTGAGTTAAATTGAAAGAGTACTTCAGACAATATTAAAGCAGCAAAAGCTACAGAAAATAAGTGAACCACCATTTCTCAAGTTATCTCACTTCAAAAATGTACAATATTGCCATTATGATTAGTTGTGAGTTGGGAAAAAGCAATCTCATTTTCAAAAAATATAGATAAATGACCAATCTTAGAAACTCAGATTTTAAGTAATTAAATTGACACAATTTTCAATATTTCATTTTATATTAAGGAAAAATAGGTCATCACTCAAACTCTCTTTAGGAAAAGATATGCAATCTAAGATTGGAAGGATTTTTAGATAGTGATGGCATTTCTATTGAGTTTAAATACGAAATATCTCTATGCACAAAGAAATTATACTCAAGTCATAGTCTCCAGTTTCTCTACCTAAAAATGATAACCTTTTATATACAACAGTCACTTCTTTATTTTTAAAAATTTTAATGATCATTAACCTTTAGTTTTTTACATCAAATTTTTAAAAAATGTATTATTTATTTTTAACCTCATTTTTTTTTAATTTTGAGTTCCAAATTCTATTCTTCTATCTCATCCTCCCCTACCCACTGGAAAGGCAAGAAATGTGACATCAATTATACCAGTAAAATTACGCAAGACAAATTTCCATATCAGACATTTTGCCAAAAAAAAAAAATTATGCTTCAATCTGTACTCAGACTCTATTAGTTCTTTCTCTGGATGTGGATAGCATTTTCCATCAGGAGTCCTTTGGTAGTGTCTTGGATCATTGCATTGATCAGAATAGCTAAGTCATTTACAGTTGATAATCCATACAGTTGATAAGTCCATATAAGTGCTTCCTTTATCTTTGATCTCTTTAGGATACAAACCCAATAGTGGTATTGTTGGGTTAAAAGATATGCACAGTTTTAGAGCCCTTTGGGCATAATTCCAAATTGCTCTCTAGAATGGCTGAATCAGTTCACAACTCCACCAACAGTGCATTAAATAGTATCCCATATTCCCTGCAACATTTGTCATTTTTCTTTTCTGTCATATTAACCAATCTCATATGTATGAGAAGGTACATCAGAGTTATTTTAATCTGTATTTCTCTAATCTATAGTGTCTGAGTATTTTTTATATAATTATAGATAGCTTTGATTTCTTCTGAAAACTGCCTGTTTATACCCTTTGATCATTTATCAACTGGGGAATAGCTTTTATTTTTATAAATTTCACTCAGTTCCCTATATATATCTGAGAAATTAGGTCTTTATCAGAGAAACGTGATGTAAATTTTTTTTTCCCATTTCCTGATTTCCTTCTAATCTTGGCTGCACTGATTTTGTCTGTGCAAAACTTTTTAACTTTAATGTAATCAAAATTTTACACCGTATGATCCTCTCTATCTCTTGTTCAACCATAAATTCTTTTCTTATTCACTGATCTGACAGGTAAGATATTCCATGCTCCCCTATTTTGTATATCACCCTTTATGTCTAAATCATGTACCCATTTTGACCTTATCTTGTACGCTAATAGTTTCCAAATAAATATATTCCCAATCCCAAATGGAACCTTTACATTTAACAAAGAAAAACTAACCTACATAAGTGGTCTGAGAGAAGGTGAGTTCCTTAAAGGCTGAGACCACATCATTTTGTACCCCCAGGACTTAGCACATGGTACAGCACTTAATAAATGCTCATTGATTGACTGCTGGGTCTATCTTTTTAACAAACACATAAAAAATGACCTCATACTTCCCAAAGGAGGTACAACTCAATGATAAATAAGATTATTTCCCAAGGAAATAGGAAATAAAAATAGTTCATTATTTCACTGGAAAACCTTGCTTTTCAACGTCTACTGCCATTCTAGTTACATTTTTGGAGTTTCTGAAGAGATCAAATGTAGGAAAGCTTTATAATCAGCTTGCCTTTTTTTCCTCATTTATGGTACACTGATTTGCTTTTCAATTACTTAAATAAATTTGCACCAGAGTGGCCTTTTTCCTTGCTTATAGAATTCTTCTTAGTGTCAATTTGAAATCAAAATAAATGCTTTATACTTAGCTTTGGGGAAAAAGCAAATATGAAAGCTTAAGAGCACAATGCCTTTTTAGGTTATTTTAAAAACTACTTTACTTTCAATTCCAGAAACACGTACCTCATGTCTATTCTATGCAAGGTAATGTGCTAGAGGTTGAAATTCTTTTTTTCTAAATATTTTTTGAAACTAGCCTTAAAATTAAGAGAACAGGTCGTAAAAGAAGAAAACTTTAAAGCTGCGTTGTGAAAGAAATATTTTTCAGCAACAATATTATATGTGAATAAACAGTCGTTTTCAATGTCAGTTATTAGATTTTTAAACTGAATTGCAGTGTGAAGTGTTCATTGTAATACTTGAACTTACTTACTCAGTTGCTACTGTTTTCCCACTCGCTGACACAAGGTGACTGACAGAAGGTGTATGATCCTGCCACTGAAACACAGAAGAATTTACATAATGGAAAATATTCTTGATAACAAAAAGAGACACACCTTTGTAACACACATTTTGTACATGCTAAATAGACATATTTGACTATAGGACAAGGGGGCAAAGTAGAATGAGTGATGGACTTGGAGTTAATACACCTGGATTCAAATGTTATTTCAAATACTTACTAGCTATGTAATTATTGGCAAATCCCTTAACCATTCTGAGCCCCATTTTCCTTATCTGTAAAATGGGAATAAGATTTGCATTACTTCCTTCACAGGGTTGTTCTAAGGAAAGTGCTTTACAAAACTTAAGGTGTAATATAAATGTTGAGTTACTGCTGTTCTTATTTCAAAGCAGGCTTTTATTCTACAATTATTGAACTGAATCATGTACTTAATGGCTTTACATGCTGATCAATCTGAAGGCAGATGTATTAGCAGCATTACACAGTCATAATCCATAGTTTGTCTCTCTTCTCAATTTCTGACCTGTACTCAGTTTGGGGTCAGGTGTTGTGCCAACAGGGCTTGACACCAGGTAAAACATTCTTGATGGTGTAGATGATAACTCAGAAAACAAGTCTTTTAGATGATACAAGTTTTAAATATGGAAAGTAAGAAATGAAAAGAGGAATTAAGTCTGAATGCTTAGGTTAAGTCTTGCAAGTCTTTCAAGAAAAATAATCTGAAGTACTGTAGTCACTAAATTAAAACTAGATATAGTTTGCAGAACAGTGTTTCTGTGTATATCTCTTACAGAAAAGTATAAATTCTGTTGGCTAAATTTATGTAATTCTTTTAAGAATTATATTAATGACTCTAAATGGCTTATTCCTTGCATACTTTTCCTTGCTGTTATTCATTTAGTTATTGTAGCTTTGTAAACTAACACTAAGCAATTGTAATTTTTCTATCTGCCTCGCTTTCATTCTTACTAGAAGATAAGGGCAAAGTCTATTAAAATTCACAAACGTTCTAGGTAAGTTTAGGCCACTATATTTTATATCAAACATTATGCTCCATTTCACCTTGACAGGAGAAGATAAAAGGACAGTGAAACATGTAATTTTTACTGCACTGGTGTTTTTTTGCAATCCTGATTCAGAAGGAAAGATGGGCAAGCAATGCTCTTCACAAAAAAAAAAATATTTTATGAAAACTTTCTTCCCAACAAAATATCAATGCTAGTTGTACACATGTTTATATACGACTACCTTTGGTTCATAGACCAAAGAATTTGATGGACTACTGGGTTTTTTTGAAGATGACTCAACATTTCAGCATCATTAAAATCAATCAATCTAAGTGGTTAAATAGAAAAAAAACCCACCAAAAACCCTAAGTTAAGAGTAAATATACAAGCTGCAGTTTCACAAATCAAAACTTTACAAGTTTATTTTTTAGAGTATGCTGGATTTTCCTACTGGGATAAAAGCATCAAAATTTGGGGTAGTCTTCATCTGATAACTTTTATGATACCAAATACTGGATGTGGGGCAGGTGGTGATTTTTCCTTTTTGCTCAGTATAGCGATTATCCTGAGGGGAAGGAATCAAGCATTTACTAAGCTAGTATTTATACAGTACCTTTGTGCCAGGCACTGTGCTAAGCACTTTATAAATATTATCTCATCTGATCCTTATAACAACTCTTCCAGGTAGGTGCTAATATCATTCCCATTTTACAGTTCAGGAAACAGAAACTGATAAAGTGTCCAGGGTCACACAGCTATTACTGTGTCTGAAGTTACATTTGAACACAAGTCTTCTTGACTTTAGGCCTAGCACTCTATTCTCTGGACCATCTAGCTGCCCAGCTATTACCTATTTAGTATGGGGCTAAAAGACCAATCACTTTGCTGCACTCTTGCTTTAATCACTCACACACACACCCACACACACACACACACACACACACACACACACACACACCCCCAACAAGTTCAAGGTCAACATCACCACCTTTATTCCTCTGTACCACCTCTTTTTTCCAATCAAGTAGAACTCCCATGTTACCTACTCATTTTTCCTTTTTTTTTGCCTTTACGAAAAGCATTCTCTTCAGAATATTCTTCACCAATCTATGTTTACTACTCTTTAAAATTTAGTTCATGAGCCACCTCCTCTCAAAACTTTCTATTATGATTCTACTCTAGCTCTAAATGTCCTCAGAACAACACATCCCTTCCCATCCCTCCTGACCTCCTTCCCAAACTTTTAATCTCATATCTCTAACTGCCCACTAGATACTTCCACCAAAATAACACTTAAAAAAAAATCAACATATATGAAATCAAACTCTTGATCTTCTTTCAAAGCACCTCCCCCTCCAGGCTTCCCTATTTCTGTCAAAGGTACTAGTATTTTCATAGTACCTAGGCTGGAAATTTAAGTCATTTTTGACTCTTCCCTCTCCCCTGACCTCCATAGCTAAGAAATCATTAAGTCCTATCAATTCTTTCTTTCAAGTCTCAGTGCCATTTCTAGGCCTCCATCTCATGCTTAGCTACTGCAACACCCTCCTAACTAACTTAACTCCTAACCTAACACAACTTCTACCCTTTTCCAATCCACCCTGCACAAAGCAGCCTAATTTCCCTCAAAGAAGACTTACATTACAACCTTGCTCAAATGCTTTCACTCTCTCCCCCAATTTAACTATAAAATGATGGGGTAGTTCTCTAGACCAACACTAAGTTCTGTCTGGTTCTATAATCATGTATAGATTTATCCTGAAAAACAACAACTCTCCCTTGCCCTTTAAGGTCTTCTTTCTTCCTTTTACCTCCAAAGTTTTCCCAAAAAGTCCTATTTCCTCACCAATCACTCATCCTTCAAGCTATGCCTTAACCACCTTAAGACTGTATTATCCAATGCCTCTTCTCAGTCCTCATCTTTCCTGCCCTCTAGGGAATATTTAGAACTATTCAGCATGCCTTCCTTGGTTTCTGTGAAACAGGTATACTCTTCCTCCTATATCTCTGATCACTTCATCTCTAACTCCTTTGCTGATTCCTCATCCTCCTTTGACTGTCTAAATAAAGGTATTCCACAAAGTTTTTTTCCTCATATTTCTTCCCTTTCCTCATGATCTCAGCCATTCCTGTGGCTTCAGCTATGTAGATGACACCTCAATTTTATTTTCATCCCATCTGTCCTAAGCACTACTCTTAGATTTCCAAATGCCTGACAGGCATTTCTAACTGGACATCACACCCTTCTATAGCTCAGATCAATATCCCCCAAATCATTCTCTCAAGCACCCAGGCTTAAAACCTCTCCTTGTCCTATCAAATCAATCACCAAATACTGCTAATTCCTCCTTCAAAAATGTCTCTCATATCTGCCATTACTGCCACTACCACACTAATTCAAGTCTTTTACCAGCTCACATTTGACATAGCTTCTTAATCTATCTCAGACTTATTTCTTGAACTTCCCATGAATGGTGCACAACCTGCTGGAGTAATCTTCCTCCAGAATGGCTTTGATAAAGAGAATACTGCATTAGTACAGCAGAAAAAACACTGGTTCTGAATTCCTATGTTGCTTTCTTCTCTGAAAAGCAAAGGCGACTAGCCTAGATCAGTGGTGTCAAACTCAAATAGAAACAGAGGCCACTAAAACACACATAAGGATCCCTGCAGTTGTACTGACACCTCTGGACAAGATAACCTGTGTGGTTCCTTCTGGCTGGACAGCTATGATCTCATTAAATAGACTTGGCTTCTAGTCTTGGCCTTGCCGCTAACTAGTTTTGTGACTTTGGGCCAGTCACTTGATCACTGTAGTCTTTAGTTTCGTGGTAGAGTGACCAAAGGAAAGTACTGCATGCTAATGCCCTTCCAAAACTGTGATGCCCTAAAATGAACACAATTCTACAAATAGGCTAACCAGGATGAGTATAACAGGGCTATTTCCTTCCCAGTTCTAGCCAATATGCTGTCTGAATAATTCAAGTTTCATAGGATCATTGATTTCAAATTGGAAGGACCTTAGGGATCATTTCCAACATCCTCATTTGACAAAGGTGGAAAATTGGGGCTCAAAAAGTGCCAAGATTTAAAGTGAGTTCCTCGGATTCTAAATACAAGGCTCTTTCCATTGCTTCTCTAGTTATGTATCTCACTTTTAAGTTAAAAGCTGCAATAATTAGGTTAGTCTCCCCACAAATCTTTCCTCACTCTAATCCATCCCTCTACAAGGCTATCAAAACAATATTCCAAAAGCACAGATTTGACCTCATCACTCCACCTCTGTTTCCCATTCAATAAATTCCAATGACTCCTATTACCTTCAGGATCAAATATAAAATTCTGTTTGGCTTTTAAAGACCTTCATTGGCCATTTTCTACCTTTCCACTTTTCTTGCACCTAACTCCCTTCCACATTCTCTGTAATCCTGTGACATTGGGTTCCCCGATGTTCCTGGAACAAGACAGCCCATTTCTTGACTCTTTTCACTGGTTTTCCCCATTCCTGGAATTCCCTTCTCACCTCTGCTTCGTGACTTCCTTCTGATCCCAGCTAAAATCCCCCCTTCTGCAAGAAGCCTTTCCTAATTCGCCTTCAAGTTTAGTGCCTTCCCTTCGTGATTATCTCCCATTTATTTAGCATAAATCTTGTTTGTATATCGTTTTCATGTTGTCTCCCTCAACGGACTGTAGGCTGTCTGAGGACAGGGACTTTAAAACAAAAAACAACCAGCAAACCTTTTCTTTTAATTCCCCGTGATGAATACAGTGCACCTGGCATACAGTAGACACTTAATGCTTCTGGCTGAAATCTCCAATGTCATTTCGTTTTATAAATGATGATGGCACCTTGAACAAAACCAAGGCAGTGCCTACCCTGGGAGATTACATTAAGGGAGCTGGGTACAGCTCGAGAAGATCATCACAGAACCAGTGTGCTGTTGACACTTTCCCTGATCTCGGGTTTATCCAAAGGCACTAAAGCGAGTTTCCCTGTTTCTTCCTAGCCCTGGTGAGTCCTTGCATTTTGCAGATCAGGAAAACACTGCTCCGAGACACAGACACGAGTTCCTGCCCCCTCTGCACCCCCCCTCCGCCGCCATTCTGCTAAGTGCCACGGCTGGACGTCAAGGCCGAGGTGCACCCTTGAACTCCAAAGCTCTTTGCCCCCTACAGCAGCGGGCCTGAACCTGAGGGCCTTGAACTTTTTAAAAAATACTTTAGTGACTATATTTCGATATTTCGACAGAATAGTCTCCACTTGTAATCCTTAGCATTTTATTTAATGCATTAAGACCAAAAGGTGAAAAGGGCCCTCTAAGGTGGGGTGGGGGGGTCCCCAAGATAGGGGGTTGAGTCCGGACAACGGGGCGGGGGGGGGAGTGGCCGTTATCTCCTCCCTCTCTATGTACGATGATTCACCCCAGGCGGCCAGCGGGCAGGGCCTCGGGCCTCCCTACACCGGGGAGTATTTCCGGGGTGAGCTCCGCGCGAGCCGGCGGGGCCGGGGAAGGCCAGGCTCAGACCCCGCGGCCTAGAGCCCGCGCGGCCCGGCCCTGCGGGAGGGGCTGGCGGCCCCGCGGGTAGAGCCAAACTTACCTAGGTCGGAGTAGGCGGCTGTGGAGACGGCCGGGGAGTGGCAGGGAGAGAGAGTGAGGAAGGGGAGGGGCCGCATCTCAGCCGCCCTCCCCGCCCCCCCTTCCAGCCTTCTCTTCTGGCCCTTCCCGGCTGCCTCCGGGCCCTGCCGCCCTCCTTCTCCTTTACCCTCTCTCTCTTTGTCCTCCCTCCCCCCTCCTCTCTTTCTCAATCCTCCTCCTTCTCCCCTTTCTTTCTCCTTCCTCCTCCCTCCTCCCTCTTCTTCTCCCTCCCTCCTCCTCTTTCTCCCTCTCATTTTGGGGTTCAGGCGTCATTCCTAGTCGTTACCCCTTTAATGGGGAAGGATCTGAAGATCTGATTCCTTTCCCACCAAGGGTCATTTGCACTCAGAGTGAACAGCATTTATCTAAAGTTATACAAATGAGAATTTACTAGGTAATACCCGATGTGAACCAGCTCTCCTACTTATTGTTTCAGTCCTGCCTGATTCTCTGTGACCCCATTTTGGGGTTTTCTTGGCAAAGATACTGGAGTGATTTGCCATTTCCTTCTCCAGCTCATTTTATAGATGAGGAAACTGAGGCAAACAAGGTGAAGGGACTTGCCCAGGGTCGCACAGCTAGTAAGTGTCTGAGGCCGGATTTGGACTTAGGAAGATGAGTCTATTTGCACTTCTCCACCTCCCTGCGCACTCTCCCAGGATATATAAGTTCAACTTAGAAGAAGAAAATCCTTGATCTCACCCAAGGAAAAATTCCCTTAAATCATGAAGGAGGTTACAAAGAACACGGGAACAAGGACATGCTCTTCTACGTGTCAGCTTCTTTTTGGAGTCTTTCTTTCCTTCCAGGGACATCTTCCAGAAGAGAGCCTGGAGCTGCTAAAATCTCTCCTTTACCAAGTCCTCTCCACAACTCAACCCCTAGGCAGAGAGCTTCAAGTAATCATTTTCTGCCAAAGAGGACAGTGTTATGCAAATGTGCTTGAGCCCAGGGTTACAAAGTTAAAGGGTTTGTTTGTTTTCAGTTTGCGGACGATGGTAGATAAATCACTCCACCAGTTCTACTTATGTGTATGACCTTGGGGCAAGTCACTTAGGGTCTTAGATTTTGAGCTGGAAAGGACCATTGCTTGTTTAAGGGACTATTTATATGTACTGTTGAGATAATGTCAATAAAGCAGCATAAGGCAGAGACAGGAAAACTTCAGCATTTGTTCAACGTTGAGACACACTCCACCAGTACTTGCTGGACATACGTGTTTCTTTGATCTGACTAATACTTAAACCATTCTACCATTCAGGTAACTTTTCTTTACATGGGTCAAAGAGGTTGCTTATTACAAAGCAGTTTGGTTGTATAGGTTACAGGTTGTTGTGAAGATTAAATGAGATAAGCTATATAAATGCTAGCTATTATTATTTTACTACCACCACTGCTACTGCTTGCTCTTCCTATACCTCCTCCTCTTCCTCCTCTTCCAACCAACCGCTACCACTACCATCACCACCACCACCACTACTACTTTATAAACATCAATGGATAAAATTTATTGAACATCATTTGATTACTCTAGTTTTGTCAAGTGAGAATAAATGTAAGGGTGGAAAGTGGTAATCTTCTGCATGCTCAGACCTCTCATAATTGTGTTTTTGAACCAGCCTAAGGGCATACTTTCTAATAACTTGTTTTTATGAAAAATAAGTGTCCCCAGCAGAATTACAGGACTCATGGCTTCAATTTCACTTAATACATATATAATAAACTTAACCTCGTCTGCTGCCTTCCTCTTCTGTTCTCTCCAATCATCTTGAAACTCTTCAGGCAAGTCTTTTTTTCTATGCTTGTGATTCCATTTCTGTTTAGAAATCTGTTGCCACTAGCTCATGGAGTACCTTCCTATTCCTATTTTTCGTATCTCTAACCTAGTATTCTACCCACATTTCTAAACCTATCTTTCTCCTTTCCCTCATGATTTTAGTCAGAATAGTTCGAATTTTCCCCCCACTGCTGTCTAACTTCAAAACGTAGTGCTTCTGCTTCGATATTCAGCTTTACTCAATAGCCACAGTTCTCACTGAAGACTTTTATATAATTTCCTGCATTACAGATGATGGCATTTAAGGGAGACAACGTGAATGAAAATGCATTTATTAATTGCAGAGAGTTATATTAATGAGATATCTTTGCCTATGTGCTGACATGCATAGTTGGATCAGATTAAGCAGAAAATTTGGTGTGGCTAATTCACAACTCGTAGCAGAGCCCTGAGAACAATAGCTCTTCTACTTTGCACAGTGTTAAGGCAAGCCTCTGCAGAAAGGGAGTCACCTAATATTTCGGTTTTTAGCCGCAACCATGTTCAAGTAAACTTGGCTCGAGACTCACTTCTCAGTTTTGTCAATGCCTTGGATTGTCTTTTAGCAATTAATTATCCTCTAAGATTTAATTTTTAATCCCAAAGTGAGGAAATGAAATTTTCCTCTAAGGCATTAAATTATGTCAAACAAATTGGAGAAATCCAATAGAAACGTTGACTGTCCCAGTAATTTATAAATGATAGCTGCAGAGGCAGGAGACATATCAAATGCAAATACTGTGCCTACTGGTTCCAAACAATGGTGTGTTCTTGCAGCAAAATTTTTATCATTTACTTTTTTTTTTTTAAAGAATATTCTAAGTTGCCCTCAAAATTGTGACCCAAGCATTAACATTGTATTTGGGTGGAATAAAAGTTTGTTCAAAATGCTGCACATTGATAGCAAAAGCATAGAATTTATTTATTTAAGATTTTCTATATACTAATTATGAAAAGCAGCAGGTCTAGATGAGAGGTCCAGATAAAGAGTTGGTCCTACCATCTTCTTCTATATAGTCATCTTGGCATCCTTAGCATGCAGACTCTAGGTATCTCCATATTGTCTGTCTGTCTGTCTGTCTATCTATCTCTATCCATCTATCTAGCTATCTCTAAGGTTTTGATTTTGAAAGGAAATAGTTGTCTATATAAATGGTGGTAAAGGACAGGAAGTGATTTTCTTTTTTTCCTTTTTTCTTTTTAATTTATGGAGTAAAATAAGCATTTCCATAACAAAATATAGTACAATAGATGATTGCAAATGAAACTGCAAATCTATTATGTATAACTTGCTATTCCTTTTAAAAGTATAATAAAGTTATCATATTTTTCCCCTTTTTTTCCTTCTCTTTGTCCTGCCCTAGAGATAGCTACAATTAGACACACACACACATACACACTATATACATATATATGTATATATGTAAATTTATTCTGTGCATCTATTTACCAGTTCTTTCTCTGAATGAAGATAGCATCTTTATATGTCCTTTTATAGTTATTTTGGGTATTAATAGTAGTCAAAATGACTTATGTACTCAAAGTCATTAAGATAATATTGCTATTACTGTATACAATGTTTTCTTGGTTCTGCTCATTTCACTCTTCATTATTTCATGCAAGTCTTTCCATGACTTTCTAAGATCAGTGAGTTCATCATTTCTTATAGCGCAATAGTAATCCATCACAATCATATACAACTTGTTCAGCCATTCCCCAACTGATGGGCATCCTTACAGTTTCCAGTTCTTTGTTATCATAAAGAGAGCTGCTATAAAAACATTTTAGAACATATAGGTTCTTTTCCTTTTCCACTAATCATCTTTGGAAATAGACCTAATAGTGGTACTGCTGAATTAAAGGCAGTTTAATAACTCTTTGGGTATAATTCCAGATTGCTCTTCAAAATGTTTGGATCAGTTCACAATTCCACTAACAATGAATTGCTGTCCCAATTTTCCCACATTCCCTCCAACATTTATCATTTTCCCCTTAAGTCATTTTAGCCAATCTGGTATAAAATGATTTCTTAAGATTTTTTAAATTTGTATTTCTCTAATCCATAATGATTTAGAGCATTTTTTCATATGACTATAAATTGTTTTGAGGAATTGATTTTCTGACTCAGTTTAAAATATAAGTGATATGCTCTTGACAAGGGACTAGAATATATCTTTTTAAAATAAAATATAATATTAATATATTTTGCTTTTATACTGCATACATTTCTTCAAAGAATTTTTTTAATGAAAAGCGGAAGAAGAGAAACAATAAGTAAACCCATCAATATATCAAAAATAATCACCTGATAATATATGTAATATTCTACACTAATGGCCCTCTAACCCATGCAAAACCACTCATTATGGAGAAACACATGTTATAGCATAGAAATAATAATGATGCCTAGTATTTATAAAATAAACAGAGAAGAGGGTGGAAATATTTTTTATGGTCTCCAATATCTGTATACCAATGTACAGGATATGGATAATAGATCAAATGAACTAAATTTTTTAACATGAGGTGGTGAATACAGGCTAAAAACTTCCAAAAAGCCTTAGTAAATGGGACTTAGAATGAGAATTTGAAGAGTATATTAACATCAGTCAGAACTATATATAAAAATAGCAAAACATTTAACAAACAAAGAATAATAAAGTAACAAAGAAAAATCAAGTAGTATTATCATTCTTAGCTACCCAATCATTTTCCTCCAAGATTCCCGTGACAATAAGGAAGGGAATCTTCTCCCAGAAAACTCATGCTGTTAAGTGAGAAAAAGTTGGATCAAAGCTGCAGTGCCTCTCCCAGCTCCATCTCCCAGCAATCATGTGTGCCTCTGAGTTTCTTGTCCCCACCTCTTGCAGCTTCCTTGGTTGAGTTCCAGAGGTTATCTGAATGCTGCACCCCTCTTAACTTCCATAGCTTCTGTTCAAGTCTGTCTACAACTCAGTTTCTATAGCTGTTGTTCCCCTCTGCCTCCAAAACAGATCTTTGATACTTTTCACCAAGCTGCTGCTGCTATCTGCAGACGCTATCATCAGCTATTGTCCATCTTCTTCAGGTGTTATTTCCCTTTTGGGGGGAAGTTGAGTCGGGTTAACCAGCCTTAAGAGATCATCAATACATTTTAAACTTCCTTGTTAGTCAAGTTAATAGTACCAAGCTGGCACATAAAAGAACTCTTTGGTGACTGTTACTACCCATCTTACTAGTCCCTTCCCACACCACCCCCCCAACCAAAGCTCTCCAGTCCTTACTTCCAGTAGGGTAAGGAAGAATAAGTTTAGTTCGTATCTTCCGTGACTCAGTGGGTGAACTATCCCTTCCCACCCCCCCATCCCACCCACCCCTTTCCCTACCAGCTATGCTCTGTAATTCTCTACTGAGTTTTCTTGAGGGTAGAGATAAACTTGTATATTACTTTTCGTTGATCCTTTTAAATTCCCATTGTGTCCCCTAGAAGCTAGCTCATGAGCTTTGGAGTTTTCCTTGAAGCTCTGGAAAGTCTCAAGGAGACATTTAGCATTACTGAAAGGAGATAGGTTGCACTGGGAACTTTGCTTTGCATTCTTGTTGTCACAGCAAAAAGTACCAGTCTCCTTTACATTTATAAGAAGCAGATTTAATAGAAGAAGCAGTAGGAAGGGTGGGAGGAATAACACAGTATGTTCTAGTAGACATATTTCTGAATGGAAAACCATGAACCCTAGGACAGAAGCATAATGGAGAGCATTTAGCTGAGAGAAACAAAGAAGATATAATTGTTTGACCTAGATGATGTCTTCTCAATTTCACTTCTGTCTTGTTTAGTTAAATCTTATTTTGTTGTTGTTCAGTTGTGTCTGACTCTTCATGACCCCATTTGAGATTCTCTTGGCAAAGACACTGGGTGGTTTCCCATTTCCTCATCCAGCTCATTTTACAGATGAGGCAAAAGGGGGTTAAGTGACTTGCCCAGGGTCACACAGCTAGTAAGTGTCTGAGGTTGAGCTTAGGTCTTTCTGACTGGAGGCCCAGTGTTCTATTCATTGCCCCATCGTCCTGCCCTAAATCCTATTTAGATTTCTGATAAAGAAAATAACAAGTTGACCCTGGTTCAAATCCCAAAAGCATTTATTGGGGACCCAGAAAAACATAAGCTCACAGTAAAACATCAAGCTCGTCTAATAATGGAAAATAATTGTTTTTAAAATGATCTCACAGTAAAATAACAAGTAGACCAATCCATTGGTGTTAGAATGATACTTACTATTCAGGTTAAATATTATAAGGTAAGAGCTGTCACATGTTTGGACTGATAGTCTCTTTCTTGGGTGATATTTAGCTGAAAAATTGTGTATCATATATACACCAGCAGCAGCAGCACTGATATTAAAACTTATGTCCTAGTGTGCTAAACCCTGGGGATCTGAAGAAAGGCAAAAACAGTCCCTGCCCTAGAGAAGGTAGAATGCAAGCAACTACTGTATGTACATACAAAATACATAATGTATATATGGCACACATGTACACACATGACACATACATAGCAAATATGTATTTATATGTGTGTGCATATAGATACATATCTAGAGATGCAGATCTGGCAAATTGGAGGTCACTATTTCTTAAAAGAGTGCCATGCTATCAACAACCACATTAAAAATACCCCAAATCAGTAATAGTAAGAGGAATGCAAATTAAAACAATTAACACTCTCACAGACATCAGATTGGCCCAGATGCTATAAAAGGGGAAAAAAATGATAATTGTTGGAAGAGCAGTCACACTAATATATTGTTGATTGAACTGTCAGTTGGTTCAGCTGGTATAGAAAACAATTTGGAACTATGCCGTCAAAGTCAGTAAATTGTATATGCACACCCAAAAAAGGTCAAAGAAATAGGGAAAGAATCCATATCTACAAAATTATCTGTAGCAACACTTTTTTGTGTGGCAAAGAATTGGAAACTAAGGTGATCCCTATCAATTGAAAGATGTTTGAACAAATTATGGTATATTAATGTATTGGAATATTATTGTGCTATGAGAAAAGAGGCAGATACAGAGAAAATTTGGAAAGTATATGAACTGATGCAGAGTAAAGTTAGCAGAAACAGAGGAGCTATTTATACAATGGCTACAGCATTTTAAAGAAAAAGAATTGTGAAAGACTTTGATCAATGCAATATCTAACCAGGACTAGATAGGATAGGACCCATGATGAAGCATGTTTTCGTGACAGAGAAGTGATGGACAGAAATCACATCTCTCTGAAGGATGAGACGGACATTTTTGTGGCAGCCAATGTGTAGATGTGCTTTATTTGCATGTATTTTTGTTTGTTTTCTTTTTTATAAATTAGTGGAAGTGAGGGAAGCTTGTGATAGTGATGGGGGAAAAAAGAGGAAAGGATTAATTTAATTTTTTAATTAAAAATGCTCATTACAAGATTCATCCTCATTTTATTTATATTTTATAGAATAAGGAATGAAGTCTAATTTGCTAGTGTACAAGGGAATAGCTGATCTGCAAAGAATTAGATGTATGAGAATGGGCAACTAGAAGAATAATAATGTGTTTTACTTATATACAGTAACTAAGAAATAGCCTCTGTCTGATTAGCAAAATGTTTCAAAGCCTGTACTGCCTGATAATTGTCTTGTTTGGGAAATGGTCTTTTAAAAAAGTGCTTGGAAATACAAATTTTCCAAGTATTAAAGACAAGACAATTATAATTACTAAAGGGTTTAAACAACTGTATCAATTGATTATAATTCAGATTGTAGTTTCAAAATAACTGCTCATCAGCCTCAGAGACAGTTTCCAGTTCTTCATTGCAGCTGCTACTATTCTGATGATCGATCTGCTTATTTTTGTCTTATGTAGAGTGAGTTCTTCCAGAAATGGAGATTTCCAACTTAGATGAGAAAGGTAACCAGTAAGAGATGCTAGAGAACAATGAAAATACTCTTGATGTGAATGTGATAGATGTAACCCGATAGTCTTCTTCACATATCTCTTTAATTTGACTTTCTGTTCCCCCTTCTAGCTCTTGTAAAGTATCGAGTTTCTCTGGGCATCCTGGATAGTTCTAATTAGATTCTAAACCTCTAGCGCTTTCTTTGCAGTGATTCGGAGCTACGTTCTGCATTCAAAGTGGCAGGAGAGACAGCGCTCAGCTCAGTTACCAGGAAAGCCGCTGCGACACGCTAGCTCCATGCTCTCGATCCGCCATCTCAGATGCCTCATTGAAGCATTAAAAAAAAAAAATACCTGAAGAGAACAGAAGGAAATTCAGAGGGAGACAAAGACAGGCAGCACAGCTTTGAAGCTAATGTGCTGAATTCATTACATACTTAAAAAAACACAAACACAAAATGGACGTAACACATTTGCGGCGTCATATTCACTCCTCTTTTTGTTTTTTTTTGTATACGGAAATGTTCATATATATTGATGTTTATTAAGCTCAGAATAAGAAAAAATAAAAATTCTAAAACTCAAAAAAGGAAGACTCCTTACTGCTGTTAACTTCCATTTGCAAGGTAACGAATCAGGAAATTATAATCAGTAGTGCACTTGACCAAGTTTTCAGCTAACTTTACAATTTAGTAAACTCAGTAATCACTTGATCGATTTTTGTACGTATTTTCCAGACTGGACTCTCAAAATCTTCTACCCCAGGTGGGACTCGAACCCACAATCCCTGGCTTAGGAGGCCAGTGCCTTATCCATTAGGCCACTGGGGCGCTTGCTTAAACAGTTACATGGATCAGAGAACATGGTTTTTCTAGCTGTGTTCTATTACTACTTATGGGATGTTGGATAAATTCCTTCTTTTACGCTTGAGTTTCTTAAATTGTAAAAGGAAAGAATAGGATTAGATGAAGACTTCTATCATTTTTGAATCCTATAGTACATAGAAAACAAAACTAGACAGAACCAGAAAGGAGATGACAGAATTGAATACTACATATTACGAAGTAAGCATGGCCCCAGTGGCCTAATGGATAAGGCATTGGCCTCCTAAGCCAGGGATTGTGGGTTCAAGTCCCACCTGGGGTGACTTGCTTTTGACACAACGAGAACACATAAACTTTAGAAAACTTACTAATATATCAGTTTAGACTTGTTATGGATAGAGAGTTGTTAAAGATATGAATAAAACCCCTATGTCACTATGCAGTAGCTAAGAACGTAATTAGTGCCTTTCAAACTATACCCCTCCTTAAGCAAAAGCTGGGTATTTACTTGGGTCTATTGCAGGGAGTATGCTTGATCAGGAGGAGAAATAGGATTCAAGAGTCTTTGGCATTCAGATTCTATGACTCTCCAGTCAGTGAATAAACATTTATTAAGCACCTACTGTGTTCCAGGCATTGCGCTGAGCAAAAGAGCTTACATTCTAAATGGTAGAGACAAGAAGCCAACCGATATGTACAGCACAAACTATATACTGGATAAATAGCAAATAATCAACAGAGGGAAGGCACTAGAATCATATAGAAGGTGGGATTTTAGCTGGGACTTGAAGGAAGCCAAGAGGTGGAGATGCATTACATCTAGACTGGCTTTAGAACTGCGGCTACTAGCTCTATTTTCTGTCAATAGGCTAGTGCCAGGGGTGGGGAACCTGAGGCCTCGAGGTCACACGTGGCTCTCTTTGTCCTCAAGTGCGGCCCCTTTAACTGAATCCAAACTAGAAGTTCCCCACGCCTGCTCTCGTCCTTCAGCCTAGATTACAGCGGTGATTTCTAGTTTACCCCAATTTAGACTGGTCTGCTGTTTGAGATCAGTCCTAGGAGAGTTTTAAAATTTTTTTCCCCTGGAGCTTTTTTGATGGATTATTCTTAATTGTCCTCAGGGCCATGACTATATATCCTTTGTTCTGCAGGTAAATTGCCCAGGTAGGTCTGGATCGATCTCTTCCCCCTCCCCCCACCCTAGACACTTCCTGCTTCGGGGTGAAGATCCTGAGTGGATCTTGCTGTGTTCTTTTAGGTGCTCTGCTTTTAACAAAACGACATTGGCTAATTCTTCTTCAAGCCCTCGTGGCTTTGCTCGAAGGAGCTACTGGAGGGTACACTCCCTACCTAGTTACTTGGCTCCAAGCAGCTTACCCAATTCACTAATGAAACTAATAATTCCCTCCAGTGATTGAGACTCTTCCTATGGGAGAAAAAGAAATGGCTCAGGAAATAAATAGAAATAGAAAATCATCCGTGGCTAGTTCTAGTACGTCCATTGTAAAACATCGCTAGCCAAGTTGCCAATCTCCTGTCCACACGTTACTTCAGGACTTTCATCTCTGGGGAGTGTGCCTGGTCCAGACAAAGGTAGCTTTCGTGGCCTCACGTTTATTGGGACCCACCAGTGCTTCTAAGTTACCCTCCACCTAACTGAAAATTTACTGAAAGCAGCTTCTTCGCGTTGGGCTACTTTAAGAATTTTATTCTGGAGCTCCGGCAGGCATCTAACGAGCCCCTATGGGCTGAAATGTCGGCCATATCAAAACTCTCGGCATCACCTGTTGCTTTTAGGCTGACTCGAGGTCCTATATTTCAGAATCCGCTCTCGTCTGTCAGATTAACACATTATGTAGTCATTTGGCATATAGAATTAGCTTTACTAGAAATGCCTTACTTTCTAAGGAAATGTGGTGGCAATTCTAATTGCTCATTGCCGGCAATGAACACATTTTGAATCTGGGCATCTTTCTGCTAGTCAAAAGTTACTCACCCCAGATGGGACTTGAACCCACAATCCCTGGCTTAGGAGGCCAATGCCTTATCCATTAGGCCACTGGGGCTGCCGTACGTTCTAAGTAGCAGTCAGCCCCACCCTACTATTTCCTTGCTGGAACTAATTAGCTTTGTTTTCTCCTTAGATGACTTGCTTTCTTGTCTGTCTTTCTTCCTCCGCAGAATGAGGGTTAAAGCAGGGTTAAAAAAGGATCTCTCAGAGTGATTAGAAACAAGGTACTGCGTTGGTTGGGTTAAAGCCTAGGCCGCACTTCTTCCACAGTTTAGCTTGTTCAGAGCCAGCATGCAGCCATTAATTGTGCGTTTTCAGTATTTTAGAAACGAGTTATTCCTCTCCCTGAGTCTGACAAAACACCGTAACGCGCTTCTTCACCAGACATCATGCAGATTCCCACCCCAATTCCACTGCACCGCGGCTGATACAAGGCAGCGGCTCCCAAAGGGTGTACGGAGCGCTGTAAGAAATTTACGCATTTGTAAATGCTTCCGCCAGTCTACAGTGAATTGTGTGGAATTCATGTCTTCGAGCCTATGCTCATGCGCATGCGCATGCGCAAGCCTCCCGCCTGGTCTGAGATGAACACTGAAAAGATATTGTGTCCCGAAACCACTGCTCTAAGGGTCTGGGATGCTTATCCTCTTGCATCCTCAGTGAGGCACTGCCAACACCTCAGTCTGGAGTTCCTAAGAGAAAGGAGTCTTATTGTAAAGCTCAACAACTGTCCTTCCTTCCTCTTCTACAATCTCAAAATTGGGAAAGGACTTCTACATATGAATGTAGTGGAAAGAAAAACGTACGGGAAGACCCAGCAATTTTCTTCGCCCCCAAGAGTTTGCTTTTGATCCTGAGGCTGGGGATCCGCTTCCCTCTCCTACACAAAATACATGGAGTTGTTGCTCTGTGCTGCAGAGGTGGTTCTGTGGCGCGCAGTGGCATAAAAAGAGGAAAAGTGGACCAGGAAGGGTGGACCCCGAAGGGGGCGGGATCGGTTCCTTGAAGTAGTGACTGTAGTGAGTTTTGCAGCTGTGTGAAAGAGAAACCCTATGAATGCAAGATGGAATTGAGGGAGAGGGCAAGTGAAAGCAATCTATCCTCCTAAGTCTGGAAAAAACGTCTCTCCATGTTTGTCGTTCTAAATATCCCCTCTTGATCAGATTCCTTTTAATTTCCTCTGATGCCTTACATTTTGGGTAAGGGAAGCTTATTTATTTTGAGAGAGAAAAGTCTTCTCCCAAATAGGTTAGGGTTTTAAATATAGTAATTTCATCTAACTTTTTCCAGCGTATTTTACTTCCCCCCCCCTTCAAAGACGTTTAATTTTAGGGGATTGAAATACATTCAGGCGAGGCCTATATTCACACTAACATGGTAGTTCTGTGGGTGGCAAGCATGACTGCATTGGCTGGAGTACCAGCCCTGGAGTCAGGAATTAAGTATGTCAAGCCCGTCTCAGACAAACACTGGATGTGGGGACACCAACTCGAAAGTCACTAAATCTTCCCGATTGTGCTGCAGGCCCTCTTCTCTCCAGCAGCTCTAAGATTGTTACAGAAAGTTGCCAGGGCGCCTTAGCAAAATAAACCACCAAACCAAAGGCAATTAACGAATCAACCAATCAGACACCTTCCCCCCCCCCCCCCCCCGTAGTGCGGTGCTTAGTTTGGTCCTAGAAATTCTGGAGATTGTGTGTAAAGTCTGAATGGCTTTGAGAACTTGATTCTTGCGAGTAGTATTAAAAAATGAATTGAAATCTCAATTTCTCACAAATTTTGCGCTGGTTTCTCTGAAATATTTGTTTGTTATTATTGGCTGAAGAACAAGTGGAATTTCTTATATGCATTGTAATTAGAGGTGCATTCCTCCCCAGGGAGATAGGGGAAAACACTTTGACTTCAGAGTTAAAGGACTTACTTCTAACCTTTAGTTGGGCTCTATCATGTGTCTGTAGTATATCTATAGGTGTATCTATAGTATAATTGAATGCTACAGACATAGGCCCCTCCAGTATTTTAATAGATGCTTAAAATTTTGGGCCGAGGACTAAACTATGTTTGGAAGGAACAATAGTACTATTTTCTTTTAAGAAGGGCAGATCTAGGGGCAGGTAGGTGGTGCAGTGCATAGAGCACCAGCCCTGGAGTCAGGAGGAGTGAGTTCAAATTTGGCTTCAAATACTTGACATTTACTAGCTGTGTGACCCTGGGCAAGTCATTTAACCCCATTGCCTAGCCAAAAAGAAAAGGGTGAATCGGCTTCATTTTATATATGTATATATTATTTATATGAGTATGTATGAAGTTATACTTCTACATATATTTATGTATACATATGCATATATTACTATATTGCATAAATGCATATATTTATTTATATGCATATGTATAGACTTATATGGATGCTAAGATTAACTTATTCTATTTATTAATTCCTCCCATTTTACTTCCTCTCCTTCCCCCAAGAAACGAATACATACACCATAAACAGTAGCACTGGGTTATCACAAATTGCATAGTTATACATCCATACATAATATAAATATGTAAAGATATTTGACTCCTTTGTCTTGACTAGAGGAGAACATTTTTTAACTGAATCAAACACCCACAAATGACTATGAACAGGGTCTGTGTAGCTCCTTGAATCAATCAAAAGCAAATGAGAGACTAAGCAATTTGTGGGAAAAAAAAAGGAAAAAAAGAAGAGACATCTGAGAAGGGGGGGGGGTGGAGAGGAGGAGGAAGAGATTCTGAGCGTTTGGATTTGAGAGGCTGGATTAAACCTGAAGCACAAGAAAGACTGAGTTGTGGTAGAGAAGGGAAATATTGTAGAGAGATGTTGGCATCTATAGGCATCTCAGAGAGGAGGATTTAGACTGAGGGAATCTTAAGAAAAAGTCTGCTCCTTGCTCACCTTCTCCTTCTAATGTCTGTTTATCCACAGACACTATAATACAATCTACTGTTTTGTTACCCATATATTTCCAGTAAACTGAATTTTGCCTCAACAATAAAGAAGCCAGGCAGGGGTTAAATTGAGATGGATATAAATGTGTGGTTAGGCAGAGAACCTAACCTTTATGTAGGTGTTAAGAATTTTCCTAATCAGGGGCTTGTGTGATTGTGACCCAACTCAGACTTTTAAATTTAAAGTAAATTCCCTAAAGCCAAACAGGAAGGAACCAAGTGGACCTTAGGGGCCATCATATTGCCCTGGAGGCTTAAAATGAGCTAATTATTATAAGAAGGTATTACCTATATAGGGACTCTAAAGTTTTTCAATCAATCAATCAAAATTTATTAAGTGCCTACTGTGTGCCAGGCACTGTGCTAAGCTGGGGATACCAAAAAGCAAACAAACAAATTAACAAAAACCAGTCCCTGAACTCAAGGAGTTTAAAATCTAATCGGGGAGACAACATGCAAACATACACACACACACACACACACACACACACACACACACACACACACACACATATACACACACACAAAGCAAGTAATATACATATACAGGATAAATAGGAAATAATTAATAGAGGGAAGGCACTAGAATTAAGAAACTTCCAGTAAGAAGAAAGCATTTTAGTTGGGACTTAAAAGGAAGCTAGGGAGGTCAATAGGTGCAGTGGAGGAGGCATTCAAGGCTTTGGACACAGCCAGAGAGAATGCCTGGAGCAGAGGGATAGAGTGTCTTATTCTTGGATCTGCTGAAGGCCAGTGTCACTGGATCAAAGAGTATGTGTTGGAGACTATGGCATAAGAAGATCAGAAAAACAAGATGGGGCTAGGTTATGAAGGACTTCAAATGCCCAACCAAGCTTTTTGTTTGATACTGGGCTGCAATAGACACTGAGGTAGTACGTATGTGTGTGTGTGTGTGTGTGTGTGTGTGTGTGTGTGTGTGTGTGTGTGTAGAGAGAGAGAGAGAGAGAGAGAGAGAGAGAGAGAGAGAGAGAGAGAGAGAGAGAGAGAGAGAGACTTCGGACAAGTAGACCTACAAGCAGGCTATTATAATGGTCCAGGTGTGAAGTGGTAAGGGCCTGCACTAGAATGGTGACAGTGTCAGAGGAGAGAAGGTGGAATAGTCAAGAGATGTTAGAATGGTGAAATCCACAGGTCTTGGCAACAGCATGGATGGGTAGGATGACAGATAGTAAAGAGGTGAGGATTACTCCTAGGAGGGACAGGGAGAGTGGTGTTACCTACTATAGTAATAGGAAAGGTAGGAGGTAGGAAAGGTTTAGGGGGAAAGATAATGATTTCAATTTTAGACATATTGAGTTTAAGATATCTACTGCATATCCAGTTTGAGATGTTTGAACAGCAGTTGGAGATGTGAGATTGGAGGTAAGCAGAGAGGTTGGAGTAGGATAGATAAATTTGAAAATCATCAGCATAAAGATGGTAATTAAATCCATGGCAGTTGATGAGATCACAAAGTAAAGTAATAGAGTGGGAGAAGAGAAGGCAGCCCAGGACAGAACCTAGAGGGACTTCTATGAATAGAAGAAATGATTTGGAAGAAGATCCAGTAAAAGAGTCAGAGAAGAAGTAGTCATATAGCTAGAAGGGCCAGGAGAGAGTGGTATCTCAAAAACCTAGAGAGAAAAGAGATATATCAAGAAGGATGGAGTGATCAACAGTGTTAAAAGTTGTAGAGAAGTCAAAGATGATGAGAATAGAGAAGAGGCCATTGGATTTGGCAACTAGGAAATCATTAGTAACTTTGGAGAGAGCAATTTTGATGAAATGTTAAGATTGGAAGCCCAGTGAGAAAGAGGTCTGCTGATAATAGGCCTGCTGAGAATAATGTGAAAAAAGAATGAGTTGCCCTTATATATATTATGCGCCAATATGTAGGCCCTACGTACATAACCCTGGGATTTGAACCTAGGTCTTCTGACTCTAGAGCCAAGATTGATATGATTTAATCCCCTTACTAGTATGCCCACAGTTTGGTTTTTAGACAAAGATCTTGCATAAGAGTCTAGTGATGATCTAAAAGCTATGTGATTCTTAGCACCCAACTGCCCCCTTTTCTATCACCTACACCATGATTACTGCAGAATCAAAAGGCGGCCACACAGAAGTGAGCCAATTAACGTTTTTCTTTGTTTCATGAGTTGCTATTACCAAAGAATTCATCACCAAATGATGAGCCTTTCATTCATCTATTCTTCAACATAGTATTACATGAAATGCCAACTACAGGCCAGGCTTTATAATAGGAGATACAAAGTAAAAAATAAAAATGGTCCCTGTCTAGACTGAGAAAGCAGACAGCCTGTTGCCTAGAATGTTGCTAAAGTCTTTCAAGTACTCTGGAACAGAGCTGGTACTCTACTGGCATAGCCTTTAAGAACCCAGTTTCACCTCAATGCTATGAGATATTGATGAGATTGCAGAATTTAAATAAAGCATATACATACACACATATTATCTTTCCTAGGAGTCAATTGCATGTTAGTTCACTGTTAGTCTATACAGTCTATTCCTGCTTTTGTGGAATTTTAAAACTCATTTTCCTCCTCACCAGCCATCAATTGCACAAACTTCTGCCATGGGCCTGATTTCTGACTGCTTCTCGCCACTATTTTAGGAAAGCCATAGATGCCGTATTTAATTTCCTTCTCTATTTTCTGGCCATCTCCTCCATTGCTTCCCCAATAGCCTTGTTGCCGGAACCATGAATTATGAAAGCTGCCATTATTCCTAGGTGAAGTGTTTGCTACTGGCTTGGAGAAGTTGATTTATTTGCTATTCAGTATGGGTGATGATCTTTGTGTAATTAGCATTTGGTGGGGAAGTAAGTCTTGAATGCATAATTTGGAGCACTAAGGAATAGCAGTCAGAAGGTAAGCTTAACCCTAGAAATTATTTCGACTAACAATATTTAGAGGAGGCAAATAGATATGATTATAGCTTGGCACCTTTCTCTGAGCTGGGCAGAGTGGCCAATCTCTTGGACCATTCTCCTGTCTTCTCTCTTGTAAGGAAACCAAGTCTTCCTTGGACAAGAGTGGGTGAAGAAACTAGAGCAGGGGTGGGGAACCTGCAGCCTCAATGCCACATGTGGCCTTCTAGGTCCTTGGGTGCGGCCTTTTGACTGCGTCCAAGTTTTGCAGAAAAACTCTTTTTATTAAGGGGATTTGTTCTGTGAAGTTTGGATTTAGTCAAACGGCCACACTTTAGGACATAGAGGTCTACATGTGGCCTTGAGGCCACAGGTTCCCTCCTCCTGGATTAGAGACATCTATTCATGCTTCCCTGTGAGCCACAGCTAGACAGACCCATAAACACACACATAAACTACATGGACAACACACACACACACACACACACACACACACACCCACACATCCTACCTTTTACATAAAAGTTAGTTGACTTTTATGATGGAACTGGTGGTTAAATGGAACTGGGGGCTAGTTACTGGCACCTGTCAGTGAGTGAAGCGAGAGGAACATATCTGATGGGAAATCTGGAAGGGTAATGGAGACATCAACAAATCCCTCAGGATACCATAGAACATTGACAGGCAGAAATAGCTAGGCTGGTTTTGGAGGAATGATCCACAGCATATTTACTATAAGACTAAGAAGTTTCAAAAACGAAATACAGGCATTTGAAGTTTTGTGTCAAAACATAAAATGAATGCATTATATAAAAATCTGCTGATTTGTTGGAGAAGGAAATGGCAGACCACTCTGATATCTTTGCCAAGAAAACATCATATGGGGTCACAAAGAGTTGGATGTGACTCAACAACAAAAACAACTGATTTGTAATGAGACCTAAATGTAAAGGTGGGCTTTTCAACTCAGAAAATGAAGAAATATGTTTTCTAATTGTTTTCTTTTCAGATAGAAATGGATATGTTATCCTGATTAATGCCCATTATGTTTGATTGAAAATAACTCTTCTTCACTCCTACCCAGCTTTCTTTTCCTATTTCACAACAAAGTAAATGACTGATTCTGAAACTGATTGCTGCTGAATCCTCGACATGGATACACATTTCTATTAGTTTTTGTCTATCTCTGGTTCTTTTGCTATGCTGATTTTTCCTCTATTCTCTCTTATATGAATTATACTCCCAATAGTAGATTAATACAAGTTATATAGATATTAAGGCATATAGCTCTTCACATACATAATAGAAATTACTTTTACAGAAAATAGTTTTTTTTTTTTTCATGACTGTGGAACCCATCATCCAGCTTGTAAATGTGTGCCCTTGGTCACAAGGGAGTTTAGTTGACAAGTCTGAACAAATACAAGATGGGGGAAGATGGAGCATATGTAAACATGATAGGAAAAGACTTAAGATTCTACTGAACAGAAGGATGTGGATACCTTTGTAGATGATCCTTTCTCTCTCTCATCCATTTTTTATTCTTCCTCCAAATTATTTTTTATAATTAAATGGGATCCATGAGGTTATAAATGTGGGTATTCCCATGTCTACTCATTGTGACAATTCTGGTTTATATCATTTCACGAATCTTCCATAAAGGAGCTATACAATATACTGGTAAATCATCTTAGCAGACAGGGTAAACCAGGTTGAGGAAAACCAAGAAGCCTAAAACATGTTGGTGAGTTAGGGGGATATCTAAACCATGCATGCAAAGACTTTGCTGGTGGAATGGGTAGATGAGAGCAATTTGTTCCAATGGCTGTAAAGAGAGCTGAAGCAGGCACTGTGGAGCACTTAGAATTTGGTCAGGCATCAAAGTCAAGACAGTATATGTAATGTCATTGGTCCTGCTTGAAAACAAAAGACCAAAAACAACAATATAATACACACATAAATACACACACACACACACACACACACACACACAGATTTTGGGTAAAACACTAGACCAGAGACAAAAATTCTAGAGAAGCCAAGGTAGTTATGATGAGCCAATGAATATGAGAATGGGGAACCTAATCCTGGAGTCGAGATCAATGAAATGTTCCTTGGCAATAAATTTGGCATACAACTACATGTCTGAGCTATAGAAGAGGGACTGCCATAGTTTGCCAGCATTGGAGCCTCAGCTGACTGGTCTTCTCTAGATTCTATGCTAAACTTAAAATCATAGAATCAGACATTTTAAACCTGTAAGAGGCTATTTTTTAGTCCAATCTCATTTTATCAAAGAATAATCTCATGAAGTAATAATATCATTCTTTAAGTCACTGATGAAAAATTTCTTTAGTTCTATGTGGGTTAATAATTTTATTTCTAGTCCATTCATGCAGTCTCATACCCAACAGACAAATCTCCTGTGACAAGCACATAGTACAAAAGGAAGAACATAATATTAGGACCTAAGTGAACTTGGGTAAGTTACTTCACCTTGTTGTGACTCACTTTCCTCATCTGTAAAATACTAGAATTGGAAAGATGATCTCTAAGGTCCTTCTAGCTCCAAATGCAAAGGAGAAACCTAAATCCTAGAGATACAAAACAAGAGAAAGAAAACTATGGATTCCTACATTAATTCAAAAAGTTGAAATAAAATTTTAGCAAGTAGGCTACAATAACATGTTAGAAAGATTATGCATTATGACTAGGTTGGGTTTATATCAGGTTTTTAAGGCTGATTCAATATAAGGGAGATTATAAATAATCTATGTTAATATAAATAATAAAATCATATGATCATGTCAATAAATTATGAAAAGGTCTTTGACAGAATGTAACATATTTTCACTGAGACTCTAGAAATAATATAAGTAATTGGACCTTTCCTTAATATAGTAAATTGCATTTATCTAAATCAAGAGGAAAAAAAGCATCATATGTGTTAGAGAAAAGTTGGAGGCTTTTCCAATCAGATCAGGGGTAAAACAAGATTGCCCATTATCACAATTACTATTTAACACAGTGCTAGAAATGTTTGCTGTAGTATTATGATATGAAAAAGATATTGGGGTAATACGCAAAAGCAGAGAGAAAACAAAATTATCACTTTTTGTAGATGATGTGATGGCAGAAAACCCTAGAGAGTCAATTAAAAATTGAGATTATTTCAGCAAAGTTGTAGGATCTAGGGCACACAAATCATTAACACTTATGATGTATGTATGTATGCATGTACATATTTCTCTCAACACCTATCAAAAAGAACTAGAAAGAGAAATTCCATTACAAATAACCAAAGAAACTATAAAATACTTGGGAGTCTCTCTTTCTTGTTTTTTTAGTCTATCTTTCAAGAGTCATTCAAGACTATATGAATGTAACTATAAAGCAATCTTTTCAAAAATAAAAACAGGCCTGGATAATTGGACAAATGTTAATTTCTCACAGATAGTTTCAACTATTCTAATAAAAATATTATGCAAGTGAATTTATTAAATTTATTTATTTTACATTAAAATTATATTATATTTAATATTAAAATTAATTTAATAATTTATTAAATTATTCAGTGCTACACCAATCAAATTTCCAAAAGAATATTTTATAGAGCTGGAAAAAATAATAATGAAATTCATATGGAGAAGAATGAAAGGCAAGAATCTCAAGGGTAACAATAGAAAAAAATGGGAAAGAAGTTGATTTATCAGCACCAGATTTTAAATTGTACCACAAAACAGTAATCATTAAAATGATTTGCTGCTGGTTAAAAAACAAATTAGATGACTGGAACAGATTATTAAACATAGAGAAACAAAAACCACAGGAACATAACGTTTGACAAACCCAAAGACCTCAATTCACTATTTGACAAAAACTGCTGGAAAACTAAATTATTTTGGCAGAAAGTAGGTATAGATCCGCGTGTCACACTATACACCAAGATAAGCACCAAATGGATACAGGACTAAGATATAAAAATTTACATCATAAATAAATTAGAAGAGCAAGGAAGAAATTGCCTTTCAGAGCTGTGGATAGGGGAAGAATTCGTGACTAAGCAAGTGATAGAGAGGATCACACAAGATAAAATAGACAATTTTGATTATATAAAAATTTTTTAAAGTTTTTATGTAAACAAATTAAGTATAGTTGAAATAATGGGGTAACTGGGGGGAAAATCTTTATGACATGTTTTGCTGATGAAGGTCTTTTTTTTTTTTTGGCTTTTTGGTAAGGCAATGGGGTTTAGTGACTTCCCCGGGGTCACACATCTGGTTAAGTATCAAGTGTTTGAGGCCAGATTTGAACTCAGGTCCTCCTGACCCCAACATGGGAGCTCTATCCACCGTACCACCTAGCAGCCCCTTAAAGGTCTTATTTACAAGATGTACGATATAAGGAATGGATTCAAATTTATAAGACTAAGCAGCCATTCCCCAATAGATAAGAAATTAAAGGCTATGAAGAGGCAGTTTTCAAAGGAGGAAATTCAATGTATCCAAAATGTATGAAAAATGCTCTAAATCATTAATAATTAGAGAAATTCAAATGAAAGCAATTCTAAGATTCTATCTTCTGACTATCAGACTTGAAAAGATGAAGAAAGAAGAAAATGATAGATGTTGGAAGGGCATGAGTGAATCATTGGTGGAGCTATGAATTGGTCCAGTCATTCTGGAAAGTAATTTAGATCAATGCCCAAAAAGTTACTAAACCATACCATACCCCTGTATCCAACAGTACCACTCACTACTAGGCTGTATCCCAAAGAAATCAAAGAAAGAAGAAAATGACCTATATGTACAAAAGCAGTTATAGAAGCTCTTTTCATGGTAGCCAAAAATGGGAAACTAATTCTTCTAGGGTAAAGCTAAAGAAATTGTGATATAAGAATGAAATGCAATATTATTGTCCCATAAGAAATGGTGAAATGTACATTTTCAGGAAAAACTAGGAAGACCTTTCTGAACCCATGTAAAATGAGCTGAACTAGAAGAACAATTTGTACAATGATAACATTATAGGGAAAAAGAGCTTTGAAAGACTTTAGAACTCTGATTAACAGTGATAAACCACAAGACTGAAAGAATGAAAATGAAACATAACACTCACCTTGTGACAAAAAAGATGGATTTTTAATGCAAAACAAGATATATATTTTTAAACATGCCAATGTGGGAAACAGTTTTGCTGGAC
Source organism: Phascolarctos cinereus (assembly GCF_003287225.1). Classification (NCBI taxonomy): domain Eukaryota; kingdom Metazoa; phylum Chordata; class Mammalia; order Diprotodontia; family Phascolarctidae; genus Phascolarctos; species Phascolarctos cinereus. The sequence continues at coordinate 335,445,744 of NW_027556098.1, forward strand.
TACATAGTTGTATATTGAGAGATTTGTTTTTCTTTTAAAATTTGTTCAATGTGGGTTATAGGAGGAAAGGGTAGTGGGAAGAATAGATTAATTAAAATACTAAAAATTAAAAAAAAGAAACTATTAAAAATTGTAGGGAGACACAACTCGGAAAAGATAGGGGGCTAGACTCTACTTTTTTGTGCTGTTGATAAATATTAGGTGGTGTAATGAATAGAGTATAGGACTCAGAGTTGGGAATATACAAATTCAAATCTTATCTTGCTTACCAGCTGTATGATCCTGGGCCAATCACTTAAGGTTTATGTGCCTTACTTTCCTCATCTGTAGAATGAGAATAATATGTGCACCTACTTCATGTAGTTGTTTTGAAAATCAAATGGATTAACATATATAAAGTGCTTTGTATCTTTAAGATACAAATGATATAAATACTTATTTATGTATAGCATATATATGTAGCATGATATAAATACTTATTATTATATGTCGTGGGATATACTATAAACCTTGTTAATTGAAAACTTCATGCAGTAAGTTTAAAGACTACCCAGGACAAAACAACAACAGCAAAAAACCCATAAATGATCATTTGACTGACACCCTTCTCATGCAATTTTCCCTCTTCTTCACAAGCAAATTATACATGAGTTCAACAGAATCATTTTCATATTCTTTTATAATAGTAGGTTCAGAGATGAACAATACTATAAAAGAAGATACACACAGGGATGGGACAGTTTCACTCCTTAATAACTGAAGAGATTGAGAGGTAAAAACAATTGATTTTGGACAAAGAAGAATTATAAGCCTTGGAGCAAATAAGAGAGAGAAGAAAACTTTGTTGAATGAAAAGAAATTGACCAAGCTGTATTATAGCACATGTGAATGGAGAAAAATATTGAGTTGTTCTTTACAAGAGCATGGTTATGCTGTAAGGTTTGTCCAAAGGGACACTGACGTTTGAATATTACTAATTAATCCACGTGAGGTTCTATAGATGACCTTTCTCAAGATATCTTTATCCAAATGCACACTGATACCACGTCAGGTATTAAGTTCCATTTTAGATTCTTAGCTAATGTACAAATAAATGAAAGAGATTTTTGAATTTAGGATCAGATCATCAGGAGTTGTGATTATCTGGGCAGATTTGACCTTAGTAATGTTCCTTTTACCTACCTTTGTAGGGAAATGACACCTTCAACGTAAGTGAATTTCTAGATAACTGTAGCTTAACATTAACTGTCAAAAATTTAATTATTTTAACCATTTTGATAGGAATCTTTCTAAAATACATTATACATTTCCCTGTCTTCTTAAACATAATATGCTGAACATAAGTTAATCTTTTTCTTTATGAGTCAGGGTCATTATCTTGAACATCAATAAACCTCCTAGGCTGTATACAATAAATACACTGGTACCCTCAGGAGCTATTTGTCCTTTCCTGAAATGCTCCCAGAATGCTGAACTCTTACAGTTGCATGATCTGCTTTTTTGCAGTCTTCTTGCCTACTGGGCTGTCACCTGTCATTGCTGACATTGACTGCTGTTGTCAGCATTCCTGGTTCTAGTAGTTTTCCTCTCATCTTTCACCCTCCTTCAATATAATATAATCTCTTAAATCCTAAGAAGTCAGATAATCATAGCAATAATTTACCTATGAAGGGAGACGGGTCAGTTGTGGTATAGTGAATTGAGAGCTAGCCTCACACAGGAAGAGTTGCATTAAGGTCCTTCTTCTGATATATACAGGCTGTGTGACCCTAATTCTCTAAGACCATAAGTTCCAGAAGATTTAATACTCTGCATTGTTAGAAGGATTTTCCATAATGGCTGTCTCCTACATGAATGAAATCACAAATCTGGGACATCTACCTCCAAATTTTTTTCAACAACTGATCTATATAACATGTCATTTTCATAAATAAAGAACATAAATCAATGAATTTTTGTAAATTCAATGCAACAACTAAAAGGTTATATCAGACAGAATTTTAGCAGTGGTTCTCAAGGGCTCAGGGCTCTTTATACCATTAAATTTTTTTCCCCCTAAATTACATGTAAAAACAATTTTTAACATTCATTTTTAAAATTTATTTTTTAATTTTTCTTTTTCTTTTAATTTATGGAATAAAACAAGCATTCCATAACATAGTACAATAAAAATATGATTACATATGAAATTGCAAATCCACCATGTATAACTTGCTGTTCCTTCTAAATATACAACAAAATTATCATGTAAATTTTTTTCCTTTTTTTCTTCCCTCTCATACCTCACTCTAGAGATGGCTATCATTAGACACAAATAGGTGTACACACACACACACACACGTATGTATGTATAGAGTAATTATGTATCTAATTATTCTATATATACTTCAATTTATCAGTTCTTTCTCTGGATGCAGATAGCATCTGTCTTCATATATCCTTTATCTTTAATTTGTATATTTATAATAGTCAAAATGAATTAGTCACTCAAAGTAATTTTTAATACAATATTGCTGTTACTGTATACAGTGTTCTCTTGGTTCTGCTCACTTCATTCTTCTCCATTTCATGTAAGTTTTTTCATGTTTTTCTAAGGTCATTGAGCACATCATTTGTTATAGCACAGTAGTATTCCATCACAACCATACACCACAATTTGTTCAGCCATTCTCCAGTTGATGAGAATCCTTGCAATTTCCAGTTCTTTGCCACCACAAAGAGAGCTGCTATAAACATCCCATTCACATTCAAAGTTATAATTACTATGTGGGAATTTCCTTCCATCTTATTTTTACTCACTGTTTTCTTTCTCTTTCCCTGTTACCTTATCTCCCCCCCCCACTCTTCCACTCTCCATCCCACTCCTCCAAGAGTCCCCCTTCCTCCTCCTCTCTCAATCCCAATCCACACACCCCTCCAAAAGTACCTCTTCCATACTCTTCCTCACCCTCCTAAATCCCAATCTACATACTCCACTAAAAGTTTCTCCTGTACCTTGTCCCCCAGTTTTCTCACCTCTCCTCAAGTTCAGAAGGCTTCTAAACCTTTCCAGATAACATGTTGTTTCCTCTTCAACCCAGATGACAGTACATTTCCAATACTACCAGCCCTCCACCCCTACATGCTTCCTCTGTATTAGTTCTTCTTTTTGTGACCCCTTTTTATAACATATTTGCTTCCTTTTGCCTCTTTCCTATCCAAATTTTGTTTTTTAGGATCATCCTATTATATATAACAGCCCCAATCTTTCTTCCAAACTACTTTAGTAATGATGACAGTTTTAAGAATACTGATAACATTTATATATACATATATATATATATATATATAATAAGTAAACAGTTCAATCTTAATGAGTGCCTTCTAATTAGTCTAAAGTTTTCCTCATATTTCTTCTGGATCTTTTATATCAAATTTTCCATTGAGTTCTGATCTTTTTGTTACAATTACCTAAAAGTCTTTCAGTTTGTCAGATGTATATATTTTCATTCAGGATTATACTCAACTTTGCTGGGTAAGTTATTCTTGGATGCAACCTCAATTCTTTTGTTCTTTGAAATATAGTGTTCCAAGACTTGTGGTCTTTTAAAGTAGAAGCTGCTAGGTCTTGTGGAAATCCTGACTGTGTTTCTGTAGTATTTAAGTTGCTTTTTTCTTGTTGCTTGCAATATTTTCTCCTTAACCTTGGAGTTTTGAAACGGCAATGACATTCCTATAAGTTTTCCTCCTGGGATCTCCTTTAGGAGGCAAACGGTAGATTTTTTTATGTTTCCACTTTACCCTCTTGTTCTAGAACTTCAGAGCAATTTTCCTTAATAATTTCTTGTAGTATTGTATCTAGGCTCTTTTTTTTTAATCATAATTTTCAGGTGGTATGACAATTCTTATATTGTCTCCCTCAATCTGTTCTTCAGATTAGTTTTTTTTTAAATGAGATATTTCAGATTCTCTTCTATGTTTTCTAGTTTTATTTTTCCTTGGTGTCTTATAATGTCATTCAGTTCCTCTTACCCGATTCTAGTTTTCAAGGAGTTATTTTCTTCCTTAAGATTTTGTTTCTCTTTTTCCGATTGGTTAACTATTTTTTCATAATTTTCTTATATTCCTTTTATTTTTTCCCTAATTTTTCCTTGATCTCTTTAATTTGATTTTTCAATTCCTTTGGGCTTGTGACCATTTTATTACTCTTTGGGGTAGGAGTGACTTTTTTTTTAAACCTCACTATCTTGCTTTGAATATGAACCCACATCTTTTACAACAAAGTAGCTATCTATGGTCAGGTTCCTTTTCCTTTGCTTACTCATTTTTATTTTTATTTTGTTTTGTTTTATTTTTAGCATCTTATAATAATTATTATTTTAATCAAGTTTTGAGCCCCAATTCTGGGTAATGTTGCCCTAGGGCTCTTTACTGTTATTTTCTGAATTCTGTCCCAGGGATTCATAAAAACATTCATTTAAAAAAAATTTGAATTCCAAGTTCTCTCCCTCTCTTCTTCCCCTTACCTATCTTTGAGAAGGTAAGCAATTTGCTATAGATTATACATGTGTTGTCATGCAAAATATATATCCATGTTAGTCATGTTGCAAAAGAAAACAAAAACTCAAGAAAAATAAAGAAAGTAAAAACAATTCTTTGATCTGCATTCAGACTCCATCAATTCTTTCTCTGGAGGTGGTTAGCATCTTTCATCATGGGTCCTTTGGAATTGTCTGGATCATTGTCTTGATCAGAGTAGCTAAGTCTTTCACAGATGATCATTCTGATGATATTGTTGTTACTGTGTACCATAACTTCCTGGTTCTGCTGACTTAACTTTGCATCAATTTATATGTCTTCCCATGTTTTTCTGAAACCATCTTGCTCATCATTTTTTATAGCACAATATTATTCCATCACAGTAATATACCACAGCTTGTTCAGCCATTCCCCAATTGATGGGTATCTATTCAATTTCCAATTCTTTACTACCACAAAAAGAGCTGCTATAAATATTTTTGTACATATAGGTGCTTTCCCTTTTTCTTTGATCTCCTTGGGGTATGGACCTAGTAGTGGTATTGCTGGGTCAAAAGGTGTGCACAGTTTTATAGCCTTTTAGGCATAGTTCTAGATTGGTTTCCAGAATGCTTCTTATCAGTTCACAACTCCACCAGTAGTGCATTAGTGTCCCAATTTTTCCACATCCTCTCAAACAATTGTCATTTTCCTTTTCTGTCACAATAGCCAATATGATTGGTGTGAGGTAGTAACTCAGAGTTGCTTTAATTAGTATTTTGCTAATTAATGGTGATTTAGAGTATTTTTTCATATGACTATAAAAAGCTTTGATTTCTTCTTCTGAAAACTGCCTATTTGTATCCTTTGACAATTTGTCAATTGGGGAATGACTCATATTCTTATAAATATGACTCAGTTCTCTATATATTTGAGAAATGAGGCCTTTATCAGAGAATCATACTGTAAATTTCCCACTTACCTCATCCCCAGTTTCATGTTTTCCTTCTAATCTTGGCTGCATTGTTTTTGTTTGTGCAAAACCTTTTAAATTCAATGTGATCAAAATTATCCATTTTCTTCCCATAATGCTATCTTGTTTGGCAATAAATTATTCCTTCATCCATAGTTCTAACAGGTAACATTTTCCATGCCCCCTCCCCTACTTTGCTTATGATATCACCATTTATATCTAAATCTGGTGTCCATTTTAACCTTATCTTGGTATACAATGTGAGATGTTGGCCTGTACCTAGTTTCTTTTCAGTTTTTCTAGAAGTTTTTGTCAAGTAGTGAATTTTTGTCCCAAGAGCTTGGATCTTCATGTTTGTGAAACACTAGATTACTACAGTCATTTACTATTGTGTATTGTGTAAAAAATAAGGAGCACTTCCTGAATTTGCATCTCATCTTTGCATAGGGACCATGCTAATCTTTTCTATATTGTTCTCATTTTTAGTATGTGTGCTGCCAAAGCAAATGCAACTCTTTGTCCTCTTAAAAATTGTTGAGGAACATCCCTTAAGAGATTTTAATTATGTACATTATATATTTATGTATATGTATATAAAATATTATAAAGTAAAATGTCAGTATTATTATGGAAATAGTTTTTTCTTATAGATCTCCTGAAAGGGCCTGGGAGACCCCCAGAAGTCCCTGGACCACACTTTTAGGATTGCTGCTGTAATAGAACTTTTTGTTGTTGCTGGAATATATTGTGGGTCTACTGCATGAGAGTGACAAGGTCTATAAGTGGCAGGAGGGGATGAAATAAGAAAGAAGAAAAGATAAGTGGGAAGTAGATTTCAAGGTCATGATGATCTGAGGATGCTGAGGGCAATAGGAAGGAGTAAAGAAGGCAAAATAATCCTTGGCTCAATGATGGGGGCCACCAGAAGATGGGCATTGTTACAATAATCTATGAAATTTATTGTATGATTAAACTCAAAGGTTAGCATGGCAGAGTGAATAGAAAACCTTTACAGGTCACAGTGACACGAGAAATTTGAGGATGGAGGAACCATTTCTGGGAGGAGAAATCAAGAAAAAATCTTATGGAAAAGGTCTCAACTGGGCCTTGAAAAAAAAAAGATCTTAAAACTATTTATTTATTTTTACATGTATTTATACTCTGTCCCTCTGACTTCATTCTCTCATCCCATTCAACAACCACAAGAACCCCCAAAACAAAACCCTTGTCATAAACATACATAGTCCAGCAAAACAAAGTCATTCATTGATCATGCCATCAAAGAGGGTAAGATTCTAAAAGAATGGAAAAGAGCATAGATAGGATTAATATTTTTTTTAAAAATGTGCCCAAGAAGATATCAGAAACTGCTGATCTATATGCTTACATTCTCATATCTGTGCATTTTAATGAGTCTTTTATGTCTGTGAATTAAGTGATATCAGAAATATGCAAATTTTTGTAGAACTTTTCTATATCACACTACATCTGTACGGTTACACACTTTACTGAGAAATGGGGTGATTATTATATGTATTTTGCTTTTGATTAGAATAAATATCCTCAGTAAAGCAAAATATAGCCTTTGGACCTCTCCTCAAACCAAGTGTTTCCCATGCTTATGTTGAGATAAAACAATATTTTCAATAGATGCAATCTAGTCCTTTTCTCTGATCATACTTCCAATTTACCCTGTATTCATCTAGTATATTTATAGTTGTTAGCATATTGTTTCCCCCATAAGAACTGTGTCAAATCAAACTTTTTACATCTTCCTAACTGATTCACTATTTCACTCCCCTTAGCAGCTTTTTCAGACTTTTTATCCCATTCCCAGGTAATCCTATTCTGATTACCCCCTCTGTTGTCCCTACTAGTTGCTTCCTACTGTCTACAAACACACAAGTCACCTCCATCCTCAAAAAATCCTTCCTTGAGTCATCCTTTCCTATTAGCTCTTGTTCTGTATTTGCTCTTTTTTTTTTGTGCAGCTAAAGTCTCTGATGAAGTCATCTACAATTGGTGCCTCCAATTCATTCACTTTCACTCTCTTTTTAACTCTGCAGTCTGACTTTCAACCTTATATGTTAGCTGAAATTACTCTCTCTAAAGTTACCAAGGATCTCTTAATTGCCAAATCTAATAGCCCTCTCCTCAATCCTTTTTCTTGATCCCTAGAGCCTTTTACAGCTATTCACCCTCTTCTTGATACTTTTTTCTCTCTAGTTTTCAGTGACACTTCTCTATCTTTGTTCTTCTTTCTGACTACTCCTTCTTAGTCTCTTTTGCTAGAGCCCCAGAATTTTGCCCTCTTCTCTTTTCCCTCTATGCTATTTTACTTGGTGATCTTATCAGTTTCGGTGGATTCAACTGTCATCTCTATGAAGATCTGTTTGTCTAGCCCTAATTCTTTCTTGACTTTCAGTCTTGCATCTCTAACTGCCTACTGGACAACTCAAGCTGGAAGGCTTGTACACATCTTAAATGGAACATGTCCAAAACTGAACTCTTTATCTTTCCCCTCAAGCCCTCCCTTGTCTGAATTTCCCTGTTACTATCAAGGGTACTACCATACTCCCACCCACTCAGGTTCAAAACCTAGATGTCCTCCTTGAGTTCTCACTCTTTTTCACCCTCCACATTCAAGTCCTGTCATTTCTACTTTCCTTACATACAATTCTCTCTATATTACCCATGTGTAAGACCTTTTTGCATATGTAAACCATGAAAAGAGCACATTAAAGCATAACATAAACACCTAATAACTTAAGACCAAGGCTTGTTGATTTTACGTTCTTAGCATCTCTTCCTTCCCTCCTTTGATACTACCATTGTCCTGGTGCAGGCCCTCATCATCTCATGTCTGGACTATTGCAATATCCTGCTAGTTGGTCTCTTTGCCACAAGTCTCTCCCACTTCAGTCCATCCTCCACTTAGCTGCCAAAGTGATCTTCATAAAGTGCAAATCTGACCTTATTACGCTTTTATTCCACAAAATCCAATGGCTCCCTGTTATTTCAGTATCAAATATAAAATTCTCTATTTGGCTTTGAAAGCCCTTCACTTAACCCTCCTCCACCTTCCCCTTTCCACTCTTCTTACATCTTATTTGCCTCTCTCCCCAGGTATTCTGTGATTCTTGCTATTCATTTAACAAGAGAGTCCACCTCCTAACTGGACATTTTCACTCATTGCCCTCTATGTCTAAAACTTTTTCCTTTCTCATCTCCATGCTCTGGCTTCCCTGGCTTCTTCAAAAATCTCAGGTAAGTCCCACCTTCAATAAGAAGCCTTTCGTAGTCTCCCATAATATTAGTGTCTTCCCTCTAAGATTATTTCCAATTTGTTCTGTACACATCTTATTTTTATGTATCCTGTATATGTCTTGTTATATCATTTGCATTTTCTCCCACATTGATCTCCTTAAGAGTAGTGACTGCTTTTTTTTGGCCTTTCTTTGTATCTTCAGTGTTTAGAATATTGCCTAGCACATAGTAGGTTCTTAATACATTCTTGTTTGCTTGATTTGATCCCCATAAAACAGAGACATGCTCACTAAATGTTTACCATGTCACTTGTTAAATGAAATGTGACTAGACAATAGTTTGTAAAGAAAAAGATACAGGTTTTAATGGACTGCAGTGTATTGTGACAGTCAAAAATGCTAAAATAGCTTTAAACTGCATTAAAGGATATGTAGTTTAGAAAGAAGATGATAATCCCACTCTGATCGGTCCTAGTCAGATCACATCTGTAATAGCCTGTCTTGTTCTGGGTACCACATTTCATGAAAGACATTAATTCAGAGAAGATAACTAGGATAGTGAGAAACTTACCATATGATAGTCAGCTGAAGTAAAGTTAACTAGGGCTATTTAGCCTAGAGAAGAGAATATTTGAAGTGATAGGGTGGGAACATATAGCCGTTTTCAAATTTTGAAGGACTGTCATGTGGAAGAGGGCATTTATTTGTTTTGCTTAGTTCCAAAGAGTAAAACTAAGACCAATGGATGAAAATTACAGAGAGTCAGAGTCAGAGTCAGACTTCTTATAAGGAAAAATTTTAAAGATTGAGCTGCATATACAATAGGCTGCCTTGGAAGGTAACAGTCTCCCCTTCCTTGTTGGGAGATATCATAGAGGAAATTACTGTTCAGGTATTGGTTGGACTAGATAGATGACCTCTGAGGTTCCTTTCAAATCTGTTTGTTTTTTTATTTTTTGCTTTTTTTTGGTGAGGCAGTTGGGGTTAAGTGACTTGCCCAAGGTCACACAGCTAGTAAGTGTTAAGTGTCTGAGGCTGGATTTGAACTCAGGTCCTTCTGACTCCAAGACCAGAGTTCTATTCACTGCGCCACCTAGCTGCCCCTGTTCCTTTCAAATCTGAAAGTCCATGATTCTGACTCCGTAGGTCTGTAAGCTCATTAGCATGTTCCTTCCCTACATTAACACAGAGAACAATTCATCCATGACAAGTCATTTTGTCCAGGGGAGAAATTTCCTTGTGTCCCTTCTGGTACGTCTCATTGCAGAAAGGTATCTGTTCTAGCAGCTGTGCCATTTCTTACTAAGATTTCCTCTACACTCTACTCTCAGGGTTTAGATTGCTTTGAATATTAAAGTTTTCAGTTTATAAAAAGTCGAATTTCTGTAACATTACAATGTAGTTTGCATAATTAGTTAATGTGATCAGTGCACTGACTGTTTATGAGAATCTTGAAAGCATGATTAGTGGAGATGCCATTTAAGCACAACTTCATTTCATGACAAATATCAGAAAAGCTGCATTTCTTTTTATTTCCATCTGGAAATTTTATTTCTGAGGATTAGATTTATAAGACTCCAACTTATCTCCTTCCCGCTCTGGAAGGGCAGGGATTGTTTTCATTTTTTTCCATTTTTCCAGTGCCATAGGGCCTTGCAAATAGAAGATAATAAATGCTTATTGTATTGTATTGAGTTGAATTCTTCCCCCACCACTTAATAGTATTTTATTTTTTCCTATTGCATGTGAATATAGTCTTCAACATTCACTTTTATAAGACTTTGATTTCCAAATTTTTTTCTCCCTCCCTTCTTTCCCCTCTCCCTAAGATGGCATGCAATTTAATATAGGCTATATAAGTACAATCATATTAAACATATTTCCACATTAGTCATGTTGTGAAAAAAGAATCAGAACAAAAGAAGAAAACCATGAGAAAAAGAAGACAACAAAAAAAGAGAAAATAATATGCTTTGACCTGCATTCAGACTCCATAGTTCTTTCTCTGGATGTGGATAGCATTTTCTATCATGAGCCTTTTGGAATTGTGTTAGATCGTTGTGTTGCTGAGAAGAGCTAAGTCTATCAAAGTTGGTCATCACATAATGTTGCTATTACTGCGCACAATTTATTCCTGGTCCTGTTCACTTCACTCAGCATAAATTCATGTAAGTCTTTCCAGGTTTTTCTGAAATCTGCCTGCTCATTATTTCTTATAGAACAATGGTATTCCATTACATTCATATACTACAACTTGCTTAGCCATTCTCCAATTGATGGGCATCCCCTCAATTTCCAATTCTTGGCCACCACAGAAGAGCTGCTGTAAATATTTTTGTATATGTAGGTCCTTTTCCCATTTTTATGATATCTTTAGGACACAGACCTAGCAGTAGTATTGCTGGATCAAAGGGTATGCACAGTTTTAGAGCCCTTTGGGGCATAGTTCCAAATTACTCTCCAGAATGGTTGGATCAGTTCATATTCAGTTGAATTCTAATAAGACATGTCTTTGTGATAAACTTTAAGCAGTTAACCATTGTGATGAGGTTTTTAGGCTAAATGGTTGTGTAACTAGAAATTGTCATAAGAAAGAGAAGAAGCAATTTAACTTTATGAGAATTTGATGTTGTTTGAAAGAGTTAGCAACTCGTGCTGGGCAGCCAATAGGGTACATACAGTAAAATTTATTTTTGTAAATATAATTTACAAAATTCAGTAGTATTTACTTAGTATTTTACACGATACTTGCTTTCACTTCTATTCCTTTTCTTTTTTTGTGACTGGTGAAGGGAAAAGAGGGAGTGAAATATTTTTGGCTTAAGTGGGGAACACGGATCAGAAACTTTTTTAAAAAGTCATTCCTATTGGAGTGAAAGGCAAGGGGTAAATTTAAGGAGGAACATGCAGGAGGAACTAATCATTACTAATATTCCCTTGTATATAAATGCATACAGAGAAAAAAAGCAGAATCACAAATCTATTTCATCAAAAGAAGTCAAATTCTATCATGTTTTAGGATAATTTTATTAAGCCACATACTTCTCAGTGTCTGGTCCATCCTGCAGAGGCATCTCAGAAGGGGTGTTAGATTTTTCACAAGACTTGGATACCACTTCGTGCCATTTTAAAACATTTAACTCATGAGAATAAGTCATGAGAGGCAACATAGCACAATGGAAAAAGTATTGGCTTTGAAGTTTGGAGACCTGGGTTCAAATTTAGGCTTTGACACTTAGTAGCCCATTACTGTTGTGAGCACATTGCTTAACCTCTTTGAATTCATCTCCTCATTTGTAAAATGGGAATAATAATTCCTTAAATCCCAACCTTAAGGGATTGTTGGAAAAAGAAATGAGATAACATATGTAAAGCACTTTGCAAACATTAAAGAGCTATGTTACTTCTTATGAGAGTGATTTAGATGTAAAATGAGTGGGTTGGACTCAATGATCTCTAAGCACTAAACCTATGATCATAGGATTCCCTTGATGCATATCTTGGTAAAAAGGAGAGAAGAGCTAGACCATCCTGAAGTTCCTTTCATTCTTTTTCAAATTTGAAAAAAAAGGTTGCATGAGCATAGTATATAGAGTGTGTGGTGTGTTCAAGGAGGTCGAATACCTCTGGTGTGAGGTGTGAGGGCTTGCTGAGTCCTTTTCAGGGATTTTCAGACACCTTTGGTGTCTACCCAACACAACACTCAACTCTTACCTGTGGCTCCAAGAAGCTGTAGTGTGTGCAGTGGGCACAACCCAATAAATAGTCTTTGCAAATGGGAGGGTTGAAGATAATAGGTATGAATTAGGGGAGTGTCTAACCCAAGCATGTGGAGCCTTCCCCCAGCAGAAGAGGTGGATGAGGACAACCATGAAGGCAACTGAAGAAGATGCTGTGGAGTGCTTAGAGCTTGGTCAGACATCAAAGATTCCAAAGTCATCCACTACATCCTCGGCAGTTATCTTGACTTTTATCTTGGACTTCAATGACTCTGGAAGAGAGAGTGAGGCTGAAGATTTTATGCAACTCTGCCTAACTTAAATCCAGTTCTCAAGAGAGTCAATACATCACCCTGTATTGATACATTACATTACAATACATTGGTTCTCTTTGAAAATGAAGAACAAACAAAAACCTCTGTGAGTAGTAGTAGGAATTGCCCACTGGGGACCCAGCTGGCCAATTGGACAACACAGTTTCTTCCTTCTTTCCTTCCTTCCTTCCCTCCTTTCTTCCCTCTTCTTTCCTTTCCTCCTTCCTTCCTTCCTTCCTTCCTTCCTTCCTTCCTTCCTTCCTTCCTTCCTTCCTTCCTTCCTTCCTTCCTTCTTTCCTTTCCCTCTGTCCACATAAAGTATCATACCCTTGTATATCAATGCTCTGCCAAAAGGAATGTAAATTTTTATTGCTAAAACCTTGCAAGATCTCTTGGGGTTTATGGGCTAGTTTTTTTTTTTTTATTGAAGACCATATGGTAAATCCAAATCACACTGGCTCTTACTGATTGGACAATAGGTTCCAGGCCAAGCCCCATTCAGACATTGTCTGGGCCCTGATTGGCTCCGAGTGAATGTAAATAGCAATTATTTCTATTTTGGCTGGAAACCCCGAGGGTCTTCCCTTCACAGGTTGATTTTTTTTTTGACTAGCAAAAGAAGCCATTCTTTACCTTATTTCTTACTTCGCTTAATTACTGAATGAGGTATTGACTCTGTCAAACTGAGACCAATTAAAGATCCTAGCTTAAAAAGGCTAAGATCTCCCACTACATCCAGGGTCCTCTGCAGTCATCCTGATTATAACTTGTCACTGGACCCAGATGACTCTGGAGGTGAAAGTGAGGCAGGTGGCTTTGCATAGACCTCTCTCACTTAAATCCAAATCATTGCTAGACATGGCACCATCTCTCTGATGTCATGGTCCTCTTTCAGAGCAATGGACAAACCAACAACAGGACCATTCAAAACCATTAAGGACTTTAGCTTTAACTTGAGCCAAGTAGAATAAAACACGGAACAAAACACCTACTTTCCAAGTAGGAAAGATTTCAATTGCCTTTTAAAGTTATTCAAGTAAATATCTCTGAGCCTGAATATCCTAAGTGCCTTCTGATGGTTTTAGTGCTTTATTCATGTTGATTTAAACAGTCAAAAGTGACATGGCATTTGAATTACTAACAGCCCTCTTTCAATGTCTGTAGATACTATTGCTCATTTGGAATAACTTCCTATACTTGGATAGGGCCATCCAACCACTGACAGATTAGTGTCCCTGCCTGTGAATGGGTACATTTCCAAAAATGGAGTCTCACATGTGTTGTAGCAGAGAAACAAATTTAACATCAATTTGATACTAGTTGATTGTCTTGGTGACTCCTGAAAGATTGATAGCAGAGTAATGCCATTTTGTAAAAGCATAATGCTCTCTTCCTAGCACACCATCAGTCTTGAACAGGTCTTGTCTGTTTTAAATTTTGAAGTGATCAGTTACTTTAATTTTTCTATTCATGCTTGAAAAAAAGCAACATTTTTCATTTTTCTATTCAATGGAGAGAGAAAAAGAACATCTCAACCTCTTATCTTTGGAAGTAAAAGGGTTTATAAAGCTATCTTCAGGGTATCTGCCGATCATCTCAGACACGTAACATGCTGAAGCCATCTCTGTATTTTGGGTTTTTCATTCTTTCCTGGTCTGCTTGACTTTGTGACTTGGGATCATAGGTTTTTGGGCTGGAAGGGAGCTTCAAGATCACTTCTGTGTGGAATACTTTTCTTCCATATCTTGTTCTTTTGGAATTCTTATCTCCTTTCTAAACTTAGATCATGTGCTACCTCCAGCATGACGTTTTGGAAAGTACATCACCTTTGGAACTGGAGGAACTGGATTCAGATCCTATCACTGATACATACTACCTGTGTGGCTTTGGGCAAGTTACTTAATCTCTGAGCCTGAGTTTCTTTATCCGTAAAATGAAGGGTTGGATGAGATGGCCCCTAAGGTCCTTTTCAGCTCTAGATATATGATCTTGTAGGATACTTTCCTTTCACCCTTAAAATTGAATTGGAAAAAGTCTCAGAAGTCATCTAGTTCAATCCATAACTAAACAAGAGAAACAATATGGGATAGTAGATAGATTGTTGGAGTTTGAGAAAAGCAAACTTTATATATCCTTGACTGCACAATATGTTATCCTAGAAACTATTTCATTTTCTCTCTGAAACCCCAGTGTCTAAAGAACTTGTGATTTTATCCACGTAGAGAGTAACCTCCTCTATATCAATGCAGATTGATACCTTCTCTATTGAAGTCATCTATGCTGCCTCTATTTAAGCTGTGTTCATTTGGGCACAATAAATGATTGTTGAATTGAGGTAGTAGAAAATGAAGACCAATTAATTTCTCTGTTTAAGGTCTATCTTCACTTTATTCCATCCTTCACATAGCTGTCAAAGTATTTTCCTTAAGCAAAGTTCTGGCCATATCCTTCCTCCTATTTGATGAACTCTAATGGCTACTCATTTAGGCATTTAAAACTCTTCATAGTTTTCCCCCTTCTTACCTTTCTGTTCTTAGAATTTATTCTCCCACATGCACTCTACAATCCAGCCAGAGTAGTATACTTATTGTTTTTCATACACAGCTTTCCATCTATTCTTGCCACTCCTTTACAAGGTTGTTCTCCATACTTGGACTGTTCTATTTCCTCACCTTTACCTCCCTCACCTTCATCTCTTAGAATCCTTGGCTTGTCAAAAGACTTAACTCCAATGCCAGAGGCCTTTCCTGCTGCCTCCTATAAATTTCTTAAGGACACAGACCATTTTTATTTTTCCTTTGTACCCTAGGTTCTTAGAATAGTGTCTGGTACATTGTATGCACTTAATATATTTTGATTGATTAATTATTTATATCATGCCTAAAACTGGAGTCAATCATAATAGTTCTATTTCATCTTCCATATACTTACATACATATAAGTTATTATACATCCTTCATGTCTCCTCTTCTTTAGGCTAAACATCCTTAGTTCTTTCAATTTAGCCTCAGATAACTTGATCTTCAGAACTTTCACCATCCTAATCACTTTCTACTGGATGCTCTCCGGCTTATCAAAGTTATTTCAAAATATGGTATATGAAATAGAAGGCAACTGTTTTGTGAGTTTGTTATCTCATAATTATGTCCAGTGGGCTAGGTCATTATAAGGCAAAAAGATGGAAAGGTAGTCAAAAGAAATCCCAAATTAAATCTGAGAAATGGGTTCAGGCAAATATTCACCAAAATTTTTATTTGTGTTTACTGTAGATATTCATTAAATACTTGTTGAAAGAATTGTATGGTCCTTCCCATAGCCTAATTAACATTTAGAGATAGATACCAAATAAAATTATTATGCCCACCTTTCTAATTTAAGGAAAAGTCTGCACTAGGACTTGGGAGAGCTGGGTTCTGTCTTCAGCTGCCACAATCTGTGTGACACTGGCAAGTGTCTTCACTTCAGAGACACAGTATATCATTTGTAAAAAATCCTCTAGTAACCTCTAATATTCTTTTCTGCTAAAAAATTCTATGATTTTGTATCATTTCCCAAACCATTTCAGCAACTTCAGATTAAATAAATTTATTTATCTGACTGAATAAATTAATTGATGCTCTGTCATTTGAATTCTAGGATCTTAAAGTACTTTAAAAATGGAGAATACTGTTCTTATGAATATAAATGGATAACTATAATAAAACTTATCATCATGATTAGAAGGCATTATCTTTGGTAGGCTATTTGATTTGCAAGTCTCTATAGGCTGTTTGTTATTCATCCTTAGTTCTTGTGAAGGATCAGTGTTATCAGGAGGGTGATGTCTTGGCTTATAAGTGATTTGGATTTGAGTGAGGAAGGGCCATGAAAATTCAACAGCCTCACTTTCTCCTCCAGAGCCATTTGGGTTTAGTGGCAAGACATAGGTCAGGGTGACTGGCAATGGCCTTAATAGGTTGAGTATTGTTTGTAAGAATCTGAGATGTATGTTTGAGAATAAAAACTTATTTGCTCAATAGGTGTTTTAGATATTTTATGTAAATACATGTATATTTAAAAGTTGTTAGTGTGTTGGATAGTTTTACTTTTTATTATTTATTTTGTTGTTATTATTATTATTATTTTGCTTTTAGGCAATTGGGGTTAAGTAGCTTTCCAAGGGTCACACAGCTAGTAAGTGTTAAGTGTTTGGTCTGAGGCCAGATTTGAACTCAGGTCCTCCTGACTTCAGGGCCGGTGCTCTATCCACTGCACCACCTAGCTGCCCCAGTTTTACTTTTTATTGAAGCAAGGAATATTGAATTTTATTCTATGATTTATCACTGACCAAACTAATTATTCATGTCAGCTCATCTGATTAATAAAATACATAATGTCTGGCAGCATCTGAGATAGTATTTTACTAACTAAATGTAATGTGATAAGACAGGCAGTATAAATTTCAAATATTTTGGCTATGCATATATAATAGAAAAATGCCATTATTATGTTCAAAATTTTCTTCTTCCTTGTATTCCATAAACGATTACTTGCCAATAAAAACATAAAGTAAATTATCTTGGCTCTCTTAATAGTATCATCACTTAAAAAGATTGGTCAAGTTTTGTATACTGAAAATTTAACCTCTGTGGGATTTATCTTTTGACTCTTTAAAGTAAGAGAACTCAAGGGAATTCTCCTCCTCTGCCTTCCCTCTTCTTCTCTCCCCCCACCAAAAAAGGGTTTGAGGAATATTGAAAGAGGCACCATGATATCTTTTTTTAAGCTTCTATGTGTATGGAGAAAGGCCATCTTTAAGACTAAATTATTATTCCAACAATAACCAACATTTCATCCCCACCAGTTTCTTCCATATTAGTTCTTACCTTCATACTCCATTTTTATAATGTAATTGCTCCCTTTCACTACCCAATTTTGTGTTTTAGAATTACCCCATCATACACAACTCAGCACCAACCTTTTTTTCAAACTACCTTAGTAATGATGACAGTTTTAAGATTAATGATAACATTTTCATATCTATATTTTTATATGATGTGTGTGTGTGTGTGCGTGTGTATACACAGTTTGATGAGTGCCTTATAATTAGTATTTAATGCTTTCCTTGTATTTCTTCTGGATCATTTTTATTGAATATTCCATTGAGTTCTTTTTTTTTGTTACAAATACATGAAAGTCTTTCAGTTCATCAAATGTCCATTTTTTTTTTCATTCAGGATTATACTCATGGAGAGAAATTCACAAATAATAAATTTGAATGTGAATGGGATGTTTACAGCATCTCTTTTTGTGGTGCAAAGAACTGGAAATTTCAAAGATCCCCATCAATTGGGGAATGGCTAAATAAGTTGTGGTGTATAGTTGTGATGGACTACTACTGTGCTATGAGAAACGATGAGCTAAATGATCTTAGACAATCATGGAAAAACTTACATGAGCTGATGAAGAGTGAAATGAGCAGAATCAAGAGAAAGAACATTGTATACAATAATAGCAATATTGTTTTAAGAATGACTTTGAGCAACTAAGTTATAAATACACAAATTAAAAATAAAGGACATATATAGAAGGATGCTATCTGTATCCAGGGAGAGAACTGATAGGTAGAAGTGGGTATAGAATGATTTTACATATATATGCCTATTTGTGTCTAATCGTGGCCATCTCTAAAGCAGGGTGGGGGAGAGTAGAAAAAAAGGGAAAAAAAGGAAGAAATTGATATGATAACTTTGTTGTATGTTTGGAAGGAACAGCAAATTTTTACATGGTAGATTTACAGTTTCATGTACAATCATCTTTTTCATTGTATTATGTTATGGAAATATTTTGGAAAAATGTTTTGTTCCATGAATTGAAAAAATAAATTATTAAAAATAGTAAATTATTATTGGAGTAAGAACCATTTAAGTTAATATTTTAGCTTTCTTTCTTTTAATTGTTAGCAATTTAATTCACAATGATAGAGCCTCAGAGTTGAAAGAGACCTAAGAGGCCACCTAGATGGGGCAAACCCTATCTGAACCATGATTTTCTCTGCAATATAACTAACAAATGGTATTCCAACCTTTGCTTAAAGACCAACAGTGAGGAAGAACCTGTTATTTCCTCGGGCACCCTATTACAATTTTGGATAACTCTAATGTGGAGGAACTTTCTCCTTTGTCTGATTGCTACTAGTTCTTCCCTAGAGGACCAAGCAGAACAGGTATAATCCTCTTCTGCATGGCAGCTCTTTGAATACTTTATTCACTCAATCAAAAAGTACTTATTAAGAATCTATTATGTGTCAAGCATTGGTCTAGTTGCTGTGGTTACAAAGAAAGGTAAAAATAGCCTTTTCCTTTAAAGAACATTCTAAAGGGAAAGTTGATATATACATAAATGAGTATTTAAACAAACATATAGAGAGTAGATGGGAAGAAATCTTAGAAGAAGAAAAGGAGCAAGTGGGGGACAGTGAAATGACTCTTTTAGAAGTTGGGTTTTAAGTTGAGTCATGAAAGAGGAGACAGAGGGGTGGAGGGTGTTACAGTCATGAGGGACATCCAGTGAAAAGGCATGGAGTCAGGAGATTGGATGTTGCATGCAAGAAACACCAAGAATTTCAGGGTCATTGGATTTTAGAGTATATGGAGAGGATACAACATGTAAGAAGTCTATAAAGGTTGTGAAAGGATTTAAATGTCAAACAGAGGATTTTATCTTTGATCTTGGAGGGATGGGGTGTGTGTGTGTGAGAGAGAGAGAGAGAGAGAAAGAGAGAGAGAGAGAGAGAGAGAGAGAGAGAGAGAGAGAGAGAGAGAGAGAGAGAGAGAGAGAGAGAGAGAGAGATGTGGTCAGATCAGTATTTTATGAAAATGACTTCAGTAGATGAATGGAGGATAAATCGGAGAAGGGGGAAACTTGAGGTAGAGAGTCCAGCTAAAAGACTATTACAATAGTCTAGACAAGAAATGTTAAGGGCCTGAATTAAGATGTCAGCTGTGTGATTGGAAAGAAGGGGATGTACAGAAGATGTGTCATGAAGGTATTTGGTAATGGACTAAATTTGTGAGATGAGTGAGAACGAGAATTTGAAAATAATACCACAGTTGTGAGCCTATGTGATACGATAATGTCTTGATAGTAATAGAGAAGTTGGGGAAAGGGGAGCAAAAGGAAAGAAAATGAGTTGTGTTTCTTAAATATTGAATTTGAGAGGTCTACTAGACAGCCAGTCCAATACGTCCAAAAGATATTTGGTGATGTAGTACTGTAGAGATGAGGGCTGATATGTAGATTTATAAGTAAGGGCATGGACATTTGGCAGTAAGGGAATAGACATCTGGAGGTGGGGAATAGGATTAGTTACTCTGGCAACCATTGTTCTAGAATCATTGGGATGGGGAGTGTATGATATCTACATGAAGATAGCTATTATATCCACTCTAATTTCTGTTCTCCAGAATCACATCTTCAGTTCCTTCAACTAGTTTTTCATATGGCATTAAGTTTCTTTACTATTCCTAAGTGACTTCCTTTAGATTTTCAATATCCTCCTCTATCTTGTACTTTGGAAGTTGATTTTTTGAACTCATGTGTAACATTTTACATTTATTCCTACTAAATTTCATCTTACTAGATTCTCCCCAATATTCTCTCCTGTCAGGATCTTTTTGAATTTTGACTCTTTTACTCAATGTGTTAGCAATCTCTCAGTGTTGTGTTATTTGCAAATTTGATAAGTATGCCACCTTTATCCGAGTTATTGACAACAATGTTCTATGTCAGAGCAAATCACAAATCCTTGGGGTACTCTGCAGAAGACCTTCTTCCCAGGTAACATTGAACTGTTGGCTAAGATCAATTGCAATCTAATACTGACACAGGCTTTTCATGTGAATATGAAAACAAAATTGGCTCAGATTTTAGTTCTGAAGAATTTGGAAAAAATGTGGTAATCCTTTGAGTGCCCCCTATCACTTTTGTATATGAAGCTGTGCCTTACATCATCAAAGATGTGGTGGGGCTTCCCTAGCAGTCATAGACTCATGTAACTTTATAGCTGAAAAGAATTTAGAGGATATAATCTGACCTACTCATTTTATAAAGGAGGAAACTGAAGTCCAGAGAGTTGTGAGTTGCCTAAAGACACAGCTAACTAGAGGTAGAGTTCATATTAGAAGACAGACTTCTGACTCTCGACTCCATGTTATAGTCTTGATACCCCAAATGGGTATAAAAACTGCCTATTTTCCAAATGTGCCTGGCCAGGTTGACATACTTAAAAGTGTACATCTCAGTGAACTATTAGGGTTTTAAAAAAAAGAGATAGATAATTTTATTTCATTGCTTACACTACTCCAAGTGGTCTGCGTTTGCAAGAAACATCTTTACTTAAGTTTTATGACCTGGTAGACAAGATTGGCACAACATGTTGGGAGAGTAGATACCTATATGGTATGATATAAAGGGCACTAGGAAAAATCCTTGACTGAAAAAACATACCTTCCCCAACCTGGTGCTTCCTCTTTTCTCTCCTCCTCTTGTCATGTCATTCGGATATTAGTCTAAGCTTTGAACTAAATGTAGATACTTGTGAAAGTGAAAATGCTCATCCTGCTCATTTTATAAATCCAGAAATTGAGCAAAGGGTGTCACTTTTCTAAAGTCACCACGGCTATCTAGTTGGAAGTTGAGCCAGTTTTAACTATGAAAATGTTAGTTATACTTAGTTCTGATCAGTTTCTTATTGGAGAACAGGTCCCTGAGGGAATGGGACACAGAAGAGGCTAGTTTTGATTGGGGAGGGGTCAGAGTACTAGTATAAGGTCCTGGAGGAAGCCAGAAGCATTAAGGTACTCAGTGCCTGAGGGATAAGAGTGGGGGAAGAGAAGAGAAACATAAAAAAGAAATTGGTGTTAGAATGATGTCAAAGACAAAAGCTGTCCACTTCTCCTTGGATCCCAGTGTTTTCCTTCTTTAGCTATGTAATTCCCTGGGGACTTGCTGATGAGATATCTTTGTTCTTTATGTTTTGTAAGCTTCTCCTACTCAGGGAAAATGAAAGGTAGAATTGGGCAATTACTTTATTATTATAAACTTTCCTGACTTCCTCCAATTTTGGGTTGAAATATGTCAGGATATTTCAAGTGAATATACTTTTAAAATTTATGGGCATATACTGACTGTGTGACCCTGGGCAAATAAATAAAGGCTCTATTCAACTCTCTAAAATTGATAAAAAGTTTTTTTTTAACCAGAACTTCTTTAACCAGTGTACTCACATGTCTAGGACAAAAACTAGTATGGATAATTACCTCCATTTTTCATGTTGGTTTGTGTGCATAAATTCAATGCCCAAACATTTGGATTGGAGAATGTCATTTGCAGAGCCATGACAAGATATCTGGGTACTCCAGGCAGCAATTAAAAATTGCATTTGACTCTTCTAGAAAATCAATACCTAAATGTGACAATTAGGGAAATTTTCTGGACTTAAAATATACTCATTTATTAAAATTAACATTGAAAAGCATCCCTCATGCTATGTTATAAAGGCTAACTTTTGCTCTCTGTTGCTACCTCTGATTAGCTGCATCTTCTAAGAGATGATGAGACAGAGCAATAAATTAGATAAGCAGCGGTGTGACTTCTATTCCTGTCTCCAGTAGGATAACAAGAACAGGGTTTCGTGGCTCTCCAAATATTAAGATCCTCCATGAACCGTAAAGTATTATATTACTTGATCCTCCAGTCATCTCTATGAAGTGGTTGGAGCAAATATTATGCCTATTTTTTTAGATGAGGAAGATGAAGATGAGAGAGGTTGAGTGACTTGCACAACTAAAGGTCATACAAATAAAGTTAGAGTTGAGGACTCTCGATTCCATTGTACTTGATTCATATACTTAGTTCCAAGTATAATAAGCTGAACATTGTTCCATGTTCTTGTCATTGGGGGTACACAGTAGATGATTAATAATCACTTAACGTAATATTGTAACCATCACCGACTTTTGTCAGTCAGGTGACAACGGAGTAATAGTAACAATGATAACATAGATGTTTAAGATCCATTTTAATATTTCTTCCACATGACACAGGGAGCTTAATAAATGTTTTGCAATTAAGAAAAAAGAAAATTAAGGTCATAGAATCATAAGTTTAGGACTGGGAGAGAACTTAGGGGAAACTGAGTAGAACTCCCTCTTATATGAATAAGGAAAGTGAGGTCCAGAGAGGTGAATTACATTGACCAAGGTTCCACGGTGGCTGAAGCAGAATTTGAATCCAAGTCTTCTGACTACAAATCTGGGACTCATTTTGCCATACTCTGGTGCCTCAGAATGACACAGGGCAAATCAAGCAGGCTGAATCTTCGTACTCCTATGGCCTCTTGTGCTGACACATCCATAGACACACACCGTTTTTCCATTCATTCACTTTCAAGTATGTTTTATTTACAGTCATTCCTTGAAATCCTAAATTTTCTTTAATCACACTCCATACACAAAATAATTTGCCCTGTACTTGTTGCATATCATATCACATAGAATAATTCAGTGCTTTATGAATACTTTCCAGTGACGCACAAAACGACAACAGCACCATTTGCTAAAAGCAGCGCAGTAAGTAACTTGGTTGGCTAGAATAGCACTTTTAAAAATGACCATGAGATGGCACTGTGGTCAAGCGGATTAAATACATGTATTCTGCTCCTGAGAACTTTCATTGAGATGGTAATGGCATTTATCCTTTTACATCATGTTAGAAGGATTTACCATATGAGTTTTACTAAAGGAAAAAACAAACAAACAAACTTGATAATCTGAATAATACTATTGCTTGAGTGAATCCTTTAAAGTCAGTCTTTCAAGATCTATCAGTTGTCCAAAGAGTACACATAGTTATGGAAAATAAGAATTCACCGGAAAAGATAAAGTAGTCAGGAAAACCCCAGACTGAGTTTATAAAGTGCCTTAAGGTTTTGGTTTATCTGAGACCAGTAAACCAAACACCTATGTTTATATGTAACCTCCTCCACAGCAGTTCTTCCTCAATGCCTCATTATGGTGTAGAGTGAAACCACCACGATTCTCAGTGCCTGCTCCAGGGGAGAGCAATCTCTGGCAGATGCTTGTAAGATGAAAAGACATTGAGTTCAGGACAAGAAAGGGACCATATGTTTCTCCTCCAAGGTCCAACCTAGCAGGCTGGCCACCAGGTGATAAATGTCACAGCAATTGACAAAGACCCATTTATCAAGATATAAAAAGGTTGCTGTCAATCTGTGTTGGTGGAGGGAGCACCCAGAGCCATGGAATCACAGATGCTTGAAGAATCGACATACATATATATATATTTGTACATATATATGCATGTGTGTTTACGTACACACATACATATACATATATATGCAGCTATATTCTTTCATTTCCATCACAATTATATTAACCTTGAATTCCCAAATTATTTAAAACAAACTTCCAGTTTATAAAGAAGCTTCTGGCACTATACCACTTTAATCTGCTGTGACAGTCAAGGGATATATTAAAAATCTTAGAACACAGTTTCACATTGAAATATACAAAATACAAACATGCCCATATGTGTGTGTGTGTACATATATATATGCATATAAATACAACTTATTTTAATTAGTTTCTCTCTCTTCCTCCATATAAATATATAAATATTGGATCAACTGTTTGAACATATCTGTGTATATACATATATACATAGCCATCTTTATCTATATATACATAATAAAAGATGTATACTTCATGGAGAGAGTGAGAAACACATTGATGGACATTGATAATATCTATACAGTTGTCAGGTAGCTGTCAGGCAATAATTATGTACATTTAATTCAAGATAGGTTATACGAGGGTAGGAATTCCATTTCTATAATATACATAAAGAGATGTGCAACATCACAAACTAAGGCAAAATACATTAAACAAGAAGTTTGGTAGCATTTGAACTTTATCCAATATATCTACATAACCATTAAAAAATAATTCAGTTCAAACACAGGCTTGGTATCAGCTGCATACTAGGTATTCTAGCTTTTGAGTTACTCTACCATTACTTCAGTCAGCAATATATCTGGTAGGACATAACTGCTGAATTTATCCTTAAAGCAGCTGTAAATTACAGAAATGAAAAACCTTCAGGAATTCTCTCCCCCTTCTTCCCCATAATTCATTTGAATAATCTGTTCTGAAGGCCTGGAGTTGGGGTGGGGACAGTAAGTAATCCTTCATTCTCAACAGAATTGGCAATATGGGATCTTCCTGTTGATAACCACATATCATCCCATTTCAACAGCAATCACAGTGCTATTTGACCTAGTGTAATAGTTGAAAGGATCATGATCAAGGTATGAATATCCTATATTCAAATGACCTTAAAAAAACTAAAACAGAAAACACTTTAAAGAAATAACAGATCCTCCACTGTTATACATAGTCTAGCATCACTAAGTAATATGAAAATAGGCCTTTTTTTCTCCTAGAAAGAATGAACAAAATTTAAGGTATAATAATACTTCACATTTTTAGCAGTGTAGATTGGGTCTTTTGCACACTTGGAATTGGAAGGGATCTTAGTTGCCACTTCTTCAGTACAATGCCATTTCTTCGAGGGCAAGTGATGTTTTGTATCGTTGTAATCCCAGATGCTTAATATTTGTTGAATTCAATAGTCCATTTTGCAAATGGGAAAGCTAAAGCCAAAGGAGGTTAGGTGACCTACTAATAATTACATCAATGGTAAGTGGAAAAGCCAGGACTGAACCCATGTCCTTTGTCTCCAAATCTGGAACTCTTTCAAATACAACATGATGCTTCCTATATAAGACCGCTGTTTTCAAATGTTACTCTATTGTTTGGCCAAACATATTTTTTCCTTCCTTGCTTTGGTTTTCTACCTGGAACTAATACCCAGGGTATTAAAAATAAGGCAAAGTGTGAACCTAATGCCTTAATGACTAATCAGTAGGTTTTGGTTCATAGGATTCCCCTCAATGTACCAGTAGCAACTTTTTTTGGGGGGGGGTGGGTGGGAGTGGGGAAAAGAAACTAAAAGGCGGTGAAACTGATTTCCAGGTTACCCATTTGTTAATATATGTGAAATTAACTTAAGGTGACATCAATTCTCTTTAATTTATGCTGTTTTAATGACTAACATGAATAGGCCCATTTCTACTGATTAGTATTGATTGTAAAGACAGCTGTAATGACTGAACACATCCAATATGGCATGATCTTAGACGCTGCCTCAGATGTTGCTGTCAAGAATCATCTGCTCTGATTCATTTCCAAAACATTTTTGTTGTTATCATGAAGACATAGCATCACAGAAAAATTGAAGGATATATTAAAAGTAATCTTTTCTAAAAACAATTTGTATAAATCTATTTGGTAGTATGAATAAGTCATTTCAACGATATATCCAAAATCTAGCATGAGGACACAGGAGACATTCAGAATAAAGAAAAGGTTTTTTTTTTTTTTAAAGGAATTGGAAGTAATGATAACTGAATGACATTTTACAACTTCTGAGGAAAATTAACTTGAAATGCAGCATATGGTAAATAGCAGAGAGCTCACTTATATTTTAGAATGGCATCTGAATAAATAATATTAATAAAATATTACCAAATTTTCTATGTAATTATTTAATCAATACAGTTATTATTATTATAAGACAAGTACCCTGGGTAGTTTTTTTCAAAGTATATATGTTGACACATTATCCTTTATTCCAAAGGTTCTAAAAATATTTATTATCTTCAAATTTCTTTTTATTAATAATTATACCAGAAAGTAATTAATTCAATCCTATGCTGTCAATAAATGACACAGTAGCATAGTTTTCATTTTCAAAAGTAAAATATCAAAATTGATTTATTTGTGGCCATCATTAAAATTATACCATAAATGGTATTTGCCTTTAAGAAATATATTTTTTAAGATATTAAAAAATAAGTTTAGTAAAGGCTATGCTTAAAATAGCTGAAATTCTTTATGAATTTCTTTTATTTTTTTAAAAAAGATGCAATTTTTATAGTATTTAACTCTGCTTTCCACTGACAGAATAACATGAGCAATATGTTGATGCTATTGATGGATCTATTAGACTGGCCTAATTTTTCCAAGTCTTTCTCTCTTTTCAATTAGGTGAAAACTTTCTCAATGTGTGCTCCATGTAGCCACTCACTGTCTGGTATGATCACACAGAACTAACCTTTTCATTCACTGGGATGACACTGTCCTTGGGTGAATTATCTAAATTGTGTATTCCGATATCAATCCCAGTGTAGTCTTTATCCGTTACCTCAGAGTCTTTCTTTTCATCCTTCTCTGTCATTTCGACTTGCCTAGAATTGTAAGCTAATGCAGGTATGGTGTTCACTAAAATCAACTGAAGAGGTTTCTTGTCCTCCTTGTACTGACACTGGATATAACGAGAAAAAGCAGACCGGTAAGTTTTATTGAACAGTGTATACACTAATGGATTGACAGCAGAAGAGAGGTAACCAATCCAAACAAATACATTCAGTAGAATTCCAATGATATTTTCATTGCATGCCTTCTTGCAGATGACTGCCATCACATTGGTGATGAAGAAGGGGCACCACATTACAACAAACAGGAAGAAAACAATACCAAGGACTTTAGAAGCCTTTTGTTCATTGCTGATAGACTGCATAGTCCTTCTTCCATAAGACACAGGTTCCTTGTGCAAGGAACGCTGGAAGAGCTTTTCTGAAGACAGGGAGCTTTGAGGGAGGAAGCTGAAAGATGACAATTTGTTCTTTGTGCCAACATCATTCACACATAAAGTAGCTTCTTTCTGAAGTGTCTTTATTGTTAAAAAGTAGGTGATCACCATAATGGCTAAGGGAATGAAAAAGGACACAAAAGAGCCAATCAGGACAAAGTTCTCATCAGCCAGTAAGCAGCTCTCTTCTTTAAAGACTTTGGAGTCATCTTGTAGGCCAATGACTGGAACAGGCATTGATATACCTTGAAATTGATCAGAAGAAAGAGGGTTACTAGGGATGATCTCAGGTACAAATATGAAAAAATTGCAGCAAATGTATGTAATGTTCATTGTTCAAAGAAGAACCATACCATAGTAAGATTTTATAAGTAATCACTTTTGTTAAGACTTTCAGTTCAGAGAGCTCTTTTGAAATAAATATTTCTTTACATTTATTTATACAGTAACATGTTAAGGAAATACAATGGATGCTGAGTTTAATTTAATTTAGCTTTAATGAGGTAACTACATGGCACAGTGGAGAGAGAGAATTTGGACCGAGAGTCAGAAACACCTGAGTTTGCATCCTGCCTCAGATGTTTATTGGTTGTATGACCTTGTACAGGTAACTTAACCTCTCTCAGCCTCAGTTATCTTATCTGTAAAATGGTGATAATGATAGCACCTATTTCACAGGATTGTTGTGAGGATCAAATGAGATAATATGTGTAAAGTGCTTTGTAAACCTTAAAGTTATGTTGTTATTCAGTCTGTCTGACTCTTTGTGACTCCATTTGGGGTTTTCTTGGCAAAGATACTGGAGCAGTTTGCCATTTCCTTGTCCAGCTCGTTTACAGACAAGGAAACAGGAAAACAGGGTTAAGTGACTTACCCAGGGTCACACAGCTAGTAAATGTCTGAGGAGAGATTTGAACCCAGGAACATGAGTTTTTCTGACTCCAAGCCTGTTCCTCTACACAATTTGCCACCTAGCTGCTTTAAAGTTATAGCTATATCTATATCTATCAATATACCTGTAAATGCTAGCTATTATTAATCCATCTTTTGCAATTAAAATAGATTTCAAGCTAAAGTCACTTAAAAGAGCTACCAAATAGAAAACCACTACACTGACCATAGAGGAAAAGTAAAAATCACTTCCTAAGTCAGTTACCTAACTAGTACACTCTGCTGTATCCAGGCCATACTGGATAATCAACTAAATATATGTGGAAGCTCAATATTGGCTCTCTAAGTCTTGAGTGATTTACTGGGCAGTGTCAAGGGGGCAGATGTAGGTGCCAATTGATTTGTTGGCTGGGTGATGATCCATATAGCACAGCGTCTTTCTTGTGATACCGGTGGGCAAGTGTTCCATGTACCTTGCCTGGGCATGTGCATATTGGCCAGGCCGATGCAAACTGATGATGGCTTGCTCCTTTTTTTGATTTGATGGAAGAATTGAGGTGATTGAAGAAAAGAAAAAGTGAATAAAATATTACACCTATTTTTTCTGCTCTATCGAGCTTGATTCTCATGTGACTGGGACATTCCTTAAGCCCCCTTCTGAGGGAGAATGGGATTAATTTCCTTCTTTTCCCTTTTCCCATCTCTTCTACTGTATTAGAAAGTGACAAGTCCATTTACTGCAGCCACACTTTAAGGAAGCATCTATTAGCTATATTACTTAAAGCAAGGCTAATCAGAGTAATGTGACAGAATTGGAGAATATCATATGAGAATTATTGTGCCAACATGCCCTCTGGATTTGCCTTACTCCCTGTTCAATTTCTTTTGGAAACCGCACAATAGAAATGTTGTCTAGGTAGACCAGAATTGAACTCTGTTGGTTCCATGGGGAGAAGCAATCAATTAATCGATCAACAAGCATTTTGAAGTGCCTACTTTGTGCTTTCTGGCATAAAGGTGCTGGGGATACAAAGACAAAACAAAACAGTTTCTTCTCTGAATTAGCTGATATTTTTTTTTTCCAGTGTGGGTAGGTGGAGAGGTCAGGGGAGGGAAAGCCTACTGTACATAGGAAAGCAAAAACAAAATACATACACAGAAAATATAAGACTTTCCTTCTAAAAAGAAACAAAGAAAAACCAAACTCATTGGTCAACTTAGCAAGTAGGGAGATTTGACTTCAGTGAAATTATTAATATTAATTATTTTAATGACTCAGTTTTCCTATCTGGATTTAATAGCCCAGGATGGAAGAATCTAGGCTATTCACATGCCTGTCCTCACTCTGACTGGCACAGGAACTTTGATTTGGGCTGGTTCTTCCCTCCTTAGGCAACCTGGTGTACCACCTGCTCCTAGGGTATCATGATAGTGATACTGTTTAATATCAGTGAGTATACTCAATTGGCTTACCTTGCCGCAGCTTAGAACTCCTAAGCTTAAGAGTTCTACTGATTTTAGCTTCCCAGTAGCTAGGATTATAGGCATGTATTACAATGCTTCACTCAGTGAAATGATTAATCGATATCTTTTGTTGAAACTTGCTATCAGTTTCTCAACCTTAGTTGAAAAGGCTTAACATTTTTTTCTTTCCATGAACGATTCAAGTGTTCTTGGGATGTCAAGGAGAATGTTGACAGAATCAGCATGATGCTAAAGGACAATTCAGCATGATCATGAGCTATTTTAACTCTGCCTAATATATCTGGTATACTTATTATGGTCTAGTAGGTCTACTTACTACTTATGTGCAATCTAGTAAGGTGACCTGATATCAAAGAGCTGGGGCCCTACAGCAGATCTTGGCCTTCTGGACAACTCTTCCTTTTTTCTACTCTACAGAGTACTAATTGTAATGAAGAATTAGGGTAGGGTCACTAAGAATGCACTGCTTCCTTCTTCCAGAATCTGAACATAGTCATATAGTTAAGCAGAGATACACAATGTATTTATCTATAGTACTGAGTCTTTAGTAATGTAATGAGTGAATCTCACACTCCAACCCCTCAGAATTATTCAGCCTGGAGTTCTCATTTTCCTGTGCTCTAGCTTTCTTTGGCTGCATATTTGCTGGCAAGGCCAAAGAGACAAATTGGCTGTTTATCAATATCAGAGGCAATACCTCTTTGGTTTAGAAGTGGAGCTTCTTAAACTAAAAAAGTTAAATGATTTTAACTGTATGTCTTTTAGTTTATAAATGGTAGAATGATTAGCTTTTTTTCTGATAACTATAGATTTGCCTACTCATTTTAATTCAGCAAGTATCTTTCAATCTTTCTTTTTCCTTCCAAGTTTGGTTTCAATTATAATCACTATTCTTAAGCATAGTAAATGAATATTGTGTTCAATACTGGGTATGACATTTTAGGAAGGACATTGAAAAGCTGAAGCACATTCAGAAAAGGGTGTAATTAAGATGGCAAAAAGCCTGAGGAAAAAGCCATATAAAAATTGGTTGAAGGAATTTGGGGTGTTTAGCTTGAAGAAAAGAAGACTTGGGTGGGTAGGGGCATGATGGCTCTCTTCAAGTATTTGAAGGCCTGTCATGTAGAAGAGGGACTACCTTTGTTCTCTTTGGCCCAAGAAGGCAGACATAAGAGTGATGTTGTGAATTGCTGAGAGACAGATTTGGGTTTGAGGTAAAGAAAAACTTCCTAATACTTAGTGCTATGAGAGAATAGAACAGGTTGCTTCAGACAGTAGTGGTTTTCATTCACTCAAGGTCTTCAGGCAAAGGCCAGATGTACACATGACATATACTGAAGAGAAATTCTTATTCAGACACAGAATAGGCTGAGCTAGATGATCTCTAAGATCTCTTCCATCTCTGATATTCTATGATTCTGGAACCAGGGATCAGATAAACTAGATAATACTCTAGATCCCACTTCTATTTATGTTTCTAAACACACACATATACACACTTGTACATGCAAGCAGTACATACACAGCCAACTATATTTATGCATACATATACATACATGCATAGACACTTGTGAATACACACATATACATACATATAAAAGGCAGGAATGTATCTAGGGGGAAGGGGATGTCAAATAATAACCTTGTCCTCTAAGCTTAGCTTAGCGGTGCCTCTTCCTCCCACTCCCTATCTCCAACTCATCTGCACGGGAGAGCACAACAGAAATTTCCTGGAGGTGAAAAACCTCATTTAGCCAAAGTACTGAGAACAAATAGGCCACTCCTATTTCCCTTGAGGAGGATTTTTGATGGTTCTTGGTTCAGGGCTGCTACTCTGAAAGAACTGTGGAAAACTTTGGTAATTTCAACTAAAAGATCATGACAGAGCACATTCTTCACATGAAGAAGAGGTAGCACCATAGTCAAAACTTGAGCTGAAGCTGGAAGCAGGGAAAAACTCCGTAACCACGTATCATCTACATAGGGTGTGTCAGGTAGTGAGACAGGTCCAACCTAGGGACCTATTCCCAGAATCATGTTCTAAAAGCATAAAATAAAATGCATAGGAATACAAGTAAGTAAAACAAATTATATTGAAATGTTATTATCAAAATATTTTAAAAAACTCCCAAGTTTATAGCCTCCAGGTTAAGAGCCCTGAGATTAGATCACTTTGAGATTCAATGATTAAGGCTCACAGTAGTTGCTCCCTGAAGCTGAGAAAAATGGAGCATAGTTTGTGGCTGGAGATCTATTTTCTCCTCTGTAGGGAGGGAAGACTATGAGAAGAGGGCAGAGAACAACTCCTTTCTAGAGCTCTTTGGGTGGATGTACACTCATCTTTGCTTGAGGACATGAATCAAGTTGACTTTTTTAGGATGGGCCGCTTTCCTACATGTGTATATTACGTGATGTCAGAGAAGAGAATTCTGAAAGTTTACTTTATCATTCCCTAGCACAATGCATCCCATTACTAGTGCTCGAACAAGGAAGCACTTTCACCACCTCTTGGGTAAGACAAAGTGTTCAAAGATCAAGATCATGCAAATTAGGATAAAGGGCATTAGCTAATGTCCTTCCTGTGCCACTTATGCTGACCTCTGGCCATCAACTGAAGCAGAAATTATTCAACATTTTGTTTTGTTCAACATTAGCCATTTTAAGAGATATGAAATGTTCCTACACTTCAAGTTTGTGGATTTAATGATTGCAGTTGTCTGAACCACTCAGTGTTCTATTTTATTTAATGTATTTTTCTAAACTAGTAAAAAACAGGGCAGCTAGGTGATGCCGTGGATAGAAGGCTGGGCCTGGACTCAGGAAGACTCATCTTCCTGGGTTCAAATTTAACCTCAGATACTTATTACTTATGTGACCCTGGGCAAGTCACTTAACCCTGTATGTCTCAGTTTCCACATTTGTTAAATAAGCTGGCAAAGGAAATGGTAAACCACCTTAGTGTCTCTGCCAAGAAAACCCTAAATGGGGTCACATAGAGTCAGACATGACTGAAAAATGACTGAACAACAACAGTGAAAAACAGTATTCATGGTGCAAGCCCATCACCCATAGCCACTCAGTGCATCTACACAGTACTTAAAAGTTGCAAAAGATCTGTGATTTATCTTTCACTTGGAACAGTTTGCAATGAACTCATCTGTCCCTTAGTAGATGGCTTTATGAGCTTTCATGAATAGAAAAATTCATTCCCTGGTAGATACCCTTTGGTAATGAATCCTGACAAGTTTAGCTTGGCTAGTATCCAGTGGGGGTCTAGCGTTGGCCCTCCAGAGACTGAACTCCATTGGTAGAGCCTTTCAGAATTCAGGGTCACCACCACACCATGATGAGGCATTGAAGGAGGGCAGGAGTGGAACAAATGTATATATATATATATATATATATATATATAATATATATATATATATATATATATATATATATATATATATATATATATTTGTGTTCTTTTCTCTTCTAAAAGATGAGAGGCAGTTGAAACACTGACATCTGAGGTCAGAAGAATCATGGTTGGTTATCTGTTTCTCTTTTAGATGAGAAAATCTTATCCAAATTTGTAATTTTTAGTTTCATTTGAGGTGAAATTGTTATGCCTGGATGGTGGTTTTATTTTGAACTACTGGCTGAGAAGGCCTAGTGTGATGCACATCCTTAGATTATTTTGGATGAATCTTTAGCCTCCATTTCCTCTCCCCCTCTACCCCACTATGGAAAGAGTAGACTACTTAGTAGCAGGTAGTAAGTAGTAGACTGCCAGGTAGTACAGTGGATAGATAATGTTGGATTTGAAGTCAAGAAGACCTGAGTTCAAATTTATTCTTGAATGTGATGCCCATAGATTGAAAGATCTGACCAGTTCTATCAAGCTGGAAAAGCTTGGAATAGACCCAGAGATGGACTATGTGTCTGTTGGCAGAGCACCAGACTAGCTTAGTTCATGGAAGCTTTTCACCAGGTGATGAATTTTGGGAACTTATGAAAGGTCATTTGCTCAAGTGTGGAAAGGGCAGCCAGGTTGCACAGTGAGTAGAGCACCGGGCCTGAAGTCAGGAATACTCATCTTCCTGAGTTCAAATCTAACCTCAGACACTTACTACCTGTGTGATCCTGGGCAAGTTACTTAACCCTATTTGCCTCAGTTTCCTCACCTGTAAAATGAACTGGAGAAGGAAATGGTAAACCACTCCAGTATTTTTGCCAAGAAAACCCCAAATGGGGTCATGAAGTGTCAGACACCACAGAAATGACAACAATAACACAAGGAAGGATGATAATCAGCCTTGACATATCTTGTTGATTTTTTATTTTATTTTTTTTCTTGATGAGGCAATCGGGGTTGAGTGACTTGCCCGAGTCACACAGCTAGTGAGTGTTACATGTGTCTTGAGGTCAGATTTGAATTCAAGTCCTTCTTACTCCAGGGCCAGTGCTCTATCCACTGCACCAACTAGCTGCCCTGACATAACTTGTTTTGTCAGAGCTAGGTATTTCAGACAAAATATTCAAAACTTTCCTGAGAAGTTCACAGTTGAACGTTCCTGTTCCTGTTACGGCTGTTCCTCCCTAACCTTAGCAGGTGACCTTTTAAATATTTGAGCCATAAAACCTAATAGCCTTTGTCATTTGTTTCTTGGAAAGAATTTCACCTGCTGGTCTGGCGCTTACTTTCCTTATTGCTTTCCTTTCTGTCTCACAGGTTATGCTTCTCATGTGGACTCATAACTTGAGATACTGAATTCCCAGTTGTCAGTGCAACAACTCAAAGTGATTCAATTTTCTTCAATTCAACAAACATTAACCATTCACCTGCTATGTTGAAGGCATAATGTTAGGATAAAAATTGAAGACAAAAATGAAACATGTTCTGCTTTTGAGGACTTGATGTTCTTAGGGGGATGCAGCTCCTGAGTCTCTAAGCAAGCCAAGATGAGATCTCAAAGCTTGCAAATGAAGTCTTACCTAGGACAAAGGCTACCTCACTCTCAGGAAAGATAAATCTAGAGGCCTGATTTTGTGTATTACATCCAAGGACTCAATGTGGTTCTCTCTGGGGGTTTTGCTATGAACATAAAAAGTAGTGGGGTGATACCTCCCTAGCTTCCTATGGGAGCTCTTTTGGCAAACTGAAAACCTCTGGATTTTTGGCCTGGCTGTCACAGTAAGAATTGTTAGCTGGTCTGAGGACAGTGTTTGGGGCCAAGGGATGCCTGTGCTGGATGTATTAATGTTATTTACTTTATTTATATTGTTATTCTGATTAAAGTTTTATATAATGAGTTCTGAAAGTGAATCAGGGAAGCACACAGGTATTGAATTGAATGGGAGGAGTTAGCGGGATCAGGGAATATCATGACATATGACTGGGTCATCTATACATCAAATTCTTGACAAATAAGCAAGAACCTCTCCCTTTGGGGTGGAGTGATGGGGATAAACCACCACAGAGTCCAAGACAGGCCCCAGGAGTTATGACTGATCTTCTAGAACGGAAGTATCAAACATGAACTCTAAGTGGCATCTCTAAGTAGAAGCAGATTAAAACAGAACTGGTAAAGGTTTAATGAAATAAATAAAAATATAATATGACATAAGTAGTGTTAACTTGTGGTTTTATAAGTCAATAAGTGTGCAATAATGCTTGCAGGGGTCTGTTTTTATTTGAGTTTTACACCACTGCTCTAGATTTATTTGGTGTAGTCAGATTAAGGAAGAATTGTGTTATTGGAGCTAACGAAAGACAGAATACCCAGAGAAGGAGGTTCAGCAGCGTAAAAAGCTTCAGATACAACAAGGAATAAGAGGACTAAGAAAATGCCATTGGACTTAGCAGTCAAAATAGCTTAGAAAAAATAATTTCGATAGAGTGGTGGGGTAGGGAACCTGATCGCAAGGGACTGAAAAATCATTGTAAGGTGAGGAAATGGAAGCCATGAGTGTGGGTGACTTTCTAGGAGTCTGTGAAAAGAAGACATACAAGATGATAGTTTGAAGAGACGGGCAATGCCAAATGAGGGTTTTTTTAAGGATGAGAAAGGCCCGTGAATGTTTGTAGGTCGTGAGGAAGAAGCCAGGAGATAAAGAGAACAGAGGAGGGAGGGAGGGAGGGAGGGAATGGCCGAAGAGATCAGGTCCTGGAGGTGATAGGATAGGGGCGTTGAGTCTTAGATTTGCTCTTGGAAAGAGGATGGGTCTCTTCTTCAGAAAACAGAGCACATGAAAGTTTGGAGATTTTGAAGGAGTTTGAGATCAACCACACTGATTGTCCTTGCTCTGCTCACCTAAAATGACTATCCATCTCATTGCCATTCATTTATACTGCCTTGTATAGGTAATTGATATCCTCATTGTATAGATAATATCTTTGTATTTGTATACATATATATAGAACATATAGTATAATATATTATATTACATATATTTACAATATATGTATTGCCTGTATTACATGTAATATACACAATGCATATATATTACATGTAATATAATGTATTACATATATACATAATATAATACATATGTATGTATTGTACAATATATAGTAAAATATATAGTGTGTGTATGTTATATATTATGTATATATTATATATTGTATGTATATATTATATATATTGTGTTTGTGTGTGTGTTGCATGTGTGTGTTGCATGTGTGTGTATCTTTGTATCCCTTGTATCCAGGGATGTGGAAACTATCTTTTCATGCTTGTTCTCCCTACTCCCTATTTTCATCTCTAGGCCCAAGACGAACCTTTTATCTAGACCTTTGGAGAACCAAGGTCCTTTTCTATCTGGGCACCAGACCCATTTTCCTGTGTTGCAGGTAAAACCTCCATTCCTCATGTCCACCTAAATTCCTGACTTGGCCTCTTTCTATTAGATTGATTGGTGTCAGATTGTTCTGTGGTAGGCATATCCTGTGGCCAGCATTTCCCTTTGGTGCTGAGTACTGATCATTTTATTCAATTCCCCGTGTGAGGCAATGTGTTAGGGGGAAAAGAACGATGGATTTGGAGGCAGGAGGCCTGGCTTTGCTAATGACTAGCTGCATGATCGTGGACATGTTATTTAACTTGTTTGAGCCTCAGTTTCCTCATTTGTAAAATGGGGGTAATAATATTTATCCTACCTACCTCACAGAAGTGCTGTGGGGAAAATGTTTTTATATATCTTAAAACTATAGCTAAAAAAAGTGAGTGAGGTGAAACTCTTCTCTTAATCAGCATATACTAGATTCCCACACACAAGATCTCCCGAAACCTTTGCACCTTCTCTTCATTCCCATTGTCATCATTTTACCTGTGAGTCTGAGAGCTCCCTGTTTACCCCCATTCAGGGATTATCACACTGCCCTTTTCTTTTTGGAAAGGAAAAATGGCTTAGAAAGGAGGACCTAAGAAATTTGTTTAGAGAACAATAGTGCAGTACAACTCAGTTGTCTACTTCATGCTAAACTAGGCATACCTCTGAAATGCACAAATTTTTAATGAGATTTTTCTTCCACTAGGGGGTGAGGAGAGGAAAATCCAATATTTTTCCTAACCAACCTTTTCCAGTGGGAGGCTTTAATGCTTTTGAAAGATGCACGGTTGTTGTTGTTGAGGTGTTTTAGTAGTGTCTGATTCTTCACAACCCCATTTGGGATTTTCTTGGCAAAAATACTTTAGTGGTTTGCCACTTCCTTCTCTAGTTCTTTTTATAATTGAGGAAATTGAGGCAAATAGGGTTAAGTGACTTGTCCAGGGTCACACAGCTAAATGTCTGAGGCCAGATTTGAACTCAGGAAGATGAGTCTTCCCGACTCCAGGCTTGGTACTCTATCCACTGCACCACCTGCCCTATCAGTTAATAACACAGAATCCAGGAATGATTGAGCTGGAAAGCATTCTTAATCATCTGGGTTGAGCTCCTCATTTTAAGGATGAAGAAACCAAGACTCAGTAGAATGTAAGATCCTTGAGAGCAGGTACTGTTTTTTTTTTTTCCTTTGTATTCCCAGGGCTTAGCTAATGTGCCTTGTACAATTAAGCATTTGATAAATGCTTTTTAAATTTGGATTGAATTAAAGCCATACAACTAGCATCAGAGTCAGAGATTCAAAACCAAGTCCTCTGATGCCAAATCTGTCATTCTTTTCATCACACCTCTTATAAGAAGTCGCTCTAACCTGAGAAGAGTAATCTGAATTTGCCAAAAAGATCCTTTACAGATTTTTTTTTTTATTTTGCAAAGAACTTGAAAGGGAGCTGAGAGGGCATCTGGCTGAAACTTCTAGTGTTCCAGATAGGAAATTGAGGGTCATAGAGGAAAAATGCTTTAGCTAAGGCATAGCAGTTAGTAGCAGAGCCAGCTGTAGAGCCCAGATCTCTTCAGAGCATTAAAGAATTTATTTGAAAAAGAGTTTTTTATATAATTTAGTTCAACCCCCTCTTCTTATTCCGTCTTTTTTCCCCCTGTGTTCTATCCCTGCTGTTTAGTTAGAACACTTTGCATTTGTTTTCTCTCTTTTTCTACTTAATATTTCAAAATTTATTCATTTATTCATTCAATTTATATAGTGTTTGCTCCCAAGGAGCTCTGAGCACTGTATGAAAGATAAGTGGATTCTGACAATACCCCAGTGAGGGCAGTGTACAGAAATGGGAATAGGAGATCAATCCAAGCTGTTCACCTGAAGAAAGAGCTCTATTCTGTAACCTGTAGACTTAAAACTTGGCCCCCTAAGGGGCTCCATCCCCAGGACAATCTATTCAAGAAGCAATAGCTACAGTTTATTAGAGAGCAAACAAGAAGCATGGCCTTTGGGGACATGCAAGACAACAAAAGAGGAACATTTATTATGAATAAATAACTCATTAGGTTAGGCAGAGAGTCATTTTCTGACACTAGGAAATCTAAGAGTGTGGATTTGATAGAGATGTTGAGCAGGGAAATCCTGTTTTGGTAGTTTCCATTGAAAATGTGCCCTTAATTTTAAAGAGATTTCAGAGCAGGAAGGAGCTTTAAAATGAATGAATGAGTAATGCATTTATTAGACCCTCTTTTTCTATTGTGATATAGCCCCAGTTTAGCAGTCATGTTTACAAGGGAGCCAGAAAGACTTGAGAGGAGGCACTCACTATTGATGGCAGAACAGGCTCACCTTGCTTCCCAAGCTTACCACTCCCACCTTTGGAAAAGGGGTTTCTGGGTAGGAGACATGGAAACAAGAGAAGTTGTGCAAGCAGGAAGGAGAAGCAGACACAGACAGGAGGGAGAGGCGCATGGTGAACAGATGCTGACATCTAGCTAATGCCAAGGCCACCCACTACAGCAGGTCTGCCTGTCGGGGCAGAGAGGAGGATGAAAATGACCTGTTCTTTCTCTACCTCCTCCTCTTTTCAGGCAGGAAGTTGACTATCCTTGTGAGCTGTTTACTCACTTTAACTTGGCTTTCTTCTGGGCTTAGGAGGCTTTATCTTTGTTTTTAAATGCAATTTGAACTCAGGATTTTAATATTTTAGGCTTTTAGTTATGATAAAAAAAGTTAGTAATATACTTAACCTGCTGTACTTTGCTTATTGCTCATGTTGTATAGAGCAGAGGTTCTTAATTCCTCCCCCTTCCTGGCCTCTGGCCCCCCCCCCCTTTTAATGCCATTGACTTCTTTGTCAATTTGGAGAAGTCTATGGGGCCCTTCTCAAAATAATGTTTTGAAATAATTGAAGGAAATGCTAAATTTCAGTTAGAGATTAGTGAAAACAAAGATGTATTTTTTCCCATCCAAGTAGTCCATGGATCCCCGATTATGTACACCTAGTACAGAAAAAGAGCATTCCCTGCTGAAAAAGAGTAGACTCTCTGATCAATAGACACTGATCTGGGGATTTGGAGTTAATTTAGAACAGTTGAACAAAGTGGGAGAATAATATTGAATTGTGAACCTGGCAATGAATTTAGAATCCAGAAATAAAATCATGAGTTGGTTAAAACACGCCCCCCCACACCCACATACACACACCAGCAGGGTATAAAGGAAGCAAAGCGTGAACATTTTTCACTGTCCTTTTAGTTGGTGGAGACCATTTACTAGGTTTTCTGGGCTTTGCAAAGCAAACTTCACCCTATAAAAGGAATTGCTGGGAAAGGGCTCTTGAAGGGAAGTGGATTTCTAGGGAAGCTCTGCCCACATGAAAGAAAGGGTAAGAGTGTTCTCGGCAGACTGTGGGCTCAGAGGGTGATGAATACTTCAGCCTCCCTAAGTTGGCTTTTGTTGCTTACAATAATTACTGTGGAAATTTCTCCCTCATGGAGGACTTCACTGGATTTCCTCTTCTAGATTGTTGCTTCCCCATTCTCCTTATTGCTATCATATATACCCTCTGATGGAGAAAGGTAGATTAGAGCTAGCAGTAATATATTGCTTTGTCTTTGTTTTTAAATGCAATTTGAACTCAGGATTTTGATATTTTAGGCTTTTAATTATGGTAAGAAAAAGTTAGTAATGTACTTAACCTGCTGTACTTTGCTTATTGCTCATGTTGTATAGAGCAGAGGTTCTTAATTCCTCCCCCTTCCTGGCCTCGGCCCCCCTTTTTTTTAATGCCATTGACTTCTTTGGCAATTTGGAGAAGTCTATGGGCCCCTTCTCAAAATAATGTTTTGAAATAATTGAAGGAAATGCTAAAAGGGAGAGGGGACCCTTCATTGAAATCTGTACCCATCTGCATCCTCTGGCAATTACTTTGATTTTGAGTAGCTTCTGAGAATAGTGAGTGTCTTCTAAATAGAGTCTAGGGGAATTAAATGGGAAAACATCTTTAGACAGAAATCATGACTTCAGGTGTTCCAGTTCACTAGAACTGAAGACTTCATGTAAGATCTCTTTCCTGTGAAGATATTCCTTTCAATATAACAGGATTTCAGGGGTTGTAGGAGGTTTGAATGTTTTTATGTTCTCTGATAAATAAATGAATTTTCCAATGTAGTATTCACCCACTTTTCTAAATGTGTTGACAGCAATGAAAAAGACATTTAATCAACTCCAACTAAATCAATGCTTGATGCATTAGCTGAGCTTTCCCCTTCTTTGTTAGTGCGCTCCCAAGGAAGAAATGCATGCTAATAGAAACGTGAAGTGAGAATGGGTCTCTCCCACTTGTGATAATCTCAGATGGTTGATCATAGCAAAATTGCATTTCCTCCAACATTTTAATGACATAAACCTTTTTTGGGGGGTTAGGGGGAGGAAAGGGGCTTCTATTTTCATTCCCTGTGCAAATGGAATGGAATTGAATCACAAATGCTAGTATTAAAATTGCATGATATGAGAAATTATGTTATTCTCTAATTTAGTCACTTTTAAACATTTATGTGAGCAATGGAATTTCTTTATATCGTGAAACAGCTTAACTACAATATTTTCATTCATTCTATTCAATTATTTACTTTAGCAACATTTATTTGAGTATTCTCTGGTTTCAAGGCATTATGCTAGGACTATGAGACATTCAAAGCTGTATAAGATTAATTTCCTGCCCTCATGGAGGTTGCAGTCTCTACATAGTCACTATTAAAGTGCAATGATAGCTCATAGTTGATAACACTTATAAATATACACACCACTGAGTATTCCCATTTGTGCATCTTTTTATTTGCATCATTTTCAGAATCTCTGATGCACACAACCCATATTTTCTCTTGTTAGGGTTGTTTCATTAATGAATATATTTTTGCTATTTAAGGAATTCTAGTATGCTATTTAACTTCTAATGTGAGAAGGAATCTAGGCTAAGTAAGATAAAATATCCATTTTTTCACAGCTTTCACCTCAATTACCCTGAGTCAAGATTAACTAAAGAAAATCCCCAAAGGAGAAAACTTGCTTCCTGCAGTGCAAGTGAAGTCGTGCATGGCACAAACTGGGTACATTTATTCTGTTGATAATTAAAGTCAGTATATAGTTCTTATGATCGAATTTCAGAAAAAAAACACAAAACAAAATAAAAAAGCAGTGCTAGAGTCAGAAGGCAAATAGATTTGGTGGTTGTTGGTATATTCATAAAAGTTGCAGAACTCTGGAATTTGAACCCTCTGACTTTAAATCCATTCCCCACATTTTACAGATCAGGAAACTGAGGCTCAGAGCTACAAAATGTTTATAGTGATACAAAGATTAGATAAAATCCAGAGCCTTGGACTTTACCCAAAGTTAGGGAGTATGAATATAGAGAGTATATTTCAGCTTGTTTTTATGTGTTGTCTTTTCTTCATTTGATTATAAGTTCCTTGGGGGTAAGTACCGGCTTTCTTTTTCTTATTTTGTAGTCCCAGTGCTTAGGACAGTACCTGGCACATAGTAAGTGCTTAATAAATGTTAATTCAATTGAACTGAGTAAGAGGATTTCAGTCTCTGCTGTTTATCAAAGTTGGGAAAAGCACTATGAAGAGGTTGGACTAGATGACCTTTCAGTATTCTTCTAGAGTTCTTCAGAATTCTTCAGAGTCCTTCTAGACCTAAGTCTTTGAAGACATAATTTTATGAACCTTCGGCATGTACCTTAGGAGCCTTTCTCTGTTGAAAATAGAATACTGGGTGGGTTGGATCAGTCACTTAGCCAACAAAAACAAAGGAGCCTCTATGAATTTACATAGCATCTTTCCTTTGTACCTTCTTAGATAAGCAGATAGCCACTAGGTGGCACAGTGAATAGAATGGTGGACTTGGCATCAGGGACATTTGAATTCGAATCCAGTCTCAGGCAGTTCCTAGCTACCAGACCCTAGACAAGTCACTAAAACCTTTGTTTGCCTCAGTTTCCTTATTTGAAAAATGGGGATAATAATAACAATTACCTCCCAGGAGTGTTTTGAGGATCAATGAGATAATATATGTGGGCAGCTAGATTATGTGGCCCAGGGTCACCCAGATAGTAAGTATTTGAAGCAGGATTTGCACTCCAGTCTTCCTCACCCTAGGTCTAGCATTTCATCTTCCACTTCCCCTAGCTGCTTCCTTTTTACCACATGTATCCTATAGATAATTAACATAGGATCATGGTCTTTTGATTCAGTTGAAAATAACACTCTTTAATCCTGTTTCTATTTTCTGACCATGGGCAAATAACTAGAATACAACAAATATGCATAAATTAACAAGAAATGTGCAAACAATATACTTATGCATATGTGGGAAGGTACCTAGGAGGCTGAGGGAAGGCTTCCTATAGGAGGTGGCATCTGACTTGGGCCTAAGTAGGGGGAAAAGAGGGGACTGAAGATGAACAAGCCCTCTGAAACATGGGGTAACTGAAAGAAGTCTTGAAGTTAGAAGACTTCACTTTGTTGTCTTGGCTCCAATGCTTAGAAATTGTATGATCCTGGGTAAGTCATTGAACTCTTTGAGTCTTTGGTCCCTGGGAATGGGAATGATGGGAATAATGATTACTGAACTACCCACCAGATGGTGTTGTTGGGAGGAAAGTGTTTTGCAAATGTTTGAGTACTGTTGTGTATGTGTTTTTATTGTTCTTATTTCAGATAATGAAACCTGGATTCAGATTGGTTATTTAGATGTAGAAAAGTATTTTTATTTGACGGGAAAAGTCAAAAGTTATCTATGTTAATGTTTAGGATATTTCCTTAAATGAAGAGATCCTGAATGATCTTTCCACCAGAAGCTAGTTAATTGCTCTCCAGCTGAGCAGAATAGCTCCTTAATCAGAATATATTTTATTTGTTAAAGCAGGAACATTACTGAAGCCACCACCTAGTCTGAGACCCATTTATCAACAAAGTGGTCATTAATGGCCATCCGTGGCTGACCTTGACAGATTCCATTACTGAGATAATGAAGCCTGATGTGTTACTATTATTATCATTTGCTAATGGCTTTAACACTTCTAGAACATGAGACCAGAGTAGAATAGAGTTGCTTCCATTTACAAGCTTCATGACTGGGAGAAAGTCATGAAAAGCTTTCATGAGATGAAGAATAACTGGCACACAGGAAAAATTTCCACAAATGAAACGTTAGCAGAGATAATATCACGTTGGGAAAGATTGATTCCTTAAAAGAGAGTCTCACTAGATTTTTATTTTTTATTTGTTATTATTGCTAGCAGAAATAGAAGACTAAGTGGAGAGGAAAATGTGGATTTTGAATTTTAATACATACTTGCTGTTCTATGATAGTAGCCCTACTAGTAGAACATGGACAAAAAACAAGCGGGAGAAAACAACCAGGTACAGAGAGGGAGGAAAGAAGGGAGGAAGGAGAAAAACAAAGAAGCAGGTTGGACCCTTAGGGGAATGAGTGGGCTTATAATTTACTTGGAGAGTGTACCTTCTTCTTTGGTTTCTCTTTGCTGAGGAACAAAGCTCTTTGGTGTGTGCCAATGTCAGAGTCCTTCAAGTGTCGAATTGGTCCCAGTCTGTAAGACTGCCTTGTTAGAGATTTTCCCAAGTTTTTTTTTTTTTTAGATCAAGCCAAAAGAAGTGGCACAACCTCTAAAA
The DNA here is from genome assembly GCF_003287225.1 of Phascolarctos cinereus. NCBI lineage: Eukaryota > Metazoa > Chordata > Mammalia > Diprotodontia > Phascolarctidae > Phascolarctos > Phascolarctos cinereus. Next base: position 335,490,169 of record NW_027556098.1, read on the forward strand.
TTAATCCTGGCTGTGACACAGTTTGATCTGGAATTGACAAAGGCCATTCCCCTGGTTTATGTTTGGTAATGGAAAAAAATGGCAACACTCACAAGTCACTGAACAACGAGCAAAATGATGTCTACTCAGTCAGAGCAGGAAAAAGATCATCAACGAGGATGTGCAGGGAGGACTCCTCAGCTGATTCAGTTGAGGAAAACCCCCTTGTTAAAGTTGTCTATCATTTTTATCAGCCAGGGATCAGAGAACCCCTGGAGCTCCTCATGGCTGCATTGTACTCCAGCAAGCAACTAGGGATGCCAACTGTCTGAGCCATTAGTTCCCCGAGCCAACCAAGAGTCTTGAGGATGATTTCAAATACTTTTTAAGGGAAAACTAGGGCAGGGCTGGGGAACCTATGGACTCCAGGCCACATGTGGCTTTCTAGTCCTTGGGTGCAACCTCTTAACTGAGTCCAAGTTTTACAGAACAAATCCTTTTATTAAGGGGATTTGTTCTGTGAAGTTTGAATTCAGTCAAAGGGCTGCACTTGAGGATCTAGAGGGTCACATGTGGTCTAGAGTCTGCAGATTCTCCACCCCTGACAGGGTAACTTGCATGGGGGCAAGGGATGGTATATTGCCCTGACCTTATGGTAGTAAAGTTTTAATTTGGACCCAGTACATTAATTCTTATCCTCTTTCAAAAAGGATATTAATGAGTAAGTCTAGTCTTTATTCTTTTTTTTTTTTTTGGCTAGGCAATGGGGTTAAGTGACTTGCCCAGGGTCACACAGCTAGTAAGTGTTCTGTGTCTAAGGCTAGATTTGAACTCAGGTCCTCCTGAATGCAGGGCCAGTGCTCTGTTCATTGCACCACCTAGCTGCCCTGTCTAGTCTTTATTCTTAAGTTTCAGAAGGTAGTAAATTTTGGCTGACTGAGAAAAGAAAATCTTCAGTGAAGGGGAAGGAGGAAAGAGAAGGAAGGGACAACTTATGAGTGACTCAAGGTCAGTACATAACGGGAAAAAAAAGCTTTCCATGGTTTCAAAATGAAGCACAAGATGGGGGCAATAGTTCAAAGTTCATAAAGAAAAAAATTAATAGAGATATTAGGGAAATGATCTTAGTTAAGTTAAAATGAACAGGCTGCCAAAGATGGTCGTGAAAACTCAGACCTCACCAGACTGAGATTGGGCACACTGTTATACCAGACAAGCAAAAAAAACCCCATAGCAATTCTCCACATAATTAAAAACCAAAAAACCTCTTTGTATCAATTAGTTGCATAATTTTGTCAATAATGTTTTTGGGGAGGGAAATGAATAACTTAAATTAGTTACCTCCATGCTCTATTTCACTTTGCAAATATTGAACTACTGGGAGCATTAATTTTTCTCGAAAACATTTTGAGAGAAATATCAGGGTACAGAGACTAGAGCTTAGGAATCTAAGATCTCTTAAAGCTTGAAATCTATGATCCTCTGATCTCTAAAACGTTGTTATTACGTGGCAGTGGGAGACTCTTTGAATGGGAATTAGCCTTTTCTGGATCTTTCCTCTGCACTCTCATGGGGGATTTTTCTTTGTCTCTTTGTCAAACATAGTGTTATCTTAAAATTCTATTTTCATTCTTCAATTATCCAAGGGAAAAGTGAAAGATAGCCCACGTTTTCCATTGCTATGTAGTCAGCACTTCATTGATGCTTGTTGACTGACTGGTAACTGAAATATCAAAAGATCTTGAGGAAGGTCCGTAGCTTCTTGGGCGGCAGATTTATGAGCAGATAAGGACAAAAGGCCCATAGCACAACCCCGCATGCGTAGGTTGTGAAGGGCATAATTGGAGGGAGTACCTATAATAACAAGATCATTGACTGTCCTTGGAAAGTTCTTGGAAATAACTCATCCGCATTCCCAGACCTGTAACATGGACCAGCCTGGTTGCTGACATCATTGATTTTAATTGAGTACTTCTCATTTTCCACAGATGACATAGGTACTCTGCAAAGGGCAGAACTAGCAATTCTGCACTTATCTATTATTATCAGGGAATGAGTTGTTCCACATAAGCGATTTTTAAAGGTAACTAAACTTATCCTTTTATTCTTCAAAACTTCTTTTTTTCTAGCAATTAAAAACAAAAGAAGATCTTTAAAAAATCATTTCATGCTTCCTTGCACTCTTAAATAAAGTAAGCAGACCATAATTTACCTGTTAAGGGCCAGGCTGCTTAGCAATCCTGGATAGCATTGTTTATCTAGTGACACCATGTTATATTTAAGACACTTAGATTGGGGGAAGACATAATACTGGACTCCTACCAGAATAACAAGTCCTGGAAAAGGGGTGGAAAACATTGGGCCATGTGACTGAAATGAGGAAACACCTTTCTTCTGCTAATAGCCTAGGAACTCCTTAATTCAAAACTGACTGGTACTTTAGAACAGGACAGCATCTCCAAAATGATTCTCAAATGTGGCACTGAGTTTGGCAGGTCCTCTTAGGGGTTGTTGTGTTTAAGACTCTTTGTTCCTTAACTTAATGACTGTAGCTTTTTATGTCTTTTGAGTTGTTTTTTTTTTTTAAGAATTTCCTATCTCCTCCCTGCCTGTCACTTCTTATTGCCTATAACAGCTCTAGCCCCCTTCTAATTCTTTCCTCCTAATCTATCATTAGGACAGTTAATCTTTCTGTTACTCAGGGGGAATTGAGGAGTAACTTGGCTAGACTGTGAAGTAGTAAGGACATGGGGAAGACTTTGACTCTCCTCTGGAGTGCAGACAGGCAGATTGCCTTTTGCTTCCTCTTTTCATCACTGTCCCTTCTCCCTCTACCTTCCTTCCCACTCTACTTTTTTTTCTCTTTGTTACATCTCTTTTTCTGTTTGGTTTGGAACTAAGAGACCTCAGGGTCACTGGCCAAATGTACCCAAGTAGTACTGGCTAGGAGATGTAATGAATTATAATATAATTCCAACGTAATTTACAGGACTGCTTGTGTACTTCTTTAGGATTATTGTTAAGAAGTAGATCCTAAATTTCTAGTAACCACTTTTGATAGATTTGCATGTTTTATGGAGCTAGAAATTCTCGTAAATGTCAATAAGCTTGCATGTCCATGCTAAATAACTCTTTTTCTGTTGAGCACAGCTTTCTGGAGAACGTTCAGCCTAACATAGCATGCTTTCTATACCTTGCTTAACAGATCTCAGTAGTTGTTGGCCAGTAAGGGGAGTCCACTGGGTCCTCACTATTCCTGAAATAGTGGTGATACAAACATCATCATTATGGATATTAATTTCTGCTCTGTGCTGCTCTCAGGGCCTGTTATATTTAAAGCTCTTTGTTCCTTAACTTAATGATTATAGCCTTTCGAGTTAACATTTTTTTTCTTTCTTCCTTCCCTGTCACTTCTTATTGCTTATAACAGCCCTAGCACCTTTCTAATTTTTTCCTCCTAATCTGTGACCTGGGAAACCAAGCAATGATAACAGTTCACATTCATACATCATCTCACCTCTTAAAAAGCAGTTTCTTCACAAGAGTCTGTAACGGAGGTAGTACAAGTATTTTTGTGTCCATTTTATAGGCAAGGAAACTGGGGCTAAGTAACTTGTCTAAAATCACACAGTCAGTTAATGGTAGAGTCAGGATTTTAACTCAGGTCTTCTGTATCAAAATCTAATGTTTTTTTCTTTTCTTTCTTTTCTTTTTGGTGAGGCAATCAGGGTTAAGTGACTTGCCCAGGGTCACACAGCTGGTAAGTGTCAAGTATCTGAGGCCAGATATGAACTCAGGTCCTCCTGACTCCAAGGCTCTATCCACTGTGCCACCTAGCTACTCCATCTAATGCTTTTTTATCTAATCTATGATATGTCTGACTAAACTTATTTCATCTCCCAAATAAAAGTCTATTGGGTCTCAGTGAGGGTTTGAGGGACTTTCTATGACTAAAGTGCATGAGGTAAAAGTTCACAAGCTTGGTGAATATTGTCTTAGTAGTACTGGGGCCATTTTCCCTCTTTTCTTGTTCTGGACTGTGTTTTGGATGGATGAGCCTATTGGAGACATGACTCAATAAATGAGGTATTTATTTTCTTATGCCTAGGATTTCATGATTTTTTTTCTTAAAGAGACAAGTCCCCATGCTTTATTAGCTTTTCATACGATAAAATGTCCAGCTTGTTGATCAAGGATTGCTGGTTTGTTATATTTCTATTCTAGTACATCTGAGAGCAATTACTTTCTCAAATAGTCCCTTTTTAAAAAAAAGTTGAAACACAATTAGGCATATTAATCTAATCTGTAGAAATCAAAGTAATGCCTTACCTAGAGATGTGCTGAGTAGGAGGAGAGAGTGCTAGAATCGGAGTCAGGAAAGTCTGGATTAAAATCCCCCCATATATACTCATAAGCTGTGTTACCTTGGGTAAGTCATTTACTCACTGTCTGAGTCCCAATTTTCTGATCTATAAAATAAAGTTAATAACAGCCCCTATATAGAGGATTATTGTGAGGATCAAATGAGATGACATTGATAAAGCACTGTTGCACTTTGTAAACCTTAAAGTAGTATACAAATGCCAGATATGTACATACATATACATATACATACATATATATGTATATATACATATGTATATATATATACATATGTGTATATATATACATATATATGTATATATACATATGTATATATATACATATGTGTATATATATACATATATGTAGGCATCATAGACATCAAAGACCATTTTCTATCATCAACCAAATATTCCTTTATTGTGTAATTGACAGTTTTTATTGGAGATAACTGCATTTTCAATCTAACTGAAAGACTGAAGTCTCATCAACTTCTTTGCTTTAGTCATTAATCAAGTGTGACATTATCTGTATTAACTTGAGTGAGCCCATACAGATTGATACCACAAATTTTGTTTTTGTTTCAGTTGGGTTACCTTTATCTTCCCAAGTTTCAGTAATATAAAATGGATCTGTTTATATTTTTGATCAGGCTTCTCATAAAAGTAACTAAGTATTGAAGTGGCATCATAGATAGAATGTTGGACCTAGAGTCTTGAAGACTCAAGTTAAAATTCTACCTCAGACACTTCCTAGCTAGATGATCCTGGGAAAACCACTTAACCTCTCTCAATTTCAATTTCCTCATCTGTAAAAGGGAGATAATGACATCACCTACATCATGGGGTTTTTGTGGAGATCAAATGAGATAACATATGGAAAGTGCTTTGCAAACCATGAAGGATATGTAAATGGTAGCTATTATTATTACTCTATTTTATAACCTGGAAACATTATAAACTATTGATACTAATTCTCCTTTCCCACTATCTCCAAGAGACAGAATAACTTTAATAATTGTAGATTTTAGTTAAGACATTCAATATTGCTGTTGTTCAGTCCTTGCAGTTATGTCTGTCTCTTTGTGACCCCATTTGGAGTTTTCTTGGCAAAGTTACTGGAGGGGTTTGCCATTTCCTTCTCCAGTTCATTTTACAGATGAGGAAACTGAAACAGACATGGTTAAGTGATTTGTCCAGCATCATACATTTAGTAAGTGTCTGAGGCTAGATTTGAGCTCAGGAAGATCCCCAAGACCCCAAGCCTGGTGCTCTATCCACTGAACAACCTAGCTGTCTCCTATGCATTCAGTAGTTTACCATCAACACTCTGATGGTATGTCTAGTGACATCTAGGTTTAACATAGACAATTTTATAATGTCAAATGTTTTTTTTTTGTGTGTGTGTTTTAAAATAACATTACAAACAAATTTATTGTTATAAATTTGCAATGAGCCTTAAAGATGATCTAATCCAACTCTTCATTTTGTCAATGAGGAACTGAATCCTAGAGAGGAAAGGAGAAATTATTTACCCACAGTTACAACAGGTAGTAGAACTGGAATTTGAACTAGATTCTCTGATTACCGATTCAACATTTACTCTAATGTACCATTTCTTCTATATTAATTTCCTTCCCTGATGTGTTCAATATTATCTTTGCATATTAAATTAATGTTTTCAGTGGCATTTATTTGGTTACCTTGTCCCTAATCTCTCTTAGGGGCAGAAAGAGAATGGGGAAACAGGATTAGGCTTGTTCTGTATGGCAGGAAGAGTCATGCCCTGCCTTCCTAGCATCAGGAAGAACAGTATATCATTTGACATGATTTTTTTCTCCAAATGAGTGTAGCATTTTCTCACTGATGAGGATGGGATCTAGAACCCAAAAAGGAAAAACCCTGGATTTTCCCACAAGGCTAAATCTCTGGCATTCTCCTGATGCTATAATCCCATCAACTGGCCCTTCCTTGTGGCTATGCCCAATCTCCCAATTCTCTGTTACCCTTAACCTAGCCTAGGCTTCCATTGTCTTATTTTCCTATGACCCTAGGCCACTTCCCACCCTTACTCTCATCTAGGATCCATTTTCCCTTGGCTGTGGTTCAGGTCCTTGGAGTTCTAATACCTCATAGGCTTCTTGGCCACTCTTAGATCCCTCCCATAGTCTTTCTGTATATAAGGTCCATTTTGTCTCCACTAAGATTCTTACAATCTAGCCAATAGCTCACAGGTGTTCAGATTCCTTGAATCTGGCTAATATGGTAGATCTTTAATAAACCTTGTCTTTGGCTGAAAGAAGGCTTGGGTTGAATTCTTCTGGACAGGACCCACAAGTTGTGATCTTGGGGTCCCAGCACCCCTAAACCTCTAGACCTCATCATCACCAAAATGGATGCCATTGTTTTGTCAATGGCAAATAATAATAATATAGTGATTTAAGGCTTGAAAAGCACTTTACATATCATTCTTGTAAAGTGTTTTACATCCCTTAAAGTGTTATCTAAATGCTAGCTTTTATTATTATTGTTTTCATTTATCCTTAAGCCAATCCTGGGAAGTGCTACTATTAGGTGCTATTATTATCTTCCATTTTACAGTTGAGGAAATTGAGGTAAAGAGAAATTAAATGACTTGCACAAGGTCACAGAGATAGGGTCTGAAGCAGGATTTGAACTCACACCTTCTGGACTCCCAGTCCAGCCCTCTATTTATTTGAGCCCCTTAACTCCTCCTGGGGACCCATCACTGTTCTATATTTAGTAGAATATGAAGTCTTTCGATCTTTTGGCAAAAATAAGCTACCTTCAGGTATCATAAAACTAGATGTTCATGTTAGTTTTCAGAATATTAAAAAAAAATCATACATGCTATGTTGAGCTCTTCATACTATAAAGCTGTAGGACCAATGGACAAAAATTAAAAGAATACACGTTTTGACTCAAAATGAGGAAAAACTTACTTAAAATCAGAACTTCTCAAAAGTGAAGTGGGTTGCCTGAAAAGGATAGAGAATCCTCTGACACTGGAGATCTCCAGGTCAAGGGCATGAATGGTCACTTGTTGAAAATGTTGTAGACAAAATCAATGATATGAGTATGGGCTGGCATCTGAACTTCTAAATCTGAGATTCTGGGATTCTATGTTTTGTGTAGATATTTATAGATTTCCCTTTGTATTTATATCTTCAATAATATGACTTTTGTTGATAAGGAAACCTAGTAAATTGTCTTCACCATTTATATTGACTTAAATAAATATCAACCTCTATTTCAAGTTCTTTTTACATATTTTTGCAAGGAAGGTGAATTTTAAGTGTGTACAAAGTAGATTTTTTTGTTTTTCTTTCTTAGAGTTTTCTTCCCAGTATCTATAGCCATAACAATCTCTCTTTCCCAGGTGTTAGATAGGAGTTCTCACCATCATGGTTCAAAACAGTTCCTACTGCACAATCGTGGCAGACATAGGGATGAAGTAATGTAGAACTGTGAGGCTATTGCTGGCAACGTGCCTTCTTTGTCTGTTGCCCTATAAAACAAGTGGGCACTGGTTAGTGACTGGGGACCCCCTTAGGGATGAATGAACAAGTTGGAATGCTGTGCATGCCTTGATTGGCCCCCATCAAGACTTGGGAGGGGAATCTGTGTGTTTGCTTCAACCAGCCCCCATTGAGGGTTGAGTGGATTTAGGGGAGTACACAAGTTGTGCCTGTCTTGATTGACCCCATCTAGATGGAGGAGTTATTGCTTCCCCTTCACTCTGGCCCCAGTGAGAAGGGTTGTTAGGGAATGCTGCAGGAGTTCGTACTCCCATTATCAGCAAACTCCCTTTGAGAAGACTAGACTAGAATAGAGTAAGCTTATTTAACCCCTTATTATGACTCTATTCCTGTCTTCCTGTCTGACTGGATCAAAAGTGAACCTGCTAGTGAAAGAGGTGCTACAAGTCCTCCTATGTCTCCTTCCTAAGAAATAATGTAGTTGGTGTGTTTACTTGTCTAACATTGATCACTAACATTCTTGCTAGTTTTCAATAATTTCTGAAACTGTGTTTTGGAGTAAATACAGAGCCTCAAATTTTCCAGGTGAGCAAATGATTTATGGTGTAATGTTTTTCTTCATATTTTCACTTTATGTATCATTATTACTTACTTTTCTGCTGAATGGATTCAGCTTGAAGATGAAAGAAAAAAGTCTCCTGTTATTCTCTTGTTTTGATAGTTCTTTCTCCATTGAAAGATGTAAGATGTCATTCTATATGCTCATTTCATGCCTCAAGAAATTGACAATTGAAGAGTCAATCTTATTAACCTTCAGAATCTCTAGAAAGCAGGAGTGAGAGACTAGTGATCTAAAATTTAAAAATCTATGCAGTTCACTCTCAGATTTCTTTGTTTTTTTTTTGATCATTCATTCAATAACAACTTTGTCTTTGTAACCTTGGGATAATTTTTGAAATCCTTCTGTTCACTGGTCTGCTGTTGCTTAGAGGCAGCCATTTCCCTAGAGTTTAATGCAGCCAGCAGCAACAGGGGGCAGCCCAGATGGAGCTCATGCAGGAAAAGTTAGAGGGCCTTGCCTAAAACACTCCATTGAAGCTGCCTCCAATTCTGAGTAGAGTGAGAAGGAAGATTATATGTTAGAGGAAAGAATTTGAAAACTGGCATATCACCTATGTGAATCCAAAGTGAGCAAGATCTTCTGCTGACTGTATGTCATGTCAACTTAGTCATGGCTCCAAGGCCTTGGAAAACCCTGGGTGAGTGGAAGAGGGAAGGAATGGTATCTACTGCCCTTAGACAGCTGTTTTCCCCTAGCGTAATAATGTTGGAGGCAATGGGATGAGGTATAGCTGAATTTCATTTAGGGGAATTGAGAAGTCAAGAAAAAGTCTCATTCACCGGAACGTGACAGCATGCCCTTACTCAGCAGCCATTTACCTGGGACTCTGGGATAAACTTACACTCAGTCTCTTGTTTTCAATAACTAAACCTTTCTTCCTGACCCTCACTACATTGTTTGCATATTCTTTAAACACTGTGTATACTGATCAGGACTCATATTTGATCCACACCTTGCCTTTGGCCTCCAGATTCAGTACTCCACATGTCCAGTATGAGATTCCTGGCTCTGCTAATGCACAACTAATTGCTGACCTCTCCTTGATCAGGAACCTTTTAACATACAGCCTTTACCTTCTCTACAATTTGGAAAATTTCAGTCACTGCCATGGGAGGCCTTTGGCCCTAACTCCTGGCAAATCATATCCCTACCTCTCTAGTGTCAGGAAGGGCAATAAATCATTTGGTAGGAAATTTTTCTCCCAATGAGTGTAGCATTTTTTCACCAAAATGGATGCTATTTTTTTGTCAATGGTAAAGAATAATAATAATAATGATAATAGTTACCATTTATATAGTGATTTAAGGCTTGTAAAGTACTTTACATATGTTATATAAATGCTAGCTTTTATTATTATTATTATTATTATCATCATTTAATCCTTAAACCAACCCTGGGAAGTAGTGCTATTATCTTCCATTTTATAGTTGAGGAAATTGAGGTAAATAGAGATTAAGTGACTTGCCCAGGGTCACAGAACTAGGCAGCATCTGAGGCAAGATTTGAACTCACACCTTCTGGAATCCAAGTCCAGCACTCTATTCACTATGCTCCCTAATTTCTCCTGGAGATCTGTCATTGTTTTATACTTAGCAGGATATGAAGTCTTTCAATCTCTTGGCAAAAAGAAGCTACCTTCAGGTATCATAAAACTGGGTATTCCTGCTTATTTGCAGAATATTCTTTCGAAACATTTAATATGCTCTATTGAGCTCCTCATAGTGTAAACCTCTAATAAGTTGAGGCCCAATTATTGCATATGTTGATAGCTTGAGTAACCTGTTTGAATATAAGAAAAAGTGATTTGCGCTTTTTCTCCCTACGTCTTCTTTGCTTGTGTTTAAGCATTAGGGTATTTTGTAACATTTCCAAATATGACACTTCTTCAGTCATGACCTGATTGAAGTCAATACTTTGCTTACAGAAGATTGATTTTAGAGGTAAAGTTGAAAGAGACTTCACAGGCCACCTAATCCACTCTCCTTCCTTTTACAGAGAAGGAAACTGAGTCACATGGAGGTTAAGTGACTCACCTAAGGTCACACAGGTAATGTCAGAGGTTGGATGTGAACCTAGATGCCCTGACAACAAGACCAGTACTCTTTCCACTGTGTTATGTTTTTTAAATAGTTTAAAAATTATTTTGTATTTGGCATTTAAGTTTGATTGCAACTGTCAAATATTTTTATGTTTTTCAAAACCTTGTTAATTCAAGGATTTGTAATTTATTGCTGGTGGGCAACCCATCCATAGACACAGATCTCAATCCCACTAATAAATGTGAGAGTTGCTATGGCAGAAAAATTCATTACTCCATACAAGAGGTGTCAAACATGTGGCTTTTGAGACACTCCCTAGTGTGGCTCAAACCAGATTAAAATATAATTGGGAAACAATAAAATAAATAAAAACCAAAATATTACATTTTGCAACTAAGTCAATTTGTGTCTCACAGAGATCCTTGTGTATGGATAAGTGGACCCTGTTTCTATTTGAGTTTGACATCGCTATTCTAAGGGAACCAAGTGATGTATTTCTCTGAGGTTTAGGTAGTTTGGCCCTCCTACCTGAACTTGACTTTGCCTAGTATAATATATGAAAACTTGAAGGTCTTCATATCATAATGAATCAATAGAGGAGGGTTGTAGAGGTGGGATTCATCTACTCTTAAACTACTGTAATCTCCAAATCTCAAATTGCAATCTCAGATCTCAAATGTCATTTAATTTGCTTGATGAGTTTCTATTTTTATTATTAATTATTTTCTGAGCTTACTAATTCTCCATCTCATTTCTTGAGCAGGCTCACATTTCAAACTATTTGTGCACTTGGTGTGATGGAAGTAATTTTAGAACAATTATTCTTATCACTGCATTGTTTGTATCATGCTGGTGGGTGACCATGGGTTATAGGCATGATATGAAGAAGTGGAATGAGGTTAGTTTAGTCCAGGTATGGTCAGTAACCAGGCAAGTGGGCTGGAGCCCAGAAGCATAGGCAAATTGAAGGTCAGGAATATTGATAAATAAGAGCTAAAACACGAAAATGGAAGCCAGGGCATTTTGGGGTGTTAGAGATCAGGCCAAGCAATCTTCCAGAAACCAAGCAAGCATATGGGAACCACAAAGCCACACCACACTCCAAAGGGTACAGTAAGGTGCGTCTGAATGGGAGGAGGTAACATTCAATAGTGCGGGCAGCTGAAGGGAGGGGAAGGGCCAGTGGGATTGCTCCTTTGATTTCACTGGCATGTGCTCTATCTACACTTGTGGTCTTCATATATGTTGTCCTTCCCAATAGAATGTAAGCACCTTGAAAGCAGGGATTCTTTCATTTTTGTCTTTATGCCCCAGTACTTAGCATAGTACCTGTCACATAAATTCTTGTGGATTTTTTTTTTAAAGTACAAGCATATAGTTAGGGACCCAGAGATCCACAAGAACTGACAGAATGGGGCAAAGTGGGTAGGAGTATATGACATACCACAACCAAGAAAGCCATGATAATTTAATCAACTTCCCATCTTAGGTAGGTTTTTTTTTTTTAAAATATATTTCCTGTTAGGATAGATGTAGCAGCTATGTGGCTCAATGGATAGAGTGATGGCCCTGCAGTCAGGAAGACTCATCTTGAGTTTAAATCCTGCCTAAGACACTTTGTAGCTATGCAACCCTGCACAAGTCACTTAACTGTATTTGCCTCAGTTTCCTCATCTGTAAAATGAGCTCGAAAAGGAAATGGCAAACTACTCCAGTATCTTTGCCAAGAAAACCAAATGGAGTCACAAAGAGTCAGACATGACTGAACAAAAATTAGAATAGAAACCAATTTCTAAGTGTGACTAGCCTTGGACTTTTAAGAAGACACAACAGGAGAACTTGGTTAGAGTGGAGTTAAGCTGGTAGGAAAGTAGACCTTGACATATATTTCTGAATGTGCTTCAAGTCTTATTTTTCTTCTAGTATATGCTCTATATGGATATATTTTAATGTAAATAGCCTATGATATTGTCTTCTGAGACAGGTGTCTTCAGGATTCTGTTATTGGGCATAATAATAATAATTTTAATATATCTTTATATATTATGGAAGCATTAACATGTGTTTCTACTATTTGAAATGCTTGCATTCACTTTAATAAGCATGTATTCTGCCCCTCCTATGTGTAATTAGATAAAAAATGCCCATTGTATGGGCTATGATATTTAGTTTTATCAACAAATCATAGAGCTGGTATATTAGTACATACATCTTGGATAGGCACTCTGCACGGACAATGAATCAAACATAGAATTGAATCTGAGGAGGAAAGTGGGATGGATTACCTTTGGGAAATTTTGTATTGTCCTCATGATCCCGAACCTCTCTTGGAAAGAAAAGCCCATTTTTTAAAAAAATAACAATATTCTTTAAGTGATACTGTATTCCTGAGTCATTGACTACTGGTTTCTAACAAATCAAAGTCGAAGATCACTGAAAGGGCAATAGTGAAGTATATGGTGCTGCTAACCAAGGATTGAAAAAAAGAAGTAGCATAAAGGATGTAATTAGAGAACAGTATGGCTGGAAAAAGAAGGTGAGCCAGTCAAATGGCAAGAGCAAAAACTAATGGATGGAAATCCTATATGCTCCATTGGAATGTACACAATGTCAAGAGTACTTGATGAGAGCCCCAGGTGGGCTGAGTGTACCCTTTCTGGAGGACTCATGGTCGTAGGAGGAACTACATTATTGGAAGAGGTACTGGCAATAAGGAAAAGACTGCTCCATTAGAGTGTCAAAATAATACGTTTGAGACATTATCCATCTAGCTGGGGATCTAAATACAAAAACAAAGGACCTACCTCTTGCCTTTTTTCTTAATCACTGTTGATGCTTTCATGGTGTAGTACAAAGAATCGTGAATTAAGAATCAATTGACTAAGTTCCAGTCCTTTTCTTTTACTAACTAGCTATGTGATGTCATTCTACATATGTAAAATGAGACTATTGGATTAGATGATTATTAAGATCTCTTCTGGTTCTGACATTCAGGAATTCTTTGTTACTCTGTTTTTTTGCTTTTTTTGGGCAATTGGGGTTAAGTGACTTGCCCAGGGTCACACAGCTAGTAGGTGTCAAGTGTTTGGTCTGAGGTCACATTTGAACACAGCTCCTCCTGACTTCAGGGCTGGTGCTCTATCCATCATGCCACCTACCTGCCCTTTACTCTGTTTTTTGATCTGGAACAAATAGCTCTCTTCTGATTATCAGCAGAGGCTTTCTTCTTTTCATTATTATTAGAACCCATTTTTTCACCACTCTCATGTTGGATAGCATCAATTCTGGTTAAGTTGGCAGAGTTCTTTTCATGAGAGTTTAGCTCCAATTTATAGTATTTTGCTCAGTTTATATGGTTGTCAACTGAGGGTACAATTTGGTTATAAAACACAAGCACATTTTTAGTTTATATTATTGTGATGTCACTTTCTAATTGGCTGGCTTTAGAAGAGCAGTGCATTATGCTCCCATCTATTTCTGTTGTACATTTAATATGCTTTCTGGGCATTCTCACTTGGGGTATTGGCTTATGTATTCACAAATCATTTTGGATGTTAGCTCTTCTTGTTCTTGGCTGTGCCTTATATTTCTTGTGGTTCCTATGGGCTGAGTTAGGTCACCTACTCTACTTGCCAAGAAGAGAGAACGCTCTTTGTTGAAAGCAGCAGCACCTTATTTTCCTTTCTTTAAAAATTTGGCACAGACAAGACAAACTTCATGTCAATATATCCATATCTGCTACTCACTATTATGCATTGTTGGGCATCACATGAGAGGACGTAGGAGTGGATTGTAAAAGACGTTCTTATTCATTCATTAGATCTTCTGACTTTTAAAAAATCATCATTAATGTCTTGTGTTCTGTTAAACTTCCTTTTCATCTCATTTTTAGTCTTTCCTTCTATCCTTCCTTTCCTCTTTCTAAATGCCCAAACTGACCACAGTATTTCAGATGTAGGCTGACCAGAACAAGTTACAACAGGACTGTCTCTTACCTCACAATAGATGCTAAGCTCCTTGCAATGGCTGCCATAAAATAATGTTGACTTAGGTCAAATTTAACTGCTGTCTAGCCATGCCTCATTACTCTTCTACTTGTAATTTGCTTTTTTAAAAGAAGTAGAAAGCACACTGGCTCTAGAGTCAGAGGCAGTGGATTAAGATTCTACCTCCATTGTTCATTCTTTGTGTCACCCTGGGCAAGTCACTTAACCTCCTTTAATTTCAGATTCCTTGTTGACAAAATAAGGTCCAAGGTTAGATAGCATCTGAGATCCCTTTAAGATGCAGATCTATGATCCTATGACTATCTTTTCAACCTTATTAAATTTCCTTTCATTAGATTTGCCTCAGTGTTTTAGCCTATGAATATATTTTGTATCTTGACTCTGTGTTACAACTATTTTCCCCAGCTATATGTTACTAGTATATATTTTTTTTAGTCTACAACCTATACTTGTCAAAAATCATCAAGAGCACAAGTTCAACATAGATTCCTAGGGGACTCCACTAGAGACCTTCCCAATTGACACACAATCATTCTTTGGACCTACTTATTCACTCAGTTTTGAATTCTTTTCACAGGAGCTACTATCTTGACATCTCTTTTCCAATCCATACTTGGTGCATCTGAATTTTCAACCAATCTTAGGACTTTTCTTACTGTCTCATTCTAACTGTCTGTTTGTCAGTTTATGTTATTATGGCAGTCTGACAGTTAAGCAAACAGAATTGGGTCTAACAGTATGAGCTATCTGATAGGCTTTCTTTAAAACATGAAAGCATTAAACAAACAAACAAACTTAAGGAAGGATATTAAAGACATAAGTAAGAAGCTATTAAGAGAGATTCTAGAATTTCACTTCTTTTGTCCTTTGCTCCCACTTAAAGTGCAGAATTTTGGGGAGTATAAAATAGGACCAAGAAAAGTGATTCATCAGTTACCTCAGCTGGAGAGAGCCTATGGATCTGCAAAGAGAGAGCTAATTCTCTTTTAAGTAACCAGTTCCTGTGGACAACCAGATAACACAAACTATTATAGTGAATTTGACAGGGTATTCATGTTGGGAAAAATAAGGCCCATTTTTATTTTCAGAAACATCCTTTTTCCATCTCTCCAAGGCAAGGAAGAGAGGCATCCTGGGTCTCTTTTCCCTGGGCAAGTCAGAATCTCAATATATTCTTATTTGAATGATCTGAAAACTCGGCAGCTCATGGAATGTGCAACACCTTTGGAGGTGTAGAGTGGGTTAGGAACATCACAGAGCTGGGGCAAAGTGTCAAGCTGAAAAATTTTATGAAGGGAAATTGTGTGTCTGGAAGTGCAGGAAGCATAAGTAGAAGCTTTGACTGTTTGTTATTAAGATTAACATTTACTTATGATTTACGTGGGCTAAGAATCTACATGGAAGCTTTCTGGGAGCTTGCTGGATTGGAAGCGTTATTTTAGGGGTCCTTGGCAAGGGGCAACTCAGAAAATTATGTGCCACTTATCTCATGTTTTCTCCAAACATCACTCATGGAAGTTGCTTTTTCTACATCTTTTTTTCTCCTCATTTTCAATTTCAATTTTATTTATTTTCAGTTGTGAATTCTCTCCCCCTCTCTCCCTTTCCCTGTCCCTCACTCATTGAGAAGGTGAGGAAAACAAAATCCATTGTAAATATATATAGTCACATCCTTTAAAAATATTTTCCTTTGTTTAAGGAGAAACAATTTTCCTGTTCTGTCCCATTTTAGGAAGATAAGAGTATTTCAAGAAGATGTGAATAACCCCTCTCTGTGAAGTATATAAAGCCCTTTGGGATTCTTCAAGGATGAAGATATGGCAGGCAAATCTAAGAGATTATTGCTGTGTGCTGTCCTGGAGAAATTCCTGAAGACGAGGAATTTAAACAAATGAAAGAAAAATAATTTCCAGTCTACTTTCCAAGAAGCATATTATAAAATAGAATTGTGGGTGAACAAGGCCATAGAAATTATAGGAAGATGATTCTCTCTACCTGCTAATGTTTATCTTTTTGAACCTCACATATAACCATTAAATAACTCTCATGGAACATCTGCTGGGCACATGGAAATATATGAGGTACTGGAAGAGCTTGAAACAACCTAGAGATGTGGGATCAAAGGAATTAGGGCTAGAAGAGCTTTTAGAGTTCACCTAACCTGATCCCCACTCTCACCTCCTCATTTTATAGATGAGGAAACAGAAGCCAGAGGTAAAATTATTTGCTCAAAAGTCACTCGATGAATAAATAGTTGCGTTTTGCACATAGGCCCTCAAACTTGAAATCCAATGCCTGGGCCACACCACAATTCCTACTCATCACCAAGCCCAAGAGCTAAGAAGAATGAGATCACCCAGATAATTAATGGCGGAGCCAGCCTAGAACCTGAATTTCCTGCCTAGGCATCTAGTGTTTTTTTCTCCTATGACAATCATTATTCTTGTCCAATTAAACTGTCTAGTTTTATGAAGTTCTAAGAAATCAAACTTTTTTTTTTTAACAGAAAAAAACTCCAAAACAAGAGAGATGAGCTTTGTACCAGCTAACATCTACCATCTGTCTCCTTGTAGCTTATTGGTAATTATTGGTACTGCGCTTCTGAGAGGTGAGGGGCTAAATATGGATAATGAGACACATTTTCTGTCCAATGTAAGTATTTATTTTTGCTTGACTGTATATTTGTTACATGAGTTTTGTTTTTCTTTTTTTTAAAAATTATGGTAGGGGAATAAGGGAAGAAGAGAACAAATGCTTGTGGATTGAAAAAGAATTTAATTAAAAAACAAACAACTTACAGCACATTGTTCATGTGCTTCCAAACTATAAGAACTAGCTTAGTACTGTTTCTCATTGACTCTTTCAGGACTTGAGCTCATTAGCCATCTAAAAATGCAGCAGAGCTTCTTGGAGGACTGCAAATGTTACCTCAGTCGGGTTTCTTGCAAAAGTTGTGATCAATAGCATTGAAAGAAATAGGACCGTCATACAGCCTCACCAGCAGGGTAGTGTAATGGAAAGAGCATTGGCCCTAGAATCAAGACAGAGACCCGAGTTTGAGTTCCAACTCAGAAGTTTACTAGCTGTGTGACTATAGGCAAGTCCCTTAACCTCACTGAACCTGTAAAATAGAGATAAATGAATGAGTGAATGAAAAAAAGAGGCCTGTATTAAGTTACTATGTGCCAGGCACTGTGCTAGATTTTGGGGATACAAACACAAATATTCCTGCTTTCAAGAAGCTTACATTCTAAAGGGCAAAGACACCATATATATAGTCAGGAAAGGGAGTTTTGATTTGGTAAGTCATGGGGATAGTAAGGCTGAGCCATTAGGCAGTAGACTGTCACACCCTTTCCAGAAGCAACGGTAACCGATTTGGTTATGGTTCATAGAGTAAGAAGTAGAAAGTTGAGGGCAGGAGTGGGATAGTGGGTTATGTGGCAGAGCAGATGACAAGCTGCCAAGATATCATGAAGACAATAACTACTTCTCAGTGTTGTGAGGAAAGTCCTTTGTAAAAAGTATTATACAAATATGAGTTATTAGCTTAAAAACAAAAGATAATAAATCAGCAAAAGAAAGACACTTGCTTATGTACAATCAAAATTGAATATAAGAAACTGGGCTAAATCACTCCTTGTGGTATATCTTACCACCATGGTGCTGGTGCATTCAATCTATCTTTTTCAGATTCTTTGCTGAGCAATCCATCAAATGGCTGTTGATAAATAGGTTGTTTAGCATTCAGCCAGTACAATAGCACAGAAAAAGATCATCTTGAAATGTTCTCTTCAGTGTTGCTGTAAGAAATGGGTCCTTGCTTCTATGGTTATTTGATTAAAAGTTACATAGTGTTAGTAAGATGGCCACAACTAGCCAATGGAGATAATAATTATGATTATTAATAATAACTAGTGCTTATTTAGTACTTTAAGATTTGCAAAGTGCTTTATGTTGCTTATCCCTATTGTGGGGATAGTAATAGCACCTACATTACTGCATTGTCATGAGGAACAAATGATATATCTGTAAAATGCTTAGCACTCTTTTTATGGTGGCAAAGAATTAGAAACTGATGGGATGCCCATCAGTTGGGCAATGGTTGAACAAGTGATGGTTATATGAATGTGATGGAATATTATTGTGCTGTAACAAATGATGAAGGGGGTAGTTTCAGAAAATCCTGGGAAGACCTATATGAATTGATGCAAAGTAAAGTTAGCAGAACCAGGAGAACCATCTACACAGTAACAGCAACATTGTAAAGATAGTCAGCTGTGACTTAGTAACTGATCAATACAATGAGCTATTACAACTCCAAAGGACTCATCATATTTACCTCCAGATAGAGAACTGATGGACCCATAGTATAGATTGAAGCATATTTTTTTTCCTTTCTTTATTTTTCTTGTTTCCTCCTCCCCCGTTCCAGAACACGACTAGTACAGAAATAGGTTTTTCATGACTGTATATGCATAATGGCCATTCTTACCTTCCCAATGGGTGGGAGAGGGATGGACAGAGGGAGAGAATGTGAAACTGAAAATATTAATAAAAATAAACAAAATGCTTAGCATAGTACCCGGCACATAGTAGAAGCTCAATAAATGTTTGTTTCTTTCCATTTTACAGATGAGGAAACTGAGGCTAATTTGCCTAAAATTCACACAGCTACTGTCTGAGACAAGATTTGAACTCAGGTCTTTCTAACTCCAAACCCAGCACTCCGTGTATTACACCACTTAGCTACCTAGATAAAGTTACTATTTGCATCAAATGCTTTGGTTAGCCCACTAAAATAGTGTCAAGATTGTCCCCTATATTTGACATATGATTTGCTATATACGTAGTTCTGAAAGCTCACGATTTATATTTATATTTATATTTATATTTATATTTATATTTATATTTATATTTATATTTAGAATGAGAACCTTTATGTCTCTATAAAAGTATCTCTGTTCAGGTTCTCACTAGCTAGAAAGGGGCTTCTAGATAATCATCAACATGAGTTTATTTTGTATATATCCTTTTTATACTTATGTGTGAACATTCTATATTCTCTGCACCCCTCCCCAACCCAAGTTCCTTGAGGGCAGGGGCTACCTCACTCTTACATTTTTATGCCCAGCATTAAGCACAGTACCTGATACATAATAGGCACTTATTGACTGCTTGCGAATTTATTGATTGAACTGGTTCAGCCCTTTACTTCGGGGCAAACCAAGTGTCATGTAGTGGTAAAAATGCTAGACTTGGGGTCCCATAAAGCCTGGCTTTAAATCTCGGCTCTGCCACTTGTTCTCTTGGGCTGTGTGACCTTGGTCAATTCAATTGATCTCTTTGGGTCTCAGCTTCCTCATTCATAGAATGAGGGAGTTGGGTCAGAGACCCAAAGAGATCAATCGAATCAGATACTGTGCTTAGTGTGGGGCATAAGGAATACAGTCATGGCAGGGCTCCAGTGCATGCTCTCAGATGTACTGTACACGTGGCAAGCAGCTAAGGCTCTCCTTTTTCCCTGAGTAATGTTACTACCTACCGAATCAATCTTTCTCATTGCTTCTATAAGATTTTGCATCTATAAGAAATGTAAATGTTTCTTAATGAAAGCCATACTAATCCCATTTACTTAATGAAAAGGTGCTCTAAAAGGTTTTTGCTGAATTAATTAGGCTTCCTTCTGAAAGAATACATTGTGTTCTTGAAAAGTCAAAGTGTGACTTTTAGTGTTTTGCCAACAGCTAAAACCAAAATCTCATGGTTGCCTTCTTTCATTCTTCTGTGCTTACTCCCAGGAGTCTTGGTATACCTGATTCTATTGAAACACACACTGAATACATGAAAAACAAGGAAAAGATACTCAAAAGTTGGAGTTCCTTAAAACTTTCCTTTTACTTTTGCCCATCTACCTATCATATGAGCATAAGAGAAGGATGAAATAGGTACTTCTTCCACATGGCAGCCTTCAACTATTTGAAGATAGCCACCACGCCCCCAGAAGTCTTCTATTCTCCAAGTTGTACAATGCTACCAGTTCTTTCAACTAATCTTTATATGGTATGGTTTCCAGTCTTCTCTACAGTCCTCTTGGTTACCGTCCTCAAGACATGATCCAAGTTGTCAATATCTTTCCAAATTTGTGATATCCAGGAATTGAATACAGTACTTCATATGTAATCTGACAAGATTAGAATATAGTAAGACCAATTCCTCCCTTATGCTGAAGAGATTCCCTTTCTCAAAGACGATTGTCATATTCATATTGGGCTTGAAATCTGCTCAAAACCTCAGGCCTTTTTCACATGAAATAATAATAAAAAAATAATAACTGTCATTTTGGTTACCTACTCCTGAATTTTCTGTGATTATATTCTACCTTTACAATTTTCAATGAGCCTCTTTCCTCATCTTTATATAAGGTACAACGCTTTTCTTATGTAGACTTTTTATTAATTGAAAAGGACAGGAAAAAGGATATTTGACAAACACAGAAAAGCAGCTGGAGTAGAAATATAGACAATTCTGAGAGGACCTTAGAGAAAGCAGCCATAAGACACCAAAGTACTTACTTATGAATAGTAAAGATGAATATTGGACATTGTTTCCCAACAATTAATTTGTGTGTAAATTTTTAAGATGTTGAAGTTTGTAACTAGGAAGGTGGGTCATTACACATGAATAGGTCCTGATTAGAGGTAGAAGAAACTGACAAGAAAGCACAGAAGGGTATCCAGCAAAGAAGCCAACATTATAAGCCAACAGAGCTAAGAAGTCAATAGAACAGAAATGGGGCAGACATAGCAGCCTCTTTGAGCTGAGTCCAGTTGAAACTAGCTGTCTAGACAAAGACAGTTCTAAAGTTGATGAAGGGAGATGATCTGATTGGAGAAAAGTTCTAATATTGAGAGCTAACTGGAAAATGCAGAATCCTCTGGGTTTTGAAGAAGTGATTAGAAAAAAAATCTCCTTGCTCTCCAGTGCCAAACATAGCTTAAGAGAAGGGAACCCTTTCTCCACCAGATTTGTCTGCATTGCTCTTTAGTGCCCTCTATGGCTCTAGAGGACAAAAACCCTTAAACCCTAGTGAGCTGACTTGAATAGCTTTGTAAATAAATGTCAGTTTCAAGGAAGAAGACCTGAGAAGTTCTGAAAATCCTAGGCTTAATATTGTTTCCCTGGCCAGAGAGTAGCAGAGAAAAGGCTTCCAGCAGGAGAGTGGGGAGATACAGATGAAGAGTGGTTCCTCCTCCTCCTCTTCCTTCATGGTGCAGGCTGTTCCAAGAACCCAAAGGTCTGCAGTCCTGAGATCTGCTCTAAGAACATGGGTTTTCTATTTATATGCATCACTGCTAGCTTTCTGTTAGCTCATGCCCATTCTTCCCCATGAACACTGTATGTATTGGAGCAAGAGAGTGACTCAGGTTTATCAGTGGACTGTTATGTAATGTAATGTTTGTTATGTCATACTATGATTACCATCTCAGCCTTCTGTTAGTAAATGTTTCATGATTAAGAGTTAATGGTATAATCTTGGCTAATTTGTTTAAATGGAAAGGGCAGTGTTGGAGGCTTGGGAGCTATAGTTATTGAGTAGTCAGTCAACAAGCATTAGCCTACTATATTTTCATGCCTAAGATACTTTCATGGTTGAAGAATTTATTGTAAATATCATTGCTATCCAACTTTGGAGCATTTCAGTGCTCTAAGGATGTACATAATAATAAGGAAAAAAATCTACACTGTCACTCTCTACATGCTACCTTAATCCATCATGGTTCCTTTTTCATTTCTGCCCTTTTGGAAGCTAAGTATTTCAACATCCTTGCAGCTAGGCTGCCTGAGACTGCCATAGTAGTTATGATTGTCTCTCCATTTAGGTATGATAATAGAAAAATATGCAGAGCCAAAGGAGGGGTTAGCATAACTGCCAAAATAATATTTCTAAAGGATAAGTCTGACTGTGGCACTTGCCTGATTAAGAATATTCAATTGCTTTTAGAATGTAATATAAATTACATATTGGTATTTAAAGTCCTTCACCATTTGTCTCTAGCTAACCTTTCCATTGTACATTCCATCTACATTTCATTTCTTAGTTCCATGTATCTGCACAGGCTATAGTGCATGTTCAGAATTCCCTCTCTTTGCCAATTCCCAGAATTCTTAGCTTCCTTCAAGGTCCAACTCAGTCACTGCCTCCCTAGGCAAGCCTTTGCTTGATTCTCCTAGTCCTTAGCACTCCTTCCTTAAGTTATTTTATATGTACTTATCTAACAATAGGTAGCATTTACATTGTGCTTTAAGGTTTACAAAGTGCTCTACAAACATTATCTCATTTTATCCTCACCATAACCTTATGAGGTAGGTGCTATTATTATTTGCACTTTCAAGTTGAGGAAACTGAGGCAAAAAGAGGTTGAGTGACTTGCCTATGGTCACACAGCTTGTAAGTATATGAAGCTGAGTTTGAACTCAGGTCTTCCTGCCTCCTACTCGATTCAATGTGCCATCTAGCTGCCTCTGTGTAAATGTTGGATCCTCCCCTCCCTCTCCACCAGTAGAATGTAAGTTTCTGGAGGGCAGGGACTGTTTTTATTTTGTCTTTTCATTCTTATTACTTAGCAAATGCCTTGTACCTAATAGATGCCTGATGAATGTATGCTGAATTTAATTTAGTTACTAACTTACATATATTACAATGAAGGTTCAAATTCTTCAATAGATAGTAGTATAGAGGAGTGGTTTTGGGGGATGTGTAAAATATTTTTGTGGCACGTGTGGGGGATTAATTTAAAAATTTTGCCTGAGGTGCCTAAATCCCTTGTCCTGACTCTCAGTATGAATCTTCATTGTGTGGTATCTGAGTCTGCAGCATTATGGGCAGGTGAATGAGGAGGAAGGAGCTGGCATACCACAACAATAAAAGCACATTACCTTGGATGAGTCAAACTGCCATTCGTTGACACCTTGTGGTTTTTTTTTTCTCTCTGTGATACTTTCCAGTTCTAATTCCATTCACTTTCCTCCTAGGTTTGGTGTTCCTGGCATTACTTCATACCTGGATGCCTAGTCCTCTCAACTGGTTGACTCTGTGAATTCTTTGTATTTTGATCTCAGTGGGGTACTTTTTATCCTTTGGGAGCACAGCTTGAACTATACCCTTTTCCCTCTCTCAGTCCACTTAATTGTACTTAATCACTAGCAAGTACACAGAAGTCCTCATTCTCTTATCCTTTTGAGGGACAATGTCCTGACATGTGAGATCCATCAAAGGAAGAACATAATTTGATTGTATGTAGTCTTCTATGGGTTAGGTTGATTTTTATTTCTGCTAATCACTGTTAAGAGGAAGGTATATAACAAGGTAAAGAAGCAAGCATTTTTTGTTATGTTCACAGGATTCATCAGACTGTAAATGCGGTCCACACCACACAAAAAGGTAGAGAACCCTTGGTCCAGCAGAACTTCCCAACTAAGGTAGGAACCCCTCTATAATGTCTCTGTGAGATGATTATCTACGCCTTTGCAAACATTTCCAATGATGTAAAATCAGGCATAAAACAAGGATGCCCATGATCACCTTTACTATTTGATATAGTACTAGAAATGGTAGCTGTAGCAATAAGACAAGAAAAAGAAATGAAGGGAATAGGCCTAGGAAAAGAAGAAACAAAATCATCACTTTTGGCAGATGATATGAATGGTTTACTGAGAGAATCCTAGAAATTCAACTAGAAAATAATTGAAATTATGACAAAGTAATAGGATATAAAGTAAATTTATGCAAATCATCAGCATTTCTACATATGAGCAACAGAATATGACAAGAAGAAAAGAGATAGAAGGGGAAGTTCCATGAAAAATAAAGAATGTGAAACATGTGGAAGTCTACCAATATATACCAATATGTCTATCAATATACACATACAACTAACAATACTTTTTAAAGAAATGAAGACAGATAATAATAGGAAGAATACTAATTGCATATGGGTAGGTTGAATCAATGTAACAAAAATGACAATACTACTCAAATTAATTTACTCATTCAGTGTCATCCCAATCAAGTTACCAAAGGATTATTGAACACATCTAGAACAAATAGTAATGAGGGCAGCTAGGTGGCTCAGTCGATAGAGCTCCAGCCTTGTAGTCAGGAGGACCTGAGTTCAAATCCAACCTCTGACACTTGACACTTACTAGCTGTGTGACCCTGGGCAAGTCACTTAACCCTGATTGCCTCACCAAAAGGCAAAAAAACAAACTAAAAAAATAGCAATAAAATTAATCTAGAGGAATAAAAAATTAAGTGTCTCAAGGGTAATGACAAAAAAAGCAGGAAAGAAGGGGACCCAAAGAATACTATATAGAAGTAATAATCAAAACTGGTACTAGTTAAGAAATAAAGAAGTAGGTCAGTGGAACAGATTAGGTATACAATGGAAAGAATGATGTAGACTAGTGTTTGATAGGCCCCAGCTATTGGGTTGACTCAATAGTAATGCTAGGAAAACTAGAAATCAGTTTGATAGGAACTAGGTATGGATCAACATATCATCCTATATACCAAGATAAACTCCAGATAGATAGATATAAAGGGTGACATAAACAAATTAGAGGAGCAAGGAAGAGCTAACCTTTTAGATCTATGGATATGGAAAGAGTTCATGATTAAAAAGTAATAAATAAAACTACAGAAGATAAAATGGACAATTTTGATTGTGTGAAATTTTAAATGCTTTGTATGAACAAAATGAATGTAGGCAAAATGTAAGTAAGTAGGTAGCTAGGAAAAAATCTCTGCAGTAAGTTTCTGTGATGAAATCTAATAAATGATAATATTTGTGATTAATATCCTAACCCCAAATTTGGTTTCCTTTCATATTTCAGAGAGCTTGAGATTTAATTCCCCTTCAAAATTGTGTTGTCTCAAACATGGACGGCCTCTGTATGTGTATAATTGGTCTGGCCCAGACATGTTTAAAAGCACTGCTTTGTTTTTCTCCTTCCTCATATAGCATATTGGGAATGGTGATGTTAGGGTTCAAATGTGGGAGCTCCAATATCATTAATTGAGAAAATAGTTTGATTTAGAAATCTTGACACATA
Source organism: Phascolarctos cinereus (assembly GCF_003287225.1). Classification (NCBI taxonomy): domain Eukaryota; kingdom Metazoa; phylum Chordata; class Mammalia; order Diprotodontia; family Phascolarctidae; genus Phascolarctos; species Phascolarctos cinereus. The sequence continues at coordinate 335,515,792 of NW_027556098.1, forward strand.
TTTCCCACTTTTTATTTGTTTATTGTCCTTATGGTTTCCTTCTCTTCTTTGGGTAAAATATCTTTAACTCTTTCAACTTTTTCCTTTAACCTACCCTGGTTGGCTTCCTCTTTGGATATATTCTATTTTGCCAATGTGTATTTTAAGTCATGGTACTCTGAATGGGCACAATATTCCAGATATGATTAGGTTGGTGTGACAATTGCCTCCCTTGTCCCTCACACTAGACTGCTATTAATGTAGCATAACAGTGAATTACCTTTTTGGCAGCCATATCTAACTTTTGCCTCACATTGATGTTACTGTTGAACAAAATGTTTGGGACTTTTTTAATATGAATTGCTATTAAGCCAAGCATCCCCTATCTTGTTGAAATTTTGAGCGAAAGTGTAAGACTTTATATTTATTCTTCTTAAAATATCATCTTTTTAGCTGAAATTCTATAGTTTCAACATATTGGATTCTTCCTCAATATTGATTCTGTCATCCAAACACATGAGATTATCCCTCAGCTTTAGCCATCTAGAAAGTTGATTGGAATTCTTTCTTTGTTGTTTTCCAAGTCATTGATACAAATCCTCTATAGAACAGAACCAAGACTTTCAGATGGATATCCATCCATTAAATAATGTTCTTCGGATATAGTTTTCAATTCCCTATAGCTTTGTCTTTATTCAACCTATATTTCCTCATCTTGAACATGGATATAATGAAATAATTTGTTTATTAGCATTCTGAATTCAAGATACATTATGTATTTGATAAAGAAATGAGGTTATTTTGATTTGACTTGTTTTTAGTGTACCCATGATAATTCCTAATAATTACATGTAGTCATTTGATTTAGAATTTTGCCAGGGATGAATGCCAGTGTCACTAATCTGTCATAATACTAATGCCCATTCTTATCTACCTGTTCCTTCTCGAATAACTAAGCTGTTAGCCTTCTGGAAGTCAAGAGGTTGGATCCAATGGCTTCTAAGAGCTCTTGAATTCTATGCATTGTAACTTCTGCTTTCTGAAGGCAAAAGTCACCAAATAAGACAGATGCTTCTTTCACAATAGCACATTTATTCAATGCCTGAGGGTTTATAAAGTGTTTTCTTTGTAATAATTCTGTATGGCAGGTAGTTCAAGTACGTTATTCTTATTTTATAGATAGCAGAAACTGAGGTTGAAAGATTATATGACTTGCATATAGGTGTCAAAAACAACTCATATGACTGTGATGGCCAAGAGCAAACAAGATCTTTAAGGGAAAGGAATGTCAGTGCCTAGCACAGTGCCTGGCACATTGTTGTTGTTTAGTTGGATGCAGCTCTTTGTGATCCCTTTTGGGATCTTCTTGGCAAAGATACTAGAGTGGTTTGCCATATCCTCCAGCTCATTATACAGATGAGGAAACAGAGGCAAACAGGTTAAGTGACTTGCCCAGGGTCACACAGCTAGTAAGTATCTGAGATCAGATTTGAATTTAGATCTTCCTGATTCCAAGTTCTATACTGTCTGCTGTGCCACCTAGCTTATTGCCCTGCCTGGTGTAATGAGAACTTATTAAATGCTTTTTGATTGATTTAATACTTCACTAATCTGATGGATCTGTGATCTTATTGGCATAACTGTGCCCTTCATTAGTGAAGATTTAAGTCCATATCACTCTTTTCACCCTGTGTGATTCTTATTCAGTTATTGCTTCAATTCTCCATAGTAGTACTCCTACCATGGTAGATGCAGTTCTTTAGGAAGGTTTTCTTAACCGTTTTTTTTGTTTCATTGACTCCTCTGAAGTCTGGTGAAGTCTCCTCAGAATAATGTTCTTTAAAAATTATCTATTTTCTTATTGGAATTTACATTCTCTTCCTCTCATTGGCCCTCCCATAGAACAAGAGAAAACCCTTGTTCCTCATCTCACATCACTTAGAGTTACCTTCTACCACTATTCATTCCTTCACCCTTGTCTCACATAATGAGGTGGCCCTTCTTGTCAAGGCAAACCCTTCTACATCCACAAGTGATCCCACTGCATCTTGTCTTCTTCATCAGACTGTCCTATCATTCCTATTCTCTCTTTAGGAAGATGATCTTGACATTTGAATGGAGGATGTACTAAAGTGGGGTGAGACTTTAGGCAGAGAGACTAACCAGCAGGCTATTGCAATAGTCCATGAATGAGGAGATGAGGGCCTACAATAGAGTGGTTGGCCGTGTCATAGGATAGAAGGTAGCATACTCAAGAGATGTGGTGAAGGTAAAAACCAACAGATCTTGGTCTGTTTTCAGTTGCTTCAGCTACTTCCCTACTGCTTACAAATACATTCATGTCTTTGCCATCTTCAAAAAACCCTTAACTGAGTCACTCATCTCTGCTAGTTGTTTTGTGACTAGACTCCTTGAGAAGTCCATCTACAAAAGGTGCCTCTACTTTCTTTCCTTTTAACCTCTTCTTAAATCTTTGGAGTCTGGCTTTCAACAACATCATTCCACTGAAACTGCTCTCATTAAAGATACTAATAGTCTCTTACTTGCTAAATCTAATGATCTTTTCTCAATCCTAATCACTCTTGACTTCTCAGTACTTTTGACATTTTGGTCACTCTCTTCTCTCCAGGTTTTTGTGACATTGGTTCTCCTGGTTCTTCTCCTACCTATCTGAGTGTTCCCCTGCCCCCAATTAAGCAATAAAGTAGAAATTCTGAAAAATGAAGAGATGATTGAAATTGAAAGAAAAACATTGAATTAATCATTAAAGCTGATAAAGTTGGAAAAATTAATAAAATAGATAAAAAGTTAGCTGATTTAAAAAAACCAAACTATCAAAGACAAAGAATTCACAACAACTGAAGAAGAAAAAAAGAATTAAACAAATTAAACAAGCAAATTAAACAAATATCAGAAAAAAGAAATTGAACCAAGCATAAATGGACTTCCTGCCCCTCCCCACCCCTGCCAAATCTCCAGGGCCAGATGTATTTACAAGTGAATTCCATCAAAAATTCCTGGAACAATAAATTCTACTATTACATAAATTGCTTGCAATAATAGAATAATGAGAAGGTACCCTTCTAATCAATCTCCTTCTATGATACAAATATGATCTTGATGCCCAAACCAGGGTTAGACAAAGCAAAGAAAGAAAAACACCAACCAATATCCTCAAATAGCACTGATACAAAATTTTAAATAACGTATTAGCAAAAAGCCTACAATAACATTAGATTATATACTATGACCGGTGTGGATTTATATGAATAGTTTGGGATTAATTCAACATAAGGAAGATTATAAATATAAAAAAATCATGTTAATATTTCTACTAATAAAATCTATCTGACTATATCAACAAATATTCAAAATAATGTTGACAAAATCCCATGTGGGTTTTGGCTCTTTCATTAATAAGGTAAATAGTATCCATCCAAAACCAAGGGCAAACATTATATATAAAGGAGAAAATTTGAGGGATTTCCAGTAAAATCATGGGAAAGGCAAAGATATCCATTGTCAACACTCCTACTTAATATAGTCCTTGAAATGCTAGTGAAAGCAAAAAAGTCAAGACAAATAGTAGGAATAAGTATAGGCAAAGAGAAAACAAAATTACTGCTTTTTACAAATGATATGATGACTAAGAAAATTCTAAAGAGTTAGCCAAAATTAATTAACATAAGAAATTCAGCGAAGTTTTAGGATATGAAATAAATCTACACAAATCATCAGCATTTCTATATATTAGCCACAAAATCCAGCAAGAAAAGAAGAGATAGAAAGAGAAATTCCATTTAAAATAAATACAGAATATGTGAAACATATTGGAGTCTACCTGTCAAGTCACCCACAGCAACTATATGAATACAACTACAAAATACTCTTTAAAGAAATAATGACAGACTTAAAAATAGGACACATATTAATTGCTCATATTATATTGGCTAAACCAATATAATAAAATTAATAATACTACCCAAATATATTTTCTTACTCAGTGACAAACTACCAAAGATTGACATATCTATATTTCTCTTCTCTTTGGGGGCTAAACTCTTTGAAAAGACTGTCTACACTAGTACTTCTATTTTTTTTCTGTGTACTTTCTTCTTAACTCTTTGCAGTCTACTTTCTAACCTCATCATTCTATTGAAACTATTCTCTCAAAAGTAACAATTGCTTAGTTGTCAAATCTCATGACCTTTTCCCAATTCTTATCCTTTTTGATCTCTTTTCAGCCTTTGACATTCAGTCATCTGCTTCTCCTCAATACTCTCTTCTCTCTAGGTTTTTGTGACAGTGCTTTCTCCTGGTTCTCCTATGTCTGAGTGCTCCTTCCTTCAATGGATCTTCACCCACATCAGGCCCACTAACCATGGGGGCTCCCACTGTTCTGTCCTGAACCATCTTATTTTCTCCCTTTATACTATTTCACTTGGTGTTCTCATCAGTAACCATGGTTTCAACGGCCATCTCTATGCAGATAACTCTTGGATCTATTTGTCAAGTCCTAATCTCTTTCCTAAACTCCAGACTTGCATCTTCAATTAACTTTTAGAAATCTTGAACTAGATCTCCTGTAGACAACTTAAACTCATCATGTTCAAAACCGAAGTCATTATCTTCTCCCCTACACATACGTACTATACTTCTTCCTAGTTCCCATTAATTTTTTTTGAGGATACCACTATCCTCTCAGTCACCCAGATTTGCAACCTTAGTGTCATCCTCAACTTTTCATTTTCACCCTCTCTCATATTCAATCAGTAGTCACATCCTACCATTTCTACCTTTGTAGCATATATCCTTTGTGTCCCCTTCTCTTTTCTGAAACTGCAACCATTCTGCCTCATGCCCTTACCACCTCACACCTGGATTAGTACAACAACTTGGTGGTTGGTCTCCCTCAAGCCTCTTGTTGTTCTCTAGTTCAGAGGCGGTGAACCTGAAACCTCAAGGCTACATATGGCCTTCTAAGTCCTTGGGTGCAGCCTTTCGACTAAGTCCAAGTTTTACAGAACAAATCCTTTTATTAAGGGGATTTGTTCTGTGAAGTTTGGATTCAGTCAAAGGGCTGCACCTGAGGACCTAGAGGGCCACATGTGGCCTTGAAGCCAGATGTTCCCCACCCCTACTCTGGTCCATCTTCCACTCAGCTATCAAAATGATCTTCCAAAAATACAGTTCTTACCATATCATTCCGCTATTCAATAAACTTCAGTAGCTTCATACAACATCTGGGATCAAATATAAAATTCTCACTTTGACTTCTAAAGCCCTTCATAACATTTTACCTTCATACTTTATTAGTCTTCTTACATCTAGGTGAAGGACTTTTTAGTCATGACCACCCATTAAATTTATGTTGCTGTGGCTGCTGCTGCTGCTGCTACTACTACTACTACTACTACTACTACTACTACTACTACTTCTCCTCCTCCTTCTCCTCCTCATTATCACCATCAGAATAATAACAGCAATAACAATAATAATATCCCAAATATTGCTATTCAATAGAAAAAAGTAGTTATCTTGTTGACCTTTACAATAATCCTCAGAACATTAGATGTAAATACAAAACAATGGTAGAAGACTAGCAACCTATCCTAAGATCATTTCTATTTGAACTCTATTGAAAAAGATGAGAATTGAGATGATGATAATAAAACAATCATAGCTTATATTTATACAGCTGTTAAAACTTTGCAAAACATGCTTTCTTTTTGACCCTTCCAACAAGCTGATGAAGTAAGTACTATTATTATATTCATTTTAAAGATAAGGAAATAGACACTTAGAAAGTTAAATGACTTTCCCAGGTTCATATAGTTAACAAATATCTGAGGTAGGAATTGAATCCAAGTCTTCCATACTCAATATCTATATCTATATCTACATCTATATCTATATAATCATCTATCCTGTCCTTCTCCTAAATACAAGGCTAAGGGAGCAGAGCAGAGGGTACTAGCAGTTTTTAGACCAAATCTAAAGCAGTTTATCTGTTGGTACTATGAATATGAGATCCTAGTCCAATTGTCAATAAATTGATTGAAGGTATTATTCATACAATAAATAATGTCACAGAACATAAAGAAGTTGGAGCTGACTGGAAAGTTGGACACAGATTTTCCTTGGAGCAGTGTATAAAGGATTGATGGTGTTGGTTTCATTATATACTCAAGGGCAACAGGAAAAATAACCTCATGGAACATTTTGTCATCTTTCATTTTATTTTTCATGATGAATGTAAATAGGGTTACCACCATGAAGATAGCTAGTTTGTGATAATGACATTTTATAAAGAAATTGATGATTCTTCAATGAAATTGTCAAGTTTCTTTATATTTAATTACCTCAGTGCAAAGGTGAACATAGATAAGGTCAACAAAAATACACTGGAAAAAATGATTTGTAAATAAGAACTGACAAACATTAGAGACTTGTAGGGGATTCCTTCTGGTGTTTATAAGTATTCCCTCAAGCAGATTGTCATAAAGTTTTGGATTTTGTGAATACTATTTTAACAATAGTATATGGCCGGATATCTTCATGAAAGTCAGTTTAGAATCAGCTATTTGACATCAGTATTAAAGATCTAAATTGATATCAACTTAGAAGAAAAGATAATGATGATTTGACACTGTATAATAGCAACAACACTAACCTGACTTAATCAACTAATCTAATGACTCTTTAAAATAGGAAATGGATGATAGTAAAGACATTGACTTTCTCACCATTTCTTAGAGAAGTAGTAAAATGTATTGTAACTACTTCTTTATTTTGATAAAACAAATGTGTTAATATTAGAATTGTTATTTATTATTAAATAACCTTATTAAATATTTCAGTAAGATGACTACAACACACTTGGTTAACTAATAGATTTTGGTTGATTATTTTAATGATTATTAGTAATAATGGCTTGCAAAGTACTTTACATATATCACAAATGTGAAATAATTGCCTCATCAAGGAGGCTAAGAAAAGCCAAAAGACCACTTCCCTTCAGCCAGGAAACATTTAGTCGTCTTGTCAAACAAATAGACAAGTTGGGCAAGGCCAGTGATAGTCTAGAGTGCAAGTTTATCAGCAGGCTGATGACAGAAATACAAATAGTATTGTCTTTCTTATAAAACAGTGAAAATCAATGGAATTGAAGACAAAACAGCTAAAAGTGTGACATGAAAGCCAACTAAACTAGATCATCTCAAGGACATGTGTAGATTAAACTAAAATGATGACAATAGATTCAAAACAAACTGGATCTGCCAATTATCAATAGAAACTTATTCATATCAACTCTGACAATGGAACCTCAGTGTTTCATATATGAAATGGAAGTGGGCCTCATCTAAGAAGGTGAAGGGGAAAACTTAGAGTATTTGATACCATATACTAGCTGTGTGACCTCAAGAAAGATACTACCTCTCTGTATTTCAATTTTTTTTTCCTTTGTAAAATGATGGTAATATTACTCGTAGAACCCTCCTCACATGTCTATGTGGCTCACATCATATAATGAATGTGAAGCACTTTGCAAGCTACTGTCATTTAATAATTTTAATAGCCAACTAAAATGTTAGTGAACCAATATGATGTAACCATCTTACTGAACTAAAAGCTTATTATACTAAGGAACAACTCAATTTTCAAATATATGCATATGCATGTGTTTAAAATCTTTTGTTTGGCATCCAAAGTTCTTTATAACTTACCCTCTTACATTTCCAGCATTTTTATAGTTTATACCATCCCCCCTTCCCAACTGGGAACAAGATACTCTGTCTCTCAGCTCTGGGGCATTTTCTTGCCATCCTCCATGCTTGGAATTCTCTCCTTCCTCATCTCTGCCTCCTGGCTTCCCTTTTCCCAGTCCCTCTTAATTCTAGTGTCTTCCCTCCTTAATTATTTCCTGTTAATTGTGTACATAGTTTGTTTGTATTATTTGTTTGCATGTTGTCCCTCCCATTAGATTTTGAGCTCCTCGAGGGAAGGGATTGTCTTTTGCCTTTCTTTGTATCCACAGTGCTAAGTACAGTATCTGGCACAGAGTAGGTGCTTAATAAATATTGATAGACTGATTGGCTGACTGAAATGTAACCACAAGAGGAAAATTACTTCTGCTTTAAGCCAGAACTATGTGAAGATGTTAGTTTTTATACCATTTATCTATGAATATCACCTTTTACCTAGTTTTTGAATTGCCAGGAAATAAAGGGCTGAAGATTATGTCTACACAAGACCAGAGGCTTGAAAACATGTTCAATTGCGTAACAATATGTCTCAGTGGAAGATTTCAGATAAAACCTTACCCAGCTCAATACATTTTCAAAAACCCCAGGGAAAGAGAAAGGAGATGGAAACTTCAATCAAGAGATGGTAGTGTTCATTTCACTGGGTTTAATGCAATGCAAATAAAAGAAAAACAAAGAGATTTAAGAAATTACTACTGGGTACTTTTTGCATTACATAATCTGGTACAATGGGACTTCTCTGGTGGGGGAGGAATGGATTGGCAGATTCCATTACACAAACACACCAAAGCTTCTGAGTGATCTAATAAGCATAAACCTTTTGCTTCTCAGTGATGTCACCAAGGCCTGTTCTCTCCTCCTGTACCAGCTCTTTGTTGGTAGCTATAGTTTGTGCGTGTAAGTGCTTGCATGAATAAATGCAGATCTTAAGGTGATAAGGTTTAGAGCTGCAAGCTACTTCAAGACAATCTATTTCACCTCTTCTTCATTGTGCAGGTGAGAAAACATCCAAGAATGTCTATGGCCATCTGTTTTTGCATGTATATGCTAAGTTGTTGAAACATTTTAGTTAATAAATTCTTACTAGTTAATAAATCTCTTATAACTGAAATTCCATTCCTATGTCTTTGTCTCAGACAACTCCCTCCTCTTTTCTTAAATATTTACTATCATAGGTTTAATTTAAGCTACTGTTGGTTTTGAAGGGGGAAAGAATTACTGTTTAATGCAGTGAACACTTGATTGCCCACGGTTAATAAGAATCAGGTCTAACAGGGAAAAATGAAATCCATAGAAAACCAACTAATCTCACTTAATTTAATAGTTTCAGTATTTTCCCTCAATAGACCTTTAACCAGAGAAACTAAGAAATAGTCTGAATGATAAACACTGATGCTTTTCTCTCTCATCATGGAGCAGGGAAATGGTCAAAAAGCAGGTAAGAATCAGAAAACCTGGGTTTGAGTCTCAACATTGCAAATAAATAGACCTTGGATAAGTCACTTGACTATTCTGCACCTCAGTTTTCTCTTTAGCAAAATGAGGGTGTCAGACAACATGATCTCTAAGGTTCTTGCAGGTTTTTAACAACCTATGAACCACTATCCAAATGGGAAAATAATAGAAACAATTATGCTTGGATGGTCTCTTGATCTTTAGGCTTAGATCTTGCTTGCTTCATATTTAATGAGAAAAAAGAAGGCATTTGTCACATACTCTTTTTCCCTTCTGTGTATCCTTCATTCTGTCTTCCTCTAGTTTCTGGTGAGGAGATGAAGGTCAAGCCCTCTATATGGACCCTTGATCCCATGATCTCCCATCTTCTCCATCAGATGATCTCTTATGATTCTATAATCCCTCATAATTCTATATTCTTCATAATTAAGGATGTTACAATTTAATGGTGGGGAAGACAACATATAAAAACAAGTTGAACTTACTATGTACTCCCCTACTATGTAGTCTCCCACAACCTAACTCCATCCTACATTTCCAGTCTTATTATACATTATTTCTTTTCATACACTCTTTGTTCAGTCTAAACAAGCTTTCTTGCTGTTCCTAAAATGTGACATTCTGTCTCCAAAACCAACATTATTGTGGTAATGACCCTTACTTATCTTCACCAACTGGGTGATGGCCACAGGCTGAACAAATGTGGTTATCCTCCAAGGCTCTGTCCTTCTTTTTTTCTCTTTTTACACTCTATCACTTAGTGACCTTATTAGCTCACATGGGTTCAGTGATCATCTCTATGTAGATGACCCCCAGATCTATATATCTAGCTCTAATATCTCTCTTGAGTTCCAATCTCACTTCACTAGCATTCTCTTGGTCATTTCAAACAATGTCACAGAGGCATCTCAAAGTCAACATATCCAAAACAAAACTCAGTATCTTTCCTTTCAAATCCACTATTCTACCAAACTTCTCTATTTCTGTCAAGGGTTCCACCATCCCCATGTCAGTTGGTTTGCAACCTTGATTTCACTTTTGACTTCTTACTCTCATTCACCCTGCATATCTAATTCCATTGCCAAATTTTATTATTTCTACCTCTGCAATAATTCTCACACTTTTCCCTTTTCTCTATGAATACAGCCACCATTCTGATTGAGGCACTCCTCACTCCTCACTTGCATTATTGTAATTACCTCCTCATCAATCTCCCTAACTCACAATTCTTCCCTCTTCAATCCATCAACCATACAGCCGCCAAGGTGAATTTCTTAAAGTGTAAGTCTGAGCATGTCCACCTCCCTAATCAATAAGTTCCAGTGGCTCCATATTACCTCTGGGATCAAATGTATTCTCCTCTGTTAAGCGTATAAATTCTTCACAACTTAACTCCATTCTACATTTCCAGTCTTGTTATACATTACTACTTTTCATACACTCTTTTGTCAGTTCAAAGTGGCTTTCTTGCTGTTCCTAAAATGTGACACTCCCTCTCCAAAACCATCAACACTGTGGTAATCACCCTTAATTATCTTCAGCAACTTGTGATGGCCACAGGTTGAACTAATCTTCCTTGCAGATAGAGTTCCCCATTAGATTGTAATGAGTGTGTTATCATGGCTAAGGAGAAGACATGAATTTAAAAAACAAACAAATAACCCAACAACATGTAACTGTGGTCCCTTTCCTTTCTGTCTGTCTTTTGGCGTCCCTGGTTTCCTTCAAATCTCAACTTGTTTGTACATACTTGTTTGCTCATTGTCTCCCCCATTAGATTGTGAGCTCCCTGAGTGAAAACACTGTCTTTTGCCTCTTTTTTTTGTATCCCCAGCACTTAGTACAGTACCTGGCACATAGTAGGCACTTAATAAATGCTTATTGTCTGTGTCTATCTATATCACAGGATACGGAAGAAGTGGGTGGTAATTCTGAGTAGCTATTTGTGATCTTTGAAAAATCATTGGGAGAGAAGTGTCATAGAGTTAGAGCAAACATCATCCTGATTTTGCAAAGAGCAAAGAGAATAGATTCCTTACACTATAGACTATTGCGTTTGGCTTTGATTCCTGGCAAAATTCTGGAATGTACTGTATTACTAACGTGATGCTTTGTGAGCGTTTAGAAAGGGAACTAGTGATGGCTTAGAGCCATCACAGGGTCATTCATGTACTGTACTGTACATGTACTGTAACTCTCATATCATTTTTGTTTTTAGATAGGGCTGCTAGATAAGGGGAGTGGGTCTTTGGCATGATCCATAGGGGTAGAAGGTGGGTACATGGGTCACACCTGACTTTCCTACCTAATAGCCAATCTCTGTGCTTATCTCCAACAAGACCATCCTTTTATGCATGATCACTAACAGTCCCCACTCTACCTGGTCTGCTCCATACTTTGCCAAAGACCTCCTGTCACTGTAAACTCTCAACCTTGTCCCTTTGCCATTGGGTGTGGACCCCTTATCAGGACACAGGCACACACACTGACAGATGCCAAGGTAAAATTCTTCCAACCTCCTACCTCCAGATGACCTCATGGCTCTGGTAGGCACTGTGAGGGAAGAGCAATCTCTGCATCTTGGGGGAGTGGACCATGAATAGAGCCTTACCCTCCCTTTTCATTATCAATGGCACTGTGTGAATTATGCAAGATGAACAGGTATGGATGGATTCCAAACCTGGTTCACAGATTTCACTACATCTTTGCCTCCAAACCTACCTTTCTTCCAATTTTTCTGTTTCTGTGTAGGATACCACCATCTTTCCAGCCACACAGGTTTACAACCTTGGTATCATGTACAACTCCTCAGTTTTTGCTCCCTTACATAACCAATCAGCTACCAAAGCTTTTCATTTCTACCTTCACAAAATTTCACATTCATCCTCTTCTCTCTTCTCCCATAGCTACAACCCTAGCTTGGGCCCTCATTACTTTTTACTTGGGTTATTGTAATAGCTTCCTAATTGGTCTCACTGACTCAAGTTTCTCCATTCTAATCTACCCTCAACATATTTGCAAAAGTGGAGAGGGACCAATATGTCCCTCCTAGGATAAGCTCATCATGTCTAAACTTACCACTTGCTGCTAACTCTAATAAGTGTCTGAGGTAAAGTAGAGTAAGGAGCCTAAAAAGAACTCAGTAGCTAGGTGGTGCAGGGAATAAAGCACTGGGAGAGGAAGATTTGAGTTCAAAACTCTCCTGAGGCACTGATTAGCTGTGTGACCCTGGGGCAAGTCACTTAACCTCCCTCTGCCTCAGTTTCCCCATACATAAAAGGGGAATAGTAATAGCACCTATCTCCCAGGGTTGTTGTGAAGATAAAATGAGATAAGATTTTAAAAGAACTACGTAAGTACTAGCTATCATAGTTATTATAATAAATGTAAAACTATACGACTGGGCTCAAAAAAACCAATTACATTATGTTTAGGAAACTCTTTGTGACCCCATTTGGGGTTTTCTTGGCAAAGATACTGGAATGGGTTGCTATTTCTTTCTTCATTTTACAGATGAAGAAACTGAGGCAAACAGGTTAAGTGACTTGCTCAGGGTCACACAGCTAGTAAGTGTCTGAGGCCAGATTTGAACTCAGGAAGAGGAATCTTTCTGACTCCAGACCTGACATTCTAGCTACTACACCTCCTAGCTGCCCTTGAGATGAAGCAATGATGACTGGATAACTGTTTCTGTAAAAAAGGCCTTGGGGTTTTAGTGTGCTGTCGTTTTAACAAGAATTAACAATGTGATATGACAGCTAACAACCAAAAGCTAATGTGAACTTAGGCTTCATTTCCAGATGCAGAGTCTCCAGAAATAAGGTCCTAATAGTCCTTTTATGCCCTACACTGGTCAGACCACATATAGAGTACAACATTCAGTTTTTATGCCACAGTTTTGGAAGGATATTGGCAGTCTGGAACATGACCAGAGAAAGGGGATTAGGATGATTGAAAGACTGGACACATTGCCATGTAACATTCAATCTTTACTTGGTGGAACAGGCTGTTTAGCCTAAAGAAGAAAAGGCTTAGGCACAACATAAGAGCTGCCTTCAAGTATGTGAAGGGCTGTCACATTGAAGAAGGCATGACTTGTTTGGCTTGTCCCAAAGTGCAGAATGAGGAGCGATGTGTGGACATGGTGGAGAAGCTAATTTTTTCTCAATGGAAAAGCTTCCTAGCATCTAGAGCTCTACTAGAGTGGAATTGTCTTCTTGGGAGGCAGCCAGTACTTCATTACGTGAAGTCTTCAAGCTAAGGCTGACTGACAACTTGTAGAGGGATTCCTCCTCAGTTTGAGTTGAACTCCATGACCTGTGCTGTCCATTCCAAAGCTAGGTTTCTACAATTCTTTGATTTGAAACAGTCTACCAAATGACTGAGGGACAGTGAGGGGACGAAAAATGACGTGTTATATGAGACTCAATCTAAGGAACTGGGATATTTTATCTATAACAGTTATAGATGAAATATCCCAGTTTCATGTACATGTGGTGACATAGGTGCTATGTTCAAATATTTGAAGGTTATTATGGAAGAGGGATTAGACTTATTTTTCTTGTTTCCAATGGGGAAAAGTAGGACTAATGAATTGAAATATAGGGAGGCAAATTCCAGGTTAAGATAACTTCCATATAATTAGAACTGGCACAAAATAAAATAGGTTGATTTAGTAGGTAGTGAGTTCCTGTCACTGGGCACGTTTAATTAGAGGCTCGACAATCACATGTGAGGATTGTAGTGGAAGAAACTCATTCACAGCTTAAGGATTTCTCTTAAGTCCAAAATTTGTGGATGGCTGACTACTGCCCCTGGACTGTCAGTGAATATCCAAACATGGTGCTCTGCACATGATTGACACTTAAAAGAGGTTGTTGAAAAGTTTGTCAAACACTCGTCCAAGTAAATGCAAAATCCTCATTGTTCCTACATGTTGCAACAGCTGCTCATAGCCTGATGGCAAGAATGCTTATGCATTTCCTGAGAGCAAACATGGCATTTTCTGAGAGGAGTGGGGAGGAGGAGTAGGCCTGTGACTACGAATAAGGAAATGTGGGTGCTAGTCTTAGATCTGCCATTATAAACCCAAGATCGAGACCTCTGACTAGGGCCCAAGGACACACAGATAGTAAGTATCAGAACCAAGATTTGAACATAGGGCCTCTGATTGCAAATCCCCAGCTCCTCCCAATGAATCATATTGTCTTACTTCATTTTTAATTTTGTCAAATGATCATTCATAACTATGAATAATTCTCAGAGAATATAAAAATAGAAAGAAACTTTGCAAAAATTAAAATGTGCTATAGGAATGTAAGTTTTATTTATACCCATGAAAACCAAACAAAAGAGGAAGAAGAAAAGAGGTTGACTTCATTCAATTTATTTAACTCATTGCCTGATTTTCATTAGGTCCTTGGTTTAATTTGCTTTAGGTCACAGACTTATTTTTCTGCTTAGACTTAAATTGCCTGTTTTCTTATTCCATACACACATCCACTCCAGGAAGGATGCAACGTCACCTACTGACACATTTTGTGATTCTAAAACAAATTAATTTCAAGGAATTCTTAGCTAAAAGCTAAACATTCTGAGGAGGTATCTGTCAGCAACAAATGAATGATAACTAGGAGCTTTTCTCTTCTCTGGCCATCCAGTTATGATGGATGATCAAGACTGGTCTATTGTAAATACATGAGATCATCCTGGCAGATGTAGTGCTCTTGAAAATCTCTGATGTGTGGTGTGTTATCAGAAGGTGCAGGGGTGTACTCAGCTGCACTATGTGAGTGGCTGGAGGGGGTCTTTGACTCAGCCCCAACACCTCGCTCCAATCTTACCCTTTCTAGCCAATGTATAGTCGTTAGAGCCTGTTCCCAGGCAACTTTGTGGCTAGAACTACATCTTCTATTAAGAGCACTTTGAATGTCATGGATGTTCATCAGATGTTGAATATCTTTTTGATTAGGGGTCTTGTAAGTACTCATGGTCTGGAGTTGTAAATTGGAAGAATATGATGCAGAGTTTATGGAGCTGACTTAATGAGTATGTATTTCTGTATATAATATGTACATGTATGTGTATGTCTATATATCTAGAAATGTAGAGTATAAATCTAGGTTTAGCCATCTATTGATCTATCTATCCATCCATCTGATCTCCAGAACTATGATTTCTTCAGTTTAGGCAAGGAACTTTCTGTGAAGAAATTCATTCTTTCAGTATAAATCAGCAACTGTTCTGAAAATGATCATCGAAGAGAATTGTCCAGGGGTACTAAGAGATTAAATAACTTATCTGGGGTCACACAGCCAAGGTGTATCAGAGGCAAGACTTGAACCCACGTTTTCCTGACTCCAAGGCTATTATCTATTCAGTACTCCATACTGCTTCTCATAAACATATTCTTACTTATGTAGAAAGTGTAGCTTGAGTCCACCAGTAGAATGCAAGCTCCTTGAAGGCACGTTGTCTGCATTCCCCAAGCCTGACATGTGTCCCCCTGACACATAGTAACACTTAATAAATGCTTGTTGAATTGAATTGTGTTATCTATCTTGCTACATATTAAAAAAAAACCCAATAATTTGGAAATCAAATTATTATAACATTATGTGGCAAACAAAACTATACATTTTTGAATGTCCTTTTTAAAAAGTTCAACCAATGTATCAAGTCTTCTGGCAAAGCAGAGGACTGCAGCTTGGAGACAGATGCTGAATGTTCTCACTTACCTACTGATATGGTCCAAACAGCAATTATTTTCAAAAACGCCTTAGCTCTTGAGTTAAAGCGACTGTGATGAATGGGGTTCCGAATAGCGATATAGCGGTCCAAGGAGATTGCACAGAGATGCATGATGGAGGCAGTGGAGAAAAGCACATCCAGATAAATCCAGACCGCACAGAGTTTTGTGGGCAAGGGCCATTTGTATCCTACAGCAACAAAGAGGGTTAGCACTAGTGGGGCAACAGCTTTAGGTATCCCATAACACTTAGTGCTTACTATAGTTTTGCTGTACGCTCTAAAACTTGCCTTATCTGTTGTTATACAAAGCGTAGGAAAGAAACAAAGTTTTTTTTAAAAACTAAATTGCCCAAATCAACTTTATCAAGTAATTCCCCCAACCATTAATGGTTTCATTCATATTAACAGTTCTCGGGATCATGTAGAGGATTGGAGAAGGTGTTAGGTTTCTGCGCTGGTGAGGCGCAAAGTTGTAACGACTTTTTATAACTTATCATGAGATTCCATACCTCATGATAGGCCAGAAATATTTTCAGAAACTCTCTCTAGCGTAAAAATACTCTCATAAAAATGCTTATGTGAATGCTCCGAAACCTAGAGGGTATATGTAGTATGCCAGCCTAACCAGAAGACTTCTGCTGAGGGTTTTTGGCAAACAGCCCAAGCCAAGGCTGGAGACTTGGTGTCTGTCAGGAAAGCCGCACCAGGCTGATTTGCTCGCCTTTGCAAACTTTCCTAAACAGCAGGGCTTACACTAACCACTTGCAGTGGGGATTTGAACTTTTTAAAAGGGTCTTTCCAGCCACTAAGCTACATCCCAAAAGAGGACAGAGCGCAAGTGGATGAAAAGTATCCCGCAAGACATTCACCGCAGCAGCAAACGGTGGGAGGCAAGAGGGAAGGAGTACCAGCGTAAGCCGCCAGGGGGCACTGCCGTCCTCTCAAGTGAGGGCCGGTTCCCGGCTCTCCACTCCTTTGCTTAGAGAGTATAGCTGCTAAGTCTTATAAACCACTTTGCTCTCTCGGGGAGCACCCCTGATCTCCTGGCTCCCATCCCCACAGCCTGCTCTTTACTAACCCCGGACTGGTCCCCTCTCTCCTTTTCTTCTTCTCTCTCTTTGTATTTTCTAGAATAACACTCAGGCTGGTGTTCACCTTGGAGGGCAGTAGGACGCTGGGGCACAGTGGAAAGACAACGTCAATTTCATGGAAGTGTCCCGGGGTGTCAGCACGGCTGAGAAGTGAGCTTTAAGATTTTCAGTGAGGGAACCGTCCCCATTCTGTGCAACCTGGCTCCCTCACTTCCTCTGCTCCCCATCTCGCATGCTTTGTGCTCATTTTTATCCCAGTCATGTACTAAAAATTGGCCAGAAAAACATCTCTAAATGGGAACTCCTTTGTAACTCATCTCTTTAACCTTTATTTGGCTGTCAGTTTGTATCTGTCAGCTGCCTGAAGGATTTTTATTTATTTATACCTACTTGTATTACTCATCTTCTGGAAAGGGTATCATACACTCTGTTTCCCAGCTGAAGCAGTCAAATGTTTGCAGACTTCACCCGTACAGTTTATTTGACTGTTTCAAATGCTGTGAAACCCCTCCCTCTACTTTTTATCTACGTTCATTAAAATTACCCCCTGCATATTTTATGTTGCAATGGTATGTGTACACATATTTGAATGGCTGATGATGTCATTGAAAAGTGCAGTCACAGAGCCTTCTGGGAGAGAATGATTAAAAATGGGAGTGATTAATTTTATTCTAATAGAGGCTTGTACATTTTAACGTGAAGCTCACTGCACCATTAACGTTTGCTCTGCAAATGTTCCAGAGTAATTGGGAAGGCTTTGCTACATTAGAAGTGCAGAAAACTGGGTGACAAAGATAAAGCTGTTCTATCATTCAGGCTGGAATGTTTGCTGGGGAAGAATATTAAGGACCAAAAATCAAGCAGAGTCCTGACAGGTAAACCATAAAGTCATTGATTTGTGATAGCATTGGGACCGATACAAAACAAATACCTGTTTAGAAGCATTAAAACTTAGAAGAGTTAGGAAGAAATTACATATGCTTACCTCTAAACACTGATACTCTTTTTCCATGGTAACTGTCTTCCCCTTCCCATATGCTCTAACATCCATATTAATTAGAGTAATTTTTCATTAGCTACCAGAACATGAGAGACATGGGTCTTAATAATGTCTACTTCTCCTTCTATTTTTTCCTGATACATATTTCTAATCTACTGAGCCTATGTACACACATACACACTTTGTGACTAGTGAGTGAGTGTGTATCAGGGAACATAAGTGACACTCACCGTACAAGATGGTTAATGTTGACACTGGCATCACCAGGAAACCCAGCAGCATATCAGCAATGGCAAGTGACATCAGGAAGTAATTGGTGGCATTCTGCAGTTTCTTCTCCAGGGTGACTGCCATGATGACAAGTATGTTTCCAGCAATGGTAAGAACAATCACTATAGCTGTCAGCAATGCGGGCCAGTTTTTCTCTGGGAAATGAAGTAAGGAGTAACAAGGGGGCGCGAGGCCACCGTCACAGGAGAAGTTTGTGCCATTTTCAGCATCTACGGTCCAGTTAAGTGCATCAGAAGTGTTGTTCTCTCCAGAGAGGAAATCAGGTTTGTAGAATCTTCTGTCATGGTTTAATTGTATTAAGGAGTTTGCAGTTGGGGTCACAGAGCTATCCTCTTCCACAAGAATATCCATTTCTCAGCCTGAACTTTGCAAAGATGAAATATGAAAAAAAAAAAGAACAAGTTATAACCTCTGGTCACTATTCATCCATCTTTTTTTTTTTTTTTATCCCCACAGTATGTAAATCTGAAGCTGGTGAAACTGATGGGCTTTGACAGAGCATTGATTCTTACTCCCCCTTCATCATTAAAGCAATATTTAAAGAACTGATAGGAATTATAGAAGTATGTGGTTGTTACTCTTTCCTCTAGAATCCCATGTAAAATCCACTAATAGATCTATTTTGGGGTATGTGTGTGTGTGTGTGTGTGTGTGTGTGTGTGTGTGTGTGTGTGTGTGTGTGTTTTCCCCTTTAACAAGGTTACAAAGCAGAATAAGTTTGTAAAACGGAAAGTGAGAATTCAGGGAGAAAAATATGCTTTGAGCAAAAAAGTTTTGTAACTACCCAGGCTCCCTCATTAGCTGCATCTCATTCTGTTGATACTGTTGAATGCACTATATTAAATACGTTCACATTAACGTAGCTTGCAATCCACCAGAACAAGACTGTATTTTCTACCTTAAGCCTGTTGATGAAAAATACATCAGTGTCACCCTCCTTGTAATTGGATATGCTTTTGGTTATAGTTCACATGCCATATTAAACTGGATTGTCACAGACTTCTGTCGGCAATTTCAGCATGGACTATGTCTCTCCTTATACAAAAGAGAAAAGAAAGTCTCCTGTACCGATTGTGAGGCAATTGGCCGCACTAGAAACACTAATTGTAATGACTGCTTTTTAGCCACGTACAGCTTCACACTGGAAGGCAAATAATATAGCACTAAAAATAGTTTTCAGCAATACAGAGCATAATGAAAACTTACATGAGGCTTCAGAGTCCAGACATTAGATGTACTTGGTTGTTCTTTGACTTACTGGGTCCTTCATCCTCATTAAGGCAGTCGGTAGTCCCGTCTCTTTAATCCTTCACCCACACAATATGATGGTAATTTGATTTCAGTTTTGCTGACTTCAAAATTGCATGTTAGAGGGAAGCCAGTTGCTGTGCTGTGGGCTCCTCTCTCTCTCCCGTCTGTGAGCCAGTCAGCTTGCGTCCTTTTGCCTTGTACTGTTCCCTCTGTGAGCCATACGTTCAGCAGTCATACCAGAGCCCCTCGCAAAGTCACACAGAAGAAATCACAGCAAGTGGAAGGAGCTGTCTCCACCAAGGGACCACGGATTTCAACAGGAATGGAATTCCTTGCAGTCTGTGTTGTTCAGTTCATCAGACCTCCCACTATCCAGAAGTCACAAACTGCAAGGTAGCAACAGAAAAGGAGGGCAGACCAAATAGGAGTGTTTTTTTTTTTTAATATACTACATGTTATCATTGGGGAGACAGTTTATTTTTATTTTTTTAAGATAACCACCAAAGATTGCCATTTGTAAAGATGCCCTGCCTTGTACCACTATAATATCTTGCAGGGTGAGGGTTGAAAAGAGAAGGCAAAAAAAGCTAAGAAAATGACTTGTGCTCAGAAAACTACATAAACCAAAAGGCTGCAGCTTTTATGCTAATCCTATATTGAATGACTAAATTAGCTCAGGGCAACCAAGCAGATATTAAACTCAACTAAACTACTAGTCTTATTTTCATCTGTTGTGAAGAATACATTTCTATAAGATTCAGCTACATCTCTTCCATAGATACCTACCTCATCTGAAAAAAGAATTAAACTTAAACAAAATGATCTCCTGATAATTAGTGCTAGTGGTATAGCATTTTGCTGAGAAAGGACCTTTTTTTGTCCAAGAACAGAAGCCTTTTTAGATCTTGATCTCTAGAGAAGGAAGTCATATTTTTAAAAAAAATCTCAATTTTACAGAGATGGAAATAGACACTGTCCTAAAAAGTCAGATTGAATCAGAAATAGAGCTGGGAACAGAACCCAGAACTCCTTTCTATTGCTTTACAGATCAGACCACATTGCCAGTGAGTTCCATCACACGTGACAAGAAGAAAGATGCTTGAGGGAACCCTGAGGTTGAAAAACTAGCTGCTCCAAAACTTCCTGGTGGCAATGAAAACATGTATTTTGGCTATGCAGGGTGACCAAAGCGTGATATGAGCTTGTAGAAGACAAACTCAGTCTCAGTGATTTTGAGATTTTTTGCCCAGAACATTATTTTTAAAAAAATACTAAATAGCTAACATTTATGTAATAATTATTATGTGTCAGGCACTGCACTAAGCACTGCAATTATTGTATCATTTGATCCTCATAACAATTCTGGGAGGTAATTGCTATTACTATCTCCATTTTACAGATGAGGAAACTGAGGCAAGCAGAGGTCAAATCACTAGGGTCATGCAAAGCATCTTGAATTTGAACAGCCAAATTCCTGATTCCAGGCCTAATGTTCTGTGCACTGTGTCTGTGATACCTAGTTCCTAGTTCTGCTATCTCCTAAGTTAAGTGAGGGCATTGGACTAGGTAATGTTGGAAGTCCCTTCCAGCTCTGTATCTATGATTCTATGATACAGTCTACTTAAGGGAGGTTTGGTTAGATCAAGTGATGTTTCAACCAGGCTGGAGTTAGCCAAGAAAGGAGGTGAAATAAGGAATAGTAACTCCCACAGAATTAGAACCATAACTCCCTGAAGAAGTCCTTGTATGCTAGTATTGGGAGGGGATGTGAAAAATTTGGACACTAATTCACTGTTGGTGGAACTGTGAACTGATCCAACCATTTTGGAGAGCAATCTGGAATTACATCCAAAGAGTTATTAAACTCCCTATACCCTGTGATCCAGAAATACTACTACCCGGTCTATTTCCAAAGATAATTAGGGAAAAAGGGGAAAAAAGCCCTATGGGTTCTAAAATATTTGTAGCAGCTCTTTTTGTGCTGGCAAATAACTGGACATTGTGGGGATGCCTGTGAATTGGGGAATGGTTGAACAAGTTGTGGTATATGATTGTGATGGAATACTACTGCGCTTTAAGAAATTGTGATCTCAACAGTCTTAGAAAAACATGGATAGACTTGCACAAAATAATGAAGAGCTAAATGAGCAGAACCAAGAGAACATTGTATACAGTAATAGCAATACTGTTTTAAGAAAGACTTTGGTTAGCTAAGTCATTTTAACTACTATAAATACTCAAATTAACTACCTATGAAGGATGATGCCATCTTCATTCAGAGAAAGAACTGATAAATACAGGTATGTATAGGGTGATTTTACATATATTTGCATCTTGGTAGTCAACTTTAGGGCAAGAGGAGGGAGGGAAGAAAAAAAAGAAAAAAGATTTACATATTAATTTCATTATATATTTAAAAGGAATAGCAAGTCTACATAATAGTTTCATGTACAATCACCTTTTTTCTATTCTGCTATGTTATAGAGAGGCTTATTTTATTTCTTAAGTTCAGAATAAAATAAATAAAATTTTTAAAAAAGAAAAAAGAAAAATACCATGCATAAAGTCAGCACTGATCTGTGAAGCAAAATTTAAATATCTAATAATACTTGATTGGCATAAGAGTAAATTTTTTTTAAATAAAAAAACTAAAACCTTCTTAACTTGAATTTCTTCCTTCCCCTCACATTTGACTTTTTATTTCTACAGCAAGAGAAAAAAATGGCAATCTAATATTTAGGATTTATTTTTAAAAACTCCACAAAAGAAGTATGCATACTAAGCGTCTTTTTCAGGTTCTAGGCAGGGCATCATGATGGTCCTTGATGAATTCACTGTAGGAATATTGAATCTATCTGTGGTTGTGTGTAGCTCTAGAAAAATAATTTCCAAAGTGGGAGCTGGGGCATTATGGGACTTCATAATCTGACTGTAAAAGGGGTATGGCCTGACACCAAGTGTTATGTGATCAACTAGTTGAAAGGTGGGAAGATGGATTGGTTTCTATCTTCCTTGAAACAGCCAATTTGGGGGCTTGCCTTTAAATATTTATACCTACCCTTGTCTCCAAACACTCCTTTGCTCCCATTTGTGCTAGCTTATAATCTTTCCCCAATTTAGCTAGGTGTCAAACCCTCAGGGTAGGTATACCCTGTCTGCTACCTGGCACTCATAAGAGTGTCTGCTTTGGGAAGCTTCTATTCCCCACTCCTTTCCTTAGAAAACTCTCCTCCATTATCTCTCCTCCCTCCAATCACTTACCTCATGACTTTGACAGGTGCCCCTCAGTTGATGGGACAGTGGGCAAGATGACAGATGGGATATGACAGATCACACATCTCATTACATGCCCATTCCCTCCAACTCGTCCTCTTCATGACTTCACTATTACTACTGAGGGCATGACTATCCTTCCAATCACCTTGGTGTCATTTTCAACTCCTACTCTTCTTTATCCCTTCTATTCAATCGTTTGCCAAATCTTATAATTTTTGCCTTTTCATTTCTCATACCTGTCTCCTTGCCTCTGGGGAGCCAAACTCTCATCACCTGTTGCCTGGGATCATTTCTAATTGGTCTTCCTAACTCAAGTCTCTCTCCACTCTGCTCCATCCTCCACAAAGCTGCCAAAGTGATTTTCCTAAAGTGAAAGTCTTTACTTTACATGTCACCCCCTTACTCAATAAACTCCCTATTGACTCTAGGATCAAATACTATTTCATTACTGTCCTATCTTTTTATGTTTCTATTTTTGTTTCACAATGTAGTGAGATATTGGAGATTAGCATCTGTAGATGGATATAAAGTCCTTGATTCCTGCCTCAATGATCTGCTGGGAGCAATGGGAATGTATTAGCACCTGAAAAGATAGAAGCTCCTTCCTTTTCCTCATCCTAGAAGAAGGAGGGAGTCAAAAATCTCTCACAAGAAGCAAGAAGTGAGCAGTATGCTTAGGAGAGGATGGAGTTTCTCTGCAGTGTGATTTAGAGAAGTCCTCTGCATGCTTTTGTAGTTGCCACTGCTTCTTCTGCCATGATTGGGGTGGCTGAACTATGCAGAAGCCATGTGGACTTGATGGAGCCATCTTCTTCTGCCTTTGTACCCCCCTTCCTTCTTCTGAGAGAGTATCTGTTCCAACGCTTATCTCTGCGTCTTTAAAATTCACATTTTACATTACTGTTTACTTACCCTCAATAATCACATGTCAAGATAAAATGGTGGTTAGCTCAACTCATGATTGATCTGTATCTATTTCATTTGTTTAGACAGAGCTATGAAGGAAGTTATGGTTGCCTATACATAGAGAGAAGGCAACTTTCTTTTTAAAATGCTTGGGGATTTCTTCCTCTAGGGGATCAATATAAATCAAAGAGATTTTTACTGATATTAGTATTAGGTCCCTCCACAAGCAGGTGTAAGTAGAGACTTCACAGAGAATGTGTATAGCTTTTCTGCCTTTCTTCGACAGAGCTCATATGTCAATTAGGCTCTTGGGCACTTTGGAAATAGCAGAGCAATCCCTTTGTTGGCCACTGAGCAGTAAGAGCATTGACTCAGTGGGCCTTTAAAAAAGAAATGACTCTCTCTCTCTCTCTCTCTCTCTCTCTCTCTCTCTCTCTCTCTCTCTCTCTCTCTCTCTCTCTTTCTCTCTCTCCCTCCCTCCCCTCCTCTCTCTATCTCCCTCCCCCCTCTTCTCTTTCTTTCTTTTTCCCTCTGTCTCTTCCTTTGACCCTCCATGTGGTGTGACAACTGTGGGACTTCCCACGTGTTATGAGCTGGGTCTCATGCAGGCTGATCCCTTGTCAGTTTAGGCCTAGTGCCACAATGAAATAAACATGTATAGCTCATTCAACAGTTAACAGGGGGAAGGTCATTCAACAAGGATATTCAGTGAGGACCTCATACTGATTTAGCTGAGCACAGTGTCCTGAAGATGTTACACAGTTGATCCATGGGGGGAGGAGAGAGAGAGAGAGAGAGAGAGAGAGAGAGAGAGAGAGAGAGAGAGAGAGAGAGAGAGAGAGAGAGAGAGAGAGAGACAGACAGAGAGAGAGACAGAGAGAGAGAGACAGAGAGAAGAAGAAGAAGAAGAAGAAGAAGAAGAAGAAGAGGAAGAAGAATCTGGAACTCCCTGTGAGCTTTTGCGCCTAGGAGATTAGGAAAGTACATCAACAAATTGAGCTGGTCCTCCTAGCCAATCAAGTTTAAGGAAAGTTTTAGTATCTCTTAAAGGGAAAACAAAACAAAACAAAACAAAACATCACTAGCCTACTCTGCATTAGGATAAGGCTTGAGGGGGGAAGATGGCTTAGCTGATGGGGTCATAGGAAGTATTGCTCTTATGATACTATAGTGGATGGGTAGGGATGGCCCTTTTCCACCCTGGCAGCAAGTTGACTGTTTCCATGTGACAGCTACTGCCGGGGTTTAGATAGATGAGCTGGAGCCTGGACCTCTGTCTGCCTCTTCTGCTTTGTGTTTCTTTGTCTGATCCTAGCTGGTGACAGAACATCTGTCTCAAGATGGATATGCTCAGGCTTGTGTGTTCAAGAAGTCTGGAGGTCTTAGGTTTTCCTGGAAGCAGGGGAAATCTTTGTACTGGAGAAGACATTTATCGACAAGAGCAAGAGCCCAAGACCTAGCCTGGCTGGTCGGTACACATGGACTTAGAGGGGACAGTGCTGAGTCGAGGTGAATGTAACAATGCCTATTCATCAATCCTGAAAACTGCTTTATAGTCTGATGATGTGTAAGTTTCAGTCTCCAAGTACAGTATAACTGTACTTTTTCGTTAAATTACTGAATCATTTTAAGTCTTTCTGTTAATGCATATTTGTAAATATTTTGTGATTAGTACTTCTTTTGTGTGTAGGAAATAGAATAACTCTTCCTTACCTCATTCATTACACTGTAATTACATATTGTATACTTGTACAGTGAGTTCCTTTCTATTATCCTCTTTGAGGAGAGCCTAGAAGCGAGCACAAACCCAAGTTTTAAGAGTAGGGATTAAAAAGAGCCAAAGTGTCACAAAAGGAGCATGCAGCCTGTATCAGTAGAACTCAGGCTCCCCTCAGACTGAACCCAGTCTAGGTTGCATATGTGGGTCCAGAGATGAGTGGGTTCCCTTAGTAAAAATGGAAAGGGGATAGTGCTCAGTCCTCTGGGCCCAGAAGCAGTTCATTTTGTTAGAGAAGGAAAAATATAAGCTACATAAATCCAGATCATCATGGTTTCCCCTGAGCAAAGAATGAGCTAAGCAGTGGCATTACAGGATAGAAGTTTGGTAAGGTGAGAGCTGAAACCACTTTCTTCAGAAGCAGTTATTTCAGTGGCCTCAGGAAAATATCTCTCATATTTCTATTCAAAGGTTCAAAGGGTCCCATTTGCCTCCTTGAGGGTAGAGTTAAAATACTGACTCTTGGGAAGGGGTCCATAACCATGGGCCCTGAAGGGAGAAACTGGAAGAGTGGCTCCATGCATCTTAAGGTTAGGGCCATTCAAGAGGAAAAGTTAGATTTCTGACAAGTCAAACAACTCCAACATCTAACCATTTTAAAATATATAATTATAAGTACAGTGATTTTATATATATATACACATATACATACATATATATGTATACTTTGCAAATAAGTAAATATATGTGTTTTAGGAGTGCATATTCTTTTTTTTTAACTGATGGGGGTATACAGCGAAAAAAAAAATGAAGACCACCGTTCTAAAAAGCCTTATTAGTTTCTATAGTATGAACCTGTGAAAACTGGTCTCATTGGTAGGGCCCCACCATCCCAGGCTGCAAGCAAGCCAAGGCTAATAAACTGTAAGACAAGGAATTACCCCACTTTCCCAGTCTCTTGCTGGATTGGCACAGTTAGAACTAAGCTCCCTAGGCCTCTGCCCCTTACTCCTCATTCATTATTAGGCAATTTAGAACTTATCTTCTTTTCACTGATCCTGACTATATTACTATCTTCCCCTATGGATGACAGGGTAGTCTCCTACTAGTGCCAGCTGGCTTTTTGTCTAAAATTCTGCATAAGCTTTAGTCCTGAGAGGCTGTAGACCTTCAACCAGACTGTAGAAGTCATTGCACAGTTCCCTCCCTCCCTGTTTGCTGCCAGTGGCCAGGAGCAATGGGGGACTCTCACCACATCTGTGTCCTGTTGGTGTTCGTTGTCTTTTTCGCCTTGTGAGTAGTAATAAAGTTTTGTTAACTGCTAACCCTGTGTGACTCTGCTGCTCTTCAATCCAAACTCTCATGTACAGCATGAAGGCTTATTCAGGACATATCAGGAATGGAATGCCATTTGGGGTGGTTACCACTTTTTGATTTTCTATAGTCTTGTTTAGCTATGTGGCCCAGGTCCGGCCAGGGTCATCCATAGGTGAAGCAGGGCTAAGAAAAATCACACCTTCTGTTTCTTCCTCCTTGCCTCCAATACTTGTGTGCTGTTGATGCCAGGTTAAAATGAACTGTTGCAAGGGGCAGCTAGGCAGCACAGTGGATAGAGCAGTGGCCCTGAAGTCAGGAGAACCTGAGTTCAAATTCAGTCTGCTACCAAACACTTGATACTTACTAGCTGTGTGACCGTAGGCAAGTCACTTAACTCCAACTGCCTAATAATAATAAAAAAAAGAGAACCATCATTCATGAAGTTGAAAAGAAGTTAAGAAAGGCAAGTTGAAGAATGTGGGTGGAAGGGGTCCTGCACCTTGAGGTTGATGAGGGTTTTCCCCTCCTGCACTCTCCAAGATTGCCAAGCTGAGCTTCTCTTTGTTTCTTACTTCCTGTTTTTGGCAGTCTGCTATGCTTGGAACATACTCCCTCTTTACTTGCCCCTCACAGTGTCCTTTTCTTCTATAAGACACAACTCTAGCAGTACCTTTTTCATGAAGCCTTTTCTGATCCCCCTAACTGCTAGTGTCCTCCCTCCCTCCTACTGTATCTTATAGCTAACTATTTTGTGTGTCAATATTCAGATGTCACAGAAAGAAAAGGGAGTCAGCAGGCTCTTGGTATCCCTAGTGATTAACACAGTGCCTGGCACATAGGAGGCACTTGACAAATGCTTGTATATAAATTGAATGATTCTCACTGTGATGAACCAACTGTTAGTGGCAGGTCCAATGCCAACAGCACCCTGTCATTAAAGCTTTGATGTTGAGATGGAATGAGGCACTGGAAAGTCATTGGATAGTTAACCAATGGAAGTTTCCTTTTCATTAACACAGCAAGGACATGCAAGAAGTATACAGTGGCATGACTCACCTTCATACAGAAGTGCATATTTTTTAGCATGGTGGCGTATTGGGACTTGTGTGATCTTCATAAATCACCAAGTAGAATGGGTGGGATTTTTTGTGCCCTTAAGTGACCAGGAGGCTATGTCAAGAAATGGAGAGGTCAATCAAATTCAAGAGACATCTATGTTGCCTTTTAGGGAAAATGATTCCCTATTATGGGGAAATGGGGAACTCTGGTTTCACATCAACTAGTCAATAACTAAAACAAGCATTTCCAAACTGTTTACCATATATCCAGAGTCCTTGAAGCCAAGAAGAACTTAGTGCAAATTTTACCTCTGATACATGCTGGCTATGTGATCTTGGTTAAGTCACTTAAACTCTAAGGGCTCTAGGCACCTTTCTAAGACTGTAAGTTTCAGAGACAGTAGATGGAGTTTCCTTTCCTGGGATTTTCCTAAATCAATATATCCTGGCAGCTGCTTCTGCAGGTGCTACAGCCACAGCTGCTGAAGACCCAGAAAAAGAAGGTTCTTATCACCAAACTCTTTGGCATTGTCAAATGGTTCAACATGAGAAACTGATATCGTTTTATCAGTGTAAATGACATTAAAGAAGAGACATTCCCATCTGCTTTGCTACTGCACCCCAAGGACCATGGCACTTTTGTATCTAACTTGTAGCTAAAACCTTCCATATGTGTTGTCTCCCCCATTAGAAGTGTGAGCTCTTTAAATTCAAGGACTATCTTTTCTATTTGTATTGCCAGTACCTAGCGCTATGCTTTGCTCATAGTAAACACTTAATAAAAGATTCATTCATTCATTCATTCATTCATTCATTCATTCATTTAATAAAATCATAGGTTCAATCCTTGGCCCTATACTAGGCTCTGGAGATTCAAATACAAAAACCGCAGACAATCCCTGATTTCAAGAAGCTGAGTTCTACTAGGGGACTGCAGTGTCTTCATAAATGAATACACATAGCATCCATACAAAATAAATATGCAGTGATTTGGGATAGTGGGGGTGGGGTAACAACTAGAGGAAGTTGGAGGGAACCTTAAGCAGATTGTTTTCTTTAGATAAAGATAGTAACAGTTGGTTTTATATATATATTATTAGATATTAGATATCTATAGATATAGATATTAGATAAAGATAGCAACAGTTGGTTTTATGCATATATATGAATGAAATTATTACTGAGCCTGATCGTTTCCAGGGTCTGACTCACGCTAAGCATTTCAGGTCACAAAGTGGCCATTTAAAGCAGAAATGTTTTAGTATTCTACATGGTGCCATAGTCAGTGACCTAAAGGGTGTTAACTGTCTAATATGCTACAAGGGCATGACCTGGGCATAGAGAAATGAATTCGTCATACCTTAGATTTCTATTATACAGTAAGGTAAGATAGCCTCTTTCCTTCCTACAAGTGACTGCCTGTTAAAGATAGAGAATTTCTTCCACGAAAACTACTGAAATCTCTTCAAGGGCTAATATTGATAAAACCAATAAAAAACTTTCCACCATGACATTGTAAGATGGAATCTAATAACAACAAAATAAAAATCCACAGATTGTATCTGGGTGTCTTTGAAGTTTTACAACCAGGAAGGTTTAATTCAATCACAGTGGTTGGATTCCCTTCCCCCACCAACCCTTTCTTACTGCATGAGCTTAACCTCTCACCTATCCTCAGACCTTGGTATTGTATAAACAAAAGTCTATGAAAACAAGTGGTTTGGACATATGGGTTAAATAAGTACAATATTTTCTAGATTGCAAAATAGTAAAAGCCAGAACTGAGGACTCTCCTCTCCTGATTTACTTGTGATCCAAGTTTAGGCCAAGAAAACTCATAGCCACATTTGGTGACAAGCTTGTTTGGTGAACTCTACCCAATGAGAAGATGGTTCCAGTCAATTTTACAGCACAAGATCCTTAAAACTGCAGAATTATTACATTTTCACACCAGGGCTCCTTGGAGAATAACCAGAGCCCTCAGCCAGATGGCATGTGGAAGGCTGTGGCTTCTCTCACTGTTTAGTCAGGTAGTCAACAAGAATTAATTAAGCACTTAACTATGTCCCAGGTACTGTGCTAAATGGTAATTCAAAGACAAGCAAAAACAGTGGCATTGCCCTTAAGGGGCTTAAATTCTAATGGGGTGAGGCCACATGCAAAAAGTTGTGCATATAAGATATATACCTCGTAAAGAGAGGTAATCTCAGAGAGAAGGCATTAATAGTGGGAGTGGAGTGTGGGGGGTATCACCTGGAAAGACTATTTGCTGAAGCAGGGATTTGACATGAGCCTTGAAAAAAGCTAGGGAAGCCAGGAGGAATTTGCATAGGCTAATTTTGTATCTTCTCTACAGGACCCCTTTCAAAACAATGCATTTGCTATTTAAGAGAAGGAAGATATAATTAAATTTTCAAAGATGACAAGTGAAAAACAAAGCATAGATAGACATTTCATCATTATCCTTAATCATTCTTATTTGATATTCAGATACCTGTCATAATACATTGATCTCTTATGCCTGCAGGTCCTCTTTTAATTTAGTTAGTGTCTACTCCAGGGGTTACTGTCCTCAAGGGCTATGGGAGGCTTTTGTTATTGATTCCCAGGTGCACAGAGCCACCAATGGCTCCAAGACATTTTTCCTTCCCCCTCATATTCACATTTAATTTCTTTGACTTTCTTTTCTCCTTTACCATAGAATCTAGTTGAATTTCCATTGATTGAATGATTGAATGATGGAAATAAATCTGGGCTTGGAATCGGGAAAGTCCTAGGTTCAAATCTTGACAGCTCTGTGACCATGGGTAAGGCTTTGAATCTCTGTTAGCCTTAGTTTCCTCATCTATAAAATGGGGATAATCATAGCTACCACCTACTTTATAGAGTTGGGAAGATCGAATGTGACAATGTTGTAAAGTGCTTCGCAAATCTTAAAGTGCTGTATTACTCTTAATGAATACTACTGTTTTAAAAAAAAGATTCCTCCCCCTCAATTACATGTAAAAACAATTTTTAACATCATCTTTTTTTTAGAAATTTTCAGTTCCAAATTCTATCCCTCCTTCCTCTTCCTTCTTCCTGAGATGGTAAGCAATCTGATATAGGTTATACATATGCAGTCATGTAAAACATATTTCCATATTAGTCATTTTGCAGAAGAAAACTCAAATGAAAGAAAAAGAAAGGAAAGGAGGAAGGAAAGAATAAAGAAACAAAGAAAGAAAAAAAGAAAGTGAAAAATAGAATGCTTTAGTCTGTATTCAGATGCCATTAGTTCTTTCTCTGATAGTGGATAGCATTTTTCTTCATGTGTCCTTTGGGATTGTCTTGGATCACTGTATTGCTGAAAATAGCTAAGTCATTCACGATTCTTCATTCTACAATATTGCTGTTATTGTGTGCAATATCCTGGTCACTTTACTCTGTAACAGTTCAAGGTCAGTCTTTCCATGTTTTTCTGAAATCATGCTGCTTGAATGACTACTACTTTTAGTACTATTATGTTATCACACTATGTATGGTAGATGTTGTGGAGTATAACGTGATTTTCCTAAAGCACAAGTCAGCTCATATCACATCACCTACTCAGTATACTCTAGTGTCTCCCTATCACATCCAGGAACAAATACAAAATGCTCTGGTGTTCAAAGCCATTCGTAAAAAACCATTTGTACCATGGCCCCCTCTTACCTTTCCAGTTTTCTTATGCCTTATTCCCTGACACATATTTTTTGATCCAGTAAAATTGGCCTCCTGGCTGTTCTACAAACAAGACGCTCTGAATCTCACTTCCAGGCATATTCTCTTGCTGTCCCCCATGTCTGCAATGCTCTCCCTCCTCACCTCTTCCTACTGCCTTCCCTGGCTTCCTTTAAGTTCCAACTGAAAACCCATCTTTAACAGGAAACCTTTCCCAACTCCTCTTAATTTCAGTGCCTTCCTTTTCTTATTTATTTCCTATTTGTCTCATTATTGTTTAGTCATATCTGACTCTTCATGACCCTATTTGGGGTTTTCCTGGCAAAGATACTGGAGTGGTTTGCCATTTCCTTCTCCAGTTCATTTTACAGATGAAGAAACTGAGGCACACAGGGTTAAGTGACTGGCCAAGGGTCACAAAGCTAGTAAGTGTCTGAGGCCAGATTTGAACTCAGGTCTTCCTGACTTCAGGCCCAGTGCTTTATCCACTGAGCCATCTAGCTGCTCCCATTTATCTTGTACACAGCTTGTTTGTACATATTTATTTCCATTAGACTATGTAGGCAGCGACTATCATTTGCTTCTTTGGTGCCTGGCACATAGTAGACACAATAAATGCTTATTGACTGTGTACAGAGAGATATAAAACATTGTCTATGATACCATGTGATAGCACAACAAACAAAACACAAAACGTTGGGTTAGTTTAGAGGAGAGAAGGAACACCTTTGACTATAGGGAGCAATTTATGCTTTAGTGAAGAGATGACATTTGATCTGGGTCTTGAAGCATTTGTAGGGATTGTATTACGTGGAACAGAGAGTGAAGATGAGCCAGGGAAACAGGAAATCATGGGGCATATTTGAGGAATATCAATAGTTCAATTTGAATAAATATTACTTGTAATATGAAGTAGAGTAGTGGAAAATAATATTAGAAAGCTAAGTTGAGGTCGAATTATGGAGGACCTTCAGTACCAGGCAAAGTAGATTTGGTAGGGTAATGGGAACTAGCGAGGATTTTTGTGCAAGGAGGACACATGAGAAGATTAGCAACAGTGTGTAGGATGGATTGGAGAGGGAAGAGATTGGGGATAGGAAGGCCAATTAGGAGACTATTGGAGGAGCTCAAGTGAGAACAGATGAGACTTGAATTAGGGAGGTGATGTGTGTAAGTAATAGTGCAGAGCTGAAGGGAACAGACTTATCAGCTGATTGCATATATGTTGGAGGAGAAAAATCTCTTAGAGAAAACAATGAGATTTTAGACTTACATGACTAGAGGAAGATTCTGGGAAGATGGTGGAGTAGGTGAAAAAATTCCAAGCTCTCAAGATTTTCCTCCACAAAAGAGATGAAATAGTGCCTTAGGGTGAATATCGAGCAGTAAAAATAAATGGGAATAGGGACATAACAGAGGTCTTCTTAGGACAATTGGAGATTTGAAGAAAAGTCCCAGGATGAAGTTTGGTCTGTGTGAAAAGTAAACACCTCCAGGCTAGGTCCTAGGTCCACTTAAACTACAAGCAGCAAGCCCTGAGGTTAGCTGGGTTGGGAAATTGCCTCAGCCCCAGCTGCAGGAACTTTTACCCCAGAACAGCGAGGAGTGTTGGGCGTCTGAGCTGGGGAAGATGGAGAGAACCTGTGCTGTGGGCAGTCCAGGGCAAGAAAGAATCAGCAGAAGCTTGATGAG
Source organism: Phascolarctos cinereus (assembly GCF_003287225.1). Taxonomy (NCBI): domain Eukaryota; kingdom Metazoa; phylum Chordata; class Mammalia; order Diprotodontia; family Phascolarctidae; genus Phascolarctos; species Phascolarctos cinereus. The sequence continues at coordinate 335,549,043 of NW_027556098.1, forward strand.
GGAAGAAACAGGGGGCGAGATGCTCCTGGCTATAGGTACTTATAGGAGGCTGGAGGTCATGGCTCCTGTTCCAAGCCAGATGGGAGAACTGAAGGAGGATCTGAGGCCAGAGGCACCATCCCCTGTGCCCCAGGACTAGAGGTGATTATAAAAACTGAGCTGCTACAAATAAAATAACGCATAGGAAAAGGAGAAAAAATTCAAGCATAGAGAGTTTTTATGGGAATGGAGAAGATTGGGGTTCGTCTTCAGAGGAGGATTCTGAAGTGAAGAAACTCTCGTTTACCCCAAAGAGTAATGCTGAATGGTCACCTGCTCAAAAAGAATTCATTAGAACTTAAAAAAAGACTAAAAATCAAATTAGACAGATTGAGGAAAAGCTAAACAAAATAATAAGAAAAATTCAAGAAAAACAAGATTATGAAAAAAGCCAACCAATTAGAAAAGATCCAGAATCTTTTTTTAGTGTTTTAATATATTTACTAACTTTAAAATATATATTACATATTTTTTTTATTATATAAGTTATCTCATTTGTTCCTCACAAAAACCCTGGGATGCAGGCGCTATCAATATACCCACTTATTTATTTTAATGTATTTATTTTTAGTTTTCAACATTCACTTCCATAAGCTTTTCAGTTTTAAATTTCCTACCCCTCCCTCCCTGCCTTCCTCCCCAAGATGGCATGCAATCTGATACAGGCTGTACATATACATTCCTATTAAACATATTTTCACATTAGTCATGTTGTAAAGAAGAATTAGAACTGATAGGAAGAACTATAAGAAAGAAGAAACAAAACAAAACAGAAGAAATAAAAAGAGCAAATAGTATGCTTTTATCTTCATTCAGACTCCATAGTTCTTTCTCTGGACGTGGATAGCATTTTTCATCATGAGACTTTTGGAGATGGCTTAGATTCTTGCATTGCTGAGAAGAGCCAAGTCAATGAAAGTCATCACACAAAGTGGCTAATATTCTTCTGGTTCTGCCTACTTTACTCAATATCAGTTCATGTAAGTCTTTCCAGGTTTTTCTGAAGTCTGCCTGTTCATCATTTCTTATAGCACAATAGTATTCTATTACATTCATGTGCCACAACTCGTTTAGCCATTCCCCAACTGATGGGCATCCCCTCAATGTCCATTTTTTGGCCACCATGAAAAGAGCTGTTATAAATATTTTTGTACATGTGGGTTCTTTTCCCATTTGTATGATCTCTTTGGGATACAGACCTCGGAGTGGTATTGCTGGATCCAAGAATATGCACAGTTTTATAGTCCTTTGGGCATAGTTCCAAATTGTTCTCCAGAATGGTTGAATCAGTTCACAGCTCCATCAACAACGCATTAGTGTTCCAATTTTCCCACATCTTCTCCAACATTTATCATTTTCCTGTTTTGTCATGTTGGCCAATCTGATAGGGTGTGATGTGGTACCTCAGAATTGTTTTGATTTGCATTTCTCTAATGAACAGTGATTTAGAGAATTTTTCAAATGACTATAGATAGCTTTAATTTCTTCCTCTGAAAACCGTCTGTTCATATCCTTTGACAATTTATCAATTGGGGAATGACTTGTATTCTTATAAATTTGACCCAATTCTCTATACATCTTTAAAATGAGGCTTTTATCAGAGACACTGACTGTAAAAATTGTTTCCCACTTTTCTGTTTCCCTTCTAATCTTGGTTGCATTTCTTTGTTTGTGCAAAACCTTTTTGATTTAATGTAATCAAAATCATCCATTTTGAATTTCATAATGTTCTATGGGAGATACAGAATCTTTTTTTTTTTTTTGGTGAGGCAGTCGGGGTTAAGTGACTTGCCCTGGGTCACACAGCTAATAAGTGTCAAGTGTCTGAGGCCAGATTTGAACTCAGGTCCTCCTGACTCCAAGGCTAGAGCTCTATCCACTGCACCACCTAGCTGCCCCAAGATCCAGAATCTTAAAAGTGAAAACAACTCCTTGAAAATCAGAATTGGGCAAGAAAAAGTCGATGAAGATATGAGATCAAGAAATAGTAAAACAAAATATAAAGAATGAAACAATAGAAGAGAATGTGAAACATCTCATAATAAAAACAACTGATCTGGAGAACAGATCAAGAAGAGAAAACATAAGAATAATTGGACTACCTGAAATCTATGATAACAAAAAGAATCTCAATACAATAATACAAGAAATAATTAAAGAGAATTGTCCTGAAGCATTAGAAAGAGGGGAAAGTAAAAATAGAAAAAATCCACCAATCACCACCTAAAAGAAATCCTATAAAGAAAATTCATAGGAATATTATAGTCAAGTTCTGAAACCCCCAGCTCAGGGATAAAATATTATGAAGAATAAGAAAAAAAAATGTAGCAGTGCCACAATTAGAATCACACAAGACCTAGCAGTAGTGACACTAAAAGACTGCAGGTCTTGGAACATTATATATTGAAGAGCAATAAAACTAGGGTTCTGGCTGAAAATATCATACCCAGCAAAACTAAGCATAATCATGAATTGAAAAAAATATACATTTAATGAACTCTCAGACTTTCAAGACTTTGTAAAAATAAAAACCTGAACTTATTAGAAAATTTGACTTACAAGAGCCAAGAGGAATATAAAGTACATACTAAAGAGTAATTACGAGGAGCTCAATAAGGCCAGACTGTTTACCTTTTATGTATGTAAAATGTCTAAGATTATTATTAGTAATTGGGTAGTTAATAAGGAAGATTGGGGTAGACTTCATGACTAGGAGGATGGTGGTACTATGTTGTTCCTATAGGTTTATAAAGTACTTTCCTAATGACAATTGTGAAGGTTTCACTTTTATCCGTAAAATGATGGTATTGGGCTTGCTCACCACTGAAAGTTTCTTCATGCTTCAAGCTTTGAATCTATGATCCTATGATAATAATAAGATTTGCAAAGGGCTTTACATATATTTTTTATCATTTCATCCTTGAAACACTCTCTTTAAGAAGGTGCTGTTATTATCCTACCTTAGAGATTATGAAAACTGAGGCTGAGAGAAGCGAAGTGAATTGTACAGTGCCAAACATTTAGGAAGTGGCACAGTTCTTTCTGACTTCCAGGTCAGTGCTCTAGCCACCAGCTAAATCTTCTTATCTTGTTCAATTCTTGTCCCATGTCCTTTGATATACCCTCCATTTTTCTTGTTGGCATAATAGATGCCTTAATCTGTGCCTTCTAATATTTCATGGATATGAGTCTAGCACTCAGTGGTCACCTGTTATGCTCACTGTGTGATTGGCCAGCCTCCATTTCTGATTATTCATGCCCTTGTTGATCCATTTCATTTACCTTCTTGTGCCCAAGTCATTGCTGGTAATATGCTGCTGCCTACTTACCTCCATTGTCATTGTATATCTTTCTCTTGTCATCTGGGTCACTTATAATTTTGATTTTTCTTAGACTGTAAAGATTCATGATTTGAAGCCATCACTGGGAGAGTACTCAAATTCAACACTGTGAGCTCATTGATGTGGTTGTTCCACCAACTGATGCAGATTAAGTCTGTCCATCCTGGGCAACTTTTTTTTCAGGTCCTTCTCCAGTTTCATGTCCACCCAATGTGCTGGGGGCCTTCTTTGCTTTCTCCCGCCATCATAAGAGGGCAGATAAAGCACCTAGGCTGTCTACCCTGGGCCTTGCCATATGATCAGCATATCTTTTTTATTTCACTGCTACATTGATCTGATGACAGTATTTCACTTCTTCAATGTTCCTCATCGGTTGTACATTACAGCGGGCAGATACCTCTTCATTGCTCTCTGTTTGATGATTACTTTTAATACCTTAGTGACTAGAGTGTTTCATAACTTATAGCCACACGACACTGATAGGATATTGGTATTAAAAATATAGGCCTTTGTTTCTGAGAGAAGTCTGGGGGTATGGGGTCATTAAAGGACCCTTGAAATTCCTGAAGCCAATTCAGCCCACTCCTCTCCTTTTGTTTAGTTCTGGGCCCAATTTATTTCTATCAAAACAAGTGGAGTCAACCAGGGTTAAAAAAGCTATCTAGAATAAGTGTAATACATCAATTACATGTGGTAATGTTTGAATTTCTTTATAGTTTGTGCTGATTCCTTCAACCTTGGTCTTTATAATGGTCAATACAATTGTACCTGGTTTTATAATTGCTCTTGATGTAATTATACATTGTTATTTGATCATTTCTCAGTTTTTTCTTCTTCATTCCAAATAGTGCTAGTTCCCTTTGGTCTTTCTTTAGAAATGGTCTTTCTCCACACTAGTGGAGGTAAATGTCACTACAAAGGGAGCAATTACCAGTATATCAACATCATTCCCTCCCTATACTCTCTGAACCTGAAGATTTAAGCAGCTAAGCCCTGCTACAGCTAAGATTTAAAAAAAACATTTATTTCCTTATTTTTTACCTCTAGGGGAATATAATGGCCCTACTAGTCCACTGGAACCCTTTCCTGCTGCTCTTTGGCATTTTTATTAAATAAAAAACTTAAAAGTATAATCAAAATCACTCAGAGATACCAGGTAAGGAAAAATTCCAACAGTTAGGCAAAAATTTGGCTCTCTGCCTTGAATAAAATTCATATTTATCTATACCTAATCCCTGGTCTCCTATGTTGGAGATAAAAATTCATGATACCAGAAATTTTTGGGTGAAGAAGTGAGCAGAATATATTACAGAGCCTGTTAATAGACAGGCACTGGGAGAGAAAGTTGGAGAAGAAGCAGACCCATTTCTTGGTGCTTCTGTAAAGTTTTAAAGAGGTGGGTACAACTGGTGGCTTCAGGATAAGTCTTGCTCCAAGATGTTTGTAAGATAGGTGGTCCTCCTCACTCCTTCCCTTTTCTGCCACAACTCAGTCCTACATCTTTTTTTTTCTTTTGCATATTGCCCTATGTGCCATCAATTCTTTCTAGTTTAGCTCTGAAGTTCACACCTTCCTTTCAGTCTTCTCTCTCTCTGTCTCTCTCTCTCTGTCTCTGTCTGTCTGTCTGTCTGTCTGTCTGTCTGTCTCTGTCTCTGTCTCTCTCTCTCTCTCTCTCTCTCTCTCTCTCTCTCTCTCTCTCTCTCTCTCTCTTCTCTCTCTCTCTCCCTTCCTTTCCCTTTCCCTCTCCCTCTCCCTCTCCTTAAGCCCTCTCACTCCAAACCTCTCAAGGGCTTGGCTGGAATTGCTCTCTCCTGGCTCAATGCTTAAACCCTAAGTTCTGATCTGGCTTGCTGTTTTATAGAAGGCACAAATTATGACCAAGTCTTCTCATTCAGCACCAACGCAGTTATTGTTCACTGTCACTTAATTTCATCCTTCCATCTTTCCAAATTGATCAAATGGGTTGTTTGAACTAGATTGTTCAATGCCTTTGACTGATCGATTCAATAGAGGTTAAGATATCAGGGCTAATTTTGTTAATTGAATGACTCAATATGAATATGAGGAGAAAGAAAAAGCTGCTTTTTGGACTACCTTCTTCTATTTGTGTCTCTTTGCTCCTGGGGGATCAATGAAGGGATGTCAAAAGCCACTGAGTATGGTCATACTTGGAATAGACAGACAAATAAAATTAATACTCTCCTTGCCTACCTCCATCATCAGGATTTGGTAATAGTCGCTGCACAGATCGGATACAGAAAATCAAGGGCTATAAAACAGACGATCCAAGGTATCTTAAAGCTTATCATGGTGGATTGACTATTGAACTCCTGGATGATGCCAATCACCATTATGTTATTGAAATGTTCTTGGAATCATTCTTCACAGACAATGTAATTTTTCCAGCTCTTTCCCAGAATATTTATGAATCAGTGAGTTGGACCTTGTAAGTTGCTTCCTGGGCACATCTGGTACCCACTCATGGACTGAAAATGTGCCTCTCTTCTTATTAAATGTCTGTGTCAACCACTCTTTCTTCTCTCTCAGTACTGGAGAATTGGCCAAAGTTCCTTGGAATTTCTCTCATAAGCTGAAGAGCCAGGGCTCTTTTTGTTGTTCTTTGTGAAAACTTGATTCTGTTACCTTATATGTTTATGTAAAAGCTGCAAAAATGGTCAGAACATGCAAGTGTTGAGTCCCAGTCCCAGCCTTTTGCTTGTATTCTAAATAGATTAGAAATTGGTTCCAATCAAAGGCATACCAGAGTTAGAATGTCCATAGCCTTGTTGACACCAGAAATATCTTTAGGGAATTCCAAAGTTACTTCAGTGTATCCCAGGTAAGGGGGAGTGTTTGTCAAATAGCTTTGTAAATAAGCTTTCAAACATTCCTCATAGAGTGACTAGAATATGATGGTTACTTACTCCACTCTCTAGGATAGCAGTGTAGTCAACATTCTCAGTTTTCAGTCAATTCCACATCAGGACCTCTGAGCCCTAGTCAGAAAAACCCAATATGAGTGCTTTGACAAGGGCACTGTTTACAGGGACTTGGAGAGACCTCATTCTCTGGTCCCGTCTCTTTTTCCCCAACTGGCCCTGTAGCCCTTAACTTCTGTGCAACCTAACTAACATTCTTTTTCTGATTTCCTGTAGCCTACATATGGCTATCTTTACCACAATTTTAACAGAAAAACATTTGTCTCTCTGGTGTTCTTCTGATGGTGATGCTCATGTATCAGGATGGCTTCTGATCTGGCTTTTTTTTTAAAAATGGAAGACACACAAAATTGTATTTCATTGTCTTATTGATTTTCCAGGTGAGCCAAATTTGTTGCTTGATTCATCTTTCTCTATAGTTTTTATGACTTCCTTCAGTTGAGTGAGTACTTATAGCATTGTTCCCTTGATTAGTTTCCTTGGACTATGAATGGAAAAATATCCTCGGAGTCAAAAATTTGTCATATGAGACACTTCCTGACTTGTCATCTACATGCTGAAATGATTTATCACAGATCAATATTCATTTCAGTGCTATGACAACTTAATTAGGTTCTTCTAAGTGAGGACATCATGGTCATATGGCTACTTGGGTCACTCTGGTCAAGTGGGAAGGGAATACGCATTTATATAGTAACTGCTATGTACCTGGTACTGTGATAAATGCTTTGCAAATATTATCCCATTTGACCTTCACAACAACCCTGTGAGGTAGGTTCTATTTTCCTCCCCATTTTATGGTTGAAACTGAGGCAGAGATTAAATCACTTGTCCAGGGTCACATATCTAGCGTCTGAGGCTGGATTCAAACTCAGTCTTCCTGACTTCAGATCTAATCCTCATCCATCTAGATGCCAAGTCTGGGTCCTTAGGGGGTGCCATGCTTTCTGCTACTAGTCTGATTGTTCAACCATGCTAGGGACTGAGGTGGAAGTTCTCTTCTTCATTAGACTTTTTTTTTTTCTAAACTCAATCAGCTCCACTGCCACTGTCAGGGTCAGGGTTGTAGAATAATTAGAGTTCACATTTTACAAAATTAAGTCCAATGTTTCATTTCTTTGTCCTGCCAGTGTTCAAAAGCAGGGCCTTTAAGGATTTACATTAAGAAGAGGATTTTGTTACTGTTAGGTCTACCAGTCCTATAACAGTTCTGCTACACATATAGCCTAGCCTTCTCTAGTGTCTTTCTTGGGTGCAAGGATTGGGAATGGAGAAGAAGATGAATTAAGGGTCCTCCTTAAAAATGTTTCCTGAGGAAAGAAATAAGTATCTCAGCCAAGCACTTTTAGGTAGGGTTTACCTTTGCTGTCTGTAACATTGTCTTCAGTTTATAATCTGTAACCAGAGAAGGCATTTCTGTGCCTTTCAGGAGACCCCATTTGATGTACTGGTAAGATAACTCTGTCCAATGGTGGAATCTTCTCCCTGCAATCTTCTTATTATCTGAGTTGGGAAAGCTTGCTTTCCATATATGGTAGTAGAGGAAACATCCTTGACCTATAGGATGTAGACTCAGCATTACTCAAGCACGATTCTAGTAGGAAAGGTCTTATCTTAAGATTCTATATTGGTGAAACCTCAAGCCTAGTTTCACACTTAAATCTCAATTGGTAGGGTGAGTCATCATTTCCATTCATTAATGCTATAATGCTTAACTCCTCCCCCTCAGACAGAGAACTATGAACCAATTTCCAGGTACTATTCCCTACCTGGATTTTTTCAGGTACTCTTGAATGTTTGAGTGATTCTGGTAATTCACAGAGCATATGATTGGTGGATTCTCCTGACTTCACACCCAAGTATAATTTTCTGTGGTCCCTCACTTCTCTTACTCTGGTTTTCAAAAAGTTAATAATATCCCCCTCATCAAGCGTGGGGTCTATTTAATATATCAGTAGTTCCTTATGAATAACATAATAAATTGATAATATTTTTTGAATACCACGATCACATCTTCACAATATTTTTTCATATATTGGCATTATGAGATCACCCAATCACCAAAGAGCAATACCCCGACTGGCTAAATAATTTGATCAACTCCAACAACGCAAATTGGAAATGATAATCATAGTAGAAGTGTTAACCACTGTCATGGGCAGATTGCAGCTATAATAAAATAGTTAATGTTCTTTTATTCATAGATCAGAATTAAATGATTATAATAAAAATACTTTAAATAATGCTTACAATATAATAGTTGAGCAATAATGTTTTGGAGGAAACAAAACAAACAAATGAAACAACAACAACAAAAATTAGCACAATATTTAAAAATTCCTAAACAGGGAAAAGGAAAAGAAAGAAAAAATCATCCCAGAAAAGGTTTCCCCTTGTAGTGCATTTTCTGGGCTCACTGTCTCAGCCTTCATTGACACTTTCAGTCTGAGTCCCTGCAGGATGGCTAGCTAGTTCTCTACTTAGGGTTCTAGGCTATTGGGAATCTCAGAAGTCTTTTTCTCCCATTCCTAGGTTCCTAATTTATTATGTAAGTTTCCTTTAGATATGTTGTAACTTTATGTCAGGCTCATTGCATAGTTCTGAATGCTTCTTTTCTCAATTTGTCTGGTTTGTCCCTGCTTCCTGGTATAGATGCTAAGACCCTCTTAGGGCTCTAATGAGAAGTCCAAATTCTCTGACACTCTGAAGTTCATAAAGTCCTCCTCTTGTCAAGGGAGGGATTGGAGGGAGTAAGGCAGAGGTTTTCTCTCCTTCCCCAATCCTCCTTCTTCTGAACCCCAATGATTTTCTCACGTAGTCCTGGATGCTCTCTCCTTTAGCCTGGAGAGAGGCTCAAATTCTGACTTCCAAACTGCCTTACTACTTTGTAGAAAGACTCACAGAATGTGGCAAAGTGCACATTAGTTTGTTTTTTGAATAATTCAATAGAAATGTTTTCTTTCACCTGATGAACATATCTTGGCTAGAATATTTTGTTGCTGTAATTGGGGTGGTGTGATTAATCTATCAATTTAATTGACCTGCACCCTTATACTTATATGTCTTATTTTCTAATCTGCACTCTTCATTGTGCCTTTTCTTTTAACCTTCTCTAAATGCTTTATATGAGGGTCCCCAACACTATACAGAAAACTCTAGAAAGAGCTGTGAGTGAGAGGATTACCTCTTACCTGGTCTTCTGTAAGTGTATATTACCTATGTGTTCAACTTCTCCTTTTGTACGTTAACAACTGTGTTTGTTTTTCTCATGGTAAAGCTTCATTGCAGACTCCTTTCCAGCCTGTGATCCACTCTGACCCCAACATTCTTTCTATTGCAAGTGGATTCAGTGGCTGGTTTTGTTCAGTCCTAGACATGCTGACACCACTTTGTTTCTTGACATTCTCCCTGGTGTGCTTGTGTAACCTTTATTCCAGATCATGACCCCTTGTTCTTGAAAATAGCTCATTACAGTCAATGTGTTCTGGTGCCTTTCAGAGATGTCTGTTACACTGGGGCCTACAGGAGCAGCCTGCCCCTCTGTCAGAGGGCTGCTGTCCATCTGCTGTGAGTTCTTTCATCCTGAACAAAATGCCTGCTTCTGGACAGGTACCCATAACCTCATCGGTCTGGAGCTCGGAGGTTATGTAGCCCAACCTTCTCATTTCACAGATGAGTAGACTTGGTCCCAAGGAGATGAAGTGATTTGCCCAAGGTCATGTTAGTGGCATCAGAATTGAACCCAGATCCTGACTAGAGACAGGGCTCTTACTCCTGTAGTAGGCTGCCTCATAAGGGTTTCCTGGAACAATTAAAGTCAACCATGATAAGAAAGAATAAAATAACGCTTGCTTGGGTATTGAGTCGTATCATGCTTAGCTATACCTGGTTATTGGACTATTGTTTAGAAAATTTCAGTTTTTCTGTGTAGATCTTGGAGAAGGACACTGCTTTAAGAAAACCCGATATGGACAGTTTAAAGTCTTTTCATTGCTAATTTGCAAAGTGATCATAATAGCTACCACTCACTTTGTCATCAATCTATTCTATTTAACATATATTGAATGCTATTACAATGCTTGGGTGGTGCAGTGGATAGAGCACAGGGCTTGAAGTAAGGTAGACTCATCTTCCTGAGTTCAAATCTGGCATCAGATACTTACTAGCTATGGGACCCTGAGCAAGTCTCTTTACCCCGTTTGCCTCAGTTTCCTCATCTATAAAATGAGCCAGAGAAGGAAATAACAAGCCACCCCAGTATCTTTGCCAGGAAACCCCAAATGAGGTCATGAAGAATTGGACATGACTGACACAGAGGAACAAACATTTTAATGCTAAGTACTCTCTAAGACAATTGTTTTTTGTCACACTTTGAAGTGTATAAGCTGCTTTCCATAGATGATTTTATTTGACACTCACAGCAACCTTGGGAGATGGTGCAGGTATTATTAACCCCATTTAAAGTCCCTAAGTGAGGGATCTATGATTTTCTCCATTTGCAAGCTGCCTTAATGGAAGTAGATCAAGTCTATGACTCAAGGGAGAAGTCTTACAAGCTTGTTAAAGCTCAGAGGCTTGCTCAGGGCCTCCTAGCTAGTAAACGTCACATGGGGGATTTGAACTGAGATCGTTGTGGTTCTAAGCTCATCAATTTTATTCACTATGTCTTATTTCCTTGCCTATCCTCATTTTACACATCAGTAAGATAGGGCTTAGAATAAGTGGCTTGTCTTAGGTTGTACAGTTAGTGACTGAGTAGCAGGACCAGAATATGACCCCAGATTTCCTGACTGCAAGTTCAGTGGTCTTTACTGAACACTACACTATTAGAATAAAGGCATAATGCACACCTACTTTCCAAGGTAGAACTCACACGTGTAAAATTGCATATTATAACCATATTACATATACAAAGTATAGCATTACAAGTTGTTACAGTTCTTCCTGTTTTTCTTTCCTCTTCAGTAGGCATGACCATGAGGACCAATACATGTTTGAATGTGGTTCAATTCATTCAACAAACATTTTGAGCACCCATTGTATGCCAAGTTCTAAAGAGAAAGGGAAAAAAAATTATGTAGTGCCTCCTAAGTTCCAGCAACTTTATCAATACGGTCTTCTTTGATCCTCACAACAACAATTGAGGTAGGTGCTGTTATTATTCCCATTTTACAGATGAGAAAATTGAAATTAAGCAATTTGTCCAGTGTTCATATAGCTAGTAAATGTTTGAGCCCAGATTTGAATTCAGACCTTCCTGATTGCAGGCCCAATGCTCTATCCAGTGTGCTACCTAGCTGTCTAGATAATTTTAAAGTCCTCGTTCTGAAAGTACTACATAAGAACCAGGGGTTTGACTTTGATATTCTCAATAGGAGGTTTCTAGGCATTCATGCCACACCTATAGTATGTCTCTGCTTGTGTACAAAGGAAAAGAGCCATTTAGAAAGAAAAATTTTTACTTGTAGGATCTGATCAGGCAGCTTTGCACACGTGAGAATAAAAAAAGGCATATTTTACTTTGCACACATTTTCACAAGCCAGATGGAAGAGTGGCCCTTTCAAACTTGTAACGGATGCCTTCCTTCCAAAGTAAAGGTCACACACAGAAAACCGTGGTGACACATTTCTGTGGTTTGCTGACTACAAATCTGCTAGGTTGCCTAAAGGTAAGTTTTATTTTTTCCCGACATTTCTCACCATCAGTGGCATAATACAAAGTGCCGCCTTTCCATCTTAGGAGTGCTGGGGTAGCACATTCTAGGAGATGTACACCTTTAGGCCTTGTCTGTTTTAAAAGAATTGTTAATAACACAGTGTAATAGGGACAAAGACTGGACTTGAGACTCCATTTGCATAGGGAGCTCCCTGGTAAGGAAAACCTCTCTGCAAATGCCTTTTCTGCAGCCTAGAGAGTTACTTAGCATAGGCTCCCAAAATGGGTGATACTACCCCTGGGGGCGGTGCTGGAATGATCCGGGGGGGGGTGGTAGTAGCCTTGGGTGTAATTGGGGGGTATTGAATAAAAATAAGGGGGCAGTGGAAGCATAAAGGAAAGAAGAGAAGAAAATTTGGAAAAAAACATTCTTAGATGTTTCACCTGTTATGTAACAGAGTTAAAGTCATAGTAATTACATTATTTTCCAAATAAACATACAAAATGCAAGTTGTAACCCAACAATGTTCAAGTCCACTGACTGATTTTAATAAGCAAGTACTGGCAGCTGAGCATGTCGCACGTGTCAAGAAGTCCAACATGCATTGGCTGGAATGCGCATGTGTAATGACTTGTTTATAATACGATACTATAGGATTACATGATGCAACATTGCGTCATCAAAATTTCAATGCAGGAAAACCTCACAAATTTACAATAAATTATTACATTTAAGATGCATCATTTAAAATATATATTATATTTTTTAAAATTACGGAAATTAAAAAAAAAGGTTAAAGGGTTAAAGAAAGTAGATTTCCAGGGTGGGGTGCTGAGTAATATTTTTTTTTTTTTGAAAAAGGGACAGTAGGCCAAAAAAGTTTGGGAATCTCTGGCCTAGAGCAAGGAGAGGTTAAATGACTTATCCAGGGCCACTGGGACAGTGTGTATCAGAGCTGAGACTTGAATGCAGATCTTTTTGGCTTTAGGCCCAGCTCAACCCACTATGCCATGACACCAAGACTCATTATAACAATGAAGGCAATTGCAGCTTCCATTTACATAAAATCTCAAAGTTTTCAAAGATTTCCTTACAAATACTCTGTGAAGTAGGTGAGGCAAGTCTTATCATCTCCTTTTTGTAGATAAACAAACTGAGGCTTAAAGGTTAGTGAGTGGAGGACCCAAGACTCAAGTCTGCTGGAGTGGAAAGACCGAGATCAGAAGACATGATTTTGAATTCTGGTTCTCCCACCAATTTCCTGTGTCACCTTAAACAAGCACCTGCACTTCCATGAGTCTTCAGTTCCTCATCTATAAAATGATGGTGTTGGACCAGTTGACCCATATCATTCTCCCTACTGGCTCTGAAGTCTGACATTAAGTCCAGGACTATTCCTGTGCACAGTCATTCATCTGACCACCTCTTGGATTTTCCATTTTTTCCAACAACTCCAGGTCCAGGTACAGAAACTTTTCCAACTGCTTAGATTGAATTATTTCTACACCATAATTCATTTGGTTCGCCCTCCATTGTCCCCTGTTTTCCTTCAGCAGTGTTCTCTCATTTGTCATAATAATGTGATTAGATTTATGCATGGCACTATAGAAACAGTCTCACTAGCTTTATTTTGGGCAGTCTAATTTTTGCTGATTTTCTGAGCACACCTTAGAATTTAGTTTGTGTATTTACAATTGTGAAACACAACAGATGGGTTACAGAGCTAGCTAGCTTGCTGTATGCAACCTTACGTGCCTCAAAGATTTGCGTGAATCAAATTGTTGCAAACCTTAATTTTACTGTCAGGGGCACAGAACTTCAAAGGTTGAAGGGACCTGAGAGGTTATCTCCTCCAAATCATACCTGGAAAGGAATCTCCTTTGCAACATCTCTGGCAAATGTTTATTTAACCCTTGCTTTAATCAATCCATCAGTCAATCAATCAGCCAACTAGTGTTTATTAAATACCTAGTAATACCAGGCGCAGTGTGAGGTGATGGGGACCAAAAATGAAAAGGTCCCTTAAGTAGCTGACGTTCCACTGGGAGACTATATATGTATATATGTGTGTATGTGTGTATGTATGCATGCATGTATGTATATATATGTGTATATGTATATGTATGTTTGTATATGTGCACAATATATGGAAAATAAGTACAAGGTTAATTTTGAGGGGGAGAGGATCAGGAAGGGCTTTGTATAGAAGGTGGCATCTGAGTGTAGTAATGAAAGATTCTAAGAGGTGGAGGTGAAGGTGGAGTGTAAAGGTGTGGTGGTGAGAGATGCTTTAAGACTGGGTATTTTCTATTCTTTCCTTATATTGAGCTGAACTTTTCCTCTGCAACTTGCATCCATTGCTCCCAGTTCTTCTCTCTAGGGTCAAGTTGAATAAGTCTAATCCAAAAGACAGCCCTTCAAATACTTGAAGACAGCTATCATATTCTACCCAAATGTGCTCTTTACCAGGTTAAACATCCCCTTCTATCACTGTGGGCAACCCACTGAATTTTAGGTTCCTTTAAAGCTAATGGAGAGGGTTGTACTATATTACCTATAAAGGTCACTTTACTTCTAAATCTATGATCTTATGAAATGATTCTTATAGGGCATTGTCTGTAGTACTCTAATAATCTTGTCTACCATCTTCTTGACTCATTAACATTTCTATGCACTCCCCAGAGTTATGTGCCCAGAACTGATCACTGTATTCCACATATGGTTTGACCAAAGCAGAGTAGAGGTAGAGGAAGACTATGACCTCCCTTGTTTTGGAAGCTGAGAATAAGATCATAATAACACGAATTTCGGCTACCATGACACTAGTTGAGTCACATTGAGCCTGGAATCCATCAAAACATGAACTGTAATCTAACGATGCCTCCCCCGTCTTATAATTGTATCTCATTTTATATTTACCCCTACCAAATTTCATTCAAGTCATTTTGGCCAATTGTTCTAGTCTGTAAACATCCTGCCTCTTTTGTGCAATATACTACTTATCTCTCCAACTTTGTGTTATCTGCGAATTTGATAAGCATGCCATTTATGCCTTCATCCAAATCATTGGTTAAAAAATTCCAAACATGAGGGGAGATTTATTATTTTAAAGAATCCCATGGTGAACCCTTCTGTGAAGATTATTTTCTAATGTGAAAAATCTAGGGGTTTGCATTTGCTTAGGTTAGGATTTGTTAAAGTGAAATGTACTTTTGTGTATTTTGGGTCCCTTTATGAATGTAAGCATCACCATACTTAGAGTGATGTCCATCCAGGATTATCCCTTTCAGAATGGAAATAAATACTTTGTGAGATCACTGTTTTTCATGATCTTAACCTCACAAATCCATTCATCTATCCTGACATTCCTGCTTTCGTAGAATCACAGAATCTCAGAGTGGGAAGGACCTCATAGACCATTTAGTTCAGCCCATACCTGAACAAGCTGGGCAGCCTGATGGCACAGTGGATAGACTGCTAGGTCTGGAGTCAGGAAGATTCATCTTACTGAGCTCAAATCTGGCTTCAGATACTTACTAGCTCTGTGACCCTGAGCAAGTCCCTTAACCCTGTTTGCCTCAGTTTCATCATCTGTAAAATGAGCTGGAGAAGGAAATGGCAAACCATTCTAGTATCTTTGCAAGAATATCCTAAGTGGGCTCACAAAAGAGTCAGACACAGCTGAAAAACAACTGAGCAACAATGAAATACCTGAATAGGAAATCCTCCTGTAGCATAACTGAAAGGTGGGCACCTTTCCTTGAAAACTTCCCATGAAGGAAACCTACCACCTCCAGAGGCAGTCTATTCCACTTTGGGACATTCCTCATTATTAGGAAGTGTTTTCTTCATATTTAGCTGAAATTGTCCTTCTTACAAACTTTTACCAGCTGATTATAGCTTTGGCCTCTGGGACCGAACCACAAGTCTAATCCCTTTTTATCTGATAGCCCTTTGCATTTTGAAGACAGCTACAATGTCCTCATTGTCTTCTCTTCTCCTGGTTAAATATCCTTGGTTACTTCAGCCAATTCTCATTTGGCATGATCTTGAGTTTATTCACTATCCTAGCTGCTTTTCTCTGGATATTCTCCAGTCTGTCAATATTTTTAAAGTGTTTTTCAGAGCTGAACATGACACTTCAGAATTTGTCTAACCAGGGCAGAGAATAGTGGGGCTGTTACCTCTAGTTTTCCACATGATCACTCTTTAAATGTACCTTAAAGGAGCTTTAGCTTTCTTGACTGTCATCATTTTGTTGACATATTACGCACATTTCTATTAAGTAGACTAATAGCATTGTAAAGTGGAGAGGAAGCATGCATAGCAGAGAGAGAGAGAGCTGTCCTAGAAGCCAGGAAGACCTGAGTTCAAACCCTGTCTGATGCATTCTGACTATGAAGCTTCGAACAGGTCAATTAACCTCTCAGTGCTCTAGGGTCTTGCTTTATGTAGAAAGACTTTCTTGAGAGTTCCTGTTAAGAATGGTCCCTGTCTCTAAGCTTTTGGCATTCATTGGCCACGGGGTGCCTGGGGGATAGAGTGAGAGCAACACAAAGCAGCTCAGTTCTATCACTTGAGAAAAACAACACTCAAGAGTACCTCTTATTGATAATGGGATCCTTCTAATTAAAAGGTCCATTAAGTATGTTGCTCTGGGCCAATAACTGAAGAACCATATTCAACCAACACTCTAGGTGTCTGAATAGCTACTGTATTTAGAGCCACACTACTTAATCCACATGGAGAATAAGCAGGGAAGTTTCCTTAAAACACCAAACCAGGCTTCTTGGATTGCAGCTCCTGAGTTTGGTTTTAAATTTATAGAACCAAAATTTATACAAGAGACAGGTTAAGAGTCAGAAAGACTTGGGTTCAGGTCCCACTTCGAATGCACACTGGCTGTGTGACCCTGGCTAAGTCACTTGAATTCATGCCCCAAACAACTCAATATTTTGAGACTATACATTGTAGAAAAGGCATCACCCTACACTGGTAGAGGGAGTTTCCTTATCAGGATTTCCCTATATCAAAAGAAATCATGGGTCTGAACAAAGATGTGGAATGTGTTATCTATTTTTTCTCATAAAATTTTGCACCTAGATGCATTTTTATCATCAGCACCCAGCATGGTATCTGGCACGTCATAGGTGCTTTATATGTGCTTCAAATAGGTGCTGCTGACCAAATAGCTGCTCCATTTCTGAATCTGGTAAGTGATGAGATATACCAGGTGTGACTTTCTCTATATGAAACAAGTAACAAATTAAAAATTAAACACGTTATATGTATTGTATACATATACATATATGCATATATAACATATACATTCTATTGCTCTGGCCTCTTAGTTCATCAACTTGTTTAATTTCCACAAACTCCATCTCTACCAATAGATTATCACACCTGAAACTGCCTCACCTCCTATTTTTTCAGTCATAAAACTTAGATTTGAACACAGCTGAATGTTGCCGGAGGAAGTCAGGATTAATTTCCTATTGATACCTCAGTACATTGCCTATAACACTTGTTCCAAATTTCTCTCTTAAATCCCGGCTTACACTACCCTTCAGTAAATGATCTTGGCTCCGACTTTACTGAGAAATTGATGCCACCTTTCTCTGCTCTTTTTTACCTCAAAACCTCTGGATATTGATGGAGCTTTTCTTCCTTCTATTTAGTCTTGGAAGATGAGGTGACCCTTCTCCTTACCAAGACCAACTTTCCCCTTTGTTTCCTTGATCCTTTTCCCCTCTGCTTCCTCTAGTACCTTGCTCCATTTCTCTTCTTCAGTCTCACTAACACTGCTTCTTCTCTTTCTAGAAACTTGTTCTGGCTTCCCATAGACTAAAAAAAACCCAACTCCCTAATCCCCACCAAAATGAAATTCACCCAAACCTCAACCTTGCTGCTCCCTCAGCCATTTTTTTTATCCCTTTCCTCTGTCTCACTGCTAAACTTCTAGAAAGAACATTAGATATGGTTGATTCCTCTTCCTCACTACTCATTCATTCCTCAGCCCCCTGCAATCTAGATTCTATTTCTAATTTTCTATTGGAACTCTTCTTTCCAAAGTTGCCAATTGACTGCTAATTGCCATGTTCAATGGACTTTTCTCTTAGTGCTCAACCTTTAAAGAATTTCAGACACTATTGACTATCTGTCTTTATGGGTAACCACTTTCCTTTGATCTCCACAATACTGGTTTATTTTCATTCTTCTACCTTTTTTGATAGCTCCTTCTCAGATTCTATTGTTATTCATATTCCTCCTTCATCTTTGGGTCTTCCCAAAGGCTTATTACAGAGTTTTCCATGCAGGAAGAGCTAAATAAATGTTTGTTGAATTGAATATGTCCAAATGAGTTTTGTCCCTTTCAAAGCTACACTCTTGGGCATTAACTCCAAATGTGCTTAAAACAGTCTTGAAACTGCTCTTTTTGGAATCATGTTTAGAGCCTTGTTTCAAAGATCCTCAGTGGTAGCAAATATTTATCTTCTAAGGGTGAAATTGATTTTTGGAAATAGCCCCAAAGTAATTTGGAGGCATATCTTGGGAACAGGTGGGTGATTCAGTTAGGAAATATCATTTGTTATTAAAAAAAATTCCTGAGGTATGATTTGCTTGTGTGACTGGGCAAAATGTCTTTGAAGGCCAATCCAAAAGGAGAATTCCTAAAATGTTTTGAGCTGAGTCACCATTATTGGAATAAGTCTTTAGACTTTCAATGTGATAGCACTGATGGGGAAAAATACTTATTTTGTTACAGCAAGTCTGGCTTAATTCAGAAAGGACGTCTTACTCCTTCACAGTCAGACTATATATCTTTTTTTTTTTTAAGGGGGAATTGACAGGGGAATTCTGATAAGTCTCCTCAGCCCTCAAATTACGAATGAAAGGGTACAAATCATAGAGACAGTGAGGTGTTAATGAAATCACAAAATGTAATGTGGAGATGACAAAGACAACAGGTTTTAAAGCCTTAAAGTATAAAGTAGGATTTATACTTTGGTACTCCTTTCAGAGGAGTGAAGTTCTTCAGTCAAACTTGATAGACCAAGCCATTGACTGATTTAAGAATCATCCCTTAGTGACCTTTAAAAAGCTTGACAGTCTTTAGAGGGGTCAGCTGAGTTGGGAGATAGCTCTGAGGAGTGTGATATCTTGCAGTGGAGGTCCAGCTATGAAAGAGGCAATCATTCTTTGCTTCTTGTGGGGTGGAGTGGAAAGGATTTCCCTCCCTCCTCTCACCATCAGCCATGGAGTGTTGTAGTATATATACATAGTCATGTGATAGGAGATGCTGTGCCAATCAGAGAGATTCAATATGTATACTGTGTCCTGATGGAACAGGATAAGGACACCATGAGAAAAGAAAAGAAAGAATATTAGGGCCCTGTATGACTGGAAAAAAATATGTAAAAAGTAGTTTTGACTCCACATATTTTAATGCCAGTATAGCACGTTGCTGTGTCTGTTCTGACTGGCTATGTTTGGGAATTTCTTTAGCTGTTGTTTTGGCAGGTGGGCTTTGTTTCCCATAACTTTGTATTAGTTAAAATTTACACTGTCTGGATTTTTCTAGTTCAAACTGCATGTTAAATACTACTTTTCCTAGACATATAATATAGTAGCTGAGATGATCACAGTAACTGAGAAAATCATTATATGACTTTCAGTGTCCCCACTTGGTTAATGTTAGTAATTAACGTGATGTAATTAATAATTAATATTGTTAATTAATGCAGTTTATAATGCATTCATGCAGTACTTTATAATGGCATAATATTTGACTATTTATTAAAAATGGTTCTTTACAATTTTCTTGTTAAGCAAGATGGTACCTTTTATTCTTAAATCAGAGGAAACTAAGGAAAGACATAGGAAGATACTACTAATATGACATGTCAAAGCTATATGCAATGCAGCCTGTGTCTCAGATTCAGATTATCTGGAAAAGTTGACATACTCCCTGTTGCTTATCTATATGGCCAAAACACAGGGCTGGTCACTTGTCCAAAGATAGCCTATTGTGAGTTGGACCAACCAAAATGTCCATTTCCAGCCCAACTCTTCCATAGCTTCCTGTAATTGAAATGCTGCCTTTATAGGCTGACTAATCCTTTTGAGAGTCATACTAGCCTCACTAGTTCTCACTAATTTCAGCAGTGTGATCAAGATATTAGGAAAATCTCTTAGAAACATGTCATGGCTATTATGTTCCTACAGAATTACCTGGTTCATAGCACAAAATTGTATGTAATTTAGATCACAACAGATTCAAGGGACTAGAAAAGGTCTTGGTTAGCATTAAGTTAAGGTGAAACTTTATGTGTTATCCCAGTCTTGTGTATTTTTATTGTGAATGACATGTTTGGAGAGTGAAATGCTTAAAACAAAGAAATGAATGTTTAGTAGTGGAATTTTAGATATCAACTGAGGAGATATTCTTGGGTCCCAACTCTTCTTGTTATCCTTCAAATTGTAACACTGACTTCGTAATTTTGGGCTTAAGTATAGTTTAAATGAAGACAACGACTCTACCATTACCTAGTTGTATGGCTTTGGACAAGTAATTCAATGTCTCCAAGCCTCAGTTTCTTTTTCTGTAAATTAAGGGCACTAGATACCTTCTGATTTTGAACTATCTTACAGGGTTGTTCAGTAGATCAGATGAAATGCTATAATAGGGTATTTTGTAACCACAAAGGGCTGCACAAATATAAGTTATTGATATGGGTCGCAAAATCTGGCCCCAGCACCTCTAGTGGGGGAATTTTTTATTTTTGCTTCCTGCCACCTTGGTCCAAAAGTTAAAAAATAATTGCCTACTAACTTCAATTCAATCCACGAAACATTTACTTGGTGTCTACTCAGTGACAGGCTCTTTGCCAGGTGCCAGGTATACAAATGAAAAAAAAACCATTTTACATGGTGGGGGAATCAGCATAGCTCTTAATAAGTAAATGCAAAATATACTCAGAGTAATATAGTTTCAAGAGGGAGAGAGAAGACATAATGCAGAAAGTGGCACCTAATTTGTGCTTTATGGAATGTTAGGGATTCCATTATATAGAGGTAAGGGGTAGGAGTAGGACATTTCAGAATGAGGGGACATCTTTGCAAAGGTAGGAGATGGAATGCTGAGCATGGGGAATAGCTGGTAGGTCCCTTGGCCTAGAATCAAGAATGTATGAAAGGGAGTAATATGAGATATGGTATGATTGGAAATTTAAGTGGGAATTAGATCATAGTCAGGCTGAGGATTTTACAATTTACATGAATTGCAATAGAAACCCATTGGAGATTTTTTTGAGCACAGGGATATTTGCTCAGATCTGTGTCTTAGAAATATCAGTCATTCAGCTGTATGGAGGCTGGATTGGAGAAGGTGGAGCCTAGATGCAAGGCAGTCGATTAGAAGCTAACGCAAAAATTTAGGTTTTAGGTGACAAGAAGTAGAACTCTTGTAAGGCTGTGAGTAAAGAGGAAAGGATGGATCTGAAGGATTTTTTGGAAGTGGAATTGACAAGCCTTGGTGACAGATTGGATGCAGGAGCTTTGGAGAAGGAAGAGTCAAGAGTGAAGGAGCATTATGGTAAGAACACTGGATTTAGAGCCAAAGGGCCTGGGTTCAAATCCTGCCTTTGTCATTTACTAGCATGGTGACCTTGGCCAAGTCACTTGACTTCTCCAAGTTAAATGCCCAAGGGGGTGTTGCATACTTTGATGCATCTCCAGGCTATGTGTTTGATATCTCTGGCTTAGGAGACTTTCCCTCAATCACAGCCTAGATTGAGAGAGGATAATAATAGCATATATAATACATATATATGTATGCACATATATATACATACATATGTGTATGTATGTGTGTTGTAGTGTGTGTGTATAGATATATACATATATCTATACACACACATTACATATACATGTACACTGTTTTTAAATTTTCAAAATATTTTCTTCCCAACACTAAGTGAGTGATCCTAACTGCTTCCTCAGAAACCTTTCTTCTGTTATTTAAGGCCACTTTATTGGCTAAGATTCAGTCAGAATAAGGTTCTTACCTGAATTGACTTGAGATAGAGCTTGGGATGGGCTGTTACCCCTTCTGGATTGGAGTCAAAAGAGCTCCACAGCAAAATGTCATCTCTGCAAATGGCAGCAGAGACTGGCAAGGTGGGAATGATGATCAGAACTTAAGGGATGACATTTATGACCACTTTGGTTTGACAAGTGACATCAATATTTGACAATATGATGCTTCAAAATCTCTTGGAAATAAATGCTGGAATTATCACTGGAGAAACAAGGGTATCTCTCTCCCTCTTATTTTCTTCTCTCTACCCCAAGCCAGGAAATACTTGAGAGACTGTCTGGCCCAACCTCCTCATTTTACAGATGAGAAACTGAGGCCCAGAGATGGTTAGTGATTTGCCCAACATCACACAGGTTGCAAGAAGCAGTCAAAATTCAAACATAGGCCCTTTGATTTCAAAATCCACTGTTCTTTGCACTATATTCCATGGCTATCAGACACGAAAGAGCCAGACTCCATTGATAGTGAGAAGGGCAGGAGTAAAACAAGTGGGTGGTTGACTGCTCTAGGAACTGGAAGCCATCAGAAGAGTGCTGCTGGCTTGGCCATAGAAACACTTTGTAAGAAAGCACACAGTATCAAAGGCAGCTGCTTGATCAGGAGAATTGGCAGGGAGACATTGCCTTGTTTCCATGAGATCTGTCAGGAGAGTTGGCACGATTTTCAACACCACCTCTAAGGCTGAAACCTGACTGTACTATTACTGGATGAATGTTCCTGGCCGACTTTGTGAATCCCTTTTCCATTGCCATACTTGCTCTATCGTAGTTAGTGAAATAATTTATATCCTGATGTACAAATGGACCTGAACAAGCTTCTTCACCTCCCCTCCCCCTAACTTATGCACTAGCAACTGAATTCCAGTTTTCAGTATGTTTGTCTGGTAGGTAATAGAACTCTCCCAAACTTTTATTTCAACAGCTGATGATGGTGAACATCTGGGGGACAACGGTCAGCTGGGGCGATTTCTGCCCATTTGCAGCTGCCTCAGCTATAGATTCAGGGCAACTCAGTTGTTGGTTGGCCAGGGCTGTTCAAGGCATCAGCTAGGCACTGATTTGAACTAAACCTGAGTTTTTTTTTTCGTTTTTGGTGAGACAATTGGGGTTAAGTGACTTGCCCAGGGTCACACAGCTAGTGAGTGTCAAGTGTCTGAGGATGCATTTGAACTCAGGTCTTCCTCACTGCAAGGCTATCTACTGTGCCACCTAGCTGCCTCTAAACTTGAATTTCTTAAATAAAAATATTCAACTCAATATATGCTAGACAAATTTATGCACTAAGGTAGATGGTATGTTATAGGTCCTCAGGATTGCTTTTCTGAAGGACTAACAGAACAATGTCTATTTCAGGCTTTGTAGTTCTAATGGAGGCACCTTGAATATTATATGATTACTTTATTGTTCATCTTATACTTCCTTTTTACATACCTAGAAAGGAAATTTCTTCTTTGATTTATCTGTTTACATAACATTCGGCAATGACATGCACCACGATTGATATTCAAATTAGATGCAAAAACAAAAGCAAAGCAAATAAAATAGGAAATCAGGCAGGTAAGGGTGGCCCATGGACCAGAACAACCTTTAGCTTCTGCAGAATTCTCCCTTTCTATCATCTACCTCCTAGAGAATGAAGTCAGACCCAAATGGAGAAATTCTCATTTCTCAGGTAATAATAATCACTATAATTCTATAGCATGATTTAGTTTATAGAGTTTCGCTCCCAACCACCTTGTGAGGTAGATAGTACAAATATTCTTATCCTCAATCTTATAGATGATGAAAACAAGACTCAGGGATATTAAATGACATTCAGGATCTCATAACTAGTAGGTATGAGTCAACAATGTTATTCAGATTTTTGGACTCCAATACTAGTTCTCTTCCTCTATACTATGCCACCTTTCTAATAAGTGTATTTTTTTTAAAGGAAGCTTTGTAATCTTAACTTTGGAAAGAACTTCCATCATGCATCTTTTAGATCAATGGTTCTCAATGATTTTTGTTCTGTGAACCCCTTTCAACAACAAAAAATATTGGGAACCTGCAAGGTAATTTAATATACTAATCATAATATTCATTTAGATTTATTCATAAAGTGTTTATGATAATTACAAAGATAACTTTTGCTAAAAACCCCCTCCAAATTAAAATTTACTTTATGCAATCATAATAATAAAATATAAAATTTTATTCTACCTACAATTATGAAAACTAAATATAAAATTATAAGACTCTAATTACAAAATCATTACAAATATTTAAGTGGGTCATCCTATAAGAATTAAAAGTAATCCAGCAAGACCTCATGTGCTTTCTATTATCTGCTAGACTTATTAAATTTTTTATATTAAAAAAATTTAAAATATAAATAACATTTCAAATTATATAAGTTACAAGTTGGGACATTTTTATATAACAGAATAACACATATATATATGTATAAGCTTAATTTCTATATTAGGCTTATTTTTTTTTTTCTTGAACAAATGTTTGCAACATTTGGTTCAACACTAACAAAGTTTTAAATCAGGTTCTGCATCAAATTTATATCTGTATTTTGATTTAAAGCAATAATAAAGTGAAAATGCTTGTTCACCAAAATATGTGGTGGGTAATGGTAGGAAAATTTTATAAGCTCTCTTGCTGATATATAAAAATTAATGTTTCCCCAAATTTTGGCCATTTAAGCAATGTAAAAGATTAATAGCTAGTTCCAATGTAAAATCTTGACTTTTCTACTTTCTAGTGATAAGCAATATATTAAATGATAAATGTACTTAACAGTTCAATTAATACATTACTTCATTTTAAGAGATGTTTATATAAAATGTTAAGCTTTGCAAGGAAAGTATCTCTTTAGTTCTGACTTTTTTCTCTTTTATCATCGACATAACAGCTATGCTCTAACAAAAACTCTAGTGAACAACTGATTGGTGTCATGAACTAGTTCTTTTGAAAAGCTGTCAGATGAAGAGTCAACATAAGCAGAATGTAAATTTAAATCAGAAAACAGACTTAATACTTCTGTCAGATGTAACATAAGGCTTATTTCTGTATTTGTAGTGGTCCATGATGGTTTTAAGATAATTCATTACTAAGGATTGTGGTTTTCAAAGAGCCTGATATTTGTACTGCAAGAATGTAAATATCCATAATATCTTGATCATGTGATTACACAGCTGATGAGGTATGATTACAAGAAAACAGAGGGAAATGAGGAAAATACTCTGCTGCAGTGCACAGAAAACAAACGAGGGTATGCACACACATCTGCCCATGCATTTGGGAATTGGTTGGTGCTTAAACATATAACCCTGGCGACAGTTTGGAAACAATTTGATGACAAGCTGAGAAGCTGCAAGAAGATGTGGAGTATACTCAGGAGTAGAAAAGAATCTGATATAATCACTACATGAACACCAAAAATAATATTTGTATGAATATTATGGTTTTGGATCGCTGCATAAACAAACTTATAATGCTTCAAACATACATTCACTTATCATAGAGGAAAAATATATTTGTAACATAATTGATGATTATTAACTGCTTAAGGTGCCATTAAAGCATTTTTTAGCATAAAGTCTTTAAACCATTGTGGAAACTCCCCAGGATTTCATGAACCACTATATAAGAATGGCTATTCTAGATGAAATTAATAATCTTGGAACCTCATATCAACAAATCTTTTTGATGAATTTGATGTAGAATCAGTCCTATTCAACCAAACTGAATCTTGTGGTTTGTCACATAATAAAAAATAAGCAAGCCCCTTGGTCTAAAGTAATTTAACATTTAAATAATCATATTTTATTAAAGTAAAATTTTATTTATATCTTTTGTTTTTATTTCAATTAAATTATCTCTGAACCTTTCATTTACCTCTCCCAGAGAGCCATTCCCTATAACAAAGAATTTTTTTAAAAAGAGGAAGAGAGAGAAAAAAAATATCTAGCAAAACTGGCCTGTCCATTGAAGGAAAAATCTGACTATATATGATATTCCATTCTCATGGACCCTCTGCCTCACGTCAGGAAAAGAATAGCGGGAGATGTTTCCTCCTATCTCTCCTTTGGGACTAAGCTTATTTACTATAATTTTGCTCATTCATTTTAGATTGTTTTGTGTCTGTTTCTATTTTTATCATTACAGTCATTGTGTGTATTGTTTTCTTGGCTCTATTTACTTCACTTTGCGTCAGTTCATGTAAGTCTCTTCATTCTCTGTATTCATCACATTTGTCATTTCTTATAGCACAGTAACTGTCCTTTATATTTATGTATCATGGTTTGTTCAATTATTCCCCAATTTCTTTTCAGTTTTTTGTCACAACAAAAAGTAAGACCTCATATTTTAGATGGAGCATTTCTCCTTCAGTTCTCTTTCATGTATTTAGTCACTGAGCTGAAGTGTTTTGCACTTGAGAGGATACCTGTATGATATTTAGGGGAAACCCAGGGAAATACAAATTAGAGAGGAACATATCTTGAACAGAAGTTTAACAGAATAGCCCCATGTTGTTGGCACAAGAAGATCATCAGAAATAAATGAAAATGAAGATAAATGAATCAATTAACATCAAAATTTTGTCACTCTTAGTATTGTATGTCGACAGGGATAATATATTCATTTTCTAAGTCTCCAATACCTTGGTTAGTTTTATCCTCAGACTTTTCTGAGAGTCCCTAAAATTTCGGTATAGTGCCTTAGGAATAATAAAGTTTCATTTTTTCTATTTAATAATTTAGAATTAAGTCATACCCATTAAGTTTAATGGTAAAATCTTTATGAAGCCATTTGCAAAAGACTTCTTATCTTTTATAGAATTGAGTTATGGACCTTGGAGCTCTTAAGGGGACTTTTAAAGAACTAGAGTGTAGCCCACTTGAATGGTGAAATAATCTTTTCTGAACTACACTAAGAATAAATACTTTTGTTTCTGCTGAATTAGCATGGGCTCCTCAGGATGGCTTTCACAGAAAATAAGTTATGATATCTGTGTGAGTATATCATTTATCTTGTGTGGGATTCTGTCAAAATCACCAAAGAAGTGGGCAGGGACAGAGTGTTGGTTCTTTCAGCTATAACTAGCTGTTGGAACCTCATTTATGTGTTTCCTTTAGGCCTAGGGCCTAGCTGTATTATATTGGTGGCTGCCTGATTAGCTAGTGATGTCGCTGGTCCCAAGATTCTTGGGTAGGGGGGACCCAAGCCTCAGGTCTCTGTGGGGCAGTCAGACAAACTTGGTGAGATAAACTTTATTATTGTAGATTCTGTCTTTAAACCATGTACATGCTTTGGACCAGACTCTATTCTCCTTGTTCCACTATTCTCCTTGTAAACATAACTCAGACTTATAGTATGTTAAAGTTTGCAAAACACAGGTAGTGCAAGTAGGATTATACCTCCTCTCCTAGGGGCAGTGAGGCAACTAACTGTCTAGAGAATTGGGCCTTGAGTCAAGAAAACCTGAGTTCAAATCTGGTTTCAGACAGTTACTAGCTGAGTGACCCTGGGTAAATCACTTAACTTGTCTCTACCTCAGTTTCCTTAACTGTAACCTACCTCACAGGATTGTTTCAAGGATCACATGAGATATTTGTAAGTATTTAGCACAGAGCCTGGCACATAATAAATGCTTCTTTATGTATTTGTATTCTTTCTCCCTTTCTCTCCCCCAACGATCATGATTCTTTCCTAGTGGCAGTCTTAGTGTTCTGAACATAATAGATGCTTATTTATATATGTTTTTCCCCCTTTCTTCTTCTCTCTCCCCCAAGGATTTTAATTCTCCCCTACTGGCAATCATGGTGAATACTTCGTATTTATTAAATAATTATTAACTAATTTATTATTTATTTAATTAATTACCTGAGTCATTTTTCAGGTGGTGAAAAAAAAGAAACTGACACTAAGTGAGATTTATTGACTCATGGCCACCCATCTAGGAAATCGTGGTGGAGCTGATCTGATTCTAGATCCTGATTCTAGGTTCCCAGGTGTAGTGCTCTTTCCATTTCAGTACAACCTTAGTATTAAAAAAAAGTCAAATTCTATATTCTTCCTTGTTTCCCTAGAAGATGTCATTTGCTTTTTTGACTTTAACTCAGATTTCCATTTGCCTTGAAAATAATTTACTGTCTTGAAAAAAATCTCTGCATGTACCTCTTAGTGCCTTCTCAAGTCAAATGTAGTAAGGCCATTTTAATTTTCTTTTAGAAAAATTTCCTTCCTTAAGCATCCTTTCTTCCACTGGTCAGATCTTCTGATCTGTTACTGCATATAGAATATTTCACTTAATTGACTCAGGTAATTAGGTGAACACCAGTATTATTTAATTAATTCGATTCAGTTTAATAATATTACAACTTACTATGTGCAGGACTCTGTGATTGTCACTGGGAAAGAATCAAAATTCTGATAAGAAACAGTTCCTTTCCTGGGGTGGGGAGGGGGAAATTTAAGATAAATACAAATCAGTTCTACTTTGTTCTCTGTAGAAACTGAAATGCTGAGTCATATGATATTGATCTTAGGAGATGCCCAAACATTGGGGTGAGAGCTCTGAACTTGAAAGATCTGGATTCAAGATCCCCCTGTGAGACCTCAGGCTAGTCATTTTTACATCTCTGAGCTTCTCTTTACCCTTCTATTAAATGGAGATGATAACGATACCCTGCACTACCTAACCCAAGGTTGTCATGAGGCCAAAATGAGTGAAAGCTTTTATGAGTTTGAAGCACTATATAAAAGTAATGCTCATGCCTTTCTCTAAGATTATCTCTAATTTATCCTGCATATATCTTGTTTGTTCTTAGTTTTTGTATGCTATCTCCTTCATTAGACTTGAGCCCTTGAGATCAGGGATTGTCTTTTGCCTTTCTTTGTATCCTTAACCCTTAGCACAGTACATAGTGTCTAATAGACACTCAATAAATCCTTTTTGACTTAACTTGGCCTGACTACTATTCTTGAGAAGCAGGAGGCATTGATGGATCTGGGCAGAAGCCTATAGCTGCTTTAGTGGAAATCCCCATGGGACACGCCCCTGTTCATGGGAACCAAGTTCTCCTTAGCCTACCTAGGCACAGAAGGTAAAGATGCATGTGGTCTTGGTCCGGCAATGAGTGGAGTGAATGGGGAGATAGAACGGGACTAGATGGCTGGACAGCAACTCTCATGCCAATTCCAAGGGGTGCAAGCTTACTTGAAAATTCTGTGCAGGGTGTTCTTAGCAGGGAATTAAGGTAGGGATGGCTGTATGATGGCATGGAAAGAATAATGGTCAGCAAATCAGAAGGCCCAGGTTTTGGTTCTAACTCTCTTAATTTACTACCTAATTTCTCCACCCTTTCAGTTTCCTTTTGTGTGCTGTCTTCCTCCATTAAATTGCAAGCTCCTTGAGGGCAGGGACTGTCTTTCTTTTTTATGTCTGTATTCTCAGTGCCTGGCACATAGTAGGTACCCAATAAATGTTTATTGACTGCAGCTCTGAGACTGCCTTGCTCTGTAGACTTGGCAATCACTTTGTATCTTTGGGTCTCGATTTCTACATCTGTGACAGGCGAGGGGCTAAACTGGGGTAGGGAACCTGTGGCTTTGAGGCCACATGTGGCCTTCTAGCTTCTTGGGTATGGCCTTTTGATTGCATCCAAATTTTACAGAACAAATCCCCTTAATAAAAGCATTTGTTCTGTGAAGTTTGGATTCAGCTGAAGGGCTGCACTTGAGGACCTAGAGGCCCACATGTGGCCTCAAGGCCATAGGTTCCCCACCCCTGTTGTGAAACTGTAAGAGTTCTAAGATTTCTTTTAGCTCTTGTGCTCTGTGACACAATCTGTAACAGATTTGCATGCAACTTGGGTAGCAACTGTCCAAGGTGGAATGCCACTGAGTCTCTGAAGGCTAGCTCCTATCCTTACCCCAACTTCTACTCCAATTCTATGCCCCTCCTCCATGCTGCCCCTTTGGGTGTCTAAACCTCCCTTTCCAAGGCTATGTACTCCAGAATAATTGGCTCCTCATCATTTGCATTTCTTCCTTTAAGGCTTAGCTAAGTTGTATAAACTAATTCACATTAAGGTGTTGCTGATTGATAACAGAATATTTTACAGCCTCTCTTGGGGCCATTTGCATTTCATTAGAGCTCCTTTTAACCTAAAGAAATTCATTCATTAAAAAAGAGAGCCCTCAAATTTCTAGGCACTGTGCTGGTGGCTGGGCATATAGGGACAAAAATAAGATAGTCTCTGACCTCTAGGGCCTTATTATATTCTCTTGGGGGAAAAGCAATCAATACAGAGAAAGTTATATACAAAATAACTACCGCATAATTTAGACTTTTAGCAATACCAAAATGGTGACTGATGGATTTTCAGCTAAGGTGACAGATCTTGGGGAAGATATTCTTTGGATGGGTCAATTTTTTCTCCATTCCTTCTTTATGCAGAGCCTTCTTAGCCTAAGACCAAGTACCTCGGCTGAACTCCAAAGAGTCCTTCCTATGGATCCTCAAATATTTGGTCTTTGTTAGTACTTCCTAAACCTCCACTAGTTTTTGCCAAATTTTAATAATTTAGTCAAAAAGAAGCTCAAGACTTTGTTCCCAGTGAATCTTTTCATTTTGCAAATCCTTTCTAAAAGCCTCCCACCAATTGAATTTGAAATCAAGCTTCTAATTTGCCATTTTGTCCTAAATGTGGACAGAAAAGATAATGCCCCAAAGAAAATATCTTAAGTGCCTTTCTTTCTTTCTTTCTTTCTTTCTTTCTTTCTTTCTTTCTTTCTTTCTTTCTTTCTTTCTTTCTTTCTTTCTTTCTTTCTTTCTTTCTTTCTTTCTCTCTCTCTCTCTCTCTCTCTCTCTCTTTCTTTCTTTCTCTCTTTCTTTCTTTCTTTCTTTCTTTCTTTCTCTCTTTCTTTCTTTCTCTCTCTCTCTCTCTCTCTCTCTCTTTCTTTCTCTCTCTCTCTTTCTTTTTCTTTCTTTCTGTCTCTTCCTTCCTTCCTTCTTTCCTTCCCTCCCTCCTTCCCTCCCTCCTTCCCTCCCTCCTTCCCTCCCTCCTTCCCTCCCTCCTTCCCTCTCTCCTTCCCTCCTTCCTTCCTTCCTTCCTTCCTTCCTTCCTTCCTTCCTTCCTTCCTTCCTTCCTTCCTTCCTTCCTTCCTTCCTTCCTTCCTTCCTTCCTTCCTTCCTTCCTTCCTTCCTTCCTCTAAAATACTGGTACATGGCACAGTAGATAGAGTATAGGGCCTAGAGTTGGGAAGATTTATCTTCCTGAGTTCAAATCTGACTTCAGACATTTACTCACTGTGTGACCCTGGGCAAATCACTTAACCCTGTTTGCCTCAGTTTCTTTATCTGTAAAATGAGCTGGAGAAGAAAATGGGAAACCGTTCCAGTATTTCTGACAAAAGAAACCCAAACCCAAATGGAGTCATGAAGAGTCAGTCATAACTAAAACGACTGAAATAACAATAAAACACAGGTGAAACTCAGGTAAGATAATGAATATAAAGCCCTGCAAAAGTGAAAGCCCGTAAATATCAGTTATGATTATTGGCAATCATAGATAGAAAGGAGAGGGTGTTGGATTCTTTCTACTCTACTAGACAGTTTTTCTTGGTTCATTTTGTGACTGTAACCAGCTCTGTTCAAAGGTGAACACAAGTTAATAGCTAAAGTTGGAGAACTGGGTTCTAGGAGCACTTCCTGTATAGCCTTGGGCAAACCACAACCTCCCTGGGTCTCTTTTTACTCATTAGGAAAATGAGTTGTCTGAACCAGCTGATTTAGTGAGGTACCTTCCAGTTCTGACATGTGTGACTCCAAGATTTTCGGTGTCCTGCCAGAGCTCCAGGGGAACACATTGGTCCCAGCAGGAAGGTTACCAACAGTGCTGACAGACCTTCTACCTTTGTACTTTTATCTCAGAAAATTGAACAGTGAAGCCAAGATGAGACTTGGAGGGTTAAAATGACACTAATGGTGGCTTTCCCAGAGCCTTGTTTATGTTAGATTTGTTTCCACAGTCATATGGCTAAGGAAGAGGCTTGTTTGGAAGAAAAGTAAAGGTAAGAAAAGTTTGTGGTCTTTTCCCACAGGGTTTAGTCAGGCTGTAAATAATGATTTGACTAGGGGAAGAAAATAACTTTTGGTTAGTAATAAAATCTAATGGGCATTCAGGCTATTATTTTATATGGAAAAAAATCTCTTAAGTCACAGTTTCCAGTGATTGTAAATTCAGGAAAGCTAAGTAATTGCTAACTTGTTGGCTATAGCATACCCTCTCTCCTCTATGATATGAGTTTTACTTTAAACTGAAATAAAAACCTACATATTAATTTGATGTTTGGTATAGGTACATAGAGCAGCTAGGTGATGTTATGGTTAAAGTGCTGGTCTTAGAATCAGAAAAGCTTATCTTCTTGAGTGTAAATCCGGCCTCAGACACTTACTAGCTGTGTGACCCAGAGCAAGTCACTTAACCCTGTTTGCCTCAGTTTTCTCATCTTTAAAATGAGCTGGAGAAGTAAATGATAAACCATTCTAGTATCTTTGCCAAGAAAATCCCAAATAGGGTCATGAAGAGTCAGACATAACTAAAATGACTGAAATAACAATAAAACACAGGTGAAACTCAGATAAGATAATGAATATCAAGCCTTGCAAAA
The DNA here is from genome assembly GCF_003287225.1 of Phascolarctos cinereus. Lineage (NCBI taxonomy): Eukaryota > Metazoa > Chordata > Mammalia > Diprotodontia > Phascolarctidae > Phascolarctos > Phascolarctos cinereus. The sequence continues at coordinate 335,581,791 of NW_027556098.1, forward strand.
GTTAAAGCCCATAAATATCAGTTATGATCATTGGCAATCATAGATAGAAAGGAGAGGGTGAACATGGCTGAACAACAACAATGATAACAACAATCAAAGAAAAGAGCTCATAAAATATTATATAATAAATATTTATTAAGTAACTACTCTATGCCATGCACTGTGCTAAGCACTGGGGATACAAATAAGAAAAAGAAAGGCAATCCTTGTCCTCCAATTAGTTACAATGTGATAGGGAAAGACAATACACCAAAAGAAACTAAAAGTTAGGGGTAGAGGGAAGGAGGGGCCACCAGGTATCCAGCATATTGATGGCAGACTCTAAGGAGTGCTGCTGGTGAGAAATTAAGATTTGGCTGGGCTTCTGAGCCCTCTTTATATGAAAACTCTGTCCTCCAAACAGAGGGGCAGAGCCAGAATGTCAGAAATGGAAAGGATCTCAGATTTCATTGAGTCCAAAGTCATTTAGTAGATAAAGCAATAATGAATAGGAAGATTTTTATGAGCAAATAGCACCAAAATCTGAAAATCTAAATTAGTACTCATTTAATTTGTACATTTCTTTAAATTTGTCTTTGGATAACAAGACAACAGTATTCTCCAAATGAACAGTTTTGCACAATGCAGAATTGGACTGAGTCAGTTTTTGTCCTATCCTAATGTGACAATAATAACAATTCTCATTTATAAAGTATAGTGCAGATGGGGAAACTGAGGCTCAATGAGCATAAGTGATATGTGCAAGGTCCCCCATTAGTGAGTTGTTAGTGTCATTCTTTGTCCCTACTACCAAAACCTCCTCTCCATGAAGTTGGAGCTTTTTAGAATTAGAAACTCAAGTTTCATTAGAAGAACTTATCTTTTTGAAACAACTGAAGATAACAACACATTCAAGGGTGAAATCCAAAGGAAATATTGACTGACTGACAGTAGGAAGCCCATCCCTTTTAAGTTTTACCCTGGCATTTATATTTGAGAAGTTTAGACAGCATAGAGAAGGTCTGGAAAGTGACTTGACTTGTGTCTTGCCGCTGGACGTTAATGACTCTGGAAGAGAGTGAGGCTGATAACTTTGCACAGCTCTGCCTCACTTAAATCCAGTTCACTTGCATGTCAAGTAATCACCCTCATGATGTCACTGGTCTTCTTCAAAAATGAAGGATGAACAGCACTGACACAACCTAGATTAGCACTGAGACTGCTGGCTCTTGAGTCCAACATTCTTGCTATTTTACCATACCACCTTCCTTACTCTATAGATTTTCCCCATTATTGTTCTTTGCTTAGCACATAGTAGGGAGAAGAGGACAAATATGAGGGCAGGACCTCAAGGACACACACTGCTTGACAGGAAGAAGGTAGATAACTCAGCAAAGGTGGTTGAGTAGTTAGAGATTTAGGTGGAGAAACAGGCTAGAGCTGTGTTACTGTGACTAAAGGGGACTAAGTGGGAGGCCTAAGTTCTGACCCTCCTGGGTAGTAGTCAAGTTATGTGAAAAAACAGTTCACAAAAAAGACTGATGACAAGCTCATGGAAATGTGTTTCAGTTCCCTACAATTACGAGAAATGGGAATGGGCCCATACTGGCCATGCTTCTTTCCCCTCCTGGCTGGGCTTCTGCCACGATATCCCCAAGTGGTATATTCTTTCCCTCCATTTTTCAGCTCCCCTTTATGTTGCTGTCTTCTCCCATTAAAATATAAGCTCCTTGAGGGCAGGGACTTTTTTTGCTTGTATTTGGATTGCCACATCTTGGCACAGCACCTGGCACATAGTAAATGCTTGTTGCCTGTTTGCCTGCCTGTGCTGGATAGATCTCAGGAAATTGCAAGAACTTTTCTCAGAGACAAGGGCTCATCTTCTTAATGTATCCTAATAATACCTAATCTTTATACAATGTTTAAAGTCTGTAAAATATTTAACATGTAGGATCTCACTTGATTTTCATAATAATCTTGTGAGGTTATGATTTTTGTTTTACAGAAGAGGAAAATGAACTTGAAAGAGGGTAAATGATTTGCCCAGGATTACACCTCTAGTGAGTGTCAGAGGATTTGAATTCAGGTTTTGCTATTCCAAGTCCTGCAACTTTCTCTATTATACCACATAGCTGCTTTATATAGCTATGACACATGTAAGACAATAACTTTTAAAGAACTGAATATGAAAATAGAGTTCAATGGAGAAGTTCATGGTAGCTATGAGCAGTTTGCAATATATAATCAGTGAGGCACTTTGGAGAGTTAAAGATAGGAAGAGAAGATAGGCTATTCACATGAAGAGGGCACTGGATAAAAGATGGCCAATCCCATTGATAGTTTCTTAGCACATTGAGTGGATCACCTGTGCTGACCTTACGGAAAGGCATGAATGGCCCAATAGAACAGATAGGCATGGATATATTGTGCTTTGTATTGTTGCAGACAACATCTGAATCAATGAGGTCACGGATCTCATTGGAATATTTAGAAGATGAAAGGGTAAGATAAGATGCAGAGGTTTTATGGTGTGGAGTTTATGGGAGTTTACACATGAAGGTCACAATATTTCCAGAAAAGTAGGAAGTGAGGTATTTCTACCAAGAGATATAGGGGTAAGAGTGAAATTGGGGGAGTCAGAGAAAAGTTTGGGCAGCTGCTCTGGGGAATGTGATGGGTAATTAGGCAGAGATAAATATGGGGGGGGTGTGTGTATTGCGGGGATGACTTAGGTGAAGCTGGAGAACCTCAGTTGGTTGGTTTCATAATCAATGTGGTTTCATGACTTTTTTCCAGAAGTCCTCCATGACTAAGAGTAGGAGCAAAGGAGGCAGAAGTCAGGGTTCATCTCAAAATTTGGAGACTCACAGGACCTAAAAGGCAGGCAACTGAAAGTATGAGGGACTCAAGAGTCAAGGAGAGTAGATCACTGGAACAACTAACTAAAGGTTTGATATTTTGAAGTGAGAGAAGTGGCATCAGCAAAGAAGTGATAGACTGTGAGGATGCAGGTGAAAAGAGCAGGTTCACTACGAGTGAAGTTATGGAAGAGGTGGAAGGATAGGTCATCTAGCTCAAAGAGAAGAATTTCAAGGTTCAAGATCTTGGGAGATGACTAATTTGGAGTGATGATGAAGTCTAAGGTGAGTCTATCCCAGTAGTTCCCAGTACAGCAATAATAGAGATCATGGGAACTGGTGAATATAAGGAATTGAGAAACTAGGATATTAGGAAGATAGAGAAAAATGAAGCAAAATATGAGTCAAATGATTCCTCCTCTGTTTTTCCTTTTTAATGTCCCATCAATTCTAAGCATCAGTTCTTTCCATTTTTCTCTTGCTCCCCCAAATATAGCTTCAAAATATCTTTGTTAGCCTTAGCATTCATTAACAAATTCAGCTCCCTCTGGACTTCAGTCTTCTTGTCATTATTCTTATGGAAGCATCTTTCTATATCCATTCTTAGTTATCCATCCTTGCTTTCATTATCTTTATGGTCCTCTCTTAAAAAAATCTTAGTTGGCCAATTAATGCCCTGGACAACTAATTTGGCCCCTTTAGATAGATTCCCTTTTTCTTTGTCTTTTAAACTACTTGAGGTTCTGCTGGTTAGACTTTAGAACCACCCATTCTTACACTGACTTCCTATGCAAAATCTTGGGTTATGAGAGCCCAACTGTTTTTTCAGCATGATATTGTTTCTTCTCCTCTCTTCTTTGATGCTAACTCAAATGCTTCTGCTTAAGTTGTCCTCGCCAAACTGGTGATTTTCTATACAAGTGACTATCTTTTTGATGCATGGTGCTTTTAGCTGTCTGGGTAGCTAGGTGGCCCAGGGGAGTTAGTTGGACTTTCTAATGAGCAGGTGGATAGAACTGATGGTCACTCACCTAGGAAAAGGCTAAGGAAAAGACATTGTTCCCCAGTTGTACAAAGACTTTCTGACCCAGATATGGGCAATGAAAATGATGCATGCAGTGAAGGAGAGTGTATATTATTACAGGGCAAGAAAGCTGAAACCAGGGGTAGCTGCTTTCCTCCTCAAAACTTCCACAGTGACTCCTAGGGTACAGATTCAACCCACAGAGCTCAAATATACTGGTAGTCAACCTGACATGACTGCTTGCCCAGGTGTAGAAACACAAGTCTATACTCATTCTGATGATCAGCCTTTACCAACTGCTGACTCTTAAAGGGCAAAGAGATTAGCCAATGACAGGAAAATGACCTTTTAGACCAGTCACTAGGCTAAGTTATGATTTAAAGGCTAACTAGACCTGGAGTCAGGAAGATCTGAGTTCAAATCCTGCCTTGGATACTTACTAGCTGTGTGACCCTGGGCAAGTCACTTAACCTCTGCCTCAGTTTCCTTAATTGTACAAAGGAGACAATAATAGCACCCATGTCACAGGGCCAGCATGAGGAACAACTGAGATAATAGCTATACAGCACTTAGCGTGGTGCCTAGCACATAGTAGGCACTTAATAAATGCTTATTCTTTTCACTTCCCTCTTATGTAATCTATTTTTTGGAAACTAGGTCTCTCCCAGGCTGGAAGCCACTCACAAACCAGATCCCACTACTGATCTGCACAAAAGCTTTGATCTGGCCTTTTTCTAAACCTAGGAGGGTCATCCTTCCTTGGGCAACTTGTTCTTCCTTTCATTCCTCCCCCTCCCCAATTCCTGGTGACTCACCATAATGACGCCAGACAGTACAGACACCTGATTGGCTTATCTAAGCTCAGTAGCAGAACTCATGAATTCAAGCAATCCACAATCCCCAGCCTCCTCAACAGCAGGGATGATGGGCTCACACCACCACACTTGGCTAATCTAACTTTTTTATGGAAGCACAGAATTTCAGAGTTGTAGGAAAGCTTAGAGTCCATCTGCTCCAACCTGTATCTGAACAGGCCTCCCCTCTACCACATCCCAGAAAGTGGTCATCTGTTTTCTACTTGAAGACTTCCCATGATATGGAATACATCATTTCCTAGGGTATCTTGTTCTACTTTTAGAACACTTCAATCATTAAGTTTTCCCTTACATTGGCCCTAAAGCTGTCTCTCTGTAACTTCTACCCATTACTCCTATTTTTACCCTCTTGAGCCAAGCAGAACAAGTCTAATACTTCTTTCTTATGACAGCTCTGTGAATACTTGAAGATAGTTATAATCTGCTCATTCCTTCTCTCCACTGACAAGTTCTTTCTTCTCCAAGTTGTGAACATCCCCAACCCTTTAGGTCTACTATGGCACTGTCTTCAGTGTCTTTGCCATGCCAGTGGATCTCCACTTGATGCATTATTCTTGGTTGCCCTTCCTAAAATATGATGCCCATAAATAAACAATACTTCACATATGGTCAGACTAGGGTAGAGTACATAGAGATCATCAGCTCCCTAATTTGTGACACTATGTCTTTTTTTTTTAATGTGGACTGAGATTGAATTAGCTTTTTTTTTTGACTACCTTGACACACTGTTGAATGAACATATCTTAATATACAATGATATGGCTCCACTATTTTCATCTATTGTGTTCTGCTTGAGTAAGGCATTCCTTTCTATAGGTAGAGTCCAATGGTGAGTTTTGGCAATCCTTCACAGTCTCAGTTATATATAGGACAAAATTCGCCACGTTGCATTTTTATAATCTTTATTTTATAGTGTTTATTACTCATGCTTTGTGTACTTACACATTTGAAATCATGAATTTTATTGCTGGTTCCTACAGAGTGTTGGACTCAGGATCCAGAAGACCTGAGTTCAAATCCTGTCTTGGATACTTATTAGCTGTAGGACTTTGGGCAAGTCATTAGTCCCTCTGTGCCTTAGTTTCCTCATTACAAAATGGGAGTAATGACAGCACCTGTCATATATGGTTGTTGTGAGGACCAAATGAAATAACAGATTTAAAATGCTGTGCAAACCTTAAAACACTATAAGAATGCCAGCTACCATCAATTATCTTTTACTAAAAATTACTGGTCTTCTTTACTGCATTTTTGTAGATGTTATTATGTATGTCTTAAATCATTCTTTTATATATGTTATTTTCTCTGATTTGTAGTGTGGCAGATGATGTAGAAAGTATCTTCCTTTTCTTTCTTTTACAGTTTAAATGCCTTTTGATAAGATCCACAGCCTTATAGATGATTATATATATGTATATATACATATATATGTGTGTGTATGTATTTATCATTTTCCATTAGGTACACTATTCCTGTTAGGTACACTTTATTGGCCAAGAGCCTATCATTCCTCTATTTTAACTTGTAAACCAGAAAGTCAGATCCCATTTTTAGATGCTTTTTCTTAGCTAGTTGTTTTAAAGCCTCTACCTTCAATTGGTAGCAATGATGTAAAAATTACTTGTGCTTTAAGGTATTCAAACTCCCTTGCGGGGTGTGTGTGTGTGTGTGTGTGTGTGTGTGTGTGTGTGTGTGTGTATGTGTGAAGGTATTATTTTATTTTTGCCTTTTAATCCCCAGCATTTAGTCAAGTGCCTTGAATAAATGTTTCTTGAATTGAAATAAATTACCCAGGACTTTATAATCCTTAACAATGGTTTCTAGGTTCCTTCTGGCAGTTATTCATCCCCATGTGCAACATCAGAAATATGAAATGATTGTAAGGTTTTACAAAATCTCAGGAGGCTCTCTCTATTATGTCCTGGATCCATGCCTCAGGAAGGGAGAATGCTTTTCTCTTATTCATTTCAGGTTCTTTTCAACATATGGCTGCTTTGGTTTTCATTAGTATGTAGTTGCCAATAATCATTATCTGTCTCTTTTTCTTGTGACAATTCCTGAGTGGCTTCTCTCCTCATCACTTTTGTGGATTCAGATAATCATTCCTTGGAGCCCAAGAAGTTGTTTTAACCTTGGTAGATTCAGTCCACCATCTACATGAAGAGGCTCATTTATATTATTTAGCTCCAAAGGTTCAGTTGTAATTCTTCCATTTTTTCTTTGCTACTCTCCAACACACTGACAAAACTTGAGATTCTCATCTTCCTCTTCAGTTTTTTTAAAATTATTTTTAATTTATAGAATAAAATAAGCATTTCCATAACATAGTACAAAAAGATGATTATACATGAGACTGTGTATGTATTATTCACAACTTTGCTTTTCCTATCAAATGTACAGCTTTTTTTTTCAAGTAGGAAATAATCTATTTATTTATTTATTCATTCATTTATTTATTTATTTTTATTTTTTCCATATGCTTCTGAGTTGAAAATTTTTCTCCCTTTTCCTCCCTCCCACCTTCCCCAAGACGGCACACAATCTGATATAGGCTTTACGTTTACATACCCATTAAACATATTTTCACATCAGTGAAGTTGTAAGTACAAATTAAAACCAATAGGAGGAACCATCAGAAAGATGAAACAAAACTCAACAGAAGGTAAAAATAAGTGAGAGCGATTCGACTTCCATAGTTCTTTCTTTGGATGTGGACAGCATTTTCCATCCCTAGGCCTCTGGAGATGTCTTAGATCCTCGTAATGCTGAGAAGGGTTCAGTTTAACAATCTTAGTCATTGCATAATGTGGCTGTTATTGTGTACAGAGTCCTCTTGGATCTGCTCACTTCACTCAGCATCAGATCATATAAGTCTTGTCAGGTTTTTCTGAAGTCAGTCTGTTCATCATTTCTTATAGCACAATAGTATTCTATTACATTCATATACCACAACTTGCTCAGCCATTCCCCAATTGATGGGTATCCTCTCCATTTCCACTTCTTTGCCACCACAAAAAGAGCTGCTATGAATATTTTTGTACATGTGGGTCCTTTTCCCATTTGTTTGATCTCTTTGGGATATAGCCCTAGAAGTGCTATTGCTGGATCAAAGGGTATGCACATTTTTGTAGCCCTTTGGGCATAGTTCCAAATTGTTCTCCAAAATGGTTGGATCATTTCACAACTCCACCAACAATGTATTAGTGTTCCAATTTTCCCACATCCTCTCCAACATTTATCATTTTCCTGTTTTGTCATGTTGGCCAATCTGATAGGTATGATGTGGTACCTCAGAGTTGTTTTGATTTGCATTTCTCTAATCAATAGTGATTTAGAGCATTTTTTCATATGACTATAGATGGCTTTAATTTCTTCATCTGAGAACTGTCTGTTCATATCCTTTGACCATTTATCAATTGGGGAATGGCTTGTGTTCTTATAAATTTGTCTTAATTCTCTATATATTTTAGAAATGAGGCCTTTATCAGAGAGACTGGTTGTAAAAATTCTTTCCCAATTTTCTACCTTCCTTCTAATCTTAGTTGCATTGGCTTTGTTTGTGCAAAAACTTTTCAATTTAATGTAATCAAAATTATCCATTTTGCTTTTCATAATGTTCTCTATCTCCTGTTTGGTCATGAATTCTTCTGTTCTCCATAGATCTGATAGGTAAACTATTCCTTGTTCTCTCCAGTTTACTTATGGTATCAGCCTTTATATCTAAGTCCTGAACCCATTTTGACTTTATTTTGGTATATGGTGTAGATTTGGGTCTATGCCTAGTTTCTGCCATACTCTTTTCCAGTTTTCCCAGCAGTTTTTTTCAAAGAGTGGGTTCTTATCCCAGAAGCTGGGGTCTTTGGGTTTATCAAATAATAGATTACTATAGTCATTGACTACTGTGTCTTGCATATTTAACCTATTCCACTGATCCACCTCCCTATTTCTTAGCCAGTACCAAGCAGTTTTGATGATTGCTGCTTTAATTCAATTTAAGATCTGGAATTGCTAGGCCACCTTCCCCTGCATTTCTTTTCATTAGTTCCTTTGATATTCTGGACCTTTTGTTTTTCCAAATGAATCTTGTTATTATTTTTTCTAACTCTATAAAATAATTTTTTGGTAGTTTGATTGGTATGGCACTGAATAAGTAAATTAGCTTAGGTAGGATTGTCATTTTTATTATATTAGCTCGGCCTACCCATGAGCAACTGATGTTTTTCCAATTATTTAGATCTGATTTTATTTGTGTGAAAAGTGTTTTGTAATTGTGTTCATAGAGTTCCTGGGTTTGTTTCAGGAGGTAGACTCCTAAATATTTTATAATGTCTACAGTAAGTTTAAATGGGATTTCTCTTTCTATCTCTTGCTGTTGGGCTTTGTTGGTAATATATAGAAATGCTGATGATTTATGTGGGTTTATTTTATAGCCCGCAACTTTGCTAAAGTTGTTTATTATTTCAAGTAGTTTTTTACTTGATTCTCTAGGATTCTCTAAGTCATGCCATCTGCAAAGAGTGATAGCTTTGTTTCTTCTTTGCCTATTCTAATGCCTTCAATTTCTTTTTCTTCTCTTATTGCTAAAGCTAAGGTTTCCAGTACAATACTGAATAGCATTGTTGATAATGGACATCCTTGTTTCACCCCCGATCTTATTGGAAATGCTTCTAGCCTGTCCCCATTACATATAATGCTTGCTGAAGGTTTTAGATAAATGCTATTTATTATTTTAAGGAAGACTCCACTTATACCTATGCTTTCTAGTGTTTTTAATAGGAATGGGTGTTGTACTTTATCAAAAGCTACAAAAGCCCACTTCTTTAACATTAATACTCTTCCAATGCTGCTTTGTGTCTACAAATCATGAAGTGCTGTTGCTCTTCTTTTTTGTTTTTGAAGGAGATCAGTGACATCACAGGGTGAGGTCTTGACTTGTATGTGAATTGGATTTAAGTGAGGCAGAATTGCACAGAGTGGTCAGCCTCACTTTCTTTTCCAGAGTCATGGAAGTCCAGTGTTACAGAAGAAGAATTAACATGCCAGCTAACTCCAAGGGCTGTAGGAAAACAAATATGGGGTAAAACCAGGAGCACATTACCTACACCAACTGCACAGAAAATGCAATGTCACTACTGAGAACATGTAAGAATGGAAAAGGAATTGGCATTGGCATATAACAATAAGACCTGACATTCATAAAATATTCTCAGATTTACAAAGTGCTTTGTATTATTCTCTCATTTGGTCCTCAACACAACCCTGAGAGATAATTAGTATAGTCTCTATTTCACAGATAAGGTACTGCAGATTATATGACTTAGCTAGGATCACCACGTGGTCAGTTAGTGTCAGAGGGAAGAGTTCAAAACCAGGTCTCTCCTGATTCCACGTTCCATGATCCTTCCCAAAGTCTATGCTGCATGGCGTGAATGAAAGCCAAGAAATGGATAGCTATAGTGGTATATATTTGTATTGTCAGGTTACTAAAGGAACAAGAGGAAAGCCATCAACAAGTCAGGTAGAAGGTAGCATTGTGTAAAGGAAAGAGGGTTGAATTCTGAGTCAGAGAATCTTTAAATTCTGAATCTTCTCCTTACTACCCAAATGAACATGAGTCACTTTATTTCCCTGGGTCTTAATTCCTCATCTCTTATTTGAGGAGGATGGTTAGTTAGCTCTCAAGGACCCTTCATGCTCTATATGTAAGATCCTAAGTGGATCATCTTTAGAGGATTTATGGGAAAACATGAAGAAGTATTGCCCAGGATAAGAAGGGGTGAAGGGACTATAGTTTGAAATTACAGATCTAATTAACGTACTTTCCTCAACATTTGAATAGACCAGAAAAAGTGGCAAAGTGGCAATGACCATGTCTTGATCATGGTAATTTCTATAAAGAATCCAATTCATCCTACCTCCCTATAATTAAAATGTCTCTTAAGACATTGCTGACATCTCTCTTTAGTGGATTTCAGTTCAGCACTTTCTCCCAGGGTAATCTGCCCATAGTATTTTAGCTTCTCCAGAAATTCTTTCCAGAAGATTAAATCTTCACATCAAGCTTAACTGATCTTTCTATAATGTACAATTCAATTATTTCATGGTCGTTGCTTACTTTAGGAGTGACTCTGAAGTTGAAAGGAAAGGAGATGGTATATTAGAATTGTTCGTATGTGAATGAACAGAGAGTTCATGGAGTGTGTCTTAGTGATAATTGTTCCTAATTCAGATAGTGAGTTTCAAACTATAGTAAAACTTTTCTGAATAATTGCTTCTACTTTACAGTATTTTAGGCCAAAGCATAGTCAGTGCAACTTACATATTTGTCATCAATTCTAAAGAATGATCTTTCCTCTTTTGTCAAAATCAACTTCCTTCAAGCACCATATTTATTTCAAAATGAAAAACAACTTACTCATGGAGTTCAAAGTTGCTTGATGTCTTTACTGTCTTGACAGGATCTTTTTTTTATGGCCTTCACAGCCCCATTACTCTTAAGATACTGTAGTAAAATACATACCTCATGATAGAAAGAAATCAGTGAAAATTTGTTGAGTCTTTCTGAGACAGAAAGGAAGAAAGTCCATCCATAGATGCAGAAATTTTGAGGTGAAGAGGAGAGAAGGAGATAAGGGTTCATGACTAATCATTTTTGTTATCAGTATAGGAAGAGCCAACCTCATCTCCAGAGCAAAGACTAAGAGATTTCTTTTAGATTTCATCTCTTTGTCTTTTCTCAAGGTCTTATATATTTTTTTGATCAGGCAAATAAAGCATTGTGTCTTTTAAAACTTGACACTCAGTCACCTCATTTTTGAAACCTTCTTTGCTTAACCCCAAATCAAATCACTTGCTAGCATTTGAGCATTGGAAGGGATCATGCCCTTCATGAGTTCAATTCACTTGATTCAGAGGAACTACCTCCTAGGGCACTGAGAGAAGGGACAGATGTGATTGCTTAGTCCCTGTCAGTGATCTTCCAAGGGCTGTGGTTCATAGATGAAGTACTACCAGATTGTAGAAGGACAAATGTTCGAGTTTTTTTTTAAGGGAAGATGATGGAGTCTCCAAATGACTTTGAATTCCTGAAAAATTTCTCTAATGTCTTTGTAGTAAGTGCTCTGGAGCTGTATTCCAAGCTTCCACTGGCACTGGCAGGTTGGGTTCTCAGAGTGCAGATGTTTTTTGTCCCCTCAGAACTCTATGGGCATCCTGGAGGGCTTAGTCTCTGTGTGTTTTTTTCAGTGCTGCAGCTCATGAGTTCCGACTGGTATGCTTTTCTCCCCATGTTTTCTCCCCCCAACCCACCAATATAAATTGATTTAGTTGATATCACTTAGTCAGCCAGACCTAATTAGATTCCAATAAAGGGTGTTATAGTAAGGATAGTGATACAAAGCATGCCTTTCTCCACCCTCCAAGTCTATGACATACTCTCGCACCAGTACATACATAGTCCAGGAGAAAGTTGGCTTAAGTTTAGAGAGCACTTGTGGCAAAGGGGTAGCTGACAGGCTCTGGAGGTCTTTCTGCTGGAGTACCTCAAGATTTTGCCCTTAGGTATGGGAAAACTTTTCTCCTGGGCTCCTCATAGAACTTTGAGTCTGCTTTCCCTCATAGTGTCTGTCCTGGGCTTTCAATGCGGGTACGGCTAGCAGTCTTTGTTGCTCCAGGGAGACTACTAGGATGCCAACAAAAAAATTCCAAATTTTTTGAGCGTCCCAAGTTCCACTGGCCGAGGGGGGGTAGGAAAAGACTGAGACTAAGGCTGAGTCTGAGGCCAGAGCCAGGTTTTTGTACTCCTTTGCCAAGCAATTACTTCCAGGGGCTATATTTTCTCTCCTCCCCTCTCCTGTGCCAGACACTTGAATCTTCCATCTGAACGAGCTTTCTCATTTTATCCAAGTCTCATGGGGTGTGGCCAAATCTCTCAATCAATCTCAGAAGTCTTTTTTTTTTTTTTTGGTGTGTAGGGAAATTTCCAGGCCTCATTCATACCTAGGTCATACCTTGGATTGATTAAGCTAAGATGTATTTTGACATGATAAAGATATCAAGGTCAAGTGGGGTGACAGTGATTGGTTCAATCAATACTCACCCTTATATACTATTGAAGGGATGGTTAGTGAATGTTTAGAAAAGGGAATAGTAATGAATTATCACAAAAATGACTTCATAAAGAAAACCACTGAAGATTTACCTTTTTTTTGCTACAGTTACTAGACTCATAGATCAGAAAAATATTTTAGATATAGTTTACCTAGATTTTAGTAAAGCATTCAGCCTATTTTTGTTAAAAAGAAATATGTGATCTAAATGATAGTAATAATAATAATTATAGCTGATATTATGCATAAATAAATAAATAGCATCTACCCCCAGCATAGTTCCCTCCCTCCCAACACATGTGTGCTAGCATGTATGTGTGTGTGTGTGTATGTATGTATGTGTGAGTGTATGTGTGGGTATATGGTGCCTACTATGTGTCACGGACTGTGCTAAACACTTTATAAACATGTCTAATTTGATCCTCATAACAACCCTGTGTGTAGGTGCTATTATTATCTTCATTTTACAGTTGAGGAAACTGAGGCAGACAGCATTAAATAACTTGCCCACAGTCAAGTATCTAGTTAATTGTCTAATGCTGGATTGGAACTCAGATCTTCCTCATTCCATGCTTAGCATTCTATCCATTGCACCACTAGATGAACATGGCTGAATGAATGGCTCATCCCAAAGAGTAGTCATCAATCGTTTGTTGTCAGCTTGGAAGGATATTGCCAGTGGAGTGTCCCAGGGATATGTGCTTGACCTAGTACTATTTGAAATTTTAATCAGTGCGGTGATTAAACATGTAAACTCGCTTTCCCTCCTTACCTCTGCCTCCTGTTTTCCTGCAAGTCCCAGCTAAAAACGCTGGTAAAAAACCTCAAGAAGCCTTTCCCAATCCCTCCTAATTCTAGTGCCTTCTCTCTGATGATTATTTCCTATTTATCCTGTATATTGCTTTCTTGTACATAATTGTTTTCATGTTGTCTCCCCCATTAGATAGTGAACTCCAGGACAGGGTTTGTCTTTTTGCCTGTTTTGCATTTCTTTGTATCCTGGAGCTTAGCACAGTGTCTGGCATATAGTAGGCATTTTATAAATGTTTACTGCTTAACTATTGAGGGACACTGTCATTGTATTTTATTGTCCTACTCATCTCTTCCTTTTCTGTGAGAATAGAAAACCAAATGGGTATAAAGAAACTCAGCATAGTAAATTTTCTTTTGATTTGCTGTCTAATCTTTATCGGGGCAGCTAGGTGATGTGGTGGGTAGAGTGCAGGGCCTAGAGTCAGGAAGACCTGAATTCAAATCTGGCTTCAGACACTCGTTTTGTTGTTCAGACACTTTGTTTTCCTTTTTTTTTTTTTTTGGCTAGGCAGTGGGGTTAAGTGACTTGCCTAGGGTCATATGGCTAGTAAGTGTTATGTGTCTGAGGCTGGATTTGAACTCAGGTCCTCCTGAATCCAGGGCTGGTGTGCTATTCACAGGGCCACCTAGCTGCTTCTTCATTATACATTTTCAAAGAGGATCAGTGACAATCACAGGTGATGTCTTGACTTGCATATGAATTATATTTAAGTGAGGCAAAGTTGCAGAAAGTTTTCAGCCTCATTGTCTCTTCTAGAATCATGAAAGTTCAGTGTCAAGAAAACATGTAAGGTGACTAGTGATGGCCCAGTGGATGAGCTTGACGTCTTTAATGTCTGACCAGACTCTCAATGCTCTATAGCACCTGCTTCAGCCACCTTCATGGCCATTGGAACAAACTGTCCACTGGGAGAAGTCTTCACATGCGTGGGTAGACACCCCCCTGAGTCACTGACAGATTTGAGGCATATTGGTTACCCTCAACCTGATTTAGTGTTTTTGCCAAGATGATTTTACCAGGGTGTGGCTGCTTCTTGGAGCTATAGGTGAGAGTTGGGTGAAAAGTTGACACCAACCTTAGATAAGGAGCCCTGAAAAGGGTTCAGCAAGCCCTCACACCAAGGATGCTAGTTTTCCCTGAATGTCCCATACACCCCTTACCAGCTGTATGACCCTGGGCAAGTCACTTAACTCTGCTTGCCTCAGTTTCTTCATCTGTAAAATGAGCTGGAGAAGGAAATTAAAACCATTCCAGTACCATTGTCATGAAAACCCCAAATGGGGTTACAAAGAGCCAGACATGACTGAAACAACTGAAAAGCATCAACAATGACAACAGTAACTGATTTTTGTCAGACCTGGCTTGGTTTCTTGTAGGCTCAGGCTTAAGAACCACTGATTCTTTTTCATAGATGAATGTTGTTGGTTTGCTGCCAAAACTAAGGGATCTTCACATTTTTGGAAGTAGGGCTATACCATGCAGGTGTTCAACATCAGGTTCTTTGGAGGCTTAAGCTAGAACAGGGAGAATTGGGGAGGAAAGAGAACACACGTATTCCTGGCATTTCTTTGATGGAGCAGTGAAATAGGGTGACTGAGGCTGGGGAGAGAATTTCTAGTAGTTTTTGACATGACAAAAGCAATGATGGCATCTTTATAGGCTTGAACTTTGAGCTGCCCTTGACACCTGTATTGAGTTATTCCAAGGATAGGCTATGTGGTAAAGGAAAACCATTACCTGGGATTCGGATATTTGGCTGATTCCTGGTTCCACCACTAGTAAAGTGTGTGATCTTGGCAAAGTCACAATTGTTCTATTTATTGGTTTCCTCACCTGTATAATGAGGAGATTGATTGAGTGATTTCTAAGGACTCTTCCAGCTCTCAAGTGGGATATGCTGGGTTTGGAATCAGAGGACAAGGATTTCAACCCTGGCTCTGCCTCTTACTACCTCTGTTACCTTGGCCATTCTTCCCTTCTCTTGGTCTCAGTTTCCTTTTCTGTAAAATGAAGGGTGTTGAACTTGCTCTTTAGTATTTTCAGTTGTGTCCAACTCTTTGAAGTTTTCTTTGCAAAGATACTGGAGTGGTTTGCCATTTCCTTCTCCAGCTCATTTTATAGATGAGGAAACTGAGTCACATATATTTAAGTGACTTGCCCAGGGTCACACAGCCAGCAAGTGTCTGAGGCCAGATTTGAACTTAGGAAGCTGAGTTCTATCTAGTTGTCCCTCAGGTTAGACTAGGTAAGGTCTTCCAGTTCTAACCTATTTTCCTAAGTAGAATATTTCTGTGACATTTTTGAGAATAGATTATTCTAACAGCCCTGACAACTCTTCCCCCATGCTTGTGCTCATTTTAAACCAGTTAGGATTTGAGGGGGAAGGTGAGATAGTACAATAGTGACATGTTGTCTTAATCACATTATCCAAGTCATATATGGTACTGTTTCTCTAAGTAATACCATAGCTGCCTCCCACAGATAGAAAAGGTCTTCCATAAGGAAAAAAATGAGAGTGAGCTTTGAAGGAATAATTTCTCCAATTGATGACACCATAGTTCTGCTGTGTTTGCCTCAGGGGCTATGACATTAGCATCCAGCATCTCTCTCCTTCGGGCAGTAGCTAGGAGCTGTTGGTAGAGACAGAGTGATTTTGCCTAATGTGTTCCAGAGGTGCCAGCCATTAGTTCCAAGTCATTGGGAACCCACAAAATGGAAGGCCACCAGTCATTTTCATCTCTAAACTATACAGTCTTCATTCACCTACTCCATTCTTTAGCCAAGATTCAATGTAGATTTGCTTTGGATCCTCCCATATAACCACATTGGAAATAAAAGGAAATCCCAACCTCCCCCTAAAAACCAACAAAAATAAAATACATGGCACATGAGAGGGAATTATAGCATAATGTTGAGGGCACTGGATTAGGAGTTAGCAGATTTGGGATTGAATCCCAATACGGCAACTGATCACTTAGTGTGTGACTTTCTGAAATTTATGCCTCTCCTAGCTGGTGGTACAAGCCTGTAGTCCATGCTGCTGAGGTTGCTGAGGCTGGTGGATGGCTTGAATTGGAGAGTTATGAGCTGCAGCTAAGTGAGCCAAGTGTCCAAATTAAGTCTGTCACCAATATGGCAACCCTGTGGGAATAGGCTCCTCAAGCTTTTTGGGGAGGTGAACCCCAGGTTGTGAAAACAGGAGTTAAAACTTCCTTGCTTATCAGTATTCCGATCAGATCTATGAGTAGTTGTACATCCAGCTTGAGAGAGTTAGGGAGGCTCAGAATCAAAGGAAAACAAATATACCTGAGGTCTTTATCTGGACTTAAGTTTTCTCATCTGTAAAATGTAACTTCGGATGAGATTATTTCTAACATCCTCTCAGCTTTGCAATTCTGTGATTCTATGATCTTATTGCACACCAGTAATAGTTAGCATTTCTATATTTCTCATGTTTGCAAAGCATTCAAGATATTTTCTATCCTTACTGCCATCCTGGAAAGTAGATACTATTATCATTCTCATTTAAAGAAAGGAAACTGGGGCAGACAGAGGTTGTGATTTGCCCTGAGTCAACACAACTAATAATGGTCTGAGGCTGGATTTGAATTCAGGTCTTCTTGACTACAGTCCTGAGTTCTCTCCATAATTGCCTATGTGAAGGCGCTCTATAAAAAGGTACCCTGGTTACATGGTCTTCAGTGAATATGCCATGATTTGTTAGGGACTTTCATGGCTTATATAGGCATTGTCCTTACAAAATGAATGGTGTAGAAAATGTTCTTGTCTTTAGGGCAAGGGAATGGCACAGAGATTTTTCTTATGTGTACAACTTCTATTGACCCTGAATAGAACTCTGCTCCATGGACCAATTTCAGGGTGAAAAGAAACAGACAACAATGATGCTCCAGGGAAAACATCTATCATTACTCCTTTGACTACCATTCCTAGGACAATCAGCAGAGTTCACAAATGTCTAGTGG
This sequence comes from Phascolarctos cinereus, assembly GCF_003287225.1. Classification (NCBI taxonomy): domain Eukaryota; kingdom Metazoa; phylum Chordata; class Mammalia; order Diprotodontia; family Phascolarctidae; genus Phascolarctos; species Phascolarctos cinereus. Next base: position 335,599,432 of record NW_027556098.1, read on the forward strand.
AGAATGATTCAGAGCTCACATCACCCCTACTCCAATCATGGCCACCCATTCATCTCCCCTGGGTCTTGCCTTCAAATATTTCTTATGGAATTTCTTTGCAAATTGCAGAAATGTAACCTCTAGACCTCCCCAAAGGCCCAGAAGCAGTGGCTGTTTGGTGTTTTCCCCATAAGCACTTAGGCAGCCCTGAGTGGAAGGAGCAATGAAGTTAGCCTGGCTGCCACCTCAGCCACCCTCTGTAATGTGCCAGCAGCCTAGGGTTTTCTCCAGTGCAAGGTTCTACTGATGTTTTTTTTTTCCCTTCTCTCTGTGTTTCTTTCTTCCCACTCTGTTGACCACTGTGGGGATTCTCAATTGTTCAAAAGCACAACCAGTGTCCAAGCAGCCTGACTTAGGCCTAAACCACTAACCCAGGCCAACCTCTAGGTCTATATTGAATACTTAGTTCCACACTGCACTAAGGAATGGGGCAGGAAATTCAAGAGTCAAAGATATAGTCACTCCCCTCAAGGTGCTGAAACAATTAGAGTGATGAAACAATTGGTGAATTATTAAGCACTATAGCATTAAGCCTGGCATTTATCTGGATCATGGCTTATATGATCATAGATTTAGAGATAGAAAGGACCTTCAGGTCCATGTAATGCAACCTCTTCATTTTATAGATGAAGAAATGGAGGCCCAAGGAAGTTAAATGACTTGTCCAGGACCACCTGTCAAGGATATGGTAGACAGGATTGATTACTTTGTGTAGTGGTTGGGCTAAATGACATTTAAGGTTCCTTCCAAGTCCAAGATTCTATAATATATTGATACTAAATGCCTGGGAAGAAAGCTCAGTGTGATCTAGGAAGTGGCTAGAAAAGCTTCCTCATATGCACAGTCTATCTTTCTTTTCAGTGAGACTGTGCTATGGTAAAAAGAGTATTGTATGAGGATGCAGAAGAACAGGATTCTAGTCCTGACAGGGTGATCTTGGGTGATCTATTTGGACCTTCTGAATCTCAGTTTCCTATAAATAATTTGTGACATCCTGGACTCCCTCATTAAACTGTTGTAAGGACAACATGTGTGGGGAAGTGCAAGGGAAACCATAAAGTTTTCTAGTTGTCTGACCCTGGGCAACTCACTCTCAGTCTCAGTTTCCTCACCTGTAAAATGGGGATAATAACACTGCTTCCCTTCCAGGGTTGTTGTGAGTGTTCAATGAGATATTTTTAAAGTGCTTTGTAAACCTTAAAAATTATTGTTGTTATTATCGTAATACAAAAATGTTAGGTGGTGTTGTGACTGATGGGGTTTACATAAATACTGGTATAAAAACTTCTCTAGATAAACAACACAATTTAGATTGGGAAAGAAGGAAGACCTAAATTCAAATACTGCCTATTGACACTTAATCTTTTTCAGCTTCACCTAAAAGATGGGGATAATAACAGCTGTAGTACCTTCCTCAGAGGATTATTAATCTTAAATAAAATAATAAATATAAAGTGCTTTGCAAGCTTTACAGAACCACATATCTTTTAGTTGTTGTCATTGGGATTGTTATTGCTATAATTAATTAACCCAAAGAGAAGAGGCTGTGTGGCCTAATGGATAGAGGGCCCTGGAAGTCAGGAAGACTGAGTTCAAATATTGCCCCTGACACACATGTTAGCTGAAAACACAAATTGTCAATGGGTAAATGGCTTACACTTTCCTGGCCCCAGGCAACACTCTGAGATTAGAAATGATAAATAGAATGCCAATTTCTAATACTTGTGGAAGTTTTTCCATCAGGAGTTCACTGTGCTGATAAAATCCCCAGTCCCAGTGTGTGTGTGTGTGTGTGTGTGTGTGTGTGTGTGTGTGTGTGTGTGTGTCCAGGAATAGGACAGTACAATAACAACATTTGAGAAGGAAGGATGACAATAATTGTATGGGAATTGTCCAGTATAGATTTTGCTATTGCTAAATTACCTGAATTACATTTATCCTAAAATAATGATGATCCTTTCACTTGACAATACTATTTATTCAAAAGTCTGGAAAAAATCAGCAGTCACTGAATGCAATTATCATAGGGAGATAAATTCTAACGACAAATTCTACACTGACACCACAAGGATGGATGAGATGACTTCATGGGTCACTTTCAACGTCAATTCAAGTCCTTGGGCTTCTGGTGTTGGTCCCATGACGTGAGGTTAGGTGGCATCCTTGATTTTCCCCCAAAGGAGCCTTTGAAGATCCTAGACTTTGTTTTGCTTGCTAGCATAACATTTCACTGTTGGAAGAGCCTCATTACTTACTTTCCTTCAAGAGGCTGTGATTTAATCTCTGTGGGCACTCCATCTACTAATGCAGATCACCTCCTTTCCATCCTCAGGAGATGGTTTCAAGACTTGCTGTCATCAAAACAAGTTATCATCTTGTGATCAGTTGTTGGTGATAAGACTCTCTGAACATAGCTAGGCAAGGGCAGACAGTTAGTTCATTGTTACATTCATACTGTTTCATCCTGGTGGAACCTCCTATTGCTTATGCTCTGTTGGCATGGCCTCCAAGAACCCAGCATCATCTCCATTCTATAGTGATGCATCCCCTAGAGTAAGGCAATTAAGATGGTGATATAACTCAAGAGCATGGACTGGTGGAAGGAACTGGGAATATTTAAGAAAAGGAGACTTAGGGGGAACATGCTCTTTGTCTTAAAGTATTTGAAAGACTGTCATAGGATCATAGATTTAAAACTCCCCAACTTCCTTATTTTCCAGAAAGAAACTGAGACAACAAAGGTGAAGTGACTTGTCCATGGTTACACAGCTAATGTCAAAGGCAGGATTGGAACCCAGGTTTTCCTAACTTCAACTAGCATTTGTAATCCTGCTGCCTCTCTTATCATGCAATAAAGGTTTGTTCTACTTGGTCCCTAAGGAAAGAACTAGAACAGGGGTGGGGAACCTGTGGTCTCGAGGCCACATGTGGCCTTCTAGGTGCTTGGGTGCCACCTTTTGACTGACTCCAAGCTTTACAGAACAAATCCTTTTATTAAGGGGAATTGTTCTGTGAAGTTTGGATTTGGTCAAAGGGCCACATTTGAGAATCTAGAGGGCCACATGTGGCCGTGAGGCTGTAAGTTCCCCATACCTGAGCTAGGACAATGAATGAAAGTTGTAGAGAAGGAGATTTAGATTCAAAATAAGGAAAACCTCCCCCAGAGCTAATCCAGAGTGGAATAGTCTGCCTGGGTTGGTAGTGCATGCCCTTTCACTGGAGGTCTTCAAGCAAAGGCTAATTGGTTACTTTCCTGAGATATTATAGAAAGCATTCTTACCCACATGTGGTTGCACTAGATGGTCTCTGTGGCTTGATGATTCCATGATTCTGCTGTTAAGCAAGGTTCTGAGCTAATGCACAATTTGCTAGCACCAATGACTCTCTAATCCGAGAGTTGTTTGCTCGAGGATTATAAAGTCAAGGCCTGAAGTCCTAAAAATGACTCAGATCCTTGTAATCCACTAAAAATTCAAGTGTACAGATCACATGCCCTGGTTATTTTTAAAGAAATGAGGAATTGTTATAGAAAGTATACCTTGTTATACCAAAGCTTAATACATCAATATTTTGAATTACATAATTCAGGGAATATTTGCTTTATTCATTCATTAAATTGGACGTTATTTGAAAACTCACATTATATATTTCTTGGCAATGTACTCTTACGTACTATTTTTGTTATTGTTTTGGTTTATTTCTTAATGCTGTGTTCTCATTCATTGTCTCCACTGTATTTCTGTAACTTCTGTTCAAAGTGAAGAAGAATGCATCCTACTTCACATTTTTCAAAGAGATTTACTTGCATTTTGTCATTTTAGTCATACTGCTGCTCAGTGAGGTAGGTAGGATAGTTTTTTTAATCCCCATTTTACAGACCAGTAACTTGTGGCTCAGAGAGTTTGCATGGTTAGTCCATTCAGTATCAGAAGTAGGCAGTCTTGAAACAAATTAAAGTAGAGAGAATTTTGCCTGTGACCTTATGCTAATCACTTAACTTCTTTAATTATATAGACAGTTAGTTAGTGGTGAAATTAGGAGTAAAACACTAGTTCAATGCTCATTCTATGGATCTATTAATTTCTAAAAGCTAGTAGTTTCTACAAAGTCTAGGAAACAAGTCTAAAAAAAAAGACAAAAAATTCCTTCAATATGATACTAGCAAGGATGTTAGATAAAGGCTGAGTGACTTTTAGTCTAATATACTGAGTTTAGCTAAGCTGTCACAGTCCTTTTTGACATTTAAGCTATTGTATTAAACTGGAAAAGAACCCTGAATTTCTTGTAAGTATTATTCTCATCAGAAAATGTTCCATTTTTTTCTATAAAAATCTGAATTTTACAGGTTTGTTGCTTCCTTGAGGGTTTAAAAAAACAGATGATCACACCTGTGAGTCAGTGAAAAATAAGATTGCTATACAGAAATGTGCTTTATAGGTGACTTTTCAAGAGCAATTTTATTCTGTGTGATGAACAGAAATTGTAACAGGATCGAGTCAAAAGATTGTGCTCCTAGCTGTAGCCATCATACCAATGACAGTTATTGACCCCGTACTGATTGTGGCTTTTTGGGTGGAATTAGTCACATTTTGAGAAATGATTCTTCAATGCCCTGAGAATTTCATTTTAGTATGGACCTTCTTTGTGAATATTTGGCCTGATCCAGTTCTTTCTATCTTTTTTATATCTATCTTTTCTTCTTAATGAATGGATAACTATGAGGTAAGATTTCAAATGGTCACTGATGGGTAAAATGGCTTTTGTAAAAGTTTTAACAGATCTTTTCCATTTTTGTTTGTTGTCCTCCTTCCAAGTTTCACCCTTAAGTGATCTTGCAATGATCTGACTTAATAGGTAATAATACTGGTTCTGATTTATATAGTATAACATTTTAAAGTTTATGATGATTGGGTCTTAAGCAAGTAAGCAAATCGTAAAATTAAAATAAGAGATTATTTCTTGAGCACACAAGGATCTAAGTTACATTTTTGTTGAAAGAATCCATCACTTTTTTTGGTCATTTAATTAAATCAGTGTTTTTACGGTATAAGCAAATAGCCCAAAGAACTAATGTTGTTTCTGATAATGTCTAGTAAAAGCCAAAGAGTAGATGAGGTGCTAAGAGAATGAGAGTTATAGCCAGGGACTCCCAACTGCTTAGTTAAAATTGTACCAAAAAGTGTTTGCATCATTATAAATGAGTTACATAATAACATTTAGTTCTAACTCATTTTAAATACTGATGATGAAATTGAAAATTACCATAAAGAACATTTTACTTCATACTGAGGGTCCTTAGAAAGTAGAAGTCTTGAATACCTTTGGACAAACCAATTTCACTATCAAATTAATGAGGATCAGTAGTATATCTAGTGAAAGTGATTACATAAATGCCTAGTGTCTTACATACTGACTACTAACAATGTCCAGACATGCCCAGTGTTATAATCAATTCAGGTCTATTCAACAAACATCTATTAGTGCCTTCCATCTAGCAAGCAGACAATAAAACCTGGGTACGTCCTGTACTAGGGAAATAAAACTTATTGCAGATTACTTTCTAAGTATTTTATGGCTTTTGTCTTCTTTTATTTGAGTACTTTCCTTGTCTCCTCTAGGGATCTAGAGATTCCAGAGTCAGAAGTAGGCATCCCTGCAAGTAAATGACATGCATGTATACATGTGCACACACATATATTACATATACAGTATGCACACACATATATGTAACATATCTGCATGCATACATGCACACACTCACACACAATACCCCCCCATATATATATTTGACCTGTGACCTTGGGAAAATCATTTAACCTCTATGAGCCTCAGTTTCCTCATCTGTGATGTGTGTGAGCATGCATGCAATGGGATAGAGGTGAGGGATGCATTTGTCTAGATGAAACTTGAGGTCCCTTCCAGTTCTAAATCTATTTCTCAATAGAGAAGAGATATAAATATAGTGAGTTTTCTACACCCAGAAGACATATTCTTATAAAAGATTTTTCTTTTTATTTTTTCCTCATTTTTAGTGACTTCCCTTTCCTACAGAATAAACTTAAAACTTAGATCATTTTAATTTTTCTCTCCTATTTGACTATTCATAACATATTTAAAATTGATTTAAAGACTTACTACATTCAACTAATGCCAGGTACAAACCAGGAGAAGGTGATCTTCCTTGTGGTACTCTCAGTTTGCTTTTATTTTCTCCTTCAGGCCAGTTAAATGCCACCACTTAAGGCTCATGACTTTCTAGCTATTCTCTTTAAAAATGGTCATTCAAAGCAAATGGGCCTCTACCTGCTGGTCTTATGAGAAGGCTTTTAAAATCACCAAGGCAGTAGTGTGTTATTTTGGAAAGAATCCCGGTTTGGAGTCAGGAAAGAGCTGGATTCCCATCTTATATCTGACATTTACTGTGTAGTAAACCAATACTCTTAGTATTACATATAAAATTAAATTAAACAGACTCTAGGCTTGAGAAAGAGGGAGTGGCTCCATTCTTTTTCTAAGAAGTAAATTGTATAGACTTTGTAGAAGGTATTATTTTTGTTACTACTTACCCTTACAGTCTTTTAGGCTTATTTATGGGTCTGTAGCTATTGCAATGAACATGAATGTACATCAGGGAGAAGCTTCTGTAATTGCCAAAATCTGAAGCATATGCAATGCTTAGTTGATTAAAATTGTGATGTTACTCTCATTTATTTGTTTTCTCTTTGACTCTATTCTTACTTGGTGCATTACAGTTTCCTTATCTATCCGTACCAGAATTGTACCTGCAAGTTTTAGGAAAGTCAAGACACATTATCTACTGGCTAAAGGACTTTGGGATTATTCTAAGTACCCCTCAAGGTTCATATTGCTATGTTTTAATTTCTGAATTGAGTTGTACTGGTAATCTATTTGCCTGTTTAAAAAAAATCCTCATGTTTAAGGAAAAAGATGGTTATTTTCCTTTTTTAAAAATTTATTTATTTTAAGTTTTCAACATTCACTTCCATAAGATTTTGAGTTCCAAATTTTCTCCCCATCTCTTCCCTTCTCCCATCCCAAGATGGCATGCAACTTGATATAGACTCTACATATACATTCATATTGAACCTATTTTGACACTAGTCATGTTATAAAGAAGAATTAGAACTAATGGGAGAAAGAAGAAATAAACAACAAAAAAAGAGAGAGTGCAAATAGAAGGCTTTGATCTGCATTCAGACTCATAGTTCTTTTTCTGGATGTGGACAGCATTTTCCATCATCATTCCTTAGGAGTTGTCTTGGATCCTTGCATTGCTAAGAAAAGATGAGTGTAGAGATGGTTCTTTTCCTATAAATTACATTCTTGTGTAAAGTACTGCTCCTTTTGTATGAACCTTTTGTTTGCCAAAAGGTACAGAAAAAATTTACAAATTCATGTGAGAAAAGCAAGCTGAGACAGTTCTGGGGATATCAGAGAAAACCCTTTAGAGAAATATACCAAGAGTGCCTATTTGAAAGCAGCTCAAAGGCAGAAATACTGACTGAAGGTGGGGATTACATCATTGGTCACAAGTTCATTTACATATGACAGGTTTTTGGGGTTTTGAAAGATATAGTTGGGAAAATAGAAATCACAGAACTATTTGGGAGATATAAGAGAATTGTAAATTTATTTTTTTGTGCTGTGAGACAGTACGTCATCACAAATGGAAGGTTGGCTTTGAAGCCAGGAAAACCCGAGTTCAAGTCTTGATGATGCTGTATATTGGCTATGTGATCTAGGGCAAATCTCTCAATGCTCTGGGCAGCTTTCTAAATCTCAAAGGTGCATAGGTGGTAGAGGGAGTTTCCTCTCCTAGAAGTTCCTTCTACCAATGAATTCACAGGTCCAGTCCCTATCTCTATCCATTGTCTGTGTTATACCTAATCAAACTATTTAGATTTAGAGTTTTTTTCAACCTGAATTAGTGATGGGTCACTACTGATGAGGAATGGAAGATGAAGATAGGAGGTGAGAAGATGAGAAGCCAGAGATCAGAGTTCAATTCAATTTAATAGACATTCACTGAGCACTAAATGTGACAGGCACTGTGTTAAGCGCTAGGGTTACAATCAAGAAAAAGAAAGTCTCTGCTCTCAAGGAGCTTACAGTTTAATGGAAGATCAGAAGAATATGAAGACATAACAGTGGCCTGAAGTGAGAAGCTAACTATGGCACCTAGCTTCTGCTACTTGCCAGAGGTAAGGGATGACAGCCAAGGGCAACACCAGTTTAGAATAAAACATGTTTGTAAAATCTTGTGGAGGATAATTGCAGAAGATTATGAGTGATGTGATATTACAGAATAGTGAGAAACAGTGGAGAGAAATATAAATGTACAAAAACTTCATATACACAACTAAGTAAAATCATGCTAAGGCATTTAAGGATTAAACTGGAAGGAAGATAACAGATCAAAAGTGGAAAAATGAGTAAGGATTTCAATATAAAATATTTTGTTCATTAGTAACGGTGGAGGCTCCACATTTTGACTCTGATATCAGTGTCTCTGATTTGCTTCATTATGAAGTTGAAGCAGCAAAGCAGCATGAAAGAAGCTTAGCATAGTGCCTGGTACATAGTGGTTAATAAATGTTTATTAGTTGATATTGATGGACTGATCAGAAGTAAACAAAGATAGGGAGAGTGGCAGGACTAGATCAAGCCTACCCAGAAGAGGTTCAAGATGGAGGCAATACAATTTTAAGAGCAATTGAGGTATCAATTCTCAAAGTATCTGAAAGGACAGATAATATCAAAGGATTTTGAAATTTTTTAAATACATTTTTGATCATTTATACATCATGAGTTTGAGTTAAATTAGTGATTTTAAAATAATTCCTTTTAAAATGCCATGTAATCTGTCTATAGCTATAGTTTTTTGTTATGAAGATATGTTTAATTTTAATGTAGTCACATGCATCTTTCTTGCCCCAAATGCATGTCAAGGATACTTGATTTTGAAGATATGGGAACTTCTTTCACCAAAGAGAGAGTTTCTATAACTTAGTAGATAAGATTTAAGGAGTTGTTTCAGTTAGAGAGAATTTAAGGGACTTCTTGCTCAGGGTTACACAGATATAAGTGTCGAAGGTGAAATTTGAACTGAGATCTTCCCTACTCTACATCTAGTTTTCTACCCACTATCTTGTTCCCTGCCCTCTCACCTTGCCTCATAGGATTAGATGAAATCACAACATAATTTATATGGAAAATAAAAAAAGATAAGAATATGAAGGGCTATACTAAACAAAGATAATGAAAATGATCTCTACATTCATAGACTTTAAAATATATTATAAAATGGTAATCACTAAAACTGTCTAGCACTAGACAGAAAAAAACAGAGAAACAGATGCATCAGACATCCAACCAAATGTACCTAAAATGATTTGATTGCATCCTGAGCCTTCTCCAGTCATCTTGATGAATATTTGGCCACTGGTCCCAGATGGCTCTGGAGGAGAAAGTGAGGCTGATGACCTTGCATAGCCCTCCCTCACTCAAAACAAAGTCAATTCAAGTCATGTCATCATCTCCCTGATGTCATGGTCCTCTTAGAGAATGAAGGACAAACACAACAACAACATAAAATGATCTATTATTTAACAATATAATTTGAAAAATTAACTGATAATTTAGCAGAAAAATGAATTTAGACTCGTCTTACAATATATACATAAGTCAATTCTAGTTGAATAATAGACATTTTACTGTTGAGAAGTAGCACTGGTCAGTAGAAAATGTAGTAGAATTGGAGTCAGAAGACCTGAGTTTATCCCACCTTCTAGTCATCTATCTAGCCTCTTTGAGCCTCAATTCCTTCATCTGAAAAGGGGAATAATATTTTTTTATATCCCCAGGGCCAGTGCCTGGCATCTAGTAGGTGCTTAATAAATGTTTATTGATTGACCTACCTTTGAGTTGTTATGAGGGAACTATTTTGTAAACTTTAAAACACAAACAGAAAGCTGAATTATTAATATTAGTTAGCTACTTATGTACATTTGTCATTGCCCTACTTGGTTTGCAAACTATTTGAGGGTAGGGACTATGTCTTATATTTATTTGTGTGTTCCACACAATGCTTACCATAAATACCTTGCACAATGTAGACACCCAAATGTATTTGTTTGATTGACATAATATAATTGCTGTTATTCATTCATTTTCAGTCATGTCTGACTCTTTGTGACCCCATTTGGGGTTTTCTTGGCAAAGTTACTAGAGAGGTTTGCCATTTCCTTCTCCAGCTCGTTTTTCAGATGAAGTAACTGAGGCAAACAGGGTTAAGTGACTTACCCAAGGTCACACAGCTAGTAAATGTCAGAGGCCAGATTTGAATTTAGGAAGATGAGTCTTCCTGACTCCAAATCTGGCACTCTATTCACTGTGCCACCCAGCTGCCCTAACGTAATATAGATTTGTGGTTATAGAAGAAAAATCCATGTTAGGAAATTTAGATACTAGAGCATTTTCCTGCTCTCAGGCCTGGCTTAACCTACCGATTCTGTTTCAAAGAGGTGTATTGACATCCAGAATATTTGTTGCTTATGTCTGTTAAATGGTGAGATTGTAATGATCCATATGAAATATGTTACAAATATGTACACTCTCATGAGTTATTGAGGCAGAAGTTGTGGAAACCTGGATTTGCAAGTGTGAAAATTCTTTGGAAACCTGGATTTGCAAGTGTGAAAATTCTTTGGAAGAGTTATAAGTAGGCACCTAAAGATTTGTTGTGCTATTGAGCAAATCGAAGGTTAAATGAAAGCTAACTAAAAGAGATTTTTCACATGAGACTGTACTAAAGACCTAAAGTACTGGAAGTGGATCCATAGCTTTATCCAGACCTGATGGGATATTAATGGTAAGAAAAAGTTTAGGGAAAGGTGAAGGTTATTTTTTATACCTAAGCCTTTGAGGAAAACAAGAAGTTAGGTTAAACAACGACTGTTAATAATAAGCATAAATGAGAAGGATATGGTATTGTTTTTTCTTTAAACTTGCTCTAAACAGAATTACTTTAAATATACTTTGCTAATAGTAACAGTAGTCATTAGTTAATATTTGTAATTAGTCAATTAACATTAATGATTTGTTATTTTAATAGTTTTATTATTATAGAAAAAATATGATGATCCATTTTACTTGCGTAAATCTGCCAAGGGCTTAAGAAACTTAGAGGATCATTAGGAAAATTTCCCAGAAAAATGTCATTTAAATAGTCACCTATTTTAGTGATGGGGACAGACAGTTCTGAAAGTCAGAAACAATGTTTTACTCTGGTTTCTTTCATTGACGACACGAAGTTTTGGAGAGATGGGTGACATCTTGAGAACTATGTTTGTAAATATATAAATTGAATCTTTAAGGGCTTCAAGCTATATCTGAATGCCTCATCCTTTCAATAAACTCTTGTAGTTGCTATAAAGAGTATACTAAACTGTATGAGACTTGTTTGTTATTTGCTGTGTTTGTTCAAAGGGAGAGAGTTTCTTTAAATATCTCTTTACCAGTGATTCTTTGGTGCTAGAGAGGATCTGGAAGTGGCCTTTGAGTAGAACAACTTTCAGAATATAGGGCCCAAGATTCTTATTGGCTATATGCTAGCCAATCCCCAGGTTCCTGCATGAATATGTCTCTTCTGAGACCTCGCCTCTATTTAAAATCATAGCAAACAAAATGAAGAAGCAGAATTGGACCTAGAGTGGAATTGTGTTATAATCTGAAACCCCTCCATGATATATTTTACCACATATGAGACCACATTTTACCACACATGAGACCAGAGTTCCATCTAATAATCCACCTGATATCAATTTAGCTAAATTTAGTTTAGGGAGCATAAATGCTGTGTAGAACAGAGGTGCTTAACATGTCACCAGTAGGCCACATGAGGTTCACAACGCCCCCAAGTACAGATTAACAAGATTAAAATGTAATCAGAAAATATTTATCAAAGTAAATAAAAATGCAATATAACATATATAATGTTAATATGTATTTTTAAGCTAATATTTGTCCTGAAGTGATCCTTATGTATGGTTTAGTGCAGTGCTTCTTAAAATGTGGGTTGCAACCCTATAGTTGTGACCCACAGTTTAAGAAGCACTGAGGGGCTGTAAGGGGAAAAAAATTTAAGAAGTCCTGGTTCAGTCTTCTATGTGAGCTTGACCATACTGGTGTAGAAAATAGAGAGCTGGCTTCAAGTAGTCAGGAAGACCTGAGTTCAAGACCCTCCTTTGACACATACTGACTGGTCTGGGCAAGCTATGATAGCTCTGAGACCCTTCAGGTAATATTCCAAGACGGCCAATTTTGGGGCAGGTGCTGATGTCCATTGGTAAAGGGAGTCTCTTAGTGAGTGCCCCCTGCACCAACAAAATCACAAATCTGGCCAAAAATATGCACTATTGTTGTAGATGTGAACAAATGGAGTGAAAGCAAATGTCACAGGGCCACTACCAGTCTCCCTTGTAGCTGTATTCTAAGTTACATCTTTTCCTTTACTTCTCCCAGCCCTAGTTTTAATGTTTTATGAAATGCTGTATTATTCCTTTTATGTTTAGTGGCCCTGTCTATGGGTATGAGACAAAAAATATCTGAAGTTAATGGTTCATGTCTGTGTGTGTGTGTGTGTGTGTGCACATGCATATAGGGAGGCTTCCCTGGAAACATGTTATCTATGGGCTTGCTATGGAAGAAAGTGTTATCTAATTTTTAAAATAATGGTAATCAATTTTTTTCTGTGTTCTCAGTAGTACTTTTGAATCTAATGATATTGCCCATATATTTTTAACATCTCCCCCTAAAATCTCTTACTGAAGTCATACTTTATCTTTTGCAGATGGGGTAGGAGTCTAGAATGTCACTCTAGGATGGTGACACCTTTACTGCAGATTCTCCTTTGGGGTCTTCCCAAGTCAACACTTAAATTAGCTCCTAGTCATGTTTCATCCCATGGACCATCTTTTGACCTATTAAGAAATGCCTCAGGTCACTTGGAAGCCACTTCTATTCCTAGGACTTGGATGGGGCTCTTGGTGATTGATAAAGACTTCTTTGAACCAAGCCTTCCACTTAAGTATCTCATTGGTTAGCTCTTTCACTAAATGACTTACTCAGATCTCCTGTGGCCTTATATTTGGCAAAACATTCACCAAGTACATTTCTCCATGTGTGCCCTAGGACAGAAGAATGGAACCATATATTCTGAAAAGCCAGCAGAGTAGCACTATATTCAGCTTTGGGGTAAAAAAAAAGATAGAAATCCCGTAATTAAATCTCTACAATAGGAATGACCTTATTTATGCTTCAAACTACATTAAACTTAATTACACAGTAGTGTAACTTCAAGGGAGATTTACCACATGGGGCAAGGACCTGCTTAGGAAAGTACTTATGAATAATTGATTTTGTGCCAGTGCTTGCAAAAGTAAAAGCAAAGTGATGCCAATCTGCAGGAAGCGGTTTTTGAAAAATGCTTTTAAATTCTGTGTTCTGAGTTGGGTGGCAAGCTACTATAGAGTCATAAGCAGGAGAGGAGGAAAAGACCTATGATGTAAGTTCAGGTTGTACATTGCTCTCTCAAGGGCACTCTTGAGTACCTTTTCCGCTATGGCATTAAGAGAGTCAAGTGTTGCTTTCTTTAGAGGATCTTAGTACAATATAATGAATCTTAGCTCTAAGAAGTTTCCCCTGAGAGCTGGCTTATGCTTTCATCTGCTCCAACTCCATTTTATTGTATTACACTTAATTAGGTTTACATGCAGCTCTTAGGAATTTCTCTCCTTTTATAGTGTTCTTCCTTCCCAGTCTCTATTTAAGGCAGTTGTTTAAGTGAGATTCTTAGAGACTTTTCTCAAAGGTGAATCCTTTTGTAATGATCTAGTCATTCTTTCAGGATCTCCTCTCCTATTGCACAGGGATCCTCAGGGTTTGGTTCCAAAGGGAAATAGAGAATGGCAGATATAACAGGAAAACAATAGTATGTGATAGCAGGAGAAATGTGCCATGGACTAAAAATCTTAAGGTAAGGGAGATGCTTGGGTAGAATGATGGCAGACTCCCCTTTCAGGGTTTGGTGGCTGAATGTATACATATATACATACATACATACGTACATACATACATACATACATACACACATACATACATACTCATACATATATGTATACACATATAAATATATACACATATAAATATATACACATATACATACACAGATATATACATATACACACATATACATATACATACTTATTCACATCCATCTATCTATCTATCTATCTATCTATCTATCTATCTATCTATCTATCTATCTATCTATCCATCCATCCATCCATCCATCCTGCTCCTCAATGAGCTAGCCAGAATGAGAAGCAGTAGAAGGGCCCTACTAGTGATCATTTATTGAATGGGAAATCACCAATCATCAGGAGTTTCAACTGAGACTTCATTCTAACTCCATACCCTGTGATGAGAGCATATGGATCATGGGATGTTAAGTCTTTATCTATAGACTGGCATTATTGGATACATGAGCTAAACATCAGTTGCAGGCTGTATTATATTGTCTAGATATCTTTATACCCTTGGAGAAAGAGTTATGGTGGAAACTAAAAAATTGTACATTTTCTAGAATTCCCGAGTTCAGAGTGGCTTATGTACTATCTGGAAACTGCCTTGGGATTAAACATTAAGTATGTTTTGTCTGTTCCTGTAGGGAGGTGACTATTGCACCCAGGTCACATGATTAGGGCCAGTGAATTTTGCATGTTAAGGAAAAAGGTAGAGTCTTTCAGAGTTGGGGGCTCAGAATTAATTCTGATTGGGTAAGTCTACATTGATCACATCTCTTAGTCTGATGGGGTGGCATAGTCAGCCACAGAACTAGTTAGGAAAAGATCTGAGCCTGAGACTCCCTATTCAGCAGGATCAGGATAGTGGCTCTTAATGCCATCTGGTGGTTAAATCTTCATTTTCTCATCTATTACTTGTTGCTCTCCCCCCCCCCCCATTCTCCACCTAAGAGGAGTTTTAAATATCACTTTCTTCCAAAGTATCAATAGAAACTTCATTGTAGTAATAGAGATATAAGATACTGACCCTTTTACATATGGACAGTTTGGTGGTTGAAAGGGGCATAAAAGAATATCTGCATAAGGAAATCATAAAATTGGCCTGAAGAGAAACATGGACTATTGTCAGGACCAGACAGAGAGCTGCCCTGGAGATTAATGTCCTAGAGGACCTGTTTGAAAGCAGAGCAGGGGTGCTGCAGCCAGCTTGTACAGACTAACGAGAGTTGATACATTTTCAGTGTGAGCATTTACACCCCTGAAATCAGCAAACTGAAAATCAGGGCTTGGTTTACTGTCTTGTTTTTATCTAGATTTAATAAAATAATGGAGAAAATGTTAGCGATGCAAATTAAACATTTGCCAGGACATCCCTGCTTAAATTGCACAATTCTTATCATTATCCGGTCTGAAATCATTGAAAGCTGCTGTTATATATTATCACCCAACTAATTCTTAGCTATTTTTGTAACTTTCTCTTTTTGGATTGTTCCCACAGAATGTATCTTTATTAAAACTAAAATACTGCTTTTGAAATTAAAAAGGATATTTGAATTAGCTCATTTAAACATATAAGATAGTAATATAGCATAGTTGCTATATATATTATACTATAAATTATATGCATCCCTTTGAAGGAAGAAATGATTGAGTTATGTTGTGATTTCTTTGCTATGAGGAATTCCTGAGTGAGGAAACTCCCTTTACCAATGCAAATCAGTACCTTCTTTGTAATTTATAGTCTTAAAGAATTGTCTACTGGAGAATAAAATGATTTGCTGACAGTGTGTATCAGAAGCACACTTGAACCCAGGTCCTTTCGAATTTGAGGATGGCTTTCTTTCATCTCAGTCATGTTACTCCTCATTGAGATAGGGTTTAAGTCAGGCAAAAATGTAGTTCTGTACAGGAGAAGGAATGTTGGGCTTGTGACCATTTGACATTACTCTTTGGGGTAGGAGCAGCTTTTTTTTTTTTAACCTCACTATCTTTTTCTGAATATAAACCCAGTTCTTTTTTTTTTTTGTACACCAAAGTAGTTATCTATGGTTGATTTTTCTTTTTCCTTTGCTTACTCATTTTTATTTTGTTTTGTTTTATTTTTAGCAGTTTTTTAAATTATAATCAGATTTTAATCCTGAGTTGTGGGTGGCAGAAATCAAGTCCTTGAAGTGAAGTTTACTTGTAAACAAAACTAACGTAAATGACTGAGTGGATCCTAAGGAAAATGACATTTTCAGTTCCCTATATATAGTACCCGAAGTCAGAAACTTCATGTTCTCCTCCAGCTTCTTTTGTTGACTGTATAAATCTTTGGAGAGATGTGTGACATGGTGTGAGAATTGAAGCTGTAAAAATATAAAATTTAGTGTTTAAGTTTCTGAAGGTGTAACACTGGAAGATGTTATTACTTGCCTTCCAGGAAAGTTGTGAGGGTTAATAAGATTGTCTTACAAACCTGTAGGGTTTCTTGAATGGAGGACTTACATGAGCAGGAAGTTTTATCAAACCTGCCTACATATTTTGTGTGAAGATCCATGCAACAGATCTTGTGGGGGCAATAAAAAACACACTACATGATTTCTAACTTCAGGGAACTTATAATTAAGGTATACATATACTTTCATTCATTCATACATATGCATAGACATACACTCGTATATGCATACATATATACAAACATGTGCTTATTAAATATTATATGTAAGACTTTTGGTAATTCTGTATATCTATGTATGCTATGTACATATATATTCTTTAGGAAGCTTATACTTTAGTTAAGGATATACAAACATGTATATATACAAATATATATAGCTATCTATAAGTAAATGACAAAGTGTGTGAAAAGTCAAATACTAATATCAGATTTAGGTATAATCACTAGGGGGTTGCAACAGGTTAGGCTCATGGTCTCATGAGGCACATTTAGAAGTCCAAGGTTCATAGTACAGTTATGAAACATGATTGGCTCATACCCCCAGGTAGAGAGAACGAAGGCTTTGTGGTAAATATTGCATTTGAAGAGGAATGGGAAGATTTGAATGGATGGAGAGGAGATGGGAGAGCATTTCGGTGGGGGTAATATTATAAACAAAGGCTGTGAGATGTGAAAACACAAAACATTTTTGGTGGCTATTTAATAAATCCATTTGATGGAAATAGAGGTTTTTGCAGGAAAGCATTAGGAGAGAAGAATATATAATCAGTTATTAAGAAATCTTAACTCTTGAAAATCTAACTTAAAAATCAAAGCTATAAATATAACTCAAAGATGCACTGTGATATAATGTACTGAAGACCTGTATTCAAGGTCATCCTCTGACACATGGTGACTTTGCCATCCCGCAAGTCACTTACCCTCTTAGTGCCCTAGACAACCTTAAGATTTTAAGATACAGAGCAGGTACCTATCTATTCTGATAGAAGTTTCTAGGAATTCCTTACACTAATGAAATCACAGGTCTAATAAAATAAATTCCTTAATGAATAATGGTGACACAAGACTTATTGATTTATCAGTTCTCAGAGATAATAAAATAACATACAATATGGTCTCAATTATTATGAAAAAAACGTTTAATTTAGACATGATCCTAGGTTTGTAGAATTAAAGTTAGAAGGGATCTCAGACATCATAGGGTCCAGGTCCCTTATTTATAGAAGAGGAAATTGAGGCTCAGCAGGTGACTTGCCCAAGGCCGCATAGTAAATGGAAGCTCTGGGATTTAAGCCTAAGACCTAGGATTCTAAATCCAATGCTCTAAGAGGCTGCTAAGTGGTTCAGTGGATAGTGTTGGACTTGGAGTCAGTAGCTCCTGAATTCAAATGCTGCCTCAGATATATTTACTAGCTGGGTGGTATTGGGCAAATCACTTTAACTTCTGTCTGCCTCAGTTTCCTCATTTGTAAGATGGGAATAATAATAACATCTATCCCCCTAGTTGTGGTGAAGATTAAATGAGATATTTGTAAAGCACCTTTCAAAGTGCTATTTAAATTATTAATTATTAATTTAAATTATTAAATTATTTAAATCATTATTAGTATTATTTTTTATTATCTTTCTACTATGCCACAATTGTTTTCTGTGTTCGTGTGTGTGTGTGTGTGTGCATGCATAGAGGCAGAGAAAAAATTATCTGGAAGCACTTAGGGCTTTGATCTCTGGGGTAGGATGGGATGCGCTTTCTTTACCATTTTGGCCAGCTCCTAATTGTCCCAGGGTCCTATGTTTTCTACTTTATCCTTCCTAGGTTAGTCTCTGAAAAGGGTGGATCATCCAATGTACCTAGTCTAGGTATCCATTTCATATGAGATTACTATGTATAGGTGGCTCCCTTCCCATCTTGTAAATTATAAATTCAGCTGTAGCCTTCTCTAATGTCTACCCTTCTTTGCCTGTCCTTTCATTCTAATAAATGCTTGCTAACTGACTGTCAGCAGTCGAGCAAACCCATCTCTATTATTAACAAACTCCCCTTCATTCTAGGTCTTTTCCTCTCACATTCTATCTCTCAGTATTCACTGTAATCCAGCTTTCTTGTGAAGACATCAGATCTCTTGGCATTTTCTTCAAGGCTTTTGGCTTCTCTCATACCCTTTGAAACATAGAGTCAAGGGGAAGTGCTAACATATACCTTGATTCTCCCTGATATCTTTAGAACCATCCTCTGCTGCCATCATTCACTGTTTCTCCTTTCAAGTTCACTCCATCTTATCAGATCTTTGTTGTTTTCATCTCTCTAGTTCCAAGTCGCAACTCTATCTCTTCATTAAAGTCAAGATGACTCCCATGGTATTTTTACCCCATCTCAACCCCTGGTCCCTTCTCAACTTTGGCTTGTCTGTTCTCCAGACTCCTTAAATCCATGACTATCTACAGGATACTTCAGCCATGCACATTGCTTGCAAAATGCTATTGTATAGAGATAGAATAAGGGAAAAAAGTTATTCGACAACCTCCCCAATTAGGTCAACAAATTTGCCCCAGGTGCTGTGATTCCTAGTTATGGTTCTGCAGGAGTAATGACAATTCAGGGCAGAGAGAACTAGCTTTTACTGGTAGATGCTAAAAAAAGCTTTGTTGAAAAGCATAGTTTTTGAAGTGGACTTCGAAGGATGTGTAGGATTTCTATACTTTGAGATGAATGAAAAGTTTTCTAGTTAGATGTAATAGTTTGAGCAAAGGTAGAAGAGTAGGGATATGTTTTATGGCTAATGTGGTAACTAGAAAGGTATGTTGGAACTAAATTGTGGAGAAAGGTTCTTAAATTTCAGGCTTTGGGCTTTATGTGCTAGGTAAGGAGGAGTCATTGAAAAGTTTTGAGAAATAGACTGTGATCAGAACAGAGCATTAGGAGGATAAATTTAGCAACTGTGCGTAGGTTGAATCAGAATAAGGTTAGATTATAATTGAATAACCTGAGTAGGGAACTGTGGTAATGGTATTGTAAAAGGTAATCAGGGCCTGAATTTGAACAATAACAATAATAATAGATAATATTTATATAGCAATTTACACATATTATCTCATTTGATCCTCACAACAACTCTGGGAGGTTAAGGTTAATATTATTTCTAATTTACAGGTGAAGAAACTGAGGCTGAGGAAGGTTGTCTAGGAGCCATACAACCATAAAGAGTATGAGGTTGACTCCAAAGCCAGTGTTATATTAAATATAGCAAGCTTATGTGACAGAGAGAAGGAGAGGAATATGAGGTTGTTGTGGATGCAGTATCACTGTGCCTGGCACATAGTAAGTGTTAATAAATGGTTATTGATTTGTTGAGTAGTATCAGCAAGGTATTACTGATTAGATATGGAGAATGAGTGAATAGACAGAGGCTTAGGATTGAGGCAGAGGGACAGTAGGAGGTTGTGTTCAGAGAGAAAAACTCCACAGTTCTGAGGACAGAGGTTTCAGAACATTTAAAGGAGATAATAAAGTTAAGGCTATGATCATTCCTATGTATGGACTCATGGTGCAAGTTGTGGGAGGTTGATGAACTAGGGAGACAAAGTGTTTGATAGGCCATCACTGTGTCTACTGAAATCTCTGAATATGAGGGTAGGTGTTTGAGAGGGGGAGGAGAAAGACTGTGAGCGATGTATCGAAACACTGGGGATGGGGGGTGTGTGGATGACTGCAATAAGGATCTGGGTCAGATGACATAGAAGGATGGAGTGACCCAAAAGGAAAAAAGAAAGGTCTTTTGGTGAAGGTGGCAGAGGGAAGGTCTGGAATTAGCAATTCCTGGCTTGGGGTGTATGGGGTATGGGGAGGAGGAAAGAGAAAAAGGTTCACTGTATACTAAAGACGGTCACCAGGAACTTGTTGTCATCTGGAGAAAGACCAGTTTCCATAAATAAAGAAGATGGAAGGAATGTAATAGGAAGAGATTTAAGATGAAGATCTAAGAATGGGGGATTTCAAATGCCACAATGGTAAAAGGAGAACAGAACAGAACAGGGACTTGAAGCTCTTTAGAATAAGATGAATGGGGCTGATAGAGCAAGGAGTAGTAAGGAGTGAAAGAAGAGCCTTAAAATGCTAGGTTTAGGTCTTCTCATTTGCTATCACATCAAATGCCCTCTTCTCCCCATAAGTTTTCTCTTGCAACAAATGTATGATTTTACAACCCATCCCCCAAATATTGTTATTGGGAAAAGAAGAAGTTTTATGGGGGCATTTCTATAGATATGTAAAACTAAAATGTTTACAACCTAAACATCTGTCTTGGTACCATCTGCTGGCTCATTGTTTGACATTCTCTGTATGGCTTAACTTTTTTTTCTTTCTTTTTCTTCTTTATATTTCCAAAATTGTCAAAAGGAAATTAATGTGAAGAGAAAAAAGCTTCTGGTTTAATTACCAATTATACCTACATTTAGTTCTGCACTTATATTGTTCTCTTTTTCAGGTGTCTTTACAGCTGGCTTTTCCTTTCCATTTTGCTAGCTTGAGAATTCTCTTCTCTCTTAACTTTGTATCTTCAATGGCCCAGTTGGACATTTTGTTAATTCCTGCTTCATATCTACATCACTTCTCAAATGTTTACAATTCCAACTGTCCCTTAATTCTTCAACTTTTCCTGCTAAGATGAATTATAATCTCTCCATTTTCACTAACACTCTCCTACAAAGTCCATAGAGACTGTATCTGTATGGGAGCCCTCACCCTCTGGTCTCATTGTGTTTAAGTCTCACCAGGATCTGAAACTTTTGCCACAAAAGACTGTTTTACTAGGTGCTTTAGAGTATATTTGCATTTTCCCATTTAAAAAAAAATCTCTGAATCTTACTATTTCCTTTTTATTAGTAGCTTCCCAACATTTTGCATTTCACTGTATGTCCTACTTTTGAAACTTAGCTGCATGATCATACTATCCTGGTAAAGTGGGGCATTTCCTTCACTTGAAAAATGGAGAAAATCTAGTATGGAAAAGTTAAGTGTCTCATAGAGGATCATAGAACTAGTCAGCAACAATTAACATTATTGTACCACCCAATATTAGCAATTGCTACATAATAGAGCAATAGACTCTTTGATTAGAGTAGAAAGGAAGCCCAATAGTCTAATCCCCTCATTTCATAGATGAGGAAACCGCCAACCACTTCATTGTACAGAAAAGAACAATGTAAATGCAGAACTAATTGAAGGTTTTATATACAAAATAATACCTTACAAGAGTAATCTCCAAAGTGATCTCCAGGGAGTATAAAAAAGTCATCTGTTGAGGATCAGGGAGAAAATACTTGAAATATTACCAATTAAATTTAGCTAAACATAAGAAAATTAAACTTATCTATATTTAATAAATAGGTTGACACTAGTGCTCTTACTTGATTTATAGGTCAAGTGGTCACTTGATGAAAAGAGGGTAGTCCACAATGCTGATGGATGACAGTTCATTTGCTTTCATTATATTGCAAAATATTGTAGTTTACATGTACCCAATTAAGCGATATTTTTTGGATTATATTATCTAATTTAAACTAAGCTCTCACAAAATAGTAAGTGGTTTTAAAAGATTTCTTTTCTTTTCTTCTTTTTTTTTTTTAGGCAATTCGGGTTAAGTGACTTGCCCAGGGTCACACAGCTAGTAAGTGTCAAGTGTTTGGTCTGAGGTCAGATTTGAACTTAGCTCCTCCTGACTTCAGGGTCAGTGCTTTTCCTGCTGTGCCACCTAGCTGCCCCAACATCTGCCATATTAGGCAGACTCTTAAGAGTCTGAACATTAGTGAACTATTGGCTAAATTATAAGAATCTAAACCTAGAAGATTTCCTCAAAGAAACTTCAGGTCAAAGAAAATACTAATAATGTGAGTGTAAGTGAACAACTAGAAAATGACAGAATGGATATTTCCCCTACTCTTAACAATAAGCTCTTTGTTAGGCAAATCACAAGGTAGGAAGAATGGTATTCTAATCAGACTTCACAAGGTCAACCAAAATGTTTAAAGTTATCAAGAAGAATGTTAAAACAAGATTTATATCCATTATTACTACAGGTCAAGATAAGACAGGGAAAATTTATTAATTGCTTACTTTGTGTCAAGCACTGGGGAAATAAATGCAATCAGAAATGCAGTCCTTGCCACCAAGGACCTTCTATTTTAATGGGTGAATACAGCATACAAAGGAAGCCAAAAATGGCAGGGTGGGAGAAATAGGAAAAGAGATAAATTTATCTGATATTGTAGAAAAAGTCTGGGAGAGCCAGGATTGTAATCTGGAGAGGAATGAAGACATGGCTGGCCTGGACCTCTTCCTAAAAATGTAGGTTTGGGGAGGAAGCAATCAGTCAGAGGGAGAAGCCATAGAGGCAAAAGATACTTCTGAGTGAAGTTTAGAAGTCACTGAGTTTCCAGGGTGAAAAGGATTTTGTACAGACAGTTACAGACAGTCCAAAGAGTTAAAAGTACAGCTTAGAGACATTATGATGAACATCACCCAAGGTATATGTTGCACCTTCACCTTGTGTTAGTAACAGGAAGAAACTGTAATGATTAGCAATATATTTCAAAATACAAATTTTTTTTTTTGCTTGGTGTGTGTGTGTGTGCCAAAAATAGGGTTTGCATCACCTGTAGCATGTGCTTTGGACTTACCTAACACTAATACAGGTGGTCTGGGTTCCTAGAGGGTGGCTGTTAAATTTTCTGCAAGGGTTATAGGAATAATTCTGAGGGGTTGAGGCCTCGTTCTCTAATTGCCATATCTCATAAAGTCCCCACCAGTGTGTTTCCTTCTATTGATTATCAGTTGATATCAATTAGTTAGCCAGACAATTAGCTTTTAGAAAGAAGTATTTACTAAGCTGATATAGAAAGAACAGTTAGTACAAAACATCTGTAAAGTCTATGAAAGGCTCTCCCACAAGTACACATGGAGTCAAAGCGAATGTTCTCTAAGCTTGAACTTAGAAAACACAGATGGCAAAGGGATAACTCAGAATTCCTAGGTGTTAGAAAACTTTTTCTCCCTCATGAAATATTTTTAGGCATGGTATAACTTTTCTGCTAGGGTCCTTATAGAGTTTCAAAGCTACTTTTCCTCAGTGTGTTTAATTTGTCCAAACAGTACTGCCAATAATTGCTATTCTAGGGACACTATTGGGACATTGATGAAATAGTCTGAATTCTTTGTCCTTCTAAGGTGGAGAGGAATCAGGCTCACTTGCTTCTTTCCCTAAAAATGATTCCTTCTCAAGGAATTGGCTGGAATGTCTTCCTCCTCTCCTCTCCACTGATAAATACATGAATACCCAATTCCAAACTAGTTTGTTAGTTTTATACAAGCTCCAATGGACATGACCAAATATTCCACAAATCCAAATACATTTTCTATGTAGAATCATTTCATTTCATCCAATGACCTTTATTCCATCAATATCTATAAATGACTTAAAAAAAAACTTGGTTAAAAAGTCTTTGATTGAGTTATTTGTTTCAACAGAGATGTCTAGGTCTTGTTCATACCTAGTTCATCACTAATTCAATTGTGAAGTTTGGACTCTGTAATTATCTACGTAGGGGGTATGAGTCACCTCTCTTACATACCTATAAAAATCTCATATTTGCATGCTTGGAAACAGAATTTTGTGATCTTGAAAAATCTTTTAAGTGAAGAGGTTCAGTAGGTTTTGAACCCACTTATTAAAAATGTAAAATGGAACTCCTAATTTGTTGTTATCAAGAAGAATTGGTATCAGAAGAGATAGAAATTTGCTACCTGAATTCCAACAAAGACTTCTGCAAAATTGGTAGTGGAATTGAAAAGTCAGCATCACTTTTAATAAGCACAGCTAATGATAGACCTCCTCCCTTTGGATCTATGTATCTTTGTAAGGTATCTTTTCCACTTATGTCAGCCACTAAAAGATTAGAAATAAATTAAATTTAGAACTAGATCTTCAAATAGATGCATTGCAAAGTGTTAGATAAAGATTAAAAAATAGTGAAGCATATTGAATTAGGGTGCTTTTACTAAAATATAATGAACATATTACACATTATAATATGATGTAACATTTTTAATAATGTACTGTAGTTAGATAATTTTTATACAATTAATAAATAAAATCACTTTTTGAAATAATGTTTGTTTCATCTTTATTTTTTGAAATGTCTATTTTGCATATACCATAATGCACATAACACAATATCACATTAGTACATGTAGGGGAATGGATTGGACCTGTGAACTTCTGGGAAAAGGAAGTCCTTATACTAGAGGAGGGCCGTTACCTTCTTTGTAACTTATAGCTTAGAGTTGCCTAGGGTACTGAAGAGTTAAATGATATGCTTAGATGAACATATTTAATTTGTGTCAGAGGCAGGTTTTGAACCCAGGACCTACTGGCTTTGAGACTGACTCTTTATCCTCTATACACATCCACAATAAGTGTCTCTACTTTCTATGTTTTCACTCTTTTCTTAACCCTTTAGAGGCTGATTTCTCACCTTATCATTCTACTGAAACTGCCTTCTCCAAAGTTACCAGTGATGTCCTAATTGCCAAATCCGACAGGCTTTTCTCAATCCTCATTCTCCTTGACCTCTTTGCAGCCTTTGATACTGCTGATCACCCTTTCCTCTTGATACTCTCTTCTCTCTAGAATTTTGGGACACTACTCTCCTGATTGTCTTTCTACCTATGTGATGCGCTTTCTTAGTCTCTTTTGCTAGAGTCTCATCCAGATCATGCCTTCCAACCATAGTTATCTCTTCTGTCCTGGGCCCTTTTCTCTTCTCCTACTTCACTCAGTGATGTCATCAGCTCCCATAGATTTAATAACCTATGCTGATGATTCTCAAATCTACCTACCCTGCTTTAAACTCTTTGATAACTTCCAATCTTGCATCTCAAATTGCCTTTCGGACATCTCAAACTGGGTATCCAGTTGATATCTTCAACCAAGCACGTCCAAAATAGAACTCATTATTTTTTCCCCTAAATCCTCCTCTCCTCCTACCTTTCCTATTACCAGAGAGGGCAATGCTATCCTCCAAATCCCTCTGGATAGTTATGCTTGATGCCTCACTATCTTCTTCCCCTTCCCCACCAATATCCAAGATTTTGCCAAGGCCTGTTAATTTTACCTTTGTAACATCTCTTGAATACTTTCCCTCCTGTACTCTGACACTGCCACCACTCTAGTGCAGGCCCTCATCATTACACCTGTAATATTGCAATGGCCTGCTGGTCAATCTGCCTGCCTCAAGTCTCTCCCCACTCCAATCCATTCTGCATTCAATCACCAATGAGATGGACCTCCTAAAGTTCAGGTCCAACCATGTCGCTGCCCTACTCAATAAACTCCAATGGCTCTTTATCGCCCAGAATCAAATCCAAAATGCTTAAAGCCCTTTGTACCCCTCTCCTACCTTTCCAGTCTTCTTATGCATTACTCCCTGAAGTATATTCTTTGATTTAGTGACACTGGCTGCTTGGCTGTTCTGCTTCTGGCATTTTCTCTGGCTGTCTCCAATGCCTGGAATGCTCTCCTTCCTTATTTCTGCCTACTGGATCCCCTGGCTTTTTTAAAGTCTTAACTAAAATCTTACCATTTACAGGAAAACTTTCACAACTCCTCTTAATACTATACTTACTTCTGTTAATTATTTCATATTTATCCTACATCACTATCTTTGTATATATTTGTTTGCATGTTGTCTCCTCCATTGAATTATAAGCTCCTTGAGGACAGGGATTGGGTTTTTCTGCCCCCTTTTTTTATATCCCCAGTGCTTAGCATTGTGCCTGGCATGTAGTAGGTACTTAATAAACATCGATTGATCAGTACTGTCAAACTCAAATAGAAAGAGACCTTTAGAGGCCTCATATTGACTTAGAAAACCATAAATATAACATTATCCATATTGTATTGTATTTTTATTTATTTTGTTAAACTATTTCCCAATTACATTTTAATTGGTTGTAGGCTACACTCAGGAGTTTTGTGGGCCACACTGCCACTCCCTCCCCACCAAGTTTGTTACCTTTGCTCTATATTCTTCCGCCTTTTCATTATATAGGGATATGATTTATGAATAAGTATATGCATATTAGATTGAATACTTAATTTTTTTTTCCTGAAAGAGATATCTACTCCAAAATTTTAGAGTCACTGCCTTTGAGATAGGGTAAATATTATTCTTTTCCTAGATGAGGAAGATAAGGCTCAGGAAGGTTAGGTGTCTTATCTAACTAAGATCATGCAGTTAATAAGTGGCAGAACTGAGATTTGAAGCTAAGGTTACTGACTATACTTGCAAGGAGAGGTGAATGTTTTCCATAGATGATATCTTGAGTCTATTTTTTACAGCTCTTTTAGTCCATGGGTCAATCTCTTACCATAGAGATATCATGGATAGGCACTGGACCTGTGATTTCTGTTATAGAAAACTGCTAGACAAGGAAACTCCTTCTGTCAGTGAAGGTTTGGAGACAGAAGGGGCTATTTGAAATTGAATATCCTGGATGATGGTTGGAAACATGGGTTGATCTTCTAAAGCAAATGTAGGGGTAGTTCTGGGATTACCTTGTTCTCTCTCTCTCTCCTTCCCTTTCTGTCACCAACTCCATATTATTTTATATTTACTTACAAGTGTACATGTTGTCTCTTTGTCCTCCCTCCACAGTAGAACAGGAGCTGCTTGAAGGGAAAGGCTGTTCATTTTTTTTTTGCTTCCTCAGTACCTAGCACTGTTCCTGCACAGTGAGTACATGAATTGAAATGATGAAATCGCATCATTGTACCCATGAGTACGTGTGGCAAGGAGAGGGTTATGGATATGAAACAATAATTTGCTCAGTTACAGGTGCATCTTAATATGTGACCTTTCATTTTTCTCCCTGGTAAGCAATAAAAAATTGGAATGAAGAATATCACAAATTTTCAGAGGTGAGGGCAGGTTTTGGGGAGCAAAAGGGAAGGAGAACATGTCTTTGTATTCAGGTTTGGGAAGAAGAAGAGGAAATGGAGGCAGAAGAAATGGGATAAGAAAGAATATTTCAAAGAATGAAACAGAAATTACTATCAAAATTTACCTGTATGTTAGATGACTTTAATCACACAACCCTGGACAATAACAGCCTAACCTTTGGACTTGCAAATTAATATTGAATGTTATTTCCTTTCCCTAGGCAGAATATGAACAAAAATCTATTTTACTCTTGATGCTGAAGTAGGCTAAGAATTTCTCCATTACAATGGCAAGTTCAGAAGTATCAACTTCGGTTGGTTGATCATATCTTTCAGCTTTTGCTCTTCAAAGCCAGAAACCCTGTGAGATAGCTGAGTGACTGTGTCATTAAATTTCCATTTTGCTTCTGGGAATTCACATGGGGATGGTTGGAAAAGAAAGAATTTTGTTGGTAAAGGCTAGTAGAGAGGTGATTTAATGAATAGAGCTCATAGACAGTATCCTTTAATTTATAACTGATGAAAGAGAGTGAGAGAGACAGAGACAGAGACAGAAAGAAAAACCCAGGCATTTCAGCAGAGCTCTGTACTTGAACTCATAGTACTTCTTTTTTCCATTAGAGAGGCTCAGAAGTTGACCTTTAAGAATGCTTTGTTAGCCACATTGAACAATGTGACTCAGGGGCCCCCAAATTGGAAGCCAAGTGCTGCTTGGGCCAACCATGGGGTCTAGGGTGAGTCTGGTCCTTTTATGGTCACAGTGTCTTGGTATCTTGTAGGAGTCAGAAGGGTACCAGTGAGTTCCAGTTGTGGCTTCATGGCCACATTCTTGTCCATCCTGGAATAGTCACTTATGTGTCTCAGAAGCCCTCCTGTTGAGGCCATAAAATGGGAAAGAATCAAATGATGCTTTTTCATATTTTGGTTGCTGCAGGTAGATTGTCACTGAATGGGGAAGATCATAAGAATTCATTCCCCTATTCCTTTTGGTTTACATTTTGTTTTCATGTACATGATCAATTAGCTCCAATAAGAAGCAACATGGTATAGTGGAAAGAGTACTGCACTAGGAATGAAAAGAACTTGATTTTTAGCCAGTCAATGAACAAGCATTTATTAAATGCTTACTATATGCTAGACATTGCTAAGGACTCAGGATACAAAGGAAAGCAAAAACAGTCCCTGCCCTCAGGCAGGGTATTCTTTCCTGTTATATTCTTATGTGGAAGACGTCATGTACATAAATAGTCACAAAAAGACTACATGTGGAGTAGATGGAACATAACCTTAGAAAGAAGGCATTAGCAACTGGGAAAGTGGGAAGGGCCTCCTATAGCAGATGAATGCTTACTTTATGCTACCATTCATTGGCTATGGGGCCATCAATAAGCTATCTATTCTGTCTAGGCCTCATTTGCCACACCTGTAAAAAAGAGATACCTTATCTAAACACAAAGAACTAGATCAGATGATCACCTGAAATCCTTTCCAGATATATATTTTTTTAAAAAATTGAGACATAATGACTTCTTTAGCTCTTCCAATATTCAAAGAAAGTCTTCTCTAATTCCTTTGTTGACACCAAAAACGAAATATTATTTTCAACTCTTAGGAAGTAAAAAAATAGGACTTAACATATCTGCAATGAGTGCCTTTTGCATGTTCTGTATTGTTCTGAGCATCAAAGAGTTGAAAAGCAAAATGAGGTTGCTGCCCTTAAGATGCTATCAAGCTAATTCTTTAAAGAAGATGTTAAAAAAATTAAGTCAAGCCAAATTTATTAGCTATTTTTCTGGTTCAATTCAAGAAGAAAAAACAGATTCTAAACATCTGGGACTTGTTCTGGGAAGTTATATGCTCTCCAATTCCACTCATGTTGCGTTTTTGGGAAATTCCAAAATTGTTATGGTTCTCAGAGAGAATGGGCAATCCATCCTTCCCTAGCTTCACCTCTCTTGGTGGCTGAACCATTTCACCAGTCTACAGGATACGATTAGTGTGGATTTATCTAATAAAGATCAGCTCTGATCTCCCTCTCACTGGAGGCCCTATTTTTTCCTTAAAGATGCTATATTTCACTGAACCTTAGTCATGTGACTTTGGCATGATAACATGAACCTCGCCTAGTGTCACCTTGTTTACAGATAGAACACCCTTAACTCTTCATTCCCCATTACATAAGAATAACACAAGAAGGTACTAAATACATATTCAAGATAAATGACTTGATTAAGGAGAACACTTAAGGCTGCTTTTTTTGTCCTATGGAATCAACTGCTTTTTAAAAATATACAAAGAATGCGCACTTCAGAATTTTATATTCTCTGTACTTCCCAGTCAACTGTGAGACTGTAAAAATGTGTTTAACTAAGGAGAAACATGTATGAAAGCTTACCTGTTCTCTTCTCATATTTTCATCAGAGATATTCCTGTGTGATCCTTGCATACCTATATAGATAGACTCTTTTAATTGCGGTTTTTATAACAATAATAAAAGAGGCATGTGGCTTGGTAGATGTTGATAAATTAAGGGCTCTTTCCATTTCGTGATTTTGTTGTTGTTTAGTCGTCTCTGACTCTTTGTGACTCCATTTGAGGTTTTCTTGGCAAAGACACTAGAGTGGTTTACCATTTCCTTCTCCAGTTCATTTTACAGATTGAGGAAACTGAGGCAAACAAGATTAAATGATTTGCCTGGGGTCACACCGTTAGTAAGTGTTTGAGGCTAGATTTATACTCGGGAAGATGAGTCTTCCTGACTTCAGGTCTGGTACTCTACACTGTGCCACCTATTTCATGATATAAAACACCAAATATGGAGGTGGTCAAGTCCAAGGTAATACTTCCATTCTTATTAATCATGAGACTGGAGTATTCAGTCCAGATACCAAACATTTAGTAAGTGCCTGTGGTGAGCTAAGTGCTAGGAGCATAAGAATAAAATAAAAAGCTGTGAAGGAGCTCAAAGTCTAATGGAAGACCATAGAAATGTTTGCTAATTTGCTCAGCCACTCACACCGTATTTACCTCCTTCCAATTTCATCTTTAAACCATTTCTGGCTTAGCTGGGTATTAGATCAATTTTTCTGCAATCTTGTTTTCCACTCCAGAGTTTTTTGCTTTTTTGTATCTTCCATTATCCTCCTGGGTTATGCTTCACAAATGAACTTGTTCTAAACTTGTTCAGCCTTTGGCTGTCATATCTTTCTAATTGGTAAGGAGATGAAGTATTTATTGGTTGAAGTGGTTTCTGGGCTTCTTTGCCTTCCTGGTTGTGATGACTTTTTGACATCAGTTAAAGTTCCCTAAGGCAGGATGATAACCAAAATCAATATATTGACTTTTATCTATTTCCATTTTTTTGGAGTTAAAAACGTGTGAAAAACAAATAAACTTTAAAAATCCTTCTTAGATTGATTTGATATATTTTGTAGCCTCTCTTAGCTTAACTGACAAAATTGAGCATACTAAGCATTATATTTCCTTAGGAGATCTGCTCATTGGCATTGACTTAGGGATGCATGACCTTTTTGTGTGTTTCAGGTTCCTTGGTAGAGACCTGATAGTCTGTTCATCTATGGATACTAGGGGGACACTTGGGAACTGGCCTGAGTTGTTCAGATGCTAGACATAGTCATTGCTAATGGAAATTTCTTCCAGAGTAGGTCAGTGATGCTCTTGTTTGAGCATGTGGCTCCAAGACTCCTCTTCTTCTCTTTTAAGTAAAAGCTACCAAGGAAGAAAAATACCCTGACCACTCTCATTTTCAAGGTTTTTCATTTTGGGATTCCATTATTCAATATAGTCTTATAAAGACCTACATTTCTTGCTCTTTTTGCCCATGCACATGTCATTCATCTGACTGACAACCATTAGCCTCTCACAGAATCAGTTTCATTATTGTGTTAGGGCATTTTATGGCACATGCACCACCATGTGATTGAAGACCCTACCCTAGTATGAAACTAAGAAACTCTAAAATAAAATTGTATCTAAATACTCAATTATTCTTATGCTAACAGCAATTGAGGCAAATAGTAACAAAGAAGTAAGGAAGGAAAACAAGTATTTATTAAATGCCTACCATAATGTCAGTCCCCCTCCTAGATCTCTGCCTTGTTGTTGTGGAGGGGCTTGCATAGCTCAATTAAACTATGAACTATACCATGCAGAGGGTCACCCAAGATAGGCAGGTCACAGTGGAGAGTTCTGACAAAAAGTGATCCACTGGAGAAGCAAATGGCAAATTGCTCCAGTATCTTTGCCAAGAAAACCTCATGGACGTTATTAAAATGTGTGGCATCGGAAGATGGGTCCTTCAGGTTGAGGGACTGGCATACAGGGTCATGAAGAGTTGGACTTAACTGAACAACTGCACAATTAGAACAATATGTCAGTAGCTGTGCTAAGTTCTTTAGAAATATTATTTGATCCTCACAACAACCACAAGAGATAGGTGCTATTATTATCGCTACTTTACAGTTGAGGAAACTGAGACAGAAAGAGGTTGTGACTTACCAAAGGTTATATATCTAATGAGCACTTCATTTTGAGTAACTGAAATATACTCTGTCATACTTTGATGACTTATCATATCATGGAGATGAAAGAGAGAGAAAATACTATTGTTATGACACTGTTGTTGGAGAACCAGCTCAGTCAGGTGATGAATTGTCTAGCCATGGTAACTTACAGCTATAACTGAAAATGTTTTCTCTATTAGGTGAAAATGAAAATTTTATGAACAGGTCTTGGAAGGGATTGTCAAGAACTGATGATTAACAGAAATATGCCTGTGTATAAATATGTGGTTCATTGTTTGAAGGACTATACTATAATTAACACAATCTAACACAACATAGAGTCAACTGTTGCTGAAAACAAAAAAAATGATGGGTATGTACTTTGTATTGGTTCACATTTTGCATAATAGCTGCCAAGATGGCAGAGCCTGTCTGCCTTTTAATTTTCATGCTATATTTCATTTTCTCAGAGATTAATCCATTAAGGTTGTTGAAGATAGTTAACAAGTGAAATTTCAATGGCAGAAGTTCATCTTTGATAAGGGATCCAACTTGGACAGTGGTCATTACTAGAATTTAAATAGTACACTTGTCAGTACAAAGAATTATTTTTCTTTCTATATTTTTAAGTGAGTTGGCAAATTAATTTAGAAAATGGATGTGCACAATTAAGCTGCTTCTGACAGTGTGAAAGGTCTCCATGCATATGGTTGCTTCCTCAAGCAATGTTTTAAAAGGTAGCAGAAATAATTACAGCTGACATCTGTGTAACCCCTTCCATCCAGGAATTTCAAGGTACTTCCCAGGCTTAGTTTAAGTAGAATTGTATCTCTGAACTGAGAAAGTCATAGGCAAGAAATGAGTGGAAGATGAAGGAAGCAAATACCAAATTTATCAGAACTTGGCCAGGGCATGGAATTACATGGCAGTTACAAAGGATCTGATTGGCTAGCAGGTCCAGTGGATAGAGTGTTTGGCTTGATATTGGGAAAGCCTACGTTCAAAAATCTTGCCTCAGACCCTATCTGTGTGACCCTGGACTTGAGTCACTTAACCTCTTTCAGTCTGTTTCCCTAGTCAGCAAAATGAAGATAAATAAACAAGGTTGTTGTGAGGAACAAATGAGGAACCATGTGGAAAGTGTTTTGCAAACCTTAAAACATTATATAAATACTGTTATTAGCTTCTTGGTTGGCTGAGAGCATAGAGAACACTGACTTTGTTGGGGCTGCAAGATAGTCACTATCAGCAGAGTGGACCTTCTAAGAAAACGCTGATGAAGCCAAAATCAGTTATGACTACCACCTACAGATAGAAATTAAGACTGCTTCTGGAGAGCCAGACCAGTGCAGGAGAAGCTTTGAAAGCTTTTTATTAATGCCAGTTTTCCTCATGGACAAAGCACCTATGAAAGCCCAAGTTCTGTTGCATTCATGGTTGCTTCAACTGTCGATATTGCAGAAGCTTCCTGCTCCCTCTCTAGCTGACACTGTCCAGCCTGTTACAGATCCCACATGGTGGCTACTCCCACATGGTCGATGTTGCCCTGTTCCACTCTCCTCTCTGTATGTCCAGCCCCTTGACTTCGTACTGTCATCCTTTCCCAAGTGTTTCCCTGGAGAGGGAGTGACTATACATGATAGCTTTGTTTTGACAAGGAATGGAACCTTTGAGTGTGTGTAGAATAAGGGTGTTTTCATTCTCTCTCTCTCTCTTACTCTCTCTCTCTCTCTCTCTCTCTTTGTGGAGAGCCATGGTCTGAGGGTGGGCTGGTAGGGGTTGTAAAGTTCACAATATTTCTTGATCATCCTTATCTCACTTGTCCAAGTCCTCATCAACTGATTTAGCCCCTAGGTTGCTAAAAGAAAAATCCATGCAGATTTGTATATTACAGGTCAGAAAAAGGACTTTGATATGTCTGATATTTCATAAATGTGCCATGACTCAGAAAGGTTCATCCTTCCCTCTATAGTAGGTTAGAGTTCTTGGCTCACTTTCAATAAATATGACAGCAAGCATCCATTAAGTATTTACTATATGCCAAGTCTTTTGCTAAGCAGAGGGGATATAATTAGTGACAATGCATAGAATTATCAAGGGAGAGACTCGAGAGAGTGAAAAAGAAGATAGAAGAGGACAGAAAAGCTGGGGGCTACTGCCACTAAAGGGGATTGAAGGAGGAAGGGCCATTTAAAACAAAGAAAAGAGCAGTCCAACAGGCAGGAAAACCAGGGGAGACCTATGTCACAAAACTGAAGAAAGGTGAGGTCAGTGTCAGATGTTATCCGTAAGTCAAGGAATATGAGACCTCAGAGTGGGAAAAGGGCTATATTTAGAGACATGGGGACTAAGTTTGAATCTCAATTAGTATGTACTTCTTGTGTGACAAGGTAAGTCACTTTCCTCTTTGGGCTTCAACTGAGGTGTTTGGACCTCTGGTGCCTTTCAACTCCAACTTTGTGACGTCCTGAAAGTTAATTGAATGTGGCCATAAGAGGTCATTGGAGACATAGGAGTAAACAATACGAGTAGAATGATGGGAGAAGAAGGACAGAAACTAGACTGATGAGTGAGTGAGTGCCAAGGAAGAGGAGTAAGGAAACATAGATTAGCAGGGGTTACATAGTAAAAGTGAGCCTAGGAGGATAGGCAATGGGTAAGGGTAGGGCTAAGGCAGATTGGAATGAGAGAACATGAGAGCTGTGTTCAAGTATTGGAAGGGCTATCATGTGGACAAAGGATTGTTTTATATAATCCCAGAAGGTAGAACATGGATAAATTTGGCATTAGTGTGGAGTAAAGATACAGGTTTGAGGTAGTAACAAAGTTAAAGAAAAGGGTTTTGTTTTTGTCTTTGTCTTTGTTTTATGTTTTTGATGACAAGACTGAAACTCATTTGATTATCACACATTGATACAAAGCTGGAATGAATCTTAGTGACCATATAGTCCGACCTCTCACTTTACAGATGAAGAATCTGAGATTCCTAGAGTAAGTTTCCCAAAGTCACACTAAGAGTGAGAGGTGGGATTCGACTCAGGTCCTCTGACTCCACATTTAACATCTTCCTTCTGAGTCAGAAGATGAGAGTAGGTTATGACTAGAGAGGGGAATTTCAGAGGCCAGGATCTTGGAAAGGGAGCTGTTTTGGGAAATGGTGATGTTTAATATGCGACTATTCCTATGCATGGTTGGCACATCACAGAAATGGAGTAATCAGACTGGAGCAGGTTGATGATCTGAGATGCCAAGGTACCATAAAGGTCATTACCATAAATATTGAAGTAACTGGGGATGGTGGCAGATGTTGGGATGGATAGGAAGATTATGAGTCACATACTGAAGTCACTGAGGAAGTTGAGAAAATGTTTTGGAGGTCAATATATGACAGTAAAAAGGATGGAGATAGTGTGATACAATCTGTTTGTATGCGTTTCTGAAAGGACAAGCCATTGTTAATTCAATGAGGAAGGCAGAACAAGAGACTGAAATAGAAATGAGCAGCTAGGATTGCTCTGACTTCTCCTCATCTCATTACTAGATGATGAGTGGTAATAATAATAATAATGATAATTAATAACAATGATAAAATAATAAAATAGCTAGCATTTTCATAGTGCTTTCAGTTTTCTGAAGCACTTAACATTTGATTCTCATAACCCTGTGAGGTAGGTGCTATTATTATCTCCATTTTCAAGTGAGGGAAATTGAGGCTAAGTGACTCACTCAAGGTCACAACTAATAAGTGATTGAGGCTGGATTTGAACTAGGCTTCTTGACCTCAGATCCAGCCCTCTATCCACTAAGATTCAGCTGGCTTGTTCTATGTGAGGCATGAGAGAAGCATTGGAGTGGGAGATTTGGGGTCATCAGGAGAAAGCCAAGTATCAGTTAATGCCAGGAGATGGAAGGATGGAAGAGAAAGTCATCTGTGATGAAGAGGATTTTGTTAACAGTGGAGTACCAGAGGGTACAGTAGTAGCAGGAGTGAGCCTAGGAGGATAGGCAATGGGTAAGGGTAGGGCTGAGGCAGATTGGGATGGGAAGACATGAGAGCTGTGTTCAAGTGTTTAAAGGGATGTCATGTGGACAAAGGATTGTTTTATATCATCCCAGAGGGTACAACTAAGATCAGTAAGTGGAAATTGCAAAGAAGTAGATTTAGGCTTTAGTGAAAATAAAACAAAACAAAACAAAACAAAATAAAAAACCAAATTTCATGATAGTCAAAGCTATCCAAAAGTATAATGGACTGTCTACCTCCAGAGGTGGAGGGTTCTTCCTCCTGAGAGGTTTTCGACAAAGGCTGGAGGACCACTTGCAGGGTATGTCCTCTTTGAGAATCCTTTTGGGTATGGATTAGACTAGATGCCTGCTGAGGTCTCTTCTGACTCGAATTCTGTGGTTCTAATTATGGATAGTTTGGAGGTGGGAGGTCGTGGGGATTTCCAGTGGGGAAGCAAGTGGTTTTACATCATCCCAGAAGGCAGAACATGGATAAATTTGGCAATAGTGTGGAGTAAAGACATAGGTCTGAGGTAATAACAAAGTTAAAGGAAAGGGTTTTGTTTTTGTTTTTGTCTTTGTTTTGTTTTGTTTTGATAGACAAGACTGAAAATCACTTGA
The DNA here is from genome assembly GCF_003287225.1 of Phascolarctos cinereus. NCBI lineage: Eukaryota > Metazoa > Chordata > Mammalia > Diprotodontia > Phascolarctidae > Phascolarctos > Phascolarctos cinereus. The sequence continues at coordinate 335,636,159 of NW_027556098.1, forward strand.
TTATTACACATTGATGTGAAGCTGGAATGAATCTTAGTGGCCATGTAGTCCAACCTCTCACTTTGCAAATGAAGAATCTGAGATTCCGAGAGTAAATTTTCCAAAATCACACTGAGAGTGAGAGGTGGGATTCGACTCAGGTCCTCTGACTCCACATTTAATATCTTCCTTCTGAGGCAGAAGATGATAGGAATTAAATAATAGGAATTAAAGAAGAAATGTTTGAAGTTTTTGGGCTGGGGGAGTACCAAAGAGGCAGATAGATGCATGCAGAATATTGATTACCCAGATTCTAAGCAGAATTTTCGTAGAGTGAAATCTTCATAGAATATCTCCTTCAGTATGTCTCAAGAATCTGGTTTCAGCAGAGGAGGACTAGTGGTCAGTTGCACAGAAGGCATTGTAAGTAGAAGGAAACCTCCGCAGATGTCATCTCTTAGGTGAAGTCCCAGTCAAGTCAATAAGTCTTTATTAAGCACCTACTATATGCCAGGCACTATGCTAAGAGCTGAGGATTAGAAAAAAGCAACAAAGAAAATAAAAATACAGTCCCTACTCTTAAGGAGCTCACAGTGTGATGAGCGAGGCAACATGTAGACAGCTATATACAAACATGATTACATCAGGGAAAAGTCTTGCATCTGAAGATACCTCCTTGTAGTTGGGCCCTTTTAGATTGGAGAAACAGAGAATCACCTGGTAGGGACAAATATCTTCAGAGCTCCTGAAGAATTAAAAGAGGGTACTCAAGGGCATTATGTTGGTAGGTTTTACTCATACTATGTCTAGACACTTAGAATTTGCTTTATTCAATCCTTGAAGTAAACCCATCTACAATATCAACGATGAAGAGTTTTTCATTTTACCAGATTTTTTTTTACTGCTATTATATCTCATTTGACCAGAATGCATGACCTTTTTACTCACACTTTATTCCTCATCCCTGAATTCACTTGCCCCATTTTCTAAGTTAATGTAAGGCTTTTATTTAACTTCTCTATATGTTGTTCTAGTTCTGTGTTTCTCTAAATCATTTTAGGGGCCTGTCCCAACTTGTGTAAGCTGCTGTAGATCTTAAGCTACCAAGGAGCCTGCTGATGTAAGGGAAGGGGATAAACATTTTTTTTGTACCTACTGTGTGTCAGGGGCAGCGAGGTAAAGTAGTGGATAGAGTACTGGGGCTGGAGTCAAGACGACCTCAGTCCAAATCTGGCCTTAGACACTTACTGATTGTGTGACCTCGGTCAAGTCATTTAATCCTTTTTGTGTCAGTTTCCTCATCTGTAAAATGAGCCGGAGAAGCAAATGGCAAACCACTCCAGTATCTTTGCCAAGATAGCCCAAAATGGGGTCAAGAAGAATTGGAAATCACTCAAACTATGGAACAACAATGACACCATTATGTATCAGGTACTGCTCTAAATGCTTTACAACTATCAATTCATTTGATCCTTACAATAACTCTATGAAGTAGGTGATATTATTCTTTTTTTTTAAAGCTGAGGAAACTGAGGCAAACAGAGATTAAGTGACTTGCCCAGGGCCACACAGTTAATAAGTAACTGAAGTCAGGTAGAATTGTGGTGCAGAGAAGATTTCTGAGAGTCCCTTGGACAGCAAGGTAATCGAATTAGTCAATCCTTAAAGCCATTCATTCTATTAATTGAAGGGTCAAATACTGAAACTGAAGCTTAACTATTTTGGTCAAATAATGAGAAGAAAAGACTCCTTGGAAAAGGCTCTGATGTTGGGAAGAATTGAAGGCAGAAGGAGAAAGGGCAGCTGAGGATGAAATGGATAGATAGTGTCATGTTAATTGGTTAAATGAAACTGTAGCACTAATAACTGAAGATTAATTTTGGGAAGATCACATTGGAATCAGGGCTTGAGCGATAGTACTAGAGAAGACACTGGCTTCTAGAAGTGCTGCTAGAACCAAGGGGTAGAAGAAGCATCAATGCTCAGTGGCCAATTCATCAATGTGAGTGGGAATTGGGATAAGGATTCTTATAGGATAGAAAGACTGCATATACATTAAGGCTGATAAAAAAATGAGCAAGGTGTGGTCCCTGCCCTCAGGGTGCTTATATTTCTGTTGGGGGAAAAGGCATGTGTACAGTAACAAGAGTACAAAATAACTGAGGCAAGTGCCTCAAAGCAGTGAAAATAAAGCACCCTAAGAGTTTTGAAGAAGGAGAAAAGTACTGGACAGAAGGTGGTGAGAAGCTCCTTTTCCTGCCTGCAATTTAGTCTCATTGGAGTGAAATTTTAGAGTTGAAAACCCAATGGGTTTGAAAAATTTGGACTGTTTTATCATTAGAGTCCAGGGTTAACAGGGGTTAACAAAAATGAAGTGTGACAGTCACTGGCTGCTTCTTCTGTCTCCTACTCTTTGTTTTCAGCATGGGTAGCTCAAGGCTGAATTTAGGGGAAGAAGCTGGCTTCCATCCAGAGTAAGGCAGCTCTTCCCAGGGTTAAGCTATTGAAGATGATGGCACTCCTTTCCCCTGGCCTGATGCCTGCTGTCTCTTCAGGAAGAGAACTTATCTCTTTGTCCAGCCCTTTCCTCACTTGGCTCAGGGACACTGAAAGACAGGACTCATGAGAGACTTTCTCTAGCTGCCAAATGGACACACACAGCTCTGAAGGCAGAGTCTCTGTGGCATTTGCCTTTTCTTAGATGCTTTGTTTTTGATTTTGTATGCCATTCAGGTAATGAGAAACACTGAAGAAAAAGACAGCTGGACAAAAGTATAAGATGACCAAAAATACATATGGGAGCATTAAGATATTCAATCAATCCAATGAAGAAAAGGAGGGTGGAAAACTATGGGAAGGAATGAAGAGGGTACACGAATCTGTATTTTGTGGAAGCCAAATTGCTCACATTTGTCAGGAAAAAAGAATGAAATTCATAAGATATAACATCTGTTGTGACTCAGTAAGGGGTGGCACTCTCAAAATACTGAGCGCAGCAATATGGCATAGAGAACATCCAAAAGAAAAGGAAGTGAACAATACCAGACATATCACAGGCTTATGATTTGCAGAGGGAAGATAAGGGAAGAACAGAAAGGGAAAATGCATCAGTGCTAATCAAAGAAGGAAGGGACACTAAGAAGGGAACTTATACTTGCAAAGTTTCCAAGGGTAGAAACTACAGAAAAAGTCCTGTTACCTAGTGAGGAGCTATACCTGAGAGGCTAAGATACCTGGGTTGCCATGTCCACAGGGTAGTATGATGGTTACTAAACCTCTTCCCTTCACAGATATCTGAAGCTCTTCAATCTGTTCTGTTAGGTTTCTCCTTGAGCCTCTTTCTATACCTCACTAATAGTCCCCACTGAGGTGCTATCTTGAGATCTATCAGTATTTCAATTTTCCATCTGCTGGAGGTGCTGTGATTAACAGGCCTTTCCCTTGCAGTGAAGGCCATGGATATCCTTAATCAGCATTCTCTACCTATAACTATGAGGCTGTGTTGAGTCTCTTGCTAAGATTTCTCATTTGAAAGCTATGAGGCTCTTTACAACTTTCCTAGATTTCTCCTATTTAATGGCTAAGAAGCTCTTTCCCTCAGGTAGGCTGTGCCAGAAAGTGGCAGGCTTAGATTAGATCTGCACTTTGACGTCTCATTAGCATTCTACTCTTCATTGAACTTTTAATTGAGCTGTCTTCTATTGTCTCCCAGTTCAACTCTCTAATTTAGTGTCAGAACCTTACTCTAGTTTTTAGGTCTCATTGTATCTGCAGCCTGGGATATACCTCCCCAATGTTTTTCTTTTTCAAACAGAAAAATGTTGAGAGACCCTGTGGTAAAGAAACTGTTTTAACATTATCCCAGAAGTCCTTCTCTTTTATGCAGAATAACAATAGTTAAGATGGCTATAGAATTCTTAAAGGGTGTTGACATATCAAAGTCGGGTTTCTCTTTTTGATCACTCTACATAATGTATTTTTTAAAATAAGGGACAAGAAAACTAAAAACTTGATCCTTATGATAAAATAATGAAATTTGTTAAGCAAGGGGTTATGGCAGAGGTAGCATGCTTTGTTCTGAAATCTTGTGCTTTTTTTGCTCATGATATTAATACAGATTTTCTAGGTCATGAGGACCATCACACGATATAAAAAATACATGAAGGATGACAGTGCCAGGAAATGATAAGGGTAACTGTACAACTATCTTGTAAAAGAAAATGATAATTTGGGTACTGGACTGATTAGTTTTACTTTTCTTAGTAATTTCATTAATTATCTAGAATTGCTTCTAGAATCATCATAATGGTTGCCACTCTACCATCTCTATTCATCAAGTTGTCAAATACATCTCACCAGGGGTGCCTCCCTCACCATAAACAGCTGCTGGAGGAACTCCCAAAATCTAGCTGATGTGTTCCTGTCAGTTCTATGCTATCTGACTCCTGTTAGATGTCCAGATATGCTTAGAAGTGGGGCTAGATGTGCAGGAGTTATGTGTACTGGGAGAGATGATCAGAGCACCATGTTGGAAACATGGACAAGGACAAACTCAGTACTTTGATCCCATATAAAACTGCTAGGCTCTTAGCTACAAGGACTTGGGAATTTCCCTGCTGCCACATTAATTCCATATATCATATTTCTGGTCTGTCCTCTTTACCTTTTTTCTCTAGGTGATCATTCAGTTGAACTGCCATGCACACACACACACACACACACACACACACACACACACACACACATAGAATAGATGTTTATGAAAGAGGAAGGCACCTCCTTTATCATTGCTAGGAATGCCTATTACAGCATGTAACAGCTCCTCCAGCAGATGGAGGATTGATTTATACATGGAATATAAATACAATTATATAAGTGTAGTGAGTTTTTTCTTGGCTCATTGAGAGGGTAGGGGTATTTTTTTCTCTAATACTATCAGTTTAACCCTCCCCCCCCCTTGGTTATATTCTCTTCACTGTCAGGCACAAAGACAAGTGTCCTAATGCCATTTAACTACTTAGCATCATTTAGCTTTTAGAAAAGGATATTTACTTTAAAGATATAGCAATAACAGAAGAACAAACATCTCCTTCCATCCCTCCTGAATACATTGTGGACACACAATCCTTTATCCCCACCCAGGTTTCTGGGGTAGAGTAGACTCACTCTTAGTACAGTTTCTATGTAGCATCCATCCCACCAGGTTCACATCTAGTACCTATGGGCTGGGTCCTGAAGGTTATTCCTGAAGGTCACTATTTGCTCCTTGAGGCATTGGCGTTGAGCTATGTTCAGCATGGACTTTGACTCCCAGATTCCGAGAGGCTCATTTTCTCAACCTTTCAAAACTCACAAGGTCAGAGACTTCAGAATAATTTCCACTTAGAATAAGTTCATACTAACATTCTAATTACTGTATAACCTTCAGACCATTTTATTTTGCAAGCTTCTCACTATTCAACAAGCCCCACTATCCATATCACTTGGTTAGCCAATTCATACTTTCTGTTCCTCTAACCCCTGTGATCTAGGACTGGTCTGCCTAGGCTAATGTCCCTTTATGCTGCTACCTCTCCCCATAATCTCATCCCTATCTGGCACAACTCTATGTTTAATCTGCAGCCTTCTTTGCCTTCTTGTTCTGCTATGCTCTCCAGAACCTTCATTGGATTACAGACTCTCCTTTATCCTCAGTTTCTTCCTTTTGTGCTATTTTACCCTTTGTCATTCTCATGGAAACCTGGGTTTCTTCTAAAGATGACGCATCCCTTGGTGCCTTCTGCCCTAGTTCTCTCTGTTTTTTGGTTCTCTTGCTGGTCGGAGTCAGTATCTAATGGTTTTGGAAGCCTTGGCGAAGGATAGAGAGGTTGTCTAAAGCCAAATTTCTACCAGCTAACTTAGGGGTTGCCCCAGGCAGAAGGCATGTGTAGTCTACTCCTCTTCTACCTTCTCATCCTCCATTAATAGCTGGGTAGAGTTGAAGTCTTCTACTTGTTGCAACAACATACTCGGGGAAGGGTAGGGGTGGCATTTATAGCCAGAGACCAGGAGGTCCAAAGTATAAGTCTATGTCAGAGTGGAGCATGGAGTCTGGTGAGGGAGGGGCGCTTACTGAGAAACTTAGAGATAAGCATTCTCTACTATTAATTAGTAAGGCTGTTATCCTATTTGTTTGATTTCTTGTCCTTTAGAAACAGCTATAATTGCTTGCTCTGTGGCATAGAATTCCTATTTGCTTTTTATGAAGTTAGTGGGCACTGGAAAAAATGTCTGGAATATGTCCATCTTGTTTGCATGATCCAGAAGTCTTGTATTTTCAGGTGCAAAAGTTTTTATTGGTGGTGTTTAAGGATCACAGAGCTGAAGTTTGAATTTACTTTTTAACGATTTCCTTTTCCCCATCAGGGTGTGCGTGTGTGTGTAGGGGGTAGATGAATGATCAGACATGATTTGGTCATGTCTCTGGAGTGGAGAGCCCCAGAAGACAGGCCTTCATTTCATGATTCATTCTGTTTTGTGTTAGGGCATTGGTTAATGAATTCATCACTCCCCAGTATGTGGTTGCTGAGATTTACTAAGCCAGATCCTCCATGTGCTACATCATTTCCCCCCCACTCTAGGCTCACTGGGAACTATTCAGAAACACATGATTAATGTTTGTGTGGATCTTGTCTCCTGCACTACTTGTGTCTGAAAAACTGTGTGTGTATAAATAGAGTGTTTGCACACTGATGTACGTTTAAATGGATGAGGCAAGCAGTTTGAGTTAAAAGAAACTCTGCTGTGATTTTGGGGGGCTGAATTGATAGAATCCTTTCAGAATGTAAGTTATCACACTCAATAATGTGTTGTAGGGTCATATTTCTGTTTTCATAAAGCAGTATTGTATATATAATATTTAATACATTAAGGGCTGGAAAAATTCCCTTTACTGTATTAATATAACATTTTTGGCAGTCCAATTTTTCTTATTCTTTGAGCACTGAAGGTGAATTTAGAAGTAGGAATGCTCACTTCCCTAAAGGCTGATGATCTAACACTAGACAACATAATTTAGATAGTAGGAAGCAGCGCTTTGCTATCTCCCAAACTTCTCTCTTTCCATAAAAACACAAAATACTACAATTCAGCACAATGCAACCAAATGCAATCAAATAAAATGTACAATGCTAAAAAAAAGTTACTACGTGACCAGCTCCATGAAGGAAGGAAACATTCCTTTATTAAGTAACTAGTGTGTGCCAGGCACTATGATAAGCACTTCACAAATATTGTATTATTTGATCCTCACAGCAACGCTGTGTGGTAGGTGTTATTATTATTCCCATTTTACAGTTGAGGAGATTCAGGTAGATAGAGGTTAAGTGACTTGCTCAGGGTCACACAGTTAATAAGTGACAAAGGCTGGATTTGAGCTCTGGTCTTCCTCCTTTAGGTCCAGTGTTCTACCCACCTCTTCAGCCTGGAGAGATGCAAAGTTTAGCTAGACTACAGTTCCTTTCATAATAGAGTTTGCTATCTAGAGAGCATTTTTGCTTCTTGGATTTAAGCATTCACACAACAAAGAAGAAACCTTCATGCTCCCATTCCTCAATTCCCCACCCCATAGAACTACAGCATTTGAAATTGTTGGGAGGTTGTGCTAGACCTAGAAATATTTGAATCATAGTAAGACATAACTAATTATGGTTGTGAATCAAATGCTGTTTTAAAATGTATTGAAGCTTACCAAATACGAAATAGTTAGCTATATGGTGGTAGTTCAGGCAGAGGCTGAATAAATATCCATTCAAGATGCTGGAGCAGGGATGTTGGAATAGATGACCTCTAGGGGCCTTCAAACTCTAAGATTGTATTACTTTATATTCATATGGTTCTTTATTTATTATGAACATTTTGAAAAGCATTACTATTACAGTGTATTTGTTAATGCAGTTTTCACAGTTATGAGAAATGTAGACTATGAGATAAAGGTGACCCCATTATTTTACAGACAGAAGGATCATATTAACAGATCAATGATAATCATTTATTCCCTAGAACTCCCAGAGAATGTCACCAAAACAGTGACTCTCTGAGATTCTCAGATGATGAATCACTTTAAAGGGGTTATTGAGGACATCAGCCCTTTGCTCTCCATGGTTTCTGAGAGAAGGTAGAGGCATTCTAGTTTTTAAATGATTGTATAGCTTGAATATTTAACCTTTTAAATAATTCACTCCTTTATTTGGTCTATTGTCAAATAAACAGAAATTGAGCATCTCACCATTCCCATCCTCTTAACTGGAGGGCATTAAGTTAGTATTTCCAATTACATGCAGCAGAAAGGAAGGAATAAACAGACAGAAGCCCTGCAAGTCAATGCCCACAATAAACCCAACACCTGCTGTTTAGGCAGGTACTTCCTATACTCTAAAGGGCTTAAGCTGAAGTGAATATTGCTTGAAAATACTGTATTTCTTTTCCAGCTTTAGATGCTTCTGATGACACTTTATATATATATATATATATATATCTTGTTGAATACCCTTCTTTGTTTGATTATTATTATTTTGTTGTTGTTTTTAATAGTATTTTCCCCCAATTACATGTCAAGATAATTTTTAGCATTCATTTTTACAAGATTTTGAGTTCTTAATTTTTCTCCTTCCTTCCCCTCCCTTCTTCTGAAAATAGTAGGCAGTTTGATATTGGTTATGTATGTGCCATCATGTATAACATATTTCCATATTAGTTACAGTTGTGAAAGAGGGAACAGATCATAAAGGGAAAAAAACCACATAACTTACTGGCTGTGTGACCATGGACAGCTCACTTAATCGCGATTGTCTCACCAAAAAGCTAAAAAAAAACCATGAAGTACATGAAAAATGTATCTGGATGTGGATAGCATTTTCCTTTGAGTTCTTTGTACTCATCTTGGGTCATTGTTTTGCTGAGAATAGCTGAGTCATTCATAGTTGGTCATCACACAATGTTTCTGATACTGTGTACATTGTTTTCCTGTTTCTGCACATTTCACTTTGCATCAGTTCACACAAGTCTTCCCAGGTTTTTCTGAAATTTGTCTGCTCATCATTTCTTATTACACAATAGTATTCCATTACATTTCTAAACCATAGTTTTTTCATCCACTCCCCAAATGAGGGCAACTCCTCAGTTTACAATATTTTGGCACCACAAAAAGTGCTGCTATAAATATTTTTGCACAGGTAGGTCCTTTTCCCTTTTTATGATCTCTTTGGGATATAGACCTAGTAGTGGTATTACTAGATCAAAGAGTATCCAAAGTTTGATTGCATAGTTCCAAATTGTTCTCCAGAATGGTTGAATCAGTTCACAACTCTACCAACAATGCATTAGTGTCCCAATCAGTTTCTTTTCTTTCTTTTTTTTTTTTTTGGTCATATTAGCCAATCTGATAGGTGTGAGATGGTACCTCAGATTTGTTTTAATTTACATTTCTTTAATCACAAGGGATTTTGAGCACTTCTTCATATGCCTATAGACAGATTTGATTTCTTCATATGAAAACTGCCTGTTCATATCCTTTGACCATTTATCAATTTGGGAATAGCTTGTATACTTATAAATTTGACTCAGTTCTCTACATAATTTGAGAAATGAGACCTTTATCAGAGATACTTGCTATAAAGATTGTTTCCCAGTTTATTACTTTCCTCCTAAACTTGGTCGCACTGGTTTTGGTTGTTCAAAAGCTTTTTATTTTAACATAATCAAAATTATCTATTTTACATTTTGTAATTATCTCTAGCTCTCATTTGCTCATGAATTCTTAGCAAGATGTAGTTTCTTTCCTTACTCTTTTAATTAGATCTATTTTTGCTTTTACTTCGAGATCAGGATTTCTACCACTGCTTTTTTTTGGTTTTTACTTCAGCTGAATCATAATAGATTGTGCTCCAGCCCCTTACTTTTACTCTGTGTGTATGTCTCTCTGCTTTAAGTGTGTTTTGTGTAAACAACATTTTGTAGGATTCTGGTTTTTGATCTGCTTTTCTATCCACTCCCATTTTATGGGAAAGTTCATCCCATTCACATTCACAGTTACGATTACTAACTGTGTATTGCCCTCCATCTTATTTTTTCTCCACTTTGTCCTCTCTCTCCTTTGCTCCTTCCCCTGCTCACCAGTGTTTTGCTTCTGTCTACCACCTCCCCCAATCTACCCTCCCTTATGTCAGTCCCCACCATCTTTACTTAATCTCTTCCCCTCTTACTTCTCTGTCAGGTAAGATAGAGTTCTATTTTAACTGGTTGTATATCATTTCTTCTTTGAGCCAAAATTGATGAGAGTAAGATACAAGTGTTATCCGTCACCTACCCTCCCATCTTCTCCACTGTAATAGGTCTTTTGCACCTCTTTATGTGAATAATTTACCTTGTTCTTCCTCTCCCTTTCTTCTGCACCCAGGGTACTCCTCTTTCTCATCTCTTGTTTTTTTTTTTATGTCATTCCCTCAAATTCACTTTATACTTATACCCGTTGTCTATGTATATTGCTTCTAGCTGTAATATTAGTGTATAATTTTTAAGAATTACAACTATCATCTTCCCATATAGGGATATAAACAGTTTATCTTTATTGAATCACTTATGTTTTCTTTTCTCTTTTTACCTGTTTATGTTTATCTTGGGTCTTGATATTGGAAATCAAATTTTTGGTTTAATTCTGGTCTTCTCCTTATGAAAACTTGAAACCATTCTATTTCATTGAATGACCATTTTCCCCCTTGATGTATTATACTTAATTTAGCTGGGTAGGTGATTCTTGGTTGCAGTACTAGCTCCTTTGCCTTCTGGAATATCATGTTCCATGGCCTCCAATCTTTTAATATTGTGGCTGCTAAGTCCTATGTAATCCTGATCATGGCTTCCCAATATTTGAATTGTTTCTTTCTGGCCATTTGTGGTATTTTTTCCTTGACACGATAGTTCTGAAATTTGGCTATAATGCTCCTTGGAGTTTTTATTTTTGGGATCTCTTTCCTGAGGTGATCAGTGTATTCTTTCAATGCCAATTTTGTCTTCTGGTTCCACAATATCAGGGAAGTTTTCTTTAATAATTTCTTGAAAGATGCTGTTCAGGTCCTCCTTTGCATTTTGGCTTTCTGGTAGTCCAATGATTCTGACATTGTCTCTTCTGGATCTATTTTCCAGGTTAGTTGTTTTTCCCATGAGGTATTTTAACATTTTCTTCTATTTTTCATTCTTTTGAGTTTGATTGATTCTTGATGTCTCATAGAGTCATTAGCTTCCACTTGCCCAATTCAAACTTTTAAGCAGTTTTTTCCCCCTCAATTAGCTTTTGTACTTTCCTTTCTTTTCAACCAATTGTACTTTTTAAGGAGTTATATTCTTCGGTGGATTTTTGTATCTCTTTTTCCATTTGGTCAATTCTACTTTTTTTTTTTTTTTTTGCTAGGCAATGGGATTAAGTGACTTGCCCAGGGTCACACAGCTAGTAAGTGTCAAGTGTCTGAGGCTGGATTTGAACTCAGATATTCCTGACTCCAGGGCTGGTGTTCTATCCACTGTACTACCTAGTTGCCCCACCAATTCTACTTTTTAAGCAATTGTTTTCTTTTTCCAAGCTGTGACTCTTTTTTCATGATACTTTTGTGTCTCTCTCATTTCTTTTCCCAGTTTTTCTTCTACCTCTCATGTGATTTTTAAGGTTCCTTTTGAGCTTCTCCATGAGTTCTTTCTGGGCTTGAGACCACTTCCCATGTTTCTTTGGGGTTTTGCTCATTGGTGTTTTGACATTGTTGTCCTCTTCTGAGTTTGTGTCTTGATCTTCCCTGTCACCACAATAACTTTCTGTGGTCAGATTCTTCTTTTTTTTTTTCTCATTGTTTTTGACCTTTTTACTTTCTTTTAAATTAGAACTTTACACCCAGGGTGTAAGATGCACGTTCTCAGGCTTCTTGTGACAGTGGCTGCAGACCCTGGCTGTTTACCTGGTGCTGAAATGATGTTGCCTTGAGGCCCATAGGGGACTGCATTGACTTAGTGGGGAGGTAGGAGACTGAGGCTGCTGGAGTCCTTAGAGGTCTGGCAGCTTGCCTGGTGCTAAACTGGGGTCCTAGTGGTGGTGTCTGATGTGTACTGAGGCCTCTGGGGTGTTTCTACATTTCCTTGGGGATACACTGAAGCACATAGTGACCTGGCTGCTGGAGGATGAATGTTTGCCCAGGGCTGTGCTGAAACACTTGGTAGTTCTTGGAGCTGGAGTCTGCCCATTCTCCTGGCTATGCAGAGGCATGTGGGGGGTTCTGGAGTTGGTGTTCACCTGGTCCACTTCACTGGGGCTCAGAATCTACCACTGGCTTGCTGAGATGCTTTCTGTCCTGGACTGCATTCCTCCTCCACCCAAATGAGACAGACCTTTTCTGTTGATCTTTCAAGTTTCTTGGGTTCAAAGATTGTTTCGCCCTGTTCTCCTGCTGGTTCTGCTGTTCCAGGATTTATCCTGGGGCACTATTTTATGGTTTTTTGGAGGTGAATATGTGAGAATGACAGTGACTTATTGCTTACTCTGCCATCTTGGCTCCTGCAAGTCTTGTTGTATATATATTTTTTGCCTTTTTTTTTAATTGAGGCAATCTGGGTTAAGTGACTTGCCCAGGATCACACAGCTAGTAAGTGTCAAGTGTCTGAGGCTGGATTGAACTCAAGTCCTCCTTACTCCAAGAGCTCCAATGGAGCTCTATCCATTGCACCACATAGCTGCCCTTGTTGCATATTCTTAACAGAAATCTGAGTAAGTAGGATAATTATGTAGGTGGAAAGAAGAGAGAACATGTGAGAGACGTTGTGAAGGTAGTGTTTACAAAAATTTGGCAATTGATTAGATATGTAGGGAAAGTGAAAAGGAGGAGTTGAGGATGTTCCGAGGTTACAAATCTGGGAGACTGGAAGGATGGAGCTGTCATTGACAGAAAGAAAGAAGTTTGGAAGAGGGGTGAATTTTAGGAGAATTATAATACTTTATATTTTGAACATGTTGCCTTTCAGATGTCTAGGAGAATCCAGATGGAAATGTTCAAAAGGCAGTTGGTGACTAGGGCGGGATATTTCTATCTCTATATCTATCTCCATCTCTCTCTTTATTTCCATATCTCTATCTTATCTCTATCTCCATCTTCATCTCTATCACTATCTCTATCTCTGTCTCTATCTTTCCATCTCTATCTATACCATCTCTACATTTACATATATATATTTTATTTATATATCTCTATATCCATCTATCTAATCTATCTATTTAGGAATCATCTGCATAGAAATGAGAGTTGATGAGATTGCCAAGTGAGAGAGGGTAGAGAAAGAATAGAAGAGGGCTCAAGAGAGAGCTTTAGGGACAAATCTACAGTTAGGAGGTGTGATATGAATGTTGATCCAGCAAAGGAGACAGAGAAGGAATGGTCAGACAAGTAGGCAGAAAACTGTTGGAAAGCAAAGTCATAAGAACCAAGAGAAGGGAGAGTATCTTGGAAGAGAAGATGATCAACTGTGTTAGATGATGCAAAAAAGTAAGGAAAGATAAGGATTGAGCTGGATTTATTAACTACTCTATTGATTGGTATTTTCTCACTTTGGTCTCATTTGGCCTTATTTTGGCCTCACTTCTCACATGGGAATATAATTTTACCTTGTACTGCTGTGGAAAGAATACTAAACTTGGTGTTAAGAGACCTCAGTTAGAATTCTGGTTCTGCCACTGTGTGATCTTTGGCAAGACAGTTAACTTCTCTGAGCCTCAGTGTTTCCATCTGTTCTAGTAGATGACTTCTAGAATCCATTTAAAAACCTTCTATCTTTATTTTTTTCTGATTAGCAGGCATTTATTTTCTCTCACTCCTGTAACTGAACTATGAAAAGAAACCCCAAATAAAATATGTATAGTCAAAACAAATTCCCCTGTTGCCCATGTCCAAAAATGTTTATGTTTCATTCTACATTTTAGACACATCTAGACCCATTTAGACCCATTTCTGGCAGGAGGTGGGTAGCATACTTCAGCATACTTTGGTTCTCTGGAATAGTAGTTTTTCATTGTGTTAGAGATCTGAAGTCTTTTAAAGGTTTTTATAATGTTGTACAAATTGTTCTCTAAGTTCTACTCAGTTCCCTCTGCATCAACTTATAAAAGTCTTCCTAGTTTTCTCTGAAATTGTACATTTTGTCTTTTTTGGCATAATGATATTTATTATATATAAATATATAATACAATACATAAATATATGCAATAATTATAAATACATAATATATTTATTCTATATTGTTTAGCCATACCCCAGTAGATGAGAACCTCTTTAGTTTCCTGCTTGTTGCCATGACAATAAGAAATGCTATAAATATTTTTTGTACATATGACTCCTTTTCTTTTATATCTTTAGGGGTATGTTCATAGAAATAGTGTCACTGGGTTAAAGGGCATGAAGTTATTAATAATTTTTGAGAAATAATTCTTAATTGCCTTTTCAGAGGAGCTAGTCTAATTCACAACTCAGCCTCTTGAACGCTTGTCATTTTATACTTTTGTCATCTTTGTCAATATGATGGGTGTGAAATGGAGTGTGAGAATTACTTTTTCATTTCTCTAATTATTCCTGATTTGGAACATTTTTATATGTTTCCTAATAGCTCATATTTCTTCCTTTGAAAACTGCCTGTTTTTATCCTTTGACCATTTATCTGTTGGGGAATGTCTATTAGTCTTATAAATTCGAATCAGTTCCTGATATTTCTTGGATGTGAATTGATTAGCTCTCTTCCAGCTGTAGACCCATATGTCTAGGGGAAGGAGAGGGAAGAATCATTTATATAGTGCTTGTTGTGTTCCAATCACTGTGCTAAGTGCTTTTATAAATATTATCTCATTTGATCGTCACAACAATCCTTTGAGGTAGGTGCTATTGTTATCCCCATTTTACAGTTGAGGAAACTGAGGTGAGCAGCTTAGAATAACACAGTTAGTAGGTGTTAGTAGGTGTCTGTGGAGGGATTTGAACTCCTATCTTTGACTTCAGTGCTCTGTCTGGTGTTACACCAGCTGCCTCTGCATTCCTTAGTGTTTTATGATCTTTTACGTTCATCTTTCCTGGTGGTGTTTAATATGTGGGTATTTTATTTTACCTGTGGACTCAGTACTCAAATAGTTTATAAATTCTTATTGAGGTAGAATTAAATACCATTCTCCTTCTAGACCAAAGATAATAACCCAAAAATAAAGATTCTATAATATATATTATAAAGCAACTTGATGAATTTTCAGGTGACTCAAGCTTCATTACTTGATCACATTAATAGTTGACCAGTTGAAGATTGAATATGGGGCACCTGTCCTTAATAGGCTCTGTGGGCTCACTAGGTGACAATCAAGGAACTTTAAATGTGCAAGGAGACAGATGACTGTACATCTTAGAAACTTCCATGACTTATGAGTGCAAAATAGGCTTCAGAGCTAGTCGAGGTTGAGTTTTGCTGTGCACACAGATCATTATCATGAGTAGATTACTGCATTTGGGATCAAACCATCCTTTAGAGGGTTACCACCACATCTAGTGATTGATCATTAATCTGAATGCACACCTATGAGAGAACCCAGGGGAAAGCAAAAAGGAGAAGGAAGCCGCCTTCACACTTCGGGGTGGGGGGTGTTGGCAAACTCTCGTCACTGACTTGGACCCATTAGTCAGGATTTTATTCTATTTGGCTTCTCTCCTTTTTATAATAACTCAGTTTTAATTTTCAATTCAATTAATTTATTAAGCACCTATTATGTGCAAGGTACTGTGCTACTCTAGATGCTGGGAATACAAAGATGAAAAGTAATATAGTCCCTGCCCTCCTGGAGCTGATAGTTTAAAATAATTAGACATGTAACTTAAACTAGTGCACACATGGGCTAATCTACATTGGTAAACATAGAACAAGTTATGGCAATGGTTCACAAGTTTCCCAGGTTTGCCATGAAATTTTAGATCTTATGTTAGATAAAAGAATATTTATGCAATAAATAAAACTTGCTTATTTACTCATATTTACTAACCTCAAAACATATCAGATCCTAAACTTAACCTTTGTTTGCCTGTTTCCTTAACTGTAAAATGGGATAATAACAGTACCTACTTCCACTCTATAAGTGTTTAACTTCCTCCCCTACCCCATGGTATTATCAACTTACATGTTCAATGTGCCACAATTCTTCAGACTATGTAAGCTCTGTTCCAGTGCCAAATTTTCTAACCTCTTATGATCACAGCAAAGAGATTGGCTACAGGCATTTGTAGAGGATTTACATTGAGGATGCCACAGTTGATATTGGACTAACGGCTGGAGAAGAATGAGACAAGGGTTTGGTCTTGAGTTAATGAGAAAGCTTGATAAACCATGGAATTTTTAGAGCTAAGATTCAAGAATGACTTAATATAAGAACACCATGGGTCTTATTGTCTTATGCTTATGTAAACCAACCCTCCAACTGGCTGACAGGAGGAGAGAAGGGGAAGAATTTGCTTGTGTAGGTTTCATGGAAGTAGGCTCTAGAGGAGTTATTATTGGACCTCAAAATTGCTGCCTCAGTTTTAATTATGCAACGTTGGAATATTTTCATAAGGGTTATTAGTGGGCATGATTTGCAAATATGCCTATACTCTGCTACATATTTCTTCTTAGTTTGTTTTTATTTTTAGTGTTCAAGTAATTAATGGTTATGTTGGTCTGGTAGTGCCTGACTGTCCATTAATATAGTAAAGTCAATGACAGTTACTAATGTGGTGTTTTAGAATAAACATAGCCATACAACTAAATAATTAATTGCAGCTTTTCAAACAACACTGAATTTGAAGGTCCTCTGGGTCAACCTCTATTCTCAGAGTCATGAAGAAATTTTCCCCAATTCTGTGGTAACTACATATAGCCTCACGTCAGATCTGGGTACATGATGAAAGCTAATACTCAAACCCAGTCATTTCCAGACTTTATGTAGCATTGACTTCCTTATTTTTTTTTTTGCAAATGAGTGTAAAATTGTCCTTTATTCAAAAAACAATTTAAACAAATGTAGGGTGTGGATGTATTTTGTTCCTAAGTATTTTCTGTCCACATAGGACTGTCTAGATATATAATAGATATCCATTATAAATAGAAACCTCTAGACCGTACTCCACCTACCCTTCTCCAAATAAAATTTTTATTCCTTCCAGGAGAGGACCAGGATATTAGGCCCATGAAACTAGCTGCTCATTTCTCCTCAAAAATAATGTATTGGATAAGAATTGTATCTATTTCCTTTTCCTCTCCCCCAAATATTGTTAGTCAAGAGGAAATAAATTTTGGCTTTAAACTACATTTCTGATCATTAACCATCATTGTGGAAGGAATGCCCCCAAGGTATATGTCCAAAGGTTTTACTCTTTCCCACCAAATACCAGTTCCACAAAGACTGGAGAGAGAGAGAGAGACAGAGAGACAGAGAGAGAGAGACAGAGAGAGAGAGAGAGAGAGAGAGAGAGAGAGAGAGAGACAGAGAGAGAGGAGAGACAGAGAGAGAGAGAGAGAGAGAGAGAGAGAGAGAGAGAGAGAGAGAGGAGAGAGAGAGACAGAGACAGAGAAAGACTCCAATTTCAACCAAAGGGAAATTTCCTGAAGTATAAACTAGTTACTCAGAGCTCTGAGTATCAGAAACAATCATCTTGGCTTATGTTTGATTCAAATAAAATTAAGAATTTATTATAATTTTACAACAACACATCAAGAAATCTTAAAAATACAATAAAAATACAAAATAACTAATTTCTCCACAGTAGTCATTATCACAAGGTATTAGAAATGAAAGGAGACTTTAAGATCAACCACTCCAATACCTTTAATCTTAACCTTTGAGAAAACTGAAAAACCAAAGCTCCATCCTCAGACAGGAAGTCAATGAGGACATTTATTAAAAGCTTACTATGTGTTCGGCAATGGGCTAAGCACTTAGGATAGAAAGAAAGGCAAATCCATATTCCCTGCTCTCAAAGAGCTGACATTCTAGTAGGGGGAGATAACAAGCAAAACAAACAAAACTACATCCATACAACATGTATACAGAACAATTAGAAGGTAATCTCAGAGAGAAGACATTAGAGGTGGGAGCAGAGACAGGTCATAAATTACAAGGAGGAAAGTTGGGTGTAAGAACACTGTAGAGTTAGAAAGTGGCCATGTGTCTTTAATAGACAGAGGATTTTATATTATTTGATCTTGGGAGTAATAAGGGGCCAGTAGAATTTAGTAAGTAGGATGACATGAACAAACCTGTGCTTTAGGAAAATAACTTTGACCTCTGGGTGCTACTTGAAGAGAAATTGGAGACAGGCAGACCAATCAGAGGTTATTATAAATAGTCCTGGTGTGAGGAAACAAGGACCTGCACCAGGGTGGCTACTGTGCAGGTGGAGAGAAGGGGACATAAACAAGAGATGTCATGAAGATAGAAATGGCAAGGTTTGGCAACAGACTAGATATGTGGGGTGAGTGAGATGAGAAATTGAGAATGACTCCAAGGGCTAGAACACCCAGCTAGTGACACAGTCAGGATTTGACTCCAGGTCCTCTGATGTCAAATCCAACATGATTTCCACTGTATCATGCTGCCTCCCAAAGGCAAAATATAGTCTCAGCAGGCAGCCCCCACTCAAATTTCATGCTAAGCTGGGAGATGCTTGGTACCTGGGACCAGGAATAGGCAAAATATCTGGAGTCATTGTCTTGTCTTTTGAGTGGTATGCTGCATTTGGATCTTCAGAAAGCCCAGCTTAAGCTGGAGGAATTTTCCCCCTCTGAATGCATGGGAAACAAGGGACTGGTGTATGGTAGGCCAGTACCTGGAAGCTTCTTTTGACCCCTCTGTCTACAGGGGGCTGGCATAAGGGGGTAATATAATCAGCATCCTAATCAACATTGGGGGTCACCATTGCTATAAGTGCTCTCCCCTTCCCTCCTGCAGTGAATCCTGGACCTTTTTTCCCTCTTCCCAGGGGATCAGTAGTTACTGGGGTCAGTGACTAGTTCCTGGCAAGGCTTCCTGGGCGGACCTTCACAGCCTGATGAATGTGAGCTTCTCTTCTGTCACTCCAATTCAGTTGGAGTGAATTTACCTTGGTTTGATCTTTGTTTTTCAATGAAAAAAGTGAATGAGCTTATGCAAGAATTTTACTAAAAAGATCTACTGGTCTTAGCCATTTCTTTGGGCCTGATGTGAGAGGGTATTGTGTCCCCTTTTCCATACTCCATAGCCTGGAGAAGTCTACCTTAATCTGTGACTGAAGAGTTCTACAGAAGCATACTTAGAAGGCAGCAATTATGTATCAGGTGAGAGTGTGTTGAATCTTTGCTTCCTATTGTTCTATTATGTAGTTAAGTGGGCTACCTCATTCTGAGCTATCTGTCATCTCTTATTGTCCCTCAGTTGTCTCCAGCACCAAATGCCAAACTCATTTTCTTAAGCAAGTACAAAGCTCTATATAAAGGATCCATGTTATCCCCAAAACTGATCACACCCAAGTTTTAAAATTGAGCTGATGAATATGTGAAAATAATTGCAATTTGTGTGCCAATATATATCCCAGGAGACGAAGATAAAAATTCATTCTACAATGAATGTGATTGTTAACTTGGGAACATCAGTGTGAAGCTGATAGGGAAAGACGGTGAAAAATATATTGCAAAATATAATTCAGAATTAAGAAATGAAAGAAGTCAAAACCTTTCAGACTTCTTAGAAGTCTATCAGGAATAGTCAGCCACTGAACATGGGGGGCACAGGACCGTCTCCCAAGAAATGACATCGATGGTATCTTAATGGCTAGAAAATGATTTTTTTTACTGATGTGGGAGTCATGTCAGAATAATTTTTCCCTGTACTATCAGATTATTGATTAGTTAGAAAAAAGGTCAAAAACTGATGTCAAACTAGAAGAAAGGATGACGATGAGAATAAATTGCATACAAGTTATGAGGCCTTCAACCTGACCTATTCAAACAGGTTATTGATGCTAATATTTTAACACTTTAATGGATCCATGATCTTATTGCCATAGATGATCCCTTCAGCATTAGATTAGAACAAAATGCGATGTTTCATATGCATTTGTTAAAATCACACAAGAGTCCTTGATACCTGCTACCATACAGACAAGTTGTTCAGTGTTTCTGATTTCCACCAATCCATAAGATGGGGAGATATCTCCTCACTGAAAGTGTTGGCCATAGTCATAAAGGTCATGGCAGATGTGTTATGTAGAGTTCAGATGGAAGGGACATTTCTATAGATGATGAAGTTCTCCACATGCTCCCATTTGCAGCTGACACAGTGCTGGTTGCGTTAGCTTTTTGTCCCCTTGATGAGATCCATGACTACTCAAGAGACTGGTTTGATAATTTACTTGGTACAAAACTGAAACCAAATGGATGAACAGTAGTTGCTATCCACACTAGGATATGTAGTTAGTCTATCAATATTTTGGATAGGCTCTGCAGATGGCTAATGAGTGGGAGTCCTGAATGTATCAGAAAGGAAGGAGCAAGCTGGAATGCATTTAGGAAATTGGAGACATTGTATGCAAACATATTCAGAGCCAGAGTATGAGACTATATGTGTGAGGGGCACATAATACACAGTACTTTCTACAGTCCCAAACTGCTCCCTTTTTTTAGAACACAAATATTTATCTAGTGATGATATAGGACTGAGAATCATGGAACACCACAATCTCTGATGAGCCAGAACTGTAGGTTACTGAAAGTGCAATGTAGAGACACACAATGGGTTTATTTTTTGTTGTTGTTCATCTGTTTTTAGTCACGTCTGGCTCTTTGTGATCCCATTTTAGTTTTTCTTTGTAAAGACACTGGAATAGTTTGCCATTTCCTTCTCTAGCTCATTTTATAGGTGAGGAAACTGAGGCAAACAGGGTTAAGTGATTTGCCCAGGGTCGCACAGCTAATAAGTGCCTAAGGCTAGATTTGAATTCAGAAGTATCAATCTTCTCTACTTCAGGCCTAGCACTCTATCCACTGTGCCACATACCCCCCATGAATTTATCTAGGCTGCATTGTATTACCAATGGTGAGTTAAATATCATAAGTTACATAAAGTCTATCCTGAGTCTTAGTGCAATTTTCAGCTTAATAATAAAGGAAATATGTAATTGGAGAAGGGGGACTTGTTGTCTAGAAAGAGGGCAGGATAACAGATAAACAGCCCGAGTCTTGCCCCAGTACCTATAGAAGGTTAAAAGACCTAGAGAAAATTCTGCAGAATGCTGGGAAGGTTCTCTAGGAAGATTTATGGGAAGATATGAGAATAAGAATGTATGGATTGGTTGCGATTGTCATAATTTCAGGTAGTGTCCATATAAATGAGATCATGGGTCCATTGAAATATTAAGATATTGACATTTTCTAAGAGCAGTCTTGTACATAAACTATATACACAAACATTATATAAACTGTAGAACTTATTGAGATAGAAATTAATTAAGAGCTTAATTCAGAAAAGGACATGAATTTACATTCATTTGAACAATATCAAATTTATCTAATATCAAAGAAATATCTCCCCCTCCCCGATGTTTTCAGGCTCAGGTCCCTTTCTCCCATAACCTTTGTGCTTGATCTGTCAGGTTGACGGTCCAACCAGGAAAAACTGGATTGCCTAGAGGTGATCTGAAGGTTTTCTTTCAGGTGAGCTGAACTCACCTTTTCTATGTAGCTCATATGATGACTGCTGAGAGTCAGGAAGTTAGAGAAATGAAGCTAAAATCCATTTCTTCCCACCCCCGCTATGTCTTTTGCTTTGATGTGCCAGTACTATTAAGCACGTCCTTACTGTTCTACTGTTCTCTTAATTTACATTGGGCTGCCCTTGAATGGTTCTACAACCCTGTCTGAACATGCCAGTTAATATTCCAGCCATTATTATGTCATTGTGACCTCAAATCAAAAAGATGTAATGGAGAATAAATAGTTGCTACAGACAATGTGAGAACAGAAATACCTGTTTAGTTAAAGATGTTGATTCTAGCTGACAACCAAATCTCCCAATTACCTTACAAGAGTATTAGTTCCCACATCAATTTTGGTAGGAAATAAATCAATTCAAAATTCCAGTGCTTGTTACCCATCATTCAGTGCAAAAATGGGGGAAATCTTTACCATTATTATAAAGTTCAAAAGATTCTACAGAAAGGAAAATGAAGATATAACACCCTGAAATAAAGTGTGAGGTAATGCAATTTAATTATTTTTTGAGGAAGTAGTGTCCTTCCTCATTTCTAAGGCTAATTCTTCCACCTGTGTTAGAACTGTAACTAGGTTGGCAATAAATACTTTTACCCAGGGTGCTGCAATTTAGAGGGCATTGACGGCTATGCTCCCTCCACATGCACAAACAACTGAGCTTTGCATCTAATCAGCTAGTATAATTAGCTGAACTGGAAAGCTCACCCCATTCTGCCCCCTCTGTTGAGGGTAGCCACACCAACAGCATCCTTGTAGCATCCTGAGGTCTATCACAAATTTCTGTTTCCCACATTCCAAATTTTCTCCCCACATGGCCTTCATTTGATTAAAACATGAGTGGCCAGATTTCTTTGTGGTCACACTTTCTCTTGATGATTTTAAAAATATTTTTCACATATGTAAGTTATTATTGGCAATTTGATGCAACCTGCTTATGTTTGTCATGGATTTCTTTTTCATTCCCTTTTGTGTCCACGGTGCTTCTGTGATTCTTCTAAGATCACAGCATTTTATGATTTGAAGCCCGATAGCAATACCAGGTATTACAAGAGTATTAAAAATTGTATTGTTAATGGTAAAATTGGTGATATTTAAAAAATGGCTTTTGTGGCTGCCAGCAGTTTTCGGTCAGTGAAAGTGCTAGATGGCTTCTACCCTGATCTCCTTCTACACTGTTTTGAACCCAGCTCATTGTTCATGTGTAGTGTTTATACCTACAACTAGGTGGCACAGTGGATAAAGCACTGGGCCTGGAATCAGGAAGACCCGAGTTCAAATCTAGCCTCTGACATGTAACAGATGTGTGACCCTGAGCAAGTCACTTTAACCACTGTCTGCCTCAGTTTCTTCATCTGTAAAATGGGGATAATAATAGAACCTCCCCCTCCAAACGATTGTTGTGAGGATCAATTGAGATAATCATTGTAGAGCACTTAGCACAGTGCCTGGCACCTAGTAGGTGCTATATGAATGTTAGCTATTATGTGTAAAAGAAACTGAGATGGAGCTCTAAACCAATGGCACTTTATTAAAGGGTCCATAGCCCCCTCTACTGAAGTGGACCTCAGATCTTCCTCATGATCTGACATGCCCCTTACCCCCAGGACCTTACTTTTATAGGGTTTGATGCCCAAATATGCAAAAGAGGCATAGTACAGAATCTCATTGGTTGATAGACCTTGCTCTTTGGGGCCAAAAATGACATATAAGCATGGGGGTGTGGTGTCACAGGTTGAGTGAAGCCTGGGACATCTCCACTGACTAAATGGTCTTAAGATGGTCATAAGATGGTCACTGGCTCATGTTGGACAAGAGAGAGTGATCTGGAGGTACAAAAATAAGTTGAAGGACTTTCCAAAGAATCAAGGCGTCTCACCCGTGGTAAGTTTGGATATGGAATTTGAGTAAAACAGGATGGAGACATCTTTGTCAGCATTCTTGTGGTTGCACAAATGAGCTTCATAACTGGTAAACAAGTAATTAATGTTACATTAAAGTTTAAGTCCCATTAAAAAGGCCTACCATGAGATCCTATCTTATCTAATTATCCCTATATGATTTAGGTAAAATTTGAAACTGATTAACACTGATTGGAATAGAGTAGGGGCCCAAATGAAACATTTCTCACATTATTGTTATCCAAAATATTCCAGTGTGTGGCCAAGCAATTGCATGCCATAATGTGGACAGTATAAATAAGGAGGTACCAGCAGAGCATAAGGTGAGGCAGACTTCCTGGACTAGAAAGGCTTTGAGTAAGGTGTAAATGATAGCATTCTGTGTTTCCAAAAAGTCACCCTACCCAAGTACCTAGACCTATGTCCAGAAGATTAGATGCTCAGTGACGGATTTATTGACTCTTCTAACCCATAAATCAGGCATAAATAATGTTCTTTAAAAAATCTAATCTAATAAAGAACCACACAGCCTCCCTATGTGGATAGAGCATCCTAAAACCAATCGGTCCTTTATTAAGTGACAATTGTGTGCTGAGCTCTGTGCTAGGTCCTGGGAATATGAAGACAAAAATGAAAATGTCTGTTTTCAGAGACCTTCTATATCATCAGAAGAGATTACACACGGAAAAATAATTATATAGAAAATAAGTGCAAGTTAAATTTGAAGGCAGAGTGCATTAGCAGCTAAGAGGAACAGGAAAGTTTTTATCCATAAAGCATAATTTGAGTAGAGTTTTGAAGGAAATATGAGAAGGTAGGGGGAAGGTGAGAGGATCTCCAAGATGAGGTGAGGATGAGTGGAGGTAAGATGTCTCCAAGAGTAGGAGACAAATAGTGCAAAGGTGAAAAGAAAGTGATATGGATGTGATATGGATGGTGAATCAGGCAGAGGGCACTGAGAAGGAGCTCCCAGACAGGTAGGAGGAGATCTAGGAATAAGTGCCATGGAGGAAAAGGAAGCTAGGAGGAGAGGGTAGTTAACTTCTGCAGTGAGGTAAAGAATGACGGGGACTGAGAAAAAGCCATCAGATTTACAAATTAAAAGATCACTATAAACTTTGGAGAGCATGTGATCAGAGACTGCAATGAAAAACAGTGAGAGGAAAGGAAGCCGAGGCAATAAATGTAGCCAGCATTTTCTTGGAGTGTAGCTATGAAAGAGAGGAGAGATACTGGCTAATACCTTAAGGGGATGGTAGAATCTAGCAAGCTTGGTTTTTTTTTTTTTTTTACCAGGAAGGTGAGACTTGGTCATGTTTATTGGCTGCAGTGAAGGAACTGGTATATAGGGAGAGATTGAAAATTAGAGATAGAGAGATAATTGTAAGAGCAATCACCTGGAAAAGACAGAAGGGGATGAGAGTGGGGAAAGCGCAGAGGGGTTAACATAGACAAGGAGAAGCCTCTCCTCTTCATCAGAGACTGGAGTAAAAGAGGGGAGATTGAGGGACGATTTCAAGAAGGTGTTTGTGAATGTTCCATTTTGTCAAAAAAAGTGAGAAGGGGTGCTCATAAAAGAAAAACTTTCCTTTTGTACCCTACAACATTGTCATATTCGTATTTTCTCATATTACATAGGTAAGAAAGTTCATAAGTTGTCAAAACCCTCTTTGAATACATTGTATTTGTGGCTCCAGGGACATCAAAAGTTTCCCTAGTAGCTTTGCAGGTGGTTATGCCAAACACTAAGTCAGTGAGGTTCAGCTTCCCTGAAGTATTTAAATTTCTTGTACCCTCCTATTTCCATCGTGTGGCAGAAAGCTGAGTGCTGCCAGTCACCAGGGTGATGATGTCATGCAATGGTATGATGTCCAGTAGGCCAGTTGAGGGAGATTGATTTTGCTGTTTTAAGGACAAATTTGTGGCTACTCAGGAAATCATTTCTCACAGAAGAGCAGTTGTTGCACCTGCTTATTGCAGTTATGGGGGGGGAAATAGCAACTCGAGATGCAAGCTGTGAAGTGTCACTGAGACGGTTCCAAGGCAAAGATCTTTCAGCAGGAGCTGCAAATAACCCAGTGAATGGGAATCACCTGGAGACTGAGATGCAAAAGTGTTGGTCAGCAGAGTTCTGCCATGGGCTTTAGGAAGGCTTTTCATCCTTGTCATGCTTCCTAGCAATTAAAATGAAATGAAATCTGATGCTGTTTTTTCTTTACTATATGTCCTTTAAATGATGCATGAAATGGTGGAGCCAAGGATCAGCTAAGATTTATGCTTGCCTTCTAAACCAGCCCTTTCACAACCAAAATGTCCTTATGTTCCTTTACAGAACTCATCCATCCTGCAAAGGAACCTTCAATTACAGAACTCATAAGGACTGAACCAACTAGATTAAAGTGCTTCATAGGTCAGGGAGCTGCTCAGTGAACGTGGAAGTGTAATGTTTGTAGGACATCCCCAGTACTGAAACAATGTCTTGATGTGTCATTCAAACCTAGCTTGTCTCTCTGGACAATCATTTCTAGAGGGAGAAAGATGAGCTATTTGGGTGGAGGAGGCAGTGAAGAGAGTGTGTATCAAAGGGCATCAAGGATAGTATTGCTGTTTTTTTTTTTTAGTAAAACAGCAGGAAACAAACAAATAATAATAAACATTTCCTCTATTTCCAATGGGACTTTTGATTTCCTTTGTATGATTACTGGAAAATGCTGGCTTTTAGAGTTGCAGATTAACATAATTTTATCTTGTGATTTATCATAAGTGAAAAATTATCTTCCATTTGGGGATCAAATGCCTTTTTAGCATGAGCCTTGTCCTTCTCCTCACCATCCCAGATCTAAGTGTTTTCTATCTCTGTACGTACATACACACATGCATATAAATTTTCTATCTGTCTATCTATCTATCTATCTATCTATCTATCTATCTATCTATCTATCTATCTATATCTTGACTGTGGGTAAGATTGGGGAGTGTTTCAAGTGGGATAACTTGGTTATGTAATATATATATATACATATATGTGAAATGCCCCTGGCCAAGATATAATGCAAGCTCCTTGAGGGTAAGAACTGTTTGGTTTTTATCTTTATATTCTTAATGCCTAGTATAGTGTCTGACATTTACTAGGTGCTTAATAATAATTGCTAGAATATATGCATATATATGTGTATATATATATATATATATACACATATATACATATATATCCCTTTAAAGAGTGCAAAGTACTTTACACATGTTTTCTTGTTTTAACCTCATAACAAGCCTGAAAGGAAGATAATATTGTTATTCCTATTTTACAGATGAGGAAACTGAAGCAGACAGAGGTTAAATGGCTTGCCCAGGGAGGGTCACACAGGTAGAAATGTTTGAGGCCAGATTTGAACTCAAATCTTCCTTATTCCTTTATCCACTGTGCCACCTTTCTGCCTAATATGTAGCTAATGATTGATCAATTCATATTTTGCATCATGATTGTAGATTTAGAGCTGGAAATTAATCTTGAAGTTACCTGGTCTAGCTACTTCACTTTACAAATGAGGAAATTGAAGACAAGAGAGGCACAAAACAAAAAGTTAAGAGATTTTAACTGTAGATTGCTTTTATTACTAGTTGGTAACTGGGAAAAGTGAAGATTAGAACTCATTTCCTATACTGCCATGCAAATTGGAATAACTGACCTCTGAAAGGTTATGGTCTAAAACAGACAATAAGTCCAGTCAACCAGAATTTCAGTACTTATTACATGCCAGGCACTGTGCTAAGTGATGGAAACACAAATACAAGCAAAAATAAAGACAGCTTCCAACCTCTAGGATCTCCCATTCTAGTGTGGGAAGAATGAACATAAAAAGGGAGCTAAAAAGTGATGTAGCTTGGTATGACTGGGTCTCTTCTCCCAGAGAAAAGAAGGGGCAAAAGTAAACAGATGGCTACAATGACTGATAAGTCTACAAACGTAGCCCCTCAACATCAAAGTAATTCTACTAACCCCTGTGTTTATCTTTATCTGGATTCCTCCTGAGTGGTGTGTTCCAAGGTGCTTGGGGTTTGCTTACCTTATATTTGTGCATATATAAGAAGTTCCATTTTGGTTTGTTTACCTCAGAAAACATAGGAATTTCTATGAGCATGTCTAAACTTGGTTGGTGGGTTGTATGTACAAATGGGATCTGGACCCTGATCTGTCCTATGCTATCTGCAAGGAGACTAGCTCTCCTTTGTGGGGAGGAGGAGAAGGGCCATGCTACCATTGTTATCAACCTAGAAGGGAAAGAGACAGTCAATGTCCAGGACCACAAAGTCTGGGATCTTTCCTATCTCCAAAATGATATCGTGCCCATATTATATCTTACTGTACCCCTCCAATATCTCTAGTCTAGGAGTATGCTAGACAACAAAAGATACTTTCCCTTTTTTAAGGCTAAGGTAGCCCTTAGTTTGTCCTGGGGTGGGAAATATGTGACCTCAAGGCCACAGGTGACCTTCTACGTCCTTGGATGACACCTTTTGACTGAGTCCAAGTTTTATAGAACGAATCCTTTTATTAAGGGGATTTGATCTGTGAAGTTTGGATTTAGTCAAAGGGCCACACTTGAGGACTTTGAGGGCCACGTGTGGCCTTGAGGCTGCAGGTACCCCATCCCTGGATACTCACTAGCTTAGTCCATTGCCACCAAATTGTGGGTTACACAAATGACTACTGGAATCAAAATAGTAACTCCATTTATCCAAGCAAAATAGCAAATAGAAATTGGAGAAATTCTATAGATTAGAATATACTAAATAATACACAAGAGTAAATGAGCTCTTAGGTAGGAGAGAGATAAGATCTTAGCTCAGATCAGGAGAGACAACAATTTCATCCAGGGGAGGTTCACTCTCATAAGTCTCTAGTATTTCAAGTCACGGAGCTCATGAAATGTGATGGGGTTGGCTCCCAAATATGTCCATGGCTCTGAGGGCTCCAGGTTGGCCTTTAAAAGTATCTTTCTTTATTACTCTTTTTTTTTTTTTGGTGAAGAAATTGGGGTTAAGTGACTTCCCAGAGTCACACATCTAGTAAGTGTCAAGTGTCTGAGGTCAGAATTGAACACGGGTCCTTCTGACTCCAAGGCCAGAGCTCTATCTACTGCAGCACCTAGCTGCCCCTAAAAGTCTCTTTCTTTACAGCCTCTCTAGAGCACCTTTCTCCACTTGTATCTTCAAGACTGCAACAAACTGAAACCCTTTCCTTAGGAAGGAACATGACGTCTTGCTCAGCATCCTTTCAGGTAAAAAGGGTCACATTTTACTTTGCATGTGCAGAAGCTAGTATAGGACTGTACTTCTATAAAACTGTCCCGACTTGTACGGAAACAGGATAGCCTTTAACTATAGCTGCGTGTGTCTTAACGGCCTTAGGCCTTTCAAAATCTCGATAAAGATGATTTGTTTAGTGGTGATTATGTGTGTGGCTTCATTTTCAGAAGCAAAAGAAGACAGGAACACAATAATGGTCATGAGGTGGACGCAATATGTCTCTTTACATCAATTTTTGTGAGTGGATGTATCAGTGTGTTACTAATAAACTCTGCTTTGTTGTTCAGTTGTCTCACTCATGTCCAAGTGAGTGACTAGGACGTGACTGCATTAGGGCTTTGCTTGGCAAAGATGCTGGAATGGTTTGTCATTTCCTTCTCCAGCTCATTTTACAGATGAGGAAACTGAGGCAAACAGGGTTAAGTGACTTGCCCAGGATAATATAGCTAATAAGTGTCTGAGGCCAGATTTGAACTCAGGAAGATGAATCTTTCTGACTCCAGGCCAGACACTGACCACCTAGCTGCCTAATAAACCCTGCTATAATTCTATCATTTCTATTCATGGAGATCCAAAGCCAAACTGATATAGGGATAATTAGTTATTATTGAGAGAATACTTTTGGTAGAGTGGTGGAAATGGGGATCAGATTACAAAGAGTTGAAGAGTGAATGAGTAGAAAGAGGTAGTGGAAGCATGGTACTTTATAAAATTTTAACAGTGAGAGAGATGTGAGATCAAAGAAAGGTTTGTTTTATTTTAATAACATCGAGGGAGAGCTAAGCAGTGTTGTGGCACAAGAAGAAAAAAATCAGTAGAGAGGAAGAGATGAAAACTTAGGAAAAAGGAGAGAAATTAATAAAATTAAGATCAGGAAAACAAAGGTAGGGTTTTTAATCAAAGGCACAGGTGAAAGGGTTAGCAAGGAGGAGTGCCGCCTCTGAAACTGGAAAGACAACAGAATGAGTGGGTTAGGGCATGAGGGGATTTAGAAGAGCTGAGGAGAGCCACTGAGAAACATCATCCCCAGCAGCCCTATCTCTCACCACAGTGGGGAGCAAGCGTCGTGGATGAAGGGGTACAGCGAGAATCTGAAGAGAGAGCAGGCCCACAATGGGCAACTAGATGGCACATTGGATAGAGTTTCGGCCTGGAGTCAGGAAGGCCCATCTTCCTGAGTTCAAGTCTAGCCTCAGACTGGCTGTGTGACCTTGAGCAAATCACTTCACCCTGTTTGCCTCAGTTCCTCATCTGTAAAATGAGCTGGAGAAGGAAATGGCAAACCCCTCCAGTATCTCTGCCATGAAAACCTCAAATCAGTCATGCAGAGCTGCATATGACTAAAATGACTGAACAACAGCAAAAAGGAGGATTCCAAAGGCCTTTGTGTTTTTGTTTTTTGTATTTGTTTTCAGTTTCTTTTTTTCTTTTGGAAATCTGAATGGTCAATCTGAGTATTTTATTATTCTATCAACAGATCCACCCCTGCCCCAATAGTGATCAGGGGTTTGGCATGTTTTTGTAGAGGAAAGGAACACTTCTCTGTAGTCTGAAATCTGAGGTCTGGGAGCCAGAAGAGTCCAAAGAGACTGAAGAGACTGGATTTTTCTTCCCTCTCACTCTGCCCCACCTCTCAAGCAGGTGTGGGACATTGATCTCTACCAATGAAAGAGAGACTTAGACCATACTTTGAGAGTTGGATTACATACAGGAAAGAGTCATACTTTTCTTCCCTTCTTCCTCTCCTCCGCCAGTAGCACACACTGAGAGTGGAAGGAAGAAGAAGAACAACAACAGAAAATCACTATCTAATGATGTTCTAGAGCCAGCTCATACCATCTCCTGAGAACTGATTGTAACATTTTCTGAATGAGCATTTACCTTGGAAATTGGCAAATGCTGAAAATCAGTTGTTTTGTTGATTGACTAGAATTAAGAAAGTGACGTGGAAAATGTCAATAATATAGATTAAACTTGAAAATATGTTGTGCATATTTTTTTTTCCTGGAGAGATTGTTAACTAGCGTAGCATACCACTGACAATGTCTCTGTCACACCTACATTTTCACTGGACCACTAAGCATGGGTACCTTGATTTCTGTCAGGAGCATTTGGTGGCTGAGGAGTTAGCCAGAAGTGGGGATTAGCTGACAGAGAATGTCAGCTCCCCAGGTAAGGCAAATACTTTCTATTACTAAATGGTCTAGTCTGAATTTCTTTCTTAGAGGCAGCTAGGTGACATAGTAGATAGAGTGCTGGACCTGGAGTCAGAAAGATCTGAATTCAAATTCTACCTGACACTTACCATGTGACCCTGGGCAAGGCATTTAACTGCTGTCTCCCTCAGTTTCCTCAATTACAAAATGAGGATAATAATAGCACCTATCTCCTAAGTGTTGTTGTAGGGACTGAATGAATAAAGCAACCTGTACTCCAAGGCTTATTGTCTTCTCCTCTCCCTCTCCATGACCATGCATAGCATTGCATTGACACATATCACTTCTTCCTCCTCCATCCCAAATGTTCATAGAGGCTACTTGTGTCTGGCTTGTGGTAGAGCCTTCTGAGCTCCTATTGGTCTAACAAGCTACAGTTCGACACATTGTACGTTGTACCCTAGCATGGTGATATCAATTCGGTTCTCTTTGAGTACTAAGAACAACCAACCAATCAGCTTCTTCTTCCGCAGGACATCCTCCTGGAATCTCCACCTTTCCCCCTCTTCCCCTTCACCTCTTAGAACCTTGAGTTTCCTTCAAAGCTCAGTACAAATACTGCTTCCTTTATGACAGCATTCTTGATCCCCATTTCTCCTAGTACTCTCCCCAGTCAAACTATGTCATGTTTTTGGTATATATTTTTCATATACTTACATATGTACATGTTGATTCTCCTTCTAGAATGTAAGTTCCTTGAGGGGAGGAACTGTTTCATTTTTGTAACCATCCCATGGTACCACACGGCAGCTAGGCTGTGTAGTGAAGAGGGGGTTGAATTTAAAATGAAGAAGACCTGAATACAAATCCTGTCAGATACTTATTAGCTACCTCTCTCAGCCTCAGTTTCCTAATCTGTAAAATGGAGATATTCTCACCTATTCGACAAGATCATTGTAAGGATGAAATGAGGTAACACGGAAAACACTTTGCAAAACTAGCCCCCTGGTTATTTCTTGCACTTGATAATCCATTTCCAGACTGAATTGGGCTGTCTCCTATGTCTAGAATGGTCTCCCTCCTCATCTTCACCTTTTAGCTTCCCTGGCTTCCTTCAAGTTTCAGCTAAAATCTCACTTTAAGAAATCTTTCCTAGTCCTTATGCTTACTGCCTTCCTTCTGAGACTACTCTTAATTTATCTTATATAGATCTTGTTTTTTTATCATTGTTTTCATGTTGTCTCTTTTATTAGATTGTTAGGTCCTTGACAGCAAGGACTCTGTTTTTTTTATTTTTTACCTTTCTTTGCATCCCCCACACTTAATACAGTGTTTGGCCCAGAGTAGGCACTTTATAAATGCTACTTGACTGACTTTATATATGCCAGCTATAATTTGTTATTATTATTCCCAATGCCTAGAATAATGGCTGGAACTTGGTAGTAATAAGTGCTTGTTGATTAATGAAAAGACCTATGTGCCCTTGTATGGTCCTTTTCATCAAACATGGTTAGAGTTGTCCAAGTTTATTAGCATAGTGCTCACAGACAGTGTTGTTTTTTTAAAATAAACTTTTACACAGGAACTCAAGATAAGAAACAATGATTTGCCAAGAATTTAGCATCTCTGACATTGGTCCTCTTTACTTTTCCCTCCTTTTTTTCCCCCTGGTATCTGTATTTGTTAAAATGATATCACTTATCTAATGGAGAAAACAAGACCCTTGGAGGCAGGGCCTAGCCATGTCTATAATTGTACCTGGAGGCTGTCAGAGCTTAACAAACAACCATAACAAAGAAAAGGTAATCTCAATAATTTGGATTTCATATTTACGACTTGACCTATTGCTCCTCCATAGAATCACATTTCAATTTCTTGAACAGTGATAAATGTATTTACTTCAGGCTGTTTTCTAACTTTACTTTCGTTTTTAGTCAAGCTTTTGAGGGGAAAAAAGTTTTCTGCATTTGTGACTGTAAAAGTCAGGTTATGGTTAATGTGGAAATCTGCCCTTAAAGCCCCTGTAACTTACACTCCTGAAAAAATATGAAAAAACCCTAAAAACCCTACTTAGTTGTGTACCATCTTCCCTCTGGATTCTATGCCCTCTCCCCGAACAAATTTTCTGTTAGACTGTCGATATTTCTTCTTGAGAAGGGTGATATGCTGTCACTCTGGAGACTGAGGCTTAGTGGAAGGAAAGTCCCAGGATTTCTTTCTTGCTATGGTGCCTTCCTGTTATCACAATCACAAACTTGCAGGCATGTTGGTTTTTGAAGTGCTCTACAGTGCATCTGTTAGACTGTAAGGGCTTGAGGCTGAAGTGATCTCAAGTGGTTTTTTCCTCATCGCCCACTTCCTTCTCCATCTTTAATCTCTTATTTGACCTCCTTTTTCATCCTGTCTCTTAGGAGGGGAGCTACTTAGGATCACAAAACTAGAGCTGGGAAGGACCTCAGAGGCCACTGAGTTCAATCCCCTCATTTTACAGATGAAAAAATGAGGCCTAGGGAGATTAGCAGTTGCCTATGGTTGTACCAGTGGTAAGCCTCAGAGGGGGAATTTGAACTCAAGTTGTCCGAATTTAGTGCCAGTGTTCTTTCCCCTGCACCACATTGCTTCCTCAAGGCTTGCCTTTCATCTGTGCTCCTTGTAATGTTTTCTCAAAGAATAGACAGTTGCTCTGTTCTATAGGTCTTGATCCTGGAAGCTCTGGCATAGCCATAGTCATAATGACCTAATTTTACAATTGCTGGGTAGGGCCACGGGATATGTGAGTGAACTGGCTAATGCAGGTTCTCGACTGGTTAGGAAATATAAGGATGTAATCATTGTATCATATGTAATCATATGTATATTTTCTGAGGCACACATCTAAATTTCTTCTCCTTAGCCTTTCCAGAGCTACTAGAATAGTAAGGAGGAGAAAAAGTGTTTTTCTACATATATGAAAATAATGCTCTTGATACATGTTCTGGCATGGTCATTTGCAGGTACTTCTGTTGTTCTGAATGACTAATGGCACATAGAACAATAGACTCTGCATTGTAGAGGACCTTAGAGATAATATATTTCAGCACATACTTGGATAGGAATCTATCCAACAAGACCTCTAAGAAGCGGTTATCCAGACTCTCTTAAACAAATAAACAAAAAACCAAAACAAAGTTGTGAGGAACTCACAATCTGTCAAGGCAGCCCAGATCACTTTTGGACAATTCTAATTTGTGAGGCAATTTTTGCTTTTGTTGTTGTTCAGTCATGACTGACTCTTCGTGACCCCATTGGGGGTTTTCTTGGCAAAGATAGTGGAGTGGGTTGTCATTTCCTTTTTACAGATGAGGAAACTGCAGCGAACAGGGTTAAGTGACTTGTCCAAGGTCACACAGTTAGTAAGTGTTTGAGGTCAGATTTACACTCAGGAAGATCAGTCTTTCTGCCTTCAGACCCTGCACTCTATCTACTGCACCACCTAGCTGCTATGTTATTCTTCTTTGGGCAATGTCACCAGTCATTAATCCAGTCCCTAATTCTCCTATCAGCCAACTGAAGTCTGTTCTTTGTTTCATGAAATGTTCCTTTGCTGAATTAGTGGTGAGGGTTAAGGTACATTACAGTTTAGTTTGTAAGCATTAGCACAAGATAATAAACTGTTAAAACAGAGGTTCTCAACATGGGGTCTATAAATTTAAAAATTTTAAATAACTATTTCAATATAATATTTCCTTTTTCAATCCTACATTTTGTTTTGTAAATTTAAAAACATTATTTGGAGAATAGGTCCCTAAGCTTCACCAGACTGCAGGCTAAGAGCCCCTAAATCAGGGAGATTTTAGTTGTTTAATGCCATTTTCTGACTAGGTAGCTCCCTAGGGCAAAAAAAAAAGTGATTTCCTCATATGTAGTGGAATAGAAGGAGAAGACTGAAACCCCACATCTCTAATATGAAAAGCCTGTTTTACTTTTTAAATATGTAGCAAATTAAGCATATAACTTTTGAAGCTGCCTATGTGTAGACAAGTTTACTTTATTGATGTTTGAAAATTTCAGAACAAAACCCTCAAAATAAAAAAACATTATTAAAATGTGTTTTCCTTGAGAAGGATAAATATAACTCTAATGAGATTATTCCTGCCTCTCTGTAACTCATATTAGTTCTCCTTCATGTTCACAGGGAAAACTGTAAGTTAGCTATAACCACAATCACATGATTCAACATTTTCATGAAAGATTATTGCTTTTTTGCCAAATTCATCCCAATTCTAAAACAATCTTGTACATATGAAAGTCATATCAATCATAGCCAATAACCCATTCTTTTTTTCCCCCCAGTATTTCTCTCACATCTCCAACTAGTATGTTTTCTTTTTTAAGATAAGAAATTGTTATCTTTAGGGTTATTTGTGATTTCTAATTTCGATTATTTTGAGATTGTGGTATTCCATGACTCATAGCTTTATGGCATCACTAGGAGAATAGATGTTAAAAAGAGGAGCTTTTGAGGTAGCAAGCTATTGGGCATCACTTAAAGAGCTACTCAATGTTATAAATTACACAAAAGGCAAGGGAGATGGTGTAGAAGAAAGTGCATGGGATTCACAATCTAACATGGGTTCAAATTCCAGCTCTGCCACTTACTGTTTGTGTGATCTTGGGCAAGTTATTTAATACCTCTGGACTTTAGTCTCCTTATCTGTAAAATGAGGTGGTTGAATTTGATAACCTCTAAGATTTCATGCAGATAAAAATCTATGAGCATGAAGGGTGGATATAATAACAGCAACAAGCATCTATTAAGCGCTTACTGTGTGCCAGGAACTCTGATAAGTACAGGGGATACAAAGAAAGGCAAAAACAGTCACTACTCTCAAGGAGCTCTCAGTCTAATGGGTGAGGCCATATGCAAATAACTACATGCAAACAGCATACATACTGTATAAATTAGAGAGAATCTCAGATGGAAGACATCAGGATTAAGGGGGATTGGGAGAGGGTCCTTGCAGAAGATGGGGTTTTATTTATTATTTAAAGAAAACCAAGAAGTAGAAATAAGGAGGGAGAGCATTCCAGGAAAGGAGGATAGCCAATGAAATGTACAGAGTTGAAAGATAGTGTGTCTTGTGCAAAGAATAGTAAGGAGTCCAGTATGACTAGATTAGAGAGTACATGGAAGGAACAAGGTATAAGAAAACTAGGAAGGTGGGATGGGGCCAGATTAAGAAAAGCTTTAAGGGGCAGAATGTCCATGATGACATCTTGCATGTGAGATGTGGTCCAGAAAACATAATAAAATGTTGGAAGTGAGTGGCATACCTTAAACCACTTCCCAAGGGCTAGTGAAGTAGTTAGAAATCTAGCTATGAAAGACAGTAAGTGGAGAGACTGAGGGCTAACCCTGAGCCCCCTGAGATATTAAAAAGGCAAGATGATATTGGAATAGTACATTTGTTGTACATTTATGGAAAGACTGTACAAAAATCCCATTCCCATGTGCGATATGAAGATGAAAAGGAAAGAGTGGGAGGTAATGTGATCTGCTTTGGTAGAAGAACTATCCATACCTTTTAAATCACAGATTCACCAAGGTATTAAAAAAAAATGCGTCCATATGGAAGCATTATATTTCAGTTTCTCACTCAGCTAAGGTGACTTCAGTATCTCATCACCTATTGTAGGTGTTAGAGAAAAACAAATCCAGTTTATAATGATAATACATTGCTTAAATCTTGTCCTATTATGAACTTCAAAAATGTTTTATAAACTGTTATTTGACGACATTAGTTCTACATGCTATGCAGCTCCAATTCAATTCAATCAAGCAAGCACTGACTAAGCCCTCACCATAAGGTAGGTGCTCAAAGAGCTACCAATTCAGTAGGGGTATTAAGGAACATGCACAAAAGCTATAACATGTATTTGAAAAAGAAAAGTGAATAACAGAGCTACAGGAAAAAGTTACTTTGAAAGATTCAAGGAGAGAGACAATTTTGGTTTCAATAGAAATCAGGGAAAGCTTCATCATGGAAGGAGTGGCACTTAGACTGAGCCTTAAAGGATGGGTAAGATATGAACAGGTGGAAGAGAAAAGGGTGGCTATGCATTTAAATTGAGGCAACTCTCAACAATCTAGGTATTCAGGGTTACTTAACGTGAAACGCATAAAGTAGGAGATTGGGGATGGAAGCCATCACTCTGCTCTCCTCAAAAAGAGAAGGTACTGGGCTGCAGATACACCTATCTTTGCCCTTAAGTATTATTAGTTTAGTGGATATGATTAGGTTCCATCTAACTTTTGACCTTTTTGTCATTTTGGCAGTAAGGGGAACCCCAGCTCTATATCCAAGGCTTAACTCCTTCTCCATCTAATACCACTTCCACAATGAACACACATGATAAATAGTGAAGAAACCAATTTATCCAAATCACAGCAAAACAGAAATCAGAGCAGGTGTACATAGGAGAGGGGGTGGCTAAGTGGCACAGTGAATAGAGTGCCAACCCGGGAGTAAGGAAGACTCATCTTCTTGAGTTCAAATCTGGGCTCAGACACTTACTAGCTGTGTGACTTTGAGCAAGTCACTTAAACCTGTTTGCCTCAGTTTACTCATCTGTAAAACAAACTGGAGAAGGGAATGACAAACTACTCTAGTATCTTTGCCAAGACCTCAAATAGGGTCACTAAGAGTTGGACATTACTGAGAACAACTGAACAAAGAATAACGCGTAGGAGAACATATACCAGAAAAACAGAGTGAAAGAGCTTTTCCATTGGCAGTGAGGTATCACAACTTAACCAGGAGAGAGTCCCCTGGACCTCACCCAAGGAGAAGTTCCCTAAAATCTCTAGTGTAGTAAACTGGAAATGGGAACATGATGGAGACTGTCAACTCCTCTTGTCTTCACAGCAACCAGAAGAGGAGTTGGCCTCTTCCATCTTCTCTCCTAAAGATGGAAGCAGACTCAATACTCAAAGAAAACTTGAAGCTTGACCAGTCCCAAAGAAGTGACCATCAAGAACTGAAACTCTCTGTCTCTTGTCAGCTCTCCGTCACCCCTCGCATAAGGGAGGACATTTATCTCCATTAATAAGAAGAGTCCCATACCAATAAGCTTTGGGACAGGGATTACACTTATGTATCATATTTTGAATGACAAAATAAGTAGCAGATACTTTTTAAAAAAAGTTATTCTTACTTTTTCCCATTTGACTTAAAAATGAAAACAGCTTCTAGAAAGAAATGTTTTGTTAAAGTAGACAGACTCCAGCTTTGTTGTGATGGTTGCTTTATTGTGAAATCTATTATAATGAATTGGTAATTACACCCTGGGGAATCACATGGCTTTATTCCTAGGATTTTTTTTTTGGGGGAAGGAGGCCACAATTAGTAAAGTTGTACATAATTTATCAAATATCTCATTTTGTTGGGTATTGCTGAAGGAAAAAAAGTGAAACAGTGTATAATACTTATAAAAACATTTGTGAAATGTTTGATCATAAATAAAAGGATAAAAATTCTGAAGACTGTAAATTTTCTTTATATGATTATGAGTATTCCTCTGTATTAACAAAGTTTATTTTGAGTCATGATGTCTTATGTTGTTGGGCAAAATTATAATTGTTATAACATTGTTAATGTTATAACATTATTGTTATAGGGCATCTAGGTGGTGGAGTATAAGGTCTGGAGTCAGGAAGACTCATCTTCCTGAGTTAAAATGTGGCCTTAGACACTTGCTAGCTGTGTGACTCTGGGCAAGTCACTTAATTCTGTTTGCCTCAGTTTCTTCATTTGTAGAATGAGCTGGAAAAAGAAATGACAAACCCCTCTAGTATCTTTGCCAAGAAAACTCCAGATGGGTCATAGAGAGTAAGACATGATTAAAAATGATTCAACAACAAATGATGTCTCATCAAGATTTCCATGATCTTTGAAAACAATACATTAAGTTGCACCATTGTCTGAAGTAGGTATGCTAAAGTGTCTGTGATCTGAGCTACAAGGGACCATAGAGGTCATATAGCCCCTCATTTTAGAAATAGAAGAACTGAACTTCGTGGATATTAATGCTTCTCTTGTTGTTATTATTCTTGTTAGCTCTAATGCTTGTGGTGGAACTAGGGGTCTTTTGGAGACGTTAGCCAGATTCTGATACTCCCTAGAGAAATTCCAGTTTGGGGCCAAATAAGCCATGAGAACTTAAAAGCCTCCCAAGAATAAAAGTGGCGCAAAGTTAAAGCCTGACATTTGGGTCATATAAGTACCACCTATAAGCTAAGATGGTGTAGAGCCTATAGTAAAAGATTCTTGCCCTGAAGGAGCTAACAATCTATTAGAGAGATTCAGATGGATAGGCAGATAACTACAATACAAATTAGTTGCTAAATGAGTTGGTTGGCCAAGGTCACACAAGGAAAAAGTAGTGTTGCTGAGAGTCCAAAACCAAGTCAGTCAATCATTTATTAAGCCTCTATTTTAAAATTATTTATTAAGCCTGTGTTTGAGGCACTGGAGAGTCACACATCTAATGCTCTTTGTACTGCAATGCTATCTGGAATTTCACAGAAGGAAAAATAGAATAACAGGAGAGAGAGGGAGAGAGAGAAACAGTTGCATAGTGAGGTAGCAGTTTAGCTGGAAAGTGAAATAAGAGACATTTCTACATAGACCTTGAAGGGATTATTTAGCAAGGTTATTTATATATCTATATATTTATTACGGCTACAGTGTCCTGGTCGATAAAAGAAAAATGTTTGTCATTAAACAGAAGCTGCCTCCTCAGAGCTCAAGTATTTTTCCAAAATGTTATCTCCTCTTTCAAGAGTACCCTTAGGAGGCAAGTGGATGTCAAATGTCATTATCTTCATTTTGCAGCCAGAAGCCCAGAGTTCAAAGGGGTTCAATGCTTTCCATGTGAAAAGTGGAAGTGAGGCCAGGACTTGGGTCTTTGTGTGTGTGCCCTGTCCAGCTAGGGCCCCAGCTTTATAGCCATTTGTATTTGAGTCCTGGGCTGGAGCCAGTGGGAGTCACCTCTGTACATGTTCCAAAGGAACACTTAATTTCCAATTTCTTGCCTCATTTATCCTTTGGAACAAGAACTAAACAAGCAAGGAGTAGAGAAGAAGGAGAGGAAAAGGGAAAGGATGAAAAGTAGAGCATGGTGTATGGAGAAATGAGCTTGCTGGATATAAAGATAACATCTTTGGGGACAAAAATGAGTGATAAGAAGTTCTGTCATATCTCTATGCCAAGAAGTAGAAGTAATTTAGAGGGAGCAGTTGAGATGAAAGAAAGCTATTAGAATGTTGTAGATTATTTTTTCTTTAAAAAATATCAACCCCAGGAAAAAAAGATTTTATACTGAGGCTATTGTATTTAAAGAGTATGTGAACAAAACCCACTATGTTCCACATATAATCAATGCTAGACATCACTTGCAGACTGCTGAGGCTTTTAGTGTTCATGGAAGTTCAAAGGAATGAAGACATGAGCTTGCTTGAGGATTAAGACCCTAGGATTTATTACATGTCTGGATATACCAAGAGTCCTGTGTTTGTCCATTGGAGGTTTTGCTGTTGGGTGGGAGACTGAGCAGCACTCAACTTAGTTTGCTGCAACTAATCCATTTTGGGTGGCTTCCTGGAATGTTAAGGAGGGTGACAGACATCAAACTGAGTTATTTAAAGCAGTAGTGAATAGATGTGGGTTTTAGAATTCTTCCTTTTCTTCCCCCTTCTCTCTCTCTCTCTTTTTTTCCCCTCAGGGAGCACTGTTCATAAGGCAGGAAAGGGAAAAGGACTGAGTGATGGGAATGGAGACCTTTATTTTGTATTTTGTTTCCTCCAAATTAAATTCAGCACCATTTTTATGACGTAGCCATTCTATAAACTTCAGCATTTATTCAGCATCTAGGATCAGCAAAGACAAGCCTGGAACAAAGAAGGGAGTTGAATGCATACATGTATAAATACATGCAATAATATTAGAATTAAAAAGAGCCCTGGGATCATCTGGCAAAATCCCCTCATTTGACAGATAAAGAAACAAAGGCCCTATTCTGTGGCAGTTGGGAGAGTAGGAAAAAAGATGAAGTTCTACCATTGCATGTTAAGGCCCATGCCAAGACTAGTATGTCTGAATCCCCAAAGTGAGACTTTGAGTTGGAATGGTCCTCTGAAGCCACCTAGTTGAACTTTCCTTTGGGAAAGAGTCTGCGTTTTAGCACCCCTGACCAGTGGTCATCTTGCCTCTGCTTGAAGACATCTAGGAATGAGGAACTCATGCCTTCCAAAGGCAACCCATTGCATTTTGGAGTAACTGACTGTTAACAAGTTTTACCTTACATCTAACTGAATCTGGATCTCAACAATTTTCCTCTACTGCATCTGTCTTTTTGGGGCAGGCCAAACAAAACTAATCCTTTTTCTTCTGATGGTCCTTCAAACACTTAAAGTTCATTATCATAAATCAAGAGAAGACTCACCTAAATTCTCTCAAATTCCTTCAACTAAAGCTCATTTGAAATGGTTTCAGTTCTTCT
Source organism: Phascolarctos cinereus (assembly GCF_003287225.1). Classification (NCBI taxonomy): domain Eukaryota; kingdom Metazoa; phylum Chordata; class Mammalia; order Diprotodontia; family Phascolarctidae; genus Phascolarctos; species Phascolarctos cinereus. Next base: position 335,677,851 of record NW_027556098.1, read on the forward strand.
CATTATTCTCATAACTCTCCTCTAGAGGTACTTCAGCTTGCTTTAAAATATGGTGCCTGTCTCTAAGCATAGTACTCCAGAGTGGGAAGACCAGGGCAGTGAACAACTAAATAAAACCTCTCTTGCCCTGGATAATACCATACCTCTCACTGTTAATGGATCCTCATTTTGTTATTGTGTTGCAATATTAAATAATACTTAGCTTTCAGTGTAATAAAATACACAGAGCTTTTTTCCCCCAAAAATGAAATTTTATATAGCCATGCCTTCCCCATCCTGTACTTCAGTCATTTACATTTTGAAACTAGGTGTAGGAATTTACATTTATCATTCATTAAATTATATCCACTATCCTAGCCTGTTGAGATAATTTTAAATCCATATTCTGCTGTCCAACATATTTGCTTCCAAAGAGATTTGTTATCTGCAAATTAAATGCTGGTGACTTTGTTACAATTTTAATAAAGATATTAAACAGTTCAGGGACAAATGGCCCATCACCAGACATTTTTCTCATGGTTAACAGGGACCACTACTATGTTGATTCATTTATCAAGTACTGAATCCACTTTGTTGTATGATGATCTAGCCCACATGCTGACATCTTATTATATTGTGATATGTGTTACTGTGAAAGACCTTGTCAAATGTCTTGCTGAGAGCAGGTATAGTATGCCTATGCCATTCCCCTGCTATACCATTGTAGTACAGTGTCCAAAAATGGATTTATTTCATCAGGAATGCCTTATTCTTTCTGGACCCTTCTTGACTTTTAGTGATCACAGTTTACCTTTTCAATGCTCATAAATCATTCTTTTAATGATCTAGAATTTTTCCAGAAGTCAAAGACCATTCTTCTATAATTAGAAAAATCCTTTCCCTCCCCTCCATTAAAATTCAGGATCACATTTTCTTATCTCTACAACTATGATGTGCTTTTTCCTATTCTCCATACTTTTTTTAGATTTGTCTCAAACATCTCCCCAAGAAAGCATATCAATAAACAGAGTTGCAAGTAATTTTTACACCATGGAATATAGTTGCTTCAGGCCTGGGCACTTGAACTCATTGAAGGCAAGTAGGTATATTTTATTATTTATTTTTATGTCTCCTCACATACATTGTGTTTAAGTTTCCTCTTAATTAGCCACATTGGCTCCATACTTTTCAGTCTGAAGAAGAAAACAGGAGCAAAAGAGGAATTGGGTTAAGCTGGCTTTTCACCCATCATTTGTTTTCAATACCAAAGCAGTGGTATTTTGTTGTCTAATTGAACTTGGACAGAGTGTTTTTTAGACTGGAGGAAAAATGGTTTGAAGGGTTATGATTATTGTCTTCAAATATTTGGAAGACTATTATGTAGGAAAGAGATTAGGTTTCTTCTGCTTGTCCTATGGATGGAATATTCAGTAAGGCATATTTGGGCTCAGCATCTGTTTAGGTTTCCCAAAAATTGAACCATATCCAAAATCAAAGTGGGTTCCTTTGATCTCACTTTTTTGTTTGATATTCTTTTTGCTGCCAATATCACTAATAAATAATTTTGTTGTGTTCCTTAGCTCAGGCTGGGCTTTAGTGTTTTAAACACTGCTACAGTTTTATATGAAGCTTCAGTCACTTGTTTTGCTTCAATTTTCTGTACATTAAAAAAATCCAAGTTGGTTAATGAATTAATTGCTTTTGTAGTCACTTCGGTTTCTTTATGGGGGAAAGGGAAGTAGCATTTATTTTTGTCTTAGGCTCTATGCTAAGTGCTTTACAAATATTATCTCATTTGATCCTCCCAACAAACCTATGGGGTATGTGTCTTTAGCCAGGTCCACCAAATTTCCTTCCCCATAAGAATCATTTATTTGTGCGGTCAGAATTTCATTCTTGAGAGCAACCTATCCCTCTTCAGCTGACTTCTCCTGTAGAATCCATGGAATCCTACATATTGTTGCTCTTAACTCTTTACAAATCCTATCCCCTAAAATCGAAATTGTATAGCAGGCTTCTGATATACATTCTTCTCCTTATCTATCATTAAATCAATAATGCAGTAAGTACTTCCTCTGAAATAATGAATTCCATTTACAATATCAATCAATCAACAAGTGTTTATCAAAGATGTACTGTGTGCCAGGCATTGTGTCAATTGTTGGGGATATAAATGCAAAGAGTGAAATAAATAGTCATCTATTTATTCAATTTCTTCTTTAATATCTACAATGACCAGAACTCTCTATCCCTCAAAGGAGCCCACTTCAATTTTGGATACATTTCAGCTGTTGGGAAGTTTAAACAGATGCTGAGTCCAAATATGCCTTACTGTAAATTTCATCCATTGGACAAGCAGAAGCCTAATCTCTTTCCTACTTAATAGCTCTTCAAATATTTGAAGACAATAATAGTGACCCTTCAAACTATTTTTCTCTAGGCTAAAAAGTACTCTGCCCAAGTTCCATTAGACAACAAGATCTTAAAAGAACTGAGCCTTCATCCTTGATTTGATTTGTAATCAAATATATTCTTCCCACCACCTCAATTAATGAGATAGAGCATTGGCACAGAAAAGAATTCAAAGGATTTCTTCAACTGAAAACCATACGGAATGTTTTCAAGTACCTTCATTCTCCTGATTGACCTCTGGACATGCTCCAACTTTGTGAGGTTCTTTATGAAATGAGTTTCGTTGAAATGAACCTAATGTTCCATGTATGTTCTGACCAACTCATACTACAGCAGAATTAATAAAACTCTTATTCTAGGCACTATGCTTTCATTAATGTAGCCTAAGAGTACATGTATAGAAATAAACACTCCTTCTATAATTCCCCAGTTCAGTGAAAATTCAGTTCAGTGACTTTGGAGTCAGAGGATCTGGTTAAAATCCAGTCTCTTCCATTTATTACTTGTGTGTTTGTAGAAATCAATAAGCCTCTCTGGGCCTCAGTTTCCTCATTGGTAAAATAGAATTGTTGGACTCAATAGCCTCTAATTTTCCTTCCAGCCCTAATTCTTTGATCCTGCAATCCTGTGAAGGAGTTTGACAAGATTAGGGGTGAGTGAACTATGGCCAATGGGCCAAATCTGTCCTGCTGCCTGTTTTTCATTGGCCCACAAGCTAAGAATGATTTCTACATATTTAAAAATGTAAAAAGTCATCATTCTTAGCTCATAAACCATAGGAAAGCAGGCAGCAGGATATGACCCTTGGATCATAGTTTGCTTTCCCCTAACACTAGCTGAACTCTGGGGTCTCTTCTAGATCTCAATCTATGATCCCCTTGTTGTTCAGTTGTTTTTCATTTGTGTCTGACTCTTTGTGATCCCATTTGGGGTTTTCTTGGCAAAGATATTGGAGTTGTTTGCCATTTCCTTCTCCAGTTCATTTTACAGATGAGGAAACTGAGGCAAACAAGATTAAGTGACTTTCCCAGAGTCATAAAACTATTACGTATCTGAGGCCAGATTTGAACTCAGGAAGATGAGTTTTCCTGATTCCAGACCTAGAACTATCCACTGCACCACCTAATCTAGCCCTATTGACTCTATTTTTCACCTTCTCTTGTCCATATCATACCTACAACTTCTTTTATTTATCTCCTCCCCTCCATGATTTGTTGCATGCTCCCTAAACCTCTCCTATCTCAAGAAAAACAATCATTTTTAATGGATTTAAACTCTATGGATAGCTTTTGTTCCCTTCCTACATGTCACCAAATAGCTACTCAAATCTTGGTGATCTGTCACTTATTATGTCTTTATATCTTAGATCTACCAATTCTTCCTGAATTTCCTTGTGAATTCTTCTCTCACTCTGTTTAATTACATTTCCTTTGCAGTCAGGAAAACTCAAGTGGTAACTTCCCCCTTGACTCTCCCCTGTGAATCCAATCAGTGTCAGTGTTCTACCTCTTTAATTGTGAGTGGTGGGAGGAATGTTTGGTTATGATCCAAGTCATCAAGACAGAAGACTCAGCTCTCTCAAGAGCTTGTTGTCTTACGGAGTTTGGCAGCTGGTGACTGTGCAGATGACAGTTTGTTTTTGAATCAAAATGGTTCATAATGGGAAATAATTACTGAAAAATTCTTAAAAGCTGCAGAATTATGTGCTCCTTGCCAGGTGAAATTGCTTTGTGGTGGTGACCCATCATGATCAGATGATTTGAGGTTGAAATTCAAAATAGATATTATTGAGCAAAATTCATCTACACCATTGGCTGGCTTACTTAGCCACATGTGGCAGACTAGTCTTGGAAACAGGTTGAAATACAGTGTAGTAATAATGGTTAACCTTTAATCTTAGATGGAAACAAAATCACAGTCTAAACCATGGGTCTATAACCTTTCAGAAGTGGAATGTCAAGTTGCTAAACCCTATTCTTCATTATCATTGCAATCATTACAAAATATTTTTAAAGAGGCAGTGTGGTGTAGTGGATTGAGTCCAAAAAAAATGAGCAAGCAAAAGAAAAAGAACTCAACTATAAAAAGTTAATATAGGAATTGAGAACATCAGAGTTCATCTTCAGAGGAGGATACTGAAGCAAAAAAAACCCTCTCTTACTCCAAAGAGTAACATCAAATGGTCACCTGACAAAAAAAATTCATAGAAGAGCTTTAAAAAACTTTAAAAATAAAATGAGAGAGATTGAGGAAAAAAATTTTAAATAAGAACAATACATTTGGAGTCAGGAAGGCTTGCTTTTGAATCTTGCCTTAAAAACATATTATGCTTGTCAATGTGGTCAAGACACTTAACTTCCTATATTACAGCAATATTCCAACCTTATGTGACCTAGTTTTTTCAAATAGTCTAAAACAATACTGATTAATATGGCTAATATATAGCATAGTTCTCCTATTTTTCTCTTTTGATGAAATCTATTTTAGCTTTAACTTTGTCTGATGCCATGATTACTACCCCTGCTTTTTTCCCTAATAAATTCTATCTCTTATTTCCTATTCCTCTTGACTCCTCTACTTTACTTCTACCCACTACCTTGCCCTCCTATTACTTAACCTACCTCCCTTCAAAGATTCCTCCCTTATCTTCTCCCCCCCAACCCTTTCCCCTTATCTTCTTGTTTCTATATAAATTTAGAAGACTTTTATAGACTTCCAGGTATATGTGTTATTCCCTCTTTATCTCATTCCCATTAATCTAGACACCCTTCTATGCCCCCCCTTATCATATTCCCTAGCCCTCTTATTTATTTTTAAATATAGAAGACTTTTGTTTCCTTCTAATGCATGTATTATTCTAGCTTTAACCCAGATCTGATGTAAGGTTCACTCTAAAAATCCCCTCCTCGTCCTCCCTATCCCCTTAGCGGTTTTATTTCTTTTTGAATTTAGAAGAATTTTATACATACATACATATGTGTGTGTGTGTGTGTATTATTCCCTCTTCAACCCACTACCAATAAGAGTAAGGTTCCAAACTACCAGCCCTCCTTCCCCACCTAATTCTTCTATGTCAGTTCTTCCTCTAGCATTTATACAAGATAATCGCTCTTTTTACCTTTTCCTAAATGGTTTTATTTTTAAAACCACATCATACTGAGGTATACCCCAATCTTTCTTTTGAACCGCCCAATTACTAAAACAATCTTAGACATACATTTTACATTTCCTCATACAAAAAACAAACATTCTGCCCTTGTAATTAGTCTTTGATGTGTACCTTATATCTCTCTTGGTGCTTGCATGTCAAATTTTCTATTAAGTTCAGTTGTTTTTTTTCTTTTGGGCAACAAAATCCTGAAAGTCTGGCAATTTGTTGAATGTCCATTTTTTCCATTTAGGATTATGCTTAACTTTGCTGGGTGTGATATTTTTGGCCACAAGCCCAGTTTTTTTTTTTTTGCTCTTCAATATTTAGTGTTTAAGACCTGTGGTCTTTTAGGGTCATTGTTGCTAGGTCTTGTGTGATTGTAATTGTGGCTTCACCATATTTGAATTTTTTTTTCTTGTTGCTTGTAATATTTTCTCCTTGAGCTGGGTGTTTTAGAATTTAACTATGATCTTCCTGTAGGTTTTCCTTGTAGTGAATTTTTTCCATTTCTACTTTCCCCTCTTGTTCTAATGCTTCAAGACAATTTTATTTAATTATTTCTTATATTATTGTATCAAGATTTTTTTTTGATCATAGCTTTCAGATAGTCCAATTATTCTTATGTTTTTTCTTCTTGATCTGTTCTCCAGATCAGTGGTTTATTCTTATGAGATGTTTCACATTCTCTTCTATTTTTTCATTCTTTTGATTTTGTTTTATTATTTCTTGGTCTCTAATTACTTTACTGTCTTCCCCTTGCCCAATTCTAATTTTCAAGGAGTCATTTTCTTCCTTAAGATTCTGGATCTTCTTTTGTAGTTGGTTGATTTTCTTTATATAATCTTCTTGTTTTTTATGGATTGTTTTTAATTTAAAAAACATTTCCTCAATCTCTCTCGTTTTATTTTTAGTCTTTTTTAAAGTTCTATGAATTCTTTTTGGGCAGGTGACCATTTGATGTTACTCTTTGGGGTAGGAGAGGCTTTTTTTTTGTTGCTTCCGTATCCTCCTCTGAAGATGAGCCCTGGTCTTCTCTATTCCCATATTAACTTTTTATAGTTGAGTTATTTCTTTGCTTACTCGTTCTTTTTTAAAATTTGTAGCAGCTTATTATTATAACCACCTCTAGACCTTGGATGTGGAGGATTGTACTTCTGGCCTCAGTTTCTACTCCAGTTCTCCCCTCTGGCCTGGAACCAAAACTAAGAACTCTGCCCTCCCACAGCTAGTGGTGGTGTTCCTGCCCCACTGCTTCTGTATTCACCAGAGATGGGCTGGTTCTTTCTCTCCCAGGACCACATCTTGGCAGCACAGCTGGATCTGGCATATATTATCAACAGAGGTTCCCTAAATCTTTCCCTGCTCAGACACCTGACTGCCCACATTGTCTGGGAGGTGAAAATTTCTGTGGCTGGAGCCAAGGCTACCTCCCAACCTAGCTAGCCCCAGTGCTCACAGCTTGCTGTTTCAGCAGAACTAACCTGGGGGTGTTTATACTTCACAGGGACCCAACCTTGGTCCTGGGATTTTTCTTTGGGTCTTATCCAGTTGTCCCAGGAGGACCACTGATCTGTCCCAAATCTTGTTTGTTTTTACCACTCTACATTTGCCTTGAGATGCTATTTTGTCTTGTTTGTGGGGGAAATTTGGAGAGCTTGGAATTTTCTGATCTAATCTGCCATCTTCCTACAATCCTCTTATGTAATCATTTAGTTGAAGAGACAGGGAACAGTACACATAAACAGAATGAAAAAGAAGAATGTAGGATATATGAGATATGCATGTTAAGAATAGGGATAATACATGCTGTAGGATTTCAGGGAAGAAAAAGATTCCTATTGGATGGAATTATTGGAGAAATCATCATGGAGAATGTGAGACTACCCGGGCCTTGCATATTGAGCAAGACACAAGCGGGCAAGATGCAAAGCTGTATATAGATGGCAAGTAGAATATGTATGGATGTGGAATTATATGTCATCCAGTTATCTTGGAAATCTATCTCTGGCAGTTACTTCCCCCTCTAAGTCAGCTTCCTCATCTGAAAAATTAGGATAATAACACCTGCCATGCCTCAAAAGTTTATTGTGAAAGTCTGATATGAAAATATGCATGTCCTGCTTTATAAATCATGAGGTGGAATGATAATATTAACTTTAATCATTATTTTTTCTTTTAAATATGACTCTGAAGATTATAGCATGGGAGAGGGTAAGGGAGAATTTGGAGGGAAGCCTTGTGGACTCAATGCTTTGGCGCTGTGATATAGCTCTTATGAAGCTAGAAAGTTTTAGGTAAGGTGCTGACAATGGATTATTTATGTGTCACTGAAGGGCCAACCCAGCAATTTTTGGAGAGGCTCATCACTAGAAGGCTGATGATAGGTGCTGACTTTTTTCCATTTCACAAAGATTGACTACTAGAAAGGCTATACATATGGAGGAACATTGCTGGAAAGAGTACCCATGTAGATGAAACCACATACTCCTGAAGTATCTTCTCTACTCCAAGCCCTGCCCCTCTGCTTTTGGAGACAATATCCCATCAGACTCTGTGACATCCCAATTGGCCTCCTAAACTTTTACGACCTGCATCTTCACTCCACTTCAGCCACTCACAGGGATCATTGTACCAATTATCTGACCATAATTGTTCTACTTTCATGATGGGAAAGTATTCTGACCATAATCTCCTATTTTTCCATCTCTGCCAGTGCCTCACCTCTCCTAAACCTTTTTCTTCATCATTATCTCCTGTCCCTCAATCCTTCTTGGCTCTCATCTGCTCTGGTCTTCCTTCCATTTTTTCACAGTCTTGAATTTATGGTTAGCCAGTTCAACCTATGCGATTGCCTGCCTTTTAATCCTGTGCCCCCTCGTTCAATAACCAATCATGCTTTCCCAAACCCCAATTTCAGATTACCCTTACATTAACCTTCTCTGTTCTCATTCATATACTCTAGGAGAAAATAATATAACCATGTCAACTGAATGTCTACAGATTCATTATGAGATCTCAACGGCCCTAACCACTGTTAGGGCAACTGATAGTCTTTTTTATTCTTCCCTTATTGACTATGACATTCTTCATAGCAGTTGATCTAAATTTTCCTCACTTTTCTCAGGCCTCCTCTATCATTTACTCCCTATTTTCTCTTAGCCAAGGACTTTGTCTCTTATTTTATTGAGAATATATAGGCCATCTATGAAAAGCTTCCTCTTCTTCCATGCCTACACCTCAGATAACCTCTCCAGCCACTCCCCATTCTCTCTTTTGCTCCAGTCTCTTAGGAAGAGACGGACCCTCCCCTTGCCAAGGCTAACCACTCAAGAGCACTACTATCAGCCTAATGGTCTTTCCCTCCACTCTCCTCTGGATTGCCCCCTCAATCCTTGTGTCTTTCTTCTATATCCAGTCTTTCCTAATCCATTAGCTTTTACATACCCTCCCACATGAAGTCTTTCCTGATTCCCTACTCCTCTGGTTATTAGTACCCTCTCACTTTTCAGTTTAATTTTGCACCCACTTTATATTTGCTTTTTGTGCACTTTGTTGTATTCTCTACTTCAAGGATTGTTGTACTTTTATTTTTATATCCCCAGCACCAAGGACACAGTGCCTTGCACATAATAAGTCCTTGATAAATCTTGAATTGAATTAAAACATTCTTGCTTTTATTTTATAGAGCAGCTTAATTTTGGAAGAAATCAGAAATGAACTGCTCTTTCTAGATTTTTCCTCCATCTATGAAAGTCATCTCTCCCTTCAGTCCTGGGCAGGCACATAAGCTAGAAAATGGGAATTTCTTTAGTTGGAACTCTGTCAGAGAAGAGTATGAGTAATTGTTTTTTAAAACATTTATGGTCCCCAAGTGTAATATCCCCTTGTTTATTTCCTCTTTCTCAGCAATGACTCCTATGGAAAAGTTCAATCTGTGCCTGACTTTTAATTAACTTATAAAATCTCTGCCATTTGCAATCTTTAGGTTTCTCTCACTTCCCCATGATCCCATCATCTTCCAAGCTCTTCAGGCTCTTTTTAAAATAGTCAAGGGCAGAAATTTGATTGGCCTAACACATGGGTAATATTTTCTGGCTGCTAATAAGATATAAAATGCATAGGCATAAAAGCAAATGATCATTAACTGAAAATTGTTCCTAAACAAATGTGCTCATTTTGATAGCTCATGTCTATAAAGGACCTATGTACATTTCAATTAGCCTTAAGCAGAACCACCTGTTTCACTGTTCTACCCAATCTAATAATTATTTACAGTGATTAAACCTACCACTTGCTACCCTGCTATCAAATCATTAACATTAACCCCCTGTTGAATAGGAACAGTTGACATGAAATCAGAAACACGTTTCCTAATTAAAAACAAGATGAGAACCTCAATCATGCCAAAACACATTCGATCTTCATGAATTTGTGGGAAAATCTATAATTAATGTTTCTGAAGAGACATACAGAATAACTTGCAATAACTTCTTTCAGAAAAAAGCTACTGTTTCTGTGGGCACAATGGGTATAATTAATTAGTTAGATAAAAGAGGATGAATGAGAAAATAAAAGCTAAGTACCAGTAAAAATTTCCAGATGGTGGGAAATATGAAAATTACCATAATTATTGTTATTGCAAAATGTTTATTAAACATCCCCAGATTATTAGGTTCTGCTGATTATGGAAATTCAATGCGGATAGTAACAGGTATACTATCCCCCTCTTTTTATTAGGAGATAAATATCCTTTAAGCTTATAAACTGGATGCTTAATGGAGATTGGCAATCATTATGGTTCTAGGGGAGCAAAACATCTGACACTGAAAGTTAACATGTTAAGAAAAAAATTGAAGGAATAAGGTGGAAAGAACCACTGTGGCTCTCAACAAGAAAGTAAGTTCCTGCTATGTTCCAGGCACTATGCTAGATATGATATTCAGAGGCAGAAATGAAACAGTCCCTGTGCTTGTACAGCTTATATTCAATAAAATGTAAGCAACATGTATGCATGTCAGTGCATACATATGCAAAATATATTAAAAGGAAATACAAGTTATTTTCAGAGAGATGTGCTAAGCCACTTGAGGTAGCAGGAAAAGCTTTGTTTAGGAGATAGAATCTGAGCTTTGAAGAAAGCTTGGGATTCTAAGAAGTGGAGTGAAGAAAGAGTGCATTCTAGGGATACAAACAGCCTTTGTAGAGGCACGGGGATTAGAGATGGATTGTTGTGAGTGAGGAGTCAAGGGAGGCCAGTTGGACTTTATTGCAGAATGTGTGAGGGGAAGTAATGGATAAACCTTGGAAGGGAGAATGGAGCCAGGTTATGAAGGGCTTTAAGTGCCAGAAAAATTTGGATTTGATCCTTCATTCACATCAGGAAAAGGAATGAATACGTGTGCCCTAGAAGTCACTGAATGAGCCTTTGACTAACACCAGTACTTCTAAAGTCAAATGCCCTTCTTAGAGCATAAAAAAAGCAGCTAGAAGGCATCTTGATATAGGGGAAATACCTCTGGCCTGGGAGTCAGGGACTATGGAGATAGGACTCAATCCAATCATTGTGAGGAATGCAAAAATATATTGATATTATGCTGTGCACATGATATTTGTCTTTATTGATTATATAAACAAAACTTCAGTTTCCACCCTTAGGAGGAAAGGTCTTGGTAGGGGGTGGAGGGGAGTGGCCAAAGAAGTTGAGATGTTGTTGAATCCCTAGCAGAGGAAAAGAAAAGGTGTTTGGACCCTATTGGCTTTAGGGTGTATCTGTTCACTCTACTCTGCTGATAGGAGCTAGAGTATAGTTCATCTAGAGCACAAATGCAGAGCTAGAGGTCCAATTACTTTAGAAGAAGCAGGAGGATGGTGTGGTGATGTGGACACCTATGCTCAGAGGACATTCTGTGGGCCCAAGACCCAAGGCATAAATGGAATAGGCATCCACGGGGAAGAGGTAACATGCTTATCAACGACTGAACCAGTCAAAAAGTACAATTAGTGGCATCTGCTTGCTGGGGCCAGTGAGAAAGAGAGAGAGATGAGGCACAGTGAGAAAGGGTAGAGATCTCTGGATAAGGGTAAGGGAAGGCCAAGACTTGTCACATGGGAGCTGAATAGGGAGGATAGATTTGTAATGCTGATAAGAAAGATTTTTGGGGAAAGAGGGCTCTTTACCAAACATCTCTGCTACACCAAGGTAAGGTAGCTCAAGAATAAGCATGCCAAGAAACAGAAATGACCTCCCTATATTTAAGAGTACCTTATCCCATAATTGAAAGCTAAAAAAGCAGATTTTATGTAATCCATATATAGGAACATGTACATCCAAGTGTACAATGTAAAGAACTAGAATTGAGTTAATATCAAGCTAAAAGCTGAAAAGAAGGAGCTTACCGGGAAGGATATAAGAAGATATATCAAATGTCTTGCAGCTGATTTGAAGGTCTAGGATTAAATTTGAAGAAATTTTATAGCTTGTGATCTTTATTTGTAGTAAATGTTGCATTCCCCATGCCAAGTAGATGGAAATCCCTTCAGGTCAGGGTTGTTTTGTTTTTGTACCCCCAGCACCCTGCATAATGCCTTATAAACAATAGGTGCTTAATTATTGTTCAATTGAAGTCTTTATTATTACAGAAAAATCAGAAATGAACTATCAGAGGGATGATGAAAGGTTAGGAAAGTGGTAGCATCAAAACCTCATTGCTAAGTTCTAGCTGTTTAAGACAGCAGGTGCAGTGACTTGAAGTGAGATGTCTTGGGGTGCCAGAAAGGGTGTTAATGGGCATCCATTCCATATTCCCAGGGTCCATTGCAGCCTAAGAAACCTGGATTCTAATCTCAGCTCTGTCATTTACTAATTAGCTGTGTCACTTTGAACAGGTTGCTGTACCTCTCTAGGCCGCAATGCCCTCATTTGTGAGACAAGGGAGTTGAACCACTTGAATCCCCTTTTTTTAGGCAATTATGGTTAAGTGACTTGCCCAGGGTCACACAGCTAGTAAGTGTCAAGTGTTTGGTCTGAGGTCGGATTTGAACTCAGGTCTTCCAGACTTCAGGGCAGGTGCTTTATTGAATCACTTGAATCTTTGAAGTCTCTTTCCACTTTCAAGTTTCTATATTTCTGTGAGTAAATATGCAGCACTAGGGCTTATGTTGTGATGTGATGTCATGCTGTGATTTGAAACAGTAAAAAGCTCTCACTTACCTGAAGTATTTTCCTTAAAATTTGTCAAGTTTAAAGTTTCAGCTTTTTACCTCCATTAGAGCAATGTGTTTCCCAGGAGTAATAAGAATCTTAAAGCACTAGAGCTGGAAGGGACTAAATCAGAGATTTAGTCCAATTCCTTTAATTTACAGATAGGGCAACTGAGGCCCAGAAAGAGGTCAAGCGACTTGCCCCAAAGCACAAAGCAAGTGAGTGTCAGTGTCTTTGAAGTGCCATGGCATTGCTCTTCACACTTCCTTACACTGCCTTTCTGCTTATCTGACTCATTTTGATCTAGTTGAAACGACCACCCATTTTTCAAACCAAGCAATACCCCCGGGGAAAGTAGATTAAGCACAAGGGGTGCTAGTCAGCATTGCTGGGGGCCCATAGTGTGGGCCTATGGACATGCAGGGGACAACATGGGGGAGAGGGAATGAGCCCTGAATAGGTATAGTGGTAGGGACAAAAGAGAATTGGGAAAACTGAAGGGAGGAGGAATAGAGGGAATTTTTCATCATAAGTCCTTCAGAAATGTCTTGGATCATCGTATTTCTGAGAATAGCTAAGTATTAAATTTTGTCAAAAACTTTTTTTTGTATCTATTGATATAATCATATGAATTTTTGTGGGTTTTTCTTATTGATATGGTCAATTATGCTGATAATTTTTCTAATATTGAACTATCCCTGCATTCCTGCTATAAATCCCACCTGATCATACTATATGATCTTTGTGATATATTGCTGAATCTCCTTGCTATATTTTGTTTAAAAGTTTTGTATCAATATTTATTAGGAAAATTGGTCCATAGTTTTCTTTCTTTCTTTTTGCTTTTCCTAGTTTAGATTTCAGCATCATATTTGTTTCATAGAAATAGTTTTGTAGGACTCCTTCTCTATTTATTTTTCCAAATAGTTTATATAGTATTGGAATTAATTTTTCTCTAAATGTTTGATAGAATTCACTTGTGAATCCATCTGGCCCTGGGTATTTTTTCTTAGGGAGATCATTGATGGTTTGTTCAATTTCTTTTTTTTTCTAAGATAGGGTTATTGAGTATTTTATTTCCTCATATTTTAATCTGGGAAATTTATGTTTTTGTGAGCAATTCATTCATTTCACTTAGACTGTCAGATTTATTGACTGACATATAATTGGGCAACATAGCTCCTAATAATTGCTTTAATTTCCTCTTTATTAATGGTGAATTCACCTTTATTTTTGATACTGGTAATTTTGTTTTCTTTTTTTAAAAATCAAATTAACCAATAGTTTATCTATTGTTGTTGTTGTTGTTTTTTCCATAAAACCAACTCCTGGTTTTATTTAGTAGTTCAATGGCTTTCTTACCTTCAACTTTATTAATCTTACCTTTGATTTTCAAGATTTACAATTTGGTGTTTAATTGGGAATTTTTAATTTGTTCTTTTCTATTTTTTAGTTGCATGCTCAATTCATTGATCTGCTATTTCTCTCTTTAATTGATGTAAGCATTTAGAGATATAAATTTTTTCATAAGTACTGCATTGGCTGTATCCCATAAATTTGGGTATGTTCTTTCATTATTGTCATTCTCCTTAATGAAATGATTTATGGCTTCTATGATTTGTTCTTTGACCCACTCATTCTTTATGATTAAATTATTTAGTTATAGGTTAAATGACGCCCTGGGTCACAAAGCTGATAAGTGTGTGAGGCCAGATATGAACTCAGGTCACCTTGACTCCAAGGCTGATGCTCTATCATTACACCACCAGCTACCCCAATTTCCAATTGATTTTTAATCTATGTTTCCATAGCCCTTTGTTGAATATAATTTTTATTGAATTATGGTCACAAAAGAATGCATTTCACATTTCTACTTTTCTACATTTGGTTGTGAGGTTCTAATGCCCTAATACACAGTTAATCTTTGTGAAAGTGTCATACACAGTTGAGAAAAAGGTGTACTTTTTTCCTATCCCCATTCAGTTTTTTTCTGAAGTTTATCACATGTAACTCCTCTAAAAATCTATACAGCTCCTTAACTTCTTTCTTGTCTATTTTATGGTCAAATGTATCTAGTTCTAAAAAGGGAAAGTTAAGCTCCTCCAGTAATATAATTTTACTGCCTATTTCTTCGTGTAACTCATTTAACTTTTCCTTTAAGTAGTTAGATGCTATGCCATTTGGTCCATAAATGTACAGTATTGAAAGTATTTCATTGTCTATGCTACCTTTTAAAAAAGTCCTTGTTTATCACTTTTAATTAGGCCGATTTTTTTTCTTTGTCTCAGATTCAAATGACTATCCCTGTGTTTTTTTTTTTTTAACTTTAGGTAAAGCATAATGAATACTGTTCCAGTTTCTTATTTTTACTCTATATGTGTCCCTCTGTTTCAAGTGCATTTCTTGTAAACAACAAATTGTTGGAGTCTGGTTTTTAATCCATTTTGCTATCCACTTCCATTTTATGGGTGATTTCATCCTATTCACATTCATAGTTACAATTATTAACTGTGCATTTCTCTCCATTCTATTTTTTTCCCTGTTTATCCATCTCTCTCCTCTCTCTCTCTCTCTCTCTCTCTCTCTCTCTCTTCTCTGTGCCTCCTCAAAAGTCTGTTTTGCTTCTCATCAGTACTTCTTTCAAGCCACCTTCCCTTCTAGTTACCACTCTTCCCTTCCCTTCCCTTACTACTTCCCTCTAGGATAAGATAGATTTCTATACCCAACTGAGTGTTTATGTTATTCCCTCTTCAAACCAATTCTGATGACAGTAAGGTTCAAACATTATGCCAACCCCCATCTTCCTCTCAATTGTAAAAGAAAACAAACTTTCTTTTTTGTCTCTTTTATATGAGATTATTTCCCTCATTCTTCCTCTCCTTTCTCCTAGTAAAGTGTTTTTTTTCTCCATTAATTTTACTTTTACCCTAAATCATCCCATCATAGGCAACTCACACCCATGTCATCTCTTTATATATACTCCTTTTAACTGCCTTAATAATTACAAAGTTCTTAGGAGTTACAATTATCATCTTCTCTATAGGAATGTAAACATTTTAACCTTATTGAATCCCTTATGGTTACTCTTTCAGGTTTACTTTTTTTTTTTAACTTCTCAAGTTTTTTATTTGAAAGCCAGATTTCTATTCTGCTCTGGTCTTTTCATCAGGAATTCTTGAAAATCCTCAATTTCATTATATAGCTACTCCCCTTCCAAAGGATTATACTCAGTTTTGCTAGATAGGTTATGCTTGTATGTAATCCTAGCTCCTTTGAGTTCTGGGATATCATATTGTAAGCCCTCTAATCCTTTAAGGTAGAAGCTGCTAAATCTTGTGTTATCCTGACTGTGGTTCCACAATATTTAAGTTGTTTCTTTCTGGCTGCTTGCAATAATTTTTCCTTGACCTGGGAGCTCTGAAATTTGGCTAAAATATTTTTGAGATTTTGCATTTTGGGATCTCTTTCAGGAGATGATCAGTGGATTCTTTCAATTTGTATTTTGCCCTCTGCTTCTAGAATATCAGGGTAATTTTCTCTGATGATTTAATGAAACATGATGTCTAGACTTTAAAAAAATTTGGTCATGGCTTTCAGATAGCCCAATAATTCTTAAATTACCATTCTTGGATCTATTTTTACAGGTTAGCTATTTCCCTAATGAGTATTTCACATTTTCTTCTCTGTTTTCATTCTTTTGATTTTGTTTTATTGTTTCTTGGTGTGTCTAATCAACTCATTGGCTTCTACTTGCCTGATTCTGCTTTTTAAGTAATTATTTTCTTCAGTGAGCTTTTGCAACACTTTTTCCATTTGGTCAATTCTATTTCTTAAGGAGTTCTTTTCTTCAATGAATTTTTGTACCTCTTTTTCCATGACCAATTGTTCATTTAAAGACATTATTTTATTCTGTTGATTTTCAGGCCTCTTTTAACATTTGTCCAATTCTGTTTTTTTAAGATGTTATTTTCTTCAGTATATTTTGTGCCTCTTTTTAGCAAGCTGTTGACCCTTCATAATTTCTTTACATTACTCTCATTGCTTTTCCCAGTTTTTCCTCTACCTCTCTTATTTGATTTTTAAAATTCTTTTTGAGCTTTTCCAGAAATTCTTGTTGGTCCTGTGATCAATTCACAACTTTTCTTTGAAGCTTGGAATGTAGCTGTTTTGACTTTGTTGTCTTTTGAGTTTATCTCTTGATCTTCCCTATCACCATACAAGCTTTTTATGATCAGGTTCTTTTTGTTGTTTGTTCATTTTTTCAGCTTGTTTCTTTACTTTTAACTCACTTCAGGCTTCTCTTGCTGCTTTTTTTTTCAGAGTTAGTTCTGGGAGTCTGTAGGTTTTTGGTGCTTCCAAAGTGTTTTGATCTAAGCAGTGGTGTGGTCACTATTCTCCTGGCCTGTGCTCTGGTCTTTACCCCAGAAGGGACTTGATGCCCCTGTTGCCACCGGTGGTGGCCCAGTGCTCCCCTCTGTCTTGAAATTGAGACCAGGATTCCTACATCCCCATGACTGACCACAAGCACTTCTCTCCACTCTGGATCTGTGACCTGGCTCCTTGCTTCCCTGTACCTGTGAGAGCTATCATTCCTTTTGGCTCTGGGACTGTGACCTGAAACTGGGTATGGGCAATGCAGCAGTATCTCGAACCCAGTGTCAGCAGTGGGTTCCCTATAATCTCCTTCTAATCAGATGTCTGACCCCTTTCCCCCAGCTCAGTGATCCAAGAGCTCAGAAGCAGCAGCTGCTGCCACTGCAGCCACTCCCATGGCTCAGTTTGTACTGTGCTTCTGGGGCCCACTACCACCTTTGTGAGACAGACCTCTTCTGCCAACCTTCTAAGATGTGCTGGGTTGGAAAATTGCTTATCCAGACCTTTTATTGCTTCTACTACTCCAGAATTCAATTTGAGGCATTATTTTAGAGGGTTTTTTTGGAGGGAAATTTGGGATAGCTTGTCGAAGTACTTTTCTACTCTGACATCTTGGCTTTTTGACATGTTTTTAAACAAAAATAAAACATCATTGCCTCACATCATCTTACATCCACCCTAGTTCACTTCCTTTTCTCCTCTAAAGTAGAGCTGTTTGAGTTCCTTGCCTCTTCTCTATCCCCTTCATATCTGAGAACTCCAAATCCTTCAGAAGCTCTTTTCTAAGGCTGATCTCTTCTTTTCCCATTTCCTACATTTCAATTCCAAGAGAAGGGATTGGCACAGTCTGCTTCCCATTGCCATTTTCAAACCCTTACTATGCCACAATGATACAATAACTTTTTCTCCATTGGCTACCTGCTATCTGACAATAATATCCTTTCCTGATTCTTATCAGTACCATTTACTGACCTAATCACTTTCTCATATTTTTCCATTATTTGGGTACCTGGTTCCTAGTCTTTCTTTGCCTCCCTCCTGCCATCATCCTCAGAGATATATCTGAATATGTATGTGTGTGTATGTGTGTGTGTGTGTACACACACATACATATATGATATATAATATATATGATATATAATATTATATATGTGTATGTCATATAGATACATATGTGTGTGTGTGTACACATATAGATAGATAGATAGATAGATAGATAGATAGATAGATAGATAGATAGATAGATAGATATGTTGTTGACCCTTCTAAGAATTAGTTCTCAAAATGTGTAGGTTTCAAATTTTGCCATACAATGCCCTCCATCTCCATTCCACTCACCAGCGTGGTCATACCTTACCATTATCTCAAATTATTCCATTTCCATTGAAACCTCCCTCTGTGATCACAATCTACTGTCTTTCTACCTCTGCCATTCTTTTGTTCCCCCTGTTATTCACCCTCATTATAATTTTTCCCCTGGTTTCTTTCCTATTTTTCCAAGCACATTAATCCTATTCTTGAGTCACTTTCTTCCCTACTCAGTCTGTTTTTTTTTTTTTTGGCTAGGCAATGGGGGTTAAGTGACTTGCCCAGGGTAACACAGCTAGGAAGTGTTATGTGCCTGAGGCCACATTTGAACTCAGGTCCTCCTGAATCCAGGGCCAGTGCTCTATCCACTGTGCCACCTAGCTCCACCCCCCCAACACAGTCTGAATCCTGTGGCTAATAACTTCAATAATATTCTCTCCTTTCCACCTTGACTCCCTTGTCCCTTTTGTTTTGTTGACTTGCATAATATCTCCTGCCACCTTTGTCCTCTCTGCCTTTGTTACTTTGTAAAGGTTTGGCAGTATTGGAGGAAATCACAAAGCTACAAAATTTGTAATATATTGCACTACATCAATTCCTCCTTGTTGTTGCATTGAAACCCTCTTTATCATCTCTAATGGATTCCATCATAAAACCCAGTAAAGGTGTTTTGTTCTCCACTTTCCTTGAGCTCCTTAATCCACCACAGCACTCTTCACAAATACCATCCCTTTACAGGCTACAGATTGAATGTAATCTGTCCAATGTGTTCTCCTTCAACTTTTTTCCCTAGCTTCTTGACATCCTCACCCATCTTTCTCTTTCTCTCGAAGTCTAAAAGAAAGAAGTAGCCCTCCTGTCTGTTGAAGCTAACCCATTCATCTGTATTTTCTAGCCCAGTGATTCAAATGTTTTGTTCCACAAAATCCTTTATCATAAAAAAGTGTTGTGAACCCCCAATATAATTTAATATACAACTCATAATATTACTTTAGATTTATTCTTTAAGTGCTTGCATTCTTAAGTGGAGAAGAAAACCTATAATGCTTCAAATGTGAATATGCTTGTTGTTACAGGGGAAAACATATTTGTAAAACTGCTGGACAATTATTTACTTTTTACTTAGGCTCTGTTCAGTGATTTTCAAGTTGTGTCCAACACTTCACGACCCCGTTTGGGGTTTTCTTGGCAATGATAATACTGGAGTAGTTTGCTATTTCCTTCTAATGACTTACCCAGGGTCACACAGGTAGTAAGTGTCGGAGGCTGGATTTAAACTCAGGTTTTCTTGACTCCAGGCCCAGAACTCTATCCACTGAGCTACCAAGTTGCCTACTAGGCAAATAGAGATTAAGTGACTTGTCCAAGTTCACACAGCTAAAAATAAGTGTCTGAGGCCAGATTTGAACTCAAGTCTTCCTGACTCCATGCCCAGTACTCTATCCACTGAGACATCTAGCTGCCCCTAAAACAGCTACAGAGATAAAGTCAGATAATCAAAGAAAGGAAAACTTATTTTCCTGGTATATAGGAATTTGTGACATTATAAATTAATTAGAGATTCCAAATTATGATAATTGCTAAAAGCATCTTAGTAGACTTTAGAGGTTTGGAAATTAAGGAGATTGAAAGTTAATCATTAAGAAATTTACAGATTAATTATTTTAAGATTGCAGGGGAGAACTGGCACTTGGGTAATTTTAAGAACTCACCCCATTCTCTTTGTCTTATCTGATAAGGTATTTAGCAGAAGCTTAACATATGCTGAAATATTTTAGTGAGTTTTGGGGTACCATTCTGTAGAATTTGTTTTAAAGAAAAATAAGAATGGAATTCTGCAAAAGTTTTAGGAGTGAATAGCACTTAGATATTTTCCCCCCGAGGACTGATACATTTATTTTTTTTTAGTGTAATGAAGGACAGTGGCTATTTTTTTCTCCACTTAATAGTATTTTTTCCCAATTACATGTAAATATAGTTTTCAATATTCACTTTTACAAGATTTTGAATTTCAAAATTATTTCTCTTTCCCTCCCTCCTTCCCTTCCTCCCTGAAGATGGCAAGCAATCTGCTATAAGCTATGCATGTACAATCATATTAAACATATTTCCACATTAATCATGATGTGAAAGAAGAATCAGAACAAAAGGGAAAAGCCATGAGAAAGAAAAAAAAAACAAAAAAGAGAAAATAGTATGCTTGGATCTGCATTCAGACCACATAGTTTTTTTTTCCTCTGGAGGTGTACATCATTTTCCATCGTGAGTCTTTTGAAATTGTCTTAGATAATCCTATTGCTGAGAAGAACTAGGTCTATCAAAGTTGATCATTACACAATGTTGCTGTTACTGTGTGCACTGTTCTCCTGGTTCTGCTCACTTCACTCAGCTTCAGTTCATACATGTGTTTTCAGATTTTTCTCAAATCTGCCTGCTCATCATTTCTTATGGAACAGTACTATTTCATTACATACATATACCATAACTTGTTCAGCCATTCCCCAATTGATGGGCATCCCCTCAATGTTCAATTATTTGCCACAACAAAAATATCCACAATAAACGCTTTTGTACATGTGAGCCCTTTCCCCTTTTTAAACGATCACTTTGAGATACAAACCCAGTAATGATGTTGGTGGATCAAAGGGCATGCACAGTTTTATAGCCCTTTGGGCACAGTTCCAAATTACTCTCCAGAATGATTGGATCGGTTCGCAACTCTACCAACAATGCATTAGTGTTCCAATTTCCATACATCTTCTCCAACATTTATAATTTTCCTTTTTTTTTTCCATATTAGCCAGTCTGATCAGTGTACAGTGATACCTCAGAGTTGTTTTAATTTGTATTTATCTAATCAATAGTGATTTTAGAGCATTTTTTCATATAAATATATATAGCTTTAATTTCTTCATCTGAAAACTTCCTGTTCATATCCTTTGACCATTTATCTATTAGAGAATGGCTTGAATTCTTATAAATGTGAGTCAGTTCTCTATATGTTTTAGAAATGAGGCCTTTATCAGAGACACTGGACATAAAAATTGTTTCCAAGCTTTTTTCTTTTCTTCCTCATCTTGGTTGTATTGGTTTTGTTTGTGCAAAACCTTTTTAATTCAATGTAATCAAAATGATCCATTTTGCATTTCATAATGTTCTCAGTCTCTTGTTTGGTCATAAATTCTTCCCATAGATCTGAGAGGTAAACTATTCCTTGCTCTCCTAATTTATTTATGGTATCACCCTTTATGTCTAAATCATGTACCCATTTTGACCTTGTCTTGGTATTTGGTGTAAGATGTTGGTCTATGCCTAGTTTCTGCCATATTATTTTCCAGTATTCCCAGCAATTTTTGTCAAATAGTGAGTTATTATCCCAGAAGCTGGAGTGTTTGGGTTTTTCAAACAGTAGATTACTATAGTCATTGACTACTAAGTCTTGTGTACCTAACCTATTCCATTGATCAACCACTCTATTTCTTAGCCAGTACCAAGTAGTTTTGATGATTGCTGCCTTATAATACAATTTTAGCTCTGGTATGGCTAGGCCACCTTCCCTTGCATTTCTTTTCATTAATTCCCTTGATATTTTGAATCTTTTGTTTTTCCAGATGAATTTTGTTATTATTTTTTTCTAGCTTTATAAAATAATTTTTGTTAGTTTGATTGGTATGGCACTGAATAAGTAAATTAGTTTAGATAGAGTTGTCATTTTTATTATATTAGCTCAGTCTACCCATGAGCAACTGATATTTTCCCAATTATTTAGATATGACTTTATTTGTGTGAAAAGTGTTTCATAATTTTGTTCATATAGTTCCTGAGTTTGTCTTGGCAGGTAGACTCCCAAATATTTTATAATGTCTCCAGTAATTTTAAATGGAATTTCTCTTTCTATCTCTTGCTGCCGGGCTTTGTTAGTAATATGTAGAAATGCTGATGATTTATGTGGGTTAATTTTATATTCTGCAACTTTGTTAAAGTTGTTGTTTCAAGTATTTTTAGAAGGATTCTCTAGGATTCTCTAAGTATACCGTCGTATCATCTGCAAAGATTGATAGCTTTGTTTTTTCATTACCTATTGTAATTCCTTCAATTTCTTTTTCTTCTCTTATTGCTAAAGCTAACATTTATAAGTCAATATTGAATGACAATGGTGATAATAGGCATTCTTCTTTCACCTCTGACTTTATTGGGAATGCTTCTAGCTTATCCCTATTATATAAATGCTTGCTGATGATTTTAGATAGCTGCTACTTGTCATTTTAAGGAAGCTCCATTGATTCCTATGCTCTCCAGTGTTTTTTAATAGAACTGGGTGCTATGTTTTGCCATAAACTTTTCCTCCATCTATTGAGGTAATCATATGATTTCTGTTAATTTTGTTAATGATATGGTCAATTGTGTGGCTAGTTTTCTTAATATTGAACCAGCCCTGCATTCCTGGTATAAATACCCCTGGTCATAGTGTATTATCCTTGTGATAAATTGCTGTCATCTCTTTGCTAGTATTTTGTTTTAGAATTTTTTGTTTTAAAATTTTTGCAGCAATATTCATTGGAGGAATTGGTCTATAATTTTCTTTCTCTGTTTTGGCTCTTCCCTGATTTAGGTATCAGCACAATATATATATCATAAAAAGAATAAGACTCCTTCTTTGCCTTTTTTCCTAAATGCTTTATATGATATTGGAATGAATTAAGTGTTTGGTAGAATTCACTTGTAGATCCATCTGGCTCTGATGTTTTTTTCCCTTAGGAGTTCATTGATGGCTTGTTTAGTTTCTTTTTCTGAAATGGGGTTATGTAAGTATTTTATTTCCTCTTCTGTTTATCTGAGCAATTTATATTTTTGTAAATGTTTATCCATTCTACTTAGATTTTCAGATTTATTGGCATACATGGGCAAAATAGCTCATAATTATTGTTTTAATTTCTTCTTCATTGGTGGTGAATTCACCCTTTTCATTTTTGATATTGGTAATTTGGTTTTCTTTTTTATTTAATCAAAATATAAAAAAATGTGGAAAAGTTAAAGTGCTACTGTGAGTTTTTGGAAATGAGCAAATTGTTAAATCTGGGCCCTAAATTTTAAAGCACAGGTGCCTATTGGCCCTGGAAAATTGAGATTTTTGATTTTGTGGTTGTAAATTCAGATTTGATTTTTTTGAGATTTGTCCTATAACTAAATTATTATGTGGTACAATATTTTACATATATTGCATATATATGGTAAACACTATATAAATGTTGACTATTATTATTTATGTAATTGAATTAAATTATTCCATACTGTTTAACTCTGTGCTGGGTTTTAGTTGTGGTTAGTGTAAAATGCCAAATGTGATCAGATTAATAATTTTCTTTTTATAATTTGAAAATGCATTCAAATAAATTGATGCCATCTATCTTATATTGTGGTATCTGGAAAATAATCGTATCAGAAATGCTTTAAGAAAAACTTTTTAAAAATCTGGATGCTGTTAGATTATGAATTTAGCTGTCAAAATGCGATAAATATATATTTAAACACTGTTCAATATTTAATAGGATATATTTTGTTTTGAAACAGATAACAACCATTTATAGTTTAGAAGAAAAAGTTGCATAAACCCTTTAAGATAGCCTTATCCATGAGGTCCCTTAAGACTTTGTATTCCAGCAGGGATATAATATCTATCAGTCCTACTGACTGAATGCTGCAATCTAAAATCTAAGGTAGTAAAGTTTGAGAACCTAGAGCTAAGAAAATAGGATCCTCTTTCCCATTCCCTGTCAACAAGGGGGAATTTATAAGTTTATTTTGATAAAAATTAATTTTCATTTGAAAAGTTTTGGCTGTCATTTATAAAAATTGTGGAAATGTATAGGATGGTTTAAAGATGTAACTTCAATACATTAATATGAGTTAAGTATCAGGTATTTGCTGTATTTCTCAAACCCCAGAATGTGGTTAGTTTTAACTTATAAGTAAAAGATAAATGACATGTAAATGTTAGAGAAAGTTGAAAAAAATTATAATATTCAAGCCCTAAGTTATGATTAGTGAAATTTTGCTATCTGAGATAAACTTTCATAGGACTTACACTTGGTATTATTTTGAGTATGATTTCAGGTATGGTTAGTTGACCTTTATTAAGCCAATACTCCAACACACAAGGAGAAACTGGTATGTGTGCAATCTGAGAACTGCTATAGCTGGGAGTCTGTCCCTGGGAACAGTTAAGAGAATAACCTTGGCATGGCTTAAGGTAGAATCCTCTTGACTCAGTTTCCCTATTGTTCTATTTCCTTTCTGAATAGGATATTTTCCCAAATTAATCCTGAGCTTTGCCACTGTACCTTGTGAAAAATGTGGAACTTTACTATGTGATTAATTGGCGGCTATGACTTGTGTCTGAAATCAAATAGAACTAAAGAAGTTTTCTCCCTCTTATGGTATACATCAGGTCACTCTGCCTTTGAGAGGACGAGTCTTGACATTGTTATAACCATGTCCATTTTTTTCCCTTTCATAACAAATTTCTATAATCAGGGCAGGTGGGCAGTAGAAGTTTTGTAAGTACAGTATGAAATCTATTGATTAATAGATTGATACTGGAACATCTCTGAGTTACTATAATAGGATGCAAGCATGAAAGTCTTACAATTTTAATCTGTTTTTCTGGTTAAATTATAATATGAAGATGATATCCTTTAAGGAGGGAATTAGACAAAGTAATGAAACAAAATATAATATGAAAAGTTTTCTAATTGAATGGAATAGTAGAATTTGAGAATGCAGCAGGGTTAGACTGTTTTCTCTAAGAACTACAAACATGTAAATGATTGACTTTGAAATGTATTTAGCATGAAAATTCAAGTTTTGATTATGTTTTAAAAATAAGTTTTCAACATTGAATTGAAGATTTTATGTATGAAATTGCATTGATAATTGTAAAGAAAGTGAAATTATTTCCCCATTTTAACATATCTCTATTAATCTTAAAAGACAGAAGGATTAATTTTATAAGTTAGTCTCTCATGAATTTTTAAGATTTAAAAAAAAATTTTTTAAAGGCAATTGGGGTTAAGTGACTTGCCCAAGGTCACACAGCTAGTAGGTGTCCAGTATTTGGTCTGAGGCCAGATTTGAACTCAGGTCCTCCTGACTTCAGGGTCAGTGCTCTATCCACTGCACTACCTAGCAGCCCCAATTTTTAAGATTCTTATACCAAGTACAAAGCTTAGGTAAAGAAAAAAGCAAATGGTATATAAAAACTAAAATTCTCTGAAGTTTCATCAAAAACCAAATGTAGTATAATGTACTAAGTGTATTGAGTTTTGTTACTGGCAGATTTCCACAGAATTATCTAGTAATCTCTACAAGTGATTTGGTACCAGAGATGTACAGCCCCATTCAGAGCTGTTCTGAAAAAGAGGACTAGTCCGGTATGTCCAAGAAAAGATATTTGCAGGAATCATACTACTATCCAGTGCCTTTGGGACTCAAGACAAAATTTAAAGATTAGATGGACTTTCAGAGTGGGTTAATAGGACGCAAGGAAACTTGATGTTATTTAATATTGATCATCATTTTATTGCTTTGGCCTTTTGTTTCACATTATATTTGCTGAGTTTTCTTGGTTACTTTAGTGACAAGTAAATTTCCCCTCTCAAAATTAGTCCATTGTGAGCCCTCTAAGTAGTTTGAGCTGTAGCTTGACTTAGTTTACCTACACAGTCTATTTAACAAAATTTGTGTATCATCATTATCACTTTTAGAGTCTGTGTTACCTGTTGTACTAAGCTATGAGAGACACTACTTCCCAGTGGTCTTTTGCTGGTACGTAATGTTGATAGTGAGCATGATCACATTAAAAACTTAGTTTGGCTTATAGGTAAGTGATGCATAGTGGCAGTGGGTTAGCTCTTTCTCCACGAATCAAAGGGGGAATTGAGAAAGTTGTGGGAATTATGTGAACCAAGCTGAATCTGTCTTGTAAAACTGACTCCTGCGTTTGAGACCTATGTTTCATTTTCCTATAAATTCCTGTAAATTTACTGTAAATTATGGAAATTGAGTGACATCTTGTTTCATATCTGGGAAAGTTCATCTGATCACTCTCCTCATTCCCAACTCTTTTTTTTTTTTTACTTCTCCAGGGTCACACAGTTAGTAAGTGTTATGTGTCTGAGACCGGATTTGAACTCAGATCCTCCTGACTCCAATGCCAGAGCTCTACCCACTGTGCCACCTAGATGCCCCCCCTCCCAACTCTTGAAACTCACTTATCCCCCTCCCAACTCAGAAAGCTGCTAATGTTCTCTTGATTCGAAATGAGATGACCTAATCTTGTATCCTGGTTTTTATCCTGTTTTCTTTTAATGCATAAAATTCTGTCTCTCCCTGTATTTGGGGTATAGTGCCAAGCTGAGGAGGTCTGGTTCTGATTTGTTATGAAATTGGCATGCACTGCTTAATACATTCGTATACTCAGAAGCTCAAACCTTTGTTTTTTCAGATATTTCAGATTTTATCTATCACACTTATAACCCTTCTCTTATACTTTCACAACCACCAGCCCATAATAGTTGTTTTAAATTTTTGTCCTTTTTCCTGTTCATCCATATTTTCTTTGGGTAAGAATTGAGTTAGTTCCTTGGGTGGCTGCTTAGACTTTCATGCAGAATTTGAAGAGTAAGTCTCATTATTTAGCCCTGTGGTCATTTTGCTGTTAAATTTTTTGGACTGAAATTTTATGTACTGACAATGGTCATTTTCACAAGAACAGATATACATTATTGGACTAAGTCAGGCAATGTGACAGTGCATAGTGTTAGACTTGAAGTAAGGAAGACTTGGGTTCAAAGTTAGCTTCCGACACTAGTATGTGATCATGGGCAAATTACTTAACCTTTCTGAGCTTCAGTTTCTTTATCTGTAAAAGAGAGGTAATGATACCTGTAATGCTTATCTTATAGAGTAGTTATGAGGCCAAATGAGTTAATGTATGTAAAATGTTTTGTAAACCTTAAAGCATTATACACATGTATTATTAAAAATATTAGTTTGATAGGGAATGTATCTGCCTTAAGTCTAAGACTATAAGACTATACTTCATATACTCTACTGTGAGGGCAAACTGGATTGCTTTCCATCTCCTGCCCTCATTCCCATCATTCTGCTTCCTGTTTATGTCCTTGCTTATACCTTACTTATACTTCAATTGGACTTCACCATGCTGTGACACCTGCTACCCCTCTTTTTCCCCCCCCATCATTTTCATCTGCTGAATCCTTTATCTTACTTTGAGACCCATTTCAGCTGCTCATTCCCTCATGAACCCTCCCCTGATTCTATTTTTTTCACTAGCGAGAAATAAACCCTCTCATGTCTCAGATTTCTGATGATGTTTTTGCTTGGACATTTCCTTTGCAGGTCTTACACTCTGCTAGTTCATAAGATCATAGATTAAGAGCTGAAATGGTACTTAGAAGTCATCATTCTGTAGATGAGGAGCTGAAGCTGTTGGAGGTTTTGGAGGCTCATGGAACAGTGGATAAAGTGCTAGACTTGGTTTCAGGAATACCTGAGTCCAAATCCTTCCTTAGACACTTATTTAGCTGTTGTGACCCTGGACAAGGGTCACTTCCTCTCACCTTCAGTTATCTCCTCTGTAGAATGGGGAAAATAAAGGCACCTCCCTCACAGGATTGTAATGTGGATCAAATGAAACAGTATATCTAAGGCACCTTACAAACCTTAAAGTACTGTATAAAAATTAGCTATTGTTATTATTATTATTAATATCATTATTATTAGTGACTTGCTCAAGGTCATGGATGAACTCAGATCTGTAAACCCAGAGCCAGGTTTTTTTGCACTGTATCTCACAGACTATTTCCTTCCTGTAAGTAGTATGCTCCATGAAATCTTGGTTTGAATCATGTTTAGCTCCATATCTCTAACATTTACTTCAGTGCCTTGCACACAGCAGGGGGTTAATAGATATTTGGTGAATAGAACAAATTCATCCCTACACATGTGCTTTTTTCTTTTCTTTTTCTTTTTTTTTTTTTTTTACAAATGAAGGGTTATCTTCTTGACTTCATCTAGAAAACTGATTTATTTGCCTTCAAATTCTTATTCACAGCCCTCATTGAGTTCTTTCATTTCTTTTCATTAGGAAATCACTGCTGGAGAGGTCTGAGAGAGGAAGGTAAATGAAAGGAAAGAATGGAGAGATGTTAGGTCTCCTATTTTGAGTTGTTCTCCATCTCTTTATGTAATGAAACTTTATTGAGCTTGTAAAGTCTCTAGGCAGGGGGCACCTCACTCCCTGGCCTGTTTCTAGAAATAAGCACTCCAAGCTAAGCTTGTATTTTGCAATGGTAATGACCACAATCATGGTAGGGAGTGTCTCCAGTGAGCAATTGACAATGGAGAAGTGTCATCCCAATTTTGAGAAATGGTTGATAATTGCAATCAATATGCTTCCTAATGGCCTTGTCAATATATTCTTCTACTAAGTGACTTGAAAATTAATAAAACCCCATGATAGGAAGAATGATGTGGAACTTTTTTGCTTGAATGATTGAGTAGGGAAACTGTGATTAGGAATCAAATTCCTTTCTGGACCCTGATACCAAAACCAACTGGTGACTCTATGAACTCCTCAAATTCAGCTTATACATTTTAAAACTGATTTCCATGTGACCTGAGATGAGAACTTGTTGAGGGAGACTTTATCTGAGCAACAGAACTGTGTAACTGATTGGAGAAGCAGATATTGGCTGTTCTTGGTCCTTAGGAAGTCAGCAAATGCAATCTTCTAAGATTGTCTTTATTTGGAGGACAATGGCTATATAAATTAGGTTCATAGATGACGAGTGAGGCCAGCGTAAGTTTCTTATTAAGGACTCTGTTGAAGCCATACTGAATCTCCTTGCTGTCATAACTTTCCTTCTTTCCTTTTTAACACAGCCCATGATATACCTTTGACAAAGCTATTGGATGATTGGCGGGAAGGAAGAGGAAATAAAAGAGGATTTTATATCACCTGGTAGAGAAGGGAGCATTCATGCATTCAACAAATATTTGTTGATATCCCACTACATGTAAAGCACAGAGCTAGGCATTCTGGATAATAGATGATTTCCCTGATCTCAAGGAATGTGCACAAGCCCTTCCTCTTATTCCTTTCACCTCCTGAGTTTTCTGGTTCATTTTTTTCCCGGGCTGAAAGACATTTCTAACATCTACAATTCATTACCTGGTCCCTTCTTAAATTTCTAGTTTTCTTTATATTTTGTTCCTCTTCATGTATTCTGTCATACGATGGCACTGGGCTCCTTGCTGTTCCTTATGCATCTCCTGACTGCATTTTCTCTGGCTCTCCCCATGCCTGGAATTCTATCCCTCTTCATCTCTTCTTGCTGACTTCCCTAGCTTTTTTCAAGTCTCGTCTATAGTCCTACCTTCTACATGAAACCTTTTCCAGTCCTCTTTAATCTTAGTGCCTTCCCTTTAAGATCACCTCCAATTTGTCCTGTATTCATCTTGTTTGTGTAAAGGTGTTTTCATGTTGACTCTCTGATTAGACTGTGAGTTCTAACAACTGTTACTATTTTTTTTTTTGCCTTTCTTTGCCTCCTCAGTACTTTGTACAATGCTTGGCACATAGTAGATGCTAAATAAATGTTTGTTGACTGACTGGTTCTGCCATATATTCTCACCTGGCTCTGTTATCCTTCTACATGGTAACCCAATCAACTTTGCAGCATGAGGGCTACCAGTTCAGATGCCTAGACTAACTTTGCTTTTATAAGCTGGCTACACAATGACTCATAGGAGAAAGAAATATACGCTCTCTTCAGGGTTATTGTCTAAAGATTTGGAGTCAGTATTCCTTAATGATATTGCTTTTTTCCCTTAATTTTTGAGAATAATTTGGAAGATATGTATACTAATTATTCTTTAAAAGTTTGATAGAATATTTTTTTGGCTAGGCAATGGGGTTAAGTGACTTGCCCTGGGTCACACAGCTAGTCACTGTCAAGTGTATGAGGCTGGATTTGAACTCAGGTCCTCTTGACTCCAGGGCCAGTGCTCTATCCACTACACCACCTAGCTGCCCCCTGAAAATCTGATAGAATTCTTTTGTGAATCCATCAGGACTAGGAGCTTTTTTATTTGGTAGGTTTTTTTTTTTTTACAGCTAGGTCTGTTTCCGGGTCATTAGAAAGAGCTACTTCCTTTCCGCTTCACAGATCATAATGGTAGCACTGTCATCATCACATATTTCTTCAATACTTTTTGTTGTTGTTCAGTCATTTTCAATTGTGTTTGACTCTTCATGACTACATTTGGTGTTTTCTTGGCAGAGATACTGGAGTGGTTTGCCACTTCCTTCTTTACCTCATTTTACAGATGAGGAAACTGAGGCAAATAGGGTTAAGTGACTTGTCAAGGGTCACACAGCTAGTCAGTGTCTGAGGTCAAAATGAACTAAGGAAAATAAGTCTTTCTGACTCCAAGCCCAGTCTCTATTCGTAGTGTCACCTAGCTGCTGTGTCTTGAATATCTACTATGTTCAAGTGCATGCACGAGGCCAACAACAACAAACGGAAATGAAAATATGCCTCAAACACATTCCCGAGCATCAATGAAATAAAGATCATTAACAATAAAGTGTGAGAAAAATTAGTGGTATGGAGTACAAGAGAAGGAACAGATCACTGTGAAGTAGTGCATAAAGGAAAGCTCCCCAGATCAGATGAGAATTAAGGTGTTTCAGGAAGCATGGCTAGGATTTTTTTTTTTTTGCTGGATGTTGAAGTAGAATGGAGATGGAGGTAATAGTATGTAAAAATTAGAAACCTACACATTCAGAGAACAAACTGTTAGAAAGGTCAATAGCATATAAAAATCTGTATTTTATGTATCTATTTTTAATATTTTTATTTAAAGTTTGAATTTCTCCGTCCTTCCCTCCCCTCCCCTTATCTGAGACAGTAAGCAATAAGACATAGGTTATACATGTGCAATTATGTATAACATTTCAATATTAGTCATTTTATACAAGAGAACTTGAATAAAAGAAGAAAATGGAAGAGGGAAAAATAGCATGTTTAAGTCTGTATTCAAATAATACCAGTTCTTTCTCTGGAGGTAGATAGTATGTTTCATCATTAGTCCTTTGGGATTGTCTCGGATCACTGTATTGCTGAGAACACCTAAGCCTTTCACAATTCTTTGTCAAATAATATTGCTGCTACTGTGTATAATGTTCTCCTGGTTCTGTTCCCTCCACTATGCATCAGTTTGTGTAAGTCTTTCCAGACTTTTTTCTGAAATCATCCTGCTTGTAATTTCTTTTTTCAAATTTCTGTTTTAATTTCTTTTTTAAATTAATTTTTTTTCCTGCTTGTCATTTCTTATAGCACAATAATATTCAAATATAATCATATGACACAGCTTGTTTTGCCATTTCCCAGTTGATGAGTGTCTCTTTGATTTTCAATTCTTGGCCACCACAAAAAAATCTGCTATAAATATCTTTGTACAAATAGGTCCTTTCCTCTGTTTTTGAATGTCTTTGGGATATAGACCTAGCAGTGATATTGCTGAATCAAAGAGTATGCACAGTTTTATAGCTCTTTTTGCATAATTCCAAATTGCTCTATAGAACAGTTGGATCAGTTCACATCTCCACCGATAATGCATTGGTGTCCCAGTTTTTCCACATCTCCTCCAACATCCAACATTTTCCTTTTTGTCATATTAACCAATCTGACAGGTGTGAGGTGGTACTTCAGAGTTGTTCTGATTTGCATTTCTCTAATCAATAGTAATTTCTAGTATTTTTTCACATGAGTACAGATAGCTTTGATATCTTTGTCTGAAAACTGCCTGTTTTTAGCCTTTGACCATGTACAATGATTTGTATTTTTTAAAACTTGAATCAATTCTGTATATATTTGAGAAATAAGGCCTTTATCAGAGATATTTGTTGCAATCTCCATGCCCCCCCCCAGTTTTCTGCTTTACTTATAATTTTGCTTGCATTGGTTTTATTTGTGCAAAAATGTTTTATTTTTATAGAATCAAAATTATCTGTTTTACATTTTGTAATGCTCTCTATTTCTTCTTTGGTCCTAAATTCTTCCCTTATCCATAAATATGACAGGTAAACTATTCTATGTTCTCTTAATTTGCTTATGGTGACACCCTTTGTGTGTAAATTATGTAATGGGTAGGA
Source organism: Phascolarctos cinereus (assembly GCF_003287225.1). Taxonomy (NCBI): domain Eukaryota; kingdom Metazoa; phylum Chordata; class Mammalia; order Diprotodontia; family Phascolarctidae; genus Phascolarctos; species Phascolarctos cinereus. The sequence continues at coordinate 335,710,518 of NW_027556098.1, forward strand.
TTTTGATAGGAAGAGGGGGAAAGATATTACAGGAAGATTGTGAGAATCAAATGAGTTAGTATAGGGAGAGAGTTGCAAAGCGTAAAAGTACCATATGAAAATTATTATTTGGCCAGGTATAGTGGGAATAGTGTGAGCAAAGTCATAGAGGTGGGAATCAGCAGGGTGCATTTTGGGGGTTTCAGCAGAGGAGAAATAATAGTGTTAGTGGGAGAGAGAGGTTGGAGTTAGTTTGTGGAAAACATCAAAATGGGGATTCATGAACTAAGACTTCATTTCATAGAGAAGGGCGATCCATTAAAAGTTTTTGGCTGCTGGTGGTAAATTTTCTATTGGGGATTTCTAAAGGAAAGACATGGAGCACTGTTGCATAGCTTGAGAAGGTAGATAGGGACATCTATGACTATTGCAGGAGACTGTTGTTGCTAAAGCCTTCAATCCCAGCAAATTGTCTTCCAGGCTGGTGTGCAACAGAGCTGAGAGAGGATCTGGATCTTCAGTGTGTTGGAGTGAGCAAACGGAAAAAAAAAATCAGGAGGAGCTGCTACCGACTACTTTGGGTCAGAGACATGTGGAAGCTACAACTATTTTCTCACACACACAGCCTGAGTGAATGGTAGCTAGCCAAGATGTGGAGAGGAATCATTGGGTCATAGATTTAGAGCTAGTAGGGACTACATAACCCACCTAGCCTGATTCCCTCATTTTACTGAAGAGAAAAAGAAACTGAGGCTTTGGGAGGTTAAGTGAGTTGATGAATCGATCACATAGGTATTAACACAGGTAGAATCTGAAACCAGGACTTTCGAAATTTGGACTCAATGCTTTTTCCACCAAGCTATGCTGCCTCCTAACAACTGAGTGATGAATACTGAACCCCAATGTTCTGGAGGATTGTTAATAGCTCCTATACTCCAGCCTCAGAGAAAAGAGGGATTTCTCAGGCAATGTGATCCTAGAATCTAATCTTTTGAAGAGAGGAAGGGAAGTTCCCAGTTAGGTCTAACCTCAAAATCTCCTCTCTAGTAACTTTAGGTCAAAGAGCCTAGAAAGAAGTGGGGATCCTAGGCAGTCTCAGCATCTTTTAGAGAAGAGAGTATTGAATCCAAGGCCACTAGAGGAAATACTGGGAAGCAAGGAAGGAAATAAACATTTATGAAGCACCTACTCTGTTCTAGGCACTTTGCTAAGTGCTTTACAGATACCTCATTTGATCCTCACAACCGTGCAATGTAGGTGTTATTATTATTATCCCCATTTTATAATTGAAGAAACTGAAGAAGAGAGAAGTTAGTGACGTGTCCAGGATTATATAGCTAGGGTCTAAGTCCAGGCCCAGGGCTATATTTGCAGGGGACTCTAAGTTAAGATCTAGGGGAACAGAAGACCTGGACTTTGCCTTTTGTCATTACCATACTTTATTTAGATAGTTCAGATATAGTGGGAAAAGAGCATGCTTTGTCTAGAAACCCAAGCTTTTCTTTCCTTCTGAGGAGAGTCAAAGCCCTTTGTGGGTAAAGCTGGATGCCTGTATGAATTTCTAGGGTAAAAGAGGAACTCATTAGAATGTGAGGAACTCATCAGAATGTTAGTGGGTTGAATCATAGTAATTCCAAGTCTATTTCTCTCCTAAGGGAAATCTTCAGTCGCAGGATAATACTTTCAGTCCGGAGGACTTTAGGCTCCAGAGAAAGGTGGAACTCACCAGAGAAGGACAACTACACTGATTGCTTATGGATTATTGAGTCCTTTGAGAATTATAAAAACATTTTCTGGGGGGCTCTTATACCTTATATATGCATTATTACCTTTTTTGCTGGTATATGAATTGTGAACACTTTTGCTTATAACTGTGGAAATCTAGAACTGATCTACATTCCAGCTATATTCTGAGTTTTCTCAGAAGGAACTTTGGATGGGAAAGATATGCACTAAAGTGATTTGTTGGAGAAAAAGGAGTGGTGGCCCTCAAGATTGTACCCAGCATAAGTAAACCCAGAGCCTTGGAATACTGGATTGTGGGTCACAGTAACATAGTAGTTTGTATACAATAGTTCCTTCAAAAATATTGGATTAAATTGAATTGAATTTGCTATTGAATTGAATTTGTATTTTGTTTTAGTTGCATAGCCAAAAAGACCAAAAATGTAACTTTGCAAAGTCATTTATTGGCCTTAATATATATTGGGCTCTTGTAGCAATAATGCTAAATGTGTAATGTTGTGCAGAACCATTTTTTGTAAGATTTATTATATGATCAGTTGGAGTAGTCTTAGAAATAATGGTAAATATTTTTTAGCTTGTTGCAATTACATTGACCTTTTAAAACTGCTTTTTTTCCACCATGTGGACTGACCATTGTCCATTCTTCTTGCTTTTTTTTCCTTCTTTCTAGTACCATAACTATGTTGGGCTGGCTAGGGCTTTCCCCAGGTCACCAAAATTTATAATGTGTTGACAGCGCTTATATTCCTTCAACAGTAGAAATAACTGAGTGTAGTAGTTAATGAAGCAAAATAATTAATTAAAATTAAAAAGCTACCAGACTGTATCAAGGCTCATACTCTAAGTGAGCTACTTCCCAGGCCAACAAAATCTTGTTTTTCCTGAGTTTCCAGAAACTGGTTCATGCTGCCTTGGAGTCCCTCAGTCTCCTCAAAATGAGATGGTGTCCTAGAGTATCTCCTCCTACAGAGTCTAGAGTATTAGGTCCATTTACCCCCAAATTGAATTTATCTTAAGACTTTTGGGGCACCATTCCTGCTGTTTGCTCTAGGCAAATGCTGCTCATCTTTACTATTCTGTTTCCTTTCTTCTCATGATTTCTTTTGTGGTCTAGGAATGCGTGCAAGTGCTCATTTTCATGATTGTTTCATTCAGAATGCTCAGAAACTCTTTAAATTCCTTTTATCCTGATTTGTAGATTATTGGCCAATTAATTAATTTCACTTGGAGCAAAAGATCAATGACAGATATGATAATAAAATCCTGCCCAATACTTTATTTTCAAAATCATAAATGAAACCGACACAATTGTAGAAGAGGAAGTGGCACTAGTGATTTTGATTTTTGTTTTAAACACTACCACTATAAATATAAATGATTCAGCATGCTTCAGGTGCTGCCGGGAGCTCTGCTTTTGGACTTGCATTTTCTAAAGGGAAGACAGTGAAACAAGCTAATCAAACAGCCAATAGAAATAAGGATCTTGGGTGCTTCAAATGACCTTCGAATCAAATCTGATCTTGACTAGGCTTAATTCTTTCCATTGCTCAAGTCATTTGTCCATGGTAGGAGCTATTTGGGGGTGGTTCAGACACTATTTCAGGTCCCTATTATGGGACCATTTAGGGCACAGTTATGCCTAGGAGCCATGCATTTTTAGATTCATGACTAACCCCAAGTCACCGCCAGAAAAGGGCAGCATTCCATTTGATTTAGTGAATAGTCATTTTAAAAAATCCAATTTTTCCTCAGATTCCTGTCTGGGCTCCAAGAATAAGCTTAAGTTCCCTTAGGATCATGGGGCCTGAAGACTTTGACTCTGAGGTCTGAAATTCACTTCAGAAAGTTCCCAGGCTCTGGTATGATTTTGAACCCCATATCTAGCAACTGAAGGCATAGTGATTCCTGGCATGGGTCTGTGGTTCAATTGCCAGTCACTTCAGCAAATACTTTGTTCTCTGAGGTCACCCGAGGAAGGAGTTTTGGGATTCTTAAGAGTTCTCTGTGAAAATTGCCCAAGAGATTACTCTTAGATAAAGGTTATATATCTTTGGTTAGAATCCCTGTTCTGCCACTTACTACTTGTGTGGTCTTGGGCAAGTTATTTAACCTCAAAGACCTCAGTTTTTTTTAACTGTAAAATGAAGAAGTTGTACTTAGATGGGCTTTGAAATCCCTCTAAGTTCTAGATCTACAATCCTGTGAACCTAATCTCCCTAGGCCTCAGTTTCCTTATCTGTAAAAGGAGGGGATTGGATTAGATAATCTCTAAAGTTTCTTCTAATTCTGTCTTTGAATTTATGAAAATTAAACCTTGTGAAAAGATGACTCAGTTGGATGACTTCACAGCAACTTGAAAACATGGTAATAGAGAAACAAGGTATTAGTTATAGAAACAGGAGATAGAGTGGTGTGGGGATGAAGGTTCTGAAAGCTAAGGTGGGAAAATGCCAAAAAATATTCCCTTGCTTCATAATTTTGCCTAGAGTGTAATCCTCATGACAATGCTTTTTCTAAAGGTAGGAGTAACCTAAATTACCTTTATAGTATATTTTACATGACAAATTGAAAAAGGTAAAAAGAGCCAGCCCTAGTGAAAATTGTGATGCGACTACAAGCAGCTGGGTGACACAATGGATAGAATACTGGACTTGGAGTTCAGAAGACCTGAGTTCAAATCTTCCCTAAGATAACCTACCAGCTGTGTGATGTTGGGCAACTCACTTAATCTTTCTCAGCCTCAGTTTCCTCATCCATAAAATAGCACCTATTGGAGGATGAAATTAGATAGTTTATAAAGTGCTTTGTTAAATGGCTATATAAATGATATTATTATTATTATTATTATTATTATTATTATTTCACTTATGGTCTCCAGGTCCCCTGAGCCCTCTTTCCCCAATGGTTATGTTCTCTTCTACTTTCAGATGCCCAGTATACTCAACCTCTCTCTTATTCAAAATAGAAGAGAACTTGATATTAATAATTTGTAGTGCAATGCATTTGAGTCCTTGTGTTACCTCTTTCAGGAGTATTTGCATTTTAAGCTTTATTCCTAATTTTGGAATTAAGGGCTTTGAAGCAATTAATGAAAAAAATGTTAAGGGCTTACTAAGCGCTGGGGATGCACATGCAAGAAAGTAAGAGAGTCCCCTGAAGGATCTTAGATTCTAATGTGTAGAAGACAACATATATAGGGGAAATAGAGTTAATAATAGGGGAGGTGAATTGAATAATAGCTACAACACATACAGGGTTTTAAGGTTCACAAAACATTTTTACGTTTTATCTCACTAGACCCTCAAATAACCATAGGACTTAGGTGCTGTTATTATCGTCATTTTATAGGTGAGGAAAACGAAGTTGAAAGTTGTTAAGTGACTGCATGGGTTGGGGTAGGGGGAAGGCTTTGTGTGTCTTTTTCTAGCTGCAGTCCTAGAGCTTGCTCTGAGAATATGTCTATGAATGTGTGTGCCTAGAATATGTCACAGGGGCAGCCTCGTTTGCTACTTCCCTGTCTGAGCCCAGTTTGACTCACCATAACCTTAAACTGGCCTGGGCTCCCTCTGTTCCAAGCATCCTAGATGCTTGAATCTAGAGTCCAATTTCAGGGTACCCTTTTACTTATGTCATTGTCATTACGTTGGGCCTCACCACTCCTCCTCTCAGCCTAAGTAAGCCCCCTCTTTCTTTTCTCTTGTCAAATACATAGCAGTTACAGTCTCACCACACAGGCCAGCTGTCCGTGGTCTTCTCTTTAATATTCCTCATTTTAAAAAAAATATTTCATGCAGATGAATATGGCACCTGTCTATACACCAGGCAGCACAAAGAAGTAGAAAGCTACATTTTGACTTGTATTGAAGTTAACAGTGTGTAGGTCTTATTTTCCCCTACTTAATTGTAAATTCCTTGAAGGCAGAAAGTAGGTCTTACTCATCTTTGTGTCTCAGTGCCTAGTACAGGATGCTAGAGGAATTTAGTAGATAATTGTTCAATGAATGAATGAATGCCCAACAGACATGGAGGTTTCCAGAGATGTTGTGGGAGTAGAGAATGAATGCAGTTTGCCAATCTAAACCTGTAGAAGGAGGTTAGTTCTCATTCTTGTTATTAGTATGATTTCCTAGCGTCCTCCATTTCTGCTTGGGGGCAAAAGGAAAACCTTAGTCCTATTTGCTATTTTTCTTCTATCAATTGTCTCTGTATACATTTATGTGTGTGTGTGTATGTATATCTATATATCTATATATTTATATATCTATATCTATCTATCTATCTATCTATCTATCTATCTATCTATCTATCTATCTATCTATCTATATTACAGGGTGAGGGATTTAGAATCAGGAAGTCCTGAATTCAAACCCTGCCTCAGACACTCATTAGCTGTGTGACCCTGGATAAGTCAGTCTTTTTCAACCTCAGTTTCCTCATTTGTAAAACAGAGATAACAATAGTACCTACCTCAGACAGTTGTTACAAGGATCAAATGAGATAACATAGGTAAAGTTCTTTGCATAGACTAAAGCATTATATAAATGCTGCCATTGTTATTAAGGTGAAATATTCTTTTTAAAGACTACAACTTAGCCTGGTTTAGGAACTTTAGTTGCTGTACAAGGACCTGCCTGGCTAATAAGTTCAGAGGTTCATTACTCTAAGACGGACTGAGGCAGTGGGTTTTTTTAGTCACAGTATTTTTAAAAGGCTACCTACTAAGAAAAGCAGCAGTCATGGTCTACGTTGCAGAGAGCAGCTTAAACTATTGAAATCATAGATCAGTGAAGACTTGAAGTCTGTGTCATGATTTTGTTTCCCTTCCAGTATATTCAATAGTAATTGGGGATAAAGGGGAAGATGAGGGGATAAAGCAGGTTAATGCTCAGAACCAAGATTGGACATCATAGAAAGTAAGCCAGCTGGCCTGGGGGGTCAGGAAGACCAGAGTTCAATCTGGCCTCAGGCAGTTGACACTTACTAGCTTTGTGACCCTGGACAAGTCACCTAAGGCCTATTGTCTCACAAAAAAAAAAGCAAGCCAGCTGGCTTGGAGTGGAGGAGGCAGGTAGGGCAGAAGAGAACCAGATGGAGTCATTTCTCTATGCAGTGGCCAAAGGGATTTTCTTAAAGTGCCTCCCTAATTGTGTCATTCTTCTTTTCCATCAACTTCAGTGGCTCTCTGTTGTATCTAAAGTCAGCTTTAAATTTCTCTATTTGACATTTAAGACCCTTAACAACTTGGCCTTAACTTGTTTTTCTAACCTTTTTGTATATTACTTCCCTTCCTTCATTCCAGTCAGACTGGTTTTCTTGCTTTTGGTCATGCATGAACTATTTCACAGGCTGTCCTACATGGTTAGTACACACTCTATATCCACCTCTCTACCCCTTAGAAACCATAATTTTCTTTAGTCCTTTGCTCAAGCATTACCCTCCACATGAAACCTTTCCTGATCCCTCCAGCACAGGATTTCTTAACTTGGAGTTGGTGAATTTGTCTAATAACATACAAAAGATGGTCAAAGTACTATGCCTTAATTGATTCCACTTGTATTTGTATGTATTTTATTTGTATGTGTTTTATAATTTTATATGTCTTGTTTTATGCATTTAAAAATATTATTCTGAGAAGGGGGTCATAGATTTCACCAAACTGTCAAAGAGGTCCATGATACAAAGGGGCTAGTCCTTCCCCCACCCCCATGTTATCTTATTTATGGATTTGGTTTGTATGGATATCCCCTGGTAAAATGTAAGCAACTTGGTGATCATAATAAAAACAATAATAGTAATGGTTAGCATTTATAAAACACTTTATAGTTTATAAAACCCTTTACATATGTTATCTCACATGGTCCTCACAACCACCTTGTGAGGTAGGAGCTATTATTATCCCAATTTTACAGATGAGGAAACCGAGGCTAAGAAAGGTTAACTGATTTGCCCAGGGGCACATAGCCAGTAGGTTTCTGAGACAGAATTCAAACTCCGCTTTTTCTTACTCCAAGCCCAACATTCTATCCTCCATGCCACCTAGTGCCACATGGGAGGGACTGTTCTTGTCTTTGTAGCCCTTGTGTCTGGAAACATGGAAGACTTTTAATCAGTACTTGTTGATGTTGGAGAGGATGTGGCAAAATTGGGGTACTAATGGACTGTTGGTGGAATTGTGAACTAATCCAACCATTCTGGAGAGCAATTTGGACCTATGTCCAAAGAGCAACCAAAACTGTGCATACCCTTTGATCCATCAATGCCACTACTAGGTCTGCATCCCAAAGAGATCATAAAAAGGGAAAAGGACTTCCATATTCAAAAATATTTATAGCAGCCCTTTTTGTGATGGCAAAATATTGGAAATTGAGAGGTTGCCCATAAGTTGAGGAATGGCTGAACAAACTGTGGTTTATGATGGAATACCATTGTACATTAAGAAGTAATGAGCAGGCAGATTTCAGAAAAACCTGGAAAGAGTTGTACGGCTGATGCAAAATGACATGAGCAGAACCAGGAAAACATTCTACGTAGGATCTGCAACATTGTATGACAGTGTTCTCCTGGTTCTGCTCATTTCACTTTGCATATGTTCATATAGGACTTCCCATGTTTTTCTGAAACCATCCTGTTCATCATCCCTTATGGAAAAAGAGTGCTCCATCACAATCCTATGCCACAACTTGTTTAGCCATTTGATAGGTATCTCCTCAATTTTCAATTCTTTCCCACCACAAGATGAGCTGCTATAAATACTTTTGCATAAATAGGTCCCTTTTCTTTAATCTCTTTGGGATACAGACCTAATAGTGGTATTTCTAAGTGAAAGTTGTATAGCTCTTTGGGCATAGTTCCAAATTGTTTTCCAGAATGGTTGGACTAGCTCCATCAATGGTACATTAGTGTCCCAATTTTTCCACATGTTATTCAATATTTGTCATTTTCATTTTCTGATATGTTAGTTAATCTAATAGGTGTGAGGTAGTATCTCAGAGCTATTTTAATTTGTATTTCTCTAATCATTAGTAATTTGGAGCACTTTTTTGCATATGACAATTGATAGCTTTGATTTCTTCTTCTGAAGACTGCCTGTTCATATCTTTTGACCATTTATCAACTGGGAAATGGTTCTTATTTTTTATGTATAAATTTGGCTCAGTTACCTATATATTTGAGAAATGAGGTCTTTATCAAGAAATAGGCTATAAATTTTTCCCAGTTTCCTGTTTTCCTTCTAATTTTGCCTGCATTAGTTTTGCTTATGTAAAAGCTTTTAAATTTCATGTAATCAAAATTATCTGTTTTATTTCCTATGTTCCCTTCTAGTTCTTGTTTGATCATAAACTCTTCCTTTATCTACAGATCCAAAAGATACTTTTTTCATGCTCCCCTAATTTTCTTATATCACCCTTTGTGTCTAAATTATTTATCTGTTTTGGCCTTATCTTGGTATATGGTGTGAAATGTTGGTGTATTCCTAGTTTTTGCCCAACTGCTTTCCAGTTTTCCCAGCAATTTTCATCAAATGGTGAGTTCTTACCCCAAAAGTTTGGCTTTTTTGGTTTATCATACACTAGATTAGTATATTCATTTATTATTATTTATTTATTATGTACCTAATCTATTCCATATCAATGAATCTTGTGTGATATTAACAAAATCATAGGAGACATGATTGGAGAAGATCCTTTGAGAATGCATTTTTGTTCTACTGTATTACATGCTTTTTCTTGTCAATACTATTTTTATATACTTTATGCCATATGGTCAATAACGGGAGAAAAATTTTCTGTGATGACAGAATTCTTGCTTAGAATATAAGAGGTAACAAAATCAATACCTGCATTCTCTACATGTTATCTTGCCTCATGATAACATTCAAGGGGAATAAATGCAAAGCTTTGTACTAAGTTCCATATAGTCAAAATCTGTGCAGCTCCCAACGATGGTCTTGGGGATTTTAGTTCGTTCTAAGTTCAATATGACCCAATGGTGTAATGTAGTTACCAAAAAAGTTAATTAGGTTTTGAGGCTGCATTAATAAAGTCTAGTGTGCAGATAAGGAGATCAATCTTCATATTGAGTTCTGGGTATCACATTAAAATTACTATGAATCTGGTAAATATCAACAAGCATGAATATTCCATATTTAAGAGAAGTAAATGTGAAACTAAATATTAATTAGTATGGCTTTTTAAAAAATACATTTTACCTTTAACATGAGGTACTTACTCTGCCTTGCTTGTCTGTTGGATGTCACATTTTCAAGAGACACTGAGAAATTTTAGAGAAAAATGAAAACCATATTTAAGTATTTAAAAGGTTGTCATTCTAAAGATGGAATAGACATGTTCTGCTAGGCACCAGAGACAGAAGTAGGAACAATGGTTGGAAGTTATAAAGAGACAAATTTAGGTTTGATGTTAAGCAAAACTTCCCAACAATTCCAAAGGAGGAATGGATTCCCTCAAGAGGTGATAGACTCTTCCTCCTCTCTCAAGGACTTCAAACAAAGGCTACATGACCATTTGGCAGGCAAATTCTAGAAAGGTTTCCTCTTCAGGCATGATGACTTCCTTTTGAAGGATTGCCATATGGAAAAGAAGCATGACTCTTATGATGAAGTTGGGGCAATGAATGATGGAAGTTACTTTTGGTAATGTGAAGCCACTTATCTTTCCAGGAGTTCTTCATTTTTTGTAGTGTCATGGACCCTTTTAGCATTCTGGAAAAGCCTGTAAGACCCCTTCTTAGAATAATGTTTTCAAATTCATAAAATATGTAAGATTATAATAGAAATCAATTATATTAAGATAGAAATTTTTTTTTCTCTCTAAATTCATGGACTCCCTGAAATTTGTTGTCTCTATGGATTCCATGTAAAATCCCCTGAGCTCTAAAAGGCAGCCTTAAGAGCCACTATCTTGGAAATAAATAAACCAACCTAGTATATCGTTAGTTTCATTAATGACAACTCCTCCTAATCTGACTGGTTCTCTCTCCCCATCATAGATTACAGAAAGAAACAGATGAATAGTTTTCACTGTAGAGCTCTTCCTCATGGGGAAGCACCAACTGTGGGACTCAGTTTCCTGGATCTAAATCTGAGAGAGCAATTTCTAGAGAAACAAAACTGACTTACAAATATTACTCAGGTTTTCATGCAGCTTCCAAAGTGTGTGTGTGTGTGTGTGTGTGTGTGTGTGTGTGTGTGTGTATCTGTCTGTCTCCATCTCTCTTTCTCTCTCTGTCTTTCTCTGTTTCTCTGTCTCTGTTTCTCTTAATTCCAAAGACAGTCTGTACCATTAATTAGGCATGCACCATTGCACATTAGCATCCTCTCCATCAAATAAGGAATTAGGGTCAAGTAGCAGCATGTGAAAGGCCCCAGGCTTGAAAACCCAGGTTATAGGGTTTATTATTCACCCAGTACCTTGGGTGTTTTTACAGAGAAACTCACTACTTCCCTTTCAATAAGAACAGGTCCTTTGATAGGGGAGCTAAGTGGCCAGGTCAGATTACCAGCCGCAAGTGCAAGCTGTAAACAGCTGAGGTGAAGCTATCTCTGCCATGTACCTGTTGTTATTCTTCTCTCCCAACCTTTGCAGTCACATTTCCCTGCCTTTTCAGGGTCATACAATCAACCTCCTTGTGAATCATGTGTGAAAGGTGGATCAATACATGAAGTCCATAATTTTCCCCAAGTAGCCACAGTCCTTCTTCCTGTCTTAAAATCCCTCCTCATTGGGGCAGCTAGGTGGCGCAGTGGATAGAGCACTGGCCCTGGATTCAGGAGGACCTGAGTTCAAATATGGCCTCAGATACATAACACTTACTGGCTATGTGACCCTGGGCAAGTCACTTAACCCCATTGCCTAACCAAAACCAAAACAAAACAATAGAAGTTAAGTGAGTGCCCCAGGATCACAGTCAGCAAAGTGTATTAAACAGGATTCGAACTTGTGTCTTCTTGACTCCAAGTCTAACACATTATCCATTATGCAACCCAGCTACTAAGATGGGGAAACTGAGGCAGAGGAGGTTAAGTGACTTGCCAACTATTAGAAACCTTTGTCTTTTAGCTCCCAGCTCCAAGCTCCTTCCACAGAACCATGCTTTTTTTTTTTTAACTATCACAGGAAATATTCAAGCAGAAATTGGTTAAACATCAGTGGTTAAAAAAGACCCATTTCTATTTTTTGTGAGGGCACGGTAGGAGGAAAGAAGTGAGTGTATGTTCATATTTCCATAAACCCTAGTGAATTCTTATTTATCATTACAATAAAACAAAAGCAACATGTTTTCTGGATCCATTCCTAAGTGGAAGGGCCCAAGTAGAGAAGTAGTAGTAGTAGTAGTAGTAGTAATTATAAAGTTTAAGTATTTTAGGCTTTCAAAGCACTTAGAAGTTTCTAGTCAAGCTTCATAACAGCTGTGTGTTAGGCACTACAGGTATTATCACCATTTTTCAGATGAGGAAACTGAGACTGAAAAAACACTAAGTGACTTGTGTCTGGTTGTATAGGTAATAAATATCAGAGTCAAGATTTGAAATTAGGGTTCTCCTCCTGACTCTAATTCTAGAGCTCTGTCCACCACATCATGCTTTATAGACTCTCCTTTGTATAGGCATACCATAGCTTTTTCTGTGTTACTGTTTTTCTTCTTTATGCTTCTTTATATTAATTAATTTATTTTTAGTTTTAATGTTTATTTCCATCAGCTTTTGAGTTTTAAAATTTCTCCCCCTCTCTTCCTCCCTCCCCAAGGTGGCATGTAATCTGATATAGGCTCTACATATACATTCCTATTAAACATATTTTCACATTAGTCATGTTATAAAGAAGAATTAAAATCAGTAGGAGGAACCACAAGGAAGAAGAAACAAAACAAAACAGAAGAGAAAAGAGAAGAGCAAATAGTATGCTTTTTCTGCAATCAGACTCCATAGTTCTTTCTCTGGATGTGGATACCATTTTCCATCACGAGACTTTTGGAGATGTCTTAGATCCTTGCATTGCTGAAAAGAACTAAGTCTATCAAAGTTAGTCATTGCACAAGGTGGCTGTTACTGTGTACAACATTCTTCTGGTTCTGTTCACTTCATTCAGCATCAGTCCATACAGGTTTTTCTGAAGTCTGCTTGCTCATCGTTTCTTATAGCACAATATTATTCCATTACATTCATATACCAAAACTTGCTCAGCCATTCCCCAACTGATGGGCATCCCCTCAATTTTCAATTCTTTGCCACCACAGAAAGAGCTGCTACAAATATTTTTGTACATGTGGGTCCTTTCCCCATTTCTATGATCTCTTTGGGATATAGCCTTAGAAGTGTAATTGCTGAGTCAAAGGGTGTGCACATAGTTTCAAATTGCTCTCCAAAATGGCTGGATCAATTCACAACTCCACCAACAATGCATTCTTCATTATACTTCTTGAATGCTGAGTGTAGTAACCCTTTTAGTTACCTAACATTTGGGTTGCTGGGACAAGAAGGAGTGGAATGAAGGAAACTCTTTGGAGGTCTCCCCATGGGTGGCATTCAGAACCTGAAGAAGAGGCTAGTAGTGAGCTCATGCCTAGATTTGCCAGGCAAAATACTAGTGGGGTTGCTGGGTATAGAAGGTTCCCTCCAAAATATGACACCATATCATCTTTCAGTAGATGATGTGTAGAGGAATTCTTACATTGGGTGGAAAGTTGAATGCACTAGGCCTCAAGGTCCTTTTCAACTAGAATATTCTAAAATTAGAGAAATTTCTGGGAAACAAGCAATAATGGATGAGTGGGAAGAAAATGACAGCATCATTCTTTAGAAGCTTATCTCAGTATCCTGCTCCAACTGATAACTTGCCTATGGGCAAGTTGAGGGGATATATTTAGTCTCTAAAAACATTTCATGATTTTTTTCTTCTCCCATTTCTTTCTGGTTTCTTTCCTTTAGGTGCTGCTTGAGGGGGTACAGGACAATCTGGAGTGATCAAGTAAAGGTCTTAATTAAACTTTGTTCTGTGATACTTCATCTTCAATTGATTCAATTGAGATCAAGAAGCACAACAGTTCTCCTGGGAAGGACTGCAGGGACAGCCAAGGGTAATGACTGCCTTGCAATCTAATAGATGAGGCTTGTAGGATGTAGAGATTATATCATCTGACGTCTTTGCTTTACAGATGGGGAAAGTAACTCCTACAGAGGTGAAATAATGTGTGGGTGCCCAAAAGTAGTAATACGAAGAATAATGCACATTTCTGTAGCACCTAAAATTTTGAAAACTATTTTACATATATTATCTCATTTGATGCTCACAATCCTAGAAATGTGTTATTGTCCATATTTTATTGATAGGGAAACCTAGGCACAAAGGGGTAAAATGATTTATCTAGATTCACAAAGCTAGTAAATGGCAGAGATAGGATTTGAACTCAGGTCACTGAATCCAAATTCAGTATTATTTCCATGATATTATACTACCCTTCTCTCTGATTCCAGAATCACAGAAACTACTCCCAAGCTACTCTTCCCTCTTGGTCCCTAAGTACCAATTTCATCTTTGGAATTTTGGGGACTTAATGATTAGTTTGAGTACCCCACTCTCATATACAGATCCTCATTTGATGTACTCCATTGTCAAGATCCTATACTTTAATCTGTGGCTCTGAATCCAAACCCTATCTTAACTAGTTGTTCACTTCCTAAATATATCTTTCTCTGCTGAGGTCTCTTCCTTCAGTTATTGACAGTGATGAGAACAATACCTGTGTCCGTTACAATCTTGAGGTTATTGGCCTTGAATTACAGAATTCCTCACAATACCTTTTACTTTTCTTATTGTCGCATTTGCTCCTTTCTTAATACCAGGAATGAATAGCGTTATCAGATTTGACAAGACTAGAGAATGTCTTATACATGTGCTTTGGGAAGAAAAAAGCACTTCTATATTGATCATGTTAGGTTAACATATGTTTGCCTCAGTACCCTTAGGAAGGCACCAACCACCACTGGATGACCTGTCTTCTGGAGTTACTTATGGGTCCATCTCAACATCCCTTGGAGTGAAGAAAGCTGTTTCTCTCTCAGGAAAGAGACTCATTACTCCTGTTCCTTCCTCTGTGGTAAGAGCTCCATATCTATTTTATTACCTCAGGTGTTCAAATGGTCTTTTTTCCTTCCTTCTCTGTGTGATATTCTTTCATCCTACATCTTAATATAGTTCAGGATTCACATGTTTCTTCACATTCTTTTCTTTTCTTTTCTCTTAGAAGCATTTCTACATTCTTTCAAGGAACACTTCGTTCTCTTTGATAACCTAGAGAGTTAGAGACCCCTTTGCTCTTGGAAGGAGCCTAACCTGTCTTTTGTCCATATGTAAATATTGTTTGCACTTGCAGAAACACAAATCATATATGTCTGGAGGATATTGCAAAATTCTCTCTTCCTTACATACTTATTGGAAGTGAAAACCTAATTTCTCCATCATTCTTGTTGCTAACTTTTGTGACTAACTCATTGGGTTAACTACCATGGTGGCAGATAGATGGCACAATGGATAGTATTAGGCATAGAATGAGGGAGACTTGAGTTCAAATTCTGCATCATAAACTTACTGTCTGTGTGACCCTACACAAGTCACTTAATCTCTCTCACCTTCTGTTTCCTCATCTGTAAAAAGGGGATAATGGTAGCATCACTTCACAGGAGGGTTGTGAGCATCAAATGGGATAAAATATGTAAAGCACTTTGCAAATCTTAAAACACTAAATGCACACTAGCCACTATTAATATTATTACCAGATCTGTTCACTAGGGTGGGGCCTCCAGATCCTACATGTCAGACTGCCTGCCTTTTCATAGGAATTTCTCTGACTTTTATTTCATTAAAAAGTGAATTTGTTCAGCTGCCTTTGATCTATAATTAACAGATTCCTCTCAAATCCTAAATGCAAACAAAAATGCCTTCAGCTGTTGTCTATGAGATCTTCAGTAGAAATCTAATTTCTGGCCACATTTTGCCTCTTTACAGATCCGGCTCCCAGAGGTGTGTTATATCCCCCAAATTTGATTCAGTTTGATAGCTGCTAGTGTGGGAGATGCCACTAAGGATGCACAGAGATCACATTCTTCAATTTATTTTCCCATAATGGTGGACACACCAACAGGGCCCACTGACACATAGAAAGCAAAGTCTGAGGGATTTTAGACTATTTCAGTGGTGCTCCTGCCTGCCTTCTTCTATGCTTCTAACACACTAGATTGCTTTGTGGCTATTGAATAAGGGCCAGTCTAAACAAATATCAGCAATGGTCACATTATTTCCCTCTGTTCAAAGATGCTGGCTGAGTATACTCCATATGTGGGTGGAATTATCAATGCATTCAGTACAGCAGTTGTATCCATTGCCTTCCTGCCCCTTGGGTCAGCTGCATTGCCTTTCTGACTGTGCTAGCAGTTCTACTCAAGCAATTCACTTGTTTCTACAGAATACATCTAAGAAGCAAACCAGAAAATTGACTTAAAGTAGAGAGAAGAGAATAAGTATAATAAGAATTATCTTTAGCCTGTTCACAACCAAAATATCTTATTTCTAAATAAAGGAAATTAAGAAGGATTTAAATAAAAAGGCTCATTTTTCTCACTGGCTAGCATTGCTCCTGAAAATCTGTTTTAGCAGAACTGTTTCTAACTTTCTTAGACATTCTAGTTTTAAGTACCTTAAGATAAAAGTCTTCTTCTTCTTCTTCTTGTTGCTGTTATACCCCTGTCTAGAGTCTATTGTGCTCAGGAAATTTCACTATTGACTCAGTCGATGGGCTAGAGCCCATTTAAGCAGCACTAGATATTCAGCTTACTAGTATATGGACTTTGAGGAATGGGTTGAGGGTATTGGCATGCTAGAGTTGGTGGGTATATATATTTTAAATTTCTGATCCCACCCCAAATTTACAGATCAAAAGAAAGAGTGATACTAGAATTTTTATTTGTGTGAACTTACTTAATTTCCTTCTGTTTCTTTATTATATTACATTTAAATTAACTAAATCATTCTTTACCTTCCTCAGAATTTATACCCTTCAGGCATTTGTAGACTGAAATTGCCTTTGCTTTTTAGTAGGCAACTTACATATATTTAATTATTTGACTCTCCCCTAAATAATCCTTTCCTCCTGACCATAAGCCATTGCTTCCCCCTTTTTTTTTCCTGAGCTTCTCCCAGCTTATCTACAACTTTCTTATAATGAGTTGCCAGAAGGTGAAAACAGGATTTGGGTCACTTGTGATGTTAGGGGATGAAGGATAGAGGGTGGGAGGAAGAATCTGTGAAGTAACCTGCTTATCCCAAGGGAGTCTGTAAATGGAGGAGGAAATAGAAATGGCAGAAATATTTTTATTTGTTGGAACTTTTCAAAATCATTTCCCAGAAATATGAAATAAGTTTCTTCTTCAATTTATTTGTGTTTCCCCTTATTCTTCTGTCCTATTACAAATACATTTCCTGAGCTACACAGACATTTTCATTTAATGAATTTGTTATAAAGTTGGTCATTTGACATTAAGTATACATTTTATGATCTCTTAACCTTTTTCCTTCAGTGGAATAACTTGTAACTTTCAGGGCTTTTGAACACTGGTGTCCTTTCTTCTTGGAAAATACCATGTACTAATAGTTTCAGACCATCTATTCTAAATATGTATGGGAGTGCTATTGTTTTTGTTCTCTATATAGGGTGCTTTATAACTGATCATTCCAAATTTTTCTGGTGACTATAGGCAATGGAGTGTTCAGCTCCATTTCTTTCACTGCAGACAAATATCAAATGATGCTTTTGTATATGTCTGGAATGGAGATAAAGACAGGTTGGACCAGTGGCCATAGTGGCCCCTTTTGGAGCAAAACATGCAAATCCTACTAGGAAGCAGTACTGGTGCAAGAAACTAAATTGAACCAGCACTTTAGATTATGATGACACTGAGTAGAATTCAGCTTCTTAGAGGCCAGGGCCTCAGGAATTAAACATACCCTTGATGGGGCAAGAGAAAGACTTCATTTGGGAGCAACCAACATGTGACATTTAGCTGAATGAACATTTGTTACATGACTGGCTGGGTCTTCCAGTGTTTGCTTACCCAACCTAGATGCTTCTTGTCTCTATCATCACAAAGATATGTCATTTTTATGATTCCTCCTACAGAATAATATTATGTTGATTCACTTAAATCAGAGATCCCTTTTTATTCTCCCTTTGACTGGATTGGGATTTCATTACCCAGCTTCACAACAACATTGGACTGTCTACTTCTTGTGACTCAAGCCCCATTTTTAATATCCCAACAACTTACATATATTTAATTATTTGACTCTCCCCTAAATAATTCTTTCCTCCTGACCAGGTCACAAGGTACTGCTTCCCAAAGCACAATACCTTTGGTCACTCAGCTGCCTATGCAGTCACTGCTTCTTCTTTTTCCCTATATAATGATTATGTAGATTAGGAAAACTTGAACATGACTCAACATCACAAGCATGTTTTTCCTTCCTTTTTTTTTTGAGGCAATTGGGGTTAGGTGACTTTGCCCAGGGTCATGTAGCTAGTAAGTGTCTGAGCCTGGATTTGTACTCAGGTCCTACTGATTCCAGGGCCAGTGCTCTATCAGCTGCACTACCTAGCTACCCCATATTTTTTATTTCTTTAGATGGGCTATACCAACAAAAATACTATGTTGATGTCTCATTTGGTGTGGTGGTGACCTTGGTTTTGCAAAGGCTGGACCAGTAGAAGGCAAGCTCTGGCAACTTGGAAGAACTTTGAATGTGGGTATTATAGCCAATTAGGTTGTATACCTATTGTCAGAGGGCCAATTTAGCTAAGTCTACAGAGACTCAGGTACAAGCTGACCTCAGGGAAATGCATTTTTTCTAGCTGCCAGATGGTACAGTGTAGACAATATTGGGCTTAGAGCCAGGAAAACCTGAATTCAAATCCTACCTCAAATACTATTTGTGTGACCCTGGACAAACCCTTTTTACCTCTGCCTGCCTGATTTTTTTTTTAATTTGTGAAATGGTGATAATAATAGCACCTATCTCCCTGGGTTGTTGTGAGGATACAATAAGACAAGATTTATAAAGAATTTTGGAGACCTTAAAGTGCTATATAAATGCTAGTTATTATTATTACTATTGTAACTTGAATTGATGGAGGTAGTACCCACAGCAAAGAGATCACAGGTCATTGAAGTTAAGAAGGGTTAAACTTTGGCTTCATAGTAGTAGTGTAACATAGTAGAAAGACCATTGGATTTGGAGTAACAACTAAAAAACCTTGATTGTTAGCTCTGCCTCTTACAATCTGCATGATATTATCTAAGGCACTTCACCTCTCTTGCCCTTAGCTCCTTCCTCTGAAAAATGAGGGGATGGGACAAGATGTTCTTTCAGGTCCCTTCTAGCTCTAACATTTCAAGATTATTTTTTAATGGCATTCCATAATGAGTACTCAATATCCTCTATAACACTCATGACTAAGTGACTGACTGAGTGAGACAAATCTGAATATTCCATTTTCTAAGAAATCTGAAAATAACCCTAAGCCAGAAGCTAAGAAAATTCCTCAGCCATAGTGGAAATCTGCAGGCACAGATCTGGAAACATAAAAGCCTTAGTGGAGGAAGTGAGAAAACATGAATTAAGTGGCATGAAGGTGAGTGTCCCTCTCTCCCACCCACTGCTAACTACATCTAAGAAACAACAGGACTCTTTTTTCTAAAGAGAACATAGGATTGGAGATAACATCCTCTGTGCTCAGTAGTTTATTCCGTATCACTTACTTCCTCTTTTCTTTAAGAAGTAAAATACCCTTAGCTTTAACTACCTACTTTTAATTTTTGTGCAATTTAATATGGAAAACTATTTCTTCCACATAATTTAGTAGCATTTAGAAATATGGCTTCATTTCCTTTTTTTATATCACATCAGAGATGAGCTTTTGAAATCTACATACCCTTGCAAGATGCTTTTTACTACAGTATATCACAGGACACATATACAATATTCATGTAGTATAATAACTATTCTGAACATTTTTTTAAAAAAATACTATCTCAACATTATAATTGAACATTTCATAAAAAATCAATAACTATCATTTTATGATAACATTTGTGGCATTTTTATCTTTCACTCCTGTTCAAGGAAAAACTGTTCAGATCTTTAAATAGCATATTAAAAGATTCCTTTCAGAAGGCACTCTCTAGCAGCGTTTCTCAAATAGCTTCTAATAATACTAAGCAGAGAAGAACAGTGCACTGAATCACAGAGTTGCTGTTATACAATCTCTTAAGGTCAGTTACATAAGGAAACAGACAAATAAGAAGAAAGGAAACTTACATCTCTTTTGTTCAAAGGCTGAAATGGTATAGAGAGATAGATAATTTTAAATGTTGGTCATATTAATGAGGATCTTGTAGTCCCATATATAAGACCTAATAAAGACCTGGTAGTCCCTAATAATATTGACCAAAGGAGCTTCCACAGGATGCCTGTGTGTGACCATTGCAGAAAAAATGTCAAAAATTCTTTAGCAATTAAACCAAACCTGTGTAGGCTTTCCTCATTATTGCTTGGGACCCTTACATTAGGCTCAGACCCTAACTGCCTGACCTTTTGAAATGGATGAATCCTAGTCACATGGCATGAGGAGAAGGCCCAAGTGGGAAGGTACCCACATCCAAAGCTGGTCCTATCTCTGTCCAACTTTGGTCATGATGCTGCCTCTCATAAGAAGGAATAGAAACAAGGCCAGCCATACCCATTAGTTCCTTTTATTTTTGCCTGCGGATAGATCTAATAAATTTTAGAAAAAGTTTGCGTGTTTGCTATATATAAGGCACTGTGCTATTGGTCTGGCCACTCAGGAGAGGGAAGAGTCAGGCTCATGTGCAGACATCAAGTTTTTTGCACTTGGGGCTTAGGTCTACATAGAACCTTCTACTAGTGAGAAGAGGATGTCATATTATTAGCAGGTGAATTTCTTCTTTCAAACCATTAAAGTATCAACTAATTTTAAAAAATTGTTGCATTTCACATACTGATAAAATTGTACCCTAGGTGTCTGGAAGCTTTCTCCCTCAAAACTATAGCATTCTGCATGGCACATACTCATGTTTTCATCCTCAAGACTTCTTGCAGTTAGTCAGTCAATACATACTTGTAAATAAATATTTATTAAGTACCTACATTTACTGAGTCCTCTTGTAGTTGGCAACAGTACCTGAATGCATACACAGAGCAAGAAACATCTGGAGTTGGGGGTGAGGAGAGCTTACAATATGAAGGACAGATGCCTAGGCCACTGAAGGTAATGTATAGGCCTCTTCTAGATGTGCTGAGCTGAACTCATACTGTAGTGCTTTTGTTGTTATTCTTTAGTCGTTTTTCAGGTATGTCTGACTCTTTGTGACCCATTTGGGATTTTCTTGGCAAAAATACTAGAGCAGTTTGCCATTTCTTTCTCCAGCTAATTTTATAGATGCAGAAACTGAGGCAAACAGGGTTAAGTGACTTGTCCAGGGTCACACATCCAGATTTGAATTCAGATCTTCGTAATTCCAGGACCAGCATTCTATCCACTGTGCCACTCAGGTGCCCACACTGTGGTGCTTGGGAGGGGTCAAAGAGCACCTGTGGAATTGATGCATAGATGTTCCTGCCTACAGTTTCCCTTCCCATCTCTGATTACATACTCTATTCAGCTAGGCATGGAGATCATAGTCCCATAAGAGCTTAGATTTAGTGCTAGATGAGCTCTTAGATACCATCTAGTTAAATTCCCCCATTTTGTTTTTTCAATTCTCTTATTTTGCAGATAAGGAAACTGAGTTCCAGGGAGAGAAACTTTCTTAAAGCCTCAAAGATAGTAAATGGCAGAGCTAGGATTTGAACCTACATTTCCTGACTCCAAATCCAGTACAGCTTCCCTCTGCATTACACTTTTAGCGATTATCCACCTGAACCTAGAATTGTGGTTCTAAAGTGGAGACTAAAAGTTGGCTTTTTTTTTTTTGCTTATGGATGGTTAGTCAATAGTCATTCAACAAACATTATTTAATTATATCCCAGGCAATGGGCTAAGCACTAGGGATACAAATAAAGGCAAAAAACAACATTCACTCTTAAGGAAATTATATTCAAAGGAAAAACATGCAAAGACACAGCCATATACAAGGTTCATCTAAGAACTGCACATATGGAGGAAGTATGCTAGAAAAATTACATGACATGTTAACTTATGGAAGTACTACTACCACTGAGAAGTATTGTATTGTAGTCAGTGTGCTATTCTCAGACTCAGAAAGACTGAATTTCCATCATGCTTCTGATACACACTGGCTCTGTGACTCTGGGAAAGTCAGTAATCTGTCAGTGTCCCAGGCTCCTCTCTAGGGCTGTTAATTGGACTCTTTGCTGTTGAGCTGTTTCAGGCATGTCTGATTTTTCATGATCCCATTTGGGGTTTTCTTGGCAGAGATGTTGGAACAGTTTGCCATTTTCTTTTCCAGCTCCTTTTACAGATGAGGAACTGAGGCAAACAGGGTCACACAACTAGTAAGTGTCTGAGGCTGGATTTGAACTCATGAAGATGAATCTTCCTGACTGCAGCTTCAGCACTCCATCCACTGTGCCATGAGTGTGTCAATTTGCAATGGCAGAGTTTCCTCATTCAGAGTTCCCTATGCCAATAAAATATCAGGTTCAGTTCCATTTTTATCTTATCTCAACTTGCTGCTACCAGCTCATATTTTATATAGTGTACTTTATAGTTTACAAAATTAAATACATGCATATGCACACACACACACATAAAGTGTTGCTCTAGAAAGAGACCACCTGGTACAATAAACAGCCACAGTAACCAGACAGGTTGGACTAAATGACGTTCCTTTCAATGCTGAGTTTCTGTTATAGTTTGTGAAGTATTTTTCAGATTGACATAATGAAAATTTTCCTAACAATTCAGACCTTCCAAAATGAAAGAGTTTTCCTCAGTGATACTAAATTATCTGCCACTGCATGTCTTTAAGCAGAAGCTAGAAAATGATAAGGTAGAACTGCTCAGCTCTTATTTTACTTTCAAGGAGAAGGGTATGTAGACTGAAAAAGAGAGAACAATAAGGGTTTGCAGGGAACGAAAGAAAAAGGACCTTAAGAGAAAAAATGAGAGAGCACCTATCTGCTTCTCAGGAATTCAAGTCACCAAGTCTGGCTAATAACATTCTAGGATACTGAAAAAAAAAAACAGCCCATGTGAATTTTAAATGTGTCTTTAAAGACCATGGAGAATGGAAAATGCCTTTGGAGAAAGAGGCATGTGCATGTATGTATGTGTGTGTGTGTGTGTGTGTGTGTGTGTGTGTGTGTGTGTGCGTGAGAGAGAGAGAGAGAGAGAGAGAGAGAGAGAGAGAGAGAGAGAGACAGACAGACAGACAGAGAGACAGAGAGAGAGAGATGGAGAGAACAAGAAGGAAGATGTTAACTATAGACTGGGAGTTTGAATTTTGGCAAAATTCTAAAATGTGTCACTAAAGAATTGACTTGTGAATGTTTAAAAAAGTTATACACTCAAATTTGCCATTTTCATAAAGAACAGATCGTGTTGGACTAATCATATTTTAATCAGTCAATAAACATTGAACTCATAGAGATTACTCTTACCAAATGGCATGAATCTGAGAGGCATAGGTAATACATAAAGTAACCAAGTAAGGGTTGAAGAAGATCTTGATTGGTTAGAAAGGTAGTTAAAATTTAACAAGATGAAACTTAATAGAGACAAATGTAAAGTTTTATACATGGGTTACAAAACCAATTCCATAAGTGAAGGATGAAGGAAGTGTGACTGGATGATGTTTCATGTGATATTTACTGGAGTTTCAATCTTTTGAGTTTCAAGGCAAACTCAAAATGAATTAACAACGTTTCAAAAGTTAATGCTTTTTTATAAGGCAGTGTATTACCTTGGAAATTATTTTGGCAGAAGAGTCAGAAGACCCAGGTTTAAATTCTACCTCAGATATTTACTACCTGTGTGTGGAGGAAGGGAGACAATAAGTATTTCTATAATGCCTAGTAAGTGCTTTTACAAATATTTTCTCATTTGATCCTCACAACGATACTGGGATATTGGTACTATTATTATCTCATTTTACAGTTGAGAAAACTGAGGAAAACAGAGATTGAGTGACTTGCCCAGGGTCACACAGCTAATGAGTGTCTGAGGACTGATCTGAACTCAAAAATTCCTGACTGTAGGCCCAGATCTCTATCCAATGTACCACCAGCTGCCTCTTCCAAATGTGACCTTTGGAAAGCCAGTAAAACTCCCTGGGCCTCAGCTTTCTTATTTGTAAAACAAGGGGTTTGAATTAGATGGACCCTGAAGTGCTTTTTCATTTCCAGAACTACAGTCTCATTATAGGATAGGCTTTGGATAGTTCTTCCAACTCACATTTTGTACTAGCAAATTGAGTCCCCAAAGTAAAGCTACCTATTTATCTCAAGCATTAACTTTTGAGGAGTTGCAATGTTTCATGCTATAATGGCTTATAAATTCCTATCCAGTACAATTATCAATCACCAGTTAATGTCTCCCCAAATCATTTGGGCAGCTAGGTGGCACATACTCTATGAGTATGAAGCCTGAAGTTAGGAAGACTCATCTTCCTGAGTTCAAAACAGTCCTTAGACACTTGCTAGCTGTGTGACTCTGGGCAAGTCACTTAACTGTTTGCTTCAATTTCCCCATCTATAAAATGAGCTGGAGAAGGAAATGGCAAGCCACTCCAGTATCTTTGCCAAGAAAATCCCAAATGGGGTCATGTAGAGTCGGACATGACTGAAATGATGCAGCCACAACAATATCATTTAACATTTCACTATCAATTAACCAATTGATAGTCCATTAGCATTTTCAAATGGATAATTACTAAGAAGATATAGCAAGAACTGAAATACAAAAACCTAAACTGGGCTCACTCTCTTCCTCCGCTTTGGTCACTAGAAAGGATGGACTCAAACTTAAATAGGCTGTTACTGAACATCCCTTCCCCCACAAGTTTACTTCTGGGTGCGCCATAGCTGATGTGTTCAATCTCTCATACTCATTCACCTAATCTCAGGAAAGAATAAATACAACAAAGATAGGTAAACAGAAGCACTATGATTTCCAGGTCACATATTGACTCGGTAGAAGAGGATCTTTTCCACTTTGCAGCTTATAGCTGTTCTTGTGAGACCTTTGTCAGTATTAGGGTAGGTGGGGGGAAAAATATATATGTATAGATAGATTGATAGAGGGCAGAGGGTGAGTTGAAGATAAATGGGTGATATATGGAGAGTAAAATTAAGGGGTGAGAGAAGATTGTACTGGGAGAAGGAGAAAGGGTGACATATAATGAGGTAAATTATCTCATATAAAACAGACGAAAAAAGGCTTTTACAGTGGAGGGGAAATGGGGGAAGGTGAGAGGGAATGAGTGAATCTTATTTTTACCAGATTTGGCTTAAGGGGGAATAACATACACACTCAATTGCGTATGGAAAGCTATCTTACCCTATAGGAAAATAAAGCAGGAGATAAGAGAGTCTGGGGCGGGGATGATAGAGGAGAAGGCAGATTGGGGGAGGGGGTAATCAGAAGCAAATACTTCTGAGGAGGGACAGGGTCAAAAGAGAGAATAGAATAAATGAGGGGGCAGGATACGATGAAGGGAAATACAGTTAGTTTTGCACAGCATGACTGCTATGGAAGTGTTTTGCATGATTACACAAGTGTAACCTGTATCAAGTTGCTTGACTTCTCAATGAGAGTGGGTGGGGAGGGAGGAAGGGAGAAAATTTGGAACCCAAAGTTTTAAAAACAAATGTTAAAAAATTGTTTTCATGTGCAACTGGGAAATAAGATATACAGGCAATAGGGTATAGAAATCTATCCTGCCCTACAGGAAAATAGAAGAGGAAAGGGATAAGAGAAGGGGGAGGGAGGAGAAATAAAAGGGAGGGCAGATTAGGGGAAAGGGTATTCAGAATGCATGCTGTCTTGGGGTTGGAGAGGGAAGAGATGGGAAGAAAATTTGGGTTTCAAAATCTTATGGAAGTGCATATTGAAAACTAAAAATAAATAAATCAATTAATCTTAAAAAAAACTGGTGAGCATGAGCCATTCTCTCCCTTTTTCTACCATCTTTTTGGCCATGCCCTTCAGTGACATCTATCTACTATGCCCAGTAGTATATGGATGCCTCTCAATCATCAAATGAGGTGTATCCTAGTATGAGATTCTAAGCTTCTTGCAGTCAAGTATCGTCTCATTTTTGTCTTTCTATCCTCAGTACCTACTATAGTATCTGATACACTGTAAACACTAAATAAATACTTTCATTCACTTACTTTCTTTGTAACAACATTGTATCTCTAAATTATCTCTATTCCTAGGTTACATTATTAAATAATTCTGCTTACAACATTTTGGTTATTTTTTTCAATTTTTTTCAACATAGCATACTTCTTTCAAAGCTTTGTCCGCAGTCCTAAAATAAACCTGGGATGTATCTAGGGGCCAGATATTGTTATCATCAATCCAGTGATGGGGAGAACGAATTACAGAGTAACTGAATTACTTTCTTAGAGTGGAACTAGAGTTAGGATTTTAATAGAACTCAGAATCCAAGTTAATATACATCACACTGAGGTTAGGAAGACCATATTTTCTGCGCGCATACACACACACACACACACACACACACACCCCACCTGGAAAGAGAAATAACTTTTTCCTCATCTGTAGTTATATTTCTTTTCTTGGCCATTGTGTTCATTTTGACACTAAAATGGTATTTTACATCAAATAATTTCAAACATAATCCAAAACACTTTATAACTGCAAGTAATGTATCTATATACAATATTTCTGTCTTGTTGTATTCATGATCTCATCATTATGGCCCCTCCCTCTACTGATTCCCTTTCCTTCTTGGATCACTGTATTGATGAGAATAGCTAAGTCATTCACAATTCTTCATTGTACAGTATTGCTGTTACTGTGTGCTGGACACTGCACTCTCTCACCTCTCCTTCTATCTACCTTACTGATTCTCCTGATTTCCCTTCTCTGGGCTATCATCTCTATCCCACTTTCTAAGTATGGGGTGCAACCCACGGTTATGTCCTACTCCCTCTTCTCTTCCCTCTCTCATTCTTTCTTTCAGTGACCTTATCTGTTCTCATGTGCTCAGTTTTCATCTTTGAAAGTGGTTTCCAGATCTCAGTAGATAACCCTAGTCTCTCCTGAGCCAGTCTTATTTCACTTATAGCCTATTATATATTTCCAACTGGCTTGTGAGCATCTCATACTCAACATGTCCAAAATAGAATTAATTATCCTTTTTTACAACTATTTCTGTCAAGGACACTGCCATCCTTCTAGTCACCCAGGTTCATAACCTCAGAATCACTCTCAACTTTTTACTCTTTTTCACCTTCCATATTGAGTCACCTGCCAGTTGTTATTGATTCTTCCTTCAGAGTGACTCTTGACTACCTCCCCATCTCTCAGCTCACACAGCTAAGACTCTTGTTTAGGCCCTCATCACCTCTCCTGGAGTGCTGCAATTGTCTCTTAATTATCCTTCTTGGCTCAAGTTTCTGCTCACTCTAATCCATCTTCACAAAGTGGCCAAAGTGATTTTCCTAAAGCATCCTTCTGACCCCATAGCTCCCCTCATAAACAAATTCTAGTGCCTCTTACCTTTATGGTCAAATGCAAACTTCTTTCTTTGTAATTTAATATCCTTCACAAGCTGGGTCCAGTCTAACTTCTAGGCTTATGACACAACCTTCTCCTTCACATACCCTACAATCCAGGCAAACTAATATATTTGCTTTTTCTCATATATAATATGCCATCTCTGATGTTTGCATCTTTTTTTAATACTTTTTCAAAATGAAATTTTATTTTTTAACTGAAAAGTTAATTTTCTCTTGTTTCCACCTCCACCCAACTTTTCATGGTTAAAAACATCCTTCTAACAAATGAACAGATCAAACAGACCAAATCCTCGCTTTAGCCATTCTACAACCAAACTCTATCACTTCTCTTTCAGGAGGTAGCTAACATGATCCATCATTGTGCCTCAGGAATGGCTGGTCATTGCATTGATCAGAGTTCTTAAATTTTTCAGAACTGTTGTTGTATGAATTATTGTCCCGTTTCTGCTCACTTTACTCTGCATCGGTTCATAGAAATTTTCCTGGTTTTCCCTAAAACAATCACTTTTATCTTTTCTTATGGCAAAAAGTATTCAACTGTATCACAACACCATGATTTCCTTAGCCATCTTCCAACTGATCAAGATCCCTTTAGTTTCCAATTTTTTGGTACCGTAAAAAACATCACCATAAATATTTGTGCACATGATTCCTTCACCTCTTTCTTTGATTTCTTTGGGCTACAATTCTGGTCAAACGGTAAGCACAATTTAGTAACTTTTTGCATGTCTGTTTCCCATTCCCTTTTCAATTTGGCCTCTAAGAATTCCTATCTTTCTTAAAGCTCACCTCCAGACCCTCTGGATGCTATCATCTCCCTTTATTGAAATTATTTTGAATATATGTTGCAAATAATTTTACTTATCTGTATTGCAGTACAATGCAAACTCTTTTAAGCAAGGGATTTTTGTCTTTGTATGTTAAGTGCCTAGGACATTGTCTAGAGCAAAGAGAGAGCTAGATGGCTAGAGTGCTGCACCTAGACTCAGCAACTGAGTTCAAACATTGCCTTTGACATTTAACCCTTTCCTTCCTCAGATTTCTCACCTGCAAAATGGGAATAATAATAGTGCCTACCTCCCAGGGTTGTTATAAAAATAAAATGGATATTTGTAGAATGATTTGCAAACATTAAAGCACTGTATAAATGCTTTTGCACAGTGGTTGTTATATTGCTCTGATTACTTGGTTAGTCTGTTAGCTCTGACTAAACTGTTTCCTTTGAACTCGTATTTTTTATTGTATTTTTTAACGTACTTTGCTATATTTTGCCTGGAAGCAATTATCCAGATAACTCATGCAGAAAATCTTAATTTATAGCTAACCTGCCTCACATTCAAACTTTTGTTTCCTCATTTTCAGTAATGGTGTTTCTTAACCATTGCCTTGCCTACCTGAGCTCCTGACTACTGTCTATCCTGACTTTTGTTGACAATACCCAACAATTCCGCATAGTTCTTTTGGTCTTGGTTATTGCTTGGTCATGCTCACTCCATCTTCACTCATGGTTCTGATATGAACTATATTAGCAGCAGAGAAGAGTCCTAACCCAGAACAACCACTAGGTTTGTGTACTATTATTCAAAATGGGTATGAGGTCAGGATGTGGATGGCGCAGTGCTGATTCCCCGTTGCTCCCAGAAAAAAAAAATGAAGTGGATGGCTGAACAGTGGTGGGTCATTGGTGTTGCCTTTCTATGTGAAACATTTTGTACTTTGAGAACTTTCTTTTTCACTTTCTGATACAGAGGTTTTCTTACTTTTTCACTGAAGAATGTTTTGTTAGAAACGAGACTACATAGTTTTTCAATAGCGAATGCCATCAAGCCTTGCACACAGTCATGGTAGAAATCTGTTCATGTTCACACATTTTAATAAAAAAAAACTCATCTCACCTCAGGTTTCACTTGGATCTACACAGCACAAAAGAAAGTGTAGAACTGATGGTTAAGTAAGAAATTCAAATTGTGTATCCCGATGAATTGGGTAAATCAGAATCCTAAGGCATGGATATAAAAGTAAATTCTTTTGCATTAAATATTTGTCTCTATTGATGAGGGAAATAGAATAATTAGCAAATCTCCACTTTATATAGTTATGCATAGAAACCAACTCCTTGCTTTCCACTTCTTTATATTGTGGTGTTAGGAGCCCTGGATAATACAATTTGACCCCTATCAAAGAAGAAATCTCATTTACAACATAATACAATCATACATTTAGAAATGTTGACAAATGATGACTAAAACTTTTCCTAAGCACCTTAAATGATGGGGGACCCTGCTTACCAACTCAAATAGTCCATTCTACTGTGGTAAAACTCTGAGCAAATTATGACACCATAGTCCAAACTACCTCATAATTATATCATACATATACCTTCTGATTTAGGATCATAGAATTAAACCTGGGTAAGAATTGAAGTATTCTTCTAGTCCAACTTAAGCAATTTTTCTAGACCTCATTTTGTAGGTAAGGACACTGATGCCCTAATTCTCAAAGATATTAACTGGAAGGGTCATAATTTCAGCTCAGGTTCTTTGACTCCAATTTCTACTAATCTATGTTGTAATGTGTTAGTAATCTTTCTACTAATCTATGTTGTAATGTGTTAGTAATTATCTAGTTTATAGGTCCACATGAGATTAGGAAACTCTAAGATTAGTAAACTCTCTCAACTAGTGCAGGCTGGCACCTTTCCTGCAATTTATAGTGCTAGAGAGTTGCCATGAGCTGAGAAATTACATGGCTTGCCAAGGATCACATGCCTAATATGTGTCATCAATAGGATTTGAACCCAGGTCTTCTTGATTTCTAGGCTGTCCTTCTATTCACTATGCCATCTACCTCTCATCTGGTTCATACCCTGGGTTATTCTAAGTCTGGGGATTGGGCATTCTGCTCCAAATGACACAAGTATGATCAAATTCTTCAATGGCTCATTGTCTATAAAAACCAAACTCCTTAGATTGGAATTCAAGGCTGTTTGTAATCTCTATAATCTGATTCAATCCTATGTCATGTTATTTATATCATATGCCCTGTGCTTTAGCCAAAATGGATTACTTGATATTTCTTACCTTCATGTCCTTACTCATGTGATTCCCTAGGCCCAGTACACCCTCTTTGTCCATCTCTACTTCTTGACATATTGTTCATTCTTCAAGGTTAAAATAAAATTTCAACATTTCCATGAAGTACAGTTATATAAGTGGTATAGTGCTGTGATGTCAAACTTAAATAGAAACAGAGGCTACCAGTCTGTACAAAAGGTTCCCAGAAGGCTGAATATTGACTTAGTGTTAAGATCTAATGGCATTTATGTTTTATTGAATTTTTATTTATTTTGTTAATTATTTCCCAGTTACATTTTAACTTGGCTAGGCTACACTTGGGAGTATTGCAGGCCATACGTGGCCCATGTTTGGCACTTCTGATGCAGTGGGTAGAATTTGGCCTGGAGTCAGGAAGACCTGAGTTCAAATCTTGTTTCAGTTATGAGCTGTGTGATGCTGGCAAATCACCGAACCTATTTTAGCTTCATGTTTCCTCATCTATAAAATGGGGATAATAATATCATCTACCTCCCTAGGTCATTGTGAGAGTCAAATATGACAATATTCAAAAAGTGCTTTGCAAACCATAAAGTTTTATATAAACAGTAGTTAATACACTACTACTGCTACTATTACTACTATTACTACTGTTACTACTACTACTGCTGCTGCTGCTTCTTTTAATTATTCTCTACTCTGCATCTGCTGTTCTCCCTGATTTCAGCTCCATGCAAACAGATGCTTCTCCTGGGTTAAGCTAATCATATCTGCAGTCATCATGATCTTTCTAACTCAAGCCTTGACTGACACCATCGCCCTCAGCCTCCTCTCCTGATTAGAGAGCTGGAGGGTAGAGTACCAAACTTCTCCCAATGTCTTCATTTACAAAGGGCAAAAATTGAACTTTTGGACTCATTCCATTCTGCATTTGCTGCTCTGCCTGTTTTCAATTCCATAGAACAACATACCTCCATGCTAGGTATGCTCTCTTTTCTTCCCTCTCTTGACCCCACTTTCCTACCTCTTTGTGGGTGTTCCCCCCCATTAGATTGTAAGTTCTTTAAGGGCAGAGAATGTCTTTCTTTTTATTAATTATATTCCCAGTGCTTAGCACAGTACCCAACATAAACTAGGCACTTAATAAATGTTTATTGGATTGAATTATTATTATTTTTATTGTCTTCCCTGACTATTCTATTTAAAGGGACCTTGTAAACCTTAGAGTAATAGGTAACAATTGAAATGTGGGTTGTGCTTTAAAAAATACTTTACATACATTATTTCATTTTATATTGACAGAGACACTGACAATTAGGTGCTACAGGCATTATTATTTCCACTTTATAGATAAGGAAGATGGAGTTCAAAGAAGTTAGATTATAAATGTTAGAGGCAACCTGATTAAGGTACTGGAGTCCTTGAAGAAATCAGAGATCATCCAAGAGGTTGCAAGAAAATGGAGGGAGGGAAGGCAGAGCCAAGATGGCAGAGTAAAGGCATGGACTCCCCTGAACTCTCTCTCCCATAGCTCCAAATGCATTTAAAAATGACTCTAAACAAATTCTAGAGCAACAGAACCCACAAAATGATGAAGCGAAACAAATTTCCAGTCTAAGACAACTTGGAAGGCCAGCAGAAAAGTTCTGTTGCACCAGGGTGAGATAGAAGTACATATTCCAGTGCAAGCTGTGCCAGTATAGACCACGCCTGAGCAAACCCAGAATAGGCCTCTGGGTGACTGAATTGAGTGAAACACTGGCAGCAGTGAGGGTTTCTAGATCTCTCAGCCCACAGATGCCAAAGACAACTTAGAAGGTCAACTGGAAAGGCCTGTCATACCTGGGTGAGAGTGGAGCACCAGCACAGCCCCAGCCACAGCAAACCAGGAGCAGGCCTCAGGAGTGACTGAATCATCATCATCATCATCATGATTATCATCACCATCAGCTGCTGCTTTCAGAACTCTCCTACCACAGATGATAAAAGGATTGAATAACTGGTCAGAAAGAGATTACAGGGGTCTTTTTGCTAGCACTGAGGCAGGACTCTGTTGCTTTGCCCATACTCTGATCTGGGTTGCAGTTCTGGGGTGCCATTCCCAGGGTGAGGAGGAGCACTAGTAGAGCAGAGCTTGTGGCCACAGTGGAGTGGGAACCCTCCTCACAGTTCCAGGGAACAAAAGAGTACTTCTGCTCACTCACAGACCACAGCAGTAATAAACTGAGTAGTAGTAAACACCTCTTCTAACATCATACCACTTTGAAAGAAGTATCTCTGAAAATAGCTGCACAAAACCCCTGAAGCTTGGCACAGTTTGACTTCCACCCTGAAAGCAGAGCCCTACTTTAACAAACTATTGAAAGTCAAGTAATAGGCTGGGAACATGAGCAAACAACAGAAAAAAAAAAAAGAAAATCTCTGATTGTAGAAAGTTACTGTGGTAACAAGGAAGATCAAAACACATACTCAGAAGAAGACAACAAAATCAAAGTTCCTACATCCAAAGCCTCCAAGAAAAATATAAATTGGTCTCAGGCCATAGAAAAGCTCAAAAAGGATTTTGAAAATCAAGTAAGAGAGGTAGAGGAGAAATTGGGGAGAGAAATGAGAGTGATGCAAAAAAAAAAATGAAAAACAAGTTAACAGCTTGGTAAAGGAGACAAAAAATACTGAAGAAAATAATACCTTAAAATATAGTCTAACCCAAATGGCAAAAGAGGTTCAAAAAGCCAATGAGGAGAAGAAAGCCCTAAAAAGCAGAATTGGCCAAATGGAAAAGAAGGTCCAAAAACTCAGTGAAGAAAGTAATTACTTACAAATTGAATGCAGCAAATGGAAGCTAATGACTGTATGAGCAATAAAGAAACAGTAAAGTGAAACAAAAAGAATGAAAAAATAGAAGACAATGTGAAATATCTCATTGGAAAAACAACTGACCTAAAAAATAGATCCAGGAGAGATATTTTAAAATTGGACTACCTGAAAGACATGATGAAAAAAGAGCCTAAACATCATCTTTCAAGAAATTATCAAAGAAAACTGCCCCAATATTCTAGAACCAGAGGGTAAAATAGAAATTGAAAGAATCTGCTGATCACCTCCTGAAAGAGATCCCAAAATGAAAACTGCCAGGATTATTATAGCCAATTCCAGAGTTCCCAGGTCAAGGAGAAAATATTGTAAGCAGCTAGAAAGAAACAATTCAAGATTGGTGGAGCCACAGTCAGGATAACACAAGATTTAGAAGGTCAAAGGAGACAGGATTACAATCAAGGATCACCTACCCAGCAAAACTGAATATAATCTTTCAGCAGAAAAAATGGGCATTCAATGAGATAGAGGACTTTCAAGTATTCTTGATGAAAAGACCAGAGCTAAATAGAAAATTTGACCTTCAAATACAAGACTTAAGAGAAACCACAAAAAGGTAAACAGAAAAGGGAATCATAAGGTTAAACTGTTTACATTCCTACATAGGAAGATAATAGATATAACTCATAAGACCTTTCTCATTATTAGGACCCTTAGGAGAATACATAGACAGATGTCACAGGTGTGACTTGTATATGAAGGGATGGTATCTAAAAATAAAATTAAGGGGTGAGAGAGGAATGTATTAGGAGAAAGAGAAAGGGAGAGGTAGAATGGAGTAAATTATCTCACATAAAAGAGGCAAGAAAAAGCTTTTACAGTGCAGGGGAAGAGGGAGGAGGTGAGGAAGAGTAAATAATCCTTATATCATCAAAATTGGCTCAAAGAGGGAATGATATACACATTCAATTAATCTACCAGAAAGTAGAAGGGGAAGGGGATAAGAGAAGGGGGTTACAGAAGGGAAGGCAGATTGGGGAAAGGGGTAGTTAGAAGCAAAACATGTTTGAGGAGGAACAGGGTGAAAGGAGAGAGAGAATAGAATAAATTGGGGTAGGGGAATAGGATGGAGGGAAATACAGTTAGTAATAATAACTGAAAAAATTTGAAGCAAGTTTCACTGATGAAGGACTTATTTCTCATACATATAGAGAACTGAGTCAAATTTAGGAAAATAAAATCCATTGTCCAATTGATAAATTATCAAAAGATATGATAAGTTTTCAGATGAAGTAATCAAAGCTATTGATAGCCTTATGAAAAAATACTGTAACTTACTATTGATTAGAGAAATGCAAATTAAAACAATTCTGAGACACTACCTCATGCCTATTAGATTGGCTAATAGGACAGAAAAGGTAAATGACAAATGTTGGAGGGGTTGTGGGAAAAATTAGACAATGAACTGTTGGTGGAGTTGTGAACTGATTCAATCATTCTGCAGAACAATTTGGAAGTATGTCCAAAGGACTATAAAACCATATACACCCTTTGACCTAGCAGTACCACTCCTAGTTTGTATCCTAAAAGAGATAAAAAACAAAAAGGAAAGGGACATTTTTGTACAAAAATATTTATAGCAGCTCTTTTCTAGAGGCAAAAATTAGAAATTGAGGGGATGCCTACCAATTGGGGAATGGCTGAACAAGCTGTAGTATGTGATTATGGTGGAATACTATTGTACTATAAGAAATGATAAGCAGGATGCTCTCAGAAAAACCTGGAAAGATTTGCATGGGCTGACGCAAAGTGAAATGCACTGTGTACAAAGCAATATTGTAAGATGATCAGCTGTGAATGATTTAGTTATTCTTAGCAATACAAAAATCCAAGACAACTCTGAAGGACTTATGATGAAAAATGCTATCTATCTCAGGAGAAAGACCTGATGCTGTCTGAATACAGATTGAAGCATACTTAACCTGTATACATACATACATACTACATGCATAGTACATACATACATAACCTATTCTGAATTGTTTGCCTTCTCAATGAGGGTGGGTGAAGAAAAAGAAGGAAGGCAGAGAATTTGGAACTCAAAAACTTAAAAACACATTAAAATTGTTTTTCCATGTAACTGGGGAAAAATAAAATACTAAATAAAAAAGAAAATAGCATAAAAATAAAATGGAAAGAAGGTGATTTTAATGGGCCTGTGTCATAAGCTTTAAAAGGAAAAGGTATATTGAATGTGCTCCTGGATCCATGATTGTGCAGAGAGACAGAGGTAGTGGGGGAAAAAAATTACCTTTGTTGGAAAAAGTTGTAAAGGAAGTGGGTTTGTGAGGAGAACCTTTGGGGTTGTTTAAGATGAGAGGGAAGAGAGAATATCTGAACAAAAAAGTTGAGGGTATAGAAAAATGAAGGCAGGGCATATTGGAAAGAGCCTCTAGAGAGGGCAATGGGCCTTACAAGGAGTAAGACGGTGTAACCAAGATGATGGAGCAAAGACAGAGACTCACTTAAGTTCTCCTAAATTCATCTCCAAACAACTTTAGAATAATGCTTCGAATTGAATTCTGGAGTGGCAAAAGCAACACAAGGTCAGAGTGAAACAATTTCCCAGAACATGACAATGTAAGAGGTTGGCAGGAAAGGTCTGTCTCACCAGGATGATGGTCAGATTTGGATCCCAGAACAGACTTGGGCCTGTGAGCCTGCATCAGTCCTTGGAGGCAGTTTGTAAGTGGCAGCAGCAGCAGCTTTGGGAGTTCTCAATTAATAGATGGCAAGGGGGTCAGACAACTGGTCAGAAGGAGATTACAGAAGACTCTTTGCTGGCACTGGGTATGAGACCCTGTGGCATTGTCTATATTCAGTTTCCAGTCACAGTCTTGGAGCTAAGAGGAGCACTATCTCAGAAGTACTTGCAGCTGAAAGGGTTCAGAGGCCCTGATCACAGTTCCAGGGTAAAGAAAAGTGCTACTGGTCACTTACTGACAAGATTACAGATCACAAGAGTAGTGACCACACCATCGCTCAGATTATACCAACTTGGAAGAACTGGAAACCTATAGGGCCCCAGAGCTATCTCTGAAAACAGTAGCAAGAAAGGCTTGAAGTTTGGGACAGTGCCTTCTCCACTCTGGGAGCAGAGTCCAACTTTAAAATAAAGTTACAAGTCAAGAAATAGGCTGTAAAAATAAACAAACAAAAGAAGAATCTGACCATAAAAGTTACTGTAGTGACAGGGAAAATCAAGACATAAACCCAGAAGACAACGAATTCAAAATAGTTACCATGCAAAGCCTGAAAAAAATACAAGTTGTCAAAAGCCTCAAAATAATTCCCGCAGGAGCTCAAAGAGGATTAAAAATGAACTAATAGAAGTAGAGAAAGAAATTGGAAAAGAAATGAGAATGACACAAAAAAATAAAAAAAAAGTCAACAGCTTGGTAAAAGAGGCACAAAAATACTGAAGAGAATAGCACTTTAAAAAACAAAATTGGCCAAATGGAAAAGGAGGTACAAAAATTCACTGAAGAAAATGATTCCATAAAAATTAGTATTGTGTAAGTGGAAGCTAATGACTCAGTGAGACATCAAGAAACAACAAAACAAAGTCAATAGAAGAAAAATAGAAGAAAATGTGAAATATCTCACTGGAAAAAAAAAACATGAAAGAAATATCTTAAGGAACTCAATAAGGTTAACTGTTTACAACCCTACATGGGAAGATGCTATTTATAGCTCCTAAGAATTTTATCGTTATTAGATATAGAAGGTACACTTAGAACCTTCTATATCTAATAATGATAAAATTCTTAGGAGGTGTACACATAGAAGGCATGGTTGTGAATTGACTAAGATGAGATGATTTAAAAAAATTAAATGGGGAGAAATTTGATGTACTGGATGAAGTCAGAAGGGAGAGGTAGAATGGAGTTAATTTTCTTACATAAAAGAGGCACAAAAGGAAGATCTTTTACAATAGAGATGAAGATGTGCGTGTATGGGAAGAGCACTTGAACCTTGCTCTTATTGTAATTGGTTCAAAGAGGGAAAACCTACATACTCAGTTGGATATAGCAATGAATCTTGTCCTACAGAGAAGCAGGAAGTAGGGAAGGAGGAGGATAAGAGAAAAGGGGGAAGTTAGAAAGGGGAGAGGATTGGAGGAGGTGGAGATCAGAAGCAAAATAGACTTTTGAGGAGGGAAAGGGTAAAAGTTGGAGAGAGAGAGAGAGACAGACAGACAGATGGACAGACAGACAGAGAGACAGAGAGACAAGAGAGGATAAACAGGGAAACTATATTTTACTAAAAGGTACCATAGACAATGAAGTAATATTCATACTAAACATATATTCATCAAACGATATAACATTCACATTCTTTAAGGAAAAGTTAAATGAGTTATAGGAGGAAATAGGCAGTAAAATTAAACTAGTGGGGGACCAGGACCTCAGCTTTTCTCTCTCAGAACTAAGTAAATCTAAGAAAAAAAAATGAAAGAAGTCAAGGAGAGAAAGAGAATTTTAGAAAAGTTAGATGTGATAGAACTCTGGAGAAAATTAAATTGGAACAAATAAGGGTTATACCATTTCTTCAACTATACATGGCACCTTTACAAAAATTGACTATATATTAGGGCATAAAACCTCACCACCAAATGCAGAAAAGCAGAAATATCAAATACATTCCTTTCAGATCATAAGGTAATAAGATTCAATATAGGAGTGTGAAAATGTAGGTTAAAAATTAATTTTAAAAAATTAATTGGAAACTTAATAATCTAGTGCTAAAGAATGAGAAAATAAAATGATGAAATCATAGCAATAATGAATAATTTCATTAAAGAGAATGACAAGAATGAAACAATATACCAAAATTCATAGGATGCAGCCAAAGCAGTAATTAGGGGGAAAAAATTAAATGTCTGAACACTTACATCAATAAAATAGAAAAAGAGCAGATCAATGAATTGAGCATACAATTAAAAAAAGGGAAAAGAAAACATTAAAAATCCCTAATTAGACATCACGTTGGAAATCCTGAGGCAAGATTAATAAATTATAAGTGAGAAAATATTATAAAAAAATAAATAAGATAGATAGACCATTGGTTAATTGAATTTACAAAAAGGAAAGGGAAAACCAAATTACTAGTATCAAAGATGAAAAGGGTGAATTCACCACCAATGAGTAGGAAATTAAAGCAATAATTATGAGCTATTTTGTCCAATTATATAACAATAAATCTGGCAATCTAAGTGAAATGGATGAATATTTACAAAAAATTAATTGTCTAGATTAACATAAGACAAAATAGAATATTTAAATAACACTATCTTAGAAAAAAGAAATTTAATCAATGAATTCCTGAAGAAAAAATCCCCAAGATCAGATGGATTCATAAGTGAATTCTACCCAACGTTTAAAAAAAGAAGAACAAAATTAATTCCAATACTGTAGAAACTATTTGGAAAAAGTTAGGAAAGAAGGAGTCCTACAAAATTCCTTTTATGACACAAATATTGTGCTGATATTGAAACCAGAAAGAACAAAAACTGAGAAGGGAAACTATAGAACAATTTCCCTAATGAATATTGACGCAAATTTTTAAATAAAATACTGGGAAAGAGATCATAATATGTCACAAAGATCATACCCTATGATAATGTGGGATATACATCAGGAATAGAGGCTAGTTCAATGTTAGGAAAACTATCAGCATAATTGACCATATCAATAACAAAAACAACAAAAATCATATGATCAGCTCAATAGATGCAGAAAAAGCTTTTGACAAAATAAAGCAGCCAATCCTATTAAAAAATATTGGAAAACATATAAAAATGGAGCTTTCCTTAATATAATAAGTAGTATATATCAAAAACCATCAGCAAGCATTATCTATAATGGGGATAAGGTAGGAGTCTTCCCGATAACATCAGGAATGAAGGAAGTATGGACATTATCACTATTATTATTGAATATTGTACTAGAAATAGTAGCTATAGAAATTAGAGAAGAAAAAGAAATTAAAGGAATTAGAATAGGCAATGAGGAAACAAAACTATCACTCTTTCCAAATGATATGATACTATACCTAGAGAATCCTAAGAATCAACTAAAAAAGTAGTTGAAATAGCTAACAACGTCAGCAAAGTTGCAATATATAAAATAAACCCACATAAATCATTAACATTTCTATATATTACCAACAAGTCCAGCAACAAGAGATAGAAAGAAAAATTCCTTTTAAAATAACCATTGATAATATGAAATACTTGGAAGTCTACCTGCCAAGACAAACCCAGGAATTATATTAAAACAATTACAAAATACTTTTCACACAAATGAAGTCAGATCTAAGCAGGTAGAGAAATATTAGTCATTGGTAG
Source organism: Phascolarctos cinereus (assembly GCF_003287225.1). Taxonomy (NCBI): domain Eukaryota; kingdom Metazoa; phylum Chordata; class Mammalia; order Diprotodontia; family Phascolarctidae; genus Phascolarctos; species Phascolarctos cinereus. The sequence continues at coordinate 335,750,339 of NW_027556098.1, forward strand.
GTTAAGCCAATATAATAAAAATGTCAATTCTACCTAAATTAATTTAATTATGTAGTGCCATACCAATTAAGCTACCAAAATTATTTTGTAAAGTTAGAAAAATAATAGCAAAATTCATCTGGAAGAATAAAAGGTCAAGGATATCAAGGGAATCAATGATAGTGGATCTCAAACTGGTAATCATCAAAACAATCTGGTACTCACTGAGAAATAGAGTGGTGAACCAATGGAATAGATTAGGTACATAATGCACAGTAGTAAATGACCATAGTAGTCTAGTGTTTGATAAACACAAAGATCCAAGCATTTGGGACAAGAACTCACTATTTGACAAAAATTGCTGAGAAAACTGGAAAGCTGTTTGGCAGAAACTAAGTATAGACCAACATCTCGCTATATATCAACAGAAGGTCAACAGGAGGTGAAGAGAGATATCATAAACAAAATAGGGAAGCATCGAAGACATTAGCTGTCAGAATTTATGATAAAACAATAGGTAGAGAACAAGACAGCAACTAAAATAGATAATTTTGATCATAGTACATTAAAACATTTTTGAATAAAGAAATGCACTGCAGCCAAAACTAAAAGGAAAACAGAAAAATGGAGAAACTTTTTATAACAATTTCTATGATAAAAGCCTCATTCCTAAGAATACAAGACATGCCCCATTTGACAAATGGTAAGAGAATATGAACACAGTTTTCAGAAGAAGAAATCAAAGCTATCTAAAATCATATGAAAAACTGCTCTAAATCACTACTGAGGAGAGAAATGCAAATCAAAACAACTGAGGTACCACCTCACACCTATCAGATTGGCTAATATGACAGAAGAGGGACATGATAAATGTTGGAGGGCATGTGGAAAAAGTGGGAAACTAACTGCACTTTTGGTGGAGTTCTTAACGGATCTGAACATTCTGAAGAGCAATTTTGGAACTATGTCCAAAGGACTATGAAACTGTGCATACCTATTGTCCCAGAATACCACTACAAGGTCTGTATCCCAAAGAGATTAAAGGAAAAGAAAAAAGACTATATGTACAAAAATATCTGTAGCTTCTCTTTTTGTAGTGGCAAAGAATTGGAAATTGAGGGAATGCCATTAATTGGAGAATGGCTGATCAAGTTGTGCTGTACAATTATGATGGAATACTATTATGTTATAAGAAATAATGACCGAGGATTTCAGAAAAAAAAAAAACCAAACCTGGAAAGACTTACATAAATTCATGCAAAGTTCAGTGAGCAGAACCAGAGCATTATACAAAGTAACAGCAATATTATATGATGATCAACTGTGAATGATTTGGCTATTCCCAGCAATATAAAGGTCCAAGACAATTCCAAAGACTTGTGATGAAAAATGCTATCTACCTCCACAAAAAGAACTGATGGAGTTTGAATGCAGATCTAAGTATTCTTTTTTTTCACTTTATTTTTCTTAAGTTTTTTTGTCTATTGTTTTCTTTCACAACATGGCTTATGTGGAAATATATTTTACATGACTGCACAAGTATAATCTATATCAAATTGCTTGCCTTCTCAGATAGGGGAGGACCTGAAGGAGGAAAGGGGAGAATTTAGAACTCAAATTTAAAAAAAAAGAATTTTAAAACATATTTTTCCATGTACTTTGAAAAAAATAAAACAGTCATAATAATAATAATATCCCACACCAAAAAAATAAAAATAAAAAGGAGATATGCTAGATATGGAAGGAAATTATGTGGAGTAGGACTTTATTTCTAGGTAAATAAGTGTAAATACCAGAGGTAAAGAAAACAAAAATCTGGAAAGCAGGCTGAATGGGCATTCTAGCAATGGGGAATGGGGAATTTCTGAGTAAGTCAAATTTGCACATGAATATACACATATAATTCATGAATACAGCATTTTACAATTTTTATGTAGCACTTTCTACAAAATAATTCTTTTGATTCATACAGGATTATTTAAGATAGGTGATGTAAGTATTCCAATCCCTGTTTTGTAGTTCAAAGGTTATTTTACTTTCTCAAGGTCACCTAGCTCGGAATAGGCAGGAGAAAGGATTCAAGCCTAGGTCGCAGAATCACATAATTTCTTAGTTGGAAGGTACCTTAAGGCCATCTTGTGCAACGTGTATCCAAAAACAAATCCTCTCTATAACACATCTGAAAAGAGGACACACATCTTTTTTTTTCTTGTAGACCGGCAGAGGGGAAACATCATTATATCCTGAGTCAGGCTATTCCATTTTTAGATAAGTCTAATTATTAAAGTTTTAAATATCATTAAACCCAACTGGCTATTTTTCATTTCCACCTAATGCTCTTAGTTCAGTCATGAATATAATTATATCAGAAGGATGCAAATGGCAGAAGACTCAGAGGTTAATGGAGACATGTATGGTGGCTTAAAGTAGCCTTCCACATATGATCAAGGAGGACCTGAACATAAGAAGTGATGAAGAAGACTCATTCATGGATAAGATAAGGATCCTCATATCTCTGGCTAACAACAATTGTAAATGAGGCTGCCATGTACAACATTGTTAGAATTCTAACTTAAAGTTCATGACTTCAAATTCACTCAGGTGTATTACTTTCTCCTCCTGTTCCTTAAATGATTCCAGGCATGATGCAACAAGAATAAGAGACCATGGATAACCTCTGGAGTCAGAGACCCTGAGTTCAAATCCCTTTTCTGATGTTTTTTGGGTCATGTCACATTGACCAAGTCACTTAACCTCCCTGGGCCTCTGTTTCCTTCTTTGTAATAATAGCAACAAAAGTAATAGCTAACACGTATATGATATCTACTATGTGCTTACAACCCTGTGATGTAGATGTTATTATTATCCCTATTTTACAGATGAGGAAACTGAGGCAAACAGAGGTTAGCTGACTTGCCCAGGGTAACCTAGATAATAAGTGTCTGCAGATGTATTTGAACTTAGTTCTTCCTGACTCCAGACTCACCTTTGAGACTGCCACCACTTCAGAGTATGCCCTCATCACCTCACAACTTGTATTATTGTCATAGTTTTCTGGTAGGTCTCACTGCTTCCGCTGTCTTCCCATACCAATCCATCCTCCAATCAGCCACTAAAGTGATTTTCTTAAAGCATAGCTCCGATCATATTGCTCCTTTACTTAATAAACTCAATTGGCTTCATATTGCCTCCAGGATCACAGACAAAATGCTATGTTTGGCATTCAAAGCCTTTCATAATGTAACCCTCTCCTACCTTTCCAGGCTTATTACACCTTACTCCCCGATACATACTCATTGAAACAGTGACACTGGCCCCCTGGCTGTTCTATGAACAAAACTCTTCATCTTTTGGCTCTGGGCATTTTCTCTGCTGTCCCCTGTGCTTGGAATGCTTTCCTTCCTCTTTTCTATTTACTACTTTCCTGGATTCTTTTAGGTCCCAAATAAAATCCCATCTTTTACTGGAAGCCTTCTACCCCTCTTAATTCCAGTGCTTTTCCTCTGCTAATTATTCACTATTTATCCTATATACAGCTTGCTTTGAAAATATCTGTTTATATTGTCTTCCCCCATTAGATCACAAGCTTCTTAAATGACGGGAGTAACTTTTGCTTATTTTTGTATCCCTAGAACAGTACCTAAGCACATAGTAGGTGCTTAATAAATGTTATTGATTGGTTGATTGCACCACCTTATTGTTGCTGTTGTTCAGTCACGCCTGCTTCTGTTTTGTTTCTTAATAATATATTTTTTTCAATTACATGTAAAGATAGTTTCCAATATTCATTTTTGCAAGATTTTGAGTTCCAAAAAATTTTTCTCCCTCCCTCCCTCCCTCCTTTCCCTCCTTCCTCCCCAAAACAGCAAGCAATCTGATGTAGGTTATACATGTACAATCATGTTAAACACATTTCCACATTAGCCACATTGTGAGAGAAGAATTAGAACAAAAGGGAAAAAAACAAGAGAAAGAAAAAAAAACAAGAAAAAAAGTGAAAATTGTTTGCTTCGATCTGCATTCAGGGCATTCAGACTCCATAGTTTTTTCTCTGCATATGGGTAGCATTTTCCATCACAATTATTTTGGAATAGTCTTGGATTATTGAGAGGAACTAAGTTTATCATAGTTTATCATTGCACATGTTGCTGTTACTGTATACAATAATCTCCTGGTTCAGATCACTTCACTCAGCATCAGTTTGTGTAAATCTATCCAGGTTTTTCTGAAATATGCCTGCTCATCATTTCTTATAGAACTAGTAATAGTATTCCAATGCATTCATATACCACAACTTGTTCAACCATTCCCTAACTGATGGGCATCCCCTCAATTTCCAATTCTTTGCTAGCACAAGAAGAGCTGCTATAAATATTTTTGTACATGTGGGTATTTTTCCTTTTTTTTTTTTTTGGCAATTGGGGTTAAGTGACTTACCCAGGGTCACACAGCTAGTAAGTGTCAAGTGTTTGGTCTGAGGCCAGATTTGAATTCAGGTACTCCTGACTTCAGGGCTGGTGCTCTATCCACTGTGTCACCTAGCTGCCCCTTTTTCTTTTTTTTTATGATCTCTTTGGAACACAGACCTCATAGTGGTATTGCTGTATCAAACAGTGTGCACAGTTTCATCACCCTTTGGGCATAGTTTCAAACTGCTCTCCAGAATGGTTGGATCAGTTCACAACTTCACCAATAATGCATTAGTATTCCAATTTTCCCACATCCTCTCCAACATTTTTCATTTTCCTTTTCTGTCATATTAGCCAATCTGATAGGTGTGAGGTAGTACCTTAGAGTTGTTTTAATTTGCATTTCTCTAATCAACAGTGATTTAGAGCATTTTTTCATATGACTATAGATAGTTTTAATTTCTTCATCTAAAAACTGCCTATTCATATCCATTAACCATTTATCAACTGGAGAATGACTGGTATTCTTATGAATTTGACTCAGTTCTCTATATGTTTTAGAAATGCCTTTACCAGAGAACCTGGCCATAAAAATGGTTTCCCAGCTTTCTGATTCTCTTCTAATCTTGGTAGCATTGGTTTTGTTTGTGCAAAAAGTTTTAAAATTAATGTAACCAAAATTATCCATTTTGCATTTTGTAATATTCTCAATCTCTTGTTTGGTCATAAATTCTTCCCTTCTCCATAGATCTGACAGGTAAAATATTCATTACTTTCCCAATTTGCTTATGGTATCACTCTTTATGTCTAAATCATGTACCCATTTCAACTTATTCTGGTATTTGGTGTAAGATGTTGGTTTATGTCTAGTTTCTGCCATGCTATTTTCCAGTTTTCTCAGCAGTTTTTGTCAAATAGTGAGTTCTTATTCCAGAAGCTGGAGTCTTTGGGTATATCAAATAGTAGATTACTGTGGTCATTGACTACTGTGTCTTGTGTACCTAACTTATTCCGCTGATCCACCAGTCTATTTCTTAGCCAGTATGAAATAGTTCTGATGATTGCTGCTTTATAATATAGTTTTAGATCTGGTACAGCTAGGCCACTTTCCTATGCATTTTTTTTTCATTAATTCCTTTGATATTCTTGACTTTTTGTCTTCCAGATTAATTTTGTTATTATTTTTCTAGATCTATAAAATAATTTTTTGGTAGTTTGGTATGGCACTGAATAAGTAAATTAATTTAGATAGAATTGTCATTTTTGTTATATTGGCTCAGCCTATCCATGAGCAACTGATATTTTTCCAGTTGTTAAGATATGACTTTATTAGTGTGATAAGTGTTTTGTAATTGTGTTCATATAGTTCCTGGGTTTGTCTTGGCAGGTAGAATCCCAAATATTTCACATTGTCTACAGTTATTTTAAATGGAATTTCTCTTTCTATCTCTTGCTGCTGGGTTTTGTTGGTAATATATAGAAATGCTGATGATTTATCTGAATTTATTTTATATGCTGCAACTTTGCTAAAGTTGTTAGTTGCTTCAAGTAGGTTTTTAGTTGATTCTCTAGGATTATCTAGGTATACCATCATATCATCTGCAAAGAATGATAGTTTTGTTTCCTCATTATCTGTTCTAATTCCTCTGATTTCTTTTTCTTTTATTGCTAAAGCTAACATTTCTAGGAACATATTGAATAATAGTGGTGATAATGGGCATCCTTATTTCACCCCTGATGTTACTGGGAATGCTCTATCTTATCCCCATTACAGATAATGCTTTCTGATGGTTTTAGATAGATATCACTTATCATTTTAAGAAAAACTCCATTTATTCCTATGCTTACTAGTGTTTTTTTAATAGGAATAGATGTTACATTTTGTCAAAAGCTATTTTTGCATCTATTGAGATGATCATATGATCTCTGTTAATTTTATTATTGATATGGTCAATTATGCTGATAGTTTTCCTAATACTGAACCAACCTTGCATTCCTGATGTAAATACCACCTGGTCATAGTGCATTATCCTGACGATAAATTGCTGTAATCTCTTTGCTAATATTTTGTTGAACAGTTTTTCATCAATTTTCATTAAGGAAATTGGTCTATAATTTTCTTTCTCTGTTTTGGCTTTTACTGGTTTAGTATTCAGCACCATATTTGTGTCATAAAAGAAATATTGTAGGACTCCACCTATTTTTCCTAAATACTTTACAGAGTATTGGAATTAATTGTTCTTTAAATGTTTGTTAGAATTCACTTGTAAATCTATCTGGTCCTGGAGATTTTGTCTTAGGGATTCATTGATCACTTGGTCAATTTCTTTTTCTAAAATAGGGTTACTTAAATATCTTACTTCCTCTTTTGTTAATCTGGGCAACGTATATTTTTTGTAAATATTCATTCATTTCACTTAGGTTATCAGATTTATTAGCATACAGTTGGCCAAAATAGTTCCTAATATTGCTTTAATTTCCTCTTCATTGGTGGTGAATTCACCCTTTTCACTTTTTTCTTTTTGATGAGGCAATTGGTTTAAGTGACTTGCTCAGGGTCACACAGCTAGTAAGTGTTAAATGTCTGAGTCTGGATTTGAACTCAGGTCCTTCTGACTCCAAGGCCAGAGCTCTATTCACTACACCACCTAGCTGCCCCTTACCCTTTTCATTTTTGATAGTGGTAATTTGGTTTTCTTTTTTTTTTTAAATAAAAATTAACCAAAGGTTTATCTATTGGTTTTTTTTTCATAAAACCAGTTCTTAGTTTTATTTAGTAGTTCAATAGTTTTACTGTCAATTTTATTAATTTCTCCTTTGATTTTCAGAATTTCTAATTTGGTATTTAATTGGGGATTTTTAATTTGTTCTTTTTCTAGCTTTTTTAGTTGCATGCCCAATTCACTGATCTTCTCTTTCTCTATTTTATTCACATAAGCATTTAAAGATATACAATTTCTTCTTAGAACTGCTTTGGATGCATCCCATAAGTTTTGCTATATTGTCTCATTATTTTTGTTCTCATCGATGAAATTATTGATTGTTTCTATGTTGTTTGACCCACTCATTCTTTAGGATTAGATTATTCAGTTTCCGATTAGTTTTTAGCCTATCTTTTTATGGCCCTTTATTACCTGTAAGTTTTATTGCATCATGATCTTAAAGGGATACCTTTAATATTTCTGCCTTTCTGCATTTGACAGTGAGGTTCTTATGCCCTAATACATTGCATTTTTGTGTAGGTGTCATATACTGCTGACAAAAATGTATATTTCTTTCTATCCCCATTGAATTTCCTGCAAAATTCTATCATGTCTAACTGTTCGAAAATTCTATTCAATTCCTTAATTTCTTTCTTGTTTATTTTATGGTTACATTTATTTAGTCCTGAAAGGGGAAAGTTGAGGTCCCCTACTAGTATAGTTTTGCTTTCTTTTTATTCCTGTAACTCACTTAACTTGTGCTCTAAGTATTTGGATGCTTTACCACTTGGTGCATACATGTTTAGTATTGATATTACTTCATTGTCTGTGTTACCTTTTAGCAAGATGTAGTTTCCTTCCTTATCTCCTTTAATTAGATCTAATTTTGCTTTTGCTTTATTTGAGATCAGGATTGCTACCCCTGCTATTTTTATTTCAACTGAAGCATAATATACTCTACTCCAGCCTTTTACCTTTACTCTGTATGTATCTCTCTGCTTCAAATATGCTTCTTGTAAACAGTTTATTGTAGGATTCTGCTTTTTATTCCACTCTGCTATCCACTTCCATCTTATGGGAGAGTTTATCACATTGTAATGATTACTAACTGTGGCTTTCTCTCCATCCTGTTTTTCCTCCTTTTATGCTTTTCCTTATACTTTTTATACTTTTCTTTTTTTTCCCACCCTGTCCCTCCTCAACAGTGTTTTGCTTCTGACCACCACCTCCTTAATCTGCTCTCCCTTCTATCGGCCCCATCTTTACTTTCCCCCTTTCCCCTCCTATTTAGGCCATCCCTTCTACCCCCCTTTCTATCAGCCTCCTCTTGACCTTTTGCATTCTCTTTCTACTTTCCCCTCCTATAGGGTAAGATAAATTTCCATACCCACTGAATGTGTATGTTATTCCCTCTTTGAGCCAAACCTGATGATAGTAAGATTCAAACAATGACCTCCCTTCTTTCCTTCTACTGTAATAGGCATTTTGTGTCTCTTCATGTGATGTAATTTACCCTATTCTGCCTCCTTCTTTTCTCTTCTACCAGTACAATATTTTTTCACCCCTTAATTTTTTATCATCACATCAAAGTCAACTTATACCGACACCCTCTGTCTATGTATACTTCTAATTGCCCTAATAGAGATACAGTTCTCAAGACTTACAAGTATCATCTTCCTGTGTAGTTCAATCTTATTGAATAACATTTTTTTCCTTTCCTGTTTACCTTTTTTTGCTTTTCTTGAGTCTTCCATTTGAAGATCGAATGTTCTGTTCCGCTCTGGTCTCTTCATCAGGAAAGTTTGAGAATCCCCTCTATCATTGAATATCCATCTTTTCCCTTAAAAGACTATGCTCAGTTTTGCTGGGTAGTTGATTCCTGGTTATAATCCAAGCTCTGTTGCCTTCCAGAATATTATATCCCAAGCCCTCTAATCCTTTAATGTAGTAGCTGCTAAATCTTGTGTAATCCTGACTATGGCTCTACAATATTTAAATAGTTTCTTTCTGGCTGCTTGCATCATTTTCTCCTTGACCTGATAATTCTACAATTTGGCTACAATATTCCTTGGAGTTTTAGTTTTGGAATCTCTTTCAGAAGGTGATTGGTGGATTCTTTCAATGACTATTTTACCTTCTAGTTTTAGAATGTCAGGGCAGTTTTGCGTGAAAATTTCTTGAAAGACGCTGTCCAGGCTCTTTTTTTGATCATGGCTTTCAGGTAGTCCAATAATTCTTAAACTATCTCTCCTGGATCTATTTTCCAGGCCAATTGTTTTTCCAATGAGGTATTTTACATTTTCTTTTATTCTTTTCACTCTTTTGATTTTGTTTGACTTATTCTTGATTTCTCATAAAGTCATTAGCTTGCACTTGCCCAATTCTAATTTTTAAGGAAACGTTTTCTTCAGTTAGCTTTTGTACCTCCTTTTCCGTTTGGCCAATTCTGTTTTTAAAGGAGTTATTTTCTTCAGTGGATTTTTTCCCCATTTGGCCAATTCTATTTTTTAAGGAGTTGTTTTCTTTAGTCAATTTTTGTTCTTCCTTTTGAAGCACTTGACTCTATTTTTTGTAATTCTCCTGCATAACTTTCATTTATTTTCCAATTGTTTCTTCTACCATTCTTATTCAATTTTAAAAATCCTTTTTGAACTCTTCCAGGAGGACTTTTTGGGCTTGAGACTAATTTATATTCCAATTTGAGGCTTCATATGTAGGCAGTGTGACATTGTTTTCCTCTTCTGAGTTTGTGGGGTTTTTTTTGTTTTTTTATTTTTGTTTTTTTGGCTAGGCAGTGGGGTTAAGTGACTTGCCCAGAGTCACACAGCTAGTGAGTGTTATCTATCTGAGGCTGGATTTGAACTCCTCCTGACTCCCAGGCCAGTGTCACCAGATGCCCTCCTGAGTTTGTGTTTTGATCTTCCCTGTTGCCACAGTAGATTTCTACATCCCATGCTCTCTTCTGTTTCTTATTCATTTTCAGCCTATTTCATGAATTTTAAAGTTGAATTCTGCTTCTGGGGTGCAGGAGGCATAGTCCCAAGCTTCTTATTCTGAGATCATTGGCTTTCTGCTCTGGGGCCTTAGGTGTTTGCTACTGGCCCACTGTGCTGGGGTAGTCCAACCTAGTCTTGCCTGTTGTGCTGGGCTTCTGGAGCTCATAATTTGCCTTCTGAACTGAGGCTTGAGGCCTCACTGCTGGCCTACTGAGCTGGGACTGAGGGGACTTAATTGCTCGTCTGTGCTGCAGTCTAAGAGTCTCCTGCTGACTTGCCTGGACACTGTCTGTGCTGGGCTGTGTTCTCCTTTTTTCCAAGTGAGACAGAACTTTCTTGAAGTCCATCTGAGTTTTCTTAAGCTGAAAAATTGTTTCATTCCATCATTTTTTTTCTGCCCCCCCGGGAGCACTGTAATTTTCTTTCTTTTTTCTTTTTTTTCCTGTTCTCTAAATTTATTTATTTTCAGTTTTCAACATTTACTCCCACAAGATTTTGAGTTCCAAATTGTCACTCCATCTCTCACCTCCCTGCACCTCAAGATGGCATGTATTCTGAATATCCCTTCCTGTAGTCTGCCCTCTCTTCTATCTCTCCCCCTACTTCTCTTATCCCCTTCCCCTTTTATTTTCCTGTGGGGCAGGATAGATTTCTGTACTTCATTTCCTATATTTCTTATTTCCCAGTTGCATGTGAAAACAATTTTTAACATGTGTTTTTAAAACTTTTGGTTCCAAATTTTCTCCCTTCCTCCCTCCCCACCTACCCTCATTGAAAAGGCAAGCAACTCAATATAGGTTATACATATGCAGTTATGCAAAACACTTCCATAGTAGACATGTTGTGAAAAACTAACTCTATTTCCCTTAATCCTATCCCGCCCTCCCATTTATTCTATTCTTTCTTTTGACCCTGTCCCTCCTCAGAAGTATTTGTTTCTGATTATCCCCTTTCCCAATCTGCCCTCCTCTCTATCATCCCCCTGCTCTCTTGTCCCCCCCATTTTTCTGTAGGGTAAGAGAGATTTCCATACCCCATTGAGTGTGTATGTTATTCTTTCCTTAAGCCAAATCCTATGAGAATGAGACTCACTCATTCCCTCTCACCTTCCTCCATTTCCCCTTCATTGTAAGAGCCTTTTCTGTTTTTTTTTGTGAGATAATTTACTGCATTCTACCTCTCCCTTTCTCCTTCTCTGAGTATAATCCTCTCTCATCCCTTAATTTTATTCTCCAGATATGACCCTTCATCTTCAATTCACCCTGTGCCCTCTATCTATCTATCTATCTATCTATCTATCTATCTATCTATCCATCTAATTTTTTCCCTCCAACTGCCCTTTTACTAGCAAAGGTCTCATACGTTATAAATATCATCTTTTCATGCAGTAATGTAAACAGTTCAACCTTAATAAGTCTCTTATGATTTCTCTTTCCTGTTTACCTCTTCATGTTCTACTTGAGTCTTGTATTTGAAAGTCAAATTTTCTATTCATCTCTGGTCTTCTCATCAAAAATGCTTGAAAGTCCTCTATTTCAGTGAATGATCACTTTTTCCCCTGAAAGATTATACTCAGTTTTACTGGGTAGGTGATTCTTGGTTGTAATCCTATCTCCTTTGCCCTCTGGAATATTATATTCCACACCCTATGGTCTTTGAATGTAGAAGCTGCTGAATCTTGTGTTATCCTGATTGTGTTTCCACAATACTTGAATTGTTTCTTTCTGGCTGCTTATAATATTTTCTCCCTGACCTGGGAACTCTGGGATTTGGCTACAATATTCCTAGGAGTTTTCCTTTGGGGATCTCTTTCAGGAGGAGTTTGGTGGATTCTTTCCACTTCTATTTGCCTTCTGGTTCTAGAATATCAGGGCAGTTTTCCTTGATAATTTCTTGAAAGATGATGTCTAGGTTCTTTTTTTAATCATGGCTTTCAGATAGTCTAACAATTTTTAAATTCTCTCTCCTGGATCTATTTTCCAGGTCAGTTGTTTTCCCAATGAGATGTTTCACATTGTTTTCTAATTTTTCATTCTTTTGGATTTGTTTTACAGTGTCTTGATTTCTCATTAAATCACTAGCTCAAGCAAGTCACTGCTTTCACTCCACCATATTGGCTCCGCCCTCCACTCCATCTTTTTGTGGGCTCTGTCACTCTAGGCATGATTTAACATTGTTTCTGAGGGAAACTGGGGCAAGCTCATGCAACTCTTTGCCTTGTCTACCTCTTTATGACCACATTTGGGGTTTTTGTGGCAAAGATACTGGAGTGGTTTGCCATTTCCTTCTTTGGCTCATTTTACAGGTGAAGAAGCTGAGGCAAACAGGATTAATTGACTTGCTCAGGGTCACACAGCTAGTAAGTGTCTGAAGCCAGATTTAAGCTCAGAAAGATGAATCTTCCTGACTCCAGGCCTGGCAGTCTATCCACTGTGCCACCTAGCTGCCTATAAAATTAGGACATTGTTTTTGATAGCTAGGCAGAATAGAGGATAGAGTGCTGGACTTGGAGTCAGGAAGATCTGAATTAAAGTCCAACCTGAGCTACTCACTTGCTATGCACACCTGGACAAGTCACTTACCCTCTTGATACCTCAGTCTCCTTGTCTGTAAAATTAGGTGGATTCAATGACTTTTAAGTCTCCTTTCATCTCTTCACCTATGATCTGAGATCTTGGGAGCCTGGGTGACAGATTGGACCCATATTTATCCAAAGAACAAGAGCAAGGTCTTACAATGTGGTGGGTTGACCCTCAATGTGTCCACCACTGAGGGGTATGGTCAAAATTTGGTGATGTTTCCATTTGCCCTAGTTGATTGTGTACCCTTACCACTGATGTTACATCACCTACTTAGCAGCTAGAGAGTTAGCACTGAGATGGTTGTGAAAATAAAGTAAATAAAGCTGGTGCAACATTGAAAGATTTGTTTTAGTTGGAATTTTCACAAAAATACTTTTGTTTTCCTTTCATCCATCTGCTGCTTTCCATAACATAACAATGTTACTTATACTCTAGATAGACTGAGATGGGTTTTTGTGGGAGGAGTTGCTTATGTGTGAACTACTTCCTTCTTCCCTCTGACATCTAGGTTACTATGACTAACACGACATTATTTAGGCTCTCTAGAACATGAACTCTTATTCACAATCTGCTTATGTCTCTGTTCAATTGCAGGCCGTTAACTTGTTTGATGGGTTGCATATTTTTCTGCCTCCTTGTCTCCATCCCAGCTTTACAGATTTAGAAAACCATAGATTTAGGACTGGAAGGAGCTTTAGAGACCATCTAATTGGGCCCCTTCATTTTACAGATGAGAAGAGTGAGGCTCAAAGAGATTAAGTGATTTGGCTAGAGTCAAATAGTAAGTGACTGAACTCAGGTTTTCTTAAATCCAAGCTGGGTACTCTATACATTACCCCATACACATTTTTCAGGGAATCTTCTCATGAATGGAGGAAAAAAGGGCCATGGCTAGAAGAGGCAGCAGGCTCAGGGGAGAGTGTTGGGTGATATAAATATAATCATGATTACCACCATTATTACCCTGAGCAATAGTCTGCAGGACAGTAAATTTTAAATGAAAAGATAACACTATTACCTTGCTAATAAATACATGCAGTGATAGTAAGATAGTGATTTGACCCAGAACCACACGTAACTGAACTCCATTGAAAAAAAAAATAAAAACAGGATAATTATTATAACATATTTATATGAAACTTTAAGGTTTGCAAATGCATTATCCCATTTGATCTTTACAACAACTCAATGAAGTAGGTACTGTTTTAGTTATACCTATCCCCATTTTAAAGGTAAGAAAATTGAGATTCAAAGAGGTTATTTGCTATGTTATAAGCTAACACATAGCCGACTAGAAGCAGGCAGAGAAATTGTATTCTTTATGCAACTATCATTTAAAATGTTTTTGCATCATTATTAATGAGAGCTATTCTTGGAGTCAGGAAGAAATGAGTTCAAATTCTGCCACAGGCAGGATTCCTAACTGGTTGATCTTGGGTAAGTCACTTAACCTCTAAGCCTCAGTTTTCTCATTCATAAAACAAGGATAACAACAGCAATTGTCTCATAGGGCCATTGTGAAGGTAGAATAAAATGATATATGTAATGTACTTTGCAAGCATTATTGTAATATATCTATATTATATGTTTATTATTATTACTATGATCTCATATAGGAGGCTCTGCAAAACAAAGGGCTCAAGTAGAAGCAGCTGGAAAACTTTACTGTCTATAAGAAATATCCCTTCCAATTAGAATCTCTGGAATGTGCGATGACATCCACTATGATGAATGTGCCTCCTGTTTTGTGCCTTGCTTAAATATTGAGAATCAGTGTAGCATCAAAATTATCTTTATTGTGGCATCTATAGAAGAATCTTGTCTGATTTTAATAATAATGACTGAGATTTACATATCATTTTAAGGTTTGCAAAGTACTTTAAAAACCTGATTTGATCCTCATATCAACTTTGGAAGGTCCACTTTTATCCCCATTTTACAGGTGGTAGAGAAACAGAGGCAGATGGAGGCTAAATGACTTATTCCAAATCATATAGTTACTAAGTATCTGAGATAATTTGAAGTTGGATCTTCCTGACTCCAGATCCAGCACTCTGAATTAATCACTTTGCTCTATGGGAGACATTTTGTTGGAGGAGCACCTTTAAGACTGCATTTTCTGTGCTGCATCAATGTTTAAAAATAGACAATAAATGACAAACATCTTAGATTTCTTTATTCTCTACATCTTTCATTCATTTCTGTGCTATAAAAATTTGACATACTATTGAATATCATTTTAGAAAACCTGTCTGTTTGCTCCTCATATTTTTGTCAATGATACCCTTGATGGATACGTAAATTATTCTCACAAAGATTTTGTAGACACAAGGAAGCAGTCAATATGGGTCAGTAGTTATAGACAGCTTCATGATTGCCCGTTTCATAATAATTTTGGCTGTGATTTTTCTCATTATTTGCCTGTCTCCTTTTCTTTTGGATTTCTTCAGCATTAAACCCTAAATGTTCCCCATACTGTAAGACTTCCACATCCACCCACCTCTTTCCTATATACTTGGTCTAATTCCACTGCTCTTCACAGCTTTGGTGACTTTAATATAACTTCTACTTCCTCCTAGAGAGGTCTGTGATGTTATATTCCCAGCTGTAAATATAACAGAGAAAAAAAAAGTTTTGTTATGGAAATTTTTATTGACCTTTCTCATTTTCATCTATTCATTCTCTTTAAATTTTGTCCTTTAAAGCTCTTGGGATGATTTTTGCTTAATTTGATCTCGTGACACTCCCCACTCTGCCACATGCTTGCTTTTTGCCCTTTTCAGAGGCAATAATTTTAATATCTCTCCTGTGCTATTTTTCCTCAATAAAGAATTTCAAATGGGTTATTTTTTTGCAGCTAAGTTCATCATATCTCTTGGCTTAGCTTTCTGACTGAAGAGATTTCCAGACTCTAAACCGTTGAAAGAATAGGTATATTCCCTGTGATTCAAAGACCAGAAATATTTGCCCCATAAGCCTAAAATTTGACTATTAGAGATGGACACTTTTAGGTTATCAAACAGTTGTTCCTGATAAAATGCACTTCCTAATTGATAAAATAGAAAGAACCCTGGATCTAGAGCTAGAAAGCCTGGGTCCAATAGCTGAACCTTCTGTTTGCTGTCTATTTGATATTGGATAAGTTAATCTATCTCTCTGGGTGTCAGTTTCTACATATGTAAAATGAGGGAATTCAACTAGATAATTTAAAACCCCTTTCAGCTTTACATCCCATGATCTTATGATCTTAACTATTATTACCTTATTCTGAATGGGTTTATCAGTTCCTTTCCAATATATTAGCAATAGCCACCTGAAGAATAAGACATCCAATAGTCAGAACCAAGAGCAATATACGGGAGCTGCAGATATGCAGACTGGTTTGTTGGAAGGGAAAATTTCCTTAGGATTAGAGGCATCACAACTGGAATGAGCTACCTTAGATAGTTAACCATTACTTGATGTCTCTAAGCAGAAGTTGGATGGTGGCTTGTTGGGTAGATGTGGTAGAGAGCATTCAGGTTCACATCTGAGTTGGCCTCTGAAATGCTGTCCAACAATATTATGACTAGAGTTGGTGCCATAGCAGGAGATTCTTCTTAGAAATTGAAGAATGATTAAAAAAAGGTTACTTCTTATTAATAGGAGACAAGACTGAGAGAGAGGTCCAGAGACGGGGAATTTTTTTCAGCAATTCATGAAGATGTTTACTAAGTCAGGGAATGAATACAATCTGGGCCAATGGGGGAGTATTTACATGCATGAAATAACAGACCTTTTGGAGAATTGATGCATTGAAGAAGTGGACCTTAAAGGCCATTTTCATGTGCTGATAGGGACTAATGAATCTAATGAAGGCATTGACCCCTATGCAGGATAAAATAAATTTATTCAAGAATGCAAGGAACACTCACATAAAAACAGAAACTTAGTTTGTCCAGTCTTCTCTGCTAGATTTTGATTCCTTAGGGCCAAGAGCTACACTCTCCGATTTATATTGTAATTCCCCATGACAGCCAGCATAGTGGTCTGCACTCGGTGGGCATTCAATAACTTTTGTCCACCTGATTGACATTTTTGTTAGTTTCATCTGTCACACAACTGTTATGATGTTTCACTGAAGAGGAATCTGAAAGTAATAAAAGACAGCCTTGCAGAGACCACTGCCCACTTGCCTGCACTAAATAGCACCATAGTCAGCTGTGGGTGCAAATATGCCAAGCAGATGTAAGAAATATTACAATGAAAGATCCATCATTCAGATCTATTATTTATTAAGTTCCTACTATATTCTAGGCATTATTCTAGGTTCCGGGGATACAAAGCCAAAAAAAGAAATACTTCCTACATTCAGAAAGCTTACATTCTACTTGGGGAGACAGAATGTACATCGGTATGTGCATACAAATTATATTTAAAATAAATACAGAAATAAAAGATATTTTTTGGAAGAAATCCCTCCCAGCTTGAGGAATCAGGAAAGGCCTTTTGCATACTTGAGCTGAGCTTTGTAGGGAGCAAAGGATTTTAAGAGGTGGAGGTAAGAAAAGAATACAATCTGGTCTGCGAATCAGCCTGTACAAAGTCTTAAAGGTAGGAGATGGATTGTCATGTGTGATGAATGGCAAGAAGGCCAGGGAGCAAAATGATACTTCCTTATACAATGTGACCTAACCTATTGGTGGGAGCTCAGGAGCATGAATGAAGATGGATGGAACACTGCTATTCTGAAAGAGAGGAGAAGGCAAAATGAATTGATAAGGCCATTGTTTTTACTTTCACTCCATTTTCATATTTCCTTAATTAAAGCATGGTTTTAAATGGATTGATACTATGCCAAACACATTTAAAAAGTCAGTGCTTCCTGGAGAGGAGGGGTTGGTTAGAGCAGGGGCTAGAAAGGAAGCCAAACAGATAGCAAAGAATTGTATGACTAGAGAAGTTGAGCAGATTGAAGGGTGAATTATTTCTTTATCTAAAGGCACAGCAGGACTCCAGTTGGCAGAAAGGAAGTCTATGAGGACATAGAAACAAATGAACGTTAACATTCCTACCCCAATCTAATTCTTTAGTCTTTGCTTCTTTTTAAGCTAAAGTTATGAAGACATGTCACCTTGTAAGAACAGCTGAGTGATGCATTTATGTGACAATGTTCTTCTTCCAAGAAGTCAGTCAATGAGCATTTATTAAGTACCTACTATGTGCCAGATATTGTGCTAAACTCTAGAAATACAAAGAGAAGAAAAAGAAACATGTAATCAAACAAACAAAGCTGCCACTGCTCCCAAGGAGCTCACAGTCCAACGGAAAGATTGAAATACTTGTTCATGAATACCTTATCATTTTCATAGCATCTTGTAGAATTAGGGGGATGGCTGGGGGAAGAAACATTTATTTTTACACAGAGGGGGTTAGTGTTCTAGGGAGGCTAAAGGGAAGGCTTAGATGCACATAGCCATGTAACAATAGACAGAATCACAAGTAGGGCAAGGTCACTGGGAATTTTTTCCAGTGCACCAACACATGGGAAGATGAGCTTCTGAGGCTGTCTTCTAGTTTTCTGTCACCTTAAGCATGGTCCTCCACTGATTTCATGTTATATGATGTCATCCTTGAGGCCTCTTCCTTTTTCCTGGGATAGCCTACTCTCATCATTAATTTTTTAAAAAATTAATTTATTTTATTCTGAACTTTAAAAAAAATCAAGCATTTCCATAACATAGTAAAATAGAAAAAAAGGTGATTGTAGGTGAAACTTCAAATCTATTATGTACAACTTGCTATTCCTTTTAAATTCATATTGGAGTTATCATGTAACTTTTTTTTTTTCCTTTTTCTTCTCCTCCTCCCCCCAGGGATGGCTACCATTAGACACAAATATTTTATGTGTATGTATATATGTATATATATGTGTATATATACATATATACACATACACACACATACACACACACACACACACATATATAATCATTCTATACACACTTCTGTTTATCACTTCTTTCTCTGGATGCAGATAGCATCTGCTTTCATATGTCTTTGTAATTAATTCAGGTATTTATAATGGTCAAAATGACTTATTCACTTAAAGTTTTTTCTTAAAACAATATTGTTATTACTATAAACATTCTCTTGGTTCTGCTTATTTTGCTCTTCATTATTTCTCATCACTATTAACTCTTACCCAATGCCTACACTGTATTATTGGGGCAGGCCTAAGATCTTAAGGAATTTGAGTATGATAGACTGAGCCAAATTCTCTACTCCATCCTCTTTCTCTCAGTTAATTTATCTCAGGCATCAGAAGTTCTAGCTGTGGTTATAATGATAGGGGCAGAGCTGGAAAGAATTCAGGGTTCTTCCCTCATTAAGCCATTTTATTTGTGTCTCACAGCAAAGCCATAGCATGAGTCTTATTTCTAAGGATTAAGAATTCTTGGTGCCTCAAAAGATATTGGAAAAAAAATCATCTGACTAATAAATGTATGTTTACTTCTTGACTTAATCCATTCCCTGCCCTTCCAGCAGGCCTGTCACAGATAAGAAGCCTTATCCTTACAGACAAGACTATCTCATTTTAAATGACCAAATAGCTTGATTGTCCAATTTCTGCAAAGATGCTCAAGCAAAATTTGTTTTTTTAAAATCCATCTTTTTTCAGTATTTCATTTTGTAAAGTTAGTGAGGCAGCTAGGAAGGATGTATTGAGCAGCTGCTGTATACTCAGCACCATACTACTGAAAGAGAGGGAAGTTATCTAGTAAGTGTTTGTAGGAGGCAGCTGATGAAGATATATAGGAAAGTATACTAGGACTGGAATAAAATGAGCTGTGTTCAAATCCTGGCTTTGCCAGGTGGGCAACTTTGGACAAGTCATCTGACCTTTCAGAATCTCAGGTTTCCTCATGTGTAAATTGGTCATGACAGGGTTGTTCTGAGGTGGTGCAGTGAATAGAGAACTGAGCCAGTCATCAAGAGAACCTGAGTTCAAATCTGGCCTCAGACACTTGCTAGCTGTGTGATCCTGGTCAAGTCATTTAACCCTGTTTGCCTCAGTTTCCACATCTGTAAAATGAGCTGGAGTAGGAGATGGCAAGTCACTCCAGTATCTTTGTTAAGAAAACCCCAAAGAAGAGTCAGACCTGACTCAAAAATAACAACAAACCCATATCAGAAGCATGAATGTCTTCTCTACAACATACCTACCAAATGGTCATCCAAACTGCTGGAAGCCCTCCAGTGACAAGTAGTTCATTACTTCCTAAACTAAACTGTTTTGATTTTTTAAGGTACAGTAAGGGGCCACAGTGGATAGAATGCCAGGTCTGGAGTCAGGAAGCCTTATCTTCCTGAGCTCAAATCTGGCCTCAGACACTTTACTGTGGGATCTTGAGTGCCAATACTTTTTAAGGGCAACTGGGTGGCACAGTAGATAGAGCACAGATAGATAGAGCTGGGTGGCACAGTAGATAGTAGACAGAGTATATGGTCCTGAAGTCAGGAAGACATCTTTTTGAGTTCCAATATTATTTCAGACACTTGGTAGGTGTGTGAGCTAGGGCAAGTCACTTAACCTTGCGTACCTCAGTTTCTCATTTGTAAAATGAATGGAAGTAAGAAATGACAAACTACTCCAATATCTTTGCCAAGAAAACCCCAAATGGGGTCACAAAGCTTTGGACACAACAGAACAATAACAACAATATAAAATATATTGCAAGCAGTATAGAAACAAAAAAAAAATGGTAGTCTTTGTTATTTAGAAGAGTTTCCATTTAGTCAATCTACTCGGAGTAATTGTGTTAACTCTGACATGTTGAGACCGTACAATACATACCTAATTTCCTAACGATCCTCCACTTCTCCTAGAAATCTACTGGAGAATTTACCTCGCAATCAAAGAGAGAAAATCTTCTCAAGGTTTTAGAAAGTAATGAAATAAAGTGGCTTCAACGATTTTAAATCAAGTGCTGTCCAGAATCAAGCCACATTTCCAGATACATAGCCTGGTATAAAATGAGGGGTAACATTAGGAACTCACACTTGATAACTATCTAGTTTGAGATTGAAACCAATTAAAGGGCAGAACAGATAGAGACATGAACTAAGAGTTTCTTTTTATCTTGATACCCACATCATTGTGCAATAAGCCAAATCCCTTTCAAAGCCCTAATGCAAACAGACTTAATAACATGCTCCCTTGCAATACCAATAAGAAGCATAAGCTTGAAGGATGCCAAATGCCTCATTCAGATTTCTGGATCTGTGTACCACAATGCAGATCTTCACACAGTCCTTGTCTGCTTTGTGGGGGCTGATGAATCATTCGTCTCATGGGTGGGCTATGCACAAGTGAAGATATTCCCCTTCACAATGTCGTTAGTATTTTTCAAGAACAAAAGATGAACAACAAAAACTGACAGTAAGTTTGGTATGTACCAAACTGGGTTAGTTCTTTCAGGCCACTCTTTTTAGAAATTATCATTCCATGGCAAATTTTTACCAACCATCTGAAAGAGTTCATGCTGATCTTATCCTTGGGGAAAAGTTTAGGCACTTGGAAATTTGATTCTATTTCCCTGCCACATTTTTCCTGAATTACAAGGGAGAAAAATACATACAGGCACATATGCATGCATGTATACAGACAGACGTATATATGTATGTATACTTAAACAGAAGTTAAAAATAACAAATATAAATACAAGATATTTACAATTTTCGAATTCAATTCAATAAAATACAAATTTAAATTCAAATTTAAAAATACATGCTTATAAAGCAGCAATCATCAAAACTGCTTGATACCGGCTAAGAAATAGAGTGGTAGATCAGTGGAACAGGTTAAGTATGCAAGACACAGTAGTCAATGACTACAGTAATCTATTATTTGATAAACCCAAAGATTCCAGCTTCTGGGATAAGAACTCATTCTTTGACAAAAACTACTGGGAAAAACATCAGTTGCTCGTGGGTAGGCCGAGCTAATATAATAAAAATGATGATCCTACCCAAGTTAATTTACTTATTCAGTGCCATACCATTCAAACTACCAAGAAATTATTTCATAGAGTTAGAAAAAATAATAACAAGATTCATTTGGAAAAACAAAAGGTCCACAATATCAAAGGAACTAACGAAAAGAAATTCAGGGGAAGGTGGCCTAGCAATTCCAGATCTTAAATTGTATTATAAAGCAGCAATCATCAAAACTGCTTGGTACTGGCTAAGAAATAGGGAGGTGGATCGGTGGAATAGGTTAAAGATGCAAGACACAGTAGTCAATGACTATAGTAATCTATTATTTGATAAACCCAAAGACCCCAGCTTCTGGGATAAGAACCCACTTTTTGAAAACAACTGCTGGGAAAACTGGAAAAGAGTGTGGCAGAAACTAGGTATAGATCAAAATCTCACACCATATACCAAAATAAAGTCAAAATGGGTTCATGATTTAGATGTAAAGGCTGCTACTGTAAGCAAACTGGGAGAGCAAGGAATAGTTTACCTATCAGATTTATGGAGAACAGAAGAATTCATGACCAAACAGAGAACATTACAAAAATCAAAATGAATAACTTTGATTACATTAAATTGAAAAGTTTTTGCAGAAACAAAGCCAATGCAACTAAGATTAGAAGGAAGGTAGAAAATTGGGAAAGAATTTTTACAACCAATCTCTGTGATAAGGGCCTCATTTCTAAATTATATAGAGAATTAAATCAAATTTATAAAAATACAAGTCATTCACCAATTGATAAATGGTCAAAGGATATGAACAGGCAGTTCTCAGATGAAGAAATTAAAGTCATCTATAGTCATATGAAAAATGCTCTAAATCACTATTTATTAGAGAAATGCAAATCAAAACAACTCTGAGGTACCACATCACACCTATCAGATTGACCAAGATGACAAAACAAGAAAATGATAAATGTTGGAGAAGATGTGGGAAAATTGGAACACTAATACACTGTTGGTGGAGTTGTGAACTGATCCAACCATTTTGGAGAGCAATTTGGAACTATGCCCAAAAGGCTATCGAAATGTACATACCCTTTGACACAGCAATAGCACTTATAGGGCTATATCCAAAAGAGATCAAAGACAAGGGAAAAGGACCCACGTGTACAAAAACATTGATAGCAGTTCTTTTTGTGGTGGCAACGAATTGGAAACTGAATGGATGCCCATCAACTGGGGAATTGCTGAACAAGTTGTGGTATATGAATATAATGGAATCCTATTGTGCTATAAGAAATGATGAACAGGCTGACTTCAGAAAAACCTGGAAAGACTTGTGTGGTCTGGTGCTGAGTGGGATGGGCAGAACCAAGAGAACATTGTACACAATAACAGTGATGACTAATATTGATAAACTTAACCCTTCCCAGTAATACAAGCATCTAAGACATCTCCAAAGGCTTCATGATGGAAAATGCTATCCACATATGAAGAAAGAACTATGGAGTTTGAATGCAGATCCAAGCATACTATTTGCTATTTTTTTTTCTTCTGTTGTGTTTTCCTTCCTCTTTCTGGTGGTTCCTCCTTTTGGTTCTAATTCTTACTTACAGCATCACTAATGTGAAAATATGTTTAATAGGAATGTATATATATAGCCTACATCAGATTGTGCACTGTCTTGGGGAGGGATGTGAGGACGGAGGGGAAGAAAAATTTAAAACTCAAAAGCTTATGGAAATGATTGTTGATAATTCAAAATAAATTAATCAAAAAAGAAAAAACAATAAAATAAAAAACATGCCTAAATAAAACATATAAACATGTTCTTTCAACTACCTCCACATCAATCAACTAGTTATTTCTAGAAAAAAGCTATCTAAACTTGCTTTACTTTCTCACATTCCACGCACTTGCTTTAGTGATCTTATCAATTACAATGGTACCTTCTCTACATTGATGTCTCCTAGATAATGGCTCAGTGGCTATAAATACTGGGCCTGGAGTCAGTTAGATCTGTGTTTAAATCCAGCTCAAGACATTTACTACTCGTGCAACCCTGGGCAAGTCACTTAACCACTGTTGATCTTATTTTCCTCATCTGTAAAATGAAGATAGTAATAGCACCTACCTCCCAGGGTTGTTGTGGAGATCCAATGAGATAATATTTGTAAGGTGCTCAGCACAGTGCATGGCACATAGCAGATGTTTAATGAATGTTTGTTCCGTTCCCATTCCCTCCACTTCCCAAATTTAAGTATCCAACTCTCGACTCTCTTTTGGAATCCCAGTCTTGCATCTTCAAATATAAGCTATTCATATTGACTTGAATTTCCTGTGAGCATATTAAACTCAACATATTTAGAATAGAACACACCTTTTGCCCCAAATCCAACCCACCTCATTTCACTGTTTCTATTAAGAAGACCTCTAATCATTCAGGTTTCCAACCTGAGTCATCTCTGACTCATTCATCATTCTCCCACACCCCAACATAACCATTCATTTGTAGTCTTGTCTTGTCTTGTCTCATCTCATCTCATCTCATCTCATCTCATTTATCTTATCTTGTCTTATCTTATCTTATCTAATCTAATCTATTCTACCTCTACTACATCTTTCATTTTTTCTTTTTTTAACCTTTTATTTACTACATCTCTTTCATCTCTTCCCCTGACCACCCTAGCCAAAGCCTTTGTAATCTCAATCCTGGAGTACTTGGCTTCCTTGCATCTAGATTTTCCTGTCTCCTATCTATTCTCTAGACAAAGTTCAAACGGATATTCCTAAAGAGCAAGTGTCCGGCTTGTCATTCCCCCTGCTCAAGAAGCTCTAGTTTAGTGACTTCCTATTGCCTCTAGGATTAAATAAAAATTCCTTAATTTGGCAAGTAAGGCCCTTCACAGGTTGGTTACAGTCTTTCTGTCCATGCTTTTCATGCATTAGTAAACTTCTCGCACTCTACATTCCAACCAAACTGATTCACTAACTGTTCTCTATATGTGATATTGGGACAGCTAGGTGGCACAAATGGATAAAGTGCTGGGCCTAGAGTCAAGAAGACTCATCTTTCTGAGTTCAAATCCAGCCTTACTAGCTGTGTGACCCTGAGTAAGTCACTTAATCCTGTTTGCCTCAGTTACTTTATGTGTAAAATATACTGGAGAAAGAAATGACAAACCCTTTGGTATCTTTGCCAAAAAAAACCCAAATGAGGTCACAAAGAGTCGGACACAACTGAAAAGGACTGAACAAAAATGCGTGACATTCCATCTCTTGCTTTTTGTGCATGCTGTTTTCCATGTCTGGAATGCTTTTCCCTTACCTCCATCACTAGTGTCTCTTAAGATTTGCTCAAGGTCCATCTCTTTCAAATGCCTTTCCTGATACCTAATTTTATTAGTGCTCCACCATTACTTTGTAAGATATGTATATAATATATGTAATGTATAATATATATATATATATATATATAAAATGGAAAATATATATATATATATATATATATATATATAATGGAAAATATATAATGTAGCATTAGAATCACCTCTCCTTCTTTCCTTCCTTCTGCCTCTCACCCTACCTCTTTCTCACTTTCCTTCTTCCCTTTGCCCTTTCTTTCATCTCTCCCTCTTCCCCATTCACGCTCTCCTTCTCTCTCTCCTCTCTCTCTCTTCTCTCTCTCTCTCTCTCTCTCTCTCTCTCTCTCTCTCTCTCTCCCATATTTCCTTCTTTTCAAACAATATCAAGCCCCTCCCCCCCCACATAGAATGTAAGCTGCTTGAGGAGAGGTGCTGTCTTGCTTTTGTCTCTGTATCCTCAGTGTCTAGCACAGTGTTCGGCACATAGTAGGTACCTAATAAATGCTTCTTGTTAGATCAATTTGCACGACTGTAGCCAGTTATTTCACCTCTATGTGACCATTTCTCAATCTTTAAAATGGAAATAAAAATAATCACGTGTATCATACCTACAAGGCTGTTGAGAGGGAAGTTTTTGGCAAACCTCATAGTAAATGTTTATGTTGTTTAGCCTTTCCTCTTGGTTTGCAATGAGCACAAATAAATGCAGACCCAGAGCCTACAGACATTAAACTAAGCCCAAAAGAAATTTGAGTGCTTAAGAATCTGTCTGAAAATCAAGTCAAGTTCATGGCCTTTCTAGGCCTCACACCTGGCAGATGCGTCATAAAGCATAGGCATCTGAGAGAGGGACAAGTGAATTAATTTGTGGGTTGACAGAAAGAAAAAAAATCTATCTTTTCAGCTATCACATAAAGAAACTAGAGCTGGGATTGTAACGTGCGCCTGCATGGGATTTTGAGAAACAGGGTACAGACCTGTGATAATATAGCTTGAAACGTGTTCCCTTTTGTAGCTTCTTCTGAGACAAGAATCTTGAGATCGCGGCCCTCTTACACATCAGTAAATCATTGGAGGCATTTGAATAGATGTCATTGCTTCTATGCATGCTAAGTAGAGTCTTTCCTTTCTGAACAATCCACCTTAGCTGACTTAGCATATCTGTTCTTCTCTTGATCTATGGATTTTGCTCACCAGGGCCTCTTAGCAATCAAGAGTTTGAGGGAAAAAATAACAGAAATATCATCAGTTGGCTGATTATGGGAAGCTAGGGAATGATGTGTGGAAGTTTAACAGATGGTAAATGCCAACTCTATAGGTTAAATCCCAGATAAGGGCATCAGATAGCATCTCGTGTGGCAATTTGAAAATTTTTATATTTTTAGATTGGGATTCACCAGATTTTCTTAATGCTTTTCTTCATAGGCATTCAAGAGCCAGGCTGAGTTAAATATATACACATGGTTCCCACAGATCCTTCATATTTCCAGCTTGGCCACACAAACATAATACTTTAGCAGTGATTGGTGAGCGTAAGGGTATATGTGTGTGTGTGTGTGTGTGTGTGTGTGTGTGTGTGTGTGTGTGTGTGTGTGTATTTGCATGTGTGTGTGCATGTGACCTGGGGAGAGATTCCTCACATATATTTGCATGGCAAGTCTTGCATGTAAACTGACCAAATGCTTACCTATATGGTAGGATTTAAGGAGTTGAAAGAACACCCCCTATCAGCCCAAAATGTCTCCCATTTCAACTTGAAATTCTATGAATTGAGATTTTTCCTTTGGGTTAAGCATTACTCCCTATCAAAATGAAAACAGCCCTGGTGAGAGGTGACACATTAAGTCTTATTCACTTAACCCATAGTTTGAACTAATATATGAAGTTTCCCCCCCCAAATGTCACAATTTGGCTGAGAAGAGGAATTGGCAACGCAAATATATCAGAAAACATATTAAATTTGGAGTCAGAAGATTTGGCTTTACTGCTAGCTGTGTGACATTGGACAGGTTGTTTAACTTCTCTGGGGCTGATAAAGATGAAGAAGTTGGACTAAATAAGATCTAAAATACCTTTTGGTTCTCAATTCTGGGAACCCAGGGCCCTTACAGAATAACAGATCTAGGACACAGTTACTATCTAGGCAGGGTAGAGCATGGCAAAGAGCTACAGAGGGAGGGCCCAGGCAGATAGGACATAACGTGGTGACACTGAACCCTGTGAGCTGAGAGTACTAAAATGGCATAGAAGGGCACTGGTGTAAAAGTCTGGACAATGCTCAGGGACAGCTTGGCCTTCAAAATTCTGTCTGCTCATTTTAGCTTACTGCTAGTGAGCAGGTTATGGAAATTGCCAGGAGTTGGAAACAGGCTTGATGGCCTTAGTTAGCCACATATCCCTGGGTTGTCCCACAATGTTCTTTGCAGCATTGCAGTCAAAGTGGATGGAATTTGACATTTGGCAGAAGCAGGTAACTGCATCCAGCATGGAGAGTATCAGCCTTTAGCATTCAGGTGATTCACATTTATATAGTAATGAGATACTACCACAATTACTTGCTTATATCCTATTGTGAAAGTCTAATTTTTCTTGGGTTTTTGTCTTAAGAGGTTTTAGAATGGTTAGCCTCAGATGTCCATTTGCCTGATACAGAACAGAGAAATGCTCTTCCATTATAGATCAGGGGCCAATTTTCTTGCTAAATTTCTCCCCCTGACACCAAGGATGTTAGGGTCAGTGTTGCAAGGAAATCAGGACCCATTGGTGAAGGACCTAACACAAGAGCTACTCTTGGCTATTGCTGCCTGAACTGGTTCAGGACTCCTAGGAATGGCTCATAAAGTGCCCTCAGGGGAGCTAAGGCAGGGTACCCAGGGAAGAAGGGCAGCAGTTGGCACAGATGATCTGGGAAAGTATATGGCTTGTCTGCATTTGGCGCACATCATTGAGAACCAGGTATTTTAAATGCTTACTTACAGAAAGGGCAAATGTCCTCACAGGGCAGTTTTGCAGTGAAATGCTTAATGCTGCAAAATCTCTTATGAGTCTCCAGTAAATTGCAGCATGCCAATGGAATAATTCAATTCCATGATAACTACTGTACTAGCATTATTATGGTGATTACTACAAATAAGAAAAAAATGTTTATCTCAAGTATTCATTAAGGAATTTCTTAGTAAATACAGCATATTCACTGTGTATCAAAGACTGCACGCCACACTTAGCCTTCCACTAAACCTACCTTTTCAAATATAATGCACTGAACTATTAGTATATTTCTCTCCACTTCCTGTCCCAGAGAACCATCCTTTTTATTTGTACGTGTACATGGAGTCATGGACCTAGAGGTGGAAGGGACCTCAAAGGTCATTTACTCCAATGACTTCATTTTATAGACAAAGAAATTGAAGTCCAGGGAGGCAGTGATTTTCTCAAGGTCACATATAGTTAAGTATCAAGGACAGTATTTGAAATTCAGTCCTTTGAATTCCAGAGTCAGTACTTCTTCCACTGTATTTAAAATAAATTTTCATTGATAATTTTTCATTTCATGTCACCTATACTTCCCAACATGTAATTTCCCCCTTTCTTGCCCAGAGAATTATCCCTTGGAAGAAAAGATAAAATATTAATTCAGCAAAATGGATCACATTGAAAACTTTTCCATTATTTCTAGGGTTCTATATGCATGGTCTCCCACTTCTGTAAAGAAGGGAAGTGCCTTCTCACATCTGATCTTAGGAGCCAAGTTTGGTTATTATGATTTCATACCATTCAATTTATTTAATTGTCATTCTTACCATTTACATTACCTTAGTCACTATGTACATTATTTTTCTGGCTCTGCTTACTTAATTTTATTCATAAGTTCATCTGGACATTCTGGGCTTCTCTGTATTCACCAAATTCATTGTTTCATATTGGGCAGCAATATTCCATTATATTCATACTCTATCACCTATTTAGCCATTTGCTAACAGATCAGCATCTACTTTGAGAAAACTGGTTTTTATAAATGGGAAAAAATAAGCATCTTCTAGGTATAGTTAAGTCTTCCACATAGGAGTTCTTTAGTTCAGCCCAACCAAAACTGACTGTGGAAAAATGGGATACTAATGAACTGTTGGTGGAGTTATGAACTAGTTCAACTATTCTAGAGAACAATTTGGAGCTACATCCAAAGAGCTATAAAACTGTGCATACCTTTTCACCCAGCAATACCTCTACTGGGTCTGTAACCCAAAGAGATCAAAGAAAAGGGAAATGGACCTGTTTGTACAAAAATATTTATAGTAGCTCTTTTTCTGTTGACAAAGATTTAGAAATCTAGGGGAAGCTCAGCAATTAGGGAATGGCTGAACAAGTTTTGGTATATAATTGGGATGGAATATAATTGTACTAGAAGAAATGACAAGCAGGATTGTTTTAGAAAAAAAAACCTAAGGACATGTATGACCTTATGCAAAGTGAAGTGAGCTAGAACCAGGAGAACATTGTGCGCAGCAGCGGCAATATTGTAAAGATGATCAACTGTGAAATACTTGGGTACTTTGGTTAAGACAATGACCCATAGGGCCCACAATGAAAAATGAAAAATACTATCCCTCTCCAGAGAGAGAATTTATGAACTCTGAATGCAGAATGTTTTCTTTTGCGACATGGCTAATACAGCAATATGTTTTGGATGACTTCACATGTATAATCAATATCAAATTACTTGCCTTCTCAAGGAAGGGGGAAGGGCAGGAGGGTGGTAGAAAATCTATAATTCAAAATTTTAAAAAAAGGATTGTTAAAGTTTTTACATGTAATTGTGTAATATTTAATGAAATAAAAGAAGTTTAAAATTAAATGAGGTTGTTTGGATACATGGCCTTCTAGCTTTAAATCCTATGATCTTAGGAGCCAATCTTAACTTCAAATACTAGAGAAGCATGATGACGAAGATACAGAGAACAGTATCTAACTGGTTGCCCCAGATTACTCACCTTTGTTTCATATGCTTTTTCATTTTACTTTGACCTACTGGGATTTATTATTTTATTTCCTTGTCCTCTTTCTCACATACAGAAAAATCTGGCCATATAGACACAACTGGTCATATAACTTTTACTTGAAGGACTCTAGTGATGAGGAAGCATAACTTGACACAGTTCCTCTCTTTGGTGTAGTTCCATCTGTTACGAAGTTTATCTTTACAAAAACCCCAACTTACCTCTTTGCAGCTTCCACCTGTGTCTCCTTTTTGATCAAAAGGAATCAATCTGGGGCAGCTAGATGGCACAGTGGATAAAGCACCAGCCCTGGAGTCAGGAGGACCTGAGTTCAAATCCGGCCTCAGACACATAACACTCACTAGCTGTGTGACATTGGGCAAGTCACTTAACCCTATTGCCTAGACAAAAAAAAAAAGGAATCAATCTAATTGCTCTCCCATACGTACTTGAAAACAGCTATTATTTCCACTCCTCCCCTCACCCAGTCTTCTCTTCTCCAGACTAAACTTTCCTTCAACTAATTCTTATGTTGTTGATCTCAAAGTTTTTTTTACTATTCTGCTTGCTCTAATACGGACACTCTCAGTGCCACATGTTTTTACTGAGGTAGAAATTTCTGCAAAAGCCAAGGCATATTTTTTTTCATTTGCAATGTGTTATAGTTTGCTTATGTTTGACATGTGCTTCTCCATTGCCTTTTTTAAATAAAGTTTTAAAAATATTTTTATTAATGGTAAAAAATGGCTTCTGTATTATCTTTTAAGTGATCCTCTACTTCAAATCTTCAGATAATTTGGTATTCACAGATGTCTTCTAGATCTAAATCTATGATGCTATAGTGCCATGATCTTATGACTTTAAGGAATAATTGAGTTATTTATTGAATAATAGTGGTGGGTATCACTCTTTACTAAGAATAAAGTACAATTACATAGATAATTTTTGTTGGGTTGAATGATCAAGAGATAACTGTCTCTGGCTGACCTCTTTTACCATCTGTGATGTTCTGCTATTCATAGCCTTACACCACCACAATAAGAATACTTATCTTTTAACAAGCTGAGCCATAGCCATTATTTCAAGGAGAATCTTGGTGTCATTAAGAGCACTGGACAGTTCCCCAAAGGTAATTCAACTTGACCACTTCATCCTTTTCAGTTGTGGGTCTAGTTCATTGTCCATTTGCATTATTTGTCCCAGATGCATGGACTGATTTGTTATTGTTCAGTCATTTGGTCATGTCTGACTCTTTGTCACCATAGCATGCCAGACTCTTCTATCCTCTACTATCTCTTGAAGTCTGTCCAAGTCTATGTTCACTGTTTCCTTGATACTACCTATCTACCTCATCCTATGGCACCCCATTTTTTTTGCCTTCAATCTTTCCTAGCATTAGAGTCTTTTCCAATGAGACTCATCTTCTCATTAAGTATTTAAACTCCAGTTTCAGTATTTGAACTTCTAGTGAATAGCCTGGAGTTAATTTCTTTAAGTATAGACTGATTTGATCTCCTTCTGTCCAAAGGACTCTCAAAAGTCTTCTTCCGCACCACAATTAGAAAGCATCGATTCTGAGGTGCTCAGCTTCCCTTATAGTGTAATTCTCACAGCCATGCATTGCTACTGGAAAAAAAAAAACATTGCTTTGACTATACAGATCTTTGTTAGCAAGGTGATGTCTCTACTTTTTAGTATGCTGTCCAGATTTTCCCTAGCTTTCCTTCCAAAGAGCAAGCATCTTTTAATTTTATGGCTGCAGTTTGCCATCTGCAGTGATCTCTGAGCCCAAGAATATGAAATCTGACAGTATTTCTTTTCTTCTTCCTCTATTTTTCCAGGAAGTGATGGGACTGGTTGCCAAGATCTTAGATTTTTTTTTTTATTGTTAATCTTCAAGCCATCTTTTACACTCTCTTCTTTCACCCTCATCAAGAGACTTCTTAATTCCTCTTCACTTTCTGCCGTAAGAGTGGTATTATCTGCATATCTGAGATTGTTGCTATTTCTTCTGGCAACCTTAATTCCAGATTTAGATTCATCCAGCCTGGCATTTCACATGACGTACTCCGGATATAAGTTAAATAAATAAGGTGACAATAAACAGCCTCATTGTACTCCTTTTGCAATCTTAAATTATTCAGTTGTTCTGTGTTTGGTTCTAACTGTTGCTCTTGGCTCCCATACAGGTTCCTCAGGAGACAAATAAGATGATCTGGTACTCTCAGCTCTTGGAGGACAATGATGACAAGCCTGGTCAGAAGTGGAATATTTGAATCACACAATTATGAGTTCCCAGGAGTCTTTGGATGGGAAAAGAAAACAGCAAGGGGGGAAAAATGTGTGTGTGTGTGTGTGTGTGTGTGTGTGTGTGTGTATGGGCGCGCATGTGCGCATGCACACCTGCACATAAATTAAAGCCTGCTAAGTTTAGTCATAGAAAGCTTTGGGGAGGAGATTTTGGGGAGAGTTTTGAATAGATATTACATATTTTAAAAATTAAATTGGGTGGAATTGAATGACTAAATGTATGGCTTTGCGCAAGTGATTTAACCTATTGAATCTATTGGGGCCTCAGTTTCTTCATCTGGAAAGTGGGTTTAGGGTTACATGGCTTTTAAGGACTTTCCAATTCTATGATTCTGATTCAGTAAATTGCATAGAGCATCTCATCTCCATTTGAAAGTTTTTGATGAAACGTTGGATAAATTTGTAATTTTCTTTTTTTAAAAAGGACTTCCTGAGAGACTATACCTGAGAATGAGCTCCGAGAAAGCTCTTTCAGCTGCAGGTAATCAACTGAAGAGCACACCACCTAAGTAATTAACAGAAAGTACATAATTTTTCATGAGGAAGGACAAAAAAATCTTTGAAATAGTCACAAAGAAAGCTAAGTATGTTTCTTGTAAGCTGGGAAAATCAATATGATGGAATTAGAGCCAAGGGAAATCAAATGGTATAGAAGAAATTAAGCTATATTTAGTTCATCCCATTTATTTCACAGATGAGGAAACTGAGGTGAAAAAAAGACTGTCATTTTGTCCAAGGTCATAGAATGACCTCCTGGTAATCCCTCTCAAAATTTTGGAGTAAGCATTTATTCTTCCTTCTCCCTCAACCTGAACATTCTATCAGTTGCTATTTCCATCACCACAGTTTTCATATACACTCACTCCTTACTATTTGTATTGAATGATGAGATCATAGATTTAAATTTGGAAGGGTGGTCAGTTAATACTCTCATTTTACAGATGAGCTTTCTGATGGCCTTAGAGGTTGAGTGACTCGCCTAAGGCCATGTTAGTGGTAAGTGACAAAGATGGAATTCAAACCCAGGTCCTTTGGCTCCCAATCCAGGGTTCTTTGACACTGTACAATACTGCCTTCAGTCACCACAGCCCTTGTTCAGGCCATTATGACTACTCACTTGAATTATTGCAATAGCCTCCTCACTGGTTTTCTTTCTTCCAATTTTTCTCTCCCAAGATCACCTTGAGATCATTGCCCAAGTTATTTTTCTAAGAACAGCTCTGATCATATCATTCCTTTGTTTTAAGACCTTTAATTCTCCCCTGCCTGTTCATGTCCCAGAAAAAGAAGAAAGACAATAATATAAGGGGAGGGACACTACTATCCAAGGCTGACACGTGATCCAAGAATACGGGCCTAAGTTCTTTGCCTTGGTTTTTGTTCTTTCATTTTAGATGATGGTTACAACCTTGTGAACTTGAAAGGTCAGGATAGTGAGCCACTAGGACATCTTGGAGTGGAGTACATACCAGGCTGTGTGGTGCACTTTTACTGTGTAGTTTGGAACCCCAAACTGTATCCTTTGGGACCCAGCAGTATCTGAGAGAAGTGCTCATCCAGCAGTGATGCTACAAATGGCTATGAACTTGTTGGGACCAACACTGTTTAAACTGTTAAATCTGAGCACATTCTCCTTAGGGGCCAAGGGGTAGAGGAGACAGTGTTCCCTCCAAGTGTTTGAGAGGGAATGTTTGTATTTCTATTCTTGCTGCATATTTGAAATAAATATCCTTTTGGAAGAGCTAATTGATGTTAATAAGTTAAATGGAATTGGGAATCTAGTTCACTTGTGGTTAACGGTAGGAAGATCACACTAGAATAGGGGATTAGGCTGATAGTATTAGAGAACAGATACTCTAACCCCTCAGGAATACCCCTGGAACCCTGAGGGAGAGATGTAGCCAGCCTTGTTCTGGGAAAGTAAGGTCAGAGTACTTGTTACATCTTTAGTCAACCAGATTCATACAACCTTGGAGTCATTCTTAGCTAGTCAGTTGACAAATCTTGGAAATTACCTCTACAACATCTCTAACATGTGTCCCTTCTTTCTATTCGCACAAACCACTGTCTTAGTTCAAACCCTCATTGCCTTTTGCTCTGTGATGTTCATTTGTTCTTGCTACTGAGGGTTAAAGGAGGGCATGTGAACATCAATGAAAGGGAGATAGTCCTTTTCATCAGTTTTTTTCTCCAATTATATGAAAGTCTACTTGGGGGCAAGGGACTTATTACCAATGATCTCTTAACTGGCGAATCTAATGAGCTTTGCTCGATCCTCATCCTTGACCTCTATGAGGCCTCTGATGTTGCCAATAACTCTCTCCTTTCTAGGTTTTCATGAGACTATTTGATTCACATTCTCCTTCCTCCAATGTGAGGACTCCTCCTCAATCTCCTTTTCTGGATCTTTATCCAGGTCATACCCATTAAACATGAGTGTCCCTCAGACTCCATCCTGGTTGTCTTCTTTTCTGTCTGTATACTATTTCATCTGGCAATTTCTTCAGCTCCCATGGATTCAATGGTCAAATCTATGCTGATGGTGCTCATGTCTTTTAATCCAACCCTAATTTTTCTGATTATTTCCAGTCTCACATCTCCAAGTGCCTATTAGACATCTTGAATTGAATTTCCTATAGCCATCTTAGAATCACAAAGTTGAAAACTGAACTCATTATCTTACTCTAAACTGTTCCCTCTCACCTTCCTTATTCCTGTTGAGAATACTACCCAACCTCCAAGTCACCAAAGCTCACAGCTCACC
The DNA here is from genome assembly GCF_003287225.1 of Phascolarctos cinereus. NCBI lineage: Eukaryota > Metazoa > Chordata > Mammalia > Diprotodontia > Phascolarctidae > Phascolarctos > Phascolarctos cinereus. The sequence continues at coordinate 335,785,401 of NW_027556098.1, forward strand.
ATCCTGTCTCCTTAACTCCTACTTACTGTCATCCTTGACTCCCTACTCTCCCTTACATCCCATATCCAATCTGTTGTCAAGACCTGCCAATTTTACCTTCATAATATCTCTTGCATATTCCTCCTTCTACTCTCGGACACTGCCATCTTTTTGTTGCAGGCCCTTATCACCTCATATTTCAATTATCACAATAGCCTACTGGTTGGTCTTTCTTCCTCAAGCCTCTCTCCACTCTAATCCATCCTCTGTTGAGTTGCCAAAATAATCTTCCTAAAGTCTGATCAATCAACCCCAGGGGCTTCCTATCACCTTTAAGATAAAATATGAAATCCTCTGTTTGAGATTCTGACCCTTCATCATCTCCCTCCTCCTACCTTTCCAGTCTTTTTATACCTTCAGTCCTACCATGTACTCTGTAATCCAGTGTCACTGGCCTGTTTGTTGCTCCCCACACAAGATCTCCATCCTTGACTTGGCATTTTCACTGAATGTCATCTGTGTCTGAGATGTTCTCCCTCTTCATCCCTACCTTTTGCCTTCTCTGACTTTTTCAAGTCCCAGCTTAAATCTCATCTTCTACAAGAAGCCTTTCTTCCTCTTCTTTAATTCTAGTGCCTTTTTTCTGTTGAGTTTCTCTAATTTATTCTGCATATAGCTTATTTGTACATAATTGTTTGCATGCTGTCTACTCCTTTAGACTGTGAGCTCTTTGAGGGCAAGGACTTTTTTGCCTTTTTTTGTATTTCCAGTGCTTAGCACAGTACCTGGCACATAGTAGGTGTTAAAATATTTAGCTACTGACTACTATCAATAGCATTTTTTGTTGACCAAAATTACATGGGAGATCTTATGCCAAGTTAATTTAGCAGTAGCATTATGGGCCCACTTCTTTTCCCTCTCATTTACTGCAAATAACTAAAGTGACTATTTTTGCTTGGCTAAACAAACAAACAAAAACCTGACACATGTAATTCTGAATTTACAAATCAGATGCATTGGTTGCATCTGTCTTTGAAAACAGGACTCAGGAATGGCCTGAGAGTGCAATGTTATAGATGTATGTATCATTTGTGGCTGAAAGAAGCAAAAGAATTATCATCATGGGCACGAGAACTGTCACAATTTAAATGGGAAGAAAGTGTAGCCCAGGGTTGTTACTCTAACTTAATTAGCCTATTTGCCTTGGTGCAGTAAGGAAGGATGCCAGAAACATCTTATTCCAGCATCTCATTGTATATAGAGGTAGCCTGAGGTTCTTGAAGGATATACCAATATAATACAAACTGACAGATTCTATCAAACTGAAAAACGTTCTGAGTGTTATCTTTCATCTGCTGTCTATGGACTGACATAAGCATGGAGAAGCCCAGCTTCTGACCATCAGCCATGGAAAGCCATAAAATGGACAAAAGTATCAAACATCAATCAACCTTGAGTGGCCCTTACATTTCCAAAGAGGTGATAGAAGAGAGGTAGAATGAATAATAGAAGGTACTAAGAATCAATCATTCTTTTAGTAATTAGTTGTTAGATGATCTAGAAACATTAAATCTTAGGGACTCAGAATGGTGATCTTCAGACAAAGATCACCAATGAGTTGGCATGCTATTGGATGTAGGTTCTTGCCGTAAAAGAAAGCAAATGTCAAAAAAGGAAACTGAAATTCTGTGGAAAGACTGTTCTTAGGTTCTCCTTGATGGGGTAAAACAATGAGTTGGTAAAGATGGTTCTCTTCGATACCTATAGACACTGACCAAACAATTCAGTTCATGAGTCACTAGGTGATCATTTTTTGTAGTGTTCATAATGAAAACAAATGGAATACAGTTAAAATAATTACAGTTTGTACACCAACACTCATTGCAGAAGAAAAAGAAGTTAGAGGAATTCCATGAAGCAATTTTTTTCCTCTTTTGGTAATATTAAATATTTTGTTGATATTTTTTATTTTTACATCACCTTCCTTTCCAAATATAGCCTTTATCCCTCCGCCAAGAACTATCACCTTAACAAAGGGTTAAAATTAAAGAGAGGAAAAAAAGCTTGGCCAAATTACCCAATATATCAACTAAGTACAGTTCATTGTCTTCTCTTCTCCATTGGACTGACCTTGATTAAAATCACATGGTGTTCCATGATGTTACATTTCATTCTTTCTCCAGGATTCTGCAGTTAAAAAGCTTGGGAGGGGGTAGTGGCTATCTCTCATCTCTGCCATTGACTCAAGCTCCGACCAGTTGTATTCCCTTAGACCCCAGTTCTGTTTAATAATAAGATTACCTATTACAAACGATTATTTATTTTAAAAACATAGCAAGAACAACATACAAATATTTCCCCACCCCAACACCTAAAGGAGGGGATAATTTTTCCCCCAGTGCTCCCTTGGTCTTTGAGAAGTAGAGGGGGAATAGATTCACATTTTAACTCACTTCATATACAATATTTCCACCAAGTTTCAAGTCCAAACCCCTACCACCTGGGTTTGTCTCCTGGCACCCTGGTTGACAGCCACATATGGCCTGGAATCTTGGTGCTAAGATCTCCATGGGTTGAGCTCCCGAATTTGGGATCACTTATACCTAGAACTGAAAAAACAACAGAAACAAACCAAAATGCTAAAATGATTTCTGGGAGACAGAAGGACTAAGAAGAAGATAAATGTGATCCATTCTCTTACCCAACTTGGTATGTGGTGCCCACGTTACAGATGAAGACCTTTGTCTCTGAATGTAACTGGAAAGAAAGAGTGAGGCTATCCTAGCTGGACAGTTTTAAAGACACAATCACTTCTGGCTTTGTGGCCAATGGAAAGCGTCTGCTCCTGCCCATTTTGTAAGGGAAATCAGTCTCTTCTCTCAGAAGCAAGTCTCTGGCATCTCCCACATGGAGGTCTCAGGTAATCTTCACCTTAAATGATCTGGGCATCTGCCAAAGCTAGGTTACGCATATGTTCATAAGATTATAAATGTAGAGCTGGAAGGGATTTTAGAGGGGATTGAACCAAACTCCCTCATTTTGCAGGCAAAGGTGAGTCTGAGAGAAGATGTAACTTGATCAGGATCCCATAGTTCATAAATGTTTGAGGCAGGCTTTGAACTCAGATCTCTCCTAATTCTGTCTACTACTCTTAGGAAAGGAGTTAGGGTTGTAGGTAGCACAGTGAATAGAGATCTGGACCTGGAGTCAGGAAGACTTGAGTTCCAATATGGCCTCAGATGCTTATTACATAAGCAAGTCACCTCTGGTTGCCTCAGTTTCCTCATCTGTAAACTGGGGATAATAATATCACCTACTTCCCATGGTTGTTGTGAGGAACAAATGAGATAATAAATCATAAAGCACTTAGCACAGTGTCTGGCACAGAGTAAGTATTAAATAAATGTTGTCTTTTATTATTATCTTCACAACAACTCTATAAAGTAAGTACCTCATGTTTTATTATCACCATTTTAAAGATGGGGAAACTGAAGGTCAGAGAGATGATGTGATTTTCCCAAGGTCATTTAGATATTGAGTGGCAGTCAACAGTCAAACTCAAGTTTTCTAACTTTAAATCTAGAAGTCTATAAGCTGTCTTCTCTGTCTTTTAGTTGTTGCTCAGTTGTATCTGACTCTTCATGAACCTGTGGACTCTGCTGTCCATGAGATATTCTTGGCAAAGATAATGGAGAGATTTGCCCTGTCCTTCTCCTGTGGAGTAAGACAGCAATTAAGTGACTTGCCCAGGGTCACACAGCTAATAAGTGTCTAAGTTCAGATTTAAACTCAAGTTTTCCTGGCTCTAGGCTCTATCCACTGAGCCACCTAACTGCCTCCTAGACAAACAGAGGTTAAGTGACTTGTCCAAGTTCACACACTTAGTGTTGGAGGCTGGATTTGAACTCAAGTCTTTCTGATTCCATGCCCAGTGCTCTATTCACTGAGTCATCTAGTTGCCCCCTTCTCTTAAGAAAGCATATTCATAAGTTTATTTATAGGTAGCCTTTTCAAAGATACTAGTGTAAATTTTTTTTAAACTTTCTGCAGGATCTTTTGGCTTTGGGCCTAAAGAAAGTAAAGAATAAAATAAATGCCAAAATTATTTTATTTGGAAACAAAATGGGGGCTGATAAGTGACAGGCGATCCCATACTGGGTAGGCACCAATTGAGAACAGTGTTTGATACTGAGTTAAGCACAGTCCTCCAGGTCTCCAGGACAACCATAGGGCCCTACTGTTCCAGGAAGAACTATAGCAAATGAGAATCATCTCTTCTGGCCCTGATTTCCTGGGTGACTCCCAGGGACAACTTATAAGGACAAACATAATTTTATCCAACTCATGGAGCCTCTCAATACTTCAGTCCGTGTTTCCTGGAGACAACTGGCTCAGATTTGGAAGTGCACAAAGTCTCGGTTCTGAAGATTGATTCTCTGTCAAGGAAGCTCTTCCAAGCCATATATTGATTTCAATTTCCTGAGTACTTCAAGTTCTGCATTAGACAAGATCTCATTTCATAATTCAGCTTTTTTGGGTATAATTTGGTATAATTTTTTAACAAAAACCAAAAAAATTCCCAAAATTGGTGCTCACCACCCTGCCCCCCAATCACTTCCTGATATCCCTCTTAGCTCTCTTTGTAACACAGCAGGACATTTAAGCAAAACCAAAAATATAGCAATTGTGTCTGACCTGTTTGGTAATTATTATTTTTTAAATGCCCTTCTGCCCATTGACATTGGCATTCTGGTCACAATCTGAAGTTTGGCTGTGACTTACCAACTGCTGACTCAGAAGTTGCACTTTCACTGAGGCTGCGAACATTATAGGAATCTTATGAAAAAGTTAGGGCTAAAGGACAGAAGCTGGTGCTATACTGTAGTGTCTTTAGCCTTGGAGTTGGGAAGCTGTCTTATCTTATTGCCTCTATTACCCTGCAAAAGTCAAGTAGCCACTCAGTGACCTAGGTAACTTTTGAAGACTCTAAGTTAGAGAACAGATGATGAGTACCCTCATGAGGAGTGATTATTTTTGTACAGGTCTAGTCCAAAAAAATGTGTGTAGACACTGAGAACCATTTGTTTTTATTACCTTTTAGATGTTTTATGAAGCAGCAGGTTTTTCTCTTTTTTTACAAAAACATATAAAGATGTACAATGGGAATGGGGATGCCTTTAATCATTAGTGTCCAAAGCACAATGGCTTTGGAAATAACTTGGTGAATTTACCACATTTTAAAAAAAATAACAATAAGCTATCCAATGACACTGGCCTTCTTCTTGTTCCTTGAACATAAGACTCCATCTCTTTTCACTGGTTCTTCCCTATGCCTGGAATACTCTTCTTCTTGACTTACACTTCCTAGCTTCCCTGACTTCCTTCAAGACTCAGGTCACATCTTACATTCTGCAAGGAAATTTTCTTGGTTGCCCCCACTGCCTTCCCTCTGAGATTACCTCTCCTTCACTCTATAAATACACATCTATCTATCTATCTATCTATCTATCTATCTATATCTATCTATCTATCTATCTATCTAATCTATATGTGTATATATATATACACACACACACACATTATATCTATCTATATATGTGTATATATATTCACACACACACACACACGCACACACACACACACACACACACACACACACACACACACACACACACACATATATATATATATATAAATTTGCATGCCATTTTCTCCACTAGAATGTAAGTTCCTTGAGCAGATGTAGGGTTTTTTTTCCCTTTCTTTGTATGCCCACAGTTTAGCACAGTGCTTGGTGAACAGTAGGCACTTAATAAATGCTTGTTGATAACTGACTAATAGAGATTAGGGTTTTAACATATAATCCCTCTTTTTTCTATTCTGTTATATATTAACATGTTCTTTTTTCTGTTTGTTCAATTCAGAATAATTTTGTTTTTTAGGTTTGTGCAAGCTTGGACTCAGTCATTTGACAGGGCTGGTTACTCTGAAGAAAGAATCTGCACTTTTTTTTTTTGAGAGGCAACTGGGGTTAAGTGACTTTCCCAGGGTCACATAGCTAGTAAGTGTCAAGTGTCTGGTCTGAGACCAAATTTGAACTCAGGTCCTCCTGACTCCAGGACTGATGCTCTATCTACTGCACCACCAGAGTCTTCACATTTTGGGTACGTAACAGGCAGTAATGGCCTTCTCCATTAATTTGTCACTTGAAATTCTCTGGTTCTGCGGGGAGAAAAGAAAGTCATTTACTCTAAAGCCAAGAGGCAGGAAGACCAGAGAACAGGGAAGCTGTTTGAAGAAATATTCAATAGACTGGAAATTGAGAGGATGCCCATCATTTGGGGAATGACTGAACAAGTTGTGGCATATGAATGTAATGGAATACTATTGTGCTATAAGAAATGATGAACAGGCTGACTTCAGAAAAGCCTGGAAAGACTTCTATGGTCTGATGCTGAGTGAAGTGAGCAGAACCAGGAGAATGCTGTACACAGTAACAGCCACATTGTGTCATGACTGATACTGATAAACTTAACCCTTCTCAGCAATACTAGGATCTAAGACGTCTCCAAAGGCCTCATGATGGAAAATGCTATCCACAAAGAAGAAAGAACTATGGAATCTGAATGCAGATCTAAGCATACTATTTGCTATTTATTTTTCTTCTGTTGTGTTTTGTTTCCTCTTTCTGGTGGTTCCTCCTATTGGTTCTGATTCTTACTTACAACATCACTAATGTGAAAATATGTTTAATAGGAATGTGTATGTATATCCTATATCAGATTGCACATTGTATAGGGGAGGGAGGTGGGAAGGAAAGGGGAGAAAAATTTAAAACTCAAAAGCTTATGGAAGTGATTGTTGATAATTCAAAATAAATTAATAAAAAAAAATTAGTCAATAGGAGCAGTTTTCCTCAGCACAGAATTGTATACATCATTTTAGGAGAAGATTGGGTTTTCCCCCATCCTATAGTGCAATTTGCCTGACCTGGGCCTGGAGGTGTAGGTACCTGAAAGATTTTTTGACACCACCCTGCAAAGTAGGGCTTTGAATGGTTGTAACTTAGAGGAGGTTAGGCAGAGGAATTCTTCAGTATGTACTCTATAGCTCGGAGAAGTTTTTCTGCTTTATAGAATTACCCAATAAGCCTCAGCACAGGTAATGCACATTCTTTGTACCACCATAAACAATATGTACTATTTATACTACAATGTATTACCACAGTGTCTCTGATTTATACTAATACAGGGATGCTGTGGGTTTTGGGAGAAAGAGTTAGAATTGGTAAATTTTGAAACCATCTTTGGGGTCTGATAACAGGCCAATTACTTGGCCTTTCTGAGGCTCATTTTTCTTCATATGTTCCCTACCTATGCCACAGGGGTATCGGAAGGACAACAGCTGGCAGACCTTAAAGCATGAAATAAATATGGATTGTTATCATTATTACCATATCAAGCATGAGCTTCCTTTAATACCAAAGAAAATAGGATTGTGCTTGGAAACAAATTACTCTCCTACAGCTCAAGGCCCCATGATACAATGTATCATGGGGAGAATGGCTCTAGGCCTGTGAGACTGTCTATCTTCTTGTATCACCAATCCTTTCTCAAATATTCAAATGCGTCTCTAATCTCATGAATTTGCATGTTCCCTTTGATGATTCAGATAGTACTTATCTATGCTGGACTATTTTGTGTGACTTATGCCCACATTCTCCCCTAAATCTGCCCTGAGCCCTAGGGGTATGTGTGGGGGTGTCTCAATATGTCAGAAACCTTTCCTGCTTTCTCCTGATATCTCAAGGTATCAGAAGAATACTCTTGATGCTATAGTGGATAAAGTTGTGGATCTGGAGTCAGGGAAACTTGATTTCAAATTATGAATCAGACACCTATTAGTTTTGTGACCCTGAGCAAAAAGCTAAAACCCTGTCTGCCTCAGTTTCCTTATCTGTAAAAATGGGGACAATAATAGTACCTTCCTCTCAGAGCTCTCAGCTAGGTGGTACAGTGGATCAAGAGCCGGGCCTGAAGTCAGGAAGACTTACGCTTTTAAGTTTAAATCGGGCTTAAGAAACTTATTAATGTGTTACCCTGGACAAGTGATTTAACCCTGTTTGCCTTAGGTCCTCATCTGCAAACTGAGCTGGAGAAGGAAGTGGTGAACCACTCCAGTATCTTTGCCAAGAAAACCCCAAATAGGATCATGAAGAGTCAAATAAGACTGAAAGGACTCAGCAGCAGCAGCAGCAACAACAGCCACAACAACAACGTTTCCGAATTGTTGCAATGATCGAGTGAGATAACACGTAAACTTTGTAAACCTTAAAGTACCATTTGCATTCTCTATATTGTTATTATTATTATCCCTTGTTCTCAACTTTTCTCTTCCTATCATACAACTCCTTCCTTGCTCACATATCTTACCTAGTCTTTTTCAGATTTCCTCTTTGGTCATATGTTGCAGTCTGCTCACGCCCACCATGTGGCTCTTCATTGTCTTCTGGGAGATCATTTTCAGTTCTACTGAGGATGTTTTGCTCCATGTGTCTCTGCACTACATAACAATATTGGTAGAATGTTGGTACTAAGAAACTGCCCTTTTGCTTTTGTGATAAACTTGGGATCAGTAGTGAGTTCCTTTGGAGAGTATCTCCCTGGTTTACATCTCGTTAATGCTTATTATTAGAGGGTTGTTGAGCAGGGTTACTTAGACTGCTATACATTCTAAGTAATCTTGAATGATTTTGTGATGGATGGGAGTTATATTTTCATAAAAGAGCCTGTAAGGTGATGTTTTATCAAATGCTTTTTAATGATCAACAATAAACACAAAATTATATTTTCTATACTTTCAGTTAATTAAAAAATAGTAAAGATGTTGCTCCATTTCCGAATATTACTTGAAAAAGCCTAGATGTTTACTAATAATACTATCAATGTTGATGCCCTCAATTCATGTACAGATGATATTCATAAAGATTTCATATATATTCAAGAGTAGGCATGTGGGATGTTAGTTATTAATGTTCTCTCAGTTACCTTTTATAGGCATTAATAAGTGCTGACATTCCCCCCTCCCCACCCCAGATCTCTGCCTTTGATATTTTTGCCTTCTACAGATACCTTGTACATAGTAGTTCATTAATATCCTTGAAATTGTACTTCCTCATGGTTGTACCTACTCTATATATGTTTGGTCCAATCTAGCTGCTTTGTCTATTTGTTTCCTTTAGGGCAATTTCTGACTAGTCCAAGTCTAAGGACTGTGGTTCCACTATACTTAAAGAGAAAACCATTTATTATAATGACACTTGCAATTATTACCCAGTTTTCTTCTGTTTACAGTCTTCCTTGCATTTTCATCCTTAAATGCCCTTGGGATGAATTTACTTAGTTGAATATTTTGCCAGATGTTCTTGGCAAGTTATTCTTTATTCATTATGCAAGCATTGTTAAACACTTAACAGAAATAGTGCATCACAGTGGATAGGGAGTTGGCCCTAGAGTCAGGAAGTCCTGAGTTCAATCCCAGCTGTGTAATCTTGGACAAGTCACTTAGTATTTCTGTGCCTGAGAAAACTATTTAAGAATGTAAGCTACAAAAGAGGGACCGAAATTAAATCAGTAAAAGATGTTTCCTTGTTGGAAATCCCAAGTCTTTGTATTTTCTAGTTTATTCCTATCATGCAAATGATAAGATAGGGACTAGACCTGTGATTTCATTTGTATAAAGAACTCCTGGGGAAGGAAACTTCCTCTACCAAGGCAGACCAGCACCTTCTCTGCAAATTAGAGTATTATAGCATTACCTGAGAGGAAGGTGCTATTGTTATCCTCATTTTACAGATGAGGAAATAGAGGTTGAGAGTGGGGAAATTATTTCCCCAGGGTCATGTAGTTAATAAGTGTTTGAATCAGGATTTGAACTCAAGTCTTCCAGACTCTAAGTCCAATGCTTTTTCCATTGTGCCACCTAGCTACCCAAGCTGTACACACACCTACACACACACACACACACACACACACACACACACACACACACACACAAACTTGTAAAGGAAATTGCAAAAAAAAAATATGCGCTAATTTTGTGTGTAGTGTTGCCTCTGCAGATTCCTCTCACCCTAGCTTGCACTTGAATTTTGGGTCTTGAAAATCTACCTCCCTCAGATTCAAGGTCTGCACTCTTAAAATATAACTCATAAGCTCTCGCCAGTGTGCCTATCTTTTATACTTATCCAGAGATACAATAGACTCAAATCAAAGAGATTTAGTGAAGTGACATAATATGAACAAGTGTATCAAAACATTTCCCTCTTCCCACATCTAGGTACATTCTCTCACAAATACCCACACCATCTGTGGGAAGGGTGGGCATGCACAATAGTGGAGAGGCACCTATTTAAAGAACGCAGGTAGCCAAGACAACTCACACTTGTGATGCTATAGGGCCCACGTGTCCTTTTTTTCTTGTGGTGTCCTCACAATGAATCTGCTAGACATTTCTCACCACTTGGGATCCCTGGGCCTACCCCTTGTTGGGCTCTTCATCTCCTTTTGGGTGAGTAGCTCTATTGCAAGACACTGTGGCAGAAATGAGGAGCAATTCTCTTCATCAACTGGTTCTTTTTTCATAGGTGGTTTTCTTCTTAACTCTTTAGTGCTATCTTTTGCCTTGACAGATTCCACAGAGCAGAGGTTCATAACCTGGGGTCTGTGAAGTTGTCATTTTTATCTTCTCTTTTAAAAAAAAATCTCTTTCTCTCCTCTTTCTCTTCCTCTTTCTTTCTCTCTTCTCCTCTAAACTTCTTTTCTCTTTCTTCCTCCCTTCTCCTCTTCCCTTCTCTTTTCTCCTCTCTTCTCCTCTCCTCTCATCCCCTCTCCTACCACCTACATTACCACCCTTACTTTACCTTTACATTGCCTCTGCAGAGGCCTTTGCCTCATACTTCACTAAAAAACCCCTGTGGCTACCACTATTGAGGCCTCCCTATTCTCTCCAAATGCACACTTAAAATTACTGTTGTATTTGTGTCTCCAGTGCCTGTCAGAAAACATTTAATAAAGTACTTTTTGACTGATCTCACCCTATTAAGCCATGTTGAACTTATAATTGTGAAAAGCCCCCATATATTTTCCAGACAGACTGCTGTCTAGGTAACATTTTCTATCTTGTGTTAGTTATCTCTAAAGATAAGGATAATGATGGTGATTACAATGATGATGATAGTCATAGCTAAACTGGGGGGCCAGGGATTCAGTAGTATTCCCAAGTCCAGTCCAACGGAAAGCCATTAACTAGGCCTCCCAAAGTATTCCTATAGGCTCCCCAATTACTTCAGCATTCAGTCTTCCCAAGACTCATTTCTGAGGTTGATCTTATGAAATCTGGACCTGAGGGGACATATTTTTCCCTGAGGAGGAATACAAACAGTAAAGAGGTCAGAGTTCAAGGAAATTCCCAGAATACTTTGCTCCCCTTGGATTTTTACTATAGTCAAGCCCAAAGTGCTGACAGTAGAAATGACCCTCATTATTTCCCCTTCCCCGCCTTGACCTGAAAATTTCAGATGCCTTATCCAATCTTTCAACAATTTACAAAGCGATTTCCAGGTGGCCATGACAGTCTAGTACAGAAATCAATGAGGGCTGGGCACAAGGACAGATTTTCTTTCACTCTGTCAGTCCAGTCAAGTAGCTACATCATACTTCAATGCGTTGGACATTTTTCTCCACTGCCTGTCAAGCTGCTGAGCCAGAGGTAACAGTCTGCAGTAAGTAATCAGGCTCTAGTGAGAGAAGGTGACTAAAACACAAGGTTTATCTGCTTTGCATTTATCTGTTTATTCATGCATGGAGTTTTGTTCTAGGGCAACTCAAGCATATAATACACCGAGTTCTAATAAATTGAAAACCTGGGCTCCCACTGAGATTTTGACAAGTTATTTTCCTGTAGGGGTTCCATCGAGACTTTTCTGTCTTTCCACAGAATGCCTAAAGTGACTTCCACTGTGTCAGATGAACTGTAAACAATTGTCAGTGTCTTGGTGCTAGGGTAAATCCAGTATATTGTGAATGACACCTAGGCTTTCAATTTGCCATTCAGTCTATGTTACCAATTACAATGCCTTGTCTGCCAACTCCTCTGAAGGCAGTAATAATAATAATGACTCCATGCAGAGCTTTTATTCCTAAATGATCCTCCACCCATATTACCAACTTGAATGAGCTAAAAGCAGCTATTCACCTGCCACGAGAATGTGGCCATATCTGAATGAGAAACTTACTTCCTGTGTGACCCCCAAGTAAATGACTTAACATTCCATTTTCTCAGTTGGGGCAACATAGTACAATGGAAATAGCATTGCATCAGGAGTCAAAGAAACCGGGTCCAAATACAGTCTCTGATACTTATGATTTGTATTCCTTGCATATTACTGTCCTTATCTGTAAAGTGAGGGAATTGAATCAAATGAACTCAGGTGTCTCTAGAAGCTCTAGATCTACAGTCATAGTACCTCACATTCCTACTAAAGTATTTTCAAATGACCTTGAAAAATGCCTTTTAAAAAGGGTGTGAGGATGGATAATGTGTAAAGTGTTTCCAGTTCCTCCCTAAGAATGGTACTTGGCATAGTGTATTATTATTGTATAAACATGTTCTCCAGTTGAGCTACTGTAGCTGCTATTTGTTGACTAATCTTTGTGGATACTGGCAAGATCTGATAAATCACTATTTCATGATTACATCTCTAGGCAACCATTTTGCAGACTGAAAGTTGTCTTGCTCCTTTCATCGCTCTTTGGGGCTAATTAACACATAGAGCTGTGAGATAACCAAAGGAGGTATTGGGTACTCATTTGGTCCATAGGACAGCAAGCTGTTACACACAGAGTGCCGACATGCGTAAGTTCTTGTTTGTTCTCTGTTTTTACCAGTTATGTGGCCTTGAATAAAATAATCTCTCTGAGCCTCAGAAGAGATACCCAAGAGGCAGTTGTATGAGCACTGAATAGGGAGAGATGGGATATTAGGGTCCTGCAGTACTGGAGTTGTGAGGTGTCTTGGTTATGAACGTCCCCTTTGTTTGAGCCTCAGTACCAAGTGCTTATCCCACTGATGTTGACAACATCAGACATCTCATATCCAACCCATATACCAAAGGAATCCCTACAGTAACATACCCAACTAAGTGGTTCTCCAGCCTCCCCTTGAGGACCACCAATGAAGGGAAGCCACCAACTTAACCCACCCATTTTACTTTGGGACAGCTCTAATTGTCTGACCGTCCAGCCGAAATGTGTCTCTTTGTAGTTTCTACTCATTGCTCCTGGTTCTGTTCACTGGAGCCAAACAGAACAAATCTTTTCCTTTCTTCAACGAAAGCCCTTGAAATACTTGAACAAGACTGTCAAGTTTCCCCTCCTACCCTGAGTCTTCTTTTCTTGAGGCTAAACAGGTCTAGTTCCTTCAATCAGTCCTCATATGTCATGAATTCAAGAAGACTATTCGCCATCCTGATCACCCTTCTCTGGAGACGCTCTTAAACCATGGTGCCCAGAACTAAATACAATGCTCCAGGTGAGGCCTGACAAGAGCACCATACAGTGGGATTATCATCGCCTTATTCCTGAAGGCAGGGATTCTCCTAATGCAACAAAATATTGTTTGTTTTGGTTGCTGAATTTCATTCCTGAATCATTTTGAATTTGAAACCCCCAAATCCTTTTCAGAACAACTATTGCTCTTTACCACTGTATCCCCTATTTTTCCATTTCTTGAGCTGAGTTTTTTTTACCCAAATGCAAGACTTTACATTTATATGTATTAAATCATCTTATCACATATAGCCTAATACTATAGTATGTCCGTCTTTTTTTCGAGCCTGACTCTGTCATACAATGTATTAACTATCCTTTTCAACTTTGTCTCTTTTGGATCTTTGATCAGCATGCCATCTACACCTTTATACAAGTTATTTTCAAAAATATTAAAAGACCTAGCACATATGCCTATGGTATTCCATTGGCTATCTCCTTATGATGATGATACTGAATTTTTACCAGCTCTTCTGTGAGTTAGGCCATCCAACAATTTCTTACTGTACATATGATCCTCTACTCCATAGCTCTCTATTTTTCTACCCCCAAATAATGATATACTTTATCAAAAGCTTTCTTTAAATCTATATCCATAGCATTTTCTTCATCTACTAGTTTAGTAATCCTGTCAAAAAATGAAATGAGTTTGATTTTTGGTATTGTTTGTTCCGGATGAAGCTAGTCTAACTCTTTGTAATCACCACTTCCAGTTCTGTATACCAGCCAACCATCTCTTGAATGATCCTTTCTAGAATTTTCCAGGAATTAGAGTAAAGATCAATGGTCAATGGTTTGCAAATTCTGTTCTCCTTCCTTTTTTTGAAAATTGAGACAAAATTTGCCTTTCTTCAGTCTTACACCTTTCCCACTTTCAGTTGTCTTTCAAATGTCACTGGCAATGACTGAGCCATAAAGAAGACATAGAAGAAATGTGATAGTTGCCTTCAAGTGTTTGAGAAGTTTAATGAAGAGGAGGCGATTAGACTTGTTCTGTTTGGCTCCAGAGTCTCAAACCAGGAGCAATGATTGGGGGGGGGGAAGAGTAAAAATAAGACTTATTATTGGGGGGGAAATCTCTAAATTAGAGCTGTCTACAAGTGAAATGGCCTATTTAAAAAAGTGAGTTCCTTTTCCTTGGAGATTTTCAAGTAGAATTTGGAAGATAATTTCTTGGGTAAACTATGAATTCCTTATGTATATGTGGTGAACTGGGTGACCATTGGGGTCCCTTTCAACTCTCAAATTCTGTAATATGCACTATGAAGAGACTTAGTCCCAGGTTTAATGGTGAAATAATTTATAAGTACATGTTCTTACCATGTAATCTCAGTAAATGTCTTTGCTTTTAGGTAATTTTGTCTAGTTGCTGCTTATTCAAAATAGTCATATCAGCGCTGACTCATGAATTATAGCTTTAAGAGTGCAGACCTACGAGATACCCTCGAAGCTGAGGTAACAGCAAATTTTTGGGGACCCAGTCTTTGAGTGGGAGTGAAAGTTGGGGGGTAGGACAGAGGGAGTGACACACATAGAATCCCATAGGTCACTTAGTTCAGTCTATACAAGAGCAAGAAACCAATATCCTCTATATCCCAAACTGTGATAATCCAGCTTCTATTTGAACACTTTCAGTGATGAAAAATCTGCTGCTTCCCAAGGTAGCCCATTTCAGTTTTGGCCAACTCTGGCCAACTCTGATTGTTAAGATTTTTTTTCTCACATTTCTTCTAAATTCACTTGTCTGTAAATTGTACTTACTGTTTCTGTTTCTGCTGTTGGAGGGGTAAATAGAATGAATTAAAGAGTATTCATTAAGCATGAATATATGTCAGGTACTGCACTAAATAAAAAAAATAAGACAAATGGTTGTCCCCATGAAGCTTAAATATATATATGTATATATGTGTGTGTATGTATATGTATATGTATATATGTATATATATATAGTATATGTGTGTGTGTGTATATATATATACACATATATACATATATATGTATGTATGTGTGTGTGTGTGTGTGTGTGTGTGTGTGTGTGTGTGTGTGTATAGGTTTTGGGTTTTTTTTGGTGAGGCAATTGGGGTTAAGTGACTTGCCCAGAGTCACACAGCTACTGAGTATTATGTGTCTGAGACCAGATTTGACTTCAGGGCCAGTGCTCTATCCACCGCACCACCTAGCTGCCCCATGAAACTTATATTCTAATGAAGGCAGACAGCACATACAGTGGAGTGGTTTAAGGAACAAGTTTAATCCATCTTCCACTTGGTAGCTCCTCAGATTCTTGAAGACAGTTATCTTCTTTCCTTGCTCTCTCCCCTCCCCTAACCATGTGTCCTCTGGGCTGAACAAATTCCATTCCTTTAACAAGTCTTTGAATAGAAAGGTTTACAATCCTAGCTACTCTCTGCTTTACATTCTCCAATTTCTTAATGCTTTTCCTAAAACTTGGCACTGGAGCTAAATACATTTCTCCAAATGCAGAGTATAGCAAGACTATCACTTCCCTAGTTCTGGACAATGTTTCTATTAATGTATGTTTCTTTGATTGAATTAACTTTTGGAGCCATCATATCTCACTAATGATTTACATGGCATTTGTAAGTCTGCTATTTCACTCCCCCCAAAAAAACCGTCAGGTATTTTTCACATGATCTGTTATTATACTTCCCATATCCTCTATTAGAGGCAGCTAGGTGGTACAGAGGGTAGAGTGTTGGACCTGAAGTCAGGAAGACCTTAGTTCAATTCTGGACTAAGACCCTCACTATCTGTGTGACCCTGATCAAGTCACTTACCTTTGTCTGCCTTCATATCCTCATATGTAAAAGGGGGATAATACTAGCATCTATCTCCCAGAGTGTCATGAAGATCAAATGAGATAATATTTGTAAAGCACTTTGTAAAACTTAAAGCTCTATATAAATACTAGCTGTTATTGTTCTGTACTTGTACTATTGTTTTTTAAAAGTTAAATATAAGACTTTGTATTTATCTCCATTTAATTTCACCTTATTGGAATTGCCCTATCAGTCTAGACTCTTAACGATTTTTTTTGTATCAGTGACACGTAGTTTTCTTCCTCCATCCTCTTGCTTTGGGCATAGAAGGCAAATCAATTGTGCCCTTCTTTCTGAAAAGACTGCCCTAATTTTCCATTCACGTGAGTCCCCAGAACACAAACATTTTTCTTTGACTCCCCCTCCATCCCCCAATATATGTTGTCTTCTCCTATTAGAAGGTATCTTTCTTTGAGGGTATAAATTGTCTTTTTTTGTATTTGTATCCTAAGAGCCTAGAATAGTGGTTGGCCAATAGTTCTTTAAAGCTGTGCTTTAATTAATTAGTTCTCCATAGAACATTTGCCTTAATCTACCCCCCCCCCAAAATGACTCTCTTGTGATTTGGGGACATTGCCTCTGGCTTGGAGGCCAGTAGAATGCCTTGATAGTCTTCAGATTATATTCCTCAGGCAGCTGCTTATTCTACCTTTGTTTAAGACTGACTTTAATCTTGTCTTTGAACTCAGGTCCTTCTATGAACACTCCTTATGATTTTCTGGCTACTTTCCATTATTCTTCCTTCATTTTTCTCACCAATTCTTATATCCAAATCTAAAATCATACTACCCCCAGTTGTTGGAATATTTGTCAAAAAGTGTCCCAATGAACCAATTAAAGAACTCTTTGAGGAGAGGGTTCTGGGAATATGGCAGACTACGTCAGGAAATTCCAAGCTCTCCAGTTTTCTCCCACAAATGAGAAAAAATAGCACCTCAGTGTGAACATAGAGCAGTAAAAATAAATAAGAGTAGAGGCAGAACAGTGATACTCCTGGGACAATCAGAGAAGATTTGAAGAAAAATCCCAGGACAGATTTGGTCCCTGTGAAGAGTAAATACTTTCAGTGCAGGTCTACTTAAACAACAAGCAACACAGCCTGGGGTTAGCTGCGTTGGGAAGCTGCTTAGGCCCCAGAAATACGAACTTTTACCCCGAGGACAGTGAGGGGAGTTGGATGTCTGAGCTAGGGAGGATTGAGGGAACCTCTGCTGACAAGGAATGCCAGACCCAGTTGTGCTGCAGAGATGCAGCAGAGGGTGAGAAGGTACCAGCACACACCTGGTGAATGCAGAAGCAGAAGGGTGGAAGGAACACCCCTGGCTGTGGGAACTTACAGGAGGCTGGAGGTCTTGGTTTTTATTCCAGACCAGAGGAGAGAACTGAAGGAGGATCTGAGGCCAGAGGCACAAAACTAAGCTTCTACAAATAATAAAAAAAAAATGAACAGGCAAAGGAGAAATAATCCAACCATAGAGAGTTACTATGGAAATAGAGAAAACCTGGGTTCATTTTCAGAGGAGGATACTGAAGCAAAGAAATCCTCTTCTACCCCAAAGAATAATATCGAATGGTCATCTACCCAAAACAAAATCATAGGAGAACTTAACAAAGACTAAAAATCAAATGAGAGAAATTGAGGAAAAAAAAAGAAAACAATTCAAGATGATCAAGAAGATTATGAAAAGAAGGTCAACCAATTAAAAAAGGAGATGTAGAATCTTAAGGAGGAAAATGACTCCTTGAAAATCAGAATTGGGCAAGGCAAAGCCAACAAGGTTATAAAAGATCAAGAAATAATAAAACAAAATATAAAGAATGAAAAAATAGAAGAGAATGTGAGCCATCTCATAAGAAAAACAATGGATCTGGAGAACAGATCAAGAAGAGAAAACAAGACTAATTGGACTACCTGAAAGCTATGATCAAAAAAGAATCTTACAAGAAATAATTAAAGAAAATTGTCCTGAAGCATCGGAACAAGAAGGGAAAATAAAAATAGAAAAAATCCACTGATCAGCACCAGAAAGAGAACCTATGAGGAAAACCCACAGGAATATTATAGCTAGATTCCAAAACCCCCACCTCAAGGAGAAATTATTATGAGCAACAAGAAAAAAAAAACAATTTAAATATGGTGGAGCCATGATTAGAATCACACAGGATCTAACAGTGATGACACTGAAAGACAGGTCTTGGAACACTATATATCAAAGATTTAAAGAACGGGGTTCTGGCCAAAAATATACTCAGCAAAGCTAATCATAATCTGAATTTTAAAAAAGTGGATATTTAATGGTCAGACTTTCAGGACTTTGTTTAAAAAAACATAACAAACAAACCCTGAATTTAATACATCTGACATATAAGAGCCAAGAGAAATATAAGATATACCAAAGATTAATTAAAAGAACTCAATAAGGACAGACTATTTACCTTTTATGTATCTAAAATGTAAAATATATGTCAAAGATTGTTATTAGTAATTGGGTAGTTCATAAGAAAGATTGGGGGCAGACCTGAGCATGACATAATTTTAAAGAGCAAAACCATTTAGGAACAGTTAAAAAGAGTAATTATCTTATCCAAATGAGATATGAGAGGAAGAACAGACTCAGAGGAATTAGATGGGAGAGGAGGGCTTGTAGTTTTGGAAGTATACTTTCATTTATCAATGTTGTTTTGGACTATTTAAAACAACTAGATAGTACAAGGTGGGAATATTGCTGTGATGTAGGGAATAAAGAGTTGGTGGATTTAGAAAAATATGGAAGACTTGGACTTATGAAGGAAGAGGTTATCCACTCTCAGAGAAACAGAATGAATAAGTATAGTACGATCTTATGTAGATGTGTATGAATGTACATGTCTATATACGACTCTGATTGGCAATATCTAAGACATATATGTATAAGTATATGTATGTATGGGTATGTGTGTGTATACGTATATACATATATCTTTGTGTGTATATGTTTAGGTATATATGTATGTATACACATGTGCATATGTATATCTATCTATATCTATATATCTATAAAATATATTTGTACTTAATTGTAGCCTTTGGGGTGCAGGAAAGAACAAAGTAAAAAGTGCACAACAGAGAACGAAAGAAAACTTACAGAGAAGCAAAGAAAAAGATGGACAGCTCTCAATGCAATGTGTAGTATTTACTATATAGGCTTTCTTGAAATGGAAATTTATTGCTATATATTTTGAATCCTCTCCCACATTCTGCTGTTCACATGGCAATACTTTTTTTCTTTCCTTATGTTGCATTCTTTCTGTTTCAGTATTTGTTTTTTCTTATTTTGTATTTAAGTTTAAAATAAAAAAGAAGGTACAAATAAAAAAAAAATAAAGAACTGCTTAGAGCTCTATTGGGACTGAGAGGCCTATACCCCTTGAAATTCGTTCTGTGATTGGTTCCTTATGTATACTTGTTTCATTAGAGACCCTTTGTGATAGGAATCTCTTTGATTTTTGTTTTAATTACTGAAAAGTGCCAGTTACTTCTCTGGTTTATTCCAGAAATGATGATTTTAAATGAAGAGGCTCATAAAAGCCTTTAACAGAACATATTATGTCTTAAAAAGTTAGGTGTTATATACAGATTTCAATAGCACCCCTGTCTCTTCCCCTCCCCAATCTGGGCTGTTTAGCATTTTCCATTTTAAAATAAATTACACGAATTGTAGTATCAGACTGTGACCTTCTGAAATATCTAATGAAATTTGCTCTCAAGACTTGTGATGTCCAGGAAATCTTCTCACCCCAATAAATTTGTAGCTCTAATATAGATAATAGAAGATGCTATTACAGGAAATCAGAATACCTGCTAGATACTTCAATACTCAAATACACTGGAGTAGTGTTCATTGACTCTTGGGTTTGGTTTGTGTGAATCCTGGAATGTATATCTTATTTGCAATCTGATTTGCCCAGGGTCACACAGCTAGTAAGTGTCAAGGGTTTGATACCGGATTTGAACTCAGATCCTCCTGACTCCAAGGCCAGAGCTCTATCCACTGCACCCCCTAGCTGCCCCTAAACTATTATTTTTTAAAAACCATGTAGCCCAACTTCTTTATTTTACAGATGAGGAGACTGATGCACAAGAAGGTTCCATGACTTCTTCAATAGTGAATTAGAACCTAGGTCTTTTTGATTCCTGCATAGTAGTACTACTTATTACTATTAGCTAACATTTCTATAGCACTTTCATGTCTGAAAATGGTATTTTGTTTGATCCTTACAACAAACCTGAGAGGTAGATGCTATTATTATTCTCAGTTTACAAGTGAGGAAACTGAGGCAGACGAAAGTTAAATGATGCGCCTGAGGTCACACAGCTAGTCAGATTTGAACTCAGACCTTCCTGACTCCAGACTGGGCCTCTATCCACTGCACCATTTAATTGTCTATGGATGCTTTATTCTCTGTGAAGTGAGAGCTAAGTGTGCATAGCCACTCTTCTCAAAGGAGTGATAGTAACAATTCATATTTACATAGAACTTTATGCTATACAGAGTCTTGTTGAGGTGGGTAGGTTGCGTAAGTAGCTAGAGTGCTAGAATTGGAGTCAGGAAGACTTGAGTTCAAATCCTGTCACAGACACTAGTTGTGTGACCCTGGGCAAGTCACTTAACTCTGCCCAGGCTTGGTTTCATCATCTGTAAAATGGATATAATAACTTACTTCATAATGTTGTTGTGAGAATCATGAGATAACATATATAAAGGACTTTGCAAACCTTAAAGCTGAGTAGCTGTGTGTGGAGCTGTCCCATGTTGGTGTGCTTTTGGTTTTAGCTGGCTTTGTATGCTCCTAGTGATCCTTGGAATTCAGCAACAACACTAGGGTTCAGTAGAAAGAATATTAGAAAGAGGCAACATATGGTTAGTTAAAAGAGAACCAGTCTCATACTCAAGATCTGAGTTTAAATTTTGCTTCTGAGATATATTCAGGGGCAGCTAGGTGGCTCAGTGAATAGAGTGCTGGAGCTAGAGTCAGGAAGATCTGAACTCAAATCCAACCTTAGATACTTAGTAGCTGTGTGGCCCTGGGCAAGTCATTTAACTTCTGATTGCCTCAGTTTCCTCATCTATAAAATGGGGATAATACTAGCACCTACCACCCAGGATGGTTGTGAAGATCAAATGAGATAATAATTGTGGCACAGTGCCTGGTATGTAACAAGTGCTATGTATAAATGTCAGCTATTATTATTATATGGTGACCTTGTGCCAGTAACTTAATCTCTCAGTGTCTCAAGGCAATTCTCTAAGACTATAAGTTGAAGGTGAGAGCTATCTACATTGGTGGAGGGAATTTCTTCATCAGGGGACTCCAATAACAATAAAGTCACAGATCTACCCACATTCCTCTACTAACACCCCCCCAAAAAAAAGAGTAAAGAAAAAGACTGTAGTATGGTAGAGTCCAAAAGACCACGGTCTCTATTCCCATTCTTTCATTTATCCTGCATTACCTAAGACAAATCATTTCACTTCTGTGCCTCAGTTTCCTCATCTTAAAAATGAAAGGACTTGGGGCAGCTAGGTGGTGCAGTGGATTGAGCAGTGGCCCTGAAGTCAGGAGGACCTGATTTCAAATCTGGCCTCAGACCAAACACTTGACACTTGCTAGCTGTGTGACCCTGGGCAAGTCACTTAACCCCAATTGCCTAAAAAAATGAAAAGACTCTAGTAGAAGACCTGGAAGGTTCTTTCTAGCTTTAAATTTACAAAATGCCAAAGTTCTGTTACCCAGTCCAGCACAATTGCACTTGCCTTTGAGGAAGTGTAGAGAAATATTGGTGCTCATAGCTATGCAAGTTCTGAGTCTTGGAAAACCAAGTGTCAGTCAGTTTATTACCAGGAAAGAATACCCAATGAAATGTCAGAGAGAATGGCAAAGGAGAACAAAAGCTCTTTTGCCCTTTTTAGTCACAGATTTACATCTTCCCCAATACAAAACAGGAATATGGAGGACGAATCCAGCTTTTATATGATGACAAACTTCCTAACAACTGTTGTTGTTGTTCAGTCATTTTGAAGTCCTGTCTACTCTTTGTGACCCCATTCAGGGTTTTCTTAGTAAAGATACTGGAATGGTTTGCCATTCCCTTAGCCAGCTCATTTTACAGATGAAGAAACTGAGGCAAAGTTAAGTGACTACCTAGGGTCACACAACTAGTAAGTGTCTGAAACCAAATTTAAACTTAGGAAGATGAGTCTTCCTGACTCCAGGCCCAACATTTTATCCATTGTGCCATCTAGTTGCCCAGTGCTCTATGCACTGTGTCACCCAGGTGCCCTGCTAACAATTAGAATTTTTCTAAAGTGGAATGAGCTATATTGGGAGGTAGTGGCTTCTTCCTCACTGGAGGTCTTCAAGCAGGGTTCTCATGACCACTTGTCATATATTATACAGTAAAAGTACCTTGAGGGCAGGGACTATTTTGTTTTTGCTTAAGTAACCATATCTCCTAACCCAGTGTCTGTCACTTAGATACTTAATAAATGCATACTAATAGATTGATTTATTGCACTAATGGTTCCTTTTCTGACATGGGCTAGCTGGCTGCTGAAATCCCCTTTTAAATTTGAAATTCTGTGATTCTATGATGCTGACAGGAAATTAATTAATTATCTCTTCAAATCATTTAATATTGATTTTGGGATCCCTTGAAATGAAGATGGAATCAACATTAACATTGTCTTGAACAAGGCATGACCTAGGAAAAGTTGTGTAGTTTTATAACAGCAGAGTTCAGGCATACAAATTTTCTTGGGTTGACAGGGCCAAGGCTGGAACCTGTAAAGAAACTGAAGTATATCTGAAAGGAATTTGGCTGTGATGAATGGATAATGTTAATAAAAAAATGAAGATATGCCTCATAGCCATCCTGTTGGATGAATTATGCCTATGGAAATGGAGAGTAAGGAAAGATATGATAAATTCTTTGTAAGGTGGTCAAATTGTTTTGAATGTCTCTACAAAACAAATTTAGTTCATTTAGCCAAGTCTACACAGCTATACTTCAAGAAGAGTTCAATCAAAAGTTTTCCCCTGCATCATCCAAAAAAGTGTTTGAATCACCTAACACACATGAACACACACACACACACACACACACCACACACACACACACACACACACACACCCTTGACCCACGTTGCTCCCATGCTACTTATCATTTTTATCAAAGCACCACATTATTATTTTTTAGGGGCTTGGGTTTGAAAGAACGATGTGTCTCAGGCAATGACCCAATCAATGCTGCACCAGGGTGGTAACACAAGTGATTAGAGTTTTGTCACAAAGAGCTAATAAAATTATCATGGAATGAATTGGTTGATACTATGTGAAATAATCCAGAACTCATCTTTCTTTACGTCTATAATCTTTGACACTATTAACCAAACAACTACACTTTTCTCCTTCTGGCTATTCTCCCCTCCCTAGGTTTGCATGACACTGACATACCATCTCTTCTCTGTCTCTTTTGCTGGTCTTCATCCAGATTATGTCCAATAATGATGGGTATCCCCTCTGGGCTCTCTCCTGGGACCTCTTCCTTTCTCCCTCCATTTTATTTCACTGGGTGATCTCAGCAGCATCCAGTGATTCAATTATCATCTCTATGCAGATAATTCTCAGATCTACTTATCCATAACACCAACTGCTGATTGGACATTTTGAATAGTTGTCCCACAGACATCTTTAAACTCAACATGTCTAAAACTGAATTCATTATTATTGCTCTCCCTCCCTGCCCCAAGCTCTTCCTTCTTCCTAATTTTCCTATTACTGTCTAGGGTACTACCATCCTCCAGTCTCATTCTGTATTCCTCAATCTCTCTCTCACTCCCCTCACCTTACACCTAATTTGTTGCCAAGTCCTGTGAAGTCCTGTTCGGTCTACCTTTTTAACATTTCTTGTATATGATCTCTTTTTTTCTGATGACATTGTCATTGTCTCGATGATGGCCCTCTTCACCTCATACCTGGCCTATTGCTATAGCCTGTTGGTCAGTCTTCCCACCCCAAGTCTCTTCTCACTTCATTCCATCCTTAAATTAGTTGTTATTACCTTCCCAAAGTGTCTGATCTTTTGTCATTGCCCCTAGTCGATAAATCCCAATGGCCCCTTATCATCTCCAAGATCACATATGAAATTATTTGTAGTCCAAATCTCTTCTTAACTTGAACCTTTTTTTAACCTCTCCAGTTTTCCTATGCCTTATTCCTTCACCCTACCCCATATTCTGTGATCCAGTGACACTTGTTTCTTTGCTTTTCCTCAGACAAGACGCTATCTCCTAACTGAATACATTTTCACTGTCTGTCTCCTGTGACTATAATTCTGCCCTGTCTCACCTCCATTTCCTGGCTTCTTCAGTTTCCTTTAAGTCCCAGTTAAAATTCTACCATCTGCAAGAACTTTTCCCCAATCCTCCTCAATGCTAATTCTTTACTTCTATTGATTATGTCTTTATCACCACTTTCTCTCTCTCTGTCTCTCTCTTGTTTGAACATAGTTGTTTGTATTTTATTTTCATAAACCATGACTTCCTTGAGAGCAGGTTTTTGACTTTTGACTTTCTTTGTTTCTCCAGTGCTTAACTGAGTGACTGGAACATAGAAGGTGTTAAAAACACATGATGATGCTTCGCAGATCTATATATTCAAGTTGAGTATCTCTTCTGAGCTTTAATCATCAACTGTCAATAGGTCATCTTCAAATTGGCATCTTATTAGCATCATCTCCAACCCCTTCTCTTCGTTCACATCCAGTACTCTAGTTCAAGCCTCATTAGCCCCGTCCTGGACTATTGAAATAATCTCCCAATTGGTATTCCAGCATCTAGTCTCTGTTCTCTCCCACCTCCAGACAAGTGCCAAATTGATATTCCTGAAGTACAGATCTGGCTATGTCAGTATCCTATTTAAGAAGCTTCAGTGCTTCCCTATTGTCTCTAGGATAAAATACAAATTCCTCTTTCTGGCATTTAAAACACTTCAAAGACTGATTCCAACCTACATTTCCAGTCCAAACTCACATCACTTCCCCTCACTTCCTTTACATTCTGGCCTAACTCAATGTACTTGCAATTCCATACCTGATATTCCATCTCCTTCTTTGCATGGGCTGTCTCGCATGCCTGGATTTCACTCTTGCCTCATCTCTGTTTCTTAGCATCCCTGGTTCCCTTCAAGGCTCAGCTCAAGTGCCACCTTCTACCTGAGGCTTTTCCCTATCCATTTCCCTCATCCCACTGTTGTATCTTCCCCATATAAATTACTGCACATAATTTGTATTTACTTATTTGTGCATATGTTGTTTTCTCTGGTAGAATTTACGCTCCTTGATGGCAGAGATTATTTCATTTTTGTTCAACTCCACAGACCCAGGGTGATGCTAGGCCCCTAGTAGGCACTTAACAGATACTTGCTCAGTAAATCAATGAATGGTGCCACTTTATTGGGGCTATAATTGCACTGTAGAATCTTGCAGTCATTTTTAATTATCCAACCCATGTTCAGTACTTCACTCTATTCTGTTATGAGTTTGTGTGTGTTTAGACCTAGGGTTTATGATGTATACAGATCGGCTGTTAATGTATCACAGGCTCTACCATTATTGACAGAAAACTGCAAAAGTAGTAGATAGAAGAAATGAGCATGTTTGTTTTTGCTTGAAGAAAATGTCTCAATTATACTATGTCAAGTAGCTTATTGTCTGCTACCTCATTAGCTCAAACTGGTCACATGGAAAAGCTGAGTTACATGAAACCTGTGTGGAAACATTAAGTCCATGAAGCCACCATATTCCATTTTCTAGGGATTGTCACCTGAGAGAAAAGGATATAACCACATCTCAGAAGGGTCAGAAAAGACACATAACTTTGCCAGTAGGAGAAGCCAGGCTTTGGATGATAATGATCTTGATGCAAAGGCGGGAGGAAGAAGAAATCAATGATCACATGAAAGGCCTCCCTTTGGACCTGACCCTTGGGTATGTTAGACTCTCTTTAGTTATCCAAAATTGTGTGCAGTATGCCTGAGTTAGTTCAAATAACAATTATTTGGTGATGCTGATGAGGACCAGGTATTTATAAAGAATGGAAAGTTTAAGGTATATCTGCCTGATTGGTTTTCTATCTCTAATGTCTTGGGCAAGTACATGCCAATTAGCTAGAAAGTTGGGAGTGTCTAACAAGGAAGATTCCAGATAGGAGAGATTCCAGAGGAGGAACCAGGAGGATTGAGAGAATAGAGGGAGAAAAAAAGCTACTACTGGAGGATGCTTAGTTATATATCTGAGGATTCAGAGTCTAAAACCAAATATTGTTATTTTTATCTCATGTCTTTCTTTGTGTTGGTTCCTTGTTCAAGTATTTTATCTCCTCTTTCTCACCTCTCTGTCCGAGCAATGATGAGCATGGTGTTCTGTCATGGCTTGTTGGACGACAGCATACTGATTTAATAGTAGAACTGGCAATGCTCATCATATTTGAGTAGGTAGCAAGATAGAAACCATACTTGTTACTGTGAGGTTGATGAACTATTGAAGTCAATGGATATAATTGCCCACAGAAAGGTATAATATTCTCAGATTGTCTTACATATCAACACAGATCTCCTTAGTGGAGGAAATGAATTGTTAGCTCAGAGGTTAATAGTATATAATGTCTCCCCAGGGATGAAGAACTTTTCTGTGTTGGTAAAGATGGTCTGAGAGAAGTGGCAGTGAGTGGTCTAGCTGGATGATTGATTTTGTGGGCTCCTCAGTCACAGGTGTATTATTAAGTGCTTACTGCACCAAGCATTGTGCAAAGTGCTGGGAATGCAATTTCAAGCAAACCTGGCAGTTTTTGCCTTAAAGGGGGAAGAGGAGAAGGTTGAAGTGATGGTATGGTTTGGCATTAGTAGCCTGGAAGTGGAGTGTAACCTTTGTCTTCGAAAAAGGAGACAGTCATCAGATCTCACAAGTCCTTCCTGGTGCAGAGACTGAGTTACTTTGTTAATTTAGATACCCCAAAAACAGGAGGGGAGAGAACACTCCTTGCTTAAAATTTCTGTGGGATTGAGGTCCACAAATAATTTTTGTTGTTGTTCAGTTTTATCTAACTCTTCATGATCTCACTTGGGGCTTTCTTAGCAAAGATATTGGAGTGGTTTGCTATTTCCTTCTCCAGCTCATTTTGCAAATGAGAAAACTCAGGCAAATATGGTTAAATTACTTACTTGCCCAGGGTAATATAGCTAGTAAGTGCCTGAGGCCAGATTTGAACTCAGAAAGAATGGTCTTCCTGACTCCAGGTCTGTAACTCTATCCACTGCACCATCTAGCTGTCCCCATATAATTATGCCCCACATATAATTAGAAGGCATAAATTATCCAGTTTTTTTATGTATAGATCCAGGTAATATTATTAAAAATAATAATTTCAAGCACAGTGGCACCCTCACCCTCATCTTCCTCTCATCTGTAAGATTCTTCCAACCTAAAGTTACATCAGATGTAACCTGGCATTAATGGGAATGAATACTTTCAAGAGGCTCCCCTTAGACCTGAGATTTTTGACTTTTTTACTACATAGTAATATGTATGTGTGTGAATGTGTGTGTGTGTGAGTGTGTGTGCACGCGTGTATTATACACATTAAATAAAATAGATTCATTTCCCTTTAAAGTAAATAGGAGGCATTGCAGTTTTTGCCCATCAGTTGACACCTGGTAGAGATAAAAAAAAATGGAGAGAGAGAGAGAGAGAGACAGCCCTTCCTTCCTGCTGAGAGGTGCAATTTCCTCCAATCAGTTCCATCATGTCACAGCTGCTTATGGATGAAATTGTCTCTATCCTGGCAATTTTTTTTTAAGGAAGGTAATGAAAACAAACCTCAAAATATAACTTTTTAGTGATGCTAAGTGATGCCTGGATCTACTCAACCACCATGAACCTTCCTTGCTCTTTACTTGAGTTGTTTTTTGCACATACTGTATTTCTTTTGAGAGCATTTTCATGACTCTGAACACTATAATTAGATATATAAATTGCTGTTTTAATAAGTTGGTTTTAAATTTATTCTCTGAAGTCAGGAAATCCCAAAGTTCTCATAGTAAATGCTAGCTTGCCCATATCATACATATATTGCATTTTGGAGTGCTAGTGCAGGCTTCTAAAAATATATTTCACTATATTCTTTGTCATTGTGGGGGGAGATTGTACGGTATTTTAACACTGAGTGTAGATGAAATGTCACTCAGTAACTTTATTGTTTTAAAATAACATTGTTTACAACTTAGGATAGGCAGGGAACTTCTTTTAATGGTGCTATGACTGTGAGAGCTTTTTCTAAATAGACCATTCACTAAAATAGTGGTTGAGGAGGCCTTATCATCTCTATGTCTTTTTTGTAGCACCTTCACCTTCATAGCAGATGTCCTGAGTAAATATCCAGGAGAGGTGATTGTACCCACAATGGGGTGAAACAGTATATATAATTAGTCATCAGCTTTGTAGATTCTCACGGTTTCAAAGTTTCCAGTTCCATGTCTGAAAGTCTATGTAATGTGGCAGGATGGATAGAGCCTTTGACTCAAGTTTAGAAATTTTAATTTTACCTCAGATGCTTCTTAGCTGTGTGACCCTGGACAAGTCACCTAATTTCTCCTAGCCTCAGGATCCACATCAGTGAAATGTTGATAATAATTGCTATTCCCTCATAGGTTTGTTTTTTAAATCCAGATGAGATAATGTCTGAAAAGCACTCTGTAAATCTTAAAGAACTATATAAATGCTAGAATCATTTTTGAAGAATTTAATTACTAATTGATCTTTGACCAGTTATGGAAAATGGGAAGGTGAAGTTAGACTGTAGATAAGCAAAAGTGTCTCCAACTTTGAAAAGCCCAAAAAGGTGGATTATTCACACAAAAATGCCAGGAAATTGATGTAGATTCTTAGTTGTTTTGAAACTAGAATGAATATTTAGTGAAGTATAATCAAGTCTTGGGTTGTTCACAGATTTTTTATCAAGACTTAGATCAAATCATACATGGCATGCTTATTCAATTTGCCAATGAGACAAAGCTCAGATGAATTACCAACAAATTAGATGACAGTAATGATCTACAACAAGTTTAGAGTAATGGATGGAATTTAACAAGATACAATTTAATAGAGATGAATGTATAGTTCTGAATTTCAGCTTAACACAGCAACAACTACAGTACAGCAGCAAAGATGTCAGAGTAAAAGGAAGCCATACAGCCCAGCTTCCCACACAACTACTCCTACAAAGATCTAGGAAGAGCAAGTCAAAGAAGGATCCAGCATACACATGGGGTACACAAAGAGAATCTATGTATATGAGAAAAGGAATGAGAGGTGACTATCACTTGAACCTCACTTTCATCTGAATTGGTCAAAGGCAGGTAGAACATGGAGACATTTTTTTACTCTCTTTTTTCCCCTCTTTTTATTTGGTGTTTTATTTTTCCCAAATTATATGTAAAAACAATTTTTAACATTAGTTTTTTAAAACTTTGAGTTCCAAATTCTCTCCCTCCCTTCTTCCCTCCCCATCCCCTCAATGAGAAGGCAAGCAATTTGATAAAGGTTATATATGTGTAGTCATGCAAAAACACTTACATAATAGTCATGCTGTGAAAGACTAACTATATTTCTCTCTATCATATCCTGCCCCTGGTTCATTCTATTCTCTTCTTTCACCCTGTCCCTCCTCAAAAATGTTTGCTTCTGATTATCACCTCCCCCAATCTGACCTTTCTTCTATCACTTCCCTTCTCTTAACCTCTTTCCCACTACTTTCCTGTAGGATAAGATAGATTTATATAGTCAATTGAGTGTGTATGTTATTCCCTTTTTAAGCCAATTTTGATGAGAAGGTTCACTCATTCCTTCTCACCTCCCCCCCTTCTGGCCCCCCTTGTAAAAGTTTTTTTTTGACTCTTCTATGTGAGACAATTTACCCCATTCTACCTCTCCCTTTCTTTTTCTCC
The DNA here is from genome assembly GCF_003287225.1 of Phascolarctos cinereus. NCBI lineage: Eukaryota > Metazoa > Chordata > Mammalia > Diprotodontia > Phascolarctidae > Phascolarctos > Phascolarctos cinereus. The sequence continues at coordinate 335,815,867 of NW_027556098.1, forward strand.
CCATACATTCCTCTCTAATCCCCTTAATTTTATTTTTTAGAAATCATCCCTTCATATTCAACTCACACCTGTGCCCTCTGTCTATGTACACTCCTTCTAGCTACCATAATGATGAGAAAGGTGTTTTGAGTTACAAATATAACTTTCCATGTAAGAATGTAAACAGTTTAACTTTAATAAATCCCTTATGATTTCTCTTCCCTGTTTACATTTTCATGCTTCTCTTGAGTCTTGTATTTGAAAGTAAAATTTTCTATTTAGCTTGGTCTTTTCTCAAGAATGTATGAAATTCTTCTATCTCACTGAATGTCAATTTTACCCCCTCATGGATTATACTCAGTTTTGCTGGGTAGGTGATTCTGGGTTGTGACCCTAGCTCCTTTGCCCTCCAGAATATCATATTATAAACCCTCCAAACCTGTAACGTAGAAGTTGCTAAATATTGTGCTACCTTGATTGTGTTTCCACAGTACTTGAATTGTTTCTTTCTGGCTGCTTGCAATATTTTCTCCTTGACCTGGGAACTCTGGAATTTGGCTATAATATTCCTGTCAGTTTTCATTTTTGGATCTCTTTCAAGAGGTGATCAGTAGATTCTTTCAATTTCTATTTTACCTTCTGGTTCTAGAATATCAGGGCAGTTTTCCTTGATAATTTATTGAAATGTGATGTCTAGGCTCTTTTTTTTGATCATGCCTTTCAGATAGTCCAATAATTTAAAAATTCTCCCTATTTTAGTGGTTAGTTGTTTTTCAAATGAGATATTTCACATTTTCTTCTATTTATTCATTCTTTCAGTTTTGTTTTATATTTTCTTGATTTCTCATAGAGTCATTAGCTTCCCTTTGCTCTATTCTAATTTTTAAGGAATTATTTTCTTCAGTCAGCTTTTGGACCTCCTTTTCCATTTGGCCAATTCTACTTTTTAAGGCATTCTTCTCCTCATTGGCTTTTTGGACCTCTTTTGCCATTGTGTCTACTCTACTTTAAGGTGTTATTTTCTTCAGTTTTTTTTTTTGTGTCTCCTTTACCAAGCTGTTGACTCATTTTTCATGATTTTCTTGCATCACTCTCACTTTTCCCAATTTTTTGGCCACTTCTCTCACTTGATTTTCAAAACCCTTTTTGAGTTCTTCCATGGACTGAGACCAATTCATATTTTTCTCGGGGGCTTTGGATGTAGGAACTTTGACTTTGTGGTCTTCTTCTGAGTGTGTTTTGATCTTCCTTGTCACCAAAATGTTACCATAGTTAGAGTTTTTCCCATTATTTGCTCATTTTCCCAGTCTATTACTTGATTTTTTAACTCTTTGTTACAGTAGAGCTCTGCTTCCAGTGTGGAGGGCAAACTGTCCCAAGCTTCAGTGGTTTTGTATAGCTGTTTTCAGAGATAATTTTTTAGTTCTTCCAAGGTGGTATGCTGTAAGGAGAGGTGTTCACTCCTCTTTTGGCCTGTGCTCTGGTCTGTGAGTTGGACCACAAGTACTCTTTTCTGCCCTGTAACTGTGAGGGGGGTTCCCTCTCCTCTGCTGCCATAAGCTCTGCAATGTTAATGCTCCTCCTCACCCTAGGTCTGCTACATAGGACTGTGACTCAGATCCAAGTATGGGGAAAGCAACAGATTCCTGCCTCAGTGCTAGCAAAGAGATCCCTGTAATCTTCTGACCAGCTATTTGATCCCCTTATTGTATGTGGGCTAGGAGCCCCAGAAGCAGCCACTGCTTCTGCCACTGCCTATTCAGTCACTCCCTGCTGGGGCTGGTGTGCTCTGATGTGACCTGCACTGGACTGCATCATTCTCTCAGATAGCTCTGACAAACCTTTCCTACTGACCTTCTAAGTTGTCTTTGGCATTTGTGGGCTGAGAAGTCTGTAAACCACCACTGCTGCTAGTGATTCAGTTCCCTGAGGCTTGCTGTGGGTTTGTTGGGCCCAGGTCCATGCTGGCACAGCCTGTGCCGGACTGCACGCTTTTCTCAGCCTGGTGCAAGAGACCTTTCCTGTAGACCTCCCAGGTTGTCTTGGGCTGGAAATTTGTTTCACTCTGTCTTTTTGTGGGTCCTGGTACTCTAGAATTTGTTTAAAGTAATTTTTTTAAAGGTATTTGGAGGGGTTTAGGAGAGAGCTCAGGCACATTTCTGCCTTTATTCTGCTGTCTTTTACAACATGAAGATTTAAAAGGTTTGGTGCAGAAATGCATTCAGCTCAATAAAGAAGCAAGGTAATGAGATTAAGAAAAAGAGTAGAATCATAGGCAGTCCCTCCCAAACTTAGAGGGAGGAATTATGTACAGAGATTTAAATTAACAAGTCAAAAGGTATCTATTAATCTCCTACTATATGCCAAGCACTGTCCTATGTGCTGGGGACACAAAGACAAAAGACAGTCCTTGCTCTTAAGGCAGTCACAATATAACAGAAGAAATAAAATTCAACCAAGTTCATATAAATAAGATATATGGGGGATGAGTCTGAGTTAATGTCAGAGGCAAAGCAGTAATAAAGAAGAATGAGAAATATTTTTTTTTTTATAGAAGGACAGTTTTTGCTGGGACTTGAAGGGAAGCTATAAGTATAGTTGAGGAGGGAGAGAATTCCAGGAAGAGAGGAAGGCAGAAAGAGAGGAAGAAACAAGGCAAAAACAGGGAAAAAACCTGGGACTGTATTCTGCGTTTGGGAAACAGAAGAGGACCGAAAGAGGAGGATGCTCATTGTATCAAACATGGAGCAGTGGCACTGAGAACACTCATCCCACCTCCTTTCTAAAAAGAAGGTGGCAATCAGAGGGAGAAAAATACTAAAGAATAAGACAGAGGAAAATACACATGACAATTATAGCTCTAAATGGAATGAATTCACTTATCAACCAGAAGATAGTAGAATAGATTAGAAAACAGCCTTCTGCAATATAATGTTTATAAGAAACATCTGAGTGTGAAGATGGGAACAGTCAAAATAAGAGGTTGGAATAAACTTTATTATGTTTCAACTGAACTAAAAAAACTGAGTGGCAAACATGATCTCAGATAAGACAACAGCAAAAATAGATTTGGTGAAAAGAGATGAACGAGGAAAATGGATTTTGCTGAAAGGAACCATGGATGATAAATAAGCACAAATACTTACCATATACACTAAATGGCATAGCATCTAAACACTTAAAGGAAAAAGCTAGAAAGAGTTACAGGGAGAAATAAGAAAACAATAATAATGAGTTAACACAATATATTGCTTTCACAGGTAGGCAAACCTAACAAAAACAAACTTTAAAAAATTGATCTGAATAGAATTGTAGAAAAGTTAGATACAGCATTTCTCTGGCAATTATTGAGTGGGGAAAGAAAAGAGTATATATACTTCCTAGCTGTGCACAACACCTTCATAAAATGAACCATGTGTTATGGCACAAATATTTCAGAAATGAATTAAAGAAAGCATAAATATTAATTATATCTTTTACTGACCACTAGGTAATAAATTATATTCAATGAAAGGGCAATGAAGAAAGAATTACAAAGCAAATAGGGACTAAATAACTTAATCTTTAAAAAAAACCTGGCAGATCAAAGAGTAAATCATAAAAATGATAATTTCATTAACATCATGACAAAATGATATAACGTGACAGAATTTTTGAGATGCAGCCAAAATTCCGCCCCCAAATAAATGTATATCTTTCAATACTTTCATCAATAGAAGAGAGAAAGAATAGATTGATGGATTGTGCATGCAACTGAAAATCAATTGAACATCAAAATAGAAATTTTGAAAATGCAAGGAGAGATCAATAAAATGAAAGGAAAATCAATTAATCAAATAGTCATTTTTTAAAAGGGGAATGGATTGATAAGCCATTATCTAACATTACCTAACAAATTACCAGTATCAAAAATATAAAAGGATAAATCACAACAAATTAAGACAAAATGAAGGAAATTATTAAAAATTATTTTGCCCCACTACATGTCATTAGAACCTTCAGCATAAAGAAAACAGGTGAATATTCTGAAAAATATAAAATATCTAGATTAACAGAACAGGGAATAAGAGAATTTAAATAACCCAGTGCCAGAAAAATAAATTTAAATCTTAAAGAGAAAAAAAATCCCAGAATCAGATGGACTTATAAATGAATACCATCAAACACTCAAAGAAAAATTACCTCTAGTATTTCATGTACTATTTGAAAAAATAGAAAAAAGAAGACTTCCTATCAAATTTGTTTTTTGATAAAAATATGTTCTTGAAACCCACACTAGGTTGAGACAAAAGATAAGCAAAACTATAGAATGATATCCAAGGAATTTTGATAAAAATTTAAACAATATGTTAGCAAAGAAAATATGGTAATCTCTTGAAAAGATTATATAATATTATCAAGTCAAATCAGTGAAAGAGACTGGGCATACAGAATACAGAATCAAACAAAAGCAGTAACCTAGTGTCAATAATGTGAAGACCTTAGCTCCTGGGATAAGGACTTACTTGACCCTTGTAGTCCTCTCAACTGTAAAGTTTTAAAAAAAACATATTTTATTCACTTTATTAAATATGTCCCAATTACATGTAAAAAAATTAACATTCTCTCTTTTTTTAATTTTAAGTTTCACTTTCTCTCCCTCTTTCTTCCCTCTCTCCCATCCTTGAGAAGGCAAGCAATATGATATCAATTATATCTGTGAAATCATGCAAAAGATTTCTGTATTAGCCATGTTGTAAAATAAAACATGCACACACAAAAAACCCCAAGAAAAATAAAGAAAGTTTAGCTTCAATTAGCAATCTAAGTTCATTAATTCTCTCTCTGAGGTAGACAGTATTTTTGGGTTATTTAGAATTGTCAGTGATCATTGTCTTCATCAGAGCAGCTAAGACTTTCAAAACAACTATAAAATTTTATGATTCTATGAACAGTAGGTCCATGAGTGTTTTGATTTTGCTCTGATTGTCATGGAAGGCTTTAGTCTTCCCTTTCACACCTTTTAATGATGCCATAAAATGACACTCATTTACTTGCTCATTTGTTTTCAGCAAATATTTCTTAGAGTCTTACTACAAGTAGAGTACTACATTAGCACTAGAATGTAGGACTGGAGCACTTCATTAAACAAAAATAGTGAGAAAACTGGAGAGTATTCTGGAATCAATTAAATTTTAGATCAAGGGCTCTTAACCAGGCTTCCAGGGATTAAAATATTGTGTATGTATGCATGTATATATGTATGTATATGTGTGTGTGTGTGTGTGTATACACACACACACACATACACACATACATTTTAATCCCTGGAAGCCTGGGATATATATATATATATATATATATATACACACACACACATACATACATACATACATACATACATGCATATATATATATATATATATATATATATATAAAATAACTAAAATCACTATAATTAATTTCCTTTGCAATCTTATGTATTTTATTTTATGAATTTAAAATATTCTGACAAGGGGTACATATATTTCACCATAATGTCAAAAAGGTCTATAGCCCCCCTAAAATTGTTAACAACTCCTGGGCTAGACCATATACCATATACCATATACCAAGAAAGCTCCAAATGGACTTAGATATTAAAGGTCACATCATAAGCAAATTAAATGAATGATGAAAGAATTGTCTTTTGGATCTATGGATAGATGAAGAGTTCCTGAGATCAAGGAGGGATAGGATCACAATAGATAAAATGGACAATTGTTATTACATAAAATTAAAAACAATACTAGTGTAGCTAATAGAAGAAGGGAAATTATTAACTGGGAAAATATCTCCACAGCAAGTTTCTTTGATACAGGTTATATTTCTAAGATATATAAGGAAGTGATTCAAATTGTTTTTGGTGATGTCTTTGATTTTATTAATTTTTTAAATAGCATTTTATTTTCCCTCAGTTACATGTCAAGAAAATATTTAGCATTAATTTTTATAAAATTTTGAGTTCCAAATTTTTCTCCCTTTCTCCCTCCCCTCTTCTGAAAGTGGTAGGCAGTTTGATATAGTCTATACATGTGTTACATGAAAATATTTCCGTATTGGTCACAGTTGTGAAAGAAGAAGCAATTAAAAGAAAAAAACACAAGAAGTAATAAAATAAGTGAAAAACGTATGCTTCAATCTGCATTCAGAGTCCATCAGTTCTTTATCTGGATATGGATAGCATTTTCCTTTGTGGATCCTTTGTACTTGTCTTGGATCATTGTGTTGCTGAGCAGAGCTAAGTCATTCATAGTTGATCATCACACAATGTTGTTGACACTGTGTACAATGTTCTCCTGGTTCTGCTCATTTCTCTTTGCACCAGTTTATACAAATCTTTCCAGGTTTCTCTGAAATCTGCCTACTCATCATTTCCCATTGCACAATTGTATTCTACCACATTCATATACCATATACTGTACAACCATTCCCCAATTGATGGCCTTCTCAGTTTCCAAAATTTTGCCATCATGAAAAGGGCTGCTATAAACATTTTTGCGCTTGTAGTCCTTTTCCCTTTTTATGATCTCTTTGGAATACAGAACTAGTAATGGTATTGCTGGATCAAAATTGCACAGTTTGGTTGCCCTATGGGCATAGTTCCAAACTTCTCTCCAGAATGGTTGGATCAGTTCACAACTCCACCAACAGTGCATTAGTGTCCCAATTTTCCCACATCCTCTCCAACATTTATCATTTTCCTTTTTTGTCACATTAGTCAATCTGATAGGTGTGAGGTAGTACCTCAGAGCTGTTTTAATCAAAAATGATTTAGAGCTCTTCTTCATATATGCCTATAGATAGCTTTGCTTTCTTTATCTGAAAACTGCTGGTTCATATATTTTGGCCGCTTATCAATTGGCGAATGGCTTATATTCTTGTAAATTTGACTCAGTCCTCTATATACTTTAGAAATGAAGCCTTTATCAGAGACACTTACTGTCAAGATTTCTGCTTTCCTTCTAATCTTGGTTTCTGTTTTCCTTCTAATCTTGGTTGCATTGGTTTTGTTTGTACAAAAGCTTTTAAATTTAATGTAATCAAATATATCTATTTTACATTTAATAATGCTTTCTATCTCTTGTTTGATCATGAATTCTTCCCCTCCTCATAGATCTGTTAGGTAGCCTATTCTTTGCTCTTCTAATTTGCTTATGGTGTCACCCTTTATGTTTGAATCATGCCAAAGGTCTGTCACATCTAACTTTTCTAATATTCTATTTACCTCTTTAGTTTCTTTGTTTATTTTTTGATTGGATTTATTGAGTTCTGAGAGGGGACAGTGAGGTCCCCCACTAGTATAGTTCTGCTGTCTAGTTATTCCTGTAACTCACTTAACTTCTCTTTTAAGAATTTGGATGTGGTACATATATATTTTAGTATTGATATTGCTTCATTATCTATGGTACTTTTAGAAAGATGTAGTTTCCTTTTCCCTTTTAATTAGGTCTAATTTTGCCTTTACTTTGTCTGAGATCAAAATTGCTACCCCTGCTTTTTATTTAACTTCACCTGAAACATAATAGATTCTGCTCCAGCCCCTTTTCTTTACTCTGTGTGTGTCCCTCTGCTCCAAGTGTGTTTCTTGTAAACAACATATCATAGGATTCTGTTTTTTGATCCACTCTGCTATCCCTTTCCATTTTATAGGAGAGTTCATCCCATTCACATTCACTATCATGATTGCTACCTGTGTATTTCCCTCCATCCTATTCTTCCTCCTGTTTCTTCTCTATCTCCTTTCACCCTTTCCTTCCTCACAAGTATTTTGCTTTTGTCTACCACCTCACCTGATCTGCCCTCCCTTCTGTTAGTCCTGACCCCCCCCCTTTACTTGATCTCCTCCAATTCTACTTTGCTGTCAGGTAAGATAGATTTATATATTCAAGTGATTGTGTATATGATTCCCTCTTTGAGGCAATATTGATGAGAGTAAGGTACAAGCAATACTTGTTGCACACTCTCCCATCTTCCCATCCACTGTAATAGATCTTTCATGCCTCTTCATGGAAAAAAAAATTACCCCATTCTACCACTTCCTACCTTCTGTACCCATTGTACTTCTCTTTCTTATCCCTTAAAATTATTATGTCAATACCTCAAATTCACCTTATACCTGTATCCTCTATGTATATTCTTTTTAGTTATACTATCAGTGATACAATTTTTAAGAATTACTAGTATTGGGGCAGCTAGGTGGTGCAGTAGATAGTGCACCGGCCCTGAAGTCAGGAGTACCTGAGTTCAAATCCAGCCTCGGACCAAACACTTGACACTTACTAGCTGTGTGACCCTGGGCAAGTCACTTAACCCTAATTGCCTAAAAACAAAATGAAATAAAAACAACAACAACAACAACAAAGAATTACTAGTATTATTTTCCTATGTCAGGATGTAAATAGTTTGGCTCTGTTGAGTCCCTTATGCTTTCTTTTCCCTCTTTACCTATTCATGCTTCTCTTGGAGATCAGATTTTTGGTTTAGTTCTGTTCTTCTCCTTATGAAGGCTTGAAATCCTTCTATTTTATCGAATGATCGTTTTTCCCTTGAAGCATTATGCTTAGTTTGTAGGTGATTCTTGGCTGTAGTTCTAGCTCTTTTGCATTCCAGAATATCATATTCCATGATATCCAGTCCTTTAATGCTGCACCTGCCAAATCCTGATTGTGACTCCCCAATATTTGAATTGTTTATTTCTGGCCACTTGAACTATTTTTTCCCTTAATCTGATAGTCCCGAAATTTGGCTATAACGTTCATTTGAATTTATGTTTTGGGATCCCATTTTTGAGGTGATTGGTGAATTCTTTCAATTCCTATTTTGCCCTCTGGTTCCACGACATCAAGGCAATTTTCCTTGATAATTTCTTGAAAAATGCTGTCCTGGTCCTCCTTTTGATCATGGCTTTCAGGTAGTCCAATGAATCTGATATTGTCTTTCCTGGATCTATTTTCCAGTTCAGTTTTTCCCATAAAGAATTTTACATTTTCTTTCATTTTTTCCTTCTTTTGGATTTGTTTGATTGATTCTTGATGTCTCATGGAGTCATTAGCTTCATTTGCCCAACTTTTAATGTGTGGTTTTCCTCATTTAGCTTTTGTGCTTTCTTTTCCATCTGGCCAATTCTACTCTTTAAGGAGTTGCTTTCTTCAATGGATTTTTATATCTCCTTTTCCATTTGGCCAATTCTACTTTTTAAGTAGTTTTCCAAGCTATTGACTCTTTTTTCATAATTCTTTTGCATTTTCAGCTCCTTTTTGAGCTCTTCCATGAGTTCTTTCTGGGCTTGAGATCACTTCCCATTTTTCTTTGGTGTTTTGCCCATGGGTGTTTTGATATTGTTGTTCTTTTCTGAGTTTTTGTCAAGATCTTCCCTGTCGCCATAATATCTTTCTATGGTCAGATTCTTCTTCTTCTTCTTCTTCTTCTTCTTCTTCTTCTTCTTCTTCTTCTTCTTCTTCTTCTTCTTCTTCTCTTCTTCTTCTTCTTCTTCTTCTTCTTCTCATCTTTTTTTTTTTTTTACCATTGTCTTTTCTTTTAAATTTGAGCTCTGCACCAGGAGTGGAAGAGGCACTGTCTTAGGCTTCTAGTGCCAGTCTCTGCAGGTCCTGGTTGTTTACCTGATGCTGGGCTGATGTTGCCCTGAGGGATATCCTCATGTCTGGTGCTGTGCAGAGGGGGTAGGATGAGGGTTGCTGGCTGGTACTACTGGAGGCCATAGGGGTCTGACAGCTTACCTGGTGCTAAACTGGGGTCCTAGTGGTACAGTCTGGTGTGTGCTAAGGTCTGGTAGGGTGTTTCTATGTTTTCCTGGGGCTACATTGAAGCACATGAAGGTCTTGCCATTGGAGAATGCCTGTTTGCCCAGGGCTACACTGAAACATGTGATAATTCTCGGAGCTGGAGTCTGCTGGTTCCCCTTGCTATGCTAAGGCACATTGGAAGTCTTAGTGTTAGTATTTGCCTGCTCTGCCACAGTGGGGATCAGGAGCTCCCACTGGTTTGCTGAGGTGGGACTTATGATTGGCTTACTTCCTGTCCTGGAATGCACTCTCCTTTCACCCAAGTGAGATGGACCTTTCTTGCTGATCTTCCAAGTTTCTTGGACTAAAAGATTGTTTACCCCATCTTTTTGCTGGTTCTGTTGTTCCAGATTGTTGTGGGGTGCTATTTTATGGTTATTGGGAAGTGAATAGGGGAGAGTTACAGCAATTTACTGCTTATCCCACCATCTTGGCTCCCAGAAATCTGGCTCAAATTTGTAAGAATAAAAACTGTACCTTAATTGGTAAGGATATCAAGTAGATATCAAGGGAAGAAATTTAAACTGTCGCTAGCCATATAAAAATGCTCCAAATCACTAATAATTAGAAATGCAAATTAAAACAATACTGAGGGTCCATATCACACTGATTATATTGACAAAGCTGACTGAAAAGGAAAATGACAACTGTTGAGGAGCTGTGGGAAAATAGGCCCATTTATACATTGTTGGTGGAGCTGTGCATTTGGTACATCCATTCTGGAAAGCAATTTGGAAGTATGTCCTAAGAGTTCTAACCCTTTGACCCAAGGATAACACTCCTGGGCCTATACCCCAAAGAGATCAAATAAAGAAGAAAAGAACTAATACGTTCAAAAATATTTTAGCAGCCCTTTTTGTGATGGCAAAGATCTGGAAACTAAGGGGGTACTCATCAGTTTGTGAATAGCTAAACAAAGTATGTTGTAATGTAATACTATTGTATCTTAAGAAATGATGAGATGGACCGTTTCAGAGAAACCTGGGAAGACTTGTATGAACTGATTCAAGTTTTGTCTTTCTAATATGAACAGCCCCAATTTGTCCAAGGGATCTTTGTATTATGTGGATTTAAGGTCACTTTTCATCCTTGTAATCGCCCTTCTCTGGATACACTCCAGCTTTTCAGAGGCCTAATTCAACCCCTGAGATCTTTTATCTCAGAATAGAATCAGGGTAAAATTAAATGAGAAAACTCACATTTCTCAGTATTCTAGTCAAAGACGAGGAAGAGCTGGGATCAGAAACTTCATCCATCATGTACTAGTAATTTACCTACTCGTACAGCTTGCACTTTGAAATTCCTCCCACTGTAGTAATTTTTCACACTTTAAATTGCCAGTTGAGGGTGATTTTTTTTTTAATACTTCTCTCTTGGAGAGACTAACAGAAAAAGAGACCTAGAGTCAGGAGAAGTGAATGCTTACTAGTTTTCTGACCTTCAGCAAGTCACTTAAATTTCATGGGTTTTAGTTTCAACATCTATAAAATAAAGATAATGATACTCATTATTTCTACCTGATCAGGATGGTTTAAGGAACATGTTTTACAAACCTAAAAGCATGTCCACAATGTGAGTTGTTGTTTTTGATCTTACCGTAAAGAAATAAGAAATAGAGCTATGTTTTTGGAGCAAAAAGGGTCAGTTTGGATGATGTTTTAGATCTCTTAGGTAGAGGTGCTGAAGGGAGCCCCTGGTTTGGGGTACTCATTTCATCTCTCATATCAGTTTTAAAAATAGTAAAAAATCACTGCATGAATAACTCTGTAAACCCATGGCCAGTTTATGTATATGGTACAGAGGAAGGAAGATTCAAAATACCTAGGTTAGGATCCTAGATCTTCCATTAATTTGTTTGGGCAAACCATATATGACCTTTATGTGAGCTAGAGGCACTATGGTAGAGTAGATAGGACACCAGATTTGAAGTAAGGAAGACATAGTTTCTAATCTCATCCCTATTCCATAGACTAACTAGCTATGTTACTAGAAAGCCATTTAACTACTCCATGACTCAGTTTCCCCATGTGAAAAATGAGATGATGGGAGCTGATGGCCTTTAAAGTCCTCAACTCTCTGGGCCTCAGTTTCTTTATGTGCAAAATGGGAGGGATGGGACTAGATGACTTGTAAGGGACTGGACTAGATGACTTGTAAGGTCCCTATCCATTCTAGCATTTCACTTTAACAAATATAATTTGAACTAGTTGCTCTTCATATCAGCCACATCCAGAGTGAAACAACTGAAATCAGAGGCTCATAAATCTTTGCAGCTTTGTGTTTGCAGATATGCAAAGTGAGAATTAATGAGACAATCTAACGTATTTTTCTCTTCAACTGCATTTGCTCAATCTTTAGGCATTACTCACAACAAGATCCAATCAAGCTCCCTGTCTGGCGATAGCAGAGAATAAGTGGCCTTCTGCAATATTACCTTAGTAAGCACAAGAAGGCCTATTAATAGGCTTTGCATTGTTTCAACATAAAAGGAGCAGTTTTGATGTTGGCTCACATCTCCTCCTTGACTTCTATTTGCACCTAACTCTCCTTCTAAAGGAGGAGAGCAGTATGGAATCATCAGGGTGCCCAAGGACATGCTTACTTGAAACATAGTCTATACTAATGGCCTGGCTAATGAGTGATGATCTCATTGCAATGATGATAAGAACGAGGAACCTGGAAACCAGGTTCTAGTAAAAAGTGTTTCTACTTTCCTTGAGTTTCATAGTTTGAACTCTATGAGGAGTATCCTCCTAGCTCCACTTTTTCTAAGACATTCCAACTATGAGTTCCTTTGATGGGATCTTTGGTTTTTAAGGAATTGTAGAACATTGTCTCTTGGTTTTATGGGTTATCAAAATTCATCACAGGGTTGCTAATCTTCTCTTGAGGAGCCTCCCTGCATTGCACACAGGCAGTCATCAGATAGATATATCCTGCCTCTGGAATCAGAAAACTTGGGTTCAAATCTTGCTCTGTGACCTTGGGCAAGTCACTTCATGTCCCAGAGTCTCAGTTTCCTCAACTGTAAAAAGAGGGGCTGGAATCGATGACTTCTAGTGTCCCTTTCAGCTCTACATCAATGATCCTGTACCTGTCAGGAATACTGTGAAATAACATAGATTATATAAGGAGGTTCTGGAGGCCCTGAAATGCCAGTCTAAGGAATTTGTATTTTAATCACAAGATAATAGGGAACTTATGAACTTTTTTTGAGCAGAAAGCTGAAATGCTTAGAAAAATGCCTGGCACTTAGTAAGTACTTAATAAATGCTTGTTGTCTTAGGATTAATTTTCACATGTACATGTTTAGTTAAAGACCTTAATAGTTGAATGTATTTTTTTCATCAAGAACAAGTTCTTATGATGTTTTAATTATAGTTGTAGGCAGTATATACAATCAAAGTTCATCTTTCCTTCGTATCATTTAACTCTAAATTGCCAACGGTGTTTAGGATGGTGTTTTGCCTATAGTTAGTGTTCCATGAAATATCGTTTGAATTTCACACAAATGAAGGAACAAATTTTATGCAGTATACTGCTTTCAATGAAAACTTCTTTTTGGCTGAATATTAACAAGTAATTTAAAAGAAAAAAAAACTCGCACAGAGAGAAGATATCTGATGAATGAAAGAGAAAAACTCAAAGGCATCAGAGACTTGGGGACCTAGAACTTAAGCATTTGAATCTTAACAAAGTCGATTCACAATCTTCATTTTACGGATGCAGAAGCTGAGGCCCAGAGAGGTTATGTGGCTTTTCCAATGAGACTTATCTAGTTAGTGCATAATGTAGCATAAAATTCAGTTCTTCTGGCCCCCTGTCCAATGATTCCCTCTAAATACACCCCTACTCTACCCAGCCATCAATCATCTATTTCTCCAAACCTAAAAAGCTCTATCACAGCAGCCTTATAGATGTGGTTTGCCTTTCTTTAATTTACTTGATTTTATCATCTAATGTCAGTTATTTATTAGTTCTCATATCCTTCGGAGGGATGGTCTGGTGATATTTAGCAAACATCATTGGTATAAATCAGCTACAGAATTGCATTTGAAATCAAACAGCTCTCCTGTCCTGTCATCTGGGTCTTTCACTTTTTACCACACTAAAGATACCTGCAGAAAGTTATATATATATATATATATATATATATATATATATATATATATATATATATATATATATATATATATGTATATATCTATATATGTATATATGTATATATGTATATGTATATATATGTATATGTATATGTGTGTGTATATATGTATATGTATATATGTATGTATATATGTGTGTGTATATATGTATATATATGTATATGTATATGTGTGTGTATATATGTATATGTATATATGTATGTATATATGTGTGTGTATATATGTATATGTATATATGTATGTATATATATGTGTGTGTATATATGTATGTATGTATGTATGTATAGATGTATACATACACATGTGTGTGCATACATATATGTGTGCATATGTATGTGTATATATATGCACAATACATATATACATACATATCTATATATGTGTATATATATACACATATCTATCTATAGATGTATGTGAGTATACACACACACACACACACACACACACACACACACCTTTTGCTAATGGACCAGTTTCTCTTGGGAATACATGCTTGATATGAATAGTAATTCCCTCTTAGTCTCCCCCTCCTCACCCCATTGACTCTAAGGGCTTATATATTACATCAGAAGTTTTAGCTATTGGATCCAAGATAGATTTCAGGGGCTCTTTGGACATAAATGGGAAAAAATACATCTCTATTTTCACTTACCTCTGTTTTCTTTTATAATCTCATGTATTTCATTATACTCCTTGAAAAAGCATTATTCTGAGAAGAAATTCATAGATTTTACCAGCCTGCCAAAGGGATCTATGACATGAGAAAGGTTAAGAACATCTGCATCTGTAATAACCTTAAAGGAGCATCACATTGTCAGAAAAATCTATCTAACTATTCAATTCAATAAACCCACTGATTCTGTTTTTTCCTTTTTAGGGGACGTAGGGGTCTTCCAGGTGTTTTGCATATTACCATGCAAAGGACACTGGTAGGACCCAGGTTTTAGTCCCAGCTCTGCTACTAACTAGCTGTGTTACATTACTTAAGGCCCTTCATCTCTCAGCCTCATTTTCTTGATCTGTGAAAAAGATGGGGCTGAGCTAGCAGATCTCAGGGATTCCCTCTAGAGCTAAAGTTGTAAAATACATGAGGAAGAGAGGACTTATGTAGAAAGGCATTACTGATAGTGCATTGTGGGGAGAGCAGTCCCAGTATTGATAACAATATGAGTAGAAAACCAAAAGCAGGGGGCAGCTAGGTGGTGTAGTGGATAGAGCACCGGCCCTGGATTCAGGAGGACCTGAGTTCAAATCTGGCCTCAGACACATAACACTTACTAGCTGTGTGACCCTGGGCAAGTCACTTAACCCCATTGCCTAGCAAAAACAAAAGAACAAAAAAGAAAACCAAAAGCAGATTCAGATCATTTTTCCTCCCCAGTACTACCTATTACTGCAGAAAACTCAGCTGGTATGTCTACTTTCATCTGGAAATTTGTACACAAGGACTTTGTGTGCGTCTCCGAGGATCTTAGAGCTTGATAGACGTTTTTTCCTTCTAATTGGCCAATTCTAACATTGTTGTCCTGAGGTCAATGGAGATAACCATTCTGAAACTATCCATTTTATAATTTCTTATGGCCAAATCATGTAATGCAATATAAAAGTAATGTATTAATTATATTAAGATACCACAATGTATTTAACTATTCCCTGGTAGGGGTACCCCCTTTGTTTCCAGTTTTTGGCTACTAAAGTATAATTATTAAATTTTATTTTTCAATAAACAAAAATATCTTTGTTTTCCTCTCTTCCACTAACCATTGTGGGGAGAACCCTTGAAAAATACATGAAACAACTCCTACATTTGTCCTGTACTAAATAATGTCTCATTGCATATCCCAAGTCCCTTCCCTTCATGTCAGAAGATGAGCAGCGCACTGCATCATCAATCCTCCACAATCACGTCTTGGGCACTAGGTTGATCGCAGTTCCTAACTACTTCAAAGTTGTTTGTTTTTTGCAGTGTTCTCTTTATTGTATAACTTGTTCTCTTTGTTCTTATTTCATTCTGTGTCAGTTCATACATGTCTTGCTAGGCTTCACTGAAACCGCCCCTTCATGTTTTTTAATGGCACAATAGTATTCCGTTATATTCATTTATCATGCTTTGTTCAATCATTCCCCAGTAGATAAGCATTCCTTTAATTTCCAGTTCTTTACTACTAGAAAAGATAATTCAATTATTTTCAAAAGACTATCATACCCACATTCTCACAAGATCTTCATGAAGATCATATAACATGTATATGTGTATGTATAAGTATGTGTATATACCTACATACATACATACACACACACACACACACACACACATTTGCACTCATCACAATATATGAAGAAAACAAGGCTTAGTGTGTGACATGCCCAAGAGCACATAATCAATTAATTAGTGGTAAGAGCCACAGACCAGAAGCCTAGTCTCCTGACTCCTGGTCCAGTGCTTCCCCCCATTACACTGTTTTCAAGTAAAGTTTTTGGAATTTTCCCCCTTAACACCCCAAATCATCAAAGGGTTGAAAATGTGATTTGAAGTGAGGTAACGCTAGTTCCATTTAATAGTCACAGGTGATTTTTTTTAAAACTTTGTCACAATAATCATTCATCTTGTTGAAAAATCAGGGAATGAGCTCCTGTCTGGAAGATATCATCTCTGAAATAAAGTTTTTCCCCTTGTGAAAATAGCCTAATTTTCAGAGAAACTTAGAGGTACAGAGAAGAAATTTTCAACTCTCTCATATACCTAGCAGAATGTACTTCTTACACTAGTGATGGAAATTTAAAACCAGGGGATACTGTGAACATAGAAGGAAATTGTTACAACTGGGAAAGCTCTTGTAAGCTTCTATTTCTTTTTATTGTTTTGCCATATATGTAAATACTTAAGCATATATATATATATATATATATATATATATATATATATATATATATATATATGAATTCGTGTGTATTTAGTGTGCACCAAAAGTATTACTGAAGTTTGAAGCTTTAAGTTAATGGTTCAAAAGTATACCATGACTTTTGGGACAAACTTTATAAAATGATAGGACGGAGGGTAAGAATTTCTATTCTTTGAGAAAAGCTACCTCATCTTCTTGTTGCTATTTCTTGATCAGAAAATCTACTTTCAGTTTTTAAAAGGAATATTAGGTCCATTGTTATTTTTTCCTCCATTGAGGTGAATATTTTGGTTGAAGAAATATCAGGGGGTGTGACACTGGAGTGGAACTCTTGAAATCCTTTCAACAATATAAAGATCTATTTGGCTGTCCTGAAGAAAAGATTGTCTTTGGGGTTTGATTAAGTAGTTAAGTTAATTACTTATGCTTTCTAGCTCTTTTTGAGGAGGGGTATCCAACAGTTGACTTGACATGTGGCCAGTTGAATGAAAATGAAATGTCTCAGCTTTCCATTGGCTGCTTCTACCTAAGTTATTCACTTTATAACCCAAATAAGACTTTCATTTCAAGCTGGCCTCCTTACTATTCACCACGTTCACCCCTGTTCATGCTTCTATATCAAAGGTTCTTAGTTTTTTTGTGTGTCATGGATCTCTTTGCCAATCTGGTGAAGCCTATGAATTTCTCAGACTAATGTTTTTAGGGGCATAAAATACATAGGATTACAAAAGAAATAAATTGTATTGAAATAAAGGTGTTTTTTTTAAAAAACAGATTTATGGACCTCAGGTTAAAAGCCTCTGCTCTGCAAGGAATACTCTCTCCTGTTCCACAATCTAAATCTTATACTTTCTTCAGGGCCAAATTCTTTCCTAAGGCTACCTTTTATTATGTAATCTCAGACTCTAAATCTCTTATCATTTATATCAAACAACTTATGGATTGTACAGTTTATATTGTTTGAAAGGCATTATTAATAGTCACTGACATTTATATAGCACCTTAAAGTGTGATATAGTCAACTTTTTGCTTTATATATATATTGTCTTATGTGACTTTCACAACAATTCTATGAAAAAACCTAAGTATAATTATCCCCAGTTTTTTTTCTTTTCTTTTCTTTTCTTTTCTTTTCTTTTCTTTTCTTTTTTCTTTTCTTTTCTTTTCTTTTCTTTTCTCTTTTTTCTTTCTTTCTTTTCTTTCTTTCTTTCTTTCTTTCTTTTTTCTTTCTTTTCTTTCTTTCTTTCTTTCTTTCTTTCTTCTTCTTCCTTCCTTCCTTCCTTCCTTCCTTCCTTCCTTCCTTCCTTCCTTCCTTTCTTTCTTTTCTTCTTTCTTTCTTCTTTCTTTCTTTCTTTCTTTCTTTCTTTCTTTTTCTTTCTTTCTTTCTTTCTTTCTTCTTTCTTTTCTTTCTTTCTTTTCTTTCTTTTCTTTCTTTCTTTCTTTCTTTCTTTCTTTCTTTCTTTCTTTCTTCCTTCCTTCCTTCCTTCCTTCCTTCCTTCCACCTGTGATATCACCAGTGTAGGGAGCTCCTAGTGAGTAACTTAACTCTACTGATGTAGATTAGTACCTTCATCAAAATTGATAGTCTTAGAAAGGTACTTTATAGAGTCCACATTTTACAGATGAGAAAACTGACTCAGAAATATTCAATGACATCCTCATAGTCACACACCTGATGCTTATCAAAACTGGGATTTGAACTAAAGTCTTCCTAACTCTAGGATAAGTACTTTACCCACTAGTCCAGGAGTCAGAAAACTATAGCCCATGGGCCAAATCTGGACTGCCACTTCTTTTTGCTACCATTTTTAGGGGACAGATGGTAAAAAATAAGTGATGGGTTGAATTTGATCCACGGTCTACAGTTTGCTAACTCTTGAATTAGACCATGCTACCTCTCCATGTTAATATGATTTTCTCAACTAAATTGTAAGTCCATCAGTAACAATGACTATGTTTTCAACTGCCTTTTCAGCAACCAGGATATACCAAAGTCACAGTAGACTTTTAGTAACTACTTCTTGGATCATTTTGATTTGACCTTGTAGGTCTTTAGGGTCAATCAGAAAATGTAATTTTGAGTTCAAAGTCACCTATATGAGAGGACCCATTTTATAACAGTTGCATTTGATGAAGAATTACCATGTCTTATTACCAGCTCTATTATTTACCCTATCTAAGAAAAGGGTGAATGAGGAAAATAATTTCCTAAGCTGGCCAATGCCGGACAGAAAATCTTTTCACAAGTCTGTAGCAATGAAGGGTTTTCTCAGAGCTGTGAATGGCTGAATAGGAGCAGAAAAACTACCAAATAAACCTTATTCTTTAGAACTATGAGTTTTTTCCTGGGTTTTATATTAGGGAATTTTTGTTTTCCAAGTACAATGCAAAGAAAAGATAGCTACCCACATAGAGAATATAATCTGATAAATGACTAAAATCTCTGATATTGACTTCTAATGATGCGGGAGTGGGAAGTAATAATAGCTTACGTTTCTTTAGCACATTAGGTTTTGCAAAGCACTTTCTTTGCAATGAATCTTATACGTATTATGAGACCATGCCATCCCACCAGGGCTTGAAAAAGGATGTGTGATATGAAGGTGGTATATACTATGCTCTCTCTCTCTCTGAACTAGGAAGTTCCTAATAATGGGCAATGTATAAGGCAATGGTCTTCCAGTGACTTGTAAAGTTCCATTTTGGAGGCAGAGAAATGAATTACATTGGGCCATGTCCACTTGACTTGCTCTCTGTGTGTACCATTTAAATGAGTTAGATGTTTACCCAGGAAAAATGACCACTTTAAATAATAAAATCAGTGTATAAAGTATATACATTTTTCCTTATTGTTTCAATGCTCTGCATTAAGGGCACAAGGAAGGAGAAGTGGTCAACACACTGCCCCCAACATAAAAGAAGGTATTATTAGCTAGGAGACAAGTGGTTAATAAGTAATAGCTAATGTTTATGCGGTGCATTGAGGTTTATAAACATTTTTACATATTATCTCATTTAATCTTCATAACAGCTCTCTGAGGTATTCAATCAATCAATTCAATTCAATTCAAACAAGCATGTATTAAGTGATTACTATATACTTGGGTCTGTGCTAAGCACTGGGATATAAGAGAAAGTAAAAATAGTCTCTTCCCTCATGATGCTTGAATTCTAATGGGGAAGAAAGTGGGTACATAATTAGGTACATATAGGATAAATACAAAGTTGATTTAACCTAAAGAGAAAGGCACTAATGACTTGGTGGGATTGTGATTGGGCACTAGGAAAAGTCTTCTTTGAAACATGGTGCTTGACCTGAGTCTTTTCTTTCTTTTTTTTGGCAAGCCAATCAGGGTTAAGTGATTTGCCCAAGGTCACACAGAGCTAGTGAGTGTTATATGTCTGAGGTCAGATTTGAGCTCAGATCCTCCTGACTTCAGGCCAGTGCTATATCTACTGAACCACCTAGCTGCCCTTGAACTGAGTCCTGAAGGAAGCCAGGAATCAGAAGGGGTGCAGGTAAGGATGTATAGCATTCTACACCTGGGGTAGAGCCAGTGCCAAGGCACAGAGGTGGGAGATGGAGTGTGGGGTGGGAGGAACAGCATGTTGGCATTTTTAGTTGAACCACGAAGTATATGAAAGGGGGTGATGTGTGCGGAGACTAGAAAGCTAGGAAGAGACCAGTTGTGAAGAGCTTTAAAAGCCAAATAGTCATTTGTATTTGATTTTAGGGAACAATAAATAGTTGATTAAATAGAGAAGTGACATGTTCCTACCTGCTTTTGGAGAAATTCACTTTGGTAGCTGTGTGGAAGATGACTGGAGAGGGGAGAGACTTGAGGCAAAGAGAACAACTAAGAGGTGATTGTAATTGTCTAACAGGAGGTGGTGAGGGCTGAACTAGGGGGGTGACTTTGTGAAGAGAGAGAAGAGGATGAATGTGAGGGAGGGAGGTGCTCTTACTGTCCTCATGTCTTCTTTTACCTCATTCCCTCTCATATTTTTCATCTTGCTTCCCTGGTTTACCTTACTGGAAGAGGGAACTGTGTGTTTATAAGCCCTCATGATCCATTGGTTTTACTTTCTTTTACTTCCTCCCATAGCCCCCTACCTTCAGATCTACATGGGGCCTGTTATCCTCTTAACTGTTTTTCCATTTCCTTAGTTTTTAATTCTTTTTCTGAGTTTTACATAAAAAAGGGAGACATTTTCTAGAGGTTGTAGTTATGATGCAAATTATTTACTTAGGAAGAAGAAAGTCTTTTTTATTTTCACCTCTTCTATAGCCACTTGCACTGATGTGTACTTGTGTGTGTGTGTGTGTGTGTGTGTGTGTGTGTGTGTGTGAGGTAGGGGTTATGAAAGCCATAAGAAGCTTGCAAATTCACCAGCAGCCTGGTACCCTAGGGAGTTTGAAAAGCCTGGGCCGGCAATAGTTGAGAGTCATGAGGCATTTTAGGATGGATACCTTAGACAAGATGCACCACAGTGTGGTGAGAGTGTAAGGCGATAGGCACCAAGATCGACTTCATAATCCTACTAGCCAACACCAAATGACATTTTTGTGGTTCTATAAAGTTGCTCAGGCACCCTACAAACATGGGCTCATTTAAGCCTCACAACAGCCCTGTGAGGCAGATTCTAGAGCTCTCATAGGCTCTTAGATTTAGAGGTAAAGGGACCTTTGAGGTCATATAATCTAGCCCCCTCAGGAAATGAAGGCTCAAGAGGTAAGAGACTTCCCAAGGTCACACAGATAGGAATAGAAGAGCCAGGATTCAAACCCAAGTTCTTGTACTCCAAAACCTGAATTCTTTATACTTCATCATAATTCCCCATAATTCTTCATTTTACAGATGAGGAAACTAAGGCTCAGAGAAGCTGAATCACTTGTCCACAATCACAAAACTAGCAAATACCAGAAACAAGAATTGAGCTTCAGTTCTTGATGCTAAGTCTAACAGCCTAGCCACTAAACCATTTGGCCTAACTCTGAGCTGGTTTTGTTCTGTTGTACTTTCGTGTCTATGGGTGACAAATGCAGAATTCCCTGAACCTGCAGGGACTCTGTGTAAACTTTCCTGCAGGCCTTGACCTTTCTAAAGCTTATTCTTAGTGACTTTTTTTGGTCTTTGCCACTGAATTGGAAACAATATAAAAAACTATGTTTGTGTGGGTACAGATTCTAAAGCACAATAGCAGGAAAAGAGAATCTATATTCGTCTTTTTTTTTGCGGGGGAGGCTGTTGGGATTAAATGACTTGCCTGGGGTCATACAGCTAACAAATGTCAAGTGTCTGGTCTAAGACCGGATTTGAACTCAGGTCCTCCTGAATCCAGGGCCGGTGCTCTATCCACTGTGCCACCTAGCTGCCCTGAGAATCTGTATTCTAGATCACTCATAAGACCTTTTGTGTCTGAGTTTCTGCCTTTGGTAGACATCTTAAAAGAGTCTGGAGGAGGGAAACTAGGATGGGGAATGGTGTTTGAATTGAGGTCACATGAGGCGTGGCAGAAGACACTGAGGACGTTGAGCCTGAAGAAGAGATTTGTGGGGATGGCAATGGTGTCCAAGCATTTGAAGGACTGCTATGTGGAAAAGGAACGGCACTGCTCTACCTAGCTCCAGAGGGGAGAGCTAGGGACAATGGGCTGATGTTACAAAGGGCCACATTTGGGTTTGATATAGGGTAAAATTACCTAACCATTAGAATTGTCCAAAAGTGCTATGGGCTGCCATGGGAGGTAGCGGCTTCCTCTGCATTGGTAGTCTTCAAGCAAAGGCTGGATGACCTTTGCCAGAATATTTCAGAGAGCATTCTTCTTTAAGTAAGGATTGGACAACATAGCCCCTGAGGTTCTTTGAATATTGAAATTCTAGGAGTTTGAGGATAAACATTGTAGTATTCATTTGATACTGAAAAAGAAAGTTCGTAATAGCCAATCTGTCCTCAACATCACAGATCATTCAACATCAGTTTCCCCAAGGTTAGCTTTAGCCTTATTTTGTCATTATTGAGACTTTACTTGATATCTATTAGTAAAATTTCCAATAGGATATCATTTCTCCTTATTTTATTGATGGCAGGAATGGGGTTTGTTTTAATTTTTTTAAAAGTCTTTATGTTAAATTTCATTTAATTTTTAATTTTTTAAATTAAAAAATGGTGGACATACAATGATCACAATAGCAGTTTACGTTATGTAATACTTTCCAATTTTCAAGCCACTTTACTCATTTTGCTCTTCATTATTGCATGTAAGTCTATCCATGTTCTTCTAAGATCAAGTTCATCATTTCTTATAGCACGGTAGTGTTCCATCACAATTATATACCACAATTTGTTCAGCCATTCCCCAATTGACAGGCATCCCCTTGAATATTCAATTCTTCCATATCTTTCTATTTTCAAGTCACCTTAATGGGAGGGTTGAACTTGCTGGCCTTTGAAGTCCCTTCCTGTCCAAATCAATGATCTACTTTACCTGCCTGGATCCTCACAACCCTGGGAAGTAGGTAAATGTAAATATTATCCATCCTATCATGCCCATATTTCAGATGAGGACACTGAGGTTCAGAGATCTCAAGAACTTTCCTAACATTAGTTAATCAGGGTCAGATTCAGGAGTCAGACCCAGTAATTCTGTTTTTAAGTCTCGTTTTCTTTCTAGAAAATTAAAAAAAAAAGCATAGCCTGAAATATATTAGAAAATTTAAAGAAAAAAAAAGCGGGCATCACATAACTTGCCACCTGGCTACTAAAAATAGGTCAATCAGAAATTTTTAACAAATCCCATCTTGAATGTCTTCTTGGCATTTGACATCATCCCAAAGGTCATATTTCACTAGGATTAAGAATGCAGGCTCGGCTGAGGTGGAAGAAAGTAATATATGTAAGTTTCAAAGCCAGCATTAGCCCTTAACCCCAGCTCCTTCCTCAGTAATGCCCAGGAGATATCCATCTACCAAAAAATGCTTTGTGCTATCATTAATTTTGATAGTAGAGTAAAAAAAATATCAAATGTGTCCATTCCACAATGTATTTTCCAAATCAGAATCATCTTATTGCCTGCCCCAGAGTATATCTAAGTTCATGAGGCAGCCATCTCTGGTTTATCATCTTTCCTTTCTTGTTTGTTTCCATGGCTTCCTAAATATGAACATTGGCAGAGACTCAGCAAAAGAATTACTAAATAATACAACTACAAGTCTTGTTTGGACTGTTTTCCTTTTTCAATGTTGAAAGAAGGCATGAGCTTATGAATCGGAAAGCCGGAATTGTTTGGGGACTAAGGGTCTGTTTTCCTGGCTGCTCAGACTTGAAACTGACAGCTCAGGTTGGTTTTATTTTAATTTCTTGCTTAATGTCAAAAAGCCATAGCACTTGAGGGTATTTCAAACTCAATACATTTAAAACAGAAATAATTATGTTCCCTCCACCCCCAAATACTTCCCTCTTCCCAGCTTCCCTATTACTGCTAAGGGTATCACCTTCCTTCCCATCATACAAGCTGCCAACCTCTTTGTCATCCCTGGGTACTTCAGCTCACCTCCACATAGTGATTCTGTTGTCAAATCTCATTTTTGTTGCCACACCATCTCCTAGCTTCCACTTCTTTCCCCTTAAACAAATACCTCCCTTCTTCAGGGCCTCAGTACCTCTCAACTGAATCATCAAAATACCTTCTAATTGGTCCCCCAGGCTTAAGTCTCTCTCCACTCTGGTTCTTCCTTATTTTAGCTGCCAAAGTGATTTTTCTAAAGTGGAGGTAGCTTTTGACTATGTTACTCCCTTCCTCAATGAGCTGCAGCAGTTTGCTATTATTTCTAGCATCAGGAATAAACTCCCCTGTTTAGCATTTAAAGTTCCTAATAACCTGGCCCTTTCCTACCTTTATACTGTACTTCCTTTCACAGATTCTATGATCCAAAGACATTCCATTGGCTAATCTTTTGTGCTTCTGAAAAGGCTGGGTCCCCTTGTACCTGGAATGCTCTACTCTTTCACCTCTGCCCTTTTACCTCTACCTCTTAGTTTTCCTGGCTTTCTTTAAGACTCGATTCCAATCTCTCCTTTGGCAGAGAGTCTTTCTGGTCCTCCTAGCCTCTTGTGCTTTCCTGTCTCCAGTTACTTTCCAACTTGCTGTCTCCTCCAATAGGATATAAGCTCTTTGAGGTGAAGGACTTTTTTTTTGCCTTTCTATGTATCCCTAGTGTTTAGGACAGTGCCTGTCACAGGGAAAGCATTTAGCAAGTGCTTATGGACTGATTATACCCAAGAGTGGGTCCCGCAAATTTTTTAGAAGTATGGCAAAAAAGCCCCCAGTCCAGACTATTTCCACGTTCAAATCACTCTGAGTCTTACTGTTGTTCAGTCTTTTTTCAGTCATGTCCAACCCTTTGTGACCCCATTTGGGATTTTCTTGGTGAAGATAATGGAGTGGTTTGCCATTTCCTTCTTCAGTTCATTTTGCAGATGAAAAAACTGGGGCAAACAGAGTTAAGTGATTTGCTCAGAGTCACATAACTAGTAGGTATCTGAAGCTAGATTTGAACTCAGAAAGATGAATCTTCCTGACTCTAGGTGCAGCACTCTATTCACTATGCCACCTAGCAGCACTATGAGTCTGTGTCTAGTCAAAACCCATAGCTTGTGAATCAATCTTGATATATTTTCCTTTATTTAGTCAGCCAGAGAATACAGTTATTTCAAAGCAAAAGGCATTTAATGAAATATGAAAAGTAGCAATAAAGTACGCTCTTCTATAAATATGCATACTATCAGTGAGAAAGTTGAATACATTTGAGATGGGAACACACATGGCCAGGACATATCATAGATGGGTAGCTTATACCTTTGATGCTGCAAGGACAATGATGTCTTCTGGCCATGTTATTATACTACTACCTGAAAACTTGTTCCAGCTTGTCTTACATGTGTTGGATTTTCTTCTGGAGTCATGGTTTCCTTTGTACACAGGTCATCTCCCTTAGATATGTAATCTATGCTGGGAATTGCACTCTGCTCTTCACAGATGGCTACTGCTCAGCATTACTTCACAGGCTCTGCGGTTACTGCCAGGGATGGCACCTCTGGGCATATGGTCACAGATCTTTTCTCTGCTTTCTAGCTTCTGGCTTCAGCTGGAATCATTAGCTAGAATATCATTTTTTTTTTGCATGGGAAGAGTGGGCTCTGCCATGCTTTTTTTTTTTTTTAAGTTTGTCTTAAGGCTTTCTTTGATCTCTTTTAGAAGATAGAAGCCCTTAAAATACCTAACTATCAAACTAGGGAAACTCCTTTCTAAAGAAAACAAATATACACAAACTATTTTCCCCCACTGGGGAGTGATTTGTCTGTTTCTTTAAGAACCTTGGCTAAGATGAGTCCTTTTCTCCAGACACAGTCTTAGTCTAGGACCTAGACTCTAGGTACCAAACTATCTGGAACCCTGCACAAGACTGTTCCCAGCTTCCAAGTGCCTTCAGGTTTAATCTGTTTTTCGAACTGCATTTTCTGGTTGTCAGTACCCAATCTCTTTCAGAGACTTCATTCTAACAAAGGATAGAAATCCCTTGTGGTCTCTGTTTAATTGCTAATTGGATACCTTGTCCCCCCTGCAGCTCCCAAATAATTTCAAGGGAGCTCTTCCATTGAAACCTCACAGAATTGTGACCCCTATAGAGTTTGATTCTTTGAAGTTTCATTTTGAGGACCAAATAGGCTTTTATTTTTCCTCTCTTCAAATGAAAATAAACAAGCAGAAAAACTAAGCCCGGAGAGCAAGGTCATTATTTTTCCTCCCTAGCCACATTCCTGGCCTTTTATATGTATATGACACAGCAAAAGCTTTTCAGGCTTTGTCTATAAGCCTTACACAGAGAAAATGTCAAATACAGCCAACAAATAACATTTGAGAGAGAAAGAGAGAGTTATAAATACCTAAAGTGGAAGCTCTGTTATTCTGTAGTGCTTATTTATATGTTTATTTATTAATTTATTTTTATTGATGCCTTTCCACTGCCCCCTTCAAAAGGGCATCCTTTGTAACTAAGATTAAAAATGAGGGAAAAAAAATTAAAACAGTTCAGCAAGCCAGCCATTGCTTCAACTCTCTGTATAATAATCAACCTCTAGAACAGTATACTTAAGTCAAGGGTTCTTAACCTGGGGTCCCCGGACTCCCTAGAGGATTCTGGATAAATTTCAATGGGTTTGTAAATTACATCTTTGTTTTAATGAACATTTGATTTCCTTCGTAATCTTATATATGTTATTTTTTACATTTAAAAACATTATTCTGAGAAGGGTTTTATAGACTTCACTAGTCTGCCAAAGGGGTCCAAGATACCTCAAAAGGTTAAAAACCCATGATATAAACAGTGGAAGTTTCGATCAGATTGAACATACTTTGAATATGAAATACTTTATCTGAATTATCTGATAATTATCCTTGTTTAGTGTTTATAAGTGGTCATGGTTATAGAATAATAACGGCTAACATTTATTTAGCATTTTAAGATTGGAAAGCACAATCTTGTGATCTTAGGTGTTCTTATTAATTCCCACTTTACATATGAGTCAAGTGAGACTGAGAGGTTGCTTGAGATCACACAGATAGTAGCTAAGTAAGCTAGGAAGGATTCAAAATCAGGTCTTCATGCCTCCATCTTCTGGTCACTATCTGCTGCACTAAGCCGTCAGTCACAATACAGTATTAAGCAAATATGCTGACTTTGTGCATTCTTTTTCACTATCTTATACAACATCTCTTGTTAAAGAATATACACACAGACGCACACACATATTTATATACATATATAGGATATTAGAGTTGAAGAAAACAACCCCAGAAGTCAAGACCAACCTATATTAAAATAAAAATCTCTACCACAGCATCCCTGACAAATAACATGCAGCCTTTGCTTGGCGATTTCCATTGATGAAGAACCTACTACTTTCCTTTGAACTTTCGGACAGCCATTATTTCAGTTTTTCCTTCTAGTGAACTGAAATCTGCCTCTCGGCAGCCTCCATCCTACTTCTGCCCTCTGAAGCCAGGAAGAAAAAGACTAATCTTGCTTCTTTGTCACAGCCTTTCAAATATTTAAACACAGAGGTCTTATATCTCTGTTCCCTGAACAAACGTCTGCCCCGGGTTAAATATCCCTGATTTCTTCAACTGAGTCGCAGGGACTCCTGTCACATTCCTATCCTGAGTCTTCCTCTGGAGTTATTCAAATTGTTGATGTCATTTTCCAAAAAGGGTCAACTAGTTGAATAAGAGTACTGAACTTGGAATCAAGGGAATAAATGTTTATGTAGCACCTACAATGTTTTAGAAACAGTGGTAAGCCCCTTTTGTATACATTATCTCATTTGATCTTCACAACTGTTGCATGATAGATGCTATTATCTTCATTTTACATATGAGGAAACTGATACAAATAGAGGTTAAGTGACTTGCCCAAGGTCATACATTTAGTCTGTAACAGGCCATAGTCGAAATCAGGTCTTTCCCAGGCCCAGCCTTTTATCCACAGCTGTCTCCACCTGAGTTCAAAACCTACCTCAAACATTTTCTAGCTGTGAGACCCTAGGCAAATCACTTAACCTTTCCCAGACTCAGTTTCCTCATGTATAAAGTAAAATATTAATAATAGAAGCTTCCTCATAGCAGTCATGAGGATCAAATGAGATAACATTTATAAAGTGCTTTGCAAATATTAAGTACTATATAAATACTAAACTACTATTATTATGGTGCCAAAATTCAAATAAAATAATGCAGATGTGGTCTGATCTGGGCAAAGTCTAGTGGGATTATGTACTCTATTCCTGGAGAATATACTTTACCTGATGTAACCCATCATCAGATATGTGTGTGTGTGTGTGTGTGTGTGTTAACCATGATATATTATAAACTCAAACCAAATTTGTAGAACACTGAAAATTCCTAATTTATTTTTATATGACCTCTTATGTAGCTATTCCCATCTTGTTCTTGTGCCATTAATCTTTTTTAGCAAAAATCTAGGTCCTCAAATTTCTTGTTATTGAATTCCATCTTATTAGATTTGGCAAATGTTCTAGTAAATTGAGATCTTCCTTGGAATCTGACTCCATTGTTCAACATGTCAATTTTCTCTTTTGGCTTAATTTTCATCTTTAAATTTAGTAAGAAGGTCATTTATGCTTTCACTGAAGTCATTAAAAAAATTTCTGAATAGCACAAGGTCAAGGGCAAATCACTGGGGTCCTCCAGTAGGGACTTTTTAGAAAGATTGACATTTGTTTTCTTTCATAATTACTTTATTTTGGTTTTTATCATTCTTCAAGATCCAAAGCCACCTATGGCTACCATTTGCTGTGTTGAGCCTTCATCGTTTTATCTTGTGCACAAGAATAGCAAGTCAAATGATCTGTGGAAAATCAGTGTATGTTGATTCTATGTGCCTCATGGAGTTAAAGTTTCTAAAGCCAGGATTGAGCTCCCTCTTCTAACTCATTTCTTTCTTTTTTTTTGTTTAGTATTTTATTTTGCCCCAATTACATGTAAAAACAATTTTTAACATTGTTTTAAAAATTTTGAGTTCCAAATTCTCTCCCTTCCTTCCTCCCCACCCCCCTCACTGAGAAGGCAAGCAATTCCATACATGTTACACATATACATGTGCAGTCATGCAAAATATATTTCCATATTAGTCATGT
This sequence comes from Phascolarctos cinereus, assembly GCF_003287225.1. Lineage (NCBI taxonomy): Eukaryota > Metazoa > Chordata > Mammalia > Diprotodontia > Phascolarctidae > Phascolarctos > Phascolarctos cinereus. Next base: position 335,845,455 of record NW_027556098.1, read on the forward strand.
TGTGAAAGAAAACAAAAAAAAACTCAAGAAAATGAAGAAAGTTAAAAAAATGTGCTTCAATCTGTATCCAGCCATCATCAATTCTTTCTCTGAGGTTGGATAGCATTTTTCATCATCAGTCCTTCAGAGTTCTCTAGGATCATTGCACTGCTGAGAATAGCTAAGTCACTCATAGCTGATCATCTCACAATATTGCTATTACTTTGTACACATTAAGCATCAGCTTCTGTAAGTCTTTCCAGGTTTTTTTTTTTGAGGGCATCCTGCTCATCTTTTCTTATAGCACAATAATATTCCATCATAATCACATCCTAGAATTTGTTCAGCCATCCTCCAGTTCTTAGACATCCCCTTAATTTACAATTCTTTGCCACCAGAAAAGAGCTGCTATAAATATTTTTGCACATGTAGGTCCTTTTGCTTTTTGTTTTTTATCTCTTTTGAGCTACAGACCTAGTAGTGGTCTTGCTAGGTCAAGAGGGTATATGCATGGTTTTATAGGACTTTGAGCATGGTTCCAAATTGCTCTGCAGAATGGCTGAATCAGGTCATAACTCCACCAACAGTGTATTAATGTCTCATTTTTCCTACATCCCTTCCAATATCTGTCATTTACCTTTTCTGTCCTATTATCTTCTAACTAATTTCTATTGTAAGTGTGAGTATTAATCAAATCAGAACATCTTTCACATTTAAATTCTATTTGAAGTAAGTAACAAAATACTCTGTCCTTGATAACTTTAGCAAGTTAAAAGTGAGAACTTATCAACTGAATCAATCAATTAGAAGCATGAAGTAGGTGTGAAGTAGGCCTAAGCATCTTATTTAATCAGGAAAAAAAAACATTGAAACTAGTTGAAGTAGGAAGTATGTGGGCATTAGCTGGGAAGATTTGTTCATGCCCTAAACAAGTAAATATTGGAAAAAGAAATTGAACAAGTCAAAAATGAACTGTAAGGGAAGGGAAAAAATCCCTGACTCCCAGAACCAAATAGATCACAAATGAATTCTATAAAACTTTGAAAGAATGTATGCTGTTTCTGATATATAAGCCCTTTTTAGAAAAAGAAAAGGAATACACTTTGCCAAATTCATTCTCTGAAATAATTATAGACCCAAACCAAGGAAAGATAAGGCAATAAAAGAGAACTAGAGATCAATCTTGTTAAACACTATTGGTTAAAAAAATTGAGTCTAATGCTAGAAAAGAGATTGTAGTGTTTATAAAAAAAATCCATCATTATAAAGTTGAATTTATAGCTGGAATGTAAAGATAATTTCACATTAAGAAATGTTGCCATAGTCAAATTTACTAAAACAAAAATAATAAAACCTTCTGAGAAAACATAGTTACCAAATTACATTAAAAATGCTGAAAGGAATACAGATAAAAGCATCTTTTCTAAATGTGAATTAAAAAAAAATTTAAACAAAGAGCTAGTCTTATTTGTAAGAGGAAAAATTAGAATCTTTTACAATAAGATAATAACTAGTGAAGCAAAATGTTCAATATCCTGTAGCTAGCATTATTTGACATAGAAATCGAACTCTATGTTAATGAGAAGAAAAAGGAATTAATGAAATAAATATTAGCAAGGAGAAAAGAACATCAACAAAATAATTAATCAAGATAATAAATTATTTCAACAAAGTAAAAGGATACAAAATAAATTTAAAAGTCATTAATATTTCTACATATTGCTAATAAAAACCAGGAAAATGAAAAAAAGATAAATGTCATTTAAAAAGGGCAACACAATTCACTAAATATCTGGGAATCAGCCTACCAAGACACATATCAACAAACAAGTAAAACCAGAAAATAATTTTTTTGCAAAAATAAAGGAAGACATCAATAATTGAATGGTTCAATGTTCATGACTAAAGCATGTGCCAATAAAAATGATAGCGGCATCCTCTATACAAGATGATTCAAAAAGATTTGAACAGTTTCAAAAATTTGTTACCTAGTAGATTATATATGAAAATGTGGTATGCACCAAATTGTACTTACCTTTACACTCCTCAATTTTCTTCTCAGTAGTTCCTTTGCAAATTGGCTTTGACTATATTTTGATATATAATCTGGTTACTGAGTACTAAATTTTGAAAATGTCCAGTTCTTTAGGAATCACCCTGTAGAAATATATAAATAATAACAAAATTCATTTGAAAGATTAAACAGAGGAAATGGTACTTCTAGATCAAAATTATGCTTACAAACCAGTAATTATGAAAACTTTTTACCAGGTAAAATGTAAACAGAGATCAGTAGAGTAGATTTAATAAATGCAATTTAGAAGCAATGACATATAGTCTTCTAGTCTTTGATAAAACCAAGAACACACATCTCCATGAAATTCCTTGACAAGAATTGGTAGAACAGTTGGATGACAATTTGGCAAAAAATGGAATTTGATCAGTACTTTATACCATATGTGTATGATGATAAATTCTAAATGAACAAATGAAAATTGATGTTAAAAAATCAGGAGAAAAGAGCACAGTATGAGAAAGTGTAGGATCTGTAGCCAAAGATCATGGGTTCAAATTCTGCCTCTGCTACTTACTATGTGATATCGGTCCCTGAACCTCTGTTTCCTTATATGTAAAATAAGAAGGCTTGGAAACATCCTCTGAGATCCTCCCTATGATCTTTTAAAATTATGGTAGGAGAAAACATCATAATTAGCTGCATTATTCATTAGAAAGTATAGTGGATAGAATGACTTGGATTCAGTCTTTAAGTTCACTAGTAGTGTGATCAGGCAGCTAAGTAGATAGAGTGTGGGCCTGGAGTCAGGCCCTCATCTTTCTCAGTTCAAATCTGGCCTCAGACACTTACTAGCTGTGTCACTCTGGGCAAGTCACTTAACCCTCCTCACCTCAGTTCCTGATCTATAAAATGAACCAGAAAAGGAAATGGCAAACTACTGTCATGTCTTTGCCAAGAAAACCCCAAATGGGGTCATGAAGAATCAGACATGACTGGAATGACTGAACAACAACAAAGCTGTGTGATCATAGGCAAGTCACTGAGCCTCTCTACATCTCAGTTTCCAATTATATAAAATGAAGATAATAAGACCTCACAAGGTTATTGTGAGACTAAATGAAATACTTTATAGAATTTTGCAAACATTATGAAATATGTCAGTTACTACTTTTAGAAAAAATTACACAAAGTAGTAGACAATTTAAATTTTATATTTTTTTTGCACAATAGATTAATGACTAAGATGAATAGAAAAGATGTAGAATGGGGAAGATTGTTTGCATAAGACATCTTTGATAAAAGTCTAACATCCAAAATCTATGGAGAAGTTATGTGTATTTGTACAATTTAAATCAACTTCTAAACCAGTGAGTGGTCAACCACTATGAACAGTTTCTAAAAGGGGAAACAAGTTATCAGGCTATTTGAAAAAGAGTTTGAAACTGCTCATAATCAAAGCAATACAAATTAAACAAATTTGAGCTATCAACATATCCATCAAAATGGCAAGTAAGGTAAAAAATTTAAAAAAAAACAGAAATGTTGGTGGGGCTGTGGGAAAGTAAGTGCATTAGTTTACTGATATTAGAGCTATGAATTAGTCTGGCCATTTTGAAAAGCATTGTGTAATTACATAGTAAAAATAAAAAATATATGTTCTTGCTCTTTGACCCAGTGAAGGGTTTATGAGGTCTTACAGCAAGAAAGTTATTGACAGGAAGAAAAACCTAGCTATATAAAAAATTCATAGCACTATTCAAAATAGAAAGAAGTTGAAAATAATGTGCACAGCAGTTGGGGAATGGATGAACAAATTGTTACATATGAATTGATGGGAACATTATTGTGTAATAAGAAATGCTGAATATGAAGATTCCAAAGAAATATGGGAACATTTATAAGCAGTGATTCAGAATAAAGAAAGCAGATTCCAAAGAACTGTAAACACCCTGGCTGCAGTGCTGATCATTGATGTTGAAGACAACATTAAAGGTAATTACATAGGTTAAATATAATGTTTGTTGTTTGTACTGTCTTTTAAAATTAAAGCATACAAACTTCTTGTTTTTTTAAGAAATAATACATAATGAAAATATATTTATTTATGTATAATTATTCATATCTTGTCTTTTAAGAAATAATGCATAACAAAAAGTATGTTGATTTATATACACTTACTCATAATCACTTGTTTTTGTTTTGTTTTTGTTTGCTTAACTAGGAGAATTATGCATTTTTAAAAGTTGTTTTTCTCTGTTTTGTTAAAGGAAATAAATCAATGAAAAATTCTCTCCTAAAATCTAGGTTGCAAATTAGATTTTGGTTTGTTTTATCCCCCTTATCTGTTGTTAACTCTAGGATAAAATGGTCATTTCTTCCCAAGTTCAACTTATTTATATTTTTGGAAACCAGTTTTTGCTTATTGATCAGAAGCCAGTCTAGAATAGCAGCTTTCATTTAAATGAAAAATTACATAGAAAGGATGTGGTGGTGGAATAACATGATACCTTTGAGAGAAATCCATGAACCCTAGTGGGGAGGTATGGGAAAATATTTGGCTGAGGCTCAATGTGGAGGAAAACAAAAATTTTGTGGAGGAAATGCTACCTGACAGAAAGGAGAAAATGATAAGTTCATTGTGAACAGATGACAAAGCTGGCATAAAAGAAGAAATAAAATAGACACCTGAAGCTATGAGTTTTATTGCTGTCCTTTTTAATATCATCTCTTTTGAATCTCTGGTTTTCACCAAAATTCTTCCAATATCATGCCTAGAACCTTCTATTATATCATGTAGGAACATAGTCTGGAACATTTTTTTGGAATTCTTTTTGCTTTTGCTTTTCCCCTTGAGGTACTTTGATTCTTTTTTTTTTTTTGAGGCACTTCCTCTTTCTAAGAGGTAGGTTATTTTGTGTTTTACATGATCATAGGTATTACTTGGCTCTGTGAGAATGAGAAACATAGTTCACCTTCTACAGGTAACTAGAAAAAGCTCCCTTCCCATTAATATTCAATTTTGAAATCCAATGTTCTCTTTTTCTCTTGTTAGCTGAAATAAATTATTATTATACTATTATATTAATAACCAATTTGTGATCCAGGCTTTTCTTCCATCTCCTCATTAAGGCCCAGTTCTTGTTAAAGTCAATCTCTGAAGGACATGACATATTGATGAGATTACTCTTGGATGGGATCCCACCCAACTAGGAGACCTAACTTTTATATAGAATATAAATAGAATTCAGTGTGGGTGAGTCTTTATCCTGGGGAGAAGAGTACCTGTCCTTGTACCCCTGCATTAGAGTTGAGGGTGACCCAATTCATGAAGGAGAAAATCAACCAAAATGGTTCTTGGTGGAGATGAATACCCCTGTCCAGGTGGCTAGAGGTGGCTGAGTCTTCTGATCAAACCATGTTTTCAACAAGAGGAGCTGAAGACTTTTAGCCCACCTCCTCATTAAATGTCCATCAAAAAGCATTGATTTTCACTTGTCAAGGGAATTCCCTTTCAAAAGAGTTATTTAAGGCTTTGGGAGTTTCTACTGGGTATCTTCAGTTACAGAGAGAAACCACTGACCATCAGTCTATTGATTGCTGGCTAGATTAATTAATAAATTGGTTATTAATTACCCAGAAACTCTGTCTTTTGAGGTTTGTCATTTATAACATAGCTCTTCTGGGTAAGACATGTGGCTTAAATGGCCATTGAAAACTGTCTATCTACTGTATCTTTTCTCTTTGCTTGAGGCTTGGTTGTTGCAGATACTAGAGTGGCTTATTTTTATATCAGTCTTCATTCCCCAATCTTTTTAGGACCTTCTTCTTCTTCTTCTTCTTCTTCTTCTTCTTCTTCTTTTCTTCTTCTTCTTCTTCTTCTTCTTCTTCTTCTTCTTCTTCTTCTTCTTCTTCTTCTTCCTCTTCTCCTCCTTCGTCTTCCTTCCAATTATTTAAATGCTGTAGCAAAAAAAATTACAAATGCTCTTTTCTGTTAAAAAAAACCAACTGATTTCCCAGCAATAATGAGAATAACACATATTCTTTCTTTTCCTTCCAGCTTAGAAATTTATGCTTTGTGAACTAAGAACCGAGAATGTCTCATAAAAGCCCCTGGGCTCTATAATTCTATAAAATAACCTTCCTTGGTTTGACAGAACATCAATTAAGATGACTGTCAAAGCCCAGGCTAAGACCTATAGTTTGAAGAGGAACTACCCCAAGAGGGTACTGGTGGTTGCCTATAACAGTGATTGAATTTTTTAAATGCTGTTTTCTTGTATTTGTGCCTATATCCAGAGACTTTTTGAATAATTTGAATGATAATTGAAAAATCCACATTATACCCTACTGCATCAGGTTGATACAGGTCCCATTTTATAGCTGAGACATGGGGAGATGTAACCATGAAACTAAAGTTACACCATTAGGCAGAGGCAGAACCAGCATTAAAGCTCTGGGTTCTTGAATGCCAGCATAGTTTACTCATATCAAGTGATCCCATGAAAAACACAATATTGAGCAAAACTCCATTACGGTGAATGGATTGTTCCATGGGAACATGATAAATGAGTAATGCACACATTTTGGGCAAGCCAACATTTGAACTATATGTAAACTCAGTACTAGAAAAGAAAGAACAGAGAGTGAAGGGAAGAGGTGTTAGGAAAGAGGAGAAAGATGAGGTCTACCAGTTTGGAGGGCAGCTAGGTAGCACAGTGCATGGAGTTCTGGGCCTGAGGTCAGGAAGACTGTTCTTCTTGAGTTCAAATCTGGCTTCAGACACTTACTAACTGTGTAATCCTGAGCAAGTCACTTAAACCTGTTTGCCTCAGTTTCCTCATATATAAAATTAGTTGAAGAATCTTTGCCAAGGAAACCCAAATAGAGTCACAAGGAGTTTGAAATGACTGAACAACAGCAATAAAAATCAGGTTGGAAACCTTAAAGCACTATATAAATGCTAGCTTTTATAATTGTTATTATTGCTTGTGTTATTGTTCAGTTATGTCCAACTCTTCATGATCCTCTGGATCATACTGTCCATGAGGTTTTCTTGACAAAGATACACTGAAGTAGTTTGCCATTACCTTCTTTGGTGGATTAAGAGAAACAGAGGTTAAGTGACCTGTCCATGCAGTTAGTGTCTGAGGTTGGATTTGAACTCAGGTTTTCCTAACTCCAAATCCCAGGGCTCTATCCAATGAGCCACCTAACTGATAGCAAAGGAAGAGATTGAGAAGATTTAGAGAGCGCATACAAGAACTTAAAAAGTACAGCAATATGTGGCCATTTTGTGTATTAACAAATAGACCTATGCATTTCAATAGGCTATGACTATGGTTCCCAAACTGCAGACTACTATCACTGAAGTGAACTCATAGGGGCCAGTGGAATATTTTAAAATTACTAGCTCCAAGTAATTTCCAGTTTCAACATAAGATCACACTGTATTCCTTTCAATGACCAATCATGTTTTTGAATGTTTGGAACATGTTTTTTGTTTATTTATACTTTTGGCTGCAACATTAATTTCTTAAACTTTGACATTTGCATTATTGTATCTTTGTGAAGCTAGGTTTTCAGAGGTTGCTGGGATTAAAAAAAGTAAATAACACACAAAATTCAATGTGGAACAAGAAAAGAGGATGGTGATTTCTAATTGGATTCTGAGGTTTTAGAAGTTATATAGTGCCCAACAGGTATACACACACACACACACACAACACACACACACACACACAACACACAATTAGCAAGTAAATGTGGTTATTTTTGAGGAAAGTAAAATATATGTTTTTTTCTTTCAATTTATATGTATTAGTTTTTCAAATGACTGTTAAATTGTTAGGACATATATACTTATTAAATTGTTTGTATCTAACTACTCAATGAATGGGACTGACATGTATTTATTTGGGTTTAGGGGTGCTGAGAAAAAAAATTACTGAGACATGAAGGGTACCATGAACCAAGAATTTTGGGGAACCTCTGTTCTGTGGGATTATAGCTATATAGAGATACGCTTCAGCAGTTTTCCTTCATTGATGTCATCAAGGAAAGGTTATCGTGTATAAGTTACTTAGAAAGACTTTAACTGGTGAAAATAAAAATAATTTTGATTTTCTGCTTCCAGGAGCCAAGATGGCGGAGTGAAAAGGTAGTCACTCTCACTCTACCCTATCAACCTCTGAAAACTCAGAAAATATCACCCCAGAAAAAAAACCCTGAAACACCTGAACTAGAAGAAAGATGGGGAGCAGCAGTGCAGCAGCCCAGAAAACGGGTCTCCCAGTGCCTCAGCAAAAATAAGGGAGGCAGAACTACAAGGGGCCCCAGGCAGATAAGTACCCTGTGGCATTCATCTGAAAGGAGGTGAAGAAAACAAGCTAAAGGCTTCCTAAAGCCCCAGCCTTGCTGATTCCAACCCAACAACAGGTGAGCCTCCAATTGTGAAGAAATCCTGAAGCCCAGGTGGTAGAGCAGGCAAACACCAACACCTGGACCTCTGAGTGCCTCAGTGGGGGGGGGCTGGTAGAAACCAGCTCAGAAAGCCACCAGGTGCCTCAGCACTCGACCTCAAAGGAATCTCCCAGTGCATTAGCAGAAACAAGGGAGAGAACACTGCAGGGGGCCCCAGGCAGATAAACACCCTGCAGCACCCATCTAAAAGGAATTGAAGAAAGCTAAAGGAAAGGAAAAGCAGGCAACCTAGAATTGCCTGAAAGTTCCAGCCTTGCTGATTCCAGCCCAACACAAGGTAAGCTGCCAGAAACCTACAGCCTCCAATTGCCAGCATAAGAGGCCCCAGCATGCAAAGCCAGTGACCAAGACCTAGACTCCCAACATAAGAAGCTTGGGTCAGTGCCCTCTGTTCCCCAGCAGGAGAGATCAATCTCTTTAAAGGCCAGAGAATAAAGAAATCCCATGAGTAAAAAGAAACGTACCCTAGATTCATATTATGAGAAGAGTGAAGATCAAGACAGAAATTCTGAAGAGGACAACATGTCAACAAACCCACATCTGCAACAACAAAAGGGAATATGAACTGGTCTGAAGCCCAAAAAGCCTTCTTAGAAGAGCTCAAGAAGGATTTTAATAGTCAAATGAGAGAGGTAGAAGAGTCCTTCAAAAATACAATTGGCCAATTGGAAAAAAAATACACTGAAGAAAACAAGTCCCTAAAAAACACAATTGGCCAATTGAAGAAGGAAGTACAAAAACTAACAGAAGAAAACAATCTGTTAAAAACTAGAATTGGACAAATGGAAACTAATGTCTCTATGAGAGAGCAAGAATCAGTCAAACAGAAACAAAAAAATGAAAAAATAGATGAAAATGTAAAATACCTCATCAGTAAAACAACCGACCTGGAAAATCGACTCAGGAGAGACAATTTAAAAATTATTGGACTACCTGAAAATCATGATGAAAAAAAGAGCCTGGACAGTATCTTTCAGGAAATCATAAAGGAAAACTGCCCTGAAGTCCTAGAACCAGAAGGGAAAATAACCATAGAAAGAATCCACGATCACCACCTGAAAGAGATCCCAAATTGACAATGCCAAGGAATATAATAGCAAAATTCCAAAATTACCAGATGAAAGAGAAGGTGCTGCAAGCAGCCAGAAAGAAACAATTTAAATATCATGGAACCACAGTCAGGATTACACAGGACCTTGCAGCTTCTACATTAAAAGACCGCAGGGCATGGAACATGATATTCTGTAAGGCAAAGGAGCTTGGAATGCAGCCAAGGATCAATTACCCAGCAAAAATGAGCATCATTTTTCAAGGGAGGAGGTGGATATTCAACGAAATAGGAGACTTCCAAACTTTCCTGATAAAAAGACCAGAGCTCAACAAAAAATTTGATCTTCAAGTACAGGACTCAAGAAGGACTTAAAAAGGTAAATGGGACAGAAAGATACAATATGTTGTTAATAAGGGGGGGGCTGTTTAAACCCCTACAAGGGAATATGACTTGCAACCCTTGAGAACTGTATTGTTATTACACCTGTTAAAGGAGTATACATAAAGAGGGTGGATATTAGTTGACTTTGATGTAATGATAAAAAAAAATCTAATCAAGTGGGTTAAATGGATCCAAATAAGTGGATCAATCTGATCTTAGAAAATGTACTGAGAAAGGAGGAGGCAGACAAGGGTAAATTACATTACAGGAAAAGACACAAAATCCTATTACAGCAGAGGGAAAGAAGGGGGGGAGCATTGTTTGAACCTTACTCTCATCAGATTTGGCTCAAGAAGGGCATAATATAATCAGTTAGGTATAGAAATCTAACTTGCCCTATAGGCAGTAGGAGGGAAAAGGGGAAAGAAAAGGGGGGGAGAAAGGGAGGGAAGAAGCAGTAAGACTAAAGGGGAAGAAAAGGGAAAGGGATAATAAAAGGGGGAGGGACTGAAGGAGGCGTGGTCAAAAGCAAAACACTAGTGAAGGGGGAAAGGAAAAAGGAGAAAGAAAAGCATAAATGGGGGAAAAGGATGGAGAAAAAGACACAGATAGTAATCATAACTGTGAATGTGAATGGGATGAACTCTCCCATAAAACGGAAATGGATTGCAGAATGGATTAAAAACCATAATCCTACAATATGTTGTTTACAGGAAACACATTTGAAAAAGAGTGACACATACAGGGTAAAGGTAAAAGGCTGGAGCAGAATATATTATGCTCAGCTGAAGTAAAAAAGCAGGGGTAGCAATCCTGATCTCAGACAAAGCAAAAGCAAAAATAGATCTAATCAAAAGAGATAAGGAAGGAAACTACATCCTGCTAAAAGGCACCATAGACAATGAAGTAATATCATTACTAAATATATGCACCAAATGGTATAGCATCCAAATTCTTACAGGAGAAGTTCAGGGAGTTACAGGAAGAAATAGACAGCAAAACTATACTAGTGGGGGACCTGAACCTCCCCTCTCTGCACTAGATAAGTCTAACCACAAAATAAACAAGAAAGAAGTTAAGGAGGTGAATAGAACATTAGAAAAGTTAGGTATGATAGACCTCTGGAGAAAACTGAATGGGGATAGAAAGGAATATACTTTTTTTCGCAGTACATGGCACATACACAAAAATTGACCATGTACTAGGGCATAAAAACCTCACAATCCAATGCAGAAAGGCAGAAATATTAAATGCATCCTTTTCAGATCATGATGCAATAAAAATTATATGTAATAAAGGGCCATGGAAAGATAGACTAAAAAATAATTGGAAACTAAATAATCTAATCCTAAAAAATGATTGGGTCAAACAACAAATCATAGAAACAATCAATAATTTCATTCAAGAGAATGACAATAATGAGACAACATACCAAAACTATGGGATGCAGCGAAAGCAGTTCTTAGGGGAAGTTTTATATCTCTAAATGCTTACATAAATAAAATAGAAAAAGAGGAGATTAATGAATTGGGCATACAACTAAAAAAACTAGAAAAAGAACAAATTAAAAATCCTCAACTAAACACCAAATTAGAAATATTGAAAACCAAAGGAAAAATTAATAAAATTGAAATTAAGAAAACTATTGAACTAATAAATAAAACTAAGAGCTGGTTTTATGAAAAAACCAATAAAATAGATAAACCTTTGGTTAATTTAATTAAAAAAAAGAAAGAAGAAAACCAAATTACTAGTATCAAGAATGAAAAGTGAAGCTACCACCAAGGAAGAGGAAATTAAAACAATAATTAGGAATTATTTTGCCCAACTATATGGCAAAAAATTTGACAATCTTAGTGAAATGGATACATATTTACAAAAATATAAATTGCCCAGATTAACGAAGAGGAAGTAAAATACTTAAATAACCCCATCTCAGAAAAAGAAATTGAACAAGCCATTGATGAACTCCCTAGGAAAAAATCTCCAGGGCCAGATGGATTTACATGCGAATTCTATCAAACATTTAAAGAACAATTAATTCCAATACTATATAGACTATTTGGGAAAATAGGTGAAGGAGTCTTACCAAATTCTTTTTATGATACAAATATGGTGTTGATACCTAAACCAGGAAGAGTCAAAATAGAGAAAGAAAATTATAGACCAATTTCTCTAATGAATATAGATGCAAAAATTTTAAACAAAATACTAGCAAATAGATTGCAGCAACTTATCACAAGAATAATACACTATGACCAGGTAGGATTTATACCAGGAATGCAGGGTTGGTTCAATATTAGGAAAACTATCAGCATCATTGAGCATATCAACAACAAAACCAACAGAAACCACATGATCATCTCAATAGATGCAGAAAAAGCTTTTGATAAAATACAACACCCATTCCTATTAAAAACACTAGAAAGCATAGGTATAAATGGAGTCTTCCTTAAAATAATAAATAGCATTATCTAAAACCTTCAGCAAGCATTATATGTAATGGGGAACAGGCTAGAAGCATTATCACCACTGTTATTCAATATTGTACTGGAAACCTTAGCTTTAGCAATAAGAGAAGAAAAAGAAATTGAAGGCATTAGAATAGGCAAAGAAGAAACAAAGCTATCACTCTTTGCAGATGACATGATGATATACTTAGAGAATCCTAGAGAATCAAGTAAAAAACTACTTGAAATAATAAACAACTTTAGCAAAGTTGCAGGCTATAAAATAAACCCACATAAATCATCAGCATTTCTATATATTACCAACAAAGCCCAACAGCAAGAGATAGAAAGAGAAATCCCATTTAAACTTACTGTAGACATTATAAAATATTTAGGAGTCTACCAGGAACTCTATGAACACAATTACAAAACACTTTTCACACAAATAAAATCAGATCTAAATAATTGGAAAAACATCAGTTGCTCATGGGTAGGCCGAGCTAATATAATAAAAATGACAATCCTACCTAAGCTAATTTACTTATTCAGTGCCATACCAATCAAACTACCAAAATTATTTTATAGAGTTAGAAAAAATAATAACAAGATTCATTTGGAAAAACAAAAGGTCCAGAATATCAAAGGAACTAATGAAAAGAAATGCAGGGGAAGGTGGCCTAGCAATTCCAGATCTTAAATTGTATTATAAAGCAGCAATCATCAAAACTGCTTGGTACTGGCTAAGAAATAGGGAGGTGGATCAGTGGAATAGGTTAAATATGCAAGACACAGTAGTCAATGACTATAGTAATCTATTATTTGATAAACCCAAAGACCCCAGCTTCTGGGATAAGAACCCACTCTTTGAAAAAAACTGCTGGGAAAACAGTATGGCAGAAACTAGGCATAGACCCAAATCTCACACCATATACCAAAATAAAGTCAAAATGGGTTCATGACTTAGATATAAAGGCTGATACCATAAGTAAACTGGGAGAACAAGGAATAGTTTACCTATCAGATCTATGGAGAACAGAAGAATTCATGACCAAACAGGAGATAGAGAACATTATGAAAAGCAAAATGGATAATTTTGATTACATTAAATTGAAAAGTTTTTGCACAAAGCCAATGCAACTAAGATTAGAAGGAAGGTAGAAAATTGGGAAAGAATTTTTACAACCAGTCTCTCTGATAAAGGCCTCATTTCTAAAATATAGAGAATTAAGACAAATTTATAAGAACACAAGCCATTCCCCAATTGATAAATGGTCAAAGGATATGAACAGACAGTTCTCAGATGAAGAAATTAAAGCCATCTATAGTCATATGAAAAAATGCTCTAAATCATTATTGATTAGAGAAATGCAAATCAAAACAACTCTGAGGTACCACATCACACCTATCAGATTGGCCAACATGACAAAACAGGAAAATGATAAATGTTGGAGAAGATGTGGGAAAATTGGAACACTAATACATTGTTGGTGGAGTTGTGAAATGATCCAACCATTTTGGAGAACAATTTGGAACTATGCCCAAAGGGCTACAAAAATGTGCATACCCTTTGATCCAGCAATAGCACTTCTAGGGCTATATCCCAAAGAGATCAAACAAATGGGAAAAGGACCCACATGTACAAAAATATTTGTAGCAGCTCTTTTTGTGGTGGCAAAGAATTGGAAATTGAGAGGATGCCCATCAATTGGGGAATGGCTGAGCAAGTTGTGGTATATGAATGTAATGGAATACTATTGTGCTATAAGAAATGATGAACAGGCTGACTTCAGAAAAACCTGGAAAGACTTAAATGGTCTGATGCTGAGTGAAGTGAGCAGAACCAAGAAGACTTTGTACACAATAACAGCCATGTTATGCAATGACTAAGATTGTTAAACTGAACCCTTCTCAGCATTAGAAGGATCTAAGACATCTCCAGAGGCCTCGGATGGAAAATGCTGTCCACATCCAAAGAAAGAACTATGGAAGTCGAATCGCTATCATTTACTTTTACCTTCTGTTGAGTTTTGTTTCATCTTTCTGATGGTTCCTCCTATTAGTTTTAATTTTTACTTACAACTTCACTAATGTGAAAATATGTTTAATGGGTATGTAAATGTAAAGCCTATATCAGATTGTGTGCCGTCTTGGGGAGGGTGGGGGGAAGGGGGAGAAAAATTTTCAACTCAAAAGCGTATGGAAGTGATTGTTGATAAATCAAAATAAATTAATAAAATTTAAAAGAAACAAAAAAAATAATTTTGCTACTGAAAGTTATGGCAAGTCCTGAGCCAGTGCTGTGACAGGGTTAGGCAAAGTCTATAGCCATGTATCAATCAACTGACATGCATTTGTTAAGCACCTACTATGAACCAGTTGCTGTGCTAGGTGCTGGGTCTGCAAATATAAAGAATGAAACAATTGCTACTCTTAAGGAACTCACATCCTAATGGGACACATACACACACACACACACACACACACACACACACACCGTAAATAAATACAAAGTAGTTAAATACCAGGTAATGTACAAAGAAGGCTACTCAACTATCGGGGGGGGGGCGGGAAAGATTTCATGCAGAAGATGATGTTTGATTTGAATCTTGAGGCAACAGAGGGTTTCTATGAGGCAGAAGTGAGGAAAGTGCATTCTAATAGGCAGTGCTAGTCTGTCTGGACTGTGCAAAGACAAACAGAATTAGGAATATCATGTGTATGGAGCAAAGAGAAGGTCAATTTAGATAGATTATAAAGTTCAAAAAGAGAGTGATGTTCAATGAGGCAGGAAAGATAAGAGGTTATATTTTATCCTAGAGGTCATAGGGAGCCACTGGAACTATTGATCTAGGAGGTAACCCACCCGAATTTGTACTAAATGAAAGTCACTTAGGCAGCAGTGTAGAGGATGGACTGGAATGAGGAGAGGCTTGAGGCAGGGATCCAACTAGGATACAGCCTGAGACTTAGGGTGTGGTGAACAGGAAGAGGAAGAAGTGCAGCAATGCAAACTTTTAAAACATTACTTTTCATCCAAAAGCTATTGTCACACAATTCTGTTGCCTATGGTATGGAGGTATGTATTTTTTTTTTGGCGAGGGTAATGTTAAGTGCCATATGTTACAGGGAAGATTCCAAACATCTTATGGGAGTGGGGAGGGACCCTTCCGTGACAGAACAGGATAAGAAGGCTGGATATAATCTAACATGCACCCTAGATTGGGGAAAACTGATTTTAAAAGGTTCAGAGGAAATATAGGTAGAATCCCACGGACCAAAGCTCTACAGTGGAAGTCAGTCCAGTAGGGATTGGAAATTTAGAAGACACAAAGGGAAACGATTTCAATGAACAGGGAAAAATGGGTGTTATCTGAAGAAACCTATGTGGATACACAAGGAATTTGCCAACCCACTTAGATTTTTAAAGATGTGTATAGAAGATGGAAGGAAAGGTGAGTAACAGAAGATGACTAAGAACATGGTACTATTTTGTGAGAAGTATTGGCAGGTATGCTTAAGGTCGGGATGAGTTGAGACTAGCAAAGGAAGGTAAAAACAACAAAAATTGGGTTGTTGCTTTGTTTTTAGCTCCTTTGGGAAAACCAGTAGGATTAAAGAGGGATAGAACTATTGCATGGGTGAATGGGCCTATGAGAACTGAAAAAAGAAAGAAAGCAGAACTGCTCAGTTTTTATGATATTGCTTCTGTGTTCTCGGTAAAGGAAAATGACCTCTGAGCTGGAAAGGAAAGAACAAAAATTATTTCTAAGGTGTTGACACACAGGAAAAGCTAAATACTGCATAACAGAGAAGGGATTCCCCAAAGACCTTGGCAGGCTAGAACACTGGGATGAATAAAATAAAATGTGTTCATAAGGATAAGTGTAAAGTCTTATGCTTATGCAAAAAAAAATCAATTACCCAAATATAGAATGAAGGAGGTATGATTGGACAATAGTTGTTTGTCTAAAAAATATCTAGGGATGGTGAGCACATCGTAGACCACAAGCTGAAAATGAGTGTACTGTAGCCATCAAAGAGGCAAAGGAGATCTCAGGTCATATTAAGAGAGGCTGACCTCCCGAGAATGGGGAGGTAATGGCTCTTCTGCATCCTGCCTTGGTCAGATCCCATCTGGAGTACATTAGTTACTTCTCAGTGCCACAGTTTAAAAAGGACATTGATAAGTTGGAAACCATTCTGAGCTCTGGAGCCAGAACAGGGCAATCAGGATAGTGAAAGGCTTGGCATCCTTCACAGGAAGGTACATTGAAGGAAATGGAAATGTTTATTTAATCTGAAGAAAAGTCTTAGAAAGGGTTTAATCTATGTGTTTAATTATTATATTTGAAAGGGGTCTCATGGTGAAGAGATATTCATTTCTTCTCTTTGGTCTTAGAGACAGAGCCAGGAAGAAATTTGGGAAAAGTCCCTAACAATTAGAGGAATCGACTGTTTTAATATGTGGAAGGTTCCTCCTCCTTGGAGATATTCAACCAAAAGCTGGATGACTACCCATAGGGTATGTTGTAGAAGCAGCTTGGTGGTGCAGTGGGTAGGGTGGTGGGCCTGGAGTCAGGAAAAATGGAGTTCAAGTCTTACCTTAGATATTTACCAGCTATAAGACCCAAGGCAAGTCACTGCTTCTCTCAGTTTGCCCCAGTTTTGTCAACTGTGAAATGGGTATAATACCTACCACAATGACATTGTTGTGAGGATCAACTGACATAATATTTTTAAAGCACTTAGCACAGTGCCTAGCAAGTAGTAGTCTCTAGATAAACACTTATTACCTTCCATAGCTGAGATTTCTTTGAGGGATGGGTTGGACTAGATGGCTGCTAAGGTCTCTTTCAACTGTGAAAATTCTGTGATTCTGAGGCAATTTGGTGGACAGAGGACACAATCTCATAATACAGGAATGTACAGTTTTCAAATCTTAATGAAGCCTGAATCACCAGTGCAAATGGTTTCCTGCAGCTTTGTCCTTAGCTCTCAGGAAAGTTTGTTTACCCCGAATGATTCATCCCTGTAGGGTTCCAGATAGATGAGACATTACTTCAATTGAATTAGGTAATAAATATTTGGGGGTGGGGAAAGCTTGTCAATGACACTGATGAATTTTGGCTCCAGTGTTTGGTCAGGTTGGCTGACTTCAACATCTATCATATGGTGATATATCCTTATAGGAAGCCTTTCTTTAATTTGATGGTAAAGCTTTAGATTTATGCAGACTCAGAGACACTAATCTACTCTACAGGCAAAGACTAATGTCATAGTAGGAACTTTGCCATCCTGTTCACAGCCTTAAAATATTGGGTCCAGTCTTTTAGGATTTACTGCTCCCAAGATGTAAGTTCAGCCCTTCAGAGAGTCACAATAATGGCCTCAGAACCTCACTAGATTACTCAAGGCCTGAATGCAGTAGGTCTTACTATAATCAAAGAAGCAGGGTAATTGATCTGTGGGAGCAGGCAGGTGGCAACTACTGCTAATTACCATAAAGGGCAGTAACTTCTCTTTCACTATGGGACTACCCATAGTCCTCATAGAAAAAAAAAATTCTTTAGGTTGATGTTCTTAGATTGGTTCTTTGGTTAAAATGCTGATTGTTTTTCAAAGAAGGAGAACAAGAGCACCAAATGAGATCTTATTAAGACCAAATATGAAAATTCTGCTACTTGAATGGTTTTCCCTGTCTCTCTTTGTTCCTCGTATTTCATGTGCTTTGGGAAAAAACTCATGCAAGCTACTATGCTAAAAGATGCCTGATGACTTAGGCAGCCCATACACCAACTGTATAGATGATGATTACTCTGGGTTGCAAGGTCAGTAGTAGAGGTAACTTTGACAAAAGTTACTCCCCTGATATTCCCTAGGAGGCCTAAGACATAACTGTGTCAGAAATCATAGGACTCTGGCACTGAAAATTAAGTGGGTCCTTCTTGAATGCTATCTGAAATACAAAAGGGATTTGCTGTAAATCAGTATTGCCTAAGAGCTGATAACATAAGGGAAATGGATGATAATATTGTATTAAAGTACAACAGATACTTAAGGAAAGGAGGCTACCATTTGTAATAATAACAATAACAGCAATAATAACAAAAATAAAATAATGTGCATTTAAATTGGTATAGTACTTTTCCTTACAAAGAGTGGCTTTATGTACATTAATTTGCTTAATTACATAATACTTAAAAATTTTGAGATGAGTAGGGCACTTATAATTATCTTCATTTTATAGATGAAGAGACTGAAATCCAAGGAGTTTAAGTCACTTGCCTGAGGCCATATAAGCATTTAAACATATAAGCATTTAAGTAGTAGAGCTGTCATGCATACTTTCCACTATGAGTCTTATTTTTCAGATTTCTGAAGCATGGGATTTTAAAATATCTGGGGAATAGGTTGGCTAGCAAACTCCTTATTTCTAGACCTTCACCAATGAGGCTAATAATATTCATGGATTCTAATGGACACTATTCCAAAGTCAGAGTCTTAGGTGTGAGAGAAGAAAAGAAGAGAAGAAAGAATGAAAAGAAAAGTGGTGACAAAGAAATGAGGAGAGAGAAAAAGGAAGGCAGAAAAAGAAGAAAGCATTTGTAGACTGAAAGATGGAAGAGATTTTTGAGGTTGTTGAATCCTACCCTCTATTTCATGAATATAAACAAAGTGGTGGAGAGATGACGCCAACAATTCCATTTAACAAACTTGTGTTCCACACCAATTGTACATATGAAAGTCCTGTGTTCAACATGAAGGGAGATGCAAACATAAGAAATATCTCCTTACTTAACCCTGGAGTAATTTATACATGGGAAAGGATAACCTATCAAGCCAAAGGCATCATAGAATTTTCGGTTGTAAGGGGCTCTAGAGATCAGCTGAGGCAAGCCATTCACTTAACGCCTGCCTTCCCTCCCTAACTACCTGGTATTTACGTTGCATTTGGTCTGTGTATGTGTACATGTTGTCTCCCTCATAGTCTGTAAGACCCTTGAAAGAAGAAGTTATTATTCTTTTTTCTTTTGTATTCCCAGTACCCAGCAGTGTGCATGGTACATTGCAGGAATGAATTTTAGGACCTCAAGTTTAGAATACTCTTTGACAAGAAATTAGGATATTTAGGGGAGGTAGGGAATTGGAAACATAAAACTTCCTTCAAATTTTCTGTTAAGCATTCATCTGCTTTGGAAGTGAGTATTTGTTGTTTCTCTTCCATTTTCAAAGAGAACTAATGACATCACAGGTGATGTTTTGACTTGTGTGTGAATTGGATTTAAGTGAATATTTAAAATCCTATTGAAAGCATGTAATCTATGTTTCAGTACATAATGTTAGTACAGCCAGGTAGCATGGTGAATGGAGTACTGGTTTTGGAGTTCGGAGTTCCAATCCAGCCTCAGACACTTACTAGCAGTGTAACTATGGAAAAAGGCACTACCTATACTATGCCTGCCTCAGTTCCCTCACCTGTAAAATGGGGATAATAATAACACTTACTTCCTAGGGTTGTTGGGAGGATTAAATGAAATCATATTTGTGAAGTGCTTTATAAAACTTAAAGTATTACACAAATGATAGCATTTTATTATAACTATGAGATAAAGAAGGGTATCAGGATGAAGTTGGTCCTCATCTCCCCTTAGAGCACAAACTGTTCTGCTTTTAAGATGGGAAAATTGAAAGAATTCTCTTTGCTGAGGTGGGATGAACCAAAGTCTTGAGATACTGGTAGGGGAGGTGGGACCTCTGCTACATTGCTATAGTGTCAGGCACTGGGGCTGTGACATTTTCATTTATGACAAAGGTTGTCACTCAAGTCACAACACGTAAAAGGAATTCCTACCTGAGAGCCGAGTAAGTAACAGAATTGGAGGTACAACATCAAAGTAACTTGTTTCTGGAATGATCTCATTTTATGGCAGAGCGGTATGCAACAAGATAGAAGCAGAGAAGATCCGGCTACCTGGGTTCAGAGAAGATTGGGGATTGTGTTTTAATGTTGTCCAACCCAGAAGTTCTATCAATGCCGGTGATTACTGGTTTAGAAACTTCCTTCCAGCAATGCCAAAGTTCCCCCAAGTAATTGTGATTAATTGAGGGCTATTTCACACCTTCGTAAATAACTTGGATAGCACATTTGTTGCATTTGTATATGACACAAAGCTAGGAGGGATAGGTAGTTAATATGTTGGATCACAGCATCCAAATCAAAGAATCTTAATGGACTAGAACACTGGGCTGAATCTAATAAGGTTTTTTTGGGGTCCACATCTATGGTTTCATCATGTGGGATACACAAAAGGCATGGAAGCTCTCTCCACAGATATAGATGGCAACTTAGCTATAACTTAGAGTCTTCACCAGGAAATTTAAGATACTTTCCCACTAGCGTATCATCCTCGTGTGTCAGAGGAAAAACTTGACTCTGAGGCTGGTTCTCTATTGCATATGGAAATAATGATATCCCCTGACAAGGGTATCATTTAGTATAATAGCTATCTGAAGTGCTCAAATGGCTTGTGTATTTTTATTTCCAGAGAATGAAAGCTTTGGAGCATGCAACCATCCTGATCTAATCGAATCTTATGAAATGTGGTACAAGTATTGCTATAGGATTTTCATGTGGAAATAGTTCTTTCTCCCCATCTTAGCCCTTTCATCTTTTAAATTCCATTGTTACAGGGTTGGAGTGTAAATAGGTCTTAGGCAAAAGTATCAAAGTGGGATAGTGACTTACAAAACGGAAATTTCCCTCCTTGTTATATACTGACTCATGAGTAATAATAGTGAGTCATGTCCATTTTGTTTTTTAATTGGTCTTCAGAAGGACAACAACTTGTTTCTAGGCCCATGAGGTCAATGTAACCACTCTCCAGTAGGTACTGATTGGCAGACAGCATGATAGAGTAAAATGAGACAAAGGGTACTAGGTTTGCAGTTAGAAGTCCTGGGTTCACTTGCTACTTAGGTGACTTTGGGCAAGTTGCTTAACCTATCTGAGCCTCAGTTTCTTCAACTGTAAAGGAGGAGAAATGTCTACTTATCACCTTGGGGTTACTGTTGTGAGGATCAAGTGAGCTTGTATATATGCATATAATAATAATAATAATAACAACAACTAACATTTATATAGAGCATGCTATGTACTAGGCATTATGTTGGCACTTTACAAATATCATCTTTTTGATCCTCACAACAACTCTGGGAGGTAGGTGCTATTATTATCCCCACTTTACAAATAAAGAAACTGAGGCAAACAGAGATTAAGTGACTTTTCCAGGGTCATGTAGCTACTGAATGTCTTAGGCCAGATTTGTACTCAGATCTTCCTGACTCCAAGCCAATTTTCTATCTTCTATGTTACCTACATACATACAGGCATATATAAGCAGCTAGGTAGTCCAGTGGATAGAGAGCCACACCTGAAGTCAGGAAGATTCATTTTCCTGAGTTCAAATCCTGCCTCAGCCACTTACTATCTGTGTGACCCTGGGCAAGTTCTTTAACTCTATTTGCATCAGTTTCCTCATCTGTAAAATGAGCGGGAGAAGGAAATGGCAGACCACTTCAGTGTCTTTGCCAAGAAAACCTCAAATGGGGTCATAAAGAGTCATACATGACTGAAATGACTGAACACCAACAAAATGCAAGCACATATACCAAACAATGTTGAACAGTATGTATGTGCAGTATATCCGGGAAAGGCTACTAGGATGATGGAGTTCCTTGAGATCATATTACACCTGGATTGGTGAAGGAATTGTGTATGTTTAGAGTGAAGAATAAGGAAATGTTTCTTAGGGGTTGAGGCACACAAGAGTTGTCTTCAAGTATTTGAAGGACTATCAATTACAAGATGGATTTAATTTGTTCTGCATTTAATCTAGAATTAGGAGAAATGGGCAGAAGTTGCAAAGAGGCATATATAAGGGTTGGAAAGGGGGAAAAAAGAAACTTCTTAACGTTTTTAACTGTCCTCAAATGGCATAGGCTTTTTCAGGAGGAAGTAGACTCATGCTCATGGTAGGTCTTCAAGCAAAAGTTGGATGACCATTCTCCAGATGTGTTATCAAGGAGATTCTTGGTCATCTCTTGACTTGGTTGGTGTCTGCAGTCCATTCTCACTTGAAATTCTATGATTCTGAGATATTTTATACTAGGAGGCTGTTGCAATAATACATATCCTCCTAGACTTTTAGAGGTAGAAGGGAACTTAGAAACCATCTACCTCTTCTAGTCCAATTCACTCTCACTTTACAGATGAGGAAATAGTTGCCCACATAGGGGAAGTGACTCATCTAAAAGTTACATAGCTAGTTAGGGGATTAAGACTAAAAACCTGGTTCTTTCGACACCAGTCTGTATTCTTCAGCTATAATACAAGGCCTCAGGCTTGAAACGATGAGAGTAGTGGCAGTGAAAATGGAGAGGAAAGGAATGGGGAGTATCCAAGAGATGCCACAAATGATGAAAGGCTGAGACTTGAGGACAGATTTATAAAAGGGCATGATCCAACGTTCCTTTCTGTTGCTAACTTAGTGAGTTCAATCTCTTTCCCTTTCCTTTCCTTTTCTTCTTTTTCCCTCTGGCTGCCTTCCTTCTGGCTGTTTCTCTCAATTCATTAGCACCTCCACTGGAGGTGGGGAAGAGGAAGGAAAGACAGATATATGTAACACATCAGTCAAGGCTGCTACTTGTTAGCAGCTCTTACACAAACCTAGTGAGAAGGGAGAGGGAAATCACTAGCAAATGAAGTTTCAGAACTATCTATAGGTTTCCTTTCACTGGGTCAACTGCCACTAATTGAGAAATGACTGTTAATAGACACCCATGCAAGGACCCAAGTCATTCTCGCATTTGCACCCTTCATTTCCATTCTGAATGGAGTCCTCTGTGGCTTCCAGAGTTTCTCTAGGTAGGTGGGGAGGGGAGAGAATGGTGAAAGGAACAGTGCCTCTGACTCTGAATTCTTGGCAAACTTTCGGTTTAATTATTTCCCTTGGCTCCATTTGAGAAAGCAGTAGGATATCCTTTTATTTTTTAAAACCATTTTTCATCCTTTGCTTGGTACATGGTTGTACCATTATGCATCAGATTTTCAGCTTTTTGTGTTCATACTCCCCTGATGAGTTACTTTCAAGTGTGTAATGGTTACATCTTCCCTTCCTCATAATGGCCTGCAAGTTAGCTATTCACTCCTCCCCTGAGCCACCTCCAACTCTTACTTTTTTTTTCCACTTTGGGCTGAGAAGGAAAAAGAATCTAAGAGTTTGTAGGAGCCCAGCAGATCATATTCACCATGCCTTCAGGCTGACTTGTGTCTCGACAAAGAAGTTAGGGGCTGATTAAGAATGGAAGATAATTTTATTTTGTTTTCTTCTCTTGACACAAAGATGTGCTCCTTCTCAATTCTACAAGCCCTGACTCCTCTTCAGTTCCTAAATGCCCATCTTACTCTTCTCCAAGTCATAGAATTATAGACTTTAATGTTGGAATGGACCTCAGAAATCATCTAGTCTAACTCACAACTGAATGGAATCCCCACTAAAAAGATCTGACAAATCCGGTCTCTATTTACCTTTGAGGAAGTGACTACTCCACTCCTGGACAGCTGTAATTCTTAGGAAGTTTTTGTTTACATCAAGCCTAAATGGGTCTCTTTGTAAGTTCCACCCACTCATCCCCCACTCTGTTCTCTGGGGTCAAACAGAGTGAGTATGGTCCTTCTTCATCTTGATAATCCTTCAGACACTTGCACACATATAATTTGCTCTGAGTCTTCTCTTCCTCAGGTTAAACCCTCACAGGACATGGAATTGAGACTATTCTGATTGCTTTCCTCTGTATACTCTCCAGCTTAATGAACATCCTCCCTAAAGCATGGAACCCAGAACCCTACTAAAGGGGTTTGAGCACAAGGGGACTATTGCCTTTATATTTCTGGATACTATGCCCTTTTCAATGCAGACAAGATCTCATGAGTTCCGGCTTCCATCTTACTCTGTATATAGCTCATATTGAGTGTTCAGTCTACTAAAATCTCCCAATCTTTTTCAGAATAACTGCTCCTTAACGCATATGTATGTATATATGTATGATGTGTAACAATCTGAACCAAACAAATCATTCCCAATTGATCTAAACTGATTTAAGAATGAATCAATTGATCATGTCTACAACTTTCACTGGGAAATGAAATCAGAGTTCTAAACGCTCACTACTCTTTAAGCTTATTAGGTTGACCAAGAAACTTCCCTAACTCCCACTCTATCAAACTGTTACAGATTTATTGTCTGTACCACTTATATTAGTATACAAAGATAGTACTCTATAACATAGAGGTAGAAGGGACATTAAAATTCAACTATTGCTACTCCCCATCACTCTTTCCAGGAGTCAGTAAGTACCAGGTAAACAAAAGTATCACATTACAAAATGTTCCACGAATGTTTAAGTTGATAGCAACCTTAGATTATCTAGTCCAGGCCTCTGAAAGCTACACAAAAAGGTTAAGTAATTTACCCAAGCTAAGTGCCAGAGCTGGGTCTTTCATTTGAGTCTTCTAACTCCTAGATCAGTAATTTTTCTACCAAACCTTACAGTTTATCTATGCTTTGCTAGTCAGGGACCTCAGAGTGATTTATTGCAACAGATTGTCTCTTTCATAATATTGAATTGTTGTGTGCCTTGGCTCTCATTATATTCCTGGGATTTCTTATATAGCAGAGGTATATTGTACAATTGCTCACTTCTCCTGTTTGAGTCAGTTAAGCCCTACTTTATAATGGTCTGTGCCTTCTGGGGCGTTCTTTGGTACTTTTACCAACAGATATATTCATGTGAAATGCTTGGTGTGGACAAGGTTTGCATGAGCATGATTCTCTGAGTCGTCCTTAGCCTGGGGACAACATTTCCCAGTCGGTAGAAGTTCTTCTCCAACAATGTCTGTGCCCGTACATATTGCTAATTTCTTCCCCCCCCCCCCAATGTATTACACTATTTTAATTAAAATATATTTGTTTACAGGGGTAAAAAAAGGCAAAATACATACAGTTTATGTTGCTAATAGATTGCATGAATACATAATACACAGTTGAGAGAACAGAATGAATTAAACTTCTTTAATGCAAGAACTTTTTCATAATCGGTTTCATTATTCGCTGACTCCTGCCCTCTCTTCTTTTGCCTCTTTCTCACATTGATATTAACTGTGCTCTTAAATAGCCATTAAATGAGTTATGATCCTAACAGATCAACTATTTTAGTTTCCTTAAACTGCAGAAGTCATAAATCTAAATGATTTTATCTCTGATCCATGACATGCCTTATAAACATATATTGGAATTCCTCTGGTTCCTCGAATGAAGACTGAAAATTCAATAGAAAGCAGAGTGCTTGAATCAAGCAAATAAGAGAAAAACTGACCTGAAAGAAATGTCTGGTAGTATAAAATCCCCTCAATTTAATAAATCTCACTTAAATCTACAGATTTTATTTCTAGATTCTTTAGCTATCAAAAACTAGCAGCAAATAACAAATCATTTTTAAAATATATATATGTATATATATACATATATATATACATACATACATACATACATACATATATAAACAGAAGCAGTAATCTATCAAAACTTCTTCAATATACAAGAATTTGGTGCTCAAGGTTGTGGTAATGTCCAAGTGTCAGAGGGGCTAAGTAGTAGCTTCAGGATTAATAACAGGCGTTATATTATTTCTACCTATATTTTAAAGTCAAATTTAAAATACCTTTTATCAAAAATCAGAAAACAAACCATGAAATAAATAGCAGACAGCTTTATATACTCATATTTATTCTACCAGCCAAAATTCAATTTAAAAAATTCATCACAAAAAAGGAATAATTCAAAAAATAGCTGTTAATGGGAGAATAGAGGAAAAAGGAAAATTTCACCAATTCGAATTGATTTGTGGCATAAGAAATCACCATCACAATGAAGGGATTGAAAAAGATCACATATTGCTAATTTCCAGGAGTGCTGGGTTCTGGAAGTAAATGCACTGTAGAAATGGCTAGATGTGCCCTCTGCCAACAAATAGCTGATTTGATCAGTTAGTGAGTGTTTCCTGCTACCTTATCCCTCAGCTCAACCCAAACAGTTCATTTCCTTGACAGAGCTGATCTAAAGCTGATGAGGTCAGGCTGCTGGAAGACCAAATCTCACCTGAAGCTCTCAACCCAATAATTGATTGACCGTCCAGTTTCTGATTGAAGGCTTCCAATGAAGAGAACTCATTAACTTTAGGTTGTAATCTAAATGAAGTACAGGTGGTAATCTAAACAAAGTAGTGAGCCAGGAGAAGTATCACACATCCCATAGTGCCTACCCTGTTGCCTACACATAGTGGGTACTGTCCACACAGTAAGTATTCCATAAATACCTGTTAAATGAGTGAATGAATAAATGAATAGGGAAGCTTAGCGTGCATATGAGGGTCTGGGCTGTAAAGTGATAACTGTGTTTTTATTAGCTCAGAAGTAAGTTAGGTCACCAGTGGAGTACCAGCAATAGGTGTGAGAAAAAGGGAGCCTAAAAGCAGGGAGTGGAGGTATAGAGTACAGAGCTGAGAATCCAGAAGAATACACTGGTGTTCAGGGACATAATATGTCCATCTAGATGGTAAGATGATGATATTTTTCCAGCTCGAAATAAAATGCTATTACTATGACTAAAGACAGAAAAGGATGGATAAAAATTGAAGATCCCAAATCTGATTTCAGTGCTTAACAATAGGAGTAGTGGAGATTTATTGTAAAATGGGTTGCCAAAATAAAACGTAATGTAAAAGGAATGTGAATGGAATCATTTAATCAATTAACCAATCAAT
The DNA here is from genome assembly GCF_003287225.1 of Phascolarctos cinereus. Lineage (NCBI taxonomy): Eukaryota > Metazoa > Chordata > Mammalia > Diprotodontia > Phascolarctidae > Phascolarctos > Phascolarctos cinereus. The sequence goes on from NW_027556098.1 coordinate 335,872,693, forward strand.
AAGCATTGATTAAGTGTGCACTGTGAATAGCCACTGTGCTAGGCACTGGGCATGCCAAAAAAAAAGAAACAGTCCCTGACCTTCTATTATGGAAACAACATGTATATAAGCAAATATACACAAAATTATACAAAAAATAAACACCAGGTAAATTTATGGGAACGCAGGGCACACCAGCAACTAGTGTGTATGCGTGAGAAGAATAAAGAAAAGCTTCATTAGAAGGCTATGTTCTGAGAAAAGATTTAAAGAAAACAAGACATTCTAAGAGACAGAAATGAGGAGGGAATACATTCCAAGAAGGGGGGGGGGACAGTTCGTACAAAAACAGAGACAAGAAGTAGAATTATGTATGAGGATCTCAGACTTTGAGACAGTAAAAAACAAACACTTTAAAAATCAATACAACCGTGTATTTTGTCAGGGAAATGTGAAATAAAGACCAATATAGTCTTGTAAAAGCAAGAGATTATTTACATATATATGTATATGTATAGGTATGTGTCTTTTTTATTAGGATTGTTTCTCTTCTCCATGGCATCCAGTCAATGAGCTTTTATTAAGTGCCTACTATGTGTCAAGTACTGTGCTAAGCACTGACAATACCAAGGAAGAAAAAAGAAAATTTCTACTTTCAAGGAGCTCTAATGGAGGAGACCACATTAAAACAATTATATACAAAAAAGAGAAATACAGGATAAATTGGTGATAAATAACAGAGTGAAGGCAGTAAGATTTAGGGGAATTGGAAAAGGCTTTTTGTAGAAGGTGAAATTTTAGCTGAAAATAAAGGAAGTCTGAAGCCAGGAAAGCCAGGAGGTAGAGATGGACAGGGAGCATAGTGTATTCCAGGCAGAAGGAACAGATAGTGAAAATGCCTGGAGTCAGGACACAGAGTTTCTTGTTCATGAAACAAGAAGTAGGCTAGTGCCACTGAATTGTAGAATACATGGGGGTTAGGGGGAGTAAGATATAAGAAGATAAGAAAGAAAGAAAGGTTGTGAAAGCCTTTGAATGCCAAGCAGAAGATTTCATATTTGAGCCAGGAGTGATAGAGAGGCATTGGAGTTTGTTAATCAGTGGTGAGTGACATGGTTAGATCTGATCTTTATGGAGATTGCTTTGGCCAATGAATGGAGGATGAACTGGAGTGGGGAGAGATTTGAGGAAGGAAAACCCACAGCAGGCTATTTCAATAGTACAGGCGTGAGGTGATGAAGGCCCACACCATAGTAGCAATGTCAGAATAGAAAAAGGGGACTATGCAAAAGATGTTATGAAGGCAGAATCAGTGGGACTTAGCAATGTTTTGCATATGGGGGGCTGAGAGGGAGTAAGGAGTTGAGGATCACATGTAGCTCTCAAGGGTGAGTGACTACAAGAATCTCTTCAACAGTAATTGGGAAATTTAAAAGGGAGGAGTGTTTGAGGGGAAAGATAATGAGTTCAGTTTTGGACATGGTGAGTTTATGTATATAGGATATTAATTTGAGATATCTAATCAACAGCTGGAGATGCCAATCTGGAGGTTAGGAGAGAGATTAGGGTTGGATATGTATATCTGAGACCCATCAGTACAGAGATGATCATTGAAATCATGGGAGCTGATGTGATCACTAAAGTAAAATAGTATAGAAGGAAAAGAGAAAATAAAAAGAAAAGCAATAGAAAAGAGAAGACCCAGTACAGAGACCTGGGAGACATGAACCTTTAGTAGGCATGACCTGGAAGAAGATCCAGCAAAGAAGACAGGAATGGTCAGAAAGATAGGAAGGGAACCCAATTAGAATAGTGTCTTGGAAACTTAGAGAGAAGATGGTATCAAGGAAAAGAGGATAACTAATAATGTGAAAGTTTGTGGAAAGAATGTGGATTGAAAAAAAAAGGCCTTTAGATTTGGCAATTAAAGGATCATTGGTCACTTTGGAGAGAGTAATTATGTTTGAATGATGAGGTCAGACATCAGACTGCAGAGAGTTAAGAAAAAAGTATGAGGAAAGGTAGTGGTGAAGGCATCTGTTATAGGTGGCCTTCTTGAAGAGTTTAGTCACAAAAAGGAGTGGAAATATGGGACAATAACATGGATGAACCAATCAAGTGAGGACGGGAGAATGTTTGTAGGCTGTAGAGAAGCATCCAGGAGACACAAAGAGATTGGAGAGAAATGAGCGGGTAATGGAGGGAGCAATCTGCTGGATAAGACAAGATGGGAAGGGAATCACTTATGCATATCAAAGAGTTTACCTTGAGAAGGAGAAGAACCACCTCTTCCTATGAACTAGGATGAAAGAGAGAGCAGTGGAGCGCATCTAAGTAATGTGAAATAATGAAGAAGTGAGCTCTTGTTAATTGTTTTTTTTTTTCTTAACTAAGGGTTGTCCAGAAACCTCAGAGTGAATCCTGGTCTCATATGTATATCTCTTGAGGCCATTGCCCTCTTACCAACCCAGAGACTGACCAACTAGCTCTAATCATAGCCAGAAAAATTTCCCCAGGTGTTCTCTGGCAGTTACTGATACGGTAACCAGGTGGGTGTCCCCCCAGCAGTGCAGAAGTTTTAGCCTACAATGAATTCTTTGCTCTTCTTAATATTTGAAGTTCTTTGTACTATAGGATTATGGGGAGATGGTTAGCAATTACCATATGTTATCGGTTAAGCTACAGTCTTTTCCAGGGAGAAGGGTTCAAGAATCTGTGAGCCCTGCTTTTGTAGAAAAGTAGATAATTTACAGGGTGATACTGAATTAATTAAGAAGAAAAATATGCAAGATAGTAAGACTTGAAACACAAACAACCAAAGAGAATTCATCCTTTTGAGGGGAAATGTAATTGTACTTTATTTCTGTAATAATCACCCAAGTTATGATGACTGGCATTATGGTATTAATAAAACATTGTAGCAGGGTAGGATGGAATTTGTTGGATGGAGGAGGGTGAATTCAATGTATGATCAATCCCCAAATTAAAGTTTTTTTCCATCAAATACCAAACTTAGTCTTGTTTTTATAGAATTTTAATAGATATGGTACATTCCATAGCAGTTTTGATAGCTCATGGTAATTTTCACCTAAAATCAAATCTTGATCAAATCAGACTCCAGCAGACACATTTGAATTCTACATCTTAATGCATGCTATCATTGTAGGGGAAACACTAACAGAAGGTTTTGAAGAAAAATAACTTATATTTCTTGAGAAGATGAAAGAATGAATTAAGGGTCTCTTTTTTCCCTTCATTGGGTTTTGTGGTAGCTCTGGTAAACAGAATAATAACTTTAAAGATTTTTGATCCATTTCTTTGGATTATCACATAATGTTGTTATAGTTAAGGTAATGAAAGAAAGTGTCCTCTCCTTCCCCTATAGTCTCATAGACCTTTATTAATATCTCTCTTAGGCACTTTAAAATTTTTATTATGGCTATTCATATCATGACATTTGACACATAGAAGGTGTTTAATAAGTGCTTGTTGAGTAGATGAATGAATGAATGAATTTGTATTTTTCTCCTTCAAGGAAAGGACTATGTCCCATTTATCTTTGTAGCTTTATAAGTAGCCTCACTAGATACTGAATTCCCCATAACTTAAAGCCTTTAAGCAGAGATTGACCATTGGTGGGATAGCATAGACCAGATACATGATTTGAGTAGAGTTTGAACTTGAAGACCTTTGAAGTTTCTCCTATCCCTGAAATGATTCTGTAATGGATAGGCACAAAATACATATTGATTCAAATTTGTTAAGTAGAGCATCCTATATGTTACCATTTCCTTCCATCAAAATAATGCCAGAAAGATTTCAGCCAAACTCTCCTCCATTTTTGGCTTATCACTAGCTCTATTCTTTAGCAGTGAATTAGCTCTTTGGAAAGATTTTGTCCCTGCCAAGGATTCTTTCTTTAAACTTCAGGAAATGAGTATTCTTACAATTTCTGACCTGGAGCAGTCTTTAGCAATCACGTAGTACAATCTCCTTCTTTTAAAGATGAGGAGGCAGAAGCCCGGGGAGAGGAAAGGGATTTGACCCACATCACAGAATTAGTTAGTGGCAGACTTGGGAGTCAAGACCAGCTTCTTGCTTTCTATTTCAGTGAACTTTCTGTATAGCACACTGCCCTCCACCCCCACACTCCCAGGTTATTCTTACTTCCCAGTTTCTCTTCCTAAGCCCTAACTTTCAATTATTACCAAAAGTTTGACTTCAAATCTAAATCCCCTTATTGCTGATTGAGTTCAAAGATACTGAGGGATGTGATTTGTTTCCAGGATAATTAAAGATCAGGCATCTCTCAGGCTGCTCTTCTAAAATAATATAATAGGATTCACTTCTTAGGGCTCAAAAGGCCAGAAAGCTATTGACCAGATGAAGTATATATTTGGTGCATGAGATTTAACTTTTCCCATTGAGCTGGTGAGTCAAGGGATATTGAAGCCTTCCAAGATGTCCCACAGTTATATTAAATACCTTAGGATCAAGCCCAGATGAGGGAGAGCTACTGGTATACAGTAAACCTAAATGGAAATATATTCTATCACACTAGAAATACTGGAAGTCCTTTGGGGAAAATTTATGAACGTTTCCTTATTTTCTCCAGCTATTTTACCAAGGGTATGATTTCTTTCTTCTCTAGCTACTACTAACTCTGTCAAATCCTTAGCTCCTAATTATCTTAGTTTTGAATGTTGGAGAAAAATGTGTATACAAAATATTTTTGAAGAAGACCCTAACGTTCAAGGCCAGGTTTTAATATTTTTTAAAAAAAATCTAGTTAATAAGAATCATCATCATCATTATTATTTTAGCTAGTATAACCTGAATTTCAAAGCCCATTGTTATGGGACTCTGTCTTCGTTGGTAATAAATGCTCTTAGCCTGTGTAAGGGGAAGGTTGGAGTTGATGAGAGTGGGTAAGAGAAGGCCTCTTGAGTCTTTAGACTTTCTTCTTTGGGTTCTGAAGCCACTTCTGGCATCCAGTGCATAGAGAGATTGACAGTGGCAACCCCACTTCAAAATAAGACTCTGGGAAGAAGCCTACATAAGAGAAGTCTGCATCACGTCCCTATGCACAGCTTGCTAAGCTAGAAACTTTCAGAAATTTCCCCTTGGATGAGTTCTGGGACACTGTTTTGGTTGAGCTGAGTTACCTTCCTCCCAATGAGAGAGCTCCTTCACTCTGTATTGTCTGGTATATATTTTTCTATAAATACTTTCTCTGATTTCTCTTTTGCTACTGGCTTGGATAAATAGATTTCTTTGTTTTTTTGTTGGGGGGGGAGGCTAGGCAATGGGGTTAAGTGACTTGCCTAGGGTCACACAGCTAGTAAAAGTCAAGTGTCTGAGGCCACATTTGAACTCAGGTCCTCCTGACTCCAGGACCAGTGCTCTATCCACTGCACCACCTAGCTGCCCCTGATAAATGGAGTTCTTGCTGCTTATTATATATGTTCATTGTGGAAATGTCATTTGGTGGGAAGGGAGTCCAGCTTTAGATAAAAAGCTTAGGGTCTCCCTTCCTCATTAATAAATAGCAATCATAACCTGAAAATCAAATCACCTAGACTAATAATATTTAAGGGAGCAGATAGAAATAATTATTGCCTGGTAGGTACCCCATGTGACTAAAGAGAATAGAGTATCCAAGCTTCTAGCCAACCTCCTGCTTCCCTTCCTGGTAGGAAATGAAGTGTCCTTTGGAGAAAGGGTGGGGTGAAGAAGAGGATAGAAATATCTATTCTACCTTCCTCTGAACCACACAATGACATCCCCCCCCCATATGTGGAGGAACAGCATTGACACATGGCATTTATAGAGCTCTTTATAGTTTGCAACTTGCTTTATATATGCTAATCCATTCGATCAATCCTCATAAAAACCCTATGAAGTAGGTGATAATATTAGCTTCATTTTACAGATGAGGAAACTGAGGCACATAGAGTTTTAAAATGACTTGCCTAGGGTCATAAAGCAAGCAATTATCTGAGGAAGGATTTGAACTCAGGTATTCCTGACTCCAAGTCCTGTCTTCTATCCATAGCAACATTTGACTGACACAGATACCTCTTGCAGCTTGGGTAAAGGGGAGACCTCCTACTCAGCCCTTGACTTACCTAAGGAAAACTCTAAACCACTTATACTCCCTACAGCTGTCTCCAGGGTATTAATCTGAAATGAATGACTTATGGACACTTTGTGTACTCCTCTCTAGTTCAAGGAGAACTTCTGATTCAAAGGACCCCTGGCTGTATTGATAATTTTGAATATCCTTTCAGGCATTCTAATTTATTTATGTACTTCATGGATGAATCATGTGGTCTTGATTCAGTCCCTGTGTCCTAGAAGTATGTAGGCAAAGGTGCTTAGACTTAATTTATCTCCTTGTATTTAACTTTCTTATATTTATTTTTATTCATTCTGTATATATTTATACTTTTATACATATATATGTACACACTGTGTTTCCTGATAGAATGTAAACTCCTTAAAAGTAAGGATCTTTGGGGGGTTTTTTGTGTCTGTGCCCTTAATGCCTAGCACAGTGCCTGGCATATAATAATTACTTAACAGTCCTAGTTGGTTGATGGATTATGAATTGTTGACCCAAAGTTAGTGATTGTTGAAAGATTATGAAAAACAAAAGAGGTGAAACAAAATTGGAAAAGGGCAAATACTGTCCCGATTTTCAAAAAAGAGAAGAAAACAGGGTCTGCAAACCAGTAAGTATGACTTCAATTCCTGGGGAAAACCTCCATAACAGGTCAACAAAGAATTGGTTATTGAATATCTGGAAAACAAAACAACTATTTCAAAGAGTCAGCATGGCTTCCTCAAGAATGGGTCATGTCAAACTGACTTCACAATTCCTTTTTTGACAAGGTTCCTAAACCTGCAGATGAGGAGAATACAGTGGATATAGTTTACATACATTTTAGCAAAACTTTTTAATGGAGTGACTTATATAATTTTTTTTAAAAAAATTATTAATTTATTTTGATTTACCAACAATCACTTCCATATTCTTTTGAGTTGAAAATTTTTCTCCCCTTTCCCCCCCAAGATGGCACACAATCTGATATGGGCTTTACATTTATATTCCTATTAAACGTATTTTCACATTAGCGAAGGTGTAAGTAAAAATTAAAACCAATAGGAGGAACCATCAGAAAGATGAAACAAAACTCAACAGAAGGTAAAAATAAGTGATAACGATTCAACTTCCATAGTTCTTTCTTTGGATGTGGACAGGATTTTTCATCACAAGGCCTCTGGAGATGTCTTAGATCCTTGTAATGCTGAGAAGGGTTCAGTTTCACAATCTTAGTCATAGCATAACATGACTGTTATTGTGTACAAAGTCCTCTTGGTTCTGCTCACTTCACTCAGCATCAGACCATTTAAGTCTTTCCAGGTTTTTCTGAAGTCATCCTGTTCATCATTATATTTTATAGCACAATAGTATTCCATTACATTCATATACCACAACTTGCTCAGCCATTCCCCAATTGATGGGCATCCTCTCAATTGCCAATTCTTTGCCACCACAAAAAGAGCTGCTATGAATATTTTTGTACATGTGGGTCTTTTTCCCATTTGTATGATCTCTTTGGGATATAGCCCTAGAAGTGCTATTGCTGGATCAAAGGGTATGCACATTTTTGTAGCCCTTTGGGCATAGTTCCAAATTGTTCTCCAAAATGGTTGGATCATTTCACAACTCCACCAACAATGTATTAGTGTTCCAATTTTCCCACATCTTCTCCAACATTTATCATTTTCCTGTTTTGTCATGTTGGCCAATCTGATAGGTGTGATGTGGTACCTCAGAGTTGTTTTGATTTGCATTTCTCTAATCAATAACGATTTAGAGCATTTTTTCATATGACTATAGATGGCTTTAATTTCTTCATCTGAGAACTGTCTGTTCATATCTTTTGACCATTTATCAATTGGGTAATGACTTGTATTCTTAAAATTTTGTCTTAATTCTCTATATTTTTAGAAATGAGGCCTTTATCAGAGAGACTGGTTGCAAAAGTTCTTTCCCAATTTTCTACCTTCCTTCTAATCTTAGTTGCATTGGCTTTGTTTGTGCAAAAACTTTTCAATTTAATGTAATCAAAATTATCCATTTTGCTTTTCATAATGTTCTCTATCTCCTGTTTGGTCATGAATTCTTCTGTTCTTCATAGATCTGATAGGTAAACTATTCCTTGTTCTCCCCATTTACTTATAGTATCAGCCTTTATGTCTAAGTCATGAACCCATTTTGTAACTTATATAATTCTAATGAAAATGGAGAACTATAAGCCAGATGTTAGTACACTTAGATGGTTGAGAATTTAAATAGCCATTAATGATTCATTGTCAGTATATCAGAAGGTGGGGTTTAGTAGAGTAGTGCAGGGATCTGTACTTGGCTGTGTGCTGTTTAGCATTTTTTCAGTATTTTGAATAAAGGCATAAATTGATATGCTAATGAAATTTGCATCTGACACAAAGCCAGGAGGGAAAGCTACCACAGTGGATGATAGGATAAAAAAAAAATCATGAAAAGCTAGAGCATTGGGATGAATCTAATAAGATGAAATTCACTAAGGACAAATGTAAAATATTTCAGTTTGGATACAAAACATCAAGTTCATGAGTACTAGATGGGGGAAACAATAGTTTAAATGGACTGCAAACTCAATATGAGTCAGCAGTGTGATGTGACAGGTAGATAAATTAATGCAGTCTTGGACTGTGTTAAGAGAGGTAGAACTTTGCTGGAAGCAATAGGGAGGTGATAATTGCATCATACTCTGCCTTCATCAGATCTCATTTAAAGTATTATATTCAATTCTGGGCAGGGAAGAATGTCGAGTGAAGAATGTCAAGAAAAGGGAAATGCCTATGGGGAAATGCCCTGAGTCAATGCCACATGTGGATTATTTGAAGAAAGTGGGGATGTTTAGCCCAGAGAAGAGAACACATGGCAGAGAGGTAGGAGAGTAGGAGATGATAGCTGAGTTCCAGTATTTGAAGGACTGTAATATAGAAGAGGGATTAAATTTGTTCTGTTTGGTCCCAGATACAGAGTCAGGAACAATGGCTGGAAGTTTTAAGGGGGCAAATTTAGACTGAAGGTCTGGAAAAAGTTCCCAAGAACTAGAGCTATCCAAAACTGGAATGAACTTTCTTACGAGGATCCATTCTCTTTGAAGGTCTTCAAGCAGAGGGTAGGTGGCCAGTTATTGGTTATTCTATAAAGAGAATTCCTTTTCTAGATAGGTTGGACTAGGTTAGCTTCTGATGCCTCTTCCAACTGTCATATATTATGATTCTGTGAATTTTCCAGGCTATTTGGTCCAAGCAGGGTCTAGGATAACCTTCCAAAGAACTGTTTTCTTGGATTAACCCTAAACTAAGTTAACTTCTTGTATATGCCTCTTGCAGAACACCCTGGAGTGTGGAATCAACATTATGTTGTACTGCCTGAAAAAAAGACATAACATTATATAGTTATTCTACCTCCCTGAGCTTCAATTTTCTCATCTGTAAAATGGTAGATTAGACTTGATAGCATCTAAGGTCTCTTTCCCTTGTCCAGTTAAAACATTCTGTTATATTTCCTCTCCTCATGTTTTATGTACCTGTACAAGTCATTGTATGTATTTGAATGTGTGCTTGAAATATACTGTATATCATGGACTTCCTTCCTAGCTCAATACAGCTCTCTGTAAAAAAATGGAGAAAGCCTCAGCTTTATAACATTGAGCAAGACCTGATTAGCACAACCTTCAGTCAAAAGTAATTACAAGGTATTTTTTCTTGTAAGCTGACAGCATTGGGTCATGATTCTGTCTTGCTTCCTCAACCCATAGACATAAAAGACAAATAAGTATTTAACAACTTTTGGGATTTCTGCTCCCTGGGACACAAAAAAAGAAAACCAAAACCAATCTTCTGGAAATCCGAGGAAATTACATCAACTTTTGCTTGAGAATGAATATGGTCAGAACTCCAAGATTAACCTAAGTATAGGAGCTTCCCCATCTATGTATTGCTTTCCTAGTCCTCTAAGTAGCATACCCTCCTTTCTGGGGCAATGTATTTGCTTTGGTTTGTCCAAAACCAGTCTCAAGATCACCAGCATGAGCCAATGCTCTGGCAAGTCTTCCAAAGTCCTGCTATCAATTACTGCTTCTGGGAAATAACCGTTCTTGCTAATTGGCACAACTCTTGCTACCTTTGCCCATGCTACAGTGTCTAGCCTTTTAGTGAGATTAAGTCATTAAAGGGGCCACATCAATCCCATTTCCAGTGCTGGCCTGTGATTGTGCTGTTCACGTTGCCATTATTCTTGGCATGGAAGTCTGGGTACCCCCTCTAAGCACACTTTCAGTTAACTGCCGTCCATACTACTGCAGCAAACAAGTCCTAATAACTTGCCGATAATCCCCTTATTGTACTGGGAAGCTCTTTTCCTCTTGTAGTATCTTATGTTCTCTATTATTACTTCTGGTAATCATCCTTATATCTGGTACATATCATACCCATTGCCTTCTTCCCTATGAAGCTCTATGATGCTCACTGCAGTCATGATGTCCTAATGGCTGATACTGTAAATTCTTCAAGGTCAAGACAATGTCGTTCTTTTTTTTAAACTCTGAGACATAAGGCTTAGCCTGAGAATGAGGGTGGGTATACTCCCACGTTTGCCAGATTTTCTCTACCATGCTATAGAGACCCCTTCATCCCAGAGGCTCCTTCCACACCTGCACTACTCATCACTTTAGGAATACCTTCCACACCTGAAGCATCTTTCTCAGATTGGCTTGTTACTCTCAGAATCTCCATTTTAAGGAAGATGCCCAGGCTAGCCATATTTTCATTACTTTGCAGGATGGGTTCCTGATTCTCTTAACTTTCTCTATCACGTTCCTTCACTGGATACCTTCATCTCTTCCCTCTATGCCTTTTCATCTTCCTTTTATGTGCCCCTCCACCAGAATGTAAGCTCTTTGAGTGCAGGAATAGTCATTTTGTTTGTTTTTGAATTGCTATCACTTACCACAGTGTCTGGCACAGGTTAAGTGATTAATATATATGCTTCAAATCTTGACTTATTGGCTTTTTCATTTATAAATGTCCCATCCTTCTTTACTGTAAGTGTAAAATTCAGTACTCTGCACACAGTGGGGCCTCAGCGAATGTTCTTGCAGTGATTATTATGGCCACGTGGTAGGCATTCAGTGAATGGTTTGTAGGTAATTGATGAATGAATTTGTTGACTGGTTTAAAAGGCTCCTGTTTGTTCACTTAGAGCTATCACTATGCTAGTGTGGTTAAACTGAATCAGCAATCATAAAATTCTGCCCCTATCTGGCATGAAGAGTTTTTCCCTTTCCCAGGAAACCCTCTGCTCTTGGCACTACTACCCTTCAAGAAAGCTAATAAACAGCAAGAACAGGATTAGGATGCTACATAATGTAAGCAACTGCATTATGTATATCTCTAAAAGTAACTAATTCAACATACATTTCCATATAAAGCAAAAAATTATTTCAGTAGTTTTAGAGAAATGCTGTTCGGATTCTAAGGGACTATCTGTCATTGGTAACACTTCCTTTGTTTATTTTTTATATATGTTTCACATATTCCACAGGTATAATTTAGAAACTATTTCTGAATGATTTTCTTAAATCCTTTGAGTGGCTATTTTTGAAGCCCCAAAGAGCCCTTATGTATGACTAGTACATACTGCAATTTTCAAGTGGGAGATTCTGAAATTTATGTAGTTCAGTTGATTTTATAGTGTGACATTCAAGTTTAGAATTGGTGTGAAGTTGAAAGATGTGATTAGCATGTGCTTGATGGTATATCCTGTATTCTTACACTTAGCTTTGAGCTCTGGACTGGAAATCAGATGACCCAGATTTTAGTCCTATTTGTGCTGTGAAATATTGGTCAGGACACTAACCCTCTCTGGGCCTCAGTTTCCTCACCTATAAAAAGAGAGTTGATGTGTATAGTAGTCTTGATTTCAAGTAAGCATTTGACAAAGTTTCTCAGAATATCCATGTGAAGGAAGGAAGGAAGGAAGGAAGGAAGGAAGGAAGGAAGGAAGGAAGGAAGGAAGGAAGGAAGGAAGGAAACATGCATTTATTAAGTACCTACAATGTGCCAGGCTTTGTGCTGGGCACTTTACTAATATCCCATGATCTTTACAACAAGCCTGGGAGGTAGGTGCTAATCCCCATTTATAGTTGGGAAAACTGAGGCAGACAGAGGTTAAGTTCATTGCCCAGAGCCACATAGCTAGGAAGTGTATGATTTGAACTTAAGTCCTCCTGACTCAAGGTCCAGTTCTCTTTCCACTGCAAAACCTAGTTGCCCTTATGGAATAAAGTGAAGAAATGTGTACTAGATAATGGTATAGTTAGGTTCAGAACTAGCTAAAAATAGTTTTCTTGTTAAGTGCTTCGAACAGTACCTGTCATATAGTAGATGCTTAATAAACATTTATTGAGTGCCTGGAGCATAGCAGGTGCTTAATAAATGTTTATTGACTTGCTGACAAATTAATTTATATCAATAAATACAGAATATTAGCTCCTTGAGAGAAGAGACTATTTAGTTTTTTATCTTTGTATCTTTGAAGCCTAGAACAGTACCTTACAAGATTGGGTTGGTTTGTTTGGATATGTGATTTAATTGGTATAGGGTGCTCCCTCTTAAGGAAATTCCTTTTACCAATGCAGGTCAGCCACTGTTCTATGAGTTATAAAGTGTGAGAGTTACATGGGGCACTGAGAAGTTGTGACTTGCCCAAGGTAGTCCCAGGCAAGATGTTACAGGTGGCCCTTGAACCCAAGTCTTTCTGACTGAGACTATCTCTCTGCTTTACACTTTGTCAGTGCTTAATAAAGGTTTACTTAATTTAGAAAAAATCAGTTGGAATAAATCTGCTCTCAAGTCTCTTACAGCTCTATAATTCAATGCTTTTATATTTCTTCCTATGCTCTTTTTCTCCCCCTAAACCAAAGGATCTTAATCTTTTTGTGTGTGTCTTGGACCTTTTTGGTGATCTGTTAAAGCCTGTTGACCTACTGACCTCTTCTCAGTCTAATATTCTTTAAATAATTGAAGGACATGCTAAATTTTAGATAGAGGTCACTGGAAATAAAAAAAATGCAATGTTTTTTCCCTATCCAACTTCATAGACCCCCTGAAATTACCCTTAGACTCAAGGTTAAGAACCCCTTCCTCCATGATGTACACTCATAATCCACATCAGCTCGTTTTGCCTATGCTCTGCTAATTAGTAGTCTCTCGTTCTTTTCTACTATTAAAATGTATAGTCAAGAAAGGCTTCTGTTAACTTCTTTTATCCATATTTGTTAGTGACTGTTTAGCTTTCATGTGTGACCTTTGTTAGGGGTATTTATATAATGACTAGGGATAATAAGGTTTAAACCAAAAAAAAATGAAACAACAATTGTGGTATTGGGGGTGTTTATAGGATAAAAGAGGTATTTATAGGTGGGATGAGGTTCAGGGAGCCTTTTTCTTTGTAGGTGAAATTATATTACAAAGACTATGTAAACTAGACCCTTCCTGGGTGCCTCAATGAAGGCCTGACCTTTTACCTTGAATACTACACTCTGTAACTAACAATAATAGGTATAATTTACAGAGCATATATATTCTTTAGGTAAACAAAAATCAAGGAATTCCTTGAGAGCTGGTACTGGCTTTTGTTTTTCTTTGTATTCTCAGGGCTTAGCACAGTACCTGACAGAACAGTTAATTTGGAGAAGGTAAGTTAGGGAAGGGGCGGCACTAGCAGCTGTGATGGCCTCAAGGTGAAGGGGGTGATTGAATAAACTTTTGAAGGAAACTAGGGACTCTAATAAGCTGAAGTAGAGATTGCATTCTAGCAAGGGAGGAAAGCTAATATAAGGGCATAGAGATAGAAGATGGAGTTTCACATGTAAGTAGGTAGGACAGTATGGCTGGAAGTGGGTAATGTGTAAGAAGATTGAGAAGCTAGGTTGGAGTTAGGCTGTGAGGGGCTTGAAATTTTAAAAAGGGGGGGGTCATTTATATTTGATTCTGTAGGTGATAGTCTAAAGTAGCTATAAGAAGGGATGTAACCTGGCCAAATCTGTGATGTAGGAAAGTCTCTTTAGCAGTTACCTGGAGGAAATTTAGCAAGGGGAGAGACTGAAGTTAAGAAGGTTGTTGCAATAGTGCAGACAAGAGATGATGAGGCCCTCAATAATGTTGTGTCTTTGTGAGTAGAGAGGAGGGAACACACGTAAGAGATGTTGTGGAAAGAAGATAAGTCTTGGTAACTGTTTAGATGTCTGGGGTGAATATGAGAAGTTGAAGATGACACCAAGGTTGTGAACCAAGTGACTTGAAGGATGGTTATTCCCTTAACAAAAATGGGAAACTGTAAAAGTACGGAGTTTGGGGGATATATACACATGTATATGTGTATATGTATATACATATACATGTGTATATATATATATATATATATATGTACGTGTGTGTATATATGTATATGTGTATATATGTACACACATGCACACACGCACAAACACACACATATGTATATATATGTATATATGTATATATGTATATATGTATATATGTATATATGTATATATGTATATATATATATATATATATATATATATATATAAAACATTTTTCTTAGATATGTAGAATTTGAAATATCTTTGGGCCATCCAATTTGAAGTAATACTTGAGCCTAGGTAAGAGACTAAGGCTGGATTATGAATCAGGAAAGCATATACATTGAGATGATAACAACCCAAGGGAGCAGAAAAGATTATCAACATGATTCTAACCTCAGGATTAACCTCAGCACAGGAGATTACCAGATGAGAGAGTACAGAAAAAAAAGAGAAGAGTACTCAGGATGAGTCTAATCTAGAGCCTACATACAAGGGGGTTGGGGCTGAATATGGATTATGAACCTGCAAAGGAAACAGAGAAAGAGCAATCAGATTGGCAGGAGAACCAAGAGAGAAGGATGTCAATGAAACTTAAAGGAGAGAGAATAGCTAGCAGGAAAGGGTAGTCAATATCATGAAATGCTGCAGAGGCCAAGAAGTATGAGGATTGAGAAAAGGCCAATGGATTTGGAGAGTAAGAAGTCAGTTGTAACTTCTGAGATAATAGTTTCAACTGAGTGATGAGATGGGAATCCATATTGCAAAGGGTTAAAGACGTAAATAACAGGAGAGGAAGTGGGAACCGAAGAATATAGAAAGCTATTTATGGAGTTAATTGTAAAGTGGAATAGAGATATAGGATTATAGCATGAGGAGATAATAGGGTTTGGTGATTTTTAAAGATTAAATTAATTCTTTTCTTCAATTAAGAGAAATTCGTCTTCTGTCCCTCCCACCTCAACCTCCTTAATTGAAAAAGAAAGAAACTGAAGGTAGAGCCAAGATAGTGGAGTAAAGGCAGGGACTCACCTGAGCGCTCCCTCAAATTGTTTTTACATGTAACTTGGGAAAAATAAAATACTAAATAAATACAAAAAAAAGAGAAGGAAAGAAAAATTCTTGTAACAAATACTCATAGTCAAAACAAATTCACTCATTGTCCATGTCTAAAAAATATGTTTCAATGTAATTTAATGAAGATTTTTTAAGCATGCAGAAATATAAGCATTTTTAATGATCAGGACAGGAACTAGCTCATAGAAAGGAGTTGAGAGAGTCTCTTCTTTATAGACTACAGTAAATGAAGATAATATAGTGGGGATAATATCAATGGGTTATGAGATGTAGAGAAGAGAAAAAGAGGCAGCTCATGGTAAATTGCTTCTATTTTCTCTATACAGGCTAACAAGGTTCTCTAGCTGAGAGGGTCAGGTGAAGGGTGGTGTGGAAACCTTAAGGGAAGAAAAGTAGGTTTGTATAGTAAGATAGGGAACAAGTGATGAATAAAGCTGCCTTGCTTTATTGAGAGTTCACTTGAGATACATATATAATAGGCTGAATCAGTGAGATTGAATGACTTCCTTCAGTTCCATTTCACAGCATGTGAGTAGCAGTGAAGGAAGCAGATGGTGAGAGTAATACAAGGTTGGGGTCTATCAAGCTGTGAATCAAGTGCTAGGAAAAGGGGGCAAGGGATTTGAAAGAAGATGATAGTGTACAGTTGAACTGGTTAATCACAGGTTAAAAACTGAAAAAGAAGAAAGTGAGGCCAGAGTAGAGGTGATGTGATGTAAAAGCAGCAGAGGGTATTGAATGGTATCAATCATGACATTTTTTGTAAATTTAACCAGAAGATTAAACTAGTTTCCAGCTAAATGGAAGGAAGGGTTATAGATTATCCTAGCAGAGGCAAGGGAGTTGACTGAGTTGGTTCTATTATGCATCTAAGAGCAACAAGAAGCAACATTCTGTAGGACATCTTATCACCTCATATTGTAGGAATCACAAAAAAAAAGTTTGTAAAAAATAAAGCACAAAGAAAAATAATTATGAGTTGAGAGGAGGGGCATTTACACCAATGCTATTACAGAGGATTAGGAGGTATAGAAATACTATAAAGAAATGAATAATATTCTCTAAATTAGATCAGCATATACTTTCATACACAATTACTTTAATACAAAGATTGGCAGTAGGAAAGAGTGAGAAATATGTTGGAAAATATGTTTTAAGAGTAAGAAATGTGAGTTTGCCAAAAAGTTTTCAGAATATTTAGAAGCTTTGTACCCATATAATACGAATATTTTCTTACAGAATTTGTGAGATGCTAGATATTGAGTAAACCAAACAATGTCACCAAAGATGACATTGATTCTATTTTAATAGGCAGACTATTACTGCTCAATGTGAAAGTCATTTCTGAATTATTTGTCTTTTAATAGTCAGGTGACTTATTACAGTAAGATTAATTATTATATTATTAGAGTAAGATTATTATTTTATTAGGATAAGATTATTAGAATAAGATTAAAGTTAATACAATTTTATTACAGTAAGATTAAAGTCAATACAAAACTAGAAGAAAAGATAAAATGTGAATGTATGTTTTGAAATTGAGGTGACTCTAACTTGACCTATTTAAATGAGACATTGCCATTGAAAGATGGGAGATATACAAGTTAATGGACATTGATGCAGACTATAACTATTTCTTAAAGAAGCATATCCAATCAATTTTCAAAATGCTAAAGATCCTAGAAACTGCTTCTTTCAGCAACAAAATGTTATCTCCTTACCAAATGGAGAAACTTGGCAGCCAAAGCAAAAATTTGCAGAGAAATATAGTGGAAGATTTTAAGCAATATAGGCTCAATTTCCTCATCTGCAAAATGTGGACAATACTATCACCTGTCCTGAGGATTAAATGAGATGACATATGTAAAGGGGTTTGCGAACTTTAAAGAAGCATATAAATGTTAACTCTCCTCTTCCTCTTCTATTATTGTTGTTGTTGTTATTATACAATTAAAAGCAATGGAGGGAAAACAATTTTATAGGAAGCTTGAAAAAAAAAGACTCAGATATATAGTCATCCCAAAAGCACCTAAGGATGAAACTGAATAGAGAGCAAACACAAGAATTGTAAAGATTTTCATAACTTATTTTCATCTCTTATGTTGAGCCACCATATCTGGGATCTAACATTGTAATCATAGATATGAGGGATCGTAAACAGCATTGAAGGTAACAAAGATGGGAAAAGCAGCTGGACTTGATCAAATATGCAGAAAGGAAGTCCATGCTGGAGGTGACACAATTTTGAAAGCACTGAGAGATTGATTATAGATATATTTGGAGGAGGATGGGATATCAGAAGTTTGAGGGAGAAAAAAAATAAACCTTTAAACAATATAGAAAAAGAAAACTAGAAAATATAAAAAAACCCTGTTATACACATAATTTACTATCTCTACAATTTTGTTTTCCTAAGAATAATATACATATGCTTCTTGAGGGTATCCTTGATGAAGATTTGAGGAAAGAATAATAGGAAGTTTTAGCAAATCCTGACAGACATGTTCCTTACAATTAGATAATTCCTTGAAACATGTAAAGCCTACATGATCTTGCTACGATTTTTTTTATTTGTTGACTAAAAAATGAAATCTCATTAGGGAGAACACAATGCTGGCTTGAAGTCTCCTCCAACAAGGTGTTTCATGTGAATGAAAAATAATATAAGATTTTCCCCGAAATGTAAAAAATAAAGATATAAAGCTAAGACCTGATTAGCACAAATAATAAATCACACAAAATGGTCACATTATATCAAATTTACATTATTCAAAGTTATAATTATATTAAATATTGTAATTGGTTTCAGTTTAATTGAAATATTCAATGAAGAAATTTTAAAATGAAATTTTAACTTTGTCAATGTAATATAATGGCAAAATATAAGTAATATATATTTCTGGTTTAAGTTTATTACAAAGTACTCATAAAAACAACATTTAGAATTTTTGAATATCGTAGTTAGTAATAAGCTTACACTGAAAATATGATGAAAATGACATTATTGTCACTTATAATATTTTAGCAGCATAAGCTGAACTGTCATTTTTTTCTTTAAATCTCCATAAATAGGCTGGTAGGAGTGAAGAGCTTTATCCACATCTGAAGCAAATTTGCATGCTGACATCTTCACACAATGAACAGAGCTTAGTTGGATGACCTAGACCTTATGTAAAATCAATGATGCTTTAAATTCAGTCTTTGTGTCCTTGCAATAATTTTCAATACCTGGGCTAAAATAACAGTCTTCACAAACTGTTTTGGTCATTCCTGGTTTCTTTTTTGACTACCGAAGAACTGAAAGTGATCAATGGTTGTAACTTCCCAGACCATGAGAATTTTGAGATCAATTAATATCCATTGATTTTAATTTAACCATTTGTCTTTTAATTCAAAATCTTTTTCTCTATTACCTCTCAGTAAAAGTATTATGCAATTCCTTTTTCTTTCTTAGAAGCATAAGTTACAAAAGATATCCTTTCCTAGAAAAAAAAAACTGATTCATCTACATTAAAAATGTATTCATCAGTGAATACCGTTTCTTAGATTATTTTCTTTAAAACATTAGATGTTTAGCTGATGCATCTTCATCTACACAGGCCACCTCTTACATTACCATATGCATAAGTAATATTACTGTATTACTTAATTTTTAAAATGATTGAACCAACCAATTTTTTAATTTTTATTTTTAGAATTTTCCCCAGTTACCTGTAAAAACAATTTTTAACATTTATTTTTAGAACTTGGAGTTCCAAATTCTCTCCTTTCCTCCCTCCCCACCACCCTCATTGAAAAGGTAAGCAGTTCACTATAGGTCATACATGTGTAGTCATGGAAAACATACACACACACACACACACACACATACACACACACACACAATATTCAAGTTGTGAAAGAAAACAGACAAAACCTCAAGAAAAATAAAGTAAAAAAAGATATGCTTCAGTCTGTATTCAGATACCATCAGTTCTTTCTCTGGGGATGGATAGCATTTTTTCATCATAAATCCTTCAGAGTTGTCTTGGATGGTTGTATTGCTGAGATTGACTAAGTCATTCACAACTGCTCATCTTGCAATATTGCTGTTACTTTGTACACAGTACATTTCACTTTGTATCAGCCCATGCAAGCCTTTCCAGGATTTTCTGAGAGCATCTTGCTCATTATTTCTTATAGTACAATAGTATTCCATCATAATCCCATATCACAACTTGTCCAATCATTCCCTAATTGATGGGTATCCCCTCAATTTCTAATTCTTTGGCCCCCAGAAATGAGCTGCTATAAATGTTTTTGTACATATAGGTCCTTTTCTTTTTTTAAAATCTCTTTTGGAATGGAGACCTAGTAGTGGTATTGTTAAGTCCTTATAGCCCTTTGGACATAGTTGTAAATTACTCTATAGAATGGTTGAATCTTCACAACTCCACCAAGCATTAATGTCTCATTTTTCCCACATCCCCTCCAACATTTGTCATTTATCTTTTTTTTTCCAATTCACCAATCTAATAGGTATGAGGTAGTACCTCAGAATTGTTTTAATTGCATTTCTTCAATCAATAGAGAGTTACAATATTTTTTTTCATATGGTAATAGATAGCTTTGGTTACTTCATCTAAAAACTGATCATAACTTTTGATGATTTATCAATTGGGGAATAGCTCTTATTTTTATTAATTGGACTCAGTTTTCTATATTTTTGAGAAATGAGGCCTCTATCAGAAAAACTTGGTTTAATATTTTTTCAGATGCTATTGATAACTGTATTTCCATCTATCCTATTCCCCACCCCCCATTTATTCTTTTCTCTCTCCTTTCACCCTGCACCTCCTCAAAAGTGTTTTGCTTCTGATTATCCCCTCCCCTAATCTGCTCTCCCTTCTATCACTCCCCCCCCCACTTCTCTTATCCTCTTCCCCTCCTACTTTCCTGTATGGTAAGATTGACTTCTATACCCAATTGAATGTTTATGTTATTCCTTCTTTGAGACAGTTCTGATGAGAGTATGGTTCACTCAATTCCCTTCACCTCCCTTCTCTTCCCCTCCACTGAAAAATCTTTTTCTTGTCTCTTTTATGTGAGATAATTTACCCCATTCTACCTCTCCCCTTCTCTTCCTCTCATTATATTCTTCTTTCACCCCTTAATTTTATCTTTTAGAATATCATTCCTTTATATTCAACTCATATCTGTGCCCTCTGTCTATATATACTCCTTCTAACTACCCTAATAATGAGAAAGGTCTTATGAGTTACAAACATCATCTTTCCATGCAGGAATGTAAATGGGTTTAACCTTATTAAGTCCATTATGATTTCCCCTTCATGTTTACCTTTTATGCTTCTTTTGTGTCTTGTATTTGAAAATCAAATTTTCTATTCACTTCTGGTCTTTTCTTCAAGAATTCTTGAAAATCCTCTATCTCATTGAATGTCCATTTTCCCCCCTGAAAGATTATACTGTTTTGTTGGGTAGGTGATTCTTGGTTGTAATCCTAGCTCCTTTGCCCTCTGGAATATTGTATTCCAAGCCCCCAAATTCTTTAATGTAGAAGCTACTAAATATTGTGATACCCTGACTGTGGCTCCACAATACTTGAATTGTTTCCTTCTGGCTGCTTGCAATATATCCTTCTTGGTGTGAGAACTCTGGAATTAGACTATGATATTCCTCGGAGTTTTCATTTTGGGATCTCTTTCAGCAGGTGATCAGTGGAATCTTCCAATTTCTATTTTACCCTCTGGTTCTAGAATATCAGGGCAGTTTTCCTTGATAATTTCTTGAAAGATGATGTCTAGGCTCTTTTTTTAAATCATCTGTTTCATGTAGTCAAATAATTTTAAAATTATCACTCCTGGATTTATGTTCTAGGTCAGTTGTATTTCCAAGGAGATATTTTATATCATCTTCCATTTTTTCATTTTTTTGGTTTTGTTTTATTGTTTCTTGATTTCTCACAAAGCTATTAGCTTCTGCTTGATGCATTCTAATTTTAAGGAATTATTTTCTTCAGTGAGCCTTTGAACGTCCTTTTCCATTTGGCCAATTTTGCTTTTTAAGGCACTTTTCTCCTCATTGGCTTTTTGTACCTATTTTTTGCCATTTGGTCTAGTCTGTTTTTAAGGTGTTATTTTCTTCGTTATTTTTTTGTGTCTCCTTCACCAAGTTGTTGACTCATTTTTCATTATTTAATTGCATCACTCTCATCTCTCTTCCCAATTTTTCCTCTACCTCTCTTACTTGATTAAAAAAAAAAAATTGAGCTCTTTCATGTCCTGAGACCAGTTCATATTTTCCTTGGAGACTTTGGATGTAGGATTTTGACTTTGTTGTTTTCTTATGAGAGTGTATTTTGATCTTCCTTGTCACCATAGTACCTTTCTAGAGTCAGAGGTGTATTTTTTTTTCTCCCTTTGTTTGCTCATTTCCCCAGTCTATTACTTTACTTTTAACTCTTTGTTAAAATAGGGCTCTACTTCCAGGATGGAGGATGCACTGTCCCAAGCTTCAGGTTTTTTGTGCAGCTATTTTCAGAGATACTTCTAGGGGCCTGTATATTTTCAGTTGTTCTAAGGTAGTATGATCTAAGGAGAGGTATTTACTAATCTCCAGTCCTGTGCTCTGTTTTGTGAGTGATCACAAGCACTCTTGTCTGCCCTAGAACTGTGAGGAGAGTTCCCACTCCACTGTGGCCACAAATTCTGGTGTGCTAGTGCTCCTTCTCAACCTGGGATTGCCACTCAGGACTTGGATCTGAGTATGAGCAAAGCAACAGAGTCCTGCCTCAGTGCTAGCAAAAATACCTCTGTAATCTCCTTCTGACCAGTTGTTTAACACCCTTACTGTCTATGGGCTGAGGGCCCTAGAAGCAGCCACTGCTGCTGCCACTGCTGATTCAGCAGCTCCCAAGGCCTGCTCCTGCTTTCCT
The DNA here is from genome assembly GCF_003287225.1 of Phascolarctos cinereus. Lineage (NCBI taxonomy): Eukaryota > Metazoa > Chordata > Mammalia > Diprotodontia > Phascolarctidae > Phascolarctos > Phascolarctos cinereus. The sequence goes on from NW_027556098.1 coordinate 335,895,169, forward strand.
GTGGCTGGAGTTGTGCTGACATGGACTGCACTGGACTGCACTCCTATCTCACCCTGGTACAACAGATCTTTCTAGTCAAACTTCCAAATTGTCTTGGGCTAGAAATTTTTTCCACTGTCTTTCTGTGTGTTCTGCTGCTCTTATAATTTGTTTAGAGTCATTTTTAAAACGTACTTGAAGAGGTTTGGGGGAGAGCTTGGGTGAATCCCTGGGGCCTTTATTCCACCATCTTGAACCAACCAAATCTTTTAGTAGAAGTTTCTTCAAAATCCATTTTATTTCCATTTTCTTTCACTGTCTTAAATAAACTCGAAGTAGCTGAATGGCTGCTCTGGTAGGAAAAATGTATTTTTGATTGCAATTTTTATCCATAGAGCTAAAAGACTCTGTTTATATCATTTTAAATTTCATGTTCTTTGCAGTTGTTTGCAAACCACAAAAAGCTGATACAATTTACCTTTATCTTTCATTTTACCTATATATTTTAATCATTTGTTTATTTTTGATATTCTTTTCTTTTTAAATATTAAGTTCCAAATTCTTTCCCTCCCTCTCATGACCTCCCATACTCACTGAGAAGGTAAGCAATATGATACAAATTTTACATGTGAAATCATGCAAAATATATTTTCATATTAGCCATACTATATATATTTTTAAAAAGCAAGAAAAATAAAGTGAGAAAATTATACTTCAATTTGTTCCCCTGAGTTCATCAGTTCTCTTTCTGGATGTAAACACAGTTTTTCATTATGAGTCCTTTGGAATTATCTTGGATCATTTCTGTTTCAAGTGCACTTCTTATAAACTGCAATCTACTTCCATTTCATTTACATTCATGGTCATAATTACTAGCTGTGTATTTCTTTCCATCCCATTTTTAATCTGTTTCTTCTTCTCTTTCTCTTTTTCTCCTGTCCCTTCTCAAAAGAAAAATTTGTTTCTAATTACTGCCACCCCTAATGTGTTTTCCCTTTTATAATCCCTGCACACTTTCTCTTATCTTCTTCCCTGTGTATTTCCTTATTGGGTAAGAAAGATTTCTATACACAACTGTATGTATGAATATGCATGTATATGTGTATATATGTATGTATTTATGTATACACACATATATTCTTCCCTCTTTGAACCGATTCCAATTACTGAAGTTCAAGCATTACCCATCACCTTATCCCATCCCATTTTCCCCTTTCACTGTAAAAACTCTCCCTTCTATACCTCTTTTATGTGAGAATTTTTTTTTTTACAATTCTACCTCTTCCTTCCCCCTCCTCCCAGTGCATCCCTCTTTCTCATGCCTTCACTTTTTTTGGATCCCTTATGGTTACTCTTTCATGTTTAACCTTTATATGCTTCTCTTGAGTCATCTGTTTGAATGTTAGATTTTCTGTTTAGCTCTGGTCTTTTCAGTAGGAATGCTTGAAAGTCTCTTATTTCATTAAATATCCATCTTTTCCTTGAAGGATTTTACTTAGTTTTCTGGGTAAAATTATTCTTGCTTGTAATCCTAGCTCCTTTGCCTTACAGAATATTAAATTCCAAGCCCTCCACTTTAATGCATAATCTGTTAAAGCTTGTGAGATCCTGCCTGTGGCACCATGGTATTTGAATTGTTTCTTTCTGGCTATTTGAAATATCTTATATTTGACCTGGGAGCTCTGAAAATTGGCTATAATATTGCCATGAGTTTTCATTTTGAGATCTCTTTTCGGAGGTGATCAGTAGATTTTTCATATTTCTATTTTACCCTCTGTATCTAAGATATTGAAACAGTTTTCCTTTATAATTTCTTGAAATAGGAGTGAGTCTAGGCTGTTTTTAAAATCATGATTTTTAGGTTGTACAATAAGTTTTAGATTATTTCTCCTTATTAGGTAAGTTGATCTTCCAATGAGATAATTTACATTTTCTTCTATTTTTTTTCCATTCCTCTGACTTTATTTTATTTTTTCTTGATGTCTCACAGAATCATTAGCTTCCAATGGCCCAATTCTAATTTTTAAGGAATTATTTTCTTCAGTGAGCTATTGTACCTCTTTTACCATTAAGCCAATTCTGTTTCTTAAAATATTGCTTTCTTCAGTATTTTTGTGCTTATTTTACCAAGCTGTTAATTATGTTTTCACAATTTTCTTGCATCATTCTAAATTATTTTTCCAAGTTTTTCTTCTACCACTTTCGTCTCTTTCAATTACTCTTCCAGGAATACTTGTTGAACTTGTGTCCAATTAGCATTTTTCTTTCAGCTTTATAGCTATTTTCACATTGTTGTCTTCAGAGTTTGTGTCTTGGTCTTCCCTGCTACCATAGCAGCTTTTTATGGACAAGTTCTTTTTTTGTTGTTTGCTCATTTTTCCAGGACATTTATTGAATTTGAACTTTTCATTCAAACTTTGCTCTGCTCACCTGAGAGTAGGGAAAGACTGTTACAAGCTTCAAGCTTTTTATGCTGTCATTTTCAGAGCAAATTCTTAAAGTCTGCAAGTTTTTGGTGTTTCTAAGGTACGCTAATCTTGAGGGAAGTGTAGTCACTTATCTCTTCATTTGTGTTCTGGTCTGTATGCAGGAAGGCTCTCTGTTCCTCTGCAGCCATAAACACTAGTGATCCTCTTAGCCCCGGATCTATAACTAGGGCCCCTACTCCCTTGTGACCAACCACAAATACTCTTCTCCATCCTTAAACTGAGACCCAGAAAGGCATATGTCAGCAGATTTGCTAATTAATGCCAGCTGTACTCAGTTCCAGTAAACAGTCTCCTATAATCTTCCTGACTAATTGTCTGACCCCTTTACCATCTCTTGGCTGAGAATTCCCAAAACTTTTGCTGCTACTGTCACTATTGTTGCCACTGTGTGTGGACTCTGGACAGGCCTCCACCCTGGTTTCACAGACCTCTCCTGCCAACCTTCTCAGTTTCCTTAGGCCAGAAAAATGTCTTGCACTGATCTTTTGTTGTTTGAACCAAATGTGATTTGAGGTGTTATTTTAAAGTTGTTTGGAGGGGAATGTTGAGAGAGCTCAGCTGGATTTCTACCTCTAATCTGCTATCTTGATTCCACCCAAAGATTTTGCCTATAGGTTTTATAATATTCTGGCATCTTGTCTGATTTTAGAATTACTATGACCTCCTTCTTACTATGTAATTACATTACATTTTTGTTCTGATGTAATAACAAGACTATTTTTTAGTATTGTCAATATTTCCAGATAAAGTATTCTTCTTTTTGTCCATTTTAAGGGATCTTTTTAAAAATAAATAACAAATATTTTGGTAATATGATACATAGCAGAGGCATGTTACACCTACATACAACATAGGCAAGTGCAGACAGATGACATAGTAATGTGTTAAAATCCTTGACAAGGTTCCATGTGTCACCTTAACTGAATTTTGGCTCACATTAAATATGATTTGATTTTGTAATTACATAGGAGAAGTGGAGTAAAAGATGTCACCATAGAGATATACAAGTGTGAAAAAGATGGAATACTCACATAGCAAAAGGGATAAGTGGTGAATGACCTTTTGACACACATTGTTACCCATGTATAATGGGTGCATGAGGTGGCAAAACACATTGTAGAAGATATGTGGACATTTTCTGGGCTGGTTCCCTCACAGAAACCTGCTCTCTTACTGACAGGTGTAGGTTCCCAGGGAAGGACCACTGTTACATTGTCATGGGGAAATATTTACTGTTATAGCTCTCCACTCCTCACTGATGAATTCTATTTACATAAAACCAGTCACTCACAATGACATTTAAAAATCTTAAACAATAATTTACTAGTCAATATGGCAAAAGAAAAAGTACTCATATATTAAAGTAAATTCATGAGAAATAAATACATTACAAACTACATGGAAACCTGAGTGACACCTTCCCACCAATGCTCTCAGTATCTATTGGGGAGAATGGAGACATATTTGCAGAAACTTGCTAAGAAGGCATATGAGTTTGAAACCCCAAGTGCTGAAAACTATGTATGAATAAACTTTGGTACTTTTTCTTGGTCTTGGGAGCAGTCCATAAAAATTCCTTGATGAATGTGACTTTTGTGTTGAACAGATGCTTCCATTATGAAGCTGAGCTGATCTATGCTGTGCTTGACTAACACCTCATTGGGTAGGAAATACCAGCAAAACCAGTTGAACAGCTGGTTGACTTCTCAGATTCTCCACTTCTAACATCATATGCTTCCCTGTTCATATGACTTGCTGCTTCACAGCAACTATAATATCTTTCAATTTCAAATGAAGCTGTTACAGATCTGAAATGTTTCCTTCCTCTCTCTCTCTCTCTCTCTCTCTCTCTCTCTCTCTCTTCTGTTAACTTTCTGAGTTCAAATTCTGATTTTCTCTGTGAATAACTACAATTAAATTTACTGATAGTAAACAAATCCTCATTTTCTGTTTATAATCAGGTAAGTTATATTTGTCTTATATCACAGAGTAGTTCTGGTGCTCGTATCACTTCAATATACTGCAATTTGTCACATACAGAACTGAGCAACAGCTTTTTCAGGACTCTGAGTCAGAGTTGCTTTCTCAGAGAACTCTGAAAAGCCTTAACAACAAACTGCTCCATATAAAAAAGCAATATTGCAAAGGTACAATACAAGCAATGTTAAGAGATCTTGAGGAAGTCCTCTAGAGTGTTGAGAGGATCTTGTGTGGAAGATTTAGCAGAGGATATGGATGAGAGCTGTGCAGTCTGAGGATGCATCAAAGGGTCTTCATTTGTATAGTGGGGGGAACACCCAAATTAATAAGATCACATACCTAAGTAGCAAAAAAAAAAAGAATTGAATAGGGTTCAGTGATTGATATAGCTAAAGCCATTTAAGAAAATCTGAAGAGAGGAGCAGGTCCTTGGGTCAAGGTAGTAATAGAGTGCAATAATGTGTAGCAGTAAGCACTTGGAGGTGGGAAATGACTTTAATGAAAAGTTGAGAGAAAAAATAACAAGCAGAACCAATCCCAAAGAGAGAGCACTAGATCTTGTGTCACACGATCTGGCTTTGAATCCTGTTTCTACTATTTAGTCAAAAGTGGCCCTGAGTAAGTGACTTCATTTCTCTGAACCTCATTTTCCCCATTGGTAAAATGAGAGGGTCAGATTAAGTGATATCTAATGTCCCTCTCAGTTTGCAATCAATGATTCTATGAGGGAGTGATATAGGTGATATAGTGGGGAGTAATGAGGACAAAGGCTGAATATGGTGCATTAAGACTTAATGTTGAGGGGCGGAGCCAAGAGGGCAGAGTAAAAGCAGTGACTTGCTTGAGCTCTCCCTGAAACCCTTCCAAATACCTGTAAAAATGACTCTAAACAAATTCTAGAGCAGAAGAACCCATAAAAAACAGAATGAAACAAATTTCCAGCCCAAGACAACCTGGATGGTTGATTGGAAAGATCTATTTCACCAAGCTGGGAGAGGAATGAGGTTCAGAATGGGCCATACAGGGTTTCAGAGAACCTAGAACATTTCCCAGGGGATTGAATCAAGAGGAGCTGTGGTGGTTTCCAGACTTCTCAACCCACAAACTCCAAAGACAACTTAGAAGGTCGGTAGGAAAGGTGTGTCTGACCATGGTGAGAGAGGGGCTTTGTCCAGCTCCAGTCCTGGCACAACTCTGGGGCACTGGCTGCTTCTGGAGCTCTTGGTCCACAGACTGAAGAGGAATTGAGTGGCTGATCAGAAAGAGATTGCAGGGATCTCTTTGCTGGTGCTGAGGCAGGATTCTCTTGCTTTGCTTGTGCTTGGATCAGGGACACAGTTCTGTGTGGCGGTCCTGGGGTAAGAAGGAGCATTAGGGTGGTAGAGCTTCTAGTGGGAAAGGGAATCCTCCTCATAGATCCAAGGCAGAAAAGAGTGATTGTGGTCACTTATAGACCAGAGCACAGGTCTGGAAAGGAGTAAACACCTCACCCTTGATTTTACCACCTTGAAAGGACTGAACATTTACAAGTCCCCTAGAAGTATCTCTGAAAACAGTTGCACAAAACTCCCAAAGATTGGGACAGTATATTCTCCACACTGGAAGCAGACCCTTACCTTAACAAACACTTTAAAATTCAAGTAATTGGTTGGTATCATGAGCAAACAATGCAAAAAGTCAGACCATAGAATTTTTCTTTGGTGACAAAGAAGATCAAAACATACAACTAGAAGAAGACAATGAAGTCAAAGCTCCTACATCCAAAGCCTCCAAGGAAAAATATTAATCAGTCCCAGGTCATGTAAGAACTCAAAAAGGATTTTTGAGAAGCAAATAAGAGAAGTAGAGGAAAAACTAGGAAGAGAAATGAGAGTGCTGCAAGAAAATCATGAAAAACAAGTCAACTACTTGCTAAAGGAGACTCAAAAAAATACTGAAAAAAATAACACCTTAAAAACCAGACTAACCCAAATGGCAAAAGAGGCCCAAAAAGCCAATGAGGAGAAGAATGCCTTAAAAAGCCGAATTGGCCAAATGGAAATGGAAGTCCAAAAGCTCATTGAAGAAAATACTTCCTTAAAAATTAGAATGGAGCAAATGGAAGCTAATGACTTCATGAGAAATCAAGAAAGTGTAAAACAAAACCAAAAGAATGAAAAAATAGAAGACAATGTGAAATATCTCATTGGGAAAGCAACCGACCTGGAAAATAGATGAAGGAGAGATAGTTTAAAAATTATTGGACTACCTGAAAGTCATGATTTTTTTAAAAAAAGAGCCTAGACATCATCTTTCAAGAAATTATCAAGGAAAATTTCCCTGATATTCTAGAACCAGAGAGTGAAATGGAAATGGAAAGAATCAACTGATCACCTCCTGAAAGAGATACCCAAAAGCAAACTTCTAGGAATATTTTAGCCAAATTCCAGAGTTCCCAGGTCAGGGAGAAAATATTGCAAGCAGACAGAAAGAAACAATTTCAGTATTGTGGAAACACAATCAGGATAACACAGGATTTAGCAGCTTCTATGTTAAGGGACTGCAAGTCTTGGAATATGATATTCCAGAGGAAAAAGGAGATAGGATTACAACCAAGAATCACCTACCCAGCAAAACTGAGTATCATCTTTCAGGGAAAAAAATGAACATTCAGTGAAACAGGTGACTTTTAAGCATTCTTGATGGAAAGACCAGAGTAGAAAATTTGACTTTCAAATACAAGACTCAAGAGAAGCACGAATAAGTAACAGGAAAAAGAAATCATAAGGGACTTATTAAGGTTGACCTTTTTACATTCCTACATGGGAAGATGATATTTGTAACTCAGTATTAGGGTAGTTGGAGGAAAAACATATATGTACAGATAGACTGATAGATTGAGGGCACAGGGTGAGTTGAAGATGAAGGGGTAATGTCTGGAGAATAAAATTAGGGGGTGGGAGAAGGAGAAGGGAAGAGGTAGAATGGGGTAGATTATCTCACATCAAACAGACAGGAAATGACTTTTACAGTGGAGGGGAAGTGGGGGAAGGTGAGAAGGAATGAGTGAATCTTATTCTCATCAGATTTAGCTTAAGGAGGGAATAACATACACACTCAATTAGGTATGGAAAGCTATCTTACCCTACAGGAAAATAGGGGAAAGGGGATAAGAGAGTGGGGGGGGGATGATAGAGGGAAGGGCAGATTGGAGGAGGGGGTATACAGAAACAAATACTTCTGAAGAGGGACAGGGGCAAAAAAGAGAATAGAATAAATGGGGGGCAGTATAGTATGAAGGGAAATATAGTTTTCCACAGCATGACTACTACTATGGAAATGTTTTGTATAACCACACAACTATATCCTGTATCAAGTTGTTTACCCTCTCAATGATGGTGGGTGGGGAGGGAGGAAGGGAGAAAATTTGGACTTCAAAGTTTTAAAAGCAAATGTTAAAAATTGTTTTCACATGCAACTGAGAAATAAGATATACAGGCAATAGGGTATAGAAATCTATCCTGCCCTACAGGAAAATAGAAGGGGAAGGAGATAAGAGAAGGGGGGGGTGATAGAAGGGAGGGCAGATTAGGGGAAGGGATATTCAGAATGCATGGGGTGGGGGGGGGTGAGATGGGGAGAAAATTTGGAACTCAAAATCTTGTGGAAGTGAATGTTGAAAACTGAAAATAAAAAAATTAAATGATAAAGAAAAAAAGACTAAATATTGAACTTCTCATTTTCAGCTATTTAGATGGCAAGAATAGCACAAGCAATTGACACAGGAATCCATGCAGTGCCAACATAAGAGAATAAATGTCTCTACTAAGTGGGTGACATTTCTGAGATGTTTGTTTTTACAAGATAGTCACTAAAAATAAGGCAGCTGTGGGTAGATCCTACTCTCTCTGGATGACTTAAATTGGACATCAAAGGCACACATCATCTCAGGATTTATTTACCAAATCTAAATGAATAAAGAGAGATTCTTGAGTCACGGAGACATGTTGAACAAGCATGTCTATCCTAGAGCGTCACTGTATTGATTTGCTGCTAAAACAAAGCTGAAAGATTTTATTGCTGCTTTTCCCCCTCTGAGTCACTACTAAAACATGACTGGAAATGGAGCAATATCTGATGCATACAATTCTACAAGAATTACTTGCAGTTCTGGGAAATAGTCAAATTGGAAAAACACAGATGTTTCACAAACACCTGACTGTACCTGTACCTATTCTATTCACTTATAAAGCAATTTATGCTGTTTGGTTATGCATAAGCATCTCATCTATCTATAAGTATTTTGAGGGCAGATAAGGAGGTATACACACACACACACACACACACACACACACACACGCACACACACATATTTGGATCGCCAGAGGCCAGCCCCATGCCTCCTTGCACATAGTAGGTGCTTAATAATATTTGTTGAATTGAATTATTTTATTTAATTGAATGAAACTAGAATTCTCTTTTTATTCCACTTCTATGAGAGATTAAGCTCATATGAATGATTTAAGTGAAAAAAGAAACCCTCTTTTGAGACATATTCTGGAATCATTACACCTTCAGGCCAATCTATTATATCATTTGTATCTTCAGCAGTCAAGAAATGAGTTGAGGATCACTCTCAGGCCTGGCAAAGTCCTCAATGGACAAAGAATGATTCCATTGTTATACTTTACTTGACTAAGGCAGGTAAAGTGGTGGAAACATTAAGAAAGAGTTGAAACCAAAAAAGATTGATTTTCTGGTTCATTCTGACTTTTCTAGAATCCATTAACCAGAATATCCTATTTGCTAAGCACTCTTGTTAATCACAGTTTTACTCTGCCTAGAATATAGGATTAAGGAACATTAGAAACTTCTGAGAGTCTTTCAAGAAGAAACCGGGGAAAGGGCACAACAAACCACAGTTAGACAGCTCTTTTCTTAGTTACTTTTTATGGTAGGCACTGTTCCCTAACGTAGTCTGGGAAGTCACTCTGGTTCCTGATTTGGGCTGCAACTGATGTGTTGAAGGTAGGCTCAGTTTGGGCTTTCATAGTTAAGACCAGAGCCTATGCAGGACATAATAGTGACAACAGCAACCAAGCAGTAGGAAATAGGAGGTTATTACCCTGGTTACAACTTGAGTGAAGGGAATGGGAAGATGGGAAAGGAAGATGTTGAATGAGTAAAAGTGGAACCCTCAGAGACCTCCTTCCTACTTCCACTGACTGATGGAAGCAGAAACATTCTGAAGTATAAGCTTCTTGAAAGCAGGGACCACACCTGACACACCTTTCGTAACCCCCACAATGATGATGCACTCACATAGCACAGTGGAAAGAGAACTGGATTCGGAATGAGAAGGATCTGAGTTCAAATCCCACATCCACTAATTGCAATCTGTATACTTCATACTTCTTAGGTTTTGGTGTCCTCCTCTATAAAAAGCAGTTGTTAGATTCCATGACTTCTAAGCCTTAAATGAATTTTTCTGTGATTTCATCACAGTACTGGCTATGAAGTAAGTGCTTACAAAGCTATTGCAAGTAGTTGGTCTCCCTGCCTCAAGTCTCTCCCCTCCCCAACCCATCTTCTTCTAAGCTATCAAAGTGATATTTTCAAAGTGCAGGACTGACCATGTCACCCCCAATTCTGTAAACTCCAGTGGCTCACTATTATCACTAGGACAAAATATGAAATCCTCTGTTTGGGTTTTAAAATCTTCACAATCTGGCCCCTTTCTAACCTTCCATTCTTTTTATTTTTATTATTCTTTTTAAATTTTATTTATTTTATTTTTAATTTATGGAATAAAACAAGTATTTCCATAGCATAGTATAGTTAAAAAGATAATTGCACTTGAAACTGTAAATTTATTGTGCCTAACTTGCTATTCCTTTTTAAATATATATGTGTGTGTGTGTGTGTGTGTGTATGTGAATGTGTATAGTTCTCATGTAAATTCCTTTTCTTTTTACTCCCCTTCACACACTCTACAATCCAGTGACACCAGTCTCTTTGCTATTCTTCCCATAACACACACCATCCCTCAACCCCATGAATTTTTACTGACTGCGGCCCGTGCCTAGAGCTCTCTCTGTGTGTGTCAATCTTTCCTCATCTCTGCCTCTTGACTTCTCTTGTTTTCTTCAAGTCTCATTTATAGTCCTGCCTTCTGTAAGAAGTCTTTCCAAGTCCTCCTTCCCTCTGATTGTTCTCAATTTTTCTGGTTTGTACAAAGCTGTTTGAGTGCTGTCTCCTGCATTAAATTGTGAGCCTCTTGAGAGCAGAGACTGTTTTTGCCTTTCTATTTATCCTCAGTGCTTAACACAGTGCCTTGCTTGTTTATTTTACTTAATCTGTGATTTCCTTGATTCATGAGAATGCCCCTTCATAGATGGAGGTTATTATCTCATCCATGTCTTTAGTAGATATATTCAGGGGCAGCTAGGTGGCGCAGTGGATAGAGCACCAGCCCTGGATTCAGGAGGACCTGAGTTCAAATACGGCCTCAGATACATAACACTTACTAGCTGTGTGACCCTGGGCAAATCACTTAACCCCCATTGCCCAACCAAGCAACCAACCAAACAAACAAATAGTATATATTTATAACCTCATAAAGTGGAGGAAAGAGTTACCTAGAAGCCCTAATTCTGGTGATGGATATTTCTGAATTTAGCTGTTTTGATCCTCAGATAATAGACATTGAGTCTGGTCCATCAATAGGCCTGTACTCACTTTTCACCTCAGATAAGACCTATCAGAACATGTAAAATGGAGTAAGCATTACAAGTACCTATTATGTGCCATGCACTGTGCCGTGCTGTACCTATACTATTATATTTGATCCTCACAACAACTCTGGGAGATAGATGTTATTATTATCCCCATTTTACCTGTGAGGAAAATTAGACAGACAGAGGCTGAGTGACTTGCCCAGTCACTAGCTATAGCTGGTGAGTATCTGAGGCCAGATTTGACCTCAGGTCTTCTTAACTCCAGGCCCAGTGAGTGCTCTAGCATGTACAAATCTAGCTATGCAGCCTCCGAAGTTTCAGGATCACCTCCATGTCACAATGAGGCACCAGAAGAGGACTTCAGTAAAAAGCTCAATAAACACTTGAATTTAATTGAAAGGGATTCTGTGGACATCACATTACTCTTCCTTTGTTTCGTAGCATTAGATAACCATTTAATTTACCTATCTCCTTCTGGGTTATGTTCCTTCTCACTTCTCTTCTGCTCTATCCACCCCCCCCCAACTACTGCTCATGGGCAGCGTGCACAAAGAAAGGATAGATCATTATTTCCCTAAGACAGAAGTCTGTCTGTGTGCATCAACCATTCTCTTTCAAGTGAGGAGAGTGGAGGAACATAAATAAGGAGGTGGGGATGATAGATATACAAAATGACAGAATTAATTCACTAATTATTGGAAGTATAGGTGAAAGTTGGACTCATTCATCCAGCAAGTATGTCTTGCATTGGTTAAAGCAAATGGAGAAATCTTGAATGCTGTGGATAAGTTCACTCATCCTGGTAGAGTACTTTTCAGGGATGTACACATCAATAATGAGGTTGATGCACACATTGCCAGAGCTAGCTCAATTCTGGGAGGCTCTGAAGGAAAGCGTAGGAGAGGAGGTGTTAGACTGACTACCAAACTGAACATCTCCAGAGCCATCGTGCTGACCTCAGTGCTATATGCCTGTGAAACCTGGATAGTCTTCCAGCACCATGCCGGGAAACTGAATCGCTTCCATTTGAATTGGCTTAGGAAGATTCTGAAGATCACCTGGCAGGACAAGATACCACACACTGATGTCCTCTCTCGAACAAAACAGCCAAACATTCAAACTATACTGCAAAGAGCCCAACTCTGATGGGCTGGCCACATTGTTCGAATTCAAAATGTATACTTGCCAAAAAGACAATTTTATGGAGAGCTCACACAAGGCAAGCACTCACATGGTGGTTAGAAGAAGTAATACAAGGACGCTCTCAAAATTTCTCCTAAGAACTTTGGAGTTGATTGTGTGACATGGGATACACTGGTGCAGCACGGCTCAGAATGATGGGCACTCATCAGAGAAGGTGCTGTGCTCTATGAGCAAAGCAGAATAGAAGTAGCTCAAAAGAAATGCAAGATGAATAAATTTAGAGAATACACCCCAAATTCGCAAGGACTATTTGTGCCCGACCTGTAGTAGAACATTGCGAACTCATATTGGCCTGATCAGCCACAGTTGGACACATTGTAATTTGACTCTAGCACAATGATGACATTTTGGTCCTCTGAGAATAAAGGACAACAACTAACTTGCATTCCTACTGTATAGGCACTGTGATGAGTGTGCCAGAATGAGTGGTGCATGAGGAGGTGGGTAGTAAGTAGATATTAAAGACGTTTTTGTCCCTGCTAAGGATGACGAGATCAGTATTTTTCATTGTTCTCTGGTGGGAGAACAAGAACACATTTTCATTTATTTTTAAAAGCATTTTGTGTAAAGCCCACTTAAAAGTCAAAACCACACATTTGCAGAAAAAGCAAACAGTGCTGTCAAGACTCAAATGGTGTGGATGACTAACATGTATTTAAGACAATCTAATAAGGATAATTATAAACTTTAAAGTGGACAGGGAAATTGTTATCTGTTTATTCCTATTAGTGACCTTGCTGCCCACAGTTATGTGTAAGTCAGTTAGTCTCATGTTCAACTACACTGTGGGCTCAGAGGAGTGACGAACATTCTGTGACGACATCCAATCTCGGGATCATGTTAACCTCCTGTTTGAAAGCAAATGAGTGGGTGTTCACACAAGACAAATCACCCTCTTATGACTAGGAGGAAACGTCAGTAGATCCTGAAGTAAGGCTCTGAAAGAGGTAAAATGGATGGGGTGTGACAGCCTATTATTACAAATCTCCCCAACACCCTTCTGGAGATAACTACCCTTTTCTGTCTCTCACTCCTCAGAAATTGACCTGTTCAGGTTGCTTTATTTTACTTTTCACTGGCTTCTGTTAGCTTTCCTTGAAGTAGCTCTAATCAGGGCAAAATCATTCAATAGATAGACTATGTCCTTCATGCCTTTCCCATCTTTCTTCTCCAATCCCTTCTTTCTTTGGAGTGGGTCCTTGTTTTGATCCATGGATGCTCAGGAATACCAAAGGTCTTTTTCTTTTTTTATTAATTTATTTTTAGTTTTTAGCATTCACTTTCACAAGCTTTTGAGTTTTAGATTTTCTCCCCCTCCCTCCCTGCCTCCCCAAGACAGCATGCAATCTGATATTGGTTCTACATATACATTCCTATTAAACATATTTTCACATTAGTCATGTTGTAAAAAAGAATTAAAATCAATAGGAAGAACCACAAGAAAGAAGAAACAAAATAAAACAGAAGAGAAAAAAGAGCAAATAGTATGCTTTGATCTGCATTCCAATTCCATAGTTCTTTCTCTGAATGTGGATAGCATTTTCCATCATGAGACTTGTGGAGATGTCTTAGATCCTTGCATTGCTGAGAAGAGCTAAGTCTTGGGGCAGCTAGGTGGTGCAGCGGATAGAGCACTGGCCCTGGATTCAGGAGGACCCAAGTTCAAATCTGACCTCAGACACATAATGCTTACTAGCTATGTGACCCTGGCCAAGTCACTTAACCCCATTGCCTAACTAAAACAAAAAGAGCTAAGTCTATCAAAGTTAGTCATTGCAAAATGTGGCTGTTTCTGTGCACAACATTGTCCTGGTTCTGCTCATTCCACTCAGCATCAGTCCATACATGTCTTTCCAGGTTTTTCTGAAGTACATTTCCTTATCATTTCTTATAGCACAATATTCCATTACATTCATATACCACAACTTGTTCAGCCATTCCCCAACTGATGGGCATCCCCTCAATTTCCAATTCTTTGCCACTACATATAAAGCTTCTATAAATACTTTTGCACATGTGAGTCCTTTTCCCATTTTTATGATCTCTTTGGGATACAGCCCTAGAAATGCTATTACTGGTCAAAGGGTATGCACATTTTTATAGTTTTTTGGGCATAGTTCCAAATTGCTCTCAAAAAATGGTTGGATCAATTCACAACTCCACCAACAATGTATTAATGTTCCAATTTTCCCTCAAAGTTGTTTTGATTTGCATTTCTCTAACTGATAGTGATTTAGAGAATTTTTTCATATGCTATAGACAGCTTTAAGTTCTTTATCTGAAAACTGTCTGTTCATATCATTTGAGCATATATCAATTGGGGAATGACTTGTATTCTTATAAATTTGACTTAGTTCTCTATGTATTTTGAAATGAGGCCCTTATCAGTGACACTGGTTGTAAAAATTCTTTCCAAGTTTTCTGCTTCCCTCCTTATCTTAGTTGCATTGACTTTGTGCAAAAAATTTTAAATTTAATGTAGTCAAAGTTATCTATTTTGCATTATGTAATGTTCTCTTCATCTTGTTTGGTCATAAATCTCCCGTTCTTCATAAATCTGATAGGTAAACTATTCCTTGCTCTCCCAGTTTGCTTATAGTATCAGCCTTTATATATAAATCATGTACTCATTTTGACTTTATTTTGGTATAAGGTATAAGATTTTGGTCTATGCCTAGTTTCTGCCATAATTTTTTTTCCAGTTTTCCCAGCAGTTTTTGTCAAATAATGAGTTCTTATCCCAGAATCTGGAGTCTTTGAGTTTGTCAAACAGTAGATTATTATCGTCACTGATTACTGTCTTGTGTACTTAACCTATTCCACTGATCCACCCCACTATTTCTTATCCAATACTAAGTAGTTTTGATGATTGCTGCTTTATAGTACAATTTAAGATCCTGAATGGCTAGACCACCTTCTCTAGCATTTCTTTTCATTAGTTCCCTTGATATTTTGGATTTTTTGTTCTTCCAGATGAATCTTGTTATTATTTTTTTCTAGCTCTATAAAATATTTTTGATAGTTTGATTGGTATGGCACTGAATAAGTAAATTAATTTAGGCAGAATTGTTATTTTTATTATATTAGCTCTAACTATCTATGAGTAACTGATTTTTTTCCAATTATTCAGATCTGACTCTATTTGTGTGAAAAGCATTTTGTAAGTGTGTTCATGTAGTTCCTAGGTTTGTTTTGTCAGATAGACTCGTAAATATTTTATAATATCTACAGTAACTTTAAATAGAATTTCTCTTTCTATCTCTTGCTATTGGGCTTTGTTGGTAATATATAGAAATACTGATTTATTTGGATTTATTTTATATCCTACAACTTTGCTAATGTTATTGATTATTTCAAGTAGTTTTTTACTTGATTCTCTAGGATTCTCTAAGTATATTATTATGCCATTTGCAAAGAGTGATTGCTTTGTTTCTTCTCTG
Source organism: Phascolarctos cinereus (assembly GCF_003287225.1). Taxonomy (NCBI): domain Eukaryota; kingdom Metazoa; phylum Chordata; class Mammalia; order Diprotodontia; family Phascolarctidae; genus Phascolarctos; species Phascolarctos cinereus. The sequence continues at coordinate 335,910,976 of NW_027556098.1, forward strand.
CCTATTCTAATACCTTCAATTTCTTTTTCTTCTCTTATTACTAAATATAATGTTTCTAGTGCCATATTGAACAGTAGTGGTGATAATGGACATCCTTGTTTCACCCTTGATCTTATCCCCATTAAGTATAATGCTTGCTGAAGGTTTTAGGTAGATCCTATTTATCATTTTAAGGAAGATTCCAATTATTCCTATGCTCTCTAGTGTTTTTAATAGGAATGGGTGTTGTATTTTGTCAAAAGCTTTTTCTGTATCTATTGAGATAATTATGTGGTTTCTGTTAATTTTGTTGTTGATATGATCAATTATCCTGATAGTTTTCCTAATATTGAACCAGCCTGGCATTCCTGGTGTAAATCCTACCTGGTCATAGTGTATTATTCTTGTGATAAGTTGCTGTAATCCTTTTGATAATATTTTATTTAAAATTTTTGCATCTATATTCATTAGGGAAATTGGTCTATAATTTTCTTTCTCTGTTTTGACTCTGCCCAGTTTAGGTATCAGCACCATATTTGTATCATAAAAAGAATTTGGTAAGACTGATTCTTCACCTATTTTCCCAAATAGTCTATATAGTATTGGAATTAATTATTCTTTAAATGTTTGATAGAATTCTCTTGTAAATCCATCTGGCCCTGGAGATTGTTTCCTAGGGAGTTCATTGATGACTTGTTCAATTTCTTTTTCTGAATGGGTTATTTAAGTATTTTATTTCCTCTTCCATTAATCTGGGCTATTTATATTTTTGTAAGTATTCATCCATTTCATTATCAAACTTGTTGGCATACAGTTGGGCAAAATAGTTCCTATTTATTGTTTTAATTTCCTCTTCATTGTTGGTAAATTCACCATTTTCATTTTTTACATTTTTCAATTTTATACACCCATTTCTTTTCTTCTTTCTTTTTTTAAAATTAAACTGACTAAAAGTTTGTCTATTTTATTGTTTTTTCTCCATAAACCAGCTCTTAGTTTTATTTATTAATTCAATAGTTTTCTTAATTTCAATTTTATTAATCTCTCCTTTTGTTTTCATAATTTCTAATTTTGTATTTAATATGGGATTTTTAATTTGTTTTTTTTCTAGTCTTTTTTAGTTGCATGCCCAATTCATTGATCTCTTTCTCTCTATTTTATTCATGTAAGCATTTAAAGATATAAAACTTCCCGTAAGAACTGCTTTTGTTGCATCCCATAAGTTTTGGTATGTTGTCTTTTTATTGTCACTCTCTTGGATGAAGTTATTGATTGTTTCTATGATTTGTTGTTTGACCTATTCATTCTTTAGGATCAGATTATTTATTTTCCAATTAATTTTAGTCTATATTTCCATGTCCCTTTACTACATATATTTTTTTTATTGCATCATGATCTGAAAAGGATGCATTTAATGTTTCTGCCTTTCTTCATTGGATTTGAGGTTTTTATGCCCTAGTACATGGTCAATTTTTGTGTATGTGCCATGTACCACTGAGAAAAAGGCATATTCCTTTCTATACCCATTCAATTTTCTCCAGAGGTCTACCTATCTAACTTTTCTAAAATTCTATTCACCTACTTAACTTCTTTCTTGTTTATTTTGTGGTTAGATTTATCTAGTTCAGAGAGGGGGAAGTTGAGGTCCCCCACTAATATAATTTTGCCGTCTATTTCTTCCTGTAACTCTCTGAAGTTCTCCTCTAAGAATTTGGATGCTATATCACTTGGTGCATACATTTTTTTAGTAATGCTATTACTTAATTGTCTATGGTACAATTTCCTTCCTTATGTCTTTTTCTTTGTTTCTTTTTTTTTTTATTTTTAGGCAGTTGGGGTTAAGTGACTTGCCCAGGGTCACACAGCTAGTGTCAAGTGTTTGGTCTGAGGGTGGGTTTGAACTCAGATCCTCCTGACTTCAGGGCCGGTGCTCTATCCACTGCACCATCTAGCTGCCACTCTTATGTCTTTTAATAAGATCTATTTTTGCTTTTGCTTTGTCTGAGATCAGGATTACTACCCCTGCTTTTTTTCTACTTCAGCTGAAGCATAATTTTTCTACTCCAGACTTTTATCTTTAACTTGTATATATCCCTCTGTTTCAAACGTGTTTCTTGTAAACAATATATTGCAAGATTATGGTTTTTAATCCATTCTGCTATCCGTTTCCATTTCATTGGAGAGTTCATCCCATACACTGTCACAATTATGATTCCTATCTGTGTCTTTCTCTCCATCGTATTCCCCCCTTCCCTGTGTATGCTTTTCTTTCGCCTTTTCTCCCTTTCCCTCCTCACTAGAGTTTTGCTTTTGACCACCTCAATTTGCCCTCCTTTCTATCAGCTCTCTTCCTTTTCTTTCCCTTTTCCATTAATACTTCTTCCCTCCAGTCTATCTCCCCCTTTCCTTTTCTTTCCCCTTTCCCCTTCTACTGCCTATATGGCAAGTTAAATTTCTATACTTGAGTATATTGTTTTTCCAATGAGGAATTTTACATTTTCTTTTTATATTTTCATTCTTTTGATTTTGCTTGACTGATTCTTGATGTCTTATAGAGTCATTAGCTTCCAATTGCCCAATTCTAATTTTTAATGAATTGCTTTCTTCTATTACATTTTGTACCTCCATTTCTATTTGGCCCATTTTACTTCTTAAGGAGTTCTCTGCGGTCGCTGCTACTGCTGCTTATTCAGTCATCAAGTAGACATTTTAATGAAGTGGCAAGTTAAGAGTTCTTAGCTCCTCCCTATTTCTTCATCCTAAGAAATTTAGTGAAGACTGTGAGCCAGGTACTGAACTCCTAGAGAAAGGAAGAAGAAAAACTTAGAGGCTATATTACCAGGAAAAAAAGAATCCAGACAATATGATAGGTGAGGTGAACCTCAAATGAGGAGAGGCTTCTGAGTGAGGGTCTGAAAAGTGGCAGCTCTGGATGTCACCGGGTTTGAGAGAAGGATCATCCAGCATGGAGATCATGGTGAATGATGAAGAGCCTTTGGGAAGAAATTCAGGTTCCGATGAGTGCCAAAAAATGGAGAGTATGAAAGGGACAAAGACAAAAGGGAATTTGGTAACAATACATTCCAGAGAGTGACACAGAACATGGAGATGCTGCAATGTAGGGAGATACAGCTCTTTGGCCCAAAGGACACAAAGAATCCTAGGATCTTAGAGTCAGAAGAGGCCCCAGAAAACATCTAATCCAATTGTTACACTAATAAGAATACTACTACTACTACTAACTAACACTTATATAGTGCTTACTATGTGCTAGGGACTTTGCTAAACACTTTACAATTTTTATCTCATTTGATCCTCACAACCACCCTAGAATGCAGTGCTGTCATTATGCCCATCTTACAGATAAAGAAACTTAGGTTAAATGACTTACTCAGAATCACATATCTAGTAAGTGTCTTAGGTCAGATATGAACTCAGGTCTTGCTGACTCCAGGCCCAATGCTCTATCCATCGTGCACCTCTTGTACTTGCTGCTGCTCTTCCTCCTTTTTTTTTAAAAAAACTTTTACCACCTTGCTTCCCACTTACCTCTTGCTGTACTCCCTTCTTTCTTCTTCAGGCTCAGGGGGATTATGCTTGACTCTCAGACTCCTGGTTGCATTTTCTTTTTCTCCCTGATGTAGAATTTACCAGAGACTATGATGTGATCTTAGATCACCAAGAGAATCATACAGGTCCACATTCCAAGTCCAGGCCAATGGACTCTCCTACTTTAATTTAGGAATTCCTGTCCTCTGAGAGGTGCCCAGTACCTGCTTTGTAGACAATTGATTCCTTGAGTCTGATGAAGAAGAGGAAAATTAGTTTAGGGAATGGAATGAGAGTGGGGTGATTTTGGTGTACTTAAAGGAAGAAGTAGGCAGCCATTTTTTGTTCTTCCCCGTAGTAACATTAACAGAAGGTGCTAGTGCCAAGCACAGTAGTGAAGCCATCTGTGAGGGTTGCTGCAGCTTCTTACAGTTCTCACAAAGTATGGCTAATACCAATTTTTTTTTTTTACAGAGCCTGTTTGCACATTGTAATGAACACCAACATTCTACAGGAAAATCTGGTAAACACTGGCAGCCCAAAGATTTGAAGTTTTACATTGTAACAAATTGGTGGGAGGACTATTTTTGAGCAGAGCCCTTCTTCTATGGCCCTTGAATCATGTTGTGTTTGTAGCTGGTTATAAACATTTTCTTATCTGATCCATTCAATGACCCTGAAAGGTAGGTATTCTAGGTATTATGGATGAGGGAATGATAGATCCCAGAGAGAGACAGAGTGACCTACCCATGACCATACAACAAGTAAGTGTCAGAGGTGGAGTTCAGACTTAGGTGACCTTGATTTCAAGGTCCAACACTCATTTCGTTATACCCCAAGCTGACTCATGGGCTAGTCTGGCTGGACCTTTCTGAAACCAAGGCTGTGTTATGCTTTGGGTAGCTATGTCTGTGTCATTGAGGTTCTTCAACATCCTCTCCCATTTATGCTAGATTGATTGACTGTTTCCTGAGAGATATGTGATGTACTCTGTCAAGCTTTCTGTAGAGTAGGTGTAGTCTTGGATGTCTTCCGAGGTAGCACACACATATCTTTATCCCTCTTGCCCAGTTTGACATAGATTACATGGAATAATTGGATAGGTCACTTGATTAAAAGAAAAGTAAATGGTGGTGCCAGAGTGTCTTATGATGTCTTTTCATACTCCTTCTTCCCATAAAACTAGGACCTCTTTTTTTGTATCCACTTGCTTCCAAAATCTATAAGCTGTTTGAAGGACTTTTGGACATAGGTCATTTGATGCAATTTAAATTTTGAATGTGTTTTTGTTATTAAGGAAACTGCATTAAAACATATCTAATATGGATTATGAAGCTCAATTTTTCTCACCATTATATTTTGATGATCTCTAAACATGGAGGACATATACCCTTATAAAAAATTGTATTTGGTATTTTATTTTTCCCCAGTTACATGTAAAAAGAATTTTTAACATTGGTTTTTAAGATTTTGAGTTCCAAATTCTGTCCTTTCTTCCCATCTCACTCTTCCCCCTTATTGAGAAGGTGAGTAATTCAATATAGGGTATATATGTGTAGTTATGCAAAACATTTCCATAAAAGTCATGTAGTGAAAGAACACATAGACCAAAAAAAAACCGCTCAAGAAAAATAAAGTAAAAAAGTACGATTCAATATATATTCAGACACCATCAGTTCTTTCTTTGGGGATAGATAGCATTTTTTATCACAAGTCCTTCAGAGCTGTCTTGGATCATTGTATTGCTGAGAATAGCTAAGTCATTCACAGCTGATCATCTTGCAATACTGCTGTTACTTTGTACCGAGTACATTTCATTTTGCATCAGCTCATGCTAGTCTCTTTAGGCTTTTCTGAGAGCATCCTGTTCACCATTTCCCATAGCACAACAGTATTCCGCCACAATCACAAACCACAACTTGTTCAGCTATTCCCCAATTGATAGGCATCCCTCTCAATTTCTAATTCTTTGCTACCAGAAAAAAGAGCTGCTATAAATATTTTTGTACATATAGGTCCTTTTCCTTTTTTTTTCTCTTTTGAGTAATACCATTACTAGGTCTAAAGGTATGGATGGTTTTATAGCCCTTTGGGTATACTTCCAAATTGCTCTCTAGAATGGTTGAATCCATTCACAACTCCACCAACAGTGCATTAATGCCCCATTTCCCCAACATCTTCTCCACAATGTATCCTTTTCCTTATCTGTCCCATTAGCCAATCAATTAGGTATGATGTAGTACCTCATAATTGTTTTAATTTGCATCTCCCCAATCAATAGTGAGTTAGAGCATTTTTTCATATGGCTATAGACAGCTCTGGTTACTTCATCTGAAAACTGTTCATATCTTTTGATCATTTATCAGTTGGAGAATGTCTCTTACTTTTATAATTTTGACTCAGTTCTCTATATGTTTGAGAAATGAGGCCTTTACAAGAGAAACTTGCTTCAAATTTTTTTTCACAGTTACTAACTTTATTTCTCTCCATCCTATCCCTTCCCCACCCCCAGTTTATTCTATTCTCTCTCTCTCTCTCTCTCTCTCTCTCTCTCTCTCTCTCTCTCTCTCTCTCTCTCTCTCTCCTTTGCTCTGTCCCTCCTCAAAAGTGTTTTGCTTCTATCTCCTCCCTCAATCTATCTGCCCTAATAATGAGTATGTTCTTATAAGTTGTAAGTATCGTCTTCCCAAGAAGGAATGTAAACAGTTTAACATGTTTTTGACTCTCTTGAGTCTTGTATTTGAAAGTCAAATTTTTTTATTCAGCTCTGGTCTTTTCATCAAGAATGGTTGAAAGTCCTCTATTTCATTGACTGTCCATATTCCCCTGAAGGATTATGCTTAGTTTTGCTGGGTTTGAGATTTTTGGTTGTAATCCTAGCTCCTTTGCCCTCCAGAATATTATATTCCAAGATCTGCAACCCTTTAATATAGAAGCTGCTAAATTTGTCTTATCTTGACTGTGGCTCCATGATACTTGAATTGTTTCTGGTTTCTTGCAATATTTTCTCTTTGATCTGGGAGGTGCAGAATTAGGCAATAGTATGGGATCTCTTTCAGTAGGGTGATTGGTGAATTCTTTAAATTTCTATTTTTCCCTTTGGTTCTAGAATATCAGGATGGTTTTCCTTAATAATTTCTTTTTTTAAAAAATTTTATTAATTTATTTTGATTATCAATAATCACTTCCACATGCTTTTGAATTTAAAATTTTTCTCCCCCTTCCTCCCCAAGACGGTGCACAATCTGATATAGGCTATACATTTACATTCCTATTAAACATATTTTCACATTAGTGGTGTTGTAAGTAAAAATTAAAACCAATAGGTGGAACCATCAGAAAGAGGAAACAAAACTCAACAGAAGAGAAAAAAAATAGCAATTCAACTTCCAGAGTTCTTTCTTTGGATGTGGACAGCATTTTCCATCATGAGGCCTCTAGAGATGTCTTAGGTCCTTGTATTGCTGAGAAAGGTTAAGTTTATCAATGTTAGTCAGTGCACAACGTGGCTGTTATTGTGTACAACGTTCTCTTGGTTCTGCTCATTTCACTCAGCATCAGACCATACAGGTCTTTCCAGGTTTTTCTGAAGTCCACCTGCTCATCATTTCTTATAGCACAATAGTATTCTATTACATTCATATACCACAACTTGCTCAGCCATTCCCCAATGGATGGGCATCCTCTCCATTGCCAATTCTTTGCCAACACAAAAAGAGCTGTACATGTGGGTCCTTTTCCCATTTGTATGATCTCTTTGGGATATAGCCCTAGAAGTGCTATTGCTGGGTGAAAGGGTATGCACATTTTTATAGCCCTTTGGGCATAGTTCCAAATTATTCTCCAAAATGGTTGGATCATTTCACAACTCCACCAACAATACATCTTGAAAGATGATGCCTAGGTTCGTTTTTGAGCATGTCTTTTTAAATGATCTCTCCTGGATCTATTTTCCAGGTCAATTGTTTTTCAATGAGATATTTCATATTGTCATTTCTTTCTTTCTTTCTTTCTTTCTTTCTTTCTTTCTTTCTTTCTTTCTTTCTTTCTTTCTTTTTTCTTTCTTTCTTTCTTTCTTTCTTTCTTTCTTTCTTTCTTTTTCTTTCTTTCTTTCTTTCTTTCTTTCTTTCTTTCTTTCTTTCTTTCTTTCTTTCTTTCTTTCTTTCTTTCTTTCTTCCTTCCTTCCTTCCTTCCTTCCTTCCTTCCTTCCTTCCTTCCTTCCTTCCTTCCTTCCTTCCTTCCTTCCTTCCTTCCTTCCTCCTTCCTTCCTTCCTTCCTCCTTCCTTCCTTCCTTCCTTCCTTCCTTCCTTCCTTCTTTCTTTCTTTCTTTCTTTCTTTCTTTCTTTCTTACTTTCTTTCTTTTCTTCCTTCCTTCCTTCCTTCTTTCCTTCCTTCCTTCCTTCCTTCCTTCCTTCCTTCCTCTCTCTCTCTCTCTCTCTCTCTCTCTCTCTCTCTCTCTCTCTCTCTCTCATTTCTTGATTTCTCATAAATTCATTAGCTTCCATTTGCTCAATTCTAACTTTTAAGGAATTCCTTTCTTCAGTGAGCTTTTGTACCTCCTTTTCCATATGGCCAATTATGCTTTTTAAGACATTCTTCACCTCATTGGCTTTTTGGACCTCTTTTATAATTTGGCCTAATCTGTTTTTTAAGGTGTTATTTTCTTCAGTATTTTTTTGTGTATCCTTTCCAAGCTGTTGATTCATTTTTCATGATTTTCTTGCATCACTCTCATTTTTCTTCTCAATTTTTCCTTTATCTCTCTTACTTGATTTTCACAATCCTTTCTGAGCTCTTTGATAGCCTGAGACCAATTCATATTTTTCTTGGAGGCTTTGTATGTAAGAGCTTTGATTTTGTTGTCTTCTGACTGTGTGTTTTACCTTTCTTGTCATCATAATAACTTTACAGTCATTTCCCCCCCCACACATTGTTTGCTCATTTTCCTAATCTACTACTTGATTTTTAACTGTTTGTTAAAGTAGGGCTCTGCTTCCAGGGTGGAGGGTGCACTGTCTCAAGCTTCAGGTTTTTCTGCTGCTGTTTTCAGAGATATTCTAGGGATTCTGAGATTCTATTCTATTCTATTCTATTCTATTCTATTCTATTCTATTCTATTCTATTCTATTCTATTCTATTCTATTCTATTCTATTCTATTCTATTCTATTCAGAGATTCTAGGGACTTGTAAGTTTTCAGTTCTTCCAAAGTGGTGTGATCTAAGGAGAGGTGTATTTACTACTCTCCTGACCTGTGCTCTGGTCTGTGAGTGACCACAAGCTCCCTCTTCTTCCCTGCAACCGTGAGGAAGGTCCCCTATTCCACTGTGGCTGCAACCTCTGACATGTTAGTGTTCCTTCTCACCCTGGGACTGCCATCCAGGACTGTGACCTGGATCTGGGTATGGTCAAAGTAGCAGAGTCCTGCCTCAGGGCTAGCAGAGAGACCCCAGTAATCTCCTTCTGATAAGTTGTTCAACCCCCTGTGGGCTGAGAACTCTGGAAGCAGCTGCTACTACTGCTCATTCAGTGGCTCCCAAGGTCTGCTCCTGGTCTGCTGGGTCTGTGCTTGTGCAACCTGTGCTGGACTGACCTCCTCTCTCACTCCAGTGCAGCAGACCTTTCATGCTGACCTTCTAAGTTGTCTCGGTCTGGAAAATTGTTTCACTCCATTTTTTTTTTTTGTGGATTCTGATACTCTAGAATTTGTTTACAGTAATTACTTAGAGGTACTGAAGGGGTTTGAAGGAGAGCTCAGGTAAGTTCTGCCTTTACTCTGCCGCTTTAGCTCCACCTTTCCCATTGATACATACTCTTATATAAAGGCAAAATGACACAAAATCCTTGCCTTCAGGGAGCATACAATCAAATGGTAAAAGAAGCAACATGCAAATAAGGAGAGGCCTGAATAAGATGCTATAGGAAATTGAGAGGACAATAAATATTTGAGGGCAGAGGTGAAAAAGCTTTCTGATCCCTTTTGGGCCAGCCATCTAACAATAGCTACACAAGGACATTCTGGATTCAGCTTGTGAGAGTTAATTGTTAAATTTCCAGTGTGAGCATTCACATCTCCGAAACAGAGCAAAAGCTACAAATTTAGGGTTGATTTATTGTTTTGTTGATTGTCTAGACTTAAGAAAGTGATGGAGAAATTACTAATAATGTATATTAAACTTAAAAATGTTTCTGCAGTACTTTTCCCCGTGGAGAACCAGTTGTTAAATTCTTATCAGTGCACCACTGGCTATTTATTACTCTTTTTGAAGTTTAATATTGAAGGGAATAATAATAGATTGGATTACTGATTGAGGGTATAGCGAGGTTAATGGGAGGGTATTGTCTGTGTGTGTGTATGTGTGTGTGTGTGTGTGTGTGTGTGTGTGTGTGTGTGTGTGTATTTGTACATACTAAGGATGTGGTAGCTTGCAGCATATCTGGAGACTGAGGAGGAGGGATAGGTTAGGCTGAAGTTGCATGATAGAAGGTGGGGGATAATTGATGGAGCATTTCAGGAGGAAGTAGGAAGGCATGGGATCAAAAGCGTAGATGAACCAAATTATTTTCTGAGAAGTGAGGGAAGAGTTAAGACTTCGTGGCAATGTATGGTAAGTGTATTTATTTATTTATCATTTTCCATTCTATATTATATTTATCTAGAGGTCAGAGAAAAGAACTCCTCCCAAAATCTCCATTTAAAGAGAGTGAAAAAGAGGACAGGAATGCAGGTGCATTGGACTTGAATTCAAGAAGAAGTGAATCTGCTCTATGCCACCCCCATTCTGCCAAGCTCCCCAAATTGCCCTGAATGAATGAATGAATGAACGCCAGTCCCAAGGCCTCACCATACTGCTCCCTGCAGCCCTGCAGTCCTATCTGGGGTCACAAAACATTTTTGTACAACAAACAAAAATTAATTAAAAATCAAACACATAGTGAATCCAAGGTGTTCCTGGCAGCCCTTGCCCATGTTGCATCACATAACTTCACTGCAGCCTTGGTTCTGAACACAAAGCATGCACACTTTCTACTGTGCATGCCCTCAGGCCATGCAATGTTAACAAACCCTGCAGAAATGCGAAAAAGGGGTCACAAGTAGAAGAAGTTTAAGAAGCCCTGAACTAGATGACCAGTAAATTCCCTTCCAACTTTTTTCCTTCTAGCCACTAGAGTAACTAATTGTTTCTCTTATCCACCAATGAATTGCTTTAATTACATCTCATTTTTTCCATTATGAATTACAAAATTCATTTTAACACGCATTTAGGACTGACTGTCTCCAGAACCAAAATTGCTTGTGGTAGCTTTGAGTATGGAATCCTACTTCTTTACTTCAAAACCATACCAATCACCTGGTTTGATAGGTCAGTGGAGTGTCACAGGTCTTATTTAGGGCTATAAGAGTGACCTGCTATTTGCTTAGGTCTAAGTCAGTGCATCATAATAGAGTGCTTTAAGGTTTACGAAGCATTTTCCTTTTTGTTAACCTTATTTAATATTTTGTTTTTTCCCAATTTCATATAAAAATAATTTTAACATTCTTTTATTTTCAAATTTTGAGTTCCAAATTCTCTCCCTTCTTCCTCTTCCCCCCTTCATTGAAAAGGCAAGCAATTTGACATAGGTAATATACATGTAGTCACACAAAACACATTTCCATGAAAGTCATTCTGTAAAAGCAAACATACAAAAAAAACCCCCAAGAAAAATGGAGAAAGTAAAGAAAAAGTATCTTTGATCTACATTCAGGCTGTACCAGTTCTTTCTCTGGAAATGGGCAGCACCTTTCATCATAAGTCTTACAGAATTGTCTTTGATTATTGTATTGCTGAGAATAGTTAAGTTATTCATGGTAGATCATCATAAAAATATTGCTGTTATTGTGTACAATGTTCTCCTGGTTCTGCTAATTTCACTTTTCATGAGTTCACATAAGTCATTGCAGGTTTTTCTGAGAGGATCCTGCTTATCATTTCTTGAAGCATAGTAATATTTCATCACAACCATATACAACAACTTTTTAGTCATTCCCCAATTGATTGATGTCACCTCAATTTCCAATTCTTTGCCACCACTAAAAGAGCTTTCATGAATATTTTTATACACATAGGTCCTTTTACTTTTTTTTAATCTCTTTCGGGATACAGACCCAGTAATGGTATTGCTTGGTCAAAGGGTATGCATGATTTTATAGTCCTTTGGGCACAGTTCCAAATTGCTTTTCACAATGGTTGAATCAGTTTACAACTTCATCAGTAGTACATTAGTGTTTTAATTTTCCTACATCCCCTCCAACATTTGTCACTTTCCTTTTCTGTTATATTAACCGACTTGACAAGTGTGAGGTAGTAGCTCAGTTGTTTTAATTTGCATTTCTCTCATTAATAGGGATTTAGAGCATTTTTTCATATGACTATAGATAGCTTTGATTATTTTGTCTGACAGCTGCCTGTTCATATCCCTTGACCATTTATCAATTGAGGAATGGTCTTTATTTCTATAAATTTGACTCAGTTTTCAATATGTTTGAGAAATGAAGTCTTTATCAGAGAAACTCATTGTGAAAACTTATTTTCACAGTAATGATTAGGAGCTATGTATTTCCCTCCATCTATTCCCCCCCCCCAAATTGTTCTACTCTCTCTCTCTCTCTCTCTCTCTCTCTCTCTCTCTCTCTCTCTCTCTCTCTCTCTCTCTCTCTCTCTCTCTCTCCTTTTACCCTGTCCATTCTCAAAAGTGTTTTGCTTCTGACTTTTCTCTCCCCGATGCTACCCTTCCTTCTATCACCCCTCCATGTTATCCCCTTCCTCTTACTTACCTTTATGGCAAGAAAGATTTCTACACCTAACTGAATGTATATATTATTCCCTCTTTGAGCCAATTCTAATGAGAGTAAGGTTCATGTGCTTCCCTCCCTATTATCCTTATTTTCCCCTCTACTGTAAAATCTCTTTCAGGCCTCTTTTGTATCAGATAATTTATCCCATTCTACCTCTCCCTTTCCCCTTTCTCCCAGTGCATTCTTTCTCATCCCTTAATTTTATTTTCTTCAGATAATCATAAATAACATTCAACTCACATCTCTGCTTTCTGTCTATGCATACTTCTTCTAACCTTCCTAATGATGATAAAGTTTTTAGGAGTTATTAATATCATTTTCCCAAATATGTTTGTAAACAGTTTAGCCTTAATTAATCCATTATGATATCTCTTTTCTGTTTACCTTTTTTATGCTTCTTTTGCATCTTGTATTTGAAAGTCAAATTTCCTATTCAGCTTTGGTCTTCTCAGAAAACAGGAATGCTTGAAAGTCTTCTATTTCACTGAATATCCATTTCCCCCCCTGAAGGATTATACTCAGTTTTGCTGGATAGGTGATTCTTGGTTGTAATCCTAGCTACTTTGCTATCCAAAATATCATATTCTAAGCCTCTGATCCTTTAATGTAGAAGTTGCTATATCTTGTGTTATCTGACTATGACTTTACAATATTTGAAATGTTTCTTTTTGGCTACTTGCAGTATTTTCTCCTTCACCTGATAATTTTGGAATTTTGCTATAATATTCCTGGCAGTTTTCATTTTGGGATCTCTTTCAGGAAGTCTTTCAATTTCTATTTCTATTTTATACTCTTGGTCTAAAATATAAGGGCAGTTTTCCTTGAGTATTTCTTGAAAGATAATGTCTAGGCTCTTTTTTCATCATGACTTTCAGTAGTCTAATAATTCTTAAATTTTCTCTCCTGGATCTATTTTTCAGGTCAGTTGTTTCTCCAATGAAATATTTCACATTTTCTTCTTTTTTTCCTTCTTTTTGCTTTGTTTGATTGTTTCTTAATGTCTCATAAAGTAATTAGCTTCCACTTGCCCAATTCTAACTTTTAAGGAATTATTTTCTTCACTGAGCTTTTGTACCTCATTTTACCTTTGGCAATTCTACTTTTTAAGGAGTTCTCTTCAGTGATTTTTTTGTATGTCTTTTCCCATTTTGTCAATTCTGCTTTTCAAGGCACTCTTTTCTACATTGGATTTTATTGCTCTTTTACCATTTGGCCTATTATGTTTTTTAAGGTGTCATTTTCTTCAGTATTTTTTGTGTGTCTTTTACCAAGCTATTGACTCTTTCTTGATGATTTTCTTGTATCACTCTCATTTCTCTTCTCAATTTTTACTTTATCTTTCTTGATTTTTAGGAAAATTTTTGAGCTCTTCCATGGCATGAGACCAATTCATATTTTTATTTGAGGCTTTGGATGCAGGAATTTTGATGTTGTTGTCTTCTTCTGAGTGTGTGTTTTGATCTTCCTTGTCACCATAGTAATTTTTTTTTCTATTTGCTCATTTTCCAGCCTATTTCTTGACTTTTAACTCTACGCTAAAGTGGGACTCTGCTTCCCAAATGAATGGGGGCACTGTCTTACGCTTCAGGTTTTTTGTGCAGCTATTTTCAGAGGTTATTCTGGGGACCTCTAAGTTTTTGTTTATTCCAACGTGGTATGATCTAGGGAGAAGTGTGTTTAGTACTCTTTTGTACAGTACACTGGCAAAGCGACCTCTGTAAATTTTCTTCTGACCTGTTGTTCCAATCCCATTACCATCTATGGGCTGAGAGGTCTGGAAACTTCCACTGCTGCTATTGATTCAGTTACCCTGAAGCCTGCTCCTGGTTTGCTGGGCCCTAATCTGTGCTGGCTCAGTCTGGGTTCGTGTGGCTTGTGCTCCTCTCTCACCCTGGAACAACAGACTTTTCCTGATGACCTTCTAAGTTGTCTTGGGCTGGTAAATTGTTTTGCTCCATTTTTGTGTAGGTTCTACTGCTCTATACTTTGTTTAGAGTCATTATTTAAAGGTATTTGGTGGGGCTTGGGGGAGAGTTCAGGCGAATCCCTGCCTTTACTCTGCCATCTTCACACTTTCCTGGTTGATGTAAGTATTAGAGCAGGGTTTGGAAGTGATGTTTTCTTGGAGAGCTTGGGAAAATTCTTAATTTACTAGTGATGACTCCACCCAAGATCAATACCTTGGGAAAACCATAAAGCAGGCAAAATTTGTCTTTGGTGCCTTATTAAGCTCATTTCTATGTGCTGTCTATTATTTTTTGGCACTTCCTTCTTCAACAACTCTTTTAAGAGAAGTGTCAAGTGTCCCTTACTTTCTCATACTCTATCGGGGTCCTTAACCATTTTTTGTGTCAGGGACCTCTTAGTGTTTTTAAATGAATAAAATAAAATATATCGGATTACGAAGAAAGTTGATTATATAGAGATTAAGCTCTCAATGAATATACATATACACATGTACATAAAAATATGCACATGTATGCATATCTATATGTATATGTGTATTTAAACATACACCTCTGTTGTAGGTGTGTGTATGTGTATGTGTGTGTATAATCAGATGAGTTTATAGACCCCACAGGTTAAGAACCCCTACTCTGAATCTTATCTGATTACTTTCCACAATCAAGACTGTCTAAATAATATGTTAATGGATTAATGTGGTACTCTTCATGGATAACATAGACTACCTACAGGTCTTTTGGAGCTAAGGTCTCAAAACAAGGAAATAATGATAATGTTAGGAATCTTGGGCCCTATCTCTCTCTGCTCTAGCCAGACTGGACTACTTGCTGCCTCACATTGCATGGCATTTATGTTTCTTTGTCTTTGATCATTTCATGCTTTGTTTGGTGGAATAATGATGACTTATGCCTGACTTCTTGTATAAAATCTGCTCACTCATTCTCTTTAGTATGGAAAGTTCTATCCACACTTGTAAACTCAGATAAAATCACACTTCCTCAAAACGCAATCAGAGCTATACAACATTGCTAGACAAATCCTCCTAAAGCACCACTTGCTTCCACATCAGAAACCTTTAGTTTGCCACTGTCTACTGGATAGAATTCAATTTCCATAGCCTGACATTCTGGACCACTCTACTATTTTTTTTTCCAATCTACTTTTACAACCATAGCCCCTTACTATCCTATTTAAAAAAAAAGCTTTCTTCTAGCCAGGCTAACCTAGTCACTGTCCTTTAATATGTCTTGTGATTTCTGAATTATGTATCATTACTTAATACCATTTCCCAGTATCTGAACTGTCTTTTCTTTCTGCCTCTTGTAATTTTACTTATCTTCCAAAGTCTTGGTCAGGTTCTCTCTCCTCCCTTGATCCTTTCTTGGTCACTCTAGTCTGTAATTTCTGTTCCTCTTCAACTCTATGTGTACTCTCAATTAAAATTAAATCTCATACTGTCTTGTAAGATTTTTGTGTGGTTTCTATTTTCTTGTGTATGTGTGAATCATTCTCCAACCAGATTAAAAGTTCATCAGAGTCTGACACCATCTTGTATATCTTTGTATCTTCTACATCACCCAACTTAGTACTACTACTATCAGTAGGCATGCAGTAATGGAGTATCACAGGTCTGATCATTCACCAAATGTTTTTGTGTAGACGAATCCATTTGTGGCTGCCCAAATCACGTAAGTCAATATCTCTGTTCTCTGTCTTACACTATTTTTTTTTAAAGAAGAAGTAGATGTGATAAACCAAGGAAATACAGTGTGCAATAATTTGGATTTTAGTAGGAAATTTGGCAAAATCTCTCATGGTATCACGGTGGACAGGGTGATAGAGGACTGCCAAATGATAGTACAATTAGATGGGTTTGTTTCTAGTTGAATGATCACATGCTTAGGGTAGATATTCCCCTAAGTCACTGAGGTAAAGTTTAAAGCCCATCAGCTATCCTCAGTGTGGTTTAGTCTGTCTGCTGAGATGGTTTACTAGAGTGTGGCAACTGTGTATGCTACAGTTTCTTGGAGCCACAGGAAAGAATTGGATGAAAGATGGATAACAAAGGTCCATGAGTAGCCCTGAAAAGGGCTCAGCAAGCCCTTGTACCAGAGATACTAGTGCTCCTTGAACACCCCAGACACCACAGTCTAGGGGCAGACCTCAGAGGAATGTCTTAGGTCTTTTTTCCTTGGCAATGTTTTGTCCAGTGTTTTTTATGACTAATATGATGACATAAATGAGCAAGTCAAAACACTCATTTGTGATGTTATTGGTCTTGCAGAAGCTGAGGATCAGGAAATGGAAAATTGCATATAATGTTAGACTTCTAAAATATACTGTTTAGTATTGTGAAACTTTCTTCTTTCTTTTTTCATTCTTTATTATAAGGAAGAGCCCCCAAAAAGGCATAATGGAAGGAATGTTTGGGGGAATTTAGTAGATCAAAACCAAAAGATATCAATAATTTTAAAATTAGCATCTGTCTTACTGGCAAGCTTAAATTGTTGTCCTTTGTGGTTTGAGCAGCTTTTGAGGGTCTCATTATTAGTAGTCAAGTTTTTGCAATTACCTATGGGACACGATAAATATCCTCGGCAAATATTTTGGGCTAAAAATACTTCATCTATATTTTTTGGTGCCCCTTTTAATCTTTCTTTATATCCATATCTTCACTTGACTACCTAAAGATAATGTTCAGCAGCTCTTATTCTCCTGACCCTCCCTTGACCCTACCCATATGATTACTCCAACCACTTTGAGATAGGTCTTCCTGGGGAGCTCATTTATTACTGCTTTTCCTCTCTCAATATTTTTTTCATGAACTCCTCCTCCTCCTCCTTCATTTCTCAGTGCTTTCCAGACCTCCTTATTCATTCTCCTTCTGTTTCGGTGAGGCTTGAGGGGGAACAAGAAGAAAAAAGCCCCAAACATCAACCCTTCCAAGCAAATGTTATCTCTGGTCTCTGGGGAAGGTGTGCTACTTGTCCAGCTGCTGAAGTACCTACTCACCATCTCACCTAGTACCTTACCCCAGTTGTCATAGCAGACAAGTGGTGATTGTTTCCTTTGTGTAGAGGCAGGTTTTAAATAAAAGGCCTGGAATACATGAAAATGTGGTGTGACTAGGTCATGGCACTCCTGGTAATCCTTCAGGGTATGATGTTAATGTATAATAAATTTGTTGCTATATCATATCCTTATCCTTTAGTTTCACACTGTAATTATCTGTTGCATCTGAAAGTAGAGTGCAGCATGTGGGATGAAACTTTTGCAAACATAATTTTTTTCTCTGCAGTAGATCATATTTTGCTAATAATTCATGTAGGGCTGAAAGACACAGAAGACCCAGATAACTTATTCCTCCTTAAACTCCACCATGTGTAACAGAGATATTGGCTGGTTTGGAAATTATGGTTATCCAAAAGTGCTCACACATATGCCTCTGTTTTTAAAAACTAGCTAGGGTTCTCTCTCTCCACACCTCCCCCCCCCATTTCTTTCTCTCTCTGCCTCTGTCCTTCTGTCTTTTCTTCCCTCCCTCTCTTCTTCCCCCATGCACACACACTAAAGATATGTACACATATCTCTACATGTAAGTATCTATCTATCTATATCTATCTATCTATCTATCTATCTATCTATCTATCTATCTATCTATCCATCCACCAGGGCACCATGGCTGGTAACAAATTTACATACAAGCATATATGTATATATATTTATACACATATGTATATATACACAAAATGTGTACTTATTTTATATATATATATATACATATATATACTTACATATATATTTACACACATGCATATACATGAAATAGGGACCAGAGCTACGATGGTAGTACTATAGAATACTCCTAGATAAGAAAACTCCCTCTTTCAGTGCAGGTTGATACCTTCTCTTCAATTTGTAATCTTAGAGCATTGACTGGAGTATGGAGAGGACTCAAGGTCATGTAGCCAGTATATGTCAAAGGCAGAACTTGAACCCACATCTTTATGTCTCATGCTATGTGTGTATAATGTGTGTGCATGTATGCACACATTCATTTTACAGATTAAAAAATTGTGCATTAGAGGAGAAAAGTAGCATCCTTACTGAAACATAGCTATAAAATTGTAGAATGAGTACTCAAACCTAGGAGTTCTGATTCTGGGATCATTGTTTTTCTCTCTTGTATCATGAAGCCTCTATATGCTCACACACAAAACACACACATGTACATATATGCTCACAAACATATGTAGCCTGTTGTCATAATATTTCATTTATGTAAATAAACACATATCCTCTATCAAAGTCCGAATATGATGCCCCATCATCGCATAGAGCGACCAAGGATTCTAGAAGTCTAAGACTGTGTATTCTTCTATCAAGCTGGGAAGACTTTGACTCTTCTGTCCAAGTATCGGTCTAGATGGACATGAAGAGGCCAATCATCAGAAGGCTCACAATCAGATGATATATATCTGTGGCCCTGATGACCAATGAAACATAAAAGTAGAAAATGTACCCCTCAGTCTTGTGTGGTTCCCTTTCTGGCTTCTATAAATGCTTGTGCTCTGGAGTATTACAATGTTGACTCAAATAAATTAAAAACCATGGTAGAAAAACAAAAGGGATGAAGAACATATTGCTCAGAATGTGATATATATCTGGTTGAGCAGTCCACAAGTACACTAGTACATTTATATTGGGGAGGTACTGTGGATGGACCATTAGAATGTCCAAGAAGTGAATAGGAAGGCAGGAAATAAGCAAATAAGTCTTTATTAAGCACCTATTATGTTCTAGTCACCGTACTAAGCATTTTGTAAATATTATTTCACTTAATATTTGTAGGAGATCAGATTCTGAAAAGTGCAGTGGTTTCAATGATCCTCAGCATCTTTCTGTTGAAAACAACATGCTTTTCATATTGATAGTCTCCTACTGATACCATAGGACCGAGAATTATGGAATACCATGATCTCAGAAACAACAAAATTTCAAGTGATCTTTAGGGCAATAAAAAGACATATTTCAAGTGTCTATAGGTTGAAACATAGAGCTAACCATTACTTTCATGTGAGAAGTGTTGTAAAGAAAAATGTTGTCAAAGGCAAAATGGGCTGGCCATATAATAAGAGTGAATGATAATGTTGGGTGACCTGAATAATATACTGATACTCTTCCTCACCAAAGCATATTAAAAAAAGGAAGGCTTCTAGTGCACTGGGTAGATCCTATATAGGAAAATTATAGAAAGAAATAGAGAGCAATCTCTTTGAATAAAAAGGTGTCACCACACGATGGATCGTATGGATACTTAATATTGTAGCCTGGTACCATGGGAAGAGCAGATAATGTGGATTCAAGTCACTACTCTGTCACTTCCCATCTCTGTGACTGTGTGAAAGTGATTTCACCTTTTTGGGCCTCTGTTTCCTCATCTTTAAAACAAGAGGGGTTGAAATAGATAGCCTCTAAGGTACAATATTGAATATTATACAAATATTAACACTACTAATATTAAGTCTATAATCCTTTAATACTACTGCTAACCAACAATTCTGTCTTCCATTGTTTAATGGACCTGAGACAGATGGTCCTGCTCAGAGATTAGGGGACCCAGAAGTTCTTCCTTAGGAAATTCCCCACTTGAGTGCCATTTAGGGCAGGGAAGCAGACAAGGCCAAGACACTATTTTTGGATCCTGGAGCCCAGAATTGTAGGTCTGAATTGTAGAGGCTAAGAAGGTTGTGACTGGGTGGCCACTCAGTGAGGAAAGCTAAGAAGTATTTGAAGAAGAACTAGAATTTCTATTAACCTTCTCTTTGGATGGTGTGTAAGAGACCTCCTTTTGTTAATGGCAAATTCATTCAAGTTGAGTATTTCTCTGCAGTGTGGGTCTGCTGAAGTGGAAAAAGAGGGTAGGGAGGATTCAATATGGACAATTACTAGACAGGATGGGAGAGTGAGTATGTGGTCATCAAGGTACATCTTCATTTTATCTTGTTGGGAGATTCAGTGCATCACCAGCTGTTACCTAAGATTTGACAAAGCACCTGAGTTCCCAGAGTGAAGGCACTACTACCTCGCTACTAAATGATCTTAAGAAAAATAAGATACATGTTCGTAGAACTTAGGAGAGTATAGAGTGACTTCTACCTTCTTTATCCTTATGTGTTTCTTCTGAGGATGCCTATTGAACCAACAAAGCAAAAGAAGAGGAAAAAAAAAGCATTGCTATTAAACAATGGGGCATATTATCTTAGCTATAATAAATAGTAGCCATAGTATAATGGACATGGCATTGGATGAAATGAGATGTAGGTTCTAGTCAGAGAGGCAAATTTCAATTCAACAGAAGGGAAAAAAAAAACTTGCTAGCAGTTAGAGCTATCCAAGAGTGGAATGGAATGATTAGAGGTAGGTGCTCTCCTTAGAACACACTAGAGGGCTTGGGGTAAAAACTGGATGACAAATTGTATAGCATGTCATGGAGGGATTCTTGGCCAGGTAAAGGTTGGATTACACAAGCTCTGAGGTCTCTGCCAATTCAGACCCTGTGTTTCTGTGATTTTCAGTTCTACAGTTTACTGGTTTAATCTAGGTCAAATCACTTAACCTCCCTGAGTCCTAGTTTTATGACGATAAAAATAGGGATAAAAATAGAAGCTGCACTTCTTTCATAGGTTTGTTCTAAAATTTAATGCAATCACGTGGTAGTACTTTGAGTTATTTGTGCTCATAGGACTGGATTAGATTGATTCTTAGGCATGGAAACTACAAGTCCATGAGGGATAAATGTCTGGTCTGGTTCATAGGAGAAACTGGAGGTAGAGAAGATAGGAATATTCTCCCATAACCTCCCATAACCATGGTTAATCTGTATTCCTAGAAGGTAGAGGACTAGGCTTGGAGGGGCCTGGTTGCTGTCTTTTTTTGGTCAAAACTCAAGGACCTATCTTGGGGGAAGGACATTAGAGCTTACTTTTAGGGAGAGTGACAAGATGATTCTTCTGTTAAATTAGAGATCCTCGGAGCTACCTCAAAATGGAACTGAATCTTTATTCACCTTAGCACTCTCCTGGCCTCCTGGGACTGCTCTAGGCATCAGATGAACGGCATCTGGGATAGGCCTCCTGGGGACCTTTCTGACTCAAATGAGTCTTATGGA
Organism: Phascolarctos cinereus; assembly: GCF_003287225.1. Taxonomy (NCBI): domain Eukaryota; kingdom Metazoa; phylum Chordata; class Mammalia; order Diprotodontia; family Phascolarctidae; genus Phascolarctos; species Phascolarctos cinereus. The sequence goes on from NW_027556098.1 coordinate 335,932,478, forward strand.
TCCAGGTGTTTAGTGATGTCATCTCTAAAAGCAGTTGTTTTTCAACCCCACAATGATGGTGTGATGAGGATCCATTGGTAAACTTTATGGAGAGTTTTTAAAAGAATAGGTATTGGGGCAGCTAGGTAGTATGGTAGATAGAGCACTGGCCCTAGAGTCGGGAGGACCTGAGTTCAAATCGGAGCCCAAACGTTTGATACTTACTAACTCTGTGACCCTGGGCAAGTCACTTAACCCTGATTGCCTTAGAAAGAAAAGAACAGGTGTTCTTTGTGACTTTTATGTTAGATTTAGATGGTCAAACCAAGAAGTACCTAAGAGGTTGCACAGTATAAAGAACTGGAGATAAAGACTCCCATTTAGAAAAAGCTTTGCTTGGAACTTCCCCTTTTGAGTGCCATTGAGGGCAGGAAACAGAGGAGGTCAAGGTGGAGGTCCAGACACAGGACCACAGGTCTGCACTCTAGATGTCCCAGTGATACTGCTCATTGCTCCAGATTAATTCAAAGAGCAGCAAAGCACTGATCTTGAAGACAGGAAACTAGGGTTTGAATATCAATTCTATCACCTACTAGCTAACATAATACTAGCTAGCATTTATATAGCATTTTAAGGATAATGCTTCACAAGTATTATCTAATTTGATCTACACAACAACCTTGGAAAGTAGGTATCATTATTATCCCCTTCTACACAGCTCATAGTGTCTCACGCAGGAGTTGGGCTCTGGTCTTCCTGACTCTAAGCACACTCACTGTACCACCTAGATGTCACAGGCATAACCCTGGGGTAATAACATCATCTCTCAGGGACAGCTAAGTGGTGCAGTGGATAGAGCACCATCCCTGGAGTCAGGAAGACCTAAGTTCAAATCAGGCCCTCAGGTACTTATGAACTATGTGACCCTGGGCAAGTCACTTAATCCAGTTTTTCTCATCTGTAAAATGAGTTGGAGAAGGAAATGGCAAACTTGGCAATATCTCAGCCAAGAAAGCCCCAAAATGAGGTTACAAAGAGTTGGATATGACTGAACTAAACAACAACAAATATGTCAGGTACTGTGCTAAGTGCTGGCTTCTCATTTGTAAATTGAGAATAATACTTGCACCAGCTAATGCACAGGATTCTTATGTAAGGAACATTTTGTAAACCATAAAATATGAGAGTTATCATTTTGAATGTACACTTTTCCCTTATATCTACACACAAATCACACTGATGATTATTGGCACATTTAGCAGAGCAGGCTTCTATTTGCTGTAGACTATTTCCTGAAAGCCAAATACTTATTTAGTGTCCACTCTGAGTAACACATTATACTGGAGGGTATACATAGGGGCATGTGACATGGCCTCATCCCTCAAGTAATTTCAAGCATGTCTAGACAAAGCCAGTATAACCTAGTTCAGCAATTGCTTCCTGACTTCAGCTTTCTAAGCCTCATTTTTTTATCTGTTAAGAGAGTGAGCCAAACTAAATATTTCCTAAGGTCCCTTCCAATTCCAAGACCCATACCAACCTTGAACAATTTGTTACCAGCCCATAATGCTACTTTTTGATGTTGTTAGCAATCAGCACCTATTCCAGCTGATTATGAGGGCCAGATATTTGAACCCAGCTCTTCTAACTCTTTTTGATTTTCTTTTTTGGTGAGGCAATTAAGGTTAAGTGACTTGCCCAGAGTCATGTAGCTAGTGAGTGTTATGTGTCTGAGGCCAGATTTGAATTCAGGTCCTCTTGATTCCAGGGCTGGTGCTCCATCCACTGCATCACTTACCTGTCCCAGTTCTTCTAATTATACATTTTCACTGTATCACACTGCTTCTATTCCATCCCTGGCCAATTATTCCTATATCTTAGACGTATCATCCAGAAATACAAATTGCATATTCTTAACGAGCTGTCAATATCCCAAATCTTCGTTTACCAAAATCCTTATCTTTACTCAACAGGCAGCAATGATGAAAAACACTATGTGGGCTGCCAGGTCTTTATTTAATCATTTATTTATTTGACCAGGACTGAGTAACACCTAGAAATGCATTTTCGATAGTTTCTGCCTATATTATTGGGTAGTATTGGGTAGAGGTCATCATGTTGGGCACATTTTGGGAGCCATTTTGTCAAATTAATGCTCTAGGAAGATGTCAGACATCTCTTTTTTTTATATCAGATTTACACATAGTTGACTCAGTATGCTTCATCAAAAAATGACTCCCCCCTCCCAACATACACACATTTCTTCTTCCTCTTGCTCTAATTGCATTACTGTTGCCCACATATATTCCTTAAAATGTGAATTCTTTCTGAGAAGGTCTTGCTGCCCACCTTCTAACCCCCTTAGGCAAGGAATAGTTTCATTCCTATTACTTAGCCCCAAATTTTTGTGGTCCTATTATACAACCTTCTGACACAGACAAGAATCTCCATTATTTAGATTCTTTTCCCTCCTTTGTTTTCACACCAAAGTGCTTCTTCCATTATTTCAATAGACTTTTTTTCAAATAATTTGGAGTAGAGAAGGAATTACTCAAGTTTTTTTTACCTCCTTCTGTAAGATGGAGAATAATCTGAATTTTGTGCATAGACAACTGTTAGATGACTGACACACACACAAAAGCAAATGTAGCCTAGTCTTTGTAGGTCATCACAAAATTAACTTTCCCCTACATACTTACTGCAAAAGAAATCCTCAATCTTTTGTCATTCTTTTTAATAGTTTTTATGACTATTTCTTATTTGCTACTGCAAATTCTTCTTATTGTACCTGTTGCTTCCATGGGAAATATTGAGTGAGGCTTCATTTACTTCATTATTTTTTTCCTTAATATTTTAGACTGTATTGGACCATAGCTTCATAGATTTCGAGTTGGAGCTGACCTTTGAGGCCATCAAATTGAACCCATCATCTAACAGATGGGGAAATTCAAGAACAGAGACATATCTAGGGGTCACACAGTTCATAAGAATCTAAGGTGACATTTGAACCCTGTCCCTAAATCTAGTGAAATGTCTTATCCACCATTGTTATGTTGCCTCTCATCGCTTTATTTTGCTCAGTTCTCTTTCACTAGAAATTAGCAACTTCCAAAGCCCTGATGCACGTAGAAGCGAAAGACAGCTCTTTTATGTTAAGAGGTCTTAAGCAGAATCTAATTACCAACCATTTCATATCTTTTCCTACTTCTATTCTGTCCAGATTTAAAGAATTTCCTTCTTTTTGGTTGCTGTTCTATGACTCTATCATGCCCTCGGGGTCAATCTTTCTATGCTTCCCAATGTTCCAATTTGCTAATAAGATAAACTAGTCTGTGTTAATGACAGAAGACTGCAGAAAAAGAATCTGTGGCCTTCCTCCCCTTTCTTCTAGGAAAAAAAAAGAGGGGAGGGGATGTTACAGTGATCTTTTGGAGACACTTTTCCCTTCCTTTGTTGCCTAAGCTCAAAGAATAACTCTAATGGTGGAAATTTCAGGTAAGAAGGTCAGGTGGTACCAAGGTGGTTTGGTAGAGAATATATTTGGGGGCAGGTGAATTTTATAGCAATAACATGTTTCTACATAAACTGGCAAGTCTGAGACCAGTGAACCATGTAGTACTAGCTAGAAGTGTCCTCAGGAGTGATGTATGAGGCAATGTTATGTATTGAAGAGTATTTACCAGATACTAGGAGTCAAGAGAGGAGGCAGCCAGGTGGCTCAGTGGATAGAGCTCCAGGCCTAAAATCAAGAAGACCTGGGTTCAAATTCAGCCTTAGACATTCACTAGCTGTGTGACCCTGGGCAAGTCACTTAACCTCCGTTTGTCTCAATCAATGGAGAAGGAAATGACAAACCACTCCAGTATCTTTGCCAAGAAAACCCCATGAATATTATGGTCCATGGGGTCATGATGAGTCAGACATGACTGAACAATAACAAGTAGACAAGAGAGTTTGGTTTGAGTTCTTCTCTACCATTTATCAACCCTGTGACCTCAAGAAAGCTATTTAATCACATAGCCTTTAAGCCCTGTAGTGAAAACTGTTTTAATGAGCTGTGCAACCTTAGGCAAGTCATTTAACCTCTCTGAGCCTCCATTTCCTTATCTATAAAAGGAGATAATAATGTTACTTAACTCTCAAGGTTGTTACGAGGAAAACATTTAGTAAACCTTAAGATGCCATGGAAATATGAGATCCTAGAACTGAAACAGAAAGATCATAGAATTAGAACCAGAAGGGACCTCATAGTTCATCACAATTTTTAAAGATGAGGAAACTGAGAAGTTAAGTGATTGGCACAGAGTTATACAGCTCCTAAGTATTCAAGGTAGGATTTGAACTCTGTTCTTCGTGACTCCAGGTCTAACGCTCCATTGACCTCTAGGTCTAACGCTTTTTCTACATTGTGCTGTCTCACAGAGATATTAATGAACAAAAAAAGAAAGTAATTTTCTACTGCCCCTCCTTCTTCCAAGACATTTCATGAAATGGCCTTCTGTCTCCCAATCATCCTCTCTGTAATCAAAGACTGAGCCATATTGAGCGGGTGCTTAAGACAGAATGCTTTTCTGCATTTTAATTGGATGGTGTTTCACCCTCGAGATATCAAAGATCGAGGATTTCTCATTAGAGAAAGAGAACAGCTAAATATTGCAGCAGCGTCCTGGCTTGTTGGGTGACACTGAGTCACTGAAGATTACAGCTGCATGCTGGTTCCTGGGGTGAATGTGAGTCACTGGGAAGGCTTTCATGTGTGAGCAGTTTCCGGAGTTAGGATTGAAGCTGCTTCAGAGAACAGATGCTCACTGGCTTGGAAGGGAGGCAGAACCAACCACAAAAATCACAAGGGGACTGCAGAAGGAAGGTGGCACTGAGATGCCCCAAACCATAATAATTACTGTTATTATGATTACGAGTGAATTTTAATTGCCTCTGTACCATGCCAAACATTCTGGAAAGAAAGAATTGGAACCTCATGAATAAATGATCGCTTTAAATATTCTAAATAGATGATTATAATACAATATTTCTGAACCTTTTTCCTTAGCTTGAACTTACAAAGCCAGCCAAAAAGGAGGTGAGCAGTTCCTATAAGTGAGTGGGAATTCCAATCCACAAAACCTAAATTAGAACTGTTTTATCTGCAGCCTGAGACATATGTCTTGTACCCTATCTACGAATACTGAAACTGAACTTATTAAACAGAGACAGCAGGTAGTGCTTATTCTCATTACAAACGGTGCTTCATTTTATAGCAAAGATAAATGCCTGGAGTGTTGTTGGATGTTCTCCAGAGTCTCCTACGTCTCACTCATTCTACACACAGCTTCCAGATTAATTTTCCAATAGCTCAGCAATGATCAAGTCACCTCCTCACTCAAAAATCGTTCAGATTCTCTATTGTATCCTGGATAAAGCGCAAAATCCTTAGCCTGCCATTCAAGGCCCTGCACAATCTAATGCTACCCCTCTCACCGACTTTCATCTCTTACATAAGACACCCATTTTAAACTTCACTGTTTCCCACCCTTGTTCTGCCCTTTCCCACTTCTGTATCTTTCTTCAATATCATACTCCACCTGATGTGGATTCCTTGCCAATCACTACCTCTTAACATTCTTTCCACCCTCCAAGGTTAAGTTCAGAGATCTCTTCCCCCTCTATAATATATGTGTTGATTTCTGCTGAGCATTCTCTGCACCTCAGGGGATGCAAAGATGAAAACAAAAGCAGCATTGTCATTACAGCCAATGGGCCTACAATCTAATTGAGGGGAGGGATATGCTACAACACAAATAACTATGTTGTAAGATAGAGTGTGATAAAGGTAAAGATGAAATTCAAAGAGTTCCTAGAATATTTGAGAAGGAAAAGAAGAATGGATGGGGAGGTATCAGGCAAAGTTTCAAAGAAGAGCTGGCTGCTGAATTGAATTTGTTAGAAAGAAAAGAAATAAAATAGGATCATAGATAATGTTAAAAGTGACCTTGGCTATCCTCTGGTCCAATGCCTTCATTTTGTAGATGAGGAAATTGAAGCCCCCAAAGTTTGTGATTTGTTCATAGTTACAGAGGCAGTAAGTTGCAGACAAGGATGTAAACTGAGGTTCTGACTCACGATCTATCTATATCACTCTGCGGAGGTACTTTAGAGACCCATCCTTAGAAAGAGTGAATTTCGGGCAAAGAAGATGGCCTCTACATGAAGGCATGGAGGTGGGAAGAGTTAAAGATCCACATTGGCTACATTGCAGAGGATGTGAAGGGATGTAGAATGAAGTAAAGCTGGAAAGGAAGAATGGAATCAGGTCATAGAGGCAGTTGGATGCTAAGATAAGAAGTTTGTACTACATTCTCTAGGCAATGGGGAGCCATTGAAGCTTTTAGAGTGTGTGTTACAGAATCAATCCTGAGCATCAGGAAGACTTTTGCAGCAGCTGCGTAGACTACTGTGGGGAAATTGTTTGGAGAGTGGCGGGGTAACAGTTGTTTGTTTATGTGTCATTCACTACTAAATAGATAGACAATGGGAAGGCATGGAAATTAATGTTTCTGAAATCACTGTTCAGTGACGATCCACTAAATATAAAGGTAAAATATCTTTGAAGTTATAAATCAATGAAAAATATAACACAATTTACCAAATACTTGTTTCACACACAGCTTTCCAGAAATAGCAGATTCAGTGGTACTAAGTTTGGGGGGAAAAAAAGGCTTTTGTTTTATAGAATGTCTATTTGTATTTGGCAAAAGCCAGGGTGAGGGGCATTTGTGGGGAGAGATACATGCTCATCTCCTGCTCTCCCAGAATAATCGCTGACAATGCTGCAGGGAGATGAAAGCAATTCTGCCTAAATGCAATGGATTTGGTGAATCTGCCATCTTACTGATGTGAGCAAATGCTCTGCTGAAGCAAATTACAGTTCCCTATGATTTCTCATTCAGTGTGACTGTTGTCCATATGTAAAGACCTAAATGAATCTGTGATGTCCTCCAAGTGGGTATTCCTCTCCATGATCAAGGTTGCAATTCATCCATGCCTGCCTATCCTGTTGAGACCCTTGTCCATGCCCTCCCATTAGTTTGCAACAATGGGCACACCCAAGTTGCTGGGAGCTTTTGTTTGCTTTTTCTAGACATCGCAAGGATACCAAAGGAGAATGCCATCCATTGGGTATCCCTCACTCTCACCATGTGATAGGTTCATCTTTTTTTTAATCATACATTTCTTTGACACCACTCTTTATGCTGCTTCTCCTTCATATATCTTTATAATGTGTTTCAGTCTGCTAATACCCAACATGTATCTCACCCTTTCTCTTTGAGTGATTGGTCAATCACTTTAATTCTTGGGAGATGGTAGCATTCCAAGACCCATATCCATTATACAATTCTCATCCATGTTTCCCAAAATATTTTTCATGGAGCATCTAACCTTTCTCTTTTGCTTTTAAATTTTCAAAGGGACCAATATACCACTTATCCTGTCCATCTATTGTTTCCCAGTCTCATTGTATGGCTCCATCATCAGCCTTTCTGTCTACTAATATCTTTCATTCCACTTCTCATGTGCAAGCTATCAGTGATACTAAGCCTTTCTCTATTGCCCTTTGGTTGATTTTTCATTTTAAGCTCCAGAAGGTTTAGCATGCCATGATTTGCAGCCATGTAACATTACTGAGATAGTAGAGGTGTTAAAGAGATGGGATTTTATAGCAGTGACAGCTTGGGATCATTGAAAGCACTGCACAGCTTCCCAAATTTGAAACAGCCTGCTTTCCTCCTACTACTCAATTCTGGGCCCAATGCATTGTCTGTCTGCAGTGCCTTTTCAAAATCTGCATATTGATTGACTAATTTGGCAGGCCACCTATTTAGCTTTGTGTCCTAATTTGACAAAAGAGCTATAACTTTAGATCTAGAAGGGAGCTTAGAAGCCATCTAATCCAAATCTCTCATTTTATAGTTGAGGAAACTGAGAGTCAGAGATGTTATAAGTGATTCAGTTGTGAATGGTCCCACACCAAGAATCAAACATGAGATTTGAACCTAGGTGTTCATGACTCCAAGCTACTAACTCTATTATCTATGCCACATTGCCTCTCAAATATACCATCTGGGCAGTTTGCGTGATTTTTAATATGATCCCATCAATAATAATTCAGTAGAGCTCTAATTTGGTCCTCATTGGCCAGTCATTGGATATAAGTCTAGTCACAATATTCCAGCAGTTATTTTTGTTTCATAGACTACAGTCAAAGTGCCTTTCTATGTCATTCACACTCCTGCCAATGAATGGTTCTGGAATCCTTAGAGTGAATATGTGTGGATGGAATGATTCATCCACCCAGAGGAGATTGTAGTGACATTATTTGAAGGCCTGATGTAGACCACCCCAATGATGAGACAGGATAGGATTCAACACAATGCAATGCAATGAAATTCATGTCAACACAATGTATTGCAGTACAAATAATAATAATGAAGCACCTACTATGTACCACACTCTGGGAAATACAAAGACAAAAAATGAAGCAGTTCTTGCCTTCAGGAAACTTATATTCTGACAGAGCAGCCACTTCTACTCCATCATTCTCTCAGCATCAAGATATGATCATTATTAGAAGCACGGTGGGCACCTGCACCCTACAAAACTGAGACCAGCAGATAGGACTGCTAGTGCAAAAAGTGGCAGGTTTGTGAAATCATTCCAAGCTCTCCTCATTCTGAAGACTAAGAAATCCATTGCTGTGACTGCTGCTAGTGGTTCAAAGCTAATGTTCCTTACCTTTTTTGGTCTCTTTATCTCTTGAATTTCAGTAAATTGTCCCATTTTACTGATTCCATATGAAAGGAAGTAAACAATAGCTTATCACGCAAACATATAGTAAATAAAATAGATTAATTTCAATAGGGTAAAGTTATTTAGGGCAGGCACTAATTAGGCTTGGAATCAGGAAGACTCATCTTCCTGAGTTCAAATCTAGCCTCAGACATTTACTCTCTGTGTAGTCAATTAGATAGTCAATTAACTCCATATGCCTCAGTTCTTCGCGGCAAACCACGCTAATATCTTTTCCAGGAAAATTCTAAATAGGGTCACAGAGAATTGGACATGACTGAAATAACTCAAGAACAACAAAGTTATTTATTAAATATCCCCCTGTATCCTGTTGACAAGTTCCTCATACCACCGTGAGTGTATGTACTCACATGTTGGGAACTCCTGCCTCCCCTTTTATGAAAAGACATAGGTTAATGATCCTAATATTAAGGTCCCTGCTTGATTGTTCTGTGTCTTTTTCATAACTAAAGAAAAGGAGTATGCTCATCCAGTTAATCAGTTTCTTTGCTTCATTAAACTTTTTTTCTGGTTTTGTCTTCTTTAGCAATGAACAACTGATTAGGTAAATTCTTAATGCATTCTTTATATATCAATTCTTTCCCTCCTTCCTTCCTTACTCTCTTCCTCCCCCTTTTTCTTCCTCCATTCCTCCCTCCTTTCCTTCCTTCCTCCCTTCCTTCCCTTCTCTTCTTCTCTTCCTTCCTTTTTCCTTCCCTCCTTCCCTCCATCTTGTCTTCCTTCTATCCTTGCTTTCTCCTTTCTGTCATTGCTTTTCTCTCTCCTTTCCTTCCCTCCTTCTTATCTTCCTTCCTTCTTTCCTTCCTTTCTCCCTTCCTCTCTTCATTTCTTCCTATTTATCAAGCATCGGTTAAAGGCTAGCACCATGCTTGACTCTGTGGGGAATGAAAAAAAGATTAGCGTCTTTAACTGTCTCTTGGAAGTTTACAGTGTGAGTGAAGTGGCAATAGATGAAAAGTTAAGCAGTATAATCCAATCCAATGAGCAGTCCCTGGAATCCCAATTCTGAGAAATTTTCATACGTGAGTCATGCATCCAGTTATTTTCTCTAACTTTTCCTCTGGGAAAGTACCGTCTGTGAAGAAAACAGAGGACATGGTGCTCTAACCTGGCGGCTAAGAATAATAGCATGCAATCTCTTTAAATATTTGCTCAGGAAAAGGAGAAAAAGTTATTGTCTTGAGTGTGGCTCCCCACCTCTTGCTGCACTTCCAGCTGTTTCTTCAGTAGATGTAGCGAATCTCCAGTGACACATTCCCAGCAAACCTCTGCCAATGTGTGGCCAATTTTTGTGTGCTTATCTTCTATCCATCAGCAGAAATGCTGGAAAATAACTCAGCAGCCCTACCACAGCATACAAGGGAAATCAGAGGAGACCTTTATCCCATCATGATATGTGGTGATTTGTAGAGTTTCACTCAAAAGGAAAGCCTCCTAGTGTCTGTCTAGATAAAGATGCTCAGAATAAAGAATAAATTTCAAATGATATTGAATATAGGTTTGCATGTCATAAGACTTAAAATTTCTCAACTTTGTTTTCCTATGTCATTTCTTTGTTTTGGAGCTTGCAGTTAAAGACATGTTCAGGTGAGTTCTTAAATTGTTTGAGGTTCCCCATGCTCTACTATGATAATCATAGCATATATCTGCTGTGGTTTTGGTGGGATACTCGGAAATGTTTGCTTTTCATTAATACCTTGTGTCTTAGAAGATTTACAAATATGCTCATTAATATTTCCATTACTCCTGTATGGGGCAGCTAGGTGGTACAGCAGATAGAGCTGGGCTTGAAATCAGGCATCTCAGACACTTTTTAGTTGCAAGACTATTTGCAAATCTTCGAACTTCTCTCTCAATTAATTCATCTTTTCTCTAAAATGGAAATAACGGTAGCACCAATTTCAGAGGGTTGTTGTGAGAACCAGGTGAGATAAAATATATAAAACATTTTCTAAGTATTAAAATGATATATTAATGCTATAATAGTGTTGTACACATGGTGGTTGCTTAATCTATGTTTTTGTGGCAAAGACACAGGAGTGGTTTGTCATTTCCTTCTCCAACTCATTTTACAGATGAGGAAAGTGAAGCAACAGGGTTGAGTGACTTATCCAGAGTCATATAGCTAGTAAGTTTCTGAGGAAAGATTTAACTCATGCAGATGAGTCTTCCTGATTCCAAGCCATAAATAACTTTACCCTATTGGAATTAATCTGTTTTATTTACCATGTGTATTTGCATGATAATCTATTGGATTTTCTTCCTTTCACATGAAATGTGGAGATTTGAGAACAGTAAGTGTCTGAGACAATATTCGAACTCGGGTTTTCCTCATTCTAGGTACAGCTTTATCGTCACTGTGCCACCTATCTGCAACAGATGCGGAGGGAGAAATAAAAATTATAGAAGCTTAATGATCCAGCTGTACCCTCTACTTAAATAATTGGGGTTACAGGTTACCATTATTAGAATATAATTCAAAGGACGTACATTGGGTCCTCCTGAAAATCTAAACCACTGATTTGAGACTATCGTTAATATCTTCTTGTCACAACCATTGCTCTTGTTTAGTGGGCCAAACAAGATTGTAAGATGTCACAAAACTGGATCTGGGAAGTGCGTACTCTGTTCTATTCTCTCCTTGTAAGGTACCTTGCTGGCTCATGCTTAGCAACAGCATAACTCCCTCCATCATGTGTTCTTAATTTTATGCTATATAAACTAACTGGAAGTGGTTTATCAGGGAGGCCACTTGCCTCACAGTGATTTTCCTCTTTGGGCTAATTGGTCCTCTTTGCCATGGGCTATAATAAAAATAAAGCTTCCACCTGATCTGTGCATTCTACTTGGACCTGTGGATGCTTTTTGTTTTGGTACTTTACTCAAAATAAACAAACAAAAAAACCCCAACTATAATATATAATATTACATGGCAAGTGCATTGGAGAGGTAATAGTATAAATAATAGCCAATATTTGTGTTGTGGTTCAGGTTTTGCAAAGCACCTGATCTTATTTTAATCCCACAATAGACCTATGAAATGGATACTATAGGTAATGTCATGTTTTGTTTTGTTTTTTTACATGAAGAAATTGAGACTCTGAAAGATTAACTGACTTGTCCATGATCAGACAGCTAGTAACCATCAGAGTTAGGATTCAAATTCAGGTCTCCATTGATTCCAAGTCTTATGTGCTTTCCACAGCTGTGAAACAAAATATTATGTGAGGTTCCAAGAAAAGAAAGATTTACCTCCAGAATCAGAGAAAGCTTTGTGGGAGAGGCAATATTTGAGTAGGGCTTTAAAAGATTGTTAGGACTTCAAAAGCTGCATAAGCAGAGGGAAGGCATCCTAAGCATGGGATACAGCATAAACAAGGCATAGTATCTAAAGAGCTCTGGGAAAAATAATGAAAAGATAATAGAATGATTTTCTTAGAGCATGGAGTGTGTGCAGGTGGATAATATGCGGTAAGGATGGAAAGGTTGGTGATGTCAGCTTACGGATGGTATTGAATGCCAGTCAGAAGAGTTGGAATGCCAGAGAATAGCAAGCTACTTGTGACTTTTGAACAAAGGAATGAAATCACCAGATCTAAACATAAGAATGAATATCCTGGCAGACTTAAAAAGGATGGATAAGAAGAGGGATAATATGGAGGTAAAAAGACCTGTTTGGAGACAATTATAATAGTCAAGAGGCAATAATGAGATGGGTCTGGTGGTGAGTATATAGTGGTATAGAAATATAGAAAAGATGGTATAAATGTGGGGTCTAAAGGTTAGAAGAAAAGTCAGGAGATAAAGATTTGAGGGTCATCTGTATTGAGATAGGGAAGTTGATGTGGGAGGGAGGGATGGAAAAAGGTAGAGAGACAAAAAGAGACAGGCAGACAGAAACAATGACAAAGACAGAGAAACAGACAGACAGAGATGGAGACAGAACACAATTCCAGCTATTTGGTGGGAGCAGAAGCCAAATAACAAGCAGCTAAGAAAAGGTGAAGAAGTAGAAAAATCACCTATAGAAAATATGAAAGTTCATCAAAGAAAGGAATGAGAGAGAAGGGACGATTGTTGGAAGCCATGAAGGAGTCAAAGACTTTAAATTTTTAAAAAAGTCTTTTATATTTTAAAAAGTCTTTAAAAAGGACTCTTCTTATTTGTGGAGCTGAATGTCCTTCCCTTTGTGAGGAGTAGTGGGAGTTAGTAAGAGCAAGGGAGCTTGAGTTTTCTTCATCTTCTTCAAGCTTTGAGTTGGTTTGACTGTTTTTAGCTTTCACCTTCAAGAGAGAAGATGGAAGAAGTCAACCTCACTTCAGGTTGCTGAAGGAAAAGACTCTGGGAAGAAGACAACAAGATGGAGACTGCTAATTCCTCTCCTGCTTTTCCAGAGTCTTTTCCTTCGGCAACCTGAAGTGGAGCTGGCCTCTTCTTTCTTCCTTCTCAAAACTGGAAGCAAGAAGCCCCTGAAGCAACTCAAAGCTTGAAGGTCTGAAGAAAACTCAAGCTTTTTGTTCTCATCAAGTCTGCCCTGCCTCTCCTGCAGGTCAGCCAATGGGCTTTGGGAAAGAAATTATGTAAGCAAAAGGATTGGGGAATATTTTTGAAGATAAATAAGAGGGAATCAGTGGAGAGAAAGGGGTGGAAGTTGTATGACAGAAAGGAGACGACTTCTGGAACAAAGATCTAGAAGAAGCAGGAGGAAGTAGGATCCAGGGTAAAGTTAACCTTAGTGAGGAGGAGAGATGCCTATTCTTCTGTGACCTGAATAAAGGAAGTAGTGATGCTGCTAAGTTTTGAAGAAGGGAGATGGGGATTCTTAGGACATTCATACTGGACAGCTCCATTATTCTTAGTGAACTAGGAAGCTAGGTCATCTCCTAGCATAGGTGAAGATGTAAGGGGGTAGTGACAGGATGGGAGAGAATAGAAGTCTTGAAAAGGGCATTATGGGGAGTGAGAAAGAGAGTCGACAAAAGTTGAATGGAAGGATTGTTGAAGAACTACTGTGACCTCTTTGCTGTTTTGGCCCCTCTGACTGGCTCAGCTCTAATCTCACCTTCTGCCAGAGACCTTTCCTGGCTTACAATCTTAACTGCGAGTGCTTTCCCTCTGAGGTTACCACCCATTTATATTGTACATGTCTTGTATGCGTATTTTTTGCCTGCTGTCTTTCCCATAAGAATGTATGTGAGCTCCTTGAAGTCAGGGACTGTCTTTCACCTTGCTTTGAGTCCTCTGTACTTACATACAGTTATTAAGCACTGACTGTGTGCCAGGCACTGTGCTAAGTCATTTGCAAATAATTGTATAATTTGATCCTCACAACAGCCCTGGGAGGTAGGTGCTGCTATTATCCCCATTTTACAGTTAAGGAAACTGAGATAGACAGGTTAAGTGACTTGCTCACAGCCACAAAGCTAGTAAGTATATGAGGCAGGATTTGAACTTAGGAAGATGAGTCTTCCTGACTTCAGACCTAGCACTCTATCAACTGCACTTAGCTGCCTGAGAAGAGGTTACTAATTGCCAAACAACGGCAGTTTAGCAAGCTAGAATGAATGATCTCAATGGAAAAGGTAGGAGGTTGGTAAGCAAAGTCTCAGGAATCTCTAGCACCTGAAAAGAAATAAATGAATAGTTTGGCTCAACTCTTAATCACATGAATTAACCATGAGAGCCAGCAACAAAAAATTACAGAGGACTGAGGCTCTCCAAGCAAGTGTAGCAGAAAGAGCTTCAGCTTTCTTTGTATTTCTGCCAGTTCTAAGTACCCATGAGGTTTGTCTGAATTGCAAGTTGACCTTCCCGCTGGAGAAAAAGCTAAAATCCCAGGAGTAGCTAACACTCTTGAGGAATTATCTTCAACTTACAGTTCATGAGAGAAAATGAAATTCTTCTTTAAAGAATGAAATAAATCCATCAGTTAACCACATTCATAATGTTCTTACTATGTGTTGTGTACTAGTCATTGTACTGAGTGTAGGGGGATACAAAGGAAAAAAGAAACAATCTCTGCCCTTCAAGAACTTGATTCATTACCATCATCACCATGACTAGCATTTATGTAACACTTGAAGGGTTTCAAAGAGCTTTCTCAAACATTATCTCATTTGTGCTTTACAACAACCCTGGGATATGGGTATTATTATGATACCCATTTTACAGATGAGGAAACTGAGTCTGAGAGAGGTTAAGAGACTTGCCCAAGGTTACACAGCTAAGTAAGTGTCTGAGGCAGGATTTGAAGCCATGTTTTCCTAACTCCAGATCTGATCTCAATCTGCTGTGCCACTTAGCTGCCCACTCAAATGTAAGAAGGGCATTATGGTAAAACTTAAGAAGACAAGGAACAAGTAGAGGGGAACCTTATCCTATGTCGGTAGGTTAGAGGTTAAAAGAATGTGGCATGGAAGTATGGGAAAGGGAAGAAGGACAACTGAGCATTGAGTACTTAGTAATAGTTATGAAGGTTCCCCCATAGAAGAGGAAGTGGACTGAACCCTCTCAGGAGGAAATAGCTTCTTGGTTTCTGAGAATGATGATATTGGCTTCTCTAAGGGGATCGAGGAAAAGGTCATCAATTCAAAGGAAATGATGGGCTTCCCAGAGACAGGAAAGCCATTTGGCCACTTAAAATTGTCTTTCTTTGTAACCCCAGGACCCAGGATAGAGCTTGGCACATAATAAGTATCAAATAAATGTTTGTCAGTGAACTGACTGACAATACAATTAACATCAGAGAAGTCTGCTGATAGTCAAGGGCAGGGATCTGGAATGCGATGGAGAGGCTGTCCAAACCTGATGACCACAGAATGATACAAGTAGAGAAAGCTCTGGATTTGGACTCAGAGAACTTGAGGTAGAATCCTAACCCTGTTACTCACTGCCTGTGTGAAAAGAGTCAAGTCATTTGAGGACTCCAAGCCTCCATTTTTTTTTTCATTTCTTAAGATACCTTTGAGGTTCTTCCCAGCTCTAAATCTATGATCCTGTAACAGTGCTGGAAGGAATCTAGAATGCATTGTTAGAGATTATGACATTAGATGAGAAATAAATACCTTCAGGACACAGGTGGTGTATTTTTTTTCATCACTTCATATTAAATTAGGAAATCTGGAAGAAAAAGGCAGATTTCAGAAGTGGAAAAAGACTATTAAAGAAAATAGTTTTGAGAATAAGTTATTTTTTAAAAATTTTTGGACCATGGCTTAAAATATATCAGAATAATGGGATAGGGATAGGGTGTACCTAATTAGGGCTGGTAAAAATATATGTACCTGAAGTGTTAGGAATCAGAAGAATATATTAACTGAAAACGGAGGTGGAGAGAGAAAGCTGTTCTACGTATATCTGCCAAGCTAACATGGTGTGAAGAATAGCAATGGAAAAGCCCAGAAATAAATAGGAATCAGTATCTAAGGAGGGAACCAACAGAAAATCCATGGCCTCAGTTACCCATGTTGCAACAATATGTAATATATAAAATAAATAAGGTAAAACAGATCCTAAATAAAAGGAGGTAAATTAGATCTTATAGGTAAAACAAACTTAAAGGGGTATGGTTATATGAGGATAAGCCATATTCAAAATGAACACAATAAATAAAATTTGAGAAAGGAAAGTATTGTATATTAAGAAAGTATATGCATATGAAATCCACCAAGCATAGTAAAAGAGGCATGGTAGGGAACATTTGGGTAATAAGAGTGTAGAACTGGCAGATTCTAAAAATGGAAATGTTGGAGGGGCTGTGGGGAGATACATAGATAGACCTGGGAATTCTCTAGCTAATCTGAAAAATAATGTGTAATTATGTGGAAAAAAAGTCATTAAATGATTCTTATCTCCAGGTCCAGTAATCCTACTACTGGTCATAGCCCAGTGGAAGTCAATGACAGGAAAAAATGTCCCATGTATGTCAAAGTATTAATAGAAGTATTATTTGTAGTATTAAAAATATAACTAGAAATAAAATGTTTGTCAATCAATTGGAAAACAGGAAAATAAGCTGAGGCATATAAACATAATGAAATTCTAATGTACCATAAGGGGACAAACAAATGTGAACAGTTCAGAGAAGTATGGGAAGAATTGTATGAACTGATAATGAGCAAAATAAGCAAAACCACTAGACCAATGCACATAATTATAACAATAAAAATGAAAACATCATTTCAATGAGCAATCTTAGTCTGGGAAACTAAATGATGAAACCTGCTTCCCACATCTTGGTAGAGAAGTGGGGGGGGGCTATCAGTGTGGAATGTTGTATATGCTGCAGTTTTGCTTAGCTATTTTTGTTTGTTATTAGACAGGGTTCAATACTGAAGTTAATATATTAGGGAATGAATGCAACATAAAAAGTAAAAGGTATCTGCAAAACCTGTTGCAATAGTTTTTTTCTTCTCAAGCCATAGGTACCCATTGATTTTCCCTACATTGTTAGCTGCCAAAGACACGGGAATGTGTGTATGTGTGTGTGTTTCTCAGTCTGTATGAGTAAACTGAGGGAGTGTTAAAAAGTTTGGCTAATATAAAGGAAATAATCAAGCATATATTTAGCACCTACTAGGTAAAGCAAGATGCTTTACTGATATTATATCATTTTATCACCACAACAACCTTAAGAGATCGGTACTATTATTATCATGATTTTTCAGTTGACAAACCTGATACAGAGAGAGGTTAAGTGACTTGCCCAGGGTGTCATAGCTAGTAAGTGTCTGAGGAAGGGTTTGAACTCCGGTCTCCCTAATTCTAGGTCCAGCTCGCTATCCTCTCTACTACCTAGCTGACCAAAGTGGAGGTGGGTCATAAGAGGTCATGAACTCAAGGTAGGAGTTTTACAAGGGGGGAGACTATACTTGCCATCTCTTTCTGGTTCTGGGGTTTTGATAATTTAAGCTGATGACATACACTGGATGGTCCCTCTTTCCTTTTCTCTCTCTCTCAGTATCTCTCCACTCTTGGACACCAGCAGGTATTCAGGGAGAAGAAAGCTTAGAAGGATGCTGAGCAACCATGTGGACATCGAGCTCTAGCTTAACTTAGAAAGAAGCTAGGAACTCTAGAAAGAGCAACCAGAGAGTGGAGACTACAGTTAATTAGTCCACTTCCCCCCATTTTACAGTTGAGGAAACTGAAATTTATATAGGGGAAAGTGATTTGCCTAAGGCCATAGCAGTAGTGTTTGAAGTAGAAACCTGATGAGTTGATTCCTAATCCAGGATCAGAGGACCTTGGATTGAATTCCAGCTCTCCTACTTTCCTCCTATTTACTACCTGTATAGCCTTCATGTCCATGACGGTGGTCAGGTAGGTGGATGGGAGAGAAACCTGGATCCCTTCTCTAGGAAGAACTCTGGGTGCACTTGTGGGAAACCAGGCACAGACAATTGAGTAGGGAGAGTTGGAAAGTTCAGACTCTAATTGAAGCAGCTTTGAATTACTCCAGTCATGTCAGATCTAAACACTGTACTTTTTTTTTTCATAAACGTACTTTAATCTACTTGGAAGAGAGATGTCCTTGTGGGTTCATGCTCATAGACTAAAAGTTTTCCAAAGTTTATGCCTATCTGATTTCCCTAGTATGTTTACCACTTGACATTAGGACAGCATCCTCTCTACATCACCAAGAGTATCCCAGACCCCTAATAAATATTGCTCATTGCCAGAAGGAATTGCTTTGGGCAGGGCTTCTACTTCTGCTGGCAAAATTTATGAATTCTAGGTATGTTTCTGAAATGAAGTAACCTATCCTTCCAGTGCATTGGGATTTTTAAGGTCTGTTTTCCTATACTCTTTCTTATATGTCTTGAAATGAAATTCTGTGCAGATGGGAGATTTAGACTGAAAATGAACAACATCACTTGCACTTTTTATTGCAATATTTTAAGACATCATTATCTTTTATATCAAGGCTCAACTACTTGTCTTATAAAGTTACTTTCTGATTTTAAAAAATGGTACGAACTCTCCTTGCAGAACTCCTTTAGGAAATGACAGGCAAATTTGCCTTGATTGAAATTGAGATTGCTAGCATCTATGGTTTATTGGTACATCATGTATGTGAGGAAGAGTTCATCTTCTTGGGAATCCATGGAGAGAGGGATTGGACTGGTCACCATGACTGATTAGGATGATTCCTTAGTGCCATCACTCCATTTAAGAGTTGGGTTGGGGTTCAGCTAGAATAAGTGGCCTCCCAAGGAGGTGAGATTTTAAGACAATGGGCATGCATTATGTCATCAAATATATCTCCCCCACTGTCTGACCTATGCTTGAAATTTTGCCCCTATATCTTTATCCCTTAATTATTCAAATATCTCTAGAAAAGCTGTAACTCTTAAACTGTCATCAGTCATTTGTACCTTAGTATGAATGTAAGGTCTGAGAGTAGTTTTTGATAGGGATCACATATTAAGAAATGGAGGATACAATGGAAGTCATCTAGTTTGATCCTTTCATTTTGTAGATGAGAAAACTGAAGTGCAGGAAGTTAAGTGACTTCTCTAAGGGCACACAGATGTTAAGTGACACAGCTAGGACCTGAATTCAAATCTAGCATGATTTTCACTGTATCACACTTCAGAGAGGAGGGAGAAGGGCATGAGGCATGTGGGATGTACCTGAGTGGACTGTACCTGAAGGAAATCTTCTAGAGTCTGCCTAGGATCTACTCTGGTCCAGAGGCATTGTTCAGAAATTTCACACTTTTTTTTAAAACCTTTCACATACCAGTGAACAAAAAGCAAAATAAATTGGGGTAATAATTATAACAACGATCTGTTCCAACTAGTTGACCCCAGACCATGCTTGACATCATCCCATATAGCCATCTGCTAAAAAACTAGGGTCAGCTGGGTGGTGCAGTGGCTATTGCACTAGACTTACAATGAGGAAGATCTGAGTTCAAATCCAGACTGAAGCATTTACTAGTTAGGTGACCCTAGGCAAATCACTTTATTTCTGTCCTCAGTTTCCTCATTTGTAAAATGGAGATGATAATAGCACCTACCTCCACAGGATCGTTGTGAGGAAAAAAATGAGATAATATTTATAAAGTACTTAGCAAAACTTACTGTCCTATATAAATGCTGGCTATTCTTATTTTGCCATCTGCTCTATGGCCCTATGATTTGAGTCTTCCTGAAGAAATTTAAATATGGGTCTATTATGGGAAATCTCTCCTTAGTTTTATTTGTTTTGTTTTTCTTTTTGAAAGAGTTTGGTGACCACAGAAATATGACCTGAGTAAGTAAGGCCCAGGAAGTGAGCAGACGGACTTCATAAACAATTTAGCTCAGGCTTGAAAAGCAACAGGAAAGGTCAACTTCTTGATCATTCCTTCAGAGCAGACAAACGAATCAATTACTAGCAAACTGTTTTTCTTGGGCATTACTTAAATAAGTATAGGAAAGCCTAATTATTGTGAAGTCTTTCATGTCTATAGGCTAGCAGGTAATAGAGTTCACAATGGGGTGAGGGCAAAACATAGATACTATTGAGTTTGTTCTTGTTATCCTTTCTGCTTTTCCAAACACTTACCCCAAGAGACTATTCTCCCTGGCTCATTTACTACCTTTTCAATATGAGTTTCTTAAAGATGGAAAAGTCTTCAAATCTGGAAGAATTTTATACACATTAACAAGTTAGTGTTTAGATCCTAGGGTAGTGGTGGTGCAGAATTGTGCTGTGGGCTCCTTAAATTATAGCCTATATCAGGGAGGAAGGAAGAAACCTTTATTGTTGTTCTTCAGTTGTTTCAGTCATGCCCCACTCTTTGTGATCACATTTGTAGTTTCCTAGGTAAGGATACTGGAGTGGTTTGCCATTTCCTTCTCCAGCTCATTTTGCAGATGGGGAAACTGAAGCAAACAGGGCTAAGTGACTTGCCAAGGGTCACACAGCTAGCAAATGTCCGAGGCCAGATTTGAACTCAAGAAGATGAGTCTTCCTAACTCTAGGCCCAGAATTCTATCCACCGTGCCACTGACCTGCCCTTACCCTGCCTTCTTATCTTATTTCATAACTTTGGGCTAGGTCTGTAAAATGAGGGGATTAGATTGGATGGTCCCTTACAAGGATAAATCAGATCCTAAGAGGTATTCCTGCTCCAGAATAGAACCAGATGCTACTTTGGCCCTTGGAGATTTTGCTCAGATCTTGCTTAAAATATTACAAGATCTTCAGCTTTGCTGAGCCATAGACACTTGGCTATAATACACACATGCAGATTCACATTCGACATCTTTAGACAAAATGTGACACTTGGAAACATAGAGACTTTAATACACTTCTGCCCAGTTACCCAGTACCCTGTATTCCAAGTACATGAACTTGAATATTTTAATATGTGTGGATAGATCTTTTATAGAGGATATATGGGATGCACAAGAATAAGAAGTCTGAGGGAGTGTGTGTGCAATCTGTATTAGAGAAGATAGATCCACATGAAGATAGAATATCATAGATTTACTGAAATATTGAAGTAATGAATAATGCAAATCAATGCAGTACAATAAAAGACAAATAAAAATGGTTTGTTTTCTTCAGAAGGCCATTGCTAATGTCAAATGGTCACCTGCTCAAAAAAAAATCATAGAACTTAAAAAAAAAGATTTTAAAAATCAAATGAGAGAGATTGAGGAAAAATAAACAAAAAGAGGCAATCCAAGAAAATAAGAAGATTTTGAAAAGAAAGTCAACCAATTAGAAAAGGAGATCCAGGGTCTTGAGGAAGAAAGCAATTCCTTGAAAATTAGAAGGTCATTGCTAGAATTTATATATGTATGGCCCAGGAGCTGGAGGAGGGCCCTGTGGAACACCACTAAACTTTTTCCTAGCATATCAATAGGAGAATGCCACTTTTTTTTTTTTTAGTAATGGGCCTTATTTGCAATCCTTTTATGTACAGGGCGGCGTGATTTTTTTTTTTTTTTAGTATTATTACTGCTAATTTATCCATATCTGCTAGTCTGACATCTGGCCACAGTTATATAATAGTAGCAACAGGCAGGTGGCTAGGTTTTATTGGTTTCTAAATGTGATAGCTAATTAGGAAACTGATTTCTTCTCTTTGCTGAGTATCTCAGGCTGAGAGACCCTGGGGTCAAGCAGGTTGCATTTGGTCTGCTGGATATAGGTGGGGCATGGGTCTTTACTATAATGAGTTTATCAGATTAACTAATTGTTAGCTCTGAATATGGTGAGAGACAGCCGGGCGTGAGAAGAGGTAGTAGGGGATGGAAGGTTGTTTGTCCATTCTCTAAAGGGACCAAGACTTCAGGAAGGTGATGCCATGATTTGCAAATGAATTGGATTTAAGTGAGGGAGGGCTGTGCAAAGTCAACAGCCTCACTTTCTCCTCAAGAGCCATCAGGGTCCAATGGCAAGATATAGATCAGAGCAATTGGAGATGGTGGCAGATGTAGGAAGGAAGAAAGAGAGGAAGAGTCCAGAGAAAAGGGAGGTGCAGCAGGAAATCTTCCTCTAGGCAGAGGGAGTCTCTGAATAGGAACAATGGGAAGGATTGGAATAAGTGGTGTGTTGTTCTTTTGGTTGGATGAGTGTGGACTCTAATGACTTAGATATTTGGACTAGTTCATTGATTTTTTGGTTCAAGCATTCCAGATATGTAAATCACCTCCTTTTCTGATTTTTTTTTTAGTGTAAATGAAAAATTAGAGAACATAGTTTGATGGTGGAAGAGGGAAGATGCATACTGGGTACCTCTGAGAGGAAGCAGGACAGTGGATGCTCTCAGTGGGAAATGGGCTTTACCCTGTGGCCACAGTGTAGTAATTTGATTTGTAATCAAAAGATCTGTTTGAATCACACCCCTACCCTTTATTTACTATCTTTATGACTTCGGATAAGTCTCATGAGGTCTCTTCCAGCACCAGATCTATTACTTGTCCTCAGAGACTATCTAGTTCAACTCTACCCACCCCCATTTTACAGATGGAGAAATCAAGACTGAGAGAGAGAAAAAATGAATTGATATTAGTCATGGCTAGAACCTGGGTCTTGACTGCATCAGGGCTTCCCCACTATACAATGTTGTTTCTTTAAATTGCCTTTAGTCTTCCTATCAATGAGGTTTTGTGTGTGTGTGTGTGTGTGTGTGTGTGTGTGTTTGTGTGTGTGTGTGTATATAAGGTGCTTAAGAGCCACTGATTTTGAACTCAACTCCTGGTACTGGTAGTAGCAGAGCTTAGAATTGGCCTCTAGTCTTAAAGAACTCTCTCAATTGTGTGTGCTCTGGGCCAAATCTGGGGTTATAAGAGCTATTGGAAAATTCCTCTCCTTGGAAGCCAGCTGTCATACCTTTTAGCAGATGTCCTCCTCACCTGCTTAGGTATAACTTGTGTTGCAAAATGGGCTATGATAAGAGAACAACAAGATGTCTGGGGAATGGTTAGCCCTGCCAAGGGCAAGGGAGGTGGGGCAGGTCCTATATGCCCAAAGCACAGGGAGAATGGGCAGGTCTCTCCCGAAGGCATGTTGTTACTGTTTGGTACTTCATTATTGACTGTGACTTCTCTGTGGACTCATGGGCTGTGTGGACTCACTATAAAGTGAGCTCACATGTCCTTAATGAGGTGCTGAGGTTCCTTCTTGGTGCTGTGGTTTCCCATTTCAGTTGCTTAAATGCTTTCTTTTCATTTGGACAGCAGTAAATGCTGTCTTGGAACTTGGTCCTCAACCTGGAGTCTGTGGATAGATTTCGGGGAGTAGGTCTTGAATGGGAAAAAGTGATAACTTTATTTTCACTGATCTTTGATTTCCTACATAATCCTATGTATTTGATTTTATGCATGAAAAAACATGATACTGAGAAGGGGTCTAGAGTCTTTTCTAGAAGTACCACAGGAACTCATGACACAGAAGACATAAAGAATCAGTCTCCTGAAGTCCCTGCAGATACTCTCACAGGATTAAGCATTGCAGAAGTAGGGATAGGGACTCTTTGGAACTTGGTAGTATGCAGTTGGATTCTAAAGAAAACTAAATGTACAATGAACAACTTAAAGCCACTATAAATTATCTTTATCCAAGTGTAGGAGGCTAGAAGGATGGGATAATGTCCATAGGTTACTGAAGAGTTGGCAGATTCCTTCATACAAGGAATAACCATATTCTCCTGAGAAGATGGGCGTGGTCTTGTCTTTGTCATGGGTTTGTACATCTATGTACCAAAGTCTCTACTTTTAGTCAGTATTATTTGAGCTCCCACTTTGTGCAGGACTTACTGAATCAAAAGGCTTTTTTTTTAAATGTTGTGTTGTATTTTAATTTACTTTTTAAAGCATTTCCCAATTATATTTTAATAATACTTTATTTCCCCCAATTAAATGTAAAAACAATTTTTAACATTCATTGTTGTTGTTTTGTTTGTTTTGAGTTCCACATTCTATCTCTTCTTCCCCTTCCCTGAGAAAGTAAGCAGTCTTTTTCCTTTTTAAAAATCTCTTTCTGCTACAGACCTAATGGTAGTGGTATTGCTGGATCAAAGGATGTGCACAGTTTCATAGTCCTTTGGACATAGTTGCAAATTGATTTCCAGAATGGTTGGATCAGTTCACAACTCCACCAACAGTGTAATAAGTGTCTCAATTTTCCCACATCCCCTCCAGCATTTATAATTTTCCTTTTTTGTCATACTAGCCAATCTAAGAGGTATGAGCTAGTACCTCAGAGTTGTTTTAATTTACATTTCTCCAATCAATAGTGTGAAGTAAGAATCTTTATTGACCTGAGAGGCAGTGTAGCTAGAATGCTGGCTTTGGAGATGAGAAAACCAGGAGGAACACCACCATGGCTGCTTTTAAGTATTTGAAGGGCTGTCATATGGAGGTGAGATCAGATTTGTTCTGTTTATCTCCTAGGGCAGAATTGAGAGGGAGGAATGGTAGTTACAGAGAGATATATTTTGGATTCATAGAGACACATCAAAGGTTTAAAAAATCAGTTTCACAAACAAACAAACACACTTTTCAAACCTTCAGGGCTATCTAAAAGCAAAATGAGCTATGTCAGGGGGTGGTGGTTTTTCTATCATTGGTGGTTTTCTAGCTGGAGCTGCATGAGCAGTTTTCAGGGATTTCGTAGAAATATAGATGGGATCATATGATCTCTGAGTTCCAAATTCTGCCTCTCTGAAGTTCAAGTCTCTGCTCTGTCACTTAATTAGCCATGTAGCAACGGTTGAGTCATTTTAGCCTCTTTGAAACTCAGTTTCCTCATCTGCAAGATGGGCATAAAAATGCTAGTACTGCCTGCCTCACAGACTGATTGTGAATGAGATGCTTTGGAAACCTTAACGTATTCTACAAATGTCAGATGAGAAGGAAGAGGAGGAGGAGGAACATATGAAAATGAAAGGTCAAAATAACATTTGCAAAGCAAAATGCAGACTTGTAAATTCAAATGAATCCTCTTTGCAAGACTTGGGCAAGTCAATTAGCTTTCCTGGGCTTCCTTGCATCTTCTCATCAGTAAAATGAAGAGATTGAGCTACATGGCCTCTAAGGCTCCTTCCACCTCAAAATCTATAATTCTGTGATCTCTATTTTAAGAAAATCTGACTTTCAACAGCTCAAACCAACAAAATAAAATCATATTGCAAAAGGATTCTTAGCTTTATAAGGGGATTCATTATAGGGTGCCCTTAAGTGGTAAGCTTCTAAAGTATTTTAAAAGTATACATTTAACTTGCCAAAAAAGTTGATTCCTACTCATCTTTGCAGACATACTATATATGGCATGACTATAAAGTGATGAGATGGATTTTCATCACACACTATCCATCTTGTGCCTGTAAGTTCTTCTCCCATCTCTTTTTTTCCCCTAGGCTTCCTTTAAATTGGCCTTTCCTTCCTATAGTAGTAGGGCTCTTATATTCCCACTTTCAAATAGATGTTCACAGTCTTCCCGGTGTAAAACCTTGGCATCTGATCGGTCCATTTAAGTTCCAAAGAAATCTAAGTCTGCAATGCAGAATCTGTAGAATCCCTCAGAGACTATTAAGTTAGCTAGGGGATATTTATGTAGCTGAACCTATTTTGGGAGATCCATTATGCCCTCAGGCCACTGGATTAAAAAGATTTTTTTTTTTAAAAAAATCAGTTCCACTCACTCTTCCTCAGTTTCCTCATTCATAAAAAGAAAGGATTGGACTAGACAATCGTTGAGGTGCCTTCAAGCTTTGACACTCTATGAAATGTCTATATCCCCAAATTATCCAGGATATACTTCACAGACGCTTCTCCATAATTTTCAGAAAAAAGATTTTGCATTGAAAATGCAAGCTAATGATAACAATGCTTTTTAACTATGTGAATTGAAGGTGCTCTGCTAAGAAATGAGGTTGGCTAGCTAGAGAGTGGCTGGAAGTTGACCAGCTATCCACTGTTTTTTTTTTTTCTGCAGTCTAAACTGTCTGCCAATGTGAATGGATTGAGGGATGAAGGAAATCTAATAGATTTTAATCAAGAACAATTTCCTCAATTCAGACAATAAAGCTGAGGTTGCTTGGAAACATATTAGGGCATGACCAAGCCTGTCTTCTCAGGAGATTTGCCCTTGTTCTCTTTACCTTTTCTTCAATGTTATTTTTAATCTATCTTTGATGTAAGAAGAGACCCTCTAATTCTCCAGTAACATATGGTCAAAATCCATTCCTTTCAGCCTCATATCCTAGGGTTGATGCAATACAAATTTTAGGGACTCTAGGTTGTACATTGCAGGCTTAAATTTCTTTGGAATCCAACTGAACTGAGCAGACTGAACAGAGAATCACAGGATTTTAGAGTGTGAAAAATCATTAAAAGTAATTTTGTTCAAATGCCTTATTTTTTGAAGGGCTACAGAGACTTAGAGAAGTTATGCATCTGTTTAGTCCTGAACCATTAACTAACTGGAACCCATATGTCCTGATTTCTAGGCTAATGTTCTCTGATCACACCATTCTCCTTCTGTCTTAAGGTTGACTGGCCAGCAGGTAACTGCAATAAGTCCAGTTGTATTTCTCTAATTATTTTATTTCTCTGGAAATATATTCAGTACTATCCATTTTGTTGCATCTCAGAATACAAACAAAACAAAAGCAAAGATGGGTAAAAAATATATGATTAAAAAAAAACACACAGAAATAATCTTTCCTCCCAAACCCATATATCGATTCTAGAACCATGATCAAATCAACTCTGCCATTGTTTCTGGAAGGGATGTGTGTCAATCTACTCTCATACTGCCCACTCACCATCCCTGTAACTTTTACGACCAAAGTGCCCCATCCTAGCTACCACTCCCCAATGTGCGTTGTTCTCCCAATCAGAATGCAAGTTCTTTGATGGCAGGGACCGTTTTTTATTTTTTATTTGTATTTCTAGTGCTTAGTGAAGTGCTTGGCACATGCTAAGCACAAAAGGAATGTTTTCAGTTCATTCAAAGTAAAGGTATTGTTATTGCATTTTGTGATCCATGAGCATTTCATTATATTCTAATCCTGAACCTCAGTCACTAGAGTGGCCCACACTAAGCTGTGCTCAGAACAGATGAGTGTCATCTTTCATTTTTTGTTTTGCATCCCCAGCTTTTAACACAGTGCCTTATATGTGACAGACATTTAATCAATGTTGAATTGAATTGAAAGTCAAATGCATGAAGGGGAGTACTAGATGGAAGGGTAGGTTGTTTGAGGTTGTGTAGGACTTTGGTGACTGGCTGAAGGGTTTGTTATATTTAGTTGTTTCTTTTAAGGAAATCACTGAAGATTATTTGAAGGGGAGAGTGACAGCAGATCAATGCAGTGTGAAGGATATATTGGAAAGGGAGAAACTAGAGGTATGGAGACTAATGGTGGCCTGAATCAAGGTGATCAACAGTGGAAGTTGAAATAAGGGGATAATTGCAAGAGAAGCAAAAATAGGCTCAATGGAATTTGACAACTGATTGGACTTGGGGAATAGGAGATAGGAGAGGAGTCAGACCTCCCCAGTTCCATCCTCCATCCATTAGGCATGGCTTAAGCAGCACATCATTACAAAGAATATTTAGATAAGATGAAAAACTATGTGTTGTGTCACAGACAAACTCCAGAAATTGTGGCTCAATTCATTGCCTTCACTTTTTCTCTTACCTCTCATGCCTCAGCCTTTGGCAGTCTAGTTTTTCCAATTACCAACAAAGCCCAACACCAAGAGATAGAAAGAGAAATTCCATTTAAACTTATTGTAGACATTATAAAATATTTAGGAGTCTAACTCCTGAAATAAATCCAGGAACTAAATGAACACAATTACAAAACACTTTTCACACAAATAAAGTCGGATCTAAATAATTGGAAACACATCCTGGGTAGGCTGAGCTAATGTAATAAAAATGACAATTCTACCTAAGCCAATCTACTTATTTAGTGTCATACCAATCTAACTACCAAAAATTATTTTATAAAGTTAGAAAAAATAATAACAAGATTCATTTGGAAGAACAAAAGGTCTAGAATATCAAGGGAACTAATGAAAAGAAATGAAAAGGAAGGTGGCCTAGCCATTTCAGATCTTAAATTGTAATATAAAGCAGCAATCATCAAAACTGCTTGGTACTGGCTAAGAAATAGAGTGGTGGATCAGTGGAATAAGTTAAGTATGCAAGACCCTGTAGTCAATTACTATAGTAATCTATTATTTGACAAACCCAAAGACCCCAGCTTCTGGGATAAAAACCCATTCTTTGAAAAAAAAACTGCTGGTAAAACTGGAAAAGAGTATGGAAGAAACTAGGCATTCAAAGAGATAAAAATCTCACACCATGTACAAAATAAAGTCAAAATATGGACATAAAGGCTGATACTATAAGCAAACTGGAAGAGCAAGAAATAATTTACCTCTCAGATTTATGGGGAACAAAAGAATTCATGACCAAACAGGAGATAGAGAACATTACAAAAAGCAGAATGGATAACTTTGATTACATTAAATTGAAAAGATTTTGTGGGGGACAGAGCCAAGATAGTGGAGTGAAAGCAGTGACTTGCTTGAGCTCTCCCCCAAACACCTTCAAATACCTATAAAAAATGGCTCAAAACAAATTCTACAGCAGCAGAACCCACAAAAAGACAAAGTGAAACAAATTTCCAGCCCAAGACAACCTGGATGATTGATCAGAAAGGTATATTTCACCAGGCTGGGAGCAGAGCACAGTGTGGCATGGGCACACAGGCCACAGCGAACCTGGAACAGGCCTTACAGGACTGAAATGCAGGCAGCTGTGGTGGATTCCAGAGTTCTCAACCTATGAAGGCCAAAGGCAACTTAGAAGGTCAATGGGAAAAGTCTGTTTCTGCGGTGCTGAGAGAGGAGAACAGGGTCTCAGTCCAGTTCCCCCAAGAGTGAGGCCCTGGGGGGGCAGGGGCCTCCTGAGCTTCTGGCCCACAACCTGAGGGGGAATCCAGCGGCTGATCAGAGAGATTGCAGGGATCTCTTTGCCAGTGCTGAGGCAGGAATCTCTTGATTTTCCTGTGCTTGGATCTGGGTCACACTTCAGGGTGGCAGTCCTGGGATGAGAAGGAGCCCTGGCTTGGTGGAGCTTGTAGTGGCTGTGAAAAGGAAACCCTCATCACAGTTCCAGGACAGAAAGGAGTGCTTGTGGTCACTAATACACCAGAGCACAGGCCAGGAAAGGAGTAAACACCTCTCCCCTTATCATACCACCTTGGAAGAACTGAAAATTTACAAGTCCCTACAAGTATCTCTGAAAACAGCTGTACAAACCCCTGAAGCTTAGGACAGTACATTCTCCACATTGGAAGCAGACTCTTACCTTAACAAAGAGTTTAAAACTCAAGGAATTGGCTGGGATCATGAGCAAGCAGCACAAAAAAAGTCAGACTATATTATCTTATTTTGGTGAACAAGATCAAAATATACAACCAGAAGAAGACAACAAAGTCAAAGCTCCTACATCCAAAGACACCAAGAAAAATATAAATCAGTCCCAGGCCTTGGAAGAGCTCAAAAGGGATTTTGAGAAGCAAGTAAGAGAAGTAGAGGAAAAACTGGGAAGAGAAATGAGAGTGATGCAAGAAAATCATGAAAAACAAATCAACAGCTTGCTAAAGGAGACCCAAAAAAATACTGAAGAAAATAACACCTTAAAAAATAGCCTAACCCAAATGGCAAAAGAGGTCCAAACAGCCAATGAGGAGAAGAATGCTTTAAAAAGCAAAATTGGCCAAATTGAAAAGGAAGTACAAAAGATTACTGAAGAAAATACTTCCTTAAAAATTAAATAGAGCAAATGGAAGCTAGTGACTTTATAAGAAATCAAGGCACTGTAAAACAAACCCAAAAGAATGAAAAAATAGAAGACAATGTGAAATATCTCATTGGAAAAACAACTGACCTGGAAAATAGATCCAAGAGAGAGAATTTAAAAATTATTGGACTATCTGAAAGGCATGATCAAAAAGAAGAGCCTAGACATCATCTTTGAAGAAATTATCAAGGAAAACTGCCCCGATATTTTAGAACCAGAGGGCAAAATAGAAATTGAAAGAATCCACTGATCTCTCCCCAAAGGAAAACTCCTAGGAATATTGTAGCCAAATTCCAGAGTTCCCAGGTCAAGGAGAAAATATTACAAGCAACCAGAAAGAAACAATACAAGTATTGTGGAAACACAATTGGGATAACACAAGATTTAGCAGCTTCTACATTAAAGGACCACAGGGCATGGAATATAATATTCCAGAGGGCAAAGGAGATAGGATTACAACCAAGAATCACCTCCCCAGCAAAACTGAGTGTAATCCTTCAGGGGAAAAAATGGTAATTCAGTGAAACAGAGGACTCTGAAGCATTCTTGATGAAAAGACCAGAGCTGAATAGAAAATTTGACTTTCAAATACAAGACTCAAGTGGAACATGAAGAGGCAAACAGGAAAGAGAAATCATAAGAGACTTATTAAGGTTGAACTGTTTACGTTCCTGCATGGAAAGATGATATTTACAACTCATGAGACCTTTGTCAGTATTAGGGTAGTTGGAGGGAAAAAAAAATATGTATGTATGTGGGTAGATAGATAGATAGATAGATAGATAGATAGATAGATAGAGGGCACAAGGTAAGTTGAAAATTAAGGGGTCATATCTGGAGAATAAAATTAAGGGATGAAAGGATTATACACCAAGAAGAAGAAAAGGAGAGGTAGAATGGAGTAAATTATCTCACTCACACACACACACACACACACACACACACACACACACACACACAACCAGAAAAGGCTCTTACAGTGGAGGGGAAATGGGGAAGGTGAGAGGGAATGAGTGAATCTTATTCTCAAAGGACTTGGCTTAAGGAGGGAATAACATACACATTCAATTGGGTTTGGAAATCTGTCTTACCCTAAAGGAAAATAGGGGGAGAAGGGGACAAGAGAGCAGGGGGTTAATTGAAAGGAGGGCAGATTGAGAAAGGGGGTAATCAGAAGCAAATAATTCTGAGAAGGGACAGGGTCAAAAGAAAGAATAGAATAAATGGGACGGCAGGATATGATTAAGGGAAATAGAGTTATTTTTTCACAACATGTTGAAATGGAAATTGGAAATTCCCCTTTAAATTAATAAGATCACTCAAATAAATAGGTTCAGTTCAAATCTCGGTCATGACCGTTCCATATCTCCTGAGTGTTCTTGGCCTAGCATTCCAGGAACTAGCCATTCCTAGGTCACGTTGACATGGAGGGTTGGCTCCTCTCCTTGTGAGACGTGATGTTATTAAAAAACAAAATACCAAGCCTCAGGCGGATGGGAGCGTGGCTAAGGTCAGATGTGTATTGAACAAACCATGAATAGCGCATGCATCGAAAAGGGCTTCTTGGCCCCAAGCCTTCTTTGTTTAGAACAATATAAAAACACTGCGTCCTGTAAGCCCGCTGAGCCTCACCCGCGGGAAGGACGCTTCGCCCGGGAAAATCTTTACACAATTCAAGTTTGTACGGGCTGTAACGGGGCTCCCAGCCGTTGATTGACTTTGGAGGTTCCCTTGAATTGGTGATGTATTCTCTTCCATTACCGACTCTCTTGATCGGTGCTATATTATTGATTGTTCTTATTGTTATATGCTTTCTATGCAAATTCAAACTATCTGTGCTTTACTTCTTCTAAATAAATTATCTATTTCTTATTATTTTCTGGTGCATTGGAGAGTGTCATTTATAGGAGCGAATCCGAACCTCACTAAATCATATTAATACACATGTCTACTATGGAAGTGTTTTGCATAACTGGACATGTATAACCTATATTTGGCTACACCTTCCTTCTGAATACTCCCTCCTTCCCCAGATTTTGTGAAAATGCTGTCTTCTGGTTGTCTAACCATTCTTTCTTAGTCTTCCTTGCTGTATTATCAATTATGTCATGCCTCCCAACTGTCATCCCAACCCTACCTTCAAGGCTTTGTTCTGGCAACTCTTCTCTCTCTCTCTCTCTCTCTGAACCATCTCTCAAAGGTCTCATCATCTCTCTGGTTTCATTACAACCTTTTTTGCAGATGATTCTCAGATTTCTATGTCCAGATCTAATCTCTGTCTTGAACTCCTATCCAGCATTACCAACTGGTTATTGGACATCTCCAACTAAATATACCGTGGACATCTCAAACTCAATATGTTCAAAGTCAAACTCAATAATCACCACCTAAACTTCTTGACCTAGAACATAAGTTTCTTGAGCACAGGTATTGTTTTTCATTTTGTTTTTGTATCACTTAATAAATTTTACTGGATCTGATCAATTGAATTGGGAGCTTATCCAGAAAGGTCAACCCTTGTGCTTATACCTGCTAGCATCCTTGGGATTCTTTCCACCCTGACTGGGGAAACTTTTCCTATCTCTTGTCCCAGCTTCCAAAATTTCTAGTTACAGCTCTGACAAAACTAAACCAATTAAATATAGATGAGTTATGTGCTGGAAGTGCTATAGTTTTGAGGGTATTGGGGGATATATCTGAAAGAGGGGAAGAATTCCAAATACTTGGAAAATTATAGGCCTTTTTATTATTAAAAATAGTAGATTGAGGAAATACATCTATTTCTACATGACTAAAGTTTTTATAAAAATAATCTATACATATATCAAGAGAATGAATGATAAATGTATGAGAATGAAACAAGAAGGAATGTTCAAAGGGTATTCTACAGCAGAGCACATCTTTATTGTCAAATCATTGAATGAAAGGTTCAGAGAATATAAAATCTCATTATGCTTGTTGTTGATCAACTCTAAATGAATATTTGTTTTGGTAGAGTATGATACTTACTTAAAGGTTCTCCTCTAACAAGGTACTTCTCTTACATATGCACCAATATGTCTTATGACTGATTATTAATATTTGGTTTGCATTAACTAGGGAGGCACAGATTTGCCAAAGATGTTTTCTATTGCTGTGGAGGATGTCAGGACAAAGAAGTTCTCTAAATATTTGGAGTCCTTCAACTATTCATTTTTACTGACAATATATGAAGATTTCATCGCGGTTCAGAAATGCAGAGCCTTCTGTGTGAGAAATATAATGCCTCAAAGAATTTTGCCTAACTAGAAACATAAGAAAATCCAAGTAGATGAAGAATTGTTATTGCCCAGAGTATGATATACATAGTTGGACAGATATTTCATTGAAATGGGCCATCAGTATAATAATATATCTTAGAAAGAAATAGCAGGTGGATGATGACCCAGACTCAGTTTTATATAGGTGTAGAAAACAGGACTGGATTGCCTTTAGGGAATTTCTATACACTTTTTCATCATTCTAAGTTTTCCCTGGAAACCAAGACCCATCTTTTTTAGTAACAATATTATTCTGATATTGCTATATGCCTATACTTTTTAGAGCCCATGATATCCAAAGAATTAAAGTCCAAGGTGTTGAAGGATGGAAAAAAGCTTCTGCATTGTGTTTATGTTAGGATCTATTAGAACAAAAGGTTTATTATGTAAATCAACAATTGCAAGGACAGTCATCTCCCAAATCAACTTAATAATGCCATTCAGAGAGAGATAGAGAGGGAGAGAGAGGGAGAGAAAAAGAGAGAGAGAAAGAGAGAGAGAGAGAGAGAGAGAGAGAGAGAGAGAGAGAGCAAGCTTTGAGTAACAGTCATGGTTTAGTAGCTTTTATGCATTCTCAAGAGTAATGTAGGTTTCCAATTTAGCATCTACATGTAAAACATTGCAAGTCAGGACAGAATTGTTTACATCAAGGAAGTAAGCTGAAAGACCCTATTGTAGTATAAACAAGATAGCATCTTGTACAATCTTAAGCATCCTGAGATGTTAGATTTTAATCATTGCAAAACTTCTAAACAGCTTTGATTCCTTCTTGTTGCATTCTCAGAACAAACAGCTTTTGGTTTTTGTTTATCTTAAAAAAAAAACATCTTGCAAGCATGTAAGCAATGAAGCTTAATCTAATCTATGACCATAATTTCTTAGCCTCTAGCTTGACTATGGTTTTGAGACCTTAAATTCTAGTTTAATTACAGGTCTAAATTTTTGCTTCTAGGTAGATCTCTCAAAGAGCAATGGAGATGGGCACAGTGGGCAGGAGTGGGCTATTGCCCACAGGAAACCTAGGATCAAAGGCACCAAAAGCAAACTATATGATTGGCTGTCATAGAGGAACAGGCCAGTCATAGAGTAAAAGTTATAAACTACCTTCCTCCAGTCTTGGTATCCATACAATGTGAAGAAATATGGAAGAAGGCCCCTGATATATTGGGACTCCCTCTACTCCCTGAAGAATATTAATGGTAAGAGCCACAAAAGAGTAGAAGGCATGAAGGGTTGTAATTGGCATGGAAGATGATCTCTATATAGATGACATCCATGAGCCATAGAAATATGAAGTGCTGAAATACCTTGCATGAATGACTAGACAAATTTTCATATCTGTGTGCATTCTTATTTTATCTTTGTAATAATAATGAACAATAATGATAGCATTTTATAGCTCTGTATAATAAAGTGCCTTTCAAATACTATCTCATTTGGTCCACACAGCACCTCTTGGAGGTATATGCTATTATTGTCACCATTTTGTAGATGAAGGATTTGAAGTAGACAGAGGTAAAGTGACTTGCCCAGTGTCACACAGCTAATAAGTGCCTGAGGCTAGATTTGAATTCAGGTTTTCTTGACTCCAGGTGTAACTCTCTCTCTATTACATATTCCCACCAGAGGTGTAATAGTTACATTTTGACTTAGCATCAGGAAGACTTGGGTTCAAGTCCTACCTATGACATGTAGTGGTTGTTTGTGCGTAAGTTACTTCAACCTCAAGTGCTCCAGGTCCAGGAAGTTCTTTAAGACTATTAGTGGCAGAGAAGGTGCCAACCTGCATTAGTAGAGGGAATTTCCTTACTAGAGAATTCCCTATGCTCTCCCTACCACCTAGCACAGTGGTGTACATGGTAGGTCCTTACTAAATGCTTTTCTTGTGCTCACTTCAGCAGAACATATACTAAAATTGGAATGGTACATAGATTAGTATGGCCCCTGTGCACAGACGACTTATGCATGCCATATTGAAAAGAAAAAAGAAAAAAGAAAAAAGAAAAAAAAAAGAAATGCTTATCTTGAATTCACCTAAAAGCTTCTGTGATATTTTATGGTTTGCTACAACTTATACCATATAAAGAGGAACAAGGAGGCAAAGGGGAACACTTGGTCAACCTTGCTATCAGTAAGGCATCTTACTTTCATTTGGATATTACTTAGGACTTCTTTGAATATAGTGGCTAACACTTTTGGAAAACATTTATTTCCTGTTTCCACTTTATCTCAATATACAACAGATCATTAAACAAAATGATCATCATATTCATGTCTCTCACAGAAGCTCCCATGATTTTGATGTACACATATTGTGTTTTTTTTTATGTAGAAAGCCCTTAGGCTATATTTTTATCCTTCAGAAGGATGTTTTTAAACCAAAAAGGATCTCCAGACATTCTAGTACACATTTACGGTCCCTTTTGCTAGAGATATGGAGATTGGTGGACAGCTTAAGTTCTGGAGTTTTGAGCTACAATAGGCCTAAAGTCATTCAGGAGGTGACATTGTGTTCTGCACAATAGCAGGTGAGGACCACCAAATTGCCTAAGGAGGGTAAGCCAGCCTTAGTTGGAAAAACAGAACAGGTTGAAGCTTCCATGCTAATCAGTATTTGGAATGAACCCATGAGTGGTCTCTGTACATCCATCTTGACTGAGATAGGGAGATCCAGTAACCCCCCCCACCAAAATAAAACAATAAATACTATGCAAAGTGGTACCCAATATTTGTATATAGGCTCACAAACTCGGTGTCCCCAAAGTCTTAGAGCAGTTTTTCTCTATGATAACTTTGTTGTATATTTGAAAGGAATATCAAGTGGTGCACAGTAGATTTGCACTTTCATATGCAATCATCCTTTTTATTGTATTATGTTATGGAAATGCTTGTTTTATTCCATTTACTTTTGCGACACACTGTGTTCATATTATTTGTAGCTCTTTATAGGGAATTCGTATGCATTATCCCTTTTTTTTATCACATCCCTGTGAGCCAGGTCAACAGAAGAGGTATTTTTATCCTCTACTCTTCATTTTAACTATTCTCTATACTTCTTAGTCAGTAAAATGACTGAAAAGAATTAGTCCACAGCACAGAGTTGTTTGAAAAAGTATGACTCTTCGTAGGGTTAGGTCCAGAGCTGGATGGGAGCTCAGAACCTATGTAATCCAATCCCTGAATTTTTACAGATGAAGGAACTGCATCCCAGGGAAGTTAAGTCACTTGCCCAATTCACATATTCAAAGTTACATAGTCCTGTTCCTCACTGAGCCTCCTGAGATACTGATGTATGGAGAAAGAAGAAAGTAAGGATTGATGCATGTATTAAGCACCTACTATGTGTCAGGCACTGTACTAAGTACTTTACCTATATCTCATTTGATCTTCCCAACAATCCAGGGAGGTAGGTTCTATTATTATCCCCATTTTACTGTTGAGGAAACTGAGGCAGACAGAGGTTAAATCTCTTGTCCAGGATTATACAGCTAGTAAGTGTCAAAGGCTAGATTTGAACTTAGGTCTTCCTGACTCCAGGCCCAATACTCTATTAAACATACCACCAAGATGGCTCTAGGTCTTTAAGGTTGAATTTTGCTCAGAAAACAGAATGATAACTAACTCACATGTCCCTGGTGCTCATTTTACAGATGGAAAAACTGAACTGAGAGAGATTTAGTGATTTACCCAGGGTCACAAAACTAGTAAGTATTTGAGGCAGGATCTGAACTCTGGCCTTCCTGACTCCATGCTAGTGCTTTCCATCTACTTCATTGCTTAGTTGCCAGCATACTTTTAAAAACCTGATAAGGACTACTTGAAGGGACCATCTAATCCAAGTCTCTCATTTTACAGATAAGGAAACTGAGGCATAAGGCTGTTCGGTGATTTGCCCAAATTACATGGGTAGTAAGCTCCATAGGTGGCATTCCAACCCAGGTCCTGATGTTTCCATTAAATATATTTTGAATGCATGCCCAGACCATTTTACTACAGAGTTCATGGAGATGGCCAAATCAGAATATAAATCAGAAACTTGTTGTCTTCATGGTTGTCTATTGTGTTGGGGGAAGTGCTAGGGAGCACCATTTTTTATTTGACTCTTCAAAATTTCCCTCTCTTAAATATATTCTGGAAATTAAACTCTAAGTACCATTAAAGGTATATCATTTCCAGCATGGATTTTTTTTCTTGCATATAGCTTTGTTTGGATCCAGCTGATCTTCCTGACTTTATCTTGTTAAGTACCATTATTACTTCCTCATATAGGATATGAGGTAAAGAAGGAAAACAGTCCAAATGTGATTCCTGCCTATGCAACCTGAATATTAAAAGTCACAGCATTAAACTATACGTACGTACGTGTGTGTGTGTGTGTGTGTGTGTGTGTGTGTGTGTGTATACATATATCAGAAAAGAATAAAAGCAAGCATATCTACGAGCAGGGGAGGGGTTCCCAAGAGGGTAGGAATTGTGGTAGTGTACCCCAGGGCAGATATAGAATATTATTTGACTGTGTTCTGCTATGCCTTTGGCAGCTTTATGTTACTTAAAAGTCACTTTATACAAAAAAGTTTACTTTATGAAATTTTATTAATCTTCTTTATCTTACTTATTTCTTATTTGTCTGTGCATTTTAAATTCTAGAATATATTTCATTTGATACTGAATAGGGGGTATGAGGAAGGAAGTATAGGGACCAAAAATTGGAAACACTTGGTTAATGGGAACAGTTTTTGATCAAAAAAAGAGAGAGACATGATAACAAAAGGAAAAAAAATAGGTCATTTCTATTAAATGAAATTGAAAACCTTTTTTTTTTTTTGCTACCCAAATCAACACAACTAGGATGAGAAAGGAAGCTGTCACTTGAGGGAAAAATAAAAATTGGCATCAAATATCTCTAATAATCAGAAATATTTATTAACTATTTACTATATAACAGGCACTGTACAAAGTGCTGGGAACACAAAAAGAGGCACTGCCCTCAAGAATTTTACAATCTAATTGGGGAGACAATATGTAAACAAATATATACAAAGCAAGCTATATACAGGATAAATAGGAAATACTTAACTGAGAGAAGGCATTAGAATTAAGTGGGGTTGGAGAAGGTTTCCTGTAGAAGGTGAGATTTTAATTTAGACTTAAAGGAAGCTGGAAAGGTCAGTAGTAAGAGTGAAAGAGGTATAATGTTCCAGATAAAATGTCCAGGGTTAAGACGTGAAATGTCTTATTTGTGGAACAGCCAGGAAGCCAGTGTCACTGGATCGAAGAATACATGTTATGGAGTATGTTGTAAGAAAATTGGAAAGGTAAGAGGGGACTAGGTTATGATAGGCTTTAAATGCCAAACAGAGCATTTTACATTTGATCCTGGAAGTCATAGGAAGCCATTGGAGTTTATGGAAGAGGGAAGGGACATGGTCAGATCTGTGTTTTAGGAAAATCACTTTAGTGGTTGAATGGAAGATGGATTGGAGTGGGGAGACACTTAAGGCAGGCAGATC
The DNA here is from genome assembly GCF_003287225.1 of Phascolarctos cinereus. Lineage (NCBI taxonomy): Eukaryota > Metazoa > Chordata > Mammalia > Diprotodontia > Phascolarctidae > Phascolarctos > Phascolarctos cinereus. The sequence continues at coordinate 335,971,458 of NW_027556098.1, forward strand.
CGACATCAAGCTATTGGTCTGATATTCAAGATATTTAGGAAACTAACATAAATATACAAGACTAAAGACTATTCCTCAATAAATAAGTGGGCAAATGATATAAACACATAGTTATCCAAAGAGCAACAAACTATGAAACACAATAGGAGAGATTACTTATAATAAAAATAATAATTGAAATACAAGTCAAAGCAATCTTGTTTCATGCTTAACAAATCATCAAAAATAACAAAACATGGGAATAGGCAATTTTGGAGGTGCTGTTAAAGATAGGTATATGAATGCACTCTTGGAATTGGTTCAACATTCTGGAAAACAATTTAAATTCATCTAAAAAGTGGCTAAGTTGTCCATATCCTTTGACTCAAAAATCTCATTGGGATCCCAAGGGAATCATAGAAAGAAAGTTTCCAAAATATTTATAGCAAAACGTGCTTTGTTGTGTTTTTTTTATAGCAAGAACTAGAAATAAAGTAAATGCTAATCAATGAGGGATGGATAAACAAATTATGGTAGGTGAATACAATACAATATTACTACATTATAAGAAAAAATAAATATAAAAAATTCAGAGAAACATGGGAAGACTTATTTCAACTGCTGCAAAGTGAAGTAAGAAGAACAAGGAAATTAACACACACAATGACTACATTATAAATTGAAAGAATAACAAAAATAGACTAAATTCTATGTAATTACAGAGATCAAGCTTTTCCTGAAGAAAAGATGAAAAATGTATCCCCTCTTTTTTTTTTTTTGCTTTAGTGGATGATTGTAAGTGTGAAACAGCACACACTCTTAGACTTGGTTGAAGTGTAGTTTTGATGAATTATTTTATTTGTTTAATTTCTTATAGGAGTGGAAAGGGGTATGGAAATTTATTAATTTATATTGATAAATGAACATGCCTTCCTGAGGAGTATATGCCTCCCCATTTAATGAAAACTTGATATTAATAAACAGATGATTACTTTAGCAGTCATCTTTGTTGCTGGATCTTTCAAGGAATCTATGTGATTTAACATACATATGAAAATTACTTTGTTGGAGAACAACCTTTAAGGTAGTGTTTTGTTCTATCAAATCAATATGTAAGAACAAAAGATGTCAATAAAATTTTTAAAAATTAAAAATATGATGGTTACATTATGAAAATTAAAATGCAAACAAATCTATTCCCTTTCACAAGTCTTTGTTTTTCTCCACATTTCCAGTGCTTTCACAATAATATTATTTATTACTTTATGTGGCAAGGTAGTGCAGTGGGTGGAGTGCTAGTCCTCAAGTCAAGAAGACCTGAGTTCAAATCCGGCCTCAGACATTTAATAACAGTGTGATCATGGGAAAGTTACTTAACCTATCTGCCTCAGTTCCTCAACTATAAAATGAGGATGATAATAATAGTGCTTACGTTCCTGGGCCATCGTGAGTATCAAATGGAACACTACTTGAAAAGTGAATAGCACAGTGCCTAGAATATAGTAAGTGCTTTAAAAATGCTTCTTCCCCTTGCCCCCTTATTTGATTTATTGCTAGCTTTGTATTAGTTCATTTTCTTCAATGTATTTGGCTGTTTTCTGAGGAAATACTGATTGTAGTGTTCTGTTACTTTCATCCACTGTATTTTTCAAAGGTTATACTCTAAACTAGGATTGTCCTTGCAATTGTCTTTGTCTGCTTGGCCAGGAAATTTGTCTATTTCTTGTTTAAACAAATTGGGACTTCTGTAAAAATAATAGCAGCAATTATAATATTAATAATTGCCGGTATGATATTTAAGGCTCACAAAGTACCTTTGCTGTATTATCTCTTCTCACTCGTTCTTTCCCTTCTTAGCAGATTTTTTAAAATAGTGATAATCAGAAATGCCAGTGTCAGTTACTCTAGGCTGAGTGGAGATTCCTGCATATATAAATTTATGTAAAATTAAAGCTTTTCATTAAGTTATCCCACTGTCTCATTGATATTGGGGCTGACCCTACATTTTCAAAGATAATGCCAATAGAGTTTGAGTTCTTTCCAATAGAGAAGAGTTTTAAGTGACTGATGCAGGGAGTGTTCACAATGAGGAAATTGTGGATCCTTGAAGTGAAGAATTTGGTGCACAATTTAATGCCCTGATCTTCTTTTACATGTTGTTCCACATTCATAACATTTTATTTAGAGATAACATCTAGGGCAGAGAGTACATATTCTGTGAATCTTATTTCTATGAATCTGATATCTATACATCTAATGAATTTTATGAATCTATTTCTGTATTTGGCTTCCACAGGTTGATGAACAAGGTCTTTCCTATTAGTTTAGCCTGAGTATTGAGGAATTTCTTATTTTCCAGTTTCTGCTGAGTTGCAGGCTACATAATACCATATATTTACATAAGGATTTTTAGATTTTTAAAGGGTTTACACACATATTAATCTCTTTTAATCCTCATAATGTCCCTTTGAGTCAGGGAGGTAGAGAATGGCTGTCCTCATTTGACAATTGAGAATAGTGAAGTAAGGAGAATTTGAATGACTTGCTAGAGGTTATGGATCAAGTTTTTAAGTGAGCTGGTATCAGAACCCAGGTTTCCCGACTTTCATCATCATTATACATGCTTCTATAGTGTTTTAAAATTTATAAATTGCTTTTGTCAGTCCTGAGATGAGCAGTATTACTACCTGCATTTTATAGATTAGGAAAATGAGGCATACAGAGATGAAAAGACTTGCTTAGAATCACACAGTGAGTGGTGAAGCTAAAAATGAACTGCAGGTTTCTTAATCTCTTTGGGGCATAAACCTAGCAGTAGTGAGAGGGTATGAAAAATTTTATAGCCCTTTGGGCATGGCTCCAGATGGTTCTCAGGAAGTGTTAGGCCAGTTCACAACTTCACCAATAGTGGATAATTGTATTGATTTTCTCCACATCTCCTCCAGCTTTTGTCTTTTCTGTCGTATTAGCCAATCCAATAGGTGTGAGATGGTACCTCAGAGTTGTTTTATTTTGCATTTCTCTATTTAATAGTGATTTAGAGCATTTTTTCATGTGACTATTGTTAGCTTTGATTTCTTCAGAAAACTGTTCCTTCTGACCATTTATCAACTGGGGAATGGCTCTATTTTTTTATAAATTTGGCTCAATTTCCTATGTATTTGAGAAATGAGGCCTTTATCAGAGAAATTTGCTAGATTTTTTCTATTTCTTACTTTTCTTCTAATTTTGACTGAATTAGTTTTGTTTGTGCAAAAGCTTTTTGATTTCATGTAATCAAAATTATCAATTTTATTTCTCATGATCTTTTCTATCTCTTGTTTAGTCCAAAACTCTTTCTTTGTGCATATATCTGACAGGTACATTTTCTCATACTCCCCACATTTACATCCTTTATCTCTAAATCATTTATCCATTATCTTGCTATATGCTATGAGGTGTTGGCCTATGCCTAGTTTCTTCCAAAATGCTTTCCAATTTTCCCAACAACTTCTTGTTAAATATGTGAGTTCTTGCCCCTAAAACTTGGATCTTTGGGTTAATCAAACATTGGATTACTATGGTCATTTGCTACAGTATATTGTGTGCTTAATCTATTCCACTGATTCACCACTCTGTTTCTTAGCAAGTACCAGATTGTTTTCATGATTACTGTTTTGTCAGACCACCTTCCTTTACATTTTTTTCATTGATTCCTTTGACATTCCTGACCTTTTGTTCTTCTAGATGAATTTTGTTATTATTTTTTTCTAGTTCTGTAAAATTATTCTTTGGTAGTTTCATTGGCATGACACCGAATAAGTAAATTAACTTATGCAGAATTTTCATTTTTATTATATTGACTCAGCCTACCATGAAAAATAAGTTTCTCCAATTGTTCAGATCTCTTTTTGTGTGAAAAGTGATTCATAATTGTGTTCATATAGTCCCTGGGTTTGTCTTGGCAGATAGACTCTCAAGTATTTTATATTGCCTGAACATATTTCAAATGGAATTTCTCTTTCTGTCTCTTCCTGTTGGATTTTGTTGTTAATATGTAGAAATGTAGATGCTTTATATGGGTTTATTTCATATTTTGCAACTTTTTACTAAAGTTGTTAATTGTTTCAACTAATTTTAGTTGATTCTCTAGGGTTCTCTAAGTATGCCATCATGTCTGCAAAGAATGATAGTTTTGTTTCCTCATTGCTTAGTTTTATTCCTTCAATTTCTCTTTCTTCTCTTATTGCTGTAGCTAACATTTTAGTACAATACTGAATAATATTGGTGATAATGATCATCCTTGCTTCACCCTTGTTCTTATTAGGAAAGCTTCAAGTTTATCCCCATTACAGATATTGTTTGCTTTTGGTTTTAGATAGATACTACTTATCATTTTATAAAAGGATGCATTGGTTCCTATGCATCCTAATGTTTTTAATAGGAATGGGTGTTTTATTTTGTCAAATGTTTTTTCTACCTCTACTAATATGATCACAGATTTTTGTTATCAATATTATCAATTATACTGATAGTTTTCCTAATATTTTCAGCCCTGCATTTCTGATATAAATCCCCTCTGGTCATAGCGTATGATCTTTTTCTTTGTTTTTGCTCTCCCTGATTTATATATCAAAACCCTATTTGTGTCATAAGAAGAATTTGGTAGGACTCCTTTTTTTATAATTTTTTTCAAATACTTTATGTAGTATTGATATTAATAATTTCTGAAATGTTTGGTGGAATACACTTGTAAATATACCTGGTACTGAGGATTTTTTCTTAACGAACTTGGTGATGGCTTGTTCAATTCCTTTTTCTAAAATAGGGTTATTTAAGTAGTCTGTTTCCTCTTCTGTTAATCTGGGAAATTTGTATTTTTGTAAACATTAATCCATCTTACTTAGATCATCAGTTTTATTGGTATATCATTGGGTAAAATAACTCCTAATAATTTCTTTAATTTTATGTTCATTGGTGATGCATTTACTTTTTCATTGTTGATGCTAGTAATTTGGTTTTCTTTTTTCAATCAATCGAACCAAGTGTTATCTATTTCATTTTTTTTCATAAAACCAGCTTCTAGTTTTATTTATTAGTTTAATGTTTTTTAAATTTCAATTGTATTAATCTCTCCTTTAATTTTTAAAATTCTCATTTTCATGTTTAATTAGGGATTGTTAATTTTTTTTTCTTTTTCTAGTATTTTTAGTTGCATATCCAATTCCTTGATCTGCTTTTTCTCTGTTCTATTGGGTACATGTTTAGAGATATAAATTTTCCCCAACTTACTGTTTTGGCTGCATCCCACAAATTTTGGAATGTTGTCTCATTGTCATTCTCTTTAACGAAATTATTTTTTATTATTTCTATGATTTTTTCTTTGACCCACTAATTCTTTAGGATTAGATTATTTAGTTTCCAATTAAGTTTTAATCTATGCTTCCATGGCCCTTTGTTGAATGTATTATTCATTGCGTTTTGGTCTGAAAATGGTACATTTAACATTTCTGCTTTTCTGCATTTGGTTGTCAGATTTTCATGCCTTAATACATGGTCAATTTTTGTGAAGGTGACATGTACAGCTGAGAAAAATGTATACTGTTTTCTATTCCCTCTTATTCTTCTCCAGAAGTCTATTTTTTAATGTAAGAAAATTTTTACCATTTTTCCTCTCCCTTTCCCCTTCTCCCAGGGCATCCTTCTTTCTTGTTTATCTAGGCTTTTTTTTTTTACACCATTCAATGTAATCAACTTACTTTTACGCCTTCTTTCTGTGTAGAATCCTCCTAACTGACCTAATAATAATAAATGTATTAGAAGTTAAATGTATCCTTTTCCCTTATAGAAAAGGAAACAGTTTAACCTTATTGAGTCTCTATAATACAAGAGAAGCTATTTCTAAATGTGGTCCAGAAAGAAGTGCCACTTGGGAACTGGAGCTGAAGATAGCAATTAGCAGGTAAAACTGGAGAGAGGTCTGTATTAGAGGAATTTGCACCAACAGAAATCATGAGCTCAAAGATATTTAAAACTTCCAATAACCTTACATACCTATAAAAGACAAGGAATGTGGTTAAACATATAGGACCTCATCTCCCTAGATTTGTCTTTGTCTTTGTGCCTTTCCCTCACCCCATTTGTCTACATGGGAGAGTGGAAAAAGATTTAGAATAAAAACAAAAACTGTTGAACCATGAATCCCAGAACTGTTTGGCAGTTACTAGGTATATAAATCTTATATGCATAATAGGCGAGTATAGTGTAGCTTGCAGAGGAATAGATAAAGAGATACATAAAATTTCCACTATGAGCTACAGCCCAGTCTTTAACAGAGAGACACCCAAGCCCTTAGACCAGGAAGTTCATTCCAAAGAAAAAATTATAAGCCTATGAGTACTAATTAGAGACTAAATTTAATCCCCCTGCCCCTAACAACAACAAAAAATGCATCAGAGACAAATCACCTTTTGCCTTCTACTTGAGTTTGGAGGAGAGCAGATATGCCACTCAAAATGGGAAAAAATGTTGAGAAAATCTTTCTGCATTCTCTCTAGTATTATGGCCAGTCCTGTGGATGAGACAAGGTAACTGCTTTTCTATAAGCCTCTGCTTTGACTTAAAAGACCATGGTAGAGACTAATCTTCTCATAAGGAAGAGGTAGTACTATAACCAAAGACTTTACCTGAAGACATTAACTAAGTCAGAGAAAAGCTCCACAATTATATATGAAGTGGGATCTCTCCTCAAAGAAGTAACCAACTAAATAGTGTCCAGCAGAGTAGCCTCAGGGGCAAACTGCATTTTTAGGGGGGAAATGTTTAGCAGATCTGAGGAGATATATGTCTAGCAGAGACCAGTGGGGAAGAATCCTGGTGGGATCAACATGATGACATCACTAGAAGACATAAGAAGCCTTGACATGATAGAGGTCTGATTCATGTACATGTGTCCTTTCTCTGCCTGTACTTCCCAGTGATGATGCATATATTTGTGGGAGAGTAAGACCCAAATTAGTCATGGAAATATTTTATTACTTTTTTCTTATTGTGTCATTTTGTTAAATACCTTTGAACTAACTGCTTCCTCTGTCTAACTAGTAAAGATAAATGTATCAGTGGGGGCTTGTGACCTACTGTTTTAAAAGATGCCACCCCCAGACAGTACTTTGAACCTGGGCTCAACATCTCTGGGAAATCTACCGTGGACATATCATCCAAGACTATTGCATTGATTTACTGGTTTTCTGCCTGCTGTTTCTACATAATCAAAAAATGTTTTTTTTTTCCTATGAGTCATGGATCACTCAGCCCTCTCCTTGAAGAGTCTTCTAGTAGCTTACTCAGTGCTTTTATTCTAAGTGTACCACTTAACAATTTACTATATATTGGCAAACTTGTTAAAAGTCTGCTTCTGCTGATCCATTTAATATTTTGACTTTGAGAATCTAACCAAGCATGAAGCAAAGGAAAACACATGTCTCAGACTTGTATTTGCTTTCCTTTGACTTTATTACAAATACCTCTCTGGAGCTCCCTGCATCACCAGTTTCTGTCAGAAGTAGGCAGGTACAAATTAATAGTCCAATTTCAAAGATGTCAATATGTGGTACGTGTTCATCAGGTCATTTTGGGGACTAGATGTGTAATTTCATCACTATAGAGTGCTCTTGGTAATAGTATAGATAAGTGTTTGTAATCTTAAGTCCAGGGTTTACCTCTCTGTGTGGGAAGGGGAGTGAATAAGCATTTATCTAGTGCCTACTATGTACCATCCATTATCCTAAGCATTCTACAAATATTTGATCTTCATTTGATTCTCAAAACTCTGGGAGGTAGATGCTGTTATTCCTCATTTTATAGTTGAGCAAACTGAGGTTGAGTGACTTGTCCAGGGTCACATAGCTAGTAAGTATCTGAAGATACATTTGAACCCAGATCTTCCTGACTCTAGACCAAGTGCTCTATCTAATGTACCACCAAGTTATCTTATATCTATATCTTCCTAACTTGACTTTAGCACTCTTTCTGCTGTACTGTCCTGCCTAACAGTGTAATGTGTACCTCTGTTTTGTTAACTTTAATATGAAGACGTTGAATTAGATGACATCTAAGGTCCTTCTCAGTTATAAATCTATGATCCCATTATTCTATTCTCTCCCTTCCCCACATTCTCCCCTCCCCAGCTTTACTCATTTCCATGACTAGCATTGGCTGGATTAAAAATCTCTATGGAAGAGATGTTTTTAAAGGAACTTATTGTTTTTTCTGTCCTTACAGTGAGGAAGTTCTTCCAATTCATCCCCATATTTTTGACCCATAATCATAGAATTGCAGAGTTTCAAGAGACCTCAAAATTTATCTGGTTCAACTCCATCCCAAAGTGTGAATCTTTTTTTTTTTTGGCTAGGCAATAGGGTTAAGTGACTTGCCCAGGGTCACACAGCTAGTAAGTGTTATGTGTCTGAGGCCAGATTTGAACTCAGGTCCTCCTGAAGCCAGGGCCAGTGCTCTATCCACTGCACCACCTACCTGTCCCCCAAAGTGTGAATCTTATCTATAACATCTGAACAAACCATCATCCAGCCTTTGCTGGAAGATCCCAATGATAGTTACCAACAAGGAATTATTAAATACTGACTGTGTGCCAGGCATCGTGCTAAGTGCTGGGAATACAGCAAAAGGCACAAACATTGTCCTTGGATGTGCAGAGAAGAAAACAAAATTACCAGCTTCAAAAATAAAAATGGTGAATTTACAGACAATGAAGAGTTGGTGGGGAGAGAGACAACAAGGACAAAATATGTATGTACTATGTATTTAGATGAATAAATAGATGGATATATAGATAGATAGACAGATAGCCATGAGGCAAAGATGAGGTAGAAGAACATTCCAGACATGGTGTACAGCCATTTCAAAAGCAGAGAAGGAGGAAATGAAATCATGTGAGAAGGAAAACAATTATTCGGAACTATTTCACCCAACTACATGCCAATAAAATTAACAATCTAAATTAAATGGATGGATATTTATAAATACATAAATTGCCTAGATTAACAGAAAAGGAAATAAGGTACTTAAATAACTGTCTTAGAAAAGGAAATTGAACAAACCAAAGGGATTTATAAGTGAATTCTACTAAACATTTAATTCTAATGCTATATAAATTGTAATATGTAATAATAAAATAGATACATAGTACTATTAATAGAAAGGATTCTAGAGGCAGCTAGGTGGCACAGTTGATAGAGCACTGGCCCTGAAGTCAGGAGGACCTGAGTCCAAGCATGACCTCAGACCAAATACTTGACACTTACTAGCTGTGTGATCCTGGGCAAGTCACTTAACCCCAACTGCCTAAAAAACCAAAAACAAACAGAAAGGGTTCTACCAAATTCCTTCTAGAATACAAATGTGGTCTTGATACCTAAATCAGGCAGAGTTCTAATGACAGCTCTTCATAGTTAATCCTCCAGACATTCTCCTTATGCTTCCCCTCTATGTGCTAAACTGCTTTAGCTCCTTGGTCTTCTTCTCACAATTTTTATCTAATGTAACTTTCCAACTCTTTATTGTAACACAATTTGTTATGTGACAATGATACAGTAGAAAGGTCTTAAGTTGGGTGTCAGAGGAGCTAGGTTCAGATCTCATCTCTATTAGCTCTACAAGGCCATGGGCAATTCAGTTTCTCTGTTTGGGCCCCAGTTTCTCATTCTGTAAAATGTGGGTGTTAAACTACATGACCTTTGAGGTTCTTTTTAGCTGTAAATCCATAAACCTTTGCTCTTTAAAAGAAGGTTGTTAAATCAGGTGATATCAAAGATCTTTTTTTAATGTTTTCCATTACTTTTAAAACTTATTTAATAGTTTATTTTCCTCCCAATTACATGTAAAAACAATTTTTAAATTTTGGGTATTTTTTAATTTTGAGAGCCAAATTCTCTCCCTCCCTCCCTCATTAAGAAGGCAAGCACTTTGATATAGGTAATACATGAGCCATCATTCAAAACATATTTCCATAGTTGTATTGTGAAAGAAAACACAGACTAAAAAAAGTAAAAATAAAGTTAAAAAAATATGCTTTGATCTGCGTTCAGACTCCATCAGTTCTTACTCTGAAGATGAATAGTATTTTTTATCATAAGTCCTTCAGAACTGTCTTGGATCATTATATTGCTGAGAATAGCTAAGTCATTCACAGTTGTTCATCACACAGTATTTCTGTTACTATGTACATGTACTCTCTCTCTCCCTGTTTATTCATCTTCTTTCACAAAATTACTAATAAAGAAATGTTTTACGTGATTGTACATTTACAACCTATATCAGATTGCTTACCATCTCAGGGAGTGGTGGGAGAGTGAGAGAGAAATAGAATTTAAAATGCAAAAAAAAGAATGTTTAAAATTGTTTTTACATTTAATTAGGGAAAAGTTAAAATATTACTTAAAAAATATAAGCTACTTAAAGGCAGGGACTATTTTGCCTTTTCTTTGTATCCCTAGAAATTAATATAGTACCTGACATATAACAAGAACTAAATAAATAGTTATTGACTGACTGGCTGTCTTTACTCTCTCACCACCTTCTCAGCAGCACTCTGGGTGCCGGGACCAAAAATCATGACCATCAAGATTAAACCTGTTCCACATAAACCCAGAGCTACATGTAGTGCTGGGCTACTGAGTTGACACCAGGGCTATTTGGTAGTAAGCCAATGTAATTTACCTTTCTCACACTGTATCTGTGATTAATTTATGAAACAAATATTCGCTTTTAAGGAATACTTATAGGCTTATAAAGATGATTATAGAAAAATTGGCTATAATCAGCATGAGTGGGAGGCAATCTGGTGAAATAGATAGAGAGCCTCCCTTGAAGACAGGAAGACCCAGGTTCAAGTCTCTCCTCTGACACACACTGTCTAAGGAAGTCATTTAACTTCTCTTTGTTGTTGGTTGGCTGGTTGTTGTCTTCCATTCTCAAAGAAGACCAAAATGACATCACTATGCTAGAGTTAAGTTACAGTGTGTCTGACTGGCTGATCAGACCAGTACAAGCTCAGAATGTTCTGCCACATGTTGGACATGAATAGTTCCTGTGAATATGGGGGTGGATTCTTTAAATTTGTGCATCTCACATTTCTTTTGAGCTACTTCAATTCTGCTTCTCTGATGTGGGCATGCCATGCTGAGAAGTCCTGTGCCAGTGTCTCCTATGTCATACAATCAATTCCAAAGTTCTTGACAGAGACCTTGAGAATGTCCTTGTATCACTTCTTCTGACTGCCATGTGAGTGATTGCTCTGTGTGAATTCTCCATAAAATAGTCTTTCTGGCAAGTGTACATTTTGTAGTCAAACAAAGTGGCCAGCCCATCAGAGTCTGTCTTCCATTTATCTAAATACAATAAAACTTTACGAATGCACCCTTGCAGCGAACATTGGCATTCAATAAACTACGTAATTGTAAGGAGAAGAGACAGACAGTATGTGACAGTGGAAAAGGCAATGTGTGGCACAGAGTGCTGGACTGATCACAGCCTTGTCCTCTCCAAGATAATTATTGCCATTCAATAAAAGCAGCAGCCCCAAGGCAAAATGACTAACAGAAGAATTAATGTCAACAGATTAAAGCTGTTCTCTGAGAGGGAACAGTTTGTTGCTAACTTGGAGGGAAAGTTGAGCCAACACCTGTTGGCAACAGTGGAACAGAAAAGGAGTAAGCAGCTTTCAGAGATTTTGGTGTATAACACCCATTTGCTCTTCTGGGTTAGAACTTCTCGGTGTTGTAAGCAGCTTTCCAAGAACATAATATTGAATATATTGTAGAGAAGGTGCTTAATTATTCTTGTAGAGTTCCTCACCATGGCCTTCCCTAAACTAATGAAATCACAGAACTAGTCCTATCCCTGCCTGATTATTCCTTTTATGATTATATATAATCACCAAGTCCTAGTGCATGAAAATATAACCCTTTAATGGCAGGAAAGAAAACCATAAATTAGTATCCTTTCTATTAAAGCTACCTATTCATCTTTTGTGACAGCTGGGTGGTGCCATGGATAGAGTGCTGGGCCTGGAGTCAGGAAGGTCTGAATTCAAATGCAACCTCAGATATTTATTAGTTTGTAACTATGAGAAAGTCACTTAACATTTGTCTGCCTCAATTTTTCAACCATAAAATGGGGGTGATCATATAACCTACTTTCCAGGATGTTTGAAGATCAAATAAGATGAAGTTTGTAAAGTGATTAGCACAGTGACTGGCATATAGTCGGTGCTTAATAATTCTTGTTCCTTTCCTTTGTTTATTCCCTTATAGTTATGGAATGTCAATTTTGCCTTTACTTAAAGGTGACCACTGGGAAGGATTAATAGTTGAATCCTTTCAGCAGACAGTATAGACCTTAACCATTTCTCTCTTCATTCCTAAAAGACTAAGAAATCTCTAAAGACAAACTTTCCTGGGCTCTTGAAGAAGGATTCTGCTTTTGGGCATCAGTGGGCTGAGACAGGCCAGATGGTTATTTGCCCCTTCATAACATCAATCTTCCTGTATACCTCGGTATGATATAATCATGGTCAGAGTAAAACTCTTGCAGAGGCTTGAGTTAATATGACCACACTGTACATAACATCTTAATCACAATAGATCACTATAGCCATGCCCATTTCTTGATATGTCAAGAGTCAATATTAAAGTTATAATTAACTGAATGGTCTTATTTTGATGCCTGATCATTGTACTGATTGGGATCATTGATCCTTTGCTTCTTGCTCTCAAGAAAAATTTTGTGAGAGAAGCAATTTTTCTGCCTGATAAGAGCAATAGAGAAGTCCATTGTCTTCCTGGGACATGTATCTAGGATATAACAGGGAATCTTCTGAGGCTTATCAAAACAAGAGAACACTGCCCACTTCCAGTGATTCACGTTAGACAGATGACACTGTCAGAATGACCTAAAGAGTATTGCCATCACTAATGAAATCTTGGGCAAGAAACTAAAGACTTTAAGGATTCAGGCTGTATTGTCCACTCTGTTACTCATTGAAGGAAGAGAGTGAGGAAGAGAAAAATAAATTTGAGAAATGAACAGTTGGTAAAGAAGGTTATGTCTGAGGTTGGGATTTGGGTTTCTGCAACACAGTTTAAAATGCAGGGGTAACAGTTTCCTGGGTAGAGATGGAGCACAGACAACAAATAAGATAAGCTTGTATTTGTCAGGTATTTTCACAATCTAATCAAGAAGGATTTTAACAAGGATGAGGAAGGAAGAACAGTATCTATATATCCTCCATACTAGGATACCATAGATTGTAGCTTAAAGAAGGAAGAAAATGAACAAATGAGACACCTGGGGTCACAAACTCCTAAAAGACAGAAATCTCAGGAAGGAGCCAGCAGTAAATATCACAGTCTCACTTGTCTATATAAAAATGTCTGAAGTTTAAACATCAAGCAAGAGTAAGCAGGGGAGCTAACCAGGGAAACAAATTTGACCTCGTAGATATCATAGAGACTATGGGACAAAACCCATAATTCTGTTTACAGATACCTTATTCAGAAGAAACAGAATCAAGTAAAAAAGATTGGTAGTAGGTAACATTTTATAGTAGGAAGGTATACTCATATGAGGAAATCTAGGAACCAGAGGGGAAGAAGCATGATGGAAAATATTGGATGAAGATAAACAGTGGGAGAAACAAAATTTTTTAGTCATTGGAGCATACTATAGATAGACCACTATACAAAATGAAGACAGGGTTGAAGCAAAGATGGAAACCAGATTACAAGCCTGGATTAGGCGTATGACATAACAATGACAGGGGATTTCGATTATCAAGACACCTACTAGAACTCTATCTTTCTCTTCTGTCTGTCTCTCTATGACTGTCATGCTCTCCAAAACAGAAAAGCTAATATCTCTTGATTTGCTTTAGAAATTATTTCATCCTTCAAAAGGTGGAGGAACCAAGAAGGGGAAATTGCATTTTGATTTTCATTATCTGCAATAAGGAGAAACTGATTACTGGGGTGCAAATGATGGGTGAGTTACTAACTGAACTAAAGTTTGTGATAAAGAAAAAATCTGAGTATAGTCTATGTCTACTGACAAAATCTACTTTAAGAAAATAGATTTCAGAAGGTTCAGAAAAAAGATATATAGGATCCCATAGACTAAATTACTATAGGGGAAGTCATTCTAGGTAGGAGAGAAGGTGCTCAGGAATAAAATTACAATGAAAGTTTTTAAATGGACATTTTTCAAAGAGATTAATGTGGGTACAACCAATGAATTCAGATTTTGAAAGAAAAGTACAAAAATTGGAAGCAAGGCCAGGTAGTAAAGGATGAATATAAGAATATGACATGACTATGATGGTCAATGATCTTGCTGGCACAATGGAGACAGCACCAGGCCTGGAGTCAAGAAGACTGTAATTCAGATCCAGCATCAGACACTTATTAGCTGTGTCACCTTGTAAAATGGGAATCATAATAGCACTTACCTTCCAGGATTGTTGTGCAGATCAAATGAGATCATATTCGTAAAATTCTTAAAACAGTGCCTACAACATAGTAAATGCTTCCTTCCTTTTTTCCTTCTCTTTACCTTTTTTTATTCCTTTCTTCCTTCACAGCAAAAATAATGTCAGTTCTTCTTTACAACATGACTAATGTGAAAATATGTTTAAAAGGAATGTATATGTAGAGGTCTATGCCAGATTACATGCCTTCTTGGGGAGTGAAGAGCGAAGGGAGGGGGAGAAAATTTAAAACTCAAAGCTTATGGAAGTGAATGTTGAACACTAAAAATAAATAAATTAATAATAATAATAAAAGGGAAATGTGAATAATAAAAATGTGAATTAAACTTAAAAAATAGTGTCGGGAGTGCTGAAGCTCAGAATGAGCTGAGGTGGTGGGAAAGATAAGTACAACACAAAAAGAGTTGAAGAATATTTCAGACAGGATAGTACTTGCTTGGGGTGCATGGGATTATGACAAGTAACAACAGAGAGAAGTCAGCACTGCTCAATTCTTATTTGCTTCTGTGCCCCACTGAATGACCTTTACACTGGAAATGACAGAACAAAAATGACTAACAGGAAGGTGATGGCCAAGATAAGTAAGGAGATCATAAGAAAGCTGCCCTTGATGATTTCATCTTGTCCTAGATGAACTACATGTTCAAGTCCTGAAGAACCTGGCAGATGTGATTGCTGAGAAACAAGTTGTCAGTAATATTTGAAAGATGAGGGAGAAAGAGAGAGAGAGAGAGAGAGAGAGAGAGAGAGAGAGAGAGAGAGAGAGAGAGAGAGAGAGAGTCAGTCTTAGAGAAGGGTAAACATTGCCCTGATTTAAGAAAAAGGGAAGAGAAGAGAGCCTGCAGACTCTAGGCCTATGAGCTTTACTTCAGTTTCTGGGTACATTCTAGAACAGAGCATTAAAGAGATGATCAATGAACATCCAGAAAAAAGAAATGATGGATACAAAGATCTAGCACAGCTTCATTAAGAATGTGCCATGCCTGACTCACCTCATTCCATTTTTGAAAAGATTACTAAACTGGGAAATAAGGGAAATGATGTGATTTCAGTTTGATTTTAGCAAAGCTTTTGATAAAGTATGTCATATCATTCTTATAAAGAAGATGTGGGCTAGATGATAATAAAATTAGCTGGTTTCAGACCTGGTTAGGCGGCCAAACTGAAAAAAGGTAGTTATTAATGGTTCAATGTCAGTGTGGCATTGAAGTAACTCAGAGATTTGTCTCATTTGAAGCCATTTAACATTTTTACCAATAAATTAGAAAAAAAGGCATAGAATTCCCACTCATAAAATTTACTGATTTCATCAAGCTTGAAAGAGTAGATAACCAATTAAATGACAGAATCAGGATCTAAAAAGATCTTGATGGGCTAAAAATCCATTGGCTTAATTTGAGAAGATAAAATTCATAATTGTAAATGTAAATGTGAATGTAAATGCATAAATATAAAGTCTTACATGTGGATAAGAAAATCAACTTCACAAATGAAATGGAGAAGGCACAGTTAGACAGCATATTATCTGAAAAAGATCTGGGGTTTTACTCAGCAATTTAATATAGCATCCAAAAACAAAAAAGGTAGTGCAGCTTTAAGATGTATTAAGAGAAGTATCACTTCCAGGAATAAGCAGGATTCCTTCCAACTGTGCTCTGCCCTCATAAGACCTCATCTGGAATATTGTTTGTGCGTGCCGCAGTTAAAGGACATTTGTACACAGGAGAGCTTTCAGAGAATGGCAACTAGGGTGGTGAAGGACCTTGAATCCATGTCATATGAGTTGGAGGAACTGCAGATATTTAGCCTGGAAATGAAAAGACACAGGGGGATCATGATAAATATCTTCAAATATTTAAATAGGTATCATATGAACGAAGGCTTAGTCTTGTTCTGTTTGGCCCCAGAAGGCAGAAGAACCAAGTGTAATAGACAGAAGTTGCAAAGAGCCAAATTTAAATTTCATATTAGGGAAAACTTCTTAACCATTAGGTCTGTCTGAAAGTGGAATGGGCTGCCTTAAGAACTAACAAGCTCTCCCTTCTTGCAGATCTTCAAGCAGAGATTGGATAAGCTCTTGTATTATATATTACAGTTGAGATTCCTTTTATGTAGTTGGGTCAAATGGTTGGAGAGACCTCTTAAGCTCTTAAAATTCTATGATTTTCAGAGGCTTGGCCACTTACATTCTAATGTATACTTACATTCTAATGTAAGCTCTGGTGACTAATGCCATACTGGACGGGCTTGGAATATCCCAGACTGACCATGTCTTTATGAGAATGAATTTGACTAAATATGAAGAAGTTAATAATTAACTACTCTGCTGGCTATTTAACAATGGCAACTTATGCAATGAAGCAAAATGCAAAATGGTCCCCAGTTCTATGTGATGTTTTTCTGTTTTTGTAGTGATTATAATAGAATGATTTAAAAGGGAGGTCAGAGGGTGCTAAGAATCATAACTCTTAGATCATCTGCAAACAATAATTTAATTACTAATACTCCAAATGTCTGATTCTTGTTGTGACCAATGAGTAGGCATACTATTAGAGGAACAGAGCCATATGGCTTATAGTACTTTCAACATAAAATAGAAGTAGAAGGCAAAAGGAAGTTGGTTATAATTGGAAGAATGGCTCATAGGTTGTCCTATGAAATAAATAAAAGAGTTGGTGGAGTTGGCTTTATGTGACCTTCAGGGATCGTTTTGTGGGGCAGTTTGTCACCTTATATTGCAATGCTTGTGGTTAGGTGAGTATTTAGAGAAAGATTACCGTGAAGATAATTTCAGCATATGTCCTGTCCCTATTCAGTAAATGAAGAAGTAGAAAAATCTACAAAACACTCAATAACCTTGCAAATTAAATCAATATACACATTAATCATTAATGATTTCAGTGAAAAAGTTTTTCCTTTAGGGATTAAGAGAAAATGGTGCAAAATATGTTGGAAAATACAGTTCAACAGTTAAAAATGAAACAAGAGAGTCCCCAGGTTCTGTATTTTGTCAAGGCACCTTATGGTTATTTATGAGGAAAACTTTTTAAAGAAAAGAGGCAGAAGGTATAGGTCATGACAATCACCAAATTGGTCAGAAATCAATGATATTTTTAAAAAACAGGAAATGACTTGTTCCTGATGTAAGAATTATTTCCAGACCAGTTGTCTAAAAATTCAGACCACTGACTTTTTACAAGAGAGATCAATATCAATACCAAGTTAAAAGAAAGAATTAAAATGAGATGATATGATGTGCAAACAAGGCAGATCCAACCTGGACTATTTATTTATTTATTCATTCATTTGTTCGTTCATTTATTCATTCATTTATTTGTTTGTTTGTTTATTTATTTGGCTAGGCAACGGGGCCAAGTGACTTGCCCAGGGTCACACAACTAGCAAGTGCTATGTGTCTGAGGCCGTATCTGAACTCAGGTCCTCCTGAATCCAGGGCCAGTGCTCTATCCACTGCGCCACCCAGCTGCCCCTAACCTGGACTATTTAAACCAGGTAGTTCACATGAAAAATGGGGAATTGACAAAAGAAAAAACTGTAACTGGTGTTAATCAGGCACCACAAGAAGCAGACCAATAGTGCCTAGAAATTGTCGCAAGCAGCAGACATTGGTCTCTTTACCAAAGCGGAGATATGACAGTCAAAGGCAAAACAGTTTAGAATATAAACTCCTTTACAAAATCTTACAGAGGAAGATGGTGGAAGATTATAATCAGGATTGCTTCATACAATAGCATGAAGCACTGGAGAGAAAAAAGAAGTTGAGAGAAAGCTTGACAAGAGACACAAATCATCCAGATCATCCTTAGACTAGCATTTAAGGGTGAAATTGGGAGGACAGCAAACATCCTAACAATGGAAAAGATCTGGTAAATTTTTTATACTAAGCCCTTTTCTTCATTAACAACAATGGGGCCACCAAAGTTGGGTTCTGACACCACAGTCCTGGATATGCTGAATGAAGAAGTAGAAATATGTTAAGGAAAACAAAGATGGTAAGAGCAGCTAGACCAGGTCCAGTATACACACACCCAGCAGGTTCTGCAAGTGACACAGTTTGGAAGCTGTTGAAGGATTTATTCTCAAGAATTCTGAGTCGCAGAGAAGATAACAAATGAATAGGAAAAAAAAACCAAACAGATTTTATTATTACTGGGGAAAAAGGCAATTGAGAAAATACCTATAACTAATAACCAATATACTATTTTTCCACCTCCACAAACATTTTTTGAGAATAATTTACACATGCATTGTAGGCATTTTTGTTGAAGTTATGAGAAGGGAATAGGGAGGCTTCTTCAAATTCTGTTCCACAACAGAAGGCGTTTTTAGAGTTGCAAAATTAACTGAAAGCTATAGGGAATTAAGATCTTATTGTCTTTATGGTTTGCTGAATTTTGGGTCTTTCTCACCCTGGAACACTCCTCCATCCCTCTACCTTACTTCTCTCATTGGTGAGCTCTTCCTGAGGCCTCCATTTTGAGAAGGGACCCAGGTTGACCATCATTCATTTCCATCCTAGCTCTGCTTCTGGGACAAGCATTCCCTAGGAAGAAACCTCCCCCACCATTTTTCAGCTCCTTTTTGTATATTATCTTTCCTCATTAGAAACGTAAGTTTTTTCAGGGCAGGGACTATCATCTTTTTGTTTGTACTTGCATCCCTAGCACTTAGCACAATACCTGGCACATCATAGTTCTGTTGCCTGCCTGCCTATTACTATAGACATTTGGTAGAGAAAACATTTCCTTAAAAGGTCTTTTCCAATAAGGTGTCTCTCCACTACATGTTAAAATTATGCCAAATTCTTTGAAAGGTGTAACATTGGGGCCTCTTATTTGGTCTCCCTGTACTAAGCCATTTCCCTAATCACTCCTTCATCCACAGAGCTGCCAAAATGATTTCCCTAAAATATATGTCTAATCATTTTACTACTACCTCTTAAACCCTCCAGTAAAAAACTCCCATGTCTATTACTTCTAGTATCAAATAAAAAGTACCATGTTTGGTCTTTAAACCTCTTTACAACCTGGCTCCTTCCTATTCTAGCCTTCTTACATTTCACTCCTCTCCACTCACTTTACCACCCAGCCATAAGGCTGACTCATGGTTCCACACATACACAAAGCTACATTTCCCACTGGTCTACTTTTGTGCAAGTTGTCCTCCATGCTAAGGATGTACTACCTCCTTGGTCTCTCAGAGGCCCTGGCTTCCTCTAAGACTCAGTCATAGCATAATGTTCTACGTGAAGCATTTCTTGACCATCTCTGCTGCTGATATCCTTCTTTCCATAACTACTATCTTATATTCATGTTTTATATATCATGTTTATGTATGCATGTGGCATATATCATACTGCTAGCATAGTGGCTAGCCACTTAGCTATGGCCACAGGAGCTGGTGACCTGAGCTCATTCCTGTCCTTTATTTGCCCTCCTGGCTTTCTCAAGTTCAGCTCAGGAAGCACGACTTCTCTTTAGAGGAATTAAGATATACATTCTCACAATTATTGGCTTCCTGCCCCTATGCAGGGACAAATGTGTTGACTGTAGTCTAAGAGTTCTTTCCAGCAAGAGGGGAAATAAAATGGCACACCGCATACAAACATGAATCAGGTAAGAACCAGGCAGTTTTATCCTCACATAGAAAAGAAGCAGTGAAGAATCATAGAATGATTAGAACAGAATCCATTAACTTTTCTCTACTAGTACAATTCTTCCAGAGATTAATATTCAATCCTTTTTGGAACATTTGCAAATGATTTCTCTTTGAGGATTGTTAATTATCCATTCATATTTTCACCTTCACTGTGCACAGTCTGATTCAACACAAAATAGGTTCTCTCTCTCTCTCTCTCTCTCTCTCTCTCTCTCTCTCTCTCTCTCTCTCTCTCTCTCTCTCTCTCCCTCTTTGTGTCTCTCTTTCTCACTGTCTCTTTCTCTATCTCTCTGTCTGTCTCCCATTCCCCTTCTTTTCCCCTGAGGCAACTCTTTCCCTTTTACTACAACTACTCCAGTTACAGCTGCCCCTTCTGCTCAAGTGTTTAGGAACAGAAATCTACTAGCTCCCTTTCCACATCTCAAAGGTCCCTCTCTTCCAAAAGTGGAGAAAAAAAAAACACAAACAAGAGTCAGCCCATCTCTGGCACAGGCTTGCTGAGGAGGCCATGAACTCATGGCTTGCAGCTGAGTGTCACTAAGTACATCCCCCACTTAACTTTTTAAACAGTTCAGGCAGAAATCTTTCCACTTTAGCAGAAAGATAGGTGGCTGAGTAAGAATATCCTTTTTAGTATATCAATAGAATTCCAGCTTAGCACCCAATTCAAAGATTTTTAATTACCATACAGTATACATCCCCTGGGTGGCCAACAAGAGTCAGTTGGAGGATAGATGTATGTGATAGGATCAATATCGACCACCTTGCCACAACAAGGATTAGTTTTCCCTAAAAGGTAACAAAATTATCCCCAGAACCTAATTGGCCCATCTCCCTTGTCACATCATCACCTTCCTGGTGACCTAAAGATATAAAAATCCTAGCCACATGGAGTTGGGAACTCTTTGACTTGGTAGATGTCTGAAGATCACAGGAGAGACCATATCTTGCCCTGCTGAGCAAATCCATTTCCATATGGAGATGGGGTGGGAGAGCACCAAAAGAAGCTAAATGTTACTGTTTCCTTTTTGAATAATTTTACTGTTTTAGGTCAAAGCAAACTTCTTTTTGTTAACTGTTCAACGACTTAAAAATATCTCATTTTTTCCCCCAAATTAAACCTAAATTAACAGGTTGCTGGCATTAGGCCTTTCCTTAACACTGGATGTATGTGTGTGTGTGTGTGCATGCATATGTACACATGCTTGTGTGTGCGCATGCACACACACACACACACACACACACACAGGCCCACCACAAGCTTCCATGGACTTACCTGGAATGCCAGGTAAGCATGCCTTAAGGGAAG
Source organism: Phascolarctos cinereus (assembly GCF_003287225.1). Lineage (NCBI taxonomy): Eukaryota > Metazoa > Chordata > Mammalia > Diprotodontia > Phascolarctidae > Phascolarctos > Phascolarctos cinereus. The sequence continues at coordinate 335,992,961 of NW_027556098.1, forward strand.
GTTGGAAGGTTGTCTCCCCTTCCAGAATGTAAATTTGTTGAGGGCAGGGACTGTTTCCTCTTTTGTCTTTGTGTCCTCGGAATTTGGGACAATTACCTAGGGAAGGTGTGTGTTTAAAAAATGCTTGCCAATTTGATTGTTCAAAGGAGCCACCACTTATCATCACAACATTTATATTAAACATATGCACATACATATGCCCACCAAATCATGTTTGCTGCTGCCATGGAGGATGCCCAGCACTAGAAGAGGGGCTCTGTATAGATGCTGAGGTCCTCCAGATCCTCTTACTTGCATAAGACATTTTACTAGTTACTTCAAACCCTGGCTCACTGTGGAGTCAGCTAAATGAGATCTATAATCATTCAAGAGTTAGATCTATCCAACCACATAGGAAGAAACAAGTGGATAAAAAAGGCCAATCATCCTGACTATGACATATAATTGGATGGACAACCACAGAGCCGGTCCATTGGTATGTATAATCATTGTTCTTCCTGCCCACACTTTCTCCCATCTTTTATGCATCATATCCTCAGATGCCAGATGTGACATTTTTAGATCACAATTGCCAAACCGATATTCTTAATTTGAATCTCTAACCATGTCCCTCACACCTAAAGAAGCTTCAGTGGTCTCCCATTGTCTTTACCATACAATGCCAACCTTGCTGTTTGGCAGCTAAAGCCCTTCCTAGTTTGACTCCCATTTACCTTTCCAGCCTGATTTCACCTCCATGCCTTGGCAACGACCATCCCCCATGCCTGCAGTGTTCTCTCTCTTCACCTCCACCTCTTAGAAAACTGGGTTTCCTTCAAGGCTCAGCTCAAATGGCACCTCCTTCAAGAGGTCTTTCCTGATTCATCTAGTTCTTCCTGCACCTACCCATAAAAATCATTGTGCATTTATTTTGTATATATTCTGTATTTGATAGGGAATGTGGCATAGTGGATAGTGATCTGGCCTCAAAGTGAGGAAGACTTGGGTTCAAGTTCTGCCTGTAGTAGTCCTTAGCCTAAAAAGGCCAAGGTCTCCATTTTATCCGGGGCCATCTCGAGCTGTCCTGATCTGTATCTTGCCACTGGACCCAGAGGGTTCTAGAGGAGAAAGTGAGCTGGTGACTTTGCACAGCCTTCTCTCACTTAAATCCAATTCACTGCATGTCATGGCATCATCTTCCTAATGTCATTGTTCTCTTCAAGAACGAAAGACAAACAATACCTTCTGTGAATAAAAGTAGGTGCTGCCCCACTGGGGACCTAACTGGAACTGGCCAGTTGGGCAAAACAGATCTTCCCTCCTTCTTCCTTCCTTCCTTCCTTCCTTCCTTCCTTTTTCCTTCCTTCCTTCCTTCCTTCCTTCCTTCCTTCCTTCCTTCCTTCCTTCCTTCCTTTCTTTCTTTCCCTTCCCTCTGTCCACATTGAGTATCATGCCCTTATCTGTGGGTGCTCTGATCAAAGGAATACAAATTTTGATCACTGAAAAGTTTTTTTTTTCCCTTAGGAACCATGTCTTAGTAAACCCAAATCACTCTGGCACTGATTGATTGACCAACAATAGGATCCAAACCAAGCCCCACTTGGTCATTGTTTGGGCCGTGATTATTTCTCTATCGGCCAGAAACCCTGAGGGTTTACCCCTCCCAGAATGATTTGTTTTACTTGATAAAGAGGATATTCTCTGCCTTATTTTTTTACCTAGCCTTAATCACTGCATGGGCATTGCCTCAGTCGAAGTAAGACCTGTCAAAGACCTTAGCATTTCCCACTGCATCTAGAGCCATCTCCAGTCGTCCTGATCATATCTCACCACTCTACCCAGAGGGCCCCTGGAGGAGAAAATGAGGCTGGTGCCTTTACACAGCCCCCCCTCACTTAAATCCAATTCGCTCGCATGTCACGGCACCATCTTCTCATTGCCATGGTCCTCTCCGAGAACAAAGGACAAACAACAGCAATCTCTCTGGGAAGATATTGTTATCTCCCCTCATGGCAAACAACACAGAGATAGCTAGGTAGCTTAATAGATAGAACATAAACCTTGGAGTTAGAAAGATTCAGGTCAAATCCTGCCTCATACACTTACTGTATCACCCTGAGCAAGTCATTTAACCTCTCTCTGTGTCTCAGTCTCTGCATCTGTAAAATGGGACAATAATAGCACCTACCTTCCGGGGTTGTTGTGACAATCAAATAAGTTAATTTATATAAAACATTTTGCAAAGTTGCGAGAGCTATACCAATGCTAATACCTGCCTGTTAATTATTATTATCTCCTTGAGGGATATGTCAGTCATGTACTGCTTGACTTCAAGGCTCATTTCTCATGGTGTTTCCTTACCTTCTGATCTGAGGAGTTGTAAATGTCTTCTCTTCACTCAAACTACCATTTCCTTCCTGTTTACTTGTTATATCCTGGAGGGCAGGCTCTTTTTTTACATTGTCTTTATGCCCTTACCCTCTAACATGCAGCCTGACACAAAGGAGATGCAATAATAAATCCTGGCTTGATTGAAAAAGATTGGAAGCTATCAGATGATATGCAGAAGTGAGCTCCATTCCCTTGCTCCTCAGCTGTTTGCTGATATCCAGTGGTCTCTGTTTCTTCTATTCCCTTAAACTGAGGGTGTCTTACATGTCTTTTTCCCTACATATAAAAATTCCCAGTCATAGCCTTGCCTGAGAAAAATAAATTTTATTTATTAATTGCCTACATCTGTAGGTGACACCATGGATAAAATACCCTGTCTGGAGTCAGGTGAGTTCAAATCCAGTCTCAGACATTTACTAGCTGTGTGACCCTGGACAAGTCACTTAACTCTGTTTGCCTCAGTTTCCTCATCTGTAAAAAGAGCTGGAGAAGAAAATGGCAAACCACTCCAGTACCTTTGCCAAGAAAACCCCACATGGGGTCATGAAGAGTCAGACACAATGGAAAGAACTGAACATTAGCTAGGCATATTTTGACTTCTTTTTTTTAAATCAACTGTGTCTTTTTTCTATCTTCATACCATTTAAACACATTTAACACGTTAGGGTTTTTTTCCCCTATGGAGAAACTCTACTGGATAGTATTTAAAAATTAGACTGATTATCTCTTCAAAACAAGTAGAGGGGATCATTTGTTGCTTTGAACTTATAGATTCCTTTCTTGGATCTACATAATTATCTTGAACCTCTTCTTTCAAAACTCAGTTTTTAATTACTGTTCATTTTGTTCCTTTATAGGAACAGGTGGCAGTAATTCACAAATGCTCATAGCTTATGGTAGGTTATTCCTGGGACAAATGAATGTGTCATAACTGATCAGATATTTCTACTTCAAATAGAACATATTATTCTGTGCCTGCTTGAAAAAACTGTCTTGTCAGTAAAATAAATAAATAAATAAATAAATATTTTAACTGGGTCTGTTTAAGGGTGATATATTTTGGAGCCTTCATCTGAGAGTGCTTTATATGTAAATGTATATGTATGTCCATGTATAATATATGCATGTGTATGTCCATGTATAATAATTCTACATTGTTTTATAAATAGGAGTTTCCCCTGATGCCATAAACTAAACTGTTAAGGTCTACAGAATTGTAAATTACAGAGAGGTACAGAGAATGGAGAATTTACTGTGGAAAGAGCACTGAATCTAGTCAAAAGACTTCCAGTTCTTCTGCTTATAACTAGTATTACATTGGGCAAGTCACAACCTCTCTCGGATTGTTTCCACACCTGCAAAATGAGGACTTTGGACTTGATGACCTCTGAGCTCCTTCCCAATTTTAAAATCCCATCAGTTGATCTAATGCGTAGGTCCTTGGTTTAGGTGCTAATAGCAGGGTAGCTACCAGAAATATAGGTTGCATCACTGTTAAGCAAGTCTGCTAGGTCACAGGAAAAAGCCTTTTGTGTAAGGCCTGTGACATCACTGATCAGAATCAGTTTCTCAGGGACGCAGATCTTGCTTGTAGCTGACAGAGGGTGGGGGAGGAAGGGAGCCTCCTACTACTTTTCAAACCTTTCCTGATCACTAGGCTTCAACTCAGAGCTCCCTGAGTCGTTCTGGTCCGAGTCTACTTGGCTTCTTGGGTTTGAGATTTCTTACATGTGATCCCTAATTAGCTGTCTCTTTTGTCCCTCTCTTGTCACTATAACCAGATGCTTCAACATGGCAGCAGCCTTCTTATACTCCTGCTATCACCCAATCCAGATCATGAATGTATGTCCAGGATCTATTCATATAGAAAGTGATGAGAAACAAATTCAAATTCAGAATAATGTCCCAGTGCTAGGTAATTTAAAATGCTGAGGCCCAAACTTTCGAAGCTATTAGCTATGTTTTTATCTATCATTTTCCCAGATCTAGTTTGGCTCAGGATTCTCTCTAGGCTTAAAGCACCTGACTCTCCAAGGGGCCCCCAAAAGAACTGTATCTTCTACTGAAGAAGACAACTAAGCTGATCTGGAATTTTCTTCTCTGGATTGAATTCATTGGTCAATTCTACAATCTCATCTTCGTTCGCAGCCCATCAGAAAGTCTCTCGGCTGCATGATAGGTTTGGGAATACTCTGCCTGCTTTTCTAACTAATCATTGACTAAAGGAAATAAATATTCAGTTATTTTTCAGTTGCGTGACTCCATTTGGGGTTTTCTTGACAAAGATACTGGAGTGGTTTGCCATTTCCCTCTCCAGCTTAATTTACAGAAGAGGAAACTGAAGACTTAAGTGACATGCCCAAGATTACACAGCTAGTAAGTGTTTGAGGCCAGATTTGAACTCAGGACTTCCAGACTCCAGGCCTGGCACTATCCACTGTGTCACCTAACTATAATTCTATGGGAAGAGTCACCAGTGTAGCTAGAATCCCCTGTTCTGATAGCGATATCTTAGACCTGCATTTGGGGATCATAGTCAATAAATTCAATTCAATTCAACAAACATTTAGTTCACTCATCTAATTCAAGTCAAGTCAACATGTTTTTATGAACTACCTGCTATGTGCCAGGCATTGTCCTAAGCCCTAGAGATACAAAGAAAAGTGAGCTCCTCGAGGGCAGGGACTGTCTTTTGCCTCTTTGTATATTCCCAGAGCTCAACACGATGCCTGGGATTTGTTGTCATTCAGTCCTTTGAGTCACGTCCAACTCTGCGTGACCATACTTGGGGTTTTCTTGGCAAAGATACTGGAGTGGTTTGCTCTTTCCTTCTACAGCTCATTTTACAGGTGAGGAACTGAGGCAAACAGTGTTAAGTGACTTGCTCAGGGTCACACAGCTAGGAAGTATCTGAGACCAGATTTAAACTTAGGAAGATGAGTCTTCTTTTCTCCAGGCCCAGTGCTCCATCTACTGTGCCACCTGGCTGCCCTGGCCTGGTGTATAACAGTAGCTTAATAAATGTTTATTGACTTACTGACTGAAAAACAAAATAAATCAAACCAAACAAAGAAGAGTCCTGTCCTCAAGGAATTCATAGGGGCTGAACTCTATTACTCATACTGTTACCGTGTGAGCTTGGAACAGTCCTCCAGCCCATCTTACCTTCGGTTTTACCATATGAAAAATTAATTGACAAAATTAGTTATTCTATGGCCCTGTTTGGACTCAGAATCTACCTTACAAGCCAAGATTTTTGTCTCCTGAGCAGTTCTGTGATCTTTCTACTATTCTACCTTTAGGCACTTTTTTCTCTTAGGTGATTTTAAAGTAGAAATGGTACCACCTGACACCTGTCCTAAGGTCTGCCTTATGAGAAATGAGAAAATTATTCTTCCCTCAAACTCAATCTAATATAGTACTTCCTTATGATAGCCATTTTATTCTGTTTTTTTAAAGTTCTTTTAAAAGCTAATAAAAATAAAAGTTTAAAAAATAACAATAAAATAAAAAAATTAACCCAAAGAGGTGTCTTAGAGAGTTGCTTACCTCTAAAATCTCCCTGGGAAACTAATAACGTATAATTAACAGAGAAGTTATAGATCTGCATTCCTCACTGAGAGTTCTCATACTGAAGAAAGCATATATCTAAACCCTGTTCTTTCCTTCTGCATCCATCTCCTCCCAAGATATATGTGTATATTGTATGGCTTTAGAACATAATCTTCTAGACTCTATAGAAACGGTATCATGTAATATGTGTGTATGTGTGTATAACATGAGGAATCCTCAAAAAATAAGACAGAATAATGGTGCAGATTGCTTAGACTAGGCTGCTTTGTACATTTCAATAGAGACAGTATCATTGATGAATATTTGTGAGTTTAGCTCTTGACTCTCAAAAAATCCTTCCAACCTCTGTGCTTACTCTTCTGTGTTTGCCTTAAGATTGGTTACCATTCATAGGCTCTGACTTCCTTTGTCTACCCCATTATAAAGCCCCACAGCCACCTAATACATGCAGCCATCTAGAACCAATCAAGGTCTTGAGCAAGCTGAATTTCTGGGATTTAATGGTACATGTATGCTGCTCCACTGTCCTTGACGAGGACCAAAAAGTTCTAAGGGAAAGCAACGAATTGGAGAGAGGACATCCCACCTCTCAATTCTAATACATCCTTTGTGTGTAGCTGCCTCCCACTAGAGGCTTGCAGGATATTAGTTTTTCAATTAACCTTGTAGGTACCTTAAGGTATGTGAGTGTGGCTGAGTCTTTATCCCTCGAATTCCCTGAACCTCATTGATAAGACTGTATCGCAATGTACACATCCTACCCACTTCACTTTTAGCTGCTGAATGCATTTGGCTTACGAACAAATTTCTGTTTTTCTCTTTGTTCTGAAAACTGCTGAAATGAGCTACTATTCTCTTCTTTGTCTTTTTCATATAGAGGTTAAACTATTCTAGGCCAGAGTCCTTGAATTCACCACTGCAGAGACACGACAGCGATTATTTCTTGTTTTAATTTCCTTTTCGTTTGTAACGGTGAGAAAATCACCCAAACAAGCTCCCTCTATTCCTATCTCTCTCTTCTCATTAAACTAATGAGGAGTTAGAACTGTGACTCATCCTCTCATGCCTCTGATAACCTGGCAACAAATACCTTTTTGTTTTTAATTTTCAATTTTTTTTTGTAGGAACAAGTCAAGGAAGTTTGTAACATAGGAATATAGGTTCACATCTGTCCATGCATTTGTGGATGTTTTCAGAAGCAGCCAGTCTTTGTGTGACTCCCTAGGTGATATCAGGCATGTTTGCTCTTTCTCTTCATCAAAAAGTCTTGTTGAGTGAATGTGCTATCAAAGCATTTGCTGAGGAATTGAGGTAAGTGCATATTCTGTTTGTGTAGTTACAGTTTTTAAAAATTATATATTATGTTTTAATTAACATGTATTTATTTTCTCTTCCTTTCCTCCTTCCCCCTAGACCCCAGAGAAGGAAAAACAAAACAGATCCTTGTAATGAATAGGTCTAGTCCACAAACCTAATTCCATATCTAAAATGTACGTCTCATTCTGCATCTGAAGTCCATGATATCTCTGTCAGGAGATAGGTAGTAACTTACTTCATCACTGGTCCTGTGGAATCATAGCTGGTTACTGTATTGATCAGAGTTCTCACAGCTTTCGATGTGTTTTTGTTGTTGTTGTTCATTGTTTTACAATATTATTGTATGAAAATTTCTCCTGATTCCACTCATTTCTCTCTGCATCAATTGATGCAAGCTTTCTCAGATTTCTCTGAAACAATTCTTTTCATAATTTCTTACAGCTCAATAGTATTCCATTATATTCATTGAAACAAGTATTCTAAGTAGCTCAAGTCCAGAAGGATTGGTGGGTGGCTCTGCAGTGAGTGACCCAATATGTACTTGGTGTTCTGAAGAAGGTCATATTCTCTTCCTATCTACTGTTCAGTTCTTCCATTCAGGCCTTTTCTGATCACTTCTACTTACTGTCCTAGTGTAATCTTCACAGGTCCATAGGATCATAATTCATCTTTAAAAATAAGACAGTTGGATGAGACTATCTCCAAAGACCTTTCTGCCTCTAAAACCTATGATATATGAAATAAAAGCTTGCTAGTCTAGCTGATTAGCCTCAGGCTTTGGGAATCAAGTAAAAGTAATCACTGCCAGGAGAGGTTCAATGAGAGTAGTTATTCAGTGGAACAAATGATTCACATTTTTAACATATGCAAGGTCAGTTACGTTGCTGTCACACTTAGATATCCCAGGATGCTCAACTCAGGACAGAAGTCAAAGCCGAGCAATTCACCTTTCCGGGTATATTACAGGCTTTTATCATTAATTTTTGTTTGGTCAATTTTGGACTGTTACTATACTGACATTAGCGTAGGGAAACTATACTATAAAAGAGTGCAGTAACAGTCTTTATTAATACAGGGCATCACCTGGTCTGCAATGCATAGTCTAAGAGGATTGTCTGGGGCAATGAGAGTTTAAATGACTTGCCCAGGGTGACATAGCCAGGATGTGTCAGAGGCAGGATCGGCTTTTATATACATATATATGTATATATATATATAATATGTGAGTGTGATAATGAATTCACACAATAGTTTCCAGTTAGTTATATTACAGAAAATTTTACACAAAGATCCTTAGTAAATAATAATAATAATAATAATAATAATAATAATAATAGTAATAATAATAGTAGTAGTAGTAGTAAACAGCTCACATTTACATAGAACTTGAAGGTTTTACAAAGCTCTTTATATACAGCATTTTAATATGAACTTCACAACAACCTTGATGTAGGTGCTATGATTGCCCACATATTCTAGATGAGGAAACTGAGGCACAGAGAGGTTAAGTAATGATAGCTAGTATCTGCATGGTGCTTTAAAATTTGCAAGGCATTTTCCATATGTTATCTCACACTGATCTTGTGAGCTAAGTGCTATTATTATTCTCATTTTACAGATGAGGCAACTGAGACACAGAGTGATGACCTATGCAGGGTCAAACAACTAGTAAGTGTCTTTGGCAGGATTTGAACTTATGTTTTCCTCATTTCAATCCAGCACTCTATCCTCTGAGCCACCTAGCTGCCTCAATGCTAGACTAGAACCTATGACTGCAGGCTCTCAGGTCATTGGTTTGGTTTTGTTTTTTTCCAATATGTTGCAGTTTCTCAATCTTTAATCTCAGCAGGCAATCCATTTAATACCTGCTAATATCCCATTGGCCACAATGAGTGATTTTTTTCAGATCTTCTCTCCCCTTAAGTCTCCTATTCCACCCTTCCCTAATCTATCCAGGTGAAGACCTTGCCTCATATTTGACAGAGGAAATAGAAGTTATTTGTCATGAACTCGCTGCTTTTCCCTTTTCTTAATCTCAACTGTTTGACATCATTCCCTATTCTTTCTACCTTTTACCCCAGCTTCTGGGTAGGAAGTATTGTTTCTTTTCGCCAAGGATAACCCCTTTCTAAATGTAATCTTCATTCAATCCTCTTTGAACTTCCTAACAGATTGATCCTTCAATCATCCACCCTCTCACTAATCTTCCATCTCTTTCTTTCTATTGACTCCTTTCCTGCTTCCTACAAACATGCTCTAGTCTCCTCATTCTTTAAAAAAAAAACTTTACTAAACTCTACCAACATCTCAAGCTATCATCTTACATCTTTTGTGCCTTTCTCAGCTAAACTCCTAGAAAAACTATACTCTTGTAGAGAAGTATAGACTCCTGTCTATACTCATTTATCTATTTCCTTTCTTCTCACTCCTCTATTCTTTGCAATCTAGTTTCTGATCTCATCACTAAACTGATAACCAAAGCTATCAATGATCTCTGAATTGCAAATCAATAGCATTTGCTCAATTCTCCTTCTTCTTGACTTCCCTGTAGCATTTGACACTGTTGACCACTCTTCTCTCTGGATTTTTGTGATATTATTCTTTCTTGATTCTCCTTCTCTCTGGACTGACTGCTTCTTCTCAGTGTCTTCTACTGGGTCATCATCCATCTCATGCCCCTTACCACAAGACTCAATCCTAAGTACTTTTCCCCTCTCTGTACTCCTTCACTTAGTGATCTCATCATCTCCCAAGGATTCAATTATCATCTCTCTACAGATGATTGCCAGATCCATGTATCCCATTTCTGAGCTCTAATCTCAGATCAACAAGTGCCACTTAGACATTTCAAACAAGATAGACCACACGCACTTCAAAATCAACACATTCAAAAAAGAACTAATTTCCTTTCACCTTCACCCCCTTCCCTCCAACATCCCCTTCCTTCAGACTTCCTTGTTACTTACTGTATAGTTACCTGGTTCATAATGTTAGTTTTCTCTTTTTTTCCTCACTGTCAAGCTCCCCACAGATTCAATTGCCATATGTTGTCATTTCTGCTTCCATAACAGCACTCCTCCCTTTCTCTTTACTTAAATAGTCACAACTTTAGTTCAAGCTATGAGCATCTCTAGCCTTGACCTTCACAACAGACTCTAACTTGATCTCCTCATGTCCTAACCCATCCTCCATACAGCTACCAAAGTCATTTTCCTGAATTAAAAGTCCAACTATGTCCCTCTCCTACTAAATAAACTTTGGCAATTCCCTATTACCTCTAGATTCAAACATAAACTCTTCTGCTTGGCATTTAAAGTCTACAGCTTTTACCCCAACATGCTTTTCCATCTTTATTAACATTATTTCCCTCTATGCACATGGGACTCCAGCCAAATTGACCTTATTACTATTTCTCATAACCGAAACTCTATCTCTGCTCCCTATAACTTTATACTAGCTCTCTCCCATGTCTAGGAAAGACTTCCATCTCCCCTCCATCTCTCAGAATCTCTAATTTCACTAGATTCAGTCCAAACACCACTTTCTAAATGAAGCCTTCTGTAATCTCCTCAGCTACTAACACCTACCTTCCATGTTGCCTGGAATCTCTTTTGAATTTCTATGGCATGTGTGTAAGTGGCATAGTGGATGCAGTAATAAAATGCAGTCAGAAAGGTCTGAAATCAGATCTTGTCACAGACATTTACCAGCTGTGTGACCCTAGGCAAATCATTTAATGTCTGTCTGCCTCAGTTTCCTCATCTGAAAAATGGGGGTAGTACTTCATAGGTTATTTGTGAGGATAAGATGAAATAATTTATGAAAAGTGCTTTGCAAATCTTAAAGCTCCCCATAGAGATTAGTTTATAATCATGATTCTAATAGCTAATCAATATTATAATAAAATGATATGTTCATATCATTTCCCACTCTAGCCTAGAAGCTTCTTGAAGGAGAGAGGGTTTCATTTTTTTTTTCTTTTTATCACCAGTTTCTAGAAGGGTGCCTCATGCTTAGCAGGAGCTTCATCCATGTTTTCTGACTGGTGGATGGCTGCTGTCATGCGAAGTTATGACTGACAAAAAAATCTAAGGGCACAATATCTCAATGGAATAAAAGGAAATATGACCTCCCTCCTAAAACTACTTTCTGCATTTATTTTTATGATATTCTGGATATCTTTATATATGTACAAATTATCTCTTCTGCTATTCCATGAGCTCCTTAAGGATTGGGACTATTTCATTTTCGTTTTTGCATCCTCAGTGCCTTGGCACAAATAAGGCATTTAATAAGCAAACTGTCAATTTACTGATGGATTGATTAAAAGATTTTTAGAGAATATGGTCAGCAGAACCCTTCACTGTAAGAGATTAGCAAAAATTCCTATAAGCCACCACACTGGATTTTCAGGTATTGGGGCAAATCCTTTTCTTCTTTGCCCTGCTCTCCACCCTATAACTCCTAAACAGAAAAAAAAATGACATTTCCTGTATGAGTAATTCTCAGGGGCCAGAAAGTGTAACAAACAGATCAATGGTCAGATACTCCTTGGCAGCTTCTATAAGTAAAGGAAATAACATAACAATCAAACATCAATACCACAAGTCCCATAAGAAAGATTCTAAGGTGGAGTAGGTGTAAGTTTTCCTGATCAATAATGCATTAACTGGGGAATGAATAAATCCACATAGACAAAGAAAAGTCTCAAATCATTCTCTCCTTTTCAAAGTGAACTGAAGTGTGTGTGTGTGTGTGTGTGTGTGTGTGTGCACGTGCACATTTAAATCAAAGTTTTTAGAGTTTGAGTAAGTTTTGACAAGCCTTAGTGTTAGTTTTATCAGACTTTGCCTACTGAGTGACTCTTGTGATGCTTTGAAGCGGTGTCACCCTTCAAACGAACACTCTGTAAGACACTTCAGGACTAGCTTGACCATAGAACCTGACAGGGTCCAGAGTGTACAATGAGTAATATTCAATATTTAAATAATCCTTACCTTCGAAGGGCCTCAGGTGCCTCATTGTTACCAGAGGACATCATTAGGTCTTTGAACCTGGATACTTGCAAAGCCACGGTTATTGTCTACTAGGTACTTATAAGCCAGCCAGTCAAGGACACATTGATGCAAAAGCAGTTATATAAGAGACAATCAGGCAACTGAAGGAAAATCTTTTACACCATTGGGAGTGATTGAGTGATTTAGGAGATGAAAGTACAACAAAAAACCCCAACAGAATGGAAACGATGCCATGTAATTATAATGATCAAGTTCTGTCCCAAAGAAGAAATACAAGAATACATCTCCCTTCCTTCTTTGCAAAAGTGAGGGATTAGTAGACTTTGTTGGAGTGTTGGTTAGTTTTGCTGAATTGCTTTGTTCCCTTCTTTCTTATTTATTCTCTGGATGGGGGAAGGTAAAACGGAAATAGATATTGGGAAATGGAGATGATGTAAAAACAAAAAAATACCAACAACATTAAAAGGGTAATTAAAAGAGATTTCATGAAATCTTAGGTTCATTGCATAATAACCTCTGTAAGTTGCTGTTTAAAAACAGAAAGAGAGGCAAAGAGAGACCAAGAGAGACTGAGAGAAGAGGGAGAGACAGACACAGAGACACAAATAGAGATGAAGACAGAGAAGAAGGAAAAGAAGAGGGAGAGAAAGAGAGAGAGACAGAGACAGAAAGAGACAGAGAGACAGAGAGAGACAGAGAAAAAAAGGAAGGCAGACATAGCTAATTATCCACTCCCACACAGTTATACCTAGTACTCCATATTCAACATTAGGACCAGTTTAAAGGCTAATATTCTTACAGACATTTCACATCATAGACATTCGCTGGGAAGAAACTAGTAAGTTTTTCCCCCTAGTTTGAGTTATTACATCCATCATCAAAATGACCATGTCTATCAAAATGTTTAATAGTTACAATTTTCTCAGTATGGTGCCCTCCAGGGTACTTTACAGCAGTTTCAGCTCTAAAGAATCACACACACACACACACACACACACACACACACACACACACACATACATGCCTGGTCCTCAGTTACTTATTTGATTAATATATTCTTGGAGATAGCCTGACATCAGTGCAATCTAGGGTCACTCTCAATTAATGTACCTCCCTCAAATGGAACTTCCAAACCTCTGAATCCAATATTGAATGAATGAATGAAAAAAACAATTAGCAAGTGCTTACTATGATCTGAGCATTGTAATAATCAGTGGGGATACAAATGCAGAAGGGAGACAGTTGCTGCTCTCAAGAAGCTCACACTCTAATTGGGCAAAATACCATATAAAGACATCATATAAAAGATAGTTGATCTGTAGAGGAGATTGAAAGGCTTGGAATCCCTATAGGTTTGTCGGTAGGTCACGTGACAGTTTCTGGAGGTTGGGAGGGTTCAGAGGCAGGTCAGATATCATGATCTGGAAGAACTTAGAATGAAATGGCAAGGCAGATGGTAAGCCATGTGCTTCTCCACCTCACAGGAATAGTTAGAGTTGGTGACTCCCACCTCATGCAAGCAGTTTGAGCAATTGGGCAAGCCAGATGGGGTCTGGGCAATATCCTTAGACTTCCTTTCTCAATATGTATCGTTTCTCAAAAATTTAAAAGGACTAAAAGAATGTGATAGTCCCAAATTAACATCAATCTAACTGTCATCAAAAGGAAATAGCCAAGTACATGCTAGAATTCAAATAGCCTTTGCTCTGATTTTCTTGGCCTGGCTAGGAGCACAGGCATGACTAGAACCTAGATCTCCTAATATGCTCGCTCTCTTTCTCTCTCTCTCTCTCTCTCTCTCTCTCTCTCTCTCTCTCTCTCTCTCTCTCTCTCCTCTCTCCCCTCTCTTCCGTCTCTCCTCTCTCTGTGTGTATGTCTCTCTGTCTTTCTGTCTGTCTCCTCTCTCTCTGTGTCTCTATGTCTCTGTGTCCTCTCTATTTCTCTTCCCCCCCCTCCCTCACTATGTTTTTGTCTCATTATTTCAAACAGTAACTAAAGGAGGTCATTATATAAGTAGCTAAAGAGATTTCACGATATCTTTTAATTACCTTTTAAATGTTATTGATAGCTTTTATTTTTACATCCCCTCCATTTCCCTGATTTTCATTATCTGAAAAAACGAGAGGTCTGGATTTGATGAGCTCTAAGAAACAAAAGCAAGAGAGCTGGATAGAGTCAAAGGATGTGAGTTCTAACCCGAGCTCTGTCACTTTATATCTTTGCGGTCTTGGCAAGTCACTGAACCTCTCAAGATCTTAGTGTTCTTCTCTGTAAAATGAGGGGAAGGATTTCTGCAGTCTCTTCCAGGTCTGAATTGTTGATTCTATGACCATTTTCAGACTTAGCAGGAAGTACAGTAAAGAGAAGGTGATATTTTGCTACAAAACTGCAGGGAGCTGAAGAGCAGGTTAAAGAGATAGAAGGAGGGAATTTTTATTTTTGTTTGACTATTTAGAATGTGACCTTCAAGTAATTAGAGAAAAAAATGGGGATAATTTTACTGTGTGTGACTTCACCTGGGAAAACAGGGTTTGCCTGACTGTCACTGCCTGCCTACTTACCTGGCTGTCTTTCTCTCCTTCTCTCTTATTTCCCCATCTTTTCCTAATCCCTTTCTAGTCTCCACCCCCAACCTAGACCTCACGTATATCAATAACTGAATCACACTGTGCCTTGATTTTCACTATTTAGTCAGGCAATGGCTAAAACAGGCCCCATATGTCTATTTTCATCTTTCCCAAGGCCTCCAAGCAAAGCAGCAGTGTCCTTGCACCTCATTCCTTTCTTCCTTACAAATAGCAGAGTGCAATCTTTTTCTTCATTTCTTCTCCACTGGTCCTTACAAAATCAAACAAAGTTCTTTCATTCTTAGTGACATTGAAGATGTGACAGCTTCAAACTTTTTGACCACATGGACTTCTGTCAGTTCAGCCTGATGGGAATTAGAAGAGCTATTGATTTATAATCTAATCCTTTTTGGTTTGGGGAATTACATTCTCAGTTCACATAAGTTAGGTGGCACAGTGGATAGAGCATTGGGCCTAGAACCAGGAAGACTCATTTTTGTTTGTTCAAATCTGGTCTTAGAAACTCAATAGTGATGTAACTCTAGTCATTTCACCCTGTTTGCCTCAGTTTCCTCATCTGTAAAATGAACTGGAAGTGGAAATGTCAAACTACTTCAATATCTTTGCTAAGGAAACTCCAGTTGGAGTCATGGAGAATTGGACATGACTGAAATGAGTGAACAACAATTTTTGAGAGATTGAATTTGTGTTGAGCCAGAAATTTCTTGAACTATGAACTTGCTAGTTCCATGACTCATTAAATATGTCCATTTAAGGATTCAATAACCTGCATCTTATTGAGATTTATTCCCCTACAACACTTTACTGACCAGATGTGAAACTCAATAAAGGGACATTAATTAAGCACCTACTATGAACAGGCTCTGTGCTTTAAAAAAAAAAGTCCCTTTTAAGACTAAAGGTTATTTCAGAGCTAGAAGGTACTTCAGAACTAAACCAGACCAATTCTTGCTATTTTGCAGATGAATAAAACAAAAACAAAAACAGACGATCACAAGATAGAACAATGTTGCTCAGGTTCACACAGGTAGCAAGTGGCCAAGATAGATTTGAACTGAGATCTTAGGACTCCGTATCAGAACCTAGAACTCCTTGCCTCAACTTTTTTTGAGATTATCATATGTAAATAGGTTGTAATTGAAAACCTTAGAGACTCACTTCTAAATAAATACTACCTGCCTGTATTAGCAGGAACCCTCTCCCTTTTAATTTGAATTGGTTTACTAAATTACCAGAGTTGTTAAATGTATGTGTAAATTAAGGGGAAATATGCTTTGAGCAAGGGATAAAGGAACTCTCCTATTTGTGTATATGATTATCTTAAAGATTTAGCAGGGGTTCTTCACCTGAGGTCCATGGACCCTCAAAGAGTCAGAAGATATATTTACAGGGATCCATGAACTTGGATGGGAAAAAAATTACATCTTTATTTTCATTAACCTTTAACTGAAATTTAGCATTTCCTTCTATTATAAATTTCGAATAAATTTTATAAGGATAGGTTGATAGGTCTCATCAGACTGCCAAAAGGGTACATGATGGACAAACACGTTAATGACTCCTGAGGTAGAGACCATTTATTGCTTAATTCACAGTCTGTGATTGAGTCCTTGATTATTGAAGTTACTGAATAATTAGGTCCAGATAACTGAGGTAGAGTAGTATGTAGTAAGAGAAGAACATTTTTATGACAAAGTTTTTGCTCAATTCTGTAATGGACTTCTGTGTTGGAAGTTAATTCTTTCTTCCATAGAAACCTTTGAAAATAGTATATATAAAATTTATTTAAAAGCTTGTGCCTTTCCTAAACATTTGACTGGATGCAGTTTGGAAACGCCAGATAATCAATGGTACTCAGATCTAGGTTCAAGAGTGAGAGTGAAAATACCTTTACTTATATTGCCATTTTTCAAGGGAAAGGAGAGCTGCATGTTTTCTCAGTAAATTTTATAACATCCCAGAGAACATTACACAGGAACAGATGTCCAGTGGACACTTAATAAGTATTCAGTGACTGATAGACTGTAGGCTGATTCTAACTTTGTGACTGATTTGTGACTCCACTTTCTGTCTTGGGGTCACTCCTTCCCCAGATGGAGGCAGAATCATCCTAAGCTGTTTCTCAGAGATGCATGAGATACAAGTAATTAGCTATTGAGAAGTGAAGAGCTCCATAAGGCCTCGTAGGCACATCCTCTTGGAGCACAGCACGTTTTCCTACTAGTGGTGTATACTTCAGATTGTCTATTTGTACTCAAGCAACCCCATTCCCAAGTATGCTGACTTGGAGGAGAGCCAGGTGGCAGGCAAGCTTCTGCAGCCTGTCCCAGAAAGGATTGTTTGATTTGGCATTTTTCAGGCCAAGACTGTAATGCACTTGACAACTTAAAAACAATAAATGTCAGAGACTTCCCCAGTGACCTCACGCCACTGTCTTTAGCTGCACACTAAAACAGTCTCCCACGACTGAGCTGAGCCTCCCCTAAGAAACCACTATTGTGCTGAGTCTAACCAGACAGATGGGCAGCTAGGTGGTGCAGTGGATAGAACACTAGGCTCGGAATCAGGAAGACTTATCTTCCTGAGTTCAAATATGGCCTTAGACAGAGATCAACTGTGTGACCCTGGGCAAGTGTTCCTAGTTTCATGACCCTGGGCAAGTCACTTAATCCTGTTTGCCTCAGTTTCTTCATGATTAAAATAAGCTGGAGAAGGAAATGCAAATCACTCCAGTATCTTTGCCAAGAAAATCCCAAATGAGGTCACCAAGAGTCAGACACGACTGAAATGACTAAAGACAATAACAACCAGAAGAACAGTAAAGAAGGATGATACCTCAGTAAATGGCAGGAAGCCCTCTGGCAAGAAGTATCCAAGCCATAATGCCTAATGCTGGAGAGTCTAGCTCTAATTCCTGCATTGTTCCTCTGTAGCAGAGCCAGATAGTTCACTCAGATCATCCAAGTCCATGCAAAACCTTATAACCAAATAGGCAAGAGACCTAGGAGTTACAGTGGAGACCAGGCAATTCAGTTATAACACTGGTCTCATTAAATCTATGTCATTATGGAACTTAAGTGGCAGTTTCCAAATTTCTTCAGCTCTCAAACAAAAAAACAGAGGGAATTAATTCTAAAATAAGAACAACATAACTTTTTCTTTTTATACCAATTTAAAGAACCACTGACACAAGTAAGGCAACTTTAAAGTATGTAATTCAATTAAACAAACATTTATTAAGTGCCTGCTGTATACAGACCACCATACTTGATGAGCATTGGGGAAGAAATAAAGTCTGTATTAAGGGCTAGCTCCTGTTATCATAGACTACAGTCTAGTGGGGGTAAATGACAATACAAATAAAATGTATAAAATAAAATATATAGTTAGATCTGGCCTCTAAGCCACAAAGACCTGTATTTAAATTTTGCCTCCTTTTTGTACTGACCATCTGACTCTGGGCAAGTTGCTTAATACCTCTGTGCCATAAATAGGCACTTACAGTTAGAATGCTTGACTGCCAGTTGCAGAGAAGATGCTAACCTACCGTAGTCAAAGGAGTTTCTTCACCTGAGAATTCCTTATACCTGTGAAGTCACACAGGTCCACTCCCTATAATTGGCTCTATACAAAGTAAGCAGATGAGAAGTACAAGCAGAGGTCCAAGAGGAAGAGGGAGAGAGAGGTATTGATAACTAGAGAAATCAGAAAGTCTCATGGAGGAGGTAGCATTTGAGTTGGAATTGCAAGAGGAATAACTGATCTTTCCAATTTCTTCTTGAAATTCCAACTTGAATGTTACCACTTCCTTGAAAATTTCCTTGATTTTTTCAGTAGTAATATCCTTCTCCTTCCCTTTCCCTGCTCCTCATCCTCATGCAGCTCTTCGCTTCTACCTCTAATTCAAAGGAGGATATCCCAAGCAGAGAGAACTGAATGAACATAAATACAAAGGAAGAAGAATTCAGGGAGCACGCAAGGGGATGGAAAGCAATCTATTTGGATAGACTCTACACCACAAGGCAGGGTTGAAAGTGAAGGGAAGGGTCAAATTGTGGAAGTCATTAAATACCAAGAAAAGGAGCTTGACGGCATTGTGAAGGATGAGTGGGGAATGGGGGAATGGAAGAAGGAATATTGGTTTTTCTTAGGAGGTTATTCCAATAGTCCAGGTGGATAGTAATCCTAGATATCATGGTTAAAATAGAGAGGAAGGATTAGATTCTAGACATGTCCAGAGGTGGTATTGATAGTACTCAGTCACACCAATTATGGGGGAGGAAGAAGGTAGTACAAAATAACAACAATTTTCAAACAGGTCAGTGGTGGAACGACTGGGGAAAATAGTGAAATTAAAAATAGGATAGTAGTTTTAGGAAAAAAGAGAGTATACATTCAATTTTGAACATGCCAAGTTTGAGGAACAGATGAGAAATGAGGTAGAGTTATCTTATAGGTAGGGGAATAAGTAGATACTGAGCTCAAGAGAGATGTCAGGATAGAAAATATAGAATTGGGAGCCATCAGGGTACTAGCGGAAGCTATGGGGAAATTAATAGAATTACAAAGGGAAAGCAGGTTAAAGAGAAGAGGGCAAAGAATAGAGCCTTAGAGAACATATACCTTAATTGTGCTGGAGAAGGATGAGGAACCAGAGAAGGAAATAGAGATAGGAATAATTAGAAAAATACATAAATAAGCATGAGCATGTAGTGTCTATGAAGCCAAGAGATATCACACAAGAAGAACCTTGGTTAATAGAGTCAAATGTTTTTGTTGTTATTTAGGTGTTTCAGTAATGTCTGACTCTGTGATCCCATTTGGGTTTTTCTTGGCAAAGCTACTACAGTGGTTTGCTAGTTCCTTCTCCAGCTCATTTTTACAGATGAGGAAACTGAGGCAAACAGGGTTAAGTGACTTGCCCAGAGTTGCACAGCTAATAAGTGTCTAAGGCCAGAATTGACTCAGGAAGACTCATCTTCCTGACTTCAGGCCTAGCACTAGGTAGCACTGTGCTACCTAGCTGTCCCAGAGTCAAATGCAGAGAGGTGAAGAGTGATAAGGACTGGAAAAATGCTGTTGGATCTGGTGAATAGGAAATCAGTAATGACCTTAGAGAAAATAATTTCAGTAGAAACAGAATATAAGACAGCAACATACTGCCAAAAGCAACTAACTAGCATAGTGAATAATAGAGTGTAAGTTCTATAATCAGTACTTGAGTTCAAATCCAGCCTCATACACTTACTAGCTGGGTGACCCTGGGAAAATCATTTAACCTCTGTTTGCCTTAGTTTCTTCATCTGTAAAAAAGGGAAAATAATAGCACCTACCTCTCAGAGTTGTGAGGATTAAATGAGATATTTATAAAGAACTTAGCATAGTGCCTGGCACAGAGTAGATGCCTGATGAATGCTTATTCCCTACAAGGGTCAAGGGATAGTTTGTGTAAGATTGTGTAAGCATGTTTCAGGTAAATAAAGAGGACAGAATTCGAGCAAATCAAAAGGAGAGATTGAAAATTCATAATGAAGAGGGGACAATCGCTGAAGAGTCCTGAAGAAAGTAGAATGAGAATAAATCAAGGGAACAAAGAGAAAGATTAACCCCACTGAGGAATGATTTTTCCTTTGTGACTAAAGGGAAAGAGGAAAATTGGCGATGATGTTGAGAGTTGTTGATGGTTGAAGGAAGGGCATAAAGCAATGTCTCATTGGATAGCTCCAGATACCTTACTGAAGTAGGTACTCAAGCCATTTGCTACAATTTTGGAGGTGCATTCGTCATGAAGAAACAGGAAATGTTTTTGAATATTTACTGTGGGAAATGAGAGAGAATGTACAGCAGGATGGCCAAAAAACAGGAAGGGCATAGCTGAGCTTATGCATCATAAATTTGTACTGAATGGTCACCTCAATGTTGCAACTTTCTGGAAATTTTTACTGTCTTTGAAACAAGAGTGGAGAAATCATGAATCATGGGCATAAATATGTAATAAGAATTAGTCAGTCAGGAAGAGCTTATATAGTCCAAGGGACAGAAGATTCTTGTATTGTGAATAACTAAACTTTGGTGGAGATCTGACAATTCCAGATCAATGAATCAAGGCTAAATACTATCAGTAAATAAAGCCAAAGTTAGAAAGAGGAGCTACAATGATTGGGAGGAAAGAGGGTAGGGGCCAACGATTATGTTGAGGGAAAAGAATAAGCTCATCGTGAAAGAGAAATTTAGAGAAGTAGGTAGAATGACAGTTTTCTTAAGACAATAGAATTATGAAGAATCAATGACTAGCCCATTGTCTGGCCCAAGGCTTTTGAAAATGTTTGCTGATTGATTGATTGATTACAGGTGGTACAAATCTCTGAAATGGAGAAATCTGAGTTCTGATAAGTATGGTGGATACATGAAATGAGGTAAAGCATGAAGTTACTGGGGTTCAGAAATTTATGAATTGAATGGTCAGGATGTGAGATGGTGGTCAAGATGAATATTGAAGGCCTCCATGATGATAGCAAAATGGGGTGAATAGAAAGGTATTTAATAAAATCATAAGGAATAAGAATTTGTATTTGTATAATACTTAATATTTTACAAATGTTTTCCTAAAAACAACCCTATGAGGTAGGTAGTACAAGAATTATCCCCATTTTATGGATAAGAAAATTAAGAGTAAGAAGGGTGAAATGACCTCAATGGTCCAAGCTCAGTTCTCCCGTCTCCAAGACCAGTGCTCCTTCTACCTCACATTTGATATCTATAAAGAAAGGTCTTTTCAAGCTGCAAATACATTGTGGACATATGAAAGCTTGAAATTAGAATTCCTAGTATTTTTCACTGTGAATATGAATTTTTCTTATTTATAAGGATACAATTCCCACAAACCCTGGTGAAATAGAGGAATTTGAAGGATTCTTATTTATGTTACTGGCTGGTATTGGACCATTTTTTACAAAATAGGGCTATTTAAAAGGAAATCATTGTCTTTTAGGAGGAATAAAGGCTAGCCCTATGTGACAACAGTTAATGTATGATATGTAGGTAAGGATTGTCAGTAAAGGATTTGTTTTGGAACAGACAGTTAAATGATTTATTTGGGTATCTGTGACATTCAATTAAATTATTTCAAGTTCTAATTCATTGCACTGGCCAATGCCAGGGAAAACCAGAATTATTTGTGAGTGGGTACTTCAGAAGGAAGGAAATTTAAATTTTTCTCTGAGTTTTCACTGAAGAGCAAGAGGAGATTTTGTCTTGGACTACCAGCAACAACAAACCTATTCTTTCCAACCAAAGAAGGGTTTCCAAACAAGCATCTTGATGATTATTTCCATTTATTAATGATTCAACTAACACTACCTTGCTCTGAGATTTTTTCTGGTATTATTCCAAAATACTTTTGTTTTTTATGGAGTACAAATAAATTAAGCTAGCCTAGGGTGCAAACTAGTCAGTGTGGGAGGTGAAATAAGTCTTTTTAGGGTCTTACTGGGTATATAATAAAGTCACAGTATAATGCTATAGTAGCTTTAGAGAGTTCAGATATATCTCAAACCACCTAATTACTCAAATGAAATAATTAATTTTCCTAATAGGATCTTATTCAATATGTGTCAAAATTCAATATGTGTCTCATATATATGAGAGCAGTAGATAGGGAACCAAATAGGAGAATCATTTAGTGTGACTTCAGGGTATTAGGAAGGACTTTGTGTTCCCAAACAACATGTTTCTCAGAGTTGGTGCCTGAAATTCCATCATTCCATCTTCATCCTTTAGATTAAGAGTTTGGTCCACGTTAAAATACAATAAACCCTTGAGTGAGATGAACCTCCAAGCTATTATCAGGCATTTGTGACTTACCCTTAATTTAAGATACTTTCTTCAGTTCAAATTTAGCAAATGGGAAATGAAGAAGAGATACAGAGTACATAAGGAAAGCAATGCTATTATTCATAGGGGAAATAGGCAAATAACTAAGAAAGTAGGGTTGAAATAAAACTTCAAGGAGTTTAGAATTGATACTGGCCTGGACCAAACAAATCCCTTGTAAAAAGGGCATATTGTGTATTGCCATCACCATCATAGCCATTGTCTTCATTACTATCATTGGGAAAATTTGGAAAACTAAAGGGGTGCAGGAAAGGAATTTAACCCAAAGTAGAGGTATTTAGGGGCAGCCAGGTAGCATAGTAGATAGAGCACTGAGAAGACATATGGCAAAGAAGTAACTCCCAGTTCCTGATTGCTGGAAGACTTTTCTTCCCTTTGTGTCAATACTCATGAAGTTTCCTTAAACACACTATAGCTTCTTTGCTGGGCTCCTTTTAGAGCAATAAACCTTCTTTTCCTCTGTATATATAGTTTGTCCTTGGCTCCTAATAGAGAAACTGACACCAGCAGCTGTTATCTCTGGGATGCTTCTAGGACACCAATGAAAAGTCCAATTACTTTGACCATCTGAAGTTCACAAGGTCTTACTCTGGTCAAAAGGAAAGGAGAAGGGCTCTTTTCCCACTCACTGCCAACTCAAGTGACACCTTCTCAAGGGGTTGGCTGGAGGATTACACAACTAACCCATCAGATGCTTGAATCCATTTATTCTGACCTGGCTTATTATTTTATTGATGACCTCTAGAATGTGATGGAGTTCCCTCAATCAATACTAAATACTTCCTTGGCAACTTCATATTTCATCTAATGGCTTTCAAGGATTTCTAAATAGATAAAGAAGTTTTAAAGTTAGTATAAAGCCTATGATTGGTGGGTGGATTCAATAGAGATATCTAGGCCTTAATCACACGTAATTCACAGCTCCGGTTGATTGATTTTTCTTATCTGACAAAAATATAATGGAGTAACATCTTGTCAGTTTAATTGGGGTGAAGTAATTGATTGATTAGCTAAATTATCTTACAATAGAATCCCACCCTTACAATTGAATCATAGACTTAGAGTTGGAAAGGACCTTAGAGTCCATTGATCCAACCCCCTCATTTTACAGATGAAGAAACTGAGGCACAGAGAGGTTAAATGACTTACCCAGAGTCACACAGCTAGTAAGTGGCTGAGGCAGGATTTGAATGTAGGTCTTACTAATTCCACATCAAGTGCTCTATCATCAATGCTTTTTGTACTGAAAAGGGAGCAGATTAGTCATTGAGTGAGACTTGGAGATAACCCCAATTTCCAGAAGGTTAAATGAAATAGAGGGGTGGAATATTTGGGAGGATTTATGGAAAGATAAAGATAGGAATTTCATCTCCCTTCATCTGAAGAGAAGATGGGTTCAGCTCTGCTTCAGTAGATAGGGCACCCTCACCTACAAAACTACGCATTTCTCCAAGCATCCAAGTGACTCTAATCTTCTAGACTTGATGGAGTTGTTACTAAATCTTTATGACTTGTTGGACTGTCTCCTTGCCTTTTTTATTAGATTTTTGCTTTAATGTTCTAAATATCAGGAACTTCATGATACATGTTTATTATTTCTTTTTAACCCAGTTTTTCTGCTGGTAACATGTTTTATTTGTAAGCTTCTATTGACCTTGTAGCCTTCATCTTGTAAATCATAAACAAAAGCCTGAAGTGTAGTTAATGAAATATTAATTAGAAGTTACTAAGAGGTGCTTTTGCAATTTGGCATGGCTAAATGATCCGAAGATTGCAAATTAGTTATCAAGAACTGTAAGACACCCAGGAATTGTGATTCTGTTATCATGAAAGTAGGTTACAGATTCAACCCCGTGTCAGAAATGAAATTTTATAGTCTCTTTGAAAATAAGTAGACAGATTCACTAACTAGGCAGATATTTTTCTAAAGCAGAAAGTTCCTAGAAATGATTAAAAATAAAGGAACAAATTTGAAAGCCAGACCCCTACATTATGATTGAGTCATGCATGCTCAGATCCTCCCATACCAACATAAACAGGGACATTCAAATGCTGCTTGGCAAATGTATGGACTGGGCAGGCAGAAGGCCTAGGATTTCTCTTCAGTTCTATCACCTACTCACCAGGTCTTATCTACAGGGAATGAGAGTGAAAAAAGAAACAGCCTTAGAGGCAGAGATGGCATGGATTTTATCAGAACCATTGGTTTGATCAGGTGTTTCAGTCATGTCTGACTCTTTGTGACCTCATTTGGGGTTTTCTTGGCAGAGACACTAGAGTGGTTTGCCATTTCCTTCTCCAGCTCGTTTTATAGATGAGGAATTGCAACAAACAGGGTAAAGTGACTAGCTCAGGGTCACACAGATAGCAAGTGTCTGAGGTCAGATTTGAACTTGGAAAGATGAGTCTTGCTAACTCGAGGGCTGGCACTCTATCCACTGTGCCACCTAGCCTCCCAGTGAGAGCCTAACACCACAGAAATTGTTCTCTTCCAGCCAGCCTCTGCTATGTACTGGCTCCTGGGATTCCCCTGGGATATACAACACATAGATTATCCTGCTTTATTGTGTTGGTTCATCTTCTTTTCTTGTCTCCAGGGAGCCAGGAGTGTTCTTGGATCAAGGTGGGGAACTTTCCTTTTAAATTCCAATCCCCAAAAGTGACAATAATAACCATTTATTGAAGATTAAATGCTGACTTACAGAAATGTCAGTCATGCTTTATTTTCATATCCATCTTAGTCACATGATTTTAATTTAGATCTGGAAGGGACTTTAGAGATCATCTAGGTCAGCCCCCTAGTATGAAGGAAATAGGTCCAAGGATGTTAGGTAACTTAACCTAGGTTACATAGCTAATAAGAGGTAGTTGCTTCACTTGTAGGCTTTAGCAGTTTGTGTCTTTCACACAAAAGGCACTTGTTTAAATGGCAGCCCAAGTTACCCAAGTAATAAGCAAATACTACTACCACTACTACTACTACTTGTTATTTATAATATTATTTCCCTAATAATTAAGTATTTTGTGTTACTTATATTTAATTCTTTAATAGTTTTGTATTCCTATATCTGGTCTCCATTCCAAGCCTGTACCCTCCTTGAAATAGCATTATGGCATGACAGAGTAGATAGAAAACTTCAC
Organism: Phascolarctos cinereus; assembly: GCF_003287225.1. Taxonomy (NCBI): domain Eukaryota; kingdom Metazoa; phylum Chordata; class Mammalia; order Diprotodontia; family Phascolarctidae; genus Phascolarctos; species Phascolarctos cinereus. The sequence goes on from NW_027556098.1 coordinate 336,018,861, forward strand.
TTGGAATCAGGAAGAGCTGTGCTTAAATTCTACCTGATATATTTATTAGCTGAATGACTACGTGAAAGTCTCTTAGCTTCTCTTAGTATCTGTTTCCATGTTTTTTTTTTGAATGAAGATAAAAATACCATCTATCTTATAAAGGTGTCAGAAGGATGCATGGAGACAATGTGCGCAAAGTGCTTTGTAAACCTCAAAGAGTTACATGCACATGTGCTATCATTATTATTAGCCCAAGCACAACATTAGGTATACAGTTAACATTCACTATGCTAGTTCGTTGGTTAACTGAATTCAATGAATCTTAAGTGATCCTTATAGTTTATCACAATATCATGTCCTACTTAGAATAGACAGAAACTGAGTCTGAAAAGATCTATAAAGTCACTTTGTTCACTGTCTTCTGACTGAAAATGTATTATTTCTAAGAAAACCAAAAAAACTTCATTTTATAATACTCGCTGAGCACATTGGACAGTATGTTCTCTGACAGACCCAGAGATGTGAATAAGACTGAGAAAAGGAAAGTCATGTGGGTGGTAAGTGACTGAAATATGCACTGTGCATGTGGGAGATTCAATTTTGGAGAGTTTGGTTCATTTGTCCCTTCTCTGCCTACACCTTGAACATCAAATGAGATCGCAGAATCATGGCATCTGAGGCCTCAAAGGGTCTTTAGAAATCATCCCCTTTGACTGACTGACTGACCTATGAATGAGTCCCATATACTAAATACTCAAATGTAAAAATGCTTATGTATTTTGAATGATGGGACACTCATGACCTCACAAGGTAACTTGGAATGTTTCTGGCAGCTCTAAGGGTTAGGAAGTTTTATTTAAAGACTTATAGAATCTTTGGATCTCAGAAGGAACCTGAGAAGATATTCAGTTCAATCCCCATTTGAAGCATGATTCCCTTCTATAATATCTCCAAGTAAAAAACCATTCAACTTTTGTTTGAAGGAAGGCCTCTCATGCTGGGACTCACTGCAGCCTGAGGCAGTCTATTCAATTTTTAGTAACTCTACTTATTAGAAACATTTCCTTGTATTACACCAGAATTTTCCTTCTTGTAACTTTCATTAATTGGTCCATATTCTATCTTTTCAAGTCAAGCAAAATCAGTCTTTTTTCCCCCACATGACAACCACTGGAATATTTGTTGATAGTGATAATGACTAAAGAAGTATTGCCTTCTTATGGCTCAACACCTTTAATTCCTTTAATTCATTCTGTCATAACATAGTTTTGATTCAATACACCAACTTGATCACCTTCCTTTAGATAGCCTCCAGTTTTTCAATATTCTTCTGTGTTTAGACTTGGACTCAACACTCCAGATGTTGGCAAAACAGAACAAAGTACAGTAAAACAATCATATTAATATAATCTAATATCATAATAGAATTATTTTTTTGGCTGCAAAATTATACTGCTGATTCATATTAGCTAAAAGTCAGCTAAGATCCACGGACATTTTTTTTTCATGTGAACTGATTTCTGGCTATATGTTCCCTCATCCTATACTTGTATAATTAATTATTTGAACCCAAGTGCTGTACATTACATTTATTGTTATTAAATGTGATCTTTTTATTTTTGCATCATTACTACAGCTTGTCAAGACCTTTTGGGATTTTATTGTCATCACAGGTTTATGGTATCTATAGATTTGATAGATAGAATGTCTGAATTTTAATGGAAATAATTGACAGTAATATTTAAAAGAATAAAGCTGCACAAAATGCTGCTCCAACCTTCTTCCAGTTTGATGTTGATCTATTGTATTCATCACTGTGGGCATGGTTTGACAGTCAATTATTATTAATTTATCACAGTTAATCTCTTACATTGTCTTCTAAACTTTATATATCAATTTTATCCACAGTGATAACATCAGAGTCCTTTTTAAATGCTTTGCTAATTTGCTGTCAAATATTTCAATCCAAGTAAACCATGTTTGTGACATTTCCAGTTAACATAAGAATCATTTGATTTTATCTCTTCTAATCCCTCACTTTACGGAGGAAGAATCTGAGTCCTGTTGAAGGAGATTGGTTTGTCTAGTCCACAGGTGATTAGTAGACAAACCAGGCTTCAAATCCATCCTTTCCAACTCAAAAACCATTGTTCCCTCTATTGTATCACCCTGAATTCCATTTCCAGACAACTGTAATTTCACTTTTCTTTTTAGGCAGTTGGGGTTAAGTGACTTGCCTAGGGTCACACAGCTAGTAAGTGTCAAGTGTTTGGTCTGAGGCCAGATCTGAACTCAGGTCCTCCCGACTTCAGGGCCAGTGCTCTGTCCATTTTGCCACCTAGCTGCCCCTAATTTCACTCTTGCAATAGATAACTGCACTTTTTACCCTATAATTTTTCTTTTCATATCAATGACAGGCTCCTGGGAGTGAGGACATATTCTGAGTTGTAGTTTTTATTGTTAGTTTTCTTAACACATTCTTACAGAATCTTGCCATTCTTTTGCATCATCTTCAGGTGATTACCGTGGTAGGTATCTCTTTCATCTATCCTTTTACAATTTGAGTAGGCTGATGACCTCCTTGTGCAACCATGTCAGTCAGTCTCTTTAGACACTTCTCTCCTTACTTTCTTCCTCATTGGTTTTCCTTCTTAAGAATTTCCTATCTTTCTTAAGTTGAAGACTCCAGATTACTTTTCTTTTAGAATCATCACTCATGAATGAATGAATGAAATAAAGATTTGTTAAGTGCTTACTATATGCAAAGCCTTGTGCTAAGTACTGGGGATATAAATAGAAAAATAAGACAATTCCTGTCCACAAGGAACTCACATTCCAATGGAAGAGTCAATGTATAATGGGATGTTTCAACTGCAAGTCAGATAGAAAAATCCCATAATCCTTAAGGTACAGTGGCAAAACAAATCGTAATGCTTGCCTTTTGTTTAATGTCATTTCCATGATTAAATCATATAAATTTCAGATACTGAGCCATTTGACAATGCCAAGGAATTTGGTGGCAAGAATGTTCTTTTCTGAGTTTTTAGTAGCTGTGAGTGTGGTCCCTGCAGAAGTTGCCAGGCAGGATCTCCATAGGGATTTCTTCCCAAAATAACAGTTACAGAGACTAGAATGGAAGCACTAATATTCCCAAGGCTCTTGGGTTCAGCATGTTGAGCTGTTTCCATTGAAGTTTGAAAAGATGGTATTGAAGATGGTCATGATAGTCTGACTGACCTGGCATTTGCCACTTCCTCCTCTCCCTTAGGATCCCTTAACTACAGCGGCTTGCAGGCTCTGTGGGTAGCAGTTGGTTGGCAGTTGGGGCGGGAGGGATGCCTTCTTCATAGTAGTTTCTTCCCTAGAATATGGCTCTGATGGCTTGACCAGAAATAGGAGTAAGATTCTACCCCAGATACTGTGCCTTTCCTGGATTCTTAAGAAAAGGTAGAGAATTTTCAAGTACCTTTTACATCAGCTTTGACAATGTGACTATATATGATTAATTTGGTAACCAGACATGAAATATACAGTTACAAGGAAATGGGCTTAAAAAAGAAAATCAGAAGCACATATTCCCAAAGAAGCAAAGTGAAATGTCACTTTTAATTAGTGAACCATGTGTTAGTTACAATGGAATGCTAATATACTGGTTGGTCACTGCCTGAATCCTCACTCCCAGGAGCCTGTCATTTATATGAAAAGAAAAAAAAACTATGGGATAAAAAATACAGTTATCTTTTGCAAGAATGAAATTAGAGTTGTCTGGAGATGGAATTCAGGGTGATACAATATAGGGAACTATGGTTTTTAAATTGGAAAAGATGGATTTGAAGCCTGGTTTGGCTACTAACTACCTGTGGACTGGACAAACCAATTTCCTTCAATAGGACTCAGTTTCTTCATCTGTAAAGTGAGAGACTTGGAAGAGATAAAATCAAATGATTCTTATGTTAATTGGCCTTACTTTCTTAAGTTTCTCTTTTATTAGGTATTCTTTATATTTTAAAACAATATACAATATTGCATTTTATTTTGTGCAGTGAAAGATGTAGAGTTGATAAAAGGTATGTTTGTATGAACAGTTATTAGTTGTAGCTTTTACTAATGAATGAAATTGTTTCCTTTGAACAAAATGAATGAAACACTTGATTTTTTTGCTTCATTACCTTAAGAAATAAGATAGCTGAAATAATCCTTGTCAGACCAGATAATCAGATTTCTCCTATCCCTTTTAGGATTTGGCTTTTTATCATTTGTGCTTTGCTTTACAGAACTGGTTGCATTTTAAAGCATCTGAATTAACAACGGTAAAGGAAAACAAGAGATTCACAAGTCATTTAAAAGCTTATGGTCTTGGTACATTTATCAACTTTTTTGGGTGATGTATCTGTAACAATGAGCCACCAACAAAGTCCCACCGAATAGCAGGTCTGCCTATCAAGGCACTGAGGTCAGGGATCCCACTTTGGATGACATTCTATTCTCAGCAGTACTGGTCCCACTTATTCGATCAGTTCCCTTCTCCGGCCAGGTATTACTGTTTCTTCTCCCTGTTGAGAGGTTTAACCATGATTTAGGGGGTTAGCCTTCCTTCTAATATTTCCTTTAAATAGAGGATGCTTGCATCTTAAGACCACAGGAATGGCTTTCTGATGATGGAATTTCAGGCCCTAGGTAGTCCAAAGAGGGAAATATTTCAAAACAGTCTGGGCTTCTAATATCTCTCCAAGCACAGCCTCCTGCCTTTGTGGATGGTTTGTCCTAGTGGGAGGTGAGGGAGATTTCAGCCTTTCCCCCATTGGTGCGCTCACATTTCCTCAAAATGGAATAAGAGCATATGATCTGTTGCCAAGAAAGTGTCAGCCCCCATCCTCCTTCAGCCAAGCTGCTGACCTGAAGAATCAAGCCTATGTGTATTCTGTGTAGTCCTTCTCCCTCTCATATAGATTTGGATATATAGTTCTCTCTCCTACAGTGTCTACCCACACAGATGAAACATTAGAGAACTAGGACACTGTGAGGGCTTCTTTATGTAGATTATTTTCCCTTTCCAATTGCTTTAGACTGTTTTCTTTAACATTTTTATTCCCCCTTTTCCCCCAAATTGAAGATTTTTCTACACTGAAATCTTAGTTGATAAGACCTAACACAAATATACAATACCAGGAACCATTCCTCAGTAAATAAGTGGTCAAAAGAGATTGTAAACAGTTCTCGAAAGAATAGCCACTCTTCAAATCAGTAATAATAAGAGAAATGCAAATCAAAAGGATTTTGAGATTGTGCCCCATGCTCAGTAAAATAGCAAAGTGGTAAAAATATGGGAACATTAATGTGTTGTTGGTGGAGTTGTGAATTGACCCAACCATTCTGGAGAACAATTTGGAACTACGCATAAAGGGATATAAAAATGTGCATACCCTTTGAACCAGCAATACCACTTCTAGGTCTGTATCCCAAAGAGATCATAAAAATGGGACAAGGATTCACATGTACAAAAATATTTATAGCAGCTCTTTTTGTAGTGGCAAAGAATTGGAAATTGAGAGGATGCCCATCAATTGGGGAATGGTTGAACAAGTTGTGGTATCTGAATATAATGGAATACTATTGTTCCATAAGAAATAAAGAGCAGGCAGATTTCAGAAAAATCTGGACTTATATGTACTCATGCTGAGTCTGTGCCCAAAGGAGCACACAGTCTTTTGGATGAAATAAGATAAGAGCACACATAAGGACAACCCAAGGTAGTATATGAGTGACGCAGACTTTCTTAGGGAGTAGATTGCCCAAGGCACTATGCTGCTTGATTTTCTACAGCCCTAGATAGACAAGAAACCATTTCTCCCAGGGGATATAGTGGGATGTATATAGTGAAACCAATAGGAAATGTTCCCTAAAAAAGTCTTCCAATCAAAAGTAGCTTCCTTCCAGAGGCATGAGAATGCATACACAATTCTGAGGGTCAGTTTCATATCACTATTGCCCTTCTATCTTGGAAATCTTACTTACCATGTATTGTGGCTAATTACTATCCCTATTCCCCACCTTGAATGGGAATTGTAGGTTGTTTGCATTTTCTTGATTTTGTAATTATTAATTGACATTATGTTACTTTCTAGCTATTTATAGGGAGGTTTAATAATACTCTCTATCTCTGCTCAGCTCCTGGCTGAAAAAGGGGTGTGAGAAAAGAAGGCACTAATGAGTTTTGTAAATGGATTGAAGAGATGATTCTGCTATTATGGGCCAGGCCTCCCTCATTTAGAAACGCTTGTGTCCTATAAAAGGAGATAATACTCCTAAAATGAAATGGATGACCATCAGATCTGGCATGAAACTAAGAATGCAAAAGATATAGTAGAGGACTTAGTAATAATAACAATAATGAAAGTAGCCAGGATTTATATAGCATTTTACAGTTTGCAAAGCACTTCACATCTCGTTCTCATTTGATCCTTACAACAACCCTTTGAAATAGGAACTAATACTATCCTCGTTTTATAACTAAGAGAACTATGCTTGAGAGAGGTAAAGGCATTTGTCTAGGCTTACACAACTGGTAGATGCCTGACTTGGAATCTCAACTCAGTTCTTACAGACTCCAAGTCCTGGGATCTATTCACTATGCCTCCTAGCTGTCTAGATAATAGAAGGAGGTAATTGTTGTATAAAGAGGAGATAAATTCTCAACCCAGCATAACAAACTTTGGTGATGGGGAGTGAGGAACGAGGTATAAGGAAACCCAGTTTCTCCTGCCAACATGCAATAGGAAATTGCTTGACAGTTGGGAATTAGGCAGGGCCGGAATCTTGGCTTTTCAGGAAAAATAGAATTAAAAGACAGAAGGAAGAGATAGAGGCATGCTAATAGGAAGAAAAGGCTTTCTCAGTGCCTGAACTTTCCCTTGAGCCTAGCTTTGCTATTCTGTAAATAATTAACAAATAATAATGAGTGATCAGAATCTCTCATGCAGCCAATGGTCCAACCATGTTTGGTTGCAGTCTGAGGGTAGGATCAGAGATGCCATCTAAAGACAGAGCAGTGACTTAGGAAAAGTAGTAGGGAGATACCCTCACCTAACTAGACAAAAAAACCCTCACAAGGTTTGGGTTAAAGTTAGAATAGCCTTGAGTTCTCAGTCAGACTTTCCTTTCAGACTCCCATCCCCACCCTGGGGGAAGTAGCAGAAATCACTCCTGCCCAGTAGCTTTAATTTATTCAACATTGTGAATCAGGCTCTGACAGGCCCACATTTACCCTGGTGGTTATTTACTCGAATGGCATCAAACTCAAATAAAAATGACATAGAGAGTGACACTATACCTCATTAGAAAACCATATATTAACATTATCAATGTTCTATTATATTTTTATTTATTTTCTTAAATATTTCCCAATTACATTTTAATCTGGTTCCTCTGGGCTAGGTGGGCCTGTGTGTTTGACATCTCTGAGGTACTCTACCTAACACAAACGGATTCTTAAGGAAAAGCCAAGTTTTCTTTGGTACTCTGAGAGCTGGCTCTACCATCTAGCTTCACCCATTTATATGTGCTAGCACTCCTTTTATTAGTTCAGGAATGTGTTGTGTGTTATCAAATTAATTCTTATCACTCACGATGCCTCCCCACCCTCCACCAGGAGACTCTCTCTCTTCCCCTTCACTATTAAATTATAGACATATAAAATAAAAAAAACACTAAAAAAAGAAAACCAAGGGGCAGCTAGATGGCACAGTGGATAGAGCACTGGCCCTGAAGTCAGGAAGACCTCAGTTCATATTTGGCCTCAGACACATAACACTTACTAGCTGTGTGACCCTGGGTAAGTCACTTAACCCCATTGCCTAGCAAAAAAAAAATAAAATAAAACCCCCCACTAAATTATAGACATAAACCCTCCCACTTGCTAGTTCATGTTAAGCACATATATTAAAGAGGCAGTTTAGTATAGTGCAGGGTTTTGGTTTCTTTTTATTTAGCATTTATTTATTTTTAGCATTCTTTTCTTTTTAAAGTTTGAGTTCTGAAATCTCTCCCTTCCCACTGCTGAGAAAACAAGCAAAATGATACAAATTATAAATGTGAAATCATGCAAAACATATTTCCATATTAGCCATTTCACAAAAAGAAAAAATAAAGAAGGCAACAAAATTATATTTCAATTTGCATTCAGAGTTCATCAGTTCTTTCTTTGGAGGTGGATAGCATTCTTTCATCATGAGTTCTTTGGAATTGTCTTGGATCATTGCACTGATGAGAGTAGCCAAGTCTTTCGCAGCTGTTCATTATTATACTGTTGCTCTCACTGTGCACAATGATCTTTCAGTTCTCACTTCACTTTACCTCAGTTTACATAGGTCTTGCAATGTTTTGTTTTTTTCTGAAACTGTTCCCCTACTCATTTCCCACTGCATAACAATATTCCATCATGATTGCTGGCAGAACAACTGATAAGCATCCCCTCAATTTCCAATTCTTCTCCACCATAAAGAAAGCTGCTTTAAATATTTTTGTAAATATAAGTCCTTTTACTTTTTCTTTGATCTCTTTTGGTCACAGATCTAGCCATGGTATTACTAGTGGCCACCGTGCTACTATAAAAGCTTTTCTCTCTGTAACTCTTTTGTGTGAGAAACATTTTCCCATTCTACCTCTCTCTTACCCCTTCTCCCAGTACATGCCTCTTCCTCACTCTTTCATTTTTTTTAGATCATCCCAATATAATCAACTCACACTCATGCCCTCTGTCCATGTAGAGCCTCTTTTTTTTTTTTTAGGCAATTGGGGTTAAGTGACTTGCCCAGGGTCACACAGCTATTAAGTGTCAAGTGTTTGGTCTGAGGCCAGATTTGAACTCAGGTCCTCCTGACTTCAGGCCTGGTGCTCTATCCACTGCACCACCTAGCTGCCCCCAGGAGACTCTTTCTAACTGAAATGAAGGCCAACTTACCAAAGGCAAAGCTGGATACACATTTTTTTCTGTAGTGGCCTCAGTGATAGGGAGTGCTGTGAAGTTAGTATAGGTTTCTCAGTCAAAACTAAGCTTGTATGCCTTCCGAAAGGAGTGAATAGCAGGCTCATGACAATGCATTCGCCAGTTACAGGAAAGTGCCATGTCAACATCATCATTGCATATGCTCCCACCATGACGAGCCCTGATAAAGTTAGAGAAAAATTTTATGAAAACCTGGGGACTCTCATCATCAATGTGCTGAAAGAGGAGAAGCTTGTAACTCCGGGTGACTTTAACACCACAGTAAACAGAGAGTATCAAACATGGCAGGGAGTCTTTGGAAGGAACGGAGTCAGAAACAGCAATAGCAATAATCACTCACTACTGAGTACTTGTGTGTCTCATGACCTCATTACCAACACTGTCTTCTGTTTACCTAAATGTGATAAAACTTCATTGGCATTTAATAGAGTGTGTCATTGTAAGAAGAGAGATAGGATGTGAGAGTGATAAAAAGTGATGTGTGATGGCAGACTTCTAGATTGATCATAGACTTATCTCCTCCAAGCTAAGCATTTGCAGTGACCCCAAGCCAAGATGACTACCGGAAGACTTAATGTCAACAGATTACACCACTTCTCCCTGCAGGAACAGTTTGTTGCTATTAGAGGGAAACCTGAGACAACCCGTGGTTGGCAAACAGTAGAGCAGAAAAAGAGTAGGAAGCTTTCAGAAATACAGTGCATAGCACTCCATTTACTCATCTGGGTCAGAAATTTGCAAACATCAAGATTGGTTTGGGGATGGCTTGGGGGAAAATGATGGGGGGATTCTGAAGCTGCTATATGAAAAATAAGAACTCCACAGGGTTTATCAGCAGGATAGTTTATCCATCTCTAAAAAGGAAGTGCTGAACTCTGTCAAAACTAAAGTGCAAGTGAAGCTAAGAGGGACAAGATTCTTGGCTCAATAAGAAGACAATGATGAAGAAAGGATGTAAGTAAGAAAGGAATGATGGAGAGCAAAGTGAGCAAAACCAAGAGAATGCTGTATATGGTAAACTGCAGTATTGTTTTAAGAATGACTTTGAAAACATTATGAAATGCAAAATGGATAATTTTGATTACATTAAATTGAAAAGGTTTTGTACAAAGCCAATGCAACCAAGATTAGGAGGGAAGCAGAAAACTGGGAAAGAATTTTATAACCAGTGTCTCTGATAAAGGCCTCATTTCTATAACATATAGAGAACTAAGTCAAATTTATAAGAACACAAGTCATTCCCCAATTTTTAAGTGATCAAAGGAGTTGACCACAACAGGCAATTTTCAGGTGAAGAAATTAAAGTTATCCATTATCGTCTGAAAAAATGCTCTAAATCATTATTGATTAATTTGGCTAATATGACAAAACAGGAAAATGATAAATGTTGGAGAAGTGGGAAAATTGGAACACTAATACGTTGTTGGTGGAGTTGTGAACTGATCCAACCATTTTGGAGAGCAATTTGGAACTATACCCAAAGGACCATAAAAATGTGCATACCCTTTGACCAGCAATAGCACTTCTAGGGCTGTATCCCAAAGAGATCATAAAAATGGGAAAAGGATCACATGTACAAAAATATTTACAGCAGCTCTTTCTGTGGTGGCAAACAATTGGAAATTGATGGGATGCCTATCAATTGGGGAATGGCTGAACAAGTTGTGGTATATGAATGTAATGGAATACTATTGCGCTACAAGAAATGATGAACAAGCTGACTTCAGAAAAACCTGGAAAGACTCATACGAACTGATGCTGAGTGAAGTGAGCAGAACCAGGAGAATGTTGTACACAATAACAGCCACGTTGTGCGATGACTGATTTATTAGACTTACCTCTTCTCAGCAATGCAAGTGTCTAAAACATTTCGAAAAGTTTCATGATGGAAATGCTATGCACATCCAGAGAAAGAACCATGGAGTTTGAATGTAGATCTAAGCATACTATTTGTTCTTTTTTTTCTTCTATTTTGTTTTGTTTCTCCTTTCTTATGGTTCCTTCTATTGGTTCTAATCCTTACTTACAACATGACTAATGTGAAAATGTGTTTAATAGGAATGTATATGTAGAGCCTATATCAGATTGCACTCTGTTTTGGGGAGGGAGGGGGAGAAATTTAAAACTCAAAAGCTTATGGAAGTGAATGTTGAAAATTAAAATAAATTAATTTAAATTAAAAAAAACTTTGAGTGACTAAGTCATTTTGACTAAGTGCAAAAATTTAAAATAAAAAACATATGAAGAAAGATACTATTTGCATCCAGAGAAAGAATTGATAAATAGATGTATAGAATAATTTTATATATACATATAACACACACACATATATACATATATGTGTATATATGTATATATACATACATATATAAGTGTGTATATATGTATATATATACATATATGTTTATATATATACATACATATATAAGTGTGTATATATGTATATATATACATATATGTTTATATATATACATACATATATAAGTATATATGTATATATATACATATATGTTTATATATATACATACATATATAAGTGTGTATATATGTATATATACATATATGTTTATATATACATACATATATAAGTGTGTATATATGTATATATACATACATATATGTGTGTATATATATGTATTTGTGTCTAATTGCAGTCATGTGTAGGGCAGGGGAAAGGAATAAAAATAAAAGGAAAAAAGAAATTTACATGATAACTGCTATATATTTGGAGGGAATAGCAAGAAGTTGTACATGGTGGATTTGCAGTTTCATATGTAATCATCTTATTTATTGTATTATATTACAGAAGTGCTTGTTTTGTTCCATGTGTTGAAAATAAATTTTAAAAAATAAGGCAGGTGAAATTTAGTTTTACACTGATAGTAACAATACAAAGCACTTTTATAGTGCCCTGAAGGCTATTAGTGGTCTAAAGAACTTTGGTGCACCTTGACTATTCAGTGCTGATGGAGCCACATGGATTAGTGATAATGATATGATCCTGGAGAGATGGGCTGAGCACTTCCATAGCATTCTCAATAGACCCTCTTCAGCCAATGCAGAAACCATTGACCTTTTAACTCAGGTTGAAGTCAATCCTTCTCTAGTCAAATTTCCAATTGAAGAAGCGGTTTTGAATGCCATTAGGCAAGCTCCTCTCACGTTCCAAAGCTCCTGGTACTGTTTCTATTCCAGCTAAGATTCATAAGGCATAGGATGCATTGCTGATGCAAAAGCTGACTGAATTTTTTTCTAGTTATGTAGCAAAAGGAAGTTATCCCCCAGGAGTTTAAGCATGCCTTCATCGTCCATCTCTATAAAGGAAAATGAAATAGGTTGTCCTATTAAAGTCACAGGGCAATTCTCTCTCTTAGTTATTGCCAGCAAGATTCTTACCAGAGATCTCCTTAGTAGGCTGATCCTTCACCTGGAAGATGGTTAGTCATCTACCCAAGAGCCGATTTTTTGGCTTCAGAATTGGCTTCAGAAAGGGCCAAGGAAGAGTAAATATGGTGTTTGCTGACTGTCAACTCCAGGAGAAATGCCAGGAACAGGATGGAAGTTTATAAACAAAGTTCATCAATCTGACCAAGGACTTTGCTAATGTTGGTCATGAGGGCTTGTGGAAGATTGTGGCAAAATGTGGTTACCCAGAGAAGTTCATCAGTATTATACAGCAGTTCCATGATGGCATGCTTGCATGGGTTCGGAATGATGGATGATGTTCTTGTGCTTTCCCAGTCACCAGTGGAGTGAAGCAGGGCCGTGTGCTTGCTCCCATGCTCTTTAATACGATGTTTTCAGCAATGTTTTCAGACATCTTCATTGAGGATGAAAATTGCATCAAGTTAGCTATCATACTGGTGGTAAATTATTTAACTTAAAAAGGCTACAAGCCAAAACTGAAGTGGAAGGAAAGTTGATGCAGGACTTTTTGTTTGCAAGTGATTGTGCACTCAATACCCTCTGAGGCTGAGATTCAACAGAGTATGCATCGATTCTGTGCCATTTCTGCTAATTTTGAGCTGACAATCAACATCAAGAAAAGAGATGTGTCCCACCAGCCCACACCAAACCATCCATATGTGGAACCACTGGTTACAGAAAATGAAAAGATTTTGAATGCTATGGATAAGTCCACTTACCCTGGCAGTATATTAGACATAGTTGATGAGGTTGACATGCACACTGCCAGAGACAGCTCATTTGGGAGGCTCCAAATGAAAATGTGGGAGAGAAGAGGTATTAGGCTACCAACCAAACTTAAGATCTACAGGGTTGTTTTGCTCACTCTATTGTTGTATGCCTGTAAAACCTGGACAGTCTGCCAGCACCATGACAGGAAACTGAATCATTTCCATTTGAATTATCTCAGGAAGATTCTGAAGATCACCTGGAATGATAAGACATTGAAGTTCTTTCTTGAGCTGAATTGCCAAGCATTCAACCTCTATCGCGGAGAGTTACAACTCTGATGAGATGGCCATATTATTTGAATACCAAATATGCATTTGCCTAAAATATTATTTTATGGAGAACTTACACAAGACAAGTGCTCACATGGAGGTCAGAAGAAGCAATACAAGGACGCTGTCAAAAATGTCTCTGAAGAACTTTGGAATCAATTGTGGAAGACACCAGCATAGGACCACCCAGTATGGTGTGCCAGCATCAAAGAAGGTACTATGAGCAAAGCAAAATTGAAATAGATCAAAGAAAATGTGAGATGCACAAATTTAGAGACATCTCCATTCTAAATGTTCATAAAGATTATGTGTGTCCAACTTTTGATAGAGTCTTCTGAACTCTTATTGGTCTGATCAGCCACAGACTCACTGTTCCTTGACCCTGACCTAGTGATGTCATTTTGTTCCTCTTTCAGCATTAAGAACAACCAACCAACCATTACACCAATTCTGTTTTTAAGGTGTTATTTTATTATTTTTTGTTCCTTCTTTACCAAACTGTTAATTCTCTTTTCATAATTTTCTTGCATCAACTTAATTTCTTTCCCTATTTTTCCTCTACCACTCTTACCTCTTTCTTTAACTCTTCCTGGAATATTTGTTGGGTTTTGGTACAATTGAAAGTTTTCTTTGAGGTTTTGCTTGTAGCTGTTTTTACATTGTTATCTTCTTTTGAGTTTGCCTTGGTCTTTCTTGCCCCCATACTAGCTTTTTTTTTTTTTGGTCAAGTTCTTTTTTATTGTTTACTCATTTTGTGGCCCACTTCTTGACTGTGAACTTTATGTTAAAATTGGACTCTGTTCCCAGCACGGGAAGTAGGAAAGGATCATTGTCTCAAGCTTCAGTTGTTCTCATGCTACTGTTTTCAGAGCTTTTTCTGGGGGTCTGCAAGTTTTCAGTACCTCCAATGTGGTATGATCTAGGAAGTGGTGTGGTTACTGCTCTCCTGGTCTGTGCTCTGGTCTTTACCCATGAAGGGCCCTTGCTCCCCTGCAGCTACAAATAGTAGCACTTCTCTTTGCTTTGGAACTGTGAACAGGTGCCCTACTCACTTGTGACAGATGAGAAGCACTCCTCTCTGCCATGGAACTGTGACCCAGAACTAAAAATGGGTAATAGAGCTGCTAATCAGCACCAGTTGCACCAGTGCCAGCAAAGGATCCTTTGTAATCCCTTTCTGACCACTTGTCTGACCCTCTTACCATCTCTGGGCTGGGAGTTCCCAAAGCTACAACTGCTGCAGCCACTATAATTCCCACTTCCAAGGCCCACCTCTGATGCTTCTGCTGTGCTCTAGGTTGGCCTGTGTAACAAACCTCCCTTGCTGACCTCTTACGTTGACTTAGGCTGTCAAAAATGTCTCACTTTGACTTTTTCTTGGTTCTGTTGCTCCAAAATTTTATTTGAAGAGTTATTTTAAAGTTTGTTTGGAGGGGAATTTTGGGATAGGTAGGCTGTTGCCTGTACTCTGCCATCATGGCCTTACCCTCCACCTTTATTTTTAAGTGTGTATATAGTGTAGGGTTTCTTAACCTTTTTTGTGCCATGGACCCTCTGGCATTCTGGTAAAGCCTAGGGACTTTTTCTCAGAATAATGTTTTTATGCACATAAAACAAAATTCAAAGGACCACAAAGGAAACCAATCACATTGAAATACAGTTATTCAAATATTATTAAAATAGTTCATGGGTCCCAAGTTCAGAACCCCAGTTTAGACAGCTGGCCTTGGAATCAGGAAGGCCTCAGGTTCCATTCACGGCTCTGATGCAAGCTGACTCTGGGATATCTCGAATATCCCTTAACCTCACAATACTCCCACGCAACTCTAAAACAATATATTACAGTACAAGTGTCAATCTGCACTGGCAGAGGTAGTTTCCTCAATGGAAGATCCCTATTCTACTTGAACCAGTACACTTCCCTTAAAATGCATTTTAAATAATATGTTTGTTTTATTCACATTATTTGTAATCTGTTAAATTTTGTCTCTCACAGCAATTCCACCATCTTTTTTCCCAAATAAATTGTAAATTCCCTGAGGGCAGAGACTCCCTACTGATTTTGGCTCTTTCATGGTATCAAATACATTGCTCAGTATTTCATGGAATCTATAAGTATGAAGATACCTTGAATTCATTGATTCAGTGCCCTGATTTCAAACAAGTAAAACCTGATTATCCATATTTGTGATGAAATAAGGGACTTGGAAAAGATATGGAACTTACTTAAAATTACTCAGCCAATAATAATAATAATAATAACAGTGCTAGCATTTATATAGTGCTTTAAGGTCTAGAAAGAACTTTTACAAACATTATCCTATTTGATATCAAAGGGTTAAAATGAGAAAAATCATGCTTTCCTCTTAGTTCAGTCTTCTTGGAGTTCAAATTGACCCCAGTCACAGGCATGGCTTGCTCAAGGAAGGACATATGCCTCACAACCCAGAAGCAGAGTGATTTCAGCCCCTAGCTTCTAATAACAGACGAGAGGGAAATAAGATCTGCAGATTCCCTTGAAGCTCTCAGCAGCCTGCTGAAGAGGGTGGAAGTTTCCATGCTGGTCAAGGAGCTATATAAGTCTCTTCAATTTGATACAATCCC
Organism: Phascolarctos cinereus; assembly: GCF_003287225.1. NCBI lineage: Eukaryota > Metazoa > Chordata > Mammalia > Diprotodontia > Phascolarctidae > Phascolarctos > Phascolarctos cinereus. The sequence continues at coordinate 336,034,917 of NW_027556098.1, forward strand.
AATAATTTCAAGCTTGCTTCATCCTCCGATTAACATTCTATACAGACACACTTTACTTTCTCCTTTGAAAGTAAGACACTGTTTTTCTGTTTAATCCACATGCCCCCAGTACTGAGGGTCAGTATCCTTACATTTGTTTTCAGGCTGTGCAATGAAAGCACGTGGTGATCTGTTCCAGTTCATATGACTAGTATGAGGCAAAAGAGAGATTTGAGTTCCTAATGCCCAGCCTCAGGCAAAACAACAAGGTTGCACTCTCCTGTCAAACCAGAGAAGTCAATGGATATCTCCTCCCAAAGCACCAACTCAGACTTTGTAAAGATACAAACTGGATTCTCCTATATTAGTCTGCATTTATGCTCTCAGAGTAAATGGTAAAATTAGAACTTTCTAAGAGCCTGAAGGAACTGTATACAATTCACCTAAGAGAAAAAGTAGCTTTAGGATAAAAAAGAACTATATATACTAAATATTTATAGCAGTACCTTTGGCAGTAGCAAATAAATAAAATAAATAATATATGCATGGCAAGTGGAAAATGGCTAAGCAAATCATGGTACATGAATGTAATTAAATATTATTGTGCTATTAGAAATGAAGAATACGAAGAATGCAGAGAACATAGAAAGATATATGACCTATTAAAAGTTAAAAGAAATAAAAATTCAAAATTTACGATAGGTACAATGTAAATATAAAGAAAGAATAAAACAATTGAAGCTGAATGCTTTTAATGACCAAGCTTGACCTGTGAGTCAGTATCAGTCAGTTATAAAACATTTTACAAGCAATTTACTATGAACCAGGTACTATGCCAAATGCTGGGAATACAAAGAAGGCCAAAAACATTGTTCCCTGTTTTCAGGTTGCTCACATTCTAATGGGGGTCACTAAGGACATACAAGATATATGAATAATATATAGATTGTAATCTCAGTAGAAAGACACTAGCATCTGGGGAAGCTTGCTCCTGAGGAGGAAAGGTCTTCTACAGAAGATGATATTTGATTGGAGACTTAAATAAAGTCAGAAAGTAATAAGCAGAGGTGAGATAACAGAATCAGAAGATGAAACCTTGTGTAGGAAGAACAACCAATGGCCTTGTATATCTGGATCATAGAATTAATGGAAGGGAGTAAGGGTGAAAAAACTGGAAAAGAAAGAAGGGGCCAGGTTATTAGAAGATTTAAACACCAAACAGAGGAATTAATATTTGATCCTAGAGGGATGCAGTGAAGCAGGGATATAGGTTAGAACTATGCTGTAGAAAAATGACATCGGCAGTTGTAAGGAGAATACATCAGAATGGAGGGAAACATTGACAGACAGTCATTAGAAAATTATGGTGGTATCCTTTGAATTAATGACTCCATTAATGGTCTTGTGCCCCAAGGAAGCCATTGACAAGAATAAAGTCCCCATCTACTCCAAAATATTTATGAAAGCACCTTTTGCGATAGCCAAGAATTGTAAAAGAAATAGATATCCATCACTGGGAAATAGAAAAACAAATTGTGGTGCATGAATGTAATGGAATATTATTATGAAGTAAGAGATAATACATGTGATGAATACAGAGAAGCATGGAAAGATCTCTATGAACTGATGCAGTCTGAATTAAGTTGAGCCAAGAAAACAATATACAGTGACTACAACAATGTAAATGAAAAAAACAACCATCACACCAAAAAAAAACACCACATCAAAAGTAAATGTAACAGTCATAAAGATGAAGTAGGACTTGAATGATGAGAGATAAAAAGATACCTAGAACCTAACCCTTTGTGGAGGTGCAAGGTCCAAGGGGTGTTACAGATGGCATACGTTTTTGCACTGTTTTAATGTATCAGTTGGTTGTGCTGATTTTTTTTTTTTTTTGCTCGCTAAAAATATTATTTGTTATGTGAGATAATTCTTTGGATGGAATAGTGGGAAATATGTGTGTGTGTATATGCATAAACATATACATATATATGTATGTGTGTGTGTGTGTATATATATATATAGTGAAGAAACAGGAAATATAAATAAAAACTTTTTAAAAGAATAAAAAAAATTATGGTGAGAATCCAGGCAAGAGATGATGAAAGCCTAAACTAGTGGTATCTATGGGAGTAGAGAGAAGGGTACATATATGAAAGATGTTGTTAAGGTAGATATGCCAAGATTTAATGACAGATTGGGTAGATGAGTTGAATGTGAGTGAAGAGTAGAGGATAAAACCAAGCATGCAGTTTGAGTGATTGAGATAATGGTGATTCCCTTGTCAGTACTATAGAAGTCTAGGGTAGAGGAGAGTTTGGGGTAAAAGATGAGTTCAGTTTTGGACATATTGAGTTATATTGAGCTTTATATTGCCTAAAAGACATCCCGTTCAAGACTGGTGATGAGTGACTATAGATCAGGAGACAGCCTAGGCTGAGAGAGAGAGAAAGAAAGAGAGAGAGAGAGAGAGAGAGAGAGAGAGAGAGAGAGAGACAGAGAGAGACAGAGAGAGACAGAGAGAGAGAGACAGAGACAGAGAGAGACAGAGACAGAGAGACAGAGACAGAGAGAATGAGAATATATAGATATAGGTATAGATATAGAGGTTATCTATATAGAAATAATAATTGAATCCATGGAAAATGATGAGACCACTCAGTGAAATAGTACAGAAGGGAAACAGAAGAGACCTAGGACAGAACCGTGGGGCCATTCTTGGTTAGTGGACATAACAAGGATGAAGACCCAGTAAAGAAGACTGAGGAGTGGTAATACAGGTAAGAGGAGAAACAGAGGAGAGAAGTATCATGAAAACCTTCAGAAGAAACAACATCCAAGAGAAGTTCAATGAACTGTCAAATTATGCAGAGTTTAAGAATATGAGGATACAAAAAAGAACAATAGCTTTGGCAATGAAGATATTATTGGAGACTTTGGGGAGGGCAGTTTTGCTCAAATGATGAAAAAGCCAGATTACAGAAAGCACAGAAGTGATTAAAAGAAGAGAAAATAGAAACATGGCTTTCTTCAATGAGCTTAAACAGGAATTAGAAAGGTGATGTAAAATCATAGCTAGAAGAGATGGCAGAATTAATTTTTTAAAGATGAGGGACAAATAGACACATTTATGGGAAGCAGAGAAGCAACTAGTAGATAAGGAGAGACCTAAGATAAAAGAAAATTTGGATGGTGTGAGCAATATACTTGAGAAGACAGGAGAGGATAGAATCAAGTGGGTTAGGGAAGGGTTAGCTTTAACAAAGTAAAGGATTACATCTTCACTTGAGACTGGAGTAGGGGAAGGGATAGTGGGGAAAAATATCTGAATGATGTGAGATGAGGAGAGGAGAGGAATTGGAGGAGCTCATGGCGAATGTATCTCCCTCCCTTCTTTGCAAAGATAGGTGATTACGGATATGAATCAGTGCACAAAACACCAAATTTGGATAATGTTGGTAAATTTTATTGATTTATTTTTTCTGTATATTTTTTATTCTTCGTTTCAAAGTATGGTTGTCTGGATGGAGGTGGAGGAAGATTATATTTAGAAATGATAATTATATAAAAACAAAAAATATCAATATATTTTATTTTAATAGTATTTTCCCAATTATATAAAGGCAATTTTTAGCATTCATTTTTACAAGATTTTAAGTTCCAAATTTTCCTATCTCACTTCCTCCCTTCCCTCCCCTCTTTCTAAAAGAGTAGGCAGTTTGATATAGGTTATGCATGTGTCATCACAGTTGTGAAAAAGAAACAGATTAAAAAGGGAAAAATGAAAAAGAATAAAGTAAATAAAATGGTGTACTTCAATCTGCATTCAGATTCCATCAATTCTTTATCTGGATGTGGATAGCATTTTCCTTTGTGAGTCCTATGTACTTATCTTGGATCATTGCGTTGCTGAGAGGAGCTGAATCATTCATAGTTGATCACTACACAATGTTACTGATACTATGTACAATGTTTTCCTGGTTCTGCTCATTTCACTTTGCATCAGTTCATACAGGTCTTTCCAGGGTTTTTTCTGAAATCTTCCTCTTCATCATTTGTTATAGCACAAAGGTGTTCTATTTCATTAATATGCCATAGTCTGTTCAGCCATTCCCCAACTGGTGGGCATCCCCTCAGTTTCCAATATTTTGTCACCAGAAAAAGGGATGAGATAAATATTTTTGCACATGTAGTTGCTTTTCGCTTTCTTATCATCTCTTTGGGATACAGACCTAGTAGTGGTATTGCTAGATTAAAGGGTATACACAGTTTGATTGCCCAGTCAACAACTCCACCAAAAGTTCATTAGTGCCCCAATTTTCCCACATCCTCTTCAACATTGATCATTTTCCTTCTTTTTTTTGATATAAATTTATTTATTTTTAGTTTCCAACATGTACTTCCACAAGATTTTGAGTGCCAAATTTTCACCCCATCTCACCCCTCTCCCCCCACCCCAAGATGTCATGCAGTCTGAATACCCCTTCCCCTAGTCTGTCCTCTCTTCTATCTCTTCCTCCCCTTCTCTTATCCCCTTCCCTTTCTATTTTCCTGTATGGCAGGATAGACTTCTGTACCAAATTTCCAGAATTTCTTATTTCCCAGTTGCATGTGAAAACATGTTTTAAACATGTGTTTTTAAAACTTTGGGTTCCAAATTTTCTCCCTTCCTCCCTCCCCACCTACCTTCATTGAAAAAGCAAGCAACTCAATATAGGTTATACATGTGCAGTTATGCAAAACACTTCCATAGTAAACATGTTGTGAAAAACTAACTCTATTTCCCTTAATCCTATCCTGCCCTCCCATTTATTCTATTCTTTCTTTTGATACTGTCCCTTCTCAGAAGTATTTGCTTCTGATTACCCCCTTTCCCAATCTGCCCTCCTCTCTATCATCCCCCTGCTCTCTTGTCCCCTTCCCCCCCATTTTCCTGTAGGGTAAGACAGATTTCCATACCCAACTGAATGTGTATGTTATTCCCTCCTTAAGCCAAATCCTATGAGAATAAGATTCACTCATTCCCTCTCACCTTCCCCTGTTTCCCCTCCACTGTAAGAGCCTTTTCTTTTCTGTTTTTTTTGTGAGATAATTTACCCTGTTCTACCTCTCCCTTTCTTCTTCTCCTGTATAATCCTCTCTCATCCCTTAATTTTATTCTCCAGATATGACCCCTTAATCTTCAACTCACCCTGTGCCATCTATCTATCTATCTATCTATCTATCTATCTATCTATCTATCTATCTATCTATCTATTATCTATATACATACATATAATTTTCCACCTCCAACTACCATAATACTGACAAAGGTCTCATGAGTTATAAATATCATCTTTCCATGCAGGAATGTAAACAGTTCAACCTTAATAAGTCTCTTATGATTTCTCTTTCCTGTTTACCTCTTCATGTTCCACTTGAGTCTTGTATTTGAAAGTCAAATTTTCTATTCAGCTCTGGTCTTTTCATCAAGAATGCTTGAAAGTCCTCTATTTCACTGAATGACCATTTTTTCCCCTGAAGGATTATACTCAGTTTTGCTGGGTAGGTGATTCTTGGTTGTAATCCTATCTCCTTTGCCCTCTGGAATATTATATTCCATGCCCTGTGGTCCTTTAATGTAGAAGCTGCTAAATCTTGTGTTATCCTGATTGTGTTTCCACAGTACTTGAATTGTTTCTTTCTGGCAGCTTGTAATATTTTCTCCTTGACCTGGGAACTCTGGAATTTGGCTACAATATTCCTAGGAGTTTTCCTTTGGGGATCTCTTTCAGGAGGAGATCGGTGGATTCTTTCAATTTCTATTTTGCCCTCTGGTTCTAAAATCAGGGCAGTTTTCCTTGATAATTTCTTGAAAGATGATGTCTAGGCTCTTTTTTTGATCATGGCTTTCAGATAGTCCAATAATTTTTAAATTCTCTCTCCTGGATCTATTTTCCAGGTCAGTTGTTTTTCCAATGAGATATTTCACATTGTTTCTATTTTTCATTCTTTTGGATTTGTTTTACAGTGTCTTGATTTCTCATAAAGTCACTAGCTTCCAATTGCTCTATCCTAATTTTTAAGGAAGAGTTTTCTTCAGTAATCTTTTGGACTTCCTTTTCCATTTGGCCAATTTTTCTTTTTAGGGCATTCTCTCATTGGCTTTTTGGACCTCTTTTGCCATTTGGGTTAGGCTATTTTTTAAGATGTTATTTTCTTCAGTATATTTTTGGGTCTCCTTTAGCAAGCTGTTGACTTGTTTTTTATGTTTTTCTTGCATCATTCTCATTTCTCTTCCCAGTTTTTCCTCTACTTTCCTTACTTGCTTCTCAAAATCCCTTTTGAGCTCTTCCAAGGCCTGGGACTGATTTACATTTTTCTTGGAGGCTTTGGATGTAGGAGCTTTGACTTTGTTGTCTTCTTCTGGTTGTATATTTTGATCTTCTTTGTCACCAAGGTAAGATGATATAGTCTGACTCTTTTTGCACTGTTTGCTCATGATCCCGGCTAATAACTTGAGTTTTAAACTCTTTGTTAAGGTAAGAGTCTGCTTTCAATGTGGTCTATTAGTGACCACAAGCACTCCTTTATGCCCTGGAACTTTGAGTAAGGTTTTCTCTCTACAGCCACTACAAGCTCCACCATGCTAGCACTCCTCCTCACCCCAGGACCACTGCCCAGAACTGTGACCCAGATCCAAGCACAGGCAAAGCAAGAGATTCCTGCCTCAGCACTGGCAAAGAGATCCCTGCAATCTCCCTGTGATCAGCCACTGGATTCCCTCTCAGTCTGTGGGCCGGAAGCTCAGGATGCAGCCACCGCCCTGGGGCCCGCACTCTGCACTCTGTGCTCTGGAACTGGCTCTGACCTAGCTCCTCTCTCACTGCAGAAACAGATTTTTCCCACTGACCTTCTAAGTTGTCTTTGGTGTTTGTGGGTTGAGAGGTCTGGAAGCTGCCAGAGCTGCCGGAGATTCAGTCCTCTGATTCCTGCTTCAGGTTCACTGTGGCCTGAGTGCCTACGCCACACTGTGCTCTGTTCCCAGTCTGGTGAAATATACCTTTCCAATCAATCATCCAGATTGTTTTGGGCTGGAAATTTGGTTCACTCTGTCTTTTTGTGGGTTCTGCTGCTTTAGAATTTGTTTAGAGCCATTTTTTATAGGTATTTGGAGGGGTTTGGGGGAGAGTTCACTCAGCCATCTTGGCTCCGCCTCTGATCATTTTCCTTCTTTGTCATATCAATCATTCTGAGAGGAGTGAAGTGGCACTTCAGAGTTACTTTAATTTGCATTTCTTTAATCAAAAGAGATTTTGAGAACTTCATATGCCTATAGATAGCTTTGATTTTTTTCATCTGAAAACTGCCTGTTCACATCCTTTGACCATTTATCAATTGGAAAATGGCTTGTATTCTTTTAAATTTGACTCAGTTCTCTATATATTTGAGAAATGAGGCCTTTATCAGAGACACTTGCTGTAAAAATTGTTTCTCAGCTTTCTATTTTCCTTCTAATCTTGGTTGGATTGATTTTGTTTGTGCAAAAGCTTTTTTACTTTAATAAAATCAAAATTATCTATTTTACTTTTGTAATGCTCTCTATCTCTTGTTTGGTCATGAACTTGTAACTTACTTAACTTCTCCTTTAAGAAATTGGATGGTATACTTCTTGGTGCATACAAGTTTAATATTGATATTACTCACTGTCTATGGTATCTTTTAGCAAGATGTAGTTTCCTTCCTTATCTCTTTTAATAAAGTCTATTTTTGTATTTCCTTTGTCTGAGATCAGTATTGCTACCCTTGCTTTTTTTTTTTCAGCTGAAGCATAGTAAATTTTGCTCCAGCCCCATATCTTTATTCTATGTGTGTCTCTCTGCTTCAAGTGAGTTTCTTTTAAGCAACATATTGTAAGATTCTGGTTTTTGCTCTCTTCTGCTATCCACTTCAGTTTTATGGCAGAATTCTTCCCATTCACATTCACAGTTTTGATAACTGTGTATTTTCCTTCATCTTATTTTCCCCTCTACTTATACTATTCTTTTTCCTTTCACCCTGTCCCTTCTTACCACTGTTTTGCTTCTGACCACTGGCTTCCTCAATCTGTCCTCCCTTCTATCAGCCACATTTTTATTTCTCCTTTTCCCTTCCTATTTCTGCCCTCCCTTCTGACTTCTTTTCTAACACCCTCCTTTCTGTTTTCTTTTCCCTTTCCATTCCTATTTCCCTATAGGATAAAATAAATTTCTGTATACAACTAAGGGTGCACATTATTCCTTCTTTGAGACAAATCTGATGAGAATAAGGTTCAAACAATGCTCACCCCTTCCTTCTTTCCCTCTACTGTAATAGGTCTTTTGTGCCACTTCCTATGATATAATTTACTCTATTCTGCCTCTCCCTTTCCTCTTCTCTCAGCACAATCCTTTTTTCACCCTTTAATTTTTTTATATAATCACATCAAAGTCAACTTGTACTGACATTCTCTGTCTATATACACTCCTTCTGATTGCCCTAATAGAGATACAGTTCTCAAGAGTTACAAGCATCATCTTCCCACATATGGATGTAAACAGTGCAATCTTACTGAATAAGATGTTTGTTTTTTTGTTTCCTGTTTGCCTTTTTATGCTTCTCTTGAGTCATTTGAAGATCGAATTTTCTGTTCAGTTCTAGTCTTTTCACCAGGGAAGTTTGAAAGTCTCCTATTTCATTGAATGTTAGTCTTTTCCCTTGAAAGATTATGCTGAATTTTGCTGGGTAGTTGATTCTTCATTATATTCCAAACTCTTTTGCCTTTTGGAATATCATATTCCAAGCCCTCTGATCTTTTAATGTAGAATCTGATAAGCCTTGTGCAATCCTGACTGTGGCTCCTTGAAATTTGAGTTGTTTCTTTCTGGTTGCTTGCAGTATTTTCTCCTTGACCTAACAATTCTGGAATTTGGCTACAATATTCCTTGGAGTTTTCATTTTGGGGATCTCTTTGAAGACGTAATCGATAGATTCTTTCAACGACTATTTTACCCTCTGGTTCTAGGATATCAGGACAGTTCTCCGCGATAATTTCTTGAAAGATGCTGTCCAGGCTCTTTTTTTGATGATCACTTTCAGGTAGTCCAATAATTCTTAAATTATCTCTCCTGAATCTATTTTCCAGGTCAGTGGTTTTTCAATGAGGTATTCACATTTTCTTCTATTTTTCATTCTTTTGATTTTGTTTGACTGATTCTTGATGTCTCATAGAGTCATTAACTTCCACTTTTCCAATTCTAATTTTTAAGGAATTATTTTCTTCAGTTAGCTTTTGTACCTATTTTTCTACTTGGCCAATTCTATTTTTTAAGGAGTTGTTTTTTTCAGTCAATTTTTATGCTTTTTTTCCCAAAATGTTGACTCTTTTTTCATAATTCTCCTGCACAACTCTCATTTCTTTTCCCAGTTTTTCTTCTACCTCTCTTACTTGTTTTTTAAAATCCTTTTTGAGTTCTTCTAAGAGGACTTTTTGGGCTTGAGACCAATTCATATTCCCCTTTGAGGTTTCACCTGTAAGCATTTTGATATTGTTGCCCTCTTCTGAGTTTGTGTTTTGATCTTCCCTGTCACCAGTAGCTTTCTATGGTCAGGGCTCTTTTTCAGTTATTGCTCATTTTTTATAGTTGAGCTCTACTCCTGGAACACAGGGGGCATTGTCTCAAGCTTCTTGTGCTGGGGGCCAGGGACCTGGTTACTAGTTTTTTGTGCTGGGGCCTCAGGTGCTCGTGTCTTTCCCACTGCATTTGGGGTGGCCTTGCCTTGTTGCACCTGTTGTGCCAGGGTTCTGAGGCTGGAAATTTGCCTTCTGTGCTGGAGCTGGTCTGCTGTGCCACTAGCTTGCTTAGACAGGACCAAGGGCCCTTGGTTGCCGATCTGTGCTGTGGCTAAGAGCCTCCCACTGGCTTCTGCAGACACTGTCTGCACTGGGCTGCACTCCCCTTTTATGTAAGTGAGACAGACTTTTCCTTAAGTCTTTCAAAGTTATCATAAGCTAGAAAATTGTTTCATTCCATCTTTTTGTGGGTTCCGTCACTCCAGGATCCATTTAGAGGCTTGATATAACATTGTTTCCAAGAGAAACTGAGGAGAGCTCTGGCAGCTTCTTGATTTCTCTAAATATCTCAGATCCACCTCCCCTCCTTGAAAATTTCATGAAAGATGCTGTCCAGGTGTTCCTTTTAATTATGGCTTTCAGATAATCCAATGATTCTGACATAGTCTCTCCTCGATCTATTTTCAAAGTCACTTGTTTTTTCCAACGAAGTATTTTACATTTTCTCCTATTTTTTCATTCTTTCAATTTGTTTGATTGATTCTTGATGTATCATAGAGTCATTAGCTTCCACTTGCCCAATGCTAAATTTTGAAGATTTTTCTTCAGTTAGATTTTGTACTTCCATTTCCATTTGGGCAATTTTAATTCTTAAGGAGTTGTTTTCTTTAGTGGATTGTCATTCTTCTTTTCCATTGTCCAATTCTACTTTTTAAGCAGTTGTTTTCTTTTTCCAGGTTATTGACTCTTTTTACATAATTATCTTCCATCATTCTCGTTTCTTTTCCCAATTTTTCTTCTACCTTTCTTATATGATTTTTTGGTGAGGCAGTTGGGGTTAAGTGACTTGCCCAAAGTCACAAAGCTAGGAAATATTGTGTGTCTGAGGCTGGATTTGAACTCAGAAACTCCTGACTCTGGGGGGGGTGCTCTATCCACTATGCCACATAGCTGCCCCCTCTTATATGATTTTTAAGCTGCTTTTTGAGCTTTTCCATGAGTTCTTTCTGGGCTTGAGACCACTTTCCATTTTTCTTTGAGGTTTTACCTATAGGTGCTTTGACACTGTTTTCCTCTTCCGAGTTTGTGTCTTGATCTTTCCTGTCACCGTGATAACTTTCTATGGTCAGATTCCTTTTGTTGTTGTTGTTTTTGTTGTTTGCTCATCTTTTTTTTTCACTTTTTTCCTTTTAAATTTGAGCTCTGCTCCCAAGGGTAAAAGGGGCATTGTCTCACGCTTCTTGTGCCAGGGGCAGCAGGCCCTGGCTATTTACTTGGTGCTGCACTAATGTTGTCCTGAGGCCCACAGAGGACCCTTGTATCTGCTGCTGCACTGAACGGGTGCAATGGTGGGTGGCTGGTGCTACTGGAGGCCATGGAGGTTTGTCCCCTTACTTGGTGTTTGGCCATGGTCCTAGTGCTGGTGTCTGGCATGCGCTGACACTGGTGGGGTGTTTCTGCCTTTCCCTGGGGCTACAGTGAAGCACACGGAGGGCTGGCCACTGGAAGCTGCCTATTTACCTGCTGAAGCACGTGGCAGTTCTCTGAGGTGGTCTTCTCATTTCCCTGGCTGTACTGAGGCTTGTGAGGGTCCTGGTGTTGGTGTTTGCCCACTCTACCACGTTGTGGCTCCGGATCTCCCACTGGTTTGCTGAGGTGCAGCTTACTGCTGCCTTGCTGGGGTGTTACCTGTCCTGATTGTGTTCCCCTTTTGCCAGATTGGGACTAAACTTTCTTGCTGATCTTCCAAGTTTCTTGGGCTAAAAGATTGTTTCACTCTGTCTTTTTTGCTGGTTCTGCTATTCCAGGATTTGTTTTTGGGTGCTATTTTATGGTTGTTTGGAGGTAAAGATGGGAGAGTTACAGCAATTTACTGGTTACTCTGCCATCTTGGCTTCCAGAAGTTTAATCATCAATATATTTTAAAAGGGAAAATATTCTTTGCTGTCCTTTAAAAATAAAATGTAGTCTCAAAATTACAATTAGTATGCCAAAAAATCCTTAAAATGTTGAGCAGAGTTAAAATTGAATAAAGTCCCAAAGGATAAGATAATTTTCAAATGACTTAATTTTGAAAATGGATTAGAGATTATGTTTTAGAAAAGGGGTCAGACAAATGGCTTAATGTGGTCTATATGATTTCAGGAACACCAAGAAAAGCCACTTGCATCCAAATTACTTACCCTACTTAGGTAACTATAATTCCTTTATTCTGGATTAGTTCTTCTGTATTCTTTCCCCTTCTGTTCTATTTTCAAATTCAAAAACTCCTAGGAGGCATAAGCTTTGAAATTTCAACACACCAGAGTGTAAATGATTGTCCTTTCTTTCAGGCAGAATAAACCCCAGGGAATCTGAGTAACATGTAGGAGGATGAGGAGGAGGGGTGAGGAAAATAAAGTGGTAGCATGAGAACAGAAAGGAAGAGAAAAAATGAATAGACTGATGGAAGAACAGAAAAGGGACTGAAAAAGGAAGCTGTTTCTTTCTTCAAAAAATATATATTCTCAATTTAATAAACAAAAAGGAAAAGAGAATTTCCATATGCAAAGTAGAACAGAAAGATGATTATATGTGACAAAAATTTCTGTTATGTATAGCTTGATTTTGTAAAAATATATGCATATATGTGTGTGTGTGTATATATATATATATATATACACATATGTACATGTATTTAATAAATTCAACATGTTGCTTTCAAAGCTATCATGACAGTGTTACCTTAATAAAATTCCTTCATTTCTCTCCTACACATTTTTAAAAAATGCTTCTGTGATAGGACTTTCTTTGTTTCTTTCAATCTTTCTCTTTCTGTTCTTTCTTTTTTCTTTCTTTTTTTTTCTTTTTTTTTTTCAGTGAGTCAATTGGGGTTAAATGACTTGTCCAGGGTCACACAGCTAGTAAGTGTCAAATGTCTGAGTTCATATTTGAACTCAGGTCATCCTGACTTCAAGGCTGGAGCTCTATCCACTGTGCCACCTACCTGCCCCTTCTTCTTTCTTTTTCTTTCTCTTTTTTGTGTATGTGGCTATATCACTAGCTCCCTTCTCTCCCCAAATGTAAAAAGGAAAAGACAACCTTGAAAAAATGTGTAGTTAAGCAAAATAAATGTATACATTTTTATTTTCAAAAATATATGTCTCTTGGGGCAGCTAGGCGGTGCAGTGGATAGAACTCTAGCCTTGGAGTCAGGAGGTCCTGAGTTCAAATACAGCATCAGATACTTGACACTTACTAGCTGTGTGACCCTAGGTAAGTCACTTACCCCGTATTACCTTACCAAAAAAAAATGTATGTCTCATTCTGTACTGTAAGTCCAAGCACCCTTCTGTCAGGAGGTGAGTTGCTTCTTTCATAATCAGTCCTCTAGCGTTGCAGATGGTCACTTCATTAATAAGAGCTCTTTAGTCTTGTTTTTCCTTAATATAGTTGTTAGACTATAAATTGTTCTAGTTCTTAGTACTTCATTCTTCATTAGTTCATGTAAACCTTCCCAATTTTCTCTGAAAGCATTCTTTTCCATTTCTTGACACAAAAATACTTATTACATTTATATATCATGATTAGTTCAGCCATTTGACAATTAATGAATATTCCTTTTATTTCCTGTTCTTTGCTGTCATAAAAAAGAACTACTATAAATATTTCTTGACATATTGTTCTTTTTACTCTTTCTTTGATCTCTTTGGGGTATAGGCCTGGTATTGAGTGGTAGGACTGAATCAAAGTCACACAGTTTAGTACTTTGAGGGCATGGTTATAAATTGATTTTCAGAAGGTCTAAACAAATTTATAGCTATACCAGTAATATACCAGTGTGCTTGTCTTCCTGCAGTCCTCTGAACAATTTTAATTTTCTTCTTTTTGTCATTTTTGCCATTCAGATAGGCTTGAGGTGGAACTTTAGCATTGTATAATATATTTCTTTAATTGTTAGTGATGAAACATTTTTAAAAATGATTTAATATAATTTTTAATATAATTGGGTTTTTTCTTTATCTTTGAGGTTTTTTTTAATAACTACCTGTTTAATTTTTTTTTTTGCTCTTTTTATTTCTTGAGGAAAAACCATTTTTTATGTATTTAAAACAGGTTTTTATATACCTTGGATACCACGCCTTTTTTTCTTAAATTTTTAACATGTGTTTTTAAAACTTTGGATTACAAATTTTCTCCCTTTCTCCCTCCCCACCCACCCTCATTGAAATGGCAAACATCTTGATACAGGTTATAGATGTGTAGGCATGTGAAACACTTCCATAGTAGTCAAGTTGTGAAAAACTAAGTATATTTCCCTTTATCCTATCCTACCCCCCATTTATTCTATTCTCTCTTTTGACCCTGTCCATCCTCAGAAGTGTTTGCTTCTGCTTATCTCCTCCTCCAATCTGCCCTCCCCTCTATTAACCCCCTGCTCTATTGTCCTCTTCCCCCTTTATTTTCCTGTAGGGTAAGATAGATTTCCATACCCCATTGTGTATGTTATTCTCTCCTTAAGCCAAATGCTATGAAAATAAGATTCACTCATTCCCTCTCACCTTCCCCCATTTCCCCTCCACTGTAAAAGCCTTTTCTTGTCTGTTTCATGTGAAATAATTTACCCCATTCTACTTCTCCCTTTCTCCTTCTCCCAGTATAATTCTCTCACCCCTTAATTTTGTTTTCCAGATATTACCCCTTCATCTTCAACTCACCCTGTGCCATCTATCTATCTATCTATCTATCTATCTATCTATCTATCTATCTATCTATCCATAATATACTTTTTTTCCCCTCTCACTACCCTAATACTGACAAAGGACCCCTGAGTTACAAATATCATCTTTCCATGCAGGAATGTAAACAGTTCAACCTTAATACATCTCTTATGATTTCTCTTCCCTGTTTACCTCTTCCATGTTTCACTTGAGTCTTGTATTTGAAAGTTAAATTTTATATTCAGCTCTGGTCTTTTCCTCAGGAGTGCTTGAAAGTCCCCTATTTCATTGAATGACCATTTTTTACCCTGAAGGATTATACTTAGTTTTCCAGAGTAGGTGATTCTTGGTTGTAATCCTATCTCCTTTGCCCTCCAGAATATCATACCCAATGCCCTCTGGTCCCTTAATGTAGAAGCTGTTAAATCTTGTTTTATCCTGATTGTGTTTCCACAATACTTGAATTGTTTCTTTCTGGCTGCTTGCAATATTTTCTCCTTGACCTGATACCATGCCTTTCTCATGGAAGCTTTCTGCAAAGATTTTTCCCCCAATTAACTATTTTCTTCAAGTTTTAACTATATTTATTTTGTTTAGGCAAAACTTTTTTTCATTTTATATAACCATAGTTGTAATCATCATCAATACATGCTTATTAAGCTCCTACTATGTGTAAGAATCTGTGCAAAACTTTGGGTATACAAAGAAATACAAAAACGTGGTCTTCACTCTCAAGGTGCTCACATTCTAACAGGAAGACAGAGTAGAACATGTGTATTCTTTTAAAAATCTTGGTGTAATTAAGGATTTTTCCACCACTACCACCACCACCAACAACACCACATACACATACTTGCATGGATAAAGACCTATGAGACCACACAGGGAACATCTCCTAACTGGCAAAAGGAATCAGAAACAAACCTAGGCCTACATATAAAACAACAAACCACCCTTGCTGTAGACCAATGCAGTGGAGGAGAAGCCAAGTCCCTGAGAGGGAGTTGATTGTGAAGAGGAAAGTGTTCTCCCCAAGAAGATGGATGACCCTTGCCTTGGAGTGGTTTGGAAATCCAGCTCCAGATTGAAATACTTTATTTTTTATGGAGCCACGCCCAGGGGAACAGTTCATCCATCACTCATGCCATTCCTCTTAAGAAAATGTGTGTAGACTCCATGAAGGGAGGACAGGATTTCCAAAGACAAGTGTCAGGAGCTACCTTTTTGCTACATGTGTGCTGAAGCTAGTTCATAACAGCAGACAAAAGCCAACTGTTAAATATCAGTGTGAAAGATTACAACTTGGAAATCCACAAATTCTACAAATCAGGGCTTGATTTATTGCTCTGTTGGTTACCCAGACTTAAGAAAATGATGAAGAAAATTTCAATAATGCACATTAAACTTAAAATTTTGTTGTATGTAGACAATTTTTCAGAGAGCTGGTTGTTACAAGCCTGCATGCACACACTTGCCTGACTACAATTTCACATTAATTTTGAGCCTACTCTCCCCAAAGACGTCATATGTGCAAGGGGAGAGCTTACCCCAGTTTGCACGAATGTTTTGCATGTATTGATCAAACTAAATCTTCAAGAAACAGCCAATTAAATCTATCAATGGCAATCTCACCGGTCAGGGCTGATGAGTGACAGTCTTAGAAACTCCAGCCCCTCCGGGTTGATAAGGAGTAGCAGCTGCCTTCTTGGGACCCGGCCCACCCATGCATGTGAGAACTGGAAAACTAGTCCTAGAAGTAGAAATAATATAGGGTTTGGTTAAAGAGAGTATAGCCACCCCTTCTTTGCGTGAACTGGGATTAGTTTAATCTCAGGCTGAATTCAGAAGAGTAGCTCAAGGCTGGATTTGACTGTAGCTTCATGACCAATTATGTAAGAACCTGGCCTGGATGGAGCACCATACTAGCTGCTTGTACTACCATAGACTTTTCCCCTGAGGTGAATAGCTGCTCAAATGTGATATGCATCTATCTATCTATCTATCTATCTATCTATCTATCTATCTATCTATCTATCTATCTATCTACATATATATATACCACACACACATATACATATATATATAAGTTATGCATGTATGTATATGTATATACATATAATTTATATATGTAAATGTATATATATGTATGTATATGAGAGAGAGAAACAGACAGAGAGAGAGAGAGAGAGAGAGAGAGAGAGAGAGAGACAGAGACAGAGACAGAGAGAGAGAGAGAGACAGAGAGAGAGAAAGTCCCAAGGTGAAAGATATTTGATAATGCAAGCCTCTGAGTGAGCTGTTACACCTTGACCACACTCTATGTGTGCCTATGAAACTCACTTACTATAATTTTCTCCAATATGTTGCATGTGGGCCCCGTGGTAATAAGGACCATGACCATGGACTTACAGAGACAGCCATAATGATGATGATAATTAAAAAGCATTTATTAAGGTCTTATTAAGTACCAAAGACTGGTACTAAGCCCTGGGGATACAAATACACAACGAAGACAGCCAAAACGTATATAGCATTTTATTTACTTTATCTCATTTAATCCTCACCACCATCCTATGGGGTAGGTGCTATTATTATCCCTATTTTATGGATGAGGAAACTGAGGCTGAGAAATATTAAACAACTTGTGTGTTTGAGGCAGGATTCCAATTCAGGCCTTCCTGATTTTATTCACCACAAAAAGGAGACAAATGGAGAAAGATCCAAGACCCCAATGAGACTGCAAGCTCCTCAAGGACAGGAATTGTTTTGCTTTTGTCTTTGTACTGTGTAGTACAGTACTTAATACAGTACACTGCACTTAGTGTTGTGCCGGGCACAGAGCAAAAGTTTAATAAAGAAATATTTGTTGATTAGCCATTGACTGATGTCAAACACAGCCGCACCCCTCCTCTGGGATATATCCAGTTGTAACACACAGCGAGCAGATCGTTGGTCTAGTTCCAGAGTCCGGAAGACCTGAATTCAAATCTGCTTTCAAATACATACTAGCCATGTGACTTTGGGCAAATCACTTAACCTCTGTTTGGCTCACTTTCCTCAGCTGTAAAATGGGGATTAAAATGCCATCTGTCTCACAAGTTTGTTGTGAGGATCAATTATCAAAAACTCTGTCTCACAAGTTTGTTGTGAGGATTAATTATCAAAAACCCTTAGCACAGTGCTTGGCACACAGTAGGTGCTGTGTTTATTCCATTATACTTGTGTCCTTTCCTCTTAGCCTCATTCCTTATGCTCATTCAACTTCTCACCACACATTTTATTACCACAACTGGTCCAAGATGCCCCAGCCTCCTTCCCTTTATTTGTCTCCTTTAAATAAATTAGATAGAAATGCGGATTCAGTCAGCCAACACTTGAATTGTACATGATGTAATCCCAGGAGTACCCCTGGGAATCTTCCCAACACAATGTAAGCACAGTATGTCCAGTGCCGTTGTGATGACTGCTACTTTTATCTTACTGAGAAGTTCTAAGTAGGTGTTCCAAATAATGCATTTGTATTTTTGATTTTGATGTCAAAACAAGACTTTAAATTGAGTATGTTGAGGGCAAATTTTAAAAGTAGCTATTGTCTTGGCACTCCTAATGTCTGTAGGGATTTAGTCATTGTACCTCCTAATTGTTTTTATTAGCTGTCCCAGCCCCCAGAACATGCTTTTATAGTAGAAAAAGAATCTTTCTCTTAGTACTTCTGTTTAATATCATTAGTCTGTTCTAGAAAATCCATTCCATCCAAATTAATAATAGCTAAATTTATATAGCGCTTACCATGTGCCTGGCGTTGTGTTAAGCACTTTACAATTATTATCTCAGTTGATCCTCACAGCAACCCTGTGAGGTAGGTACTATTATTATTCTTACTTTATAGATGAGGAAACTGAGGTCAAGTGACTTACCCAGGGTCACATAGCTAGTACATGTCCAAGTTCAGATCTGAACTCAGGTCATCTTGACCTAAGGCCAGCATTCCAGCCACTGCACCACCTATTGCTAATCTTTGGTTAAATTTGACTTGGTTGCTTTTTGTTTGGCAAATGAATTAGATAAGGTCTTTTGTATCATTTTGAGAGTCTTGATCAGTGCATGGCCTATTTAAAAATGCCATTATTCAGAAGGTTGGAGACCTAGGCTCTCATCTGAGCTCTGCCACTAACAAGCTCTGGGACCTAAAGAAGGCAGCTTTACCACTGGGCCTTCAGTTTTCTCATTAATAAGGGGGCAGCTAGATGGTGCGGTAGATAGAGCACTGGCCCTGGATTCAGGAGGACCTCAGTTCAAATCTGGCCTCAGACATAACACTTACTAGCTGTGTGATCCTGGGCAAGTCACTTAACCCCATTGCCTAGCCAAAAAAATAAAACAGTTTTCTCATTAATAAAATTGAGATATAATCAATTTCAAGACACCCAGGAGTTGACAAAAGCAACATTGAAAGGCAAGACGGACTCATTGTGACTCATCAGAGTTTCTTTCCTGAGGACTCTGGCACAGGAGGCTCTCTGGGTACCACTTCCCTCTGTCCAAAGAGGAGAAGTGGGAGGGTATTTTTGTCATGGATAGAATGACCTCTTCTCCATTATTAAGAGTAGGGTAGAGGGGAGGTATGGGATTTTGGTATGTTTATGTGTGTATATATACACACACATATGTATATATGTGTGTATGTATACATATATACATATATGCATTATAAGTGTGTGCATATATATGTGTATAAGGATATATATATATGTATATATATATATATATATATATATATATATATATTTACATTTATAATTAGGCACTCTTTCTAGGTGATCAGGGATTAGATGTGATCTCAGATGGCACCATTCAGACAGGCTGCTCAGGTCTGGATCTGACTGCAGACAGCTACATCATAATTTACCCAAGCAAGCATAAAGTATGGTCCAGGTGTGCTGGCACACCCGCATTTCACATTACCAGGCCTGCTCCCTGACACTGACTGATTCTCACAGGGCCAATGCAGCTTCCCCAGCTCAACACTACTCACTTATGTTCGCTTGACTCTAATGTGCTAAATATGACTATACTCACAAGCTTTAAAAAAAAATCAATATTCTAGTAGACAGGACCTCAGAGGAAATTAAATAGTACAGTTGAGAACAGGTTGGAGCTTGGAGTCATGAAGACTTGAGTTTGAATTTTGTCTGCTTCAGATATTTACTAGATGTATGATCATGGGAAAGTCACTCTTTTAGTCTCAGTTTCCTCATCAGTAAAATGGGGAGGTTAATAATAAGGCCTGCCTCACAGGGTTGTTGAGAGGTTCAAATGAGATGATGTATTGTCAAGAGCTTTGTGACCTATTGCAGGCTACAATGCCTTTAGTTTTCTCATCAGTAAAATAAGAAAACTACCAATTTCAAGAGAGTCCCTAGACATGGAAAAGCAACATCAGCAGCCAGTCCAGGCTTACTGTGATTAGGAAGTCTTATCAAGCTTTCCTCTCTAGGGCCTCTGGCATAGATGTCTCCTTTAAAGTTCCAAACTTAAAGCACTATATAAATGTTAACCACTAGAAATCCATGGCCTATAATGTATCTTGAATGATTGAAACACTGTAGGACAAAATGCATGCAATCTACTCTCCAATTCCTAAATGCACTTCCTTTTGACATGTAGCTGATAATTAATGTCTCTACAGTAGTACCATAGAATGTTAGAGTTGGAAAGAGCTTTGGGATGGATTAATTTGGCCACCTTCCTCATTTTACAGATGAGGAAACTGAGACTGATAGAGATTAAATGATTTGCTCAAAGTCACAAAGCAACTTAATGGCAAAGCTGGGACTATATTTTGCAAATCTTCAGTGTCTTAGTGCAATAGATGGTGTTTCCTTTCATGGTTTTCATTATTTTTCTAGACATTATTTATAGCAGTCAACTACCACATCAGTCACCCAGTCATCTTGATTTTTGTCCTGCCACCAAACTCTGATAACTCTGGAGAAGAGAGCGAGGCTGATGACTTTGCAACTTTGCACAGCTCTGCCTCACTTCAATTCGGGCAAGTCAACACCCTTGTGATGTCATTGGTCCTCTTTGAGAATAAAGGAGCAACAACGATGAAAATTTACATCAGCATTGCTGGTCTTATTCAATTCAACAAACATTTATTGTGTCTGCTTTTGTGAGGGATACAAAAATAAGTAAGAAATTGTACCTGTTTTCAAGGAGTATACAATCGAATGAAAAGATATTGACACAAATGTAGACACAAATAACCATGAAGCAAAATAGACCATTAGGGAAGAAAGGCCATAGACAGTAATGTAGACCTGACCTTGGGCCATCCTGGCCTCAGTCACCAGATGCTATAGCTAGAGAGAAGACTGAGGTACAAAATCCAGACATCTGACTATACCCACAAGCCTAGCTCTAACCCCAGAGAAGATGGGAGGCAAGGGAAGGAGGAAGTACTACCCTCTACCTAACCTGTCTAGGACCACCATGAAGACCTACCACTTACTGATCTGAGACTTCAGTGTCTAGGAAAATCTGAATTTCAGTCTCATTTCTCTCTATCTCTCAGAATGAGATATTAGATTAGAAATTCCATGAGGATGGTGTGGGGAGGATGGGGGGCAGTGGTCCTCTATATCCTTTTCAAGAGGATCACATCATAACCATATACCACAACTTGTTCAGCCGTTCCCTAATTAATGGGTATCCCTGAAATCTCCAGTTCTCTGCTGCCATGAAGAGAAGTTATAAACATTCTAGAACATGTAGGTTCTTTTCCTTCTTCCCTAATTATCTTCAAAACTGACCTAGTAGTGGTATTGCTGGGTCAAAGGATTTAGGTAGTTTAATAACTCTTTGGGCAAAATTCCTGATTGCTCTCCAAAATGGCTAGATCACAACTCTACCAACAATGAAACATATATATCTACCTATTTGTGTCAAATGGTAGTCATCTCTAGGGCAGGGTTGGGGAAAGAGAGAAAAAAGAAATTTACATGATTTTTTTTTGTATACTTGAAAGGAATAGCAAGTTGTGTATAGTAGGTTTGCAGTTTCATGTATAATCATCTTTTTATTTTACTATGTTATAGAAATGCTTGTTTTATTCCATAAATGAAAAATAAAATTTTTTAAAAAGGTTAAAAAACATCCCACTCCCCCCCAAAACATGTATTAAATCTAATTGGGAACTATTTAACATAATAAATAAATAATATATTGCAACATAGATAATGTTAATTTGTGATTTTTCTAAATTAACATGAGGCCATTTCTATTTGAGTTTGCCACCCCTGATGCATACTGGTGCTCCTCAAAGAGAAAGTATCCCAAATGATCACATCACCATTCTTTGTTTGGGATGAAAAGACTAAAGTAAAGTTTGGGGCTGGGAGATCACTAGCCTGCCACAATCTAATCTAAGGCAGATCACTTAATCTTCTTTGGGACTTACTTCTTCATTTATGAGTCAGTCAGTCAGTGAACAAGAATTCATTAAGAGTTTACTAAATATACCAGGCTGCTGTCATTCAATCTTCATTTTCAAAGAGGACCAATGAAATCGTGGGATGATGCCTTGACTTGTGGGTGAATTGGATTTAGGTGGGACAGAATTGCACAAAATCGTTAGCCTCTCTCTCCAGAGTCATCAAAGTCCAGTGGCAAGACAAAAGCCAGGATGAATGGCAATGGACCAGTATGCAGTGGATGACCTTGGCATCTTTGATGTCTGACCAAGCTCTAAGTGCTTCATAATACCTGCTTCAGCTGCCTTCATGACCATTGTTACAAATTGTTCTCATCTGCCCATTCCACCAGGCGAGTTCTTCATATGGTTGGGGTAGAAATCCTCCTAACTCACCAACAGCTTTGAGACCTGTAAGTCACCCTGGTTTAGCCTGCTTGCTAAGATGGTTTTAGTGGGGTGTGGCTGCTGCTTATGCTACAGCTTCTTGGAGCCACAGGTAAGAGTTGGGAGAAAGGTGGATTTCAAAGATGGATGAACAACTTCAAAAAGGGCTCTACAAGCTTTCACATTAGAGGTGCAGGTCCTCCCTGAACACCCCATATACCTCTGATTCTAAGGTCCAAACCTAAGCTGTTCTGCTCCTATGACCTCTCAGAGCCCTTGCATTTCTAAATCCCAGGCGCTTTCAAAAATATTGCCCCCCCCCCAAGCCCAACACCAGGGTACCTGGGCCCTTGACTTTCCATATCCACATTGGATAATGCTCTGAAAGACAAACTGGTCAGGAATCCTGGCCCAAATGCCAAAATAAACTCCTAGAACAAAGGATGGGAATTAAGAGACTATGTAAGAGGAATGAGAAGGAAACTCACGCTTGCGAAAGAGAATGTAGTGGCTATAAACATTTTCATTCCTGGAACTTCTTTCCTTTCCATCTATTCCTCATGAAACACTTGACAAAATATGGATTTTGCATCTGCCATTTGTGAGGAATATTTGTATTATGCATCAACTACTGGATGAAAAAAAAAACTCAGCCAAATCCTGATTACCATACATTTCTCTATGGGGAGGCATTTTTGTTATTCTGCAGGGTTTCGAATATTCTAAATTCTTTTGCATCTGCTTTCATTTTTCTTCATTATTCAACATTTCACTATCTCCCATTTCTGACATAAATTACTTGTCCCTTTTTTCCCTCTTGGCTACATTTCAATGTACTTTGCAAGCATTTCAATTTTCAAATAATTGAAATAAAATGAGGTGGGTTTTTTTATATATTGACCAAAAGGATATTTTCCTATTTTCCTTCCAAACAGTATTGTCTTAAATTTCTTAGATTTCACAAAAATGACTATGGCTTAGAAAGTTGCTAAGGGAGAGAGGTCTGGGAAGTCTATTTGACAGCGATGGATTGGAGTCCTTAAAATAAAATTGTGATGCTCTAAGAAGCTTTAAAGACATTTTCTTTCATTCTGGTTACATATCTTCTGCTGAAACTCTATCAGCTTTGTTTTAGTTAATGTCAGTTATGTGCTATCCATGTCTGAGAGGAAGAAAAATAATTCATAGCTGAGGGCGAGGCCAAGGTTACAGCCCCTCAAGGCAAGCTCAAGATCTAATATATAGAGAGTGAGTTTGAAATGAACCTCTCACCTTTAGCAGCTTGCTTTAAACTAGAGTGGGAGGAACAATTATATTACCAATTAAGGCAGATAGAGTCTTGTATGTGATGTATTCCCTAACAAAGAAAATAAGAACCATAAAAGAGGACCCTAATTTCTTGCCAATCCTCTAGTTATACTGGGCAGAGTCAAGAATAGCACTTTTTTTTTTTGTACCTGAGCCAACAAGGGCATGTAACATGGAAAGAACCCTCAAGTCAACATTTTTTTTAAGGCAATGGGGGTTAAGTGACTTGCCCAGGATCACACAGCTAGTAAGTGTTATATGATCGAGGCCGGATTTGTCCTCCTGAATCCAGGGTCGGTGCTCTATCCACTGAACCACATAGCTTCCCTCAAGTCAACATTTAAAGACACATTCTATTCAAGGATATAGTAAACACAGATGCCAGGACACTGACTCTCCTGGGAGGAGACTTGGATACACAGCAAGGCCAACTAACGGTAAGCATAGTGAGAGTGAGGGAAGGGGGAGAGCTCACACAAGGCATGGCATTTGGGGAAAGAAAGAGAGAAGTTATCTCATAAATTCGTATATCTAATTGATTATTCTTAACTAACTAGATGCTAAGATTTTTTTTCAGTGATGCTGAAGGATTATCAGCCTTGTTTGTATCTTCTAAATTTCAGCACCATAGAGCAAAGCCCCAGTTGCTACATCCTAGTTACCTCTCTGATAACAGGTGTGTTGCTATTAATAACCTTGTGATCATGCCAAGGAAAAATATTCAAAAAAGACTCAATCCTTAACTTCTACCCATTCTTTCACATTTTTATTTAGAGTGTGTTCTTCCCTGTTATTGTTTTTTATTTCTGGAATGGACAGGATTTTAAAAATCATTGGCACATACTGAAAGACAGAAAAGCAGTGATGGAAGGAAAATTGGTGATTTGTTTTTCTACATGTTGAGTACTTGTGATAATCCTCATTTCATGTCTGGGCACTTCGAATAACTTTCAGTTGAACTTAACAAAAAGTTCACGAACTTTTCTGGAGCACAAATTTCTCTATGCAATTGAGTGTCCTCAGGAAGTGCCAGCACTTTATTACCATACAGGATCTGAGAATATCATGGAATAAGGCAGATGATGCTCTAACTTACTATCAGGATATTCTCCTAAATGGAATTCAGTTCCCATTATAGGCATAACATTGTGATGGGGTCTGGAGAGAAGGATGTAAAAACAATAGAACATTCATAGAAATTCATGTGTGCATAATGCATTAAGGTTTATAAAGCACTTTTATCACAACAACCTGGTGAGGTTTTTAGTACATGAGGTTCAGATAGTCCAGAGTCACAAAGCTAATAAATATGAAGAGTCAGAATTTGAACCCAATTCTCTTTTGTTTTTTGTTTTTTTTTTCCCCACTACTCAACACTGCCCTTGAAAACAAAATTAGAAATAAACACAAACACAGCTCTAGGAACACTCTTACCTGTGGGGCCCCCAGAAAATTACGTAAATGTATAATCAGTTGTCATTTACTAAGCACCTCTGTGGATCCATTTTCACTTAAAATTAAAGTTTACTGATCCCTATCAGTGTATTTACTTTTTCTAGGGAGCCACAGGACATAATTAATTGATATCAAAACACATTACACATAGTAGAGAAAGAAAAGTAGTAATAAAACATTATTCTCTCTAAACCTGGGGGACACACACTGTCATACATTAAAACAGCAGCAATGGGAAACAAGAATAAGGTATACAAGTGGTGATTCATGCGTACAGAACATGCTTACAGTGGCATCTGTTTCTGCTGCAGTAGGGCCACTGGTTTTATCTAGTGATCTCATTAGGCCTTTTCTGCCTGGGTTTTCACCATCCCAGGAAACTGAATCACTTCCATTTGAACTCTTAGGATGCTTCTGAAGATCACCTGGCAAGATAAAGTGCCAGACACTAAGGTCCTTTCTTGAGCTGAACTGCCAAGCATTCAAATTCTACTCCAATGAGGTGGCCATTTTGGTCAAATGCCAAATATATGTTTGCCTAAAAGACTACTTTTTGGAGAACTTACACAAGGCAAATACTCACGTGGAGTTTAGAAGAAGTGATATAAGGACGCTCTCAAAGACTGCCCAGCATGGAGCGCCTGTATCAAAGAAGGCACTGTGCTCTATGAGCAAAGTAGAATTTCTGCAGCTTAAAGGAAATGTGACATGCACAAATTTAAAGACATCTCCATTTCAAATGTTCATATGGACTATTTGTGCTCAATTTCTGGTAGAACCTTCCAAGCTCATATTGGTCTGAGCAGCCACAGTCAGACACACTATACCTTGAGCCCAACAAAGTGATGTCATTTTGATCCCCTTTGGGCATGAAGGACAACCAACCAATTGATCCATGTTGGACTTCCTATTATGTCTACGATTTCTGCTGTTCCCTCCCTTTCTGTCTTTTCTTAGCTTTTCTTGCTGTCACTGTCTACTAATCTTCAGCTGGAGCCCTTAGCTGTGAGGCGACCTCTTCCTCATGACAGCATACATTGCTATCACTCTTTTGCCTCAGAATCCAGTGGCCAATTACTTTACAGAGTTTTAGCCCTAATGGCTAAGTCCTTTTTGGAACACAAATCAGTCAGCCAGCCAATTAGAGGTGAGAAACATTTTGTCTATCTTCGGACTCTCTTCCTTTTGCTAGCAGGATCCTAGTCCTTATCTCAAGCATCTATCTAATTTAGGGTTCAAAAGTCTCTTTTTACTACTATCAATTCCAGATGTCAATCCTTCATTCTCAGAAAATAATTTCATGAGCTACTTTCTAACAAAGCATAAAAGTTATCTGAATCTCTTACCTCAGTTTCCCTCAGTCAGTTACTATTCTATGGGTCTCTTTTGCATTGGATGTTTGGGGGTAGGCAAGAACACCGAGGTTATCAATCTTTATCCCTGTGTGTCTAGAGCAGGGCACAGATGTTGGTTTTGGGTTTTTTTCTAGTAAACAAGCATTTTTTAAGCATCTACTAAGTACTCGGCACTGTGCTAACTCTGGGGATACAAAGAAAGACAAAAAAAAGTCCCTGCTTTTAAGATGCTCACAGTCTCATGGGGAGGGAGTATAACATGCAAACAAGCTGTACAAACAAGCTATGCACAGGATAAATTGGAAATAATCAACAAAAGGAAGGCATCAGGAAAGACTTCTTGCAGGAGATGGGACTTGTAGGAATCCAGAAAAGTCAGGAGATAGAGATGAGGAGGAAGAAAATCCTAGGCATGAAGGACAGCCAGTGAAAATGTCCAAAGGTTAACAGATGGAGTATTTTGCTCAAGGAACAACATGTAAGCCAGTGTTATGGAATCACAGAGTACATTGGGTTTATATTTGTGTGAAAAAATGTAAAAAGATTATAAAATATGTATGTGTGTGTGGGAGGGGGAGATAGTGAAGGGCTTTGAATGCTGAAGACAGGATTTTACATTTTATCCTGGAGGCAATAGGTAGCTACAGCAGTTCATTGAATAGGAGATTGACATAGTTAAATTTGCACTTTAGGAAGACCAATTTGCCAGCTTAGTAGAGAATGGCCTGGCATGGAGAGAGAATTGAGGCAAACAGATCAACTACATGTTTATTGCAATAGTCCAAGTGGGAGGTAATGAGGACCTACACCAGGATGGTAAGAGGTGTTACAAAGGTAGGATTGGCAAGACTTGGCAACGTATTGGAAATATGGGGTGAGAGAGAGTGAGTAGAGGATTATACCAAGGTTGCTGGTGTGGGTTGACTCCAAGGATGATAGTCCAGGGAAGTTAGGAAGAGCAATGTCTTTGATAGGATAAAGGGGAAAGGACTTGAGAGAAAAGTAGTATAGATTTGAAATGGTTCTCCAAGCCACAAAAAGAGAGAGGGGGAAAACATGTAGCCGTGCAAGAGTGATGACCTGGGAAAGAACTGTGAGGTGGAGAGATTGGACTTTGCAGTGAGGGTGAAGTACAGGGCTTGATATTGCAAGGCAGAGGTTGAATGACAACAGGTTATGCTTAGAAAAGGGAATTTCAGAGTTTGAAGGTCAAACACTCGTGGATGATGGCAAGATCAATGGTGTGGCCATCTCTGGGTTTAGCTGAAGTGAGGTGGGAGAGTAGGTCATGGGAAATTAACACATTGAGTCAGGCTACTTGAGGAAGTAGTAATATGTGTGTAGAAGTCCTCTGGTGTGAGGGCAGGAGTTGGGAAGATGGGAAAAATGTGAACAAAGCACTGAACTCATTGAGTATAATGCATGTTCCAGCATTTCCATTAATTTCCATGGGAAAAATTTCCCATGCAAATATTTGTCCTAAATTATGTCTGCAAACCTAGGGACACCTAGCACAAGTTCTGAAGGTAATTATATCTGCATCTCCATCCTTTTGTAGGTATTTCTTTGCATGTTGTCTCCCCATTTAGATTATAAACTCCTTGAAGTCAGGGATCATTGTTTGCCTCTTTTTTGTATCCCCAGTGCTTAGCATAGTGCCTATCACAAAGTAGGTGCTTAATAAATGTTCATTGGTTAATTGCTTGATTTTCTTTTGAATTTCTGTCTATCACATGCAATTACAGCCAGCAACCAACTAACTAGACTTTGGCAACACCCTATCCATTCTCCTATATATTCCATGCTACTACCTCTCCCATCTCTCTCCACTCACACAAACTCTGAAAGGATTGAATCTCTGTCCTTATGTCCTCATATCCTTATAGATATGAGAGAAATTTTTTAAAATTCCCATGCAGACAGGTACCAATAAGTAAAAGTGATACAATTGCACCTGGGAAGCTACAACAATTTTGAGAGTGCACTTAGCAAAGCTTTTTTCTCGGTACCAGTCATGATTTTCTGAATAGATTTTGAATGAAGGAAGACTGACAAATTGGAACCCATCAGGAAGCAATTCCAGGGATCCTTTGCCTTCAGAGTTCCACTTGACCTTAAAAAGAAAGTTGTGTTTTTCCCTGTAAGTGAACAAACAGTTTCCAGAGACATTTTTCCATGACTGTCAGTCTATTTTCTACTGACAGAAATGGAAGCTGGCATGTTGATAAGACAAATCAGCTCAGTTTTTACATGGAGACAAATCTCTTTCTGACTGGAGTGACCAGAAAAGGAAAAAAAGAAGAGCTCTTCTAATAATTCTGTTTAAAGAAAATGTTTTCTTAGTGAGAATAAGCAATCTGAAAGACACACACAGCCCAATCTGGATAATCCCTTTGACCACTCAAGCATACTCATTTTACCTCCGTTTCTCTTTCCATTCTATTTCATTTGCTACTTTTAGCAACTTAGCAATTGATCCTGGCAAGTAAGAATATTTGCCGAATCTTCTAGTCTTTACCATAGCATCCTTCTCCTTAACTAGGACACTTTTTGTAACAAACAGTGTGTTTTTCATATACATATATACACATAGATGCATGTATACATAGGTATAGACATATATGTATGTATATGCATCTATGTGTATATGGGTGCATATATATTTACACACATATATTTATATGCATACATATTTGTGTATAAATATACACATATATCCGTGACTAATCTAAATCTGTGTTGTATCTATATTTACATTTATAGGTATAGTTATCTCTCCCTCTATCCATCCATCCATCTATCTATCTATCTATCTATCTATCTATCTATCTATCTATCTATCTAATCTCTTTAACATGGTCTCTGGACCCTAACACTATTGGTAGAAGATAAAAGATGTGAAATTATGCTTACTGAATTATTAATTCTATTACTATTGTGAAGGTTGTATATTGGGGTGAGGGTGGGGGGACTGAGAACAGAAGCCTGGCAGACTGCTCTGATTATGCAGGGCACTATGAGTCATCTATTTAAGCAGAAATGCCAAGTGCATATCCTTGAACTCTTGCAGGCTGTCACCTCCTGCTGCTTTGGCAGCGATCACCCACCAATAGCTCTAATTAACCAGCCAACATAACTCAGCCAATTGCTTCTATTAACTCTATGCATCACTTGCTTCTCATCAAAGGAAGTTAGAAAGAACTGCAGAGATCTTCTTAATGAACATCTTCATTTTACAGGGGAGGAAACTGAGTCTCAGAGAAGGGAAGTGATTAGCCCAACATCACACAGTGAATGGCAGAACTATGATGAGAAACTAATTTTCCTGACTCAATCTAGTACTTTTTCTCCTGCCTCTCTTTTGCTTGTTTCAATGTGGAAGATGATAGCTGGAAGAAAGAGGAATTATCTGGTGCTTCTTCTAAAGCATGGATGTGATTATGTCCTGGTTTCAAACTGTGGAGGTACCAGGAAGGAAAGAACTATGAGGTGGTCCTAATAACAACTTTTATTGAATTAGCATAAGCCCACATTTAGGGAAAAACTCTGAACAGTGGAAGTCTGTGGGGAAGCCTTCTTACATCACTAGCTCTATCCTAGTGCAGATGTCAAAGAGCCTAATTAGGGTGGTCCTTTTTATTTAGACTACCTATTCCTAAATAAGCTACCTAAAGAGTCACCTAGGTCTCCAGGCAATTACAGATGAGAACCTGGTCAGATTCATTGCCAAGCTGGCTGAGCAAGTGATGCACAAAATAATCAAAACCAATAGAAACCCTTTGTCTGTCCTATCATTCTGTGTCAGGAAAAACTTCTTAGCAATTAGCCTGGTTCAAGAGTATGTAGAGAGGACAGTAAGTCAACAAGCACTTATTTAGGACCTATTATTTGCCAGGCACTGTGCTCAGTGCTTGGGATACAAAGAAAGGCAAAGAACAATCCATGCCCTCAAGGAGTTCACAGTCTACTGGGGTGTTCTCCCTTCTTGGACATATTGGAGGTCTTCAGGAAGGGAATGTGAGATAGCTTGTTGGGCACATTATAGCAAGAGTTCCTCTAGTGAATGGCTAGATTAGAATCAGAAATTCTTTTAAAAATATATTTTCAAAATTTTAATCATCTAAAATCCGCTACAAATGTATAGTCAATCATAACAAATTTCCATGTTGGCCATGTCCAAAAAATATTTATTTCACTTTAATCTGAATCCTTCACCTCTTTATCAGGAGGTGGTGGGCATATCTCCTCTTTAGTTCTCAGGAATCCTGGATTAAAACTATGCTGATGAAAGTTCAGCACAATAGTATTCCTTCATTTCATTTGACTACCTTTGTATTTTATTGTGTAACCCAAGAGGGGCCATCTCCAGGTGTCCTGATCTCACCCCCCCCCAACTTTCTGTGATCTTTCCCACACTGCCAAGTCTCTGGCATTTACCTGAGGCTATAATCCTCTCATCTGGCTTTTCGTTGTGGCCTATGCCCAATCTCTCAATTCTCTGTTATCTCTAACCTAGTTTAGCTCTTCATTGTCTGTTACTTCCAGATAGCCCCTGGCCATTTCCCACCTTTAATTCCTTCTAGACCCCTTCTCTCTTCCCACAGTCTTCTGTACATAAATTCTATCTTGCCTCCATTAAAAGGCTCAGATTCAATCTGTCCCACTTGTCAATACAAGCATCACAAATACTCAGCTTCTTAAGAGCCTGGCCGATGCTGAGATTCCTCAAGATCTTGCCCACCTCTATGGATGTTCTAATAAACCTTGTCTTTGACTGAAAGAAGGCTTGGGTCTAATTCATTCAAGTGGGACCTGCATCACTATTTTGGGGTTCCAGCACCCCTAAATCTCAACACTATGAGGGATCTATAGGGAGTACAATAAATGAGGTTTTTTACTGATGAGGTTCAGGGTGCACCCCAAAATGTTTGGGTACAAAGTTGTCTTGAAAGAATTCACTCAGCTATCTCCAAATCAAGTAAAGGCATTTATTGGGGTAACACAACACAATATACCACTCAGGCTCCCCCTTAAAGAAGACAGCTTAAGGCAGACCCTAATTTAAGGAGGGGTGGCAGCCTCCAAGGAAGAGGGGGCTTCCCCTAAGGGAGATGTCCAACTAAGAGGGATGCCCTCCAATTAAGGAAGACACTCCCTAGCCAGGAGAAGTTAGGAATTTTTGTAGAGGAAAACCTGCTGTGGACAGGGAAATGAGGTAATCAAGGACAGTAGTTCAGAGTTTCACAAATATCTAGGCACAACATTATTCCATTATTCAGTCTGTTTGCCTGGGGCATAGGAGCCCTGGTTAATTGGCCCACCTATTTGAAGCTCATTGTCCTAAAATGACTTTATGTGGTACTTGAGAGAATGGGCTTTTCATTGACCAGTCCATTTGAATCTCATCATCTCCCCTCCTCTAGAAGTAGGCTCAAATATATTTGGGGAAAAGGGCAAGGGTCATGCATTCTGCATCAATCCCCGCTCAAAGAGTGGAGACCCAAATTTGTATGGGGACATAGGCAGAGGTCTTTTCTTCTGGAACTGATGGGGTATGAGCCCAAGTTGAGACCTTTGTCCCATACCCAAAAAAGAATTTGGGTCCCATTTGTCTAAGGGATTCTCCTTGAATTCTCTCACTTGATCAAGGAGGTCTCTGGTATTATCCAGAGACTATAATCCTATCAACTGGCCTTTCTTTATCCTACATTACCTATACCCAATCATTGTCTTAACTCCCTATGACCCTCCCCACTTCCCACCCTTAATCCTATCTAGGCTCCATTCTCCCTTGGCCACATGGTCCAGGTCCCTGGCATTCTATTACTCCATAGTGCTCCCCCCCCCACTACTTGGCCACTCCTAGATCCCTCCCATAGTCTTTCTGTACATGACATTCATCTTGTCTCCATTAAGGTTCTCGGATTTTTACAATCTAGCCAATAGCTCACAGATGTTCAGATTCCTTAAGAGTCTGGCCAATATGGCAGATCTTTAATAAACTTTGTCTCTGACTGAAAGAAGGCTTGGGTTGAATTCTTTCAGGCAGGACCTGCATCTCTTGCTCTTGATATTTTGGAGTCCCAGCACCCCTAAACCTCTAGACCTCAACAGAACTATGTCAGGCTGACAAGGGGCATAGAGCTGTCCCTGCCTTACTGGGTCCTGGGGAGAGGTTGACTAAAACTGAGCATAGGTCAAGTGCAGAGGAAGATGGGTGGGTATGGGCTAGAATCCTTTGGACAAGGCCATCTGAAATTTGATTAAGGTTAGCCTGGAGAACACAAACTTGGTTAGAAGGTTCAATAAGCAAGGTCTGAACATCAAAAACAACAAGGCAAAGACAAGGTGATGGAGAGCAATCAGGAGCAGCAACAGGAGAGTTAAAAAGTTGAAAACCAGGCACCTCAGCTCAGTGATGTAGAGGGGAACAGCTGGCTATGGATTTCCTTCATCCATCAGGTCTTTTCCAGGATGTTCTCAATTTGTGTCTCTTCCTGCTTTGAGTTATTGATATAAAACACAGCATAGTATGTTAACAAGAATGCAGACTTCCCCTTTATAGCTGAACAAGAGAGGCTTGAAACATGTGGTGTCCTCCATTTTGATTCCTATTAGCTTTTTATACCTTTGTCTATTAACTTTCAAATCAAGCTACATAATTTTCATTCTCAAACTTTCTTCCTAAAATAAACTTCCTTATACCCTCTCAACATGCTTATACCATCTGAAACTGGCACTAGGATACCCAGAACAACTATCTAGGGATAGATGGGACTTGGATGTCCCCCCATTTGTCCCAAACCTTCTTATCTGCTTTCCATATTTTCCTTCAAGCTTTAATTTCTCTTTCTGAATCTTTCAAACCCTTTACTCAGACTACCCAACTTTCCTTTACGTTTCAACCATATTCCAGACTGCATCCACTGTTGTTAAAAACAATGTCTTATTAAAACCCTACTTTCTCCAGCTATGGAGTTAATTTCAACCAAGGGGATTCTCTTCAATAATGTTCATAAACCTGAACTGTCTATTCCTAATCCCAATAGAAGAAGTTTGTGGGGAAAAAAATACCAGATCACTCTCAGCCTAGGGCAATCAATTTTAGACAAAAGAATCTGCCTCCATCTAACCTTGAGTAAAACTCAATGGCTTCCCTACTTTAGACTAAATTACTTGCAAGCTTGGATGGGGCTGACAGGATAAGGAGCTTGGCCAAATAGCTTCAAGTCTTATACTTGCAACTTAGAGATGTTCCAGTATCAATGTATTATTTAATAGATTTAATATTTTGCTTACAAAACTTCTTGATTATAGAAATTTTCTATAAAAGAAGAATAGGGACATAACCATACAGTAAGGGAATAATGAATGGTTCCTTAACTTTGTCTCAGTTCCAGGCAAAAGTTGTGTAGTTGGTACTTGAAATAAGAAACAACTTTAGCAAAGTTGCAGACTATAAAATAAACCCACATAAATCATTGGCATTTCTCTATATTACCAACAAAGTCCAACAGAAAGAGATAGAAAGAGAAATTCCATTTAAACTTACTGTAGACATTATAAAATATTTAGGAGTCTACCTCCCAACACAAACCCAGGAACTATAAGAACACAATTACAAAACACTTGTCACACAAATAAAGTCAGATCTAAATAATTGGAAAAACATTAGTTGCTCATGGGTAGGCTGAGCTAATATAATAAAAATGACAATTCTACCTAAGCTAATTTACTTATTCAGTGCCATACCAATCAAACTACCAAAAAATTATTTTATAGAGTTAGAAAAAATAATAACAAGATTCATTTGGAAGAACAAAAGGTCCAGAATATCAAGGGAACTAATGAAAAGAAATGCAGGGGAAGGTGGCCTAGCATTCCAGATCTTAAATTGTATTATAAAGCAGCAACCATCAAAACTGCTTGGTACTGGCTAAGAAATAGAGTGGTGGATCACTGGAATAAGGTTATGCAAGACACAGTAGTCAATGACTATAGTAATCTATTATTTGATAAACCCAAAGACCCCAGCTTCTGGGATAAGAACCCACTCTTTGAAAAAAACTGCTGGGAAAACTGGAAAAGAGTATGGCAGAAACTAGGCATAGACCAAAATCTCACGCCACATACCAAAATAAAGTGAAAATGGGTTCATGATTTAGATATAAAGGCTGCTACCGTAAGCAAACTGGGAGAGCAAGGAATAGTTAACCTTTCAGATTTATGAAGAAGAGAAGAATTCATGACCAAACAGGAGATAGAGATTACAAAAAGCAAAATGGATAACTTTGATTACATTAAATTGAAAAGTTTTTGCACAAAGCCAATGCAACAAGATTAGAAGGTAGAAAATTGGGAAAGAATTTTTACAACCAGTCTCTCTGATAAGGGCCTCATTTCTAAAATATATAGAGAATTAAGACAAATTTATAAGAATACAAGTCATTCCCCAATTGATAAATGGTCAAAGGATATGGACAAGACAGTTCTCAGAGTTCTCAGAAGAAAATTAAAGCCATCTATAGTCATATGAAAAATGCTCTAAATCACAATTGATTAGAGAAATGCAAATCAAAACAACTCTGAGGTACCACATCACACCTATGAGATTGGCCAACATGACAAAACAAGAAAATGATAAATGGTGGAGAAGATATGGGAAAATTGAAACACTAATGCATTGTTGGTGGAGTTGTGAAATGATCCAATCATTTTGGAGAATGATTTGGAACTGTGCCCAAAGGACTATAAAAATGTGCATACCTCTTGACCCAGCAATAGCACTTCTAGGGCCATATCCCAAAGAGGTCATACAAATGGGAAAAGGACCCACATGTACAAAAATATTCATAGCAGCTCTTTTTGTGGTGGCAAAGAATTGGAAATTGAGAGGATGCCCATCAATTGGGGAATGACTGAGCAAGTTGTGGTATATGAATGTAATGGAATACTATTATGGTATAAGAAATGATGAACAGGCTGACTTTAGAAAAACCTGGAAAGACTTGTATGGTCTGATGCTGAATGAAATGAGAACTAGAAGAATGTTGTACACAACAATAGCCACATTGTGTGATGACTAATATTGATAAACTTAACCCTTCCCAGCAATACAAGGATCTAAGACATATCCAAAGGCCTCATGGTGGAAAATGCTATCCACATCGAAAGAAAGAACTGTGGAATTTGAATGCATATAGAAGCATACTACTTGCTTTTTTTTCTCTTCTGTTGAGTTTTGTTTCCTCTTTCTTGTGGTTCCTTCTATTAGTTCTAATTTTTACTTACAACATCACTAATCTGAAAATATGTTTAACAAGAATATATATGTATATATATAGCCTATATCAGATTGTGCACCATCTTGGGGAGTGTGGTGGGGAGGAAGGGGGAGAAAAATTTTAAACTCAAAAGCATATGGAAGTTATTGTTGACAAATCAAAATAAATTAATAAAAAATTTTTAAAAAACATTGTACAGGAAAAAAAAATTTACAAAAAGATGTGTAATTGGACAGTTGCATTGGGCCAGGCTTAAGGTCAGCCATGTGGAATATTCATATTGAGGAAATTGAGTCAGGAGAATCCTACCTCAGTTCATGCGAATAGACATTCTTCCAGCCTTCCCCTTGAGAATACCCCCTGAAGTTCATATATGTAAAACCCCATAGGGTTGCTGGCATTGATAGGGAATGGGCTCTGGACAGTTCTTCATTTGAAATTTCCCATGAGTTCCAGAAACCTAGCACCTGAACTCAGATCCCTGGCTTTCCCATCTGAGGTGTCCTGGAATAACCCTTTCGACTGCACTTTCACTGTGGCTCTGCTAATCCAGCCTAGCCCTTCATTGTCTGTTCCCTCCAGACCACCACCACTCCTCAATTCCATCTAGACCCCTTCTGTTACCTCCCACTCACTCAAGTTATTGGCCACTCCTTGACCACAGTATATGTGTTCACCTTGACCCCATTAAATTGCTCAGATTTTTAAAAGGTGGCCAATAGCACAGACTCACTAGGAATCTTGCCCACCCCAACCAGTGTTTTAATAAACCTTGTCTCTGATTCAAAGAAGGCTTAAGTCAGATTCTTTTGAGGCCTTTTGCCCTTGAGTTTCAGGGTTCCTAGTACCTCTAGACAACAATATGGATCATTGGCTCAATAGCATTCTTTGATGATGGTACCTTGAGTAAGACTCAAGGTAATATCAGTTAACAGTCCCATAAGGTCTTGAATAGCAAGTTCTAATAATCAGAGCTTCAGGTGTGTTCAGCTCTCAAGGATCACAAATCCTGGGTAATAAGTATTGAATATAATC
Organism: Phascolarctos cinereus; assembly: GCF_003287225.1. Taxonomy (NCBI): domain Eukaryota; kingdom Metazoa; phylum Chordata; class Mammalia; order Diprotodontia; family Phascolarctidae; genus Phascolarctos; species Phascolarctos cinereus. Next base: position 336,071,687 of record NW_027556098.1, read on the forward strand.
TTACATTGGTAACAATAAGAGATTCATCACAACTTGATATAACTAGTACTAGTGCTAAGTAGATTTTCTTCTCTAATCTAAGTTGAACATTACACAAATGATTTTGCTTTAAGATCCTTAATAACAAACAGTAAAACATTTGAGATGTGTAAATATAATAACCCTAAATTATATAGAAAACAGATTTCATGAGACATTGTCTATAGTAGAACTTACTCAGACCATACACTTGACACTCACTAGCTGTGTGACCTTGGGCAAGTCACTTAACCTCAATTGCCTAAAAAAAAAACCTCCTTTCTAGCTGTGTGACCCTGGGCAAGTCACTTAACCCCAATTGCCTAAAAGCAAAAAAATTAAAATTAAAAAAAAAGAACTTACTTATTAACCATTATTAACCATGTTCAAACGGTTTACATACATTTTTACTCATGTTTTAATTCCAGATTACATAACAAACATAAGTAAAGCCAGATTCCCCACTGTGTTAACAAGATAAGATAGCTCCTAAGTTACTGCTCTTTACCAACATAATTGTACTAAAATACTATGCTTTAAAAGAGGTTCCTGACTTTAACCTCATAACTCAATAGAAGGATCTGGCAATTTTATAAAATATGGGAATCACAGGGACCAAAAGGCTGATCTGCCTGTCCGCCCCATAATATTTTCCTCTGGACTGACATAAACTACATAATTTCTGGAACTAATACAAAAGTTTACCAAGTTGAAACAATATTATGTATTTGAAACTTGAAACAAATCCATTACTTATTAGCTGACTTCAATCTTGTCCAATGCATGAACCAGCATTTCCAAATTACTTTATATAGAAAACTATTTATCTCATCATTAACATGTTGAAACTATAACTTTAACAATTTTCAAATTATCATTTTATCACATCCTTTTAAAGTCCAATTTATATCCAACAGAAATCTGATTAAAAATTGTTTTGTCCAACACCATTTCTGGCTTACAATGGTCACTCAAATTTTACAACATATAAGAGTTTTACAGTACAATTTAGAAATACAATAATAACACCAACAATAAACTTAAGATGGCATCAATTGCATTTCCAAATTATCACATATAAAAATTATTGATAGAAGGGTGGGGTCAAGTGCAGAGGCTTGCTGGCTTCTTACCTCATACTGCCAGTAAAGTCGTTAATTCCTAGCAGCAGGGCCCATGGAATGCTGGCCCTTGGAGCCCCAACCATTGGAGATGTGCAGGACACACCAAACACAGGTGACACTCCCAGGCCTTGACCAGAGGGTCTGGCTGCAGTCCCCCGAGGGCACAGGGCCATCCCCAGGGCAGCTCCCAGTATGGCTGCTGGGGGGAGGGTACCTTGCCAGGTGGGGGTGGGTAACTCAAGCCACCCACAACTCTCCAGCACCATCCTCCAAGCAGATCTGGGATGAGAGAGGTCAAAAGAAAAACACCCCAAAGTCTCTGGAGTTTCCTCCTACAATCCTAAAAACGTCAATTTTCAAACTCCTTCAAACTCCTTAATGATTACTCTCAAAACCTTCAGAATCGGCTAGGATGTTTTTAGCTGACCTAACTTTTAATTATAGCCTCAGCCTGGCTAGAGCTGGAACCACAAGAAGAGCCTTAAGAATTTTTTTGAACTTTCACTCAAATAAACTTCATTTCTACCTCTACCCCTTAAAAACTTCCTAGCAGGGAGTCTCATGATGTGGAAGGAAACTGTCTCATTGTGCTATAAGTCTGAAATAAGTCGATTTCCCTTTAAGCCACTCTGCCTCTCATAGCATCCCGTGGGAAGAGAAAAAAAAAACACAAGGTTCTCAAGTAGAGGATCACTCACTTAGAGAGAACGTGCAAACAGAATGCAGAGAACACAGAGTGCAGAGGCCCCAAACCAGGTGCAGACTCCAACCAGGTGCAGAGGCCCATCTACTTGCCTTCCCCAGCATCTAATGGGAAGGGGAACAACACAGGTTTCTCAAGTAGAGCATCCCCAACTTACCAAAATCTGCAAAGGGGTGCAGAGACCCCAAAACTATCCCCAGTCAGATTGTGGTGGTGGAAGTAAAGGGAATGGGTTTACTTTGATTTGGAGAGAGCCTGGGCCTGAGATAGTAACCCCATGTTGGGTTGCCAGAAATGATGAGGTTCAGGGACACCCTAAAATGTTGGGGTAGAAGGTAGGCCTGAAAGAATTTGCTCAGGCTGTCTCCAAATTGTTTAAGGAGTTTATTGGGGGTAATACAACATACCAAGCAGGCTCCTCTGCCCGATAAAGGAGATGAAACTTAAGGGAGACCCCAGCTTAAGGGGCAGTGTTAGGCCCTTAAGGGAGAGGGGTGAAGTACATTGTATTACTCCCAATAAATGCCTCTACCTGATTTGGGGACAGCCTGAGTGAATTCTTTCTAGACAACCTTGTACCCTAACACTTTGGGGTACAGCCTGAACCTCATCATTACCTTCAGGGAACTTATGTTCTAGTTGGGAAGATAAGACCTGGATATATAAAATGCTGGTGGTGTTATTTTTATAAAATGTCTGAGTCATCAGGACATTCTACTAAATGGTCATCCTTTATTATAGCATGAATTCTCAAGAGCCATGCTAACATAAAATAAACCTTAAGTTGGTTCTATCAATTTTTAAGGCACTTGAATATGGACCTGGTGACTGATTGCACATTTCTTTGTAAGCCTAAGTCCAAGGAGACTCGTAATAAGGCTGGCCATAGACGGAAGAATTTTATAGCTACAGCAACTCTCAAAGACAATCTACTAAGTTATAGAAAGATTTCAATCTGAGTCAATGGAAGGAACATCCATATCAACAAAATTATAGATTTTGTGAGTATTGAAATACAGTCTGAGAATATGAAAGTAAGAGGAAACATGACATAGTGGAAAGAATGGTAGATTTGGAGGCAAACGACCTGGAATCAAACACACCATCTGCCACTTTCTAATGGAAAAGATAATACATAAAATGGAAGGTAAGACAAACCACCACCACTACCTTGATAGTCATTTCCCACTCAGACACCAGTGAAGATATCCCAAGGATTTTGAACTTTTGAATTTTGAGCTTTGGAAATATCAATGCTCCCTGCCCCCACCTCCCCAACCCCACACCAAGCACCAGACCTACTTCTGGCCCAGCAACCACATGGGCCCATCTTCATCACCACCAGCAGCAGCAACTGTTGACCAACTGCTACACAGACTACTGGTTCTGTTTCTAGCCTAGCCCTCACAGCCATCATCTGGAGAATCAATGACTATAGAGAAGGATGCAGTCATCCCCACCAGCTGCCAACCAATTTCCACAAAACATCAGCCTAGCTGAAGCAGCAAGGTGCCCTGAGGGAACTACCACCACAATCTTGAGCACCATCTTCTCTCAGACCCCAGTGGACACAATTCAGGACCCTGAATGCAAAGGTCTTGAGAGCAGTAATATTTTCAATCCAGTAGCCCCAGCCTTCAATCTGAGAAGCAACATCTGTGGAGATGCATTCTGACAACTGGCCCTACAGTTGCTACAGCCACAGTCACTCAAGACCTAGGAAAAAAAAAAGTTCTTTCCAGTAGAGCAGGGGTGGGGAACCTTTGGCCTCAAGGCCACATGTGGCCTTCTAGGTCCTCAAGTTTGGCCCTATGACTAAATCCAAACTTCATAGAACAAATCCATTTGTTCATAGAACAAATTGGGCAGCTAGGTGGTGCAGTGGAAAGAGCTCTGGCCTTGAAGTCAGGAGGACATGAGTTCAAATCCAGTCTCAGACACATGACACTTACTAACTGTGTGACCCTGGGCAAGTCACTTAACCCAGATTGCTTCACCAAAAAGCAAAAAACCCAAACCTCCCCCCCTCCCAAAATCGGAATCAGGACACCTGCTACCTTCCACAGAAATCTTTCAGTTTCAGCGTCAGCTAGGGGTAAACAAGTCTGATCATGAGGCCTCTTGGCATCATCCTGCTGCTCTCTCTGGCTCTGTGCTGCTTGCTGGACACTGCAGAGCTGAAGTCCGAGATGTAAGAAGAGCTTCTACTTTACCATTTTAACACATCTCTTGTGCCATGGTGAAAGGACCATTGATTCACACAAACCCTTCAGCATTCAGCACCTAATGCCATTCAGCACCAAATGACACCAGTCTTTTACCTAAGACCAAAAGTTACTTCCTCTTTCTGGACCTCAGCATTGTTCACAATTAAATGAAGGGATGGGACAAAATGAAAAAAATAAAATAAAATAAAATAAAAGGATTTGTCCTATAAAAATTGAACTCAGTTAAAAGACCACACTTGTGGACCTAGAGGGCCACATGTGGCCTTGAAGCCACAGGTTCCCTACCCCTGTACTAGAGTCTTTGGCACTGTCAAGTGGTTTGACATCAGAAACTGATATTATTTTAACAGTGAAAATAACACTAAAGAAGAGGCATTACCATTTGCTTTCCTGTTGTACCCCAAGAAGCAACTTTTGCATCTGACTTCAGCTAAAACCTTCCATATGTGATGTCCCCTCACCCCATTTGACTGTGAGTTCCTTGAGAAAAGGGACTATCTTATCTTTCTATTTGTATCCTCAGAGCTTTGGACAGTGCCTTACACATAGTAAGGGCTTAATAATACTCCTTATTTATTATTTATTTATTTATTTATTCACACACCTGTGTGAGTTTGGACAAGGTATTAAACTTCTCTGGAACCCAGTTTCCTCATCTGTAATATGAGAGGATTACATTAGATGACCTCTAAATTCTCTTTCAACTCTACATCCCATGATTCCATTTATTGAAATTCAGGCCGAGTGAAGAAGCAGGAAATGAATGGCCTATGACCATAATGGTTAAGGGAGGTGAGCACCCCCTTCTAGGTGTACTCTCCAAACTCCCATTTGACTAGTATTCTGGGTCCTTAGCAGGTAATAACTACTGTTTTCATCAGTAATGGTTGCCTGGAATTGAGCAAAGATAGTAGCATATGTTATTACAATTCAACAAGCATCAATTAGTACTTACTGTGTGCAGGAAGCAATACGCTAAACACCAAAGAAGAAACAGTTCAGAAAAGATGTGGTCTCTGCTCTCAGGGAGCTTATAGTCTAGTAGACAGCAAATATGCATACACAGAAAACCTTAACACAGAGTAAGACATGTAATGAACCTAGAGATAAAAGTAAAACAAAGAGCCTTGCATATAGAAAGAACTGAGAGGGTGTACAAGGGGAAGTAGCCCACTAGAATGGAAATTGGTAAAGCACACCACTGGCTTAGCCTTACCCTATCAGCTTTGAATAGAGCTGAAAGGGTCAACAAATGAAAGCTGAAAGGATTTGCCAGGAAAAAAAGGTTTGATGTCCTTTATCTATCCAAAGTTAATACTTAAATAGAAGAAAAGGCTTACCCATTCCCTAGGTGAGCTGGGCATCAACAGAGACACAGAATGAATTATTTAAAGTTACCAAGTGAACAGTGGGTAAAGGTGGCAACTAGAAGATATAATACAGTCTTGTTGTATATCCACTGGACCATGCTGTACCCTATTAATTCTAACTTAAAATTATTCAGTTCAATAAAAATGTAAAATGCTCTTCTCTATGAAAACTGCAGGCTGCTCTAATAACTTCCTGCTTCTGTGGGTCATGCACAGTTGCTGGGTTGTTTTTTGATTTTTTTTTTAAGCTTCATCTAGTATGACCCATGACAGCTCATTCACATAATTTTGTGTTCTCTCTTAGCAATTCTATAAAGTCAATATGCAAGCAGCCTGTATTTGATTGATCAAAATTCCAATGTCTCAACTACCTTGGTGATTATTTACTGTCCTGTTCTTGGTCAAGCTGGAAATTATCAATATTTTTTAATGTCTAATTCTGTCTAGATACAATGTGTTTAAGGGTAAAAAAATAAAATTTTGATGAAACTAATTTAGTATTAAATTAGATTTTCTATTTTAGAGGTAATTGTGTACATGTATGTGTGCATGTGTGTCTGTGTTTGTGTGTGTGTGTGTGTGTGTGTGTGTGTGTGTGTATGCACTTGAAGGAGACTGTCAGTTGGAAGAGCTGATTCTGCATTTTTACCTTGATAGAGATCAAAAATACCTCTAAATGTTAAGTGTAAATCACAAATAAACCAAGTTCTGTGAACAGACTATATCACTCACAGTTCCCAGTGTATTGAGGAAAGAGGGGGTATTTAAGGGTAATTGTAGGAGACCAGCTGGTACAATATTTAGATTCGAGTTCCTACAGTTTCTGTTATCTTGAAAATCTGTTCTCGCCTGACAGTTACATGTTCAAGACTTGAAATTCTTTTTATGTCCATGAAATAATTACCGCTGTCATATTATGCAGCTTGTTTTTGCTGCATTTGTTTTGGTAATACTTTGTAACTTAAAATCCTATCGCTAGATTTTCCCAATGTATAATGAGAAATCATTGGGAATGCCTTTTCTACACCCAAGAACTAGACACTTCAGGCCAGGGGTGTAAATTAATAAACCCCTTGTGGTGTCAGATTCAGTGGCATCTATAATTGCTTGAATCCAGTTGTAAACTATAGAAGGCTAAATCTACCAGAGGCCAAATCTTCTATTTGCAAATATGTGTCTAAGGAAAGTGTAGTTACCCAAGTTTTACAAATTCCCTGAGTCCCAGCCATTCAGTACATATTGGAATGGGTTCACAGAATCATAGAATTAGAAAGGACCTCAGGTTTAACTCAATCTGGATCCTAACAAGAATTTCCTTTGTAATATCCATAATGAGTGCAGTCACTGCTTACAGATCTCCAATGATTGGCAAACCCATTACTTTCCGAAGCCATCCCATTGTACTTTGGGACAATGCTAATTTTTAGAAAGTTGTCTTTTATAATGAGCCTACTTGGACCTATTGCTCTCAGCTCTGTCCTCTAGGGCCAAGCAAAAGTATCTAATCCTTCTGTACAACCCTAATATTCCAGTAGATACATAACCTCATTAGCACAATCAATGCCTCTAATAACGCGGATCACAAAATATTTATATCAATCCATCCATTCATGCTTGTTCATATCTTGCCATAACTTTACCGTGGGTCCACCCAATGTACTGGGTATTTACCTCATGTTCTCTTGACTTTGCATGCATGTCAATAAAGTATTAACCCTAATTCTTGCTATGCGATTGGTCCATCTTGTTTTCTGATGTGAAATTCCTCATTTTTCATATGTCAAAGCTGCTTCTCACCCGCAATATGTCCATCCATTGCCCTTTGGAGGATCCTTGACTTCAATTCTTTAGAAAGTGTGTTCTATGAATTGCAGTCATAAAGCAGGCAGAGAAAATGGTGTTCAAAATGCTTAAAGGAGAAATTGATATCATCAAAAATGAACAAAAATTGTGCAATTTTCCAAAGGCAATGCAATCTTTTCTCCTTCTGTTCAGTTCTGGGCCCATTTTGTTGTCTATTTTCAATGTCTGCCAGAGAGAGAGAGAGAGAGAGAGAGAGAGAGAGAGAGAGAGAGAGAGAAGAGAGAGAGAGAGAGATACTGATGGATGATTTCATTGGGTTGTCCATTCAAATGTATATTATAGGCTGGATAAGAGACATTCTTCATACATTTATTTAAAGTGAATATGGGTATTATGTAGGAATCATTTTAATGTTCCAGGTCCTGAGGTGATTAATACAATATCATCGAGAAATATGAACACCCATAGGATCTAGCATCAATAGAGAATCCATCTTCCATATGGACTCTCACCTGGAAGGCTTTCATGAGAGTAGCAAATACCTTTGGCGAGTGTAAAATCTGTTTACATTATGCCTTCTTCAATATGAACAGTCCAAAGATTGTTAAACAAAATTATTTGTTGTTACATCTTTTAAAGACTCTCTTATGATTTTTGACATATTTAGAAAAGACTGTTTTTGGAGAAGAGTTTTTGATGGTGATATTTTGCTCAAATAAATCAAATACTCTTTTTAAAGTAGTAAGTTCCATGCTTCTCATGCTTTCAGCAAGGATGCCCTTAATATATGTATGCAATCTCTTAAGAATTTTGCAGAAATGGAGAAATAGGCATATGAATTCAGTTATTGATATTCTCTCTCTCACCTACATCCACCTAGAGTCTTTTATTGTTTGAAGACAGCTGTACATTCCTTGCCCTAGTCATCTCTAATTTCCTCCATAAATCCTTGTGCGTACAAATTCTAATCAATTTTTCTCCCAAAGTGACTCCCTCTATATGTTTTTCGACTTGTCAATAACCTTCCTAAAATGTGATGTGTAGAAATGAATAAAATGTTGCATTTGTTGTCTGACAGGTCATTGTACAGCAGAATTTTTCTGCTTAATTTTTCATACTCTGCCTTTATGAATGAAGCCTAAGTTCAATTGGCCTTTTTTCTTTTCTACTCCACTCTACTCTATTCCAGTGCATTCCTTCTTTTAATCACTCCCAATTTTTCCTGTACACAGCTTGTTTGTACAGATTTGTTTGCTTGTTGTCTCTCCCATTTGATTGTGAGTTCCTTGAAGATAGGGACTGGTTTTTTTTGGCGGGGGGGTTGCCTCTTTTTATATTCCAAATGCTTAACACAGTACCTGGCATATAATAGGTACCAAATAAATGTTTATTTATGGGGGGGGGTTGCAATGATACACTTTTGACTCATTTAACACACTAAGATGATCAGACAAAAAAAAACTGAAGTAGTTTCTATCCACATGTCTGCTCTCCTGTGGACAGTTAATTAAAAAAAAACACAAGTGTAGAACTTTTCATTTATTTAATCTTGCTAAATTTTATGCCATCATATTCATCCCATGGTAGCCTGTGGGGAATTTTTTTTTGTTCTTGACTGTGTTATCTAATGTATTTGTTATCCCTTCCAGGTTGGTGTCTCCTGCAAATTTGATAAACATACCTTCCATGCCTTCAGCTAAATTATTTACAAAAGGATTGCACAAGATAGAAACATAGACAGCTTCTTGATGCACCAGGTACGTGATGCAGATAGTTCTGCAGATCTGACATTTTCACTGATTGTCCCTCATACCTGGAATGCTCTCCCTCCTTGTCTCTGCCTCCAGACTTCCCTAATTTCCTTCAAGTCTCAGCTAAAATCCCACCTTCCACAAGAAGTCTTTCTTGATCTACCTTAATGTTAGTCCCTTACCTACAATATTAACCCCAATTTTTCATCTATATAGCTTGTTGGTATACAGTTGTTTACATGTTACCTTCTTCATTAGACTGGTAACTCCTTGACAGTAGGGACTGTCTTTCACTTTTCTTTTTATTTCCAGCACTTAGCATAGTGCCTAGTACCTACTACATGCTTAATACATACTAACTGACTGACTGACTAACTGACTGGCTAGATCTCATGATTTCTTCTGCTGTAGACAAAATGAATGTATCTTTCATTTCTTTAGAGAGATGGGAAAATGTCAAATGTCAAGACACAAATTCTGTTGTGGTTTATGAAAGATATTTAATGCCACATGCTTCAGGTTTTCCAGTTAGAAAAAGAAAGAGCTAGTCTACCAAAATAAACTGAGATTGTTGGGTTAAGCTTCTTACCCATGGACAACCAGATCCTCAAACAGGTCTGTGAATATGCAGAAACAATGGGATTGATCAAGGGAAAGGAAAAGAAAAAGAAAACCTAATTCCTCTCTTGTGATCAGTTTTGATTAGCACACCTACAGATATAATCAACCTTGAGCACAATTTGCTAGGGTGTAATTATTTGCAGTGGAATGTTACTATACATACATGATTTCATCTGTTAGAGAGATCCTTAACTATTTGAAGACACTTTTGTCTCTGAAATGTGGTCATTCTAATCTGATTACAAGAGAAAATACAAATATGACTTTGCAATAAAAAGGTTACCTAGATGGTTATTGTGATCTCCCTACAGACTAACTTCAATCCTTTAATGATAACTTTTGGGGCTCTAGTTCTAAATGCACCTACCTTTATTATCATCTAGCTTACATCTCTTAATTTGTTCAAAAAGGAAAGAGATTTTTTCTAATGCTTTTGTAAAATTCAGGTATGTAGTTAATCACTAGTCCTGAGACCCTGTTAATATTGATGAAGCCATGTTACTCTTAGTGGTCACGGTTCACTTTTCCTAGGATCATCAGGTCATCAATTTGGAGCTGTTCTAAACCATCACAAATCACCCCTTTGACTTTTCTAGAAATTGTAGTCAATTTCGCTGTCCCCTACTAGTGTGAGGACTCTAATCTCTTTTTATGAAAATTGAGATAATATTTTCCTATTTCTATACCTGCAGCAAGCCTCCTGAACTCTGATTTTTTCAGAGATTATTGGAAACAGCTTATCAATCATTTTTGCTATTTCAGTACTTTGTGATCCAGTTAATTTGGGTCTGGTAAACTGAATTCGTTTGCTGTAGCAAGTTACTCTCACGGCTAAGTGCCTCCTCTAATTATGTTACATTGATTTATATAATTAAATGCCCTATTTACCTGTCCCACCCCAGTATAACATAAGCTCCTTGAGAGCAGGGATCATTATTTTTTTTTATTTTGTGTTTGTATCTGTAGTGCCTAATAATGATAATAACAATAACAATTAGCATTCATATAGTGGATAGTATGTGCCAGACACTATGCTAAGCGCTTTATAAATATCATCACTTTTGATCCTTATGCAATGCTGAGAAGAAGGTTTTATTATTATCCCCATTGTATACTTGAAGTAACTGAAGCAACCAGGGGTTAAGTGACTTGTCTAAGGTCACATTGCTAGTAAATGTCTGAAATAGGATTTTAATTTGTCTTCCTGATTTCAGGCCCAGCAATCTATCTAGTGCACACTGTACCTGCCTCTATACAGAGCCTTGACAAATTTAAATGCTTAATAAATGCTTTTCAAATTGAATTATTATCTCCTAACTCATCTTGAGTTTTAGCTTTCTATGGACTATCTTTAATTCCTACTCCATAATTTGTTCTCCTTATCAGAGAAAGCTAAGTAGCCATATAGATTAGCATTGGCAGTATGGGGAAAGAATGTTGACCACAGTAACTTAAGGCTGATCTTTCATCCTTCTGGTGCTTTGCCTCTGGCCTGCTGTCATTTTTGGAAGACTACCTCAGTGCTAGGAGAATGATGTATGTTCTCAGGTGGTGAATCTAATGTCACCCTCAACAGTCACAGTCTCTGTCCCATCTAAGACAGGAAACACTGATACTGGCAAAGAGACAAACTAGCATCGAGATGCTTGGACAGGAGTATTAATATTGAGTAACCATAAGACGGGGAAGTCTGCTCTGAACACCACCATGCAAGATTTTCCTGCATTAACTAAGTAATTCCATTTTATTTGCTTTCTGGTGTAACACTAGGTATCACCATGTTAGGCTCATAGTCTGAGGAAGAAGATGTAAATGTTCAGGCTTGGACATTTAATTCTGTCCTTGCAACTGTAGTCGTGAAATATAAAAATGGCTCATGGAAAATCTCTTCAACAATAGGATGGGAAGTTAGGATCCCATCCCTGTAATAGGCAAGGTCAACTCTCACCTGTGTGGTCTCCTCTTGCCTGGGCCAGGGGACACAAGGAAATGCAAAGGACAGGGTAAGTCAGTTGCTTATGAGAAATAAGATTGGATCAGTCATATTTAGTCTTTAACTAAAGAAAAGGACACACTTTGAACTGGGTGCCAGGCAAAGCTGGCTAAAACAAATCAGGGGAAAGAGAATAAGTTCAGCCAGTTCCTCTGTATCTGTTTTTAACTTACTGGTCCAGTCATCAGGGCAAGCATTTACGCTTTCAAAACAAACCGCTCCCACCCCAGTCTTGTACCTTATTATGTGTTCCTTTCAGTTTTGTCTTCTATCTCCCTTGGAAGCATGGATTTGAGGAGGGCAATTACTGATATTGTTACCTCTGTGTGGCCTGGGAGAAGCCCCACTACCTCTTTCCTCTCCATGTGTTCATTCCCCTTACTTCTTTTGAGAATCTTAAAAAAAAACAAATAAGCAAATAAACACACAAACAAATATACTGTAGTGGACATTCTTCCCTCCAGTTCCTATCTGCAAGCTTCATCTCTTCCAGAACTGGTAAGAATTAAAACTTCCAGGGTCTTTAGTGACTTAGCCAGTCCAAACCTTGCCAGGAGGACTGTTACACCATCCCTCTTTATGTTTATCACAATCTAATAAAAACTAAAAGTGGAATTTTTCAAATTCTGCTTTCTTCAGTGAAACATAAATAACTAGCAAGATGCCTGCTACACATAAGTAAACCATCATAATTTATTCTGACATTCCAGATACATATATATAGATATATATACACACACACACACATATACACATATACATATACACATATGTATGTATATATGTATTGCCTTCAAAGAAGGGCATGAACCACCCAGAGATGCTGTGTTAATAGCTCCTGACATTGCTAGTGACACTTTTCTTACAAAATAAAACCTCCTTCACTATGCCCACATTTGCCTTCTTAGTCTCATTTCATAATTTGTGCTGAACTCTTTTTCAAAGCCTACCATAAACAGGAGCAAAATAGGATTGGGGACAATCTTGAAATAATTAAAACCTTGTCAAAATAGTTTGGGGCTTGTGGTAGAAGACTTGGAAAATTTACAGGCCTGTCCCTGGACTAAGATGGAATATATCCAAGAGAACTATGCTAATTAGCTAATTAGCTTATCAAATCACTGGCAGTTGTTTTCTGGGATGTGTGCAAAATTAGAGAAATGTTTTGCGGATTTGAAAGGGTTCTAATATGGTGCTGCTTCATTACCAAGTAAAATTTGTTTCAGGTCACAACAATCCAATCTAAGTCAAATTTTGATGTGTGGTAAAATCTCAGCAATTAATTTCCTTTTTTGTAATAGGGCTGAATGACCACTGGATTTGAAGGTTCAGAGTTCTGATACTACTACTTATTAACTACGTGAACTTGAACCATCTTACAAATTAGGATGCAATCATGGAAGACAGTTTTCAGGTTTACTCACATCAGTAACCTAACAGAACTCCTCTGTCTTCATTCAGCAAAGATTCTCAAAACCTTCCTCCCAAACTCAGAGTCTCGTGAAAGCCTTGGCAAAAGTGAGAGAAAGCAAGTTTTATAATGATGATTTTATAAGAATGAAAGTGAAAAATAGCATACTTTCATCTGTTTTCAGACAGTGTCAGTTCTTTCTCTGGAGGAAGATAGCATGCTTCATCACTAGTCCTTTGGGATTGTCTTGGATCATTGTATTGTCTAGAATAGCTAAATCATTCACAATTAGTCATAGTACATTATTGATTTTATTGTGCACAACATTCTCCTGGTTCTACTCGTTTCCCTTTACATCAGTTCATGTAAGTCTTTCCAGGTTTTTCTAAGATCATTGAGCTCATCATTTCTTGTAGTACAATGATATTCTATCACAATCATATACCATAGCTTGTTTAGCCATTTCCCAATTGATGTGTATCCTCTCAATTTCCAATTCTTAGCCACCACAGAAAGAGCTGTTATAATTTTTTTGTGTGCAAATAGGTTCTTCCCCCCCCCCCTTTTTTTGATGTCTTTGTGATATAGACCTAGCAGTGGTATTGCTGGACCAAAAGGTATGTCCATTGTTATAGCCCTTTGAACATAGTTCAAAATTGCTCTTCAGAATGTTTGTATCACTTCATAACTCCACCAAAAGTATCCTGGTTTTCCCATATCCCTTCCAACATTTATCATTTTCCTTTTTTCTCATGTTAACAAATCTAATAAATGGGAAAAAAAACTCAGTTTTTTGAATTTGCTTTTCTCTAATCAATAATAATTTATAGCATTTTATGTGACCATAGATAGTTTTAATTCCTCTGTCTGAAAACTGCCTATTTATCTTGTTTGGCCATTTATCAATTGGAGAATGACTTGTATGTTTACAAATTTGACTCAGTTCTCTATATATTTGAGAAATTAGGCCTTTATAAGAGATACTTGTTACAAAACTTCCCCCCCCTAGCTTTCTGCTTTCCTTTCAATTTTGGTTGCATTGGTTTTATTTATGAAAAAAAAATTAATTTTATAAAATCAAAATGATCTATTTTACATTTTGTAATGCTATTCATATTTTATTTGGTCCTAAGTTCTTCCCTCATCCATAGATCTGACAAATAAACCATTCCATGCTCTCTTAATTTGCTTATGGAATCACCCTTTATGTGTAAATCATATACTCATTTTGGCCTTATTTTGGTATATCGTGTGAGATACTGTTTTCTAGTTTTCCCAGCAATTTTTGACAGATAATGAGTTTTTGTCCCAAAAGCTTGGATTTTGAGCTTAACATATACCATACACAATCTAATTCTTCTAAGGTGGTCTTACTGAGCTGTATTGGGATTCACATTTTAACGCTGAATGCAGATAACTTAAGATTGAGAGGAGGGTTATAGAAATTACTAATGGGTCAGAGAATAAGACCACTAAGGCAGCTTCTAAAGACTCCCCAAAGTGAAGAGGAGGTTGAGGAGTAATTTAATAAGAGTTGTTTAAGGGTCTGTATCAAAGACAGAGAGATCAGTTGCTCCTGGTGATAAAACACCAGGGGTGGGGCGTGGGGGGCGTCTAAGTTATCAGATAGGACCTTAGTTATATTAAAGAGTTGTCCAATTTGGTTGGAATAAAGAGTGCAAAAAGAGCAGTAATGCTCCATAAACCTAGAAAGGCCATCTGGAAACACACTGCAAGGGGCTTTAAATATCTGAAAATGGAGTTTGTATTTTATCCAAAAGCAATAAAGAGCCATTGAAGACTCTTGAGTGAAAGAGTGACACTGTCTGTAAAGTGAGGGGGTTAGAGAGGATGGACTTAGGCTTCTGAAGTTTCTTCCGGCTCTAAATCCATGGTCCTATGAATGACCTTAACCATCCACAAAAGTGGTACAGCCTAAGGTATCTCTCAAAATCTTATTCTGCCTATTTGAATGTAACTGATGAGAGATGTGGGGTCATCTGCATATGAATGAAAACAGAAAGGTGGTGAATTGTGTGGAATCTTGGGAGAGGAAAGCCAAAGAATCAAAACTCATGAGTGCTCATCTAGGACTATCCAGGACAGAGTATGCCATGACTGACTGGCAAAAGCTTTCCCATCAGCTTAGCAGGCACATCTCTAGAGTGGAGATGGTATCTAGCAGGGGCCAGCAAACTGTGGCCTGCAGGCTAAATTCAACCCCACCTATTTCATAGGGCCTTACAAGCTAAAATGTTTTTTATGTTTCAAAATAAAGTTGTATTTTAAAAGATAAAAAAAAATCTTACTTGTTGTTCAGTTGTTTCTGACTCTTTGTGACCCCATTTGGGTTTTGTTTTGTTTTGTTTTGGGCACAGATGCTGGAGTGGTTTGCCATCTCCTTCTCTAGCTCATTTAACAGATGAGGAAACTAAGGCAAACAGGGTTAAGTGACTTACCCAGGGTCACAGAGCTAGCAGATGTCTGAGGCCAGATTTGAAGTCAGGAAGATCTTCCTGACTTCAGGTCTGATGTTTTATTCATTGTACCACCTAGCTGGCTGGCATAAAAAAAATGGTGCTAGTAGGATTTCGTGCCTCAGATGATAGTTTGCTGACACCTGGATATATCAAGCAAATCTGATTTGCTGTTTAATGAGGAAAAATATTAAGATATTCAGAGTCCATTTTTTTAAGGAGACAATGGATCACAGAGTTAGAGCTGGAAGGGACCTCTGAGAACACCAAATCCAGCTCTCTTTGATCCTGCGTTTTATAGAAGAGAAAACTGAGGCCCAAGGAGGTTAAGTGCTGAACAGCAGAAGGTTACTGGTGTTCTGGCAATTAATGTTTCTCAAACTGTGACTCAATAAATTGGCATTCTGATTTTATTAATTAGTTCTTGAAAACCCCTTGAGCCCTTGGTAAACTTTAGAAGCTGCAAAGCTGAGGACCAAACCATGTGTCCAAGAGGCAGCCTCTCTGTAACGATGTGTTTGAGTAGCTAGACACCTTCTTGCTGCCTCTTCATAGGCCTCTTATTTCTTTCTTTTAACTTCATCTGTATTATTTGAGATCTTAACTTCCTTTAGGTTTAAAATGTTTAAGTGGAATCAAGATGGTTTGAAGTATAAGGCTTTTTAATATACATGATAAGTTTTGAGTCAATGTGCTCTCTATAAACTTAATAATTTCATAGTCAGGACATTCAAGGGTGATTTAGTAGCCAAAAATAATATGCTGCAATAGAAACTGAATC
Source organism: Phascolarctos cinereus (assembly GCF_003287225.1). Classification (NCBI taxonomy): domain Eukaryota; kingdom Metazoa; phylum Chordata; class Mammalia; order Diprotodontia; family Phascolarctidae; genus Phascolarctos; species Phascolarctos cinereus. The sequence goes on from NW_027556098.1 coordinate 336,087,967, forward strand.
TCCCTGAATGATGGAAAAGCAGTACCTGAAATCTCCCCTGTAATCCATGATAATGTATATATCAATTGAGTACTGCCTGCATTTTACAAAAATAAATATTCTAATATACACCCCTTTCCCTCAAATGAGGGACTAGGAAGGACTGCTGAGTTTCCTATTCTTCATCAAGCCTGTAAGACCATTAAAGCTGACAGGAGTCTGGGATTTAGGATCATCAGATCAAAGATTCTGAGCTGGAAGGGACATTAGAGATCATCTGCTCCAATCTTCATTTTATAGATGAAGACATTGGGGCTTAGAGAGGACCAGGAGCATCTGGTTGCAAAGCCATTGTGTTAGTGGCAGATTCAGGATTGGAACCCAGCTCTCTAGTTCCCAGTCTGCTCTACCATGATGCCATTTGCTAACTCTGGAGGCCACAGGGAAGTCTAAAGCTAAATTGCCTTTTCTCAGATTGGCCTGCTGGGATTCGGCCACCAGGACAGGCTTGTCTGGTGGATGTGTGAGGTACCGTCTGCTGGCTTGACACTTCAGGTGTCCAACTGCCACCAGCAACAGCCCTGGGAGTTAGCAGGGGAGCCTTTCAGAAACTCTACAGGAGGTTGAGACAGATGATCCCTGCAGCCAGAGACTAAGAAGCTGGGCAGAATTCAGCTCTCTTAGCAGCTGTTTTCTCCCTAACTGATGTCCTTCACCACACTGACTTCAGCAGTATTCGCTTGGCTTCCAGTTTTATTTTGAATATGTTGGAACATATGGTACGGGAACATGTTTATTGGTGGCTTCTGACATTTTTTAGTAGCAGAAACACCATGGGAAAGAATGTGATTATGGAGTTCTTGTAGACATCCCCTGGAACTGTGCCCAAGTTTCTCATTCTTCCTTCTCTAGTGTAATTACCCAGTGAGGTTCTTGGGGCTCCAATATCTTTCTGGACAATATAATTCTCCTTTTTTTCTCTCTGTTCTTCTTTAAGCAGGTATTTCATTCTTTCTTTGGAATCAACATGCCAGGTACGGAATTCTGCTTTTCCCCCAAACTTAGAACCTCAGACCTGAATCCTATTTCTGGCACTTAATAGTTATGTGACTATGGGCACATCTCTTCATCTTTCTTGGCCTTAGTTTCCTCATCTGCAAAATTAGGGGTGGGACTCAATGTCTTCTAATGTCTTTTGTTGCTATAAATCCATCCTATTATACTTTCCACTCTGCATTCCACATTTTAATAACTACCATTTATATAGGACCTACATAAACCTTTGACCTTTCTCAAACTATGACTCAGTAAATTGGCATTCTGATTTTATTAATTAGTTCTTGAAAACCCTGTGAGCCCTAGGTAAGCTTTAGAAGCTGCAAAGCTGAGGACCAAACCATGTGCCTGTATGAGAGCTCCAAGAGGCAACTTCTCTGTAAGGATGTGTTTGTGTAGCCAGACAATTTCTACTATGGCACTATGGTACTATGTTAAGTGCTTTACAAATGTTAAATCATTTGATCCTCACAACAGCTTTGAGAGGTAGGCATTATTACCCTCATTTTACACTTGAGGAAACTGAGGCAAACAGGGGTTCCTAAATTCAAGCCCAGAATTTTATTCCATTACACCAACTAGCTGCACAAATGCTATCTCATTTGATACTAACCACATTTCTGGGAGGTAGGTGCTATTATTAGCCCCATTTTAAATTGAGGAAACTTAAGCAAACAGGGATTGAGTGACTTGCCCAAGATCACACAGTTTGTAAGTGTCTAATACAGATTTGAACTCAGATCTTCCTGACTACAGGTGCAGGTCTCTATTTGGTGTGCTACCTAGCTGCATTTTAAGAGCAAGATTGGTAAATAGAAGCATCTTCAAAAGAGGAAAGCTAGGATAGGGAATATTTAGGCTAAGAAAAAGAAGACATAAAGGGGCCCTACTACTATCTAAATAATAAAAAGGGCTCTCAAGGGAAAGAATGATTAGATCTAGTCTGTGTGGTCCTAGAAGGCATAATCAGTAGGAGTGGCTAGAAGTTACAGGGAATGAGATTTCAAATAGCTGGAACTACTAAGAGTAATTAGGTGACACAGTAGATAGAATTCTGGGCTTGGAGTGAGGAAGACCTAAGTTCAAATTTTGCCTCAGATCCTTCTGGTTCCTTAGCAAGATGCTTTACTTGGTGTGTGTGTGTGTGTACATACATATGTATGTATGTATGTGTGTATGTGTGTATGTATATATGCATGTGCGTACATACGTACATATATATGTATATGTATGTATGAATGTATGTACATATTTTTCTTTAAATATTTCCCAGTTACACGTAAATTCTTTCAGCACTTTGAGTTTCAAATTCTCTCTGGCCTTCCTGCCCCATTCCTTCCTTGAGAAAGCAAGTAATTTGATATTGATTATACATGTGAAGTCATGCAAAACATATTTCCATATTAGCCATATTGCAAAAGAAAACACAGACTGAAAAAAATTCCAAGAAAAATGAAGTAAAAATATGCTTCAATCTTCATTCAGAGTTCATTAGTTCAAGATGGATAGCTTTTATTATGGGTCCTTTGGAATTGTCTTAGATCACTGTTTTGAAAAAATAACTAAGTTTTTCACAGTTGATCATACTTATAACATTGTTGTTACTGTGTACAATGTTCTCTTGGTTCTGCTCACTTCACTTTACATGAGTTCATATAAGTCTTCCAAGACTTTTTCTAAAACTGTCTTGCTTTTCATTTCTTATAGCACAATACTATTCCATCATAATCACATACCACAATGTGTTCAGCCATTCCCGAATTGCTGGGCATCCCTTCTTTGCCACTACAAAAAGAGCTGCTATAAATATTTTTTTGTTCACATAGGTCCTTTTCCTTCCTTTTTTTTTTTTAATCTCTTTTGGATAGAGTCCTAGTGGTATTCTGAGTCAAAGGGTATGCATAGCTTTATAACCCTTTGGGTATAATTCCAAATTGTTCTCCAAAATAATTCAACTACTTAACTTTTTCTCTGTCTCAGTTTCCTCGTCTGTAAAGTCATGATAGTGATAACATCTATCTGAAATGGTTGCTGTAAGTCTGTACCACTGTTATTTCTGTTATTAACAATTCTTGTACCTGGGAAAAGTATCTAAAAACACACACAGGGTAAAGAAAATTTCAGTAGAGAACTGCAAAACTCATAGGGAGTACAGAGAGAGACTTCAATCTTTAGGACACAAGGCTTTATAGGGTCTAGAGGTGGAAATGTCAACCATCATTAAATGAGGAAGAAACAGAAAAACTGGAACACCCAGAGGGCACTTGGTGGAGTTTATCGGTGGAAGAGAGAGCAGAGTAAGCCTGGGACAGAGGAGCTTATCTAAGGTACAACTCCAGGGCTAATTATTTTTGTTGCCTCTGTCCTTCAAAGGATTATAAGTGTCATTACTACTCTCTTGATTTTGATGCCCTGGGGCAAAGCCAGTTTTCCCATCCTAGATGCATCACTGATTTCAATTCACTATAAGAAAGAACTTTCTCAATAGAGCTGTTCACAAATGGAATAGGTACGGCATTTTTCAAATTGGTAGAAGCATTTAAGGAGAGGTTTTATTCCTATCTGTCTGAATGTTGTAATGAGTATTTTTGTATCAAGTGGGACATTAGATTACATGATATCTCAGGTCCCTTCCAAATCTAAGTTCTTTGATCCTACCATCTATACTTCCTCTACCTGCTGTTGTTTCCCATTCATTATCCTAGGAGATCATAGCAATTTGCTGTCCTAACACCAAGAATGTGTCATAATACATTGGATTTTTTCCAACACGCGGCTACTGCCCTTTACAGAACATCAATAAATTCCTCTCCTCTCCCTTGATTTTTTAAATTTTTTTTGATTTTTAATACTTCCTTGATTGTTGCAAACAAGTTGATTATTTTCAAAGGCCTAAAAATTGCTTCAAATAAATTCCTATCCACTTATTTTCATAAATACGTGAGGACATTCCTTACCAGAGAAATTATGCTTACTCTTCTACTTCTCCTATCTCCCTTTTCCTCTGCTTGTTTGCCATAGAATGGAAAAATATTGGGGACGTTGTCCATATCTTGTCCTTCTCTACTCTTTAATCAGTTTTCAAATTTTAGTGCTTCTTGAATGATATTTTATAGATCCTCTTTTGGTTTTGTTTTTTAGCATGTAGCACAGTGTCTGGCATATAATAGGGACTTAATAAACATCTGTCAATTGATCGATTTTCCTGTGTTTCTGACTCCTTTCCAGGTCCTTGCCAGCTCTCTTCCTCAATTCCTAGCAAATATTCTTCATCACTCATTGCTCTCTGGCCTTTCATCTCTTGATTAATTTCTGAATACAGAAAGCAAATGCATTTTTGTTCAACAAGTTCTACTGTGAATCATATCTGAAATACTAACCCATTTGTTTCCTCTGAATAGCCAGGCAGCTGTGGTGTTACCTAAAGAGCTCTGTACCATGAGTTGTAAAAAACCAAAGGACAGTTCTATCTCTGCCTTTAATTAGCAAAGCACTTGACTTTTGTAGGCCTCATTTTCACTATCTGAAAATACAGTGATTGCATCAGATAATCTAGTGCTTAGCACAGTGCCTAGCACATAGTAGGTGCTTAATAAATGCTTGTCCCTATCCACTTACCCTTGTTGATTTGACTCGTATTGACTTTAGATAGAAGAAGCTAGGTGGCTCAGTGCAATGGGCCTGGGGTCTGGAAAACCTCAACAGTTAATAAACATTTACTAAATGCCAAATGCGCTGCCCAATGAGACAGAGGGTAGTGATGAGGTATGAGTAACAAGGCTGATTGGATCTTGAAAATTGAAACAATTTCCCAAATGTGAGTTTGTTCCCAGCATGGTGGAAACATCAAAGAAGTCCAAAATGAGTGCAGCTGGGTAGGAAATGAAGAGATGTCCAAGGAGACTTGAGTTCAAATCTAACCTCAGATACTTATTAACTATCTGAGCAAGTTGTTTAACTTGTCTGCCTCAGTTTTCTCAACCATAAAATGGGGATAATAACAGCATCTACATCATAGAGTTTTGAGGATTAATAATATAACATTTGCAAAGTACTTTTAGCACAGGGCCTGGCATATATTATGAGCTTAATAAATGCTTGTCCCCTTCCCTCTGCTTCCTCTCTTCTTGATTTGACTATAGTCTTCCTTCTTCGAACTCTACCATTCTATAATTCTAACTTTTTTTTTCCATCTCATCCTCTAAGACCTGGTGAATTCCTCCACCACCGGCACAACCCCAAATCTAATTAGTTGGATTATTGCTTCAGCCCAACATATTCTCTTTTTTTTTCTTTCTTTTTTTTAGGCAATTGGAGTCAAGTGACTTGCCCAGGGTCACACAGCTAGTAGGTGTCAAATGTTTGGTCTGAGGCTGGATTTGAACTCAGGTCCTCCTGACTTCAGGGCCAGTGCTAGATCCAGTGTGCCACCTAGCTACCCCCCATATTTTCTTGATCTCTAGCTTCTCTTTCTGTATTCCCTGAGCCTCATCCATCCTTCCACCCTACCCTTCCCCCAGGAAGCAAAATTCAAACTGCCTATCAAATCCTGAATAAATTGATTATATATGATTCATTGTGTGTGATATCAATCAGAAAAAAAAATGTAGAGTGGTAATGAGGTTCAATATTCTATGAGTTCTGTGCAAAGGCTACACTGAATAACTCATTCATGCTGGGGATATTTATTGAGTACTCACTCTGTGTAAGACCCCAGACTATTTCCTGACAAGAAGATTGTTTGAGTCCATTTTGAAAATTTTGACCTACTCCCTGAAAGAATCCAGGCTCATCATACTTGGAGAGTTGGTCATATGAAGAGAAGGAACAGCAAGGAGACACCACAACCATATTCTATGTTGCAGCTATAAAGAAAGGGCATGATGGGCTGGAAGAAGGAGAGTGATGCTAGGAGAGGGAAGGGAGATAAGGGTATGCAATCTAAACTGGTCAAATGGGATAAATGGGACATGGACTGAGCCTGGAGCCCTGCCACCTGTCCATCAGGTGTGTAGTCATGATTGACAGGCTGGAAGCATGTAGCTGCTAGAGATGGCGTGATTTTCCTGGAGCAAAATTATGCTTCCTGTATGGAAGAACTGAGCTGTCAACTGTATTTGGCTGCCCAAGCTTCTGCCTCTGAGACTGACCTGGGGACATGTGTATTATTGACATGCAGTGATCATTGCCAGGGAAGCAGAAATACTGGTTCAAGTCCTAGCTGTGGGACCTTGAGTAAGATGCCTTCTCTGAGTTGCAGTTTTCTTACATGTAAAATGAGGGTAAGAATACCTGCTGTACCTATCTTATAGAAGTGCTTTATAAACCTTAAGACAATGCATAAATGTTACATGTGCACACACAAAGGTGTGTATTTATAGAATAAGTATATTATAATATACAATATAATGTATATAATAAGTAAATTATGAATTATATAATATACTAATTCTATATAATGTGTACTTATATATGTATTATGATAATATTATGTATGTAGTATATTTATTACATATTACATACCACATACATACATACATATGTGTGTCTTTGTATTATGTACATTTATGTGGTAGAGTGAATAGAGGGGTTGGACTTCAAGTCAGGAAAAGCAAAGTTCAAATCCCACCTCAGCCATTTACTAGGAATGTGGAGATGCTGAGCAAGTCACCCAGACTCTCTCAGACTTAGTTTCTTCATCTGTAAAATGGGAGTGATAACAGTACCTACCTCACAGGGTTATTGTGAGGATCAATAGAAAGTTTGTAAGGCACTTTGCAAATCCTAGAGCACTATATTGATACTTATCATTATCATTATCATCATCATTATTATTTACAGGTTGTCCCCAAAATCATGGTGCAGTTTTAAGCTATCATAACTTAAAATTATGAAACATCTTGTATACACTTTTATCTATAGAAAGCACAGAGAAACAGATGCTTCTGCTTAATCTTAAAAGGGAAATGATGGCAAAGCCTCTTTTTCCAGGAGCAGGTGTTTTAGGATCCCAGAACTCTTTCAGACCAGAAATTCTTGTTCATATTTGACCTAAATCCATTCTGTCCTCAGTGGTCACAGAAAAGAGTTGTTGACCTCACTTATGCATCCTTGGAGTCTGTTCTGAAGCCATGGAATGACATGCATTCAAATCTGCCTTATTCCAGAAAAAGACTTCAGCATTTCTGCCTAAGTGGCAGCTCCCTGACCCAATGTGCCATGAATTTAGGAAAGCATGTGGCCTGTGGTTTGAAGTGTATCAGCTCTTTTGGAATCAGTGGGAGTCCCAAAATACAACTCCTACTCTGAAAGCAGCACACCCTTTAAATGGCTTTGATGTTTACCCTATGTGGTAACTGAATCACTAGTATAAAATCATCAGCTTCTTTGGGGAGATGATCAATATGGAAGTCTTTCTATAAAACCAGATTCTATTTTTGTCTTATGCCTGTGGGTGAGATTCACTTTAAGTACCCCAAATGACAGTGCTCTCAGCAAAACTGACAAACAGAAATTATGTGGCTTTCTCTCTAATGTTTACAGCAAGAGAGAGGCTACTCTGATAGAAAACGCATTGAGATGAAAGCTATTCTGAGGCTGGATTGGCTGCAGTTCCAAAACTGCCTGTCTTGTTTGAGACTGGTGGTACTGAAGCTTGAAGTTTCCAATCAAATGTTGAGTCAGTATAAAGTTTGAATAAATCAGCATATATTGTCAGGACTCTCAAAGGCACTTCCAAAGATCCTGTTATTTAGAGCAAGAAGACATGCATACATCATCTGCATTTGCAGCCATTTATTCAATCAATTTGTCTCTCCATCCATCCATCATTCACCCTACAAACATTTATTCATTTCCTACTCAGTGTAATGCACTGTTAGGTGCTGGAAGGGAGACAGCGATGTTCATTCAAAACCTGAGAGTTCTGTTAATGAATATTAATTGATGGTGTTGTTGCGCAAGCATTATATTTCTTAAGCATGCTTCATGAGGAACCATAAATAGAAAATTATTTAATATATTCATTGGATTATGAGGGTGAGGGCATTATTTATTTTTTATGGCAGTGGTAAAAGGTCTAAGGTGCAGCTAGGTGGCACAGTGGATAGAGTACTAGGCCTGGAGACAGGAAGACTCTTAACTTCGTTGGCTCAAATCTTGCCTCAGATATTTACTAGCCATGTACCCCTAGGTAAATCAAATAATTCTGTTTGCCTCAGTTTCCTCATCTGCAAAATGAGCTGGCAAAAGAAATAGCAAACCATTCCAGCATCTTTGCCAAGAAAATCCCAAATAGGGTCTAGTGAAGAATGACTGAACAAAAAAAAGGGTCTGAACATGTTTATTAGTATGGAAAATTCTCTATGCTAAAACTCTCTCCATCAATGGAGTTTGTCAACTCAATGGAAAGTTCCTGCTTGAAAGATTTGCACAAGGATATCAAGCCAATAGTCACAAGATCCTGTGCATCAAAGTGAAGACTTGAACTCTCATCTTCATTACTCCAAAGCCAGCCATTTATTTACTATACAAGGATGTCTCTCTTTGTTTTTCACTGATGGAAAAATATCAGATTTTTCTCTATCAGTTGTAAAACAAGATAAATGTTATTCACTCTCTCTCCTTCTTCTCCTGTCCCTTTCTCACAGCACTTAAGATATTCTGCCTTTATCTTAAGGAGCAGTTGGTTGTAGTGGATAAAGTGGTGGATTCTGAGTTGGGAAGAAATGAGTTCAACTCCTGGCTCTGAAACTCTTGAACTGTGTGGCCATGGGCAACTAACTTATGAATGTTTCCTCATCCATAAAATGGGAATGATAATAGTGCCTATATTACCTACATCCCCTTTGAATTTGTGTAACTCAAATGAGATAACATATGTAAAATGCTTTGCAACTTTAACTTTTTAGAATTGTCAGTTGTTTATCCTAGTGAATTTTTTCATAAGAGAATAAAATTAAAGCTGGAAACATCCTCAAGAGGAGGCAAGTCTGCTTCGCTGAAACAGCCAGGCATCTTGAGAGAGAGGCAAGAAGCATCCTGTATCAGGCAAGTCAAACTACCTCCCCTCAGATCTGGGTGGAGTTGTCTCAGAACTCTTAGCTCATGAGCCCCAGGAACAACCCCCACCCCAGACCATCAGACCTGTTTCCAGGCAAGCCCCCACTGCCATCATCCAGGGAATCAGTCCTTATGGGGTTGCTGCCTCCGTGAGTTCTAAAGGTCCTTCCAACTCAGCAGTCACAGATAGTGGAGATTCATAAAAGCAAATTTTAACCAAAAATTTACCTTGGCATTGTCAAATGGTTCAACATCAGGAATGGAAACAGTTGCATCAGTAGAAAGAACGTTCCAGAAGATACGTTGCCAACCATCTTTCTGTTGTACCCCCTAAGAACTAAGGGGCCTTTTCATTTGACTTATTTTTGAAACCTATATGTGCTGTTTCCCCACCAACAGAATGTGAACTCCTCAAAAGCAGGGATTTTCTTGCTGTTCTATGTGTATCTCCAGTGCTTTCAGCAGAAAGTAATACTTTTTTTTTTTAAAATTCATTGATTCTTTCATTCATCTGGTCCAACTCTATTATTTTTATAGATGAGAAAACTGAAAGCCAGGGAAATTAAGTGACTTACTCTATGTTTAACAAAATAACCATTAGAAGTGGGACTTTTTAAAATTTAAAAGAAACAATTTATTTTTATGTATGAAATAAAACAAGCATTTCTATAATGTAGTACAATAAAAAATAATGATGGCACATGAAACTGCAAATCTATAATGTACAACACGCTATTCCTTTTAAATATATAATAAATTTATCATGTTTTTTCTCCTTTCTTTTCCCTCCCTCCTCCTTAGACATGGCTACCATTAGACATACATATGTAAAGTCATTCTATAAATACTTCCATTTATCAATACTTTCTGTGGAAGCAGATATTATCTTCCTTCATAGATCCTTTATAGTTATTTTGGGTATTTATAATAGTCCAAGAGACTTAGTTGCTCAAAGTTGACATGTTGCTGTTATAGTACACAATATTCTCTTGGTTCTGCTCTTGGTTCTAGCTCTTCATTATTTCATGCATGTCTATCCATATTTTTTTCTAAGATCACCAAGCTCATTGTTTTTTATAGCACAGTAGTATTCCATCATACTCATAATATAGCACAACTTGTTCAGCCATTCCCCAAATGATGGGCATCCCTGCAATTTCCAGTACTTTGCCACCACAAAGAGAGCTGCTATAAACATTTTTAGAACATATAGGTTCTTTTCCTTGTCCCTTAATCGTCTTTGGAAATAGACCTAGTAGTGGTATTGCTGCATCAAAGGGTGTAGATAGATAGATGATATAGATATAGATATAGATATAGATATAGATATAGATATAGATATAGATATAGATATAGATATAGATATAGATATAGATATAGATATAGATATAGACATAGACATGGATATAGATATAGACATAGACATAGACATAGATATAGATATAGATATAGATATAGATATAGATATAGATATAGATATAGATATAGATATAGATGTATATAGGCTGTTTAATAATTCTTTAGGCATGATTCCAGATTGCTCACCAATCATCAGTTCACAATTCCACCAACAATGAATTAATGGCTCAATTTTTCCATATCCCCTCCAACATTTTTCTCTTTCCCCTTCAATCATTTTAGCCAATCTGATAGTTATGAAATGATATTCCAAAGTTGTTTTAATTTGCATTTCTCTAATCAATAATGATTTAGAGCATTTTTCATATGACTATAAATTGTTTTGATTTCTTCAATGGAAAACTGCCTCTTTGTATCCTTCGACCACTTATCAATTGTGGAATGAATGGTATTCTTATAGATTTTACAAAGTTCTTCATGTATTTGAGATATGAGACTTCTATCTGAGGAACGCTCTATAAATTCTTTTTTCCCACTTTTATGCTTTCCTTCTGATCTTGGCTACATTTGCTTCATTTGTACAAAAACTTTTAAAATTCAATGTAATCGAAATTATCCATTTTATACCTCACTCTGCTTTCTATCTCTTGTTTATTTATAAATCGATTTCCTGTCCATAAGTCTGAAATGTAATATGTTCCATGTTCTTCAAATTTTTCTTGCAATATCTCTCTTTATATCTAGGTCGTATATCCATTTTGATCATATCTTGACAAATGATGTAAGATATTAGTCTATGCCCAGTTTCTGCCATAGTGCTTTACAGTCTTCCCAACAATTTTTAGCAAATAATGAATTCTTATCCCAAAATCTTAAGTCTTTAAACTTGTCAAATACAAGGTTACTATATTTATTTGCTGCCATTAATTGTATGTCTGCTCTGTTCTATTGATCTACCTTTCTTTTTCTTAACCAGCACCAGATAGTTTTAATAATTACTGCTTTATAATGTAGGTTAAGATCTGGTACTGCTAATCCTCATTCCTTTATATTTTTTTATTAGTTCCTTTGATATTCTTAACTTTCTGTTCTTCCAAATGAATTTTGTTATTATTTTTTCCATAATTCAGTAAAATAATCTTCTCTCATTCAGCTGTCTACTGTCCTAGATAAAAGTTTGTGAGGTAAAAGTTCATGAGGTGAAAGTTCCTGTGGCTGTATTTCCTGAGGCTGTGAGTGAGGTGAAAGTTGAGGGACAATTTCTTAAGGCCTAATCTGCTTCCCCATGGAGCTGCTTCCAGGGACTGCTGTTTGTTGTTGTAGTGGAGTCAGCACTTCACTAAGGCCAAACCTCAGCCCCAGGAGTCTTTCCTGAGGTCCTCTCAAGTTGTATTAAGAAGACAACTTCTTTACCCCTTTATTTTTCTTGCTCTACATTCATTTCTCGATGATTTGCTGTTTGTGGAAGAAATCTGGAGAGCCTGGAAATTCCTGACCTACTCCACCATCTTCCCAGAAGTGGGATTTGAACCTATATCTCCTTACTCCAGGGCCAGTGATCACTCTTTCCAGTGTATCATGCCATCTCTCCTACTAGCATGAAAATTCCTTTACAGCCAATATATTGTTCATGCTCTTTTCATATCCTGCAGGTAAAAGGGTAGATGGTCAAAAACATTTGTTTTGATTTATGTCAAATGAACAGCAATGTAATACATATTCTCTGAAAAACTCAGCAATAATATATACCTCCAATTCATATCATAGACAAAGGGTATGTCTAATGAGTGGATTAATGGGAATCAGGAATAAAAATAATTGGGTGTCTCTAACAGTTCTGAGCTTTTTGGAAAACCTTAGTGTGCTCTAATTAAAGGGACAATGCATATAAATACTTCAATATGGTATGATAGTATAGACTGCAGCCCATTCTAACCTACTTGCTCTCTGTGATTGTGGTCCATGTTCTCCTGTAAATCCTCCATAAAGCACACCCAGTGTGGCAGGTGTCTTCCTCTTAACATGCCAGGAGTACCCATGCTGGACTCAAGCTCTCTGATTGTTCCCCACCCATCCCCTCCTTACTTTTGCTACATAACCAACTCACTTCCATTTCTAAGCATACATTTTCTGGATGGTATCTCTCATATCCCTTACTATGCCCAAGTCATCATTGGTAATTTACATTCTCCATGTGTCTCCATTGAACTTAATTTTGAATATTGAATCTTCTAAGTTGGGCATTCCATGATTTGCAGCCATATAGCCCACATTTGGAGACTACTGGCATCAAAATGATGGGAGGTAGAGGGGTAGGTTGTGTTAAAAAGCATCTTGGTGTCATTGAAAGTTTCATGCAATTTACCCAAAGCAGTCTAGTCTGTTTTCTTCTTCCAGTTCAATTTTGGATCCAGTTCAGTTTCCATCTGCAGTAATTATAATGATAAACCAATGATACATTACCATCCAGCTGCATTTTATGGGCAGTAAGCATTCTTGACCTGTTTCATTTTTGTGTGGATTAATAGGCAGATTATTCCATAAAGAACAAAAGAAAAGGAATGACAGGGCCTCCGTTACCTCTCTTAATCTAGTGCCCAGAATTATGGCAGAGAGGCCTGGAGCTCTTCTATAGAATTGCCACTGCTGAGTGTTCTTATAGTAAGGAATTTTGCCACCTGGAACCAATTCAGTTGATTGGTGTCAGGGGGCACCTAAAGGTGTAACCATTTCTGTGGTTACTCTTCCTTGGCCACTATTCATCTGTGAGTATCACCCTCTTGTTAGAATCTAAGCTCTTTGAGGATAGGGATTATTTTACTTTGTGCCTGGCATATAGTAAGCATTTAGTAATTTTTTTTTCATTAAATTACTCATTTATTCATTCATGCTGACCTCTGGCACCCTTCATTGCTTGGGTTCTCCAGACAAACACAACTTGTTGGAGCAATGTGCCTGATTGAGGAGACAAGTCCCAAGAGATGTAGTTACATCCTGTAACTACAACACATGAGCTGGCAGGTGGAGCAGGGTGTGAGGGTGTGACCAAATACTCCCCTCCCTTACTCAACTTGTGGGTATCATAGTTGGGATTCCTAATAATATTGCCTAATTCCCAGTCCAGGGCTATTTCCATTACATCAAAAGGGTGATCTAGGAGTAATTGCAAATGGAAGTAGCAAGGCTTAAGAGGTAAGATGGACTTACCAAGAATAATTATTGACATCTTTACTAGACAGGTAAATTGGAAAATTTTATGAACATGGTATGTCTAGATTTAAGCATGGTCTTCATCAAAGTTTCTTATTATATTCTTATGAACCTGATGTAAAAATACTAACTGAACTGCAAGAATAGTCTTTTTGATTTTGAATTGTTTAGATAACTGGGCTCACATTGGGTGATCCATGGTTCAATGGCAACCTGGAGAGAGGCTTCTCGTGGAGTATTACAGAATGCCATCCTTGATCCTATTCTTTCCAACACTTTATTCAATCACTTGGATAAAGGCATAGATATCAGATAAAACACATGCTTCTCTGTTTGACCTCTAAAGGCCTTTAAAACCTATCCCCATCCTGTCTTTCTATCCTTACTATATATTTTTGCCCTTCTGACAGTATATGGTCCAATCAAACTGGCTTTCTCTGTTCCTCACTCATGGCATTCCATTTCCTTTGCTAGGTAGGGCCTTTGCACTGACTATTTCTCATGCCTGCAATATACTGTACTTCCTGTTCATTCCCAGCTTATAGAATCCCTCTCTTCCTTCAAAATTTAGCTCAAACATTACCTTCTACGTGATGTCCTTTCTTGATCCCCCCATTGTTAGTACTCTCTCTCCCTTTTACTTAAATGACTTATATTTAATGTGCAATATATAATGTGTATATATATCTTTATATGTATGTATATATGTATATCTATCTTCATGTACATAAATATATGTATATATATGTATATATATGTGTATATATATATATATATATATATATATATATATATATAATATAAGCTCTTTGAGGGCAAGTATAATTTTATTTTTTGTCTTTATATCCCCAGAGGGCCAGTCAGCTAGGTGGCACAGTGGATAGAGTGCCAGACCTAGAGTCAGGAAGACTCATCTTCTTGAGTTCAAATCTGGCCTCAAACACGTATTAGTTGTGCTAGCCTGGGCAAGTCACTTAACCCTATTTGTCTCAGTTTCCTCATCTGTAAAATGAGCTGGAGAAGGAAATGGCAAACCACTCCAGTATCTTTGCCAAGGAAACTCCAAATGGGGTCATGAAGAATCAGACATCACTGAACGACAACAAACAACAATCTTCAGTCAAGTACAGTGCCTAGAACACAGTAGGTGCTTAATAAAAATCACTTGATCAATCGAGTATAGGCACCACATTTTAGGAAGGGCATTGGTAAGTTGGAGTTTATATTAGAAGATCTCTTAGGTCCCTTCCAGGTCTAACATCCTGTGTTGTATGTAAAAGTCTCAGCTATCACCACCACCACCATTATAATTATTATTGAAACAATCATCTCAGGGAGGCATGGTCAGACTATCTGTTAAGGATGGAAGCTGAAGGCTTGAATTTATTATGAAGAAATAGGAATCTAGGAGAGCTGAAGAAAAAAAGAAAAAGCACAGAATTTGGTAGGATTTTTTTTTATTTTAAGAATCAATTTAACACAAAATATTAAAATATTGGGTTATTTTTATATCTTAGGGATTTAGTAGGAAATAGCCATTTATATTTGCAAAGTTGAAAATATATGTATGTTCAGAAAATTTCAATGTTTAAATTTATTTTCAGGGACATCATCCTTGTGAATTGACTACAGAATTGTATAGCAATTCTTAGAAATGCCCAGAGGTTAGCATGTATTGTTAAAATACTGAGGGAAATCAAAATCTATTTTTGAAACATTCTAATGATATGTATACAGATTTTAAAATAGGATTGAACATTTAAGTGGAGTATGGTATTGAATGAAATACTCAGCTGTGACTAAGATATCCCTTAACATCTGGCTTAAAATTTAAATAGACAGATGGAACAGAAGGCAAAACTGGAAATACACTGAAGATAGTCCAGAGAAATAATACAGGAAAGCTCTTTCTTTCTGGCATTTTATCTCCTATTCTTTCTTTGCATGAACCCTCTGGTGCAAACTCTTTCATTCATTGTTCTACTCTTTCTTAAAGCTGAGCCTACATTAACTATAATGCTAATTAGCTCTATGACCTTGGTCATATCATTTTACCTTTCTAGACATCAGTAATCTCATCTGTAAAAAGGGAAATTGGAGTAGTCCCAAGTTAAGGAACCAGTTCCCCAGCTTTCCTCCTCCTAAAACTAGAAAAAGGTCAATAATAAAGTAAAACAAAAATAAAGAAAGGGAAGATAAACAAGTAAATATACTTACAAAAACAAATAAACAAAAATTTTATAAGAGGAACTCAGCCATTGAAGCACATGCTGGAACCAAGTGGCAAATATTCTGCTCTCTCCATCCCCATGATGGACACTGATGCATGTTCCTCTGTGACTAGGAAGGAAGGAATAATAACTTTCAAGGGACCAAAAAGCAGATGATGCCCCACAGAAGAAATGAAAAAGAATGATAGGGCTTCTGCTACTACCCTTAATCTAGTGCCCAGAATTGTGGCAGAGATTCCTAGAACTCTTCCATTGGACTGCTGATGCTGAGTGGTCCTGTAACAGGGACTTCTGGACACCTGGAGCCAACTCAGTTGATTGGTATTAGGAGTATCTAAGGATGTGACCATTCTAACCGGAAGATGCAATGCTCTAGAATGTTGGTCTAGAATTACTAGACTAGACTAGACCAATATTCTTTGCCTTGGCAACCGTTCACCTATGAGTATTGCATCTTCCTGTTAGAATATAAGATCTTTGAGCCTGATACATAATAAGTACTTAAATGATTTTTTTTATTCATTCATGCTAACCTCTGGCATCCTTCATGGTTTTGGTCCTCAAGATAGATGCAAATTATTGAATCAATATGCCTCCATGGGAAAAAAAAGCACTAGGAGATCATCTTGATACCTACAGAACCTTGTAAGAGGCTGGGGGAAGAAAGGATGGCTTGCTGGTAGTAAAGCATATAGCTGATATCTACTGAGAGTGAAGTACCCCCATGCCAGAGACAAGATGCTACCTCCCAGTGGTTGCCTCATGTTAATTCTAGGTTTGTGAGGAGGGGGAGGAGGAGAAAGAGGGGCAGGAAGAGGAGGAAGAAAAAGAAGAGAAAGAGGAGAAATAAGAAGAGAAGAAGAGGAGACCTATTTTATCTTGCTTCTACAGGACCAGGCTATGGAAGCACATTTAGTGAAGAGGTACCAGTAGCAGAAGAAATAGATGTAAGAAACATTGTGCTATATTGAAAAGAGTAGGGGCAGCTAGGTGGTAGAATGGATAAAGTTCTGGCCTTGGAGTCAGGGGGGCCTGAGTTCAAATCCAACCACAGACACTTGACACTTACTAGCTGTGTGACCCTAGGCAAGTCACTTAACCCCAAATGCCTCATCAAAAAGCAAAAAAAAAAAAAAAGAGTAATAAAGTGGAATTCAGAGTACCAGGTTCAAATACTGATTTTTACTGTGTGCCTTTAGGGAAGTCATTTTCCTTTTCTTGGGCTAAGTTTCTTAATTTTTTAAGTGAGGGGCTTGTACTAGAAGGCTTCTAAGGCATCTTCCAGTTCAAAATGTATATTTATATACATGGAGAGAATGAAAGAGAAAAAATAGCTAATATATTTTCTTTTCAAGTAAACATGTAACTTTCAGAAAAATTAAACCTATATTTGAACAAAAAATAAGTTCTGGCTAAATTTAAAGAGATGGAAGTAATACTTTAACTTAAGACCACAAAGAAATAAAACTAGAAATAAATTATAAAACTACATTTAACAAATCCATAATGAATCACACAATGATTTAGTTCAGTAAGTCAGAAAAAGAGTAACAGAGTATTTAAAAGTCAATGATAACACTAACACCATTTATGAAAATCAGTGGACACTATCCAAAGTCATTCTTAGAGGAAATTCATGGCACTGAGCACTTACATTAATAAGAGAGACAAAGGAGGACTAAATTAATTAAGATAAAACTAAGAAAAAATAATAATGAAAAGAAAAATTGAGGAAGTGAGCTAAGAAAGACAAGGATAGAAATAAATAGACAAGAAAATGAAAAACCAATACTTTGATTCAAAAAGCTAGGGCATGGTTTTGTTTTTGTTTTTGAAGGATAATATATTTGAAAAACCACCAGAAGCTTTATTCTTTTAAATATTTTGAAGTTATTTATTTTAAGCTAAGTTTTTTTATGCTTTTTGTACTTGAGTTATTCATTTCTACAAATATCCCATCTTCCTCTACAGAGCAAACCCTTCCCTTGTAATAGAGAAAAACAAGCAAAAACACTCAATAAAATAAGTCTAACTACATTTGATAATGTATATAGAATTTTGCCTTATGAATCAATCCCCCTGGCTTTCAGTCATGTGGAGAGAATTAAGATCTTTTATCTAGCCTCTGACTCCTGAACAGTTGAGGAAATTTAAACCCATTCCTTGGGGCAGCTAGGTGGTTCAGTGAATATGTTGCATTTTGGGATGCTGGGAACTCCGAAATGTAAGGGTACAGAATGAGTCTGCCTTGAAAGAATTTGAACACTCAAGGCTTTTTTCAGTCAAATAGCAAGTTTTATTGTATCCACGCTAGGAACTAGCAGAGTTCCTAATGAATCCAAAACTTAATGGGAGTAAGACTAATGCTTACATACAAAAAGGGCAATGGTAAGTAGTCTAGGGTGGGCCACTTCAAGGACTTCAAGTAGGCTAATTAGGTGTTCTAGGTGGGCTGGGGAAGGCCAGTTGCCTTGGGTGGAGGCACTAGTGATCTGGGCTGCTGAAAAGTATGAAAAAATTCAGGCACTGGGTTGCTTTCAAAGACATGGGTCCAGGTCACATCACCCCATCAGGTAGAGTTCCATGTCTGGAGTCAGAAAAATCATCTTCTTGAGGTCAAATCCAGCCTTAGCCACTTAAAAGCTGTGTGGCTCTGGCCAAGTCATTTAATCTGTTTGCCTTGTTTTCCTCATCTGTAAAATGTGCTGGAGAAGGATATGGCAAAACCGCTCCAGTATTTCTGCCAAGAAAACCTCAAAATTGGACACAATGGAAATAAATTAACAACAATAAGGTCACTCCTTAGGTATTGTCAATAATATAATCTAGTGAGTTAAAAAAGTGATTGTATTTCCAGTAATTGGACGACCTGTATTTTTCTAGCACATGGATGTGTTAGAACTATCTGGTAGGGCGGAGGTAGTAGGTGGTAAGTACTCCACCCCACTCCACCTTTACTTTGATCAATGGATCGTGCAAGTTTCAAAGTATCCAGAGGGTGTTGGGACCACCATATCCTCATAGGCATATTAGCATCATTTGTGCTAGGAAAGCATTGACTAGCATTGGTGTTTTCATTGGGAGCCAAAGATAGATTGGATTCATAGTTGAGAGTAATGATTATTAATAACCAATAATTTGGGGAGATGCAGAGTTCTCTCCCTTTTTCTGAAGTCCTCATTTCAATGCTTAGCCTCTGAAAGACAGGACTGATGATAGCAGAAAGGATTGTTGTTTGTCCTTTGTTCTCAAAGAGGACCATAACATCAGGGATGTGATGCCATGACATTCAAGTGAATTGGATTTAAGTGAGGCTGTGCAAAGTCACCAGTCTCACTTTCTCCTCTAGAGCCATCTGGATCCAGTGGACAGATATAGATTAGGACAACTGGAGTTGTTCCCAGAAGAAAGGATTAACTTTCTCCTCAATCTAGATATTGCTACTCCATCCAGTTTTACCAGGAATTTAATCTAAAATGAAATTCCTTGGCCTATTGTGTTCTGCTCAGGCTTGGGTGGGGGATGTAGATCTTTTGTCTAGATTTCCCTGAGACTGGGAGTGATTTGTAAGTAAATGACATGATTAAAGTTATATTCCCCCAGCCCCTCATAAGAATAAATTCACCTCTAATTCTAATACTCATTGTCTCATTAATTGTTAACCAATCAGAATTGGTTGCCACTCTCAGGAACATCCACTCTTCCGAGGTCACATAAACTGTGAGCCCACTGCCATGATTCGTCTTTGGTCCAAGAAAGACAGCCAAATGACCATTCCTTATATTAATAAAATTCTAGCATTATTAATAAAATGATTAGTTGCCCAGAAACTGTCTCTCAAACTTTTTAATCATCACATAGCTCTAGAAATAGCCCATTAAAGAGACTACAGAATAGCTTAGGGGAATTTATTGAGTATACGCAAATGGGAGAAAAGGACTTCAGCAACTGAGAGCTCTAAGTTGGCCACATGTGCCCTCTAAGCTCAAGCCTACTTTCTCCTGGACCCTCTTTTTACTTGTGGGAGGATACAGCATAGACTATTCTTTTTCTTTTTTCTTTTCTTTTCTTTTTTTTTTTTTGGCTAGGCAACGGAGTTAAGTGACTTGTCCAGGGTCACACAGCTAATAAGTGTTATGTGTCTGAGGCCAGATTTGAACTCAGGTCCTCCTAAATCCAGAGCTGGTGCTCTATCTACTGTGCCACCTATCTGGCCCCCAGCATAGACTTTTGGGGGCCATGTTCTACACCAACTATTACTATATCACCTCAGGCAATATTCCTTTTTAAAAGCTATTTAAGGTTGACTAAAGTAATTCTCAACCAATAATCTTGGGAAAGTATGTGGATGGGAGTTCAAGCTATTGGAATTAGAGTGTCACTTTTGACACCTTTAGAACCCTAAGAAGTTGATATTTCTGAGCTGTGGAAAACTCATTCCTTTGTGAGAGTGGAAGTTGAGACAAAAATCCTCAATACTTACATGGATTACAATATTAAGAATATTAACAATGATAATATATTCCTGTGAAGAAATCCAGGAAACATACAGTAAAGCAGAATAAAGAAAATTGGGGGGGGGGGAATCCGTGGAGCCAGAATCAGGAGTGCATTTGTCATTAGATCATACAAAAAGATTACTTTGATAAAAGTATGAAATAGAGAGGTAGGGACCCAGATTGTGGCACAAAGGCATGATACAGTAGTGAGATGGGAACTTCACATAGACAAATATCTGCTGGAGATTCCTATTCTCTGTCTTTGACTCTGTCTCTCTCTGTCTCTATCTCCCTGTCTCTGTTTTTCTCTGACTCTCTTCTTCTTCCTTCCTTCTTTCCTCCTCTCTCTCCTTCTTTCCTTCCTTTTTCTCTTTCTCCCTCCCTCCTTCTTCTCTGTCTCTGTCTCTCCCCCAGCCAAAAAAAAGTCTTGATTTCCCTTAATTAAATTTTAATCTTTCAAAGACAGAAAGGGAAATCCCATTCAGGATCTGATTATCACTATTATCACTAATGAGGATTAGATGAGAGGAACTTTCAGGAAAAGTGACCATCCCTTCCAGAGTTTATAATAGAGGAAAGGAGAGCCAGTCATAGTCTATTGTGCCCTTTAGATTTAGGGGAAACAGACTTCAAATATGTGAACTAAAATTATACAGGGGAAGTTAACCCAGGAAAAATGAGATACCAATAAGAATCAAGCTCTGAAAACATAAAGAGAAATCATTTTCATAAAAAGGGAGAAAAGAAATTATCCTGATCAGTGTAGGTGCAAAGGGAAATCACCAATCAATTCAGAAGATTTTAAAAAGATATATACAGGAAAAAAAAGAAACATGGTCATGTAATAGAGGATGGATGCAAAAATGTGGTGTGAGAATAATGTCAGGAGGGCTAAATCTCAGAATGAGCAGAGCATGGTAAAGAAAACTAAGAACAGCAAAAAAAAAGTTTTGCCTTAATTTCCATTTTAACTCTATTGAAGAAAACAGATTTCTCAAGGAAGGGATATCAACATTATTCTTAAGACAATGATAACTGACATAGCTCCTTGTCTCATTGACTTCTGTTTTCCACTGCCAAGAGAATGCTGCTTGCATTGGAACTGACAGAACAGAAATGACTGAGTGAGTTGATACCCAAGATTAGTAAGAACATAATGAGAGAGCATCAAGAGCCAATAATGAACTGAAGCCATTTGACTCATATCATCTACATCTTTAGGTACTGAGAGAACTGGCGGATGTGATGGATGAGCCATTGTTTAGTGATATGTGAAAGACTATAGAAAATGAGAAAGTTCCCAAGACTAAAAAAAGGTGAATAGTCCCATTTTTTGAAAATACCTATATATTTTTTTATTTAAATTAATTAATTTATTTTTAGTTTTCATCATCCACTTCACAAGATTTTGAGTTCCAAATTTTCTCCCCATCTTGTCCCTCCCCCCACCTGAAGATGGCATGCATTCTGAATACCCCTTCTAATCTGCCCTCTCTTCTATCTCTACCCCCTCTTCTCTTATCCCCTTCCCCTTCAATTTTCCTGTAGGGCAGGATAGATTTCTATACCCCATTTCCTGTATATCTTATTTCCCAGTTGCATGTGAAAACAATTTTTAAAAATTTTTGTTTTTAAAACTTTGGGTTCTAAATTTTCTCCCTTCCTCCCTTCCCAGCCACCCTTATTGAGAAGGCAAGCAATTCAATACAGGTTATACATGTGTAGTCATGCAAAACACTTTCATAGTAGTCATGGCATGAAAAACTACGTATGTTTCCCTTAATCCTATCCTGCCCCCCATTTATTCTCTCTTTTTGACCCTGTCCCTCCTTAGAAGTGTTTGCTTCTGATGACCCTCTCCCCCAATCTGCCCTCCCCTCTATCATCCTCCTGCTCTCTTGTCACCTTCCCCCCCCATTTTTCTGTAGGGTAAGATAGATTTCCATACCCAATTGAGTGTGTGTTTTATTCTCTCCTTAAGCCAAATCTGATGAGAATAAGATTCACTCATTCCCTCTCACTGTCCCCCTGTTTCCCCTCCACTGTAAAAGCCTCTTCTTGTCTGTTTTATGTGAGATAATTTACCTCATTCTACCTCTCCCTTTTTCTTTCTCTCTGTATAATTGTCTCTCACCCCTTAATTTTATTCTTCAGATATCACCCCTTCATCTTCAACTCATCCTGTTCCCCCTGTTTTTCTTTCTTTCTTTTTCTTTCTTTCTTTCTTTCTTTCTTTCTTTCTTTTTCTTTCTTTCTTTCTTTCTTTTTTCCTTTCTATCCATACATATATTTTTTTCCTCCAACTACTCTATTACTGACAAAGGACTCATGAGTTACAAATTAATCTTTCCATGCAGAATGTAAACAGTTCAACTTTAATAAGTCTTTCATATTTTCTCTTTCCTATTTACCTCTTCATGTTTCTCTTGAGTCTTGTATCTGAAAGTCAAATTTTCCATTCAGCTCTGGTCTTTTCATCAAGAATGCTTGAAAATCCTCTATTTCACTGAATGATGATTTTTTCTCCTTAAGGATTATACTCAGTTTTGCTGGGTAGGGGATTCTTGGCTGTAATTCTATCTCCTTTGCCCTCCTGAATATTATATTCCATGCCCTACGGTCCTTTAATGTAGAAGCTGCTAAATCTTGCATTATCCTGATTGTGTTTCCAAAGTACTTGAATTGTTTCTTTCTGGCGGCTTGTAATATTTTCTCCTTGACCTGGGAACTCTGGAATTTGGCTACAATACTCCTAGGAATTTTCCTTTGGGGATCTCTTCCAGGAGGTGATAAGTGGATTCTTTCCATTTCTATTTTGCCCTCTGGTTCTAAAACCCTCTGGTTTAGAACTCTCTGGTTCTAAAATATCAGGGCAGTTTTCCTTGATAATTTCTTCAAAGATGATGTCTAGGCTCTTTTTTTTTTCATCATGGCTTTCAGATAGTCCAATAATTTTAAAATTATCTCTCCTGGATCTATTTTCCAGGTCAGTTGTTTTTCCAATGAGATATTTCACATTGTTTTCTATTTTTTCATTCTTTTGAATTTATTTTACAGTGTCTTGATTTCTCATAAAGTCACTAACTTCCAATTGCTCCATTTTTATTTTTAAGGAAGTATTTTCTTCAGTAAGCTTTGGGACTTCCTTTTCCATTTGGCCAATTTTGCTTTTTAAGGCATTCTTCTCCTCATTGGTTTTTGGACCTCTTTTGCCATTTGGGGTTAGGCTATTTTTTAAGGTGTTATTTTCTTCAGTATTTTTTTGGGTCTCCTTTGGCAAGCTATTGACTTGTTTTTCATGATTTTCTTGCATCACTCTCAGTTTTTCCTCTACTTCTCTTACTTGCTTCTCAAAATTCTTTTTTAGCTCTTCCATGGCCTGGGACCAATTCGAGGCTTTGGATGTAGGAGCTTTGACTTTGTTGTCTTTTTCTGGTTGTATGTTTTGATCTTCTTTGTCACCAAAGTCAGATTCTATGGTCTGACTCTTTTTGTGCTGCTTGCACATGACCCTAGCCAATTACTTACGTTCTAAACTCTTTGTTAAGGTAGGGGTCTGCTTCCAGTGTGGAGAATGTACTATTCCAAGCTTCAGGGGTTTTGTGTGGCTGTTTTCAGACACACTTCTAGGTACCTGTACATTTTCAGTTCTTCCAAGGTGCTATGATCAAGGGCAAGGTGTTTACTCCTTTCCTGGCCTGTGGTTTGGTCTTTGAATGATCACAAGTACTCTTTTCTGTCTTGGAACTGTGAGGAGGATTTCCTCTCCATCGTCACTATAAGCTCCACCATGCCAGCACTCCTCACCCCAAGACTGCTACCCAGAACTGTGACCCAGATCCAAGCCCAGGCAAAGCAAGAGAATCCTTCCTCAGCACCGGCAAAGAGATCCCTGCCATCCCCTTCTGATCAGCCATTCAATTCCCCCTCAGTCTGTGGGCTGGAAGCTGTGGAGGCAGTAGCCACTCTGGGGCCAAGCTCGGGGCCTGGAGCTGGGACCAAGCTTCTTTCTCACCACAGACACAGATTTTCCTACTGACCTTCTAAGTTGTCTTTGGCATTTGTGGGTTGAGAAGTCTGGAAACCACCACAGCTGCCTGTGATTCAGTCCTCTGAGGCCTGCTCCATGTTTGCTGAGGCCTAAGTGCCCATGCCTCTCTCTGCCCACCTCAATATACCTTTCTGATCACCCATCCAGGTTGTCTTGGGCTGGAAATTTGTTTCACTCTGTCTTTTTGTGTGTTCTGCTGCTTTATAATTTGTTTAGAGCCATTTTTTACAGGTATTTGGAGGGGTTTAGGGGAGAGCTCAAGCAAGTCACTGCTTTTATTTTGCCATCTTGGCTCTGCCCCTATTTTTTTTAAAGGAAAAGAACAGATTTAAAACTGTAGGCTGTTGAGTTTAACTTCAATTCCTAGCAAAATTCTGTAATTCTTATCACTGCAAATAATAGTAGCTAACATATATAACACTTTGTATCAGGCACTGTGCTAAGCACTTCATAATTAGTATTTTATTTGGTCCTCACAATAACCCTGGGAGGCAGCTGCTATAATCATTCCTATTTTACATATGAGGAAATTAGGCAAATAGAGGTTAAGTGACTTGCCCAAATATATATATAGAAACTGAAGGATTAAAAATAGGCATTGAGGAAACAAAACTCAAAACTATCACTTTTTGCAGATGAGATGATGATATACTTAGAGAACCATAGAGAATCAACTTAAAACCTAATTGAAACAATTAATAACTGGAGCAAATTGCAAGACGTAAAATAAGCCCATGGAAATCATCAGATGCATTTTTAAATACTACCAGCAAAATGCACCTGGAAGAGATAAAAGGAGAAATTTCATTTAAAATAGCTACAGACAATATAAAATACCTATGCTTTCTATAGTTTTTTCAGCAATTTTTGTCATATGACGAGTTCTTAGCCCAAAAGCTTAGAAATGTGGGTTTATCAAATACTAGATTACTATGGTCATTTAATTCCGTGTATTGTGTACCTAATCTATTCCCCTAATCTACCACTCTATTTCTTAGCCAGTACTGGATTATTTTGATGATTACCACTTTGTAATATGGTTTGAAATCTGATACTGTTAGGCCTCCTTCTAACACATTTTAAAATAAAAAACCATTGATTCCCTTGATATTCTTGACCTCTTGTTCTTCCATATGACTTTGTTATTTTAATTCTTTGGGTTTTTGACTGGTATGGCACTGAATAAGTAAATTAACTTAGGTAGAATTGTTACTTTTATTGTATTGGCTCAGCCTACCCATGTGCAATTAATATTTGTCCAATTCTTTAGGTCTGTATTTATTTGTGTGAAAAATATTTTGTAACTGTGCTCATAGAATCTTTGAATTTGTCTAAGCTTTTGGGCTAAGAACTCATCATTTGACAAAAATTGCTGAGAAAACTGTAGAAAGCATTTTGGTGGAAACTAAACACAGACCAACCTCTTACATCATATGTCAATATAAGGTCAAAACAAGTACATGATTTAGATATAAAGGGTGATATCATAAGCAAATTAGAGAAGCAGATGTATAAGGCTGGAAATACAAACCTTCTGTCCCTAAATCCAGTATCTTTCTGCCATTTCATGTAACATGCTCTAAAAATTGTAAATCGATGTATAAATGTGACAACAAATATAATGATGATAACAGAAAATATCTTAGATGTTTTAGACATTTAGATGATCTGATTGCATCATTTTGTGTCCTAGACCAGAAGAGTTTTGAGCAATCTTGTTCAGAAAAAAACACTGTTTTTGATTTTAATGGGGTGGGGAAGGCTGTCAGGTCAACAGTAAAATTCTATGTTCTAATTCTGTAAGAGATTATCAATAGATTACATTTATCAGCTGAGTTTCAGACTGACCTTTATGTAGCTTTTGTAACTTCATGTAATGTTTACTAGCTCTTTCTTTTATATTAATTTGTAATTGAAAGTGTTCTTTTGAATGATTTTACTATGAGCAACCAAGCTTTTAAACTGAATTAATTGAATGGCAGAATTGCATAATGGATAGAGAGCTGACCTCAAAGTCAAGTGGAAATGGGATCAAGTCCTGCCTTTGATTACATGCACATGTATATATGTATGCACATATGTGTATTTGTGTAAAAATATAGGTGTATGTATATACACATATATGTGCATATACACATATTTATATAGATACATGTGTATGTACATACATAGTCAATTTTTTTAACTCAAGTATAAGACTTTCATATTTGGCTTTACTGCATTCTAACTTGTTAGATTCAGCCCAATGGTCAGTATTTCTAGCCTGTCTTTGCTTCTTCTATTAACCTTAGACAAATCATTTAATTTTCCATGGAATTGTTCCTTCACTTATAAAATGTACAAGGTTGAACTAGATGATGTTTAATCTTCTTCCTTACTCCTGGAAGATTTGGGTTCCTATTCAGAAGGAGATAGTAAGGTAAAAAAAAAAAAGCCACTCCTACCCTAAAGAGTAACATCAAGTGATCACAGGACCAAAAAGAAATCTTAGAATTCAAAAAATGCTCAGAGGAATTGAAAAGGAATTCAAAAATCAAATAAGAGAGAACTAAGAAAACTAGAAAAGAAATAAAAGCAATCCAAGAAAATTATGAAAAAATAGTTAACCAATTGAAAAAAGAGATACAAAATCTTAAGGAAGAAAATAACTCCTGGAAAAGTAGAATTGAGCAAGTGGAATTGAATGATGTCATAAGACACCAAGATATAATAAAATTAGAAAAAATAGAAGAGAATATGAAACGTTTCATTAGAAAAACAATAGGCCTGAAGAACAGATTGCAGAGAGACAATATAAAAATTGTCAGTCTATCTGAAAATTATGATCAAAAAAAGAACCTGTATACAATATTACAAGAATTTACTAAGGGAAATTATCTTAAGGTTCTAGAAAAAAGGAGGTAAAGTAGAAATAGAAAGAATCTACCAATTACCAGCTGAAGAGATCCTAGGAAGAAAAGTCACAGAAATGTCATTGCCAAATTTCAAAATTCCCAAGATAAAGAGAAAATATTGAAAGTAACAAGAAAAAATAAAACCAATTTAAATACTATGGAAAAACAATCAGGATTTCACGAGAACTAGCAGCTTCTACACTAAAAGGCTGTAGGTCTTGGGACATTATATTTCAAAGAGCAAAGAAGCTGGGGTCATATCCAAGAATAACTTATTTAGCAAAGTTGAGTATAATCCTGAATGGGGAAAAAAATTGACAGTTGATGAACTGAAAGACTTTCAGATGTTTGTAACAAAAAGACCAGAACTTAATGGACAATTTGATATAAAAAATCCAGAAGAAATATAAGAAAATCGTTAAAGACTTATAAGGCATTGATAAAGGTTAAACTTTTCACTTATGATATATGAAAATATTATCAGTATCCTTAAAATTGTTATCATTACTAAGGTAGTTTGAAAGAAAGGCTGTAGCTGAGTTGTATATGATTGGGGTGATTTGAAAAAAGCAAAAATTGGTAGGAAAAGGTAAAAAGGACCAATTATTTTATAAAACAAGGCATATGAGGAAAAACTAATACAGGTGGGGGTGAAAGCCTGGTAATGTTAGAGCCTTATCCTCATCTGTGTTGAGAAAGCAGAGTGTACATCTGAAGAGATATAGAAGTCTTCTGAATTTCTGGACAGGTGAGAAAACTGGAGGAATAAGATGGGGAGGAGTTTTAAAAAAGCATATAGAATAATAATGGCAGGGTGGAGAAGATAAAGGAGAGAATTTTGGACAGTTGGGTAAAATAAGGAATAAGAGGGTAAAGGGAAAAGATAAGGTAACAGGAATAGGGTAAAAAGAGAGACTGAGAAGGAAAATAGTGATTGAAAATAAGATGGAGGGAAATTCACAAATAGTAATTAGAACTTTGTCAAATCTATAAGAATATGAGTCATTCCCCAATGGTTAAAGGATATGAACAGGCAGTTTTCCAGTGAAGAAATCAAAACAATTTATAGTCATATGAAAGTCATTATTGATTAGAGAAATGCAGACTAAAACAACCTCTAGATATTTTACATGTACCAGATTGGCTAAAATGACAGAAGAGCAAAGGGATGAATGTCGGGGAGGATATGGAAAAATTGGGACACTAATTCATTATTTGTGGAATTGTAAAATGATACATCCATTTTGGAGAGCAATCTGGAATTATACTCTAAAAGTTAAACTACATATACTCTTTGACTTAGCAATACCACTACTTGGTCTACTTCCAAAGATGATTAGGGAAAAAGAAAAAGAACCTATATGTTCTAAAATGTTTCTAGCAGCTCTCTTTGTGGTGGCAAAGAACTGGAAATTTCAGAGATGCCCATCAATTGGGGAATGGCTGGACAAGTTGTGGTAGAATATTGTGATAGAATACTACTGTGACATAAGAAATGATGAACTCAATGATTTCAGAAAAACATGGAAAGACTTGCACAAAATAATGAAGAGTGAAGTGAGCAGAACCAAGAGAACACTGTATACAGTAACAGGAGTACTATTTTAAGAATGGATTTGAGTAAATAAGTTATTTTCTCCATTATAAATACTCAAATTAACTATAAGGAGCATATGAAAAAGATGCTACCTGTTTCCAGAGAAAGAACTGATAAATAGAAGTATGCATAGAATGATTTCACATATTTGTACACCTATTTGAGTTTAATGGTAGCCATATTCAGGGTGAGGATGGGAGGCAGGGAAGAAAAAAAAAGAAAAAAAACACATGAGAATTTTGTTGTATATTTGAAAGAAATAGCAAGCTGTGCATAGTAGGTTTGCAGTTTCATGTACAATTGCCTTTTTATGTTGTACCATGTTATGGAAATGCTCGTTTTATTTCATAAATTAAAAATAAAATTAAAAAATATTGATTTATTTGCTGTCATTTTATATTCTTGATTCACATTAAGCTTGAGATCCACTAAGAACCACAGATTTCTTTTCAGATAGATTACAATCTAACCATGTCACCCATAACTGAAACTTACGTAGTTAATTTTTTTAACTCAAGTGTAAAACTTGAGGGGAATACAGAGGGATGAAGAAAGAGAAACACCACTCCTTTATATCAACAAAAATAAGGAGGTTTTACAAATAGGAGGTATAAATTATCAACACCAAGAGCACAGGACTTGAAGGGAGCTGAGGTCTAGATTTAAATCCATCGTCTGATAATTACTAATAGTATGACCTTGGACAAATCATTTAATCCCTCTCAAGTTCTGTTTCCTCTTGTGGAAAATCAAGATAATAATACTTGACATACCTACCTCAAGGATTTTTGCAGACTTCAAAGCACTATAGAAATGGGAGTTACTAGTATCACAAGGTATATGTAATCATTTTGCTTTTTTTAATTCTTTTTTATTTTTGGTCCAGACTTGTGATCTCATTGGTTTAGTAAACTACTAATAAAGAAACTCTCTCTATCAATTCAGATGAGTACCTGCTTAGCAACATATTCTTAAGGAATGGCTTGGAGCACTTAACATTATGTGGCTCATCCAGCCTTTCACAGACAGTATGTGACAGAGGCAAGACTAAAACCCAGGACTTCCTGGCACCTAGGCCAGCATTCTAGGCACTAATTCTCTTTATTTGTTCCTAAAAACATCATAGAAAATAATCATGTTTTTCCTTTATTGACAAGGATCACTCAGAATATGAATTTCAGCATCTTCTTTCACCATCTCTAGAAGAGTCAGTTTAGCATAGAGAAAACTCTTCAGTGTTGCCTCCTTCAACTGTTCATGGCTCTTCAGAAATATCTCTGCCTGGCATGAAATTAATGACTTTTGTTTTCTTAGTGGCTTTCTTCAATTCTGGTGGAAATAAGAGGGTAGGTATTGCTCTTTGGGAATAACTAACTCTAAAGCTTTCTGTATTAGACTGTTTTCAGTGCGGTGTGTAATCGCTGCTATTACTCTGAAACATTGGAACATCTGGAGATTACATCTCTTCTAAACATATTAAAAAGAGCTATGGTGTGAAGTGGGCTCCTGCCCATTTAGGAGCAATACATGACATTAGCATATTTTGAAGATTTCTATGAAGGAGAAAATTGTCTTTTGTGCAGAAGAAATATGCTAAGCAGTTCCATAAGAACTACCTAAAACAGGTATCATCCACTATATAGCGATGCTTTAAATCATATTTTCTGTGTATGTGTGTCCTTATTTTTGCTCACTGTTCTATGTTGAAAAATAAAATCTAAAATTTGGTTTCAACCAATTCCTCCTCCTAGAGCCATGTAACTCTTGCTGAAATTTGGACAAGTGGCAGGGTAAGGAAGTAAGAGTGAGTATGGTATGATGTGGGGTGTGTGTGTGTATGTGTGTGCACACTTGTACGTGTTTGGGATACAAAGCACTGCTTGTTATATACTGAAATTTCCATTTTGACAGACTATAAGTTCTTTGAAGGCAGGAACTGTTTTATTTTTTGCCTTTGAATCCTCAGCATCTAGGAACATCTGGCATATAATAGATACCTTACATATAGTAGAATGAGAAAAACTCTCTCACTTCTTGAATTTGCCCAAGGATAAATATCCATACCATTCTTCTATTTCAATGCTTGGATTGACTAATATCTCAACCAGAAAAATCAGATTATCTTTAAAATAAGAGAAAACTGGTCACATGGGCAACAATATGTAGGACTAGACAGTTTCTCTGATCCCCATTACCTTTTAAACCTCTCCAAAACAGAAATTATGCACCAAAGATAAAGCTACTTCAGCTGTTTCTACAGTATAGGACATCCAGAATCCAAAAGAAGGTAAAAAAATATTTAAACCATGAACTGAGGCCTATTGACTCTAAGTTCACTTAGCACTCCTCTATCTCCCACGTGACTGATAGCAAGACTGCACCAGTTAATACAAAGATATGACACAGGCTTACAACAAAACCCACCCTTGTGCTTCAATCCCACATCCATCTTCTTTTCAGTACCATAGAGAACCCAGCTCCAGGCTGCAGAAGCAGACCTTCCAGGAGCAAAAGCCTGCCAGAAACAGAAACCCAGAAGCACCACTGCAGCAAAACTGTAAACTACTGGTGTAGGAAAAAAACAGGACTGCAAAGCTCTGGACTGCAATTGCCAAACCAGACAACTGAGGAACAGAGGGCAGAGGTCATTAGGACAGGACACCATATTTGTTGGTGTGGGGGTGGGATTTGTGCTACACTCTGCCAAGTATGAGAGATAAAGCATAGCATCCAGCTGGGGCCAGTTCTGACCATCCAAAAGGCAATTGTGACAGAAACCTAGATTGGTGAAGGCAGATGAAGACCTTACACGGAATGATACTGGGGGATCTGATGCTTGAAAAGTCTACTTGTCCTACATTGGGAGGGGAAAGCTAGAACCCCTGGGAGCAACTGGCACTTGGAGGATTGGGGGAGTATGGTCACAAGGAGAAGGTTTCCAGGAAGATTAAAAAGCACATAATCAGAAGAGGATATAGAACAGTGGTGGACTGCATATGCAGGGATATAGGAGGCAGCAGGGATCCTATCACAGGGCAGCATTACACCTGCAATAAGTGTCATTGCTCTGGAAGTGAGGCACAATAGGAAAATAAATAAGGGATAAGCCCTGCAAGGCAGTCACAGAAAGTGCCTGGAGGGCAAAATCCATTCTGGATACCTTAGAAGCTTTGGTTTCATGAAGAATATAGAGGAAAAGAGAGACTAGATAATAATAGGGGTCATGCATCAAAGAAAGGTAATCTAGAATAAACCTAAAGAGAAAATGGATAATAAAAGAGACAAATCCTTTTTGGAGAAGCGTGCAAACAATAAAATTAAAAAATAATTATTAGGACTAATTGAAGGAAAGGAAAGGAGAATCTACTTGACTGAGAGGAAAAGAGTGGAGGATTTATCTAAGCAGATAAGAGCAAAAAGATAAAGAAATTAATAAGCAAAACCCCAAGGCAAAAAGGGTTAACAAATAAGAGGAAGGAAATAGACATGAGGGAAAGAGAGCCATTGGTACTTAAAAAAAAATAAAACAAAGAAACATAATACTATATTTATAGCAGAAGGGGTGGGAAATCATAACTTCAAAAAACAATTTTAGAGATGGGGGGAGATATGAACCCAACTCTAGTAACATTAAATGTGAATGGATTAAAGAAAATGAAAAAGAGTGACAGACTGGATAAGAAAACAAAATCCTAGAATCTGTTGCTTACAAGAAATGTATTGTAAAAACAAAGATACACACAAAATAAAACTGAGAATATGGGAGGAAAAAACCTTAATATTCATCAAGTGAATCCACAAAAGGAAGAGTTGCCATCATGCTATCTGACAAAGCTAAAACAAACATTCAAAAAATAAAAAGGGATAAAACAAGGGAAGTATACTATGCTGAAAGGAACTACAAGCAACAAATATCAGTAATATACTAACATTCTGCAAATACCTCAGCATCTAAATTCATAAAGGAAACATTATCCAAACTTCAGGAAAACATAGACAATAACATAATTGTGACAGGAGACTTCAATATCCCTCTGAGTTTTATATATGTCTAACAGAAGGAAAAAAGCAAAAGGAAAAAATGTGGAACTAAAGAAATTTCTGGAGAAACTGGAGTTAGAAGACTTTTGTTGAATTTCCTAAATGGGAAGAGAAAAATATACATATTTCTCTGCACCACATGAAACTTTTACAAAAACTATGTACTAGGGCACAGAGATAAGGCAAACAAATGTAAAATGGCAGAAATAGTTAATACATCTTCTATATTGGTCCTCTAAAGACCAATGTATAATTAAAACAAAAATTGGTTCGGGGACAACAAACAAAGCATATGTACCCAAATGGAGACTTCTTAAATGTATCTTAAATAATGAATGGATCGAAGAACTATCAATAACTAAGTAGAAGAAAATGATAATGATAAAACTACTTACAAAAATTCTGGGATTCAGCTAAGGTAGTGGGTAGGGGGCAACCATATCCTTATAAGTGCACCTTAAAAAAGTAAAAAAGAGATAATTAATAAACTGACTATGCATTTAACAATTCAGAAAGTTGATAAATAAATTTAAAATCAGCACAAAAGAAGAGATATTAAAAATTAAATGGGAAATAGACAAATTGGAAAAATCCATAGAAATGATAAATAAAATTAAAAGCTGATTCTTTGAAAAAACTAATAAAATTGATAGACAGCTAAATTAATTAAAAAGAAAAGAGTAGAAAATCAAATAAGTGAAATAGCAAAACAAGTACAGTGACATCACAAGAAAACCAAAAGAAATTAAAAGAAATAATTAGAACCTGCTAGGTACAGTTAAATATAAACAAAACCAAAAACACATTCTTCCATCAGCCCCTGGCATACCCTCCTACAAATACATAGAGTCCAGGAGAAAGTTGTCTCAAATTTAGAGGGCATATGTAGCTAACTCATAGTTTCCAGTGGCTGAAAATCCCTTTTTCTCCCTATTTATGGGGTGCTCAAAAAGTTCTCCTTAGCCATGGTGCAGTCTTTTTGCTGGGCTATTTGGGAAGCAATGATAATAATAACAAACATCACTTCTGTGGTATTTTGAGGTTTACAAAGCATTTTACAATAACTCATTTTATCTTTAAACCCTGGGAGGTAGGTCCAATTTTACAGATGAGGAAACTGAGGCAGACAAAGGTTAAGTGACTTGTCCACAGTCACACAGCTAGTAAATGTCTGAAGCAGGATATGAACTCAGGTCTTTCTGACTATCGGTTCAGCACTTTATTTATTGTGCCACCTCAGTGCCACAAGTCTAGTTTGTCGGTGACTCAGGTGATAGAGGGATACTGTTTAGGATACCAGTAAAAAAAAAAAATAACAAGCTCAATGATCTTCTGGATAGAAAACCAAATATTCTAATTTCTGTAATTTTTCCATTCTAGCTGAGTTGGAATAGAACTCTTGTCTGGAGTCATTTAACTTCATCAAATCTCTTTATTTACATTTTTTCCCCCAATTACCAAGTTTCTCCCCTCCCTTCCTCCTACTTCTCTCACCTCCCCCTGAAAAATTAAAAAAAAAACTGCAATGAATATGCCATCAAGCAAAACAAATGCCTATATTGACCATGTCCAAAACTGTATGTCCCATTCTGAATATCTTGTTTATCACCTATCTGTAAGGAGGTAGAGAGCATTCTAAATCACCAGTGCTCTGAAATCAGGGTTAACCACTGTGTTGATCAGAGTTCTTAATCTTTCAAAATTCATTGTTTTTACAATACAGTTGTTGTGGTTGTATGAATTATACTCCTGGTTCTGCACACTCCATTTTGTATCAGTTTAAAGTGACATTCAAGTGACACCTACTCCCCCCACTTCTTCATTTGTATAGACATATTTGCACCCCCTGATTGTGTGACATAAACCTAGTCCCCCATTTTCCATTTTCTTCACTAGTGCATCCTTTTCCTTTTACTTTTCCTTTCTTCTTTTAAGATCATCAAAACATAAAAATAACCATTCTTTGGCCATCCATCTTATTTTAATCCCTCTTTGAATCCTGCTAGAGAAGGAAATGGCAAACCTCTCCAGTATCTTTGCCAAGAAAACTTCAAATGGTGTCACAAAGAGTCAGACATGACTGAAAAACTGAATAACAAATGACTCCTGCTGACATGCACTCCCCCCCATTAAAATAAAAGCCTTTTATCCTTATAAAATCTTTTCTGATTGTTTGCTTATATTTACCTCTTCATATTTCTTTATTTTAATCTTTTCATTCAAAATTTGTATTTAGCTTCAATATTTTCATTATGTATCCTTGGATTCCTGTCTGGAAATATGCTCTATTTCATTAAAAGTCAATTTTCCGCCATAGGATTGTTTTCAGTATTTTTTTTATATACTCAGTTTTGTTGAGTAAATTATCCTTGCTTTTAAACCTATTTTTTTTTTACCTTTTGAAATATTGAATTCCATGTTCTCTACTCTTTTATTATTGTAGTATTTTATTAAATCTTGTGTGATCTTGACTCTGAATTCCTTGGTACATGAACTCTTTCTTTCTGGCTGCTTTTAGTATTTTTGCTTTGACTTGGAAGCACTAGATCTTGGCTGTGATGTTCTGGGAAATTTTCATTTTGGGGTTTCTTTCAGAAGATAACCAATGTACTATTTCTAATTTTACTTTTCTCTCTGGATCTAATATCTTTGGACAATTTTCTTTCATGATTTTTTAAAACAAGATGTGTAGGCTCCTTTTTTTTTTTTGGTCATGGCTTTCAGAGAGTCCAGTGATATTTAATTAACCTCTTCTTGATCTTTTTGTTTTTTTCCAAATCAGCTATTTTTGATGTGGGGTATTTTACATCTTCTATTTTTTTCCACCTGTTGACTTTGTTTTACTATTTCTAGCTGTCTCATTGAGATATTACCTTCTATTTTGTTCAATCTAATTTTCCAGGAGTCTGCTTCTCAGGTAAGATTTTGCATCTCTTGTTTTGTGCTGAACTGTTAATTCTCCTTTCATGTCTCTCCTTCGTAACTCTCATTTGTTTTCTAATTCTTTCCTCTATCACTCATTTCACTTATAGTATCAATTATTTTTTAAACTTTTGTATCATTTCATATAAGAACTCTAATTGAATGTATACCTAAGTCATATTTTTCTTTGAGGCTTTGCTTGTAAGTGTTCTGGATTTACTCTTTTCTGCATTTGTGTCTTCAGTAAGGCTATACTGGTAAATGTTTAACAATCAGCTCTCTTAAAAGTGTACCCAAAATACACTTTTAAGCTTAATCTACATTGACATTGTCTCCATCACTTACTTAAGTCTAGGCAATTAATAAAACCATCAATTAAGTCCTGATTTGTAGCATTTGCTGATTTTTGACCTATAAATGCTTACAATGAAAATTTATCAAATTGCTCTCATGAAATAGTGTGGTTCCAGCACAGAGGTGCCTGGATCTTGACCACTACATATGCAACATCTGCTCTGAGTGAACCCACAGTGGAGGCTTTATGTGCTGAATCCTTATTCCTAGACTTTCTGAAATATCTTGCTCTGCTGTCTTGGGCTGGAGACTAAATCTGAAAATCAGCCCTGGGAATCTCCACACAGTGGTTTAGATCAGAACTCTGGGCATTGAATCCATTAATTCCACCCCACCCTGTACCTTGTTCCTTGTGCCCTGTCATTTTTATTTGTCTGTAAGTTTAATTTATAATCTTTGGCTGAAAAGATGATCTATTGTAGTTTCTCCTTTGACTTCCTGATCACTAGTCTTGTGCTCTTCTTAGAGTGTTGTTGGAGAAACAGTGGGGAGAACTGGGCTGTAATATTTTATCTTCCTCTGCTTTCATGACTGATCTCTAACAAATGGCCTTCAAAGTTGTTTATACTTAGTCCAAAGCCTGTAAGTGATTTGTTGAGACACGTTCTCAGCCACTTAAGGTATCAAGGCTAAAAAGGGTGAGGGCAGATCCAACCCCACCCTTCTGCATTTTAGAATTTTGCCAAGAATAGAAATCAAGCTTAGAAGCCTAAGGTTTTAATACTCCACACTCCTTCCCCAGTCTTATAGCTCCTCTCCCAGTCTCCAAGATTTTTTTTTCAAAAATACACAACAATAAAGCAATCAGATATTCTGTTTTTTAAAATACCTTCTCTTTTGTGCAGTTTTTCATGGAGGTATGCTGAGGTCTTTTCTTTACAACCAACATTCATTTATCCTTTGCCCTATAGTTGATCCATGACCTTCACCTGATCCAGTGGCTTGAACTTCTTGAGGGTAGCTAGGTGCTCACTTATCTTCAGTTTCAACTCCCTGTCAAATATTTTCATTGTCTTTTTCCCAAATTGAAGAACATTTCTCTTTGGTAGAGAAAACAGGAGTAGAATAAGTGCTGGATCATAGGAGAATGGTTATACAACTGGAGTGACCTTAGAAGCCACTCATACCAAAGACTTCATTTTTTAAATGAGAAAACTGAGACTTTAAGAGAGTGACTTCATTTTGCTTTCTTTATGTCATCAGTTGTCATCAGCCCATGTACATCAATCATAAGCAATATGTTCTAAGTATATTTTGATCTCTTTTCCCCAATATAACTTTAAAAGAATCCTTTCTGTTGTCCATAGCCTCTGTTTCTCAATCTTGACATTACTCATATAAAATCATGCCATACAATCTCTCTCTTTCTCTCTCTCTGTCTCTCTCTGTCTCTCTTTCTCACTCTGTCTCTCACTCTGTCTCTCTCTCTCTTTCTGTCCATATACATACACACACAAATGCAAGCATATATGGGCAAATATATGCATGTATGTAGACTGCATTAATTGCCCTTCTGTCCATCTTCTTACATACGTATCTTTTTAAAAAAATATCAAGTTTGAGTTATGACTTCACTAAGCATCCACATGAGCCTCTTGGATACATTTTCTTCTTCATTAGAATCATTTGCATGTGCCTATGTAATCAGATGGTCATTCTTAAGATCTATCAATCCCTCTTGGACTGATTTCTCTTGTAGAATTTTGTCCAATCTTTTCATTCTCTGAACTCTGAACTCTTCTTTGCTCAAATCTAGGATAAGTTCTAGATCAGTGATATCAAAGAAATAGAAATAGGGGGCTCTAAACTGTACACAAGTATCCCTGCAGGTACATGTTGGCTTAGAAAATCACATATTAACATTATATATTTTTATTTTATTTCTTTTGTTTTGCTAAATATTTTCCAATTACATTTTAATCTGTTTCAGGCCTTACTTAAAATACTACAGGCTGTATGTAGCCCACAGGCCATGTTTTTGGTACCTCTATTCTAGATCTACCCTGAACTTTCTTTTTCTTTTCTGTTACCACCTCAAAAATGGAGCGTTCATTTCCTCTCAGGCTTTAACACTAGGAAGTGTCTCTCTAAATGTAATTAAGATGGCAAAGTTTTCAGCTGTATCTCATCCTTTTTACCAGGGAACTCTGGAATTTGGCTATAATATTTCCAGGAGTTTTCCTTTTAGAATCTTTTTTCAGGAGGTGATCAGTGGATTCTTCCAATTTCTACTTTACCCTCTGATTCTAGAATATCAGGGCAGTTTTCCTTTATATATATGTGTATATATGTATATATGTGTTATATATATATTTTCAGTTCTTCCAAGGTGGTATGATTAAAGGAGAGGTGTGTATTCCTTTCCTGGCCTGTGCTCTGGTGTATCAGATAATTCATATAGAATATAAAAGTTATAAATGTAATTAACGTAGAAGAGACTTTCACCACAATTTCCATCCCTTACTGCACATCTGAGGATTCAAACTGGAGTGTGAATGAATGCTATAAATGTGGTCAAGCCCTTAGTAATATCCCATTTCATATTGAATATAAAATAATTAATAATAGATTAAAAATATAAAGGTAATGAATAAAAAATAAGATGTAAGAAAGGCAGGTAATCTCACTGAGAACAAGAAAATTAATATTTGAGAGAAGCTTTGTAAATATTTTTTGGGGTAGTCACTAGGATTGGACCCAGTCTGTGTAAACCAAGAGTTTGAAGCATTGGTCCATATGTTATATTCGTGGAATTATTGAATGACTTTTTCTTTTCTATTTGAAGATCACTAAGGTTAGAAACCACAAATATTCCTTTTTCTTGCATGGATTGGTGTTTTATTTTCCTGAATGATTAGTTCATGCTCACATCTAACTCATCTTTCTTTCTTCAGGTGAAGCCCAATGGTTTTTTGTTCAGGCACTCACGAAGGCAGCAACACTTCCTAGATGTTTCATTTCTAAATGTCTTCAATATACCTAGGCTGCAGTCAAATTGCTTTGCACTGGCAGGTGAGGAAAGTTGAGTCCTCATCCCAGATCCATCTTAAATATTGTTGCAACCTCAAGTAAGTCCTCTCTTCCCCCTTGGTCTTTTTTTTTCATTCTAAATTAGATTGAAAGAGATGATATTTAAAGTCTCCTACTCAAAAAAAAAATCTGCTTTGCAATTTATATTCCTAGGCAGTTGGCTGGGGGCACTGAGAGATTAATATCAAGATAGTTTCTGATTTGCATTAATTAAGGGAGTTTTAAAATAATTTTTTTTTGAAATCTGCAGAGAATGGAAGCAAGTCCATTTGATAGAGGATGAATATAAGAAGCATAGCCATGTAAAAATAGTGTCAGGGATTCTAGAGATAAGAATAAGCTGAGGTTGTTGAGGTAAGCCAAGGACAAAAAAAAAAAAAGGTGTTTGAAGATCAACTGTGCAGGAAAAAAAGATCCCAAAGGAGGAATAGAATCACTGTATGGTGATGGATTAGATGATGATAATTGACAACAGAGCTACTCAATTCTTGTTTCCTTCTCGAGTCAACAAGAGTGACATTTGGACTAGAAAGGACAGAACAAAAATGACTAACAAATAGTTAACACCCAACATTAGTAAGGAGATAATAAGAGAACTCCTAGATGCCCTTGATTACAGATGGTGTAGCACAGTGGAAACAATGACGGATTTGATCATAAAGGTTCTAGTTTCAAATTGCAGCTCTGTAACTCACTACCTGCATAGTTTTGGTAAAGACACTTAATTTCTCTGGGTCTCACTTTCTTCATCTGCAATGCAAAGCAGTTAGAGGAACAATATCCTCAGAAAACGGAGGCTAGACTAATATGATTGATGAGACATTGTCAGTGACATTTCAAAGATCTTGGAGAATGAAAGAAGTAGTAGCAAACTGGAGAAGGGCAAATGTCTTGATTTAAAAAAAAAAAGCCAAGAGAATAGAAGCTGCAAAACATAGGCTGGGAAGCCTAACTTCTGTTTCTGTCAAAATTCTAGAATGGATTGTTAAAGAGAAGGTTGATGGAGATACGTTAAAGGAAACAATGATTAGAAAGAATGAGTTGCTGCTGATCATTTACTCAGTCACATCCAAATGTTTGTGATTCTGTGAACCATAGCACTCCAGACCCTTTAATGCACCACTGTCTCCCAAAGTCTGTTCAAGTTTATGTTCATTGCTCCATGACACTATCTATCTGTCTCATCCTCTGCTGTCCCCTTCTCCTTTTGCCTTCAATCTTTTCAAACATCAAGGTCTTTTCCAATGAATCCTGTCTTCTCATTAGGTGGCCAAAGCATTAAGCTTCAGCTTCAGCACTTGACCTTCCAGTGAATAGTCCAAATTAATGTAAGCATTGACTGATTTGATCTTGCTATCTAAGGGACTTGTAAAAATCTCCAGCACCACAATTTGAAGGCACTGATTCTGTGGCACTCAGATTTCTTTATAATCCAACTCTTATAGCCATATATCACTACTGGAAAAACCAGAGACAGTTTTGACTATATTGACCTTTGTTGGCAAGGTGAGGTTTCTGCTTTTTAGTGTACTGTCCATATTTGCCATAGTTTTCTTTCCAAGGAGCAAGTGTCTTTTAATTTCATGGCAGCAATGTTCTTTTAGCCCAAGAACATAAAATCTGACACTGTTTCCATTTCTTCTCCCTCTGTTCACCAGAAAGGAATGGGGCTGGTTATCATGGTATTCATTTTTTTTTTAATGTTAAGCTTCAAAATAACTCTCACATTCTCTTCTTTCCCCCTCAACAAAAGACTTCTTAATTCTTTACTTTCTGCCATCAGGGTGGTATCATCTGTATGTCTGAGATTGCTGATCTTTCTCCTGGAAATTTTAATTCTGGCTTTTCATTCATCTAGACTGGCTTTTCAAATGATGTACTTTCACACAAATAAAGTCAGATTTCATGGAATAGGCATGGTGCACAAAATACAGTAATAAATGACTATAATAATCTACTCTTTGATAAACCCAAAGACTCCACATTCTGGGATAAGAAATCACTATCTTACAAAAAACTGCTGGGTATATTTGGCAGAAACTAGACATAGATCAACATCGTATACCAAATACCAAGGTACAGTCAAAATGAGTATAAGAAGTAGAAATAAAGGGTGATACCATTACCAGATTACAAGAGTAAGGAATAGTTTATCTGTCAGATCTATGGGAAAGGGAAGAATTTGTGACAAAACAAGAGATAAAGAACATTATAAAATGCAAAGTAGATAATTTTGATTATATTAAATTAAAAGGGTTTCACCAAACAAAGCCAACACAATCAAGATTAGAAGGAAAGCAGAAAGATGGGAAATAATTTTTACTGCCAGTGTTTCTGATAAAGGCCTCATTTCTAAAATATATAGAGAACTGAGTC
Organism: Phascolarctos cinereus; assembly: GCF_003287225.1. Taxonomy (NCBI): domain Eukaryota; kingdom Metazoa; phylum Chordata; class Mammalia; order Diprotodontia; family Phascolarctidae; genus Phascolarctos; species Phascolarctos cinereus. The sequence continues at coordinate 336,129,627 of NW_027556098.1, forward strand.
AAATCTTTAAGAATATGAGTCATTCTTCAGTTGATAAATGGTCAAAGGATTTGAACAGGCAGTTTTCAGATGAAGAAATTAAAGCTATCTACAGTCATATGAAAAGTGCTTTAAATAACTATTAGAGAAATGCAAATTAAAACAACTCTGAAGTACTGCTTCACACCTATCAGATTGGTTAATATGACACAGAAGGAAAATGATAAATGTTGGAGAAGATGTAGAAAATTGGAACACTAATGAATTGTTGGTGGAATTGTGAACAGATTCAACTATTCTGGAGAGTAATTTGGAACAGTGTCCAAAGGGCTATAAAATTGTCCACATCCTTTGACTTAGCAATACCACTTCTAGGTCTCTATCCCAAAGAGATCATAAAAAGGGGGAAATGATCCACCTGTGCAAAAATATTTAGAGTAGCTCTTTTTGTGGTGGCCAAGAATTGGAAGTTAAGGGGATGCCCATCAGTTGGGAAATGGCTGAACGAATTATGGTATATGCATATAAAGGAATAATACTGTGCTATAAGAAATGATGAGCAGGCAGATTTCAGAAAAAACTGGAAAGACTTACATGAAGTGATCCTGAGGGAAATGAACTGAACTGAAAGAATATTGTACAGAGTAACAGCCACATTGTACAATGGCCAGTTATAGACTTAGCTCTGCTCAGCAATACAATGATCTAATACAATTCCAAAAAACTCATGATGGAAGATATTATCTATATCCAGAGAAATCACTATGCAGTCTAAATGCAGCATACTATTTTCTCTATTTTTTTTAAAAATTTTTTCTTTCTCCCTGACATTTGATTCATTTCTGTTTAGGAATACAGAGAGTGACTCCATAATGAATATCATATTAAGTCCAAACCTCTCACTCTAGGACGGGGTGGGGAACCTGTGGTCTCAAGGCCACATGTGGCCCTCTAGGTGCTCCAGTGCTACCCTTTGACTGAATCCAAACTTCACAGAGTAAACTGGGATTTGTCCTATGAATTTTGGATTTAGTCAAAGGGTAGCATTTGAGCACCTAGAGGGCCATATGTGGCCTCAAGGCCGTGGGTTCCCCGTACCTGTGCACTCAAAGTGCTTTGTTAAGTGTCTTTTCTCATATATCTTTCCAATGTTATTCCTCTTTATTCAGTAATAAACCTTGTTTTCTCCTGCATACTATTTACTGATATTTGGACAACCATTCATCTTGCATCCTCTTGAGTGGTGCTTATCCTGCTAATCTTTAGGCCCCAACCTAACAGCTTCAGGAATCCTCCTTTGGTTAGTTCATCATTGGAAAATCTCTTTATCCTGAAAGATTTAATCTGCCTGGCACTTACATCATTTCAATACCCTCTATGGCTCTGACTCTACCCCCTGGTTGGAGAGCAGGTTCATGTGCTCCAGGACCTCTACTTAGGGGGGAGGCTCAACACAATCTTCACCACTTTTCTCACCAGTTACACTGCTTTTGGGATTCATTGGCAAGTACATTTTTAGTTTTTTTTGTATCCCCAGCTCAATGCCTGGCACATAATGGTCACTTAATAAATATTTATTAGATGGCAGAGTAAAAGCAGTGACTTGCTTGAGCTATCCCCTAAACTCTTACAAATACCTGTAAAAAATGACTCTAAACAAATTCTAGAGCAACAGAACCCACAAAGACATAGTGAAACAAATTTCCAGCCCAAGACAACCAGGATGGTTGATGGGAAAGGTACGCTGCAGCATACTGGTAGAGGAGCACAGTTCAGCATGGGTCCGCAGGCAAAGATGGGGCCTCAGTGAACCTGGAGCAGGCCTCAGGGGACTGAATCCCTGGCAGCTTTTGTGGTTTCCAGAATTATCAACCCACAAATGTCAAAGACAACTTAGAAGGTCAGTAGGAAAGGTCTGTCAGACCTGGCTGAGAGAGGCGCTCAGTTCAAGCCTACCCCTGGAGCAGCCCTGGGATGGTGGTGTCAGTGGCTGCTTCTGGAGCTCTCAGCCCTCAGCTGGTGGGGGAATTGAGTGACTGATCAGAGGGGGACTGCAGGGATCTCTTTGCTGGCACTGGGGCAGGATTCTCTTGCTTTGTCCATGCTTTGATCTGGGTCACAGTTCTGGGTGGTGGTCCTGCGGCAAGGAGGAGTGCTGATGTGGTTGAGCTTGTGGTGGTGGTCATAAAGTAATCTTCCTCACAGTTCCAGGGCAGAAAAGAGTGCTTGTGGTCACTCATACACCAAAGCACAGGCCAGGAAAGGAATACACACCTCTCCTTTAATCATACCACCTTGGAAGAACTGAAAATTTATACACACACACACACACACACACACACACACACACACACACACATATATATATATATATATATATATATATATATATATGTATATATATATATATATATGTATATATATATGTATATATATATATATATATATATATATGTATATATATATATATATATATATATATACATATATATATATATATATGTATATATATATATATATATATACATATATATATATATATATGTATATATATATAAAGGAAAACTGCCCTGATATTCTAGAACCAGAAGGTAAAGTAGAAATTGAAAGAATCCACTGATCACCTCCTGAAAAAAGATTCTAAAAGGAAAACTCCTAGAAATATTGTAGCCAAATTCCAGAGTTCCCTGGTCAAGGAGAAAATATTGCAAGCAGCTAGAAAGAAAGAATTCAAGTATTGTAGAAACACAATCAGGATAACACAAGAAGGCATGGGGTGAGTTGAATATGAAGGGATGATAACCAAAAAATAAGATTAAAGCGTGAGAAAGGATTGTACTGGGAGAAGGAGAAAGGAAAAGGTATCATGGGGTAAATTATCTCACTTAAAAGAGGCAAGAAAATGTTTTTACAAAGGAGGGGAAGAGGGAGGAGGTGAGAGGGAATGAGTGAATGTTACTCTCATTAGACTTGGCTTAAGGAAGGAATGACATACACATCAATTGGGTATGGAAATCTATCTTACCCTACAAGAAAATAGTGGGGAAGAGGATAAGAAATTGGGGGGGGTGATAGAAGGGAGGGCAGATTGGGGGAGAGGGTAGTCAGAAGCAAACATTTTTGAGGAAGGACAGGGTCAAAGGAGAGAATAAAATAAATGGAGGACTGGATAGGATAGAAGGAAATATAGTTAGTCTTTCACAACATGACTATTATAGAAGTGTTTTGCATAACTACACATGTAGTTATGTGTGTATGTGTAACATATCAAATTGCTTGCCTTCTCAATGGGTGGGAAGGGAGAAATGGAGAGAATTTGGAACTCAAAATTTTAAAAACCAATGTTAAAAAAATTTTACATGCAACTGGGAAATGTGATATACAGACAACAGGATATAGAAATCTATCCTTCCCTACAAGAAAATAGAAGGGGGAAGGGATAAGAGAAGAGGGGTGGTGATAGAAGGGAGGGCAGATTGGGGGCAGGGGTATTTGGAATGCACATTGTCTTGATGTGGGGGAGGGGAGAAGATGGGGGGAAATTTGGAACTCAAAATCTTGTGGAAGAGAATGTTGAAAACTAAAAAACAATTAATTAAAAAATGTTTATTAACTGACTGATTCTATCACTACCCTAATCAGTTATTTACTGTGGGACCCCTAAGTTGTTTGGAACTTTTTGTATATTTTGATATGTTTCCTAGTTGTTTCAGGTTTCTGTCTCCTCCGTATTTAGCTTCTACCTAGATTTGCAAGCTCCTTTACAGAGAAAGAACTTTGTCTTCTATTTCTTTTGTTCGCCTCAGGGTCCCAATCAAGGTTCTCCCTATTCAGGAGATGTTTGCCAGATTCACTTTTATTCAATGAGTTTTCTAATGCCCTGGGGCATTAAGCAATTCTCTTCCCTTTCCTCTTCAGGACATTCCTGAGGGAAAGAATTGGTGTTACCTTACCATTGTTTCAAAAAAACTAAACTTGGACAATAATTCAAGCTGTGCTGCTCCAGAAAGAAAAAAAGAAAAATAAACAAACATTTTTAAAAAATGGTTCTGTAGGGCTGTATACAAGTTTTTGGAAAGTAGCTGGAGGTAGGGGAATATGATAATTAGAATGTTCTGGAAAATTATATTTGATTGTGTTTTGTTTCTATGCAAATTGTGTATGCTATTTTCCAAATATATCTACCATGGTCATCATTTTTCTTTGAAATACTGTGTGTGTATAGTGTGTGTGTGTATGTGTGTGTGTGTGTGTGTGTGTGTGTGTGTGTGTGTGTGTGTGTGTGTGTGTGTGTAATATATAATTTCACTTTGCTGTTCTGTGAGCCAGATGCCTTACATTAGGGACCATAGACGGTCATCTAGGACTTAACACTTTCGTGTCCAGAGATCTTGAACTAGGCTCCAATTATCTTGATTGGTAAAGTACATGACATGAACCACCCAGCTCTAGTCCTGCTTCACTTTACTCTACAGCCAGTCTCACAGCCTCCCTGCTAAAGTATTAACACCCCCTGAAACCACCCCATCTTTCCAGTTTCCATAATTAAGTCAATGCTACCATTACTACTAAAAATAGTATATCAACCTATTCATAAGGCTTTATTTTCATTTCTGTAATCTTCCAAATCAAAATACCATTCATTGGATTGCACTCCTTTAATATGTTTCCTCTGCCACATTAGAATGCAAGTTTCTTGAAGGCAAGGATGGTCTTAATTTGGATTTGCATCTCTGACTTATCACAGTGCTTGGAACAAAGTAAACACTAAATTAATCTTCTTTCATTCAATTCAAATCAATACACATTTATAAAGCTCCTACCACACGTCAGGCATTATACTAAGCACTGGGGATACAAAGGGAAAAATGCAGCAGTCCTTGCCCTTGAGGGTCTCAGATCCTAGTACTTCAATTACTCATCATAGGATCATAGATTTACAGCTGGAAATGATCTCAAAGATCATTGCAGTCTAGTGCTTTACAGATGGGTATACGCTGAGGTTATGCTAGTGTGGACATGGGCTCTGTAATAAGTATAATAACTTGTTAGATATTTTGTAACCTCCCTTCTTTACAGGGAAGCAGGACAATGTCATTAACCAACAACTAACTAATTAGAAAGATTTCTGAGGCTCACAGCTGTTTGATATACCAATGATCTTTTGCAAAGTGAATTCTAAGTGAACTTGTAGATGCCTGCTGAGGCCAGATCAGGCTGAAATGGCTCAAAGGTGGCCTTGAGCAGCAGCTACAGACTTGGGACTTTCCCAACACCTTACTCCCTGGCTTATCTTATCTACAGAAGTCTTCTCTTTTTTTCTTTTTTTGAGGCAATCAGAGTTAAGTGACTTACCCAGGGTCACACAGCTATTTGGTATCATGTGCCTGAGGTCAGATTTGAACTCAGGTCCTCCTGACTCTAAGGGTGGAGCTCTATCCACTGCACCACCTAGCTGCCCCAGAAGTCTTCTCACTCAAACCACCCTCCACCCCCTCTGAAAACCTCTAGACACTCACCCCTTTTCACACTCTCCTTTGAACGCTTAGAACTCCCTCCCTGCTCTCTTTTAGAATCTTCTCCCCCCTACAAGTCTCTTTCTCAGACAATAAATATATCTAATTGGTGTATCAGACTGTTTCATTTCAGGTCTCTTTATAAGCCTGAGGGTCATTTGTTAACACTAGTAATAATTGGTAGGCTCAGGATTTGAACTCCGGTTTTTTCATTTAAAAACTAGAACTCTTTCCACTGGAAAATATTTGTTGCAATGCAGTACAGTAAAATTTGAAGAGAATTTCTAAGGCCTGGACTGGTTTTATGTAGATATATTAGGAGACTGTCAAACTAGCCTCCTAAGGCCAACCATCTCATGGAGTTGTGAGTCAACACTTTTAGCTCATGCTCAATTTCCATTAGCCCTGTGGTTCTTAATCTTTATGCTGTCATGAATTCCTTTGGTAATCTGGTGAAGCCTATGGACTCCTTCTCAGAGTAATATTTTTTAGTGCTTAAAATAAAATGCAGATGATTAAAAAGGAAAACATAAGTTAGTGAAAAAATGTAATATTTTTCCCATCCATATTTATGGATCTCCTGAAATCTATCCATGGATCTTGGGAGGAAGGAGGTCCTATTCACCTCAGGTTAAGAACTCTTGCACTAGAGCAATGTCATCAACCAGTTCTCCCCAAGAATCTAGAAAGTCTAGGTATCTGAGAAGGGAGATACCTTTAGTAAGAAGTTGCAAAAAGTATGAGACTTGAGCTAAGTGAAGCTAATTTTGGGAAGTAGAAACTCTAAACTTAAGACAAGACTGCCTTATCTAAATGTAAAGAGGAAAGCAGTGCAGGAGCCCAGGAAAAAATGGAACATTAGGCTCCTCAAACTCATTCACGGGGACAATAATTCTACTGGTATCCTCCACATTGTAGAAAGATGTAGTGAAGCTTCCATGTGGCAAGGGTTATCTCCTGGCTTGTAGCATGGGAGTGTCTTTGTGTATGGCTCAAAGGGAGGCAGAATAGATAGCTCTCACCTCTCCTCCTCCCACCCTTCTCCCTGGGAAATTTTCATTCCTGCCAGGAAGGGAAGCAGGAGGTTGGGGTCAGAGGCCACCATTCTGTTCTCCTTAGAGAGAGGGGATATGAGGCTAGAATTTTATGACCTTTTTCAGACCATAATGCAATAAAAATTACATTTAATAAAGTGCCGTTGGAGCATGGATCCAAAATTAATTGGAAACTAAATAATACAATTCTAAAGAACAAGTGAGTCAAAGAAAAAATCATAGAAACAATCAATAATTTCATTAAAGAGAATGAAAAAAAGAGAGACATCATTCCATAATTTGTGGGATGCAGCCAAAGCAGTACTTAGGGGAAAATTTATATCTCTAAATGCATACATTAATAAAAGAGAGAAAAGAGCAGATCAATGAATTGAACATGTAACTAAAAAACTAGAAAAAGAACAAATTAAAAATACCCACTTAAACACCAAATTGGAAATCCTAAAAATCAAAGGAGAGATTAATAAAATTGAAAGTAAACAAACAAATTAAATTAATAAATAAAACTAGGAGCTAATTTTATGAGAAAAAACCCAATAAAATAGATAAATCATTGGTTAATTTGATTTTAAAAAAGAAAGAATAAAACCAAATTGCCAGGGTGAAGGTACCACCAATGAAGATGAAAGTAAAGCAATTATTTTGAGTTATTTTGCCCAATTATATGCCAACAAAATTGACAATCTAAGTGAAATGGATGAATATTTACAAAAATATAAGTTGCCTAGATTAACAGAAGAGGAAATAGAATACATAAATAGCCCATATTTAGTAAAAAAGAAACTGAACAAGCTATCGATGAGCTACTTAAGGAAAACCCCTCATAACCATGTGGATTCATAAGTGAATTCTACCAAACATTTAAGGAAAAATTAAACCCAACACTATATAAACTATTTGGAAAAATAGGAAAAGGCATCCTGCCAAATTCTCTTTAGGACACAAATATGGTTTTGATATTTAAACTAGGGAGAGTAAAAACAGAGAAAGAAAACTATAGATCAATTCCCCTAATGAATATTGATGTAAATTAAAAAAACATACTAGCAAGGTGATATATCACAAAATATCACAAAGATCATATACTATGACCAGGTGGGATTTATGCCAGCAATGCAGGGCTGGTTTAATATAAGGAAAATTATTAGAATAATTGACCATATCAATAACAAAAATAACAAAAGTTATCTGATTATATCAATAAATACAGAAAAAACTTTTGACAAAATACAACACTTGTTCCTATTAAAAACACTAGAAAGGAGGCGGAACCAAGATGGGAAAGTGAAAGCAGTGACTTGCTTTGAGCGCTCCCTCAGACCCTCCAAACACCTGCAAGAACATGGTCTAAACAAATTCTAAAGCAGCAGAACCCGTAAAAAGACAGAGTGAAGCAAATTTCCAGCCCAAGACAACTTAGACAGTAGATCAGAAAGGTATATTGCGCCAGGCTGGGAAAGGAGCATGGGTGCACAGGTGGCAGCAAAGCTAGAGCAGACCTCAGAGTGCTAAATCACTGGCATCTGTGGTGGTTTCCAGACTTCTCAACCCACGAATGCCAAAGGCAGCTTAGAAGGTCAGTGGGAAAAGTCTTTTTCTGCAATGAGAGGGCGTTGGCTGCCTCCTGAGCTTCTGGCCCACAGACTGAGGGGAATCTGGTGGCTGGTCAGAGAAAGATTGCAGGGATCTCTTTGCCAGTGCTGAGGCAGGAATCTCTTGCTCTGCCCATGCTTGGATCTGGGTCCCAGTTCTGGGTGGTGGTCCCGGGGCTAGGAGGAGCACTGGCATGGTGGAGCACAGACCAGGAAAGGAGTAAACACCTCGCCCCTTATCATACCGCCTTGGAAGAACTGAAAATTTACAGGTCCCTACAAGTATCTCTAAAAACAGCTGTACAAACCCTCGAAGCTTGGGACAGTACATTCTCCACATTGGAAGCAGACTCTTACCTTAACAAAGAGTTTAAAACTCAAGGAAATGGCTGGGATCATGAGCAAACCTCGCAAACAGAGTCAGGCTATATCATCTTACTTTGGTGACTAAGAAGACCAAAACATACAACCAGAAGAAGACAACAAAGTCAAAGCTCCTACATCCAAAGCCTTCAAGGAAAATATGAACCAGTCCCAGGCCTTGGAAGAGCTCAAAAGGGATTTTGAGAAGCAAGTAAGAGAAGTAGAGGAAAGACTGGAAAGAGAAATGAGAGTGATGCAAGAAAATCATGAAAAAACAAGTCAACAGCTTGCTAAAGGAGACCCAAAAAAATACTGAAGAAAATAACACCTTAAAAAATAGCCTAACCCAAATGGCAAAAGAGGTCCAAACAGCCAATGAGGAGAAGAATGCTTTAAAAAGCAAAATTGGCCAAATAAAGGAAGTCCAAAAATTACTGAAGAAAATACTTCCTTAAAAATTAGAATAGAGCAATTGGAAAGCTAGTGACTTTATGAGAAATCAAGACACAGTAGAACAAATCCAAAAGAATGAAAAATTAGAAAACAATGTGAAATATCTCATTGGAAAAACAACTGACCTGGAAAATAGATCCAGGAGAGAGAATTTAAAAATTATTGGACTATCTGAAAGCCATGATCAAAAAAAGAGCCTAGACATCATCTTTCAAGAAATTATCAAGGAAAACTGCCCTGATTTTAGAACCAGAGGGCAAAATAGAAATTGAAAGAATCCACGATCTCCTCCTGAAAGAGATCCCCAAAGGAAAACTCCTAGGAATATTGTAGCCAAATTCCAGAGTTCCCAGGTCAAGGAGAAAATATTACAAGCTGCCAGAAAGAAACAATTCAAGTACTGTGGAAACACAATCAGGATAACACAAGATTTAGCAGCTTCTACATTAAAGGACAGGGCATGGAATATTCCAGAGGGCAAAGGAGATAGGATTACAACCAAGAATCACCTACCCAGCAAAACTGAGTATAATCCTTCAGGGAAAAAAATGGTCATTCAGTGAAATAGAGGACTTTCAAGCATTCTTGATGAAAAGACCAGAGCTGAATAGAAAATTTGACTTTCAAATACAAGACTCAAGTGGAACATGAAGAGGTAAACAGGAAAGAGAAATCATAAGAGACTTATTAAGGTTGAACTGTTTATATTCCTGCATGGAAAGATATTTATAACTCATGAGACCTTTGTCAGTATTAGGGTATTTGGAGGGGAAAAAAATTATATGTATGTATGTGGATAGATAGATAGATAGATAGATAGATAGATAGATAGATAGATAGAGAGGGCACAATGTGAGTTGAAGATTAAGGGGTCATATCTGGAGAATAAAATTAAGGGGGGAGAGGATTATACTAGGAAAAGAAAGGGAGAAGTAGAATGGGGTAAATTATCTCACAAAAAAACAGAAAAGAAAAGGCTCTTAGAGTGGAGGGGAAACAGGGGAAAGTGAGAGGGAATGAGTGAATCTTATTCTCATAGGATTTGGCTTAAGGAGGGAATAACATACACACTCAATTGGGTATGGAAATCTGTCTTACCCTAAAGGAAATTAGGGGGAGAAGGGGACAAGAGGGCAGGGGGATAATAGAAAGGAGGGCAGATTTTGAAAGGGGGTAATCAGAAGCAAATATTTATGAGGAGGGACAGGGTCAAAAGAAAGAATAGAATAAATGGGAGGGCAGGATAGGATTAAGGGGGAGTTAGTTTTTCACAACACATCTACTTTGGAAGTGTTTTGCATAACTGCCCAAATATAACCTATATTGAGTCGCTTGCCTTTTCAATGAGGGTGGTGGGAAGGGAGGAAGAGAGAAAATTTGGAACCCAAAGTTTTAAAAACACATGTTCAAAAAATGTGTTTTCACATGCAACTGGGAAATAAGAAATACAGGAAATGGGGCACAGAAATCTATCCTGCCCTACATGAAAACAGAAGGGGAAGGGGATAAGAGAAGGGGGAGGAGAAATAGAAGAGAGTGAAAACTAGGGGAAGGGGTATTCAGAATGCATGCCATTTTGGGGTGGGGAGGGGCAAGATGGGGTGAAAATTTGGAACTCAAAATCTTGTGGAACTAAATGTTGAAAATTAAAAATAAATAAATTTATATTTAAAAAAAACAGAAGGAAATTACAGGAGATCCTTTGTTCACAGTACATGCAGGACTTTGTTACACTGCCTGTACTTGGTTTGGGCCAGCTGTACTCAGAGCAGGATCCTGCTGGATATTTCTGTTTTAGAAGGCCTATTTTTTTTCCTTGTAGTACAGTTTATCCCACAAGCCCATCAAAGATCCTTTCATCTCTAAATCTTCATGATACACTTTCAGAAGCTGCTGCCATAAGGATATCCTGGCTCCAGTTATGTCTCAGCCATATCTGAAACCACAACCTTATCTTTGAGATCCATCCACAGTACAGCAATGAGGAGATACAGGCATCTCCCCTGTGACATATGTCTAAACCCAAGAACCTTAACACTTACTACCTGTGAGATCTTGGGCAAATCATTTAATCTATTTGGATCTCAGTTTCTTCTTCTTCTTCTGAAGGGAGTAGGTGTTGGTCCCTTCTAGCCATAAATTTCTGATCTGTGGAACCATCTGAGTACCTTGACAACTTTCACATACTTACTGCAGACAAATTCATTTTTTTCATCCTGCTCCTTAAAAAAAAAATATTAAGTGATCCTGCAGTTGAACCTCATATTGAGATGAACATGACCTCTGAAAGTATTAAGCTTCTAAGCATATTTTCAAGCATGAAGCACTTGGGTGGACATTATTTCACAGGTGTAATCTTGAATAGGTGATAACCTAGAGGCATCTCTAGTGTCAGCTTCAGATCACACTCATATTTAAAGGAATGGATTAGATCATATCAGCATCAAAGAATGAGGGTACCATTTAGTCAGCTTTTCATTTTTATCAGTATGATCATAATGCCAATGGAAAGAACAGAAATTAATTTGACTCTTCTGTGATCTCATTTAATATTAGAAAAAGGAGTTCTAGTTCAGTACAGAGGAAGGAAAATGTTCTTATAAATGTGTGTTGTTTCTCTCCTTAAATTTTTAGAATTCGTAAGTCACTCAGATGCCAAGTAGATTTCTAGATTTTGTACCTTTTTATATGATCAAATTAAAAATCTTCCAAGGGGAAATACTTAAAGAGTTTTTTTTCTAAAACAGAAAATAAAAGTAATTTTTAAAACTTTATTTTTCTTTCTAATATAGATTCAAGAAATGCTTTAAAAGATCCAAGAAACAAATTTTCAAATAATTGAAAAAAATCTGAGAAGGAAAAGGGAGAAGGAAGAGGAGGTGGGATTTTTAAAAGTTGTGGGGTGATTTCTCAGGATAAGAACTGTGGATATTCTTGGCTCCATTCCTGTCTAGCACTTCTCCTCTGCTCTGTTCCTCCACACCCCCTGTGGAGGCGCTGCTCCAAGTGAGGAATGCCTATTTTTGTAATTGAGTTACTCAGTGGGGAAGCTAAAAGACCAACGAAAAGAATTGAATTGAGCTAGGTGATTTTTCAAAGGCCATCTCTCCCCTCTAAAGGAAAAGTTTCAACCCACTGGAAGAAAAATGACAAGTCAAACTTTGGTGTATAATTCATCTGGGGGGGGATAGTATGAATTCGTGGGGCTTATCATGGTCCTACAGTCATAAGGTGAGAAAGAAACAAGATACGCCAGATTGAAGTCAGATGAAGAGCAAGGTGGTCAGAGGCTGAGATGAAATGCTCATGTTCTGCACTTTTTTTTTAACAGGGGTAAGATTTATGGTTGGAATGGCCTGGCTGCTGCAGGTCCTTCAGGGTCATAATGAGCAGACAGTCTGATGGACATCAAAATGGTTACAAAAAGCATTTTAGCAAAAACTGAGGATGCATCATTACATCATAGCATCTCAGAGCTTCAGGGGACCTCAGAAGCCTTTCAGACCATTGCTTCCAAGTAGGATAAACCACAACTACAAAATCTCTAACAAGTGGGGTCATTCAGCAATGGATTCTACTTCTATAGCTCCCAATTTCATTTTGGATGGCCATGTTTCATGGGTTACCTCTCTAGATCTGGAAGAGACCTCGGAGATCATCTAGTGGAACACCCCCCCCATTTTACAGATGAGGTAATTAAGGCTCAGAGAGTCATACAGTAATGGAGATGCAGCTTGAAACCAGTTTTGCTTTTGAATCTTGTGTTATATTTGAAGTCACCACACCAGAAATGTTAAGATACATTTTTTGATGTTGAGACAAAATCTACTGCCCTTTCACTTCTGCACAGGAACATGCTGGTAAATGTTCAGTAATTCACTCTCCAGGGGAAAAAAAATGCACATGCATAACACACTTTTAAATTTAACCTGGACTATTAATATTTGCTTCATCTCTTTCTTAAGAATAGGCAGTCAACAACAAATAAATGAATCAAGTCATGATTTTTAGTGCTTGCTGATTTTGGGGGTGTAAATTCAGTAATTGGCTCTGGAGAGCAGGTTCAAACTGACATCAGCACACTCCTACTTCCACCTAGTTATAATCCTAGCTCTGCCATCTGTGGACAAGCAGAACAAGTTTAATTACTCATCAATTTCACTATCCTTTAGATATTTAAAAACTGATCTCCCTCTTAACACATTAGCACATATTAATTTATTGTATTAACTAACTGTCACTTTGGCAGTCAAGTATAGGACCTTTTCAGAATGCAACACTGACTTGATAAATTGAGATATGGATTAGAAAAGGAAGTGGGAAAGGTTAGAGAATTGGCCTTTAATATATTTAATATAATAAATAGCATTTTAAAATTTGATATCTTTAATTTTAAAATCATCTTCATTTCAAAATATGGCCTTCTCTTCTCCCCTACCCAGAGAGCTAACTCTTGTAGAAAAGAATGAAAAATGAAAGAAAAAAAATCAGTTCATCAAAATTAACAAGTACATCAACTGCACCTAACTGTAAATGCAATATTCCATACCCATAGTCCTTTGCAAAGAAGGGAGGGAGATGTGTTTTCTCATTTCTTCTCTAGGGCCAAGCTTGATCATTATAAGTATTCAGTATTAGGCTTCATTTTTTGTTGTTGATTATATTTACATTGTGTTGTTACAGTTCATATTTTTCCTACTTCTACTTCATCTTATATGCATATATTATATATTCCCATGCTTCTCTGAATTTTTATTCTTATAGTATATTAATGTTCCATTATATTTATGTATGATGATTAGTTAACCATTCCCCAACTGATGGTCATTTACTTTGTTTCCATTTCATTGCTATCACAAAAGTGCTGCTAATGTCTGAAAGCATTCTATCTTTGATTTCCTAGGGGATATGCCTGGCAGTGGGACCTCTGAGTCAAAGGGTATGGATATTTTGGTCATTTGGGAGTCGTAAATGCAAGTGGCTTTCCAGACTGGTTGGACCAATCCACAAGTCCACCATCGGTATAATAATGTGTTTGTCTTTCCACAGCTTTTCCATCCCCACCTTTTGTCACATTTGCTAATTTGCTAGGTTTGAGGTCATACCTCAAAGTTATTTTGATATAAATTTCTCTATTGGTGATTTGGAACAGTTTTTCATATGGTTGTTAAAAGATCACAATTCATCTTTGAAAACTGTTCATATCATTTAACCACATATCCACTGGGGATTCTTTCTTGCTAGTTCTATCCATCCATCCATCTATATATCTTATCTATCTATCTGTCTGTCTCTCTATCTATCTATCTATCCAGAGAGAGAAAGAGAGATTCTTAGAGGTATTTGCTACATTTTTTTTTCTGTCAACAGCTTCATTTCTTATCCTCATTGATATGGTTTGTGCAAAAAATTTTCAATTTCCTGTAATGAAAATTATTTACTCTTTTTGGATGATAACTATCTTTTGCTTCAGAATTATCCTCTTCTACATAGCTGTGAAAGGTTCCTGATATTGTTCTTTTCTAATTTTTTTCATTATGTGACCTTTAATATTCATGTTGCATATCCATTTTGAGATTATTGTAAAACATGGTGTGAGCTGTTGTTCTAAACCTAATTTCTGCCAAACTGCTTTTCAGTTTTCCAGCAGAATGGATACTTAAATAATGACTTAAGATTTATGAAACATCTTACATACATTTGGTTTGAGCTTTATAAATAATCTTGTAAAGTGGAGGAATTGTGGGCATCATTGTACCCATTTTGCAGAGGCATTATCTAACATTCAGAGTTAAGTGATTTACTTGAGATCTTAAAACCAGCCAGTTTTTGAATTTGAATGGTTTGAATTTGAAGAGTTTGAATTCAAATCCAGATCTCTCCTGTCTCAAGTTCAATGTTCTTTCTACTATTCTCTACCACCCACTTAAGGCTGATGCGCCCAGGTAAGGCAACAATAGGAGATCTAAGGTGCAAGGAAGAAACATGAGGGTATCATGTAGATGATGGCAAAGGCAGAATTTACCTGCTTCACAATTTTGATGACACTTGGTTTTGCTGCCAAGATTCTTTATCACCTGCATCACTGTCATGATATTAGTCAGCTAAATAGTACAGCAGATAGAGCCCTGGACCTAGTGTGAGGAAGATCTAAGTTCAAATCCTGCCTCAGACACTAGTTGGGTGACCCTGGGATAGCAACTTAGCCTGTGTCTACCTCAGTTTCCTCATCTATGAAATGGGAAGAATGATAGCACTTACCTCCCAAGGTTATGGTGAAAATCAAATTAGATAATATTTATAAACCTCTTTGTAAACCTTAAAGTACCATATAAACCTGAGCTATTATTATTATTATTATTATTATCACTGTTACATTATTGTGTTAAGGAAGGACAGTTAATTGAGTAATTTAGTGATTCTATGTGTTGATGCATGTGTCATGGCTATCATACCTCTCAAGTCAAGGCTAAAGTCTAGAACTATGGGTGGTGCTAGAAGGTAAAGAAAATTCCGGAAGCCAGGAGTAAGGCAGCAAAGATAAGTTCAGGAGTACCAGGGAAATCGCCAGCCATGAAAGAAGTCCTGATATGGATGTTCAAAGCGAGGTCATGTGGTAATAATTCAGTAGAATATTAGGGCCCAAGAAGCATATAGTTATTGGAATTTAGAGCAGTGTATTGATTCAGAAACAGAGCAGCCAGGAAACAGAAAACCTGTCTGATGATCTGGCTTATTTAAGCTATTCAAGAAAGAAAAATGGAAGCACCAGGAAGATGATAAATAGGTTGTTGACCTGGCTGAGGTAGAGATTATGGATTTAGGGATATGGGCAAATTCTGCTGTAAGGAGATGGTGTCTAGGTTCATGTAGATGAAATGAAAAATGCGAGATCAAAAATGAAAGCCATCCCAAAAGCTAGTTGGCAGCAGGCATGAACAAATTCAGCATTGTATTTCTATTCATAATTCCATCCCCAAAGCCAGATGTTTATCTAAGGAAAAGCTTCAGCTCTAACACAACTATTAGCATATGAAAACATTTGCTCCTGTTGATTACCTATTGTATACTCAAGCCAAGACTTATGAAACTCAAACAGACTGGCAGAATGGTTGTGTCAAACAAGTAGAAATGGAACCTCTAACCATACATCAGGATCCCTGCAGTTGCATATTGACTTAGAAAACTACTCCTGTTTATAGAATTATTTTATTAATATTATTGACACATCAGCACATTAATATCAGATAGGAACTACATTTTAATCTGATTCAGGTGGCACTTGGGAGTATTGTAGGCTGCATGAGGCCTGAGAGAAGTATCTTTGACACCTCTGT
Organism: Phascolarctos cinereus; assembly: GCF_003287225.1. Lineage (NCBI taxonomy): Eukaryota > Metazoa > Chordata > Mammalia > Diprotodontia > Phascolarctidae > Phascolarctos > Phascolarctos cinereus. The sequence continues at coordinate 336,145,922 of NW_027556098.1, forward strand.
TGTAAAAATCCAAACTTTGTTTTTTTAAATTAATTTAATCATAGTTTTCAACATTCACTTCTTTAAGTTTTTGAGTTTTAAATTTTTCTCCCCCTCTCTCACCACCTCCTTTACCAAGATGGCATGCAATCTGATATAGGCTCTACGTATACATTCCCATTAAGCATATTTTCACATTAGTCATGTTGTAAAGAAGAATCAGAACCAATAGTAGGAACCATCAGAAAGAGGAAACAAAACAAAATAGAAGAAAAAAAATAGCAAATCTGCATTCAGAATCCATGGTTCTTTCTCTGGATGTGGATAGCATTTTCCATCACAAGTTTTTGGAGATGTTTTAGATCCTTGCATTGCTGAGAAGAGCTAAGTCTATCAAAGTTAATCATCGAACAATGTGGCTGTTACTGTGTACAACGTTTTCCTGGTTCTACGCACTTCACTCAGTATCCAAATTCACTTTCCATAGTTAAAAACACTTTTTTGAAAAACAATTTCCCTCAAGAATAAAAGTGTAATGACTCCCAATACCTTAATAGTTCTCTATGTACTAAAAATCTCATCCCTAAAAAAACAAAACAAAACAAAAACAAAACCAACACACTCAGGGCCTAAACTATAGACAGCAAGCATTTGTCAAACATGTGATTGTGTAGCTAAAACTGGGATTTAGCATGGTAAATGTTGAATTTAGAGTCAGGATCTGTTTTCAAGTTGTAGCTGTGGCACTTACTAATTATGTGATCTTAGACAAATCACATAACCTCTCTGTGCCTCAGTATCATCTTCTGTAAGATGAAAGGGTTGGGTGGCATAGTTGCCACCTTAAATCTTATAATCCTCTGGTCCCTATATCCTCCCTCTAAATAGATCTCCAGGTGTGACACATCCCAGTGAAGGCCCCTGATCTTCTTCTATTAACTAACACCAAGGGATCATAGGGTCTAGAGCAGAAGGGTCTCAAAGGTCATTTAGATCATGACCTTCCTTTTACAGATGAGAGACCTGAGGCACAGAGACATAAGATTACTTGCCCCAGCTTACAGTGGTAGGTGAAGGTGGGATTTCAACCCAGTCCTTTGCATTCAGAGGCAGGGCTCCTTCTTCTGGACCATATTGGAGCCCTTACATCAAAGAGGACTCTGGGAAAAATGCTGTACCTAGTTTCCATTAGCAAACAACCCAAGTTTAAATTTGAAACAGAAAAAGGTGCAATTCCACATTGTCAGATTCTAACCAACAAAAATACAACCAATTCTAACCACTGTGAATGTCAACTCTGTTGACCTTCAAAGCAAACTAACACAAGTATGATTTACTAATTAGCCATGTAGCTTAAAATATTTTTCAAGAGGGTAACAATGGCAAATAGAACTTCATGATATTTACATTTAAAATCTTTGGGGCATGAGAAGATGTAAGTTTTTAAGTATGATGTCATTATTTAAAGTTAATAAACGTTCAGCTGGAATAAAATTTGGCACGTGTGGGTGATTAGTGAGCAAGAAAGAAGAAAGGACCAAAGGTGAAAATTTGCTATAAGAAAGTGAATTCCCACTTACCTACAGTGTTGTGGCTTTTTTTGTATGGAAATAAATACTAACTGCTCAAGAAAGCTGCTAAACTAGACCATATTGAATATGGCAAAATACAGCATCCAAAGAGAATAAGCTTATTTCAAATGATTTCTCCACAGGTCCAATTCCTTTTCCTTAGAGCCCATTAAGGAAGTTCCTTGGGTACATGGTCAACTTAAATATATTATGACAATCATAGCTGAAAATGAATAGAATTCTTTTTCTGAGACAGAAGGCAGCCAGTTAGCTCTGAATTAATTCCTGGCAGACTGAGTCTCAGAGTGCATTTACAGCCCTCAGGAAGAGTCCCACAGCCAGTATTTATGTGGATTACATTAGAAAAGCCCACATTCAGGAGGGTTCAATGAATCTTTTCAATGTCAGCTTCTAGATTATTCATGTTCCAATATTAAACGTCTCCTCTGTTGGGCTGAGCAATGTAAGATATTCTCAGTTTTACAATAAACAGGAGACAGCAGGGTTATTTCCATTCACTGGAGATTTACACTTCAGGTTACAATCAAATTGAGTGCTTTCTTACACTCTGCTGAGAACAATCAGGAGAGAAGGAGTTGCTACTTGTTTTATTTATCCTACTTTCTGACTCCTTCATTGAACCCTCTGAAGCTGGCACATTGGGAAAGTCTCATGAGAATTTAATCTCATCATTTCTTCAGACCTGGTATGACTTCACCTAAACATGCCAAGTGAATCTGAGGTCCTCAAATTATTTTTAAATATAGTAGGTAGATAATCAAGGGACAATGTGTATTGTGACTGATTTGCCTCAATTATACACTTGTTATCAGATGTGGAGAGAAGCAAGCTGGCTCACTGGCTATCCTGATAGTTGTAAGTACCATGGCTAAGTCTTGTATCTAGATGGCACAGTGGATAGAATGCAGTACCTGGAGTCAGAATGACTTGAGTTTGAATCCTGCCTCATACACTCATTAGTTGTGATGACCTTGGGCAACTCATTTGACTTTTCTCCTTTATGAGATGGAGATAATAATAGCACCTAACTCCCAGGGATGTGAGGATAAAATGAGATAATTTTTGTAAAGCATTTTGCAAACCTTAAAGGGCCCTTTAAATGCTAGGTAGCAGTAGTAGTAATGGTGGTAGTGGTAGTAGCAGCAGCAGCAGCAGCAGCAGCAGCAGAAGCACTACTTTCTAGTAACAGTACTAGAAACTGCAGCAGTGATGATGATGATGATGATGATGATGATGATGATGATGATGATGATGATGATGGTTCAAATACTATATAGGAACTGCAACTGACCCTGTGACAATTATTTAACCTCTCAGTTTTGCAGGGTTATATATTACAGACAATCGCTGATTGATGGAGGGAGTTCCTACACTTTTTAAATCATAGGACTCATCAAAACAAAATTGGATCTCTAGAGTAATGGTTTGTAATGCACTGCCTCTAATGATGTTAGTCCTAGAGAATCTGAAAGAAAATTGAGCTTTTTGGAAAGACTAAATGTAAGTGGGGCCTGAGAAACATTTAAATCTTTCTGCTTTCAGAAAGATTCTCAAGCCTGAGGTAAGTTTACTAAAGTTTAACTTCTAAATCAGTTTTTCAAATAGCAATGTGCCAGGTTAAAAGTCATTTCTCACAGGGTGAACATCAGTCTGCAGAAATATGAATCTTTCTTTTTCTTTCATGTCAGTTTAATTTCCTACAAACTATAGGCTTACTGTGAGACTGTAAATTATTGGAGTTGTTTCCCTACTTACTGATTACTACTTCCCTTAGTGATAAGTTTCTCAAGGATATCCAAATTCCTACTTGCATTAGATGTAATAAAGAAGGCTTGGTATAAGCAGCTTTTTCAGCCTCCTGCTGAAACTGTGGTTAATGTTGGAGAAAACTGATTCATATCTTACAATTGTGCCATTTGAGTCTTTTATACAGTGTGGCTTTGCGTTGTCCCGGTGCTCAGGAAAACTCAACAGGATTAAAGCACAAATTATAAGTGAAGAAACAATGTGTTTTAAGAGCAGTGTTGTTATACAAGAAACCTATTTTCACTAGGCTTCTGCAGACTGGCATAAAGAGGGAAAGTACCATCTGCCTCAGAGAAGAGCTGAGAAAATATAGCTCTTTACAGAGGTGGGTCACCATTGGTGTGGAACATTGCATATGCCGTTAGACCAAATTCAGATGTTGATTGCTTTTAATGAACTGCTTTATTACAAGAAATGGCTTGCTAGATAAGTTAGCAAGCGCTTACTAACCATCTACTGTGCACCAGGTGCTGTATTAAGTAATGGGGGTACAAAGGAAGGCAAAAACATAGTCCTTGTCCTCTAGGAGGTCAAATTTTAATGGGAGAGACAGCATGCAAGTAATTATGTACAATCTATCTACCTATCCATCTATACACACACATACATATGCATACACACACCTATATATACATACACCTCTGTATATATACACATACCATGTATATTGATGTGTATGACTATATGCACATATGCATATATATACACACCTATGTATATAAGCACATGTATATACATATATCTATACACATTCATAGTAAGTATGGATATACTTAAGTATATATGTATATATTTATATGTATACGCACATGTACATAAATAATACATGCATACATCCAATTTACACACACAGAAGAGAGGGCAAATTGGATGGAGTGAGAGATTGATATCTGCAATTTATACATACATATATATATATATATTCAATATATATATAAATATATTTATATCTATCTACAGTTATATATAATATATATTTATATGTAGAGATGTAGATATGTCTACCCTTAAACATAGTATCTTTATAGAGAGAGTATATTTAATGTGGATATATACTTATACATACACATTCATATATGTATATGTTATATATGTATATATACACATACATACATATGCATATGTATCTAAAGAGACAGAGACAGAAACAGTTAGAAACAGAGAACGTAAACTGTTGAGTGTGTCAACAGAGGGAAGGAACTTATATTAAATAAGGCAGACTCAGAAATGCTTCTTGTAGAACATGGGATTTTACCTGAGACTTGTAGGATGCCAAGAAACAGAGTGAAGAAGGAGAGAATTGCAGGCATGGGGCACAGCCAGTGAAATTGCATGGAGCCAGGAGATGGAGCATCTTGTACAAGAAACAGCAAGGAGGCCAGTGTCATTAGGCGTAAAAAGCCTGGAAAGGTAGGAAGGAACCAGGTTATGAAGGGCTTTAAAACGGAGGATTTTCTATTTGATCTAAGAGAAAACAAAGAGCCACTGAAGTTTATTGAACAGGGGGTGGGGTGGGGACATGTCAGACCCATGTTTTAGGAAGATCAGTTTGACCTTTGAATGGAGTATGGACTGAAGGGAGAGATTTAAGGGTTGGGAGAGGAACCAGAAGGTTATAGAATAGACCAGGCATAAAGGTGATAAGGGTCTATACCAGAGTGGTAGTAGTGTCAGAGGAGTAAACAGGTGGTATACAAGAGATATTTTGGAAGTGTATTTGATAAGATTTGACAATTAATTGGATATAGCTGGGGGAGGTAAGAGAGAGAGAAAGTAGAGGAAAGAAAAGGGATATGTTAGGAATTGAACCTGTTGTAAAAAAATTAAATCACACCTTTTTTACTTAGAAGTGACCTTTGAAGTTATTTGGTCAAATATCCTAAATTTAGAGATGAAGAAAGAAACTGAAACCCAAAGATGTGAAGCAATATGTCCAGGATGACTCAGGGAAGTGTGTATAGAATGATTCAATCCTCTATCTTCCTCACCTTAGGTCCAGTGTTCAATCCACTATAAAACCATGCCTGTCAACTGATAAAAGTACATTTTCTCCATTTATTTTAAGGAAAGGGCTCTCTGTAGTTTGAGAAGTCTGGTAGTCCCACTTTAATAAAAACATAATGACTTTGAGAAAGTTTCAAAAAAGATGACTAGAATTGCTTAGTTATTATTATCTTTAACAATAATAATACAAAAAATACTTACTGAAACATTTCGCCATAACAACCCAGTAGAGAAGAAAAATCAAGTGTCATTATTCCCATGGTACAGATGAAACTAAATTTAAGGGATATTAAGTTTCTTGCCCATTATTACTTAATTAGTTCTTAGGTCATTTCTTTAGTCATGTTTGACTTTTTGTGACCTCATTTGGGGTTTTCTTGACAAAGACACTAGAGTGATTTGCCATTTCCTTCAACTCATTTTACAGATAAGGAAACTGAGGCAAATAGGGTGATATGACTTGGCCAGGGTCACACAGCTAATAAGTGTCTGAGGCTGCATTTAAACACAGGTCTTCCTGACTCCAGGTTTGGCTCTCTAACCACTGTGCAACCTAGCAGCCCATATAATTAGTAAACAACTTCAAATTCAGATATTTCTACTATAGTTCCATTTCTCTTTCAACTGTATTATACCTCACTTCAAAGATATGGGGTGCAGAGGCTTCTTTCTTACAGTGAAGGCAAAAGGAGAAGAGGATAGCAAAGGATTCATGTTCTGATGTTAAATGTCTCCTTCTGTGAAAAATAAAAAGATGAAAAAGTATGAGTTACAATGTGGGATCATAGATGTTATAAAATCATGAAGGGTTTAGACTTGGAAAACATAAACCCATTCACCAAATCCCATTGTTAGGACACCCACTGAAACCAGAAAGTTACACATTCTAGTGCTAGACACTAGGGATGCAAAGACAAAGGGGAGGATGGTGGAGCCAAGATGGAGGAGTAGATGCAGTAATTCAGTCAAACTTTCCTAACATTCACTTTCAAGCAACATTAAAGTAATGGATCCCATTAAATTCTGGAGGGGCATAGACAACAAAAGATTGGGGCAAGACATTTTTTCCAGCCCAAGATAACTTATTAGGTCAGCAGGAGAGGTCTGTGACACTGGGGTGGGGGCACGCATAGAGCACATATGGCAGCAATACTAGCATCCGTTCTTGGAGGTGCTGACATAGCAGTGGCAGCTTCCGAAGCTCTCAGCCCATATATAATAAGGGATTGGACAAATGGTTCAAAAGAGGTTACAGAGAGCCCTGAACTGACACTGGGTCCAGGACCAGGTGATGTTTGCCAACTCTATTGCTCATATGTAGTTTTGGGTAGCAGTTCCAGGGTAGAGAGGAACACCACAGCTTGTAGCTGCGGAGGAGTAGGGGACCTTCCTGGGTAAAGATCAGAGCACAAATGAGGAAAGCAGTGACCATACCACTACCAGGATAACACCATCTTGGAAGCACCAAACACTTTCAGAACCCCAGAAATAGCTCTGAAAAAAATCAGATGCAGAAAAGGCTTGAAGCTTGAGACAGTGCTTGCACACCCCTAGCTGAGCAGAACTCAAAGATCAAAGTCAAGAAAAATGCTGGAAAAATGAAGAAATAAAAAAAAAAAAAAGGAACCTGGCCATAAAAGACTATTTTGGTGACATGGACTGGCAAGATACAAACTCAGCAGACAACAATGTGAAAACATCTACAAGCAAAGCCTTAAGAAGGAAAAAACCCTGAAATTTGGATACAAGATCAAGAAGAATTCTTGGAAGTTAAAGAAAGAGATGAAAGCAGTAAAAGAAAAAATGGGGGGGGGAAAGATGAGAGTGATGTGAGAAAATTTATGAAAAGAGAATTAAAAGCTTGGTAAAAGATGTATAAAAATATTAAAGAAAATAACACCTTGAAAACCAGAATTGGCTAAATGGCAAAAGAGGCACAAACAATTCACTGAAGAAAAGAACTCCTTAAGAATTAGAATTAGGCAAGCGGAAGCTAATGGCTTCATGAGACATCTAGAACATAGAGCAAAGTCAAAAGAATGAAACAATAGAAGAAAATGTAAAACATATCATTGGAAAAACAACTGGCTATCAAATAGGTCAAGGAGAGGTAATTTAAGAATTATTGAACTACCTGAAAGATATGACCAAAGCAAAAGCCTAGATGTATTTCATGAAATTATGAAGGAAAACTGCCTTCATATTTTAGGCCCGAAGGGTAATATAAAAAATGAAAGCTTTCACTGATCACCTTCTGAAAGAGATCCCCAAATGAAAACTTCCAGGAATATTACAGCCAAATTCCCTAGTCAAGAAGAAAATATAATGAGTAGCCAGAAAGAAAACAGTCAAATATGGAGCCACAGTCAGGATCAACAAGATTTAACAACTTCCATATTAAAAGAGCAGAAGGCTTGGAATATCATATTTTGGACGGTAAATGAACTAGGATTACAAGCAAGAATAACTACTTACCCAGCAAAATTAAATATTATGCTTTGGGGGGAAGTGGATAATTTATGAAATAGAGGATTTCAAGCAATTTTTATTGAAAGGACCAGAACCAAATAGAAAATTTGATATTAGAGGCAAAAGAAGAATAAAAATTAAACATGAAAGAGACATCATAAGGGACTCAATAAGGTTAAATTATTTACCTCCCTTTATAGGAAGATGATGTATGTAACTAGTAAGGATTTTATAATGATTATCTCAGTGAGATAGAGTCTACATAACCAGAGGGCATGAATCTGAGTCAGTTATGTTGGGGTGATCTAAAAAGTATGAAGGTGGGAGGAAAAGGGATGGAATGGGAGAACGGGGAAGGAAGAAGAAAATTATCTCACATAAAAGAGGTATGCAAGGACCATAGCACACCACGCACTTCTATCCTCCACTATCTCCTAAAGTCTGTCCAAGCTCATGTTTGTTGCTTCCATGACTCTATCTGTCTGTCTCATCCTCTGCTGTCCCCTTCTCCTTTTGCCTTCAATCTTTTCAAACATTAGAATCTTTTCCAATGAGTCTTGTTATGCAGCCAAAGTATTTGAGCCTCAGTATTTGATTTTCCAATGAATAGTCTGAAGTAATTTCTTTTAAGTACTGACTGATTTGATCTCCTTGCTGTCCAAGACATTCTCAAAAGTTTTCTTCTCCAGCACCACAATTCAAAATCATCAAATCTGGGGCACTTGGTTTTCTTTATTATCCATCTTTCACGGCCATACATTGCTACTAGAAAAAAAAAGGCTATAGCTCTGACTATACAGTACTTTTTCAGTGAGGTGATGTCTCTGATTTTTAGTATACTGTCCAGATTTGCCATAGCTTTCCTTCCAAGGAGTAAGAGTCTTTTAATTTCATGTTGTAATTGCTATCGGCAGTGATCTTTGAGATCAAGGATATCTGACACTGCTTTAATTTCTTCTCCCTCTATTTTCCAGGAAGTGATAAGATCAGTTGCCATGATCTTAGATTTTCTGATGTTAAGCTTCAAGCCAGCTTTTATACTATCCTCTTTAACCTTCATCAAGAGACTTCTTAATTCCTCTTCACTTTCTGAAATCAGAGTGGTATCATCCACATATCTGAGTTTCTAAATGTTTCTCCCATCAACCTTAATTCCAGTTTTTGATTTATGGAGCTTGGAATTTTGCATGATGCACTCACTCTGCATTTAATTTAAATAAGTTAGGTGACAATATGCAGCCTTGTACTCCTTTCCTAATCTTAAACCAATCAGTTGTTCCATGCTTGTTTCTAATTGTTGCTTTTGACACACATACAGCTTCCTCATGAGACAAATAAGATGGTCCTCCCATCTCTTTGAGGGTTTGCCACATTTTTTTGTGATCCACACAGTCAAAGGCTTTATTGTAGTCAATGAAGCAGAAGTAGATGTTTGGTTTTTTGTTTGTTTGTTTGTTTGTTTGTTTTTTTCTGGAACTCCCTTGTGTTCTCCATATCCTAGGGAATGTTGGCAATTTGGTCTCTAGTTCCTCTGCATCTTTGAAAACCAGCCCTCTCTTCTGATAATTCTTAGTTCATATATTGTTGAAGCTTAGCTTGCAGAATCGTAAGCATAATCTTGGTGGTGTGTGAAATGAGTGCAATTGTTTGGTATTTTGAAAATTTTTTGGCCCTATTATAAATAAGAAATTATATAATACTTTAAGACTTGCAAAAGTCCTTTATACATGCTGTCTCATTTGATCCTCAAAATAACCCTGACAGGTGCTATAATTATCTCCATTTTATAGGTGAGGAAACTGAGGCACACAGAAGTTGCTACTTGCCCAGGATCACATAGCTATTAAGTGTCTGAAACAGGATTCAAAATCAGATCTTCCTGACTCTAAGTCCAGTGCTCTATTCCATGTACCATGTAGTTGCCTCTGTTAAAAAATTGTCTTAACATGTAATTGGGTGGAAATGAAATATTTTATTAAAAGAAAACAAGAAAGCAATACCAATTAATTCATACGGGAGAAAGGCACTAAAAACCAGGGTGAGGAGATCAGTGAAGGGCATATGTAGGCATGGGGTGGCACTGAGCTGGACTTTAAAGGAAGACAGGAATTCTTTGAGGATGAGATGAAGAAAGAATGAATTCCAGATATGGGGGACTACCTATGAAAAGGAAAAGAAACTGGAAATGGAGTTTCATGCATAGACAACTCCTATCAGGTAAGTTGAACTGAAATGGAGAGTGTAAAGAGAGTAATATGAAATGAGCCTAGAAAGGGAAGTGAGAACCATTTTAAGGAGAATTGTAAATGGCAGGCCAAAGACTTTATATTTTCTCCTAGATAGTATCCATTAACAATTTCTGAGGAGAAGAGTGACATGAGCAGAATGATGATTTAGGGATATCAATTTGTCAGCTGTTGGGAGAATAGATTCAAAAGGGGAAGGACCAGAGACAGTGATAAGGCCCTGAACTAGGGTAGAGGTTCTGGGCTTGCCAGCTGTGAGAAGGGAACAGATGCAAGAAATACTGTAGAATTAGAATCAGTATGAATTGGCAATTGATTTAAAATAGAAGGTGAGGGAAAATTGGGAGTCAGAGAAAACCCCAAGGTTTAATAGCAAATAGTAGTGACTGGAAGGATAATATCCTCAATAAAATTTGAAAAATTTGTTGAAGGGTTGAGAGTGTAGTAGAGAATGAATTATGGTTTGGACATGTCAAGTTTGAGATGGCTACGAGAATGGGACTGGAGCTTAGAAGAGTAGTTGATGAGATCACTGAAAGAGAAAGTTTAGAGAAAGGAGAATAAAGGGCCTAAGATATAACCTTGTGACATGATCACAATTACTGAATAGAATAAGAATGATGATCCAGCAAAGGAAACTGAGAAAGAATGGTCAGCTAGATCAAAGTTTGGCCATGAATAGGATGAGAGGTAGAGAATGAAGTATGGTACAGTGTAGAGAACCCTGGCTTTGGAGTGAGAGGATCTGAGTTCAAATCTCACCTCTGCTACTTACTACCTTTGTGGATTTGGGCAAGTCACTTAAACTTTCTGGGTATTAGTTTCCTCACCTGTAAAATGAAGAGTTTGGACGAGGTGGCCTCTGATGTCCTACAATACTATGCTGATAAGTTGAGAGGAGGCGAGGGTCAAGTAAAGATGAGAAACCTGGACATTATTTTAAGAAATGAGGAAGTATCCAGTGGAGGAGGTGCAATTGAAGATTTCTAACCAGAGATTCTCAGAGGTGGGAGTAAGCCCTTATTTTTATTTTACAGTTAATAAAGGATCTTAACACTTAGCCTGGCCACAGTGACTTGCTCATAGTAAATGATTAAGAAATGCTTGTTAACTGATTGACATTTTTTTTTATTTGAGAGCATATAGGGGGCTCGAGCACAGCACTAGGTCCATGTGAAAGTAACTCAGTCAAACTCATCCCAATACATCTGACTGGTCAATGCCTACAGAGCATGATGTAGTACAGCACTTCTTACATTGTGCATCACAACCCCATGTGGGTTTGCAAAAAAACTGGCAACAGTAAAATGTTTCTGAATGTGCTACGACCAAAAGTTAAGTAAAAATCAAATGCGAAATGAATTGGAGGTGTTTCTGGCAGTGCTTGCCCACATCACATTGGGCAACTTCCCTGTAGCCTTGGTTCTGAAAACAGAGTGCACACTTTGTACTGCATGTGCCCTCAGGTCACGCAATGCCAATGAATGCTGCCAAAATATGGAAAGGGGTCACAAGTGGAAAAAAAGCTGTAAAAATATGCGGATGATCTCTCCAAAAGTCTGGGTTCAAGGCCTAGCTCTGATGCACTCAGATTATGTTTTCCTGCCTAGCCTAAGAAATCTGTCACTTTATTGGATTTTTCCCACCAACATTTCTACCAACAGTTTTCCAGAAAGTGACAATAGTTTTAGCCCAAGACTCCTCCTCCCTCCCTTTACAGGCTAGATAACTCAAATATTATGTGATCATTGATCTACATATGGAAGGAATGTCAAGAGCCAGCTGATCCAATTCTTAATTTTTTTCAAATGGGGCTACCAAGTCACAGGGAGTATAAATGCCCCACCCATGATCACCCAGATTGCAGGGGTCAAAATTGGGATTCCAACCCATGTCTTCTGACTCGAGTCAGCATTCTTCCCACTGTGCAACCTGAAATGCAACTGTCTCCATCTTGCTGTTAGACCCAATACTTAAATGTTCCTAGAGGAAGAAATTTAAAAGTATGGACTTAAAGGAGGGTTTTAGATTCTAGGTTTATTTTTTTGACCTCATCTTCCCTCCTTATAACTCAATGTTGCCACTAGTTAGAAAAAGCATTTAAAATAAGAGAAAGACACTGAGTGTCTTGTGAGTGTTATAGAATCCTGTGCTAATCCCCAGCACCTGACAGTCACCTGCACCTTCCCCAGCAGGAGTATATATGACTGAAGAATACAGAAGTGGCAAAGGGGCTCTCTTATCTTTCCCTCTACTAACACACAGGGCTTGACTCAGAAATCAATACCCACCTAGGACAAAAGAAGTTGAAGCTTATTTCTTTGCTAATTCTAGGCTTTTTTTTTTTTTTTGGTGTTTGAATAGCAGGAGTTGTCCTGTGACTCCACCCCAAATTAAAGTCAATAATCTAAGCTGTCATTTACTCCAGTGGTGTCAAACTCAAATAGAGACAGTGTCACTAAACCATATGTAAGTATTCCTATATTGACTTAGAAAACAACTCATGTTTATATATTTCTTTTTTATTAATACATCAGCACACTAATATCGGATGGGAATTATATTATAATCTGGTTCAGGCCACACTCAAGAGTATTGTGTACTAAGTGAACGCCATCCCATGTTTGACATCTCTGATTTATACCATCACTTAAGATATTTGCTAATAAACACTGAAGTCCCCATGAGTCTCTTATGTTTTTTGTAATAAATTTTTGTTTATACCTTTTGTCTTTACATTGCCTACTTTTCCCTATGTCTCTTCTCTTTCTATTTCCATGGAGCCATCTCTTATAACAAAGATTTTTTAAAAAGGAAAAGAAAAAAAACAGAAAAACTGATCAATATCTTGAAAAAAATCTGACAATGTATGCCATGCTCCACAGCCATAGGCCCTCCTACCTCTGCAAAGTAATAGGCAGAGGTGCTTCGGGGCCAAACTTGTTCTTTGTAATTTTGTAACCTTTCCATTTCATCCTTTGTTGAAAGAATAACAACCAAAGCCAACTTGATTTGTGATTGTACTCATGTATGTCATTTTCTTGATCGTTTCCTTCACATTGCATCAGTTCATGTAAATCTTTCCATGCTTCTCTATATTCATATTTGTTATTTCTTACAGATCAGTAATATTCCATTGCATTCATTTACCACAATTTGTTTACTCATTTTCAAATCAATGGGCATGTGTTTTATTTCCAGTTCTTTGCCACCACAAAAAGTGTTGCTATAAATATTGTTTGCTTGATTTTTCCTAATTTTAAGAACATTCTGGAAAACCATGGGCCAGATAGCATTTATTTTCTTTTTCCAGACCTCCCATCTGTCCCATTTAGCATTTTGCTGGAAGTTCATATGACCATTCAGAATTCAAAATGGAACCTTCTGAGGCAGCCTTTCTGGGTCAGAAGTTAGTGCTCTCTAGGAAATAACTGAGATTAGATGAAATGAAGTTCTGTAGTGTCATCCATGGGAAGAAATATCTTGGCAAAGCATCACAGCCATCACCAAGGCATAAAAGTGTGCAGATATACTCTGAACTGACATTTTCTTTGTCGGTTCTAAGATGTCCCTCCAGCTGTGGACTCTACATTGGGTTTCTCTCTGTGTGTCATTGCAAGGGAAGAATGGTCCAGAGGACAGAAACTGTAGCTTTTTGTCTGATGAAGTGTGTGAGAATTGGTAGGAGCTATGGGTTTCAGTGGGTTTGACTTTTACTCACATGTGATAGCTTAGATGGGAGTAAAGTAATCAATCTCTGCCTGGAGTTAGAGGTTGCAAAATGGGTAACAAAGACTGACATCCTGTAATGAAATTATACACTTTTCATCGTGCAAAGAACGCTGGGCACAGAGTCAAGACATGGGTTCAATGCCTGGCTCTAACCCTTGAATCCCAGTTTCTTCAAATATAAATAGAGATATAATGGACCCTATTTCTATCCCAGGGTTATTGTGAGGATTAAAGAAAGCAATGAATGTAAAACACTTTCAAGTACTATGAAAAGGTTAACTATTACTTTCATTGATTTACTTTTCATCTGAAACACATTTTATTTAATACAGTGTTTAAGTGCCTTCTATGAGCAAGTCACTCTACTATGCAAATAGTAGAGCAAATGAGATCATAGAAAAATCCTCCAGTCAGATACCCTCATCTTACAAAATGGGTGAGGAATGGCTTGTTCGTGTTCACATAGGTAATAAATAGCAGTGTTGGGATTTTGACATGGGTGTGGAAATAGCATTGGCTCTATAATCAGAGGTTCTGAATTCAAATGGTGCCTTTGCCACTTACTACCCTTGTGACTTTGAGCAAGTCACCTAATCATTGTGGACCTCAGTTTTCTCATCTATAAAGTGGGACTTCAGCTGATACTTGAAGGAAGCCAGGAAAACTAGGAAGCAGAGATGAGGAAGTTAAGAGTTCTAAGCATGGGGGAAAGCCAATGAAAAAAACCTAGAGACAGGAAATAGAGCGTTGTATATGGAAACCAGAGGGTCAATCAGGAGCTGCTATAATATGTCATCTCTACAAGGCACATTTTACTTGACAAAGAGTCAGGGGTGTCCATATCCAGGGGAAGAGATTTTCTGATCACTCCTGCTATACTTGTCTCTTTTATAACATAAAAATGAAATTCACATAGTCCAGGCATAAGATTTGAGGATTCTCTGATAAATAAAACTCTCCTTCAAGTAACATTAATTCTGTATGATAAAGATGCATTGTTGCTCCCTTCCGAATTCCTCGCATCTTGCTATTTCTTCTTAGTGCAGAGGTATAAATTCTTTCTGAAGACTTTTCCTTTGAAACTTCATATGCTTATTGCACAAGCCAATTGCTTTTTGGAGAAGTAGTATCTCCAACGGACTGAAGTGGTCAACTAACTGCTTTTTCTCAGAAATAGTCTGCTATCACTGAGCATAGAAGGCCAATCAGAGTCAGAAAAGGGAAAACAGAACCCCCCAAATGGATTTGCTCTAATACAACCTGGGCTGTATTAGGCTAGTGGCATAAGGGTCTTGTGGTATGAGGTCTATAAATCATGTCATACCTTATCCATGAGAAAAGTATAAACCACAATGACTTTTAGCTGGATGGATACAGATTTTGACAATCTGGATGTCTGAAAAGATTGATAATAGTATGGACCTTCTTCAGTTCATTACTCTAGGAACTGATCTTGTTTTCAGTATCTGGCATATTTAGATCCTTCCCTGACCTGCACCCACCATATTTTTGGTACATTTTTACACTTGGTTTTAATTGCAATCCATAAAATACTAGATTTGCAGGCTTGTCCAGGACATATGAGAGCTATTTTTCTTAGAAGTCAAACAATGTATTTCCTGCAAAGCCCAGTATATTGCTTGAATCTGATTGGGAAAAGATTGAACTGGGCAGCCCAATATTATTTCACCCCACCATTCAAAGCTGGTCTAGTTCTAGGACAGCCACAGGTTTATAGGTCTTAAGACAAGGCAGCTCAGAGACCATTTCTGCACGAACCTTTTCCTGATCTCCCAAATTGCTTAGGAAAGAAGCACAGTATATTTTGTTGTTTCTTTTCTTGTTTTGTTTTGTATATTTAGCAATCATGACATTCAAATTCTAATTTCTGGACAACTCTACTCCAAAGACCGAGTGGAAGGGGAGATGTTGAATCATTCTAGATCTGGCTCAAAGGGTCCAATAGAAGTCCAAACTATCCATGAGCACTTTTCTTAAAGAGCACTTTGTAGCAGAATATGCTAGATACAACACGGGTTGGTTTCTTTTTTCAAATGGTAAAAGATTCAGTATATACAGAATGATGAACAAAATGACAATGGCATCTGGAAAGACATATTTCCTTCCGAATAATTAAAACTTTGAGTGGAAAAATAATTAGGTATTATATTAATAGGAAGCCAGGGAACATATGGGAAAAAGGATTAATGGAGGGAGAGTCAGAGAGAAATATAGGAAGAGATGGCATTACAGATGACCTGACCAGGGGGAGGAATGGGATGATAAGCTCCTGATGCTGGTCACAAAGCAAATAGGGAAACAGTATATAGATGTGAAAGGGTAAAAGTATCTCAGCATCTGCTAAAAGTAAGGCAGTTGATAAGTATTGGTAGTGTTGTCATTTCAGTAGTCAATAAGTATTTATTAAGTACTTACTACTTGCCAGGCACAGCGCTATGTGCTGGAAATACAGATGTGAAAGAGACAGTTCTTGCCCTCAAAAAAACTTACAATCTAATAGAGGAAGACAACACACAAAAGAAATTTGAAAAAGCAGGGAAGAGGGAAAGGAAGGTACCTGACTAAAAGGCATGGTGGAGAAGCCAAATATATCCAAAATGAATGCATCCAAGTGAGAAAGGAGGAGATGTCCATCCTGTCCCTCCTCCTTGATTGGAGGAGATTATGGCTCCACTCTCCAAAGGAGCAGAGGGTAGTGACAAAGTATTTGTACCAAGGCTGATTGGATATTATGAGATGATAAGATTTCACAATGATGTTTTTACCAGGAGCATGATGGAGTGATGGCCAAAGAAGGCCACAATAGAGAGAGAGAAGAGAGAGAGAGAGAGAGAGAGAGAGAGAGAGAGAGAGAGAATACAAGATAAAAAAAAAGTTTGGTGACTGAGATTAGTCTAAATAAAAAAAAAATCTGCAGAGATTTATTGCTGTTTTAAAAGGGAGGAAAAGTGCAACAAAATTGATGGAGAGAAATGTAAACACAATTATTAACCTTGAATGTGACGAGAACAAACTTATTCATAAGAATTTCAAAATGGATTACATAATAGAATGCAACAATCTATGATTATATACAAAACCACAAAACATAATGATACGCACAGTGTTAAAATAGGGGATAGGAATAAAATACATCATAATTCAGGTGATTCTAAAATGGAAAATATTTTGAGTAAAAAAATGTAAAATTATATGCTACTAAAGAGGCAAGTAAGTGGGCTATATTATGCATAAAAGCAACATTGATAATGAAAACAACATCATTATTCATTATACATGTAACAAATGGCAGAGTGTCTAAATACTTAAAGGAAAAGCTAGAAGGGAAATGCAAAAAAGACCTTGAAGATAATGTAAATATTGTAGGTGACTTTATTCTCAAGCTCTTTCTTGCATTTGCCTCCACCAAATTTATTATACAGTCAGTCATGAACAAATAATAAATAAATGTAAACTGCGTGAATATTAACTACATCCATTATAAACCATAACAGTAAAAATCAAAGTGAGAGAAATAGGGATAAAAGAGCCAATAGAGACTAAGGAATTATATCTTTATTTAGTACATAATGTAGAATATAGCATATATAACAAGGTATAGTAAAACAGGCCAAAGAAAAGTTGTAAAAATAAAAATAATTATATTAAAGATAATGATAAAAGTTAGACAGTGTAACAAACACTATCTCATTTTAGAGGCAGCTGGGCCTATTATCAGGAAGATGTGAGCTCAAGTCTGTCCCAAGATATTAGCTGTGTGGCCAAGGGTATAGTGCTTAACCTCAATCTCAGTTTTCTCATCTGTAAAATGAGAAAAATTATATTACCTACTTCCTAAGATTTTTGTGAAGATCAAATGCAATAATATTTGTAAAGTGATTTTTAAATCTTAAAGTACTATATAAATTCTAACTATTATTATGTAACAAATATGTGGAATGTAGTTAAAACAGTCTTGAGAGGAAAATTTAGATATCTGGAAACATGTATTAACAAAAGAAAAAAGGGAATATTAGCAAATTAAGCATGTAATTTAATATATGACATGGTAAACAAACCAACAGTGTCAAAAAACACAAAATAAGAAATTTTGAAAATTAAAGGGGAAATAAGTAAAGGACAAAAAGACTTTAAACAATAAAAAAGTTATTTTTTTAAATTAACAAAATTGCTAAACCATTAGATAAATTTTTAATATGGGAAAACAAATTACCAAACTAAAAAATTAGAATGGTCAATTCAAATAAAAAGAAATAAATGATCACAATCAGAATTGTTAACCAATTATCAGAATCTTCTGTAGACAATTACATGCCAGCAAGACTCAAAATTAAAAGAAATGGATGAATAGCTATAAAATATAAAATGATAAAATTAATAGATCAAGAAATCTGAAAAGGAAAAATCAAACAACGCAGAAATTAGTTAATACAAAATGATTCCTGGACGGAATAGATCTATAAGTCAATTCTACCAAATAATTAATTGGTAATTAATCCTTATTCACAAATTATTCTAAAAAGTACAGGAAAAAAACTACTCTATCAACCTTTTTTAGGGAACAAATATGGTTTTCATAACCAAACTATGAAAGATAAAACAGTGAAAAAGAACTATAGACCAATGTCACTCATGAACTGATGACAACATTGTGACTAACACTTTAGAAAAAAATTGCAGCAATATCTCAACAAAGTTAATCATTATATTAAACTTGCACTTAAGAATGCAACACTGGGAAAATGATTAATATGATTAATTGTATAAATAACAAAAATACACGATGATATCAATAGATGCAGAAAACATTTTCGATGAAATATTGTTCTTATTTATGCTAAATGCTAGAAACAAAAAGAGAAGCATAGGAACGGAAATGCTTTGTCTTCATATCATAAAGATCTAACATTACCTGTTTTGGAGAAATAATAGAAACTTTCCTAAGTAGTGCAGAATTGAACTAAGGATGGCCCTTTTCCCTATTAATATTTTAAATAGCACTTGAAATACTATAACAAAAGAGATAATCATGGAAATGAGCATCCATAGAATTGGCTAAATTATTTTTGTTTGCAGTTGACATGAGAATTTAATTAGAAAAGCCTAAAGAATCAATGAAGAAAGTAATCAAAACAATGATTCACTAAAATAGTAGGTTACAAAATAAATCCACAAAGATGAACAGCATTCTATATATTACTAACAAATTTAGAAGAAAAAAATAAAGAGAAATTATACTTAAAAGAACTAAACATACACAAATTTTAAACTAACATAGAAGTTACATGGAATTAACATAAAGAGCCACAAAGCTATCTTTACAGAAACAAAGGAAAATCAAAATAAATAGCTATTCAATAGCCAAAGCTGAGCTATACTCTTATATTTAAAATGATGAAGACTCATATTGAAATGTAGCTATCAATATATACATATACTATTCATATATCTATCTATATATGTATGTATTTTTATATTTCTATATATTGTAAGGGCAACAAGGTGATGCAGTGGATAAAATGCTGGGCTTGGAGTCAGGAAGATCTAGTTTCAAATCTGGCCTCAGGCATTTACTAGTTGTGTGACCCTAGCCAAATTGTTTAACCCCATTTGCCTCATTTTCCTTACCTGTAAAACAAGCTGGAGAGGAAATGGCAAACCATTCCAGTATCTTTGCCAAGAAAACTCCAAATGGGATCACAAAGAGTCAGATGTGACTAAAATAACCGAACAAAATGTCATAAACATAAATACATACACATGCTTGCACATATATGCATGTGTGCATACTTACATACATATACTGGAAAACATGCATACTTTGTGGCAATCAATGGGGATATGAAAAAAATGTGACTGAGAATACAGGACACCACAAATCAGAGAAAGAAATACCTATGACTTCTTTCAAATTCTAGCTGAAATCCTCAAAAATTCTTTGCTAGTAGTGCTTTCTCATTAGTAATTATTTCCAATTTATACTGTCTATAACTTGTTTTTACAGAGATGTTTCACAGTGCAACCAGTGTGCCTCTCTTCATCTCAAGCAATTCATTGGTAACATTTTATTCCTATTCTTCTTCCAATTTCCTTATTGCTTATATATTATAGTCTGATCATGTCCACCATGTACCTTTCCACTGCCCTCTGTAATATTCATTTTTAATTCTTTGAAAACTGTTATTTTAATTATTATTATTTTTTCTTGCCATTCAGCCACACCAGGTAAATGCTGGCATTTTAAAAATGGAAGCTTTGATTTCATTGGGGGATGGGGGTCATAACAGAAGCTTTGCAATTTTAAAAGCACTCTGCTCCCTTTTTCTTCTTCAACACTGGGCTCATCTTTGTCTATCTGTGCTTTCAGAAAATACCTACTGATAGAGATACTTTATATATTGTCTATCTGAATGCATGCCATATTCTTGGATACAGACATTATCAACATTCCATGTGATCTCATCAACAACAAAAAAATGAAAAAGTTTCTAAATCATTAATAAAAAAAAGAATTCAAATTCAAGCAACTCTGAGAGTCACTATAACCCATAAAATAGAAAATATGATAAGTTAAACAAATAGGGAATGTTGGAGGGGTTACATAATGATAAGTATAATAGATTCTTGGAAAAATTGCAAATTCCTCTAGTCATTCCGGAAAACAGTATCAAATTATTCAAAAACAGATGCTAAGCTATTCAAACCATTTAATCTTGTGATCACACTACAAAAGTTAATAAATAAAAGAGGTCAATAAAAAAGTCCAGCATTTTCTTATTTTAAATTCTAATATTTTCCCCCAGTTACACGTAAAAACAATTTTTAACATTCATTTTAAAACCTTGAGTTCCAAATTCTCTCCCTTCTTCCCTCCTCACCACCATCCCCTCACTGAGAAGGCAAGCAATTCAACTTAGGTTATACATGTGTAGTCATGCAAAACATCCACATTAGTCATGTTGTAAAAGAAAAGAGACAAGAAAAAAAAATCAAGAAAAATAGAGTTTAAAAAGTATGCTTCAAACTATATTCAGACACCATCAGTTCCTTCTGTGTGGATGGATAGCATTTTTTATCATGAGTTTTTTGGAGTTGTCTTAGATCCTTGCATTGCTGAAAAGATCTAAGTCTATCAGACTCAGTCATCGCACAATGTGGCTGTTACTGTGTACAATGTTCTCCTCGTTCTGCTTATTTCACTCAGTATCAGTTCATATATATTTCCAGGTTTTTTTGAAGTCTGCCTGCTCATCATTTCTTATATCACAATGGTATTCCATATATTCATATACCACAACTTGTTCAGCCATTCCCCAGTCGATGAGCATCCATTCAATTTCCAATTCTTTGCCACCACAAAAAGAGTGGCTATAAATATTTTAGTTCATATAGGTGCTTTTCCTTTTTGTTTTTTATTGCTTTTTGGATACAGACCTAGTAGTGGTACTACTGTGGCATACATGGTTTTATAGTTCTTTGGGAATAGTTCCAAATTGTCCTACAAAATGGTTGGATTGGTTGGATCGGTTCACAACTCCATTTTTCCCACATCCCCTCCAACATTTCTCATTTTTCTTTTCTTTCTCATTACTCAATCTAATACGTATGAGGTAGTACCTCAGAATTGTTTTGATGTGCATTTCTTCAATCATTAGTGAGTTAGAGCATTGTTTTTCAATAAGGCTTTAATTACTTCATCTTAAAACTGTTCGTATCTTTTCATCATTTATCAATTAGGGAATGGCTCTTACTTTTGTAAATTTGACTCAGTTCTATACATGTTTGAGAAATGAGGCCTTTATGAGAGAAACTTGCTTCAAAATGGTGTTTTTTTCAACTTTGCTATTACTAACTATATTTCCCTATCATTTTAGGGAACTGTATCCCCCTCCACTTATTCTGTTCTCTCTCTCCTTTCACCCGTCCCTCTTCAAAAGTGTTTTGGTTCTGATACACAAGTGAGTGTGTGTTGTTCCCTCCTTGAGTCAATTCTGATGAGAATAAGATTCACTCCATCCCTCTCACTTCCCCCACTATTCTCCACTGTGAAAGCTTTTTCTTGACTTTTATGTGAGATAATTTACCTTATTCGACCTCTCTCTTTCTCTTTCTCCCAGTATATTCCTCTCACCCCTTAATTTTAGTTTTTTAGATATCATCCCTTCATATTCAACTCACATGTATGTGCTCTATATATACTCCTAACTGCCCTCATGACCTGATGATGAGAAAGTTCTTTTGAGTTACAAGTATCATCTTCCCATTTAGGAATGTAAATAGTTTAACCTTAGTAAGGCCCTTCTTATTCCCCTTTCCTATTTACCTTCTCATGTTTCTCTTGAGTCTTATATTTAGAAGTCAAATTTTCTATTCAGCTCCGGTCTTTTCATCAAGAATGCTTAAAAGTCCTCTATTTCATTGAATATCCATTTCCCCCCCAAAGGACTACACTCAGTTTTGCTGGGTAGGTGATTCTTGATTATAATCCTAGCTCCTTTGTCTTCTGGAATATCATATTCCAAGTCTTCCAATCCTTTAATGTAGAAGCTGCTAAATCTTATATTATCCTGACTGTGGCTTATGATACTTGAATTGTTTCTTTCTGGCTACTTGCATATTTTCCTAGGAACTGTGGAATTTGGTTATAATATTCCTGGGGGTTTTCATTTTGGGATCTCTTTCAGGAGGTGATCAGTAGATTCTTTCAATTTCTATTTTACCCTCTGGTTCTAGAATACCAGGGCAGTTTTCCTTATAATTTCTTGAAAGATAATATCTAGGTTCTTTTTTAATCACAGTTTTCAGGTAATCCTATTATTTAAAATTATCTCTCCTGGATTTATTTTCCAGGTCAATTGTTTTTCCAATGAGATATTTCATATTGTCTTCCATTTTTTATTCTTTGGATTTTATTTCATTGTTTCTTGATTTCTCATGAAGTCATTAGCTTCCATTTGCTTCATTCTAATTTTTAAGGGATTATTTTCTTCAGTGAGCCATTGGACCTCCTGTTCCATTTGGCTAATTCTACTTTTTAAGGATTTATTTTTTTCTTCAGTGAATTTGTGTGTGTTCTTTTTTCCATTTGGGCAGTTCAGCTTTTCAAAGCATCCTTCTTCTCATTGGCTTTTTGTGCCTCTTTAATCATTTGGCCTAGTCTGTTTTTTAAGGTGTTATTTTCTTCAGTATTTTTTGTGTCTCCTTTACCAAGCTATTGACTCATTTTTCATTATTTTCTTGCATCACTCTCATTTCTCTTCCTAATTTTTCCACTACTTCCCTTACTTGATTTTCAAAATCCCTTTCGAGAACTTCCATGCCCTGAGACCAATTCATATTTTTTCTTGGAGGCTTTGGATGTAGGAGCTTTGACTTTGTTATCTTCTTCTGAGTGTATATTTTGATCTTCCTTGTCACCACAGCAACTTTCTATGGTCAGAATTTTTCCTGTCATTTGCTCATTTTCCTGTAGGGCTGTGAAGTGAGCAGAACTAGGAGAACAGGTACACAGTAACCACAACATCGTGTGATGACCAACTTTGATAGACTTAGTTCTCCTCAGCAATGCAATGATCTAAGACAATTCCAAAAAAAACCTGATGATGAAAAATGCTATCCACATCCAAAGAAAGAACTATGGATGCAGATTGAAGCATATTAGTTTCTCTTTTCTGTGTGTCTTCTTTCTCACAGTTTTTCCATTTTGTTCTGATTCTTCTTTCACAAAATCAGTAATGTTGAAACATGTTTAGTATGATTGTACATGTATAGCCTATATCTGATTGAATGCCATATTGGAGAGGCAGAAAGGAAGGGAAGGAGAAAAATTTGGGACTCAAAATCTTACTAAAGTGAATGTTGAAAATGAAAAATAAATAGACATAAAATCTACTCATAAATACAAATATTCAAGAGAATTCCACCCTAATTTTTTTTAAAGTAGGGCTCTGCTTCCAGGGTGGAGGGGGCACTGTCCCAAACTTCAGTGATTTTCATGCAGCTGCGTTCAGAGATATTTCTAGGGACCTGTAAGTCTTCAGTTCTTCAAAGGTGGTATGATCTAAAGAGAGGTGTGTTTATTACTCTCCTGGCCTGTGCTTCGGTCTGTGAGTGACTACAAGCATTCTTTTCTGTCCCAGAACTGTGACAAGGGTCCCCACTCCACTGTGGCCACAAGCTTTGCTGTGCTAGTGCTCCTTCTCACCCTGGGACTACCTGTCAGGACTGTGATCTAGATCTGAGCATGGGCAAAGCAACAGAGTTATGCCTCAGTGCTAGCAAAGAAACCCTTGTAATCTCCTTCTGACCATTGTTCAACCCCCTTACCATCTGTGGGCTGAGAGCTCTGGAAGCAGCCACTGCTGCTGCTGATTCAGTGGCTCCAAAGGCTTGCTCCTGGTTTGCTGTGGTTGGTTCTGTGCTGGTATGGCCTGTGCTAGACTGTGCTCCACTCACACCCAGGTGTGACTTTTAAGTTGTCTTTCGATGGAAAAATTATTTCACCCCATCCTTTTGTGGGTTCTGCTGCTCCTGGAATTGTTTTATGGCATTATTTAAAGGTGTTCAGAGAGGGTTAGGGAGAACTGCCTTTTCTCTTTGGCTTTACCCCAAATCCAACATTTTCTAAAATATTCATATTATTTCTAATCAAAAAAAAAACCTAGAAACAAATTTTATGCTCAAAGATTAGGGAATGGCTAGATTAATTGTAAACAAATTATTATAATATAATTTTATTATAATAAGTGTTGGATACGAAGAAATCACATAAACATATGAACAAATGCAGTGAAAAAAAACTCAAAAGCAAAAATATATGCAATAACTAGTAAGAATAGCCAGCACCTATATGTTATTTTAAGCTTCACGCAGCATTTTACATATCTCAATTAATCCTCATAGTAGTCCTATAGGGTAGGTGTTATTATTTATATACTACACATGAGGAAACTGAGGTTCTGAGAAGCTGAATTACTCTCCCAAAGTGACAAATCTAATAAATATCTTGAGAAAGAACTACAAATCAAACATTCTATCCCTTCCCTACTATAATTAGCTGACTCCATGGCTATAATAATTTAAATTTGGGGAATACTAAAGGATGAATTTTGATCAATTGCAATGATCAAGGAAAGGGTTTTTTTTTAATGACAAGTTAAAATATTCTCCCTTTCCATTGAGAAATTGGAACCTATAAGCAACTATGGAAAATTACATGTGCAGTCAATTGTAATCAACATATTAGATGGCCTTGCTTTACTGCTTTTTATGGAAAGGTGCTATAAGGGGAGGGGAGTGTACCTCCAGGGTAGAGTCAAGATGGAGGAGTAGAAGAAAAACTACACTGAGTTCTTACCACAGTCCCCTCCAAAGAACATTAAAATATCACCTCAAATAGAATTCTGGAGAAGTAGAGCTGGAAAAAAAAAAAGAAAGACCAGGGTAAGATACATTTCCAGTCCAAGATAACTTAGGAAAGTGAAATGAAAATTCTGTGACACTAGGGTGGGTCCTGGCTGTTCATGTGACAGTAACACCAGTCACAAGACTTGGTGTTGATCACAGCAACAGCAGAAGCTTTGAGAACTCCTAGCCTAGAGATGGTAAGGGGTTTGGGTAGCTAGTAAGAAACAGATTACAAAGCACTTCTGTGCTAGCAATTGACATAGAGCAAAGCAGTGTTTGGGAACTCCATTAACCATACTCACTTCCAGGTTGCAGTTCTGGGACAGAGAATAGAACTTTCAGTCACAAGGGAGCAGGAGCCCTAAGGAACAGCATTACTTGTGGTTGCAAGAAATCAGGTGCCATTCGTAGGTAAGGAGCAGAACATAGACCACAAGAGCAGTGACCATATATCTACCAGGATCACACTACTTTGGAGGCATCAACAACTTTCAAACCCCAATAACTAGCTTTGAAAACAGCAGCATGAAAAAACTCTAAAGCTTGAAATAGTGCCCCAGAATTAGGTGAAGAGTCCAACTTTAACGTTAAGTTCACAGTCAAGAAATAGATTAGGGGCAGCTACGTGGCACAGTGGACAGAGCACCAGCCCTGGATTTAGGAAGACCTGAGTTCAAATCTGGCCTCAGACACATAACACTTACTAGCTGTGTGACCTTGGGCAAGTTACTTAACCCCATTGCCTAACCAAAACAAAAAACAAAACAAAAAAAAAAACCAGGCCAGGAAAATGAGCAAGTAACATAAAAAGCACCTGTTTTTAAAAAGCTACTGTGATGACAGAGAAGATTAAGAAACAAACTCAGAAGAAGACAACACTGAGCTTCTGCTTTTGGGGGCCAAGATGGAGGAGTAAAAAGGTAGTCACTCTCACTCTCCCCTATCAACCTCTGAAAACCCAGAAAATATCACCCCAAAAAAAACCCTGAAACACCTGAACTAGAAGAAAGACGGGGAGCATCAGTGCAACAGTGAAGCAAACGGGTCTCCCAGTGCCTCAGCAAAAATAAGGGAAGCAGCACTACAAAAGGCCCAAGGCAGATAAGTACTCTGCAGCATTCATCTGAAAACAGCTGAAGAAAGCAACCTCAAGTCTTCTTAAAGTCCAAGCCTTGCTGATTCCAGCCCAACACCAGGTAAACTGTCAGAACCTCCAACTGTCAACCAGGAAGAGATCCTGAAGCCCAGGTGGTAGAGCAGGCAAACACCAACACCTGGACCTCTGAGTGTCTCGGTGAGGGTGGGGGAACCAGTAGAAACCAGCTCAGAAAACCACCAGGTGCCTCAGCACTCTACCACAAAGGAATCTCCCAGTGCATTAGCAGAAAGGAGGGAGGCAGCACTGCAAGGGGCCCCAGGCAGATAAATACCCTGCAGCACCCATCTATAAGGAGCTGAAGAAAGCTAAAGGAAAGCAAAAGAACGCAACCTAGAATTGCCTGAAACTTCCAGCCTTGCTGACTCCAGTCCAACATGAGGTAAGCTGCCAGAACTCTACAGCCTTCAATTGCCAACATAAGAGGCCCCAGCACACAAAGCCAGTGACCAAGACCTAGGCTCCCGAAACAAGAGCTTGGGTCAGTGCTCTCTGTTCCCCAGCAGGAGAGATCAATCTCTTTAAAGGCCAGGGAATAAAGAAGTACCATGAGCAAAAAGAAACGTACCATAGATTCATATTATGAGAAGAGTGAAGATGAAGACAGAAATTCTGAAGAGGACATCATCAACAAACCCACATCTGCAACGTCAAAAGGGAATATGAACTGGTCTGAAGCCCAAAAAGCCTTCTTAGAAGAGCTCAAGAAGGATTTTAAAAGTCTAATGAGAGAGGTAGAAGAGTCCTTAAAAAATACAATTGGCCAATTGGAAAAAAAGTACACTGAAGAAAACAAGTCCCTAAAAACACAATTGACAAACTGGAAAAAAAGTACACTGAAGAAAACAAATCCCTTAAAAATACAATTGGCCAATTGAAGAAGGAAGTACAAAAACTAACAGAAGAAAACAATCTGTTAAAAACTAGAATTGGACAAATGGAAACTAATGACTCTATGAGAGAGCAAGAATCAGTCAAACAGAAACAAAAAAATAAAAAAAGATGAAAACATAAAATACCTCATTGGTAAAACAACCACCTAGAAACGACCTAGAAAATCGATCCAGGAGAGACAATTTAAAAATCATTGGACTACCTGAAAATCATGATGAAAAAAAAGAGCCTGGACAGTATCTTTCAGGAAATCATAAAGGAAAACTGCCCAGAAGTCCTAGAACCAGAAGGGAAAATAACCATAGAAAGAATACACCACTCACCACCTGAAAGAGATCCCAAATTGACAATGCCAAGGAATATAATAGCAAAATTCCAAAATTACCAGATGAAAGAGAAGGTGCTGCAAGCAGCCAGAAAGAAACAATTTAAATATCATGGAACCACAGTCAGGATTACACAGGACCTTGCAGCTTCTACATTAAAAGACCACAGGGTGTGGAACATGATATTCTTTAAGGCAAAGGAGCTTGGATTGCAGCCAGGGATCAGCTACCCAGCTAAAATGAGCATGATTCTTCAAGGGAGGAGATGGATATTCAATGAAATAGGAGACTTCCAAACCTTCCTGATAAAAAGACCAGAGCTCAACAAAAAATTTGATCTTCAAGTACAAGATTCAAGAAAGACATAAAAAGGTAAATGGGACAGAAAGATACAAAATGTTGTTAATAAGGGTGGACTGTTTACATCCCTACAAGGGAAGATGACACTTGCAACTCTTGAGAACTGTATTGTTATTACACCATGTTAAAGGAGTATACATAAAGGGGGTGGATATTAGTTGACTTTGATGTAATGAAAAAAAAATCTAATCAAGTGGGTTAAATGGATCCAAGTAAGTGGATTAGTCTGATCTTAGAAAATGTACTGAGAAAGGAGGAGGCAGACAAGGGTAAATTACATTACAGGAAAAGACAGAAAATCCTATTACAGCAGAGGGAAAGAAGGGAGGGGGTGAGCATTGTTTGAACCTTGCTCTCATCAGATTTGGCTCAAGAAGGGAATAACATAATCAGTTAGGTATGGAAATCTAACTTGCCCTATGGGCCATAGGAGGGAAAAGGGGAAAAAAAAGGGAGGGGGATGGAAGGGAGGGAAGAAGGGGGAGCTAAGGGAAAGAGGGGAAAGGGGAAAATAGAAGGGAGGAGAGACTGAAGGAGGCAGTGGTCAAAAGCAAAGTACTGGTGAGGGTGGGGAGGGAGTGAGGAGAAAGAAAAGCATAAATGGGGGGGAAGGATGGAGAAAAAGACACAGATAGTAATCATAACTGTGAAAGTTGAATTGCTATCTTTTTTTTCCTCTACTGTTGAGTTTTGTTTCCTCTTTCTGATGGTCACTCCTATTGGTTTTAATTTTTAATTACAACTTCACTAATGGGAAAATATGTTTAATAGGAATGTAAATATATAGCCTGTATCACATTGTGCACCATCTTGGGGAGGGTAGTGGGGAGGAAGGGGGAGAAAAATTTTAAACTCAAAAGCATATGAAAGTGATTGTTGATAAATCAAAATAAATTAATAAAATGTATTTAAAAAAGAGAAGACAACACCACGACAACAGCTACAGGCAAAACCTCAAAGAAAAATCCAAATTGGACACAAGTGAAGCAACAATTTGTAGAAGAGAAAAAAAATAAAAACATTTTAAAAATTACATAATACTGATAGAGGAAAACTTGGGAAAAGAAAAAAGAAAAATGCAAGAAAATTATGAAAAGATAATTAACAGCTTGAGAAAGGAGGCACAAATGATACTGAAGAAAATAAAACCTTAAAAACAGAATTGGTGAAATGGAAAAAGAGGTACAAAAATTCATTGACTAAAAAAGCTCTTTAAAAAACAGAACTGGCAAAATGGGAAAAGAAATACAAAAGCTCACTGAAGAAAATAATTCCTTAAAAAATTGAATTGGACAAGTGGAGCTAATGACTTCATCAGACCTCAATAAACAATAAAACAAAACCAAAATAATGGGAAAAAAAAGATAACAATGTAAAACATATAAGAAAAAAAACTGACCTGGAAAAGTAGATCAAAGAGAGATAAATTAAGAATTATTGGTCTACCTGAATGCTGTGATAAGAAAAAAAGACTAGACATATTCCAAGAAATTAACAAGGAAAACTGTGCCAATATCTTAGATCCAGAGGGTAAAAGAGAAATCATGGACTTCTGGGAACCAAGATGGAGGAGTAAGCAGTAAATCACTGTAGCTGTCCTATATTCATCTCCAAACAATCATGAAATACTGCCGCAGAATAAATCCTAGAACAATAGAGCCAATGGAAAGATGTGGTGGAGTGATCTTTTAGCACAGGAGACTTGTAGGATCAACAAGAATGGTCCATCTCACTCAGGTGAAAAGGGAATACAGTCCAAGACAAGAAGCAGTAAGAAAGCCAGCAGCAAGACACATCCTAGCAAATCAGTGGGAAATCCTGAGCCTATATGATGGAGCAGGCAAACACCAATAATAGGACTCCCCACATGCCTTAGTAGAACCAGAGGAACCATCAGACTCCAAATCCAAGAACCACCATGTGCTTCAGTGTAGCCCTGGGCAAACAGGCATCCTCCAGCACCTTGAATTCTTCATACTTCAGCGTGGGTCTGTGCTGGCAGGAGTCCTCCAATGACTGGGCCTCCATTTGCTTCGGTAGGGCTCCAGGCAAACAGGCACCCTACAGTGGCCAGAACTCCACAGACTTTAGTGTAGCCCCAGGGAAACACAGAAAGCCCTCACCAGGCCTTAGCACATGCCAGACACCACCTCTAGGAACACATCACAGCAGGTAAGCTGCCAGTCCCCTATGGCCTCTAGCAGTACCAGCCAACCCCTCCTCATCCCGTCAATATAGCATCAGACACAAAGGTCCCCTTGGGCTTCAGGGCAACAGCAGGTAAACAGCCATGGCCCATAGCCACTAGTACAAGAAGCCTGAGACAGAGCCCCTTCCACTCTGGGAGCAGAGATCAATTTTAAGAGGGAAAAGGCCAAAAACAAACAAATAAATAAATAAAAGATGAGCAAAAAACAACAACAAAAAAAGAATCTGACCATAGAAAGTTATTGTGGTGACAGGGAATATCAAGACACACACACTCACATGTGCAGACACACACACACACACACAATGTCAAAATGGACAAAATCCCAAAGAAAAATGGAAATGGGACATGGTCAAAAGCCCAGAAAGAACTTAGGGAAGAGACCAAAAAGGAGCTTAAAAATCATATAAGAGAAGTAGAAGAAAAATTGGGAAAAGAAATGAGAGTTATGCAAGAGAATTATAGCACAGGGGAAAATTATGATGCAAGAGAATTATGGGAAAAAAACAGTGAACAGCTTGGAAAACTGTTTAAAAAGTAGAACTGGCCAAATGGAAAAGGAGATACAAAAATCCACTGAAGAAAACAAATCCTTAAAGAGTACAACTGACCAAATGGAAAAGAAAGCACAAAATCTAATTGAGGAAAATAATACCTTAAAAGTTAGAATTGGGCAAGTGGAAGCTAATGATACTACGAGACATTAAGAATCAATCAAAAGAATGAAAAAAAAGGAAGAAAATGTATAATACAACATAGGAAAAGCAACTAACCTGGAAAATATATCCAGGAGAGACTATATCAGAATCATTGGATTACCTGAAAGATATAATTAAAATGAATATCTGGACAGCATCTTTCAAGAAATTATAGAGGAAAGCGGCCCTGATGACCTAGAACAGGAGGGCAAAATAAGCATTGAAATAATCCACTAATCACTTCAGGAAAGAGATTCCAAAATAAAAACTCCAAGGACTAATATAACCAAGTTTCAGAACTATCAGGTCAAGAGGTGAAAAAAAAGTACTAGAAGTGGCCAGAAGAAACAATTCAAATTTCAGGGAGTCACAATCAGGATTACACAGGACTTGGCAAGCTGCACCATTAAAGAATTTAAGGTCATAGAACATGATATTCCATAAGGCAAAGGAGATAGGACTACAAGCAAGAATCACTTACCCAGTAAAATTAATACATCAATGGGGGGGATGGTAATTTAACAAAGTAGAGGGATTTCAAGCTTTTATAAGGAGAAGATCAGAACTAAACCAAAAATCTGACCTCCAATATCAAGACCCAAAAGACACATAAAGAGGTAAAAAAGGAAAAGAAAACATAAGAGATTCAATAGAATTAAGCTATTTACACCTCTACATGGGAAGATGACATTTGTAATTCTTAAAAATTGTGTCACTAATAGGATAGCTAGAAGGAATATACATAAACAGAGGGTATAGGTAATTTGAGGGAATGACATAAAAAAAATTAAGGAATGAGAAAGAGGAGTACAGAGGTAGGAAGTGGTAGAATGGGGTAAATTATGTCACATGAAGAGGTGAGAAAGACCTATTACAGTGGAGGGGAAGATGGGAGGGTGAGCAATGATCATTTGAACCTTACTTGCATCAGCATTGACTCAGAGAGGGAATAATATACACTATCAGTTGAATATAGAAACGTATCTTACTAGAGAGGGAAATAGGAGGGGAGGAGATCAAGTAAAGGGGCAGGGTGGAGACAGACAAAAGGGAGGTCAGATAAAGGGAGGTGGTAGACAAAAGCAAAACACTAGTGAGGAGGGAAAAGGTGAAAAAAAAAGAGAGAGGAAAAAATGGAGGAAGAATAGGTTGGAGGGAAAGGCACAGTTAGTAATCTTAACTATGAATGTAAATGGTATGAACTCTCCCATAAAAACAGAAGCAAATAGTAGAGTGGATCAAAAACCAGCTTCATCTGAAATTAAAAAAAAAAGCAGGAGTAAAAATTCTGATCTCAGACAAAGTAAAAGCAAAACCAGACCTACTTAAAAGAGATAAGAAAGGAAACTATATCTTGTTAAAAGGTACCACAGAAAATGAAGCAATATCAATATGAAACACATATGCACCAAGCGATACAGCATCCAGATTCCAAAGGATAAGTTAAATGAGTTACAGGAATAAATAGATAACAGAACTATACTAATGGGGAACCTCAAGTGTCCCCTCTCAGAACACAATAAATCCAACCAAAAAATAAACAAGAAAGAAACTAAGGAGGCAAATAGAATATTAGAAAAGTTAGATATGACAGACCTTTGGAGAAAACTGAATGGAAACATGTGTGTGCATATATATATGTATGTATGTATGTATAAATATATACTCATCAGCACATGGCACTTACACAAAAATTGACAATGTAATAGGGCATAAAAACCTCAAAATCAAATGTAAAAATCTAGAAATAGTAAATGCATTCTCTTCAGGTCATAATGTAATACAAATTACATTCAAAACAGGGCAGTGGAAATATAGATTAAAAATTAATTTGAAACCAAATAATTTAATGCCAAAAAAGTGGATCAACAAACAAATCAGAGAAACAATCAATAATTTCATTAAAGAAAATGACAATGATGAAACAACATAATAAAATTTATGGGATGCAGCCAAAGCAATACTTAGGGGAAAACTTATTTCTCTAAATTTTTACAACAACAAAATGAAAAAAGAATAGATCAATGAATTGGGCATACAACTAAACTGGAAAAAACTAGAAAAAGAATGAAGTAAAAAGCTCCAATTGAGTATGAAATTGGAAATTCTGATAATCAAAGGTGAGATTAATAAGATTGAAAATAAAAAAAAAACTATTGAGCTTAGAAATAAAACTAGGAGCTGGTTTTATAAAAAAAAATTAGATAAGCTATTGGTTAATTTGGGGAAGAAAAAGAAAGAAAAAAAAACAAATATTAAATACAAAAAATGGGAAGGGTGAAATCACCACCAATAAAGAAGAAATTAAAGGAATCATTAGAAAATATTTTACCCAGTTATATGCCAATAAATCTGACAATCTGAGCAAAATAGATGTACATTTACAAAAATATAAATGACCTAGACTAACATACCAAGAAATACAATGACTAAATAACCCCATCTTAGGAAAAGAAATCAAACAAGCCATTAATGAACTCCCTAGGAAAAAATTCCCAGGGCCAGATGGATACACATGTGAATTGTACAAGACATTTAAAGAACAATTACTTCCAATACTATATGAACTATTTGGAAAAATACACAAAGCAGAAGTCCTACCAAACACCTTTTATGACACAAATATAGTACTGATACCTAAATCAGGAAGAGCTAAAACAGACAAAAAAAATTTCCTTAATGAATATCGCTGCAAAAATTTTCAGCAAAATACTAGCAAGGCAATTACAACAACATATCATAAAGATTATACACTATGACCAGGTGGAATTTATATTGGTAGTGCAAGGTTGGTTCAATATTAGGAAAACTATAAATAAAATTGATAATATCAATAACAAAACCAAGAGAAATCATATGATTATCTCAATAGATGCTGAAAAAGCTTTTTACAAAATATAGCATCTAATCCTATAAAAACATTAGAGAGCATTGGAATAAAAGAAGTGTTTCTTAAAATGATAAGCAGTATCTAACTAATATAGGCTTGCATAACCTACATCCTGACACAGTAGTCAATGACCATAGTAATCTCGTATTTGATAAACCCAAAGATCCCATCTTTTGGGATAAGAGCTCACTATTTGACAAAAATGCTAGGAAAACTGGAGAACAATAGGACACATTAGATATAGACACAATGTTCGTGTTACTGAGCACAATGTTCTTCTGGGTCTGTTCATTTCACTTAGCATCAGTTCATGTAAATCTTTCCAGGTTTTTCTGAAATCCACCTGCTTACCATGTCTTAATGAACAATAGTATTCCTTTACATTCATATGCCACAGCTTGTTCAGCCATTCCCCTTGATGAGCATCCCTTCAATTTCCAATTCTTTGCCACCAAAAAAAGAATCGCTATAAATATTTTTGTACATGTGAATCCTTTCCACTGTTTTATTATCTCTTTGGGATATAGGACTAGTAGTATTATTGCTGGATCAAAGGGTATGTACAGTTTTATTGCCATTTAGGCATAGTTCCAAATTGCTCTCTAGAATGGTTGTATCAATTCACAGCTCCACCAACAATGCATTAATGTCCCAGTTTTCCCACATCTTCTCCAACATCTATCATTTTCCTGTTTTGTCAGTATGCAAATTCTTAAAGAAAAAGTTAAATGAGTTACAGGAAGAAACAGACAGTAAAATTATACTTATTGGAGCACTTCAACTTTACCCTCACAAATTGAGATGAATCTAACCATAAAATGAATAAGAAAAAAATTAAGCATCTGAATAGAATTTTAGAAACGTTAGATAGCTTAGACCTTGGATAAAACTGAGCAGGAATCAAAAGCATGCTGGTTTCTCAGCTGTAAATGGCACCTTCACAAAAATTGGCAATGTATTAAGGCATAAAAACCTCACAAACAAATGCAGAAAAGCAGAAATTAAATGTACCATCTGGGAATTAAAATGAAATAAAAATTGTATTCAACATAGGACTATGGAAGCATAGATTAAAAATAATTGATAACTAAATAATGTAATCCTGAAGAATAAGTGATTCAAAGAACAAATCATAGAAACAATAAATAATTTCATTAAAGATAACAACAATGAACAACATACCAAAATGTGTGGGATGCAACTAAACATTACTTAGGGGAAATTATATTTAGAGAATGTATACATCAATGAAAGAGAGAAAGAGCAGATCAATGAATTGGACATACAACTAAAATAAATAAAAAAAGAAAAAATATAAAAATCCCCTTAAATACCAAAAAGGAAATCCTGATATCAAAGGAAAGATTAATAAAATAGAAAGGAAACAACATTGAACTAATAAAAAACAGGAGCTAATTTTATATTTTAATGAAATTCATAAACCATTGATTGATTTGATTAAAAAAAAAAAAGGAAACCAAATTACTGATATCAAAAAATGGAAGGTGTTTATACACCACCAATGAAGAGGAAATTAAAGAAATTATTAGGTGTCATTTTGCACAATAATAAGTATACCAATAAAACTGACAATCTAAGTAAAATGGATTAATATTTACAAAAATATAAATTGCCCAGATTAACAAAGGAGGAAATGGAATACTTAAATCAGCCTATCTTAGGAAAAGAAATTGAACAAGCTATCCATGAAATTCCTAAGAAAAATTCCCCAGGATCAGATCGATTTGCAAGTGAATTCTATACACATTTAAGGAACAATTAATCCCAATACCACATAACTATATTTTAAAATAAGTAAAGAAAGAGTACTATCAAATTCCCTTTATGATACAAATATGGTTTTGATACCAAAACCAGATAGCAAAAACAGAGAAAGAAAACTACATATTAATTTCCTTAATGTATTTCAATGCAAAAAATATTAAATAAAATACTAACACGGAGATTATCATAATATATCATAAAGATCATATTCTATGACCAGGTTGAATTTATGCTAAGAATTCAGGGCTGAGTCAATATTAGGAAACTATCAGCATAATGACCATGTCAATAACAAATACAACCAAAATATGATCATATTGAAAGATACAGAAACAGCTTTTGACAAAATACAATACCCATTACTATTAAAAACACTAAAAAGGAATCAATGGAACCCTTCTTAAAATGGTGAGTAGTATCTGTCTAAAGCCAAGAATATACATTTTCTGTAAGGAAAATGAACTTAAAGCTTTCCCAACAAGATCAGAGGTAAAGCAAGCTTGTCAATTATCACCAGTATTGTTCAATATTGTACTACAAATACTGACTGCAGCAACAAGACAAGAAAAAGAAATTGAAGGAATAAAAATAGGAATGAGAAAAAAAACTATCACTCTTTGCAGATATGATGGTATACTTAGAGAATCCTAGAGAATCAACTAAAAATTAGTTGAAACAATTAACAACCTCAGCAAAGTTGTAGGATATAAAATAAATCTATATGAATCATCAGCACTTTTATGTACTATCAACAAAACACAGCAGCAAAAGATAGAAAGAGAAATTCCAGTGAAAATAACTGAAGACCATATAAAATACTTGGGAGTCTACCTGCCAAGAAAAATCCAGGGATTATACGAACACAATTACAAAACACTTTTCACAGAAATAAAGATAGATCTAAACAATTAGTTAAATATCAATTGCTAATGGGCAAGCTGTCAATATAATAAAAATATCTAAATTAATTTCTTTATTAAGTGGCATATCAAAAACTACCAATGAATTATTTTTAGAACTAGTAAAAATAGTAACAAAATTTGCCTGAAATAACAAAAGGTCAAGAATATCAAGGGAATCAACGACAGAAAAAATGTGAAGGATGGTGGCCTAGGAGTATCATATTTCAAATTATATTACAAAATGGTAATGTTAAAATAATTTCATGCTGGCTAAGAAATACAGTGGTAAATCAATGAAATAGAGTAGGTATGCAATACACCATAAGTAAATGACCATAGTAATCTAGTGTTTGATAAATCCTAAAATCCAAGCTTTGAGGGTAAGAACTCGCAATATGACAAAAATTATTGGAAAAAAGTGTAAAGCAGTTTGACAGAAACTATGCATAAGCCAACATTTCACATCATATATCAAAATAAAGTCAAAATGGGTACATGGTTTAGACATCAAGTGTGATATAAGCAAACTAGAGAAGCATGGAAAAATGTACTTCTCAGATCTATGGATCAGGGAAAAGTTTATTACTGAGAGAGAGACAGAGACAGAGATACAGAGACAGAGACAAAGAGAGAGACGGGGGAGAAAAGATCATTCATGACTTCATATGTATAATTGATATCATATTACTTGCTTTCTCAATGGGTATGGGAAAGTCTGAAAAAAAAACCATTTGGAATTCAAAATGAGAAAAAGGATGTTTAAAAAAGTAAATAAATTATAATTTTTTATATTTACACACACACACACACACACATATATAAATAAAATAGGCATCTTATAATGAGGACCTAGCACATGCTGGGACATTCCTTAGACAACCTCTCTGTGTGGAAGGGTTTGAAGTCTACTTCAGGGAGAGTTGGGATGAGATATAAAGGAAATTAATTGAATAGATGGTGGAGCATATTTATACCTCCAAAGCTGGTTCCAGTGGGCTAACCACACGGGAAATATGAGACTTTTTGATTGTCTGCTTTGTCAGCTTAGATGGATTTGTCTCTTGGATGAAATGAGTCTCTTGCCTCATTCCTTTTGGCTGCTCTGTCTGTGGTGTCTAATGAAAAGCCATGGTATGAGAGAGCCTTGAAGCTATGTGGCCGTGGGGAACAGTATTTGATACTTGGTCTTGGCATTTGTTTTTTGTTTTTGTTTTTGTTTTCCTCTTTAAGGTGAAGGAGATTTAATCTGAGAATTAGGAAAGAAGTCACATGAATACAGGAGTTGGAACTCAGGGTTGAATCCAGCCAGCCCACCAGAAACACTCTAAGGAACAAGAAATGACTATCAGAAGTAACCTTCGACACAGAAGAGGCCATCAGTAACTGAGGCAAGGACTCATCTAGCAGTCATGTTGCATCTGGACATGAACTTGGTGGAACTCACGTTATGTAGGAATTGTGCTAAATTTTGTGTATATTCCTCCAGGAATCAAGTTGGCACAAAGATGCCCTTGAGGTTTGAGGGAAAATGTTTGCATTTTGTTTTTGACATAACTTAGAAGTAAATAACCCTTTAAAAAGTTGATTGATAAGTGGTTAAATGGCATTAGGCTACCAATCACTATTGCCTGTCAGTGTTTAGAAGAAAGGAAGGAAGGAAGAAAGCAAGGAAGGAAGGAAGGGAAAAAAGGAAGGGAGAAGGGAAGGATGGTAAAGGGAAGAAAAGGAGGAAGAAAAGAAGAGAGAGAGAGGGAAAAGGGAAGAGAGAAAAGGAGAAAGAGAGAAAGGGGGAGGAAGGAAGGAAGAAAAGGAGGAAGGGAGGAAGCAAGCATTTGTTAAGTGTTTACCATGTACCAGGCACTGTACTATTTGATGGGAACACAAATATATGACAAAAAGTCCTTGCCCTCAAGGAGTTTACATTTATTTTATTTTATTTTGGAACACAGTTGAAATGTCTTTAATTGATTCAAGGTGGCACCCAGTCCATTTTTACTCACAGTTGGGTTTTTTTTAATAAGGAAGCAAGCATTTGTTAAGTGTTTACCATGTACCAGGCACTGTACTATTTGATGGGAACACAAATATATGACAGAAAGTCCTTGCCCTCAAGGAGTTTACATTTATTTTTATTTTATTTTGGAACACAGTTGAAATGTCTTTAATTGATTCAAGGTGGCACCCAGTCCATTTTTACTCACAGTTGGGTTTTTTTAAATTAATTTATTTTGATTTATCAACAATTACTTCTATAAGCTTTTGAGTTTTAAATTTTTCTCCCCCTCCCTCCATACCTCCCTTCCCATGACAGCACACAATCTGACATAGGCTATACATATACATTCCTATTAAACCTATTTGCACATTAGTGATGTTGTAAGGAAGAATTAGAACCAATTGGAGGAACCACAAGAAAGAGAAAACAAAACAAAACAGAAGAAAAAAAATAGCAAATAGTATGCTTTGATTTGCATTCAAACTCTGTCGTTCTTTCTTTGGTTGTGGATAGGATTTTCCATTATGAGATTTTTGGAGATGTCTTAGACCCTTGCGTTGCTGAGAAGGGTTAAGTCTATCAATATTAGTCATTGCACAATGTGGCTGTTACTGTGTACAATGTTGCCTGGCTCTGCTCACTTTACTCAGCATCACTCCATACAAGTCTTTCCAGGTTTTTCTGAAGTCCACCTGCTCATAATTTCTTATAGCATAATAGTGTTCCATTACATTCATATACCACAACTTGTTTAGCCATTCCCCAATTGGTGGGCATCCTTTCAATTTCCAATTCTTTCCACCAGATTGCTGCTATAAATGTTTTTGCACATGTGAGTCCTTTTCTTTTTTTTTTAAATTTATTTATTTTTGGCCAGGCAACTGGGGTTAAGTGACTTGCCCAAGGTCACACAGCTAGTGAGTATCATGTGTCTGAGGCTGGACTTGAACTCAGCTCCTCCTGATTCCAGGGCCAATGCTCTATCCACTGCCCATCTAGCTGCCCACATGTGGGTTCTTTTCCCATTTGTATGATCTCTTTGGGATACAACCCTAGAAGTGCTATTGCTGGGTCAAAGGGTAAGCACATTTTTATAGCCCTTTGGGCATAGTTCCAAATTACTCTCCAAAATAGTCGGACCATTTCACAACTCCACCAACAATGCATTAGTGTTCCAATTTTCCCACATCTTCAACATTTATGATTTTCCTGTTTTGTCATGTTGGCCAATGTGATAGGTGTGATGTGATACCTCAGAGTTGTTTTGATTTGCATTTCTCTAATCAATAATGATTTAGAGCATTTTTTCATATGACTATAGATGGCTTTAATTTCTTCATCTGAAAACTACCTACTCATATCCTTTGACCATTTATCAATTGGGGAATAACTTGTATTCTTATAAATTTGACTTAATTCTCTATATATTTTAGAAATGAGGCCCTTATCAGAAACACTGGTTGTAAAAATTCTTTCCCAATTTTCTATCTTCCTTCTATTCTTGGTTGCATTGGCTTTGTTTGTGCAAAAACTTTTCAATTTATTGCAATCAAAATTATCCATTTTGCTTTTCATAATATTCTCTATCTCCTGTTTGGTCATGACTTCTTCTGTTGGGAGTTTATATTTAAATGAGGGAAATATCACAATAGGGAAGTAATGGTTAAGAAAGAACATTTTGGTCTGTGAAGTCATAGAGATGGCAGGTAAAGCCACAAGACAATCGAGACACTTTCCAGAAGGAATGGCAGTGTTGATTTGATTGTCATTTGTTAAGGATTGTTAGGAGCTTCTTGAACTTGTCTTTTTGAGTTGCCATATATTCCAGAAACATTGGACCCGGAGTATGTAGGAGGCCAAGAATGTGTCAAGGTGAAGTGCCCCTCCCCACCCCAGCCAGGTGACATAATTTGTTGTTTGCATCCCAAGTTGGACTCCTTGTGTGGCCTTGGGAGTCAAGGCAGGCACCAATCTGTCTGTGCTAAACTGAGAAACTGCCTGTGCAACTGAGACCCCTGTAGATAAGAAGACTATCTTCATAGTCTAGCAATTCCCAAGGGAAAAGAATGCAGCTCTTGCCATCCCCTTGTTCCTCCGCTTTGGGACAGTTTTTGTCCCTTTCCCTCCTTTACTGTACCTTTCCCCTTTCCATGCCATACTCCTTTAGGTGGAGGTTTGTATTTTTTCGTCCTTCCTTTGCCCTGCTGATATAAAAATGCAAACTTCTATATGAATTGTGAACTCTTTGGGTTCTACGTGTATGCTCATTTCTCTTCTAATAAACCTAGTTTTCATGTAATTTTCACTAAGTTGTGATTGCCTGTTGACAAATTACCAGAAGGAAAGATGAAAGTGGGAAAAGTCACACACAGCATCATGAAAGGAAGATGGCCAGAAAGAAGAGGCGTCAAGAGTCTAGGGCTGATTACCTATATGTAGTGGGCTATGTGAGCACTCTATCATAGCTCCAGAGTGAGCAATTACTTAAATCCTCCAGGATTTAGAGGTCTAGAGACCCTCTTAGAAGGTGTAACAGCAGTGATGGCAGAGGCAGATGTAATGGTGGCAGGGAAAGAACTAGGGAGAAGTGTGCATGAAGCTCATTTTTTAAAACACTATATTTTCTTTTGGCACATTTAGCTTGTGACTCATCATGATTTAAGGCCAAACACAAACTTCATTTCTTGCAGACTTGTTCAAGATCAAGTATTCATAACCTAAAAATGAAGTCTTGATGAATAATTATTACCTGGTCCTTTGATGATAAAATGAAAGTTAATTGATAAAACAGGAGCTTCTAACAATACCGAAGTAGCCTTAGGACACCCTAATTGTTGTTGGGAGCTGCCAATCAGAAAATCCCCTACCTGTGACTGGCAGGTCAATTAGCTTTCGTCTTAACTAAAATGGCATAAAAACCTCTTTTCTATTTCAAGTCTGTGGCTCAGCAAGCTGCTACTCCTCATAAGATAGTCTCATGAGGCAGCTTTTGCCTTACTGGTTCTTCCCTTCTGAAAATAAACCCTTTGGGGTGGAACTAAACAAGAGACTGACAAGGTAAAGGGAATCTGTGATTACATATGTATCTCCTTCTTTCCTTTCTCCTCCAACATAACCCTGATTCTACAACAGGGTTATATTGGTCATTAATACTGCCTTAGCATCCACCAAGTAAATTATATTGACCTAGACTTTGCAGCAGGGGTATGCTGTCACTGTTACACTGTGGAAAGAAGGAAAAAAGGAAGGAAGGAAGGAAGGAAGGAAGGAAGGAAGGAAGGAAGGAAGGAAGGAAGGAAGGAAGGAAGGAAGGAAGGAAGGAAGGAAGGAAGGAAGGAAGGAAGGAAGGAAGGAAGGAAGGAAGGAAAGAAAAAGAAAGAAAGAAGGGAATGAAGGAAGGAAGGAGAGAAGAAGGCAGGGAATAAATGAAGAAAGAAAGAAAGAAAGAAAGAAAGAAAGAAAGAAAGAAAGAAAGAAAGAAAAAGAAAGAAAGAAAGAAAGAAAGAAAGAAAGAGGAAGGAAGGAAGGATGGAAGGAGGGATGGAAGGAAATGAAGAGAAAGAAAGAAAGAAAGAAAGAAAGAAAGAAAGAAAGAAAGAAAGAAAGAAAGAAAGAAAGAAAGAAAGAAAGAAAGAAAGGAAGGAAGGAAGGAAGGAAGAAGGGAAGGAGGGAGGGAAGGAGGGAGGGAAGGAAGGAGAGAAGAAAGGAGAGAAGGAAGAAAAAAGGAAGGAAGGAAGGAAGAAACAAAGAGGAAGTCCCTATGGACTGTGTTTCAAATGTTGTTAGGCAATAGTACTGTATCCTTGCCAAGCTATTAAACTGTGTCAGTTTAACATCTGACTCTCCAGGAAAAACAAAACAAAACAAAAAAACATGCATGGCACACTTCTAAAGTTTAATATGCATTTTTAACATTTTCTCTATCGTTTTCTTAACTTTGTGCCGGGGTCAGTCAAATCCAGCCCTCTGCTTTTGTATGAACTGGGAGCAAAGAATTATTTTAACATTTAAATTGGATTTGTT
Organism: Phascolarctos cinereus; assembly: GCF_003287225.1. NCBI lineage: Eukaryota > Metazoa > Chordata > Mammalia > Diprotodontia > Phascolarctidae > Phascolarctos > Phascolarctos cinereus. The sequence continues at coordinate 336,188,416 of NW_027556098.1, forward strand.
TTACAAAGTTAAAAAAAAAACCAACCATTTTTATATGAAGGAAGGAGGGGTCACATAAAAACAGGCCTTTGACCCTGGAATCATATTTTGCTGTCAAACTTCCTGCCCTTCCCTTAACCTCCAAAACATCAACAAAACAATAAACCAAAAAAAAAAAAACAACCCCACCAAAAAACTCTACTTTATAGCCGTTTCCAATTTCTGAAATGCAAATGACCTCACTGAAAATTTAACAACTGGCTCTTGCTTCAGATCCCTCCCTCCACCCCCCCTCCCCCAGCTTTGGAGTATATTATAGAGGATTCTGTAGGTGGAAAATAGTTTTAAGTACTTTCTTACACACATGTAGAGGACTGGACAGTTAATCAATAAGCCTTTATTAATAACTACAATGTACAGGCAATGCGCTAGGTTCTGGAAATGGACAAAAATGAATTAGTAACCTCAAAGAGCCACATCCTGTCAATCCATCAATAACATTTATTAAGTGCCTACCATATGCTAAGCACTGTGATTAGTGCTACTAAGTACTGCAGCAAAAAAGAGGTAGAAAACAGTCCTTACCTTCAAGGAACTTACAATCTAATGGGGGAGAGGCAACTTGCAAACAAATCTGTACAAAGCAATCTGTATACATGAGGAATGGGCGACAGTTAACAGAGGGAAAGCACTAGAATTAAGAGGGGTTGGAGAAGGTTTTCTGTAGAAAGTAGGGTTTTGTTTGGGACTTGAGGAAGCCTGAGAAGCCACTAGTCATAGTGGAAGAGGGAGAGCATTCCAGGTGTGGGAGACAGCTAGAGAAAATGCCCCTCACTGAAAGATGGAGGTCATTGTTAGTGAAACAGCCAGGAGGACTGTGTCACTGGATTGAAGAGTACATGGAAGAAAGGTAGGAGGTAGGCTAGGACTTTCAGTGTCAAAGCATTTTGTATTTGGTCTTAGAGGTGATAGGGAGCTACTAAAATTTATTAAGGAAGGGAGTGATATGGTCAGATCTGTGCTTTAGGAAAATCGCTTTGGTGGCTGAATGGAGGATGGATTGGAGTGGGGAGAGACTTGAGGCAAGTAGACTCATCAACAGATATTGAAATAACCCAAATGTGAAGCGATAAGGGCCTTCCCCAAAGTGGTGACATTGTCAGAGGAGCAAAGAGGGCATATAAGAAAGATGTTACAGAGGTGGACTCAGTAGGTCTTAGCAGTAGATTAGATATGGGTGAGAGTAGTGAGAAACCCAGGATAACATCTAGGTTGTGAGCCTGAGGGATGGGAAGATAGTGTTGCCTTCAACAACAATAGGGAAGGGAGAGGTGGACATGGTTTGAGAAAAAGGTAATGATTTCTGTTTTGGACATATTGAGTTTAAAATGTCTGCTAAGCATCTGGTTTGAAATGTTTGAAAGGCAGTTGGAGATGTGACATTGGAGGTCAGTAGAAAGTTCAGGACAAGAGAGGTAGATTTGAGAATCATCATCATACAGATGGTAATTAAATCCATGGAAACTCATGAGATCACCAAGTGAAGTGTTGAAGAGAGAGAGGAGAAAAGGGCTCAGGATAGAACCCTGAGGGATATCTACAGTTAGAGAGAATGATCTGGAAGAGGATCCAGTAAAGGAGATAGAGAGGGAGTGGTCAGAGAAGTAGGAGGAGAACCAGGAGAGAGTGGTGTCACAAAAACCTAGAGAGAAGAGAGTATCAAAGAAGAAATACGGATCGGTGTCAAGGGGGAGGTTAAGGAGAATGAGGATTAAGAAAAGGCCTTTGGATTTACTAACTACGATCACTGGTAACTTTGGAGAGAGCAGTTTCAAGAAAACAATAAAGTTGGCAGCCTGATTTTGAGGGGGTGAGAATGAGAAGAGGGGAAGTGCAGGCCCCTCTTGTAGACAGCCTTTTTAAGGGGTTTAGTTAGACAACACAAAAGAGATATTGGACAACAGTGAGGATGGAAGGATCAAATGAGTGTTGTTGTTGTTGTTTTTTCAGAATGGGGGAGACATAAGCATGTAAGCATGTAGGCAGTAAGAAATGAACCTGTAGAGAGGAGGAGAGATTGAAAATAAGTGAAAGAATGGAGATGACAGAGGCATCAATCTGTTGGAAGAGATTGGATAGAATGAGATCACTTGAACAATTAGGTGAGTTAGCCTTAGTGAGGAGTAAGGCCACTTAATCAAATGAGACAAAGGTGGAGGAAAAAGTGTTAGTGGCAGAAGGTATTTGAGTAATGAGAGATGAGGAAGATGGGCAAGAGGAAGCTCACCTTGTAAAACGCAAGGCAAGGTCCTCAGCTGGTTAGGGTGAGGAGGAATGAAAAGATTTGGAGAGCCACTGTAGAGAATGGCATATGATAGGACTGCCAAATAATAGTGAGGGCCCAGTTGAGATTATGCAACATAAATTTGTAGTGAACCCAATCAGAACAGTTGAGTGATTTTCTCCACTTTCATTCAGCGGCATGGGTGTAGGAGTGAAGGCCACAAATGAGCTATCCAGGGAGTTATCCAAGGCTGAGGTTTGGCCAGGCATAACTGGTGATGTTATAAGGTGGCTCAGGATTAAAGTGTGGAGGACAACTAGCTCACCAAGAAGTCAAGTTGGGGCATGATAGTGCATGGGAGATAGCCTGGGACAGAACTGAGGGATCAAGGAATTGGAGGTTATAGTATTGACAACAGTATGATTTTTTTAAGGGAAGGGAGAGGGAGAGGTGAAAAGCCAATGGGGCTTATGGACAGAAGATGGGATTGGAGAATTCTTGAACATAGAAGCAATATAATTGGGGGTGATGGCAAGATCAAGGGTATAACCATCTTTATGTGTCAAGGACACATATAAGTAAATATTAAATACACATATAAGTAAAAATTACCTATCTATAAATTTCATACAAGGTAATTTGGGAAGAGAGGCACTAAAAGATTGAGGCACTGGGAAAGGACTCTAAGATAGTAGGTATTACTTGAAAAGAACTTTAAAGGAAACTCAGGATTCTAAAAGGTGGATATGAGGTGAAAATGCTTTCCATGCAGTCAGCACAGCCTGGGAGATGGGAGATGGAACGTCATTTGTGATAAGCAGCAGGGTAGACTGTAGGGTATATGTGAGAGAATGGCATATAACAGGTTGGAAAGACAGGTGGCAATCAAGTTGTGAAGTATGTTAAATACCAAATTGAGATTATGTTTGATACTAGAGGTAAGAGGAAGCCATTAGAATATACTGAGCAGAAAAGTGACACAGTCCTACCTGAACCTTAGGAAAATCACTTTGCCACCTTTGTGATGAGATTTGTTTAAAAGCTCTCATTTTTCAGTCATGTCTGACTCTTCATGACTCCATTTGGGGTTTCTTTTGGACAAAATACCAGAGTGGTTTGCCATTTCTTTCTCTAGTTCATTTTACAGGTTAGGGAACTGAGGCAAACAGAAGTGGGAGATGCTTGATGCAAAAAAAAAAGGCTTTCTAATAATTACAGCTATAAAACAAAATGGAATGTGTTGACTTGGGAGGTGATGGGATCCTCTTCACAAATGGTCTGGAACAATGGCTGGTTGAGTAGAATTATTTTTCTTTTAGTTTTATTGACAGATTTTTTTTTTAGAGTATAAATATTTACATATCACTACTATTCCATGGGAAGTCTCATAACAAAGTAAAACAAGTAAAAGAAATAATAGCAACCTCATATAAAAAGACATGCAATTTTCACCCCCTTTTACCTCTCTACTTTAAAAAAAAATGACCAGAAGTGCATTTTTTTTTAGTAAGGCAACAGGGTTAAGTGACTTGCCCAAGGTCACACAGCTAGTACGTGTCATGTGTTTGGTCTGAGGCTGGATTTGAACTCAGGTCCTCCTGACTTCAGGGCCGGCGCTCTATCCACCGCACCACCTAGCTGCCCCTACAAGTGCATTTTTTCTTCCCTTCCCCTCCCTCTCAACCATTTAGGGAGAAAAAAGAAAAGAAAGACAAATTCATTGTAACAAATATGCATAATCAAGTAAAACAAATTCCTTAAATGACTGTATACAAAAACGTGTGTTCTACATAGTGCAGTGAATCAGGCCTAGAGTCAGGAAGACTAAAGTTCAAATTTGGACTCAGACACTTAGTAGTCGTGGGACCCTGGGTAAGTAATTTAACCTCTGTTTGTCCCAGTTTTCTCATCTATAAAATGGGAATAACAATAGCTCCTACTTTCTAGGTGGTTATGAAAATCAGATGAGATAATAATTGTAATGCACTTAGCATTGTGCCTGGCACATGCTAAATACTATATGAATGTTAGCATTCTTATTATCATTTTTTTTAAAACAGAAACATAATTTATTTGTATAAAATTAACAAAAACCAGCTGGGCTGCACATTATTTATTTTCCTGAATGGACATCTAGGCAACAGCCTTCTGTGCTTCATCTGCAGCATCAGGGGAGGCTGGTGGATACCATCCGATGCTACATTCAACCAGTTCTTTTGCTCTAATTCTACAGTAGTTCCTCCTGAAAACTTGCACTTCTGCTTTTTTCAGCTTCTCATCATCTTCCTCTTGATTGAACAGATCTGTTTTAATCTGAGCTCCCAAAAGGGTCTCTATTGCTCGAATCCTTGATCCTTTCATCCCTATGAGGGCTCCCACAAGCTGAGCCTCAACCAGGAACCTCAGAGGGCCTTTTTCTTGGGGTTTGGGTCTGAGTCTCAGAGGACAGGACTGGTTATAGTCTTCTTGAACAAGCTGGTTGCTCATGGTGTCCTTGGGAAGCGGGTGAAGCAGGCCAAGAGCAGAGGAAAGAGGATTATTATTATTTTTAAATAACATGTGATGAACCACAACAAAGATAAACACCCAGATTTAATCTTCTTTCAAAAGAAAGTATCTAACTGAGACAACTTTGGCGTTTATTTTAAAGACCTAGTACCTGGAGTTGAGAATCTCCTGTTAGGGAAATGAAAGGCCACAAGAGAAACCAAGACTGTTGAGGAAACAAGAAAAGGGTTGCTTTCTGCTGACTCTAGAGCAAGAGTTTTTCTTCCCTGGATGGTCAATGGTCCTGGGAGAAGTAAAAAACCTAGATTTAGTCTGTAAGCTAAGAGGCTTCACTCTTCCATTAGCAAACAGCTAAAGATTTCAGCTAAGCCCATGAAGAGTATAATTGAGCAACATACTGAAGAGATTAGATTTCTAGCAGAGCAGCATTTGGAAGAGATGACAAGGTTACTGGAAACCAGGCCTGCTCAACAGAAACTGTGGGAGCAGGTCTATCTATAACAGGCTGCCCTGAAACAGTGACATCATTCAATGACAACAGTAGCCCTGCAGCATCCGAGGTGTGAGCTACCACTGTGTGAAGAGTATGTGACTACGGATGTTCTTTCCCTGTGTGCTCTCCACCTGCATATCTCAACAACATGCATTCTTTCTTTTCCCCAAAATGTATTCTTTATGTATATGCCCTTCTAAATGTGGCCTAGTCATACATGTGTCCTATACATCTGTAAGACAACGGTTTTGAAGTCTTCTCCACGTGTGTTGGCTCCATTCTTCCCACTCATGCTGTATTTGTAAGATGGTTTTCCCCAAGTCATGGGGGAAATGTTTTGTGGCTGCCTTTTTCACTACTACATTTAATTAAACGCCTTTGCTTGAATCAATTGTGTCATCTGACTGACTAGAGGTAAACACACTGGTGGGAGCTCATGAGCTATATCACTTTAGTAGATTCAAATTCACAGAGTACTTTGAAACTGAGGCAGCCATCCTCTAGGGAACCTGCTCTTGGGGTTATGGAGGGTAGGAAGAGAGAATGCCCCTTGGTGAAACATTTTAAAATACCATCAATTAACAACAGGAAGAGCAACATCTTGATTTAATCTTCTTTCAAAAGTGGATGTGACCAATTGCTTTTTCTCTTTCTTCCTGTGGTTTGGCTCTCCATCGTAGGCTTTCATGCATAAAATGATAAAAAAAAAAAGTCTAGAAATTCCCTTTTTGTTGTCTTGTTATTGGGTAGTTTTTCAGTCATGTCCAAGTCTGTGTGACCCCATTTGGAGTTTTCTTGGCAAAGATACTGGAGTGGTTTGTCATTTCCTTCTTTAGCTCATTTTATAGATGAGGGAAACTGAGGCAAACATGGTTAAGTGATTTGCTCAGGGTTACATAGCTAGTAAGTGTCTGAGATGAGATTTGAACTGAGAAAGATAAGTCTTCCTGACTTAAGGCCCAGCACTCTATTCACTGAACCACCTACCTGCCCCAGAAATTCTCTAGTTCAGCACCATTGATTCTGGCCATAAGAGGTTGTGTGGAACAGAACACACTCTTGTCACAATTTGATATTTATATGAGTTAATGTACTATATTCCACTTTCCAGCACTGAAATCATCAGAAAATGTCTGAATTTGCATGGAAAAGGCTATGAGAAATCAAACAATAAGGAAGCCCTTTAGCCTGTTCAAGACATTCATTTCAGGCTTGTGCAGATCAATGAGATTTAAAGGAGGGAGGGAGGGAGGGAGGGAGAGAGAAAGAGAGAGAGAAAGGGGGGGGGAGAGAGAGAGGAGAGAGAGAGAGAGAGAACACTAGGACAATGAAGCTTCATTTTGCCCTGCTTGGAAAGTCAAGGATTTAGCTAAAATAATGAACATGCATTTAGTTGAATTCTTCAGGTATAAGTGAGACATTTGCCTGTCTTCAATTAAACTACCATTAAATTAAATGTTGTTGTTCAGTTGTTTTTCAGTCACGTCTGACTCTTCATGACCCCATTTTGGATTTCCTTTGACCAAGATACCAGAGTGGTTTGCCATTCCTTTCTCTAGTTCATTTTATAGATTAGGGAACTGAGGCAAACAGAAATTAAGTGACTTCCCCAAGGTTACACAGCTAATAAGTGTCTGAGGCCATAGTTGAATTCAGGTCTTCCTGACTTCAGGACTAGAACTCCATCCGCTGACTCATCTAGCTGCCCTAAATTAAAGATTGATGACTGTTTAAAATGACACTCTGATCTCAGCATCGGAACCAATAACAACTGATATGACTGAGAGTAATGAGGGTCAATTGTGAGGAACAAATTCTGAGACAAGAGGAAGGGACCTTGTCCTTAGAATGATTATTAACACCACTAGTACCAGAAGAAGAGAGGAAAATGTAACCCAGTAGCTCCTAAATAGGAGCTGCCCATTTTCAGATGACTGCTAAGGAGCTTAAGTGACTCCTACTTACCTTGCGTTGTCATTACAGCATTAGAACACAAAATGTGATTGTACGGTACAAGCCCACAAAGGGCTGAACATTTTTTTCTTCACTGTGATTTGAGGAATGACTTTGCCTTCTCATTTTATGATTCAAATAATATAATGATAATAAATGACAAATCTGAGGCTCGCCTCATATTGCCTTCTACAGGCAGAAGCTTGGTGTGACATAAGACCTTAGAACAAAGTTCCCAATCATAACAGATTTTCATAATCACTGCTTATCTGTAATCATTACTATGTACAAAAAGAAATACCATATGCCATTGGACTTCCCAGGGACCTCCTATTATTGTTCATTATCCTACAATCTTCCTTTGCTTTTCCCATCATTTGGTCTCTATGCTTTTCCATCATTTGGTCTCATGCTTCCAATCCCAAACTTAGACATTTGACCCTGATTTTGGCCATATCCCTCATTTGATGATTTTTATTGGGTTCTCTTCATCTTTTGCTGGGCCATGACTCTTATTAGTCTACCGATATGGGCTCAATTGCAATGAACCTACTCATAACCCCACCTCGATACACTATGGTTTATCCAACCTAGAGATCTGGCTTGTGGATTAAATTCCCCTGTCACAAGAAATCAGTGTCTAGCTCAAGAAAATGCAGGGCCTTGGGGGTCTACAAAAGGTACCAAATATGCTCTCTGGGGCAGTGTACCTGGTCAGAAAGTCAAAACCTCTCTACTTTGAAAGGTTTTCTAGGCACTGTAAGTAGGATTGCACATTCCCAACCTCATACCCACCCTTCGGAGTCTTGTGATGGCTAAGTACAGTCAGTACAGATCTTTGCTGTCTCTGACAGGGACACATATCATTCTGAGGTCCTCTTGACTGACAGAATAATGTCAAGATTAGTTAGATAGAGTCTGAAATGCTCCTGGCCCTATAAGCTTTCTCTTACCTTGGCCTATCTTTCTATCAGCTTGTTTACCTGAAGCAAAATTCACTAACCAGAAGGAATGGCTCTGCCCCTTCAGTGAAGTGTTGGTATCTCCTGGGTAGTTCCACAAAGGGAAATATATCTCTTCACATAGACAAAAAGGCTAGTTCACTGCATTTTATAACACTTTATCGGTCACTGTGGCATGAAATACACAAACCATATCTATTGAGACAGATGGCTAAGAAGTAGAAAAAAGAGATTTGTTTAGGCCTTGAAGCCCATTTAAAAAAAAAACAGTTCTTATTTAGGACCCTTTATCTCCTCACTCGAATATTCTTTTTTTTTTTTTCTGGAAAAATATTTGTTGGGTACAACAAAGAAATGTAGTGTGCAAAATATAAAGCCTTTCCCTGTAAACTCTTTTTTCCTATTTTTGAGGTCTTTTAATGGTTGGTAAAAATAAGTCCTTTTCATGCTTATTCTAGTTGCTTGCACAGACGCTGGCTGGGACTAGAGAGCATAGAAATGATAATTTGCCAACACTGAGATGCCAGCACAGCCAGCAAGACACCACTCAACTGTTAAGGAGGTGTCTGAACACAAGAACGTTGGGAGGAACATGATTAGATCATTGTTCTTCAAGATTCCATATGAAAATGCTGTGCATGAAAAAAGTAATTATTACATCCAGCATGGTCATCATAAGCTTCAAAAGGACATTTTTTAATACATTGCAAAAAAGGGATTTCTATTTTTTAAATGTGTGTAAGGATAACAATTAAGGCTGTCAGAAGTTCAGAAGATGATATCAGAAATTATATTATGGTTTTGCAAAAAAAAAACTTGTTTTCTTCTAATATGATAGAATGATGGTATCAGTGTATACAGGATAAAAAATGTTTCTTTTATCAATGATCCATGTTTCAGTGAAAAAGGAGTTCCCTTTATTCCCTGTGTCTTATAATAATGTTAATTTTATATGCATCACTTCATAATAACATCATGGTTTCTTTTAGCCATTTTCTCACTGGATTCTCACAATATCCTTGTAAGGTTTTGTAAGTGTGGTGTATGAATGATCCTCTTTGTAAAGGTGAGAAAACTGAGGCACATGAAATTGAAACGTCTTTCTCAGGTCAACATAGCTAGAAAGTGGCAATGCTAGGACTCTAACCCATATCTCCATTGTTTGTATTCATAACCCCAATGCCTAACATAGCACTCAGTTCATAATAGGATCTATTACTGCTTGTTAATTGATTGATGATTGATACTGACTCCAAGTCCAATGACCTTTCTACTATGCTATGAATAAACATCTGACTTCCACAAACAACACCATTCATCATGGTTTTATGCTTTTGCTTGTGATAACTTAAGAATGATTCACATTTTGAACCTTAGACTTGGATGTTCAGAAATCTAGAAAATTCAGTGACATAATTTCAGAAAATATCTCCTTATGCATACTAAACACAGCATGCTTCGTTATGGAACATAAGGAAACATGTATGCCATATCTCAGGACATCTGGCAGTGAACCATATAGAGATGCCTGTAGGTTTTTATATTTACAAGTAATAATTCTAAAATTTAAGGCTGTTTTCTTATAACCTTCACCACTATCACTGTAATTAAATATTATATGCTCTTGGGCTATATATGACACAGTTTGTTGCAACAGCATCAGCCCCTGTCCTTGTGGAACCTATAATCTAAAATGTGTAAAATAATAACAACTTATATTTACATGACACTTAGCAGAAATAAAGTGCTCTCATAGAAAGAAATTCATTTCATCTTCAAAACAAGTCTGTAAGGAAGGTAAGGCAAGTATTGTTATTTCCAATATATGGATGAGGAAACAATCTCATAGAGGTAAAGTGACTTCTTCAGAGCTACTACTAGTAAGTGAATGAGTCAGGACTAGGTCAAAGTCTTCTGGATCCATGACTAATGCCCTTTCCATGTCATCATGCCATCTCACAGAAATAAAAATAACAGAATCCAAATTGTTTCTATTTTGATATTTGTAAATACTGCATGTATATTTTTAAAATGCAATGGGTCTGTGATCTCCCTTCCCCATCCTTGTTAGTAGTAAAATGCACTGAAAAGTACCCTTTATTAGTGGTTATTTTCTCCTCTCAATAGTTCTAACAGTAGGTAGCAATAAGTAGAATTCAGCACCACACTAATGCCTCACCAGTGAGATGATGAGTGCAAGCGTGCACCTCCTAGTTCTTAATTAAACAGGGGAATAAAGGAAAATCATGCAGAATTACTTGAAATGAGCCACCTAAGCAACTGATGTGTAGATGCACATTTGGCATGGTCCATTGCAAAAGGATTGGAACCATTTTGTCATTTTCCCCATAATTTATTTCAATCCAATTAGTCATAGAATCATAGAATTTCAGAGTTAGAAGAAACCTTTGTTGCATGTTTGGCTAGTCATACTGCTACCTGAAGCAGGAAATTCCTCTACGATGTCCATTACAAGTGATCATGCAAGCTTTCTTCCAAGGTATCCTGTTCTGTATAGATAGCTTTAATTATTAAGGTGTTTTTTTCTTTATGATGAATCACTCAGTAATTTCGTTTCTTTGGGACTGTTAATGGTCTTTGAGTAAGTTAAAATATTTTATTCTTTAAAAAAATCTTATTTTAATGATATCTTTTCTTTTATACAACACTTATTTATGAATATACCCACTACTAGTTTTGCTTTCCATGCATTAGCCAATTTACTGGGTATGAAGTGAAACCTTGGAGTTATTTTGATTTGCATTTCTCTTATTATTAGCGATTTGGACTGACCTTTCATATGGTTCTTAATAGTTTACAATTCTTTTCAGAACTTTCAATTCTTATCTTTTCATCACTTATCTATTGGGAATGACTCTGTATAATTTTCATTGAGTCCATATAAGAAGCTTATTTGATGCAAAGAACTTTTCACCAAATAATAGTTTTTCTATTTATCCTTGTTGCAATGATTTTCATTCAAACTTTTAAAATTTCATGTATTTGAAATTTGTGTGTGTGTGTGTGTGTGTGTGTGTGTGTGTGTGGTGTGTGTGTGTGTAATAGCTAGCACTTCTGTGGCACTTTAAGGCGTGCAAAGCACTTTACAAATGTTATCTCCTTTTATCCTCAAAATTATGCTAGGAAATAGGTGTTACAATTATCCTTATTTTACAGATGAGGTAAGTGAGGCAGATCAAGGTCAAGTGCTTTGCTCAGGGTCACACAGTTAACAGGTGAATGAGATTGGATTTGAACTCAGGTCCTCCTGAATTCAGGTTATTCCAGCCACTGTACCACCTAGCTGCCTCAAGGACTATGTTGCTATTCATTTTCGTATTGTTTCTAACAAGAAACCCTATTCTTCATGTTTTATCTTTTGTGATTGCTCTATCCTTTGTTTAGTTAAGAAATATCCCTCTAACCATAGTTAATCAGCATTTATGTTTATAAAGGATTAGAATAAAAACATAAATTCAACATTTTTTCCATTTGTAGATGACACTAAAATGAGGAGAATAGGTAACAGAATTGGAATGCAAAAATATTTACGTAGACCTTGATGATATGCTTCTGTAATTTCATATATCAATATATCAACCATGCGGCTATTTCTTCCAACAGGACAGATCACAAGCAGGGAGGACTTTGAATTCTGCGTAATTCTTGTTAGTGTCTTCCCATAAATATTCTCTGGATTACCTACCCAACATATGGGTGTTCTTTCTCTAAGGACTTTAAATATTTCATGGATGTCATTAAGGTACCCATGGAAGAACAAGACGTTCTTTCATTATCTCTCACCCTCCAGGAGGTTTACTTTATTTTTTTCAGTCATTCACAAACATTTACTAACTTTTTACTATATGCCAAACATTTTGCCAAGCTCTTGGGATATAAAGGGGAAAAAAGAGTCCTTACTTTTAAGTAGTAAACATTCTAAAGGATAAGGTAACATGTAAATGTCTACATACATAGATACTATATACGGAGCAGATAAAGGTAATCTGAAAGTGGAAGGTGCTAGCAGTTGGGGGAACCAAGAAAGCCCTCCTAAGGAAGGCAAGATTTGAGCTGAATCTTGGAGGAAGTCAAGGAAACTAAGACACATCGATGAAGGGGCAGACCATTCTGGCATGGCAAATAACTAACACAAAAGGTACAAACAGGAGATTGGTCAGCATCAGTCATATCAGTCAATGAGCATTTATTAAGTGCTTACTATGTGCCAGGTACCACGCTAAACACTCAGGAGACAAAATGAGACAAATGGCAGTCCCTGAACTCAAGTTGCTGACAATTATGAGAGGATGTGTCACTTTCGAGAAACTGCAAATAAGCCAGTGTAGTTAAATTGTGGTGTGTACAATGTAAGGTATAAAAAGACTGGAAAGGTAGGTAAGTGGTTATTTTATTGTTGTTCAGTCATTTCAGTCATGTCTGGTTCTTTGTGACCTCATTTCAGGTTTTTTTTTTCAGGTTAAGCATTTTATTTTTTTTTTAATTTTATTAATTTATTTTGATTTATCAACATTCACTTCCATATGCTTTTGAGTTGAAAATTTTTCTCCCCTTCCTCCCCCCACCCTCCCCAAGATGGCACAATCATATAGGCTTTACATTTACATTCCTATTAAACATATTTTCACATTAGTGAAGTTGTAAGTAAAAATTAAAACCAATAGGAGGAACCATCAGAAAGGAAACAAAACTCAACAGAAGAGAAAAAAATGATAGCGATTCAACTTCCATAGTTCTTTCTTTGGATGTGGACAGCATTTTCCATCCGAGGCCTCTGGAGATGTCTTAGATCCTTGTAATGCTGAGAAGGGTTCAGTTTAATCAATATTAGTCATGCACAATGTGGCTGTTATTGTGTACAAAGTTCTTGGTTCTGCTCACTTCACTCAGCATCAGACCATATAAGTCTTTCCAGGTTTTTCTGAAGTCGGCCTGTTCATCATTTCTTATAGCACAATAGTATTCCATTACATTCATATACCACAACTTGCTCAGCCATTCCCCAATTGATGGGAATCCACTCAATGTCCAATTCTTTGCCACAAAAAGAGAGGCTATGAATATTTTTGTACATGTGGGTCCTTTTCCCATTTGTATGATCTCTTTGGGATATAGCCCTAGAAGTGCTATTGCTGGATCAAAGGGTATGCACATTTTTGTAGCCCTTTGGGCATAGTTCCAAATTGTTCTCCAAAATGGTTGGATCATTTCACAACTCCACCAACAATGTATTAGTGTTCCAATTTTCCCACATCTTCTCCAACATTTATCATTTTCCTGTTTTGTCATGTTGGCCAATCTGATAGGTGTGATGTGGTACCTCAGAGTTGTTTTGATTTGCATTTCTCTAATCAATAATGATTTAGAGCATTTTTTCATATGACTATAGATGGCTTTAATTTCTTCATCTGAGAACTGTCTGTTCATATCCTTTGACCATTTATCAATTGGGGAATGGCTTGTGTTCTTATAAATTTGTCTTAATTCTCTATATATTTTAGAAATGAGGCCTTTATCAGAGAGACTGGTTGTAAAAATTCTTTCCCAATTTTCTACCTTCCTTCTAATCTTAGTTGCATTGGCTTTGTTTGTGCAAAAACTTTTCAATTTAATGTAATCAAAATTATCCATTTTGCTTTTCATAATGTTCTCTATCTCCTGTTTGGTCATGAATTCTTCTGTTCTCCATAGATCTGATAGGTAAACTATTCCTTGTTCTCCCAGTTTACTTATGGTATCAGCCTTTATATCTAAGTCATGAACCCATTTTGACTTTATTTTGGTATATGGTGTGAGATTTGGGTCTATGCCTAGTTTCTGCCATACTCTTTTCCAGTTTTCCCAGCAGTTTTTTTCAAAGAGTGGGTTCTTATCCCAGAAGCTGGGGTCTTTGGGTTTATCAAATAATAGATTACTATAGTCATTGACTACTGTGTCTTGCATATTTAACCTATTCCACTGATCCACCTCCCTATTTCTTAGCCAGTACCAAGCAGTTTTGATGATTGCTGCTTTATAATACAATTTAAGATCTGGAATTGCTAGGCCACCTTCCCCTGCATTTCTTTTCATTAGTTCCTTTGATATTCTGGACCTTTTGTTTTTCCAAATGAATCTTGTTATTATTTTTTCTAACTCTATAAAATAATTTTTGGTAGTTTGATTGGTATGGCACTGAATAAGTAAATTAGCTTAGGTAGGATTGTCATTTTTATTATATTAGCTCGGCCTACCCATGAGCAACTGATGTTTTTCCAATTATTTAGATCTGATTTTATTTGTGTGAAAAGTGTTTTGTAATTGTGTTCATAGAGTTCCTGGGTTTGTTTGGAGGTAGACTCCTAAATATTTTATAATGTCTACAGTAAGTTTAAATGGGATTTCTCTTTCTATCTCTTGCTGTTGGGCTTTGTTGGTAATATATAGAAATGCTGATGATTTATGTGGGTTTATTTTATAGCCTGCAACTTTGCTAAAGTTGTTTATTATTTCAAGTAGTTTTTTACTTGATTCTCTAGGATTCTCTAAGTATATCATCATGTCATCTGCAAAGAGTGATAGCTTTGTTTCTTCTTTGCCTATTCTAATGCCTTCAATTTCTTTTTCTTCTCTTATTGCTAAAGCTAAGGTTTCCAGTACAATATTGAATAACAGTGGTGATAATGGACATCCTTGTTTCACCCCGATCTTATTGGAAATGCTTCTAGCCTGTCCCCATTACATATAATGCTTGCTGAAGGTTTTAGATATATGCTATTTATTATTTTAAGGAAGACTCCATTTATACCTATGCTTTCTAGTGTTTTTAATAGGAATGGGTGTTGTATTTTATCAAAAGCTTTTTCTGCATCTATTGAGATGATCATGTGGTTTCTGTTGGTTTTGGTGTTGATATGCTCAATGATGCTGATAGTTTTCCTAATATTGAACCAACCCTGCATTCCTGGTATAAATCCTACCTGGTCATAGTGTATTATTCTGATAAGTTGCTGCAATCTATTTGCTAGTATTTTGTTTAAAATTTTTGCATCTATATTCATTAGAGAAATTGGTCTATAATTTTCTTTCTCTATTTTGACTCTTCCTGGTTTAGGTATCAACACCATATTTGTATCATAAAAAGAATTTGGTAAGACTCCTTCTTCACCTATTTTCCCAAATAGTCTATATAGTATTGGAATTAATTGTTCTTTAAATGTTTGATAGAATTGCATGTAAATCCATCTGGCCCTGGAGATTTTTTCCTAGGGAGTTCATCAATGGCTTGTTCAATTTCTTTTTCTGAGATGGGGTTATTTAAGTATTTTACTTCCTCTTCGGTTAATCTGGGCAATGTGTTTTTGTAAATATGTATCCATTTCACTAAGATTGTCAAATTTGTTGGCATATAGTTGGGCAAAATAATTCCTAATTATTGTTTTAATTTCCTCTTCCTTGGTGGTAGCTTCACCCTTTTCATTCTTGATACTAGTAATTTGGTTTTCTTTCTTTTTTTAATTAAATTAACCAAAGGTTTATCTATTTTATTGGTTTTTTCATAAAACCAGCTCTTAGTTTTATTTATTAGTTCAATAGTTTTCTTAATTTCAATTTTATTAATTTTTCCTTTGGTTTTCAATATTTCTAATTTGGTGTTTAGTTGAGGATTTTTAATTTGTTCTTTTTCTAGTTTTTTTAGTTGTATGCCCAATTCATTAATCTCCTCTTTTTCTATTTTATTTATGTAAGCATTTAGAGATATAAAACTTCCCCTAAGAACTGCTTTTTGCATCCCATAAGTTTTGGTATGTTGTCTCATTATTGTCATTCTCTTGAATGAAATTATTGATTGTTTCTATGATTTGTTGTTTGACCCAATCATTTTTTAGGATTAGATTATTATTTAGTTTCCAATTATTTTTTAGTCTATCTTTCCATGGCCCTTTATTACATATAATTTTTATTGCATCATGATCTGAAAAGGATGCATTTAATATTTCTGCCTTTCTGCATTGGATTGTGAGGTTTTTATGCCCTAGTACATGGTCAATTTTTGTGTATGTGCCATGTACTGCTGAGAAAAAAGTATATTCCTTTCTATCCCCATTCAGTTTTCTCCAGAGGTCTATCATACCTAACTTTTCTAATGTTCTATTCACCTCCTTAACTTCTTTCTTGTTTATTTTGTGGTTAGATTTATCTAGTGCAGAGAGGGGGAGGTTCAGGTCCCCCACTAGTATAGTTTTGCTGTCTATTTCTTCCTGTAACTCCCTGAACTTCTCCTCTAAGAATTTGGATGCTATACCATTTGGTGCATATATGTTTAGTAATGATATTACTTCATTGTCTATGGTGCCTTTTAGCAGGATGTAGTTTCCTTCCTTATCTCTTTTGATTAGATCTATTTTTGCTTTTGCTTTGTCTGAGATCAGGATTGCTACCCCTGCTTTTTTTACTTCAGCTGAAGCATAATATATTCTGCTCCAGCCTTTTACCTTTACCCTGTATGTGTCACTCTTTTTCAAATGTGTTTCCTGTAAACAACATATTGTAGGATTATGGTTTTTAATCCATTCTGCAATCCGTTTCCATTTTATGGGAGAGTTCATCCCATTCACATTCACAGTTATGATTACTATCTGTGTCTTTTTCTCCATCCTTTTCCCCCCATTTATGCTTTTCTTTCTCCTTTCCCCCCTTCACTAGTGTTTTGCTTTTGACCACCACCTCCTTCAGTCCCTCCTCCTTTTATTATCCCTTTCCCTTTTCTTCCCCTTTACCCTTACTGCTTCCCTCCCTTCTTTCCCCCTCCCTTTTCTTTCCCCTTTTCCCTCCTACTGCCTATAGGGCAAGTTAGATTTCTATACCTAACTGATTATGTTATGCCCTTCTTGAGCCAAATCTGATGAGAGTAAGGTTCAAACAATGCTCCCCCCCCTTCTTTCCCTCTGCTGTAATAGGATTTTGTGTCTTTTCCTGTAATGTAATTTACCCTTGTCTGCCTCCTCCTTTCTCAGTACATTTTCTAAGATCAGATTGATCCACTTATTTGGATCCATTTAACCCACTTGATTAGATTTTTTTTTATCATTACATCAAAGTCAACTAATATCCACCCTCTTTATGTATACTCCTTTAACATGGTGTAATAACAATACAGTTCTCAAGGTTGCAAGTCATATTCCCTTGTAGGGGTTTAAACACCCCCTTATTAACAACATATTGTATCTTTCTGTCCCATTTACCTTTTTGTCCTTCTTGAGTCCTGTACTTGAAGATCAAATTTTTTGTTGAGCTCTGGTCTTTTTATCAGGAAAGTTTGGAAGTCTCCTATTTCATTGAATATCCATCTCCTCCCTTGAAAAATGATGCTCATTTTTGCTGGGTAATTGATCCTTGGCTGCATTCCAAGCTCCTTTGCCTTAGAATATCATGTTCCACCCTGTGGTCTTTTAATGTAGAAGCTGCAAGGTCCTGTGTAATCCTGACTGTGGTTCCATGATATTTAAATTGTTTCTTTCTGGCTGCTTGCAGCACCTTCTCTTTCATCTGGTAATTTTGGAATTTTGCTATTATATTCCTTGGTGTTGTCAATTTGGGATCTCTTTCAGGTGGTGAGTGGTATTCTTTCTATGGTTATTTTCCCTTCTGGTTCTAGGATTTCAGGGCAGTTTTCCTTTATGATTTCCTGAAAGATACTGTCCAAGCTCTTTTTTTCATCATGATTTTCAGGTAGTCCAATAATTTTTAAATTGTCTCTCCTGATCATTTTCCAGGTGGTTGTTTTACTGATGAGGTATTTTACATTTTCATCTATTTTTTCATTTTTTTGTTTCTGTTTGACTGATTCTTGCTCTCTCATAGAGACATTAGTTTCCATTTGTCCAATTCTAGTTTTTAACAGATTGTTTTCTTCTGTTAGTTTTTGTACTTCCTTCTTCAATTGGCCAATTGTGTTTTTTAGGGACTTGTTTTCTTCAGTGTATTTTTTTTTCAATTGGCCAATTATATTTTTGAAGGACTCTTTTATCTCTCTCATTTGACTATTAAAATCCTTCCTGAGCTCTTCTAAGAAGGCTTTTTGGGCTTCAGACCAGTTCATATTCCCTTTTGTTGTTGCAGATGTGGGTTTGTTGACAGTGTTGTCCTCTTCAGAATTTCTGTCTTGATCTTCACTCTTCTCATAATATGAATCTATGGTACGTTTCTTTTTACTCATGGTGTTTCTTTATTCCCTGGCCTTTAAAGAGATTGAGCTCTCCTGCTGGGGAACAGAGGGCACTGACCCAAGCTTCTTGTGTTGGGAGCCTAGGTCTTGGTCACTGGCTTTGTGTGCTGGGGCCTCTTATGTTGGCAATTGGAGGCTGTAGGTTTCTGGCAGCTTACCTTGTTGGGCTGGAATCAGCAAGGCTGGAACTTTCAGGCAATTCTAGGTTGCCTGCTTTTCCTTTCCTTTAGCTTTCTTCAGCTCCTTTTAGATGGGTGCTGCAGGGTGTTTATCTGCCTGGGGCCCCTGCAGTGTTGTCTCCCTCTTTCTGCTAATGCACTGGGAGATTCCTTTGTGGTAGAGTGCGAGGCACCTGGTGGTTTTCTGAGCTGGTTTCCACGGTTCCCCACCCTCACTGAGGCACTCAGAGGTCCAGGTGTTGCTGTTTGCCTGCTCTACCACCTGGGCTTCAGGATTTCTTCATGATTGGAGGCTGCAGGGCTCTGACAGCTCACCTGGTGTTGGGCTGGGATCAGGAAGGCCAGGGCTTTTGGAAGACTTTAGGCTGTTTTCTTCAGCTCCTCTTAGATAAATGCTGCAGGGTACTTATCCAGCTGGGGCTCCTTGTAGTTCTGCCTCCCTTAGTTTTGCTGAGGCACTGGGAGACGCTTTGCTGGGCTGCTGCACTGCTGCTCCCCATCTTTCCTCTAGTTCAGCTGTTCCAGGGTTTTTTTCTGGGGTGATATTTTCTGGGTTTTCAGAGGTTGATAGGGGAGAGTGAGAGCAAACTACCTTTTTACTCCACCATCTTGGCTCCCAGAAGCAGAAGTCTCATTTCAGGCTTTTTTGTCAAAGATACTGGAGTTGTTTGCCATTTGCTTCTCCAGATCATTTTACATATGAGGAAACTGAGGCAAATAAGGTTGTGACCAATCCAGTGTCACATAGCTAGTAAGAGTCTAAAGGCAGATTTGAATTTTCCTGACTCTAGGCCCAGCTGCTACATGACCTAGTTGCCCTAGGAAGTGGTTATAAAGAGCTCTAAATACCACGTAAAAGAGCTGATATATCATCCTGGAAGTAATAGGTAGATGCTGGAGCTCATTGAGCAGAAGGTGACATGGATAGACTAGGGCTTTAGAAAAAACATCAAAACAGTTAAGTGAAGGATGGAATGGAGTAGGAATGGGACCTGCAGGAGGGAAATCAATTAGACAGCTATTATTATAATCCAGGTAAGATGTAATGAACTCCTGAAATAGGATGAAGGCTGTGTAAATGGAGAAAAGGGGGCATATGCAAAAGATGTTGTGACAAAGAAATGACAAAATGACAAGATATGATAATGGATTGGATATGTTGGGTGAGTGAGAGTGAAAAGTCAAGGATGATGTTGAGATTATGGGCCTGGGTGACTAGGAGGATAATGGTGTCCTCAACAGTAATAGGGAAACTCAGATGGGGGAAGGCTTTGCAAGGAAAGATAAGTTTTAATTTTGAGATTGCTATGGGACAAAATTTAAGATATCCATATATCTAGTGTCAGATATATAAATCCAGGAATTATCTGCATACAGACAGTAATGGCATGCAGGAACTAATGAGATCATCAAGTGATATAGAGCCAAAATAGGGGGACAAGGACAGAGCCTTGAGGGACATGCAGAATGTGAGAGTGTGATCTGAATGAAGATACAAAAGGAGCCTGAGAAACAGTGGATGGAAAAAATAAATGAAGAACCAGAAGAAGAGAGCAGTGTCACAAAAGCCTTGAGAGGAAAGAGTATCCGGAAGTAGGTGATTGACAGTGATGAAGAAGTTAGGTGATGAAGAAGTCAAGGAGGATCACAACTGAGAAAAGCCCATTATATTTGGCAACTGAGACATCATTTCGTATCTTTGGAGAGGTCAGTTTCTGTTAAATGCTGAGGTCAGAAGCCATACTGCAGAGTTTAAAAGGGAATGAGAGTAGAAGTGGAGGCAGCAAATGTAGATAACTTTGTCAAGGAGTTCACCCAAGAAGGGGAAGATGGTCCATATGAAAGGTTTTGATTTTTTGAAGGTTGGGAAAGACTTGAATATGTTATATAGACAACATTACGTGAGGAGAAAGTGAAGATAAAAGTGCTAATTGGGATGAAGTGAGGCCAATTTGCTGGAGAAGCCAAGAAGGTGATGGGATAAAGGATGCGTGTAGAGGGAATTTCTTTGGCAGGAGTAGAACTACCTCATCAACTGAGATAAAAGTGAAGGAATCAGAGGAGGATGTCTGAGTGATGCAAGATGGGGAGGAGAGGATGAGGAGGAGTTCTTCAGGAATAGTGATATCTTTATGTCACTAATTACCGAGATTCAATATTTAGTAATGCCTCTATATGCTCACCATATGTTTCTACATTGTCCTTTAAACCTTCTGAAAGAATGATTATTCAGAATGAAGTGTAACATGTTTAATATTTACAAGGTAATAAAATAATGAAATTATATTAAGGATCTGTGATTTCACTGGTGAGAGAAGTCTCTCCACTAATGCATAAGGCAATCATGTCTAACTTATTTTCTTAAAGAGTTGTCTGACTTGCAGAGAGGACACAGAGGAGATGTATACATACAGGGAACATGGATCAATAGTGTAAATGTCTGGAGTGATACACATGTAAAGGACATTTGTGGCCAGGATATACACGCCAAAAGGCAATTCAACAACAAACCTGTATCATATGGTAGTGTCATTTTACTGCTCTCACAGGTCTGCTTCTATGTAAAAAACATGTTGCTACTGCTTTATTTTATGTATATAAATATAATCCATATACATATATACATATAAAATGGAACATATTATATATTGATGTAAATATTGTATCTATAAATACACATAAACATTTATCTATGCAAAAATATACACATACATGTATCTATACATGTGTATATTATGGAAGCATATTTTTATATTGAACAGCAAACCTTCTAGGCTTTGACACATCCTTTACAACTAGGATTATTCATAATCATTGAAAAAATTCAGTAGGAAATTATATTCTCTATATTTAGTCAATTGTGTGACTGCAAAGTTGATATATCATAGCATATTGTTGGTGAAAGCTTCCCATCTTATAATTTCATGAAGGTTACATTCAACATGTGCATATAGCAATATCACCAGATTATACTCAAAGGGATGAGAAAGTCGCTGAGTTAGTAATCACTGGTATGTCTCAGTTGCCTTTTTTGAGTAAAAATACTATGATTTTTTTCCAATTACTTGATATCTTTGTTTCATGTGTTTCCACAAATTGAACATAAAAAGAGTGGGCCAAATTATCTTGGGTAAATTGCAAAATTCATTTAATAATCCTGATATTCTCCCAGAAGCCAAGTCCCATCTTTTGAAATACCAATCTCTTTCAGTGTTGCTGAATGACTATGAGGCACAGAACACAAGAGTCACTGAAGACAGGAATTGAGTATCATTCAAAGGGCAATAGGGAGGTCACATGGTAGATTGAACAGGATGGAACATATTGCAAACAAGGAATTATAAAAGAGACATGGTGTAAGGGATGTCATCAGTGGAATATAAGAGCAAAATGAAAGATGGCTGAGCACATTGGGAAAATGAGGACAGAGCCTATGTGCTTGATGGTTATCCTTATTATTTCAGACTAATTCTAGAAATTTCCCCGCATACTGAATTTATCCCCTGTAGTGAAACAGGTGCAAAAGATGGGTGGGTATAGATGGGCCATGAGTGGTATTGCTGAGGGATTGCCCATGTGAGTGAGCTGACAAGCCATCTTGAGTCTGGTGTTTTCCTGTCTTTAATATCTGAAAAAATGGAGTTCTTGATGCTTTTAAAATTGTATCTTCTTCAACGTGAATTTCTTCTTTATATACTTTGTATAATCAAGCTGCTCTGCTTGACTATATTTTCTTAAGGGTTATTTCCATATCCTCTTAAACAGCTCATTGAAGACTAATGTAATGCTTCCACAGCCATCAGTGAGGGAAATACATTGCTATGAAAATAGGATATACCACCTTATTTCTTGAAGACAGCACGCTCCTTTTATCTTAAGGGTTGTTATTTGAAAGAGGGATTAAATTTCTTTTGATTAGCCCCAAAGGATAGAATTGGGACTAATGAGGGAAACTTGGGAAAGTAGATTTTGGGGCAATGTAAGGAAAAAAATCGGAGGCAATTACAGCTGTTTTTAAAAATGTAATGGGAGTCTTTGGGGTGTAGTTAGTTCCCCATTATTAAAGATCTTCAAGCAAAAGTTGAATAATTGCTTGGCATGGGTATTGCCAATAAGATTCACTGCTTGAGTACATGGACTAGATGGCCCTCCAAAATCCCTTCTAATGATAAAATTCTGTGATTTTATAATCCTATGTTTTTCTGTAGGATGAAGAGTAAGGAACCTAATCCTTCTTCCCCATGGTAGCTCTTCAAACATTGAAAGATGGTTATCAGGTCTTCTCTAACCCATAGGATCATAGATTTAGAGCTGGAAGAGATCTTAGAGACCATCTGAGTTCAACCACTTTATTATATAGATAAGGAACTCATATGCAGGTTAACTAACTTACCTAAAGTCATCCAGGTAGTAAGTAGCAGAGCTGACATGTGGCCCTACATCTTCTGCCTTCAGATAAAACACTTTTTCTGCTATACCACACTGCCACCCAAAGATAACTCCTCTCATTTGAGGAAAAATAAACAAAAATTATGGATCCTAATGAACATCTGGAAATATCTAAGCAGTAATGGAACAATGATTAACAATCACTATGTGTTTGTAAAGTACTAATCATTCCATACCAACATGATAAACCACTCTTGACTACTCCAAGTGAGTAAGTTAGATGTTAATGTATTCTCTACTGTATATTTGGGCTTTGGTTCAATACTTGGTATGATGCCCTCTGACATTCTACTTAAAAAAATAAAGTCAGCATGGGTATAAAAACATCACCTAGATAGAAAACTGGCCAAATGAACAGAAAGAATGGATAATGACAAATGTCCACCTATGCAGAAGGAAGGTAGACATTAAGCAAGAAAGGTAACTTGTTGAGAAGAGTTATATTGAATTGTAAGAAGATACAATAAGAAGGGGGGAAAGAGAACATTAAAAAGGATAGTATATTTTCAGAAATGTACAATGGATAAATCTACTCTACTCAAAGTGAAAGTGAATCTCTTCACCTACCAAAGAGGTGAAATGGAATCATGCAGGAAGTATAGCAAAGCTTAACTCCTGTTTTAAGGGATCATTCAATTATTCTACAAACTTTATTCAGTGCCTGCCCTCACAACTGAGATTCTTGCCTCATATTTTGCAGAAATTTTTGAGGCCATTAGCTGTGACTTCCCTTCTCTCACTTCTTTCTCTTCTATTATTCAGCTGCCTTTTGCCACCATCTCTTCCTTCACCTCTGTCTCATATGGTAAAGTGGCTTTACTCCTTCCCACAGCTATGCAGTCTACTGGTTCAACCAATCCTATTCTATCCCATCTTCTCCAACAGAATGTCCTGTCTGTTATCCCCATTCTATCACTTGTTTTTTAATTTCTCTATCTCCTGACTCATAACCTACTGCCTACAAGCATGCCCATGTTTTCCGCATCTTGAAAAAAACAACACTCATTTGATCTTTCATTCTTCACCGACTATCATTCTATATTTCTTCTCTTTTGTAACCAAACTCTTCAAAGAGGCTATCTTAGGTGAGTGTACTTTTCCTCCCCTCACTCTCTTCTTAACCCATTACAATCTGGCTTCTGACCTTATTATTCCAACAAAACTGCTCTCTCCAAGGTTTCCAATAATCCCTTAGCTGTCAAATCCAACAGTCTTTTTCTCAGTCCACATTCTCCTTGACCACTCTGTAGCCTTTAAGGCATCTCAAATTGGATATGCAGTAGACATCTTAAACTAAACAAGTCCAATACAGAACTCATTCTCCTTTCCCCTAAACCATTCCCTCTCCTACCTTCTCTATTACTGAAGAGGGTACAACCATGTTCCCAGTCCATCAGGCTCACAACCTAGGAGTCATCCTGGACTCCTCACTATCTGTCATCTATATCCAATTTGGGGTCAAGACTTATTAATATCACCTCTGTCGCATCTCTCTTATATGTCCCCTCCTTTCTGACATTCACCTCTGTAGCATCTCTCTTGTATGTCCCCTCTGACAATGTCGCCATTCTAGTGCATTCCCACCTGGATGATTGAAATAGCTGCTGGTGAGTCTGGCTTCATCAAGTCTCTCCCCACTCTAATCCATCCTCCCTCTATTCAGCCACCAAAGTGATTTTCCTAAAGCACAGGTCTGACCATGTCACTACCCTGCTAAATAAACTAAATAAACAAAATGCTGTCTTTGGAATTCAAAGCCCTTCAAAACCTAGCAACTTCCTACCTTTCCAGTCTTCTTATACCTTCCTTTCCTCCATATACTCTTCAATCCAGTGACACTGGCCTCCTGGTTCTTCCTCTAACAAGACCCTCCATGTCTTAGCTCCAAGCATTTTCTCCGGCTTTCTTCCATGCCTGGAATGCTTTCCCTCCTCCACTCTGACTAGTGACTTCCCTCACTTCCTTTAAGTCCCAACTAAAATCCTGTCTTTTACAGGATTGACTCTTCTTCATTCTACCATCTTCTCTCTGTTAACTATCTCCCATTTACTCTATATGTAGCTTGCTTTATATATATTTATTTGCATGTTGTCTCCCCCATTAGAGTGTAAGCTGCTTGAGATCAGGGACTATATTTTGCCTCTTTTTGTTATCTCCAGCATTTAGCACAGTGCCTGGCAGACAGTAAGTGCTTAATAAATGTTTATTGATAGATTAACTGATTGCTATTCCCCAAGTTTGGAATGCTCTCTTTTTTAAAAAATTCTGTCTCCTGACATCCTGATTTCCTTCAAGACTCAAATCAGATCCTACTTTCTACAAAAAGCCTTTCCCCATCTCCCCAGCTTCTAGTGCATTTCTTTTCATATTATCTCCAATTTACGCTGCATGTCTTATATTTATATGTCTTGTACATTTACAAAGACAAGTCTTGTATTTGCATGTTTTCTCTACCATTAGAATGTGAACTTCTAGAGGACATGGACTCTCTAACATAGATTTTTGAATTTCTTTTTTATACCCAGTACTTAGTATAGTGTCTAACACATAATAAGCAAATGATAAATGACTGTTGTTGATAATGAGGTTGGTGGTAGTTTTGGTGGTGGTGGTGGTGATAATCGTGGTAATGGCAATGATGATAATGACCTGTATGCCAATAACTATAATAGAAAGTAGCAAGTGGTACAATGGATAAAATGTTGGGCTTGAAGTCAGGAAGATCTGAGTTCAAATCCTGCCTTAGGCAATTAATAGCTGTGTAACCATGGTCAGATCCCTTAACTTATATCTGCCTCAATTTCCTCATCTGTAAAATGGGGATATTGAGAGTATATCTCTCAGAATTGTTGTACAGGTCAAATGAGTAAATGTACATGAAGTGTACATAAAGCCCTATACATGATTAAAAAAATAACAATTACCATTTGTTTTCATAAATGCTATTATTCCACAAACAATACACTCACTCTCTCACCTCTAGACATTTTCTCTGACTTTCCTCCATGCCTGAAATGTTCCCCCGCCTCAACATTGTCTACTTATCTCCCTGGCTTCCTTTAAGGCCCAACTAAAATCCTATCTTGTACAGGAAGCCTTTCCCAACTTAGAGAAAGTAGGGAAAGCACTTATCTATATAAATAGTTATTTTTAACATTATTTGCCTAAAAGAGGTGCCAAGAGATTATGGAAGTTAAGTGGAAGAAGATATTCCTTCTGCCTGGGAGAGGAGAATGAATCTCAGAAGGCTGTACTGAGGAGGCCCCAATTGAGCTAGGATAAAACTTCAATAAGGGTAGCTAGGTAGTTCAGAGATAGAGTACTGGGCCTGGACTCAGGAAGGCCTGAGTTCAAATTTGGCCTCAGACTTAGCTATGTAACCCTGGGCAAGTCACTTAACCTCTATTTGCCTTAATCCACTGGAGAAGGAAATGGCAAACTACTCCAGTATTTTTGCCAAGAAAACCCCATGGACAGTAGGTCCACAGGGTCATTAATAGTCACAACTGTGTAATAATACCAAAGATTTCAATAAGGGGAAAAGGTAGAAACTGAGGGTGCCACACATCCCAGGCACTATACTAGCAAGTGCTAGCAAAATATGTTTGAAAGAATAATACTAATGCCAGACATATATAACATCCCCTTTTTTTTTTCCTGTTTTCAAAGCATTTTAATAGTTCGTTTAATACTCCAAAAAAGCCCTGTGAGATAAGCAGGTATCATTAACCCTTCTTTACTGATGCCACCCAGAGCAGGTAATATGACCTCGAGCACTGGACCTTGAGTTGAAGGACCTAAATTAGAATCATGACTCTGACTTGCTAGTTGTGTGACCTTGAGCCACTATTTACCTGCCTTGTGCTTCAGTTTCCTTTTCTATAAAATAAGGAGTTAGTTTAGAGGAGATGATCTCTGCCATCCCAAATAACTCTATGGCTGTGATCCTGTGATTTTACAACTTGTCTAAAGTCATACGGTGAATAAGGAGCAAAGCTAAGAGTAAAACCGAAGTCTTCTTACTCCTAACCTCATGCTCTGGCTGCTACCCTAGCAAGCACTGTTATTTCTGTATTTCTCTGGAGCCTAGCATATGTAAAAGATGAAAGCTTGGGGTCAGATTAAGGACAGTCATGAATACCAGGCTTAGAAGTTTGTACTTTATTAACTCTAATTCAACAAATTGTTATTAAATGCTCACTGCGAACAATTTGTTGGACAAGTTGACTTTCAAATGTCTTGTTGAAATACAGATGTACTACATCAATGTTTAGAAGCAATTAGGTAGTGGATAGAGCACTGGGTCTGGAGTCAGAAAGAAGTGAATTCAAATCCAGCCTCAGACATTTACTACCTACATGACATTGGGCAAATTATTTAGCCTCAGTTTCTTTAACTCTAAAATTGGGATGATAATGGCACCACTTATCAGGGTTATTGTGAGGATCAATGAGATAACATTAGTAAAGCATTAAGCAAAATGCTTGGCAGACAGTAAGCAATTAACAAGCCCTTCCTTCTTCCCTTTCTTCTTTCCTTCTTTCTTTTCTTCCTTCCTTCTTTCTTTTCTCCTTTCCCTTCTTCCTTCTTTCCTTCCCTCTCTCTTCTTCCCTCCTTCCTATAGCTGATCCAAAGTTAAGTAATCATATAAAAAAGAAAACTGAGGTAAGGCATGACTTGACAAACCCATGCTGACTTAACGATTCCCTTTTGAAATTTTACAAACTACCACATTAATAATATTCTAGAGCTTTGCTGAGATATCAAACAAACAGAACACAACACAAACTTTGAGGAATGTAACTTCTCCTTTTTTGAAAGTTAGGACAGCACTTACCTGGCTCCAGAACATTGGCATCTCTCCCATTTCCCATAATTTTTCACAAAATATCACTGACAGCAGCTCAGAAATTGCTTTGCAAAATTATTTCATTGCCCTGAGGATGGTCTCCAGCCTCTCATTTTATAGCTCTTAATAGATCATACTGTAATAGCTGAAACTGAAAAATTTATCACCTGCAGCCAGTATGGTGATGAGCTGCTCTGAACCTAGCCAGGTTGCATCTCAGAAAATAAACTCCTTCACCAGGCCCATATTCCAAACTTTTCTAGGTTGGTAGAACCTAAAAGAATGTGGGACCAGCATCACATCCATGAGGTCTCTTTTCTTAGTGGGGGCCTCCGGTTCTAAATACCTTACTTCTATTAATGCAGACTAAAATAAAATGTTTTGCAGAGGTGGTGGTTGCTCCTTTACACTGTGATTTCATATTAAGTTTGGTGCCCACTAAAACTGCCAACTCTTTTTCATATACTGTTCATATATCTTATTGTTTCCATAAACATGCAATTATAAATAAATAATATAAATATCCTAGTGTTTCCATAAACATAATTGTTTCCATAAATATAATATATAATATATAGCTTCTTAAAAGAAGTCATTATTATTATATTTAACACTTACCTATAGAACTTTAACTAAATGAGGCAGCAGAATGGTACAATGGATTGATTGGAGTCAGGAAAACCGGAAGGAATTCGAATTCTGCCTCAGACACTAGCTACGTGACAATGAGCAAGTCATTTTACTTGTCAACTAGAATTTCTTCATCAATAAAACGGAGATCATAATTGCACCTACCTCCCAGGGTCTGAGGGAAGATCAAATGATATAATGCATGTAAAGAGACATCTTTGAGTCACACAGCTATTCAGTCCCCACAGGCAGGATTTGAGCCCAGGTCTTTCCTGATGAAAAAAATAACAATAATAGCTGGCATTTCTTTTACTTTACAAATATTATCTCAATTGTTCCTCATGATAATCCTAGGAGGTAGGTGCTATTACTATTCTCATTTTACAGATAAGGAAACTGAGGCAGACAGAGGTCTCCCCAGTTAGAGTCTAAGCTCCTCTTTTTATATCCCCAGTGCTTAATACCACATTGTGGGTGCTTAATAGATGTTCATTGATTTGATTTGATTGATTGACAGAGATCAAGTGAATTTGCCAGCACTGCACAGCTAGTAAGTGCCTGATTCCAAATCCATTGCTATCCTCTGTACCACCCAGCTGCCTTCTGACTCCAGGTAAAGCACTCTATCCACTACACTACATTTTCTCTCAATCTCAATAAAATCTAATTATAGGCATAATTTGACAAGCTAATCTTTTAGCGTGTCCCTAGGTGTCAAGGTATAAATAGACTAAAAGTCATTGAAATACGTAATCAATGAGAAGCAGACTGACTTCATCTTATGAACACTGACTCCATTTTGTTTTTTTTTGAACAAGCTCCATTTTGTTTTTTCCTTGTAAATCACCTGATTTTAGGGAATTTCACTCACTCACTTTTCCCCTCCCAAATCAGGAAGTCCCTAATCTTTCTTCCAGTAAGAAATCAGATTATCCAATCATACATCCTGTTCTGTATCTTATTTATTGTTTTCTTTTAATATGTAAAAATTTGTGTAAAAAAATCTATTTGGGTCCTTGTACCTGCTGAGGGTTCGTGGACCCAGTTTCTTATGCATGTTTTGCTAATAAATCACATTAATCAGATTTTGTTTCCTCGATTACTATAAATTCTCTTGCAACAAATTCAAAAGGCCTTTTAAAAGGACATTCTGAAAAACCAGTTGCTTGTTAGCTTTAGGAATCATGGCACTTTTATGTCTCTGTTAGAAAAGAAAACAACTGATAGTGAGATAATTAGGGAGGCTATTGTAAAAATAAAGTAGAATTATCTAGAGGGTTTCCATTTGGTTCTTAGATCATGCCTTGACTTGTTGCTCAATGATATAAGCAACTCATTGTGCTGACCTGAAGAGGAAAGTATTAGAATGGGAAGCAGCACAGTATGGTGAAAAGAGATATGTCCCTAGAGTCTGAGGACTTGGGTTCAAATTCTACTGATATTTACTGCTATTTTGACCTTGGGCAACTCACTTAACCTCCTTGACCTCAATTTCCCTATCTGTAAAGTGAAGGATTGGACTAAATGGTCTTTGAAATCCTGTTCACCTCTAGGTCTATGATTTTCTAGTTTCATTTGGATAATAGAATAATTTTAATAATAGAAACAATATAAATAATCCATCTAGCTGGTAATGGCCAATCGTCTACTTTCCAGCTGGGTGGGAGGAAGGCCTTGGCCTCAGAGCTTCCTTCTAGAAGTTTTTAAAGAGCTGCTAGGCCACAAGAAAAAATCTGAAAATATACTTGGTTAGAAGGTGACAGAGCACAGTATTTTCTATTTGTTTTAAACTTCTGACTCCAAATAGATGTCCTTTTGCCTTCTTCTCAATGGCTACAGGGTTATCATTCATTCCTCCAAAGGTGTCTTGTAACTGTTCTTTTAACTTGCTTCATATAAGCTTTAGTACAAATTAGTTGTTTTCACTGAGCTTGTTCCAGTACAATCTCTGGGAAGTTAGGTAGCCAAGGTCACTATATCATTGAGGGATAATCTTTCATATTTAAAAGCAGAGATTAATCATACCTTTGAAAAATAGGACTCTAGGCATTAGGCTTCATGAATGTAGATAGATAGATAGATAGATAGATAGATAGATAGATAGATAGATAGACAGACAGACAGATAGATGAAAGATACTTTGTAAAGAACTTACAATGCTATAGTAATGTTTTTGTGTTGAAATACAAACTATGTTATTAAAGTTCCTAAGATAATTTTGTCATTATCTTATTTAAGAGTACAAATCTTCAGCAAGGAAAATATACTTGTATAACAGGCCCAATTCTGTTATCACTGTTCAAGTAAAATGCCTAGTTAAACCAACTGGGCACTCTCCAGAGCAACTATTTCCTAATGTGTTTCTTCTAGCTGAGGTCAATGACCTTGGTAAATTCTTGTCTGGGGAGCCATGGTTTGTGGTATAGAAGCTGCTCCTTGAGAGTGCCTAAAGGACTAGTAAGATATTAAGGCACCATTTGGTAAATTCCTATAGCAAGTCAGTCAAAGGGGTCATAGAAACTAGAACATTTTCATGCAATTTCTGAAAGTGGCCAGTTTAATTATGGAGAAGAAAATAGGAAAACACTGGACTATATTAGAAGCCATAATCAGTTTTGGCCAATAATAAAAATAACTTACATTTAGTTTGTACTTTACATGCATTGTTTCATTTCCTCACAACTATACTGTGAGCTATTATTATCTACATTTTATAGATGTGGAGACTGAGGCTCAGAGACATTATTAATAGTTAGCAATTATATAGTGCTGTAAAGCTTGCCAGTTCCTTTAATATGTAACCTCATTTGATTCTCCAATAAGATAAAAATAACTAGCAACTTTATAGTACTATAAGATTTGCAAAGAACTTTATGCATTATTTCATTTGATCCTTTCAATTATCCTGTGAATGAGGAATTATTATAATCTCCATTTTACACATGAGGAAACTGAAGCTGAAAGAGGCTGTGATTTGCCCAATATCACACAGCTAGTAACTACTTGAGCCATAAATTGAGCTCAGGACTAACAATCTATCTACAACGCTACTTCACTGCTTCCAAAGTTATTTGACTTTGTCCAAGGTCACAAAGAGCTAGTGCCTGAATTAGGATTTTAATTCCTCTATTCCTAATTCTATTCACTATGCTATGCTGCCTCTAAGTTGAAGGGCATCCATTAAAGGGTTCATAATCAGTGAAATTAAGATTTAACATCATTGAATTGAATCATTTCTTGTTTAAAATGAGAGGATAGTCATATATTTCAGCATTGAAAACATACTTTTTATCTGAGTCAAAACAATGTTCCCTCCTAGAAAAAAAAAATACTAACACTCTAATAAGGATGCACTATATGAAGGAAACTCCTTGTCTTTCAACTTAACAGAAGAAAAGTCCCTGAGAGAATGGGAGTATGTAGGAGAAAATCTAGAACAGTGGTTTTCAAAAGTTGGAATTTTGAATATATTATACTATTGCAGATAAGAAAAAAATTATAAATAATTTTAATAACAATTTTACTTACCTAGAATGTGTAGTATGGTAAGTGTAGCATTGGCAAAATAAACAAAATGTGCCTATTGCACTAATTAGACAATATATTTGTTGTTGTTCAGACATTTCAGTCATATACAACTTTTCATGAACCCATTTAGGTTTTCTTGGCAAAGATTCAGGAGTGATTGGCCATTTCCTTCCCCAGTTCATTTTACAGATGAGAACTGAAGCAAAAAGGGTTACGTGACTTGCCCAGGGTCACCCAGCTAGTAAGTTTCTGAGGCCAGATTTGAAATCAGGTCTTTCTGACATCAGGCCAGGCACTTTATTGACTGTGCCACCTAGCTGTCCACATGCCCATATACTAACCTCAAAATATATCAGAGTTTGGATTCACAAAGAACTCAAGAAAAAAAATAGTGCTCTTATCACAGGGAAACTGCACAGGTGTGAGTCTCCCAGCTCTCCTACAGGGTTGCCAACCTAAATGTTCAGTGTTCCATACTTCCTAACATCAAAGAATGTGGGTCCAAGAGCTAAAAATGTTTGAGAATCACTTGTCTAAAACATCAGGTCCCAGGCCACAAGTTCAGAGCAGGAAGGAAGCTTAGAGATAACATAGTACAATCCCTTCATTTTGACCCAAAGAATTAGGTCCAAGGTCACACAAATATCAAGAGACAGAGCCAGCATTCAAATTCAGGTATTATGAGCCCAAATCCATTCCAGTGGATTGGCACAGTGTATTTGTAGTGGATTAGAGGAGGGGAGGGAGTAGCTTTCAAATTAATCGCTTTCATTAATACAGCTATTTGTGGTTATAAAGTGCTTTTATGTGCATCATATCATTTAATCTTCACCATAACTCCATAAGGATAGTGGACACTTGAGGGGGTTTGGCAAGGAATAAGGAAGGGAAGGCAGCACAGAGCTTGATTGTGGGGCCACTTAGATACAAAGTTTATCTATCTTTGCTAGCACTGAGCACCTTAGGAAAGAGTGCTTGCATTTATGAACAAAAGATCTAGATTCAAATCTTAGCTCTGCAGCTGGCTACCTGTGTTACATTGGAGAGTCACTTACCTCTCTGATTTTCAGTTTTTGCATCACTAAAATGAGAAGGTGGACTAGATCATTTATTCTGGATCTAATTGCTAATATCCTCCTAAAAAGAAAGAGGAAGTGAATGTTTTAAATTTTTGACTTATTACCACCTATTTATTTTTAATGAATAACAGATACCCAGGACACTGGGATGCTAAAACATCCTCCCTTCATGTTCCCATTACTACAAATTCATTTCAAAAATTAATTGAAAATGAACAGGGTATTCAAATGATGAGTGATCATTCCTAGAGGAAATACTCTGCTCTAGCAGCTGCATGCTCTTTCTATTCTCTGTAGGACCAAAGTCCTTGGGAAGGGGGAGATCTGTGTTCTACTCCCAAATATGTGCCTGGTTTGTGGAATCATTTTCCTACTCCTCTATAGAATACAAACACTTTGAGGGCCAGGACAGTTTCATTTTTGTGTTTTAAAATGTCCTTCTGTGGTTGGGGATCAGCTAAACTGGTGCAGTAGATAAAACACTGGGCCTTAATGTGTTCAAATCTGGCCTCAGACACTTACTAGAGGTGTGATCCTGGGCAAGTTACTGAACCCTGTTTTCCTCAGTTTCCTCCTCTGTAAAGTGATCTGGGAAAGGAAATGTCAAACTACTCCAGTATCCTTGCCAAGAAAACCCCAAATGGGGTCATGAAGAGTCAAACACAATTGAAAAATGATGGAACAACTCATGGATGGGTGATGAAGGGACCCTCCCCCCTCACCTCTACTTCAGAGCAGTTAGGTATTGCTGTGAGCGCCTGCATCCGCGGCCATGGTCTGATGCCAGCAGAGTGTGAAGAGAGAAAGAATCACAGGCCAGCTGGGAGCAGTGAAGAACAAACTCCACTTATTGATCTGAGGGCTCAGGCTTATATAATACTGGGTCAATCAATAGTAACATTATTTTACATGAAAAGCACAAACCTAATCAAGTGATTTCCTCATTTCCTTGTACCTTGTCTGTTACTGTCTTTCCTGTGTCCTGTCCTGTGCCCTGTTTCCTCCTTCCTGCATCCTGTTCTCAAGAGACAGAACAGGGGGGTGGTGAGCTGACATCCTGAGTTTCACAGCTGTAGGGCTTAGTACAAACTACAGGTAAGACCTGGGCTGGCCTAAGCCCTCCAACTCCCCAGTTCCAGCCCTCAACAAGGTATCTTCTGACTGCTTTCTGTCAGCCATGATGACTCATCTATTTGACTACTGAATTGGAACTCCAGACCTCCAACTCCTACTGGTCTCCAAATATAAGCATGACTCTCTGAGCATCTCACCCACCTATCCTCCATAATTCAGTGTTATCCATATAGAGCCTAAAGAACGAAGATTCCTCCCTTTAGTATAGCTAATTAAAAGCATAATCACAGGTGACAGAAAGCAGTAAGAGGATATCTGTGTCTGCTTTAAAAGTGAAAGGAGATAGCGAAGGGCCCCCAGGGGGTATATTTTATATTCCCAGTGTCTAGCACATTGCTTGGCAAATATTAGCCATTTACCAAAGGCTGACTGGTTAAATGACTCACTAAAACTCTCTAGTATGGGTAATCTATACAGAAACTATAGCAAAGATTGGTAGCCGATCATGCATAGCACAGGAGTCAGGTGGAGACTTGGTAAGATAATATTTGTGAATTGCTTCATCATGTGATGATTAGCCTCTCTTTTTTAACCAGACCTTTGGTTTGATCCATAGAGGGAGTTCACATGAGGAAATACCATCTATCTATGCAGATCAATCATTATTCCACAGCTTATATTTTTAGAGTTGCCTGTAGCCAATGAGAGATTTCTTTTTTACAAATAATAATAGTTAGCATTTAGTGTCACATAACTAGCATATTATCAGAGTCAGAATTTGAAACCAGGCAGCTAGATGGCATAATAGGTAGAACATTGGGTTGGAAATCAGGAAGATCTGAGTTCAACCACATCTTTGATCATTTACTAACTGTAGTAATCTTGATCCTGGGAAAGTCATTTAACCTTCGTCAACCTCAGTGTTCTCAGCTTTAAATTGAGAATCAAATGAGAATATTTGTAAAGCACTTAATGCTGTGCTGGGTACATAGGAGATGCTCAATGAAAACTTATTTCCTTTCTTGCTGGTTCCAAGGAAAGTTCTTTCATCACTATCATGCTACTTTTCATTGTACATATGAATCAATGAATTTTTTGAGGGAAACATTATTATTGCGCTAAACACTGAGTGTACAAACAAAAAAAGCCAGTCTCTGCCCTCAAAGAGATTATATTCTGACAGGGAAAAACGACACCTGTTAAAGAGTGGTATCAGAGGGTCATTTTGTACTAGGATGTTACAGGAATCATGACAGGTGTTCTGGGGCAATTGACAGACAAATTGTTTGTGGTTTGTTTGTTTGTTTTTCCCATGGATGGAGGTAGCATTTTTATTATTGTTCCTAGGGCAAGAGGTAAAAAGCTAGGAGCTTCAGAAAAGATGAGGGACACAATTAGAAGACTGGCAAAGTAAACCATGTTGGGTTTGAGTCTGACTTGATATGGTGAACTCTCAGTAATCAGGAGGGCACAGACAGTGGGAGGTGGAGAACTGGGTCAGAGGTGGAGGATGGCGTATAATAGCATTGCCAGAAAATGGTTGGCATGAACAAGGATTGTTCTGGGGCAGGCTAGAGATGATAAACTTGTTCTCTTATCTTTACAGAAGAATTTTTTGAAGACTTTATAATAAAGGGGTTAAGTAGCATTCTATAACATTGTGGCTTACGTGTATTCCTGTCCCAGTCACCGGAGTGGTCTGACCTGACTGTCCACTCAAAGTTCTGTAACAAGACTGCCTCCTAAGCTCTTAAAGAAGAGAAATTGGCCATTTCTGATGCTAGCTTGCTGTAGGGATTTGATAACCAGAGAACTACCTTAGCACCTTGTCAGCCATTAATCTGCCCCCTCTCCCTCTGCCTCCACACTAACAGGCTCTCTACAAAGATAAACAGCCAGTTTTGAATAACGCAAACAATATTGTTCACATTTACAATATGGGCTTGTAGGTCTTCTTTGCTTTTTTGTGAGAAAAAAAGTAATGATGGTAATCAGTGATCTTTATATAGCACTTTAAGGTTCACAATGTGTTTCACATACATTTTCATTTCAACATTACATCAATCCTGTCAAGCAGTCAGTACTAGGAGGAGTGTTATGCTCACTTTATAAGTAAGGAAACTGAGGCTGAAGGGATTTAAAAGATTAGATCAAGGCCATAGAATTCTTAAGTAACACAATTAGGATTCAAAATCAGATCTTCTGATTCATGTTACAATTGTTGCTCCTGATAGTGGAAGCTGATAGAAGGATGAAATCTTGGCTTTTTCCTTTTCCTTTCTGGGGGAGATTGAAATTTGAGTACTGATTGGCATCCTGAGATTTGTTGGACAAGCATCCTCTCTCAAACCTCAGAGATTTTGGATTGTCTTGATTTTTTAATAGGAAAGTGGAATTGACTCATCCTGGGGAGGGTGTTTAAAGAGACTGAGAGAAAGAATCTGGACTATGTATGCTGAAGAGGAGCAACAATGGGGAAGATGGTATTCCTAGCTTTTCCTGGAACTTAACAAGTTGATCTGGAAAGAATTAGATCCAAAGGGATAATGGATAAAAGGAGAAACCGGAAGAAATGCTGAACTATTAGAGAAAAAAAGAAGAAATTGAGGTGGCCCACTGGGCATCCTGGGTAGCATCCTGGAACAAAGACTTGGGTCTAACATCACTCAACTCAACGAATACATAAATTCCAAAAGGTCTGCTCTTTTTCCCAACTTCCACTCTCTGTGCACTGTAATATATTCTGCATGATATTTTTTAACCTAAGTGTTTTTTATATTCTGATGTTGCCTCACATATAAAGAATTTAGAAGTTAGCTGTAAGTGTATGAAATTGAAATTAGGGCAGAGAGTCAAATCTCCATCTGAATACTAGGGATTTTCCTAACTAAGGGCTCTGAGCTATTATGAGTATATCAATAACTTTCCATCTGATAAAAACTCCACAAAACAGCAGAGAAGGGGACTTTGTGGACTCAAGGATCATTTAATTGCCCCTAGACTTAGAATGAACTATTTATAACACAGCGAAGTTTACAAAATCTTTTGATTTCCTTTTTTTTTTTTTGCTACTGCAAAAAGTGCTACTATGAATATTTTACTGTATACAGCCTTTTGTTCAGTCTTTGTTTTCCTTGAGGGCTTGACCAGTGGTCATAGGATATGAACAACTTTGTAATTTTTCTTGCAAATTCCAAACTGTTTTCCAGAATAATTAGAGTAATTCACAGTTCCACCCATTGGTATATGTTTACCTATCTTCTCACAGTTCCTTCAACATTGACTATTGTTACTTTTTTATACTTTTGCCAACTATCTGAGTATGAGCTGAAACCACAGAGTTGTTTTGATTTGTAGTTCTCT
Organism: Phascolarctos cinereus; assembly: GCF_003287225.1. Classification (NCBI taxonomy): domain Eukaryota; kingdom Metazoa; phylum Chordata; class Mammalia; order Diprotodontia; family Phascolarctidae; genus Phascolarctos; species Phascolarctos cinereus. The sequence continues at coordinate 336,225,974 of NW_027556098.1, forward strand.
TTTTGCTCTTTCTCACAATTGGGGTGGGTGAAAAGAAGAGTATACAAACATGGAGAAAGGGATGGGAGAGTGAGCCTCGGATGAGGCTCACTCAAATGAAATAGAGAAGGATTGAGTACATGTGTGCAGATACACACATGCGCACACACACACACAGAGAAAGTTTTTATTTTAAAATTCATCAACTCAAAAGAGAAACAAAAAAGGATAGGGAGAAGTGGATTAAGAGGGAGGATTATACTATAGAGGGAAGAGTCTAAAGCAAAACTGACTTCCTGGTAATAAAAAGGAAAAAAATGGGTAGGAGGAGATGGAAGGAAGGAAAAATAAGGAACTTGAGGATTTTAGAAATGTTACCTAAAATTTCTTTGAGACAATTGAGAATGATTAAGCATACTGGGTATATGAATGCAATGAAATGTTACATGATAAAAAAAATGATAAAGAGCAAGGGAATAAATGAATAAGCATTTATTAAGCACCTACTTTGTGCAAGAAATTGTGCTAATATTGTCTCATCTGATGATCACAACAACTCTGTGACATTATTTCCATTTTACAATTGAGAAAAAAGAGACAGGGGTGAAGTGACTCGCCTAGGCTCACACAGCTAGAAAGTGCCTGAGGCTGCCTTTGTACTCGTCTTCCCTATTCCAGGCACAGAGCTCTATACACCATGCTATTTATTGGCCAAAAAGACAATTATAGAGAATATTAGGTAGTATGAACTGAGGAAAATTGAAGGGAGCAGAATCAAGAGAACAGTTTCTACAAGGAGAGCAACAATGTGAAGAAAAACAACTTTGAAAGACTTAACTCTTATTAATGCAATGACAAACCATACATGCAGATGAACAATAATGACAAAGATGTTGGGCACAAGGCAAGAGACATGTATTTTTGGACAAGGAAAAACTTAATTTTACTAGTGATTTGTACCAGGCTTTCATATATTTGTGGATAGCTTGCAATTCTTTTGAAAGATGTTTGTTCATGTCCTTTGCCCTCATGTCACTTACACATTGGGAAATGGCTCTTGGTCTTACATATTTGTGTGTGTGTTATATATATATATATATATGTATGTATGTATGTATGTATGTATATATGTATATATATATGCTATATATACATGTATGTATATATGTGTATATATACATACATATATACATACATACATACATACATATATATGTATGTATGTATGTATATATGTATATATATATATATGCTATATATACATGTATGTATATATGTGTATATATACATACATATATGCATGTTATACAGACTAGAGATACTATATTAGATTCATAAGACATTTAGGACAAAGATTTTTCTCTACTTCTTCCTCTTCTTACAAAAGGTTTTGTTTTTAGTTTAAAGTAATTAAAATTTTGTATTTTATAAACTTCTTTATCCCTTTGTTGGTATGCCCCTCCCCCTACCATAACTATGAAAGGTACATCTTTCCATTTTATTTTTTTAAATAGATGTCCCTTTGTTATAATTAGTGTGTGTATCCTTCTGGAGCTTTTTTGTAGTAGATGGAAGATCCTGGTTGAAGCCCAGCTTCTGCCATCTGCTTTCCAGTTGTCCCCGTGGTTCTTTCAGAACAGAGACCTTCCACCAGTAGTTTGTGTTCTTAGTTTTATCAGAAAAGTTTACTGCTTTATTTATTGACTTTTGGGTCTTACTTATCTAGTCTGTTCCAGTGATAATCTTAAAGATTTTTAGACATTGCCAAATAATTGTGTTTTAAATTATTACTGTTTTAAAAATATGGTAGGCTATTCAGATGACTACATAAAATCTTTTGGAATTTAAAAAAAAAATTTAAATTTTTAAAAAAAAATTTTCTCTCTTCTCAGTAATGCAAGGATCTAAGACAACTCCAAAAGACTCATGCTGGAAAATGCTATCCACATCCTGAGAAAGAACTATGGAGTCTGAATGCAGATCAAAGCATACTATTTGCTCTCTTTTTGTTGTTGCTGTTATTGTTGTAGTTTTTGTTATTTTCTTACTCTTTTCTCGTGGTTCCTCCCATTGGTTCTAATTCTTCTTTACAATATAACTAGTGTGAAAATATTTTTAATGTGAATGTATATGTAGCCCCTATATCAGATTTCACTACTTTTGGGGAGGGTGGGAGAGGGAAGGGAAAGAAGGAGGGATAGAAAATTTAAAACTCAAAAGCTTATGGAAGTGAATGTTGAAAATTAAAAGTAAATGAATTAATTTAAAAAATATTTTTCTTATAAGAATTGTTCAGACTGTGGAACACTGATTATTTGCCCTCCCCTCCCCCCAATAACTTAATCTTAGTCTTGGGTAGTATAGTATTTGCAAAGGTGCTGACAGAGCAGATTTCAGAGCCTTGTTCCAACATTGCCTATCACTTAGTGTGATTTATTTTTGTCACTTTCTCTGCAAATATTATCTTAAGATTACATGGTCAGGGAAGGACAAATGAATAAGATCATTGTACCACTGTACTTAATTAAGCTTTGGAGTTAATGCTGCTTCTAAACTAACTCAGAGAAGGTGTGAATAATGAGATTCCTTGTACCAGTCTGGTATTCCCTTCACTACCAAACTTCACCCTCATTACCTCCATTTTCTCTTTATCTACTCACTCCTTCACATTATTCCATTTAATTTCTGCCTCCACTAACTATTGCCTTTCTATGTTAAGTGCTTGACACAAATACTAGATGCTTAATAAATGCTTATTGACTCTGACTAAAAATTCTCAAGGATATTGCAAAGTTTTCTTAAATATTACAAGGCATAGGAAAGTGAACCAGCGCCTGATGAAATACAGGATCCTGCAGACTCCCAAAAGAGAATAGAACAACTCTAGGAAACTCCAGAATTGTTCAAAAAGAAAATGAAACCTGTAAAAGTCAGTAAAAATGATTTAGTTTTCAATACTTAAATGAATCTGAGATCTCAGTAACAAGAGTTTCCTCCAAAACTGCAGATTGGAATCTGTCCAGACTGGTCCACTCTTGCCTGTGCCCTCCCAGAAGCATAGCACAAGGGGTCTACCCAAAGTTGTGAAGGCTTTTCCTCTCTTTCTGGTTACATTGCTAGAGTATCAGTGATGCCTCCTTTGGCTGCTCACCATTCTTTGCTCATGCCATGTGACTAACCCAACCTTCTCTTCCTAGAATACAATTTCTTGGTGACTCTCTACTATGGGAAATCTAGGCTACATTTAAAAAAAGATATTAATAACCATCAAAAGAAAAGATACCAATAAAATATATTTTTAAAAGAAATAGGTCCTTTTTCATATATGTTTTCATCTTTGATAACTCAAGATTTTGTTGTTGCAATAGGTCTATTATGATGTTTGTTTGTTAGTTGGTTTGCTTTTGGCTATGCCATATGTTGGGATGTCATAGTTATCACTCTCAGCCCCAAGCCAAAAAATATGGTGCTCAAGGGTTTTGATCACATTTATTATTTTCACCAAAATGACTATTCTCAATCACCTTAGCTCCATGTTTGTTTTTCTTTCTTTTAGCAAAAGCCTAGTAATTTAACTAGACTCTAGCTCTAACTAACAGTATTCTCTATAGTTATTAACTTCAACTAGACTCTCCATCTTTTTTTTTTAATTTGGAAATAAGCATGTACTTGTCATGCATTGGATTAAATCCTAAAACATGCTATCCATTATTTTTGGGGGAAGAGGGGGCATAGACCAATGATTTTTTGTTCTGTGCAACTTCCCGTGCAGAAACTGCCTGTACTTATGCATATAGGGAGCTTGACCCTAATTTCTATTCCATTCTTAAAGAATGATCTTGTGCATAGGAGAGTTTGTGACTTGGTCATAGACGTACAGCTAATATGTGACCAAAGCAAAGATTGAATCCAGGTCTTCCTAACTCTAAGACCAAGCCTTAATTTGCACATACTAGGTCCTTAATAAGTGGTTTTGAATGAATGAATGAATGAATGAAGAATGGATGACTTCAATGATTAAATGAAGACCTGTGTTCTTTCCTATGAAAACTGATTATTTTATGGCAGTGTTCTTAAGCGCTCAAGTACTAAAGAAATGTTGTTTTTCATCTTCCAATGTAACCCTTAGGTCAGGAACAATGATACAATAGTTCTTTTTCCTACCAATATTAACTTGTTCCACTATAATCATTCTAAAAGTGATAAATAACATTAACACTGGAGTACAACTCTGTTAACATGACAACTTTGTTAACTTGACATTGATGATCTTAACATTTTGATGAATTTCAGCTGTGAATAACCATCCAACAAAATTGATATTGTGCTGTGAATGCTTATGTCAAAGACCTGAGAGCTATAAAATACAACTTAGACCCTTAGGAATTAAGTGTTCTGCATCTTAGGGTATTCTGATCAATAGATTATGAAAATAAGTGTGATTGAGTACAGATATTTATGCAATAACCCCGATAAACTATTTTTACATGAGTCCCAACAATGAAGTCTAGAGCTGCTTTCTCTTGTCAAGGCACAATCTGCCAGGCTAAGAATGACTTATTGATTTCATATGCAGGATCTAAAATGAGATAAATTACATGGGTCTTTTCATTTTGGTATTTTTTGAAAAGGCATTATTGTAGAGTAGATAGAAAGTCAACCTTGGAATCAAAACATTATAGATTTAAGTCCTTCTCCTGAGACCTACTGGGTATGTTACATGGGAAATCACTGAACTTCTCAACTCTCTAAGTCTGTGGGTTACAGAGTAATTGCCCAGTTTTATGATGCTGTTAAAGTGCTGCACTCAATATGCCAGTAAATTTGGAAAACACAACAGTGGCCACTGTATTGGAAAAGATCAGTTTCCATCTTGATCCTAAAGAAGGCAATGCCAAGGAATGTTCAAATTACCAAACTATTACACTCATTGCACAGTCTACCTTAAAAGATTCTGCAAGCTATACTTCAACATGTGAATTGAAGATTACCAGAAAGCAGACTGGTTTCAAAGAGGCAGAGGAACTAGAGACCAAATAGACAATATTTGCTGGATTGTGGAGAAAGCAAGGGAGTTCCAGAAAAACATCTACTTCTGCTTCATTGACTCCACTAAAGCCTGTGATTGTGTGGATCACATCAAAATGTGACAAGTTCTCGAAAAGATGGGAGTACCAGATCATCTTACTTGTCTCCTGAAGAACCTATAGGTTGATCAAGAAGCAAGAGTTAGAACCAAACATGGGACAACTGCTTGCTTTAACACTGAGGAAGAAGTACAAAAAGGCTGTATATTGTCACCTAATTTATTTAATTTGTATACAGAATATATCATGCAAAATGCCAGGCTACATGAATCAAAAGCTAGAATTAATGTTGCTGGGAGAAATGACAACAATCTCAGACATGCTGATGATACCACTCTGATGGCAAAAAGTGGAATTAAGAAATCTCAAGAAAGGTGAAAAAGAAAAATATAAAAGCTGGCCTTGAAGCTTAACATAAAGAAAAAAACCACTGTGATCTTAGCAACTGGACCCATCACTTCCTGGAAAGTAGAGATAGGAGAAATGGAACTAATGTCAGATTTTATATTCTTGAACTCAGGGATCACTGTGGCCATGAAATTAAAGACACTTGCTCCTCAGAAGGAAAGCTATGGCAAATCTGGAGAGTATACTAAAAAGCAGAGATATCATCTTGCCAACAAATGTCCATATAGTAAAAGCTATGGTTTTCCAATCATAATGACAATTCCCTGGGACCCTTAACCCTTCCCTGTTAATAATCCTTTCAACTGTTCTTACATTGTGGCTTTGACCCTGCCCCAATCTCTAATTCTCTGTTACCTCTAACCTAGCCCAGCCCTTCATTGCCTGTTAGCTCTGAATCACCCTAGGCCACTTCCCACCCTTAATTCCATCTGGACCCCTTGCACCTGGTCCAGGTCTCTGGCATGTTCAACTGGGACATCCAGCCTGGGTTACCTAGCCCTTCTGGGTCCTTCTTTGTTAGCTCCTAGTCACCCCAGATTTTGCCACTTTTAATCACATTCAGATCTTTTCAGAGTCTTTCTGTATAAAAGGTCCATCTTGCCTCCATTAAAGTGCTCAGATTCCCTAAGAATCTGGCCTGGTTGTATTCTCACTACAAAGGCTCAGATTCTTAAAATCTGGTCAATAGCTTAGATTCTTAAAATCTTGCCCACCTCAATCAGTGTTTTAATAAACCTTGTCTCTGACTGAAAGAAGGCTTGAGTCAAATTCACTAGAGGCAGGACCCACATCTTTTGCCCTTGAATTCCAGGGTTCCTAGCTATAAGTAAAGTGAATTTTACTATGTGTAAGGTGGAATTTTGTTATTCTTTCTTAGACTCTTCTTTCCCAAGATCCTTAGCCATAACAATCTTTAGTCTCCAGGTTTTACATACAAGTTCTCACAATCTTGGTTCAAAATATCTGTACCACGCTTGTGCAGCATTATATAATGATAAATAATATGAATATTTGTGCTTAAATTATAAATATCCACTGTGACTGCACAGTGAGATATAATAACAAGGTAATGTAAAATAATGGGGCTATTGCTGGCAATATGCCTTCTTTGTCTGTTGCCCTGTAAAGCAAGTGGGCACTGGTCAGTGACTGGGGAACCCCTTAGGGGTGAATGTACAAGCTGGAATGTTGTGTGTGCCTTGATTGGCCCCCACCTAGGCTTGGGAGGGGGAATATGTGTGTTTGCCTCAACTGGCCCCATTGAGGCTTGAGGGGATTTAGGGGAATGCACAAGTTGTGCCTGTCTTGATTGACCCCATCAAGATGGAGGGGTAGTTGCCTCCCTTTCATGCTGGTCCCTGCAAGAAGGGTTGTTAGGGAATGATGTAGGAGTTGGTGTTCCCATTATCACCAAACTCCCTTTGAGAAGACTAGACTAGAATAAAGTAAGCTTATTTATTTTTATTATATTTTATATTTATATTATATTTATTATATTTATTATATTTATTTAATATTATTATATATTTATTATGCCTCCATTCCTGTCTTCATGTCTGACTGGATCAAAAGCAAACCTGCTAGTAAGAGAGGTGCTGGAAGCCTTCCTGTGTCTCCTTCCTAAGAAATGATACAGTCAGTGTGTTTACTTTGTCTAACACCAGCACCCCTAGACTTCAACAGGCTGACTTCAAAGCATGATAAGTTATGTAACAACTACAGGAGAAATAGGCATCACACTGGATGGATTTATTATAGGTGTGCCACATGCTGAAGGGGAAAGTAATTTACTGCAAAGGCCTGACAGTCTAGAGCAGATTCCAAAATTACAGTTGGGCTCCTTGGCAGGGTGAGGGGCTATCTGGAGTGTTGACTGAACATAATCCACCGAGTTTCTAGTTATATCATGTAGAGAGCTGTATTTGGAGTCTAAAAGACCTGAGTTCAAACCCTACATCAGACATTCTCTGTCTGTGTGGCCCTGGATAAGTCATTTGATCTCTCTATGCCCCATCAGAATAATAATAGCTCCCAACTCAGGGCTGTTGTGAAGATCATATGAGATAATATATGTGTCCCAAAAGTCTTTAAGCACTTTACAAACTTTAAAGTGATGAATAAAAGCTAGCTATTATTATTTAGAGCTATAAGAGATGATCTGATATAACCCTCTCTCTTTACAGATGATGAAATTGAGGCCTGGAGAGGAGAAATGAGTTGGAGTGTTCATTCACATAACAAAAATGTAATCCTTTTTGAACCACAGGAGAAATTGTGAAGAACTGATTGTTCTAAACTGAACTTGGTTACCTTTTGAAGGGTTAATGCACCTCTTAATGTATGAAAGGAAAGAGCTAGAGAAAGAGGTAAGAGCAGCAAATCTTTTGAAAATGGAGAAGTGGATAGTTTTGTGTCAAGGCATGAAGGAGGATACATGAGGTTGAAGACAAATGATAACAAAAGTGCCAAAGAGAGTGTATTCTTAGGGCAACCTCAACTGCACCACTGTGTTCCAATTCCTTTGTTTTTCGAGCTCTTCACTGAGTCTTAGAGGACAATGAATAGAAAGGTTTGGGGTTTTATTGCTTGATATAACAGTTAAGATCATTTTCAGTGTGTAGGAAGATTACAGTTTGCATTTAATTCTATATTTGAAGATTTCCTTCCAGGAACAAACAAAAAGGGATTATTTGTACTCAGGAGTGGAAGACTTGCCCTTTCAGCCTCTCCTTATTGCCTTCACCTCCTTGCTAAGTCTGGTGATGTCCTCAAGCTTTAGCACGCCCACTGATCCAGCCTGCATCCATTCTTATCACCAAATAATGCTGGTAGACTTTTCAAGAGGGAGATCTTGAAAATGGAAAAATTCTTTCAACAGCATGCAATGGAAGTAAGAATTCCCCTCCCTTATATAAAATGCACATAGGTATCTAATATCTGTATTTTTTTGGCTGGGAGAGTAACCACTGTGGCCTGTGGAAATCCTCATTCTAATGTTAACAAATTCCCCTTCACTTAAAATCAAGATGTGAAGTAAATAATTATCTGACTATATCTCAATAAAGCATTTTACACAGTGTATAAAGCTACAGTTTTTAAATCTTTTGTTGTTCAGTCATTTTCAGTCCTGTCCTGAACCCATTTAGGGTTTTCTTGGCAAAGTTACTGGAGTGGTTTGTTGTTTCCTTCTCCAGCTCATTTTACAGATGAGGAAACTTGAAGCAGAGTTAAGTGACTTGCCCAGGGTCACACAGCTACTAAGTGTCTGATGCCAGATTTGAGCTCAGGAAGATGAGTCTTCCAGGTCTAGCACTCTACCTACTGTGCCACCTAGCTGTCTTTTTTATCCTACACTGCCATAAAAATTCATTTTATTCCATATTTTTGACTAGTGTACAATCTTCAAATCCTCTAGATCTTGATGTTCGTGTCATCAAGAAATTCCTCCATGAAGTCAGCTTGTCATCTTTTCAGCAGTTTTTAGTGCTTCTGTGGCCTTTTGAAGGTCTGTAGTAAAAGAAGATAAGGCCTCTGGGCCTATTCCATGTTCCTACTGACAAAGACTTTCTTCACTTCAAATTCTATCTTGTTAGACTTGAGAAAGCCTGGCTCTCCCCAGAAGTCAGTGCAAACAGTTTTCTTAAACACATCTTTGAAGATACAGTCACATTAGCCTACTTGCCATTTCTCACATATGTTTTCTCATCTCCCATTTCCAAGCTTTTGCACAGGCTGGTTCCCATACTTGGAATGCTTTTCTTCCTCACCTCTACCTAGCTTTCTTCAGGACAGATGGGACATCTTCTAAAGAGGAAGCTTTTCCTAATCCCCACCATCTGCTAGTGCCTTCTCCTCCAAAGTTAACTCTCATCTACTCTGCATGAATCCTACATATATCTATTTATGTACCTGTTATCTCTCATTAGAACGTAAGCTCTTCACTTTTTCTTCATATCCCCAGCTTTCAGTATACTTCTTGATACATGGTAAGAAGATTAGAAAATGTTCCTTGCTTGATTCATTAATTGATAATGAAAAAGGCACTGATCAGAGCACCTGGGTTCCAACTCCACTTCTAATGCTTACTATTTGTCTAAACTTTTTTTTATTAATTTATTTTAAATTTAATACACAATAAGAAAAGAAAAAGAAACATTATAAACTTAAATATTAAACTTGAATACAAAGTGAGAAAAGAAAAAAGCATTATTGTGTGCACAGCAGAATGTAAGAGAGGATTCAAAATATACAGGAATAAATTTGTATTTCAGAAAGCCTATGTAATAAATATCCTTGTGAGTTTTCTTTTGTTCTCTGCTGTGTACCTTTTACTTTGTTCTTTTTTTTCCCTCCTCCTTCCACCCACCCCCCAGAAGACACAATTAAGCATGGATACATGTGTGTGTATGTATATGCATGTATATGCATGTATATGTAGGTATGTATGTATGTGTATGTAGGTATATATATACACACATATATACACATACAAATATATATACATACATTTACATACACATACATATACTTAGATATCTCCTCCTCCATTTCCTCTGTGTCAGTTCTTCCTCTCACATCTCATTTGTATAAGATAATGACTCTTTTTACCTTTTCCAAAACTGTTCTACTTTTTAGAATCACATTATACTCAGGTCTACCTCAATCTTTCTTTCAGACTACTCAATTACTAATAACAATCTTACACATGTATTTTATATTTCATCATATAAAAAGTAAACAGTCTGCCCTTATTGAATCCCTTGTAATTAGTCTTTGATGTGTACCTTGTATTTCTCTTGGATCTTGTATATCAAGTTTTCTATTAAGTTTAGAGTTTTTTGCAACAAAATCCTAAAAGTCTAGCTATTCATTGAATGTCTTTTTTTTTTTTCATTTAGGATTATGCTTAACTTTGCTGAGTATGATAGTTTTGGCCACAACCTCAGTTCTTTTGCTCTTCAATACATAGTGTTCCAAGACCTGTGGTCTTTTAGTATTATTGTTGCTAGCTCTTGTGTGATTCTAATTGTGGCTCCACCATATTTAAATTATTGGGTTGTGCTTTTTTTTTTCATGTTGTTCATAATATTTTCTCCTCAAGCTGGGGGTTTTGGAATCTAGCTACAATATTCCTGTAGCTTTTCCTCATAGTTTCTTTTTCAGATAATGTTCAGTGAATTTTTTTTCTTCTTTCCCTCCTTGTTCTAATGCTTCAGGACAATTTTCTTTAATTATTTCTTGTATTATTGTATCAAGATTCTTTTTTTTTTATCATAGCTTTCAGGTAGTCTGATTATTCTTATTTTTTCCTCTTCTTGATCTGTTCTCCAAATCAGTTGTTTTTCTTACTAGATGACTCACATTGTCTTCTATTTTTTCATTCCTTATATTTTGTTTTATTATTTCTTGGTCTCTTATAACTTTGCTGTCTTACCCTTGCCCAATTCTAATTTTGAAAGAATTGTTTTCTTCCTTAAGATTCTGGATCTTCTTTTCCAGTTGGTTGACTTTCTTTTCATAATCTTGTTTTTCTTGGATTGTTCATATTTTTTAATTTTTTCCCTCAATTTCTCTCATTTGATTTTTGAAGTTTTTTTAAAGTTCTTCTATGAATTCTTTTTAGGCAGGTGACCATTTGACATTACTCTTTGTGGTAGGAGAGGCTTTTTTTGTTTGTTTGTTTTAGTAACCTCATCTGAAAATAAACCCTGCTCTCCTCTATCCCTGTAGTAATTTTCTATAGTTAGGTTCCTTCTCCTTTGCCTGCTCATTTCTTAAAATTTGTAGCAGCTTATTATTGTAATCACTTCTATTCATGGGATATGGGGGATAGTGCCTCTGGCCTCACATCCTCCTTCAGTTCTCCCCTCTTGCCTGGAATCAAAACCAAGAACTCTGCCCTCCTGTAAGTGTCTACACTCAGTAGTGTCCCCACTTCACTGCTTCTGCACTCACTGGGGGTGTGCTGGTTCCTTCTTGCCCAAGGCCACATCTCAACAGCACAGCTCAGCCTGGCATCCCTTATCAGCAGAAATTCCCTCAATCTTCCCCTGCTGAGACTCCCAATTCTCCATACTGTCCAGGAAGTGAAAATTCCTGTGGCTGGAGCCTAGGCTACCTCCCAACCCAGCTAGCACTTGCTGTTTCAGCAGAACTAGCCTGGAGGTATTTACACTTTACAGGGACCAAACCTCAGTCCTGGGATTTTTTTTCTTATATCTTCTCTGAGTTGCCCCAGGAGGACCACTGTTCTGTCCCAACTCTTGTTTATTTTTATTTGTTTGTTTGTTTGTTTTTTGTCTGTTTTTTGTTAGGCAATGGTGTTAAGTGACTTGCCCAGGGTCACACAGCTGGTAAGTGTTATGTGTCTGAGGCCAGATTTGAACTCAGGTCCTCCTGAATCCAGGGATGGTGCTCTGTGCCACCTAGCTGCCCTTCTTGTTTATTTTTACCACTCTACATTCACCCTGAGACTCTATTTGGTCTTGTTTGTGTGGAAAATCTGGAAAGCTTGGAATTTTCTGACCCACTCTGCCATCTTCCCAGAATCCTCTCCTTCTATCTGTCTATTCTTGGGCATGGAATTTAATCTTTCTGGATCTCAGTTTCCTCATTTGTAAAATGAGTGACATTGGATTAGATTATCTCTGAGGTCCCTTGAAGATCCCATGCTTGGATGGGATCCATGATCCCAAGACCATTTACAACAACATAAACTATATTTAAAATCAGGAAATGACCATTACTACACCCTTTCATTCCAAAGGGCACAGAAATTTCCAGAAGATTTTCCTATCAGGTTAAAATGATATGTTTCATTTACTCAGATTAAGAAATTATGACATATTAAGCCATTTTGGAGGCATGTAAGTTCTAGTTCACCAAAATTTTCTATGACAGCTTCTATTTCTGTAAGAAAGATGAAGACTGTAAGTCTCGAGGTAAGAGACTGCATATTTTTTGTTATTAATATACTCAGTTCACAGTGCCTGGCACACAGTTGACCTTTAACATGTACTTATTAAATTGCACTGAATTAATTAAAAAATAGTCATCTAAAATGTTATAAGTGAAAAGGAATTGAGAATATGACACATAAGGAATGATGGCCTTAGGAAGCTTTTGGGCTTTTTCATTGAAGTTTCTTAAACAAAGAAGTTCATTAACAAATTGCAATCACTTAAACATCTAATACTATGCTAGGCAATGGGGGAAATATGAAGTTTAGATACATACACATGCTATGTGTATTTAAATAAAAAACATTATCCATATAATTTATTTTACTAAGAACTCTGACCCTTCAACACTTGGGCTTTTCATTATAAAAGAAATAAAGTTTATTTTACATTCCAAACACTTCATAATTTCTTTACCCAATGATGGATACTAGAGATATTTTATCTGATAACATGGCCCTTCTAAATTATCTTAAAGCTAGAAAATGTAAATAAGAAGAGAAGAAGGAAGGAAGGAAGGGAAGGAAAAGAAGAGGAAAAAGGAGGAGGAGGAGGAGGAGAAAAAGAAAGTCAACCTTCTTGACTTCTCCGTACCTTTTGACACTACTGACCACTTTCTTCTAAATATTCTCTCCTCATTGGGATTCCATGGCACTGCTCTCTCTTAAGTCTCCTCCCACTTCTTGAGTGGCTAGAATGTTGGCCCTGGAATCAGAAGGACCTGCATTCAAATCCAGCCTCAGATATGTACTAGCTATGTGACCTTAGGCAAGTTACTTAACTTCTTTTTGTTTCAGTTTCCTCAACTGTAAAAACGTGTATTAATTATGCCCATTACAACAAAGATAAAATGTAATATCTGTAAAGCATTTGGCACATAGCAAGCGTTATATAAATGCTTATTTTCTTCCCCTCTCTAAGCACTGCTCCATCGCTTTTTCTGCAACATCATCCATATCTTACCTCCTAACTGTGTATGTCTCCCAAGACTCTGTCCTGGGCACTCTTATCTTTTCTCTCTGCATTCATTCTCTCAGTGAACTCAGCTTCAATGGATTTAGTTATCAATTATCTGGCCTTCTTGTCCCTCCTTACACACAACATTCTATGTCCTGTCTTCATACCTTTGCATGGGTGTCCCTCCTTCCTAGAATGTACTCTCTCCTATCTTCCACATCTTAGAATCCTTAGACTGCTTCAGATGTCATTCAAAAGCCACTTCCTACATGAGGGCTTTCCTGATACTCACTTCAGTTACTAAGTGTTCCCCTAACTTATTCTGTATTTACTTTGCCCATATTCTGGATAAATCTTTATGTGTGTATACTTTTCCACACCTCTTACCCCCAGTTGAATGTAAGCTCTTTGTGGCTAGGGACTGCTTCATTTTTGTCTTTAACTCAGCTGGCACACAGTAGGCCCTTGAAAAATACTTGTTGATTTTGGAACTGCAATATTTAAAAAAAAATAACAGTTTCATAGCATTGTCACATAAAAATAATAATTTTAAATAGAATTTTGCCTTTGTAAACATTCCTGCAGTAAGTAGCAAGTGAGGGCAATCACCTGAGGAGTTTCTCACCTAGAAGTATCCCTGGCTGTCATACCTTTCCTTATAGAAATAAGAGAAATAAAAATCACTGTTAGCATCATTGACAGCTAATGTCACCAGGGATGTATGAGAAGTTCAAGGAGAACTAGGATTTCTGGCACGAGGGTTTGCTGAGCCCTTTTCAGGGCTGCTCATCCACCTTGGGCGCCCACCTGTACCCCAACTCTCACTTGTGGCTCCAAGAAGTTGTGTAGCATGCACAGTGGTCACATCCCAGTAAAACCATATTGGTGGACAGGCTGAACCAGATTAAGGGTAACTGAAGTTCCTCAAACCTGTTGGTGAATTAGAGGGATGTCTAACCTAAGCATGGAAAGGCATCCCCTACTAGATTGGTCAGATGAGAATGATTTGTTCCGATGGCCATGAAAGCATCTGAAATAAGCACTATGGAGCACTTAGAGCTTCATTAGACATTGGAAACATCAGGGTCATCCACAGGCCGTCCCAATCATCTTGACTTTTGTCTTTCTTCTGAACTTTGATGACTCTGGAAGAAAGAGTGAGGCTGATGATTTTACATAACTATACCTCACTTAAATCCAATTCACACATAAGTCAAGACATCATCCCATATTATTGGTCCTCTTCAAAAATGAAGGATGAGCAGTGTCACCAACATGAGGAATAACTTTGCAGGTGACAATACTATGAAAGTGTTATTTTTTTTAAATATTGCAGTTCCAAAATCAACAAGTATTTTTCAAGGGCCTACTGCGTGCCAGCTGAGTTAAAGACAAAAATGAAGCAGTCCCTAGCCACAAAGAGCTTAAGTTAATAAAAATCAGCTTCATGAGTATAGGCTAGGGGAAGTGGGGAAAGAGAGCCAACAATCCACATGTAAAAGAAATTAGTAAAATTTTAGCCTGATAAACACCAGTAGTGTAACATGGCAGCCCAAAAAGGAAATGCAAGCAGATGATGATTCATAGAAGTATGATGTCTAGAACAAAGGAGCAAGAGTGCATTTCTACTTTCACTTGTCAGATCACATTGGGAGTGCTGTATTCAGTTCTGGGCAGCATTTTTGGAAGGACATTAGTAAGGCATAACACATCAAGAGAAGGATGACACAAGTGATTAAGCGCCACTTTCTGCACGTACCTTTCCTAATCTACCTAGCTGCTAATGCTCTTCCTACCAAAACCATCTTGCATTTATTTTGCATCAATTACCTATAGATACATATGTATACATCATCTTTCCTATTAAACTATTACTTTCTTCCAAAAGGAGTTATTTCATGTTTGGTTTTATATTTCCTACCTCTTAGCACAATGACTGGCACATAGTAAGCACTTAATTCATGCTTGTTAACTGATTGGTGATGAGGAAATTAAAAACCATGCCATACAAGGTTCATCTGACCCCTAAGGCTCCCTCCTGATTCTATTTCTAAATTTGAAGTTACACAGGGACATCACAAATATTTTACCTTTGTTTTGTTTACATACAGTGTCAGCATTACCACTGATACATTTGCATACGTAATCTGCATTATTGCCTGCTTTCATTCCTTATCTAGAGTGTGTTACGGATCATTTTATAATCATTGAAAATTATTCATGGAAGTCATGAGAGAGTTATGTGGCACACTGAATAGAATACTGAACTTGAAGGCAGGATGACCTGCCTCAGACACTCATTAGCCATGCAATCAGGTAAGTCACTTAACTTCACTGCCTTAGTTTCCTCATGTGTAAAATGAACATAATAGCCCCTACCTTTGAGAGTTGCTATGATAATTAAATAAAATAATATTTTAAATCACTTTGTAAAGTTTAAAGTGCTTTTTAAATAATATTATTTGGTGGGAAATCAGAGTATGCTCCTCAAGATGATTATGTGTAAATCTGGATGCTTTCAATATAATCAGTCCATTATCCAATTCAAGTAGTAAAGTGTTCTTTTTAATTTATGGGGCATTAAACTGTTAAGAGGAACATTTCCCATATGCTCCAAGTCCTGTATCTTGTGGGCTGTGGCCTTTTCTTATGCTGTAGATCCTTCAACATAATTGCATGTAGCACTTTATTTATAGTAATGAAAAAGCACTTAAAATCCAATTACATAGTTGGAAGTTGCACATCTCTGGAACAGATGTAGAATAATTAAAAAGGAATGTGCCTCGTATCTATAGCAATAACTTGATGTTAGCATAACGACTTTCTTCATTGTACTCCAAACAGTGGCTCTGGTATAATTGTGGGGAGGTGGGAATGACGATGGTACATTAGTCTAATGGCCATTTTGTAGCACTTAGAAAGAAATTAAACCCAAGGGTAAGACCATTTCATGAAAGTTTCCCCCAGGATAAGAGCACTGGATTTGGCACAAGAGGACTTGAGTTTCAAACCCTACCTCTTTCATTTTATAACATGAGTAGCTTCGAGCAAGTATTTTAACTCTCCAGACTTCATTTATGAGAGGGTTGAATTAGATGACTTCTAAAGTACCTTCCATTTTTCTATCTACAATTTTATGACCCTGTGATCAGCACACTGTGGCCATAAAAGAAAGCTGTCTAGAGTGGAGATATTATGGAAAGAAAATTGTTATTAACTCAATGGTTCCTTGTACCTGATAAACTCCGAAACCTTTTTCTCCCCCTTCTTTGGACCATTGCTACAAACTCCCCTTGACAATTCCTATGTAACCCTGGCTTAACCCAACATTCTGTTATCTTCTTGGCAACCCATTTACCCAACCAGATTAGGTTTTGGGTTGTGCTTCCTCCCCTTTCCTTCACCTTCAGTAGCACACTTCTTAGTAATAATCTGAGATACTATAAATTCTCCTAACCACAAAGATGTTGTCCCCCATCTTCTGACACTGTGCAATACTTTCCCATGATTCTCCATGTGTTCATGTTTCAAACTGAATGATTATTTTCCTTGGGGTTTTTTTCGGGGGGGGGATGCATGTGTATACCTATGACTGTGGGTATCCTATATTTACTTATTTCTAAACATGTTGCATAATCCTAGTAATATGTAAGTTCCTTGAGAACAGGGTATGTGTCACTTTCCTATTTGTATCCCCAGTACTTGTGCAGTGCCTGGCACATAGTGAATGCTTTCAAAAGAAAAAAGTTGATTTATTTACTAGATACTATTAAGGGAATAGGGAAAAGGAATAAGCATTTATATACCATCTCCTATATGCCAAGCACTGTGCTAAGTGTTTTACACAGATTATCTCATTTAATAGCGTTTATATTTTAAGTTTTACAAAGTGAGTTCTTTCCAACAACTCTAGGATGTTATAGTTATTTTCAGAAACAGTTTTTGAGGAAAAATTCCTTTGGAGTTTTTAGAGTTATTGTAAAAGGATAAAGAGGATACAATTTTCATTTAGGAAAAGGAAATGTGCTCTTTTTTTTTTTAGTACTTATAGTTTCTGCTACCCCAATTACCATCTTCATTAAGTTTCTTATCATGGAAGTTAATTTGATGTTCTTCTCCTTGACCATTTTTTTTTCCTTTGGAGGCAGGGTCACACTGCTAGTATATGTCTAAGGCCAGATGCAAACTCAGGTCCTCCTGACTTCAGGACTGGTGTTCTATCCACTGTGCCACCTAGCTGCCCTCCCTGACGTCTTTATGATGATAAGATGAAGAGTTTCTAAGAGGAACAGACCAGCACTAATAGGTTCACAGACATTTTACATAGAAACAGCAAGGAAAATACAATAATATCTTACAATCTTTTTTGCTTTTAGTCCAAATCTTTTATCTCACAAGTGAAGACTACTGAGGCCCAAAGAAATTAAGGGACTTCCCTAAGGTCTCACAGGTAGTAAGAATCAAAACTGGGATTTGAACTCAGGTCCTCTGACTCTACTGTCAATACTCTTTGCATCATACTACACTGGCAAAAACAAT
This sequence comes from Phascolarctos cinereus, assembly GCF_003287225.1. NCBI lineage: Eukaryota > Metazoa > Chordata > Mammalia > Diprotodontia > Phascolarctidae > Phascolarctos > Phascolarctos cinereus. The sequence goes on from NW_027556098.1 coordinate 336,243,903, forward strand.
ACCATAATAACTGTATCAATGGTCTAAGATACCCAGAATCAAAAAGGTAAAAACAAAGAACATGATCTGATACTCACTTACCCTGAGCTTCCTCAGCACCTCTCCCTCACATCCCACCCTATACTAGCAGACCCAAGGACTCAAGACAGGCTTACAATAAAAGCTACTTCCACAACCTAATTTCCCCTCTTCATCTTCCAGTGCTGTGGAGATCCTAGCTCCAGGCTAGGGAAGTTAACTTACATTGTGATAGTCAGTTTGGCCACAGCCTTTCCAGAGCAAAAGACTGCCAGTGAATGCAACCCGTAGCACCAGTACTAAAAAGCTCTAAACCGCTAGTGCTAGGCCAGAGAACTAAGGAATAGAGGAAATAAGACAGATCATCAGAAGAGAACATCATGTGTGTGAAAGGCTTGCAGTATTCTACCAAGCCTGAAGGAAAGAGCACAGCACCTGGCTGGGACAAGTTCTGACCACCTAAAAGTTAGTTGGGGCAGAGACCTAGGCTGTTGAAATATGAATTGTCCAGGGTTGGAGGAGACTGAGACGTTTTGAGATCCCTCTCCAAAGTAAACCACATCAGGGAATCAGAAAGTGATTCATAAGGCAAATAAAGGGCCAGAGGATGAGTGAAATCACCAAAGACTTCAAGAAGAAGAAAACTCAAAGACCTTGAACATAAATAGACCTATCAACAGGAAATACAGAAACAACAGAAGGAAATATGACATCTGTATATAGTAAAGAAATTCAGACATCTAAGAATAAATACTGCAAAATAAAGGAAAACAGTCTAACACCTGAAGAGGCAGAGAACCCTGAGGAGAACATGAAAGAACAACACAATGTTACTGAATGATTCAAAAGACAAATGAGAATTATGAGATGATAATTTATGGCCTGCATAGCAAAAATAATGGGCAGAATAGAAAAACTGGAATGTGAAATGATATGTCTTACCAAAGAAATAAAGAGAGAACAACAGACTGGGAATGCAAATATATAGAATTGAAGGACAATATAGAAGAAAAGAAGCAAAAGAATAACATTTTTTAAGAATGTGGTCACCATACCAGTAAAACACACTTACCTTAAAGATAAGATGCACAGAGACAACCTAAGGATCATAGGTATCCCAAAAGAAAAAGACAGAATGAAAAACTTTAAACAAGAAGTGTTAACACCATTATGAAAAAAATAATACAAGAGAATTTTCCTGAAATTCTGAACACACAAAATGTAGTAGCAATCAAAAGAATTAACAGATCACATACAGAAAGGGGAAAAAATGTTGCATACTCCAAAACACATAGTGAATAAATTTAAATTTTCAATTCAGAAACAATAAATTCTACAAGAAATCAAGATAAAAACTTTCAAATACAAAGAAAAGGAAATTCAAATAATGCAAGACTATTCTGCAACCACTAGAAAACATAGGAAGGAATAGAATAATGTGTTCCAAAGAGTAATGGAGCCCAGGATGCTCAGGAGGTCATCCAGGTGACCAACCCTGGAAATCTGAGCTTAACCATACATGAAAAAGGACAGACATCCAATAATAAAGAGGCATTCAAAGTATATTGAGAAAGAAAACCAGAATTGAAGAGATTATTTCTTCTCAAACACCCAAAATAACAGAAATTCAGTTAGACTGAATAAATATAGCAGGCAAGGAGAACAACAGCAACAGAGTGAAGCAGAGAGACCAATAAAAAACTTCTTTCTAAATATATGCAAAAGACAAGGATGAAGGCAAAAATATGATAGTAGTAATAATGAAGAGGCAGAGGGTGACATTATGGACAAAACTTGGCATCGGCCTGTCTACAGATGAATCAATATTTCTTTGTGGACTATATTACAAGAAGGTACATGAAAGCGGAGGAGGAGAAGAAGGAGAGAGGAGTATGTTATGCACCAGGGTTAAATCAAAGGCTACCAATGAGAGGAAGGTGAATTATTTAGTCTCAGAAACAGAAGACCTTATGGAGAGTGGGTGAAGAGGAATGGGAAAGCATTGAAATGATGTGGGTGAAAAGAAAGAGGCCTTACTTTGGGGGTGGGAGGGGGTTTAACAGATGAATGTTCCCATGAAGAAATATGGCATGCAAAGGCAAATGGGGCCTTTCTCTGGGTATGACCTACAGGATTTAGTGCTTCGAGAGTTTAGTCATCCTACACTGAGGATGGGGTTGGGGATGGGAGTTGGAACCCCTGAGAGGAAAGGCACCTGGGGGAATGGGAGAGCATGGACTCAAGGAGTAGATGTTGAGGAAAATGGGAGGAAGGTAACTAGGAAAACGTATAGACTGATGGTGAGCTGCGTGATCAGAGATATGGTAGGAGAGGATATCTACCATGCAGAAGTGTCCTATCTGACACCTTCAATAATTGGCATTGGTCTAATAGTGAGGCACTATGGAAAAGAGAATCCAGGGGCTAAGCTCTACAAGGCAGTGCAGAAACCACCAAGAGGAGAGAGCCTGGGATGGAGAACTTAGAAGCTTTGGTTGCATGAAGAATACAGAGAAAAGAGAAAGACTAGATAATTATAGGAGTCATGAATCAGAGAATAAGTGTTTAGAGTAGACAGAAAGAGAGAATGCATAATGAAGAGAGTAAGAAAAATCCTTTTCTGTAAAGGGGAACACAAAATAAAAATTTAAAAACAAATGAGCAGGACTAATTAAAGGGGAGGAAAGGAAGAGGGAATCTACTTGACTAACTGTGAGGAAAAGAGTAGGAGAATTATGCAAGCAGATAAAAGCTAGAGAGATAAAGTAACTAATAAGCAAAATGCCAAAATGAAAGGGGTAAAAACAAGATGAGGGGATCAGGGGATAAAGAGAAGAAAACCAGCAGGAAAAAACACTATAAAAATTAAAGTTTGAAATATTTTAATTTAATTTAAATTTTAAAAATTTAAATTTTAAATTTTAAAAATACTATATAGCACAAAAGGATGAAAAACTCGTAATGTGAAGAAAAAATTGAAAGAGAGGAAAATATATAACTAACTCATAACTTTAAATGTGAATGTTGGTCCAACAAAACAAACAAAAAATGAGTCAGAGATTGGGTAAGAAAACAAACCCGACAATCTGTTGCTTTCAAGAAACACATTTGAAAAACAATATATACAACATAAAACTGAAGGGATAGAAGAAAATTTATGACACATAAGTGATTCCAAAAAAGCAGAAATTTCCAGCATGCTATCTGACAAAGTAAAAATAAACATTCAAAAACCAAAAAGAGATAAACACAGAAACTATGTATGCTAAAATGAACCATAAACAACAAACCAATATGTGTAATAAACATATGTGCTACAAATAACTTACTCTCCAAATTCACAAAGGAAACATTATCTGAGCTACAAGAAGACAGAAATTAACACAATCATGACAGGAGACTTCAATATCCCTTTCTCAGTTTTGGACAAGAAAACAGAAGGATAAACAAAATAGAAAATATTGAACTCAACAAATTTCAGGAGAAACTAGAGTTAAAAGACTTATTTAAGGCATCTTTTAAATGGGATAGCAAAAGAATATACATTTTTTTTCTGTATCACATAGAACTTTTTAAAAATTGACCATGTAGTAGGTCAGAGGTATTGCAAACCAATATCAAAAGGCAGAAATAGTTAAATACATCCTTTACATATCATAATTCAGTATAAATAGAAAACTGGTTCAGGTACAACACACAAAAGATACAGACTCAAATGAAGACTTAAAATGAAATCCTAAATAATGAAGAAACAAAGAACAAATTGTAGGAACAATTAATAACTATGTAAAAGAAAATGATAATGATAAAACATCATAGCAAAATTTCCAAGATGTAGCTAAAGCAGCCCTTAGTGGGACTGTTGTGATATTTTTATGAATTCTATAATATACTTACACACACACTTCAACAAAATAGAAAAATTAATGAATAATAGGATGAATATGAATCTTTAAAAATTAGATAGTCAACAAATAAACAAAACTAAAATAAGCACAAAAGAAAAGTTAGAGAGCATATAGATAGATTGGAAACTAAAGATTCACAGAAATGATAAATAAAAGTAAAAGCTGATTCTTTAAAAAGATTGACAAAATTGATAAACCATTAGCTAATCTAAACAAGAGAACAGAAGAGCAAGACAATAAGATAGTAATAAGTAAGGTAAAATCACAACAAAACCTGAAATCAAATGCATAATTGGAATGTATTATATAGTTATATGCTAACAAACCCGAGAAAACAAATGAAATAGAAAAATATCTTCAAAAATACAAAATACCCAAACTATCAAAAGATCAGTTACAGATCTTAAATAACTCAATCTCAGAAAAGGAAATAAATACAGCTATAAGGAATTGCTGAGGGAAAATAATCCTGATCCTGATGAATTCACAGGAGAATCCTATCAAACTTTTAAATAACATATGGTACCCATAATTTATAAATTACTCTCAAGAATATTCTCAAGGGGGGCAGCACTGTCCCTGGAGTCAGGAGGACCTGAGTTCAAATCCAGCCTCAGACACATAACACTTACTAGCTATGTGACTTTGAGCAAGTCACTTAACCCCAATTGCCTCACCAAAAAAAAAAAATCTCAAGAAAAAGAAAGACATAGTCCTAATACCTAACGAGTGAGAGACAAAACACAGAAAGAAAACTATAGGCCAAGAAAATCAGTGTGCATTGACTCAAAGATTTTAAACAAAATTCTATTAGACTACAGCAATTTATTCAAAAAAGCATTCATTGTGATTCAGTGTGACTTATACCAGGAATGCAAGAATTGTTCAATATTAGGAAAGCAATCAACATGACTAATCATATTAAAAACAAAAATATTCGAAATCTTGATAGATGCAGAAAAAGCCTTTGACAAAGTATAATACTCTTTTATGCTAAAAAATACCCTACAAAATATAAGCATAGGTTGTCCTTTTGAAAATATCATAAAAAACATCCATCTAAAACTAAAAGCAAGCATCATATACACTGAGGATGTAATATAGCCTTTTTCTAATAAATGAGAGTGAATCAAGGCTGCCCAGTGTTCCCACAATTATTTGATATACTTCCAGAAATGCTAGCAAGAGAAAGAAATTAAAGGAGTAAAGATAAGTAAAAAGGAGACAAAACTATGCCTATCTGCTGATGATATGATGGTTTATGTGGCAAATCTTAGTACATCAACAAAGATACTGAGACAGTTAATAGCTTCAGCAAAACTGTAGCCTAGAAAATAAATCCTCAAAAATAAATAGTATTACTATATAATAATAATAAAAATAAGAAACAAAAATAGAAAGGGAAAGGTCATTCCAAATAAGTATAAAATGTATAAAATACCTACAGATCAGTCTCCTAAAGTACACAAAAACTTGTATAGATTCAATTGCAAAGTGCTCCTTAAAAATACAAAGAACAACTTAAATAGCTGAAAAAACATTCAGTGTTCATGGCTGGGCATACCAATACAACAAAAATGATAATACTACCAAAATTAATTTACATTTTTAATGCCATATCAAAAAATTGGTAAGAGAATACTTTACAGAACTTGATAAAATAATAGCAAAGTTATTTTTGAAAGATAAAACATCAAGAACATCAATAGAATTGATGAAAAGAAATAATGATGAAAATCACTTTCAGCTCTCAAAACATATTTGGATAGCAGTTATCAAGTCCATTTGGTATCAGTTAAAGAATAGAGAAATTGATTTATGAAACTGACTAGACAAAGGAGATTCAGAAACAATAGAACTCACTGACCCAGTATTTAATAAAGTGAAATATGTAAGTTAGCTAGGGGGGAAAATACCTCCTTAAAAACTGCTGAGAAAAATAGAAAGCAGTCTGGTAGAAATTAGACTTAGAAAAGCACCATATACCATAATCATATTCCACAATATATTCTAACTAGATATGCAACCTTAATACTAAAATTCATAGTGTTAAAAAAAATTAGAAGAGAAACAAATCATATACCTCTCACAGCTTTGGGTAAACCAAACAAGATAGAAGCTATTACAAAAGATAAAATAGATAATTTTGATTACTTGAAAATGAAGCAGTTCTGCACAGACAAAATTAATGCATCTAGGATAATAAGGGAAATTGTCAATTAAGGGGAAAAATTGTTGTATTAAATTTCTCTCATTCCCCAATAGATAGGAAAAGAATATGAACAAACAGGTCTTAATAAAAGAACTTCAAAGTATTTACAATCATGTGGAAGAATGTTCTAAATCATCAGTGTAAAAATAAATGTATGTTAAAACAACACTGACCTTCCTTTTCCAAGGTATTGACTTTCTTATATATATATCTCTCATTTCTTTTCCCAATTTTTCTTCTACCTCTTTTATTTGACTTTTAAAATTCTTCTTGAGTTATTCCAAGAAGGCTTTTTGGGTTTGAGGCCAGTTCTTATTCCCTTTTTAGGTTTTGGATATGGGTATATTAACAATGTTGCCTTCTGAATTTGTGCCTTGATCTTCCCTTTCCCCAAAATAAGTATCTATGGTCATTTTCCATTTCTGCTTTTTGTTCATGATGTTTGCCTATTTCCTGACTTAAAAAAAAATGTTGAGTTCTCCTGCTAGAATGAAGGGAGCACTTACCCAAGCTTCTTCTCCTCCTCACTGGGGCCTTGCCCTTGAATATTTGGCTCCTCATGGCCAGGGCCTTTTACAGGGATGTTCCAGTGCTGATGGATTTCTATCAGCCTGGAGCTTTGCCTTCTGGAGTTGTGCTTTCCAGAGTTGTGTTGAGGTACCAGGTGATTTTGCTGCTGGAGAAGGCCATTGTCCATAGTGGTTTTGTGAGCTTGTGTCTACCAGTTCCTCTTCCTGTATTGAGGCTCTTGGGGGTTCTTGGTGTTGGCACTTGCCCGCTCCACCAATCTTGGTCTCAGGATCTCCTCCTGATATGCTGAAGTGACAAAAATTAACTATAGAAAACAAGACCTTAAAAAGTAGAATTGGCCAAATGGAAAAGGATGAACAAAATCTAATAAAAGAAAACAACTCCTTAGAAATTAGAATGGGGCAAGTGGAAGCTAATGACTCTATGAGAGAGCAAGAATCAATCAAACAGAAACAAAAGAATGAAAAAAAATACAAGAAAATATTAACTACCTCATTGCTAAAACAACTGACCTGGAAAATAGATCCAAGAGAGACAATTTAAAAATTATTGGTCTAACTGAAAACAAAGATGAAAAAAAGAGCCTAGACAACATCCTTCAGGAAATCATCAAAGAAAATTGCCCTGAGGTCCCAGAACCAGAAGGTAAATTAGTCATCAAAAGAATCTGCCTATCACCTCCTGAAAGAGATCCCAAATTGAAAATGCCAAGGAATATTGTAGCCAAATTCCAAAATTACCAGATCAAAGAGAAAATATTGCAAGCAGCTAGAAAGAAACAATTTAAATATCATGGAACCACAGGCGGATTATGTAGGACGTTGCAGCTTCTACATTAAAAAATCAGAGGGTGTGGAATACATTATTTCATAAAGCAGGCAAAGGAGTTTGGATTACAACCAAGGATGAACTACCCAGTGAAACTAAGCATAATCTTTCAGGGGAGGAGGTGGACATTCAACAAAATAGGGGACTTCCAAACCTTCCTTATGAAAAGAGCAGAGCTCAGCAGAAAATTTGACATTCAAATACAAGATTCAAGAGAGGCATAAAAAGGGAAACAGGAAAGAAAAAAACATATTAATAAGGGCAAACTTTACATCCCTACAAGGGAAGATGACACTTGTAACTCTTAAGAATTGTAATGCTATTATTACATTTAAAAGGAGGGCATAGATTTAAATTGACTTTGATGTGATGGTAAAAAATTTAATTAAGTGGTGAAAAGGGATTCTACTGGGAGAAAAAGAAAGGAGGAGGCAGGCAAGGATAAATTATATCACATGAAAAGGCACAAAAAACAAATACAATAGAGGGAAAGAAGGGAAGGAGGTGAACATTCTTTGAACCTTACTCTCATCAGATTTGGTTGAAAGAGGGAATAACATAATCAGTTAGATATAGAAATCTAACTTAGGCTATAGGAAGTAGAAAAGGTAAAGGGAAAAGAAAAGGAAGGAAGCTAATAGAAGGGAGGACAGACCGAGTAAGGCAGTGGTTGAAAGCAAAACTCTACTGAGGAGAGAAAGGGAGAAAGTGGAGAAAAAAGCATTAATGAGTTTGGGGGGGAATGGGATGAAGAGGAAGACACAGATAATAATCATATTTGTGAATGTGAATGAGATAAGTTCTTCCATAAAATGGAAATGCATAGCAGAGTGGATTAAAAGCTATAATCCTGCAACATGTTGTTTACAGGAAACACATTTGAAGCAGAGGGAAACACACAGAGTAAAAGTAAAAGACTGGAGCAGAATATATTATGTTTCAGCTGAAGTAAAAAAAAAAAGCAGAGGTAGCAATCGTGATCTCAAACAAAGCAAAAGCAATAATAGATCTAATTTAAAAAGATAAGGAAGGAAACTACATCCTGCTAAAAGGTACCATAGATAATGAAGTAATATCATTACTAAACATATATGCACCAAGTAGTATAGCAGCCAAATTCTTAAAGGAGAAGTTAAGGGAGATACAGGAAGAAATAGACAGCAAAACTATACTAGTAGGGAACCTTAACCTCCCCCTCTCAAAACTAGATAAATCTAACCACAAAATAAACAAGAAAGTTAAGGAGATCAATAGAATCTTAGAAAAGTTAAATATGGCTAACCTCTGGAGAAAACTGAATGGTGACAGAGAGGAATATAACTTTTTCTTGGTGGTACATGGTACCTACACAAAAATAGACCATGTACTAGGGCATAAAACCCTTACAATCCAATGCAGAAAGGCAGAAGTATTAAATGCATCCTTTTTAGATCATGATGCGATAAAAAATTACATGTAATAGAAAGTCATGGAAAGATAGACTAAAAATTAATTGGAAACTAAATATTCTAATCCTAAAGAATGAGTGGGTCAAACAACAAATCATAGAAAAAATCAACAACTTCATCCAAGAGAATGACAATAATGAGACAACATACCAAAATTTATGGGATGTAGCAAAAGAGGTCCTTAGGGGAAGTTTTATATCTCTAAATGCTTATATGAATAAAATAGAGAAAGAAGAAATCAATAAATTGGTCATGCAACTAAAAAAGCCAGTAAAAGAACAAATTGAAAATCCCCAATTAAATACCAAATTAGAAATTCTGAAAACCAAAGGAGAGATTAATAAAATTGAAATTAAGAAAACTATTGAACTAATAAATAAAACTAAGAGCTAGTTTCATGAGAGAAAAAAACATAAATAGATAAAGCTTTGGTTAATTTCACTGAAAAAAAGAAAGAAGAAAATCAAATTGCCAGTATCAAAAATGAAAAAGGTGAATTCACCACCAATGAAGAGGAAATCAAAACAATAATTAGGAGCTATTTTGCCCAACTGTATGCCAATAAATTTGACAACCTTAGTAAAATGGATGAATATTCACAAAAATATAAATTGCCCAGATAAATGGAAGAAGAAATAAAATACTTAACCCTATTTCAGAAAAAGAAATTGAACAATCTATCAGTGAGCTCCCTAAAAAAAAATCTCCAGGGCCAGATGAATTTACAAGTGAATTCTATCAAACATTTAAAGAGCAATTAATTCCAATACTATATAAACTATTTGGGAAAATAGGTGAAGAAGGAGTCTTACCAGATTCTTTTTATGATACAAATATGGTACTGATACCTAAACCAGGAAGAGCCAAAACAGAGAAAAAAATTATAGACCAATTTCCCTAATATGTATAAATGCAAAAATTTTAAATAAAATATTAACAAAGAGATTACAACAACTTATCACAAGGATAAGCACTATGACTAGGATTTATACCAGGAATGCAGGGCTGGTTCAATATTAGGAAAACTATTAGCATAATTGACCATACCAACAACAAAACTAACACAAATCATATGATTATCTCAACAGATACAGAAAAAGCATTTGACAAAATACAGCACCCATTCCTATTAAAAACACTAGAGAGCATAGGAATAAATGGAGTCTTCCTTAAAATGATAGACAGCATCTATTAAAAACCATCAGTAAGCATTATATACAATGGGGAAAGCTAGAAGCATTTCCAATAAGACGGGGGGAGGGTGGTGAAACAAGGATTGTCACCACTGTGATTCAATATTGCTCTAGAAATGTTAGCTGTAGCAATCAGAGAAGAAAAAGAAATTGAAGGAATTAGAAAAGGCAAAGAAAAAACAAAGCTATGACTCTTTGCAGATGATATGATGGTATATTTAGAGAATCCTAGAGAATCAAATAAGAAAATACTTGAAATAATAAACAAATTTAGCAAAGTTGCAGGATATAAACCACATAAACCATCAGCATTTCTATTTTCTTGTTACTAACAAAGCCCAGCAGCAAGATATAGAAAGAAAAATTCCATTTAAATTACGGTAGACACTATAAAATATTTGGGAGTCTACCTGACAAAACAAAACCAGGAACTATATGAACACAATTACAAAATACCTTTCACACAAATAAAGTCAGATCTAAATAATTGGAAAAATATCAGTTGCTCATGGGTAGGCTGAGCTAATACAATAAAAAATACCAATTCTACCTAAATTAATTTACTTATTCAGTGCCATACCAATCAAACTACCAAAACATTATTTTGTAGAGCTAGCAAAAGACAATAACAAAATTCATCTGGCAGAACCAAAAGTCCAGAATATCAAGGGAACTAATAAAAGAAATGCAAGGGAAGGTGGCCTAGTTGTACCAGATCTTAAATTGCATTACAAAGCAGCAATCATCAAAACTATTTGGTACTGGCTAAGAAATAGAGTGGTGGATCAATAGAATAGGTTACGTATGCAAGACACAATAGTCAATGACTATAGTAATCCAAATGAGTATTGATAAATCCAAAGACTCCAGCTTCTGGGATAAAAAATCACTATTTAGCAAAAACTGCTGGGAAAACTGGAAAAATATATAGCAGAAACTGGACATAAACCAACATCTTATACCCTATACCAAGATAAAGTCAAAATGGGTATAGAATTTAGATATAATAACTGATACTATATGCAAACTAGAAGGGCAAGGAATAGTTTACCTTTCAGATCTGCAGAGAAGGGAAGAATTTATGACCAAACAAGACATACAGAACATTATGAAATACAAAATGGACAATTCTGATTACATTGAATTGAAAAGGTTTTGCACAAACAAAGCCAATGCATCCAAGATTAGGAGGGAAGCAGAAAACTGGGAAAGATTTTTTACAGCCAGTGTCTCTGGTAAAGGCCTCATTTCTAAAATATATGGAGAACTGAGTCAAATTTATAAGAGTACAAGTCATTCTCCAATTGATAAATGGTCAAAGGACATGAATAGGCAGTTCTCAGAGGAAGAAACTAGAGACACCTATAGTCATATGAAAAAATGTTCTAAATCACTATTGATTAGAGAAATGCAAATCAAAATAACTTTGAGGTACCACATCACACCTATCAGATAGGGTAACATGACAAAACAAGACAAGGACAAATGTTGGAGATGTGTGAAAATTGGAACACTAATACATTGTTGGTGGAGTTGTGAAATGATCCAACCATTTTGGAGAGCAATTTGGAACTATGCCCAAAAGGCTATAAAATTGCACATACCCTTTGACCCAGCAATACCACTTCTAGGGCTGTGTCCCAAAGAGATCATAAAAATGGTGAAAAGAACCTACATGCACAAAAATATTTGTAGTAGTTCTTTCTGTGGTGGCAAAGAATTGGAAATTGAGGGCATGCCCATCAGTTGGAGAATGGCTGAAGAAGCTGTAGTATATGAACATAATGGAATACTATTGCTCGATAAGAAATGATGAGCAGGTATATTTAAAAAAAAATTAGAAAGACTTACATGAACTGAAGCAGAATGAAAGGAGCAGAACCAGGAAAACATTGCACACAGTAACAAACATGTTATGGGATGACCCAGTTTGATAGACTTGGCTCTTCACAGCAATGCAAGAATCTAAGATAACTCCAAAACACTCACAATGGAAATTGCTATCCACACCCAGAAAAAGAAATATGGAGTCTGAATGCAGATGGAAGCATACTATTTGCTCTCCTTTTCTTTGTTGTTTTGTTTTATTGTTTCATATTGGTTCCTTCCATTAGTTCTAATTGTTCTTTACATCATGACTAATGGGAGAATATGCTTAACGTGAATGGATATGTAGAACCTATATCAGATTGTATGCCATCTTGGGGGGGGGCAGAAGTGGGAGGCAGAGAAAATTCAAAACTCAAAATCTTATGGAAGTGCATGTTGAAAACTAAAAATAAATAAATTAATTATCCAAAAAAAAAACCTTTGAAGTTTAGCCTCACATCCTGAAAATTGGCAAAAATGACACCAAAACGGCAACAGTCAATGTTGGAGGGGCTGTGATAGGGTATGTGCAGTGAGTGATACATTGTTCACATACCATGTGAAAAGGTACACCAATTTTGGAAAGCCATTTGGAATTATGCAAATAAAGTGATTAAAATGTCCATACTCTTTGAACCCAGGACTCTGTTATTATGTTTATACCCCCAAGGAAGCCATCAATAAGAAGAAAGTCTCCATATACTCCAAAATATTTATAGCAGCACTTTTTATGATAGCTAAGAATTGAAAGTAAAGTAGATGTCCATCAATTGAGAAAGAGCTAAACAAACTGTGGTACATTAATGTAATGGAATATTACTGTGCAATAAGAAATTATGTTTGTGGTGCATACAGAGAAGCATGGAAAGATATGTGTGTGTGTGTGTGTGTGATTGTATACATACATATATGAACGTATGCAGATTAAGGTAAGCAGAGTCAAGAAAGCCATACAAGTAACTACAATAATATAAATGGAAACAACAAAGATAACATGAAAAAATCAAAAGTGAATGTAACAAAATTATAAAAATTATAAAGACCCAGTAGTACTTGAATGAAGAAATATGAGAAGGCACCCCCAACTTACTTTTCGCAGAGATGGGAAGTCCACAAATGTTAAATGTTGCATGTTTTCATATTTTTCAATATATTGATCAACTGCTGATTATTTTTTCCTCTGAACAAATACTATTTATCATCATATTGGATATCTCTCTAAGGTAAAAAGTGAGGGAGATACTTGAAATAACTATGGTGATGTAAGAAACAAAAAAAAAACAATAAAAACTTATAAAAACAAAAAGAAAGAATATTACCAACTAATGACTGATATGCCTACTAATAAAATCTTTGTGCGATTCATCTATGTGCCTATAACTATCATTTTAACACAGATATAGCTATATACACAATACAGTGGATAGAGCACTGGGCTTCAGATTGGGAAAGGCTCGTCTTCATTAGTTCAAATCCAGCCTTAGATGTTTACTAGCTGTGTGACCTTGGAAAAGTCACTTAACTGCTTCAGTTCCTCTCCTCTGTAAAATGAGTTGAAGAAGGACATCACAAACCATGCCAGTATCTTTGCTAAGAAAATCCAAAAAAATGGGGTCACAAAGAAACTTACTGAATAATAGCAACAATAGCTATAGGTATAGTATAGTATAGAATGATTCTCTCTAACAGACAATGTCTTTTTGGTCATGTGGTTGACTGAAAGGTAAAGAGAAAAAAATACAAAAAATCCTTGTGTTTATCATTTGTTAATTACAAACACCTTTTGATTCAATAGATCCCAATGCCATCTTAAAAGATCTTCTCCATGCTTATGTTGAGATGCTACAAGACCATACAAGATTTCTTGATAAATGTAAATATAGACACAACTTTTCAGAGATCTTCTGATAATTAACATCAAGCAAAGCATGAAGCAAAGAGATAGAGATATTTGCCAAAGGGGCTCACCACTGTTATAAGGGAGATCTTGATCAAAGTCCAAATGGTAGTAATGTTTTCTTACAGAGATGATATCCTCTAAATGTTGCTGTTAGTGGATGAAATTGTACTGAATGCACCATTTTTTTAAACACAAATACTCTATTTTCAATGCCGTATAACTGTAAATTGTAAAACACCATTATTTCAAAGGAATTAAAGTAGTGGGTGACCCAAAGAGCAATAAAGAGACATTTATTGGGTAAAAATTGCTTTAATAGATTTCCAGTGATAGTTTCCATTCAAGGAATGGCATTAGGGGTACAACTGGAAAAGGAGTTGGGCTCATCATATGGCAAAAGATAAGAAAAGCATAGCAATCTTGCTCTGCTGCTGCCCTCAAAACATAAGACACAGAAAAAGGTCTCCAGCATTTGTGGAAGATCCTTGGAAGAATGTTGCCAAGATTCGTGTAGGATGAAAAGGCATGGACAGGGTGTTATTTGCACCATTAAAGGGGGTATATACATGCATGAAATCATAGCTCCATTCATTTAGAAAAGTCATTAAGTCCAGAAGCCTGAGCATCATATTTCCTTTTCTTAAAATTAAAATTAAAAATTTTAAGAAAAAAACATGTTTCCTTTTGGTAATAGGATTGTGGTTGGCATTTTAATAGTTACAATAGATGTAAAGCTGGCAATTTTAAACATAAGATGACATTACTCTAATGAAAGAATCTTGTTTTGTTTTGCAGCTATGACAGTGGAGTCAAACGAGTCACTTATTCAAACGAAGATACCCAGGCATAGGGTAAAATTCTTCATTTTTCCAATCATATTAATAACCTTAATACTGTATTAATGCAGTTTTCAGTCTTTACTACATCTGGCATAATTGAATAGCATTTCCCATAATAAAAAGTATATATTATTTACACCCACCAAGAAAGAGAGGTTGAAGTTACTGTGGAAACCAAAAATATATTTCTCCTTGCTTTGATGCATGCAATGTCTTGTCTTTAATAGAGGTAATAATACCATTAAGATAATGACTAACAATGCATATGGAGGATAGAAACCTTTCCTTCTTCTTCTAAATTATTTTTATAGTTTTTCATATGCTCCTGGCAATAGTAATACTTCATTTCAATTCAACATTTATTAAGCATTTACTTCTTGCAAGACACTCCTGGGCACTGAAAGGCATACAAAGAAAACAATGAAATGGTCCTTAATATCAAAGAGCCTTTATTTTCCTGGATGAGGGAAAAAGTGAATACCAGTAAGGAAATACAAAGCATCCATATTTCACCATTTGAAGTTTAAGAGAATCGTTTCTCATGAGATTGAGAGCTGGTAAGCCATCCTTGGTAAATCTAATCCCAGGAAGAAAGAATAGAAAGGAAGGAGACTCAGTGAGCCCAGGTGAGAAGTAAACCTTTGTTTTTGCTGCCTTCTGGTCTCCGCCCCTCCACAGTCCATGTCTGTCTAAGCACTTCTGTACTCTTTCTTTTGCCATTTTTCCTATAAAAGGTGGTTCTCAGGAAATATCTCCTTAACAAATCAGTTCTTAACACTGTAGTGTGGCTATAAATCCTCATGCTACTTCTCTCAGGGAGGTTTGCATTTTCAGCCCTTAGTTCTAAATATGGAATGGAAGGCTGTCTCCTGGTTAGGGAACTTCAAGCTTTGGAGAGCAGTGGAAGAGGTATGTTTTTGAGCAGGCTGAACTCACACCATGCAGTCAGGGCTTGATAACAAGAGAAAGAGAAAACATCTTGCTTAACCTTGGTGCCTTACACTCTGGAGGGGAGGAAAGAATGCTACCTACATAGCCTGATAGCAAAGGGAAGCCCCCAGCTTCTACTGTCTGTTGAGTCTACTTCACTCTCAAATTTGCAGGGGCCAGGATGCCTGGAGCTTTTTAGGTCTCAGTCAGAGTGCCCCTGCAAAACCCAACCTCACAAAAATAACCACATAAATTTTGCTATAAAGAGAATTATTGAATAAGGATCATCAGTACATATGTTATGGGGGAATACTTACCTTAATATTCACCAAGTGTAAGTTGAATTGCCAAGCATGTGTGTTATTGATTAACAAAGTCCATACATATCTAACATGACTCCAATATTATAAAAATATAATAATAATAATAGCTAACATTTACATAATGCTTACTGTGCCAAGCACTGTGCTTAGTACATTACAATTATTATCTCATTTGATCTTTACAATAACCCTGAGAAGTAGGTGATATTATCTCCATTTTACAGATGAGAAAACTGAGGCAAATGGAATTTAAGTGATTTGTCCCAGCTCATACAGTTAGTAACTGTTTAAGGCTGGGTTTAAATTCAGATCTCCCAGCTCTTCTATCCACTGTATCACCTAACTGCCTCGGGATATGTGTGCATATATATAGATGTGTGTGTATGTGTATGTATTTAAAATACGTGTGTGTGTATGTATATACATTAGTTTACTGTGTATTTGTAGGGTGAGAGGGTGTTCCCCTCCCACTTCAATTAATATAGAAAGTCCAGAATGTAATCAGTATAAGGGAGGAGATTTCTCTCTCTACCTCAATTGACATGGTAATAGAGAGACCAGAATGTAATCACTAGCTGTCAGGAAGTTATTAAGGAATTTTTCTGTAGCAGCACAACAAACTATGGAGAAGTGTGTAATCAACTTGAGAGGACCAGCCTTTGGATACAGGCAACTGACAGCACGTAATGCACGTATTATAATTGGTCCCTTGGCCATATAGAGAAAAGAAGCAATTTATTCAGCCATGGGGGAGTCCAATCTGGTGAGAGTGTTTTATATGTATACACAGACACATAAGCATATGTATAAATGTTTGTATATGTATATATAAACATATATGTGTGTACTGTATACATATGTATACATGTGCATCTATGTATATATACGGGGCAGGGAGTTAGAATGGTGTGACCTGAGATTTCAAGAGTTTAGAAAACTCTCAGGAAAGGAAATCCCTCACACTAATGTAGATCAACAACTGTTCTAAAACTCGGCCTTACAAAATTACCTGGGTTTCTAACAGGTTAGATGACTTGCTCAAGGTCACATAGCCAGTCTGGTCAGAGGTGACAGCTGAATCCGGGGCTCTGAGGTCAGTTCTCTACACACTATGCCCTATTGCCTCTTCTGCAACATAGCACCTACTTATTAATAAAGCTCTGATACGGTTCTGCCTTTCCTCAGCACAATGATACCTACCAGTCTGGATACATTGCTATGTGTTCTTCTCAAGAGACAAGCAGCTGGGTGGCCTTGGGCAAGTCACTTACCCTCTGCCTGTTTCAGTTTCCTCAACTATAAAATGGAGATAACAGCACCCGACTCCCAGAGTTGTTGTGAGGATCAAATGATATAATATTTGTAAAGTGATTAGCACAGTGCCTTACACATAGTAGGAGTTTTATAAATTCTTGCCACCACCACTGTCTTCAAGAAAAGGAAGAAAAACAGAATATCTCTGAGCATATTACTAGGCTGACTGAAAAAAAAAGACTTGCAAGCATCAGTCCTGAAGGTACCTGAAGACCGGTGAGAGGGCAAAAGGAGGATGAGAGGCTTTGGAGTTGGAAAAGCACTGGTCTCAAAGACCTGAACCCAACTGTCACACCCATAAACTGTGTGACTCTAGGTAAATTTAGCACCTTCTCTGGGTTTCCTATCTGAGACGTCAGGTAGTCCTTGCATTATCTATTTCACAGCGTTGTTGTGAGTAAAACATTTTATGAAACAAAGATCAGTATATGCGTTCCCCTCTGAGGCTTTGGGCTGGCCATACCTATATATGAAAGTCTAGTAGTAGGCCTGAGAGGTTAGAGGAGACAGTAACTTTGTTCCCTAGTTTTGACATTGTCTCTTTAGTTTATACAAACACACACACACACACACACACACACACACACACACACAACACTCATTTATATGAGAGAATGGAATGGATTAGGGCTTTAAAAACTAGGAAACCTGAGGATTATTCAGTAGTTATTAGACAAATCACCACTCCTTAGTTTGTATTTTATATTTTGGAAATAAAAATCATGGAGGATACGGGACGTTTATCATAAGTTAGGGTGAAGTCTCCATTAGGGAAGTCCCTGAATCAAGATGAGGAGTTAGAAGAAAGATGAAGCTTGAGATCTTAGCTTAGGTAGGAGATCTCTGACCTCAAGCAATTTGGCAACTGGACTAGGAATCTCCTGTTGGAGAGATAAGATTTGGTAGCTCACTCTGAAGGAAACAAGATAGAAGAATCAGGAAAATGAATGAAGCTTTTTGCCAGTTTTAAGCAGGGATTTCTGACTTTTCAAAAAGAGCTGGAAAAAGCTATGGATTTAAAGCTGAATAAACAGGACAGTGCTCGCTCTTTAGAAAGTCAATGAACTTGGCTGAGTTAGAAGATGGAGGGAGCAGAATATCCAATGTCCAGTAGAGGCCATATGTGGTCAGTAGCACAGTGGCTGGAGAAGATTTTAAATTTAGTCAAGCAGCTTCTGGTGGAAACTATGTATCTGGCCGACCAGCATACTGTGGAGTCCATGAGAACAGAGAAGAGCAGGCCTTGGCAAAATACACTGCCAAAAGCCATCAACAGCTCTATCCCGTGGGTGGCTCCTACCCATATGTGTGACCTAGCTACATGTGTTCCTTACATTTCCACCTTTTACACATGAATCTAAGGTACATAGGTTTCTTGTGTTTGCTTATTAAACTCTCTTCATCTCCACTTCTCTTGGCTGGCAAAAAGAGAGATCTCATCCTGGCACTGCCTCTAGCCTTTACCTGAGGCAGAAGCCTCTTGAGTCTGTTCCCACCCCTCCCCTCACCCTCTCACCTCTCACCCTATGTCTGAATTTTTAGAGATCACCTAGCTGTACCACCTCCCTTTTCAATCCTTAGTCTTTCTTTACTGATTTTTCCAATTTCCTTTTTGTGATACTGTATTTTTACAAAGATATTTTACTATATCTATCTTTTTGACCTGCTTTCCTTAGATAAGACAAATGACAATTCAGAGGTAAGAAATAAAAATAAAAGAAAGAAGGAAGGAAAGAAGAAAGGAAGAAAAGAAGAGAAAGAAATAGAGAGGGAGAGAAAGAGGGAAGAGATGGAAGAAAGGAAGGAAGGAAGGAAGGAAGGAAGGAAGGAAGGAAGGAAGAAAGAAGGAAGAAGAAAGAAAGAAAGAAAGAAAGAAAGAAAGAAAGAAAGAAAGAAGAAAGAAAGAAAGAAAGAAAGAAGAAGAAGAAGAAGAAGAAGGAAGAAGGAAGGAAGGAAGGAAGGAAGGAAGGAAGGAAGGAAGGAAGGAAGGAAGGAAGGAAGGAAGGAAGGAAGGAAGGAAGGAAGGAAGGAAGGAAGAAGAAAGAAAGAAAGAAAGAAAGAAAGAAAGAAAGAAAGAAAGAAAGAAAGAAAGAAAGAAAGAAAGAGAGAAGAAGAAAGAAAGGAAATGAAAGAAAGAAAGAAAACATAAGGTAAATATTATTTTTTGCCTATAACAGCTGAAGGAGCCCAAACATAGAGAGGGTAGCCAACGTGAGGAAGGTCACATAGCAGGTGGTGAGCAGCAGGCACCTCACAGTCCAGCAGTTTCCAGTCCATTTCTTAGCTGACTGAGCCATGGTGCCTCTTGGTAGTGAAGGCATTAACATGATGGATGGCTGGGCTGGAGCTGAGCATTCTTCTGTAGCCTGTCCAGAGTGCTCACTCTGTGCTGTGTCACATAGCCCTCCCATTTCAGAACAACTTGCTATGCAGTTTTCTTACACAGGCAAAATAAGTTAAAACTGTAGAGGCCCTCTCCTCTACTCTGATACATTACCATGTGTGGAAAAGGGGACACATCCAAGAGAAGAGGAAAAATGACTTAAATGTCTATGCTATTTGCAGTAGGATTTTGAGCAGTACCTGGTGTTTTTCCTAGGGAAGCCAGTTAGAACAGTGAGGAGAGAATGGGAAGGATTAGGGTATTATGGAAAGGTCACAAGGGTTGGATTTGAAGGCAGAAGACCAAGATTCTCCTTTCAGTGAACACATGATGATAACTGGTTATATGACTGAGACAGTTCACTCCCTCTCCACACACATCAGTTTTATTTGTGATGTCGCCAGATTCAATCAGATAATCTTTGAGGTTCCTTCCAACTCTAAAATTGAGTGATATAAGAAGCTGTGGCTTATGTAGTAATCCTCTAATTCTACGTCTGTACCCTCTGAACAACGGTCACTCCTGGAAGGACTTAACCCTCTCAGTCTTAAACATTTTGCCTTGACTCCCATGCTATATTTTTTAGTAAATGAATCGGATGGCCCATTGTATTTTACTAGCTCCAGTGACATATTACCTTCTACCCTGGCCATTTTACCCTGCTATTGTATATGTGCCCTTTCCCCTAGTATCACCCCTGTACCTATTTTCTAGCTCTAGAAATTTAATCAGATCAATACTACTATTACTCCTGGAAAAGGTATTCCAATCGACTCCCTGATGGCTCCACTCACCATTGCTGTGATTCTCCAAAATAATATTCCGTTCACCAGCCACCACTCCCTTACGTGTATTGTCTCTCCCTATTAGAATATAAGTTTCTTAAGGTTTAGGATTGTCCCTTTTTGGATTTGTATTACAAAAGATTAGTATAGTGCTCAACACTATAGAATTTACTCTTTCTAGAACTATAACTTTTGTGCTGGTGCTCTTAATAAATCCTCTAACTCCACAGAGGAAATGGTACAACACTGAAGTATGAGAGATAAGGATTAAATAGAGAAAATTTTCAAATCCAAGCAAAGGGCAAATACATATGGGAACAGACAGCCAAGCCATGTGAGGGACACTGTGTCCCCAGACGGCTTTTAAGAATATTTTCTGGGAAGCTTTAGAGATAGTTTTTCCTGATAGCAGAGGAATTGGACTCTATGATGTTAGAGAAATATTCTTAATCAAGCCTGCACAGCACTGCTAACCTCTTTACTGGAATAATTGTTCCTAGTATCCAATGAATATAACTCACAGCCCAATAGGTCCTATCCCTGAAACAAATTCCAGCTACTTTTAGAATTTGCATAAAAAACACTATTGGAGGGCAATTATTTCATCAGGTAGTGGAAGAGCATAGAGTCTTAGAGGTGGAAATGTGTTCTAAAAAGTATCTAGAACATGAAATGCCTGCTAGAGCAATTAGACAAAAAAATAAATTAATGAAATAAACATGAGCAAATAGGTCATTATTGTCACTAGACAATGTGTCCAGTTCAAAGTTCTTAAGTTGGAGTCTGGGAACTTGTTTTGCTTTAAAAAATCTTTTTGTTTTGTTTTTATAACTGTACTTCAATAGAATTGGTTTCCTTTGTAATGCTATATATTTTATCTTATGCATTTAAAAACATCATTCTGAGAAGGGATTCATGGGCTTTTCCAGACTGCCTAAGGGATCTATGACATAGAAAATGGGCAAAAATTCCTAATCTAGGGGGCATCTAGCTGGCACAGTGGATAGAACTCCTGGAGTCAGGAGACCTGAGTTCAAACCCAGCCTTAGACACTTACTAGTTGTGTGACCCTCGACAAGTCACTTAACCCCAATTGCCTTCCAAATGGCTTCTAGAAACTTTCACAATAAAGAAATGAATCTTATCATAAATGAAGTTCCTGGTCACCACCTGCTGGTTACAAATTCATTCTCATGGCTGTAATTTTTCCCCTGAACTCATTTGAATCAGTTCAACAAATATTTATCAAGAATTTACTATATCCAGAGCCCTATGTTGGGCAACGGGGTAGATTCAAAGTTGAAATAAGACATGGTGCCTCTTCATGGAGGTAACAGCCTTGTAATAAAACATGGAATTTGTACAAATAACTTTAATATAAAGTTATACATAATAAATGTATAAAAGTGATCCCAGCAAAGTACTATGTGAAAGTAGAAGGGGGAAGTATCATTTTATCATTATAATTATTTCAAGACATAATTAATTCACCACAAACACATTGACCTTCTCCGTAGAAGACGAGTTTAGCAAATCCAACCACCACAGAAACTGCATTTAACAATATTTTCAACATTTAGCACCTTTAGTCTTTCACCTCTTTATATAGGAAGGGGTTTCACTATCTTTCCCCTGGAATTGATACCAGTTATTCATTTAATCTAATTTCAGCTGTTTTATTTTTAAAAAACAGTTTTTTAAACATTTTGCTTTTGTATTTACCTTTTAGAAATTGTTGTACTCATTGTGAATATTGTTTTCAAAGTCAATTTCTTCACTGAATCTTCTTAAAAGCATTATGTTACTCTAAATTATTCATGTTGATTTTTCTCATATCACAATAAAATTCAATTATAGTCATAGACCACAGTTTATTCAATCTTTCCCTAAACTTTAGAATTAATTCTCTTTCTCTTTTTCTCTCTCTGTTTCTCTCTCTGTGTCTCCCACTCTTTAGCTCTTACTCTCTTTCCTTCCCTCCCTCTCTCCTTCCTTCCCTCCCTTTTTCCTTTCCTTCCCTCCCTCCTATTCTTCCCTCCTTTCTTCTTTCCCTCCTTCTTTCCTTTCCACCATTCCCTATTTCTCTCCTTCCCTCCCTCCCTTTTTTCTTCCTCCCTCACTCCCTTTCATCCTCTTATTCCTTCTTCCCTGAACCCCCCCTTTCTGTCTGTCTCTCTGTCTTGGTTTCTTTTGGGAATTACTGATTTCAAGGGCATAAAGAATTTGGTAAACTTTCTCAAACAATTCTAAATTATTTTTCAGAATGCTTGAACCAATCATTTCTCTTCTTAGCACCCAGCTATACAATGATGTGATTTGTAGTATTCATAATTTTCCTAACGTTGAACTATCCTTTACTTTCTGACAGAAATCTAGTCATAATGAATATTTTGAATTGTTGTTATAGGATCCTGGCTAATATTTTATTTCATATTTTAAATTAATGTTCATTAGTAATAATTGTTCCCTCTGTTTTATTTCTACTCAGTTTGAACATAAATACCACATTTAATTCACAGAATTTGGTGACATGTCTACTTTTTATTTTTGTAAGCAGTTCATGTAGCACTGAGGTTAATTATAATTTAAATGTTTGTTATAATTCATTTCTAAATCCATCTAGACACAAGAGTTTTTCTTTAGAAGATCCTTTATGCCTTGCTCATTTTCTCATATCAGCTTGTTTAGAATTTCTATTTCCTGTTTGGCTAATTTCAACATTTTATATTCTTATAAGTGTTCATCTGTTTCATTTGGAAGAGCATATAATTGGGCATAATAATTTCTGATAATTTTCTTCATATCTTCTCCTTCACTGTGAATTCCCACTTCTCATTTTTAATTTTGCTAATTTAGTTATCTTCTCTTTCTTTTAAAAAAAAATCCAATTACCATATGGTTGTCTATTTTATTGTTCTTTAAAAAAATAGCTCTTAGTTTTCTTTATCATCTCAATAGTCTTTTTGTTTTCAATTGAATCTCTCATTTTATTTTCAGCATTTCAACTTGTGTGCTAGTTTGGGAATTATTTATTTGTTAATTTTCTAGGTTGCTTTTTTTTTAAGTTGCATGTTCATCTGTCTCTGATTTGTTGATATAAGTATTTAAACATGTACATTTCCCCCTAAGGACAGTTTTAGCTACATCTCATAAATTTTGGTATGTTGTTTCATTATATTTTCTTGAAGGTAATTAGTATTTTACTATAATTTGTTCTTTGACACACATTCTTTAGCATTACATTATTTAGTGTTCTCTTAAGTCTATTGCTCACAATTCCTTATTGATTGCATGTGCTAAATTACATAAAAAAGCAATGACAGGTGATAAAAAGCTGGTGTTGGAGTCAGGAAGGAGTGAATTCAAATTCTGCCTCTCCTGCCATCTCTGACTTTAGACTATGAGCTCCCTAAAACCAGTGACTGTCTTTTACCTTTCTTTTACACAGTAAGCGCTTAAATGCTCATTGGCTTGTCAATTGTTGATGATACATACTAGTTCTGTGACCATAGGCAAGTCACTTAACTTCTCCATTCACCAGGTACATTTCGAAAACTAAAATTTTCAAATGAGTTGCTGAGCTTCATCAGTGAAGAGAATTTCCCTATATTGAGAAATCACAGTTCTGGGCCTCCCCCGAAATGACCCAGAAAGTGTGTTATTATTGTTGTTATTGTCTTTCCACACTTGTTTATCAGCTTTTTATTTCCTGACACATGATTAGTTTTTGTGAAGGTACTGTACAGTGCTTAAAAAAAAAGGTATAATCCTTTAAATTTCCATTCAATAATCACAAAAGCTCTAGCATATATAATTTTCCACTCTATTCATATTCTTAATTTCATTTTTATTTATACGTATGTTATATTTGTGTAAGTTTGAAAGCATTGAAGTACTCAACAATTGTATTAATCTCTAAGGCTTTTTGTAATCCACTTTGCTTTTTAAAATATTTAGATATTATTTCTCACTGAATATATATTTAATATTTAAATTATTTCATAATCTATGGCATCTCTACACATAGTATACTTTCCCTGATTTTCTTTCTTAACTGTTATCTGTTTTTGCTATTGACGTTTTATAGTCATGTATAGACTAACACTTCTTTCTTTGATTCCTCTAAAACATAATAAAATCTATTCCAACTGCTCATTCTTTCATGATACCAGATTTACAGGTGGAAGGAAGTTTAGATTTAATAAAACATTCTTCTCCCCTTGCCACCACTTCTTGCTTCACTTTACAGATGAGAAAAAAGAAACCCAGAGATAAAGAAGAATGACTTGTCCAAGGTCACAAGAGGACTAAATAGGAGAAGTAGGATTTAGAGCCAAATCCTCTGCTCATGTAGTCCAGTGCTCTTTTTCTTCTAGATAAATATGTTATAAGGGTATTTCTTGTAAACAACAAATCATTGAGTGATGCTTCCCAATCCACTCAATGACTCTTCTCTGTTTTCTGGGTGAGTTCATCCCATTCTCATTCATAATAATGATTGTTGAGGTAATTGTTTTCTCCCATAATATGCAGTTGTAATTGCGCCCTCATTTTATTTAGAAGAAAAAAAGACACGGAGGAGAAGGAATGAAAATAGCACTTGGTATCTGTTGAGTATGTCACGTTTTGGTTGGTTGCTGTCCTTCATTCTCAAAGAGGACCCAAATGACATCACTATGCTAGAGTGCAGTTACAATGTGTCTAACTGTGGTTGATCAGATGAACATAAGCTCGGCATGTTCTACCACAGGTTGGATACAAATAGTCCATGTGAACATTTGGGGTGGACTTTCCAAATTTGTGCATCTCTAGTTTCTTTTGAATTACTTCAATTCTGCTTTGCTCATAGAGCACAGCACCTTCTCTGATGAAGGCACACCATGCTGAGTGGCCCTGTATCAGTGTCTCCCATGCCACACAATCAATTTCAAAGTTCTTTTTTTTAATTTTAATTTTAATTTTAATTTTTCCATATGCTTTTGAGTTGAAAATTTTTTTCTCCCTTCTTCTCCCCCCCCCACCCTCCCCAAGATGGCGCACAATCTGACATAGGCTTTACATTTACATACCCATTAAACATATTTTCACATTAGTGAAGTTGTAAGTAAAAATTAAAACCAATAGGAGGGAACTATCAGAAAGATGAAACAAAACTTAACTGAAGGTAAAAATAAGTGAGAGCAATTTCAATTTCAAAGTTCTTAAGAGAGACTTTGAGAATACCCTTGTATTGCTTCTTCTGACCACCATGTGAATGCTTTCCCTGCGTGAGCTCTTCATAAAATAGTCTTTTTGGCAAGCATACGTTTTGTATTTGAACAACATGACCAGCCCATCAGAGTTGCACTCTCAGAAGTAGAGTCTGAATGCTTGGCAGTTTAGCTCAAGAAAGGACTTCAATGTCTTGTATCTTATCCTGCCAGGTGATCTTCAAAATCTTCCTAAGACAATTCAAATGGAAGCGATTCAGTTTCCTGGCATGGCACTGGTAGAACGTCCTGGTTTCACAAGCATACAACAATGAGGTCAGCACAACAGCCCTGTAGACCTTCAATCTGGTAGTCAGACTAATACCTCTTCTCTCCCATACTTTACTTCAGAGCCTCCCAAACACTGAGCTAGCTCTGGTAATGTGTGCATAAATCTTATTATCAATACATACATCCCTGGAAAATACACTACGAAGATAAGTAAACTTACTCATAGCACTCAAAACTTCTCCATTTGCTGTATCTGATGGTTCCACATATGAATAATGTGGTTGTGGCTAATGGAGCACTTGTGTTTTCTTGGTGTTAACTGTTAGGCTGAAATTAGCATAAGCAGCAGAGAAATGATCCATACATTGTTGCATCTCAGCTGCAGAGACTGCATTGAGTTCCCACCATCTGCAAACAGAAAATCATGCACCAACACTCCCTCCCATTTTAGCCTTGGTTTGTAGCCTTTTCAAGTTGAAGAATTTATCATCAGTGCAGTAGCTGACCTTGATGTCATGTTCATCTTCATTTAAGACATTTGACAACACCTTGTTTCACTCCATTGGTGACTGGAAAAGCACAAGAGAACTGTGCATAAATAAGGATCTCTGTGGGGCCGCATTAGTTTTAAAATGTAATGTTATCTGTGTTTTATTGTATTTGTACTTATTTTGCCAAATATTTCTAATAACATTTTAATCTGGTTCTGGCCACCCTCAGGAGAGTTGGGGGGCTTGGTAACCACATGTTTGAAAGCTCTACATCTTTCTTTTCAACCTGACTCAAACTCATCTATACAATACTATCTCCAGAGGTCTTTTTACACACAAGCACACACACACACACACACACACGCTTCTGATTGCACAGTTTAAGAAATTCAAATATGGTGCTCATTCTGTTATCTGTATTGTGTCATGTTGTGGCTTTTAATTCTTGTTAAGGAATCTTGTTTTAATTTCCCCAGGTCTGACAACTTTTATTGCTTTTCTACAGTCCCACTTGAGAGTGTTTAACTCTCCTGGCTCATGGTTTTTACGTTGATGGCCCACTCTTTGGTCCATGGGTTACTAAGGACTGGCTTAGTGGGATTGTTTCCTCTTTCTTGGTATCACTCTTCTATATCCCCCCCTCCCATTCCCACACTTGAAAAATAATCTACATGCCAGTTTCATTTGCAAGTCCTGTCATTTGATTTTCAGCTGTAAATGAGTGGTCCTCCCTATATCCTGAGAAAGAAGTCCCTGAGAGTCATTAAATCCTCAGTAGTCATTTTACATGCATTATTTTCACGTTTAAATTAAGGCTGAAACATTTACAGACCACAGTATAACTTGCATGCTTAAGAATTCTGTCTGGCTATTTACAGTCGGCACCTAATTGCTTTGGGACAGAGGAATTACACTGCCCTTTTAACATGAATAAGCTCTGGAGGACTTCAGCTGCAGTGCAGACTGTAATCTAAGGAGGTTAATTAAGAAAAATGGAATGGTGGCACAATGGATTCATATTTTATCCTAGAAGTAAGCCTGTGTCAGGGTAAAAGTAGCTTCATTCCATTTATATTCTGGTTTGCTCAAGTAAACATTACCTTTGGCAGAATATACCCTTTTCTAAATTGTCTTAGTGTGGGGGACACTATGGGGAGGGGTCTTAACTCAGCTAACCTTTGATTTCCCTTTCATCTGAGCAGAAAACAAAAATTCAGCTGAATTAGCATCATTTTTCCTTTCCACCCCTTTCACAGTGAAAGCTGCTTAATTCATCTTGTGTAACAGGTTTATGTGGGCACATGTAAACGTATGCAAGGTCTCAATCAATTTAGATGCAATTCTGTGAAAAGCCATTTTGTAGAATAATGTAAATAGCTCCTAAATCATAGCTCATGAGACACTAAACCATGGACATCGTTTGTACTATACTCACAAAAGTGGCCTCCTCCACCCACTCATTTCCAATGTTTTTCCTCCTTACTTCCTTCTACTCCCCAGACTCAATACAGATACATCCAGAAATGCACAATCCTATCTTTCCTCATCCCTCTCCTCCCTCTTTTCCTTTCTTTTCATCTTCTTTCACAGACTGTCAATATATAAATGAAGGAACCATGATGTCATTCAACCACCCTAATTCTTTGGGCTGTCCTAAAAGTTGAAGGGTTTTGTTAAACAGTTAATCAAGTAAGGTGACATACAGTAATTAGTGAAGATAGAAGAAAACAATAGATTGTTCAAACCCTGAGTCAATTAACCACACCTATGGATATGTGGCTATAATTTTTAAAAAGATAGATATATATTCTCCCAGTTGCTGGTTTGTTTTAAGAATATATTAGAGGGGCAGCTAGGTGGCCCAGTGGATAGAGCACTGGCCTTGAATTCAGGAGTACAGTACCTGAGTTCAAATCCGGCCTCAGACACATAACACTTACTAGCTGTGTGACCCTGGGCAAGTCACTTAACCCTATTGCCTAGCAAAAAAAAAAAAAAAGAATATTTTAGAGAAGTAGCATGTTACAATGGGTGGAGAATTGATCTTATAACCAGAAAGATCTGAGTGAAAGTAAAAGTCCCTGTTGACTGTGTGATGCTGGGCAAATGACTTAGCTTTTCAGTTCTCCAGGCATCTAAGACTATAACTTGAAAATTGGCTGACTGTTGATTAATGTGCTCAGCTTGATTTAATATTCTAAGGGCATGGAGGACAATTGGATGAGTAGTCCATATTTGAAAACATGCACCATACATTATCTTCTTCACCATTTTTTCATGGGTGAATTTCCAGTTATTCCAGTCTTCAAAGGTTTTTAAACTCCTTCTGGGGACAAATTATGTTTTTTTAAAAATCCCTTTCAACAACTCACAGTGCAGTTTTAAGCCATCAAGCTTAAAACTATAGAGTTTTTGTTCCTCAGTTCTGAAACTTCTAAATAAAATCCCTGAGATTGAAGAAAGGAAGAAATGGGAAAAAAAATTAAAAGACAGTGCTCATAGACAATCTTCAATGCAGAAAGTTGTCTAATTGCATTGGTAGAAGGTATTTCACCAGGAGTCAGTCATCAGCCATCAGCCAGTATACAAGCATTTACTGTTTGCCGACTGAACAGTAGACACTGTGCTAAACACTCAGAATTCAAAACCAGGCAAACAATCCCTACCCTTGAGGAGTTCACAATCTGATGAGGGAGACAAAACTAAAGCAATTATATACAAACAAGCTATGTGCAAGATGAATTGGAGATAATGGAGAGAGGGAAGGAACTAGTAATAAAAGAGATCAGGAAAAGCTTGTTGTAGGAGGCAGGGTTTTAGTTGGCAATTAGTTGAAGCCAGGGAAGTAAGAAGGAAGAGATGAGGAAGGAGAGAATTCCAGAGAAGGGATAGCCAATGAGAACGGCCAGAGTCAGGAGATGGAGCATCTTAAATGAGGAAGAACAAGAAAGCCAATGTGGATCATGGAGTACGTGGACAGTGTAAGAAGACTTCACAGGGACCACGTAATGGAGGGCTTTGTATGCCAAAGAGCCAAACGTGATTTTATATTTGATCCTGGAAGCGATAGAGAGCCGCTGAAGTGTGTTGAGTAGAGGGCTGAGATGATCAGAACTACACTTTAGATATATTAATTTGATAGCTGAGTATGGGGAAAGAGTTGAGGCAGAAAAACCAACCTCCAGGCTTTTTCATTAGTCCAGACATGAGATGATGAGGGCTACCATCAGGGTAGTAACAATGTCAGAGAAGAGAAAGAGGCTTATATGAGAGATGTTATGAGGGTAAAAATGGATAGGAGTTGGCAAAAGGTTGGACATGGGGGAGGGGGGGAAAGTGAGGAATTGAGGATAACACCTAGGTTGGGAGCCCAGGTGACTAGGAGGATGGTGCTACCCTCAACACTGATAGGGAATTTTGAAAAGAGAATGTTTGGGAAAAGATAATGAGTTTCATTTTGGATATATTAAGTCTACAATATCTACAAGTTACCCAATTTAAGATGTCCAAGAGGCAGTTGGAGATTCAAGATTGGATGTCAAAAGAGAGGTTGGGACCAGATAAGTAGAGCTGAGAATCATAAGCATAGAGAAGATAATTGAATCCATGTAAGCTGATGAGATCAAGTGAAATAGTAGAGAGGGAGAAGTGAAGAAAACCCAGGACAGAGTTTTGGGGAGAACTATTGTTAGCAGGAGTGACTTGGATGAAGAAACAGCAAAGGAAATTGAGGAGTGGTCAGACACATAGGAAGAGAGGTAAGAAAAACAGCATCGCTAAAACCTAGACAAAACAGGGTATCGACAGGGTGAAGGAAAATTGAGTGATTGATGGTGTCAAGGGCTACAGGGAAGTCAAGGATGACCAGATAGATTTGACAATTAAGAGGTCATTGGTAGCTTGGAGAAAGCAATCTCACTTGAATAATGATGGTGGAAGTCAGACTGTAGAGTTAAGAAGAGAGGAAAGAAGTTGAGGAACCAATTGTAGCTGGCTAACTCTCAAGGGGTTTGGCCACAAATGAAAGAAAAGACATAGGATGATACCTAGTGGGGATGGATGAATTGACAGAGGGTTTTTGAGGATGGAGGAGACAGACATAGTTCTGGGCACTATGTTGTTGTTGTTCAGTTGTCTTTAGTCTTGTCTGACCCTCCTTGACAAAGATACTGGAGTGGTTTGCCATTTCCTTCTCCAGCTCATTTTACAGATGAGGAAACTGAGGCAAATAGGTTTAAGGAACTTGCACAAGGTCACACAGCTAGTAAGTGTCTGAGGCTGTATTTGAACTCAGGAAGATGAGTCTTCCTGACTTCAGTCCTGGAACGCTATCCACTGCGCCACCTAGCTGCCCCTGTAGGCACTATGGAAGCAGCCAGTAGACACAGAGACAGAAGGTAAGTGAAAGAGTGAGGATGACAGAGAGGGCAATATTCTAGAGAAGATGAAATGGAATAGGATTACTTGTGCATGTAGAGGGGTTTGCCTTGGCAAGCAGAAGAGCCTTGTCTTCATGTTAGAACAACAGTAAAGGAGATAGTGGCAGCAAACACTGAATGATGTGAGATAAATAAGAGAGGAGAAGAGAGCACTAGACAAACAGGCATAATTTTTTCAATGATGTGTGGAAAGGTTCTCAGCTGAAATAGTGAGAGAAAGGTGAGTTGCGGGAGTTTCAAAGAGGGATAAAAAGGTTTGGAAAAACTGTAGTGATGAGTAAGGTAGTAAAGTAATTAGGCAGGTGTTGTAAAAAAAATTGCTTTGCTACAGTGAGGGCCCAGTTAAGGGTATATAACATAAATTTGTAGTGGACCCAATCAGCAGTTTGGTTATTTTCTCCAGCTTTGTTTAAAAACATGTGAATCTTCGAAGGCAACAGATGGTGGGGTTAATCTAAGGTTAAGGCGTGGCAGGGCAAGATCTTCAGTAGGATAAGGGAACGAGGGACTAAACTGAAGAGGGCAGCATAGAATTAAACTGGTTCACCAAAGGTTTAAGATGGAGAAGAGAATAGAATGTAGCCAGTGTATGGGGTGATATTCTGGGAAAGAACTGAGGAATGGAAGGACTGGAAGTCATAGCGAGGATAAAGAACTAGGTTTTGGATTAAAAGGCAGAAAGAGAGTTAGAATGACATAACAGATAATTGAATTTAAGAGCTCGTGATTTCCCTTTATTCAAGAAATAACATATCACAACCTACAAAAGCCTGGACCGGGAAGCTATAACATAAAGATAATTCAGACCAGACCCATGTCACTGTCTCCTTCCCCAGTGTGATTTGAGGAATAACAGAAGACCCTACAAGGAATGAAATCATAGGTCCTGCTCAATAACAACAACAAAAGAACCCTTTGCAAAATCATAGTATTTCCACTTTACAGATGGGCCAACTGATGCTCAGAGAACTTCAGTGATTTGTCCAGATTCTTACAGCTAGTAAGTGACTAAGCCAGGACTAAAACCCTCTTCTTTTAAGGGTGCACACTCACATCACAAATCCATCTGAGTATCAAATAGTTCGTAACACATTCAGCTTGACTTAAGATTTCAGTGGCCCTGAGTAGACTCACCTAAGAAACAAAGGAACCAAGGCCATAGGTGAAAAAGGAGCCTCATTCCACCTAGAATCATAACTAAGATGGGGCAATTAGGGATTTTTCTCAGGGTGCTGAAATTTAAAGGGTGCTATCAGCATATATACTCCTTTAGCAGGCAGAAGCAACTCAGATTAGCACCTAGTTAGCAAGAATAGTTAGTTAAAATAGGAAGGTATCTGGTGGCTGTGCCCAACTTGACCTCCCTCTCTCACAAGGTATTGTCTCCAGGTCTTTTCTCTCATAGGACTTTATGTTCCAAGACTTAAGGTGCCCACCCTCACTCAACTGAATTCATTTTTGAAAATTCATTTGATAACATTTTTTACCTAGTACTTGCCTTGGAAAACTGGAATCACTAGCTATGACTGACTCTCCAGAGCAGGAGTGGTGAACCTGCAGCCTCAAGACCATATGTAACCTTCTAGGCCCTCAGGTGCAGCCTTTGACTCAATCCAAACTTCACAGAACAAATCCCCTTAATAATAGTATTTGTTCTGTAAAACTTGGACTCAGTCAAAAGGCCACACCTGAAGATATAGAAGGCCACATGTGGCCTTGAGGCCACAGGTTCTCCACCACTTCGGTCCTACGCCAACAAAGGAAGGAGAAGAAATAAAGTAATAGGCTGGCAAAGTAGGCAGGACTGCTGCTCATCCCAACTCAATAAAAAAAAAATAGAAAAAATGTAGGGATTTAACAGGTCACTAGGTTGGTGCTAAGTTTCCCCTGGGAAAATCCAATTAGTCACCTTGCTTTCCTTTCAGCTAAAATCCCACTTTCAGCAAGAAGTTTTTCCTGGTCCTCTTTAAGTTAGTGCCTTCTCTGAGATTATCTTCAATTTATCACGAACATACCTCGTCTGTACATAGCTGTTTGAATGCTGTCTTCCGAATTACACTATGAACTCCTTCAGAGCAAAGTCTTATACTTTCTTCATGTTCCCAGCACTTAGCTTAGTGCCTGGGACTAAGTAGGCACTTAATAAATATTTGTTGGCTTGACTTGACTTAACCCATCTTTAAAGAAAGCTGAACCTGTCAGGCTGAGAAGGGCAGCAAGTCCTATGCCTTAAACTCATCCTTTTGTCAATATTTCTGTGTCTGTGTTCAATAGCGTCATCTGGGATTCTCAGTGCTTTGGACTTTCAAATCACCTGGATTACAAATGATATTCCTCTGTCCTCTACCACTCTATTCAACAGAAGGCCTCGCCAGGAAGTTTGGAGGTAGGGGGCTCAGCAAAGGATTTAGGGCTATTCAGAAGCCACAAACAATAATAAAAAAAAAAAACCTTTGCTTCACATTTATCATTCTATCACTTATTTTGAAATAACTGGGAGAGAGGAAAAAAACCTTGTAGAATGGGTTGAGCTCTTATCCAGCCTGACTATAGCTTTAGTGAGCCCTGGACCTCTGACCTCTGCTGAAATGCTGCTTTGTTATTTGTAATATATTCCTCAGGAAATCCCAACTCCTGTCCCTATGACAATTATTTATACAAGGAGTGTTTTTACCTCCTTTGCCATTGGTGCAGGAGCATCATTTGAAAAGGTAGCAATAAGCCAAGCCATTGCCCTTTTCTACAATGTGATGCTGGTGTCTACTGTACAGTTGTGCATGTGAATTAGGCATTCCTGAGCTGGGTTCTACAGCTGCAAGTACAAACTTGTAGCTGTTTTGGTAAGTGCAAATGAGTGATTGGATGTGCAAATTACACATACAACTACCACAACCCCCCTTTTTGAACACTTTGGTGATGGAGGAAGGGAGCCTTCATGTGCAATAGATAGATAGATACATAGATACACAGATGCATAGATGAGAGATGAATAGATAAAGATTTATGATACAAAGATAGAGACGGAGAGAAATACGGAGAGGTAGAGATGAAGATAGAAATAGAGAAATATATAGGATAAAGACAGAAAGATGGGAGGGTCATTGCTGATTCCT
Organism: Phascolarctos cinereus; assembly: GCF_003287225.1. Classification (NCBI taxonomy): domain Eukaryota; kingdom Metazoa; phylum Chordata; class Mammalia; order Diprotodontia; family Phascolarctidae; genus Phascolarctos; species Phascolarctos cinereus. The sequence continues at coordinate 336,277,907 of NW_027556098.1, forward strand.
AAGAGTTGGAGGCTGTGAGTATTAATCTCAACTCAGCATCAATAAGCTGCTTCTTTTCACTATAATTAAATTTGCCTATCCCAATTTGGAGCCTATTGTAATAGTAAAAGAGTCCACAGGACTTTGCAGTCTACAGAATGCTTTCCTTACAGGAACCTAGAGAAGTCAATTAAAAGTATAATCATTATCCCTTTTTATAGATGAGGAAATTGAGACCTAGAGAAATTAAGTGATTTGCCCATAGTCACATAGTTATTTGAGGAACTTGCACTAGAACCCAGGGTTCAGTCCTTGAGGTTAGGTAGGATAGGGTAAGGAAGCACACTGGGATATTTTTTAGGAACTGTAGTATTTCAAGCATTGGTGGTTACAGAGTGGCTGGTGTATTCAAAGTGAAGAAAGCCAAGCAAAGATAAAAAGCAAACAAGAAGAAAAAGCAATGGCGTATAGCAGATAGAGAATTAGGTTTGGAGCCAGAAAGTCCTGAATTCAAATTTTACTTCTGATACATACCATCTGTGAGATCCTGGAAAAGACAGTTAATCTTTCAGGACCTTAATCAATCTCTAAGCTGAAGATTAGTTGACAATCTGTATTGATAGAAGGAAATTCTTCATCAGGAGTTCCCTCCACCAATTAAATTATAAATTCAATTTAAAAAAATAAACAGGATAAGGTTATTGTTCAAGAATCATCTGTTTCAAAAAACTTCACATTGGAACTTTTGATAAATAGTATTCTATGGTGGTCTGGAAACTACTTTCGCAAAAAAAAAAAAAGAAAAGAAAAGAAAAGAAAAAGAAAAAAGAATCAGATCTTTAGGCCCTAAAGTTCAGGGGAACTTGTTCTGGCTAGGCATTAAATGGGGCAACATTTATGAACAACAAGGAGAGGTGATAAAACCCATACATAGTTACATTTACTAGGGATTATTAGTTTTAAGCTTTCTCTACAAGGAAGGGAGGTTTTTCAAAACCAAAAGCTGATAAACATGTGGCCACTAGTGAAATTCTGTGGATGAGAAAAAATCAGTTGTTAACCGGGGTCATGAGTAGAAAAAAGGATGGTAACCTCTGTATAGGTGTAGTAGGGGTGCTTTAACAAGGAGAAACCAAGTCCACTTGGGTTTGGAGTACATACTGACCTCTTCACTTCCTTCGCTTCACTATCCTATTTTCTAATTAAAAAGGCATAGTCTGTTTCTTGCCCAGTATCCTCACACTGACCTCAAATAAGTATTTATTCTTTGTTCTAAAATTATCTTTCTCTCCCTGTCTGTTCCCTCTCTGCAAAACAAAATAAAACAGAAAACAAACAAAGGCACCTTTCTATTCCCTCAGGGCCCAGATCTCAAGTATTTTATAAATTATTGCATAACAATGTGTTACTAGCTGATTACAGCTTAATGTGTTTCCCAATCCCAGGGGGTAAGAGGGCATTTTCATTTCTGAAGAGGATGTTTAAGGAAGTTTTTAACAAGTGGATATTGGAATTTAGAGGAATGATTTTCTGGGTCATAGCTGTGGTACTTTGAATTGGGTTAGCACCACTTACTTGATGACCAGAGGCAAGAATTATAAGGTACACAATGTATTAGAAAGATCATTTTTCCTGAAGTCAAGAGGCTTGGGCTTGAATCCTGGCTCTTACTAACTGTGTCAACATAGGCAATCTACTTAGACTCTCTGAGACTCAGTTTTCTGATTTGTGGACTGCGCATAATAATGTGTATTATTAAAAATCCCATGGGGCAGTTAGGTGGCTAGATAGAGCATTGACCCAGGAATTCAGGAGGTCTGAGTTCAAATCCAGCCTCAGACACATGATACTCACTAACTGTGTGACTCTGGGCAAATCACTTAATCCCATATGCCTCACCAAAAAAAAAAAAATCCCACTTGACTCAAGAACTGTGTGCTACACCAGGTTTCATTTGTGATGTATGCAAATATGTCTTATGCCCCTATCACATTCTCTACCAATAGACCAGGAAGGAACTATAAATCAAGCAGCAAGTCATTTAATTAGGACAGAATGGCAAATTAAATAACAAGGGAAAATCAAGTAGCAGAATCATTTTCAGCTCTCCCAACAAAGTTTTAAATCCTACCCATTCCCATATGGGTAAAGAAGGGAACATTCACCAGAAAGCTACTGTTCCTAAGTAAGAAAGGTTTGCGATAGGAAGGAACACCTCTCCAAATTCAGTCCCCCCCCCCCCCGTAACTAGAATTATTTCTCTTCTTCTTGGGTTTACTTCTTGCCATCCCCTAACCATGGTCCTGAAACTGTCCTTGCCACTCCTTTTCCATTCGGCCTCCAAAGCCGTCCTTTATCTTTGCCCTTAGAGCTGCTGCTTGTTTATCTTCTGTGCCACTGCTACCATTTGCTAGAGGTGTTATCTGCTGTCGTGACTTTTTCCATGGGCAGGGTGGGAGGAGAGGTTAATCTTTTGTTGGGACTCTCTAAGCCAACATGCTTCTAGGCTTAATATTACTCAATCAGCAGGAATTTATTAAGTACCTACTATGTGCCAGGCACTACGCTGCATGCTGAGGACATAGAACGCAGAATGAAACAATCTCTACTGAAAAGGATCCTAAATTCTAGTGGAGAAGACATGTATGTGTGTGCATATAAACATACACATTTCATATATATGTATATATGTGTGTATATATGTGTGTGTGTGTATAAACATACACATGTGTGTATATATATATGTGTATATATATATGTGTATATATATGTGTGTATATATATATACATATATATACACACATATATATATATATACACATATATATATACACATATATATGTGTATATATATATGTGTATATATATATGTGTATATATATATGTGTATATATATATGTGTGTATATATATATGTGTATATATATATATGTGTATATATATATATGTGTATATATATATACATATATATATACACATATATATATACACATATATATATACACATATATATATACACATATATATATACACATATATATATATGTGTATATATATATGTGTATATATATGTATATATATATATATATGTGTATATATATATGTGTATATATATACATATATATATATGTATATATATATATATATAAATGAGTAGTAACTAAGTACAAGGTAGTTTCAGAGATAGGGCACTAGCAATTGCAAAAATCTGCAAAAGCCTTAAGTATGAGATGGTCTTTAGGTTTCATCTTAAAGGAAGATAGAGATTACGTGAGCCAAAAGGAGGGATTGCTCCCCAGGCATGTGATGTGGACAAGTGCAAAGGCACAGGGGCAGGAGATAAAGTATGCTTTGTGAAGAATAGAGAGGAACAGAGAATTTTGCTACATTGCAATGTGCAGGGAGGATACTAAAGTTTAGTGTAAAGACAGGTTGATGCCAGGTTTTGAAGGCCTTCAAAACTAAACAGAAAAGTTAACAATTTTATTCTAGAAGCAATAGGAAGACATAGTAGGGGGTTTTTAATATAAATTTATTTATTTTTAGTTTTCAACATTCACTTCCACAAGTTTTTGTTTCAAATTTTCACCCCATCCCCCCCTCCCTGCACCCCAAGATGGCATGCATTCTGAACATCCCTTCCCCTAGTCTGTCCTCTCTTCTATCTCTTCCCCTCTTCTCTTATTCCCTTCCCCTTCTATTTTCCTGTAGGACAGGAAAGACTTCTGTACCCCATTTCCTGTATTTCTTATTTCCCAGTAGCATGTGAAAACATTTTTTTTAAACATATGTTTTTAAAACTTTAGGTTTCAAATTTTCTCTCTTCCTCCCTCCCCACCCACCCCCATTGAAAAGGCAAGCAACTCAATATAGGTTGTACATGTGCAGTTATGCAAAACGCTTCCATACTAGACATGTTGTGAAAAACTAACTCTATTTCTCTTAAACCTATCCTGCCCTCCCATTTATTCTATTCTTTCTTTTGACCCTGTTCCTCCTCAGAAGTATTTAATTCTTATTAACCCCTTTCCCAATCTGCCCTCCTCTCTATCATCCCCATGCTCTCTTGTCCCCTTCTCCCTCTATTTTCCTGTAGGGTAAGCTAGATTTCCTTACCCAATTGAATGTGCATGTTATTCCCTCCTTAAGCCAAATCCTATAAGAATAAGATTCACTCATTCCCTCTCACCTTCCCCCATTTCCCCTCCACTGTAAGAGACTTTTCTTTTCTGTTTTTTTTGTGAGATAATTTACCCCATTCTACCTCTCCCTTTCTTCTTCTCCGAGTATAATCCTCTCTCATCCCTTAATTTTTTCTCCAGATATGACCCCTTAATCTTCAGCTCACCCTGTGCCCTCTATCTATCTACATATACATACATATAATTTTTTTCCTCCAACTACCCTAATACTGACAAAGGTCTCATGAGTTATAAATATCATCTTTCCATGCAGGAATGTAAACAGTTCAATCTTAATAGTCTCTTATGATTCTCTTTCCTGTTTACCTCTTCATGTTCCTTGAGTCTGTATTTGAAAGTCAAATTTCTATTTAGTTCTGGTCTTTTCATCAAGAATGCTTGAAAGTCTTCTATTTCACTGAATGACCATTTTTTTCCCCTGAAGGATTATACTCAGTTTTGCTGGGTAAGTGATTCTTGGTTGTAATCCTATGTCCTTTGCCCTCAGGAATATTATATTCCATGCCCTACGGTCCTTTAATGTAGAAGCTGCTAAATCTTGCATTATCCTGATTGTGTTTCCAAAGTACTTGAATTGTTTCTTTCTGGCAGCTTGTAATATTTTCTCCTTGACCAGGGAACTCTGCTATTTGGCTATAATATTTCTAGGAGTTTTCCTTTGGGGATCTCTTTCAGGAGGAGATCAGTGGATTCTTTCAATGTCTATTTTGCCCTCTGGTTCTACTATATCAGGGCAGTTTTCCTTGATAATTTCTTGAAAGATGATGTCTAGGCTCTTTGTTTTTTGATCATGGCTTTCAGATAGTCCAATTATTTTTAAATTCTCTCTCCTCAATCTATTTTCCAGGTCAGTTGTTTTTCCAATGAGATATTTCACATTGTTTTCTATTTTTTCATTCTTTTGGATTTGTTCTACTGTGTTGTGATTTCTCATAAAGTCACTATCTTCCAATTGCTCTATTCTAATTTTTAAGGAAGTATTTTCTTCAGTAAGTTTTTGGACTTCCTTTTCCATTTGGCCAATTTTGCTTTTTAGGGCATTCTTCTCCTCGTTGGCTTTTTGGACCTCTTTTGCCATTTGGGTCAGGCTATTTTTTAAGGTGTTATTTTCTTCAGTATTTTTTTGGGTCTCCTTTAGCAGGCTGTTGACTTGTTTTTTGTGATTTTCTTGCATCACTCTCAGTTTTTCCTCTACTTCCCTTACTTGCTTCTCAAGATCCCTTTTCAGCTCTTCCAAGGCCTGGGACTGATTCCTATTTTTCTTGGAGGCTTTGGATGTAGGAGCTTTGACTTTGTTGTCTTCTTCTGGTTATATATTTTGATCTTCTTTTTCACCAAAGTAAGATTATTTAGTCTGACTCTTTTTGCGCTGCTTGCTCATGATCCCGGCCAATTACTTGAGTTTTAAACTCTTTGTTAGGGTATGAATCTGCTTCCAATGTGGAAAATGTACTGTCCCAAGCTTCAGGGGTTAGTACAGCTGTTTTCAGAGATACTGTAGGGACCTGTAAATTTTCAGTTCTTCCAAGGTGGTATGATAAGGGGTGAGGTGTTTACTCCTTTCCTGGCCTGTGACTACAAGTACTCCTTTCTGTCCTGTAACTGTGAGGAGGGGTGCCTCTCCATAGGCACTACAAGCTCCACCACCAGCACTCCTCCTCACCCCAGCATGGACGCCCAGAACTGTGGCCCACATCCAAATACGGGCAAAGCAAGAGATTCCTGCCTCAGCACTGGCAAAGAGATCCCTGCAATTCCTCTCTGATCAGCCACTGGATTCCCCCTCAGTCTGTGGGCTGGAAGCTCAGGAGGCAGCCGCCGCTTAGGGCCCTGCTTGCAAGCTGGGGCTGAGACCACACCATTCTTCTCTCTCACTGCAGAAACAGACTTTTCCCACTGACCTTCTAAATTGCCTTTGGCGTTCTTGGGTTGAAAAGTCTGGAAACTTCTGCTGCTGCCGGTGATTCAGTCCTCTGAGCCCTGCTCCAGGTTTGCTGCAGCCTGCACACCCATGCCCGCTGCACTGTGCTCCCAGCCTGGCGCAATACACTTTCTGATCAATCATCCGGGTTGTCTTAGGCTGGAAATTTGTTTCACTCTGTCTTTTTGTGGGTTCTGCTGCTTCAGAATTTGTTTAGAGCCATTTTTTATGAGTATTTGGAGGGGTTTGGAAGAGAGCTCAAACAAGTCACTGCTTTCACACCACCATCTTGGCTCTGCCCCCAATCCTTCTGTCCATAGTAGATTGTTGAGTAGTGGAATGATATGGTCAGATATGCACTGAAGGAAAATGACTATGTCAGCAATATGTAGTATGTACTAAAATAGTGAAAAATTTGAAAGACCTGAATTAATGTGGTATCTGTGCGAGTAGAGAAAAGAGGTTGAATGTTAAAGATATTGTAAAGGTAGAAAGGACAAGAGCTGGCAACTGATTGCATATGTGAGATGAGAGAAAATGAGGAGTCCAAGATAATGCTGAGGTTATCAACCTGGGTTACTAGAAGGATATTATCTTTGATTTTAAAAGGAAAGTTAGGAAAAGCAGAAGGAGGCTTTGTAGGAAAAGATAATAAATTCAGTTTTGGACATGTAGATTGAAGATGCCCTGAGGACATCCAGTTTCAAATGTCTAATAAGAAATTGGTGATCTGAGAGTTAATTTCAGGAACTGAGGCTGGACATACAGACCCAGGAGTCTTCTGCATAAAGCTGGTAGTTAAACCCATGGTAACTGATCAAGTTTCCAAAAAGAGATTGTGGAGGAAAATATAAAGCAGTCTATGATAGAACCTTTGGGAACACCTATTATTAGGGGGCATGATATGGATGATAACCAAGTTAAGAAAGCTGAGGAGTCAAATAGATAGGAAAACCATGAGGGAGTAATGACACAAAAACCCAGAGACAAGAGATTATCCAGAAGGCAGAGGTGGTCAATACTGGCAAATGCAGCAGCTAGGTCAAAAAGGAAGAAAAAGGAGAAAAGACTAAAGGAGACAAACAATACAAGGACACTGGCCTCAATCAGTATTGTAAAACCAATTGTGAATAATTTTCCTCTTTCATGTCCTTAAGTAGATGGCATTAATAACAGATGGCTATGACAACAATTATAAAGGTTTCTCTAAGCTTACCTCCTTTATCCCACCAGACAACCATTGCATGGCAAATGGTCCCCCAGAAATCACCTTTTCTCCCCTTTTGATGCCCCCTTTGCTACTCCTCCCTCTCCCTTGAAAGATGTTGCCTATTGGACCTAAATTGCCATAGAATTCTGTTTATGGGTTGTGTAACCTTTTTAAAGGGGTCTGGATATCAGGGCAAAAGATCTACTTAAGCAAGGCTAAACGTCTCTTCAGGAAGTCTTTTTCCAGTGGATGGTTTCCAAAACAACTTCAAATAAGCTTACTGTTTCTACTCAGTCAGTCTCTGAAATTATTGACCTCTAGTCAGCATATCCAGTTGATAGGTGATGTATTCCATTGATTCCCCCACTCAGGTGGGTAATTCCCCAATAAGATCATCAGATTTGGCAATTGAGATATAATTGGTAACTTTGTAGAGCAGTGTCATTTGAGTAATGACATCAGAAGCCAGAATACAATGGGTTAAGTAGTGAGCTAAAGATGAAGAGATGTGGACATGCTTCTAGGCAGTAAGAAAGGAGCCAGTCAACAAATATAAAGAGTTTGAAAAGAAAAGATAGGAGTAGATAATTGAAGATACATTTTGCTAGAGAAGATGGAAGGGAGGTGATCAAGTATATACATGTGTGGGTGTGGGTGTGGTGTCTGTATCTGTGTGTGCACCTGTACATTCAGATACATACACACGTACATACATACACTGCTTCTTTTTCAAGGACTGATGGAGAGGAGACAATGGGAGATGATGTAAAACAGTTTTGATATTGAGAGAATAGGAGAAGAGGAAACTGAGGTCAAATGGCCTCAGTTTTCTGAGGAAGAAGCAGGATCCTCAGCTGAAAGGAGAGGCAGTGTTGGAGGCTTGAAGAAGCAAAAGATCTGAAATAGTTTCTGTGGCGAGTAAGATAGGAAATCAATTAGGAAAGAATAAAAGAACTACCTGGCTACACTGAGGGCCCAGCTGAGGTTGAATTTGTTATAAATCCAGCCTTTCTCCAGCTGTGTTCAGTGGCTCTTGAGTCGAAGTGGAAAATTGTGGCAGAAAGTCAGGCTGAGGTACAGAAAGAGGTGTTAATAGGACAAAGGGACAAGGGATTCAAGAACAGAGAACAGTACAGAGTCATGATGGCTAACTGTTGGGTTGAGATTAGGGATGGAGGAAAGTGAGGTCTAAGTAGGAATTTCAGAAAGTATTGAGGGGTAGAAGGATTGAAGATCTCTATGACGGTATTTAGAGAGGAAGTAGAATCAATAGGACTGAGAAGAGGCAGCAACCCAGCTGAATTCTCCCAACATTCCCTGCCAAACAACTTTAAAATAATGCCTCCAATCAATTTCTGGAGTGGCAGAATCAACAAACAGTCAGGAAGAAACATTTTTCCAGCCCAGCATCATGGAGGTCTTGATGATCTGGAGGTCATCAAAGGAAGTCTGTAACAGCAGGGTGAGGACTAGCCTGCAGTACATGCAGCAGCAACACCAGCCATGAGCCTCAGAGGTGTCTATGACAGTGGAAGCAACAGCTTCAGGAGCTCTTAATCCAGAGATGGTAAGGGGGTCTGATAACTGCTCAAAAAGAGACTACAGGGGATACTTTGTTGGCACAGGATGCAGGACTGGTGCTGTTTGGCAACTCTATTGCTCATACATAGTTTGGGGTTCTAGTTCCAGAGCATAGAAGAGCATTTGTGGTTGAACATAGGGGAGAAGAAGCCCTGCTCACAGTTCCAAGGCAGAGAGGAGCACTAGCCCTTGTGGATGCAGGAGGGCAAGGCACCTGGTCACAGCACAAAGGTAAAAAGGAGCAATAACACTTATGGCTACAGGAGACCAGGGCCCCTTCTTGGGTAAATGCAAGAACAGACAAGAAGACAAATGACCACACCTCTCCCTGGATTACACCATCTTGGAAGCACTGAAAGACCTCACTGAAAGATTGCAGATTTCCAGAACTATCTCTGAAAACAGTAGCATGAAAAAACCTGAAGCTTGGCACAATGCTTCCCCAACCCAAAGTGAGCAGAGCCCAACTTTAACATAAAGTTTGTCAAGAAATGGGCTGGAAAATGAGAACAAAAGAAAACCCTCAACCATGAAAAGCTACAATGGTTGCAGGGAAGACCAAGACACAAACTAAGAAGAAGATAATAGTATCAAAACAGCTACAAGCAAAGCCTCAAAAAAAAAATGCTACATGGACACAAGCCCCACAAGAATTCTTGGAAGAGTTAAAGAAAGAGAAGAGTAATAGAAGAAAAATTGAGAAAAGAAATGAGATTCAAGAAAATTATGAAAAGAGAGATAATAGTTTGGTAAAAGAGGCACAAAAATACCAAAGGAATCAACACCTTAAAAACAGATCAAGGAGAGACAGTTATTGGACCATTTGAAAGTCATGTCCTAAAAAAGAGCCTAGATATTATACTTCAAGAAATTAGCAAGGAAAACTGCACTGATATCTTAGAACCAGAGGATAAAATAGAAAATAAAAGAATCCAACAAGCAACTTCTCAAAGAGATCCCAAAACGAAAACTTCCAGGAATCTTATAGCAAATTCCAGAAACCATGGGACAAGAAGAAAATATTGCAAGCAGCCAGAAAGAAACAATTTAAATATAATGGAGCCAGAGTCAAGATTACACAAGATTTAGCAACTCCTACATTAAAGGATTGGGGGCTAGGAAGGCAAACGAGGTAGGATTACAACTAAGAAAAACCTACCTAACAAAACTGAGTATAATTCTTCTGCGAAGGAATGGGTATTTAGTGAAATGGAGAACTTTCAAGCATTCTTGTTGGAAAAGATGAGAGCTGAATAGAGAATTTAACATTCAAACACAAGACTCAAGAGAAGCATAAAAAAGTAAACACAAAAGAGAAACCATAAGACACTCAATAGAATTAAATTGTTTACATTCCTGTGGGAAAAATATGTGTGTATATATGTGTGTATGTATACACATATATACATATACATAAATTTCTTTGTGTGTACACATATGTTTGTGTGTATACACATATATACATACACAGACACACACATTTAATTATGTATGAAAATGTATCTTACACAACAGAAAGGTAGGAGGACAAAGGGATAAGAAAAGGGAAGTGATAAAAGGGAGAGTGGATTCAAGGAGGCAGTGGTCAAAAGCAAAATACTTTTGAGGAGAGACAGGATAAAAAGATAGAGAAAGATAAACAGAAAAAAAATGCATGGAGGGAAATGCATAGTAATCATAACTGTGAATGCAAATGGGATTAACTCACCCATAAAATGGAAGCAGATAGCAGACAAGATCTAATAGTATGTTATATACAAGAAACACACTTGAAACCAAAAAACACAACAGAGTTAAGGACCTGGGACAAAATCTATTATGCTTCAGCTGAAGTTACAAAAAAATCAGGGATATCTCAGACACAGTAAAAGCAAAAATAGATCTAGTTAAAAGAGATAAATAGAGAAACTACATTTTGCTTTAGAAGGTACCATAAAGAGTGAAGAAATATCAAAAATTTAACAGCAAGTGTTTCTGATAAAAGCCTCATTTCTTGAATACATATGGAACAAAATCAAATTTAGAAAAAAAAAAGAGCTATTCCCCAGTTAGTAAATTGTCAAAACTATAAATAGGCAGTTTTCAAAAGAAGAAATAAAAACTATCTATAGTCATATAAAAACATTCTAAATCACACTGATTAGAGAAATGCACATTAAAACAACTCTGAGGAACCAACTCACGCCCATCAGAAATGACAAATTCTAGAGCTGGTATGGGAAAATAGTTATACTAATGAACTGTTGGTATAGTTGTGAACTGGTCCAATCATTCTGTAGATCAATTTGGAACTATGCCCAAAGGGCTGTAAAACTGTGCATGACCTTTGACCCAGAAATATCTGTACTAGATCTATATCCCAAAGAGAGCAAAGAAAAAGGACCTCTATTCACAATAATATTGAAAGCAGCTCTTTTGTGGTAGCCAAGATACTGGAAATTGAGTTGATGCCTATCAGTTGGGGATGGTTGAACAAGCCATAGTATATGACTGTGATAGAATACTCTTGTGCTATAAGAAATGATGAGGGGGATAGTTTCAGAAATAGCTGGGGAGAACTATATGAACTGATTTAAAGTGAAGTAAGCAGAACCAGAAGATCATTGTACACAGTTAAATTAATGTTGTAATGTTCACAAATGAGCTGTGAAAGACATATACTCTGATCAATACAATGATTCAAGACAATTCTGAAAGACTCATGATGACAAATGCTATTAACATCCAAAGAGAGAATTAATGAACTCTGAGTGCAAATTGAGTATATTTTCTAGCTTCTTTATTTTTCTTGCTTTTCATGACATAGCTAATATAAAAATATGTTTTACATGACTTCTCATGTATTATTGTTATCATACTGCTTGCCTTCTGAGTGCATGTGGGGAGCTGAAAAGAGGGAGAGAATTTAGAACTCAAAAATTAAAAAAAAACAAGAAGGTTAAAAAATAAATAATTTTTTAAAAAATAAGTAAACATGGAACTAGAAAAAATTAAAAAATAGACAGGACAAGTGAGATATAGGAAGAAATGGAATAATAGGAGGCTATTAGGGTCAGATTTAAGAATAAGAGAATTTCTAATTAGAGAAATGGAACACTGGTGGGTAATGACAATATCTACTATGCAGCTGAGGTGGAGTGAATTAGCAAGTAAATAATGAAATTTAAGGAAGCTGAGATATGTGAGGTCAGGAAGTTTAAGTGAGTATCTGTGTGGATATTAAACTCCCACATTATAAGAATTGGGGCAGAGGGTATATACAGCACCTGGATGACATACAAAACTATTTCTTAGGCAGCTCTTAAACCTTTTATTTTGTGCCCCCTTCATGGAAACTTGCTTCACACATCTAGTTGAATTAGAGCAAGAAAGTTCCTTGCATCCTTCCCCTGCTTAATAGTTCGGGTTGTATTTCCTTGGGAAAGTCTGCAGTTTCCAGTAAGTCTTTCTGAGGTTGGGCATAAGCACAAGTACCACTTTTCCTTTGCCCTTTTAACTCCTGTCTGGCAGCTAGGGTTTTAGCTATGTAAATTGCCTTGTATCTGTAGGGCACACTTAATAGAATAGAGGAGGAAGGCTAAAGCTGGTGACCAAAAGGTCACTATTTAACTTTGCCATGATCAAATTATCCCTAACCTCCTTAAATGTGGGACAGGGTTGCTATGAAGGAAATACTCTATAAACTACAGAATGCACTCTCCCTCTCTGTTTCTCTCTTCCCGCTCTCTCCTTCCCTTCCTCCCCCTCCCCCCAGCCTTCCTCTTTGTGTGTGTGTGTGTGTGTGTGTGTGTGTGTGTGTGTGTGTGTGTGTGTAATGATATTTATTGTTTACACCTTTTGGTGAGTTAGCCATATTATTGGTACTAAATGATGATCCAACAACAAAAAGACAAAAAAATCCTTGTCAGTGCATCCATGGACCATTATATAAGTGCATTTCACTTTTTTTCTGATTTTGTCTGCCTAATCCTCCACTATCTCCTAGGACCTACTTCCCAAGGTTGTAAATATCAAATGAGAAATATTTATAAAGTGCTAAGCACCATGCTTTGACACATGGTAAGCACTTAAAAAATGTTTGTTTCCTTTCCTCTTTCCATCCTATCTCCCATCGGAAAGGTAGACACAGCTTTTATCATCACAGCTCTCTTTGCTCCAGAAGCAGCAAACAGTGGTTTGTGGGAATGCCCTAAAGTCAGAAAACTTGGGCTCCAGTCTGGGCCATACTACTTAGAAAGGCAGCTTTGCACAGGGGGAATTGTCAATAGAACTTGAAGTCAGGAAACCTGGATTCAAATACTAGCTCTGATACATCTGTGTGACATGTAACATGTCATTTCCACCACCACACTTCTCTGGACCTCAGTTTTTTAAGTTATAAAAAAGGGAGGCTAGATTATATGATCTCTAACATACAGTCGAAATCCAATAGCATATGGGTAGATATAAATGTAGATTTTGCTTATATGCAGAGCACATCATGAGAAATGCCAAGCTGGATGAATCAAAAGCTGAAATTAAGGTTGCTTGGGGAAATATCAAAAATTTCATATATGCAGTTGATACAACTAAGATGGCAGAAAGTGAAGAAGAATTAAGAAATTTCTTCATGAGGATGAGCATAAAGGACCCTCTGTCTTTGACTTGCTTGGAGTTATAGACCCATTAATCCTTTCATATTATAGATCCCATTTTTAAAGATTTATTTATTTATGGGGTTGCATCCAAGAATAACTTAACCCAGCAAACTTAAGCATAATCCTGAATGAAAAAGGAGTTTGATGAACTGAAAGACTTTCAGGTATTTATAACAAAAAGACCAGAATTCAGTGGAAAATTCTGTATAAAAGGAACATAAGGAAATCATTTAAGACCAGTTACAAGGCATTGGTAAAGGTTAAACTATTTACTTATGACACATGAAAATGTTATCAGTATTCTTAAAATGGTTATTATTACTAAGATAGCTTGAAAGAAAGGTTCTGGCTGAGTTGTTTATGATGGAGTGATTCTAAAAACCAAAATTGGGTAGGAAAAGGTAAAAAGGAGCAATTATTTCATAAAATGGGGCATGAAAAGAACTATTACAGATGAAAGAGAGGGGGTGGAGGGCTGGTAATGTTGGAATCTTACTTTCATCTGGGTTGATGGGGAAACAAGACACATCTAAAGAGTTTTGGAAGTCTTTTAAACTTCTAGAGAGATGAGAAAACTGGGAGATAGAGGAGGGGAGGGACTTTTAAAAGGATATATAGAATAAGATTAGGACAGTAGGAGTACAAGAAAAGGGAGGGGATTTTAGAGAGTTGGGTAAAATAAGGAACGAGGGTAAGGAGAAAAGATAAAGTAGATACAGTAAAAAGAGAGGTTGAGAAGGAATATAGTGAGTAAAAATAAGATGGAGGGAAATTCACAAACAGTAATTAGAACTGTCAAATCTATAAGAATACAAGTCATTCCCTAATTAATAAATGGTCAAAGGATATGAACAGGCAGTTTTCCAATGAAGAAATCTAAACAATTTAGAGTCATATAAAGTGCTCTAAATCATTATTGATTAGAGAAACACAGATTAAAACAACCTTGAGATGTCATTTTACACATACCAAATTGGCTAAAATGATAGAAAGGGAAAGTGACAAATGTTGAAGAGTATATGGGAAAACTGGGACACTAATTCATTGTTGGTGGAATTGTAAAATGATCCAACCATTTTGGAGGGCAATCTGGAATTATACCCAAAGAGTTATTAAACTACCTATGCCCTTTGACCCAGTAATACCACTACTTGGTCTATATCCAAGTATGATTAGGGAAAAAGGAAGAGAACCTATATGTTCTAAAATGTTTATAGCAGCTCTCTTTGTGGTGGCAAAGAACTGGAAATTGCAGGGGTGCCTATCAATTGGGGAATGGCTGAACAAGTTGTAGAATATGATTGTGATGGAATACTACTGTGCTATAATAAATAATGAACTCAATGATTTTAGAAAAACATGGAAGGACTTGCACAAAATAATGAAAAGCAAGATGAGCAGAACCAAGAGAACACTGAATACAGTAATAGCAGTATTGTTTTAAGAACTACTTTGAGTGAATGTTATTTTGTCTATTATGAATACCCAAATTAACTGCAAAGGACCTATGAAGAAAGATATTGTCTATAGCCAGAGAAAGAACTGATAAATAGATGTATAGAATAATTTTACACACATACCCACACATCTATATATATACACACATACATACACACATATATACATAAATGTGTATATACATATATACATACATACATACATATATTTTATATACATATATATATATATATATATACATATATATATGTCTGTTTCTAATGGTAGCCATCTCGGGGGCGGGGAGCAGGAGGAAAGAAAAAAAAAGAAAAACATTACACGATAATTTTATTGTATATTTGAAGGCAATAGCAAGTTGTGCATAGTAGATTGCAGTTCATGTACAATCATTTTTTAATTGTACTATGTTATGAAAATGCTTGTTTAATTCCATCAATTAAAAATAAAATAATTTGAAATTTAAAAAATTAATTTAAAAAAGATTTATTCGTGATTGTAGGCATAGCAAGTTGTGAAAATGCAATTCAGAACTGAAGCTATCATACTCCAAATTCAGGATTCTTTCTATTCTGCAACATTGGCTCAGCTTTGTATATTCCTTCCCAATCTTTTCTTAACACTTTCCCTCACTATATTCCAATTTCAGTCACTCATCATCTCCCTGCTCTGTCCACTCTTCTCTCTATCAAAACCTGCACTTAGAAGCATGTCAATCCATGAGTCACCTCTCTTAGGGGCATGTGTAATTTAATTTTTCAATTTGTACAATAAAAGGCTTTATTACATCCCTCACCATCATAACAATGAACTTTCAGATATAAGAGCTAGTAGTATATATATATATATATATATATATATATATATACATATATATATATATATTATATATATATATATATATATATATATATATATATATATATTTGTGAGTATATGTGTACATACATATTTTTTGGGGGAGAAATGTTCCAGAGATACCTTCAGTATTTAGCAATAAAACATACATTACATATCCATATATGGGGGTGTTTAAAGATCATTATAAATTTTAAAAGCATAGTGGCCACAACACAAAATACAAAACAGCAAGTGAAATATTGTATAAACTGTGTCACATTTTTAGTTATTTTTAAGTCATGTCCCTTTGTGACCCCATTTTGGGTTTTCTTAACAGGGATACTACAGTGGTTTGCCATTTCCTTCTCCAGCTCATTTTACAGATGAAAAACTGAGGCAAACAGGGTTAAATGACTTGCCCAAGGTCACACAGCTGATGAGTGTCTGAGGGCAGATTTGCACTAAGAAAGATGAATCTTTCTGACTCCAGGCCCAACATTCTATCTGTGCCACCTAGCTCCCCTAGTATCACATCTAACAAGGTTTAAATCAGGTTTCTTATAGTGTCATAGACCCCTTTGGAATTCTGGTAAAATCTATGGACCCTTTCTCAGAATGAAGTTTTAAAATCAAAATAAAACATGCATGATTACCCAAAAATTCAATTAGATTGAAATACTATTACTAAAATATTTTTTCAAACAAGTTCACAGACCCCTGGCATGAGCAAATACATTACTGAACAACAAACAAGGAAGAAAATTATTTTCTTCTGTTCCCCTCACAGGTATATGTGAAGATCACTACCTCTGGCTTTTTTTCCTTTGCCTTTTTATGTAGTTATGAGTTACAGTTCTGTTTATCTCATTTTATTCACTTTGCATAGGTATTTCCATATTACCTTGTATGATTCATATTTATCACTGCTATGACATCACTACATTACATTCTTTTAATATATCATAATTTGTTCAGCCATTCTTCAGCTATTTTTATATAGCAAGGATCTTTATTTTCCTTGTTATGATGATTTTGTTTTAATGTTCTGGTGATGGACTTTTATTAACTAATATTCATATAGCACTTTAAGGTTTGCAAAGTACTTCATAAGCTATCTCATTTGATCCCCCAACAATACTGATAGATGGGTGCTATTATTATCCCCATTTTATAGATGAAGAAACTGAGACAGTGAAGTTAAATGGTTTGCCTATAGTCACTTAGCTATTAAGAATAAGAGTGTAGATTCAATTGTAGATCTTCTTAACCCTCTACCTACAATTTTCTATACTTCATCTCACATAGGAAAAAAAGTAGAGGAGTAATTGCAGTACTCTTTGAACTAATGAAGAATAAATAATTTGCCCAAGATCCCAGGTTTGAAGCCAGAAATAGCACCTCCTGGCATGGTAGGCCTTGTTGGTATTTCATTATTTTCTCCTGCATATACGTGTGTGTGAGACAGAGAGAACTGATGATCTGCATTTGTGACTTGTTAGTTTTACTTTGTCATATTAAATCATTGTGTTTTTCTTTCTGTTTTATTTCCTATTGCCTCTGGGAACACTTACATTTCATCCAGCTGGCAGCTATAATACTAATGTAATCCCTTTATACTGTAAGTGAATTGAGTATAGCTAGTTAAATCACTATCCAGATGGATACTAAGGTAGATGTGTGAGATCCATATTTGGAAGAAAAATATATGTAGCATCACTGTTCTAAATGCTGTGTAATGTCCACACTAGGAAAGAAAAAGCAACCAGAAATTTAAAAAAAAAAACTATTTTTGCTTACCTTTTATTCCCAAAGCCAATCATTGATTTAAATAAAGATTTCAACTTTGACTATTGCCTTCTGTAAATGCAACCAGAGTCTACTATTCTACATCAAACAAGTGATAAGCTTGCACAAGGCTAAATGAATGTTTTCTATTTTATTTCCAGGACCATTCCAGGTCATGCCAAGAATTTTGCTGGTCTTCCGGGTTGCTGTTTCATAGTACGTAGATTACTTCAAGGAGCAGTCACTCCCAGGTAACTCTTAAGCCTCTTTCCTGGGATTCATGACCATTTGGAGTCTATCATTCTATAACCATAATTTTAGTGTTTTCCCCTAAATACATATTCTTACACTTGCCCATGTTGAAATTCATTAGCAATTTGTTGTTGTTGTTGTTGTTGTTGTTGTGAATTCATTCAGTCTTAAAAGATCTTCCAGAAGTTTATGCCCATCAGCTTTGCATTAGCACACTTGGAAGAGGTTAATGTCATTTGAAAATCTAGAAGATTCATGCTAAGGTAGCTCCAGGTCATTTTTTCAAAATTCCAGAATCATAGAATCTGAGAGACTAACCTGTACCTAGCCAAGATTCCCCCTTATAACATCACCATCAATTAGTAATCCAGGCCTTTCTGGAATAGCCTCTAACTATTATGGCAGCTCATTTTACTCTTGGAGAGCTCTTTTGGAGTAAAAACAAAAACAACTGTGTTCAAGTCTCACTTCTGACACATATTGGCTGGGTGACCCTGGACAAGTCATTTAACTCTTTGTATCCTCCAAGCAACTCTCTAAGACTGTAAGTAGCAGAGAAAGGGGGATTAAATTTTCCTTAAATTCTCCCAATCTGCCTCTCCATCTCTCTCCACATATGGCTCTACCACAGTCCAGGGCTCTAATTTGGCCCTTTGGAGTCAAGACATAAATTGAATCCTTCTTCAGATATTTGAAGATAGCTTTCATGTCACATATTGTCTTTTCTCATTTAACTGTCTCAGTTAGTTCAAATGACCTTATCCTGGCATGGTCTCTGTTGCTCTCCAATTCCTGATACATACTTCTGTATTTGTTCCAGCATGTCAATTTCAGTAAGAAAGGTGCTAATGAAAATCCCTAACGATATCAATATTTATACTTCCTCATTTAGAGAAATATCCATTTATCCCTACTCTATGTTTCTGGATTCTAAATATTTGAATGTAAGGTTTTATTTTGGGGGTATATTTTATGGGTATGTATAATTATACAGTAATACATATAGATAACATTTATATAGCACTTACTATGTGCTAGGCACTGTGCTAAACATTTTACAATTATTAGCTCATTTGATCCTCACAACAACCCTGGGAGGTAGGTGTTATTATTATCTCCATTTTACATATGAGGAAATAGAGGCAAACAGAGATGAAGTGATTTGCTTAGGGTCACACTGCTAGCAAATGTCTGAGGCTGGATTTGAACTCAGGTCTCCCTGATATCAGGCCCAGAACTCTACTGCACCACCTAGCTGCCATGTATGTGTGTGCATGTGTGTGTAATATGTATATGCTCATGTATATATGAATGTGTATATGTATATATTATACCCAACAAGGAACCAATTAGACTTAAACACTTTTTAAAAATCTGATTCTTAAATGTTGCATATTCTAAACAATGGCCTTATTATGCTAGTGTCTTCCTCAGACTATTTGACAGCTCTCCTTGAGTACCAATTCCCAATGTTCAAAGCACATTTGCTTTTGCTTTGTCATGTTAAATTACTCTGCTTTTCTTTCATTGTTCTCTCCTCTGGCCTTTATGAACAGCTGTTCACATAACCACCTGTTAGTTACAGTGCTGATATAATCAACTTCAGTATATATAAATTTAATGTAGTAGCTTGGACTTTAATGCTTCCCTATTCCACCATATCTCCTTCCTTCTCCACCTCCACAACCAAGGGTTGCTTCTCTGCCCCCCATAAAACCAGCAGACACAAGAAAAAAATTAAAAATAAACAACTTTTGTTCTGATTTAGAAAGCTGAGCAATGTTATCTGAAAAATTCTGACTCTCCCAAGGGAAAGAGGAACTGACTCACTGGTGATTCACTCTATCTCTCCACCCTGGGCTTTTTATCTGGCTGTCCCCCAAGCCTGGAATTCTCTCTCTCCACCTGCTGAGTTCCCTGATTTCCATTATGTCCCTTTATAATCTCATATTTCACAGGAAGCCTTTCTCAACCTCTCTTAATTCTAGTGCTTTTCTTCTGTTAATTATTTCCCACTTATCCTATGTATAGCTTTATTTGTATATAGTTATTTGCTTGTTATCTCCTCAACTAGATTGCAAGCTCCTTAAGGGCAGGGACAAATTATGGTATATTAAAAAAATGGAATGTATGGTGCCATAAAAGTGATAAATATGAATTTTCTTCCTTGGTTTTTGTTCAGTAATCCATTTGCTCATACCAGGGATCTGTGAACTTGTTTGAAAAAATATTTTAATAAATATATTTCAATGTAATTTATTTTTATGATCCTATGTGTTTTATTTTATAGATTTAAAAACCTCATTCTAAGAAGAGTTCATAGAGTTTACCAGGTTGCCAAAGAGATCTATGACACTAAAAAAAAGGGGGGTAAAAAAGCCCTGATGTGAACCTTGTTAGGTGTGACACAACTTATGTAATATTTCACTTGCTGTATTATATTTTTGTTGTGGTTATTATGTTTTTAAAGCTTATAATAAACTTACATGTACCTATGTATGTATATATAATGTATACTTAATTCATAAATACTAAGAGAACTTCTAGAATATTCCCTCCCTCTTCCAAAATGTATATGTACATATAAACACACATGCTTACATGATGGAGAATTTTTAACCATAGATTTCTTTTACCACACACCTCTGAAGAAAAGCTAGAGAAAACACATTCTTTCTATATGCCACGATGAAATTTGCTCCAAAAAACCTCACTATCCCAATTGTTGAATCTTTTCTTCATACACTTGTAAAAGTGAAAGACAATATTGTTTGCTAAAGCTTAGAAAGCTAAAGAACTAATTACTGAGATTCCTCTTCTTAAAATAAAACATAGACTGTAGGTTGGTTGTTTAGTTCTAGTTTTATTTTGTTTTAAGGGATAAGAACTGTCAAAATAACGTATGTTTGTGCATGTGTGTATTTAATCTTTAGCAAAGTTTAGAAATGCAAGCATTCTTGAAATTTTTACACTTCCTCAATTTTTAATTTTTAAGAGATTTTTGACTCTGGTAAATGAGATGTCTCATAGGTTTATTTTATTTTTGTTATTTTTTTTTATTTTTTAAATCAATAAGCCTTTACTTTTCCCTCCCTCCCATCTCCTCTCTACTGGGGTGGGGCAGGGAAGGAAAAGAAACCTGAAAGGGTATATTTTCAGGAAGTCATAGTCCACTTTGTCATGTTGTAGAATATTGCTGGTAACTTCAAAGAACTAAAGAACCTAAGAACAGTCCTTGAAGTAATCTATTCTAATTCTTTGGATTGGACAGGACTAGATGTGGTATTTCATAGGATCATAGACTTAAATCTGGAGAACTTTGAAGTCATTGACCCATCATCCTCCCAGTTTGCCATTGAATAACTGAGGTCAAGAGAGGTAAAGATCACTTACCCAGTGTCACACAGCAAGTTGGAGTCTGAGCAGAGGTTTGAATATAGGTCTTCCTGATTCCATGTGCAGTATTCTATTTGCAATACCACACTATCTCATGATTTCATTGGTATAGGGAACTTCCATGGAGGAAACTCTGTTTACCAGTCCAGACCAGAAACCATTTTGTAACTGTCAATTTTATAGTTTCCTGGGGTACTAAGAAGCTACATGACTTACCCAAGATCACATCACAAATATTTATAAGAGGTGGGTCTTGAACTCAGGTTTTCATGATTGAAATCAGCACTCTATTCACTACACCATGCTGCCTCTTATTTTAATCCATACTTGAACAAAACCCCCCAATAAAGCATTCTCAAAAAATGGTTGCCCAACATTTCCATGAAGGCGTCCAGTGATGAAGAACTCACTATTTCCTGATGGAGCCCATTCCACTTGGGATAGTTCTAACTGTTACGAAGTTTTTCCTAACATAGTTCAAGGTCCAGCATTGACCACCACCACCCCAAATTCCTTCTTTCTGGATGGAGGTTGGCTTGTTTACTCTCACCTATACCCACTGTGATAGATTGGGGTTGTTCCCCAAAGGGGTAGCCTTGTTCTCAGAGGACTAGGAGTAACCCTTGAGAAGGGAAAAGCATATCACTACTTAAGAGTGTGCTGGTATATGCTTAACAACTAGCTTTACCAAAAAATGTATACATGGCACATTTTTTTTATTTGAATCTTCACTATTAATATTTTCTACATCATTTTCTTAAGTCTAGACTGAGTCTCTAGACAATCAACAAAACAATAAATTCAGCCCTGGTTTGTAGTATTGGACAATTTCTGATAGATAAATGCTTACATTGAAAACATAACAATCAACTCTCTAGAGCTTATATCAACTATCTCCAGCACACCCTTGTCTCTACCACTCACAGCTGTTAAGTCCTAAAATTTCATCAGTGTGCTTCTCTTAAATAAATCAGCTAAGATAATGCAATTAACTCTTCTTCTTGAAACACTTAATAACAGAAGATAAAACAATAATAGTTAAAACATAATACACCCACAAACTTGGATCACACTCTCCCACCAATATACAAGGTAAAGGAAAGTGGGTTGAAATTTGCAAAAAACTAGCTAAGTAGGGAAACCCATATGCTTGAGGTAGCTCATAAATCTGGACACCAGGCCTTTTTATCCTTGGTGTCTTTAGGGAATGGTCTGCAGTGCAAGTTACATGCTAGGCAGAACTGCTCCTCTTCTGTGCCTCTCCTTTAATTTGCTCATCAGAGCAGAAGAGAGCTACTTCTCAGCTATTCTTAGGATGTTGAGAAACCTTAAGCCTACAATCTGCAGAGCTTCCCACATCTACTCCCTTCACTAGGCACTAAGGTAGCATTATATTCTTTCAGGGAATAGCAGTTTCTTTAAACCTAGGATCTGAAAAATTGTTCAAGTCTTCTATCTGAGTTTCTAAGTATTTCCTCCTTTTGAGACAAGAGAGGGTAGTAAAAGGCAATGTAGATAAGCCTCTGAGGGTTTCCTCTCTCGTAGGCTGTAGATGGTGTTAAAAAAGCAAGATAGTCTGTTCCCAAGATCACAGAGGTTATAGCTAACAGAGCCAGGATCAGAACCTAGTTTCTATGACATCAAATCCTATACTCTTTCCCTTGAAGCACAGGGCCTCTTTCTTTTCTGAAACCAATTAATGTGAAAGTCATCCTTTTTATCATCATCATCAATAAGAGCTTTTATTATGCACTTACTATGTCAGGCACAATGCTAAGAGTTGAGGATACAAAGAAGGGGAATAGACAGTCCCTGCTCTCAAGGATCTCACAGTCTAATGGAAGAGACAACATGTAAATTAACTATTAGCAAACAAAATATATCCTGGATAAGCTGGAGAGAGTCATCAGAAGTTAAGGGGTTTTGGAAAAGGATTCTTATAGAAGGTGGTATTTTAGCTAAGAATTGAAGGAAGTCAATGAAGTCAAAAGGCAGAGATAAGGAGGTAAAAACATTCCAGGCATGGAGGACTTAATCCACATTCTCATTTTCATCATCATCATAAGTTAAAGAAACTGGGAAACCTTTATAGGCAAAGAAACCAATATTTATTAAAAGAATCAAAGGTAGTGCTCTGCAGTCTGTCCAGCATGATCTGAGACACCAAAATACAGAGTTCACAATTGTTTATGGCTCTTTTGATTCATATATGGCTTAAGCTGGTCAATATATGATGCAAATGGATCAGTCATTCCATGGCTCAAGCATAGTGGCTCAAACAGGTCATTCTATGACTTGATATGCAGGGCAGTTCATTGCATTTGTAGGTCTTACATTTGTTGGGATATTTTACATTATAGGTGAGGTCCATCTTTTACCCAGTATGTTTTAATATAAAGATGATTAATATGATTACACTTTTTATTATAAGGCCTGATACTACATCACAGTTTCAGCTACACATGTTTTCATGTGGGACAATATTCTTATTATAAATAACACAATTCTTATCTTATTAAAATGATTGAAGCTGGTAGTTAGTAAAGTAATGCAAAGCAAGGTACTCAAGGCATCAATTATTGATTTTTTTTCCTGTTACATAAGAGAGTAAGTGAAACTTTAGGTCTGCTTCTTAGACAAAGATCTGCTTGATGAGTGGTCTACACTGATGGTTTATTTCTCTGGGTAATAGGTATACTGAGTTCTAAGAGAAGGAGTCACTAAAGTTAAACCTGATTCACAGTTCTGAGACAACAGTTGTTCGTTGGCATGTGACAAGGTGTAGCATATTAGAGTGAATAGAGAATATCATATTCTAAACCTGAAGCTGTAAGTGATGCACACCAGAGTTTCAATTCAAGATATATTTAGCTGAACAGAAGATCAGTTTGAAGGCATAGAATCAGAGAAATCACCAAGAAAATTGACTAATTTGCCTCAGACTGTGTCCCCAGTGTGGTGCTAGTCAAGCACAGCACAGACCAACTCAACTTAGCAAAGAAAGTATCGGTTCAATACAGCAAGTGCATTAATCAAAGAATCATTATGGATGCTTCCTCAAATATAAAGAGGCCACCAAAGTTTATGCTTCCAGAGTTGTAAATTACCCTGAATACATAGGCTTTCCTCACTCATGTTCTTCCCTGCCAGGTTGATGTAAGTATATGTCCATTCTTCCCCAGAGCTACTAAAAGCATTAGTGGAAAAATGTGATCCAGTTTTATGTGTGAATTTTCATATATTTATTATTCCTACATTTACCTTTTAGGAATCCTATGATGTTATCATTATTATTGCTGTTATTATTATTGTTTTCGTTTTATTGTTAAACAATTGGTTATGTTTAAGAGCTAAAGTAGCATCATCTTAAGTAGGTGACTTTGTACAAATGTAAGCACACTAGTAGGGGTTTGAGCACTATAGTACAGGAAGTAGATTTTCATACAAGATTATCCTTAGGACCCAAATAAAGTTTGAGTATAGCCGAATAATGTGGTCCTCCTCTGAAAACCTGTACCTTCCACTCTGTTGAAGGTTGAAATGAACAAGACAGATCAGAGAGTGAGGAACTAATACACCAGGGACATCCCATTCAGGTCTTAAGCAACCAATCATAATAATAACCATAATAATCAATAATAATACAGCTAACATTTATATTTCATTTAAAGGTTTGTAAAGCACTATGCATATACTAGTTCATTGATCCTTAAAACCCTATGAGTTAAGAGCTATTATTATTATTATTATTTTACACATGGAGAAACTGAGATTTAGATGTTAAGTGACATCCTCAGTCACATAACTAGTAAGCGTCTGAGGAAGAATCGGAATTCAGGTCTTTCTGACTCTGGATCCAGTGTTACATCAACTAGGCCAAGCCAATTTGTTCAAATGAATGAATTAAAAACATTTATTATGCACTTACTTATAAAGCACTGTATTAAGCAAATATAAAAATTAGTCCCTGTTCTCATGGGGCTCACACTCCAATGGGAGAGACAATACATATGGAAGGTTTCAGTTAGATGAAAGGTGCTATGGTCCTTAAGATCCAGCAGCAAAGTAGATAGTAATGCCTGTTCTTTAATGACATTTCCATAGATAAAATTATATCAGTTTCTGATGTGAATTATTTGACAATGCTAAGGACTTTGGTAATAAGAATTTTCTTTTCTGTGTCTTCAATGGATGTGGCTGTAGCACCTGCAGGGGCATTTCCCAGGCAGCATCTCCATAGGGGTTGCTTCCCTGAATAACAGCAATGAATGAGAGCATGGGGCTGGAAACATTACTATTCCTGGGGCTCTTATGGCCAGGGTCCTGAGCCAACTCCATGATCCAGGAGATATGGTGGTCAAAGCATTGGTGGTGGTGGTTGTGGTGGTGGTGGTGGTTAAACTTGCCTGGCACATGCTACTTCCCCTCTCCCTCACAGAGTACATTTCCATTTCATCTAGGCTGGCTTGCTTGCCTTGTGAGTGGCAGTTGTTGAGAATGACCAGCCCCTTCTCCATAAGAGTTGCATCCTTGGATGACGGCTATGAGGATCAGACCAGAATCAGGACCAGTAGTCTAGAGGGTGCTGCCTCCAACACCATAACTACTCCTTAGCTGCTAGGGCTTACCCACTCATTCTACGCAGGATTCCTGCACTAATCAACTCATTGGTAGCAGTTGGCCAACACCTATTGCTGGATCCTTTTTCTATGATGATTTATCTAGTCAGTGATGTCTCTGAGCACTGAACTAGAAGCAGGTCAGGCAGCTTAGGAGACAACACTATTTCCAAGGCTCTTGGGTTAAGAGTTCAGCCCCTATCTTCATCGGGGTCTAGGTGATGGTATTCAAGATTATTGTAGTGATTTGAATCTCCCAGGACACACACTGTCTCCTGTTTCTTCTCTAAGGGTACCCAGTAGCTTCAGCAAGTCTCATTTTCCTGCACTGTGGGTGGTAGTTTGTTGGTAGCTGATTGAGGTAACTGGCTTCTTTCCACTGGAGCCTTCTCCCCAGATGATATCTATAAGGGCTGGGCTGAGCTGAAAGCATGACAAGTGGAATACAGCATGCTGCCACTCCCAAGGCTCTTGCACCTATCACTGCCCACCATCTCTCTTTCCAGAATGTTTGATTTGGTCATGCTCATTATCACACAGATTCATGGGTCCACCACTGCTTCTATAATTAGAGAGCAGCTAGGTGGCACTGTGGTTAGAGCACCAGGCCTAGAAGACTCATCTTCCTGAGTTCTAACCTGGCCTCAAAGACTTATTAGCTTTGCGACCCTGGGCGAGTCACTTAATCCTTTTTGATTCAGTTTCCTCATTTGTAAAATGAGCTAGAGAAGGAAATGTCAAGCCATACCAGTATCCTTGCCAAGAAAACTCCAAATGGGTTCACAAAGAGTTAGACATGACCGAAACAACTGAACAACACAAAAAGATTCTACAATTACCTCTCCTAAGGAGCAATACTTTGTCCAGCCTAGATTCTTTACTTGGGTATACACCATCCTAGTGAGGTAAAAGCACCAAGTGCCAGAAGCCCATGGGGAATGAAAGTTTTTGGTTTTGTTTTTCTAAAGAGGCAGGTAAATCAGAAAAAAATTATGTGCTGTTCTCTAGGTGGTATGAAATAAGCCACTGGAAGTATGGGTTGGTGCCATCAGACTTGGAAAGTGCAGTAATCAACATACAAATCCAAAGTTTGACCAAATAGAGTTCAGAAGGTTATAGGAATTTTTAGGGGAAAAATATTTGTATATTGTTTCATTACTAATTTTCTGGTTTGTATTTTTTTAAGAGAAGGCAATTACTCTCTAAGACAATTGGCTAAATTACTTTGGAAGGTAATGAGTTGCCTCCCCCTCACTAGAAACTTTCAAACAAAGGTTGGTTGTCTACTTGCCAGGGTAACTGTAGAGGGGACTCTTATCTAGGTACAAATTGGACCAGATGGCCTCTGAAGACCACACACACACACACACACACACACACACACACACACACACACACACACACACAGATTCTGCAATTCTTTGGCTCTGTGAAAAGACCTCACTAATCCTGTCCCTGGGACCCCTTTGTGTTCTGCTGCACCACCAGTGCTAAGATAGAGCAGCAGGGCAGGAGAGTTTAAAGCAATTCTGGAATAATACAAAGATGTCAGAAGTTTCAAAGAATAGCTCCAAAGCCTGCTACAGGATTTGGGAAAGGAAGGGAAACAAACCATTAGAGGAAAAGCCTTAGGAACAGGGGCTCTGTTCTTCACCAAACTATAAAATAGATAAGGTTTCAGAGAGCTGAGGTTTTCTGCTAGTTTTGTTTTCAAGTCCCTCTAATATCCCCTTTCTCCTTTATGGTCTGCCCCTCTCCACCCCAAGGGGCTCTCCTACATCCCATTTCTCTAATTCTTTGTTCTGCCAACTGTCATGTTAAAAGATCATTCTTGAACATTTATAATAAAAAAAATCCCCGTGGAGTTTTTGCCTATCATAGGGGATGTCTCAAGACCCAAAACCTTCGAGACCCAAAGGAATGATTCTGTAATAGAGAATTTCATATAGCAGAGGGTGAATTTTTCTGATCAGTCATTCATTCAGTCAGTCAAGCATTTATTAAGGGCCTGCTATGTTTCAGCCACTATAGCAAAGATCCTTGTTCAACCTCTATCAACATACCAGTGGTGGACTGCCTGTATTTTAAAGAATGGTCCTCTTGTGGGAAGGGTAAGAGGGAAAGTGGACTAGGAAGAAACATATAAGTAGGACACTTGATCATTTCTTTTTGTTTGTATTTCTGCTTCCAGTGCTTAGCAGGTGCCTAGCACACAGAATAAGCACTTAATAAATACTAGCTTACTGATTGACACTGAAATACTCACACTTAGGACAAGGAAATTTCCTCTAGGGATTTATAAAAGAAATGTTGCTTCCAAGGATTTTAAACCCAAACTGCTTTGAAGGGTTCAGTCTTCCAAATCATTCCAGGAATTACAAAAGAAATCATTTATCCTGGGGGACTTCACACAGAGCATTTGATGGAGGCAGAGGCAATCCTATTCCTCTCTAAGCCTGTCACACACTGTTTCACTTAGAAGACTCTTTGGAACGTTTATGTCTCCTTCCAGGATAGAGAGGCAGCCTGTTATAGTGAAAGGTTCATAAAACTGGGGGTAAGGAGACCTGGGCCCTAGTCCTGGTTTTGTGATTTAACTCCCCACAAAATGAAAGTCTCCTTACCTCATGGGAGTCTTTTTCATCATCTGTAAAGTGGGAGAGTTGAGTTAAGTGATCTCCAAGGTACCAGACGTCATATTCTGTCAAAGAAAGCAGGTATTTATTCCAGCTATCCAAAATCCATTTGCAAAGAGATTACATGTTCCCTTCCCTACCATCACCCTCCTTCATACATACCCATATGTCCATTACTCTTCTATCTGTTTGTTTATTTTGTTTCATTTTGGGTTGGGTTTTTTTTTTTGGTCAGGAAAACAAGGCACATGTATATTTTTAGCTAACTCAGTGAGCTAACACTTAAACCTATTCACACTTCCTACCCAAAACGTATGAGGCCTTACCAGCATAAATAAAAATCAGCATGTGACATACAGATGTTCCTTTTTATTCTAAATGAAAATGATGATAAACAGCTGCTTGAGCCTGGCAGAATTGTAAGCCAACTGTGACTCTTCTCAGCATCCCATCCTTCCTCTCTTCCTTTCCAGTTGAGAAAGGAAAGGTCAGAGATGTGCATCTGTATGCATCTTACAAACCTTTGCAGCTCCTTCTGAAAAAGCCTACGTCATCTTTCTCTTGTGCCACGTACAAATCTCCCTAGGAAGAGCTATTCATTTAATTTCATTTTATAAATAAAGTACCTGTTTCATTCTGAAGGAATTGCTTGACCACTTAACTCCAAATACCTTAAGGGTATCAGGTGCAGCCTTTCAACCTACAATAACACTTTTCAAAAGCCTGAAGCCAGTAGGGGAAAATACTTCATCTATTGGAAACTCCAGGGAAGCATAGATAAAGCTCCTCTAATGACAGACTGATTAAAAGGCTTTGTTCTTTCATTAGAATGCCCTGGAATAAGGGGGCAGCTAGGTGGCACAGTGGATAGAGCACTGGCCCTGGATTCAGGAGGACCTGAGTTCAAATGTGGCCTCAGACACATAACACTTACTAGCTGTGTGACCCTGGGCAAGTCGCTTAACCCCATTGCCTAACCAAAATAAATAATTAATTAACACTCTGAATGTCTATTAGAGCACACTTGGAAATATTAGTAAGTACAGAAAGGGGTCTAGAGAGGTCTTTGACTTCAGGAATTGTCACATAATAATAATAATAGCAGCTAACATTAGATAGCACTTACAGTCTTGCAAAGCACTTTAAATATATTGTCTCAGCTGAGCCTCAGAAAAGTCCTATGAGGTAGGTACTATTATTATTCCCAATTTACATATTAGGAAACTGAGGCTAAAAGATGATATGGGATTTGCCCAAAGTTATACAGCTAGTAGGCATCTGACTCCAAATTCAAGGTTCAATGGTTGGGCCACCTAGCTGTAAAGAAATTCATGGAAAAGAAATCCATGACCTTCATGAGTTAAGCCTAAAAGACATTATAAGAGCAGTCTGAATGAGCTGGCAGATGTCATAGCAGTAAAGAGGGTGAAACAATAAGGACTTTCCCCCAAGGCAGCATTTTTAAAAAATGAGTCTTCTTGGTGTCCACTGTTGTCATATCACAGTAACTCCTAGCCTTGTTTTCCCATTTTACAGATAAGGTAAATGATGCCTGCCCCAAGAGATGAAGACCATTATCCAAGGTAACACAGCGTTGATAACTCAGGACTAAAAGCAGGGTCTCCTTACTCCTAGTTCAATGCCCTTTCAATTTGTTCCATTTTGCTTCAGTCGATCTACATACATTTCCACTAAGTCTGATAACAAAGCCATCCCAGGCATGGGAAAAATTGTCTCAGTGACCCACTTGCCCTTGGAATGAGACAACCTTACCCAGAGATAGATGGATTCAATTGTATTTACAAATCCCAACCAAAATCCCACCTTTTACAGGAAACCTTTCCCAATCTCCCTTAATACCTTTTGTTCATTATTTCCATCTATTCTGTATATCGCTTGTTTGTATGTGGTTATTTGCATGCTGTCTCTTCAATTATTCTGTGAGCTTCATGAGAGCAAAGACTGCCTTCTTTTACCTTTCCTTGTGTCCCCAGCACTTAGAACAGTGCCTGGCACATGGCAAGTGCTTAGTAAATGCTTACTGACTGACTACATCCAAAAAAAAAATGTATCTATGCCCTGTTTCCTCCTGATCCTACTGATAGCCATCATGCAAAATCTTTACCTCTTATTGTCAACAGAACCAAAACACTCCATCTCCCAGCACCATGCATTTTCACTGGCTGTCCCCCATGCCTGGAAATCTCTCCCTCTTCACTGCTGCCACTTGGCTTCCCTGGCTTCCTTCAAGTCCTATTTAAATTCCACTTTCTATAAGAAGCCTGTACCAATTCTCCAGTGTCTTCTCTCTGTTGCTTTTCTCCATTTTCTCTGCATATATCTTCTTGTACATGGGTATTCTCGAATTGTCTCTCCCATCATATTGTGAGCTCCTTGAGTGCAGGTCCTGTTGTTTGCCCCAGGTCTTAGTACAGTGCCTGGCACACATCAGGCGCTTAATAAATGCTTGTTGACTTGGTATGATTTGACTTGATCATATCAAAAAATTAACAAATTTCTTGTCAAGGGGCAGGGATTCAAAGGGGAACACAAGCCCCTTGCTTTTACTACTTCCTTTGTGTTTTTAAATCCATACCGAATAACATGGTCTTGGCCATCTTCTGGGAAAAGCAATTACCAGACACAGTCTTGTTTACAATCAAAGGAACAGAACCACTGAAAGCTGGGCCATAATACAACTGCACTGAGGCAGACACCACAGTGCAAGGTGCTTGTCCTGTTTTGGCCTCCAGAATCCAGAGCTCATAATTTTATCCAAAAATGGGCCCAGTATTCAGATGTCAAAAACGTGATCTTCCTCCAACTAATCTTCCCATTCTTGCTCCAATCATAGCTTTCTCTAAAAATTTCTAGGAGAGAAGACTAAGGGGAGGGATTTACAGCCTGCTGGGTTTGAAGCTTTAGAGCCATGTTTGATTGTCAGGTTCTTATTCCTTGTGGGACAAAAGTGATATTTCACTCCAATCAATGGTCTATTCTATTTTCTCTGAACAAATGTTTATCTTTTAGGTAAAATGTTCTTCCTTCAAAAGAGAAAGAGAATCATAAAATAGGAATATTGGCAGAGTAGATAAAAATGAAGGAGTAATATAACAGCAATCAAATACATCTGTAATGCACTGTTTATAAATGTTAGAGGCAGAGGAATAAAGTGGGTGACCCAGTGTGCCTCTTCCATCAATGTCTAGGTAGAATGAATTATGGCAGTGACCTGGGAAGTGACTCACTCAGGTCAATTGGACAGAACATTTTGGGAAAGAAGAACAGAAGGGTAAGCTAAGATCCTTATGAGCCCAGTAACTGCCTGCTCATGCAAAGCTAATGGCCTATGGTGTTGCCAATATGTTTGTTTCTGCTCTCTTAACCACAAGTGGGAGTCTCTATAAAATGGAAATGGCTGAAGCCACTCTTATTGATCATAGAAAAGTCTGAAATGAATGGGGCAACCAGACTATAATTGGTCCATTTCACCCATGCAGCCTTGAAGGAGTCAAAATTCTGGCCTTTGAGAATATAAACACAAAGTTAATCAAGGGCCAGACAGTAAATTGACCTTCACAGGCATTATGTATGTCAGTGAAGCTTAGAGCAGCTCAAGCAGAGAAGCTTAAGAGGAAGGTTGTAGGGAGTGTGAGCCAGAGTAGATAATTCATGAGATCCATGGGAAAATAAGGAGGGAAAAAACCCTAAGTGATGAATATTCGTAAGTTGCCAAGTGTCAAAATTATTCCTGGAGAATAAACTCCAGGAGAGATGTCTTACCCACATTTGTTGTCTAGTACTTTGGACAAATTATGAAGAGGAAGCATAGTCATATGAGATAATATTTATAAAATGCTGTGAAAACCTTAAAATGCTATATAAAGGCAGGCTATCAGTAATATTATTATTATTTATTTATTTCAATATTTGAAGGGACATCAAGTGGTAAAAGAATAGAGAGGCAGATTTTGTTTCAATATGAGAAACAATTTCCTGATGGTAAGGGCTTCCTCAAAGAAGAATGGGATGTTTTAGGAGGTATCAAGTATGTCAGATGTCACCTGGTTTGGTGCTTTGTAGAGGCAGGTGAAGGAAACTCAGCCTTTAAAAACTCAAGAGGGAAAAATTATAAATGAAGTCAATAGTGGAAAAATAAAACAGAACAAAATAATGAGTAGGAAAACCAACTTGCAATTGAAGGAGGGGCTGCTCTGTGGAAGAGGGAAGTTGGCTAGTGGGCATCACCATGACTGTGAAATGTTCCTTTCTTCCTTTTATGGACACTGAGATCAGAAACAAATAAACAGACCAGGATAGTGCCCCCAGCAAAGCATTTCACAAAGTCCACACTATTGTAGAGATTAGAGATAAAGAAATATGGGTGTGGAACAGTATAGTTAGGAGGATTTCTAGTTGAGTGATATTACTCAAGTGCTGCTATTTGTTGGATCAATGTCAACCTGGAGGGAGTTCTCTGTCCTTCATCCTGTTTTGTTCAACATTATTATCAATACTTGGCTTAAGACATAAATAGAATATGAATCAAAATTGCAGAAGCTGGGAAGAAAAGCTAGTACCCTGCATGATAAAAACAGGATCCAAAAAGAGAACTGAGCAAATTTAATAATATGAAATTCAGTAGACATTAATTATAAAGTTCTGTACTGAGGCTCAAAAAAAATCAACTAGACAAATACAATGTGGGACAGATAATGCTAGACAATAGTTGGTGTGATAAAACACTTGGGTATTTTAAGAGACTGCAAGCCTAAAATGTGTTGTGGCTTCCAAAAACATTACTAATCTTTTTTCCCCTTGTTTTATGATCTGGACCTGTGATTTTGAGTGAAGTCCTGCTACCCATGCAGATCTGCAACCATTATCCAATTTACAGTCTTGTCAAGTTACAAAGGGCACTGAGAAGTAAAGTGACTTGAGCAAAGTCACACAGCCCACATGTGCCAGAGGCTAGACAATAATGCAGGCTGTCCTGACTCCAAGGCCAGTTCTCTATCTTTTGTTAACCTAGGCTATATTAACAGGAATGCCTAGCTCAAGCAGGATAACAGATCCATTGCTTTCTGCTTAGGCAGAGAAGTATTGGGTAGCATTGCGTTCATTTCTTAGCCCCACATTTTAAAAATGCTCATGGGATCATAGACTTAAAGCTAGAAGTGACATTAGAAGCTATCAAGGTCAAACCTCTCATGGAATATGAGGCTGAGAAAGTTAAGTTACTTACCAAGGGTCACAAGCTAGGAAATGTACAAGGCAGGATTTTAACTTGTGTCTTTCAGAGTCCAACTCTAGCTCTTTGTCCATTGAACCACCTGGCTGCCCAATTTACAAAGAGGTATATATCCAGAGAAGAACAATCAAGATATTGAAGCGACTTGAACCTGTCTCATATGAGAGAAATAGTGATGTTTTGTCTGAAGAGGCACCTTCTGGATACAATTCAACACTTGCTCAGAATCCAGAATTATTTTTCTGCAAGCTTCCTTCATGTCTTCCACCTTTCTATAGAGTTTCTTCCTTCCTTGTGGTCTTTTCACAGAACACCCTCCATGATAGCACTCCTTTGGTGACATGACAGCATGTCCTTGTTTTACATGTCTCGAACAGAGCCAACATATTACTTAATGTGTTGGATTTAATAGTAGCTAAACTTTGATATCTGCCTATATTTATGGGTCTTTAAAAATAACTCTTGGGGAGAAAGAAAAGAGAAACA
This sequence comes from Phascolarctos cinereus, assembly GCF_003287225.1. Classification (NCBI taxonomy): domain Eukaryota; kingdom Metazoa; phylum Chordata; class Mammalia; order Diprotodontia; family Phascolarctidae; genus Phascolarctos; species Phascolarctos cinereus. Next base: position 336,312,156 of record NW_027556098.1, read on the forward strand.
GATAAACAGTCTGAAATAAAGGTAGAGGCAGATAGAGAAAAAAAAAAGAGAGAGAAAAACAGAAAGAGACAGAGATACAGTGACATAAAATCCCTTACATTGTATAATCCTGGCTTAAAGCTTGACATCGGTGCACCGAGTATTGAATAAAACGATTTCCACCCAACTTCTCATGTGTTACAGTTTCCAATGAAAACTGGTGTCCTTCCAGCCCAACCTAAAACATAAGAGAATAAAATTGTGTAACTGACTACAATAGAGGTTGAGATTTACTCTCTATCAAAAAAGTTTCTACCAAGAAGCATTAAAAGGAGACAATTCAAACCTTTTGGAAGGTTTGGGAAGATTTGGAGAAAGATGATTGGAGGGAAACTTGAGTTGTGCAAATTCTGCAAGTTAATTTATTTGTCTGGTCCTTGATTTCCTCACCTGGAAATTAGTCATTCAAAAGGTTCTCTAAAGTCCCTTCTAGCTCTAATAGTCTATGCTTCTATAAGACATTTTGAAACTCAGGTTGATCATTCAAATTGAACTTGTGACATATAAAAAATTTGAAAGATAGTTTCTAGATAATTAATCATTTTATATTGGTTATCAATAATTAATAAAAGGGATCAGTGACACTCTCAAATGCCAAAGACCTCTCATGGAACCCACTCAACACTTATATGCCCTGGGAAGAGTGAATATTCCTGAGGCTGGCAATCAACTCTGATTAGTTAACAATTAATGAGAAGAATTAATATTATAATGGGAAATGGGCTTATTCTAATGAGGAACTAGGGGCCATGGCTCTGACCACTCAGTCTTGGACTGAGACTTGTCCCTTATCCTGACTACCCCTGTCTAGGGCAACTTAGATGGGGGTGGGGTGGTCCACCTCTGCTCAGACCTGGCTGAGTGGAACACATTGGGCTTAGTTTAAGGTTCTCTAGTTGAGTGGGGTAAGAACTCCCACCCAGAATCCAAAGGTATGTAGCCTGGGGATTTTTGGCAATATCATGCATCAACAATTTCCTTCAGATGCTGGCTTGGCCTAGTAAAGACTGAAGATCTAGGAAGGGGAAAAAACCTGAATCTCCTCAACGTTTACTTATTAAATTGATAATCACTTCTATCAAACTGAAAAGTCACTCTGTGAAGCAATTTCTCAATCACTATAATTCTTGTGGCAGTATATTTTTGAAAGATTCCACTCTTTAAAATTCTTCTTAGCTTTAAATATTATTGTATGTTGGCTGAAGGACTCTTCTGAGATGGACAGATAATTCTTTGTGCTGTTTTTTAATAGTATTTTTTTAATTGGAGTACACTTTTGTTTTTCTTTACTATTCACTATTCGTGGGGTTTAATAACTTTATCGTTTGTTTTCAAATGAAATCTCTTGCTTTCAAGATATTCTATTCCTTAAATGTTGTTGGTTTTAATCACAAAATTTCTCTCATTGGATTTTCTTAAGCCATGTATTTTGTATTCAAGCAGATGTTCACAAAATAAATATTCATGGTGCATTTATGCAGTTCATAATTCCACGTGTAACAGGTTGTTTCAAATGAGTCTACAGACTTAATTTTCTCCTGGCTGAAAAAAATGCTCCCAGAATAATATTTCAGTGGCATTTATACATCTAATAAAGATGTAGTCATTAAAGCAACCTCTCCTCTTGTCAATCATCCAGACCAAAAATATAATCTACCATGCTTCCATTTCATTCCTAAATGGTGATGCTTCTGGCAGTGCCAAAACAATGCCAGTGAAGTAGGATTTCTTTTCCTACAATGGTATTACAGATAGGACCATTGGTACTCAGTGCATGGGGGACAAAGTAGGAATTTGAAGAAATTGGAAGGGCTATTTTCTCAAGGTAAATATGCAATGCTTTTCAGTACTGGTGTCATGGATATCACAAGGTTTTATAGGATTAAAATTTACTCTAGACAGGGGAATTCATTTTCTTCCATCATGCTGAAATGAGATCTCCTTTTGGGAATTGCCAAATAGACTATTTAAGATAAACTATAATTGCAAAAGTTCAACAGATTCCTAATACATCTCTTCTTTCACAGTTTCCATCAAGATGACTTAACTTTTTCTCTGCAGCCCATTTTCATTTCTGAATAATAGAAGTCACAATGCTAACATAGTTCCCCATACTGTTCATTCACTCTGTCTACAAGTATGTATTGTCTGCCTATTCTGTGACACCATCATTAAAAGGAAATCAAGCCCCAGGTCTGCCAGAAATGACATCGAACACAAATTTTCTCATCTCTGTCTATTTATAATTATTAAAACATTGCAAAGCCTATGACAACACAATTTGCCCATTTTTCCTTCATAGGCACTGTTTCTAAGAGTCATTTTAAAGCTTAAATTCATCTTAATATCTCTGAGAAAGAATTTCACTAGGGCTTTCAATATCCAGTCTTTACTATACATCAGAAAGAGCTGAGGTCTGACTTATTCTAAGTCCCTTTGTCTTGTCACTCCTATTCTGCCAGGGCAGCAGAGGGAAGGACATTGCCAAGGAGTAACGTCTATTGGGAGGAACCACAATAGATTGGAGCATGGGTTGAAGTGGTCCAAAATGTTTTGTTAGGTTCTACTATCCCACAATCACCTTTCAAATGCCAAATGACTCCTGTTCTGTAAGATTGTGGTAATACCTTAAAACTTCTCCAGGGTTGCCCTTCTTCATGTAAGATTCACATTTACCTTCAATTTTAAGATTCTTGAAATACATGATATAATAGATATCTTAATTCTCTAGTTATCAACATCAAGCAAAAAAAAATCAAAAAGGAGATATATGCTCACAAAAGTATTTGCCACCATCCTGGAGGCTTTCCAGTACAAAGTTGGAATTGAAAAGGAATTCCCTATTGATGCTTGAGTTCTCCAGATTCTTCATGTTACAGATGCCACTATGCTGATTGCACCAAGCTCCAAAACACTATAGACTTTTTTGAATAAGATCCATGGTTACTAAGAAGAACTTTACCTAAAGATTCACAGGAAGAAAACCCTAGCAGATGAAGAATTCCTATTGCCCACATTGTGGTGTGCAGCTGGATGGGTAACCCATAGAGTTGATCCACTAGTATATGAATCTAGAAAAGACAATGGGTGATGAATTTAGCATAGAATTGAATAGCAGCAAGAAAGCAGTGGGGAATTGCCTTTGGGGAATTGTCATCCTTTTCATAATTGCAATCTTCTCCCTGAAACACATGATCAAAAGAATGGAGGGCAGGGGAAGACATAAGTATATCCAGCAAAAAAGAGGCTAATTTTTAACAATATTTTTTCACCAAAGAATTATAGTTAGGGGTTACACAGCAGGCATTAAATGTCTCCAACATATTGCCAATGATGACCTGCATGGCAGAAATAGCATAAAAATACAATCAGAGAAATGAATGTCTCAGGGGCAGCTAGGTGGTGCAGTAGATAGAGCACCGGCCCTGAAGTCAGGAGGACCTGAGTTCAAATCCAGCCTCAGACCAAACACTTGACCCTTTCTAGCTGTGTGACCCTGGGCAAGTCACTTAACCCCAATTGCCTTAAAAAAAAAAGAAAGAAATGAATGTCTGCAAAAGAAGGTGACTCAAATATAACAAGAATAAGGGGAAACACATGGTCAATCTGTATGATCATTTGGTATCTAGACCATGTTCACAGATATAGAGGAAGGCATCCAGCAGATTGGGTGCCTGTCTTATGGGAGATTCATAGGAAGACACTGATAAGAACTATAAATGATGAGAATGTGTGGATGGGCATAATCTATGCCACTGAAGAGAACATCCACATAAAAGGCTCAGTGAAGTACCCAGTACTAAAGTTTACAAAGTGTTTTCTCACGACCTTCTAAAGTAGGCAGCATAAGTCTTTGTATCTATTTTACAAATGGAAAAAAAAAAGCTCAGTAAAATTAAGTGACTTGTCTGGAATCACACAATGAACATCAAAGCTAGCAACTCAAACTCATTTCTTGTTCTAAGATCAGGGTCCTTTCCAATATGATATACTATGCTTCTGCTTTACCTACAAAGTCTCGAGGGTCTAGGCCTGTACATTGTCTTTGACTAATTAAGGTTTATTCCATTGACCATGGTCAGGATGATTTACTTCCAAATGAAAGGTGGTAAGTTATTTTTGTTTGGCAGTTTCATCCCCCTAGACATTTCCCTCTGCTCAGGAGGGATGGGTAGGCTATGGTTTGTTACCACTATCAACATCCTCTGAATACACCACCACTACTACCTTAAAACCTCCCAAAGGGACACAAGAGGTAACATACAAAATGTCATCACTATGGACAGCTCCCCCTCATCCATCCTCACACACCATCCATTCTAGCTGTAGGGAAGTGCTAATAGTGGCACCTGTCTTTCATTTGCCTCTCCTGAAACCAGGTAGCATAGTGCAAATAACACATTGGTTCTCTAACTCCATTGTGTATAGAAACACAAAATTTCAGGGCAGGAAAGGGTATTAGAATCCATCTGGTTTAATACCCACCTAAATAGGACTCTTTATTCCAGCATTTCCAAAAATCAGTGATACAACTTTTGCTTGAAGTCCTTCGATGAAAGTGAATCCACCACTTTCCAAGGTATCACATTGCACTTTAGGATTGCTCTAGAGCAGGGGTTCTTAATCTTTTTTTAAATACCTTTGGCAGTCAAGAGAAGCTTATGGACCCCTTCTCAGAATAACGTTTTTACATGAATAAAATAAATAGGATTATAAAAAATATGTATTTTTACTTAAAGTTTTCAATTATTTTTTCAAAGCAAATTCACAAACCCCAGGTTTCTGATTTGGAAGTATATCTCTATGACTGGTGATCCTATCCATGATAAATAATTAGACTGAACCAAAATCTTCATTTCTAGAAACTGACAAGTTTACCTTTCTAAGCTTGTATACCCCGTTATTATATGTATGTGTGTTTGAGGCAGGGGTAGGAGCTCAGGAAGGAGATTATGTACAGATGTTTGAAGCGAAAGCCTCCAAAGATATAATTATATTATGGAATCATAGCAAAAGAAATCATATTACCAGTAAGCAGCTGGAATTGAGAGTAACTAAAACCTTTCAGATCATACGTGGTTATAATTTCTTGTATCTGGTGCTTTTACAATGTCCAAACTGTTTTCTCTGATGTTTGGCTAATCCACTGTCCAGCACCATAAGTGCACAAAGACAAAGAAAGCAAGAGAGATGTGGCTGGAAATTTACAGAAGAGGCTGAATCTATTAAGAAAGCTGTCCCCTGAAGCTCTAAGTCTCTCTTTTTTTTTAGTTTAAAAAAAAAACTTTATTTTTCCTGTTTTTTTGTTTGTTTTCTTTCAAAACATGCCTAACATGAAAATATGTTTTACGTGACTGCAACATGCAATCTGTATTAAATTGCTTGCCCTTCCAAGGAGGCAGTAGACAAGGGATGGAGAGAACCTGAACTCAAAATGTTTTAAAAATGGAAGTTAAAAATAGTTTTCACATGCAACTAGAAAAAAAAATCAAATTAAAATCTTATACCCTACAGGAGAGAAAAAAATGTAGTTTCCTTATTTTTTTCTTTTTTAACCAAATCTGTTTTTACTATTGCATTGTCTGAGATCATGATTGCTTCTCTAGATTTTTTTTTTCCTTCAGCTGAAGCATAGTGAATTTTTTCTACCCTTAAAAAATCTATCTGGTACACAGATCTAACCATCTCTTTTTTTTTCTCCCTTCAAAACCCTTCAGTTACTCCCTGTTTCCCTCAGAAGAAAATACAAGCCCTTAGTTTGGCAGTTAAGGTTTCCCAGACTCTGGCTCCAACTTACCATTCTAGCATTACCCCCTCCTACTTATAAACCCTACATTCCAGCCAAACTGAACTCCCAGAGTCAGAAACTGTTAGAGCTTGAAGTGACTTTAGAGATCACCTAGTTTATTCCCATCATTTTACAGAAGAGGAATCTGAAACCTGAAGAGGTTAAGCAACTTGCCCAAGTTCACAAAGGCAGCATATCCCAGGTCCAAGGTTTGAACCGAGCTGTTCTGATTCTAAAACTACCACGTCCATCCCACCTCTGTCACTGCTTCCCTATCTTGTTCTGCCCCCATTTATTTCTCTCCTATACTTGTAATACGCTCTCCTTTTATCACGTCTTGTTAAAATTCTCTTCTTCTTCTTCAAGCCCAGCTCATGGGCACTTTCATTCATGAGGATCTCCCTAACTCCCCCCTCCTCCTCCAATTGGAAGTGATGCCAACTGAACTCTTCTAGAACGCACCTTGTCTGTTATCTCTTCTTTGCTCTGTTCTCATCTGTGGCATAGTGGCTAGAACCCTGGCCTTGGAGTCAAGAGCCTTGGGTGACAGTATTGCATATGTTAATCCCCCAGCAGAGTGTAAACTCATATTTTTTTTCAGATTTTATTAATTTATTTATTTTTAGTTTTCAATATTCACTTCCACAACATTTTGAGTTCCAAATTTTCTCCCCTTCTCACCCCTCCTGCACCCCAAGACAGTGTGCATTCTGAATACCCTTTCCCCTAATCTGCCCTCCTTCTATCTCCCCCCTACCTTCTCTTATCCTCTTCCCCTTCTATTTTCCTATAGGGCAGGATAGATTTCTATACCCCATTGCCTGTATATCTTATTTCCCAGTTGCACGTGAAAACAATCTTCAACATTTGTTTCCAAAACTTTGGGTTCCAAACTCTCTCCTTTCCTCCCTCTCCACCCACCCCCATTGAGAAGGCAAGCAACTCGATACAGGTTATACTTGTGTAGTCATGCAAAACACTTCCATAGTTGTCATGTTGTGAAAAACTATCTATATTTCCCTTCATCCTATCCAAACCCCCCCATTTATTCTATTCTCTCTTAGAAGTGTTTGTTTCTGATTACCCCCTCCCCAAATCTGTCCTCCCCTCTATCATCCTCTTGCTCCCTTATCCCCTTCTCCCCCATTTTCCTGTAGGGTAAGATAAACTTCCATACCCAATTGAGTTTGTATGTTGTTCCCTCCTCAAGCCAAATCCGATGAGAATAAGATTCACCCATTCTCTTTCACCTTCCCCCACTTCCCCTCCACTGTAAAAGCCTTTTCTTGTCTGTTTTATGTGAGCTAACTTACCCCATTCTATCTCTCCCTTTCTCCTTCTTGCAGTAAGTATAATCCTCTCTCACCCCTTAATTTTATTTTCCCTTCATCTTCAACTCACCCTGTGCCCTCTAATTATCTATCTATATGTCTATCTATATGTACTTATAATTTTTCCCTCCAACTACCCTAATACTAAGAAAGGTCTCATGAGTTACAAATATCATCTTTCCACACAGGAATGTAAACAGTTCAACCTTAATAAGTCCCTTACAATTTCTCTTTTCTGTTTACCTCTTCATGCTTCTCTTAAGTTTAGTATTTGAAAGTCAAATTTTCTATTCAGCTCTAGTCTTTTCATCAAGAATGCTTGAAAGTACGCTATTTTGCTGAATGTCTATTTTTCCCCCAAAGGATTATATTCAGTTTTGCTGGATAGGTGATTCTTGGTTGTAATCCTAGCTCCACTGACCTCCAGAATATCATATTCCAAGCCTTCTGGTCTCTTAATGTAGCAACTGCTACATCTTGCATTATCCTGATTATGTTTTCACAATACTTGAATTGTTTCTTTCTGGCTGCTTGCAATATTTTCTCCTTGACCCGGGAATTTGGCCACAATATTCCTAGCAGTTTTCCTTTGGGGATCTCTTTCAGGAGGTGATTGGTGGATTCTTTCCATTTCTATTTTGCCATCTAGTTCTAGAATATCAGGGCAATTTCCCTTGTTAATTTCTTGAAAGATGATGTCTAGGCTCTTTTTTTGACCATGGGGTTTCAGATAGTCCAATAATTTTTAAATTGTGTCTCCTAGATCTATTTTCCATGTCAGTTGTTTTTCCAATGAGATATTTCACATTGTCTTCTATTTTTTTCATTCTTTTGGTTTTGTTTTACAATGTCTTGATTTCTCATAAAGTCACTAGCTTCCATTTGCTCCATTTAATTTTTAAGGAAGTATTTTCTTCATTAAGCTTTTGGACTTCCTTTTCCATTTGGCTTATTCCACTTTTTAAAGCATTCTTCTCCTCATTGGCTTTTTGGACCTCTTTTGCCATTTGTGTTAGGCTGTTTTTAAGGTGTTATTTTCTTCAGTATTTTTTGGGTCTCCTTTAGCAAGCTGTTCGTTGTTTTTTCATGATTTTCTTGCATCACTCTTACTTCTCTTCGCAGTTTTTCCTCTACTTCTCTTACTTTCTACTTAAAATCCTTTCCTGAGCTCTTCCATGGCCTGAGACTGATTCATATTTTTCTTGGAGGCTTTGGTTGTAGGAACTTTGACTTTGTTGTCTTCTTCTGGTTGTATGTTTTGATCTTCTTTGTCACCAAAGAAAGATTCTATGGTCTGGCTTTTTTTTTTTGCAAAGTTTGCTCATGATTCCAGACAATTACTTGAGTTATAAAGTCTTTGTTAAGGTAGGAGTCTGCTTCCAGTGTGGAGAATGTACTGTCCCAAACTTCAGGGGCTTTGTGCAGTTATTTTCAGAAATATTTCTAGGGAACTGTAAATTTTCAATTCTTCCAAGGTGGTATGATAAGAGACAAGGTGTTTACTCCTTCCCTGGCCTGTGCTCTGGTCTCTGAGTGACCACAAGCACTCTTTTCTGCCTTGGAACTGTGAGGAGGATTTTTTCTTTACCCCCACTATAAACTCCACCACACCAGCACTCCTCCTTGCCCCAGGATCACCACCAAGAACTGTGACCCAAATCCAAGTATGGGCAAAGGAAGAGAATCATGCCTCAAACACAGCAAAGAGATCCTTGCAATCCCCATCTGATCAGCCACTCAATTCCCCTTCTCTCTGTGGGCCAAGCTCAGGAAGTAGCCACTGCCCCAGGGCTGCACTGGGACTGGGGCGGGGAATGAGCTTCTCTCTCACCACAGTCACAAACTTTTCCCACTGACCTTCTAAGTTGTCTTTGGCATTTGTGGGTTGAGAAGCCTGGAAACTGCCACAGCTGCCAGTGATTCAGTCCTCTGAGGCTTACTCTAGATTCACTGAGACCTGTTTTGCCTGTGTGTCCATGCTGAACTGCATTCTTCTCCCAGTCTGGCATGGTGGACCTTTCCAATCAACCATCCAGGTTGTCTTGGGCTGGAAAGTTGTTTCACTCTGCCTTTTCATGGGTTCTTCTGCTTTAGAATTTGTTTAGAGCCATTTTTACAGGTATTTGGAGGGGTTTGGGGGAGAGCTCAAGCAAGTCACTGCTTTTACTCCACCATCTTCAACCTCTAAGTCTCTTGACTGAATATCTGTGATTAAAACTTCTTTCCACATCAGAAGCAAAATGGTGTGAAATGATTAATTTTAGGTTGTGTTTTTTTGGTTTGTTTTTTTGTTTTTGTTTTTGTTTTTGGTAAATTACCTTCAATTTCTAAATGACTTTCTTAGTGCAAGTAAGATTTCACTTGCAACTTTGGTAAAAAGTCTTAAGTCAATTAGTTTGCCCTCCACATGAAAACTTAAGTGTAATTTCTGCCACACTAACAAAGAGAAAAGCCATTTTGCCAGGTTCATACAGTATTAGAATTTCAGAGGCTCTAAGTTTGGGAGCTTTTCCTTAACTGTTAGACATGCAAGTTTCCTAAGCAACTAATGATACCCAGTGTCTCCTCTGAATGCTCCCTTGGGCTTTGGCAATTTGGGTCACCCCTGCAGCACAACTAGGAAGGCTTTTTGATTCTATCCACCACCCTGTGCCTTCCCTGAGCTCTTGAAAATCATCATATCCCTATCAACTAAAAACAAATAAAATAAAAATATTGACACCATCAGCTTATCACAACTTTTGCAATGCAGGCCTGAAAAATTTCTGTCACTCCTGGCCAACAGATAGATTTCAAAAGTAGCAGCTGCTCCTCCTCTGACATTAAAATATAGGCAATCCTACATGCTACTGACTGGGCAAAAGCCCAAAGACCCCTCTGGGACAGTTCAGTTCTCTACTCACTTTCCTTTAGTTTGCACTTACCCTAATGCTTAACACGCAACATGAATGTATTATTTTCTTACTATGGGGCCCTTTTATAATACTGATGTTACTTTCCAAGTAAAATACAATGAGTGTCTCTATCCATCATTGTGTGGACATGCCAAGACTAGACTATGGTAATGTTTATAATTAATATATTTATCTCATGTAGTTGTTCAGGGATAGTTCAGTTGCCTATTTCTCCTTCTAAAGAGCTAGCATTTATTTAGTGCTTTAAGATTTACAAAGTATTTTATGTATGTTATTTCATTTGATATTTACAACAACCTTTGACAGTAGGGCTATATCATTATTATTATTATTATTACCCTAATTTTGCAGATGAGGAAATTGAGAAAGAGAGAAATTAAGTGATTTACCTAGGGTCACACAGCAAGTAAGTGCCTGAGGAAGGATATAAACTCAAATTTTCTTGTCTCCCAAGCCCAGCACTTTATCTACTGTTCCATCTGGCTGTGTCAGACATGATGGACCCAGTTGAATCCATATTGTACATTATCCAGTTGAGTGAAGAAGCAAGTAGGTATTTATGATTTTGTGTATATGGATAGAGAAAAATTAATAAAATAATGTGTGCACCCAATGGTATTCATTCAGAATTTATTCACTACTGACCCACTGGCATATTCACTATTACAAATAGTGAGCCATTCCCTTTAGCCTTATTTATGTTCTCAGCCTCTTTCTGTCCTATCCTTGACCCTCATAGCTGTCAGTTAATTCCTTGAGTGCAAACTCCTTAAGAACAGGGATTTTTTTTTGTTGTTGTCATTGTATGCCCTAACTGATGAAGGCATACATATAGTGCTTATCAAATCTTCAAGTAATATGAAGCTGGAAGGTAGGAATTGAATTCTCTAGGTGAAGGAGAAATATACCTAGCAAGCATTTCACAGATTCTATAGGCTATCAGAATTAGAATAGACCTCACCAAGAAATCCTGAATAAGATTTTGCTCTACAATGTAACAAAGAGACGGTCATCCAGCCTTTGCTTGAAGAGCTTTAGTGAGGGGTAACCACTACCACACAAAGATTCCAATTTTGGACAAGTATGAGGTGTTTTTCCTTTCATAAAATCAAAATCTGTTTCTCTATATCTTCCATCCATTGCTTCTACTTATGCTTTCTTGGGCCAAGTAGAAAAACTCTAATTTCTCTTCCACTTAGCCCCTGGAATATTTGGATACAGATATCATGTATCCACTCCCCCAAGTCTTCTCTGTTCCTGGCAAAACATCCCCACTTCCTTCTTTCAACTAGCATCATCACTAAGTCTTTGGCTGTCCTAAATACCTTCTTCTATTATTAAACTATGGTGCCCAGAATTGGACACAGTATTCCTAGTGTGACCTGGCCAGAGCAAAGTGCAGTGTATCTACTACCTTCCTAGTCCAGTACACCATGCCTTTCTTCATGCATTTTAATATTGTATTGATTGTGGGTTTTTTTCTGCACATAATAGCATTGTTAGTTATTTCTACCAATGATATTAGTTTATGTTGGTTGGTTGGTTGTTGTCCTTCATTCTTGAAGAGGACCAAAATGACACCCCTATTTTGGGGTCAGGTACAGTGTCCATCTGTGACTGTGTAGTACATACTCTACATTTTCTTATCTGTATGCACACTGTATCCTCCAGTAGAAGGTAAGCACCTTGAGGGCAAAGACTTTTCTGCTTATCATTGTATTCTCACCGCATAGCCCCTTGAACTTCTTGACCATAATAGATGCTTCATAAATATTTAATGAATCACATTGAATTAAGATGAACTGCTATCTAATCAGATGTGCCCCATTTTGTGCAATTACTTTGTAAACTCAAATGTTAAGACTTTAAAATTTGCTTAGTGATTTTCATTTTATTAAATTCCACCTAACATTCTAGCCTTTCAAGGTATTTTGAGATTCTAATTAAGCCATAATATGTTATATAAATATATGAGTATTATTATTTTTATTACAGATTCAGAATCAAAAATTACAATAGACTAGACAAATGGATAAAACTAATATGATAAAATTTAATATGAGTAAATGTAAATTCTTGCATGGAAGTTTAAAAGAAAGGTAGGTATAGAAAGGGGAAAGATGTGAATGCAGCATCAACTCTTATAAAAATGGTAAGACATGTAAAGGAATTAAATCTCAATAAAAGTTAATAGTGTTATGGCTGACAAATAAGCTAATGCAATCATCGTCAGAAACCTACCAAAACATGTCATGCCTTAGGACCATTACCCATGCCTGATGATTTATATGGGCCAAATGTTACAGTGGAAAAGGACACAGGAACCATTAGTAGAGATTATTACAGTCTGAGCAAGACACCAAAGACCTTAACAGCATGTATGTGATAGGTTATTGAAAATTATTACCACCAAATAATGATGAAGCTTCAGAAGATAAAGAACTTAGGTAGTAAGCAATTTGTTAAGTTGGTATCTAAGACTAGGATTTGATTTTTTTTCAATCAAAATATTAAAATACAGAAACGACTGGGATGGAGTGCTGGTAATGAGGGCTGTTAAAAATATAATTGCCTAGATTCTTGTGAATCTCATCAAATGGGTTTAAAACTAAAAAATGTATACCTTGGCAAAAAGTGGTAGTGGTGGGGGGAACTTCCCACATATTTCTGTCAAGCTAGATAACATAGAAAAGAACATATAACAATGCAGGAATAAAAATAGGACAATGAGAATAAAGACCAATAACATAAATTATAAAAGAGCACATCTTATTCAAAAGGAGTAGCACAAACAACAAAGGAGTGGAGGCACATTACATATTAAAAGGATATATTTATGTAAAGGGATTCAGGAAACAGAGTAGGGAAAAATGGTGGATATTGTTGTGAATATAATATAGACCACCTGGGAAATTGTATGACATTCTGGCATGGAACTATGTTATAGTGTTGATGGGAGCATCCAATTTTGGAGCTCTCTCTCTCTCTCTGTCTTTCTCTCTGTCTCTGTCTCTGTCTCTGTCTCTGTCTCTGTCTCTCTCTCCTCTCCTCTCCTCTCCTCTCCTCTCCTCTCCTCTCCTCTCCTCTCCTCTCGTCTCCTCTCTCTTTTTATTTATCTCCCCCTTCCCAAAAACAGAGGTGTTAATAAATTCTTGACATCTCTACATGCCTTATTGATAATACAATTATATTCTTCAAAAGGGAGAAAAGGTAACAATTAAAATTGCTATTTTGAACCTGAATTGGACCAAAAAAGAAAAAAGGAAATGGCAGCTGAAATAGAGTTGACAGAAACCATAAAAGGAAATGGCTACCTCATCTTAAAAGTTTTGTTAAAGAAAGGAATGATGGTTTCAGAAAAAAAAAAACATTGATGCAAAATGAAGTGACTGAAACCAGGGAAACAGTTTACAAAGTAAAAGCAATATTGTAGAGATAAGCAAGTATGAAAGACTTAGTAACCCTAATCAATACAATGATCTACCACAATTCCAAAAATGCTCTCCACCTTCATATAGAGGATTCAATGGATGCAGGGTGTAGATTGAAGTGTATATTTTTCCTCTTTCTTTTTTTTTTGCTTTTGGAACATGACTAATGCAGAAATATGTTTTGCATGACTATATATATATATATATATGTATATGTATAATATATATGTATATGTGTGTGTGTGTACATATGTACGTATGTATATATGTATGTAATATTGTAATTCTTGCCTTCTGAATGGGTGGGAAAAGGAAAAGAGGGATGGAAAGAATTTGGATATGAAATCTTAAAAAGTTAAATTATTTTTTTAAAAAGAGGAGTAAATAGCTAGGTATGATCTAACACCAGTCTCAGACTTCATGAGAACCAATTTCAAAGAATTTCAAAAACACACGATATGTAGGACCCTGTGGCCAAAAATTCCACAAGAAATACTAACCCAAGAAGGATACTCTCAAGAATGAAATTCTAAACAAACATAAATAATTTTGTAAAGAAGGTATTGTTTAAAGAAGCCTATAGATAGCTCATCAATCAAGTTGGATTTTTGAGACGTTTAGAGGAGATGGAAGCAAAGAAAGGAAAGTGAGGATGAGTGATAAAGAATAACATCATTCTGCAAGAATAGTGTAGGAACACCAACACTCAGAATGATCTATGCTTGAGGACAGCTGATCAGGAGACTAAAGCATACTTTCTTAGCTATATTACAATTTGCCTTACAAAATAAAAGTTAGAAGTCAGGTCCTCCATACAGTTCATAACTGTACAAAAACATGGCTAGAAGCCCGTGAAGTCAAATAGAGGTTTTCCACCAGGAAAGTCAGCAAAAGGGCAGATAACAAGGAAACTTTGGAGTTGGGGGAAGAGGCTATAACACAGAACACAACACAACTCAGTTAAACCAGTCAGCAACTGGCAAAGTCAGGGAGATGAACCTCCTCAGGGAATCTAACCCATAAGCACCTGCAAATGGACCTGAGATCTCCTAGCCAGAGCTTTTAGTAATAGGATTACAAATGATCTGTAGCTCTAATAATTGGGGATCTGAAACCCAATCTTGACCCTGGACTGTCAAAACAAAAGTAAGGTCAACAGTAAACCCCATACATCACTATACAAGGACCAGCCATGTATTCCTTGGAGCACTGGGAGCTATAGCAGGAGACAAGGCCAACTCGGCAAGTGGGTGCCAGTGTCATGGGGACTATTCAGGATGCCTGGGTCCAGCCTGATCCCCAGGATACCCCTGTGGCCTTTCAGAGTCATAATAGGACAGAAACAACTTATAAGCAAGAAAGCACAGAATACTACCAAGGCAATAATCAACAGTGCATTACTAACACATTGAGACAAAAAACCTGGGATGAGACAAATACTGGAACCTGATTCCAACTGTTCCATCAAGATTGGAAACAGTGGTGTCCACGCTACAGAGCTAAATAACAGTTACCTCACCCATTCAAGAGAATCAGAGCTAATAATACTAGCATTTTATAGTGCCTATTATGTGTCAGGCCCTGTGCTAAGCTCTTTTATAAATAATATCTTATTTGAACCTCACAGCAAAGCTGAGAGGTAGGTGCTATTATTATTCCCATTGTATAGTTGAAGTCCCTAAGACAAAGTTTAAATGACTTGCCTAGTAGTGAGGTGGCATAGTGGATAGAGTGCTGGGCCTGAAATCAGGAAAACATTTTCCTTTATTTAAATCCAGCCTCAGACACGCACTAGCTGTGAAACCCTGTGCTAGTCACTTAACCCTGTTTGCCTCAGTCCTCTCATCTGTCAAATTAGCTGGAGAAAGAAAAATGGCAAACCATTCCAGCATCTTTGCCAAGATAATCCCAAATGGGGTAACAGAGTCAGACATCACTGAAATGAAGAAACATCACCACCAACAAGAAAAAATGGAAAGAATAACAGTCACAAAGCGATCAGTGGCTAATAATACAAAATTACAAAGAATAAGCATGCCCTCTGTCCCCATAGAGATAGAAGAAGAAAATTTTTCCTCCATTTCCCTACTCCTTTGCAAAGAAGATGTCCATAATAGTGGAGCCTTGCTTACATATACAGATTTCTTCACATACATTCATCAGTTTTGCTGATTTTTTTTCCTCTCCCTTATTTTTTTCTTTAAAAAAATATTCTTTGTTATATGAAATGACTCTTTGTTAAAGAGGAGAGGGAAGGAAGAAAATTACAGGATGTGAAAAAACATATCAATAAAAGTTATTTTAAAAATAAATAAAGAAAGAAAGCTATCATCAATTCTATGAAAAATGCTCCAAAACACTTATAGTAAGAGAAATGCAAATTAAAACAACTCTGAGATTTTATCTTATATCGATCAGCTTGACAAAGATGACAAAAATGGAAAATGATCATCATTGGAGGGGATATCAAAAGACAGGTATATTGTCCTCCAAAGTCTGTTAGTAGAACTGTGAAGTAGTCCAGCAGTTCTAGAAAGCAATTTGGAATTAAACCCCAAAAGCCACCATATGTATACTATGAATATTCCCTGTTTTAGCATTATATCTACCAGGCTTATATCACAAGCAGCAAAAAACAAGGAAAGACCCCACATGCACAAAAATATTTATAATAACTCTTTTTATTCTAGGTGATCCTTATTTTTAATCCTAGGTCATTGGCCCTTCAAAATATCATATTCCAAGCCCTCTGCTTCTTCAATGTGGAAGATGCTAAATCTTGTATTATTCTGATTATAGCTCCATGATATTTGAATTGTTTCTTTCTGGCTACTCACAATATTTTTTTTTTCTTGACCTGGGAGCTCTGGAATTTGTCTATAATGTTGCAGAGAGCTTTTTTTTTTTCAGAACTCTTGCAGAGGTGATTTGTGGATCTTCCAATTTCTATTTTACCATCTGGTTCTGATATCTGGGCAATTTTCCTTGATAATTGTTTGAAATATGATGTCTAGGTTATGTTTTTGAGCATAGTTTTATGAAGGTTCAATAATTCTTAAATTATCTCTTCATAATCTATTTTCCAGGTCAGCTATTTGTCTGGTAAGATATTTCACATTGCTTTCAATTTTTTTCATTCTTTTGATTTTGTTTTTTTTTCTTGATTTCTTGTTAAATCATTAAGTTTCACTTGCCCAATTCCAGATTTTAATGAATTATTTTCTTCCATGAGCTTTTGTACCTCTTTTTGCACTTAGATAATTCTGCTTTTTAAGGAGTTCTTTTCTTCAGCGAATTGTTGTCCCCCTTTTCCATTTAGCTTATTCAGCTTTTAAAGGAGATCTTTTCTTCAGTTAATTTTTGTGCCTCTTTTACTATTAGGCCAATTCTGATTTTTCAGATTTTATTTTCTTCACTATTTCTTTGTGCCTCTTTCACCAAGTTGTTAATTCTTCTTTCATAGTTTTCTCATATCACTCTCATTTCTCTTCTCAATTTTTTCACTACCAGGAATTCTTACTGCCCTTGGGTCCAATTAGCATTTTTTGAGGCTTTGTATGCAGCTGTTTTCACATTGCTGTCTTCTTCTAAGCTTATGTGTTGGTCTTCCCTGCCACCATAGCAGATTTTTATGGTCAAGTGTTTTGTTGTCCTTGTTTACTAATTTCCCTAATCTATTTCTTCACTTTGAACTTTATGTTCAAGTTGCACTCTGCTCACCTGGGGGTGGGGAGGCACTGTGCCAAACTTCATGCTTTTTCACTTTGCTGTTTTCAGAACTAGTTCTAGGGGTGGGGAGGGATCTGTAAGTTTTCAGTGCTTCCGAGGTGGTTTTATCCTGGGAGAGGTATGGTCAGTGCTATTCTGGTCTATGCTCTGTTCTTTACCCAGGAAGGACCCCTGCTCCCCAGAAGCCACAAATACTGTGTTCCTCTTGGCCCTGGAACCAGAGACCTTGATCCCTTTTGACCAATGACAGTTACTCATCTCCATGCTAGAACTGTGACCCAGAAGTATTTATGAGCAACTCTATTGAGTTGCTAATCAGTCCCAATAGCACCCAGTGCCAGCATTGTAATTTCTTCCTGATAAGTTCTCCAACACCCTTGCCATCTCTGAGCTCAGAGTTCCTGAATCTGCTACAACAGGTGCTGCTGCTGCTGTTATGACTTCCTCCAAGGCCCACTGTATTGGTACTCCTGCTGAGTTCCACGCCATCCTAGTGTTACAGATCTCTCCTTCAGACCTCCTAATTTGCCTTAGAATGGAAAAATGTTTCCCTCTGACCTTTTGTTGGCTCTGCTTCTCCAAATTTTCATTTCAATCATTATATTAAGTTGTTTGAAGGGGAATGTTGAGAGAGTTCGGCTAGGTCCCAGCCTGTACTCAGCCATCTTGGCTCCAGGATCTATCCAACTAATCATTTTTTAAAAAAACTTAAGAACACAAAGTTCAGAAAGAGGAATGGATAAGCATATCAGTATTGGAGTTACCATTTTTATTTTGAATTATATACACCCAAAAAGACTATACATTGTAGAAAAAAACCCAAAATATGCATAAAATTCAGCATTTCCAATATTATCCCTTTTTCATCTTTCTTTGTGAATTGAAATATTGTTCATTAATGCTTTTATGTTCCTAATTAAAAACTAATTTAAAAAACTTCAGTAATAAAAAGTTAAATAGCACAGGGCCATGCACAAAATTCTGTTGCATTCGATTAAAGATCTCCTTCTAAGTTATCAGACCATTAAAGACTACTCTTGGCATCAGGCTATTATAAATATACCATTGTCTAGCCCATTTGCTTCACCTTTTCTACAAGAAGAGAACATGAGAAGCCTTAGCAAATGCTTTCCTAAAAATCTAAATATATAATATATTTGTTTTACAGAATTCTTCTGATCTACAAGTATAGTAGATGGATGGATATATAGGTAGATAGAGCATTTATTAAGTCCTTACCATGTGCTAAACATTAGACATACAAATACAAGCAAACAAGAAAGTCATTACTCTCATATATCTTACATTCTCATGAGGAAAGACAAGCCCTAGGGAGGGTATCACCGATACAAAGAATAAGGTCTTAAAATAAAGTATTCTTGGGGGCATCTAGGTGGTGCAGTGGATAGAGCACCAGCCCTGAAGTCAGGAGGACCTGAGTTCAAATCTGGCCTCAGACCAAACACTTGACACTTACTAGCTGTTTGACCCTGGGCAACTCACTTAACCCCAATTGCCTAAAAAAAATTAAGATAAAGGATTATCCAGTGTGGCAAGATGGCAGGTAAGAGAAGTCCAGAAGCCATGTAGCTTGAAACTTGGTAGCTTTGGCTTTTTGTTGTGTTTATTTTTTCTTCTTTTTTTTATTAATTAATTTATTTTTAGCTTCCAACATTCATTTCCACAAGATTTTGAGTTCCAATTTTCTCCCCATCTCTCCCTTTCTGCCACCCCAAGATAGCATACATTCTAAATACCCCTTCCCCAATCTGCCCTCCCTTCTATCACCCCCCCTTCTCTTACCCTTACCCTTCTATTTTCCTGAAGGCAGGATAGATTTCTATACCCCATTGCCTGTATATCTTATTTCCCGGTTGCATGTGAAAACAATCTTCAACATTTGTTTCCAAAACTTTGGGTTCCAAACTTTCTCCTTTCCTCCCTCTCCACTCACCCCCATTGATAAGGCAAGCAACTCAATACAGGTTATATTTGTGTAGTCATGAAAAACACTTTCATAGTAGTGATGCTGTGAAAAACTAACTACACTTCCCTTCATCCCTCCTCTATTACCCCTTCCCCCTATTTTCCTCTAGGGTAAGATAGATGTCCATACCCTATTGAGTACGTTATTCCCTCCTTAAGCCACATCCAATGAGAATAAGATTCACTCATTCCCTCTCACTTTTCACCACTTTCACTCTACTGTAAAAGCTTTTTCTTGTCTGTTTTACATGAGATAATTTGCCCCATTCTACTTCTCCCTTTCTCCTTCTCCCAGTATAATCCTCTCTCACCTTTTAATTTTATTCTCGAGATATCACCCCTTCATCTTCAACTCACCCTGTGCCATCTATCTATCTATCCATCTGTGTGTGTGTGTGTGTATGTATGTATGTATGTATGTATGTATTTCCCTCCAACTACCCTAACAAAGGTCTCATGAGTTACAAATATCATCTTTCCATACAGGAATGTAAACAGTTCAACCTTAATAAGTCCCTTACGATTTCTCTTTCCTGTTTTCCTCTTCATGCTTCTTTTGAGTCTTATATTTGAAAGTCAGATTTTCTATTCACTCTGGTCTTTTCATCAAGAATACTTGAAAGTCCTCTATTTTACTGAATGTCTATTTTTCCCCCTGAAGGATTATACTCAGTTTTGCTGGGTAGGTGATTCTTGGTTGTAATCCTATCTCCTTTCCCCTCTGGAATATCATATTCCAAGTCCTCTGGTCCCTTAATATAGCAGCTGCTAAATCTTGCATTATCCTGATTGTGTTTCCACAATACTGGAATTGTTTCTTTCTGGCTGCTTGAAATATTTTGTCCTTGACCTGGGAACTCTAGAATTTGTCTACAGTATTCTAGGGGTTTGCCTTTGGGGATCTCTTGGTGGATTCTTTCCATTTCTATTTTACCCTCTGGTTTGAGAATATCAGGACAGTTTTCTTTGATAATTTCTTGAAAGATGTCTGTGCTCTTTTTTTGATCATAGGTTTCAGATAGTCCAATAATTTTTAAATTATGTTTTCTGAATCTATTTTCCAGGTCAGTTGTTTTTCCAATGAGATATTTGACATTCTCTTCTATTTTTCATTCTTGTTTTGTTTTATAATTTCTTGATTTCTCATAAAGTCATTAGCTTCCATTTGCTCCATTCAAAATCCTTTTTGAGCTCTTTCACATCCTGGGACTGATTTGTATTTTTCTTGGAGGCTTTGGATGTAGGAGCTTTGACTTTGTTGTCTTCTTCTGGTTGTATGTTTTGATCTTCTTTGTTACCAAAGAAAGATTCTATGGTCTGACTTTTTTTTTTGCAAAGTTTGCTCATGATCCCAGCCAATTACTTCAGTTTTAAACTTTTGTTAAGGTAGGGGTATGCTTCCAGTGCAGAGAATGCACTGTCCCAAGTTTCGAGGGTTTTGTGCATCTGTTTTCAGAGATACTTCTAGGGACCTGTAAGTTTTCGGTTCTTCCAAAGTGGTATAATCAAAGCTGAGGTGTTTGCTCCTTTCCTGGCCTGTGCTCTGGTCTATGAGTCACCACAAGCACTTTGAAACTATGAGGAGGATTCTCTCTACCCTACTGCCACAAGCTTTACCACCCCTATGTTTTTCCCTGCTGAGGACCATCACCCAGAACTGTGACCCAGATTCAAGGATGGGCAAAGCAAGAGAATCCTGCCTTAGCCCCAGCAAAGAGATCCCTGCATTTTCCCTCTGATCAGCCATTCTTTCTGTGGGCTGAGAGCTCCAGAAGCAGCCACCACTCCAAGGCTGCATCAGGACTGGGGCCAGATCGAGCTCCTCTCTCACCAAGGTCTGACAGACCTTTCCTACTGACCTTCTAAGTTGTCTTTGGCATTTGTGGGTTGAAAAGCCTGGAAACCACCACAGCTGTCCATGATTCAGTCCCCTGAGGCCTTCTCCAGGTTCACTGAGGCAAGCCTCAAGTTTTGTCTGCACGTCCCACACTGAACTGTGTTCTCCCAGCCTGGTGCAATAGACCTTTCCAATCAACCATCCAGGTTGTCTTGGGCTGGAAATTTGTTTCACTCTGTCTTTTTGTGGGTTCTGATGCTCTATAATTTGTTTAGAGCCATTTTTATAGGTTTTTGGAGGAGTTTGGGGGAGAGCTCAAGGAAATCACTACTTTTACTCTGCCATCTTTGTTCTGCTCCCCTGGGTTTATTTTTTTTAAAGGGAAGGAAATAAGAGTGATCTGACAAAGCATGATCTTGCTTAAGTCCAGGTTTATTTATTTAATAGGCAGACTGCTACTCTCTCAGGAATCAGGGGAGCAGGACTCTGGAATTTAGAGTAAATGTTCATTGTCCCCATGCTATTGTCCTCAGTTTGTGTCCTACTCCAGTCTATTCTGGTAGGAATAGATAGCATACCATCATTCAGCTAAGTGGATGAGCTTCCCAGCTGCTAATGCCTGGGATTCTTGTAATGGGGAGCAATCTTGCCAGGAAATCAGCAAGGTGCTTATGCTCAGAGAGCTGTCAAAGGTGATTCATGAAGCTCTCAGACCGAAGGGCTTCAGTATTAAGGGGATTTAGATTCTGATGGGATTTGGACATCTATGTATTAAGGCAGGTTGGTTAATACAAGCTGTTAGCTTTTGCATTCACGTCTTGCAAGAAAGCAGCAGTTATTCTTACCTAAAGACTTTTAAAGGTAAAGGATTTGTAGCACTAGTGCACCCAATTAAATTCTTTTTTTTAAAGTCCTGTTGTCCTTAATTTGTTTGGAGAGCCACCTCCCGTTCTGAGGGTTAGTACTTTTCATATTCTTTTTACAGCAGACATGATTTGTATTCATCTTCCATTACTTTGCTAACCAAATAAGATATTTGTAAATATTCCAAATATGGCAAAGGGGGGAAGGTATGGTTATCACAGGACATAATTCATTTGAAAAAATATGTGTACGTTTCAGTGGACTATAATCTCAACACCTAAAAAAATGCGTAATGGAAGCTAAAAAAGAAGTTATTACACTCTTGGGTTACATTAAGTATACAGTGTACAGAATAAGGAAAGTGACAGTCCCACTGCCCTACTCAGATCACATTCATTGTTCTGCCTACTTCTGATGGCATGTCTTAGTAAGGGCATTGATTAACTCAAGCATTTCTGAAACAGTGATCAGTATGGTAAATGTCCTGAAGGGAACCAGACTTTATGTAAACCAATAGAAGTAAGTGGGATATTGAGCCCAGAGAATTATTAGTTAGTCAGTCAACAAGTATTTATTAAATGCTTTGAATTCCAGAGCAAGTACCAAGTCTTCTTTAAATTTTGAAGGAATTTAATGTCAAAGAAGTAGTAGATTTCCTCTGAATGATACTACAAACTAGAATATTAAAATTAGATAAATGTTGAAGAGAAGCAGACTTGGGGTTAATATATAGGGAAACAGCCTGCTTAAATAGCACTGTCAAAACCTGGAATGGGATTTCTCAGAAGACATTGAGTGCTTTCTTACTGGAAACCTTCAAATGGAGGCTGAATGGCCTTCTTGGGAATATTGGAGAGGGCATTCCTGCTCAAGTATGGATTTAATTAGATGACATCTGAGATCGTTGCCAGCTCTGAGATTCCGTGATTCTGTGAATATTGTTGCTATAATCTTTGGTAGTAACTAAGACCATTGGGTGGAAATGACAGGGAGACAGATTTCAGTTCAAAGTAAGGAGGAATGGTAAAGAGATTAGAGATATTCAAAAAAGAATGGGATATCTCGATAGTTCATATTAATGAACATTTATTAACTGCCCACTATGTACTAAGCCTTTTTCTGGGGATACATAGAAAGGCAAAAACAGTCCCTGGCCACAGGAGTTCACAATCTAATGAAAGAGACGACATACCAACAAATCTATAGAAAGAAGACATGTGTAGAATAGTGGATTGTTAAGTAATAAAAGAGCCTTGAGTAGATGTATTGGAACAGGGTCCAAATAACTGATGACTTGTAGGTCATGGAAGAGATTCAAGGTCTAAAATAGGGTGGGATTAGATAATCTCTGGGGTCCTTTCAAACTCAAGTATTATTTTTTGCTAAGCAATGGGGTGAGGTGACTTGCCCAGGGTCACACAGCTAGTAAGTGTCAAGATGTTTGGTCAGAGGCCGAATTTCCACTCAGGTCCTCCTGATTCCAGGGACAGTTCTCTATCCACTACACCACCTAGCTGCCCCTCAAATATTCTTAAATCCTACAACTCATCAAGTCACAAAATGTCAAATTGTGAAGAGACCATGGGGCTCACCTGGTTCATCCATTTCATTTTACAAATGATGAAACCTGAGACACAGAAAGGGCTTGCCTAAGTCACAATTAGGCATAACATTAGGATAAAGACTATCGTAACTGGTCTATTTTTAAAATTAGCTAAGTTTTTGTCCTTTGGACTTTTTTTCCCAAGAAAATTAAGTTTTAGAGTCAATGTCCAAAACAGCCTAAGTAAAAAGAGTGATAATAGAGGTCAAACTTTAAAGGTTTTCCAGGATTGTGACTGTAGGTTTTTCCACCCACGCTTGTCCAAAGAAACAAAACCCAGCATTAATCTGTGCGAATAGGCATGGCTAAATCATCAAATCAAAGAAAATGGAGGTGGAAAATATCTATTAGGCTGTCTGCTGTTTCCCTCTGCTCAAGCTATACTATGCACCATAAAATGAACACTTGGAGTTTTTGAAGGAATATGCCAACTTGGACAATTCCACTAAGGACAGTCTCTCAAAACAAGAAAATATTTTATGTCAGGCACAAAGTTGTTAATAAATATTTATTGAATTTAATTTCTTTCCTTTTTGATCTGTTTATTTTGTTGTTTATAGTGCTTAAACTATAAAATGCAGTCCATTTAGCTCCCGTTAGATAGGTCCTGCTTGTATTCATGGGGAAAGTCAAGCAAATTTAACAGCTTTTGTACTCACACACAGAAATAATTTTAACTACTCTTTGGATTTTTGTGGGGAGAGGAATGTGGATAGAAGGTTGTTAGTCTAGACCAGTGATTTTATTGGTTGGTTAACTCCCAATGTAAGAATTCCTTCTACTAATATAGATAGAAAACTCATTTGTAACTTATTAAGGCACATGGAGATTAGATGATTTGCCTAGGATCACACAGCTAGTAATTATCATAGGTGAGATTTGAAACCAGGTTTGAAACCCAGATTTGAAACCAGGTTGAAAACCAGATTTGAAACCAACATTTCCCACATAACTGTAAAACAGAACTAAAAAGGACTATAGCGTATATACTGTCAGGAATGTAAATCCTTTTTTGTGATAGATCATGAAAATCAAGATATTCAAGTGATATGTTAGAAAAAAACAGTAGAATGACAGGAAGGTGATGGAATTAAATTTTAAAGTAAATTAAATTTTAAATTAAATTAAAATTTAAAATGAAGAATTATTGAAAGAATTGGGACTTTTAGCTAAAAAATATCTTGGGCATGATAATTGCTTCTAAATAAGGAGCATTTGTGGAGTGGCAGCAGTGGGGAGAACTAGAAGCAATGGTTAGCAGGCTCAGGAAGGCACATTTGGGCTCAATATAGGGAATTATTTCCTAATACCTTCAGTTATTAAAACATGAAGTAGGATACCCTATGATGCCCTGAGTTTCTTGTCTCTGGAGATCTTTAAGCAGAGGATGCTCCCTGTCATAGATCATAAGAGGGAAGAGAATAAGCATTTATTAAGAACTTACTATGTACTAGGCAGTATGTGAAGTGCTTTATAAATACTATTTCATAAGATAGATATGGAGCTGGAAGAGATCTTAAAAGTGATCTAGTATAACCTTCTCATTTTGCAGGTATTATGTAGGGGATTCATGTCTTTTACCATTCTGTGATAAGGTTATTCCTATGAAATAGATACCTCACAACCAATTATCTGTGAATTTCTGGGAAATCCCTTTGTCAGGGAAGATGGTGGAATAAGGCAGGAAATTACCTGGCTCTCCTAAATTCCCCCACTAACAATATAAAATAAAGCCTCCAAGTGAACTTTAAGTGGCAGAAAGAATTAAAAGTTGCGGTAAAGCAGTTGTCCACTAAAGACAACTTGGGAAGACACTAGGAAAGATCCGAATTGTGAACAACCAAGTTATTCTGAGTACTATAAATACTCGAATCAACTATAAAGGACCTATGAAGGAAGGCACTATATTCATCCAGAGAAAGAACTAATAAATAGAAGTACACATAGTATGATTTCACATATATGTATAAATCAGCATTAAATGGTGGCCTTCTGTAGTGCAGGATGGGGAGGGAGGGAAAGAGACAGTTCAGAACTTAAAATGCAACCAAAAATTTCAATTTAACTTTTTAAAAAAGAAAATCCCTCTGTTTTTAACCAATCTATATTTGGCTCTCAATTATTTAATGGTTGATGGTAAGTTCTTCCAGCTCTTTATTTCCTGGCCTGCTTTGTGCTCATTAGTCATTTTTCTACAAACCTCATATTGGCAGAGAAACAAAGAATAAAACTCAATTCTGTACATTACTCATTAGGTAATATGGGAGAAGAGTTTGGTGGGAAATGAGAATATTTTCATCAATAAACGATAACTTTATTAAGTGGTTAGTATGTGCTAAGCTCTGTGCTAGAATGTGAGGATATAAGGACAACAGTGAGCAAGTGTTTGCTCTTAAGGTATTTACTTTCTAACTAGGAGACATATAAAAATCAAGCTATCTATAAGAACCATACAAAGCAGACACAGGTAAACCTCGGATGGGAAAGCATTGGCAGCTTGAAAGACCAGGAAAAGCCCTTGGCAAGAGGTAATATTTAAACAGAGTCTTAAAGGAAAAGGATTTCCTTTAAGAAGTGTAAGTAAAAAAGGAGAACATTCCAGATACTGAGCACATCTAATGCAAAGAGAGAAGAAAGATAGTGAATGCCATGTGAGGAGCAGCAAGTAGGCCTGGATGACTGAACCACTGAGTTTTAACTAAAATTGTTTACCAGGGAATTTGATATATTTATAAATTTTCTTACTGGCAAGGATAGTCATAATGAAGGAAGGAAGGAAGGAAGGAAGGAAGGAAGGAAGGAAGGAAGGAAGGAAGGAAGGAAGGAAGGAAGGAAGGAAAAGAAGGAAGGAAGAAGGAAGGAGGAGAGAGGAAGGAAGGAAGGAGGAAGGAAGGAAGGAAGGAAGAAGAAGGAGAAGGAGGAAAAGGAGAGGGAGGAGGGAGGGGGAGGAAGGGAGGAGGAAGGGAGGAGGAGGGAGGGAGGGAGGGAGGGAGGGAGGAAGGAAGGGAGGAAGGAAGGAAGGAAGGAAGGAAGGAAGGAAGGAAGGAAGGAAGGAAGGAAGGAAGGAAGGAAGGAAGGAAGGAAGGAAGGAAGGAAGGAAGGAAGGAGTATAAAAGCAAAGAGGAGGTAAGGAGGGAGGAAAGAAAGAACAAAAAATTAATGGATAAATGAATGAAAAGTCATTTATTAAGCACTTATTATGTACCAAGCAGAGAACTAAGACCTGGATATATGAATATAAAATTAAGATATAAAATTTACATATAAAACATAAACTCCCTATTCACCAGGGACTTGTATTCTAATTTAGAGGAGTAGTGGGCAGAGATTAGTATTTTTGTTTGGAAAGTTACAGAGACAGTAAATTGAATTATAGGAAAGTAGATTGTCAAAGCCTTTCCAGTAGCAGTAGCAATATTGATTTGGTTCATAACTGGGTGGGGGGAAGAGGAGGAGAAAGGAGGCAGGGGAAGGGAAAATTGGGATAGAGAAATTCTACAAAGGGAGCAGCTAGGCATCTGGTAAAAAAAAAAAATGGAGCAGTAAAGTCCTTATAGACTTGTAGGCTCTTTTTTTTTAGCAAATAATGAAAATAATTACAAAAGTAGTTAAAACTGGTACAGAAGCTGAAGAGTGCTATATTTAATAAACTTAGCTACTTTCTAGCAAAGAAAAAAAGTGTTGATGGATCTATTTGGGCTTGCTAGTAAATTCCTTTCTCTTTAACTGATGTTCAGTTCTGCAGGAAAAGTCTGTTCCAAGTGAATTCTAGCTGATAAGCTGAGATGGTAGAGGTTCCCTTAAAATATTGATCTACTTAAACTCATATTTTATAGGAAAATCATTTATTCTAACCACTAAATTCTTCATTTTATATGGATTTTAATGCTCTAAAAATTTAATATTAAACATGTTCCCATGAGAGCACAGATGATCAAGAAATGTATGGGGGAAAAAAAACCTTTTAGCTGCTGTTCTCCCAAGATAGTTGTCACATCACTTAAAAAACTGCTAGGGGTTTGACTAAGAGCCCCATAACCTCTAAACTGGAAGGTTCTCTGAATTTTCTTTCAGTCAGACTCCTGTACCTGGGATCTACTGGATGGTGATAGAATCCTTCATAGACTGGTTAGGTTGTGCCTTGCTATCATCCCAACATTCAGGTACCAGAAGTTCCCCAAACCAAGGCAGTTTCTATGCTAAATACTGCAGGAGGTCTCCTAGCCACCATATATATCTTGCATTAGTCTTAAAGAAAAGCATCTGAGCCTCCAAATTATAGAGGCCTGCCCTCCAGATTCATTGTCTACAAGAGTACATGAAAGACATGTTTCTAGCTTCCGTGAACCTGAGATCCAAACAAGAGAGAGTTGCTGGGCTCCAAGCTTTTACCTTCGTAAGAATCAACTTTGCTTTTTCATCTACATTAGAAGTGGCCATCATCTTCAAGCTACAATAAAAGAATTTCCAGAAGTTTTCATCTGTCTTTGAATGTTGGCCACTCTATGACCTAATGTGTCCAAATCTTTTCTAGAGAATAGGAGATCAGATTGCACTTTTGGCCAGCTTGCCAGTAGGGTCTAACAGTACTTTGGCGTGAATCATAGAGAAAGACAAATGAAGTCTGAAAAAGCCTGCCATGGGATTCACAAAAAGCTTTCTCCCTGATTCCAAACATCATGGTGGGATTATCCCCTTTGGGGGCCTTTTTATTCCAACTCAGATTGACTCTTATGAGAGCCTTATTAAACAGATGAAATGCAATGATTATTTTCAAGATCGCCCCATTAGCAGGCAAATTGTCAAAAGAGCTGAAATCAAAATGATAAGGACTTATAGGGCATTGCTTAAAATCCTATCCTCAGCATTTGTACCACTCTGAATTTGAATTATGACACAAAATTTCTCAAAATGACTGAGCTAAAATCACCAAATACGTTGTACACTTTATAAGAAATACAATCCCAGAAATTGAAAGGACATTTAATACAAGGAATAGAAGACATAGGTCCTGTTCCCAAGGGGCATATAATCAACGAGCATTAAGTAAGCCCCTATTTTGTCCCAAGTTCTATGTTAGGTTTTGGGGATGCAAGAACAATGATAAAACAATCCTTGCCACAAATTAAATTTGAACTGTATTAAGGAAACAACAGATGTATATACATATATATATATATATATATGCATTTATAGAAATATATACAAATAAGCAAATAGTCAAGGCCAACAGAGATGGGGAGGCAATCTAGTGAATTCTAAAGCCCCTCTTCTCAGAATAACATTTATAAATGCATAAAACATATAAGGTTACAAAGAAAATTAACTATATTGAAATATTTGTATACATACATATATATGTGTGTGTGTATATATATGTATGTGTGTGTGTGTGTGTGTGTGTGTGTGTGTGTGTGTATTCACAGACCTTAGGTTAAGAATTCCAAATCAAGAGAGGATACTATAAGAAGTGGTTATCTTGCATCAGTGAGGCTTCTAATCTCCTTCTTATTTATTACTTGTGGTACCCCCAAAGGGACAGATGTCCTCAATCTCTCCATAGGTCCATCTTTTCATCTTCCTCTAAAGGTAAAGATTGCAACCCATCTACTCTGTCTTATCCTGTGATCTACCCAACATACCCAGGGCTTCCACAAAAGGCTTGATGAACTCTGATGCCTCATTGTGGTATGGAGGTGAGTCTGAATTCTTGAAAGTTCATCCCTTCTAAAATTGGCAGATTCCACCATGGTGAAAAGGTTTCCAACATAATCCTAGCAATAGACTACATTTCTTGTCCAAATATTCTCCTAGAAAGGGTCTTGTAACAATCCATGAAACAAAGATGCTGATATTGGAGGAAGGGAAACAAGCATTATGTACCAGGAACTATGCTAAGTATTTTACACATATGTTACTTCATTTGATCTTCACAATAACCCTATGAGGTAGGTGCTATTATTATCCTCTTTACAGTTGAGGAAACTGTTACACTCAGAAGTTAAGTGACTTGCCAGGGGCACACAGCTAGTAAGTGTCAGAGGTCATATTTGAACTCAAGTCTTCCCAATTCCAGGCCCACAGTTCTATCATTACTAACCTATGTAGCCTCAGTTTACACAGCTGTAAAATTAGAAGCTGGGCTAGGTTATCTTAAAGTTTCTTTGGAATTCTAATGTTCTAAGGTTCTATGTTAATTCTAGCATTTAAAGCTATAAATACTACATATGTATACATGTTATATATGTTATGTGTTGTATATATGGAATGAAGTTAACTTATAGATCAGGCTCACCCTTGTGACAGGTATTGAAAATGCCAACATTACAAAGAACCTGCTCATATGTGTTAACTTTAATTTTTCAAATTCTGATTTTCTTTTATTTACTTCTGCCTATAGACTCAGTTTAATCTCAAGTAACAGGAAAGTTAGAATATTGAGTATCTACAATGCTCAATTAATTAATATTTCAGAAATTGATTAGCATTTAGTTCTAACTCAATTAGCATCTACTTCTAACTAGGTCAACCTCTTCAGAAAAAGTATAGATTTCAGAATTTAGAGAAACATGAAATTAGAGCTAGAAGGGATTTCAGATACCACAGAATATCTTTAGAACTTACATCTCAGAGTACTTACGGATCAAATGAAATAATTTATTTAAAGTATTTTGCAAATCTTAAAGTATAATATAATGTCAGCTATTATTATTCTGTTGACTTCTATAATGACATTTTAAAGATTGTTTCATTCACTTCCAAAGTTCCCTCGTTTTGTCCATTCTGCCTCCCTCTCTTTTCTTCTATTCTGCCAGAAGTCCAACTAGTAGTATGGTTATCATCTCCCTCCTGCTTATCCAGCCTTCCTCAACACAATCCACATCTAAAGCAGTCAAGCTGACCTCCCAGTATACCCAGCAAATATTTACTTTTAAGCCACAGTCAACTTCAAGACATATTCATTTCCCATTCCAATTCCATTAAAAAAAATTTAGTCAACATACATCTGGCAGTGATTTAACTGGTATTCACAAGTTTTGACAAGTGAGCTTATTAAATCCATAAAACTGGTATTTATTAATGGAATTTTATTTTATACCACCTTTGTAGTGTGCTATCATGGGAAAACACCTGATATCTGCTCTTTAATATGCTGGCTCCCAAGTACCATGACTCATTTACCATTTAGTAACTTGAGTTTTGCTGCATCTTTGGTCTGATCTATGGGCTACCCTTTTCTTTTAATTACATAGTCCAGAAACAGATTCTGGAAGATGCCAAAAGAATCCTTTGGTCTGTTTAAGTTCATTGCGTAGAACTTCAGGGCCTCTTAATTTTTTTTTCTCTCAAAAAATCCATAAAAAAAAAACTTAATTGGATGGTGTGGTTGATGGGAAAAGCAGAACTAGGAGAGGATAAGCATTTTTATAGCATCTACTGCATGCCAGGCACTGTGCTAAGCACTTTAAAAACATTATCTTATTTAACCTTCTCAACAACTCTGCAAAGTTGGTGCTGTTATTCTTCCCATTTTATAGTTGAGGAAACTGAGGCAGACAGAGATTGAATGATTTGCCCAGTTTCACACCGCTAGTAAATATCTGAGGCTGGATTTGAACTCAGGTCTTCCTAACTCTGGGCCCAGTGCTTTATCCACTATGCCACCTATCTGCCTAACTGTAGGAGATTCATTCCAAATAACACTTGGCTTCAATCAATCAACAAGTTTTTAGTAATACATACTTGGAACTATTCTAGGCACTAAGGATACAAATGCAAATATGAGATTGTACCCACCCTCGAAGAGCTTACATACTGCTATTTTGGCGAGATAAGGAAGGGCAGACAGAAGAGAAGGGCAGATTGGACTATCACTAAGCAGTTGCTGGCTGATATGATGTTGACTGATGGCTCAGCTTTCCAATAACATTAATGGGAAGGAGAGAACATAGATGTCTTTCCATGTATTTGTAGGAGCTCCAGCCCTGTTTGGAAAGACCCTATCCACACAAAAATCCTATCTGCAGCACCATGAAGTGTAACAAAATATTGATGAGAGAAAACAGCACATAACCAGAAGGAGCTTGAAGATCTCTCAGTTTTGTGGACATTCACGTAAACACAGTATAGCACCCTGCTTCTGAGGCCATTTCCCCAACACGCACTAATATTCATACTTAAACTCATAGATTGTATATCAAGGAGAATACTACTTACTCGCAGGGTCCTAGTGGTAACCCCAAAAGACTTGGTTTCTATGTCATTCATGAGCCCTACTAGTGTATTCCCCATTAACAATCAGCTGGTTGACTCAATGATGTCTTACAAAGGTATTTACTAAAGTAGTCTAGTAAGAAAAAAATGATATAAAACATTCACTCCAAAAGCCTGAGGCACTTCCCACAAAAACACACAAATCCATGGGAAGAGTGGGCTTAAATTCAGAGCTCAAAGCTAGTGAGGCACATATGTAGAATATGAATATGGTGAAGAAATAATGGACAATTTGTATTGCTTTATGGCCTGGATGTTTATTTGTTTGTTTGTTTGTTTGTTTATTGATTTATTTGTTTAGGCGAGGCAGTTGGGGTTAAGTGACTTACCCAGGGTCACACAGCTAGTAAGTATCAAGTGTCTGGTCTGAGACCAAATTTGAACTCAGGTCCTCCTGACTCCAGGGCTGGTGCTCTATCCACTGTGCCACCTAGCTACCCCTGTAAGTTCTTTCTTGAGTCCATACTCTGCATTCTACTGTGTTACTCCTTGAAACATCTTTTCTCCCCAGGTGACTATGTGCCCACAGCTATTTGTCTTCAGTGTGTTACTCTGCTCCTCTGTGTGTATTTTACTAGTCTCAGGTTGGGGAACCCGGTAGGTCCTCAAGTGCTGCCCTTTGGTTGAATCCAAACTTCACAAAACAAATCCCCTTAAAAGGATTTGTTCTGTAAAACTCAGACACAGTCAAAAGGCCTCACCCAAGGACCTAAAAGCCACAAATGACCTCCAGGCCACAGGTTACCCACCCCTGTGCTAGTCTAATTTCACTGATCTCAGCTAATAAACTATTTGCTAGTTGTCCAGTTTCTCTGATGACAAGGTCAGTGACAGAGGAAGATTCCAAGATTGATTGCCTTTAGAGTCTGGGCTCTGACTTCTGCAATGGAAAACTCCTCTCCTGAACTTGGTGTTCTCCACTGCTGGACTAGCTGTTTTTTTTAAATATATAGACCCCAGAGCTGTGTCTGATTCTTTCAGACAATCACGTTTATTTATTTCCTCTGTGGTATCATCTGTCTTCATCCAATAACTAAAACCCTAAATCCTCTCAAATTGATTAATTACTTAGTCACACATTTGGTAGATTGTATGAAAATCCTTAATGTCTAATTTATATTGTTTATTTATTGATTCAGTTGAGGTATGTGGGGCTTCTGTGACTATATTAATTGAGATGGGGAAATAGAACCCCCTCTTTTGAAAAAAAAAGCATTTTTCACTATGGGATTTAATCTATAAACATTTCTTGGTTTAGAGCCTTCTCTCTTTCAGACTTGTATATCTAATTAATTCTATGAGCACTGGTTCACTAGTATTTTATATATAAGATCATATTTTTAAAAAAGGAAAAGGTCACTCAGTTGTACTTATCTATCTCTTTTGGTACCTCAGTTCTCTTAACTTTTTCTTCATCCTTACAGTGATCTCCAATTACTTCACTACTGCTGCTACAAATGTAACCAGGTTGGGGAAAGAGGTTTTGCTCTAGAGTGGAGCAATTCCCCAAGGGTAAAAAATTTGCCTCAAGAAGGGAAATTTAAAGGACCACTGACAAGCCATTGCATTCTTCTAAGGAATAGAAGATGGGGACAGGGTGAATTGTCTCCTGAGTTCCCTGGGTAGAGGTCTTGCTTAGTGGGCATAGCTATTAGGACCCAAACTCTGACCCAGCCTAGGGGTGGAGAGGGAGGTGAAACTCACTGATAAACCATTCTCCTTAATGGAGACAGACTATCAGGGAAATACACCTGACTCCCCAGAGAAGCCCAGGGAAACAGAATCAAGCTGAGAAGTAGCCCATCCTCCTCCACAATGGAAAGAGGCTCCATCAGTGAAGTAATGGGGTGGGAGGGAAGAGAGATATCATCAGATACCTTCCAGGGGACACCTCTCAATCTCCAAAACTTTGTGTTTCAGTCATTCAACCAACGTTTATTCAGCAATTACTATGCTGGGCAACAGTTGTTTACACATGTATATATGCATAAATGTGTATGTATGTGTGTTTATATATGTATATGTATGTGTTCTAATGTATATATTCTAATGGAGGAAGACAAACTATAAATGGAGAGCCGAGAAAGGGGGTGGAGAGAGAAGGAGGTACACCTTTCCTTTCTAGGCGTATTGCAAATAACTCCCTTGTATGTACTGTATATTCCGTTTCTATTGGCCCAATTGCAGTCCTCCAGAATTGGCATCCTATCTCCCATTTATGTGCCTTTCACAGATATTTTCATGCTTGAGATATACTTCCTCTTTAAATCTGCCTCTTAGAACACAAGATTTCTTCAAGGGTCAGGTCATGTGCCACCTCCTACAGGAAGTCTTTCCTAACCCCCTAGTTTTTAACACCTTGTTCTTCTTCAAATTACCATGAACATACTTTACACGGTATTTCCCTGCAATAGATTTTAAGCTCCTTGAAGGGAGAATCTATTTTTTTGTCTCATCTTTATATCTCTAGGGCCTTGTACATGTTGCCGTGATTGTCCTGGTGATTATGACTGCTTGTCCTTCATTTTTGAAGACGACCAGTGACATCCCCAGGTGATATCTTGACTTGAGCATGAACTGGATCTAAGTGAGGCAGAGTTGCATCAAGTCATCAGCCTCACTCTTTCCTCTAGAGTCATCAAAGTCCAGTGGAAGGACAAAGGTCAAAATGACTGGTGATGGCCCAGGGTGCACCTTGGCATCTTCAATATCTGACCAAGCTCTAAGCTCTCCACAGCACCTCTTCAGCCACTTACATGGCCATTGGAACAAATTGTTCTTGTCTGCCCATTCCCAAGGGAAGGTCTTTCCACAGTACCTGTTTAATAAATGATTATTGAACTGGATTATCCCTAAGAATTTTCCTGTGTTACTCTTACCATTTGGTATATTTTTTCACCCGGGGTTTTATCCTACTTTTCATCAAGAGTAGACCTACCAGTGTAATGACAATAAGTATTATTACATTAATAAGATAGTAGAAGTAAATATGCCAATTTGGCATAACTGACTATTTTATTTTAAGCCTTCATTTTGTTATTGAGTTGTTTTGCTTAAGTTTGTTTTCCTATAAGTTGTTATTAAAAAATAAGATAAGGATTTCTGTGGTATGATCTAGTAAACAACATGTATGATTTAGTAAAAAAAAAAAATGTATGTTTTCATAATCAATCGAAAAGTATATGTAGGGGCAGCTAGGTGGCACAGTGGATAGAGCACAGGCCCTGAAGTCAGGAGGACCTGAGTTCAGATCTGGCCTCAGACCTTAATACTTACTAGCTGTGTGACCCTGGGCAAGTCACTTAACCCCAACTGCCTAAAAAAAAGAAAAGAAAAAAAAGAAAAGTATATGTAAATCCTCTGAAAGAATACCAGGGGTGGGGAACTTGTGGCCTTGAGGCCATATGTGGCCTTCTAGCTCCTTGGGTGCTGCCTTTTGACTGAGTCCAAGTTTTACAGAACAAATCCTTTTATTAAGGGGACTTGTTCTGTGAAGTTTGGATTCAGTCAAAGAGCGCTGCACTTGAGGACCTAGAGGGCCACATGAGGCCTCTAGGCTGCAGGTTCCTCACCCCTAGAATAGACTATAATGAAAAAATACCATAAACAATTTTATCATTAGCTAATGTAATCAACTCCCAAACAAATAAATTAGCTAGAACTATAAGAAATACACCAGAGGCCCTAGCTAGTGGCCTGTTCCTAGATTTAGTGGAGGACAGACTCCTGTGTTCCCTACATTTGAGACTCAGGTAGTCTCTGCTGTCTGCTTGGGATAAGTGCCAATTGACTGAGAATTGTCAGACGATTGATGAGACGGGAGACACATGGCCTATAACTGAATAGAGAGAGAAGCTTGTCACCATCACCTGTTTAAGATGCTTACCAGGCAGTTTGGCAATTTGTGACACTAGGCGGTGCTGTGAATAGAGTGCCGGACTTAGAATAAGGAAGATCTGATTTCATATCCTGTTTCTGACACCTGTTAGCTGTGCGACCTTGCACAGCTCTTTAATCTCTTCCTATCTCAGTTTCCTCAAGTGTAAAATGGGGATAATAATCTCACCTACCTCCCAGGGTTGTTGTGAAGATCAAATGAGATATCAGTAAAGTACTTAGAACAATACCCAGCACATACTAGACAATAAATGTTTGCTCCCTCAACCCCCACTTTGTTCTTAGAAGGGTTGATGTTTGTATTACTTGCACTACTGATTAATAAAGTTTGATTGCATGTAATAAGAATCATAAGTCTAATTAGTCTTTCCATGTCACTAGTTAGCATATGTAATGGTAAATTCCCTGTAAGCATGCGCTCTGCATTACAAGCTGACATATATGCTTGAAGAATTTACAGTCATCTAAAGTGGCCATTTTATAAAAGTCTTCAATTTCTTACCTTTTATCCTCTCCCTCCATTTGGTCTCCATCAAGAGTGACCCTATGAACTTACAAAGCATTAAATTCAAAACAGATTTTGTGAACCAGAGCCCTGCTTGAAATCAGAATTATGCAATTTCTGTTAAAGGTGCAATCTGAATATCACTATTTATTTGCATGGCTGTTTACTCCATTTTTTAAAATAATTTAAAACTTTAACGTAGAGAGAGGTGGAGGTAGAGAAGATACTGTCATTCATTGCCTAGAGTGTGTTCCGGTAAGGTTGGGGGAAAGGAAAATAGCTGAGCAAGACCAGAGGGAGAACACAGAAAAATAGTTTGCTCTCCTGCCATGGAATCAACAGCTTCAGCTGTGAAATTGCTCTAGGGACAGTCTCAGTTGCATTAGAGCAAAAATGGGGAAATTACTCAGGGGAAAAAAATAATTTATTTCTTCCTCAAAATTGGATGGGGAAAGGTGGAAAGTAAATGATGAGAGAAATGAATCTGTAAATGCAGTTACTCTCCTCAAGGGTTTTCCCAGGCCCTAGTAAAATGTTTGATGGGCAATTGTTTGAAAAAAAGACCTGAGCCCAGCTTCCATCATCTTGGATATGGAAGAATCCATTAACTTTTACTTTATTTGCTTATTTGCTTTAAAAGAGGCTACTATCTTATTTTTTTATTTTATTCTTCCCTTAGATAGAATTACACCACATTTATTCTAGAAATGTTGCCCTTTAACAGACATACTCATTAGAAACAAATCTGTGATGAGCTGAAGAAGGGCAAACATTGAAAAACAAGTCTGGTTAAGCAATGTATTACACTGAACAAGCCTATGGGTCTATACACTGAGTTCTAATCTTTGCTTCATTGTTTATGTACAGAAAATAGTTTATTCCAAAGAAGCTAATAGATTTCTGAGCTGAGAACACGAACTTAATTAACTGTCTTTCATCTGAAACCATTAGGTAAAGAATTCCATGTCTACATACAGAAATTACTGAGACACAATCCAAAGCTTTCATTAGCTCATTAGCCCATACTTCTCATGTCCAGCAGGAGGCTCAGTGGGTCTAAGGATTAACAAGCTTATGATCATTTACAGAATAAAAGTTTTCTCCCCTTTACTAACTGTAGCTTGTAGAGAGGGAAAGAAAGTGCTTTGTCCTTAGCCTTATAAATAACATAACTCCCATTTCTTATAATCTTTTGCCTCTTTATTTTGAGCAATTGAATACTTTGTGTATATTTATTTATATGTATATTAGAAAGGAAGGAAGGAAGGAAGGAAGGAAGGAAGGAAGGAAGGAAGGAAGGAAGGAAGGAAGGAAGGAAGGAAGGAAGGAAGGAAGGAAGGAAGGAAGGAAGGAAGGAAGGGAGGGAGGAGGGAGGAAGGAGAGGGAGGAGAGGAGGAGAGGAGGAGGAAAAGGAAGGAGGAGAGGAGGGAGGGAGGAAGGAGGAGAGGAGGAAGAAGAGTAATTCTATCTTCAGTTCTACCTCCAAAGACATACCACATTTTCGAGAAATGTAGCTTGATCTTGTGATACTCTTTAGTTATGCCGTCTGCAGCTGCTGATTTGGTCAAATTGAGAAGTGTTGTATACAGAAAAAGCAACATTAAGAACAACTTTAAGAGACTAAGTCACTTTGACTATTATATAATGCCCAAATTAACTACAAAGGACATATGAAGGAAGACACTATCTGCATCCAGAGAAAGAACTGATAGATAGATGTATAGAATGGTTTTACGTGTGTGTGCATATATATATTTGTGTCTAATGGTAGCCATCTCTTGGGGGGACAGAAGGGGGAAAAAAAGGCAATTTATGTGATTATTATACATTTAAAAGCAATAGCAAGTTATACATAGCAGATGTGCAGTTTCATGTGCAATCATCTTTTTATTATTCTGCTATGTTATGGAAATGCTTGTTTTATTTCATAAATTAAAAATAAAATAACTAAAACTTAAAAAAAATGCTGCAGTTGATTAGAACTTGACTTGGTATAGAAGACCAAGAATCAAAACCAGACTCTGCCACTAAGTATCCATATAAATTTGGACAAATTACTTAATCACTCTCAGCCTCAGTTTTCTCATCTGTAAAATGAACATAATACCTACCCTCATAGGTGCTATTGTAAAGCTCATATGAATAATATATGTGAACTCACTACTAGAAAACTGCTAAATAGAGCTAATAAGATGCTATTATTACATCTCTCTCAGGCATCTATGATATTCTGTTTGTGTGGTTCTAATATCTTCCT
The DNA here is from genome assembly GCF_003287225.1 of Phascolarctos cinereus. NCBI lineage: Eukaryota > Metazoa > Chordata > Mammalia > Diprotodontia > Phascolarctidae > Phascolarctos > Phascolarctos cinereus. The sequence continues at coordinate 336,350,612 of NW_027556098.1, forward strand.
TACTAGATTAGAAACTTCTGGAGGTGATCTAACTGTACTACCTAGCACATTGCTTTGCATATAGCAGAAGCTGAACAAGTCTTTGTTGAATTGGATTATTTGTTGAAATCTAATAAAGGACTGATAAAAGAGCCAACAAAAGAAATTTATGGAAATTTATATCCCTGAAAATCCATCTGGTTTAAGTCTAAATGAGTTTAATTCTCCCCAGGCATTTTCTGGTACTATTATACCTTATACTAAGGAACTTGTGAACTATACAGGTTTATAACTTGGAAATCATACTTGACTCTTCACTCTCATCCCTGTCCTAAAGTTCAAGGGACTCATAATTTCAAGGGTAGAAGAAATGATCAGTTTATCCCACCTAATATTTAGCAGCAAATGCTCTCTAAATGGATAGCTATATGATAAGCATTACCTGCACAGCACAACACAACGCACAACTCATACTTATTCCAATGAAATTAATAGAAGGTTATAGTTTAGCAGCTGTGGTCTTGAATGAATAGCAGGTGCAGGGAATATGAAAGTTGCCAGAGGTCCCTTGGATGATTTCAGTTAACGACTCTGCATCTTTAGTGTTCCTTGACCTGTGTTAGCCATTGGCATACTGATATTAGCACCTTTATCATGTGAAGATAACGGGACAGATCTTCAGCAGAAATGCAATTTTTGCTGGATTTTTCTTTCTTATATGGATAAAAAGATCCATTTCTGTCATAACGCATCAATAAAATATAGTCTTGGGGAGAGGGCAGGAGCATTCACCATGAGGGTAGAAGTAGCTAAGCTTGTAACAGACTTTTATGAGCTCACCTTTGTTCTTATGGGCGACTAGGCCTTCAACACCTTCAGTAGCCTTTTATGCATGTGGTGGCTCATTTCTCATGAGATTAATAATGATGCTTATTCAAGTGACTTGGAAAGGCCGCTGTCATCTCAGGACAAGTGGCCTGTCCAGTTCAGATAACAAATAATTATCTTGTCCGTGACCTGGAAGAAACCACATTATCTTGAGTTGGGGCAGGGGAGGGCAGTAAAGGGAATGGCAAAACCTGATTAATTAGGCTTCCTACAAAAAAAATTACGCAAGGGAGAAACCACTGCTGGGCTTTAAGCATGCAAAGTATGAGGTTATATGTAGCTACCTAGGCTTCAGAGAAAACCATTAATTTTTAATAGACAAGCACAAAGGATTAGAGTAAGCTATCCTTAACATAAATGTTTATTCCAATTATGAAAGGAATCTCCTAAAATAAGGATCGCGTTTGTGGTTTCAGTATGCAATAATTGATGCATGGATCTAATCCTACAAAGGGATTGCTTAGTCCTCCTTTACACAGGTAGCAATCCGTCAATCAGTGACATTTATTGAGGGCCTATTATGTTCCAGGCACTGAGCTAAATACTGGGGAAAGAAAAAATTGAAGTAGCCCTTGACCTCCAAGATTTTACATTCAAAGAGGGGGGCGGGGATAGGGAATCCATATGTCAGAGGCAACTTAATCAGGGAGATAGGTCACAGAGGTCAAGTAAGGCACCAACTCATAGAAAAGCTAACCAGGATGAGACACCTGCCTCTCCACCCCCAAGTCATTCACTTATCAGGGGCATTCAATCCTACCTATATTTCTAGCATCCATCTCCTCTGAATGGTAGTGCCATCACCTAAATTTAGGTCAACATCATCTCTTGCCTGGGCTATTTATTTGTTGTTATTGTTTTGTGGTATCCAACTCTTTGTAACTCCATTTGGGGTTTTCTTGGCAAAGATGTTGGAGCAGTTTACCATTACCTTCTCCAGTTCATTTTACAGATAAGGAAACTGAGGCAAACAGGGTTATATGAGTTGCCCAGGGTCACACAGCTAGTAAGTGTCTGAGGCTGGATTTGGACTCAGATCTTCCAGACTGCAAGGCAGGCAGTCTATCCACCATGCCACCTACCTGCCCATGGCTATTTATAATGGCCTCCTCATTGGTCTCCCTGTCTCCACAATTTCTTTTCTCCAATAGGTTCTTGACACAACTGTCATAAGCAAAAATTGTGGTATATTGAAAAGCCCTCTGAAGTCAGAAGACATGGGTTCATATCCTGAGACTGCCTCATTTACTTTTTTTGTAACTTAGGCAAGTCACAACCTTTAAACCACATTTTTTTTTTCCTATCTGAAATTGGGAGGATTCAATTACATAGTATAAAAAGTCCTTTCTAACTCTAAGTCTATTACGTCATGATCCTAAATAATCTTACTAAGTCATATACCTGACCAATTCACTCTAGTGGCTCCCTATTGCCATCAGGATATAATACAAAGTCCTGAGTTGGCATTCAAGGCCCTTTGCCAATCTGTCTGTCTAGCCTTATCTCACACCTCGCTCCTTCATACACTCCATATCTCATTTCAGCCAAACTGGACCACTTAATATTCTTCAACTATGAGATCCATCTTCTCTCAGTGTATTTGTACAGTCTACTCCCCATGCCTGGACTATATTCTCTCTCCATCTCTACCTTTCAGATTTCTTATTTCTCCTCAAAGAAAGACAGTATGGAAAAACCTGGGTTTGAATCCTGCCTCTTTTAACAATGGGATCGTGGTCCTGTCCCTTAACTTCTCTCAACTACAGTTTCCTTATCTATAAAATCCCTGACTTAAGTGGGATTAAATGAAACAATTTCTGTAAGGTTCTTCACAAATCCTTGCAAAAGTGCTATATAAACATAAGATTATCCAGCCTCAAGTCTCCCTCTTCCACAAGTATAAACCATGTCACTCTCTGACTCAATAAACTCCAGTAGCTCCCTACTGACTCTAGAATTAAATATTATTTCATAATAATTATCTTTTAATTTTTATTTTTGTATAACCTTTATAATATGTATAATTATTAGCATAATATTACATTTACATAATTTATAAGTAAGTAAATATAGTCATATTGGGGAATGTGTGTTCAAAATTCATTATTGATGGAGGTTAGTTATCAAAAAACTCAGAAGACCACTGGTTTAAAGGATCATTGTTGTTCAAGGTGTGAACTACCAGGAACCTCAGAACTGTTTCTCACTTCTAATACAATCACTGTGATTGTGTGATGTAAGTTTAACTCAGAATTCCAGTACCCCAAAATATTATCCATTTTATTCCCTGCCTTTAGGACAGGAAACCACCCAAACTAAGCCATGGTTACCTTCATTTTGTAGAATGATACATTTCAACTCTTCTAAGTTCCCCATTTAAGCACTGAACAAGTGAATGAAGAAGGAACTCAAAGCATCCCTTTCCATAGGTTTCCAAAGTGCACGATATCACCCGCTGGAGGGCACTGAAAAATGGAGGGGATGGTAATAGCCTTGGTTGCAATCAGGGATCTTTGAATAAAAATAAGGGGACCTTGGAAGCATAAAGAAAGAAGAAAAGATAAGAAAAATTTGAAAAACTGTTTGTATATGCTTTGTTTGTTGTGTAACAGACTTAGTGTCATAGTGATTGCATTATTTTCCAAATAAACACACAAAATGCAAGTTATAATCTATCAGTGGTCAAGTCCACCAATAGGTCTTAACAAGCAAGTGTTGGCAGGAGAGCTTGTTGCTGATTGTCAGGAAATGCAGCATGCACTGTCAGGAATATGTGTGTGTAATGACTTGTTTACAATATGATATTATAAGGTTATATGATGCAATATTGTGCCATCAAAATTTCAACTTAGGAAAAAAAACACAAATTTACAATAAATTATTAAATTTAAGATGCATCTTTTTTAAAAAAATCATATAATTTTTGAAATGACACAAATTTCAAAAAAAAAAACTATTAAAGGGTTAAAGAAAGTAGATTTCCAGTGGGGGTACTGAGTAATTTTTTTTTAAAGGGGGAAGTAGGCCAAATAAATTTGGGAACTTCTGCTTAAGACACTTTGCCAATGTCTCAAAAAGCTACACAGCAGCTCCCTCTCCTCTCTTGGTTCGGCTATTTCCATCCTGTTGTGTTACTTCACAAACAGTGGTGTGAAATAGTTAATATAAACTGGTTTACACATTCTGGAAGGAAAAAACTTTTGAAGTTAAGGCAATTTATTTTAAACTTACAGAAAAAGTTAGTCACAAGAAGAATGAGCTAGGGATATTTAAAATGTCTTAAGGTTGACAGAGAAATTTCTGGTCTTTCCCTTGTTTTGAGATTTGGGGGGAGGTGGTAATGTTCCCACTGACAACAAAATTTGCATCTAGGGAATTGCAGGCCACTTTTCTCCACACCATCCCCCTCTAATTTTTAAATCACTAATTAAAAAATTAACTTAAACCAGACCAAAGCCAGCTTCCCGAGGCACCAGGCTGAGCATATTTCTTCAGATTCAATATACTGTTGATCATCATTATTCTTTCTTCTTGGTGTTTTACCCAAGATTCAGCTCTTATGACAATGTTCATATCCAGACTAATGCAAGTTAATTTCCCAAGTTGCTTTTATGAGAAACTGTAGCAACCATTTCATTAAAATTTATCTCCTAACTGTATGATGCCAAGAAAGGGTTGAATCCTTTTATTTTTAATCACATAACTCCTCTAATTCAGACCAGGGTAGCACAAATCAAATGATCATAAACATAGTTTTCAAGTCTCCTCTTTTTCATCATATTGGATAGAATGTGTAGATAAATCTTTAGCATCTAGCCCCTCTTATTAAATTTCTAGTTGAGATGTCATTTATGCTAGAAAGCTCAAGATAAGTTCGAGGTTCGAAATTATATTTAAAAGATAATGTTCAAATTCTTCCCCAAACCTTCGGTTTTTGAAAAGACAGGCCTCCAAATGTCATCTAACCAATATCCTCCTTCTAGGACAGGAACACACTGGAAAACCAAATTCAAACTATCTTTGTTTGGAAGTGAGAGGGCATCAATATTTCCTTCAAATACACCCAAAGTTCTAAGGCATTTTTTGCATTGCTCTCACTATGTTCTCAGGCTTGCCCTATTTGGGGCCAAGCAAAATGGTTCCATTTATGTGCATGCAGAGTGATTCTGGGTAATATTTGAATGAAGCAGAACTGAAACCCCGATATACTTCTAGAGACATCCACCTTCCTCTTAGCTTGTATGATCCAGAAGCAGAAAAAACCGTTAGGGACACATTAAGGAGAAAAACAGCAGTGTTCAAGGAGACAGATAGAAAACTGGCTACTTTCATAGTCTTGAGAAATCAGTGAATTATCCACTTACCTGAAGACTTTGGAAAATCCAAATCTTCATCTCAACGGAGGCCAAGTTTGATCCTTATGTTATCAATTCCTTGGTTTGAAATTCTAATATGTGATTTTATAAACGGTCCTAGAAAAATAACTTGTGGAATACTTCCTTGGGTCAATAGTGCCATCTTTGTTAACATCACTACCACCATCCCTACCACTGCTTCCAGAGTGGTCAGCACATCACTGAAGGGGAAGGGGAAGCACAATTTTCTATTTCTTATCTTGGGTAGCAACTGAATATTATTTTGCATCTCCCAGAAAACAGACAAATTGTCTTGGGAGAGTTTTAGTTCTTTAAAAAGAAGAGATGATTTGTTTTTCTCTCTGATAACTAGAACAATTAAGTGGTAACATAATAGGAACTCTCAGCAGCAGATGAAAAATTGCATATTCCTTAAATATGGGATGAAGAGAAAAAGCAGCTATTCATCACACACTAGGGTTGTTTGTGCTGGTTCAATAACAATACTTTGTGCTCAAGATATGTCTATCTTTATGACAATCCACTTTATATTTTAAGTATTAATTACATTGCTGATGCCCAAACTCTTCAAAAATCTGAGAACTAAGACAGAATTTAGATAAACCTCCTTAATATTAGTCCTTATCCCAAGCATCTGGATCACTGCAGCCCAGAGCATAGACTAAAAGCCACAAGAGAATATATTTTCTCATTAAAGTTTTTCCACTGGCTTCCTGTCAAGCTTAAAATTCTTTTCTCCCATTAGCTGTATAAAACACAGAGGTGCCATTCCCCTTTGGAATCAGAAGAAAGGCTCCATTCTATTGAAATCTAGAGGCAGGAAGTCCCTTTAAAAACGTATCTCATTGTTCAATTCAGCCTTCATGTATATAGACATAAATAAAGATGAAATAGATGTATGGATATAGATACAGTTATATGTATACACCTTATATAGTATACTTTTTTTTTTACAAAATCCACCGGAATATAAATTTATCTAGAATCCATCCTGGGATCTTAGAGTTAAAAGGTAATCTGGAGGTTAGTTAACCAATAAGTCAACAATCTACAAACATTTGTTAAGTATTTATCATTTGCCAGGCACTGTGCACTGGAAATATAAATACGAAGAAAAAGAAAGACCATCGCTACCTTCAAGGAGCTTACATTGTAATCAGGGAAGAAAAGTAATAAAAAGAAGATGAAGGGGAAAGAGGGAGAGAAAACACCCTCAAAGCAGACATGTGCTGATAAATGTTGAATAATTGGCTCCCTGAAAAAAATGTGCATGCATGACACATTTAAGGTTAAATCTCCATTATCAACATTTTCTACATCACTTTCTTAAATCTAGACAATCAACGAAACAATCAAATCCTAATTTGTAGCATTTGCCCATTTCTGAGGTGTAAATGAAGATGTACTGAAAATTTAACAATCAGTTCAAGCTGGTTCCAACACGCCCCTCCCACAAAGGGACAGGGTAGAGAAGTCCTAGTTATTCTAATGATCTATAAAGTATTCAAATTCCCTTTACTACATTCCAAAAAAGTGGTCATCCAGCCTGAGTTTGACAATCTCAAGTGACAAGAAACTCAGTGCTTACTGAAGCAACCCCATTTTTTGGACATCTCTAGTAGCTAGAAATTCTTTCTTGTCTACAAGGAACCAGAATCAGTTTTCTATCCCTGGGTTTTAGTTTTGTCCTCAAGAACAACATAAAGTAAGTCTAATCCATCTTCTTTACCTCTTCAGTTCGATATCCTATAGTCAGGACTATCACTGTTTGATCCCTTAAAACATTGCAAAATTATTATGTTGTGTTCCTTACTCCTCTTCTCCAAGTTAAACTGTTTTTGTTTTAGTCACTCCTTATATGTCATGGTTTTTAGTTAAAAGTCCATGCTGGGCAAAATCCAATTTGTCAGTGTGGTGGCCAGAATTGAACACAATACTCCAGATGTAGTCTGAATAACCAGATACCATATCCACCATAGGTGGTTGGGAGTAGTAGAGTTGGGGAAAAATTGAAGGGAGGTAATCCACTTTCTTCTGGGACTGAACTTTCCTAATTGGAGGGCAAGAGACTCACCTCAGCTACTATATTGAGTAGGCCCTAGATGGCATTTCACATCTCATTCAACCATCCTGCAGAACTGCAGGGCCTGCCCAGCACATCTTTGTGTACCATTTCCATTCTTCATCTCTTTCATAGCTCTTGGTCTTAGAATAACGTATCCCTCAACTGGAATGTAAATTCCTTAAGGACAGAACCTATCTGTTTTGTATTTTTATCCTTAACACCTAGAGCAGAATCTAACATGATGTGAATCTTCACTATGTGAAGTACATAGTGGGTACTTCACAAATGATTGGCTGATTATCACTTTCCTTGTTCTGCTACTTCTATTAATGTAACTAAAGACTGCAGTGATACTGAGTGATACTGAGCTTTCAGGCCATTAAAATCCCTGTCTTTTTCATATGAAATGCCATCTTGTGCCATTCTAGCTATACTTGTACAATTATTATTTTTAATCTTAAGTGTAGGACTTTATGTCTCTTCTCTATTACACTTTGGCGTATTTATATTCAACCCATCATTCCAGCCTGTCAAGAACTTTTTAGAGCCAGTGGTGTTGCCCATCTATTAGCTATTACCTCCAACTTAATGTCATCCAGAAATGTGATGAGCATGCCATCTATGCCTACCTCCAAGTCACAGCAAGAAATATGCTCCTCCAAATTATTATTGATCCACTAATCAACACTTCTGGGACTGTCATTCAACCAGTTCTGAATCCATCTGAACTTCCCTTATGCAGCAATGCATTTCTCTATCTTATTCCCAAGAGTATCATGAGAAATTTTGTCAATTCTTCCAGCTAAACTCTATCTACAGATTTCAATAGTCTCTCAGTTAGTAACTCTACAAAAGTAAAATAAAATTTAGATTCTGGCCTGCTGCAGCTCCATAGCAATTGTCTCACCTATGTCTGCCTGGGAAGATGGAGAGCTTCCTGGTCCAATTGAGCAGTTATCATACTCTAGACCCCAACTCTGGCCCCCTATAACTCTATAGCTTTTTCCTTCCCCTTGCCTGAGCACCCTCCCCTTTCTGGCTACACAACTGCACTACACAACTACACAACAACCTTGGGACAACTCCACTCCAAGACTAAACCTGGCTGCTACTGTTCATACCCTGTTCCCTGTCTGCCAATGACTGCTTCATTATTCCCAAACTCCTAAACAGAACCTCCCATCCCATGATGTCTCACTCTAAAGCTATCCAGTTTTTCCACTATGCTCTCTAGAATACCTGCTCCATAAGTAACAAACTAGCTTTCATAACAAACCTTATCATTTCCTACTCCTTCCATCTTTTTGTACTCCTTGGGACTCGGACCCTCTTAATAGCAGAGCTTCCTTGGCAACCCTCCCAAGCAATGGCTGCCCATTCACTCATCCCCCCTTCCCTACTTGTGGTTGTGGTAAGGGAGTTGGAATATGCCTTACTTCTCATTGCCGTTTCCAAATTCTCCTACCACTATCACTCAATTACCTCTCATCCTTTGGGGTTCATTCAACGTATATTTATCAATCAACTAGGATTCCAGTGATTGTCTACCAACCTCCAGGACATCCTTCCTCAACAAGTTCAGCACCTAGATTGGTCTTTCTTTCTTCCTTGATCTCATTCTAGGAGACTTTCACATACTTTGAGGGAGCATGTTAATACTCCTTCAAGCACTCTCATCTCTCAATATCTCAGCTTATTCATTTCCTGTGATCTGTTCCTCCACTCCACCTCAGCTATATGAAGGATTCTCATATCTTTGATCTTGCCATCACCCACAAGTGTTTCATTTCCATGTCCATGAACTCTGAAATTCCCTTATGTGATCACAATCTGGTGTTATTCCTCCTATTTCTCTGCCTTACAATGCCAAATTTATATTTCCAGTGCTTAGCACATTGCTTGGCATGTAGTAAATATTAATAATACTGATAAGTAAATATTTTCTATTGTTCTGTCTCTCTCTCTGTCCATACTCTCTCAGCTAAAAACTTTGTCTCATAGAATCATTGGTAAGAATTCCCTGTTCTCATCTCATATCACATAGAGCCTTTTAGCCATAATGTCCTTTCACCTTTTCTCAGGTGAAAAGGTGGCCCTTATCCTTGCCAAGACAAACCGCTCCAAATGCATCGGTGATTTCAGCCTATCATTTCTTCTCCATTGGATTTCCCCCTTTATCACCCTCATTCTTTCCTATATCTTCAACCCCTTCCTGTCTACTAGTTTCTTCTCTATTGTCTATTAACCCACTTGTGCCTCCTTAATCCTCAAAATGTCCTCACTTGATCCACCCATTCCTTCAAGCTATCATCCCATATAACTTTACCCTTTCTTTTGGGGCTAAACTCCTTCAGAAGGCAATCTACAATCAGTACCTCCATTGCTTTTCTCATCAATTCTCTTCAGTCTGACTTCCAACATCATCATTAAATGGAAACGGCTCCCTCCAGTGTTACTAATGACTGCCTTTCACGTATCTCTAAAGTGTCCAGTAGACACCTTAAATTTAACATATCTGTAAGTGAACTCCTTATCTTTTTCCCAAAATTCTCCCTTCTTCCTAACTTTTCAATTACAGTCAAAGGTACCACCATCTTCCCAGTCACCCAGGCTAGCAACATAGTTGTCATCCTCACCTCCTCCATATTGAATGTATTGCCAATACCTGTCAATTGTACATTTATGACATCTATTCTAACTGCCAACTTCTGTCCTCTGATACTGCTACCACTCTGATCTAGGCCGTCATCATATTACCTTTTCCAGTGCTCAAACATTATATTAGTTTGATACATTCTGCCTTTTTAAAAAAATCTGAGCCTGTACTTTCATCCTAGGAGACTGCTAGTGAGAAATTCTACCTGACAAATGTAGTTCAGCATCTGCTCTCCAATTCAAAGAGCTGCCTGGGTCATTGAGAAGCTAAATGATTTGACTTGCCCAAGCTCACACAGGCAGCATGTGTCAGGGGCAGGAACTGAACCTAGGTATCCTTTGTTCAAAGGTCAACTTTCCATCCACTGTGCCATTCTGTTTGATCTGTTTTGGGTGCTCATCCTTGTCAGCCCCCAAAAAATGTTAATCATGAACCCCCAATATATTTATTTATTTTAAAGTTACATATACATACTGATACACTAATACATGCACTGTATGTGTACATACAAACAAAATTAAAACAGATTTTTTTAATGATATAAGGATTAAATAATAGTTGATCTTCAAGCCAATAGGGAGCCAGTGGATTTTACTAAGTAGGGAAGTTATGTAGTGAAATCTGACATTTATGGAAGGCAGATCACTTTGGCAGCTGTGGGCAGTATGGATTGGAGAAAGGAAATATTTGAGGCAGGGAGGGAACTTCGGAAGCTATTGCAATAATCCAGATGAGAGCTAATGTGGGCCTGAGTTAGGGACGCAGCTATATGAGTGGAGAGAAAAGTGAGATATTCAAGAGATACGGTGGAGGTAAAAATGACAATATTGGGGAACTAATTGGATATGTGGGGTAAGACAATGAAGAGTTGAATCATGTAAAGAAGTTAGGTGATTTCTTATTATCCTATCATCTGTCTTGTACATTAACATTTTATTAATCATTTTGGTTCTACCTTTTCCTGTTCTTCATGATTTAATCAACAAAAATGACAGCAGAGGAAGCATGGTAGGGCAGACAGAAAATTGAACGAGAAAATCTGGATTCCAATCCTGTGCTGTCACTTACTGTTTATATGACCTTGAACAAATCACATCCTTATCAATTAAACAACAAGCCTTTAAGCACCTACTGTGCTTATATGCCATACTCTGTGGTGAATCCAGGGATATAAAGAGAAGGAAGAACACTTTGCCTTACCTCAAGGAACTCACAGTCTAATGGGGGAGAAAACATACAAAAATGGCTACATGAATTAAAAGTAATATCAAAAAGAAGGCACTACTTGGCAGGAGTGATTGGGAAAGGCCTTTTGAAGAAAATGGGTTTTGAGCTGAGAGGATGCTGGGAAAACCAGGAGGCAGAATCAAGGGGGCAGACATTCCAGGCATAAAACACAGTCAGTGCAAAGACCTGGCACTGGGTAAGGTAGGGGAGGGGTGGACTGGTGGGTGACATGGTAACACCTGTGCTTTAGAAAAATCACTTTAGCAGTTGAATGGAAGATGGATTGGAATGGGGATGGAATTGAAGCAGGGGGACAATTAGAAGGTAAGTGGCTTTCCCAGTATATACCAGAAGCAATATTGGAACAAAGATATTCCTTACTTCAAAGTCAGCTATCTCTCTAGTATATGCCATATATAGTTGTTAATAGATCAATATTTTCCCTTGCTCCAATAAGGAAGCATGCCTAGACACAAGGCCATATGAAACTCCCAAGTCCAAGGGAAGGAGATAAGAACAGACAGAAAGATAGACAGAAAAGTGGAAGAGTGAGAGAAGAGGTGGCTCAACCCTCTAATCTTGTGTTATCACCCTTCTTTCTTCTATCCCTCTCCCAACTTGAACAAAGAAGGAGAAACTCTGGGACAGCATCATTCTAGTCGCTAGCCAGAAGAAACAGGGAGGAATAAAGGTCAACAGTAGAGCTCCAGAAAGCAATCGGATCATAGATTTAGAGCTAGGAGGGACTCTAAAGGTCATCAAGGCCAACTCCTTCATTTTACAAAAAAAAAGGCAAAGAATCCCAGAGAGCTGAAATACTTCAAGGAATCCAGGTGATGCAGTAAATGGAGTGCTGGAAATGTCTTTAGTAAGATACAAATTCAAGTACGGCCTTAGACCCTTATTAACAGGGTAACCCTTAGCAACCAATTCCTCTCCAGGCTGCACTCCAGACTTCTACTTGTTGTGTTCTTGTTGGTCAGTCATATCTGACTCTTTATGACCTCATCTGGGGTTTTCTTGACAAAGATACTGGAGTGGTTTGCCATTGCCTTCTGCAGCTCATTTTACATATGAGGAAACTGAGGCAAACAGAATTAAGTGATTTGCTCAGGGTCATGTAGCTAGTAACCATCTGAGGCCAGATTTGAACTCAGGTCTTCCTGACACTAGGCCACAAGCACCTAGCTGCCTACTTCCTCTACCATTCTCCCAAACCTCTTTGTATTTTTTAAATAATATTTTCTTTTTCCCCAATTACATGTTAAAATAATTTTAAGTTTTGAGTTCTAAATTTTATCCCTCCTTCTCTTCTTCCCCCCTCCCTGAGACACTAAGAAATCTAATAGAGGTTGTATACGTGCAATCATGTAAAATATTTCCACGTTAGTTATTCTGTACAAGAAGACAAAGAAAGTAAGGAAGGAGGGAAGGAAGGAAGGAAGGAAAAGAAAGAAAGAAATGGTATGCTTCATTCTGTATTCAGACAATGTCAGTTCTTTCTCTGGAGGTGGATAGCATTTTTATCATGAGTTCTTTGGAATTGTCCTGGATCATTGTATTGCTGAGAATAGCTAAGTCAATCAACAATTCGTCATTGTACAATATTGCTGTTACTGTGTACACATTCTCTTGGTTCTGCTCATCTCACTTTGCATCAGTTCACTTAAGTCTTTCCAAGTTTTTCTAAAATCATGCTGCTTGTCATTTCCCATAGCATAAAATATTCCATCACAGTCATATGCCACAACTTGTTTAGCCATTCCACGATTGATAGACACCGCCTCAGTTTCCAATTCTTAGCCACTGCAAAAAGAGATGTTATAAATATTTTTGTTTAAGTAGGTCCTTTTCCCTTTTAAAAAAAAAAAAAATATATATATATATATATATTTTTGGAATATAGATCTAGTGGTGGTATTGCTAGATCAAAGGGTATGCATGGTTTTATAGCCCTTTGGCCAAAGTTCTAAATTGCTCTCCAGAAAGGTTGGATCAGTTCCAGTTTTCCCACATCCCCTCCAACATTTATCATTTTCCATTTTTGTCATATTAGCCAGTCTGATAGGTATAAGTAGTTTTGATTTGCATCAAAAACTTATTTGCTTGAAGCTTTACTCCAGCCCTGGAATTCACAAATTAGAAGTCTCCTGCCCCACCTATAGCTCTGGTATCCATAATAGAATAAAATAACCAGAATGTGTCTCTTGGTTAGACTATCTATGAAGCTCATATGGTTGTGTGGACAAAAGGGGAACTCTGAACTCAGGAATACCTGGGTCTGACATTTATGAGTTGGATGACCATGGACAAGTGAGTTAACCTCCTTGAACCTCAGTTATCTCATATGTTAAAGGGGGATAACATTGTCTTTAGTAACAATTTCATGGGGCATTATAAGGTTCACATAGGATGGCATCATTAGCCATTGAGTCCAACACTCATTTTATAGCTGAGGAAGCAAAAGCCTAAAGAGTTTAAATGAAGAGACTGAGACAGTATTTGAACTCAGATCCCCTGATCCCAAAGCTAGTGCTCCTTCTGCTGTACCAGAGTGTTTCTTGGCATTAAAGATCTTACTAAAACTACTCCTAAAAAGACTGTCAAAACCCAAATGCAAGCTAAACCAAGTAAGAGAACATAACACAATGGCAGAGCCAATCCTGAGTTTGTTTTTTTTTCTTCGATGCAGATTATATACGACAAAGGTCTCAATTAAAATAAGAAAAACAAGCCACCACAGAGCCCCATTGAATGTCAGTTTCACCTGGCCAAGTGATGTTTTCAAGCAATGAAAAGCTACCTTGAGCCTTCCTCCACCTAATACAATGTGCAAACCAGTAGTCCTGGCACCTGCTTGGGCTCTCACATGAGATGGTGCATATGAAGATACTCTTTGCAAATCTTAAAGCACTCTATAAAAAGTCTGTTATGGAAAGACATAGACAAGAGTAGAACAGGAAGTGGGGCGGATGATTGGTGATGGATGCCTTGGAGGACTGGAGTACCTGCACTGATGAAATCATACATCCATAAAAGTATCAGTCACACTGGCATGAGCACTAGGCAAGATTTTTGTAACTGCTGATTTCAGCATTTTTTAAAAATCTTTAACCATCATGTGTCTCTTAACAAATGTTCAGCATTGCTTCCAAATCCAAATGACTCTTCACTCTTGAAGTTGGAACATCTCCTGAATAAATGATCACTCATCTATCTGCAAGGCATAATTTTCATCCTTAGAGAAAAGTGTCTAAAATTTCTGTATAGGAATTCCTATAATACAGACTTTATTTGGGAGGAGTTGGGAGAAGGGAAGCAAATAGCAGCTATCTTGGAGTTTGGGAGTCCCTAGTTTCATTTTGGTAGGGGAGTTCAGAGTAGAATGGCTTCCCTAGAGCTGTCAAATTTTCAATACTCAAATGAATCTAAGATTACACTGATGTCGATATGCACTTCAGTGAGGCAGATTGCTACCCATGAATGACTGCCCATCTTACGCAGCTCTCATAACTAGGTCCACCCAAAATACTGGTGGCCTTCTTCACTTTCTCTTAGTACCATGAGAATACCATAAACTGCCCTTCTTTTTCAACTAGAAAACACTATAGTTTCTGAAATATTAAAAATGAATTCAATTCCCACATGTCCCGGTTACGTGCAAAATAAATGGGTATCCACAATAAACATCTGATTATTCTTTAAACAGGTAATCCAAACCTGGGTCATAAAACACCCCAAAGTTTACTGGCTCAATCCTCATTTTAATTTGCCTTGAGCAGAGTTACCACCAGGGAACATGATTCTACAGTTCTACAGATAAAAAAAAAAAATCAGTGATGAGAAGACCACTGGATACTGATTTATAGACTAAAAATAAAGACATTGATTCCCATGAGGACTCTTACTCCCTTTGCCCTCCCTTGCTCATCTCATCTTTGTACACTAGATCAGCCCATAAGGTTTTGTTTGCAGGCTGATAGCATATTTCTCTTTTCACACATTCTATGTACCCAGCTCAACAGGCCTATTTTCTGTACCCTATTCTCAATTTTCCATCTCCTTTGAAGTCTTAAATATTTTCCACCTTTAGAAAGCCTTAGATACCTTCAAGGATCAAGTGCCTGCCACTTTAAAAAGGCCTTTGCTCATCTCCCCAGGTAGCCATATAGTGAAATTATTTTGAATTTATTTTGTACCAATCAATCTTGCATTTATTTATCTATGAACATGCTGTATTTGTCCAATAAAAGGCAAGTGCCTTGAAGGCAAGAACTGTCTCCTTTTCACCTTTGTAACCACAATGCTCAGTGCTTACATAGTAAGCCACCTAACAAATACTTAATGAATTAAATTGTTACTTCTTCACCTTCATCTATCCATACCTCAAACAAATATTTCTCCTGATCAAAAGGAAATCCTTTATTCTTTTATTCAATTAATTTAACTGATTTGTGTCTTTCAGACACAGGATGAAGAAATAAGACTCATAGACTTGTAATTGAAGCAAAAAAGATTAAGCAATAATCCTTAGACCCATTCTGCTTCTACACAAACAATATACTCCCCTTCCTAGTGAACTTCAGGAACTCATTTAGAAAGTCTGAAATATGGGTTAAACTGCAGCATGACTGTGATGCCAAAATAATAGCCCACTTCATCGTACATCAGTATGTTCCAATCCCTGACACAATACTTCATAGGAAAATGCTTTAATATTTGCTCTTGTTACTAAATTGATATGGCTGAGGTTGTTTAACTCCTTTGAAGGAATGCTGGGAATAGAGAGCAATCAATTTCAACCTTTCTCTGCCTGGCTTGCCAGTTTTGCTCATAATGAAGTCCAGATGGAAAAAGGGGCAACCTTCGGGAATGTTTCAGCTCATTTAGTTGAATTGTGGAAAGTGCCCATAGGTATTGCTTCATTTTGGCAGGTTGATATTTTTAAAGTGAATTAGAGTGAGTTAGAAGTTGCTATGCAGAGTTGAGCTAAAGTCCATTTCTATAGGAATATTATTATTCAAGATTAAGGAATTGGCTGCTTACTTAGATACATTTGCATAATTTAGTTCAACAATTCAAGGAGCACTCATTAAAAGCCTGCTTTGTAGAAGACAATATGCTAGGAACTAGGGGTATAAAGACAAATAAATGCATCTTTCATAGTTTGTCAACACCCAAGGAACATGCAGCCTTGCCAGACCTGCCATTTCCCCCTTCCATTTTCCCATCATCTGTGTCCTTGGGTCAGCTACTCTAGACTAACCAGATTTCTCTGTTCCTGAACTCCTGTGGCATTTATCATCTGTACCACACAATGGAAGAATTTAATGATGTTCTTATATGTTTCTCTGTTTCTCTCCTTAGTTTTTTGGAAATAAGGTTTGTTTCCCCAAGTGGACCATGAGCACTTCAAGAGCAGAGGCTGTGAATTTCACTTCCTTGTTATTTCCCTTCCCCAAATCAGGAGATTCCTAAAGATTAAGAATTTCGGTAGAGGATAGAGCTAGTTTGTCTTCCCATTCCTATTCAGGATATTTTTGGATTCTTTGCCCTTTGACCTCTAGCACTGGATTTGGAGACAGAAAGAACTAGGTCCAAGCACTGCCTCAGAAAGTCACTTCACCTCTCTGGGCCTCAGTTTTCTCAAGTGTAAAATTAAGGGATTGGATTTGATGCCTTATGGGTTTCCCTCAAGCTCTTCCTTATCCATGCCACTGTCCCATGTGTCAGGGGCTCCACCCTGACTTGTGTCAGGTCTCTACACTTATCTCCCATTAAGTATTAAAGTAACCCAAACCACCCATAGTCTGTCTGTAAAGACAAAACTTAAAACCTTCCTAAACCAACTTCCAATAAGAAGAAGAAGAAGAAGAAGAAAGAAGAAAAAATATAATAATAATGGCAGCTAATATTTATTTAGTGCTTATTACATGCCAGGCACTGTGTTAAGCACTTTGCAATTATTATCTTACATTATTATTCCTACTTTACAGATGAGGGAACTGAGGCCAAACAGGGTTAAGTGACTTGTCCAGGGTAACACAGCTATTAAGTGTCACAAGGCTAGATTTGAACTCAGGTCTTGCTGACTTCAGGCCTAGTGCTCTATTTACTGTACTATCTAGTTGTCAATAGCTAAGGAATATATATTCAATTCATAACATTGGTACTATGAAGTTATGAATTTAATCTTTATGTCCTATGTTGTTACAGAATCATCATCAGAGCCATAGCTAGAAATATTGTTATCTGAAATTAATTCAGTTCTAGAGACCAAGAGGTGGAGATCATGGGGTAGAGTGGGAAGTCTGAAGTATAATGATTCTTGTGTGTGTGAATAAGGGAGCCTGGAAGCAGAGATAATGGTATAATGATTATGTTTGAAAAACTAGATAAGCAAGATATTTGAATGAGAAAGGGCTGTGGGGAAAAAAAAAAACCTTAAGCTAATTATCTAACTACTGAAGGGGAGAGAGTGACCTAGAGGGTTATAGATGATGTCATTAAGGCTCCTAGAATAGAGCAAATGTTAAAAGAGAAGTAGTTAGCCATAGATGATGTTAGAGGCAGGGTCTGAAAGTGGAGGGGCATAAGGAGTATGCTGACTCCTCTTTGTCCCATATATTGGGGGTATAAAAGATAGAGCCACCAGCCTTGGAGAATTTATCAAGACACCTCACCGAGACACTCTTCAGCAATATCTTCATCAGAAAGTTAAGTTTTAGTGAGAACTAGGAGTTTTATTGGGAAACTATCCAGGATCATAGAGTTATACATTTAAAACTGGAAAGGGCCTTAGAGCTCATCTGGTCAAATCACTTCATGTTACAGATGAAGAAACTGAAGCTCAGAGGTAAAGTGACTTACCTAAGGTCGTACAAGTAGTAAGTGGCAGAGACACGATTCAAACTCGGATCCTTAATTTTGAATCCAGTGATCTTTCTATTTCATAGCAATGAAGATGAGATCAAGAAGATTCAGTAGAAATAGAGGATAAAGAGTACAGAGACCACAGAGAGATAGTACTGAGTTTACTGTAAGAGCTGGCAGAAATTGGCAGTGGTAGGTGTTAGCAAAGCCCTCCCCCTTTGCCAAAGATTCTCCTAGATCAGAGATTCTTAACCTGGAAGCCATGGGTCTATAGACAGATGTCAGGGGAGCCATTATGTTCATACAATTGGTATCCTTTTTAATCCTATGTATTTTATTATATATATTTTAAGACATTATTCAGAGAACAGGTCCATAGACTTTTTGTGCATGGCACAAAAAAGGGTTAAGAATCATTTCCCTAGATGATCCCTATTATTGTACAATGAGTCTCTAAGCCATTTTTATATAAGCAGTCTTCTTTACCTTCTTGGAAAGGCAGATTGTAATTAGAATGTGTGAGTGTCTGGATCTCAGTAAATGGCAGCCTGGTGGTAGCCAAAGGATAAGAGAGTACAATTCACCCCTCAAGGGCATGGAATCATATCCTGTGGGGTGTTAGAATTTGGGGCAAAGCCCCAGACACTTTTGCTAGTTCTGCCTCTGATCATCAGACATTTTATACCTCTTTTCCCAGAACTTAAGACAAGGTACTATTAGGCTTCTTAATTCAGGACCAAACTTCAATTGTTGCCAAGCTATCTAAATAAAAACCTAAGCCTTTGAACTATATCATTCTAGTAGAGGTCCACTGCAATAAATTGCTGGAGGTTTGGTACTTAGGCAAGGATAACATTGTTATGTGCTAAACATATACTACATTCAAACATACTGTGGTGAGTATCCCCATCACACATGAGGGCCTAGAAAGCACTTAGTTACTCCCAGAGGCACATACTATGTTCTGAAAGAGCCAGGAAGAGGCTGTTTAGTAAGCATATTGCCTTAGCATAGAAATGGGAATCAGGGATGAACATAAAGGAGCTGGAGAGGTTAATAGCTGATTATCCCTGCCACCTTCCTCATCCCCATCTGCTCCTTCTTCTCCTCCCTTTCCAACCCCATCCTCCAAACCCTTTCCAAAATAAGGAATAGTTTAACAGCCAGGCTTAGCACCCAACCCCCATTTACCACCATACACAATTCTAAGTGTAGATGGATGCAAGGGGGGGCAGCAGGGAAAGAGTAAAACCTTTCTCCTGTGTCCTGGTCCAGTACACATTATGTAGAAAGGTTCCTCACCTGGGTGGATAAAATAAAGAATTGGGCTTCCTGTGCCATTATTATGAGAAAGATCCTGTCACATTAGGGTTTACTATGAGGAACAAAAGGCTGGACCATTTTGTGTTTTTCTTAGTAAGGAGAAGGTTATTCAGATGTCACCTTTGTTACTTAACAGAGATTTCTTCTTTTGAAATAATATAGGAGCTTCTAAAATCCATTTGGACTTTTTTTTTGTCTTCATTTAATGGGTTGGGCCTGCAGACAGGTAGGTGCACCCATGCTTTGGTCTCTGGGAAGCATTCGCTATGTAACCAAAAGCAAATATATGGCCTGTCTCCTCAACCTGGCAGCAGAAGAGGAAATAACACCAGAGAGAAGTTACTGCTCACAAACTCTGGGAAAGAAGAAAAGGGAAAAAAAGTATTGAATATCCTCAGAAAAAAAGAAAGGCTAAGTCCCCCTTGGCCCCTGCAGGAGAATTCTGTAAACACAGGATGTGAAATTAGGCTGTTCCCTTTGTGTTTTAAAAGCAGAGATAACAAGGTAGAATAATCCTAAAGGCTGTTGAAGCTCCCCAGACTCAAGATTTAGAAATCCCTGGCTTGGGAAATGGGTCTAACTTACTGTTTGCCACAGGGGAAAAAAAATCCATAAGCTAAACAAGTAGTTGGGAAAAACTAACATCGCAGCATGAGGTAGTCAAAGACCTGAAGCCTGAAAGAAGTCTGCTAATAGAAGAAATGCCTGACCCACACCAATAAAATAAAATCAAGGGGGGGAAGGAGATTCAAGAGAAAAGCATAGACTTGTTTATTTTTTCATGAAGATTTCCTTAATTTCCCCACCTAGGTACCCCCACATGCAAAAAAAAGGAAGAAAATACATCTCTAAACATAGAACATAACCCACTTAAACAGAGAAAGCAACCCAACATATACCCCACAAAAAAATTCCTTGGATGCCTTATAGTGGCATGGAAGTGAGCTTGGATTCTCGAAGGTCAAGCCAACAGGTTCATGCTTTGGCAGGTTCAGTCATGACAGATAAACTTCAAGGAAATTTGTCTGCTATCCAAGGACCAGCCTAGCTGAGGATGGAGAAACATCTCACCAGTAAACTTGTAAGAAGTACATAAAGTCATTGGCCCTGGCAACTCAGGAAACTAACCTCCATTCTTATGTGACCCCATCTGCTTCCTCGGACACAATGATAAAAGGATGGAAAGGGAGGCAGAGGATACAAAGAATCACATCATTTTTCTATAAACATTAACTTTCATAGAATCATAAATTCAGAGATGGAGGCCTCAAAGGCCTCTAATCCAACCCCTTCATTTTACAGATGAAGAAACTAAAAGCGGTTAAATGATTTGTCCAGGGTCATAAAGGTAATAACTTTTGATACCTTAAATGTGAGATGATCAACAAATTCTTCTAGAACTAGTAGTAATATTTTTTTAGTAGTGGTTAGTGATACTTCCCCTTTGTTGTTGTCATTCAGTCATTTCAGTTGTGTCTGACTCTTCATGACCCTATTTGAGGGTTTCTTGGCAAAGATAGTGGAGTGGTTTGCCATGTTTCCCCTATACACATGTATCCTCTATGTGTGTCCCAGTACCATTGTACTCTAATTTTGCACTCATTCTTCCCATGAGGGCTTTGTGTGTTTTGGGGACAGTGTACCCCAGGTTTATGGGGAGAATGTTTCGTAGCTATTCTGCTTCCTGTGCCATCTCATTAAATGCTGTTACTTTGAACTAAGTTTGTATTCTGGTTAAACTGTTAATGGGAAGCAAATCAGTTGGGGTTTATGAGCTGTCATTTCAAGTGTGTGGCTACATAGAGTTACTACTCCTTTTTCAATGTCATCTTATTTTCAGATCTTCATTCTCTCCCTCTCATCTTCTCCACCGATTTAGAATTCAGGAAAAACAAAAACCCTGTTACAAACACGTATAGTAAATCAAAATAAATTCATACATTGCCCATGTCAGATATATAGATGATATGGATAAAGATATTAATATAGATGATAGATATAGATATAAATAAACTATAAATATATCTTAATCTATACTTTGAGTCCATCATCTCTTTATCTTTCTATCAAGTGGTGATGTTTCATCATGACTCCTCTAGAATTATGGTTGCTCATTGTGTTAATCAAAATTTCAAATAGCTTTCTAATGTCATTGGCTCAAGTTCCTATTCTGATGTATTTCCCCAATATCAGTTACCAGTTAGCTAATAAATATCATCTAACTGGTAAGAGTTAATATCATCTCAACAAGATCATTGATTGGTGCCCCAAGATGATTTACACAATTAACATCAATTAACTTTATAAAAGGGATATTTATTGATAAAATATGGCAATAACAGAAAGTACTAACACATGCACACACTCCAAATCAGGGGCACACTGTCCTCTCTACTACCTGAGAAAAGTGGGCTCAGACTTAGTGGTTGGTATGGCATTTATCCCACCAAGTTAAATTCTAAATTCAGCATAGTCAACAGACAGTCAATATTTTGTTTGCAAAGGCCAATATCTCATCTGTTGAATCCAATTTATTGCTGGATTTTAAAAAAATCAATAATTTAAAGAGGGAATCTGAGGGTATTACACATGGCAAGTATCAAATATCAAAAGAAATAAAATTTACTATATTGCCACATAACATTCAACTCAACAAGCATTTATAAGTATTTATTTTGTATAAACACTGAAAAGAAATAACTCTTTACTGATATGGGAGTCATTTCTGAAACAGCTATCTGAATGCAGGCTATCAACCAATAAGGTCAAAATCAACATCAAATTAAGAGGATATAGATAAGAAAACATTACCTAGAATTACAACAGGTTTCATTTGACCATTTCAAACAAGCAAATTGATGTTAAAAAAAAAAGGGGAAATGAATAAAAAAAAAAAGATATCAATGTTGAGAGACTGAAGTACTGTATCACCAGTAAAAGAAAGAATGCTGGATTTAAAATAAAATAATCTGAATTTGAATTAAGCTTTGCCATTTAATATCTGTGTGACTCGAAAAACTACTTCCTGTCTCTGGTTCTCAGATTCCCCAAGCTGTTGTCCCATCCAGCCCCCATGGAATAATGATAAATAAGTTCCTTTCCTGGTCTAAATAAATATTCAAGATCATATTACCATTTCCCATTGAAGTTTAATCTATGTAATGAAATCACAACAGTAAGACCAACTCCCTGCTCCCCAAGGATTCTGCCAGCAAATTCTTGATCTCTTTTGCCATGTCAGAAACATTGGCTTAAAATATAAACTAATTTACAATATCTTATAGAGAAGAATTGTGTAATGATTTGACCAACATCGCCTCATGAAACAATTAAGAGAGGGGAAAAAGGAAAAACCTTGGTATACAAATCAACTAAATCGGTCATTCTAGGAGAGCATTACTTTAAAAAAAAAAAAGAAAGAAATGAAAGAACATTTCTAATGTAAAAACAGAAGAAAAAACGATATGAAGAAGCTCAAGGGTATAATGGATGAATTTCACATAGGAAAAAAAGGGAAGGACAACTCAGTTAAGACCAGGAAAGATCAAAAGTAAGGGAAAGTTCTATAGACCACCTGTACTGTGGAAAATCTTTGCATCAAACTTCCCTGATAAAGTTCTTATTTCTAAGATATGTAAGAAACAGATTCAGATTTATATGAATAAGTGACAATTCTCTTTAAATAAATGGTCAGATGATAAAACAGGCAGTTTTCTAATGGTGAAATCCAAATTGGCAATAATCCTATGAAAATATTATATAAATCTACTAGAAAATTCAGATTTAAAAAAAAAACTCTGAGGTCTTACCAAACATGTTGCCAAAGTGACAAAAAGGAAAAAAAAATGACATGTTGAAAGAGCTATGGGAAAACATAGCACATTGTTAGTTAATTGCTGGTTAAACTGTGAATTGGTTCAGCCATTCTGAAAAGAAATTTGGAACTATACACAAAAAGTTATTAAACTGTGTATACCTTTTGAACCATTAATACCACTAATAGGCCTATACTCTGTAGACATCTTACTATTGAATTAGAAATGAAAGAGGTAATTCCAGAAAAACCTGAAAAGACTCTTGAACTATATGTATTTAGAACCATGAAAATAAGTTACAGAATAGCAGCCACATTATAAAAACAAATAATTTTGAAAGACTTGAGATTTCTGATCAATTCAATTACCAAAGTAAGATTCCGGAAGACCAGTGATAAAGCATGCTACTCATCCTGTGGTAGAGAGATGACAGCCTCAAGAGGCAGAATGAGACAAACTTTTTCAAACATGGTCAATGTGGAGATTTGTTATACGTGATTATGAATATTTATCACAAGAGTTTTGCTTTTCCTTTTTTCCCCAATCTTCAGTGAGGGTGAGGGAAGGATAAAGAGGTTAAGGACAGTATCTATCTGAAATGAGAAAGCGGAAGGAAGGACAGAAATAATCATTGAGAAGCAGGAGAACTTTGAAAGTTATACATTGAATGTAGTATGTACTTTAAAATAAGACCAACCTTTACATCATAGATTTGATAATTTCATGTACAATCTTCAACTATTTCACAATGAATGTAGAAATGCTAATTTTACTTGTTTATTAGGTTGGAATGTTTCTAAATTTAAATAAAAGACCACTGAACATTTGTAACTAAAAGAAAATAGATACAAGGCTCTTTCAGGGGGAAAAAAAGGAGCTGGATATTCTGGAAAAGATGTTGGCAGATAAGGAATTATACAATAAATAAAAGCAAAAAAGAAAGAATAGTGGTGGTCAGTAACTCCCTGAGGAGAGGTACTGAGCCAATAATTTATCAGCCTGATAATGATACAAACGTCTGTTATTTTCCAGTAGTTATTTTCCAAGACTTCCCAAGTGAATCTCCTAAGACTTGTCAGAATTGTTGACTACTACCTAATTCTGATGATTCACATGGACCAGACCCAAATGATACTGTCAAAAGAAAGAGGCATAAAGTATTCCTAAAGATTATGGAAAAACTGAAACCCTTAGAGCCACAGTATTCTCATCACTGCTGCTCAATGACAGCAAAGGATTCAGAAAAGAAAGGTAGGTATGGAAAGTGTACAATGGAAAAAGAAGATACTATCTGGGAATGGAATTTGGGGGTAGAGTTTAACTGACAAGGACTATTAAGAATATATTTGTCTAAATCAAGGGCCTCACAGACCAAGTAATCTGCAGATAGATTTCAGAGTGTCCATGGAGTTGAAACGGGGGGGGGGGAAATCACATCTTTCTTTTAATTAATCTCCGACTGAAATGTATCATTTCCTTACATTACAAATTTTTAAAAACCATTATTCAGGTAAGAAGTCCATGGGTTTTACCAGATTATCAAAAGGGGACCATAAAAAAAGCTCTGACCTAGAATCTCACAACTCTAGTCAAAAGTTATTTATAGAAATAAGGAAGTGGCAGGAAGAAAATTCCATATATAAACACATATGTATGCACACATGTGTGTGTGTTTATTTTGTCTTTCAAAATTGTTTATCTTACAATGTGGTATTATTCTATAACTTGCTTTCATGGTTCTAAACACATAGTTCATGAGTCTTCCCAGGTTTTTCTGGAATTGTCTCTTTCATAATTTCTAAGACTATAGTAGTTTCATCCTCTAAAGGCACATGAGCTAATAAAAGGAAATCCAAATTCTTCATTGAATTATCACCAACAAGGAGGAACTGTTTCCTGAGATTCGGATGAAAGGAGACTGGGGAGGGGTGGGAGTGAATATTGCCTCATAGGCTCTAGCAGGGAAGGTGAAGTATATAAAGTATATAGATATAGACATGCACCTGTGTGTGTTTATGTGTGTGTATATAAATATAGATCCAAGCATATAGATATAGATACCTATATCTATAGGGATATAGATATAGGCACTGATATAGATACATACACATACACAAAGTTAGACATAATAACAAGTAGCCACAATGCATGAAGAAGGGTTTATTTTGTTCTAAAGAAGCAGGACAGGGTGGAGGTGAAATAGCATTGTGTATTAAGAAGATACCCTCATGTTAGGACATCCAAGACTCTGTCACTTGCTATTAATGTTACTCAGGGCAAACCTTCCTGGGTCTCATTTTCCTCATTTGGAAAATGAAGGGGTTGAACCAGATGAGCACTAAGGCTTCTTCAACTTCTATATCTACTTCTTATCATCCTATAAATAGGTAGCAGAGATGATGAGGGAAGTCCTTTTGGTTAAGATTATTGGAAGCAGAAACTATGCAGTACAGATATCCTGGATACAAAGGAAATAGATGAAGAAATTGAGAAACTATGGAGCAGAGGCATGATATACTGACAGTAAGGAGGCTTCAATTATTCATTCATCAATGAAAGCTATCTCTCTGCCAAAAGCAGAGCAGCAAATCATCCCTTAACTTGCCTTAATGATATTTTTATGCTCCAAAAGGTAGATGAACTAATAAAAGGAAATCTAATTCTTCATCTAATGATCAGCAATAAGAAGAAACTGTTTTCTGGGATTCAAATGTAGGGAAACTGAGTGGGAACAGGTGGAGAATGACCATTACCTCATAGATTGCAGTAGAGAAAGTTAAAAAAAAAAAAGGAATAATTAGGCATGTAGATTTTGGGAGAGCTGACTTCAAAGTGTTTACAGAAAGGATAGAGAGGACCCCATGGATTAAAACTCTACCAGAGAAGCCACCCCAGGAAGGAGTTAAAGCTCTAAGGAATGAAATTCTGAAATGAAAGAGAAATCATTCCAATGAGAAGAAAAAGAGGGAGCTGTCCAAAAATACCAGTGTGGATGCAAAGAAAACTCACCAATTCACTTAGATGAAAAAAAGACAGAAGATGGTAGTAGAGGCATCTAATGGAGGATGGCATGGTCTTATAAAAATTGTGAATAAAGTTCCTGACTGCTAAAGGTCAGAATGAGCTGAAACTGGTAAGGAACACTAAAGACAACAAAAATGTTGTATTAAGTTATTTTAGTAGAAGAAAGTATTAAAAATCGATAGACTTACTGCTTGGGTTGGATGGGATGGTGAGATGTAAGCTAACCACCAACAAAAAACAAAACTTCTGACTTCTTTTATTTTGCTTCTATTTTCTCAGCTGAGAAGGATAATCATGAGATTGGAAAGGACTGGGGAAGGAGAGAGGAACTAATGGGTAATTGATGTGCTCAATAAGTCAAGAGATGGTGACAACACCAAAGGACTCTGGATGAATTCAAATTACCTAACCCCGATGAACTACATCCTCAGGTACTAAGAGAATAAGCAGACTAACTTGCAGAACCATTGTTAGAGATAAAGACTATAAAGGTCAAAGATATAGAACGGGGTTACAGAGGGACAGATGTTCTCCCAGTTTTCAAAGAATCGGGTCTGAAAACTATAGGGTGCTATGTTTAGCTTTGGTTCTTGGAAAATTTCTGCAATATTTTATCAAAGGGACAGTTAGTGAACATTTACAAATGGAAACAATGATTACAAAATGGCAGCATGGTTTCATTGAAAAGTTATAGCAGACTGATGTTTTCCTTCAAGGTTAGTAGGCTGGTTTCAATCACTCATTTATTAAGCTCCTAGTCTGTGACAGGCACTGTGCTAGATACCATAAAGATAAAAATTGCATTGCAAAGATAAGAATGAAATACTTCCTGCCCTCTAGGACCTTATATTCTATTCAGTGAGACATAAATACAAAGTGATTGAGCGTAAAAGAGCACTAGCAGAGATCAAAATAGTCCTCATGTAAAATATTGTTCTTGAATTTAGTCTTGAAGGAGATTAGAATTCTAAGAGGTAGAAGTGATGGAGGAGTTCATTCCAGAAACTGGGGACAAATAGTACAAAGACATGGAGATGGGAAAATGAGTGTCATATATGGGGATCAGTAAGAGGTCAAGTAAAGTATAGAAATGAGAGTTGTTGTTCAGTCATTTCAGTTGTGTCCAATTCTTTGTGACCTTATTTGGGATTTTCTTGGCAAAGATACTAAAGTGGTTTGCCATTTTTCTTCTCCAGCTCATTTTACAGATGAGGAAACTGAGGCAAACAGGATTAAGTGACTTGCCCAGGGTCATACAGCTATTAAGTATCTGAGATCAGATTTGAACTCAGGTTTTCCTGACTCCAGGTCCAGTGTTCTACCCATTTGTAACATCTAGCTGCCCTAGAAATTGGAGTAATGTATAATAAAGCTAGTCAAGTTGATTCAGGCCAGGTTGTGCAGGTCTCCTTTATCTTAAATGGAGGAATTTATGTTCACTATTAAGAGCAATAAGGGGATACTAGAGAGATATGATAAGACCTGTACTTTAGGAAAATTACTACGGCACTATGTGAAGAACAGATTGCAATGGAGAGAGATTGAATGTGGAAAAACCAATTAGAAGGCTATTGCAATAATCTAGGTGAGAGGTGAGAAGGTCTGTCCTAGGGCAGTGATTGTGAGTGAAATGAAGGGGACATATACAGGAGATACTGTAAAGTCATGTAAGATTTGACAACAGATTAAATGTATGGGGAGAATAGAAGTTAGGAGTGAAGAATGACCTTGAGTTTGGGAACCTGAATAACTAGTCGTATAGTAGTTTTCTCAATATTTTAATTGGAAGATTCAAGGGTTTGAGGGGAAAGATATTGAGTTCTGTTTTGTACATGTTGACTTTGAGTTGGCTATGGCATGTCCAATTCAAGGTGTACAAAAAGCAATTGGTAACTCAGGACTATAGCTCAAGATGGAATAGGGTTAGATATTTAGATTTTGAAATCATATACACAGAGGTGATCGTTGAACCTGTGAGAACAAATGAGATCACCAAGCAAGATAGTGTAGAGTAGAAAGAGGGCCAAGAACAGAAACTTGAGGGATACCCACAGTTAATAGATGTGACATGGAGGATAGGCCTGTGAATCATGGAACAGCATGATCTTTACAGAATCAGAATTATGGGTGATCCAAAGGACAAAGAAACAAGCACATGTTGGGTACAGCATTAATATGAAGGGTGCAAATATGCATTAAATGGTATAAAATGAATATACATAAAAGGAATGGTGAAAAAGAAACATGGATCAAAGAAATACATAATTGGAAAAAGAAATGAATTGGTTATGTTCTGCTACCTCCTTTTTCTCATTACCCACACTTTTTAACCTTTTTCAATCTGACTCCCAATCATTACCAATCAATCCACTGAAATTCTTCCTTCCAAGGTCATTGGTGTTCTCTTAAAAGCTAAATTAAATGGCCTTTTCTCAGTCTGAATTTGGAGGGTAATTTTGTCTTCCTCCTTCTTCTGAATCTCTCCTTTTGATTTCATGACACTACTCTCAACTGGTTCCTCTTCTGTCTGACCTCTTGTTATATGGATCTCCATCCATTTCCTGCCCCCTTCTTCTCCAGTGATCTATCTTAGGCTCCTTTCTTCATTCTATCTCTTTTTAAGATCTTATCAAGTCTCCCATGTATCATTTTTATGCAGATAATTCCCAAATCAATATATCCAGTACTGATTTTTCTCTTAAATTCTAGTAACATGTCATTGACTACTTGTTAGATATCTCCTACTGGATTGTTTATAGGCACCTCAAATTCAACATGTTCACAACAGAGCTCATTATCTTCTCTCCTAAAACTTCTCCTTCTTCAAACGTTCCTATTTTTCATGAAGGCACCATCCCTCCAGTCACTTAGATTTATAATGTTGGATAATTCTCTAACTTTCTGTCTCTCTCACTCACTATGTCCAAACAGTTGTCAATATCTTTTCAATTCTACCTCCACAACACAGTTCATATCTGATTCCCTTCTCTTTGTCACGTGGCCATCAGCAAAATTCAGACTTTCACTTTTTTTTTTGCCTAGAATTTTGAGACAGCTTCATTATTGATTGTCCTGCCCCCTCTCTCCTCCAACTCTGTACAGTCTATTGTCTACGCAACTGCCAACATAATATTCCTAAGGAATGGATCTAATAACCTTGTTATTATTGGATCACAGAGTCATAGATCAAGAGTTGGACAGGACATCAGAGGTCAACTACAAACAATTCAGCCTAGCATTGAAGGCCCTCCAAAATCTAACTCTAACCTTCAGTTCCACCTTTATGTCACTATTTTTTCACTTGTTTTATGTGGATACATAAGGCACTGAAGGGAGAAGGGTCTGGGTGAGGCCTATATTAGGAATGTAATTTTAAATGAACTTGTAAATGCTATAGTTAAGAGCTAATAAGCTTGTTTGGTTTTTTGTAACATAAACATTTCTTATCCCATCTCCTAATGTGTAGTCAAACAATGATCATGACCCCAAAACAGTGGCAATCCTATGTTCCAGTTCTAATATGAAATTAATACATTTAAATAATCTAGGAAATAGAAATTGTTCTATTATAAAACTGTCAAGCTAATTGCTCTTTATTAGTAACAAAAATACAAATATTTAAAGTAAATATGCAACTTGAGGCACAGTATATTAGAATACACAGAATATAGATCAGATACTAAAATGTGAAGAACATTTTAAAAATACTAAGGATCATAAAAAGATATGTAAGTCAGCTAGGTAGCACAGTGGATAGTGTAGTTGTAGTTAGGAAGTTGTAGTTAGGAAGATCTGAGTTCAAATCCTTTAGTAGATATTTGCTTGCTGTGTCACTTAACTTTTGTCTACTTCAGTTTCCTTATCTGTAAAAGGAAAATAATAAATGCACCTACCTTCCAAGGTTATTGTGAGGATTAAGTGAAAGACCATATGTGAAGTGCTTTGCCAACCTTAAAACTCTATATAAATGCAATTAATAAAAGGCAATTCCAGGGCAATAAAAATAAATTTCTTCCTGAATTCTCCTCTTAATTAAATCAAATTTTGGCCCCAATTAATTAAGAACTTGTAGGTTGAATTGCTGAATTGTCTGTGGTACTCTTGGAGAAATCATGAAAAATTTCCTGAAGAGTCAAGACATACAAAATGCCTCAGTTTTTAAAAAGGAAGGAAATGAGCATACTATAAACTATAGATCACACACCTTGATCCCATCTCAAACATATTCTAGAATGGATTCTTAAACAAATGGCTTAAGAACACTTAGGAACGGAACTAGTTAACACTAGGAAGCAGCAGGGGTTTTTGAAAATAAGTCATGCTATAACTAATGTGGAAATATGTTTAATGTGATTGTACACATATAACCTATATCAGATTGCATGCCATCTTGGGGAGGAAAGAGGAAAAAATTCTGGAACTCAAAATCTTATAAAAGTGGTTGTCAAAAACTAAAAATAAATATATAAATTTAATTTTGAAAAAAGAAAATAAGTCATTCTAGATGAATCATAGGTCCAGACCCTCCAAAAAATATTATGAGAGAAATATCTCTTCTCTGAATTCATTTAGTAGGTAACTGCTACCAAATTATATTTACCACAACACAAAAGTTATAGAGGTAAAAAAAAAACCTAGGTTGTTTTTTTTTTTATTATGTTCAAGGATCAGAGAAAACCTAAATAATCATTAAGATTCTAACAAGCATTAATATAGGCAAAATTATGCCAGAGTGTGCAGAAATTTTTTTTTACATAATTGCAAATTTGTATATTCCTCTTAAGCCATAAAAGTTAAAGAAACAAATAAATTAATAATAACAAACTTCCTTCAATGTCATAAAAGTTGAACAAACTTAGGCAGAATCGTGATCTTATACATTCCCTAAGGAAACAAATGTCATCAAGCAAACTCTATAAGTAAACTAAGTCTAGTTACAGATTAAACTACTTTTAGACAGTTCACAAATAGTCTGGTTGAGAAGGAAGATTTACATATCACCAAGATAACCAAGAAGACTTAATGTCAGAGAAAACCTTTCTTCCTAGCTTGGAAAGCTAAATAATTAAATCACTTTGGTTTCTATCTGAGGCATATCAAACCATCTTCTCTTATTTTATGAGTCATATTTTGGTCAGGTAAGGTTAATATTAACAGAAGACAGGCTTTCACTTAACCAAAAGTTGCAGGAGGAATGACCCTGAGCCCTGAACAACAAAAAAAAAAATTAATAAAAAGAAACCAAATATTCCAATTAAAAAAATGTAAAGTTCCCTACTTGGGTTCGTACAATTAACTGCACCAATACAGAATGAGAGTGACTTAGTTTTAAAACAATTTGTACGAAAAAGATCCCACATTTCTATTTGACTAGAAAATTTAGTATGTTCCCGTAATACTATGTGACTTTCAAAAAAAAATGAATGCCATCTCAGGCTGAATTAATGGAAATACCCTATCCAAAATGATGAGAATGATGTTCTCAGGATAGTCTGTGGTCCTGAGATATCATCTGAAATTGTATCCAGTTCTCAACAGGGAAATTGACAAACTAGAACATATCCAGAGAAGAGTGACCAGAATGATAAAGAGTCTATCATACACAAAAAGTTAGAAAGAAATAGAAAGGAACACAGTGGGGATGCGATATATCTTAATTTTTTTAAGAACCATAATATGGAAGAGATATTAGGAAATTTCCAGTGATAAAACTACCTCCACTAATGAAAATGAGCAGCTATTCTACAACTTATAGTCATAGAGAGTTGGACTCTGGTGATTCAGAGATGGGACCCTGAAAGATTCAAATGTGATTTGCTCAGGTTCACACAGTCAAGTATAGGCAGAGATGAAACTGGAACCCTAGTCTTTCTGAAGCTAAAGCTATCATTCCATCTATTGTTAGACCTCCTCTTAGTGTAAATACTGTTATTTCCATTTTGTAGATAAGAGATTCCAACAATTAGTGCTGTCTGAAAATGGAAGGCCAAATGGTATTGCAGAAAAACATTTGGCTTAGAATCAGACAAGCTACATTTGAGCCTTGGCTTTCACTAGCTATGTGATCTTGAGCAAGTTATTTATTGTTTCATGACCCAAGGTTTATTTATCAATAAAATGAATCTTTTTGAATGACTAGCTGAGCTCTACAATACTTTTCAGCTCTAAATTTATCATCCTGTGGAAAAAGCTACTTCATGACATAGTGAGTTACCTTAGGACAGAAGCTGGATGCCCAAACTACAACTTCCCCCAGCAAATAGGTCACCAGGCCAGAGAGAAAAGGCACCAGAAGAAAGATAGTGCCAGTTTTGTTTAGCATTGTCACAGGTGCCAAGAATATTCTTTGATCAGCATTTTGCTGCAAAGCAGTATTTCAGGGAACCATTCACTGGTTGAGAAATGAGGTTCATTTGCATTTAGAATATTGCCACATGCAGTACTTGATGTTAATCTACTCTAAAAGGTTTGGGGTGAACGTACCTTCAGAGGAGGCATACCTATAAAGCGATGGGACCCAAGCCACATAAGAAAATGAATGAATGGATAAGTAAATGAATGAAAACCAAAAAAAAAGGAATTTATGAAGTACTTGCTAAGAGCCAAGTACTGTGCTAAGTACTGGAGCTATAAATATTAAGGCAAAAATATTCTCTGCCCTCAAATAACCTCAACTGCTTTAATTCTCATCTTTTCTAGTTGCAAATGTGTCTGCCTTAACACAAAATGTTAATAAAAATAATAAGTGTACAGTATTACAACAATAGCACATAAAGGCATGAATTCAAATCATGAAGACAGTGCCACTGTCATTTCATATACCAACATGGAGTAATTAATTATGCATACAGTAGCATTCAGACTTTTGGGGCATACCATATCAATTGATTCAATAATTTCATAACAATATTTTCATGCTAATATAAGGTTAGGATAAAGCCACATTAGTTTAGTAAGTTTGTTACACTTCAAAAAAACTAAACTAAAAAATAAATTAAAGGAGATTTGAAGATACAATCAGGAAGTAGAAAATTATCTGTATTTCTAAAAAAAACTGTTCCATATGAAGAAGAAAGAAAAAAAAGCAAACAAAATGTGTTTCCAGAATGGAAGAATAAGATCCCCTTCTGGGTCAAAATTGACCATAGCAAAAATGTTGATTTCTAAGTGGAAGATATTTGCTGTCACTAACACTGCTAACCTGTGGTAATACCCATTTGAGCATAACACTCTTGATAAGCAAGGGAGGCAAATTAGATGATCTCAGGATTCACCATCACACACAAAATTCCAAAGGAAAAAAATTCTTCCTTCAAAGTTGTTCTCAAAAGAATAACTGCTATTACACAATTTCAGCTGTAAACTTGGCTATTTGTAGAAAAACTCCTATTTTAACCCATTCCAGGTCACAAAAAGTAAAAAATAAATCTTAACAAATGGACTTTTTGGACTTGAAGGCTGGAGCTTTCAGTGTCCACTCACTTCAATAGTTTGTCAAGCTTAGAGATTCAGATTAAAATTCTATTTAAGTATGATCTTTCAGGGAAAAAAAAGGGAGGCTCTTTTGTGACAAAATGCTGCAGAACCACAGGACAGCATTAAAATATGTCCATAGTTTCAAAAAAAAGGAAAAAAATCACAATTTCTTAGAAAAATAAGTGAACAGGAGTTAGTGCCATATTCTTGCCAACAGGGTGGTGTGTGCTATATTGTGCCCTCGTAGGTTATGAGTGTCTATCATTCTATCCAGATGCAACTTAAAGGGAGGTATGAATATCTCTCTATAATCTCTTCTACACAACTTTCTCCAAAGGAGACTTTGATTCCTCTCAAAGAAAGAGGAAATTGGGGCAAAATCTGGCCACTCTGTTATCGTCAGAGAGGTGTAGTACCTGGCTAGAATTACAGCTATCTTTCCCCTTAAATATTGTCAGTCTAGGGGAAATAATTTTTAGATTCAATATGAGCTTCTGATTACTATCTATTAGCAGAGGAGTGCCCATAGCCATATATCCAAGTCTTAACTCCCTTCCCACAAAATGCTGCTCACACAAAGTCAGTAATAATAATTTAGTAAACACATATTTGACTGGCATTGAGCTAAGTGCAATGCAAAAATATATTTTGTATACAGTACTATGCTGAAAGATATTTTGTATATCATACAAACATAAAAAAGAAAGATAGCCCCTTGCCACAGTATAATGGTGGAAGAGAACACACAGAAGGAAGCTGAAAGGGGAAGGTAGGGAGATATTTGGGGCTGGCTTGATAGACTCCAGTTCAAGGAGTGCAAGCTGGTGGGAAATGAAGAAGTCACACATATTGAATAACAAATAAACCCATTTTTTTCATTGTTCAGTCATTTTTAGTCAGTCATGTCCTACTCTTCATGACCCTATTTGGGATTTTCTTGGCAAAGATGCTGGAATGGTTTATCATTTCCTTCTCAAGCTCATTTTGCAGATGAAACAGCTGAGGCAAATAAGGTTAAGTGACTTTCCCAGGGTCACACAACTAGCAAGCGTCTGAGGCCACATTCGAACTCAGGAAGATGAGTCTTCCTGACTCCAGGCACTGTCTCACTGCACCACCTAGCTGCTCCTTTATCCAAGCCAATGAAAATCAGAAAAGGAATCTAGATGATATACCAGAAAACATATAGAGTAAATGAGTTGGGAGTGAAATATCTCAGCTTAACCAAAGGAAGAATTCCCTGCTCTCTGATGTAGCAAGCTGGGAATTGGAAGGTTGTCAAGTTGTCAGCTCCTCTACATATCTTTCTTTCCCTTCAGGGACCTGGAACCATATATGTTCTTTTTCAAAGTTAGAAGCCAGAAGACCAGGATCTCTCCTTTTCCAAGTTCTCAGACTTCTCTCTCACCTATAGTTGGTGCATTGAACCTTCAGTCTCCACCAAAGAGGAAAGTCTTATGCAACAGTCTTTGAGGACATAATAGAGGGAGAAAAATCACATAAGAGATTGATAGCCAGGGAGGAGAACTGGGGTCCAGAATGTTGTAGAAGTGGTAAGGCCACAGGTGAGTAGATTGACACACCCCTTCCAAGAACAATGGCAAAGTTTATATGATCACCCATCTGGAATTGGAAAGAAGGAGGTGAAGAAAAAATAGACAAACATATGGATAAAAGCTAACATATAAATGAACTTGTACCTGTAAATCAAAATGTGCTGAATATACAAAATGGCATTGTAAATACAGTAACAGATGTCTTCTTAATCTCATTTATACCTCAGTACCTTAAAGGGTACATGATTTCATCATTGTGGACAGCAGCAGATTACAATTCCTGCATACTTTAGTAGGTGATCGCCATGAATTGTTTAGAATGGAAAAAAAATGTTATGGTGGCCTCTGAATGAACTTTACTAAATTGGTTCTCAGAAAACAGAGTCCTACTAACTTTGTAAGCCCTGCCTGAAGTTGGGCCCTGCTGAAGTTTGGGAGCCCACAGTCACCACTACAGCATGATAAGTTCATTAACAATGACAGTTAATTTCAAGAGAAAAGAGTGCTCTTGAGTTTTCTAAAAGAACTGCATTTAGCCAAAACCTCAACTCTTGAGATATGCCTCAGGAGACAACAGATAGCCCAGGAAGATGACAAGCTTCTTTCTACTGTCATATTATAATGTTGATGAAATAAAATTCCATCCTATTTCTGCATATAGCAGAAATGGAGGAAAATCATGAGATAGAATGTGTCAGAAATGCTTTGTGTTAATACTTGAAATTTCTGAAATGGGTAATATTAGAGACCTAGACTCACACCCAATCAATCCTATACACTGAATCTTGTAATAGCAACATTCTTAAATGAAAATGGGACTGACCTCATGATACTCATTAAATGCTGGTGGAATGATCTTTCTTGAACAAATTCCACCTGCAGTACGGGGTCCAGGCTTCTGAGGTTGGCACTAGCTAAAAAGGGACCTGGAAAAAAGCCACTTCCACAAATAACCAGGTGCAAAAAGTGGCTTTAGAAGTGACAAGGAAGCTAAAATTGATCTGTAAGCTGGCCTTTAAAAATCCAAAGAACCTTGAATAATTGAACCAACTGAAAAATAAAAGAGAGGCTATAATATTGGATTAGGAAACAGGTCTGTTTAGCAACAGGCAGTGGTACAGGTGAGATTCAGTGATGAAAACCAGTGTGAGAGTCAAAACAATGATGTGAGAAAGAAAATGGGTGTCTTAAAGGGCAAATGTCTCCAATGAAATCTGATCACAGTCAGAATTCAGGAAAGTAGGCAAGAGAAAGTGAACATGGAGCTTATCCAGAACTTCAAGCTACACTTCATTAAATGGTGCTTATTTCTCTGCCTGCTTCTGACTCAGAAACCCTTGGGTTATAATCAAAAGGAAGACATTGGATGTGCACAGATTTACTCATCTACAGAACACTTTTTATGATGGAGATAGGAATAACATATATCTTCAGAAAGTAATTTAATTTTATTAAGGAGGTAATGTGGGTTAAAGCACTTTTTAAAACAAAAATCACTCTACAGATATAAGACCCCATTATTATTTTTTTTATTTAGAACTTTGATGTCAGATTAAATGGAGGCAGTAATTTCAGGAGCATTAGAAGCAATCCTCTTTTATTAGTCTACACTGCAGTTTTGTGGCATTTAAAGAATGGCGTGACTTCGAGGCTACAGAAAGAATTTGGAAAAGAAAAAAATGAAAAAAATAAAACCAACAAACCTTAAATAAAAAACAACCTTCCCCACTCTAAGAGGCATTCATAATTAACTTCTCTTTGTTTCCTCATCTATTTACTCTTGTCCCTGGGCTCAACATGCAAATGAAGATAATATTACATTTTCCCCATAAGTTTATTTTTTTCTTAAGATGTTACTCATGGAGCGTCAGATGAAGTATTTCTAAGTGGCTCTTGGTAAGAGAGATGTGACAGAGTCTTGGTATTTCAGTATCCCCAGAGCTACCTTGGGGCCCAGATTCAAGTTACTCTATAGTGGGTCATTATGCCCCTATGATGCTCTTACATATGCCTATTGTTAGCAAATCATTTAATATTCATTCCACAAAAAAGCAAAGAGGTTAAATTGGGAAAATTATGGCAGTATCTAACAAGAATAGGAGTGGATTTTGCCCATGATTCTTACACAGCACCAGCCATAATCCTTTCCCCAAGGTTAAGGTTTTCATAGGAGGAACACGGAAAGCAGATAGCTAAACTTCTTTCTTATAAATGCTTTTTCTCTCCCTTCTCTTTCTTACTAACCACAAACTAAAATCTCTTCTGCCTTCTAGGGAGAAACCCAGTCTTTCTGTTCCTCCTACCATTACTGAATCACAGGAGAGGAAATCAGGAAGCTTGCTCCCTTCATAAACATTCAATTCCTCTTCATAGCTGGGGGAAGGGGGTGGAATATTTTACTCACATAATGGTGTCAGCATAGGAATTACAGTATGCCATAGGAATTATGATAGCTGTCCTGGATACAGCTACTGAGCAAAAAAGATATCAGGCCCAGTTTTCTCCAGCCATGTTCACCGACTCCCATACACCCAGTGTATAAGGTACAAGCCACATAATACCATCATAATGCCACAGAGGGAAAAGAAGAGGACCTACAGTATTTAAGCCAAGTCAGATTTCATTACAGCTTTGCACCATCATTTGCCTTCTTTTAACTTCCATTTTCTCCTCTGTTTCCTCAACTTAACCAGAATGCTATTTTCTATTTCTTCTGCCCAGCCAATCAATCCAGGCCATGTAGGTGCTGAAACCATATTAGGAAGGTGCCGGTAATGTGAGTCAGTCACTTGGAAAACACCACCCAGACAATCTACAAGCACATCCATTCAGACAATTCTTACATCTTAAGGCAATGGTCCCCTTTATTCTATAGCCAAAAACTTTTTTTAAAAATTAAGAAATACTCTATTATCATTACTCTCAAGGAAAAGCTTTATTAATCAATCAATTAGTAAACATTTACTAAGTGCTTATTATGTGCCAGGCACTGTCCTAAATGCTGATGATCAATTAGTCATTCACCTTTCACCATCCAGCATTTACCTGCTTTTGTAAAAGAACCAATGAGGGAGTATTCCTTTTTCTTCTGTATTTTTGAGATGTTCAATTGCTATAATAATTCACTAATTAGTGCATTGGTGCATTGTCTACGATAATTGATAGCACTTTACTCCTGGGTAAATATCATGCCTTCCTTGTTCAATGGTTTTCAATTTCCAATGGCATCTCCATTCTGTATTAGCATAAGAGAATCATGTGCATAGATTGCAAATGGATAGGAAACAGAAAACATACAAACCTTACCATACTTACACAGAACACTTCTAGTTCTGCTGTGGACTAGTTAGAAAAGAAATGTTTTTAAACTCAACAAGCATTAATAGAAAATCCACTTTGTGCAAATCTCTGTGCTAAGTCCTGTAGGAAACAAAAAGATGAATGAGAGGTAGCCCTGTCTTCCTGACTCTTACGTCTTGCACTTTGTTGACTATACCATTATAGGAAGCAATGATAATTCACTAAAGATAATTATTTCTGACCAGAGGAAGAGATGGAATTTGAGCCAAAACTTAAGGATAAGTAAGATTCAACAGCCAGAGATTTGATGGCATAGGAAAGAGAGTGAGCAATGATACCAAGGAATGAAAATTTGGACTATGCTCAGAATAGATAGTGGACCAATTTTTCTGCAAGTTATTTAAGATCTATAAAATGATCTCTAAGGGCTCTTCTAGCTTCTAAATTCCATGATTTTATGAGTGTATATAATAATGAAGTTTATCTTTGAAAATACTAAAAAAAAAGTTTACAGTCTTGAGTTAGAATAGTCTAGGATCTCTATCTCAACCAGTCTGTCAAACATCATAGCAATCTGCAGGTAGACTCTGTCACTGAAAAGTACCCAGGTCACCTTCAAGGTGGCAACCCTAGGCACACATCAGTCCTGACCATCAATCAGAACTGGCCAGAATCTCCAGGTAGTGAGCTCATTCAAGGTCACTCAGGGACAGTGGGTGGGGGAAAAAAAGATTGGAGAAAACAGTGCAAAGGACATACAATTTCAGGTGGTGGGAGGAGTCTGCTTGATGACCTCATCAGACCTTTTAGGTGACAGGTAGGTACTAATTAACCTTTCTCAACTGCTTCATAATTGAAAGGAAACCTCCTTAAGGAAATATTTAACCATATCCCTATAAGCTGAGTTCTCTTTTTTTTCTTCATTCCCTATGATTTCCTAGCATGGCAAAGGGAAGGGAATGAGCATTTATATGATGCCTACCATGTGCCAGGCACTGTGCTAAAGTACCTTACAAATATCTCATTTGATCTTCACAACAGCCCTGCAAAGTAGGTATTGTTCTAA
Organism: Phascolarctos cinereus; assembly: GCF_003287225.1. Taxonomy (NCBI): domain Eukaryota; kingdom Metazoa; phylum Chordata; class Mammalia; order Diprotodontia; family Phascolarctidae; genus Phascolarctos; species Phascolarctos cinereus. Next base: position 336,390,236 of record NW_027556098.1, read on the forward strand.
TCCCCACTTTACAGATGAGTAAACTGAGGTGAATAGAGGTTAAGTGACTTGCCTAGGGTTACCCAGCAAGTAAGTATCTGAGGGTGGGTTTGAACTCAATTTTCCTGATACCAGATCCAGTGCTCAACCCACTGCACCACCTAGCTGCCTTACTAGTAGCTGTTTTCAATTAATTAAATTTGGGAAGTCACTGAACACAAACAGAAATCCAAGTTTGCTAGCCATCTTGATTTTAGCATATGCCTTTGTGAGTTGCAGATGTCTTTTAGTAAGCTCAATCATCAGCTGTATGATGAGAAAAGTTAAAGTATGTCTTTTTTCACCACTTTTTTCAGAGATTACAAATATTTATTACCCAAGCAATGGAGTCCATCTGCTTGGAGAGTTCCCAATGTCATATTCTGATAGATTCAAAATGCATGCCTGGGTGTTTGAGTATATCCTGCAGTCTCTACTGGTGGATCTAGGCTGTGATGTTGCTAAATAAGATATAGACACCTGAATTCAGGTGAAATACTTACTCTACTAGGAGCTTAGAACATACATGGACATGACATTGAGAAGCAGCATGACATACTGGAAAGAAAACCAACTTGCTCTGGAGACAGAGGACTTGAGCTCAAATCATACCTCACCTTTGTTACCTTGGGGAAGGAACCTAACCTCCCTGAGCTACAGGTCTCTCCCCTATTCGACTAGATGATCTCTGAGGTCCCTCACAGATCGAAGTCAGTCATTTTACAATCCTTCAACAGTCGCAAATATAACACAAATACAGCGGTGGGATCAGGTCTGAAGTGTAGACATAGATCCTCTAGTTTGACAAACCCCACTTGACAGATGAGGCAACTGACACTCAAGGAAATGAAAAGACTTGGTGAAGATCACATAAGAAGTAGCGATGCTAACACTTGAACCCAGGCCCTCTTGCTCCAAATCCAATGTTCTTTCCTGCATCAACTCCTATAAATTTCTGTTGCAAAGGAATTTGTTTATTTTTGGTCCTTAACAATCCAAAATAAGATAATTGTCTAAGGGTGGGTCCTACGACTATAGAGTTGAGTCTATTTTACCTTTCAGGCCTTCTGTGACAGCCTTTTTGTCATTTTTCAGAATGCTTCTAAAGTTTCCCCCTGCCCCTCGAAATTACCTGCCTGGTCTGTGGCTTTTGGTGAGCTGAGCATAGCAACTGGCACAGTATGATGCCTTCTGGCAGCTGCTTCCAACAAGGTGGCAGCACAGCTGTTAGTGGGAGCACTTGTGAGTCACCCAAGTGACCTGAGGCTCCAATTTTTTTCATTACAACTGAAAGCTTTGTGTATTAGATCCTGCTCCGAATGCTAGGGACAATTCATCCTCTGCCAGCGATTTTTTACTAGAGCCTTCTATTCTAATCCCATGTCTAATGACAGTAGCTTTTTTCCCCCAAAGGAGTACAGGGGAAATAGAGATATAAATCAGAATGTAATATGCATGACAAAACATTCTAACAGTACCCGTGCTCTCAGCTTCTAGGTGGTTGCAGGACCACTTAATATTACTGAGTAAAATACTAAAAAAAAAAATGGAAATCCACCCCTCTATGAAGGGCATTGACAGTGCTTTGCTATGGCTTTCAAGTTTTTCCATATCTTTTTTTTTCTTCCCCACTGGCTACTTTCCCATGTGGATATTGGACTGATGTTTTGAGTACTCAAGATGGACCAACTATATCTCATGAGCTTAAACTTACATGGAGTAACAGCATTATATCATCTCATTTGATCTTCACAACAACCCTGAAAAGTAGGTACTGTTATAAATCTCATTTTACAGATAAGGAAACTGAGGCAAATAGAGGTTATTATAAAGGCCCAGCATATATCAAGAATATGCAGACTAATAGACTGTAGATCTGGGGCAGAAATGGATACCTTAGAGGCCATTTATTCCAAGCTTCTTTTTTTTTAGAGATGATGAAATGTAGAAGTGACTTGCTCAAAGTCACAGAGACAGGAAGTAGCAGAGCTAGTATTTTAACGCAGGTCCTATACTCTTGGTGTTCTTTCTACTATACTATAATCATGTATCTTAGAATTGAAAAGGACCTTGGAGATCATCCAGAGGTTCTTAACCTGGGATCCATGAATCTGGGTTTTTTATATATATTTTGATAACTGTATTTAATATAATTGGTTTCCTTGACAATCCGCTGCATTTTATTTTATGCATTTTAAAATGATATTCTGAGATATTCTATATGCTTCAACTAACTATTAAAGGTATCCATGACACAAAGAGAAGCCTAAAGACTTCTGACAATTCAATTTCCCTTATTATACAGATGAGAAAACTGAAGAAAGATGTTAAGTGACTTGTTCAAGGTCATACAGATAATAAGTAACAAAGTAAGTTCCTCTAGTACTTGCAACATTTTTACTGTCTCACTGTCATCACACAGGAGTAAAAGTTTGGGTTTGGGAGGTAGGGTAGTGAAAGGAGGAAATGTGATAGGAAAGAAAATAGAATCATAGGAAAATAGATATAGAACTGAAAGGGAACATAGAGGCCATCTAGTCCATACAACTTATTTTTAGATGAGGAAACTGAAGCCCAGAGAGGTCAAGACTTGACTAAGGTCACACATTATAAGCTAGCAGAGCCAGCGCCCACATACCTGGATGCCAAACCCAGCACTCTTTCTCCTGTAAATAAGAAGGGAGAAAACAAAGCAAGGCTCAATATGCTTGTATGCTTCTTGTCCCCTTTGAGATTTAAGCTCTCTCTCCTTTAGAACAATGAATGGAAGGGGGGCTCTCTTTTCCCAAGTCAATTGTTGCCCCCCAATTGTCCTTGGTTGTGAATACTCTGACATTTCTAACCTACCCTGCAGATATTCATTTCAGCTATACTCTCATTCCTTGAGTAAAGGGGACTATAAAAAGAAAAAATAAGCAATGAATCACAAAAAATTACTTTGAGGTGAAAGAAAAGGACATCTGAAAGAAGGAAATCAAGAGAGATTATGAGAAAAAAGGAAAGGGTCAGATCCCACAGAATTAAAGCCATGGGCTAATTGACCTCTGCCATTCATCATAGAAAACTGAAGAAGGCCAGACACTAAATCTAATTCCAACAAAGAAGGAGCAGATTTCTACTTCTTGCCATCCCACGTATTATGCATTTGCTAAGGGAATCAGGGAGGTGAATGAGTCATGTCAAGGAAGCTGCATTAAGTATTAAGTGATCCCTGTGCACCCACTCACACATCACCTGGTCTTGAAGCTGGTCCAAAGTATAATGACTTTTACTCCTTTGAGCACAGCTAGGACTACACCACTCAGGGTCTAGTCTCAAAACAAAAATTGTCCCTTTATTTCTCCTCAACACTGCATATCACTATGGGAGCCACAGGCTCTGCCCAAAGGCTCCAAGCTGTGGAGCAGAGAACTGAAGAATGGGATTAGCATCTAAAAATGAGCAAAGTCCAGATCTTTGAGTTATAATCTGTGGAGGGGGCACATGGCAATATGGATAGATCTCAGTCACAGAGGAGTAATCAGGATAAATTCAGGGAGCTGAACGCATGTACACTCAGTTCCTATAAGAATTAGAGCACCTTCAAAATGTGCTCGGGATATTTTTGTTACCCAAGTGTTTTGATAGAATATAAAAGAGAAAAAATATTTCCTATTAACAATAGTTTGCATTATTCCTAACCTTCAGTTAGCATAAACCGTGTTTATTGGCTAATGGCTATAATTATAATTTATCTCATTAATTTGTATTAATTTAAATAACCTTAAATTCAATTTAATTAGAGAGCCAAAAAGAAATACAGATAGCATGCTGAAATAAGACAAAATCATGAAAAAGAAAAATGAGAAAGTCTATAATTGATAATGTTCCCTCCTTTGTATTTTCTTTAAGGTTTCAGCAGTGTTTTCATCACAGCAACCCTGGGAACTGGGAAGCTATTATAAGGCAACCAATGAGCCAAGCAAGAATGAAATAGATTTTTAAGAAGAGCTTTCTTTTCTTCTTTTTCTGATGTCGTATCTCAGTGTACATACTGGATTTCAAATCTCCCCACCTGAGGAGAGCCCCTTTCCCCTTGAAAGTGAAAAACATGTCTTATTGCGTATATATTTCCCTGTTTTGAAGATACTCCAACTGAGTGTCTAATGCCTTACTTCTTTAGAGGATAGTAGGACATTTACACTGAGTACAATGACAATTCCCAACCTTTCTCTCCAGTTTTAAAGAGAGGTGTAATAAACAATAACAAGTTGGAAGGTTTGTTTTATACTCTACAGTAGGTGCTTAGGAAGCAAGGGTCAAGGATCTCTGTAATTATCAATCAACAAGCACTTTCTATGTGCCAGGCACTATTAAATGCCACAGATATAAAGATAAAAATGGAATGGGTTCTGCCCTCAAAGAGTTAATATTTTATCAAACGAGAAATAGCATGTGTATAAATATATATAATATATATACACACACATATGGGGGGTGTGTGGGTGTGTATGTGGGTGTGGGTATGTGGGTGGGTGTGTGGGTGTATATACATGAGACTTTGGGGCTTTGGGGCCAACAAGATAACAGATTAGACACTGTCTCCAGAACTTACTATATCTTTAAAAAGAAGGAAGGAAAGGAGGAAGAGAGAAAGAGAAAAATAGAAAAAAAGGAAAGGAAAGAAGGAAGGAGGGAGGGAGGGAGAGATGGAGGGGAGGGAAGTAAAAAAGAAAAGAATCACAAACAAGCACGACACCTTTAAAAATTACTATACATAAATTTAATTATATAATGTTTTTAAAAGAGTAATCTATTTTAATAGAGATTCACAGTTCCATTACAAGCCTCTTTTTTCTGTTCTTTGCATATGGAAAGGCTCATGTTAATTGGTATATGTCAAGTATAGAATAACAATTCTTTATTTTAAAGAAATTTATTATATACTTTAAAATGAGAGAAAATTGTACATAATAGAGATTTACAGTGGCATGTACAAGCCTCTTTTTCTATATTACTGTGCAAATGGAAGTATTCATTTTCGTTGGTGTTTGTTAACGTCAGAACAAAAAAAAAATTAAATGTCTTTGATACAGATCTGATATCCAAGCTATATAGGGAACTAACATAAACATTAGAGACCAAAAGCCATTACCCAATAAATCAATAGTCAGATATATGAGTCAACAATTCTCAAAAGAATTGCAAAATATAAATGACCAAACAAAAGAATGCTTCAAATAATTAATAAGAGGATTGTAGATCAAAATAACTCTGAGGTTCCTCCTCACACCCAGCAAATTAGCAAGAATGAGAAACTATATGAATAATGACCACTGGAGGATGGGTAGAAAGACATTTTTTTTTTGGCTAGGCAATGGGGTTAAGTGACTTGCCCACGGTCACACAGCTAATAAGTGTCAAGTGTTTGGTCTGAGGCTGAATTTGAACTCAGGTCCTCCTGACTCTAGGACCAGTGCTCTATCCATTGTACCACGTGGCTGCCCTCCCTCCTTTTTTTTACATAAAAACTTTTTGATTAGCCATTCTCATTCAGAAAGTTGAGGTGCTTAAAATGAGTACAAATAAATAAAACTAGAATTTTTTTTTGCATAATTGTTTCCAGTCATGTCAAGCTGCTGACAGTTAAGATGACTTAGTAGTGGGCAACCCCAGAAGAGCCTAAACTGAGACACCAACTTTCACGAGGCCTCTTTCTTCCAAAATACGGTGTGGCAAGCAGAGTCTTTCCTATGAGACACCCAATTTTTTCTACATTTCTTCGACATTTAGCCATCCTTTGCTTAGGCACTGTGGGGGGAGAGGAATGCCTACAAATTGATGAAAACATTTTGGAAAATGATTTGGAATTAAATGAAGAAAGAGATTAAAATTTCCACAACCTAGACCTAGAGATTTCACTGCTAGATATATATATATCCTGAAGGAGGTCAGTGACAAAAAGAAAGACCTCATATACAACAAAATATTTATAGTGACACAATTGGTGGTAGCAAAGAACTAGAAATAAAATAGGAGCCACTTGATTGGGGAATGGCTAAACAAACTGTAGAACATGAATATCATGGAATATTACTGTACCTAGGATAAGCATACCTCTAACCCTGGCTGGTTGGAAGTCTTTAAGAAGAGCCTTGCAAATTCCCATCTCTCAGTAACAGTTATCTACTTATTCCTAGGGTCGACAACAATATATATCCTGCTGACTTCTCAGGGCTGGTGGGATATCAGTGCTTGGCAAGCCTTAAAGAATGTTACCAGTATTCCTGATTAGATGACTGCTTTTCCTATGGGCTAATCAAAACCCTTAATATCATGCTGCCAGTACTTTAATTTGTTAACTGCTATTTCTCTCCCTCCCACTGCTACCTTAGCCATGGCCTTCATAGAGTTAACCAGTTTAAAAAGCACCCATCTTGGGTGGACATTGTGCCCCATTAATTAGAAGAATCATCAGAGGGTGTTAGATGGAGGGAGGGATTAGGAGTTGGAAGTCATTTGAAAGAGCAAACATTTGGATTGTTCGATGGTTCCATGAGAATAGTGGTCATGATTGTGACTATAATAAATTAGGATCTTCTTGTTATTCTACTGGTAGAGGGAAATCAGTGACAAGGAAACTATCCATTCAAGTCAGCACCTATTCTGTAACTTATAGTCAGGGAGCTACTTCAAGCACTGACAAGTTGTGACTTGCATGGGGTCAGAAAGCCAATGACTGTCAGAGGTGGGACCTGCATCCAGGTATTCCTGGTTCCAAAGTAAGCTGTATCCAGTATGCTATGCAGTTCTCATTAGGTGGTTTACCATGGAGGGAATTTGGCCTATAGGCTTTTTTTAGGAATCTATGTCTTCATAATCTACCCTCTCCAACCTTCCCCTGCCTTAACTTGTTTGTACTTAACACCCATTGACTCATATGCAGGTGAAATTTTATCCTAAAAAATCCTTTTCCATATTCTTTTCCAGCTTCAGTTCAATTGATGCAACTTCCCTGACTTTTCCATCTTCCATTAAGACTAAATCTATACCTTTCTTGCCATTACAGTTGCCATAGTCTGAAAAATGTGAGCACATCTTCTACAATGTAGGGCCATGACAATCACTAGGATGGAACAAGGAATATATATTGTGATTCATCTAGGATATTTATAGTCTCTTACTTAAAGATTTAAAAGTAGTATCTTCTTTCCAGCCCCCACCCCCACCCCTCTTCAGAGTTAGGTGCTCTCCATTTCCAATAGGAAAGTTGGAGTCCATCTAGTAGTATGCCCGAATGTCTTGAGGACTAACTTGAAAGTTGTCCTTATCAAAGAGGGACGACTACCAACAGTGACTGATCTATCTTTTGAACAACAAAAGTGGGAAATGAGAAATGTTGGCTGGAGAGGGGGATAAACAAGGGGAGGTCTGCAGGAAAACAGACATGTTAAAGAACTGTGGGTAAAGCTATGAATTGGTCTAGTGACCATTATACAAAGCAACTTCAAATAATGCACTCAGAGTTACTAAATTATACCACCACCAGGCCTATATCCCAAAGAGATCGAAGAAAGAAGAAAAGAACCTATACGTATGAAACTATTTGTAGCAGCTCTTTTCATGGTAGTCAGCTGCGAACTTAGGGACCTGCCTATTAAGAAATGGATAAGCAAATTGGGGCATACGAATGAAAAGGAATGTTATTGTATTATAAGAAATTATGAGATGGACAGCTTCAGAGGAAACTGTGAAGATTACTGTGAACAGATGCACAGTGAAATGAATAGAATTAAAAGAACAACTTATACAACAAACAACATTTTAGAGAAAAACAACTTTGAAAGGCTATAAATCTGATTAATTCAATGATAACACTATGAGTCCAGAGGACAGAAGATGAGTCATGCCAGCAACCTCCTGCCAGAAGGGTGACAGACTTAAAATGCAGAATGAGAAATTCATTTTTTAACATGGTCACTGGGGAAATTTGTTTTGCCAAACTATAAATATCTATTTTAAACATTATATTTTACTGTTAAATTTGGACAGGGCAGTGGTGGAAGAAGATATAATAAATGCAAAATAGTTTGTTTTAAAAGAAAGTGTCTCTATTGCTTGTCCTAAAATTTTACTTTCTTATTAAACTTACTGAACTGTTACTTGAGACCTCTCATTTCTGCTTTTATTCCTTTGACATTTTCATTTAATTCTTTGCTATTTTGAATTATTCTGGAGGTTCTTGAAATTGGTTTAATGTCTTTTCTGTGGACCTTGTAAAATATAAGACTTTTGGCTTCCATAGAGGTCTTTGACTAAATTTTCTTTTCTGTAAAGTAAAAATCAAACAAAAATGAATTAAAAGAAAAACAAACACTATTTGTAGGTGGAAACATGTAAAACAAATGTAGTAAATAAAGTTTAATGAAAAGAAGAAATTTGGGAATAGGAACTTCCAGTCAAGACAGCATCTGTGTAGCTTTTATTTTAAAGGTTTGTGAACTGCTGTGGGAAAGGAGACTTCTCTTGGGTCTGTGTCAGCTGAGGGGTCAGTGACCAGTCAGAACCGGTCCTCAGATTTCCTCCACCAATTTCTCGAGGGTCTCAGTTAATTTTCCCAGCCTCCTCAGCTGGTTATGGGCCTTAATTGTGTAGAAAGTCAAAACCCCCGATGTCTGCAGCTCCTCATCACTAGTAGGAAAACTTTTGGTTAGAAGCACCATCTTCACATGGAAAAGTTAGAATATTTTTGTGTTACATCTAGAAAAGTAGGTATTTATCCCTGTAGGCATCATTTCCCTTTCCATGACATTTTCCAAAATTTGTCATTGAGGGTTCTAATAGGAGTTTTGGCCCCACAAAATAAAAATCACTAAGTCACCTGGCATATGCTTTTTTAAAGTTTTATTTAAATTTAAATTTTATTATTATTTAATATCAAACATTCTTTTCAGTGGGTAGGAAAAGTGAAAGGAAGGACAGAAGGAAGCAAGGAAGCAAAGAAGGAAATGAAAGGAAAGGAAGAGCCTCTTATAATATAAACACAATTAAGTAAAACATATGCCTCCAATGGTTGCATCCAAAAGTACTGTTGTTTTTCTGCATATTAGTTTGTCTTCTCTCTGTCATGAGGTAGGTAGAGTTCTTTATAAGTCCTCTGGAATCATCATTGATCATTTCATCAATCAGATTCCTTATATATTTCAAAACTGTTTGTTTTTGTAATGATTATATTATATTATAAATTGTTCTGGTTCTGCCCACTTCACGTGAACTTTTCCATGTCTCTTTGAAACCATCTTTTTCCTCATTTCTTATGGCACAATAGTGTACTTTTACATTCACATACCACAGTGTATTTGGTCATTGTACAATTGATGGGCATCCCCTTCATTTCCAGTTTTTTGCCATCATAAAAAGTTGCCACAAACATTTGTGTGTGTGTGTGTATATATATATATATATATATATATAAAAGACCTTTTCCTCTTTCTTTAATCTCTGTGAGGTACAGGCCTAATAATGTTATATCTGAAACCCAAGGTCATGTTCACTGTTCAGCAACTTTTTGTGTATGATTTCAAATGGATCCATTCATAGCTCCACAATGTATCAATGTTTCTGCTTTACTGCAGCCTCTCCAACAAAACTTCAAATAAATATAATTTTATTGGCTTTGGGAAAAAAGTATGTTCTATTCCTGGTCGAGTTCATAATTCCTATGTCTTAAGCCATCATTAATAAATTCACATCCTGTTCGCAGATTTCATCTTCTTAACCAGATATTCACTTCCCAGATCCTCCTTTCTCTTCTCAAGCCTTTACCTTGAATAAGGAGCAACAAAGAATACACCATTTATGCTCGCAGCTCCCTCAGGTTTGTTTATTTGGTTGTTTTTGTTTTCCACCCTCCCCCCTGGATTTCATATTGTCCTCTGGTCTCCTTCTAATAAAAGGTCCCACATGAATGACTAGAAATAAGTCATGGTCATCAGGTTTTACAAATTTTAGAAGGTTCTCCATTAAAACTCAGATGCAGGGCCGTCAAAGATAGTACACTTCCATTGTTCACATCAACATCATGGATCTGACCTGCATGTTCTTCATGCTTATATTTCTTGAGCTTTCATACACTTCTGAACTACTTCACTTGCTACAATGACATGACAGTCTACTTTACAAGATCTCTAAGTGCATTAGGGAATGACATCTAAACTACTTAACCAGCTGTGTTTCTAACTTCATGGACTGCCACCATTACTCAGCTGTTCTCTTACCTGAAACTTCCCTCAGAACCTGAGGCCTTCTCACCCTACAATATTCCTGCATGCAATCATGTTGGCTCCTTCTTCCCCCTGATGAGTTTCTTACATGACGTCCACTTTGGGAACTGTCCCAGGCCAGCTATATTTTATTTCCCTCCTAGCTGTGCATCTGACTCTATGGACCCCACCACTATGACTTGGCTGCCCTCTTAACCTAAAACTTCCCTCAAGCCTGAAGTCTGCCCACATTGTTCAACATGCCAGCTCCCTCCTTCCATAGGTAAGCTTCTTTCAGGACCTCCATTTTGGAGATAGGCCAGCCATTATTTATTTATCTACTGTTTGTGCTTCTAAACAAGTATCTATTGTTCCCCCCTCCCATTCCTTTCCTACTCTCTTTTATGTGCTGTCTTCCCTAAATAAAATGTAAGCTCCAGTAGACGCTGTATTGGGGGGGGGGGGTGTCTATGTGTATAATAGCACAGTGCCCGGACATAGTAAACACATGATAAATGCTTGTGACCTACCTACTTTCCTATAATCACATGATAGTCTATAGCAAAGGTTCTTAATTTTTTGTATTTCATGGACTCCTTGGGTGATTTGGTGAAGCCTATAGACTCCTCACAATAATACTTTTGTTTTAATTCGTAATTTTCAGGAAATGCTAATTTTTATCAGGCATTACTGAAAATAAAGATGGATTTTTTTCCCATCCAAGTTCACAGACCTCCGGAAATCTATACATGGAACCCTTGAAGGTTCATGGGTACTAGCTTTTAAGGGATGATATCTAGTTCCTAGATTAAAAATCTACTAGGGCCTATGGCTAAGTAAAGCTGTCCCAAAAGGTCTTTAGTAGGCAGCATATGCCTATATGCAGAGATTTACAGGAATATTCTTAGTTGCTTGTCCAAGAAAACAAATGAGTATAGTAAATCCTTGAATAACTTGAATGTTTGGGAAATAAGGCATTTGAATTAGCTGTTTTCCAGTTATTCAGGAGTTAATTCCTCAAAATAATTTATTTTTGTCTTGGTTATTGAAAAATATTTCTAAAATATATTAATCTATTTCATATTAGTCAAAATAGTACAGTCCAGAAGACATAAGCAAATCTTTCTATAGTGACTAACAAGATTGCAGAAACTCAGAAACATCATTGAGCCTCATTCTCAACATTTGTTCTCACTGTTGCAGAGACATAAGCAAGTAGAAATACAGAGTCCCAGGAGCATAAAGCTTCTGAGCTGGAAAGTGCCTTAAAAATCATCTATGGTGGCCCTATTGCCATCATATTGCTTCTAGTTATTGAGGTTTATCGGCTTATTCATACATATGAAATATATGTTGAATCAAATTAGTAGGATTCTTGCTAATCATAGAATAAGATAAAAATATGATATTTAAAAATAACACATAGACAATGAAGGATTCATGCTAACTAAAACTAATTCATATCTCCTAGTGTTTATTGACCCCAGTTGTTTGGGGTCTTTTTCCAAATCTTTAATTGCATTAGTAAAAGAAGCTCCCTTGGCAGAAGCAACTTGTGCTTTTTTTAAATGTTTTAGCAGGGTCAGTTAGCCAGTTCATGTCTGAGGTAGAATTTCAACTCAGGTTATCCTGACTCTGACACAGGCCATATATTGATGACACAATATTTCTTCTAGTTATTTGGGGTTTGTTAGTTTATTTATTCATATAAATACATGAAAAGAATTTATTTTATCATTATTTGACTCCATTAAAGAGAGATCAGAAAAAAAAATTCTAACTAAATGAAATCATTTTGTCTATTTTTTTTCTTTAAATAGTATTTTTCCCACGACTACAAATCAAGAAAATGTTTAGCATTCATTTTTACAAGATTTTGAGTTCCAAATTTTTCTCCCACTCTCTCTCCCCTACCCTTTTCTGAACACAGTAGGCAGTTTGATATAGTTTAGACATATGCTCTAATGTAAACACATTTCCATATTCATCACAATTGTGGAAGAAGAAACAGATTGAAAAAATACGAGAAAGAATAAAGTAAGTGAAAAAAATGTGTTTTGATCTGCACTCAGAATCTATCAGTTCTTTATCTGGATTTTGATAACATTTTCCTTCATGAATCCTTTGTACTTGTCTTAGATCACTCTGTTGCTAAGAAAAGCTATCATTCATAGTTGATCATGATGTGATGTTGTTGATACTATGTATAGTGTTTTCCTGGTTCTGCTCATTTTACTTTGCATCAGTTTATACAAGTCTTTCCAGGTTTTCCTTCAAGTCTCTCTGCTTCAGGTGTGTTTCTTCTAAACAATATATTGTAGGATACTGGTTTTTTTATCCACTCTGCTGCCTGCTTCCATTTTATGGGAGAGTTCATCCAATTCACATTCACTGTTATGATTACTACCTGTGTATTTCCCTCCAACTCATTCTTCCCCTTGTTTGTCCTCTCTCTTCTTTCACCCTTTCCTACATCACCAATGTTTTGCTTCTGTGTACTGCCTCCCCTGATCTGCCCTCTCTTCTGTCTGTCTCTACCCCACCCCTTTATTTAATCACCTCCCCTCCTACTTCCTTATTGGGGAAGATAGATTTCTATATTCCTCTGATTGAGTATATTATTCCTTCTTTGAGCCAATACTGATGAGAATAAGGTTGAAGCAATGCCCATAGCCCCGCCCATCTTCCCCTCCACTGTAATAAGTTTTTCTCACCTCTTCATGTGAGATAATTTACCCCATTCCACCTCTTCCTTCCTTCTGCACCTGTTTTACTTCCCTTTCTTATCCTTTATTTTTTATCATTCCCTCAAATATACCCATATCCTCTGTCTATGTTTATTCCTTCTATCTGTACTGTTAGTGATACAATTTTTAAGAGTTGCAAGTATTATCTTCCCATGTAAGGATGTAAACAGTTCAGCTCTATAGAATCCCTCCTGTTTTCTTTTCCCTTTTTACCTATTTATGCTTCTCTTGAGTCTTGATATTGGAGGTCAAATTTTTGGTTTAGTTCTGGTCTTCTTCTTATGAAGGTTTGAAATCCTTCTATTTTGTTGAATGACCATTTTTCCCTTGATAAATTATATTTAATTTTGCCAGGTAAGTGATTCTTGATGGTAGTCCTAGCTCTTTTGCCCCCGAGAATATTGGTTCCATGAATTCCAATCCTTTAATGTTGCAGCTGCCAAGTCCTGTCTGATCTTGATTGTGACTCCCAGATATCTGAATTGTTTCTTTCTGGCTGCTTGCAGTATTTTTTCCTTGACCTGATATTTCTAAAATTTGGCTATAATGTTCCTTGGGGTTTTTATTTTGGGATCTCTTTCCTGAGGTGATTGGTGGATTCTTTCAATGTCTATTCTGCTCTCTGGTTCCCAGAGCATCAGGGCAGTTTTCCTTGATAATTTCTTGAAAGATGCTGTCCAGCTCTTCCTTTTGATTATGACTTTCAGGTAGTCCAATGATTCTGATACTGTCTCTCCTGGATCTATTTTCCAAGTCAGTTGTTTTTCCCATGAGGTATCTTATACCTTCTTACATTTTTTCAATCTTTTGAATCCGTTTGATTGATTCATTATGTCTCATACAGGCATTAGCTTCCACTTGCCCAATTCTAACTTTTAAGGTGTCATTTTCCTCAATTAGCTTTTGTACTTTCTTTTCCATTTGGTCAGTTGTACTCTTTAAGGATTTGTTTTCTTCAGTGGATTTTTGTATCTCCTTTTCCATATGGCCAATTCTACTTTTTAAGCAGTTCTCCAAGCTGTTGACTCTTTTTTCATAATTCTCTTGCATCACTCTCATTTCTTTTCCACATTTTTATTCTGCCACTCTTATATTACTTTTGAGCTTTTTTTGAGCTCTTTCATGAGTTCTTTCTGGTTTTGAGATGACTTCCCATTTTTCTTTGGGGTCCATGAGTTCTTTGTGGTCTTGAGATGACTTCCCATTTTTCTTTGGGGCTTTGCCCATAGACATTTTGACACCGTTGTCTTCTTCTGGGTTTGTATCTTGATCTTCACTGTTACCATAATAACTTTCTATGGTCAGATACTATATTTGTTGCTTTCTATTCATCCCCCCCTCCCCATTTATTTTTTTTCCTTTTTTTTTTTTATTTGAGCTCTGCAGGGTGGAAGGGGCACTGTCTCTGGCTTCTTGTGCTAGTGGCTCCAAGCCCTGGCTGTTTCCCTGCTGCTGTGGTGATCTTGCCCTGAGGCCCATGGAGGACCCTCGTATCTGGTGCTGCAGTGTGGGGGTAGGGTGGGGATTGGCTGGTGTTGCTGGAGGCTATTGGGGTCTGGCAGCTTACCTGGTCCTGAGTTGGGGTCCCACTGGTGGTGTCTGGCATGTGCTAAAACCCAGTGGGTTTTTTCTGAATTTCCCAATAGCTACTCTGAAACATGTGGAGGTCTGGCCGCTGGAGGATACCTGTTTGCCCTGAGCTTTTCTGAAGCATATGGAGGTCCAGTTGCCATAGGATGCCTGCTCAAGCCAATACTGAAGCATTTGGAAGTCCAGTCACTGTAGGATGTCTGCATACCTGGGCCTGTGCCAATGCACATGGTGATTCTCAGAGCTGGAGTCTGCTGGTTCCTCTGGCTATGCTAAGGCAGCAGAAGTTCACATTTGCCTGCTCCACTGCACTGGGGCTCAGGATCTCTCACTGGTTTGCTGAAGTGAGGCTTGCTATTGGCTTGCTGAGACACTTCCTCTCCTGGAATGTACTTCACCTTTCACCCAAAGTGAAATGGTCCTTTCTTGCCATTCCTCCAAACCTCACAGGCTAAAAGACTGCTCCACCCCATCTTTCTGCTGGCTCTGCTTTTCCAGGATTTGTTCTGGGGCACTATTTTATGGTTGGTTGGTCATTTGGAGATGAATATGGGAGAGCTACAGCAATTTACTGCCTACTCTATCACCTTGGCTCCCAGAAGTCTGCTCCATTCTTTCTATTTTTATGGAGCTTTGCTTAGATCTCTCCTTTCCATTAATTATGTAGTTTTGTATTATAATTATTTAACTATATAATTTCTTGTGCTTTTTAGACTTTAAGCTTCTCAAAGGCAGAGATTATGTTTTATGTTTCATGTTTTTCTCTCATCTAGAATAGTGTCATGTATGTGTGTGTGTGTGTGTGTGTGTGTGTGTGTGTGTGTGTGTGTGTGTATGCCCACACATTCAGGACTTATGATTTTACCAGGACAGGGAACTTAACCCCACAGGTGGAGGCAGGATAGAACAGTCTTGAGAGTCAATAAAAGAAAGGAGGGAAGACCAGGTTTCAAGTCTCTTATACATACTAGCCCTGTGACCTTAAGTGATAACCTCTCAGTGCCCAAAGGCAACTTTCAAAGACTATTAGTTGCTGAGTTGATGTCCCTGTGAATCAGTAGGTATTTCCTTATTGGGATTTCCCAAAATCAATAAAATGACAGGTCTACAGGAGGTAAGAGGAGGAATATAGAAGCTCCCTCCACCAATGAAAATTAGCCATTTGTTTTTTACAACTTTCTATGGAGCAATCAGAGTTAAGTGACTTGCCCAGATCACACAGCTTGTAAGTATCTAAGGTCAGAACTGAATTCAGGTCCCCCTAACTCCAAGGCCAGTACTCTATCCACTGTGCCACCTAGCTGCCCCTAACAATTTGTTTTTAATTTATACCATTAGAGAGCTGCCTGAGGACATTAAGAATTAAGTGATTTGTCTGTGGTTCCACAACCAGTAAGTGTAGGAAGCAGGACTTCAAGAATAGCACTCTGTGCTACCTCATTGCTTGCGCATATGAAATATATATCAAATTGAATTAGCAGTATTCTTCCTAATCATAGCATTAGAGAAAATTATACGGGTATTTTAAAATAACATAGACAATGAAATATTCGTGCTGTGAGACTCATTTATATAGTCCTTTTTCCTAGTGTTATTGATATTTAAGAATTTTTTCCTAAATGGCTCATATTAGAATCAATCAGTTATGTAACAGGTACTATGCTAGGTACTAGGGATAAAAATACAAAGAATGAAATTATTTCCACTCATAAATAGCTAAGAATCAAGAGAGTTAGGTTCTAAATCTGGATCTGGAATTACTCCCACTGAATGACCTTAGAAAATAACATAAGCACTTAAACTTTTATGTTTGACTAGTTGTCATTTGACAAAAGGTTACTTGCTAGTCCAAAAAAAAAATCAGAATGGCAAATCCTTGACAGATCTGAATATTTGGAAAGTAAGGCATTTGAGTTAGCTACATTGTCTGGTAACTACATTTTCTAGTAATCTAGGAGTTACACTCTCTCCACCAAAAAAAAGTGCTTTTTTCACCTTTGTTGTTAAAAAATCTTTCTCTAAGTTCCCTCCCAGCTGTCAAATCTAGAACTTTGTGAGATGTGATTGCCCTTACCTAGGACCATTTTGTTGATAAACTTATAATTGTTATAAAGTTTTAAAGTTTAATTCATCAGTCTTTAATATCTCTGGCTGAAATGCATCACAGATGATTTGTATACTTTTCTCATCCAATGGCTTCATGCCAGAAATATGCTCCTTGAAATCAAAGTTATATGTCTCACTAGCTTTTTTTTTAAGGCAAACACAAGGCATACTGTGTTTGGGAGGTAGTTTTCAAATGTTTACCCACTTCTTCAAGAACCAGGTGTTGGTAGAAATGATAGAATCATGGATGAGAACTTGAAGGAATCTAGGAGGATGTCATGTTGAACTCCCTCATTTTACAGACAAGGAAATTGCTATTCAGAGTTATGACTTGTCCAAGGTCACATAAGGAGCAGGCCTCAGGGCTGGGATTAAAACTCATTTAAACCAAAGATTCTTTCCACTGAGCCACAAATTTACTCTGTTCGTAGCCAATGAGCCAAGTCAACAAATATGCATTAAGCCATTCCTATTTCCTTTGTACCAGGCATTCTACTAAGCCCTGGGGTTACAAATACAAGCAAAAAGAAAAAGAAAAAATGGCCATCTGCATTCTCAAGGAGCTTACATTCTAATAAGGAAAGACAATATTACAAAAGCTAACTACAAAAAGGGGTGGAAAAAAAGGCATCCATAAGGGGGTGTAAAAGTGTAAAAATCCAAAGAATAAGAAGTGAAAAATGGGAGAAGAAATAACTAATCTGAGTTCTTCCTCAAAATGGAGGTTCCAGAAGGAACTCACTAATAGGAAGAAAAGACTGGCTTACTAGAATAATCTTCCAGGTAAGGTCACATGGGCAGAGGGAACTTCTAGAGTGAGAAGGCAGCTGAGAAGTCTACTAGAGAAATCCAGAGGAAACATCACTGTGGATGCATGAATTCACAAAAGAATATGACCTGGAATGCTACTGACTGACTGGAACTGTTTGAGAAAGCCTTGCCATGGAAAGGAGGACCTCTCCCAAGGTGAATTCAGAAGAAATTTCAGGACTGAGATTGTCATACCACCAAGCAGAATAGGACCAAATAGGGCCAAATGAAAGAAATCTGTTAAACCTGACCCTCTAGTATTGAATTCACAGTCTGATTCTGGGAACTCTCTCCCCTTTGGATTCTGGTTTTGAACTAATCAAGTTTCTGGTCAGTATCTGACTTAAGCTGAAAGCATAGCTCTGATACTTGAAGATCTGTACATAGTTTCCAACAGTTCCTTTGAGCCCCCTCCAAAAATATGTGTATTTTCTCTGTAATGGCTCACATTTAGATACAACATTTCAGTTACAAAGTGCTTTCGCCACAATAATACAGTGAAGTAAGGAGTAAAAAGAATTATTATCGCTATTTTACTGAGAAAACTGAGACATGATCATATATTGAGTAAATGTGAGAATTAAAGCACAAACTCAGTAACTCTGACTTCAAATTTAATATTCTCACACACACCGATTTCTAGGGACTGTAATTCTTTGGAGTTCTGGAATATGCCTTAGTTATCATAGAAAATATCTGGAATCACAGAAGTCAAATCAAAAAAAATGAAACATGTACTTTGTTCTGATTCTGGCAAAATTCATGAGAAAGGCAGGCATTTTAATAATACTAATATTTATATAGGACATTATATAAGTACTAACTCTCTGTGCCCTTCTGCAGTTCTAGAATAGCTCTATGCTTACCTGCATTTCCTTTCCTCTCATTTCTAAATTCTTCTTTTGTCTGGCTTTTGACCTTATCACTCAATGGACACTGCTTTCTCCCAAATTACCAGTGATTTCTTAAATGCTCAGCCTTTTTTCCATTATCATCCTTCTTGACTTCTCTTCATCATTTGATTCCCACCCACCCCCAAGAAAAAATCCCACTGTGAATTTGTAAATATTTTTATCTGCCTATATATGTTGTTTTCCCTGAAAACATGTATGCTCCTTGAGGGAAGAGATTATTTCATTCTTGCCATTGTATTCCCAATATCTAGGACAGTGCCAGGTGTATGATTAGGCACTAAGTAAATGGCTTGATTAATTGAATAAAGGTTTACAAAGTATTTTCTTCTAAACTATCTAGTGAGGTATATACTACATTTATTCTCTCCATTTTACAAATGAGGAAACTGAGAGTTTAAGTGACTTGCTCAAGGTCACACAGATAGCAAATATCAAACCCAGGATTTGAAACCAGATCTTCTGACTTCAAGTGAAGCATTCTTTAGATATATTCTCATGATGAGCTATGTGAAATCATGCTTTTGTTGATTTTATTTCTAAAGACTTTTTGTGATCCATTTCAAGGTTTGAGGTAACTTGACCACCAGTCACCACTTTGTGAAGACCTGTGTCATCAAAAGCATCCAAAGTTCTCCAGCAGAGTTGAATTCAGTGGAAACTAGAGGCTAGGCCAGTCACCAAGACAGAGATAAAGGTGTGCACATGCTCACAGAGCACTGCAAGCAGTAAATTGAAAGAGTTCTTTACCAGAAGCAACTTTTCATTGTCTTCCATGCTACTGATTTCCAGAACCCTTTCCCTAGGACTTACTATTCACCAGACCTTTTAGACTTTGTTGGCTCTGGTTTTGGCTCTGCTTATTCTCTGAGCCTTCTGTTTCTAGTCCTTCAAATCTATGATCCATATCTGATGACCAACCTTGTCTTTTTAAAAGGCATTGCAGATACACTGAAAAGAGCAGACTGACCTCAAAGGATGTGAGTTCCAAGTCTACCTCTGACACTTACTACCTGTGAACCCTCAGGGAAGTCACATAAGTTCTCCTGGCCTCATTCTTCTTATCAATAAAATAAGGGACTGGTACTAGAAGGCCTCCAAGGTCCCCAACAGCTCTAAACCTAAGATTTTGTACTCAGAGACTTCTTGAATAAGGGATTCTCTTTTCTAAACATGGAGGTTCATATGTTTTTAATTTCTTATGTGATAGCATAGGAGAAAAGTAGTTTGATCTTAAAGTTCATACTTGCTGATAGCTATACTGATTTCTAGTATTGGCAATGCCTTTCAGATATTGAATTTTTCCATCTTTCCTAAATTGAATATGCTAATAAAAGCTGAAATCAGAGGTCTATGAGATTCCTTGGCATTAAAAGAGGTCAGTCAGATAACACACACTACTAATTGGCACTCCTCAAACTGAAACATTTTCCCATGCCAAATAACACTACATAGTGTTTGAAATAAACAATTCTATTAGATCTGTGATCATCAAAGAAAAACAGACAAAGGGCTTTCAAATAAAACTTGGCAATTGTCTAGTCACTGATAAGAAGAACCTGGGAATGTGTACCAGAATCAATGTGAAAAAAATATCTGGGAAAGACTTTACCTTATGTACCAATCTTTACCAAATAAAAATTTAGTAATACTATTTTTTGCTGAATAAGCTTATTTCAGAAACTCATTCATTCGTTCTTGCAACAAATCTAATTTGGGAGATGGGCCTCTTCAAACTCAGCTAATTTGGCCCCCAGTACTGGTTCCTAAGTTCATAAGCAAGGGCTTGTCAGTTTGGTGGTAAGACATGTCAAAAATGGTGTTATCATGGCACCATTTTTTAAAAACCCACTTTCATGATCCTTCAAAATGAGATTTTAGTGGACCAATGTCCCCTAAATAAATACAATGTTGGTTATACAGAATATGGAGGTACAAAATCTAATAGAAGAAAACAACTCATTAAAAATTAGAATAGGGCAAGTGGAAGCTAATGACTCTACAAGAGAGCAAGAATCACTCAAAAAGAAACAAAAGAATGAAAAAATAGAAGAAAACATAAAATACCTCATTGGTAAAAAAAAAACTGACCTGGAAAATAGATCTAGGAAAGACAATTTAGAAATTATTGGTCTACCTGAAAACCATGATGAAAAAAGAGCCTGGACAATATCTTTCAGGAAATCATCAAAGAAAACTGCCCTGAGGTCCTAGAACCAAAGGATAAATGAATGATAGAAAGAATCCACCAATCACCTCCTGAAAGAGGTTCCAAATTGAAAACACCAAGGAATATTGTAGCCAAATTCCAAAATTACCAGAGGATATAACCAAGGATGAGCTACCCAGTGAAACTGAGCATAATCTTTCAGGGGAGGAGATGCACATTCAATGAAATAGGGGACTTCCAAACCTTCCTGATGAAAAGACCAGAGCCGAACAGAAAATTTGAACTTCAAACAAAAGACTCAAGAGAGGCATAAAAAGGTAAACAGGAAAGAAAAAAACAACAACATGATTATACAGAGTATGCACGTATATTCCCTGCCTACTTCTGGTCTATCATGTGGGAGCTTTGAGGGTCTGCTTCCAACCAGATACGACTCATGAGCTTGCAACAGAAGATAATGAAGACTCCCCAATTTCTTGCTGAGATGGAAGAGCTGATGACTCATCAAATACACAAAAGGGAGCTACTGATCTTGCCACCTCTGTCTTCCTTTTTGGCTATGAAGGATATAGACTGTTTCCAGCTGCATCCTGACACATAGATAAAAGGAGTCATTTCCCTGTCTCCCACCCATTTTCCATTTAGCCATGATCACATGACCACTCTTGCCTCTTTGGGGTTTATTCTTTCCAGATCTTAGATGAATGAACATTCTGTGCAGCAACTGCCCAAGACTGTCAAATGTAAGGTATACAATGGTGGGGTTGGACCAGATCATCTCTAAAGGACTTTTTAATTTTGACATTCTGTGATTCCATCAACTGTGTGACTCTGGGCAAGCAGCTTAACCTCACTGAGCTTCAGTTCCTTCATCTGTAAAATGTAAAAAAACCTTCCTGATCAGATGATCCTTTAAGATCTTTTTCTGGATATAATTCTAGGATACAATGTTAACTATTAACATTAATGCTGGGTGAAAACACATTTACTAGGGTCAAGTGGAAAACTATGGAAGTTTTGGGTTACAGTGAATATGGTGCTACTATTGCCGTAGGAAAAAGTCTTGCTGTCACTTGTTTAAATTTTGTAACAGCTTTGCCTTTGCAAACACCCCACTTTTTATTTCTTTATGTACAAAGGTGGTCAGGTAACACTAGTTGTGACAAAGTAGATAAATCAGTAGACTTGAAGTCAGGAAAACCTTAGTTCATATCCCAACTTTGATGATTATTGCCTGCGTGATCATGAGCAAGTCTTTGAATCTCTCTGAGCCTGAGTTTTCTCATCTGTAAAAAGGGTATAATCATATTTTGGTATGGGGTTGTTTGGAGATCCGAATGAAGTAATGTATGGAAAGTGCTATGTAAATGTCATGTTAATTCTTTGCTCAAAAAGATTTAGTGCACCATTGTCTAAAATTCAGATTTCTTTTCTGAGTATCCAAGGCTCTTTACCAATTAGAACCACTCTATACCTTTCTAGCTTTATCACATATTGATCCTGAAAACACACTGCATTTTCCAGACAAACTAGACCATTCTTTGACCTTTCCCAAACATTCCCTGTGTTTCCCTCCTTTGCTCAAAATATACTACATGATCAGAACAGCCTTCTATCCCCAAACTCATTTTGTCAGTTATGTTCCTAACTACTTTTTAAAGGTGTGTGTGTATATATAAACACACATACACACACACACACACACATACACATACATACATATATATAGTATATAAAGTACATATATACACATACACACATACATATGTATGGTATATAAAGGGATGTGTGTGTGTGTGTGTGTGTGTGTGTGTGTGTGTATGCCATGACATTAAAGAAGCTATATGGTCCACCATCACCACCACCCATCAGTGATGATCTGGTAAAATAGAAGGAAACCTGGATAGAGTCAGGGGTCACCTACTAGCTGTGTTACTTTTGACAGGTTGTAATCTTGCTTGGGATTCCTCCTCTATAAAACAAGCCTAGATCAGAGGTGTCAAGCATGTCATCTGCTGGCTGTTTCTATTTGAGTTTGACACCACTAAAGCAGATGACCTCTTAATGGCCCTTCCCATCAGGTAGGGTTATGGCGACATTCCCCCACCAGAACATGCATTGCATTGCTTGGGTACCTGGGCCGCTCAAGATTCTCCAGATCAGCTGGAGGGATAAGATGAAAAGGGACCATAGCCATGCTAGTCACTAATACCCCCTTTTCACCCCACCCCCAGAGAAAACTCAGCACTAGTCTTGTACAAAAATTCCTAACTTCTAATGTCCTAAGTCCCATACACCAGCTCTATTCTTCAATATTTTATTTTTCAATTAACAAAAATCTATTTTTTAATTTTCCTATGACCTTCCCCTCATTGTAAAAAAAGAATGAAACCCTTTTAAAAATAAGAATAGTCAAGCAAAACAAAATTCTGCATTGGCCATGTCTACAGAATGTCTCTCATTCTGCATCTGGAGTTCATCATAAGTATAATGATTTGTCATCATCCTCTGAAATGGACCCCTCCTCTATTATGGTGTAGTGTAAATATTGTCAGATTTAAAGTCATGAGACCTAAGTTTGAGTCCTGGCTATGCTATTTACTAGTTGTGTGACCTGAGGCAAGTCACTTAATTTCTCTGCGCCTGTTTTCTCATCTATAAAATTAATGTCAGACTGGATGACCTTCAAGAACCCTTCCAGCTCCAAATCTATTGCCCTGTGATCATTGATCTTTTTTCTCTCACGCATTCTTTCTATCACCTGGTATGCAATGCACACTAGCTCTGAAAACACCATGTCCCTTGGCATCCAGATCTGAAAACCTAGTCTCTCTCTCTCTCTCTGTTTGTCTGTCTGTTTCTGCCTCTGTCTCTGTCTCTCTGTGTCTCTGTCTCTCTGTCTCTCTCTCTCTCTCTCTCTCTCTCTCTCTCTCTCTCTCTCTCTCTCTCTGTCTCTCTCTCTCTCTCTCTCACTATTTTTTCCCCTACCTGTCCTAATGATAGTTTTAGAAGTGGAGAAAACAGCAAGGAGTAGTGATTTTCTGAACCCAATGCTGACCAATAAGGAATAACTGATTGTGAAATAGAAATGATATGAACCTTGAGAAGGGTGACTATTTCATCTTTGAGTTCATGGGAGAGAGAGAGAGAGAGAGAGAGAGAGAGAGAGAGAGAGAGAGAGAGAGAGAGAGAGAGAGGAAGACGAAGAAGAAGAGAAGAAGAAGAAGAAGAAGAAGAAGAAGAAGAAGAAGAAGAAGAAGAAGAAGAAGAAGAAGAAGAAGAGAGGAAGAGAGATTCCTCCATAGGTATGCTCCATTCACATCTGGGAGCTCACATCTTTTCAAAGTAAACTTTATTGTTACCTTTTTTTACATCACCAAAATTTCTGCCAGTATCCATCCCTTTCCTCCTCCCAAAGAGCCATCCAATATAACAAATAACTCATCTATACATCTATCAACAACAAAATTCAAGTATACATTGGGAAAAGTCTAGAAATGTATGTGATATACAATACTGTGAACATTTTATTTCTAGAAAGAAATAATATCATACTTCTTTCTAGGCTTGTTCTTTGTAACATTTACTTTTGATTACTCTGTGATTGTTCTTTCATAGATATAGTTCTTGTTATTGTGTATATTCTTTTCTTGGTTCTGCTTTACTTCACTGCATCAGATCATATAAATCTTTTGAGGCTGTTCTGTATTTATCTTATCTGTCATTTCTTACAGCACAATAATATTCCTTTGTAGTAGGTTACATAAGCCATTGGGGCAGCTAGATGGCTCAGTGGATAAAATACTAGGCTTAGGGTCAGGAAGACCTGAGTTCAAATCTGGCCTCAGACACTTACTGGCTGTGTAACCCTGGGGAAGTTACTTAACCCTGTTTTCCCTATTCCATTGGGGAAGGAAATGGCAAAGCACTCCAGTACCTTTCCCAAGAAAAATCCATGGAGGCTTCACAGGGTCACAGGTCAGACACGACTGAACAACAACATTAGATATTTGTTTGACCATTTTTCAATTGATAGCATCTACTTTGTTTCTAATTCTTTGCTATTACAATAAGTGTTGCTGTGAATGTTTTAATGTGCAGATTTTCTTATCATCAACCTTATTTAGCAGGCTAGGGTAGAATCTCTGGGTCAAAAGGTATGGATATTTTAGAAACTTTATTTATATAATTCCAAATTGCTCTCCAAAACGGCTATACTGGAGCTTCCACTTCTGGGAGCCAAGATGGCTGAGTAAAAAGGTAGTCACTCTCACACTCCCCTATCCACCTCTGAAAACCCAGAAAATATCACCCCAGAAAAAAAAAAAAACAACCCTGAAACAGCTGAACTAGAAGAAAGATGGGGAACAGCAGTGCACCAGCCCAGCAAACGGGTCTCCCAGTGCTTCAGCAAAAATAAGGGAAACAGCGGATAAGCACCCTGCAGCATTCATCTGAAAGGAGCTGAAGAAAGCAACCTAGAGTCTTCCTAAAGTCCCAGCCTTGTTGATTCCAACCCAACACCAGGTAAGCCATCAGAACTCTACAGCCTCCAACTGTCAACCAGGAGGAGATCCTGAAGCCCAGGTGGTAGAGCAGGCAAACACCAACACCTGGACCTCTGAGTGCCTCAGTGAGGGTGGGGAAGCAGTGGAAACCAGCTCAAAAAACCACCAGGTGCCTCAGCACTCTACCACAAAGGAATCTCCCAGTGCATTAGCAGAAAGAAAGGAGGCAGCATTGCAAGGGGCCCCAGGCAGATAAACACCCTGCAGCACCCATCTAAAAGGAGCTGAAGAAAGCTAAAGGAAAGGAAAAGCAGGCAACCTAGAATTGCCTGAAAGTTCCCGCCTTGCTGATTCCAGCCCAACATGAGGTAAGCTGCCAGAAACCTACAGCCTCCAATTGCCAACATAAGAGGCCCCAGCACACAAAGCCAGTGACCAAGACCTAGGCTCCCAACACAAGAAGCTTGGGTCAGTGCCCTCTGTTCCCCAGCAGGAGAGCTCAATCTCTTTAAAGGCCAGGGAATAAAGAAAACCATGAGTAAAAAGAAACATACCATAGA
The DNA here is from genome assembly GCF_003287225.1 of Phascolarctos cinereus. Taxonomy (NCBI): domain Eukaryota; kingdom Metazoa; phylum Chordata; class Mammalia; order Diprotodontia; family Phascolarctidae; genus Phascolarctos; species Phascolarctos cinereus. Next base: position 336,415,897 of record NW_027556098.1, read on the forward strand.
TTCATATTATGAGAAGAGTGAAGATCAAGACAGAAATTCTGAAGAGGACAACATTGTCAACAAACCCACATCTGCAACATCAAAAGGGAATATGAACTGGTCTGAAGCCCAAAAAGCCTTCTTAGAAGAGCTCAAGAAGGATTTTAAAAGTCTAATGAGAGAGGTAGAAGAGTCCTTAAAAATACAATTGGCCAATTGGAAAAAAAGTACACTGAAGAAAACAAATCCCTTAAAAATACAATTGGCCAATTGAAGAAGGAAGTACAAAAACTAACAGAAGAAAACAATCTGTTAAAAACTAGAATTGGACAAATGGAAACTAATGACTCTATGAGAGAGCAAGAATCAGTCAAACAGAAACAAAAAAATGAAAAAAATAATGAAAACATAAAATACCTCATCGTAAAACAACCGACCTGGAAAATCGATCAGGAGAGACAATTTAAAAATTATTGGACTACCTGAAAATCATGATGAAAAAAAGAGCCTGGACAGTATCTTTCAGGAAATCATAAAGGAAAACTGCCCAGAAGTCCTAGAACCAGAAGGTAAAATAACCATAGAAAGAATACACTGCTCACCACCTGAAAGAGATCCCAAATTGACAATGCCAAGGAATATAATAGCAAAATTCCAAAATTACCAGATGAAAGAGAAGGTGCTGCAAGCAGCCAGAAAGAAACAATTTAAATATCATGGAACCACAGTCAGGATTACACAGGACCTTGCAGCTTCTACATTAAAAGACCACAGGGCATGGAACATGATATTCCATAAGGCAAAGGAGCTTGGATTGCAGCCAAGGATCAACTACCCAGCAAAAATGAGCATTTTTCAAGGGAGGAGATGGATATTCAACGAAATAGGGACTTCCAAACCTTCCTGATAAAAAGACCAGAGCTCAACAAAAAATTTGATCTTCAAGTACAAGATTCAAGAAAGACATAAAAAGGTAAATGGGACAGAAAGATACAAAATGTTGTTAATAAGGGGGGACTGTTTACATCCCTACAAGGGAAGATGACACTTGCAACTCTTGAGAACTGTATTGTTATTACACCATGTTAAAGGAGTATACATAAAGGGGCTGGATATTAGTTGACTTTGATGTAATGATAAAAAAAATCTAATCAAGTGGGTTAAATGGATCCAAGTAAGTGGATCAAGTCTGATCTTAGAAAATGTACTGAGAAAGGAGGAGGCAGACAAGGGTAAATTACATTACAGGAAAAGACAAAATCCTATTACAGCAGAGGGAAAGAAGGAGGGGGTGAGCATTGTTTGAACCTTACTCTCATCAGATTTGGCTCAAGAAGGGAATAACATAATCAGTTAGGTATAGAAATCTAACTTGCCCTAAGGCAGTAGGAGGAAAAGGGGAAAGAAAAGGGAGGGGATAAGAAGGGAGGGAAGAAGCAGTAAGGGCAAAGGCAAAGAAAAGGGAAAGGCATAATAGAAGGGAGGAGAGACTGAAGGAGGCGGTGGTCAAAAGCAAAACACTGGTGGGGGGGAAGGAAAAAGGAGAAAGAAAAGCATAAACGGGGGGGAAGGATGGAGAAAAAGACACAGATAGTAATCATAATTGTGAAAGTTGAATCACTATCTTTTTTTTTCTCTTCTGTTGAGTTTTGTTTCCTTTTTCTGATGGTTCCTCCTATTGGTTTTAATTTTCACTTACAACTTCACTAAAGTAAAAATATGTTTAATAGGAATGTAAATGTATAGCCTATATCAGATTGTGCACCATCTTGGGGAGGGTGGTGGGGAGGAAGGGGGAGAAAAATTTTAAACTCAAAAGCATATGGAAGTGATTGTTGATAAATCAAAATAAATTAATAAAATAAATTTTTAAAAAATTTAAAAAAACAAAATGGTTATACTAATTCATAACTCCACCAGAAATGTACTAATGTGTCTATCATCTCACAATCCCTGTGACACTAATTATTCCTGTCTTTTGTCATCTTTGCCAATTTGCTGGGTATGGGTATTTGCATTTCTCTTATTATTGTTTTTGTCATGGATTCTTTCATATGGTTCATAATACTTTGTGAGTCTTCATTTGAGAATTATTTGACCAGTTATGTATTGGAAAATGGCTTTTTGTCTTATGTATACCTTGGATACCAAACCTTTATCAGAGAAACTTGATATAAAGATTTTTTCCCATTTAACTACTTCCATTCTTATCCTAAATACATTCATTTTATTTCTTCCTGAGTTTTTAAGTTTCAGGTAATCAAAATTATCTATTTTTATCTTTTGAAATGGCCCCTGTCCTTTGTTTGGTTAAGAATACATCTCTTACAGTACATGCTGACCCTGGTGTACAGAGCAGTCCCTAGCTCAGGCAGCCTGGGTTCCAGTCACAGCCACAGCCAAGCTTCCCTGCAATCTCCTCACTGCCAACATGCCTCTTTCCAGGAAACTACTATGGACAAGGTGGACCTGAAGGGGGAAAGGGTCATCATGAGGGTGGATTTTAATGTTCCCATGAAGAACAAAGAGAAACCAAGAGCCAGACAATCAAGGCTACTCTTCCAAGCAGCAATTACTGCTTGGATAATGGATCTAGGTCCATTGCTCTGATGAGCCACTTAGGCCTACCTGATGGTATCCCCATGCCTGACAAATACTCCTTGGAGCACGTGGCTGTGGAGCTCAAATACTTACTAGGCAAAAATGTTCTTTTTCTGAAGGATTGTTTAGGTCCAAAAGTGGAGAAACATTGTGCTATCCCACCTAACAGTGTTATCATTTTGCTGGAACATCCTGGTTTACATGTAGAAGAAGAAGGAAAAGGCAGAGATGCTACTGGGAACAATATCAAAGGGGAGCCAGCCAAAGTAGAAGCCTTCAAAGCATCTCTCTCCAAGCTGGGGGATGTTTATGTCAATAATGCTTCTGGTACTGCTTACCATGCCCACAGTTCCATGGTGGGAGTGAATCTGCCCCAGAAGACAAGTGGTTTCCTCATGAAAAAAAAGAGCTGACTTATTTTGCCAAAGCCCTGGAGAGTCCAGAGAGGCCCTTCCTGGACATCTTAGACAGAGCTAAAGTTGCTGACAAAATCCAAATATATTAACAAAGTCAATGAGATTATTGTTGATAGTGGGATGGGTTTCACCTTCCTCAAGTGCTTAGTAACATGGAGATTGGAACTTCTCTTTTTGATGAAGAGGGTCCAAGATTGTTAAAGATCTGATGGCCAAGGTTGAAAAGGATAATGTCAAGATCACTTTGCCTATTGACTTGATCACAGTTTAATAAGAGTGCCAAGTTTGGCCAAGTCACATTGGTCTCTGACATCACTGCTGGATGGATGGGTTTGGGACTGTGGCCCTGAGAGCAGCAAGAAGTACCTGAAAGCTGTGGCCTAAGCCAAATAGATTGCGTGGAACAGACCCATTGGAATATTTGAGTGGGAAACCTTTGTTCTGGGAACCAAAGAGCTAACAAACAATGTGGTGGAGGCCACCAAGAGGGGCTGCATCACTATCATAGGTTGTGGGGATACTGCCACTTGCTGTGCCAAATGGAACACTGAGGACAAAGTCAGCCACGTGAGAAATGGGAGTGGTGCCAGTCTAGAGGTGCTGGAGGGCAAAGTTCTCTCTGGGGTGCCCCTGAGTAGTGTCTAATGGATGCCACTTTCCCACCTCCTGGTTCCTGTGCACAACCCTTCCCATGTGACACTGCAGGGCTTCCTGTCCCTTTCCTTGGCATTAGACAAGTTTCTCCCTCAGGACTCAACCAGTGGCCAGAAGATGGGGCAATGACAGCCCCAGAAGCAGCTCAACTCAACTTTGTGTTTCCTGGGTGTGCCTGTTGTCAGATCTCACTTGAACTCACATAGTGTGTATAAACCATTGTTGTGATCTGTACAGTACTAGTGTGTTGTGTGTGTGTGTGTGTGTGTGTGTGTGTGTGTGTGTGCGTGTGTGTGTGTTGTCTTTACAGAAAAAAAGCTAAAGCCACTTTTAGCCATATTTTCTTGAAATAATTTGTTCTGTTTATCTTTGTCAGCAGCTGTTTTTGCCCTTACCCACACACAGTATGGAAACAAGAAGAAACTCCAGTTTGGGGTGGTGGGAAGGTGGACCTATTAAATAAACATTTCATAAAAGTGCCAACTCAATTAAAAAAAAAAAATACATCTCTTACCTAAAGTTGAGAAAGGCTTATGATCTACTCTTTTTTACAGCATGATCTTTAATATTAAGTTTTAATATCAATTTAATATTAATGTTAATTTTCTAATCAAGTTATATCTAATTAATTTTTAATATTTAATTGATAGCTATTTGCTATCACTATCCATTTTGAATTTATTGTGGAATACAACACAAGATGTTGGATTAATCATAATTTTTGCCAGGTTGCTTTTTTATCAAATAATGAGTGCCTCAATACAATTTATATTTGGGAGTTTATCAAATCCTGCATTGTTAACATTGTTTCTAACTTCTAATCTGTGGAATTGATCTACTCCATTTTTAACTGTAAGCCAAATAATTTTGATAATTTTGCTTTTCAAATGTAGTCTGAGGTCATCCCTAAGGGTTTTTTTTCACTTTTTTCTTTGACATTATAGATCTTTTATTTTTCCAAATGAATTTTCATTTTACTGAGTACCGTAAAATATCACTTGATAGTTTAATTGATTCAGTGTAAAAACTATAACTTTGATAGCTGTGTCATAGTTTTTTTTATTTCTTTAAGGAATACTTTGTAATTGAATCTATATAATGATTTTGTGTGCTTTGGTAGATTGATCTACAAATATTTTGTGCATTTTTAGATTATTTTTAATGCTACTTTTCTATTGCCTCTTGGATTTTAGTGTTATATTCTGTTAATTTTTTGTGGGTTCATTTGGTAGCACAAAAATTTTCTAAAGATAATAACTGTCTCAATTAGTCATGTTGTTGATTACTTGGGATTTTCTGAGTAAATCATCATGACATCAACAGCTAGAGCTACTTTTATCACACTTGCCTGTCTTTACACTTTGTTTCTTTCTCTTGTCTTATTGTTACTGTTCACCCTTCAAGAACTGTATCAAATAATACGAGAAAGGATGAACATTCTTGCCTTATTGTGAAAATTTCTAGCGTATGCCGTTTGCATATGATGCTTGATTTGGCTTTAGATAAATTTTTCATTATATTATAAAGGTGTCTCTATGTCTATATTTTATTTTACGCAAATGAGTGTTATGTTGTGTACAACTAATTCAGCTCACCACAAGAGCAAGGATCCTATACTAACTGTGAAGGGATAAGACTAGCTTAACCTTCTATCTTGAATGCGCATTGATGAGGCGGGAGACAAGATGGAAGCAACTCCATTTATTTTTAGCAAAGCACTTACTTATATAGTAAAATAACAAGAACTCTGTCTCATGTTACAATGACGTATAACCCATGCTGTGCTCAAGGACAGTGCACACACAGTCCGTGCACTTACCTACCACCAATCACAAATACACTGTTAATGACTAATGAGTAACCAGGAAAGTTAGAGATGCATAGAATGTAGCAACAAACCAGGCAACCTGCTCACGGACCAGCACCCGAGAGGGACCTCAGCCCTTCAGTGAGATCTCATGAACTGTCTGTGGCCCTCTACAGCCTTACAGATACCTAACAGTGTTACACTTTGTCAAAGGCTTTTTTATGCATTTATTAAGATAACCATGTGATTATGAATGTTTCTGTTTTTACATGATTAATTACATTGACTATTTTTCTAATGTTAAACAATCCTTGCATCCGTGGTATGAATCCAACTGGATCATAATGAATGATTTCATAGATTAACTGTATAATCTGTTAGGCAAGATTTTATTTAACATTTTTAATCAACACTCATTGATGATATTCTTCTACATTTCTTCTTCAGTATCATAATTCCCTGGTTCAGACCTCAAGCATATCATTGGCTCATAAAAAAAAGAAATCTAGTAAGGTGCCTTCTTTCTCAATTTTTCAGAATAATTTGTATAGTATTAGTACTACTTTTTATTTAAAAGTTTGACAGAATTATTCTGTGAATCTATCAGGACAATGAAGTATTTTTTTTAATTTTGTACTGCTATAACAGGTAGGTTCATTTCTTTTTCTAAGATTAGATTTTGGAAATCTCTGTTTTGTATTCTTTTAGATTGACTATTTTACATTTTTCAAGGTATTCCTCCATTTCTTTGTGTTCTCAGTTTTGTTAGCCTATTACTATACATACAGGGTTTTTACTAATTCTATTGTTCTTAAGATTTTGTTTTAATTTCATCTTTTTCACTTGCCATCTTGTTTATTTGATTTTCTGCCCTCTTCTCTTTAATCAAATTGGCTAAAAATTTCCTCAATTTGTCAGTCTTTTAAAAAAAATCAGATTTCAGTTTATCGTTTTTATAATCTTTTAGTTTCCAGGTTATCTGTTTCTCCTCTAATTTCTAATATCTACCTTATGTTTATTTCAGATGTATTTATTGGGTTTTTTTATTTTTAAAATGCAATTTTAGTCCATTAATCATCTCCTTTTCTATTTTATATATATATATATATATATATATACACACACACACACACACACACACACATATATATATCGTACTGAGGGCTGATTCATCTTCACTCCAGAAGTTTGGATATATTGTTTCGTAATTATCATTTACTTTAAAATAACTAGTTGCTTCCATAATTTTCCTTTGATTCATTCATTATTTAAAATTCCATTCCTAGGTCTCATTTGAGTTTGTATCTTCTGTTTGTTTGTTTGGTTAGTTTCTGCTCTCTGAATTGATTACTATTTATATTGCATTATAGCCTGTAAAGGATGTGTTTCCTCTTCCTGCTTTTTTTACATTTATTTGCAGTGTCTCTATGCTCTAATAAATGGTCAGGTTTTATCAACTTTCCATGTAATGCTGAGAAAGATTTATAACCTTTAGCATTTCTATTTAGATGCTGTGAGGGTTTTTTTAGCTCTAATGGTCCCAACAAGTTGTTCACTTCTATATTTTCTCTTTTGTTTATCTTTCTCTTAGGTTTGTCCAAAACTGAGAAGGATATTAAAGCCTCTTGAGAGTAATTCATGCCTGTCTGTTTTCTTTCAATTCAGTGTATTTTTCCATTACGAATTTAGAATCTAAGGCATTTGGAAAATATAAATTTCATATTAATGTTGGGGTTTTGCCTGTGGTTTCTTTCAGGAAAATATCTCTTTTGTTAATCCTTTTACGTTGCAAATTTTATTTTTGATTTAATAGTTTGAGTGAAACTCCTGATGTTTTTAGACTCATTTGATGAGAACACAAGGTGGTGCAATGGATAGAGCACTAAGCTTGGAGTCAGGAGAACCTGAGTTCAAATCTAGCCTTGTGTGCTTACTAGGTATGTGACTCTGGACAAGTCACTTAACCCCCAATTGCCTCAAAAACAAAAAAGATTCACTTGATAAAAGAGTAAATTTTGTTCTAGTCTCTTGTTTTTATTCTGTGTAGGTTTTTTTGCTTTGAGGGTGTACTTCTTATAAATAATAGACTGTGAGGTTTTCTCATCCTATCTCTTACTCTTTTACATTTTATCAGATGCTTTAATTCAGTCACACTAATGTTATGAAAATTACATTTATATTCTCTTCTATGGCTCCAATAAAGTTTTTTTAAAATCTTTGTTCCTCTCCCTCTGTAAAGATAATATTTTGCCTCTTCAGTTATTTTTTCTTAATCTTTTTCAAGACAACCTTATTTCCTTTGGCTTTCTTCCACTTACCATTAAGAATAATCTTCCCCTCCCCCACCACCATTTATCACCTTTTCCCCCAGTTTTGGAATTTCTTGTTTATTTCCTTTTATTTCTTCCTTTTATCTAATCATATAATTCATTCCCCTCTCTTTCTTCTCAGCACAGTACCTTAGCAAAATCCTCCTTCCTCTCTTTCCCTTCACGTTCTTTTCCTTGTTAGTTTTTTCATTTTTATGCCTTTTTCTTTAAAAAAGGAATTTCTTTCACCCATTCTTTTCATTAATTCTCTTTCCATTCTGTCTTATCTTTTATCCTTTGATTTGTGGTTATTTATTTATTTATTTATTCATTATTCTCTGTATTCTTTACGGAATTAAAGCTTCTGAGATACATATTTTATTCTCCACTTCTAAAAAGTTTCTATGTTATTGAATGATTAATCTTGCTCTCTCTTTCTCTTATTTTTTGAATATTGTGCTTCCGTCTTAGAAATATCAATACCTAGAGGAGATAGAGAAGATAGAAGTATTGCACTATGATAGAAATTTTCATATGTGCATGATTTTTTTGGTTCATTACTACCCCTTGCCTTTCCTATGAATGTTTTTCCTATTTGACAAGAAATGTCCATGAGTCTATGTTCTTATGTCATTCTAGTAATGAGCTGCCCTGAGTAACTCTGATTCCTTTTCTCCTGAGGCAGAATGCCATCCATGGAGGAACAAATTTTCTAATGCCTTCTATTTCTTTTTCTTCTCTTATTGCTAAAGCTCAGGTTTCCAGTACAATATTGAATAACAGTGGTGATAATGTACATCCTTGTTTCACCCCTGATCTAACTGGAAATGCTTCTAGCCTGTCCCCATTACATACAATGCTTGCTTAAGGTTTTAGACAGATGCTATTTATTATTTTAAGGAAGACTCCATTTATACCTATGCTTTCTAGTGTTTTTAATAGGAATGGGTGTTGTATTTTATCAAAAGCTTTTTCTGCATCTATTGAGATGATCATGTGGTTTCTGTTGGTTTTGTTGTTGATATGCTCAATGACGCTGATAGTTTTCCTAATATTGAACCAACCCTGCATTCCTGGTATAAATCCTACCTGGTCATAGCGTATTATTCTTGTGATAAGTTGCTGCAATCTACTTGCTAGTATTTTGTTTAAAATTTTTGCATCTATATTCATTAGAGAAATTGGTCTATAATTTTCTTTCTCTATTTTGACTCTTCCCGGTTTAGGTATCAACATCTTATTTGTATCAGAAAAAGAATTTGGTAACACTCCATCTTCACCTATTTTCCCAAATAGTCTATATAGTATTGGAATTAATTGTTCTTTAAATGTTTGATAGAATTGCATGTAAATCCATCTGGCCCTGGAGATTTTTTCCTAGGGAGTTCATCAATGGCTTGTTCAATTTCTTTTTCTGAGATGGGGTTATTTAAGTATTTTACTTCCTCTTCGGTTAATCTGGGCAATTTATATTTTTGTAAATATGTATCCATTTCACTAAGATTGTCAAATTTGTTGGCATATAGTTGGGCAAAATAATTCCTAATTATTGTTTTAATTTCCTCTTCCTTGGTGGTAGCTTCCCTTTTCATTCTTGATACTAGTAATTTGGTTTTCTTCTTCTTTTTTTTTTAATTAAATTAACCAAAGGCTTATCTATTTTATTGGTTTTTTCATAAAACCAGCTCTTAGTTTTATTTATTAGTTCAATAGTTTTCTTAATTTCAATTTTATTAATTTTTCCTTTGGTTTTCAATATTTCTAATTTGGTGTTTAGTTGAGGATTTTTAATTTGTTCTTTTTCTAGTTTTTTTAGTTGTATGCCCAATTCATTAATCTCCTCTTTTTCTATTTTATTTATGTAAGCATTTAGAGATATAAAACTTCCCCTAAGAACTGCTTTCGCTGCATCCCATAGGTTTTGGTATGTTGTCTCATTATTGTCATTCTCTTGAATGAAATTATTGATTGTTTCTATGATTTGTTGTTTGACCCAATCATTTTTTAGGATTAGATTATTTAGTTTCCAATTATTTTTTAGTCTATCTTTCCATGGCCCTTTATTACATATAATTTTTATTGCATCATGATCTGAAAAGGATGCATTTAATATTTCTGCCTTTCTGCATTGGATTGTGAGGTTTTTATGCCCTAGTACATGGCAATTTTTTGTGTATGTGCCATGTACTGAGAGAAAAAGTATATTCCTTTCTATCCCCATTCAGTTTTCTCCAGAGGTCTATCATACCTAACTTTTCTAATGTTCTATTCACCTCCTTAACTTCTTTCTTTATTTTGTGATTATACTTATCTAGTGCAGAGGGGGAGGTTCAGGTCCCCCACTAGGATGGTTTTGCTGTCTATTTCTTCCTGTAACTCCCTGAACTTCTCCTGTAAGAATTTGGATGCTATACCATTTGGTGCATATGTTTAGTAATGATATTACTTCATTGTCTATGGTGCCTTTTAGCAGGATGTAGTTTCCTTCCTTATCTCTTTTGATTAGATCTATTTTTGCTTTTGCTTTGTCTGAGATCAGGATTGCTACCCCTGCTTTTTTTACTTCAGCTGAGCATAATATATTCTGCTCCAGCCTTTTACCTTTACCCTGTATGTGTCACTCTTTTTCAAATGTGTTTCCTGTAAACAACATATTGTAGGATTATGGTTTTTAATCCATTCTGCAAATCCATTTCCGTTTTATGGGAGAGTTCATCCCATTCACATTCACAGTTATGATTACTATCTGTGTCTTTTTCTCCATCCTTTTCCCCCATTTATGCTTTTCTTTCTCCTTTTTCCTTTCCCCTTCACTAGTGTTTTGCTTTTGACCACGCCTCCTTCAGTCCCTCCCCCTTTTATTATCCCTTTCCCTTTTCTTCCCTTTAGTCTTACTGCTGCTTCCCTCCCTTCTCCCCCTCCTTTTCTTTCCCCCTCCCTTTTCTTTCCCCTTTTCCCTCCTACTGCCTATAGGGCAAGTTAGATTTCTATACCTAACTGATTATATTATGCCCTTCTTGAGCCAAATCTGATGAGAGTAAGGTTCAAACAATGCTCCCCCCCTTCTTTCCCTCTGCTGTAATAGGATTTTGTGTCTTTTCCTGTAATGTAATTTACCCTTGTCTGCCTCCTCCTTTCTCAGTACATTTTCTAAGATCAGATTGATCCACTTATTTGGATCCATTTAACCCACTTGATTAGATTTTTTTTATCATTACATCAAAGTCAACTAATATCCACCCTCTTTATGTATACTCCTTTAACAAGGTGTAATAACAATACAGTTCTCAAGGGTTGCAAGTCTCATATTCCCTTGTAGGGGTTTAAACAGCCCCCCCCTTATTAACAACATATTGTATCTTCTGTCCCATTTACCTTTTTAAGTCCTTCTTGAGTCCTGTACTTGAAGATCAAATTTTTTGTTGAGCTCTGGTCTTTTTATCAGGAAAGTTTGGAAGTCTCCTATTTTTGAATATCCACCTCCTCCCTTGAAAAATGATGCTCATTTTTGCTGGGTAATTGATCCTTGGCTGCATTCCAAGCTCCTTTGCCTTACGGAATATCATGTTCCATGCCCTGGGTCTTTTAATGTAGAAGCTGCAAGGTCCTGTGTAATCCTGACTGTGGTTCCATGATATTTAAATTGTTTCTTTCTGGCTGCTTGCAGCACCTTCTCTTTCATCTGGTAATTTTGGAATTTTGCTATTATATTCCTTGGCTTGTCAATTTGGGATCTCTTTCAGGTGGTGATTGGATTCTTTCTATGGTTATTTTCCCTTCTGGTTCTAGGACTTCGGCAGTTTTCCTTTATGATTTCCTGAAAGATACTGTCCAGGCTCTTTTTTTCATCATGATTTTCAGGTAGTCCAATAATTTTTAAATTGTCTCTCCTGAGTCGATTTTCCAGGTCGGTTGTTTTACTGATGAGGTATTTTACATTTTCATCTATTTTTTCATTTTTTTGTTTCTGTTTGACTGATTCTTGCTCTCTCATAGAGACATTAGTTTCCATTTGTCCAATTCTAGTTTTTAACAGATTGTTTTCTTCTGTTAGTTTTTGTACTTCCTTCTTCAATTGGCCAATTGTGTTTTTTAGGGACTTGTTTTCTTCAGTGTATTTTTTTTCCAATTGGCCAATTGTATTTTTGAAGGACTCTTCTACCTCTCTCATTTGACTATTAAAATCCTTCTTGAGCTCTTCTAAGAAGGCTTTTTGGGCTTCAGACCAGTTCATATTCCCTTTTGTTGTTGCAGATGTGGGTTTGTTGACAATGTTGTCCTCTTCAGAATTTCTGTCTTGATCTTCACTCTTCTCATAATATGAATCTATGGTACGTTTCTTTTTACTCATGGTGTTTCTTTATTCCCTGGCCTTTAAAGAGATTGAGCTCTCCTGCTGGGGAACAGAGGGTACTGACCCAAGCTTCTTGTGTTGGGAGCCTAGGTCTTGGTCACTGGCTTTGGTGCTGGGGCCTCTTATGCTGGCAATTGGAGGCTGTAGGTTTCTGGCAGCTTACCTCATGTTGGGCTGGAATCAGCAAGGCTGGAACTTTCAGGCAATTCTAGGTTGCCTGCTTTTCCTTTCCTTTAGCTTTCTTCAGCTCCTTTTAGATGGGTGCTGCAGGGTGTTTATCTGCCTGGGGCCCCTGCAGTGTTGTCTCCCTCATTTCTGCTAATGCACTGGGAGATTCCTTTGTGGTGAGTAGGCTCCTGGTGGTTTTCTGAGCTGGTTTCCACCAGTTCCCCACCCTCACTGAGGCACTCGGAGGTCCAGGTGTTGGTGTTTGCCTGCTCTACCACCTGGGCTTCAGGATTTCTTCACAATTGGAGGCTCAGGGCTCCTACAGCTCACCTGGTGTTGGGTTGGAATCAGCAAGGCGGGCTTTAGGAAGCCTTTAGGTTGTTTTCTTCACCTCCTTTCAGATGAATGCCAGGGTACTTATCTGCCTGGGGCCCCTTGTAGTTCTGCCCCTTATTTTTGCTGAGGCACTGGGAGACCCATTTGCTGGGCTGCTGCACTGCTGCTCCCCGTCTTTCTTCTAGTTCAGGTGTTTCAGGGTTTTTTTTCTGGGGTGATATTTTCTGGGTTTTCAGAGGTTGATAGGGGAGAGTGAGAGTGACTACCTTTTCACTCCACCATCTTGGCTCCCAGAAGCAGAAGTCTCTCGGCTCCAGGAACAAATTTTCTTAGATATAGTTGTCTCTCCTAGCATCAAATCCCTTCAGATTATGTTCAATTTAAGATTCCTATATTTTGTTAAAGAATTTCTTTTTCCAACCCATAAAATGGATCTTTAGTGGGTCCTCCCACCACTGAATCCAGAGCTCCCATTTTCTCTCCCTTTGTTTAAATCCCTCCCTTTGCTACCTTTCCCATTATCCTGTAGGCCTTCCTTTTTTTTGTTCATTTTCTTTAAGCAATTATTTATTTTTCACATTCTTTTTTTAATTTTAATTTCCAAATGCTCTTCCTCCTTTCTATCCCTCCCCTATCCATTAAAGAGGCAAACAATATGATATCAATTATATATGTGAAGTCATGCATAATATTTCCGTATTAGCTGTATTGCAAAAAAGAGAAACATAAAATGAAAAAAATGCTTCACTTTGCACTCAGAGTTCATCAGATCTCTGTCTCTCTGTCTCTCTGTCTCTCTGTCTCTGTCTTCTCTCTCTCTCCTCTCTCTGGAGGTGGGTAGTATTTTTCATCATAGATCCTTTGACATTATATGGGATTATTATATTGATCAGAGTAGCCAAGTCCTTCACATTTCCTCATCATTACAATATTGCTGTTATTGGCTCTACTTACTTCACTCTGCATCAGTTCACAGAAGTCTTCTTTTCTGAAACCATCTGTTCATCATTTCTTATAACACAGTAGTATTCCATCACACTTATATACCACAACGTGTTCACCCATTCCCCAATTGATGAGCATCCCCTCAATTTCCAATTCTTTAACATTACATAAAGAGCTGCTACAAATATTTTTGTACATATAGGTCCTTTTTCCTTTCCTTTGTTCTCTTTGGGATGCGTACCTAATAGTGATATTACTAAGTCAAATTGGTATACAGTTTTATAGCCCTTTGGATATATTTCCAAATCATTCTCCAGAATGGCTGGCCCAGATTACAACTCCACCAACAATGCATTTTGTTGCTTAGTTGTTTTTAGTTATGTCCTACCCTTCATGACCCTGTTGGGTGTTATTGGTTTTTTTTTTTTAAGATACTGGAATGGTTTGATGTTTTCTTTCTCCAGCTCATTTTGCAGATGAGGAAACTGAGGCAAACAGGATTAAGAGATTTGCCCAGGTACACACAGCTAGTAAGTTTCTTAGGCCAGATTTGAACTCAGTTCTTCCTGACTCCAGGCCCAGCGCTATATCCACTGCTCCACCTGCCTGTCCAACAGTGCATTAGTGTAGCCATTATTTTCCCTCAAGTATTTATCATTTTCCTTTTCTGTCATGTTAGTCAATCTTATAGGTATGAGGTGGTACCTCAGAGTTGTTTTAATTCTCATTTCTCTAATAAATAGTAATTTGATAATTTTTTCATGTGACTCTTGATAGCTTTGATTTCTTCTTCTGAAAACTGACTATTCATATATTTTGACTATTTATAAATTGGGAAATGGATCTTATTCCTATAAATTTGGCTCAGTTCCCTATATATTTGGGAAATGAAGCCTTTATCAGAGAAACTTGCTGTGAACAAAATATTTCCAGTTTCCTGCTTTCCGTCTCATTTTGACTGTGTGGGTTTTGGTTGTGTAAAAACTTTTTAATTTCATGTAAGCAAAATTATCCGTTTTTACTTCCTGTGATCCCTTCCGTCTCTTGTTTTGTCATAAACACTTCCCTTATCCACATAGAGACAATAGGCAAATTTTCCAATGCTCCCAAAATTTGCTTATGATATCATCCTTTGTGTCTAAATCATGTACTTGTTTTGACTTTATCTTTGACCTTATTCCGTGCCCAGTTTCTGCCAAACTCCATTCCAATTTTCCCAGCAATTTTTGTGAAATGATAAGTTCTTGTCCTGAAAGCTTGGATCTTTGGGTTTATCAAACACTAGGTTACTCTGGTCATTCATCACTGTGTATTGTAGGTCTAATTTATTCCACTGATGTACCACTCTATTTCTTAGCCAGGACCAGATTGTTTTGATGATTACCGCTTTGTGATATGGTTTGAACTCTGACACTGCTAGGCTACCTTCCCTTAACATTTTTTTCATTGATTCCCTACATATTCTTGATCTTTTGTTCCTCCAGATGAATTTTTTTCTAGTTCTAGAGAATAATTCTTTAATAGTTTGATTGACATGGCACTGAATTAAGTAGAATTGTCATTTTTATTATATTGGCTCAGCCAACTCATGAACAATGAATATTTCTCCAATTGTTTAGATCTGCCTTTATTTGTGTGAAAAGTGTTCTATAATTGTTGTCATATAACCTTTCAGTTTGTCTTGAAAGGTAGACTCCCAATTATTTTATAATGTCTGCAGTTGTTTTAAATGTAATTTCTCTTTCTATCTCTTGCTGCTAGACTTTGTTGGTAACATATAGAAATATTGACGATGATTTATATGGATTTTTATATCCTGCAACTTTGCTAAAATTTTTCATGGTTCCAACTAGGTTTCTAGTTGATCCTCTAGAGTTCTCTAAGTATGCCATCATATCATGTAAGAGTGATGGTTTTATTTCCCCATTGCTTATTTTTATTCTTTCAATTTCTTTTTCTTGTCTTATTGCCATAGCTAGCATTTCTAATACATTATTGAGTAATAGTACTAATTATACTTCTAACTTATTTTCATTATAGATAATGCTTGCTATTAGTTTTAGGTAGAGTCTACTTATCATTATTTTAAGAAAGGCTCCATTTATCCCTATGTTTTCTAGTCTTTTGAATAGGAAGGGATGCTTTATTTTCTCAAAAGCTTTTTTCTGTATTTATTGAGATAATCATATGATTTTTGTTGTTTTTATTATTGATTTGATCAATTATGATGATAGTTTTCCTAATATTGAACTGGCGCTGCATTCCTGATATAACTCCCACCTGCTCATACTATATGATCTTTGTGATTGATATACTGCTGTAATCTTATGAGTATTTAATTTAAAATTTTCCCATCAATAATCATTATAGAAAGTAGACTGTATTCTTCTTGAGAGATGACAGAAGTTATTTTCCCTTCATTATTTACCATCAATGCTTATAATAGATTGTGCCTCCCCATCTATCTTCTTTCCCCTTTGTCTATTTTGTATGCCCTCCCATGCTGTAGTTTTAGTCTCACAAAATTATTGAGTAGGCAGAGTTGTGAGGCTTAGTCCATAGTTTTTCAGGTCTGTTCTTCGACCATTACTTTTACTTAAGTTCAGTTTTCATCCTTTCTCCTGTGTACTTTTAGAAAGAAATCTCTTAATGATGCTTCTATTTTTATTTTATTCTTCTTGTTGAAGATGGCTACCTTTTTCCATTTTTCTTTTTCTGGGCCAATTTATTTTCTTACTTTGGCTTCTTTAATTGCTGCATTTATTTACCTTGTATTTCTGTCTTCTAGAGCATTTGCAAAACAATCTGCTCACTCTGGAGTGTGGTTTAGTTTGGTTTGAGGTTTTTCTAGGAATATTTCAAATGCCTCTCTATTATTCATGAATTTGCATCTATTTTCATTGATTACTAGGCTCAAGTTTGCAGGGTATGTCACATTGGGTTGCTTCTTGAGCTCCTTTTTTTTCAGAATACATTATTCCATTTCCTTACATAGTTTCTGGTAGACACAAAATAAGCTTGTATTAATCTTCTTTCCTTTCATTTATGTTTGAAGGTATTTCTCCTGGTCACTCACAGAATTTGCCAGTTACTATTTGTGTAGTCTTGAATAAGTCATTTAACCTCTCTAGGCCTCAGTTCCTACATCTGTAAAAAAAAAAAAAGATGGTTGGACTAAATGATCTCTAAAGTCCTTTCCACCTATAGATCTATCTTTCCATGACTTCTTTATCTGGCAGTTCACTTCCTGAATCCGCCTTTCTCTTCTGAAGCCCTTTGCCTTCATTCAACAAATATGCTGAAAATGCCCTGCATGTTCTTAAATTCTCCACAATGCCCTGGAAATTCATAATTCTTAGTAACACTTTCTAAACATATGAGACAGTTTTGGCAAATCACTAAATCTCTATGGGATTCAATTTCTTCATCTGTGTAAGGATGGTCTTGGGCAAGATTTGTAAACACAACAATTTTTTTTTTACTTTCTACCTTTGTATGAACAGCTCCTTTAATCTGAGTAAGGAAATTGATTTGGCCTCTGGGTATATACTTTTAGTCAACTTACAAAGGGACATTTTAGATTTATATTTCTACTTTTACCACCTCTCAATTTTTTATTGATTTCTAATGTACAAAAAAAAAATCCACTGGGCTCAGGAAATCAGAATTTCAGTCCTGGTTTTTTCACCAACTAGGTGTGTGATTTGGAGCACTT
This sequence comes from Phascolarctos cinereus, assembly GCF_003287225.1. Taxonomy (NCBI): domain Eukaryota; kingdom Metazoa; phylum Chordata; class Mammalia; order Diprotodontia; family Phascolarctidae; genus Phascolarctos; species Phascolarctos cinereus. The sequence goes on from NW_027556098.1 coordinate 336,433,181, forward strand.
CTTTAGACCTCCATTCCCACTTCAGTCAAATGCCCAAGTTTCACTAATTATCTATAAGGCTTTCTCCAACTCTGACCTTCTATCATCTTAAGGACTTTCTGGGTGCCCAATTGTCTTTTAAATATAACATTATCTTCCTATAGAAATAATCAAATATATATACATATTTAATTTATATATTAAATATTTGTGTAATTTATATGCATATGTACATATAACATACAATTTTTTAACATTTGATCAATTTTAAAAGGTAATATAGTGCAGTGGATAGAAACACTCTCAGGGACCTCATTTTCTAGGAGTTCACTAAATACGGATTAAATCACAGGAGGCAGCTAAATGGCACAGTGAATAGAGCACTAGACCTGGAATCAGGAAGACCTGAGTTCAAATCTGGCTTCACATATTTACTAGCTGTGTAACCCTGGATAAATCACTTAGCCTCTCTTTATCTCAGTTTCTTCAACTGAAAAATGGGCATAATAATAGCACTCACCTCTCTGGGTTGTTGTGGGTATCAAATGAGATAATACTTGTACAGTATTTAGCATAGTACCTGCCAAATAGTAGGTGCTATATAAATGTTTAGCTATCATATTTTTATTAGTAGTATCAATGATAAGAAAAATACAAACATAACTCTGAGGCTCCCACTCACACCATGATCAGAATGGCAAAGATGACAAAAAATGAAGATGACAATTATTGTAGGGGTTCTGGAAGGCAGGAATGGTCATTTGCTCTTAGCTCTATGAATTTGTTCAACTATTCTGGAAAAATGTTGAGACTACACCCAAAAAGTCTCATTTATGTATATACCCTTGGCCCAACAATACTACTAGTACACATAGACCCTCATCTATTTTTTAATATATGTCATTTCTTACAGATTTCTGCAGTTTTTTTTCTTTCACTCATTGGAGACAACTTTGTAATTTTTTATTAAGCTTCTTTAAAAGTACATTCACACTGATGTCTAATTTCAATGGCAGCAAACTAGGTTGCTAAATTGAAGATTTGCTTTGTGAAATATCAGATAATCTATTTTCAATAACTTTCTGGCTGAGAAAATGGTAAAAATGGCCCAGAAAGTTGTTCAAACTAGACTTTCTGATGTGTTCCGAAACCCAGTAAAATGGTAGCTCCTGTTCATGTCAGTACAAAATGGGCTTCAATTTTCTTGTCTCTAAAATGAAGGAAGGGGATGAATTAAATTTCCCTTCCCAACTCTAGTTTTGTTGTTTTATGATGAACAGAATAATACAAAACAGAGAACAGGAGAACTAAGAATTATGCAGACCTCCTATGGGCATAACTATAACTTCTGGTACTACAGATGCATGATCCTTGACCAGTGATCAGTATGTGATCAGTGTAACGTAAGTATTACACTGGTAAAACTGAATCATATTCATATAGCTATTCTCTCTACAAATGAAACCAAAGACAAAAGGAAATTACAGACAGATAGATTAAAGGGACAGATGTTCTCTTTGGAAAGGCAAAGAGGGAGATGAGAGAATTGCTTTTATCATGAGCCCAAAGGCAACAAGAAACACGGTTTCACAGGCCATGCAGTTTGTCTTGTATTACAGGGATCACAACGGACATTTTTTAAAGACAACAATGAAAGTAATTACAGATCGTGCATCAAAACCTGGTTCAAAAATAAAGAGGTAGAGAAATTTCATGAAACACTCTATGCCATCTAAATTAAATCAACACTTGTTTGAATACTTAGTGACTTCAATGCAAAGGTAAGAAGAGGATGGATAGCAAATATATATATGTATGTATGTGTGTGTATGTATATATATATGTATGTATGTATGTATGTATGTATGTATGTATGTATGTATGTTAAGGAATGTTGTTGGAATGAAAAACAAAAGGGGCTAGATGCTAGTAGACTACAGAGATGTCTCACTCATACAGATCATAAATACTTTAAAATTCAAGGTGAAAGTCAAGCAAGTAATGCTGGACATGATGAACACCAACATCACTGATATCACAAAAATAAGTTTTGCCACTAACAGAGCTGATTTTGAGATAAACCACTATCTTTGACATAGCTAAATATGAATAAAATTTAAATAAGATATGAATCTTCCCTTCAATAAGTTTATAGTTTAGTAAAAGAAGTGATATAAGGACACAGATAAATATGATACAGAATAGAATATGACAGGTATATACAAGAAATACAAACAAAATGCAATTTGAATCTTGAGGAAGGAAAGACCGTTTCTTACTGAGAGCCAGGAAATGTTTGAGATGGGACCAGGAAATAGATGGAATTTTAAAATGATGACACTGACTAAATTAATTTATACATTCCATACCACAGCAGGAAAAATAGCAAAGGGTTACTTTATACAATCAGACTAAATTCACCTGGAGGAACAAAACATTGAGAATCTCAAGGGAAACAATCAAAAAGCAGGAATGAAGGGGACTTGACAGAACCAGATCTTGGACTAAATTATAATCAGTAATCATCAAAACTAGTGCATATTGGTTTAAAAATAGAACTATGAAACATATTAATATACATTACAGAGAAGCAATTATATATAGTAGTAATGTTTGATAAATCCATGCATACCAACTACTGAAGTTCAAGGACATCTCGATTGTAATCAAAACTTCTGGGAAAATTAGAAAGAAAGCTGACAGAGATTAGGTTCAGACCAATATCTTACACCATATGCCACAATGAAATCCAAATGGGCACATTACCTTAATAAGAAAAGTTATATCATAATAATGTTTGAGGAGAAGTGAAGGTAAAACCATTCACAACTATAGATATGGAGGTATTTTTAACTAAACAAGGGATAGAAATGATCCTATAAGTGAAAATTATAAAATTTAATTAGATTAAAACTGAAAAGATTTTACATAAGCAAAACCAGTAGTTAGAATCAGCAGGGAAGTACTTAACTGGAGGAAATTATAACAAATTTATCTTATAAAAGTTTAATATCCAAAGTATATAGGGAACATCTCAATGCCTTTACACTGGCTACCTGGCATGCCCTCTGTCTTCACTTCCACCTCTTAGAATCCCTATGTTTCTTCAAGACTCTAAGTACCCACCTTCTGCAGGAGGCTTTCTGGTCCCCCCCAGATGCTAGTGATTTTTTTCCATCTAAGTTTAATTGTATCTGCTTTATTTGTATCTTGTATATACCTGTAAACGTACATATTATTTCCTCTATTCAATTTTAAGCTCCTTGAGAGCAGATTGTTTCATTTTTGTCTATTTCCATAGCCAAGTGCCAGGCACATAGGAGATACTTAAATTCTTGGTGATGGATTGAACTGATAAAAATATATGAGAATAATAGTCATTTCCCAGTAGACGCTGGTCAAACTATACAAACAGGCAATTTTCAAATGAAGAAATGTAAATAACCACATGAAAGACTATTCCAAACTATTGATAATACTAGAAATGCAGATTGAAATTCAACCCTGAAATTCTGTCTCATACCCATCAGAATGGCAAAGATGACAAGAACAAAAATTGTAATAGGGTCTGTGGGAAGCTAATTACACTAATTCACTCTTATTGACTATAGATTGGTCCAAAAAGGGGTGGGGAACCTGCAGCCTCAAGGCCATATGTAGCCCTCTAGGTCCTCAAGTGCAGCCCTTCGACTAAATCTGAACTTCACAGAACAAATCCCCTTAATAAAAGAATTTGTTCTGTAAAACTTGGACTCAGTCAAAAGGCCCCACCCAAGGACCTAGAAGGCCACATGTGGCCTTGAGGCTGTAAGTTCCCCACCCCTGGAACATTTTAGAAGACAACTTGGAACTTTATCCCAAAAGCTTAATATATTCCCTTTGACCCAACAAGACCACTGTTATATATGTTCCTCAAAGAGGTCAAACATAAATGTAAAGACCCCAAAACATTTATAGCATCACTTTTCATAGTACCATACAATTGGAATCACCTTGGTGCCCATCAATTGGGGAAAAACTGAAAAGACTGTGGTATATGAATGTAGTGAAATATTATACTGTAAGAAATTGTGGATATTATGAATCCAGAGAAATCTGAGAACACTTGTATAAAATGGTGCCAAATGAAATGAAAAGAACTAAAGAGCAGCATGAAGGATGGATCAGGGAGGGAGGAAGGAAAGACTGTCAAAAGGAAATTGGTTAGCAGGCTATTTCAATAGTCAAGGAAGGCAACCATTAGATTCTGAGCTTAGAGTAGTGGCAGTAGGAATAGAAAGGACAGGATGGTTACAAGAGATTTTGCAAAGATAGAATCAACAGGACTCAGGAACAGATTGAATGTGGGACATGAGAGAGGGGAAGGAGTCAAAGATTTTTGCTTCTTAAACCTGAATGACTGAGGTGGGGGGGGGGGCAGTGTCTTCAGAACTGCCTGTTTCATGAAGTTTTTCCAAATTAGCTTTCATTTCCCCAACCTCATCCCATGTGAAAATGCAACCAAGTCTGAAACTAGGCATAGCTGTATAATAGGTGAGGTTTATTTCACTTCTTTTCTTTGTCTTCCTTTTTTTTTTTATCTTTCTTAGGGGTCTCACCCTGGGTGCGTGGCTAGACACCCCTCTCTTTAGGTATCCTGCCTCCTGGAACAGTACCTCACATTCCCAGCCTGCTGTCCCAAAGAAAACTTAAAATGTCCTTTCCTCAAAACAAGACACCCCCTCCCCAGCAACCCATTAGGCAATGAATTGCCAAGGTTTAATCAAATAATCTAATCCTTGCTATGTTAGCTGCTTGACAAAGCATTTTCCCCAGATAATGCACTATTTCAATCCAAATAAGACACAGCTCCTTAAGAAGGTGGGGCACCTCAGGAAAGATTCAGGTGCTAGCATCCCTTTGGAAACATGGATGGAGAGCCAACCTCCCTTCCCCTCATTCCTACCCCTTCAGACCAGGTCCTCTCACTGTTTGCTATCAGCTATGAAGTCTCTTAATTAGCTGCTAAAACAGAACTCTATGTACATACTAAAAAATCTATCTCTGTCCCATCTCAGTTTCTTCTCCCTGCTGGCCGCAAAATGGAAAGATGGCTTTCTAAGCTCTAGAGGGTAGGTGGGAAGATGCCTTCTATATGTAAGGTTCCTTGGTGTATAGGATCTAGGTGCATCAAAATCTTCCTTCCAACATATCAAAAATATAGTAAGACATGTAGAAAATGTGAATGTGTTCTTTTATATTTCAATAATTGTACACAATAAATCAAAATCTTCTTTTATGATATTTTTAGTTTGGTTTGGTTTGGTTTTTAAAGCATGATAGTAGGAAACACCTTGGACAGAGAGAGAAGAGAGGTGAGTTCTACTGCTACTTCTGACATTCAACAAGTCACTTCACAGAAATATAAGATCTAAGTATTGGGAGGCACTTCAGAAATCATGAAATCCAATCTGTACTTGAATAGCCATCCCTTCCAGCTCAAAACCAATGATCCTATAATCCCTTTATAATATCCCTGATAAAGCATTATCCAGCCTCAGTTTTCAGGGCTTTCTTCATATACAGAGTATGAATCTGATTGTCTCTACCTCCTCTAATATTCTATTTCACATGGTAGACTAAGACCAGGGCTAACATTTATTTCCCTTGTAATATCTAGAACAGTGCTGTGTTCAGGCTCACTGTGTGCGTGTGTGTGTGTGTGTGTGTGTGAATTTTGTTTCTCGAATAGGACAGTGAAATCAGTTTGCTCATTCATTAGATTCATTCAATACCGACTAAGTGTAGCTATAATCTTGGTTGAGGAAAACACATATATACACATTCCAAGGTCCCAGATTAGAACCTGGCTTGGAGAGTTGCCTAGAGCACTGAAAGTTAAGTAATTAGCCCACAGTCAGACAGCTAGCATTGGTCAGAGGCAGGACTTTTACTCATGTTTCTGACTCCAAGGTCAGCTTTCTACTATACAATTCTGTCTTTCTACAGATAAGCATATACATAGATAATTAACATAGTAGAAAGAGGGTTCATAGCATATAGTCATCCAATAGTCTAGAAAATGTGAAAATGAAATATTTAATCAAAATCTGGCAGATACAAAGTAGAAACAGCCAATATAATTTGTTGGTGGTTCAGCAACAGACAAGCATAATATCTTAATTATTTTTATTTTAAATGAGCCATAAAGCTTTTCCTTCTGCTAAGTATTCCCTGAATACTCTGTATATCTTGCACAGATGACTCTCCCTCCAGTGAACCTCCTAATTCTATTCCTTTGAAAGACTCATCTTAATGTGTTATTGCCATCAAGAGAGGTGGATGAAATCAAATTTTGTGAGAAAGCAATTACATGTGACATCACCACAGTAGCTTGTCAAACCCAAAATGAAGTAAATCATGTTTCATCCTCCACTGTGTCTCAAAAAAACATGTAATCTGGGTTTTTTCTATAGTTTCACAAATATCCATTTAATCTTTCTACTCCAACCAATAGCCATTCCAAAAGTATAGAAAAAGCAATCAGCCAAGATGGTGGAGTAAAAGCAGTGACTTGCTTGGGCTCTCCCCCAAACCCCTCCAAATACCTATAAAAAATGGCTCTAAACAAATTCCAAAGCAGCAGAATCCACAAAAAAAGCGAAACAAATTTCCAGCCCAAGACGACCTGGATAGTTGATCAGAAAGGTATAACGTGCCAGGCTGAGAGAGAAGTGCAGTTTGGCATGGGTGTGCAGGCTGGAGCAGACCTGGAGCAGGGCTCAGAGGACTGAATCACCGGCAGCAGTAGTAGTTTCCAGACTTCTCAACCCAAGAACGCCAGAGACAATTTAGAAGGTCAGTGGTAAAAGTCTGTTTCTGCAGTGAGAGAGAAGCACGGTGTGGTCTCAGCCCCAGTTTCCAAGCGGGGCCCTAGGCGGCAGCTGCCTCCTGAGCTTCCAGCCCACAGACTGAGGGGAAATCGGGTGGCTGATCAGAGGGGGACTGCAGGGATTTCTTTGCCAGTGCTTGGGCAGGAATCTCTCGCTTTGCCTGTGCTTCGATTTGGGTCGCAGTTCTGAGGGGCGGTCCTGGGGCAAGAAGGAGGGCTAGCACAGTGGAGCTTGAAAAGTACTTGTCATTCAGAGACCAGAACGCAGGCCAGAAAAGGGAGTAAACACCTCCCCCTTGATCATAGCACCTTGGAAGAACTGAAAATTTACAGGTCCCTAGAAGTATCTCTGAAAACAGCTCTACAAACTCCCAAAACTTGGGACAGTACATTCTCCACATTGGAAGCATACCTCTACCTTAATACAGAGTTTATAACTCAAGTAATTGCCTGGGATCATGAGCAAACCTCTCAGGAAGTGTCAGACCATAGAATCTTTTTTTGGTAACGAAGAAGATCAAAACATACAACCAGAAGAAGACAATAAAGTCAAAGCTCCTACATCCAAACCTCTAAGAAAAATATGAATCAGTCCCAGAACATGGAAGAGCTCAAAAAGGATTTTGAGAAGCAAGTAAGAGAAGTAGAAGAAAAACTGGGAAGAGAAATGAGAGTGATGCAAGAAAATCATGAAAAACAAGTCAACAGCTTGCTAAAGGAGACCCAAAAAATACTGAAGAAAAAAACACCTTAAAAATAGCCTAACCCAAATGACAAAAGAGGTCCAAAAAGCCAATGAGGAGAAGAATGCCCTAAAAAGAAAAATTGGCCAAATGGAAAAGGAAGTCCAAAAGCTTACTGAAAAAAATACTTCCTTAAAAATTAGAATAGAACAATTGGAAGCTAGTGACTTTATGAGAAATCAAGACACTGTAAAACAAATCCAAAAGAATGAAAAATTGGAAAACAATGTGAAATATCTCATTGGAAAAACAACTGACCTGGAAAATAGATCGAGGAGAGAGAATTTAAAAAGTATTGGACTATCTGAAAGCCATGATCAAAAAAAGAGTCTGGACATCATCTTTCAAGAAATTATCAAGGAAAACTGCCCTGACATTTTAGAACCAGAGGGCAAAATAGAAATTGAAAGAATGCACTGATCTCTTCCTGAAAGAGATCCCCAAAGGAAAAGTCCTAGGAATATTGTAGCCAAATTCCAGAATTCCCAGGTCAAGGAGAAAATATTACAAGCTGCCAGAAAGAAAAAATTCAAGTATTGTGGAAACACAATCAGGATAACACAAGATTTAGCAGCTTCTACATTAAGGGACCAGAAGGCATGGAGTATAATATTCCAGGGGGCAAAGGAGATAGGATTACAACCAAGAATCACCTGCCCAGCAAAGCTGAGTATAATCCTTTAGGGGTAAAAATAGTCATTCAGTGAAACAGAGGACTTTGAAGCATTCTTGATGAAAAGACCAGAGCTGAATAGAAAATTTGACTTTCAAATACAAGACTCAAGTGGAACATGAAGAGATAAACAGGAAAGAGAAATCATAAGAGACTTATTAAGGTTGAACTGTTTACATTCCTGCATGGACAGATGATATTTATAACTCATAAGACCTTTGTCAGTATTAAGGTAGTTGGAGGGAAAAAATTATATGTATGTAGATAGATAGATAGATGATAGATAGATAGATAGATAGATAGATAGATAGATAGATAGATAGATAGATAGATAGATAGATAGATAGATAGATAGATGGCACAGGGTAAGTTGAAGATGAAGGGGTCATATCTGGAGAATAAAATTAAGGGGTGAGAGAGGATTATACTGGGAGAAGGAGAAAGGGAGAGGTAGAATGAGGTAAATTATCTCACAAAAAAAACAGAAAAGAAAAGGCTCTTACAGTGGAGGGGAAACAGGGGAAGGTGAGAGGGAATGAGTGAATCTTATTCTCATAGGATTTGGCTTAAGGAGGGAATAACATACACACTCAATTGGGTATGGAAATCTGTCTTACCCTACAGGAAAATAGGGGGAGAAGGGGACAAGAGAGCAAGGGAATGATAGGGAGGAGGGCAGATTGGGAAAAGGGGTAATCAGAAGCAAACGCTTCTGAGCAGGGACAGGGTCAAAAGAAAGAATAGAATAAATGGGGGGGAAAGATAGGATTAAGAGAAATAGAGTTACTTTTTCACAGCATGACTACTATGGAAGTGTTTTACGTAATTGCACATGTATAACCTATATTGAGTTGCTTGCCTTTTCAGTGAGGGTGGGTGGGTGGGAAGGGAGGAAGGGAGAAAATTTGGAACCCAAAGTTTTAAAAACACATTTTATAAAAAAATGTTTTCACATGCAACTGGGAAATAAAAAATACAGGAAATGGGGTACAGAAATCCATCCTGCCCTACAGGAAAATAGAAGGGGAAGGGGATAAGAGAAGGCAGGGAGAGATAGAAGGGAGGGCAGACTAGGGGAAGGGATATTCAGAATGCATGCCATCTTGGGGTAGGGTGAGATGGGGTGAAAATTTGAAACTCAAAATCTTGTGGAAGTAAATGTTGAAAACAAAAAATAAATTTAAAAAATGAAAACAAAAGAAAAACAAAAAGAAAAAAATAACAGAAGTATAAAAAGCCATATTTTATTTTCTTAACTTTATATTATAGCAATTTGCTCACTGCACTTATCACTATCATTTTTCTTTTCCTTTTTTATTTAAAACTGTAGCATATAATTTTTTTCTTCAATTTATTTTATTATGAAGTTAAGAAGTAAACAAGCACTTCCCTAACACAGTAGACTAGAAAAAAGACCATTGTACGTGAAACTGCAAATCTATTACATACAACTTGTTATTCTTTTTAAATATATAATAAAGTTTTCATAACTTTCTTTTTTTTTTACTTCCTTCCCCATCCCCCTGCCCTAGAGATGGCTACCATTAGACACAAATATGTGTGTATGCATGTGTGTATGTGTGTGTGTATATATATATATATATATATATATATATATATATACATATATATATATATATATATATATATATATATGTATATATATATATATATATATATATATATATGTATATGTGTGTATAGAATATACCAGTTCTCTCTCCTGACACATAGCATCTTCTTTCACCCTAATAGTTTATTTGGGTTTTAAGAACAACTCTGAGTGACTAAGTAATTTTGACTATCATATAATCATTTCAATCAAAACCTTAAACAAGCATATAAACAGAAAAATCTACCAGTGTAAGGTACAGAGGACAGGGATAGGGAATGGTCTTGGGATTCCATTAATACAGGAAACTTCCAGATGAAGAAACTTCCTCTACCCAAACAGATTGGCACCTTCTCCATGATTTACAGTCATTGAGAATTTTCTAGAGCAGTGAAAGATTATGTGACTTGCCCAGTCACCTGTCCAAAGCCAATAGGTGTCAGAGGTGGGACTTAACCAAAATCTCCCTAGCTCTGAGGCAGGCTCTCTATTTATTATGCCAGAGAAAGGGGAACAAAATGGGATTAGTTCCCAACCAGAACTGCTTTAGGAAACTGACCTTTGTCTTCAAAATTCTCCTTGCTCTCAGTGCTAGTTCAATTCTTCTATTTCTCACATAAAGATTCTTTACTGCGTATGACTCTCTCTTTAGTATCTTCTAAGCTTCAAATTTGATTCCAGGAAAAACTTCCTGATAATTAGAGGTGTTCAAATAGTTAATGAACCACCTTCACTCAATGGCAGTTGTGGGGGAAGGAGTGACTTCCTTCCCCTTGAGCTGGGTCAGGTACATCTTCATAGGGATTCCTTTTAAATATGGGTTAGAATAGATGCCTGCAGAGAACTCTTCCAACACTCTGATTCTCTAATACTGTAATCATCTTCTGCCCAAGAAGGTGGCTGGTCCCTTTATAAAAAGGAAGGCGTGCTCTGGCCCTATTGCACCTGAGGATGATTGAATTAGAAGTTTGTCAGTATGTGAACATGTGCGTGAGTCTGGGAGTATGTGTAAGAGGAACTCCTGATACATAACCTGTGTACAAACTACATCCATGAAGGTACTTCCATATAGAGAATGGTTAAAGTCCTGAATAAGAGACATTTCCTTAGTTCTGGAACCTTTTCTCCTATCCCACAAAACCAGACCCATCACATACAAAGTCTATTTTCTCTCCTGTCACTCTATGGAAAGAGGAAACCATCAAGAATTTTGGGGGAGGAAAGGAATGAAGAGTTGGAAATCCCATTCCTTCAATCCGCCATTGTTTTCTTGTCCCTCCTGCTTAAGGAAATGGCTTAGCCTTTTGTCTGTGTTAGTTAAAATCCTGCTTCAACCACTTAATAGTTCTATGAACACGGACAAGTATCAACTTTCTCAGCCTCTGTTTTCCCATCTATAAAATGGGAATAATAATAGCAACTACCTTAGACAGTGAGTGTGAAAAAACAACATTTGGCAATCCATAAAGTGCTATATAAATTCTAGTGATGATGATGATGACTGAAATGATTGGGAAAAGTAGAAAAGGGAAGGCCTGATGAAGTAAGCTTCTGAAAGTAGAAAGATGGTGAAGTTTGGATTCATGAAGCATGGATTTAAATCTCTGCTCTGACAATAAGTAGCTCAATGGCCTTAGGCAAATCACTTGCCTTCACTTGACATCATTTTCCTCATCCACAAAATAAGTGATAGGTTTGGACTAACTGATCTTCAAGGTACTTTCTACCTCTTATGAACTTGTGACCCTGTGATATGGATATCCTTCCAGTAGCAACAGGAGCAGTAGATACAAAAGGAAGTAAGACCCAATGAAATCTATAATGGTTGAGAGGATCATAATATGAATGTGAAATAGAATTCCAAATCCCTAAATCTGGCATCAAAACACAAATGCATGAATATTTTTATTTGATTACCTGTAGCATTTCGTCAGTTTATCCTCAAGCAAACTTTTTTTAAAATCCCTTTAAGCAGACAAGGGAATTCCTAAGACTCTAGAATTTAACTGCCCTTAAAGATCATCCAGTGCAACCCCTTCCTTTTACAGATAAGGAAATTGATGACCAGAGAGCCAAACGTCCCATAGCTAACTAGTGACAGAGAAGGGCAATAATAATAGCTAATGGCTAGCATTTCTATAGTGTTTTAAGATTTACAAAGTGCTTTGCAGATGTGCTTTGCATTTGATCTTCACAACAACCCTGGGAGACAGATGCTATTCCTATCACTATTTTATATGTAAGGAAACATAGGAACTTAGAGATTAAGTGGCTTACCCAGCTAGTAAGCTAGTAAGCATCTACGATGGAATTTCAATTCAGTTCTTCTTGACTCCAAAGCCAGTGCTCTATTGACTACTCTACCTGACTGCCTCTAGAATCCAAATCTTCAGACCCTGATATCAGAGTTCTTTTCCACCACATTGTGATTGCTCAATCTTTACTCTTGAGCCCAACCTAGGATTTTAACAACCCAGCACATTCATGACAGCATCCTATACTTTAGTGCTATTTCCACTCCACGTCAAGGGCCACTGGTAGGGTGAGAAGGGGATTAAAATGGAAGATATTTGGAAATTATACAAGTGAAAGGACTTCACTGAATTGTAGATTTAGAGTTAGAAAGAATATTAGAGGTCATTTGGTCCAACCCACCCATTTAACAGATAAGGAAACTAAGTCCCAGACAAGTTAAGTAACTTGCCCAAATAGTAGGGTAATGATTCAAACCCAGGTCCTATGATACCAAATCTAGCAACCTTTCCAGAGGATCTGAAGGTGGTCTTTTCTTATAACCAAGATTTAGATGAACTTTCATTATTGTGATAATGAGTAATGGATTTAAAGTCAAGGTACCTAGGTTAGAATCATGACTAGTACTATGTAAACTTAGATTTAACCTCTGTGGGACTGAGTTTCCTCATAAGTCAAATGAGAAAGTTAGACTAAATAGCCCCTTGAAGATTTAAATCCTATGATCCTGGTAGTATATAAATGTCTTTGGGGGCAATATGGCCCCAAATATAATTATAGGACATACCAATTTTGCTGTCTGATTGAATTGTCAATCACAATCAGACCAGTCAATTACCATCTTAATTATTTGTCATATTGTCACTGACTGTCACTAACCATGACAATTGTCATTGATTACTGATTGGCAGCTCAGAGACTGCAGACATGCTAGAGATTCTAGAGGTATCCTGATTATCCACCTACCAGCTGATTTAAGAAAAGTAGAAGGTCCTAGTCAATAGTCTAAAGATGCAAAGTATGCAAACTCTGGTCTAGGAACCCTGAAGCAATAGAGGAAAGCACAAATTGCTAAAACCACTGCTGGGTATTCCCTTCTCCCTGTGAGTGCAGAAGTGGGAGTAAGGTAAGGGAACGTTGTTAAGGAGATTGTCTGCTCTTCTCTAAGAATTGCTACAGAAACTGGGGCACACCACATCTGTTAAAGACTAGTTTTCTCTTTCCAGAGTGGAATATTTCTGCTGTTTAAAAGAAAAAAAGATGATTGTGTGTGAGAGAGACGGGGGTGGGGGAATAAGAAAGAAGAAGAAGAGACGGATAGAGAGAGATACATAGAGAGAAGGAAGGAGAGAGAGAAAAGGAGAAAAGGGAGAAAGGAGAGACAGGAAGAGACAGAGAGAGAAGAGGATTTTAAAGAAACTATCAAGCACTAATAGGGAAATCTGCAGCTCAGGAACACATATAAAAATTCATGAAAATTACTGTTATAAGTTATGAATGTCATTCTTAACAGTAACCTCAAAGATAGAAGATACACCTTTTGACCTAGCAATAGCACTCCTAGGTCTGTATCCCAAAGAGAGCATAAAAACAGGAAGAGGACCTACATGTACAAAAATATTCATAGCAAGCTCTTTTTGTGGTAGCAAAGAAATAGAAATTGAGGGGCTGCCCATCAATTGGGGAATGGCTGAACAAGTTGTGATATATGAATGTAACGGAATACTATTGTGGTATAAGAAATGATGAGTAGGCAGACTCAGAAAAATCTGGAAAAACTTATATGAACTGATGCTGACTGAAATGAGCAGAACCAGGAGAACATTGTACACAGTAACAGCCACATTGTGGCTGTGTCATGACTGACTTTGATAGACTTAGCTATTCTCAGCAATGCAAAGATCTATGACAACTCCAAAAGACTCATGATGGAAAATGCTATCCACATGCAGAAAAAAGAACTATGGAGTCTGAATGCACTTGGAAGCATGCTATTTGCTCTCCTTTTATTTTGTTGTTTTGTTTTATTTTGTCCTCATGTTTCCTCCCATTAGTTCTAATTCTTCTATGCATCATGACAAATATGAAAATATGCTTAATATGAATGTATAAGTAGAGTCTATATCAGATTGCACACCGTCTTGGGGAGGGGGAGGACAAGGAGGGGGAGAAAATTTAAAACAATATCTTATGAAAGTGAATGTTGAAAACTAAAAATAAATGATTTTTTTTAAAAGATGGAAGATATATGAAAATTTGTGAAAGGAAAATAGCATTGAATCATCTCTGGGCAAGTCACCCAATTTAGAGAGCTATGGGTCATCTGTAAAGTGAGGGGATTAGATTAATATGATTCTCTAAAATGACTTCCAGATTTAAATCTAAAATAACCACACTGCCTGGAAGATTTTTTTTAACTTTGCCCATGATTTCATCAACATAGGAAGCTACCTGTGAGGAAACTCTCTCTACCAATGTAGATCAGCCCCTGATCTCTAACTTAGTTCTAGTAAAGGAGAATGGAGTTGCCTGGGGAACTGAGAGATTGAGAGACTTGGCATTGATCACACAGCTAGTACACGTCTGAGATAAGACTTAGAACTATATCTTCCTGGCTCTATGGCTGTCTGTCTATCCACTATGCATTCTCTGCTTGACACACACTGTGTTTCATTGGTGTTTTTTCCTGAGCCCAGGTGGGCATGATCTGACATGATGCCACACAGGTTTCCCAACTCCCAGTGGAAATAAAGGAAGTAAAAGTACTAGTTGCTCCTCTGCCCACCAAATAAGAAGGGAGAATAGCATTTTTATCTGTTGTAGGAAGGCCTCTCATAAAGAAGAGCATGCTGGTTCCTACTGCTCCATCCTCCATGAGAATCAGAATCATAGAATTTAAAGTTAGGAGGGACCCCAACAATCATCTGGTGCAATCCTTATCTGAAAAAGAATCTCCACTCTAACACATCAGACAAGTGGCCACCTCACCTCCATTTGAAGACCTCCAGGTGAGAGAGAACCCATACCCTTCCAAAGCAGTTAGACCGATTGAATTGTTAGGAAGTTTTTCTTGACATCTAACCTAAACCTAATTCTTCACAACTTTCATCCATTGCTTTTTAATGTTAGCAAGATTTTACCGAGCCAGTCTCTAACCTGAGAATGAAGAAGCAGCAGGCTAAAGAAAGTGCCAGTAATCAGGTAGCCATCTAATTAATTAGCTTCATTAGGAGGAACAGATTTGCAAATTGGGAATTCTCTTGATCAGAATCCCACCTTACTGAAATGAAAATAGAGATTATGTACACAAATCACAATGGGAAGGGATGGGGGGGGGGAAGTAGATTACAAGTTTCCCAGGTCTTGAGTGGTTTCCCATGACAAGCCCACAAGTGGAAGACAATACAATTCTGGAGTCTTGTGGGAGTAATATTGCTCATGTCTATGGGGACCATTACTTAGTGGGATGAAGGATCAGAGTTCTTTGATGAGAATAGGTTCTACGGTCTTTGATTCATTTCACTTAGGGCGCACAGGCACAAGAATGCAGTGATTATGGGAGCATTGTCAAGGGTTTGAATGATCATTTTAAGCTGCACTGTGAGTTTCTGACTCACAAGCTACAAGAAGCAATTCTGAAAAATCTGAATTGTTAGTATATTCATTTCACGTATCATATCGATTAATATGAAACTCATAATTCCCTTCACATCTGTGACAGGAAAAGAGAGAAGGATGGTATATGGCTCCTATTCTGTCCTCCAGGAGAAGAAAACATAACAGAAGGCCAAGGGGCAAAAGAACACTGCCTTCTAATCTTTTGTCCACAAAAAGGAAATGGTTAAAGACACAAGACTTCTTTGAGGTCTGCTTTCTACTTCCATTCTGGTCAGTCCACATGTTCCTAAACTAAATCAAGTTCCTTCTCGCTAGGAAGATCCCTTTGCAGATTGGAAGCAACATCATACCTTCTATATTCAATCTCTGAAGGCATGGGGGATGTCTCCTCTTTTCAAGGGACAGGCCAATTCTAAATCAAGGAGATCTTGCCATGGTAGCAACAATAGAAAGCCAGTTACATGGCTTGTCAGGGCACACTTCTTGATCTACCTTGAGCCAAGGGAGGGAAAGGCAAGCCAGTATGTTCCACCCCCCCTCACTACAACACATGCCAAACAGCTAGAAGGCAGCTTGGTGTCCATCATAATTATGACCCTGCCGGAGACAGCCAAGCAGGGAAGCTCCTAAGGGCTTTGATCTCAAGTTCAGATGTTCTCAAGTAGGGCAATGCCTCTAGATGATGCAGTGAGGTTATAGCTCTGAAATTAGTACAGTTTGCATAAGAGGGAGTAGCATAAGATCATACTGTGGTCAAAGATTTAAATCCAGAAAGTGCTATCTAGTCTAGGGGTTCTTAACTTGGGGTCCATGAACTTTTAAAAAGAAATTGATAACTATTTCATTAGAACTTATTTTTTTGTAATCCTGTGTATTTTATTTATGCATATAAAACGTTATTCAGAGAAGAGATCCATAGATATCACTAGTATGCCA
The DNA here is from genome assembly GCF_003287225.1 of Phascolarctos cinereus. Lineage (NCBI taxonomy): Eukaryota > Metazoa > Chordata > Mammalia > Diprotodontia > Phascolarctidae > Phascolarctos > Phascolarctos cinereus. Next base: position 336,449,866 of record NW_027556098.1, read on the forward strand.
AAGCATCCATGATGTAACAAAGGTTAAGAACTCCTACTTTAGTCCAATCTTCCTCACTTTGTAGATGAGCTGCCTTGGGCCCAGAATGACTTGACTAAGTTCATTCAATAATAAGTGACAGAAACGGGATTTGACCTCCCAGCTCCAAATCCATTGCTTTTAGTTGATTTATGTCAATTATGCAAAATCCAACCAAACAAGAAGCATTTATTAAACACCTACTATGTATCAGGCACTGAGACCACACTGTATTTAATCACTGAGGATACAAATACAATCAACTATTCTCAAGGATTTTAAATTCCATCAGGGGAAACCACATGCAGGATAAATACTTAAAATCCAAGGTTTTTAATATTTGCTTCTGGTTCCTTTAAAGGAAACTGTAATTCTGAAAAAGACAGGAAATGATAAGAACTTCTCTGTGAGCCTGACAGACCAGACAGATAATAAAATAGTGTCAAACCCCAGGCTGCCATGTACTGATGGGCATCCTAGATTATTAGAGCAGAGATCTCTGTGTAGCTAAGTTTTGCTATTGAGGCCAGCGAATTTCTCATAAATTATTTCTCCTTTTTTTTTTTGAAAAGCAACAGTAAATGAGTCATCCTAAAGTACACTGAGGAAGGGGTTAAGGGCAGGGAGCAGAATCATAATAAAAGACACAGAATAGTATTTTTTAAAATAGCAGCAAGCACCAGGAGGACAATTAATACAAAACAACAATACTGTCAAATGAACAACTTTGAAAGACTTATAAGCTCTGAGCAACACAATGATCAATCATGATTCTAAAGTATCAATGATGAAGAATGTTCTCTCTCTCCTGACAGAGAATGAATGGACTTAGGGTGTAGAATGAGATATATTTCTTTGGACATGGCCAGTGTGGAAATCTGGTTTGCTTGATTATGCATGTTTATTACAAGGGTTTGGTGCTTCTTTTTTTCCTCTTCTTTTCTTCTGGTAAGGAAGGATGCAACAGAAAGAGAAAATAAATGTATGTTAATTGAAAAAATAAAATTTAATTTTAAAAATAAAATTGTGTGGCCACTCTAGTTTCTTGAAGATGCTGCTGACCTTGGCCAAAGTGGATGGCCAAGGGAGAGGTGTTGACTTGGTTTAACTATTTGTTCCAAGTAGTCTTTTCTGTCTGTTCAAGCATCTGACAATGTTGTAACAGGCAAGTATCTTCTCTGAGACAGTTTCCTCATCCCTTCTGCCTGTACTAATGCCTTTCTTCTCTTCCTTAGATTTTCTGAGCAACACTTGGGCCTTTCAATGTTCAATGATTGTTCTCTCTCTTTCTTTCTCTGTCTCTCTCTGTCTTTGCTTCTTTGTCTTTGTCTCTGTCTCTGTCTCTCTGTCTCTCTCTCCCTCTGTATCATTCTCTCTGTCTCTCCCTCTATTTCTCTCTGTCTCTCACTGTCTCTGTCTCTTTCCATCTCTCTGTTTCTCTCTATCTCTGCCCCCTCTGTCCCTCCCTCCCTCTCTCCATCCCTCCTACTGCCTTATTAGAACCAGACTTGTGAAGTGAAGGCAATGTGTGTATGAATGTTTGCAGAGAGAGAAGTGTATGAGTTTAGGGGTGCCACCATTAAGTATCAGAAGATAATCTCTCCGTGAATTTACATGACAGTGAAATAATGTAAGCATAAAAATACATGAATATCTCATAACCTCCAGTTCAATATTGGTATAAATGAATTGGATATTCATTTCATTACAACAGCTGGAGTTCAGAAGGCTGACTATGACTCTTGGCTGCAAAGTAACTGAAAATATAATAACAATTAACCTGATCTGATGGATCAGCTAGGTCACTCATTCAATTAATCATCTACTGAGCATTTATTAAATGCCTACTGTTTGCCAGACACACAAGGATAAAAATGAAGAAGTTCCTACCTTCAAGGAACTTACATTCTCTCCAGGAAGACTTATACAGAGATAAAAAGGAATCAATGTGTAATTTTTGCCAGAATGACCTCTTGTTCACCCTCTAAAGTCTGCTTCCAATGACTCATTATAGTATGTCAGCACTACATATTTCCAAAGCCAATGCCTGTGTAGCCCCAGCTTTGTCCTCAAGTCCTGCCAAGCTAGAAATGTTTCAAATATAGGCCTAACAATTAACTTTATGTCTATCATTTGTTGTTATTTAAGGGTTTACAATCTGCATTGGTGAAGAACATGCCCAGGCAGTTCTCTCTACTGACTAAATTACAGATCCTTAAAACGTAAGACTGCATGCCAGTGGGGACTGTAATTTTGAAATTACACAGGGCTGCTTTCCTGGGTCTTGTCCTCATGCTCTGTTCACCACATCTCTTTGTGATAAAATGCCAGACTCAGAGAGCCAGCTTTTGCTGTCACTTCTGCTGCCCCCATTGAAGGACTCCAGTAGGCTCATCCTGAGATGAGACAGAACTTTGACAACATAACTCTGACCCATAGCTCTCTTGGTCATCCCCTTAAGTGGTCAGTTATGCAAACTCTAGCATTTTTAAGACATTCCGATACCTCCAGGATCAAACAAAAAAAAATTATCTGTTGGGGCAGTTACATGGTACAGTGGATAGAGAACCAGCCTTGAAGTCAGGAGGACTTGAGTTCAAATACGGCCTCAGATACTAGCTTTGTGACTAAGCCCAATTGCCTGAGAGAGAGAGAGAGAGAGAGAGAGAGAGAGAGAGAGAGAGAGAAAGAGACAGAGAAGAGATCAATCTTCTGTTTAACCTTTAAATCCCTTCACAATCTGGCCCCTTCCTATGTTTCCAGTCTGCTTATACTTTACTCCCCTCCCACATGTCTTATGATTCCAATGATATTGGCCTTCCTGCCATTCCTCACAGATGACTGTCTCCTATTCCTGGAATACTCTCCTTCTTCACCTCTGATGCTTGGATCCTTGATCCCTCAGCCTCCTTCAAGAATCACTTCAAATCTCACCTCCTGAAGGAGGTCTTTCCTGATCCTCCTCATTACCTCCACCAACACCACACACACACTTAGTGTCTTACTTCTGTCAACAGGCAATCACAATGTCACAAGACTTATATGAAAACCCGGTTTGTTACAAGAGAAATGAACATGCATTTGGAACCCAAAGAGTTCACAGTCCTTATTAAAGTCTGCATATTTATGGGAGTATGAGAAAAGGAGGAGGAGATACCAGGAAGGGGCATGGCATGAGAGGGGACAGTAACCCTCCTGAAGGGGAGGAGCAAGACAGTGGTAAAAGCCATAATCTTTTCCCTTGAGATTCCTAGACTATGAAGACAGGATGCTCTGTATATCTACAGGGTCCCAGCTGCACAAGCACATTTTCCAACCTGGTACAGATTGGCTGATGCCTGTCTTAACTCTCAAGGCCATACAAGGAGTCCAGTTTGGGATGCAAACAACAAATTATGTCAGCGGGGGAGGGGTGAGGCTTCATCCTTGACACACTCAGGGCTTCCTACATGCTCAGGGTCCAGTGTTTCTTTGAAATATGGCAACTCAAAAAGACAAGTTCGGGGGATCCCTTAACAACCTTTAACATCTCTGAAATTCCCATTTACCCTGCACAAATCTTCTATGTACACAGTTGTTGCCATGCTCTTTCCCTCATTTGAATGTGAGTTTCTTGAGAGCAGGGACCATACTTTTGCTTTTCTTTGTGTCCCCAAAGTTTAGCACAGTTCTTGGCATATAATAAATGCTTATTGTCTGACTGACTGACTGACTATGCACAAAAATTCTGCTTCTTTTAGGTGTGAGAATTTATCTGGGTACAAACAATATAAATGTAGGCACTTGCAGTTAGAAAGTGAAGTTACAGAGCCCTTTGTAAAAAAAAAAATATATATATATATATATATATATATATATATATATATATATATATATATATATATATATATATATATATATATATATATATTCCCTGGCTCTGAAGCCTTCCCTCAGTCTTTACCCAACATACCCCAAGTCTAGCTTTGTCAAATTCCCTGAGAAGTCTGTTTTTCTTTGTATTATCTTATTATTATATGTATTATATTATTATTATCTCCTTATCAGATGTTCAGACCAAGCTGAGCTTCCCTCAGTACATTTGATTAACAAAGGCAGTAGGTTACTTCTGATCTCTTAGCCCTTTTCTAAATTCAAGGACTCAGGCCTGGTTCTCCTGAGATTCGGAAGCTATATTGGCCTCCAGCTTTCATAGAAGTTACCACTCTTTGATGACTTCCTCCTAACATCATTTCCTTGGTAACCCATCAACATATTGACTCATTCTTGCTTTCTCTTCTCTCATTCTTTTTTCTCCCCACCCAGAGGTCCCAGCTTACTTTTCCTCTTTTATCCTATCACCCTATCAAAGTATTCTGAATCTTGTTTCCTGGGAATCATCAATTTTTCAATAGGTAAACCCAGCCAATTAGCATATATAAACAGCCATTTGCAGAGCATCTATAGATAACTGGCTGTGAGGGGAGGAGGCATCAGGTTTGATAGAGCTAGCTATCTGTCACACACTGCACACTATACATTTTAATTAACCTCTTGGTCAATCCTCTATCTTCTATTTCCATTTTTCAAGGCTTCCATCCCTGATATACCTAAGTACTCAGAGGGAACAAAAGGGAGATATAAACAGAAATCAGCTTCTTTCTGTCATCCATTCCACCTGAACCACATGAAAGAAAATGCAGAGGAGACGCAGAATCATGGCTTTAAGTACATATTGAAAATAATAACCTTAGGAAGGCACCAAGCTTCAGACTGAAAAACAGCCCAGGAAGCAACAGTGCTGTGTCATCTAACATATGAATGAGAAGACTGGAATAGCTCTCTGCCAAACCTTAGGAAAGATTCATCCACAGGGCTCCAGAATTACTCATAGTCCAGAGGTCAATAACGTCAATCAATAAGTCAATCACGAATCCTATTGTGGCCAATCTTGGGCCACAAACTTCCACCAGGCATACACAAAATCATAGAATCACTGAACTGGAAGAGACCTCAGATGCCATCTAATTCCCCCAAAACATAAAGAATGAATCTAAAGGATTAACTATATTGTCATATAATTTCTCAGGACAGTATCTGACCCTGGGGATTCAAGAAAATTCAATCTGCAATTAATTAAGTACCTACAATGTTCAAGGTATCAGGGTTGCCAAAACAAGAATAAATATGTGTCATCTCCCAAGAGGTTATATGCATAGGATCATAGCTCCATAGTTGAAAAGGACTCAGAAGTCATCTAATCCCCCTCTGATCTAAAGCATAAATTTGAAAAAATCAATTATATTATTCTATAAACTCTCAGATAAATCTCAGGACTGTATTAAAGCTAAAGATTCAAGGTAATTCAATATGTATTTATCAAGAACACAGCATGTATTAAAGTATGGTACATACAGAAAATGAAAAATCCTACAAAGAGCTTATATTCATAAGGCCATAGATGTAGGCAGAGGGGGAAACCTAGACCCACAAAGATTGAGTGATTTCAACAAGGTCACATAGGCAGTAAGAGTCAGAGGTGGAATTTGAACCCAAGTACTCTGACTCCCAACACAGTGATCTTTCCACTATACTATAAATTCTACTACTTAGATGACTATATCTTTGTGACTAAATGGTTATTCATTCACGGATTTTTTTTTCTTTTTTCCTTCTCTTAACTTGTTTCAGCAATACTACATTTACAAAGGTGCTATCAGTATCAGTACCAAGCCTATATTTTCCTGGGTGGGTATTGTGAGCCAAGAAAGTGAGGATATCCCCCAAACTGGACCTGGGACTTCATGGGCCTCTGACACAAGGGTCATATAAAAGCCAAATTCCCATATGGAAGATCTGGTCATCCACATGCCTAGAGCCCTGCCTTCATTGCTGCTTTTCTCACAAATGACTAATATCAATCAATAGCCTCACACTAAGAATATTACTGGGAACATTTTTTAGATCATAGATTTAGACCTGGAAAGAATTATAGAAATCATTTAGTCCAACCTTTGTCATTTAGCAAATGAGGAAACTAAGGCTTAATGCGGGAATAGGACTTGTGCATGGTTCCATACAGAGCCAGGGTTATAATCCAGATCTTCCTACTTCACATTCAGTCCTCTCTCTACTTCTTTACTGACTTTTTTTCCTCTCTTAGTTTTTCTTGTAGCTATTTCACTCACCTTTCCATAAATAATTAATAATACATAATGGCCTTTGATGGTCAGGACAGATACCCAGATGAGAACTTCATGGTATTAAGCAAACAAAAAGAGAGAAAGAGATAGGGGAGAGGAGAGAGAGAGAGAGAGAGAGAGAGAGAGAGAGAGAGAGAGAGAGAGAGAGAGAGAGAGAGAGAGAGAGAGATACATGTATCAACATCTAAGCACTTGCATAAAACATTATTTTTCTCAACACTTCCCATCTTTTCCAAGATAAGTGTACAAGCAAAAATTTCTCCATGAGCTTGTGGGATCATGACATTAATGAATAAAAAGCATGATGATGTATATACACACACACACACACACACACACACACACACACACACACCAGGCACCTCTTTTTCGTCCTGCTTGCCAGTCAGGTTTCTCCCAAGATTCACTTAGAAAAGGCGCAAGTTGCAGCTTTAGGGGAGAAGGAAAACGTTTGAGCTAAGTGAGAAATTTCGTTAACTAACCATACCTGTTGACCCAAGAATTTCACTAATGAGCATGTGCCCCCAAGGAGGTCAAAGTCCCAGAGAAAATCCCAACATATACCAAAATATTCATAGGAAGACTTTTCGTGGTAGCAAAGAACAGGAAGGAAAAAAAAGATGTCCAGGGATTGGGGAACTACTAATTAAATTGTGGCATATGAATATAAAGTAATATCATTTCACCATGAAAAATAGTGACTATGAAGAATTCAGAGAACACAGGAAGACCCACAATGAATTTATGCACCACGCAGAAAGCAAAGTGAGAAAAATAATTTATACCGTTACTTCAATTATATAATTTAAAAAAAAAACAACACTAAAAGACAGCTAAACTTCTTTTAATCCTAACAACCTATATCTGTGACAGAAATGGGAATTCCCATTGGAGAATTCCTTCTCAGATCTTCATTTTAGGGATGTACCCAAGGCTGGCCATGCTTCACACTCCTTCCTGCTATGTTTCTGACTCTCTGGACTTTGCCACCATGACTCATTTGTCTTCTTACCCTAGAATTGGCCTCAGTGCCTGGACCTTCTTACTGTAAAACATCCCTCTTCCTGTCCCAGATCCTTTCCTCTACCAGCAAATTTCTTCCAAGGTCTCTATTTTGGGGTAGGCCCAAGCCAGTCATTCTTTATTCCTCTTCCTGGTATTTTTTTTTTGTCTAATATCATTTGCCACCATACACTCCTCTTCCCGCCACCTCTACGCATTTTTAGCTCCCTCTAGCGAGCTGTCTTCCCTTATTAGAATGTAAGGTCCTTGAGGGAAGGGATTGTCTTTCTTTTTACTCCTACTTGTACCCCCAGTGCTTCCCAGTGCCTGGCATATAGTAAGTGCATAATAAACGGTTGCTGACTTGCCCTGCCTTGCCAAGAAACAGATGATGAAACATACCTCCCTTCTTTTCAGTAGAGAGACAGGAAATTATGGCTGCAGTGCAAATTGTGCACTGTCAGATTCGGATGCTGTTTCAGTGGATTTTAATAAATTATTTTTCTTTGTAGCAAGGGAGAACTCAAGAGAGAATGGATATATCAAGAAAACTGTTTATGGCATAGACACAAAAGAAAGGAAGCATGGCATAGTGGATAGAAAGCCTTCCCTGGAGCCAAGATGACTTGGGCTCAAGTTCTGACTGACATTTAGGTTGTGTGACCTTGAGTAGTAACTACTTCTCAGTGTTCCAGGCAATGTTCTAAGACTCTAAGTTGTCCAGAAGGTGCAAGCCTCCCTTGGTAAATGGTATGTCCTCCCCTGAGAAACCCCTGTGACAATGAAATCACAAATCTAGTCCCTATCATTATAAACACAAAGGGCATCAATACAACATTTTTAATGAGAAAAAAGATGGAGGGAATGAACCAGAAATTTTATGAGGTCCTACCTGAATGAAAAATCAGGATAAGACACTCAAACGATATTCATCATATCCCTCTTTATTCTACCTCCAACCTCTTGTTATGAAAAAAAACTACATATATATATGTATATATATATTATATATATATACATATATATATACTATATATATACATATATATATATACATATATATATATATGTTATGCACACACACATATCTGGCATAAGAAACCAAATGGTACAATGAAAAGATCATTGGCTCCAAAAATTTGAGCTAGAATCTAGTTTTGTTACCGACTACCAGTATAACCTTGGAGAAGGCACTTCATTCTCTGAGTCTCAATTTCTTCACGTATTTAGCAAATGGCTGAATGGATTATGGTATATAGCTATAATAGAATATTACTGTGCCACAAAATAATGGAAAGGATAGTTTCAAAGAAACTGGGGAGATACATGAGCTGATGCAAAATAAAGAAAATAGAATCAGGAGAATAATTTATATAACAACAACATTATAGAGACAAACAACTTTGAAAGACTTCAGAGCTCTGCTCAACCCAAATGACCATCTATGATTTTAGAATATCTATGATAAAGAATGCTGCTCAATAACTGTAAAAGAAGCAAGATATTCTGGGTAGAGAATGAGACATACATTTTTAGATATGGCCAGTGTGTGAATTTGTTTTGCTTGACTATGAATATTTTTAACAAAAATTTTGCTTATATTGTTTATTTTAATGGTGGGGGGGGAATTGGGAGGGAGGGGAAATAAATGTTTGCTAATTGAAGAAATTTAAGTTTAAATAAATAACTACATAGATGAATGAATTAATAATTAGATAAAGAGAGAAAAGAAGGAAAGCACAAAGGATGGAGGGTGGAAGTATGGAAGGAGTGAAGGATGAAGGAAGGAAAGTATGAGGAAGGAAGGAAGGAAGGAAGGAAGGAAGGAAGGAAGGAAGGAAGGAAGGAAGGAAGGAAGGAAGGAAGGAAGGAAGGAAGGAAGGAAGGAAGGAAGGAAGAAGGAAGCAGTGAGGAAGGAAGGAAGGGAAGAAGAGGTTAGACTAGATGACTTCTAAGATCCCTAGCAGCTCTAAATCTGATGGAACAAAAACCTAACAATTGTAAGTGTTACAAAAAACAATCAGGCTCCAGCTGGCCAGAATTCTTGGAATCATTATACACCCCTCTGCCCCTCCTCTGGTAGTGTTTGCCCACAGCTTGCTGGACAGCTTCTTGTTGCTACAGCTTGCTTCCCTCAACCACATATGTTGCTTTTATTTGCAAGGTCCATGTGCCTCTATCTTCCTGTCAACAGAGCAAATTGAGAATCTAGTTTGCTTATTTATCCCTCATCTTCTAGCCATTCTGTTCTGCCAGATGCTAGTGTACAGATGTACTGGGCTTTCCTTAGTGGAGGAAAAGTTGAATCCTTGTAGAACTTGGGCTTCTACAGACTTTCAGTGAACCCTTCTGTGCAATGCATTGCACTAAATCTTCAGAGAGAAAAAAATAAGGGCTCCCATTTCTCTCACACTAAATATTTTTATGCATTAGATAGTTAACAGATTATTATCCCCATTTTACACATGTAGTAAGTAAACCTGAGAAATTAAGTATTTTCCAAAATCATACTCTTAATGATAACAGCTAGCATGTACATAGTGCTTTAAGATTTTCAAAGAACTTTATGACCATATCTCATTTTATCCTCCTAACAACTTTAGGTGACAGGTACTATTTTTTTTTGGTTAGGCAATGGGGTTAAGTGACTTGCTCAGGGTCACACAGCTAGTAAGTGTTATGTGTCTGAGGCTGAATTTGAACTCAGGTCCTCCTGAATCCAAGGCTGGTGCTCTATCCTCTGTGCCACCTAGCTGCCCCAACAGGTGCTATTATTATTCCCAATTCACAGATGAGGAAACTGAGGCACACAGAGATTAAATGACTTGCCCAGGGTCATACAGCTAATAAATCTGAGGTCAGATTTCAAATTAAGGTCTTCCTAACTTCAAGTGCAATGTTCTAGCTATACTATAAAACATAGTTGCCCCTAAATTATGGAGCTAGGACTCAAACCTTGGCTTCTGATTCCTGTCCAGTATGGTTTCCACCATAGATGGGTGCTACAGAAGACACAGGTTCTGCCCTCCTACATTCTAATGTGGCAAGCAATGTGACCCTCATGAAAAGTATGGAAGGATAGACACAAAGAAAGATAAATCAATCAACAAATATATAGTGTTGATGGGATACTGGGATGATTAGAATTTTATAGATTTCTTAAAATGGTTACATGCTATAGTGGTTACTATCTTGGAATTGAAGTCAGAAATACCTGAGTTCAAATCCTACCTCAGACACCTACTAGCCAGGTGACCATGGGCACTGAGAAATTAAATAATTTGTCCATGATCATACAGCCAGCATGTGTTGGAAGTGGGATTTGAACTCAGATCTTCTTGGTTCAAAGGCTAGTCTTCTATCCACTACATTATGCTGTCTCTCCTCCAACAATTAAACTATTCAAATTGGGGCAGATTGCTTCAAAAAAGTAGCAAGGCTTCTGTAACTGGGAGGATACAAACAGGGGAGTTTATAAAGGGGATTCTTAAAATGGATAAAAAGTTGGACTAGACCCAAAGTTCTTCCCATTTCTAATGTCTAGGTACCGCATTTCCTGAGTGACTTCTACCCATTGTGGTAATGCAGCAGTGAGACATAACAATTCAGTCATTATGGTCTTCAGATTTTCTGGGTTGTTCAGCCAGGCAAACAAATCCTCAAACTCGCAGGAAATATGGGAAGTGAGACGACTCAGCACCGTTTGTAACATAAGAGTCAGCCATAAGCAAGAGCATCGTAAATTCCGTTTGAAGGTATGGGTGAAGTACAAACCTCAATCTGCCCTATAGGTCAGGCTTTTGGTGATTGATGGGAGCAAGGACAAAAACTGCTGACTGAAGTAAAACCTAAGTTCAAAGAGCTGACCCTTCCTTGCAGAAAAGTTGGTCTGGTTTTAAAAGGTTATAATTCGGTCAATGTATGGCAGTGTTTTTTTTAAACGTTTCAATTATGTTAGCACAATATAGACTACACAGGATTTTTTTAAAGCTCCTCCAATGCCCTTCGACTGGAAATTTTGGTGGCTTTTTTAATAAACAAATGTATGTTCTATTAAGGAAATTACTCCTTTCTGTGAGCAAATTATTCATATCATGTCTTAGACCTGTCATTACAAAATAGAGGCAAATGAAAGTAAGGTCACTTTGAGAGAGGCAACTGGAAAGACAGAAAGTCAGCCTTGGTAAATTATGGCATGTCCCATATCATTTGGATTTTTGTATACTAGTAATTAGGAGGCTGTTAGCAAAAAGATGTAGCTGAAGGAACAGAAATAGGAGGGACTGAAAGAAAGATGGTGGCAGCAGATGGAAAGATAGAGAAAGTAGCAATTTTCCTGTGATGCAGAATGCAAAAGATGCTAAGAAATCCTTGATCAAAAACAAATCATCAAAACCATTCTGAAAGAAGACTAAGGATGAATACAAGCCAAAGAAAACATTCATCTAATCCCAACTGAGAAGTTGGGATCAAAAGACATATATATAAATAATAATGGGGTGAATGATAGAATAACTTTGAAGATTATGAAAACTCTTCTTTCTGCTAACCCAAAACAAAAAAAAAAAAAAATGAAAAACTACTACTGCTACCAAGACACTGTGGTGTTGATTTGCAAAAATATTAGGGATCTCAGTAGGATTTTCTATTTTGCCTCATTTTCCCCTGGTTTCTAACCATGGAGGTTCATTGACAAACCATTCTGGTCTAAAGCAAAGGCTTAATCTAAACCAATATATAGGGCACCACATAGCAATGAGCTCTGTAGGCCTCAGGCATCACTCAAAGAACAGACTGTAATTCTGGAAGATCACTGTGGACAATTGGTGAGTCGTGTGCTGATTTAGTCAGTGCTTCAGAAGTCTGGTACATCTCCACAGCCTCATCTTTGAACAAGACAATAAGCTCCCATCTTCCAAATAACTCAGCAATTATAATCCCACCAAACCCCAGAAGTTGGAAATATATGTGGGTGTTACAAAAGGTTTTGACATTGCTATAAACATGATTGATGAGCAAACCTTTCCTATTACTTTTGTTCTTCAACTTTTGTTTCTTATTGTCCACTCAAATGACACAATAATTTCTTTTTGTGTGTGTGACCACCAATCACTTCACTCCCTTCTTTCACTCACATTGGTCCCCTCCAATCTCTATCGTGGGAAGCAGTAAAAGTTACTATGAGACCAGAGGTCAGGAAGAATTTATACTGAATTGTAATCTAGTGAGAATTAAAAAAATAAAATTAGAGATACTGTATGGAGATACTGTGTTGGCTATTATGCAGGAGTTATGGTGAAAGCAAAGGATTACAAAAAACAACTACAAAATCCTAGGACCTAGAAGTAGTCAGATGAGAACACGATGGGAGTTGATGGAAAGAGGTAGAGGAGCAAAATAGAGCATTTTAGTTGCTCGTGCATTCATTCAAAGAAAGAGGGATAAAGTCTCTAAGAGTAGACAAGAAAAACAAAGGCATTGAATGGGCTAATGCTAAAGCAAGGTAAGTAAACAGTCCAAAAACTCAGATAGGATGAAGTAAAGAATTAAGAATGAAGAAAAAAGATAAGGAACCAGAGAATCAGTTAGGTGTTTATAAAGTCCAGATTTTAAAAGAGAAGAGAATAGGTGACTACTGAGTGATGAGTGGGCCATGGACAGTTTACTTTGAAAAATGAAGTGGAACATTCCAGTCATCCCTCCTCTTTTGCATTTATAGAATTGGATTTCAGGGATTTGTGCATCAGACGTTACCTAAGCTCATTGTCAATGCTCCGTTATTTGGCAAGCCTTGAAAGAGATTGTGCAGGTGGGAGGAGAAGGGGCCAAGTATTATTACCTGACAGTTGAGGGGGAAACCCACTGATCTACATGATTACTCTCATGGATCCATTTACTCTCCTAGTCACTAAGGAATGTTCTGATGATCTCTGGTAATGCAGCCCAGAGCCAGACGGCTCTAGAGGGCAATTAAAGCCTTTCTTTCTTAGTGTTCCACCCCATTGCCCAACATCATCAACACCTGGAGTCTGGCCTGCTCCACAGAGGAAGCCTGGTCCAACCCAAAAGATTTTCACCCTAGAAATCTCGATTAGGATTTCATAGGCAAGGTCATTTTTATTACCTGAACACCCTAGGTATCATAGACCACGTACCTGGTCTAAGGAGCCAAAATTGGACTGCGTGAAACACCCAAACTAAAGTGTCATAGTAAAGCTACATTGGACGTATAGTACAGAATGGCTTCCGGTCAATAATAAACCTCAGAACCAATCAAAGATTTTTAACGGAATCAATAGTTCTCCAGCTCTTAAAAAAGATTTTCAAAACAAAAAAAAGCCCTTTTCCTTTTTTTAAATTGTAATAGGGGATTGTTTGTGATGGTCTGAACAGCAGGTGGCCAAAGATCAGTTCATTTTGGAAAGTGATCACGAATTTTCTCCTGTCACATTGGATAGCTATTTCAGTCTCAAACAAAGAATGTAACTGTGAAAAACACATTACCCTTTACAGACCTTCCATTTCTCACAAAGTAAACTCCTCACAGCTCCTGTCCAGCTCTCACAGGACACTGGATAAACACTGCTGAGATCTACCCTGACTCTTGCCTATTTTACAGAACTGCTGGCCTATTCCACAGTGGCAGCTTATCACTGGCCTTGAACAAATTGGCTAAAAGAAGAGGCCCCCAGTGATTATTCATCAGATCCTACACTGTTCAGCTCAAGACTAGCATAAACCTACTCCAAAGACTTCAAAAATACTTTTGTGGAGTAGATTTCTGCTGATGTTGTGGGCAGCTCATAGGCATTAAATATAGTGGAAAGCACGCAGCTAAAAAGTCAGGAAATGTGGTTTCTGTATAAACTTTGACAAGTAACTTGACCTTTTCGTGATCTCAATTTCCTCACCTATTATATATGTATCTACATATACATATATACATGTGTATATGTATATGTGTGCATGTATGTATATATACATATATACATACATATATACGTATATATACACACACACACACGTGTGTGTGTGTTTGTGTGTGTGTGTGTATGTGTATAAAATGTCCATATGAGGATTTGCTGAAGGAACTGCTGATGTCTGACCTAGAGAAGGAAAGACTTAGGAAAGATATATCTGTCTTCAAGTATTTGAAAGACTGTCATGTAGAAAATGAATTAAACTTTTTTTACTTGGTACCAGAAGGTAGAATTAAGATCATTAGCTAGAAGTAAAAGGGAGACAGATTTCTGCTCAGTCTAAGGAAAAACTTCCTAACAATTAAGAGCTAACCAGAACTGGAGCAGCTACCTTGAGGGTATTGTGCTCCCTGGCAGTGGAGCAGGGGCTGGAGGGCTGCTTGCCAGTGGTGGAGAAGAGATTGATGCTTTAAGAGGAGAAGGTGGTAATTGATCTAGATCCCTTCAGAAGGTTTTCTAACCCTAAAATTCTTACATTTTTTGATCCCATGAAATCATGATACCTGACTGAGAATAGCCTCAATGGCTGAGTCATCAACATTTAAGCTGCTTTTGGATGGGCTAATGTTTAAGGCAACATGTATTCTGAAGAAAACTGACGTCAGGATATTAATGACTACAAAAAGTGCCTCGTTGAGAAGTGTGAATTCAAGCTACAGGATTTGATACTTCACCTGGTGATACTGAGGAGAATTTATAAAGAAACTTAGAGATACAGAGTATCATTATAGATAGAATGCTGAACTTGGAATCACAAAATCTTAGGTTTATATCCCTCCCTTGACAATTACTAGCTGTGTGACCTTGGGAAAATCAATTAACCTCTCTGAGCCCCAGTCTTTTCATCTGTAAGATGAGGTGGCAGGACTAGACGGTCCCTACGGACCCTGCTAGCTCTGAATCTATTATCCTATGACCCTTTGAACTGTTAGAGAAACTGTAGATTCAGAAAGCTCAATAAAACGTTAAGGTAAGAGTAGTCCACACTGTGCAGAAAAGGGAGTTCAGTATGAGCAAAATGCAAGGAATTAGCCAGTGAAAAAAATCCATGGCATGAGATTTCTACACACAAATCTATAAAGTAGGGTGAACTAGAGATCATAATACGAAAAGAGATATATGATACATAGGTATCACTGAGATGTGATAGTATGAGACGGTGAGTATGATATGGTTCTAAAAAGGTATACCTTACTTTAATATATATATATATATATATATATATATATATATATCTTTAATGTGACAACTAGATGGTACAGTGGATACAGCACCAGCCCAGAAGTCAGAAAGAATTGAGTTTAAACACTTTTATTGAGTTTAGACACTTACTAACTGTGTGACCTTGGGCAAGTCACTTAACCCAGATTGCCTCCAAATGTGTGTGTGTGTGTGTGTGTGTGTGTGTGTGTGTGTGAGAGAGAGAGAGAGAGAGAGAGAGAGAGAAGAGAGAGAGAGAGAGAGAGAGAGAGAGAGAGAAGGGGAATATTACATTGTATATCAATAAAATATTCTCCTGTAAGGAATTCCAGGAACCATAAAGAGGAAGCATTGTGGAGTGTATATGGGGAAAGACCAATAGAGGTAGAAGCAGAGACAATATTACTGGAGTGCGCACGACAGATTACCTAAATAGGAGAGAGAGAGAGAGAGAGAGAGAGAGAGAGAGAGAGAGAGAGAGAGAGAGAGAGAGAGAGAGAGAGAGAGAGAGAGTGTGTGTGAGAGAGAGAGAGAGAGAGAGAGAGAGAGAGAGAGAGAGAGAGAGAGAGAGATGAGGACTTTGAGGAAAAGATCAAAAGTTGAGTATGAGTTACGATAGAGTAGTGGTACGGAATTTCAATTATCCAGATCTATGCTACAGCTGTCTCTGCTGAAAACAACATACCTAATAATTTAATAACTTGCGTTAATAATTATTTTATCCTTCAAGAGTTAAAGAAGCCAATGAGAAGAATTAATTCCTCTTCTGTATCTGGTTTTTATTTACAAGGAAGAACTGGTTATTGGGGTGGAAATGATAGGAATCTGATGCCAGGGATGGGAAGTATAATGACTTATCCATCTTGGAATTTATATTAGAGAAGGAAGAGAAATAACAAGCATAATCTCAAATGTGCCCTTATTTCAGGAGAGCATACATCAAAGGGTTCAGTGAAAGTAAAGGTAGGTTACTGTGGACTAAAATTCTATGAGAGGTGTGTATGTGTGCTCCTCCCAAGGTGCTCTGTGGTGCCCTGCATCAGGAAAGAGACCTGAGCATATAGTGGGGCAGAAAGCAGAGGAAGGCACAGAATAGCCACAGTGAAAGGGAGAGGTGATAAGGTGCAGAGCTTAGATTGAACCAGATCTGGACAAGTTGTTTGGACAAGTTGTTTCCAGGAAGAAAAAAAAAAACTCCATTAAGGTAGAGCTAAAGTCCGGTACGTATGTTGCCAAAGCAAGAACCAGTCCTTCTCTGATGGTTACTACCACCTCTTCCAGTTAACAGGTCTCTTCATCCTCAAATTCAAGGGTGAGGAAAGCCATGCAGTCTTTCTCTACACCACAAGATAACCTAGAAGCTCAGCAGTGTGATGGCACTCACAACGCTGATAAGATAAAGAATGCCGAGGGTCCACTCCCCGCTCCTCTGATGGGTACCACTGCTTGCCTTGGTTTCAAGCTGGGAACATGTATTCCTGACATGTTCTCTTCTAACATGGGGGCCTCTCGATTACCTTTCACCTTGGAATTTTTTTTTTATTTTTAGGCAATTGGGGTTAAGTGACTTGCCCAGGGTCACACAGATAGTAAGTGTCAAGTGTTTTGTCTGAGGCCGGATTTGAACTCAGGTCCTCCTGACTTCAGGGCTCTTACTTTATCCATTGTGCCACCTAACTGCCCCTTCACCTTGGAATTTTTGCCCATCTCTTGTGGACCTGACTATATTCTGAAAAAGAAATCCTACCAAGACCCCCCTCCCCTCATCCTCTGCAACTCTGGGGCTAGGCTCCGCCTCTGTCTCATCTATAGGTGGGAGATAAATGATATTACTCCCTGGGTCTCACCTGCTGACCTAGGCCAGCAATGTAAGGATTCCCTCCTCCACTTATATTCCGTAACCCAGAAGCATGTGTTGACCTCCATCTGGAACCACTTAAATAGCCTAGTAACGATTTCTATTTTTAAAAAAAGTCTTTTCAATAGAAGGCATCTCAGGAAAGATTTCAAGATTCAGATTAAAAAGACAAAAAGAAATAATTCTGAAAAGTGGAGTTGTATAAAGAGGTCTCTGTAGATGCACTAGAATCTCATCAACTGATTTAGATGCTGAAAAGTCATGTAAAAAAAATAGAAGCAAAAGCAAGTCAGGGAGGACAAATGCAAGAGTGTGGCACAGTCCTGTAATAAGTAGCAAGCTCAGAAATAGCTGAGACTGATAAGGAAAACTAAAGTCAGCACAAAGAATGTTTGGGAACAAGTTATAGTAATGACAAAAATTTGTTGCTGCTCAATTGTTTCAGTCATGTCTGATACTTCATGACCCCATTTGGGGTTTTCTTGGCAAAGATACTGAAGTGCTTTGCCATTTCTTTCTCCAGCTCATTTTATAGATGACAAAACTGAGACAAACAGGGTGAAGTGACTTGCCCAGGGTCATAGAGCTAATAAGTGTCTGAGACCAGATTTGAACTCAGTTCTTCCTGACTCTAAGCCCAGCATTCTATCCATTGCACCATCTAGCTGCCCTAATAATAACAACTAACATTTATATAATGCTTTAAGGTTTGCAAAGCACTTTCTATTGGATCCTTACAAACACTCTGAGATAGGTGCTATTGCTGTTCCCATTTTGTAGATGAAGAGATTGAAGCTGAGCAGAGTTAAGTGATTGGCCTAGGATCATATAGTTAAGGAAGCACCTACAGGAGGATTTGAACTCAGGTCTACCTGACTCAAAGTCCAGCACTTTACTATACTACCTACCCATAATCAGCAGAGATTGGATAGGTTCACTACTCAGAGTAGACAGCACAAATATAACACACAATGAAGAAAGGACAAAGGTGCTAAAAATCTTATTTGCTCCTATTTGCTCCAGTAAAGGAAATAATATTTGTCCTGGAACAGACAAAAATGATACCCAAGATACAAAGGAAAGAATAAAAAAAAACTACCTAGAATCTCTCAACAAGTTCGAGCCACCAGGACTAAATAATTTCCTAGGGACTGAAAGAATTGACAGTTGTGATTGCTAAACCAACACCAGTGATCTTTGAAATATGGAGCACAGCAGAAGTATCCAAGGATTAGAGAAGGGATTAAGTTGTCCTAACTTTTTTTTTTAATGGGAATTGAGTGGAGTTTGCAAACTAAAGCCCATCCAGAGCTTGATGCAGATTCCTGGAAAAATTCTAGAACACAATTTTGTATGGATGGCCAGTGAACAATTAGAGGCAGTTCATATAAAAAGAGACAGAATCTCTTCACTAAGAATAGCTCATTCCAGAACAACCTCATTCCCTTTCATCACAGGGTCCCTAAACTAAGAGATGAAGGGAATTAATATGTATAGCTCCTCTAGAATTTAGAGAAACATCCAACAAGGACTCTCATGCTACTCTTCTGTAAGAGATGGAGAGACATGGGCTAACCAAGAGTACAATTAAGTAGGTCAGAACTGACCCAAAGAAGAGTTATTAGATCATTCAGCATCAGCTCAGAAGGAGGGCTCTAGCGAAGAGCCCAAGAGACTTGTTTGGCCCTTTGCCATTTAATAGTCTAACAATTATTTGGATAAACGCAGAGATGTATAGTTCTGGGAAGGATTGCTAACACATTAAATGACAAAGTTATGACGTAAAAACTTCTTGGCAGGCTAAAATGCTAGACCAAATCTAAAAAGTCAAATTTAATTAGGATAAACATACAGTCAATCAGTGTACCAGACAGCTCTCTGTAAGTTGCAAAACAGGTTAAGATATGATCGGTAGAGGGAATGTCCTCACCAGGAATTCCCTTCACCACTGAAATCACAGGTCAGACAACAAAAATATTCAGTGTTACACTTGGGTTCAAAAATCAGCCACACAAGTACAAGGTGGAGGAGGAAGAGTAGTTATTCTGAAAAAGATTTGAGAGTTCTAATGTAAGTCTAGTATGAGTCCGCAGATTGATGTGGCTGAGCTAGGACTCTATTAAACGAGTAGTACTTTGCCAGGACTGAGGAGGTGACAGGGCTGCTGAATTCTGCCTTACTCAGACCACATCTACACTACTATGTTGAATTCTCCTGATGCCACATTTATACAGAACATCAGTAAACTGGAAAGTGTCCAGGGTGGAGCAGACAAGAAGGTCCTTGAGTTTATACCATGTGAGAATGAGTTGAAGCAGCTTTGTTTATCCTGAAGATAAGAAGACTCAGAGATCAAAACAGCTGTCTTCCAGTATTTGGAAGTCCACCATGTGGTCAAGCAATTTTACTTTTTTCTCTGCATCCTTCCACCCCCATGACAGGGTGGACAAAGAAGCCAGTTTAAGTTTGCTATAAGGAAAAATTCACCATCAATCAGTTTATCAGGAAGGAAAATAGGCTACCCTTGAGGTAATAGGTTCCCCCTCCCTGGAGGGCTTCAGAAAAAGGCTGAATGACAAGTAGTTGAATATGCTATGTATTCTTATTAAGGTATGGGTTGAATAATAGCCTAACAGGGCAGTGATTCAATGATATTTTTAAAATATGCAGTCCAATAATAGCTTTACAAGAAATAGAGAATGGACATCTTGGTACAGGAAACTCCCCAGTAAGAAAACTCTCTCCACCAATGCAGGTAGATATTCTTTTCTGCAACAAGAATGACTTCTCTAACGTACCCAGGATACATATTTAAGTTTAATCTTCATCATTAACACTTTATTAAGTAGCAACAATTAATCAAATAATAAGTTAAGCCCTGATTTGTAGTATTTGCATATTTCTAAAGTATGGGTTTCAACTGGTTCTAGCACACCCCTGAGAAAGACCCAGTCTTAGAGTCAGAAAGGCCTACTTCTGATCCATGTGAATTGTGTAACTCTGGGCAAATCACTTAAGTTCTCAGGAGTTTTTAATTTCCCCTCATTGTTTCATAGGTTCCCAAAGTGGGCGATACCACACCCTGGGGGACACGGGACCAATACAGGGGGATGGTAGTAGCCTCAGTGTATTTGGGGGGGCATTGAATAAAAATAAGGGAGCAGTGGAAGCATAAGGAAAGAACAGAAGAAAATTTTGAAAAATCATTCCTACATGTTTCATCTGTTGTAAAACAGAATTAAAATTATAGTGATTACATTATTTTCCAAATAAACACACAAAATGCAAGTTATAACTGATCAGTGCTCAAGTCCCCCAATAGGTCTTAACACGCAAGTGTTGGCAGGCAAGCATGTTGTGCATTGTCAGGAAGTTCAGCATGCATGCATCTGCAGGAAATATTATATGGTTACATGATACAATATTGCATCATCAAAATTTCAATGCAGGAAATAAAAACACAAATTTATAATAAATTATTAAATTTAAGATGCATCATTTTTTTCAAAAAAACTCTTTTTAAATGACACAAATTTCAAAAAAAAACTATTAAAGGGTTAAAGAAAGTAGATTTCTAGGGGGACACTGAGTAATTTGTTTTAAAGGGGGGCAGTAGGCCAAATAAGTTTGGGAACCTCTAGTGTAAACAAAAATCTCTAATTTCTCAGAGGTTTGCCATTAACTTACAATGAACCAAGAGAATATTGTATATAGTAATAGCTATACTGTTCTAAGAATGACTTTGAATGAATAAGTTAATTTGTGTATTACAAATACTGAAATTAACTATAAAGGACATAGGAAGAAAGACACTTTCTGCATTCAGAGAAAGAACTGATAAAGAGAAGCATGTATGGAATTCAACATAATATATATATATGTATATATGTATGTATGTATGTATTTGTGTCTAATGATAACCATCTCTAGGGGAACTAGGGGAAGAGGGGAAGAAAAAAAGGAAAAGAAAAAGAAATTTACATGATAATTTTGTTGTATATTTGAAAGGAATAGCAAGTTGTGCAAAGTAGATTTGCAGTTTGATGTGCAACCATCTTTTTTTATTGTACTATGTTATGGAAATGCTTGTTTTATTCTATAAATTAAAAATAAAATAAATTTTAATTTTTTTAAATCAACTATGACAAGTTAGACTTTCAGCCCTGATTTCTGCTACTCCTTCATCTTCACAGGATCATAGCTTGATCTAGAGTTGGAAGGGTCTTCCAAGGCCATCCAATCCAACCTATTCATTTGTAGTTGAGGAAACTGAGGCCCTGAGGGACTTGCCCAGCACCACGTAAGTAGTACATCAGAGGTGGCTTTTGAAGTCAGATTCACTGACATCAGAGCTAGTATGGTTTCCAGGGGGCTACTTCCCAAAGTTTTCCTAAGCTTCACAGCTTTGCCTTGAAGCTAGTTTGTTAGAAATCACATTTCAGCTTTATTTTCAGCTAGTTAACTTCTTATTCTCTAAATGAGTTGCTCTTACACAGTCTGGGAAACAAATGGCATCTAGCATCCCCATCAGTTCTATCATTAAAATATAAAATGTACTTGAAGGCATAGTCAGAGATACATAGATAGATAAATATAGAAAGATATAGATAGATAGATATGTCTGTATCTATATCTATATCTATAGATAGATAGATAGATAGATAGATAGATAGATAGATAGATAGATAGATAGATAGACAGACAGACAGACAGGTGGATAAATAGACACTTTGTCCATAGCTTGGAGAGAAGTATAAGGTGGTTCTCCATGAGAAGACAAGGTAATATATAAACATTTTTGTTCAGAAGCCTATACGTTGAATGAAATATTTTGTGCCCAGACATCGAAGAAATGCCAAAGAAGTTGCCTGGGAACAAAACTTGAGGAAAGTATAAGGAGTACATCAGAGACAGAGTTAAGGTGAATAACAGGTTGTAAAATTTTACTTAAGCCAGATATCTACAAAACTTTGTGACCCCATCTGAGGCTTTCTTGGCAAAGATACTGGAATGGTTTGCCATTTCCTTTTCCAGTTCATTTTATAGAGGAAGAAACTGAGGCAAACAGGGTTAAGTGATTTGCCCAGGGTCACATAGCTAGTAAGTATCTCTGGCCACATTTGGACTCAGGAAGGTAAATCTTCCTGACTCCAGGTGTGGTAGTCTATTCACTGTGCTACTTAGCTGCCCCCTCTAGAAAACACTAATTTGGGACAAAATTCTAGAGGCATTTGCTTGACCCAATATCCAATCAAGTCTTCTCTTATATCTATTTCTTTCCTTCCTTCCATCCCACTGAACTCATTGTCGTACCTGAAATATTGAGTCTCCTAACAGCTCTTCTTGACTACCACTTCAGTTGGATTACTGCTAGATTATGTACTATATTACTACCAAAATTGTCTTCGTGTAGTACCACTCTGATTGTAGCATAGTCAAAATGTATGATTGGCCACACAGCCCAAATGCCAAACCTACTTTTACCTAAAATACTATTTTACATATAACTTGCACAAGGCAAGCCCTCACACAAAGGTCAGAAGAAGTAGTACAAGGACATTCTCAAGGTCTCTCTGAAGAACTTTAGTATAGATTGTGAGACATCGAAGACGCTGGCACCAGACCTCCAGTATGGTGTGCCCACATCAAAGAAGGCTCCGTGTTCTATGAGCAAAGCAGAATCACAATAACACAAAGAAAACATGAGATGTGCAAATCTAGAGACATCTCCATCCCAAATGTGCAAACACAGCATTTGTACCTTATCTGTGGTCAAACCTTCACACAATTGGTCCTCTTTAAGTACAAAGAACAAGTCAAAATGAAATATCATGCCATTGCTATTGATAAAGATAGATCATCATAGAAACACTGATAGATCTGTGTGATTTAGTATCTATTTGTTGTTCTGTTTATAATTTCATCCACAAATGTTATTAAGATGAGTGGGGTCAAACTCAAATAGAGATGTACACCACTAATGCATACATAATGGCTACATAGTAACTTAATTTTAAAATGTAATGTTACATATGTTTATTGTATTTTCATTTACTTCATTAAATGTTTCCCAATTATATTTTAATCTGGTTCAGGCCACACTCAGAAGTGTGTTAGGCCACATCTAGCCTAAGAACCACATGCTTGACAGTTCTCTTTAAGATGATCTGGAATAAATGGGTCTCATGCTAAACTCTCTGGAGTCTTATTTTTCTCTCAGTTGACTTTCAGGCTTTTTATAAAGTAATACAGCTTGAAATCTTCTGCCATCTTCATATGCAATGTTTGGCAAATGATTTTGTTCTCTAAAAAAGCGTTATCCTTGCCTGCCATGTCTCTCCACTTGGAAAGGATATCAAGTATTTGCTGGTTGGAGTGGCTGGAGCGCTGGTTGGCCTCCTCGTTGTAGCAGCATTTCAGTATGTCAAATGGACCAATGACATGGGTATAGTCCACTAAAGACTCCTCTCCAGGTTGATTTCAACCCATTAATTACTGGAATCATAAAATGCTAGAGCTGAGAGAGATATTAGAGTTCTAATTCCTCATTTGACAGATGAGGAAACTGAAGGCAAAAGAAGTAAATAATTTGTCTGAGATCATAGACATAGTAAATAGAAGAGTCAGGACTTCAATCTAAGGTTCTCACTCTTCAGTCCACAGTCCCTCACTCTTTGGGTCCAATCATCCAATTACTTATAAATCCACCTAACCGTATTATCATCTAATCCACATCTGTCGATCTTGTCCACAAAATTCCACGAGCTTTTCTTTGTCAAATTCCTTACTTAAATCCAGGCATATGATACCCATTGCACTTCCTTGATTCTCACTCTGAAAATTTTTTTAAGGAAATTATATTAATCAGAATAACCTACTCTTCATTAATATATGATTTGTCTAAGATCTCAAACTATTTCCTGTAATAATGCTTTCTAGGATGTTTCCAGGAATTCAAGTGAAGCTTATTAGCTTATTTACCTTCTTCCCTTTTGTGAAAATTGGGACTTTGCCATCTCACATCCTTTAGTACCTCTGTTGTTTCCCATGATTTTTCAAAGATTTCACAAACAGTAGTTCAGAAATCATATTTGAATATTTTTCTCTTAGTATCCTAAGATATTGTTCACCTAGGAGTGGTGATGAACACATAAGGACATTTAAGTACTTTCCCTAGATATATCACTTCACTTGAATTTAGTTTTAATTTCTTGGATATCATTTTTGTTTTATCCTTCAAAGTTTGAAAATCAATCTCCTTAGCAGAGAAAATAGAGGCAAAATGGGAGTTGCGTATGTCTGTCCTCTCTCCCTCTGCCATCCCACCTATTCCCAGTCAATGGTATTATCTTTTCTTTGATTTCTCTTGCTCAGTACAGCTAAGAAAAAGTTAATTTTATTGCCATCACCAACCTTAGGTTATTTTCAGCTTTATGGTTTGTGACATTATTCTTAGGGGACTGTTCCCTTCTTGTACCCATCTTGTTACCTGCCTTTTCTTCCATCTTCTGTACATGTCATCTTAAAATGTGAGTATCTTCAGGCAGGGCCACCTTTCCTTCCTTTCAGAATTATTCATACCCAAGATAGCAAACTTGTTTTTAAGACCATCTCATGCTTCTTGAGTCAAGTTCCCTGTAAATTTTAATGATATAAAATGTTGCCTATATTTTATCCAATCTGATTTTCCAAATCCTAAAATTTGGGTCATACTCTACCTGTTTTTTTCCCCTTTTTATCAGAAAAACTAAGGTATTTCAATGCAATCATTACCATTTTCTCTGAAGATTCCTATCATTTTGACTTGGGAAACATAATTATTCTTTCTCTAGAGGAGAAATGA
This sequence comes from Phascolarctos cinereus, assembly GCF_003287225.1. NCBI lineage: Eukaryota > Metazoa > Chordata > Mammalia > Diprotodontia > Phascolarctidae > Phascolarctos > Phascolarctos cinereus. Next base: position 336,474,949 of record NW_027556098.1, read on the forward strand.
CCTATGGAGTGAAAGAGGGGTCAGCTTGGCCAGGACAGAAGAAAAACATAACTTGTAGACTGATTCTGCACCAAGGAACAGTCTCAAAATAGTATCCTACCCAGGAAACTCCACTTACAACCCAGAGAGATAATTCATTCCTCCATGAGACAAAAGAACTCGGGAAGCAAGCCATGTTCTGTAAATCACCCAGAACCAAAAAAGCAAAGTCTTGCCCATTTTCCTACTCTTTTACCTCCCTGGCAGTGAGATTATGAGGTATAAAGAGCTTTGAACTTTAATTTGTGACTCTCTGACCACTTTTTGTGGGTCATTTTCAGATCTCATAATTGATGAGGGGGGAGATAAAAGGGAAAGGTGAAGGTCTTGAATTTAAGGGTTCTCAGGCCATAAGCCCCATACTATAAAAATGGTACATTCTTCTCCTTTCCTTATATTTCATTTGTGGGAATAGACTCAAGATTTTGTCAAAGTTTCCAGTGCAAACAAGTTAGCTTGTAGATCAACATATTTGTTTTGCTACTAAAATTCCTTCAAAGTGATCAAAGTATCTTTTAATCTTGTGGGCCCAATAAACATGTAGCCTTGTTTTCACAGACAAATCTCTGTGCCTGTGATTTATTGGGTGCCATCTGCCAAGATTTTCTATTTCAAAAGTCACAAGAGCTTGGATTTCTAAGACTAGATCTATTGGAGAATATGGAGAGCAGTCTCATTTGTGGTTCTGATGAAGAATTCTATCACTTCTGATAGAATTAGAAACCACTTTTTTCCAAGGGCATGGCCTTGTTGAGGTTAACTCATCCCCTATCCGCTTTCATTGTGGCAGCAAAAAAGTTATCCAGAGTAGATTCAATAACAGAGTTTTGTATCAAAAATAAAATTTAACCTTTTTCATAAGGAACAATTCCCTAATTTCTCTGGTTCAATTCAGTCATTTTCAGTTGTGTCCAATTTTTTGTGACCTCATTTGGGGTTTTCTTGGCAAAGATATTTTAGAGGTTTGCCATTTCCTTCTCCAGCTCATTTTACAGATGAGGAAACTGAGGCAAGTAGGGCTAAGAGTTTTAACTCAAGTTACATAGTTAGTAAGTGTCTGTGACCAAATTTGAATTCACAAAGATTAGTCTTCCTAACTCCAGGCTCATCACTCTATGCACGGCACCACCTAGCTTCCCTTTACTTCTCTGAACCCTTCAGAAAAAAAAAAGTCATCAGAAAACAAAATATCCATATTATTTGCTTCAACAAAAACCTGTCTTTATGCCCAAGACAGAAAGGAGGTCAAAGTTATCTCAGATCAGAGAGAGCAGGTAAGCATATATTCTGCTCCAAAGCTCTAAGCATCTTCCCCTATTAACAAACCTAAATCTGAATGAGACCCTTTAGGTGAAAGTTGTCAGGGTAAAATATTTGGAAAACAAAGACCTAATAAGTAACAACTTTACAAATCAGAACAAAAAGCAGAAAGACAGATTATGGCCAATTCCTGAACAGTGTCATATTCAAATTCCTACATAATCTTAATGAGGGAAAGCAAAGGGATGGAAGGAAATATTTAAATGCCAACTTCTTTCTTCCACATTTTAAAGAAGCTGGTAGAGAGTAGGTGGAGGGGGAGGGGTTGAAAGAATTTAACCAGAAAAAAATTTGAAGGAAAAAATTTTCATTAAAGATAAATTATACCGGCTGTGATACAACTTGGAAATAGAGTCATTATTCAACACCAAAATCTCTCTTTGAAAGTAGCTGTGGTGCTCAAATATTTCAAGTGAATAAAAAATGCCGAGAGGATTTAAATCATCGTTTTATACTGCTAATGATATGAAAAGTTACCCAGTGCAAATATATACCACCTATGCAGAGAATCCTCTATTTCAGCAAGCCATAAATCTCTCTGCCTTCCTTTCAGGGAAAGGCAAGAATGAACCAGAATTTGATGGTCACTAGATGAACCCCACTGATAGTGGCAGAATGTGATGCCAACAGCAGAGGGTTTCATCGACAGTTTCAGAAAAGAAATCAATAATGGAGGAGGGATGGAAGAAATGGAACTAACATTTAATATGAGCAAGGACCCAAAGCAATCAGACTGTAAAGGAGGAAATGACAAGGGATTTAACATGAGATTCAAGGTTGAACTGAAAACGCTGTAGGAGAAAAAAATATAGAAAAGACACAGGCACAGGAATCTTTAGCTTCACCACTGGACAAGGGTCAAAGAGTTTCTAGCAGCCACAGGCAAATAAGGAATAATTAACATAGTGTATCTTTGTGTATGTGTGTGTTTGTCACTCCCTTGCTAAAATGACTTTCTCCTTTGTACACACACGCATGCGTACACACACACACACACACACACACACACACACACACAGCCCTAGTACAGCGCCTGCACAGAGCAATATTTGTTGAACTGAATTTTCTTGGGGAAAATCCCTGCACTTGCAAGCATTAGGCTGGTACCAACTCCTCACTTGCAAAAGCTTGACCACAGTGGATTAGAAGAAAGCTCTATTCAAAAAAAAAGTCATTATTCCTCATTTGTAAAATGACATTTGAAAATGAATCATCACTAAGGTGCCTTACAGCTCTATTAGTCTGGGGGCATGCATCGTGCATAAACATATATCATAGGATTAAGTCCAGAAAGGCATTTTAAATCTGGGAAGGTCATAGATCGAGAGCCAGAAGAGTCCTTAGAGATCACTGGGTCATAGTACCGTAGCTTTAGAGCTGGAAAGGATCTTAGTCCAATCCCCTCATTTTTAAGATGAATAACAGAGGCCTACAGAAGGAAAATAACTCATGCAAGGTGAGACAGGGGATAATTTGCAGAGCCAGAATTTGAACTCAAACCCCTCTGACTCCAAATCTAGGCAACCTTCTCATTTTGCAAACGTAGAAATATACAATACAGAAAAGTACAGGACTGCAGTACAGGAAAATACAGAGCAGAAAAGCAATTTGCCCAAGGTCACATAAATAATAAGTAGCAGAGCTGTGATTAAAATCCTCAAACTCTACATCCATTGCTCTGTCCACCACACCACACTGCCTTTCTGTTGTGTGATTGTATATGTAGTTGTGACTGGAACTTTCTCTTCAATCCCATCCTCCCATCCCTATACACACACACCCCATCTGTCTTTCTATTTCTTTCTTACTTTTTTTCCCTCTTTTCTTTAATCACTCTTCCCCCACACCCACACTTCTACTTAAACACACACACACACACACACACACACACACACACACACACACTTTGCATCTGTCTTTGATGATGAGAGAAAGGATAAGGAAGAAGCAATTTAGGGGGCTGAGGTGGAGGGGTTCCTTTTATAAAACACCAAATGAGGTCTCCCAAATCAAACACATGCTTCATGCATCTTGTCAAAATTATGTGAATGTTATTTATTTCTCACACTTCATCTCAGAGGCATCTTTCTTGCTTTGGGTTGCTCTTTTACTTCCAGAAATAGTATTTATTGCTTTAAAGAGTCAGGATTTGAAACATTTATCTCCAACAAAGTACATCATGGAGTACTGATTTATTTTTAACTCTTAGGCTACCATTTTATAGCTTCCACCCTGCAGATTGACTTCTAAGCAAAATAATAATAATAATAATAATAATAATAATAATCAATACACTGTATCAGGTGCTTGGGAAGAGAGACAGTACTTTGACATCACAGTTCTAACACTGTACCAGTATAGATAGACAGATCAGAGGCCATCACAGACTCCCTCTTGGGTTGGGAAAGAGGTGAAATGCTTGATCCATAGTGAAGAAAGCCTAAGCCTAACAGCTTGAGAAGTCAAGGGAAAAGCATCTTTACTATTTTAATTTCTTTTTACATTTCACATTTTGTGAAGTCATATCTTTGTGGGTTTATTTTGTTTGCAAGATATGGTAAGGGGAAGGGTGTGGTTTTCTTGTATTGAAGCAAGAGTCTTTCATTCCTAATGAAACATGAAAAAAAAAAGAAATACACTTGTAGCTGTATGAAGTTTGCTTCCTGTACTAATCATTCTGAGGAAACTGTTTTCCAAACATACTGAGATGTCTTCTTCTCTGAAATATAGGGTCATAGTTTTAGAGTTAAGAGGAATCATGGAGGTCATCTAGTCCAATCTCATTTTGCATATGAAGAAACTGAGGCCCAGAAAGGGGAACTGACTTTTTTCCAAGGTCATACAAATTGGAAATGATTGAACCACAATCTGAACTCAGGTCTTCTGATTCCAAATCGACAGTTTTTTTTTCCCATTACTTTCATTCAATCCTCAATGAGTTCATAGTCTTTCTTTCCACCCCAATTCCTGCCCTAGTTCTACAGGATCTCAATATCCATATTGATGTTCACTCAAACAGTCTTACTTCCTAGTTCCTCAATCTACTCAGTTCCCATGACCTGCTCTATCTCAGTTACACATAGAGACGGATACATCCTTGATCTTGGCATCACTCTCAATTTTTCCACTTCTATGTCCACAAACTCTAAAACTCCTTTATCTGATCACAATATTTTCTCATTGCATCTTCCCTTCTTCCTTACAAGCCCTAATCCTGTTCTTTATCCTCATGATGACCTATAATCACTCTACCCTTCAGTTATTCCCCTAGCCATCATTCCTATATTAATTACACTCATTCCCCTTCCCTGTCTCTATTCTTTGAGGAGCTAGTTAGATGCTATACTATCCTCTACATTTGAATACCTTTCCCCCTTGTCATATCACTATTCATGCCTTGACAAACCCTGAACCTTACATTAGTCCTGTCCTCTGCTACCTTTACTCTTATTCACACTTTGCTGAATGTAGCTGAAGACAAGTACAAAACCCTGTTAATTGGACCTACTACAATTTTATATTACATTATATATCTTGGGTCCACACTTGAGCAAGGGAATCCTTTCACACTCCCCTAGCTCATCCACTATCCCACTCACTAGTGTCTATTCTAAATCTCCATCACTCCTAAAAACCTCTTGTGGCAAGCACCCTGTCTACCCTCTAAGCTAAGAACCTTGCTTCATACTTCACAAAAAAAGTAGAGAGCTCCCCTCTTATCCCCTCCTCCTCATGCCACACTACTAAAACATCTTTTACCAACACTTCCATTCACCCACATCTCACAGGAGCAGAGGGCCCTTCTTGCCAAGGCAATATCTTGATCTCTTTCCATCCCATCTTCTCCAGCAAATTACCTACTCTATCATCCCATTCTCTCACTAATTTTAAATGTCTATCTACTGGCTGCTTTCCTATTACCTATATACCATGTCTCCCTCTCCTTAAAAAAATACACTTGTAGTTGTATGAAGTTTGTTTCCTGTACTGATCATTTTGAGGAAACTTTTCCAAACATACTGAGGTGTCTTTCTTGCTTCAAGGATCTCTGCTGGCTATCATTCTTGATTTCTCCTCCCTTCATGATTAAACTCCTTGAGAAATCTACAGTTGATACCTCCACTTCCTCTCCTCTCACTCTATTTTAAAGTTTTTGCAGTCTCAGTTAAGATGCCATCATTTAATTAAAATGCCCTCTTTGAAGTTACCAATGATCTTTCAATTTCCAAATTTAGTGATGTTTTCTCACTCCTCATCCTACAGTCTCTAACGCTGTTGATCACTATCTCCCTCTGGATAATCTCTCTTCTCTAACTTTTTGTGATATTCATTTCTCCTATTTTCCTTACATGTCTGGCCACTCTTCTCCTGCTAGATTTCCTCCTGGTAATCCACTAATTGAGAGTGTCCCCTAAGGTCTGTCCCAGACCCTTTTCTCTCTTTTCCCTCTATATAATCTCACTGGTAATTTCACCTTTTCCATGGCTTTAATTATCACCCCTATGAAAATGATTCTCAGAATTACTTATTCAATCCTAACTTCTCTCTCAAGTTCTAGTTCCACATAACTGACTCTTGCAGATATCTTGAATCGCATGCCCTGTAGGCATTGCAAACTCAACATATTCAAAACAGAAATCATTTCCAACCTATCCTTTTGACCTTCTCTATTAATGTCAAGAGCACCACCACCCTCCCAGTTACCCAGACTTTCAACTTTGGTGTCATCCTTGACTCCTCACTTATACTCACTCTGCATGTCCTAGATGTTGCCAAGTCTTGTCATTTCTACTTTCACAGCATCTCACCCATACAGCCCATCCCTCTACTCACACAGCTCTCACCCTGCTACAGGTCCAGACTATTACAATAGTTTTCTGATTGGTCTCATTGCCTCAACCATAAAGCATAGGTCTGATCACACAACTCCCTTAATCAATAAATTCTATTGGTTCCCTATTATCTCGAGGACCAAGAAGCCTCCATTTAGCTTTTAAAGCCCTTCATGATCTGGCCCTTTCCTATTTGCTCAGTATCTTCCAAAAGGAGCAAAGGTCCTCTCCACATAGTCCTAAATCCAATAATACTGCACTTGTTGATGTTTCTTGCAGAATGGCACTCCATCTCCCCACTCTATTCTCATATGGGATGGCCCCATACCTGGAATGCTCTCCCTTCTCACCTCGGTCTCCTGATTTCCCTGGCTTACTTCAAGATTCCGTTCCAATTCCACTCTATATGACCAAGTTTTTGTTTTTCTTTATATCCCAGACCTTAGCCTGGCACAATGTAAGCATTTAATAAATGTTTGTTGATGGACTTCAACACAACTGCCTCCCACAAGGTTTCTAGTCTCACTATATGATTTAGTATTTGAATCTATGCTGTCTTATATTGCCTTACACTTTTGATTGTTAACAATATTCCAAACATCATAGAGGACAAAGTTATGATTTTATCAGCGTATGGAAGTCCAGGTGAGGAACTTTCTTATCAACTCGGATGGTTGCCTTCTCTGCAACTTATTATCTTAGAGTTACCTGTTCACTGCAAGGCAAATGATTCACTCAGGCTCATTCTCCCAGTAAGTGTCAGAGTTCCCTAACCCAGGTCTCCAAACTCCAAAACTAGTTCTCTATTCACTATTCCATACTGCCTCCTGGCTTACACAGTTGATTTTTAATTGCCAATTGAGTTCCTAATTTTTAGATATAAATCAACTCCAGGCAGATTATGAAATCTTCAAGGGACTGAATTAGGATGATGGTTTCAGGAGTAGAGAGAAGGTGATGCATAGATGTTGTGAAGGTACAAACAGTATTTGCTAGCACCTTAGATATATGGACTGAGTGAGATTGAAAAGTTGAGGATGATGAAATTGTTCCCTTGGCTGTCTAGGAGGATGAAAGTACCCTCAACAGCAATAAGAAAGTTCAGAATATGGGACAGTTTGGGCACAAAATAATGAGTTGTTTTAGACACACTGAATTTGAAATGGTTACTGAACATTTAGTTCAAGATGTCTAATAGTCAATTGGGGACGGGGAACTTCAGTCTGACTCTATTATTGATATGCTGTCTACATCCGACTTAATCCATAAGAGCAAAGGGAATTGTTATTAGTATTATTAATGAATGTTCACTTTCTAATCAAACTGTATGCTTTACCAGGCAAATGCACACACAAATATGTGTGTATATCTATATCTATAGATATATACACACACATACACGTGTACATACATATATGCACACATATATGTGTATATAATATATATTTGTTTATAAACATATGCATGTGAGTACACTCACATACACACACACACACACACACACACAGACCTTCACAGTCTTTGCTAATGAGGACCTTTGAACCAGCACATTCATAAAAAGTCACCAAAAATGTACCCAATAAAGACTTCCACTGACAAACAAAGTAATCAAAGTATGTTATGGTTCACATGAAAACCCTGATCTAAGGAGGTCAAATACTAGAACCTTTGACATGCAAACCAAATTAATCCCTTTTAATCCCTCTTATTTATTCCCATACAGCAAATCCAGGATATTCTTGTATGTATCCATGTACCACTGTGATTATCAACCAGAAATTTTGCAGATAATTTATGTATGGAAACTGCTACTTATAGACTCTGATAGTATTTTCTATTCCAGCCATAGACTTAAATTGTTTAAAGCAAAGGCTCTTCACCTGGCATTCATGGACCCTCATGGATTCTATGGATAGATTGTAAGTGGTCCATGAACTTGAATGGAGGAAAAAAATCACATCTTCATTTTTATTAACCCTTGATTTCCTTTATAATCCCATGCATAATGTTGTATTTGTGTGTAACCTGGGCTTATCTGGGCATAATGAGTTTGGGTAATGTGGAGTTGCCCTTGAGGGGCCTTTGGAGAATGTCCAAATTGCCTACCATAGAGTCCTCTACCTTCCCTAACACATGGGTGGGAATGACTTCTCTTGATTGACTCCAGGGGGTTGGGGGGAGGGGGGATATAGGGGGAGAAAACAGAGACAAAGGGGAGAGACAGCATGAAAGAGAAAGAGATAGGGAGAAACAGAGAGAGAGAAATACAGAGACAAAAGAGAAACACAGAGAGACGCAGAAGAGGGAGAGAGACAGAGATAGAGAGAATATTTACCTATCTGTGAATATTTGATGTTATAACTAGTAGAATATAAGCCCTTAAGGGCAGTGTCTTGGGTTTGTACTAATGTTCCCAGTGTCTAGCACAGTGCCTGTCACCTAATGCCCACTCAGTAAATGCTTTTTTGATTAACTGAGTCCAAGCAATAGCTCCAACATGCATGACTGGACCAATAAAAGGGCTCCATTACACTCTGCAACCCTAAATCATTCAACTACTGTTGCAAATTGTTTCTGAGAAAGACTGACCAGGGAATATGTTCTGAATATATGTAAAGGTCCATTTTGGTTATCTAATTATGAATGGTTATTAATAAGGTTTATTTCTTTTGTTAAACTCAGAATGAGCGTAGCTTAACTGTATATACTTCAGGGTACTTTGCATAACACTCCAAGTTGGTGGAGGGCACCAGATCTGCAACACAGAGAAAAGACCCTAGGAAAGAGACTCTTGCCAGAGGCCATGCTTGGGGGGAGGGAGAAGAGTGAGATGGGGGAAAAGAACAAACAACTCCACCAAAACAAGCCATAGAATTCCCATAATTCAAAAGAAAATTCATTCAGGCAATGCAGAATATCAAAGAAATCTCTATTGAGATGAATATTGCACACAAAATACAGAAAAGATCACTGCCCCAAAGGTCCTTGAAATCTAAATGAGACAGAACAAATAAATACGGAGACAAACTTAAGGCATCAGTCTTTACACTCCCCCCTCCATTTTCTATTTTTCTGAGCTTTCCCATATTCTTTGTACTTGGCTTGGTGGGAGGAAGGAAGATTCATTCTCTTTAGGGGTATAGCAAAATTATGTATTTGAATTTTTGAAGGTAACTAGAAAACCTGTGAGCTTGATATTTTTTCTCTTTCTTTTCAAGTCTAGGAGCCAGGATAGAAAAAAAAATTCTCTGATTTGGGGAAATCCAGGCAAGGCCTAGTGACTTGCTCTTCATTGTGGCATCACAAAACCCCTTCTTCAAGAAGGGAGACAGAAGGCAATAGACACAGAAAACATCCAAGACCATTAAAAAAGAAAAAAAATGACTCATCTTAACAGACAGGAAATAACTACTTACAGACATAGTATTCCTGTCTAAATCAAAGACCTATGAATCATCTACTGATAAGGAAAAAGGGCCAAAGTCAATGCCAAATTAAAAGAAAGGATAAAGATGAGATGATGTTCCACAAGATTACTGCAGTTTAAACATACTGTCAACTAAAAAAAATGAGATATGGACAAATGACATCAACTACATTCCAATTTTTAATTAATACAAAACAGTTGCCTCAACTGTGAAGCCAAAAGAGCTTTCAAGCCTTCTCAGTCAGCAAATACTTAATGTACTTTAGCAAGTTGGGAGACAGGATTGTCAAGGGCAACACTGGTTTAAAGTACGAACTCATTTGCCAAACACTGTAGATGACTAATGATAACTATCAGTATTACTTCAAAAAAGAGCAAAAAAGCAATTAAGGAAAAGGAAAGCTGCAGAAGTCTTGGAATAATATCCAACTAGACTCGATCATCCTAAAGGCATTTAGACATGAAAAAGGAAAGGACAATAAATAGAAATGAATTAAATCCATGGTAAACAATGAAGGGAAGATAATTCCTAAAATCTCTTAGCAAGGAGAGGGCTATCATAGAATGAGTAAGGTGGCAAAGGGAGTGAGTGAAATAGTGGGAAAGAATGAAGGAAATCTCAACTTAATTAAGGAGGACTGAAGAATATTCCAGGGATAGAGAGGAGATATATTCCATTATGGGAGATAGAAATGAGTCTAATCTACAGGCAGTTGGTACACACAGATGTCACTTGACAGAATATTATGCCTCCATGGACAACATCGCAACTTTGAAGAAGGGAAATCAAAGCTTTTGGGGACAACAGGCATCCAGAAGGGTGGTAGAACATGGACCCTGGATCCATGAGACTGAATGGCAAATAGAAAAGAAAACATGATGGGGGAGAAATAGGGGTAGAATTGAACCATAAAATTTGAAACACAAGGAGATTTCTACTATGGAACAATGCCTCTATCTTCATCATCTATCTCATTAATTTATGTTTCTAAGAGTAAGACAAATAGAAAAATAAAGGGAGAAGATCTACAAGACAATGACATAGAAATTGTTTAGACATTGATAACTTACTTGTTACTTCAGAGGTTCTAATTCCGTAAGGAATAAATAAGACTCTGAACCAAAAGATAAAAGTTTAGAATAGGTGAAAGAGAAGTAATGAAAAGAACAACATAAAGAATCCTTCCTAGAGAAAGAAACAGTAAAAGAAAAAACTAAGAAAACAAAAGAAGTTAGGAAATTAGCAAGCAAAGGAGATGAGAAGAGATGTTGTAAATCACCAATTTAACTGAGTGGGGGGGAAATGTAAGAAGCGGGGAAAAGAGGAGGAAGAATTAGAGGATTAAATAAAAAGAAGAAAGAAAAAGTCATCTGTTAAATATAACTCCAAAAGTAGGGAAAGAGTTGACAACCTGGAAAGAATAGGACTTGAGGAAGAATGGAAGAGAGCCTATGAGAAGTTGCCTTAAAATAAATCTCTGAAAGTAGGAAAGAGTTGACAACCTGGAAAGAATGGGGCTTGAGGAAGAATGGAAGAGAGCCTATGAGAAGTTGCCTTAAAAATAGATTAGCCGATTCAAACCAAAGCTAACTGTAAAAATTTTCAGTACAGGCTGAAATTTCACCTTATTGGCAAATGCTACTAATCTGAGTTTGATTTGTTGTTTTATTGATTAACTAGACTTAAGAAAGTCTATGGGGAAGATGTTAATAATGCAGATTAAATTTAAAGTGTGTCATAAGCACAATTTATTAACAATGAGCCCATTGTTAAACATTTACCAGAATGAACAAAACTAATCAAGGGAGAAAGTATTGTCCTAAAAGAGGAATGGAACAACAACCAAAGAAAAATCCTAAATCAGAAAAAAAGAAATGCTAGAGAGACAAATGGAGGAAAACATAATCCTAACAACTTTTAATGTGAATAAATTAGACCAATAGAATAAGAATGGCATTCAATAAGAAAACAAAACTCCACAATCTATTGCTTAAATATCTAAAAAGCAAAGACATACATATAATAAAAATGAAAAGCTGGGGGGGAAATTGACTATGAATCAAGTAAATCCTAAAAACCAGGAGTTGCAATCATGATATCAAACAACGCAAAAATGAAAATCCACATTATAAAAATCAACAAGGAAACTACATTATGTTGAAGGAAAGATAGACAACAAACCTATATCAATGTTAAATCTACATGCTCCTAATGCCACAATATCCAAATTCATAAAGGAAAAATTAGCTGAATTGCTAGAAGACATAGCTAGTAATACAATATGAGTAGGACATACTAATGTTCCTCTTTCAGACGAACACAGAATGGTACCCATGCTCAAGGTACCTATATTACACGAGAAGAATATTACATGTACACATGTAAGTAAAAAATAAAGTATATCCAAAGTAGTTTCAAGTGGGAGAGTATGCTAATAATGGGAGAAATAAGGAAAAACCTTATGCAGGAGGTGGTGCCTAAGCCATGATTTTTTGTAAGCTAAGTATTCTGTGAGGCAGAAGTGAAATTGTTTCGTCAAAATTTCTCAATTCACTTGAAAAAGTGAAATATTTAGGACATGGAAGACTTTTTCAATGTCATAAAGGCAAAAGATGGGATATTTTGCATTGGGGAAAAACCAAACAGATTAACTGGAATAAAGAATGTGGGAAGAGGAGCAATGAATTAAGACTAGAGAGGTAGGTAGGTGGGAACCATGTTACAGGGTGCTAGCTAGTGAAATCTTGTATTCTTGACATTAATTAATGTGTCAAACTCAAATAGAAACAGAAGCTATTAGTCCACATATAAGGATCCCTGTGGGCTGAATTTTGACTTGGTTTTGAAAATATCATGTTATCTATGTTTTACAATTTTTTTATTTATTTGGTTAAATATTTCCCTATTACATTCTAATCCAGTTTGGGCTGTACTCAAGAGTGTTGAACTACATGCAACCCACAGGTCTCATGTTTGACACCTCTGCTCTACATCTTTTATACAATTACATGCTTATAAGGATGATGCAAACATCATTTGCGAAATACTGTTCATTTTTAATAATCAATGATGGCCTTCAGCTTGGCGGCACAATGAATAAAGAACTGGACTTGGAGTCAGAAAGACCTGCATTCAAATCTTGCATCAGACACTTGATAGCTGTGTGACCCAAGACAAGTCACTTAACATCTCTCAACCTCAGTTTCCACATCTGTAAAATGGTGATAATAATAGCACCCACCTCACAGAATTGTTGTAATGTCAAAGAAAATAACTCATGTAAAGTGCTTTGTAAATCATAAAATGTTACCTAAATTCTAAATATTGCTGATATATGTGAAGATTTTGTATTATAGTGTGGAGTTGACCCTGGGTCCTTAAGGTCAATGCAGTTGGAGGACAAGCTATGTCAGGTTCTACTCTGCTGGAAAGGCTTTGGATATAGTCCTGACAATAAACTATGTCCTCAAGGACCAGACTTATCAAGTGTAAAGATAAATAAATAAACGAAGTTTGTCAGCAGTACAGTATCCATTTGTTGATGAACTCACTGGACCTAGAAGTCCATAAAACAAAGAAAACCAGGAAACAGTCCTGAGTCCCATGCTTCCTTTTCTACCAATTTGTGAGATATCAGAAAACAACACAGAGGATGTTGCTAAGAATCATGTAGCTCATTTATTCCAATAAGTTTTTGATTCAATGGAGGAAAATTTTGCCTTACAGGCTCTTTTCCAATAAGCTAACTCATTAAGGTTATATAAAATTTCTTGAGACATACAAATTCAGAGAAAGCTTTGTTTAATGAAATTGATATCAAGTAGGACATGAAATAAGGAGACGCATTCCCACCAAAGGTGTCTGTGACTATCATAGAGAATTATTCTATGCAGAATCTGAATAGACAAGGCATTCCTTATTCAAATGATCACATTTGTGGATGACATTGTGCTGATTGCATCAAGTCCTTTCATACTAAAGAATTCCTTCAATGAAATTTAAGATGACTCAACAGAGTTGGGCCTAATAATTCACATGGGAAAATCCAAGTAAATAAAGTAAGACTGTTGTCTAGATTATGGGTTAGATTTGGATACCTACTGTATCAATCAGTCAGTTATACACAGGTGTGTTTATAATACTTCTCTGCTCAGGAAGCATTGGTGCTCCCTATTACCTTCAGGATAAAATACAAATTCCTCAGTTTGATATTTAAGGCCCTAAATGTTTTGACTCTGCCTACCTTTCTAGACTTATTTTCTTTTTGCTCTCCTTTGCTCATTCTACATGCCAGCCAAACTGGTCCACTTGACATTCCTTCAACTTGGCATTCCATCTCCACTTCTGGGCCTTTGATGCCATTCTATAGCACCTCCTAGTCTTAAAATCCTTAGCTTTTTCCTTCAAAGGATGGCTTATATATCACCTCCACTGGGAACTGTCCCTGATCCCCTTCATTCTTGGCATTTTCTTGCTCTTCAAAATATCTTGTATTTATTGATTTGCCCACATGTTGTATTTCTCCTGCAGAACACAAGCTTGAGAGTAGGGACTAGCTTCCATTCTGTCTTTGTATTGCCAGAACCTAGCACAATGCTATGCATGAGGTAAGCCTATAATAAGTCCTTGTTGAACTGAAGTAAAATGAATTCAATTGAATCAGTGCATGCATCTGGAACGGATGCTTCAGGTGGACAATGAGATGCGTCTAGAATTGAATGGGAGGAGAAGGGGCCGGATGACACCTGTGAAGGTGAGGTGTTTTTGATGACACAAAAATTCCATCATTAACTCTAATATCCTATTGATGCTAAGAGGACTGAGATGTGGGATTACAGCCTTAAAGGAGACAATAATCATGGAACACCACAACATCCTAAGAATCTAAATTGTAAGTAGCCAAAAAGACAATGGAAGGATTCACGTTGGATGCATTTTTACTGAAACTTATGAACAATGATTATTTTTGTGTTAGAAGTTGTATAAAAATATTTCATCCATATACATATAAGTATATGAACATGTATGTATATATGTATATGTTTTTCAAAAGGAGGCCAGTCATATAACAAAGAGCAATAGCTAACAGATGGACAACCTAATCTATTCACTGGTTCCCTTAAATACCAGAAGATCTACAGTTTGTTGGGCAGATATAACAACAACAATAATTAATAATGCTTTAAAGTTTAAAAAGCAATTTATAAATACTGTCTCATTTGATCCTGATAACCCTGGGTGGTAATAATTATTATCCCATTTTACAGATAAGGAATCTGAGGCAGTTAGAAGTTAAGTGACTTGCCTGGGATCACATAGCTAGCTAGTATCTGAGGCCAGATTTGAACTCAGATCTTCCTGAATCAAGGTCCAGCACTCTATCCATTAAGCCATCAAGCAGTCTAGATCTTATTTGGGGCATTTATAGGAAGACATGTGCAAGAATTATAAAGGATAAGAAGGCACACTATACATCAGAGGATGGTGAATCCATGTTCATGAAGTCACAGTTCCATCAAGCATGAATGTAAATTGCCATACACCAGGCTACCATTTTCCATGGAAATGTAAGTATTAAAATTATAATGTTTGCCATATCTTACATTTCTAAAGCTACTTACAGTTTATAAAGTCCTTTCAAAGCATTCATCTTAAGCTCTGATAATGTGGTGAGACATGCAGTTGCAACAACAATGTAGATTTTGTAGAACTGTGTCTAACAGTTTCTGGTGATCTTAAACTATCTGCACACCATAAAGGACAGTTATTTACAATAAGTTGGTTTGCACTGTAGCATGTGACTGGACATTTGATTAAATCTCTGCCTCACAAGACTTTTGTATGACAGGCCAATGCATTTTCACAAGTTAACATAAGAGGCCACTATTCTGCAAGTTTTCCAATCCTCATTTGCATTTGTAATAGCAGTGCAGTTGAATTGTTTTCCCTCTCCCTTTGCGTTTATCTGAAACCTAACTGAGGCAAGTATAGTGAAAGAGCGTTGTTCATTTATTTCTTTATTTCTCCCTGGGAAGTGTCTGAGTTTCTCTGTTATGTTTAAGTAAAAATAAAATATAAAGATTTTAGCTATTTCTAAGGCAAGTCAAAATCAGTTACCAAGAAAATTAATCAAGCCATATCTCACAAAGAGGTTTCACTTATCATCATAGTACATTAAGATAGCTATCAGTGCACTTTGAAATCCTAACTAGTTAGGGATGCCAGAGTTCCCTTTTCAGAGAAATAACATCATATAATTCATTTCTCTCCTCTTTTAGTAGTAAAATATCCCTGAAAACAAGGGGGGGGGGAGATTTTGAATTAAATAAAGTAGTTAGCACTTTAATACACCTTCCTTTAAATACCACTCTAATTAAGGGAAGGTACTTACTTTATGGGGAAATCACCTCTCTCTCTCTCTCTCTCTCTCTCTCTCTCTCTCTCAATGCATGTGATCCCTCAGCTGATAAATCTTCAAACGATATGTACAGGCAGTTTTCAGATAAAGAAGTCAAAGCTATCTATAGTCATATTGAAAAATGCTCTAAATAACCCTTGATTAGAGAAATGCAACTCTGAAGCACCACCTCATATCTATCAGATTGACTAATATGACAAAAAAAGGAAAATTTAAATGTTGGAGGGGATATAGGAAAACTGGGACAGTAATGATTGTTGGTGGTGTTGTGAACTGATCCAACCACTGTGGAGAACAATTTGGAACTATGCCTAAAGGGCTACAAAACATGTGCATAACCTTTGATCCAGCAATACCACTGCTAGGTCTATATCCCAAAGACATCAAAAAAGGAGGGAAAGGACCTATTTGTATAAAAATATTTATAGCCGTTCCTTTGTGGCGGCTAAGAATTGGAAATTAAAGGGATTCCCATCAATTGGGAAACAGCTAAACAAGCTGTGGTATATGATTGCAAAGGCATATCATTGTGCTATAAGGAATGGAAAGCAGGATGATTTCAGAAAACACTGGAAAGACATACATGAACTTAAACAAAGTGAAATGAGCAGAACCAGGAGAATGTTATATACAGCAATATTGCACAGTGAAGAAATTGTGAATGATTTAGCTATTCTCAGCAACATAATGATCCAAGACATCCCAAAGGACACATGATAAAGCATGCTGCCTCCAGAGAAAGAACTGATACTGTCTGAATGCAGACTGAAGCTTGCTATTTTTCCACTTTCTTTCTTCCCTTCTTTCTCCTTTTTATTTGAGTCTTCTTGCACAAAATAACTAACATGGAAGTGTCATACATGTATAACCTATGTGTGATTGCTTTCCATCTCAGGGAGGAAGGAGGGAGGGATAGAATTTGGAACTCAAAACTTAAAAACAAACAAATGATACCCCTGTAGAGACAGGAGATGAGAGGAGTTGCCCAACTGGAACTGGCTGGTTGAGTCCCCAGTGGGGCAGCTCAGATTACTCAAAGGTTGTGGTTTATCCTTTGTTCTCCAAGAGCACCATGACATTAGGAAGATGATGCCATGACTTGCAATTAAATTGTACTTAAGTGACAGAGGGCTGCACAAAGTCACCAGCCTCACTTTCTCCTCCAGAGCCATCTGGGTTCAGTGACCAGATACAGATCAAGAGAACTGGAGATGGCCCCAGATGCAGTGGGGTTGGGAGGGAGCTTGGCCTTTTTAAGCTAAGGTCTTTCTAGTTCTCACTGACTGAGGCAACACCATTCAACGATTAGGGCTGTTTAAGAAGTGAGTCAAAGTATGATCCCTTTAATAAAAAAGCTAGAAAAAGAACAAATTAAAAATCCCCAATTAAATATCAAACTAGAAATTCTGAAAATTAAAGGGGATATTAATAAAATTGAAAGTAAGAAAGCTATTGAACTAATAAATAAAATTTAGAGCTTGTTTTGTGAGAAAAAAAGCAATAAAATAGATAAACCTTTGGTTAATTTAAGAAAAAGAAAGAAAACCAAATTAGTAGTATCAGAAATGAAAAGGGTGAAATTCACCACCAATGAAGAGGAAATTAAATAGGATCTATTTCCTTCAACTGTATGCCAATAAATCTGACAATCCAAGTGAAATGGAAGAATATTTACAAAATATGAATTGTCCAGATTAACAGAAGAGGAAACAAAATGCTTAAATAACCCCATTTCAGAAAAAGAAATTGAACAAAACATAAATGAACTCACTAAGAAAAAATCTCCAGTCCCAGATGGATTTATAAGTGAATTCTACCAAAACATTTAAAGAACAATCAATTCCAATACTAAATAAACTATTTGGAAAAATAGGTGAAGAAGGAGTCCTACTGAATTACTTTTATGACACAAATACGGTGTTGATACCTAAACCAGGAGGAGCCAAAACAGAGAATGAAAATTATAGACCTATTTCTCTAATGAATATTGATGCAAAAGTTTTAAATAAAATATTAGCAAAAAAAAATACAGCAATTTATCACCAAGATAATACACTATGACCAGGTAAGATTTATACTAGGAATGTAGGGCTAGTTTAATATTAGGAAAAATATCATCATAATTGATGATATCAATAACAGAACCAACAAAAATCATATGATTATCTCAAAAGATGCAGAAAAAAAACTTTTGACAAAATACAGCAACCATTCCTATTAAAAACACTAGACAGCATAGAAATAAATGGAGTTTTCCTTAAAATGATAAGTAGTATCTATCTAAAACCATCCACAAGCATTAGGTGTAATGGGATAAGCTAGAAGCTTTCTCAATAAGATCAGTGATGAAACAAGGATGCCCATCATCACCACTATTATTCAATATTATACTGGAAATGTTAGCATAGGCAGTAAGAGAAGAAAAAGAAATTGAAGGAATAAAAACAGGCAATGAGGAAGCAAAACTACCACTCTGCAGATGATATGGTGGTATACTTAGAGAGTCCTAGAAAACCAACTAAAAAATTACGTGATATAATTAACAACTTAAGAAAAGTTGCAGAATATAAAATAAACTCACATTAATCATTAGCATTTTTATATTTTGCCAACAAAACCCAGCAGCAAGAGATAGAAAAAAAAATTCCATTTAAAATAACTGTAGACAATATAAAATATTTGGGAGTCTACCTGCCAAGACAAACCCAGGAACTATATGAACATAATTACAAAACATCTTTCACACAAATAAAGTCAGATACAAAACAATTGGAAAAACATCCATTGCTCATGGGCAAGCCAAGCTAATATAATATAAATGACAATTCTATCTAAATTAATTACTTATTCACTGCCATACCAATCAAATTACCAAAAAAAAAAAATTGTAGAACTAGAAAAATAATAACAAAATTCATCTGTAAGAACAAAACATCAAGAACATCAAGGGAATTAATGAAAAAATGCAAAGGAAGGTGGCCTAGCCATACCAGATCTAAAACTATATTATAAAGCACAACCATCAAAACTATTTGGTGCTGGCTAAGAAATAGAGTGGTGAATCAGTGGAATAGGTTAGGTACACAAGACACAGTAGTCAATGGCTATAGTAATCTACTGCTTGATATACCCAAAGACTCCAGCTTCTGGGATAAGAACTCACTCTTTGACAAAAACTGCTGGGAACACTGGAAAATAGTATGACAGAAACTAGGTATAGACCAACATCTCACACCATATACCAAGATAAGGTCAAAATGGGTACATGGTTTAGACAGAAAGGGTGATACCACATGCAAATTAGGAGAACAAAGACAGATAAGTATATCTGTCAGATATATGGAGAATGGAAGAATTTATGACCAAACAAGAGTTAGAGAACATTATGAAATACAAAATGGATACTTTTGATTACATTAAATTTAAAAGTTTTTGTACAAATAAAACCAATGCTACCAAGATTAGAAGGAAAGCAGAAAGCTGGGAAACAATTTTTATAGCCAGTATTTCTGATAAAGGCCTCATTTCTCAAATATATAGAGAACTGAGTCAAATTTATAAGATACAAGTCATTACTCGGTTGACAAATGGTCAAAGCATATGAATGGACAGTTTTCAGATGAAGAAATTAAAGCTATCTATAGTCATACTAAAAACTCTCTAAATCATTACTGATTAGAGAAATGCAAATTAAAACAACTCTGAGGTATCACCTCACACCTATCAGATTGGCCAATATGACAGAAAAGGAAAATAAATGTTGGAGAAGATATGAGAAAGTTGGGACACTAATGGATTGTTGGGGGAGTTGTGAACTGATTCAATCATTCTGGAGAGCAATTTGGAACTATGCTCAAAGGGCTATAAAACTGTGCATACCCTTTGATCCAGCAATACCACTACTAGGTCTGTATCCTGAAGAGATCATAAAAAAAAAGAGAGAGAAAAGGACCCACATGTACAAAAATATTTATAGTAGCTCTTTTTATGTGGCAAAAAATTGGAAATTGAAGGGATGCCCATCAATTGGGTAATGGCTGAAAAAGTTGTGGTATATGAATGTAATAGAATACTATTGTGTTATAAGAAAAAATGAGCAGACAGATTTCAGAAAAACCTGGAAAGACTTACATGAACTGATGCTGAATGAAGTGAGCAGAATCAGGAGAACATTGTACACAGTAACAGCAACACTGTGAGATGATCAACTATAATAGACTTAGTTCTTCTCAGCAATACGATGATCCAAGACAATTCCAAATGACTCATGATGGAATACTATCCACATGCAGAGAAAGAACTATGGAGTTTGAATGCAAATTGAAGCAAACTATTTTCACTTTATTTGTTGGGGGGTTTTTTTTCTTTCTTGTTGTTTTTCCCTTCTGTTCTGATTCTTCTCCCAGAACATGACTAATGTGGAAATATGTTTAGCATGACTGTATATGTATAACCTATATCAGATTTCCTCCTGTCTTGGAGAGAAGAGAGAGGAAGGAGGGAGGGAGAAAAATTTGGAACTCAAAATCTTGTAAAAATGAATGTTGAAAACTATCTTTACATGTCATTGGAAATAATAAAATACTATTAAGTGGAAAAATAAAAACCTTCTGAGAAGGGAAAAATTGTTTTAACATGGAATTGGGGGAAAATAAAATATCATACTAAAAAAGAAAGAAAATTATTAAGTACAAGGAATGGCCTCTTAAGTCAGGTCCTTACTCAGAGACCAAACCAAAAAAGCAGAGCTCATAAACCCCACACGCTTCATTACCATAGACAGTCTGAATGACAGCTCTTCTCTGACATTAACTTGTTCTTTTTCCCCCGACATAATCATTAAAAAGCAAAGGCTGAGAAACCTTTACCTCCCCCAGGGCAGCACAGAAGAATGAAACACAGACATCATCAGAACCTTTCTTCCTAGACTGATTATATCCCCGGGGAAAGCCATCTAATCACTTCTGAAAGCTTCAACTTATCCCAACTTTTTCCCTTGCGTGGGGTAAACAAAATCATCCCTCTGTGAAGTTCTATCAGATTCACCAGGGCTATCATACGAAGAGTGGCCTAGATGGGAAAAACACACAGGTAAGAGCCCAGACAAAAGGGATAATGGCCCTGTCCTGGGAATAGAGATCTGGATTCTTTTCCAGGTTCTGTTCATCTCTAGTAAGTCCTCAGTTTCCTCATCTATAAGTTGGGGGTCATAGAAATATAAATTTTAATGTGGAAAGGACCTCAAAATACAGATAGCCCAATCCCTTCATTTTACAAATGAGGAGACTGAGGCTTGTCTTGCTTGCTTCATAGTTCTGCTTTGGAATCAAATAAGATAATGCATACAAAGTCTCTTTTAACCATAAAGCTCTTCATGTCTATCAAGTCAAGTCAGCAAATATTTATTAAGCACTTGCTGTGTGCCAGGCACTGTGTTAAGGCATAGGCATACAAAGAAAGGCAAAAGACACTCCTCACTTCAAGGAACTTACAGTCTATGGGGGAGACAACATGCAAACAATTATGGACATATAAGATATAGACAAAACAAATCAGAGATAATATTAGACAGAAGGCACTAGGATTAAGGAGAGTGAGGAATGGCTCCTTGCAAAAGGGAGGATGTTAGCCAAGATTTGGAAGAAGCCAGGGAAGCTAGAAGGCAGATGAGAAGGAAGAGAGTTCCATGACTGTTGTTATTGTTATGCAATAAATGATAACTAACGCAATTGCTGCCACTGCAACTGTTAGCATCAATGTAGGGTTGTTGAATGCCTCCCAACCATTGATTTTTTTAGGCCTAGTCATTCTCAGTTCAATAAGCTGTTTATTCCTTAACCATGTCCTGCCTACCTTTTGCCTTTCCCCATCTCTAGAGTCCCCAATATCTGGGATGTTTCATTTTATTAAGCAATAAACTTCCAGTTATCTAATTGATTCGCATCTCCCTGCCTGATCAGACCCATCTGATCAGGATTCCTCCCTTCCCTATATAACCCCTGAGTCCCCATGACCCTGGGCATTCCTGAACTGCCCTGAAGCATGGACCAAGGAATACCAATGGGACTTTGATATAACCATGTACCAAGTCATTGGAGCAGCCACAAGACCATTATGAACTCCTAAAGGCCATCATGCCCCAGGCTACCAGGTGACATCATGATTGGTTGGTTCCTTTATCAGTTAGTCTTAATCCTGTTTTGGATGTGTCAGACTTCAAGTGTGAGGGGGTTGGTGGGCTGCCCTAATATCCTTTCCTATCTCCCCAACCATGTTCCTTTGATTGTCTCTGGATAAGCCATGTTAAGCTATACTGTCTCCAAGTTAAGCCATCTCTGACATGCAAAATAAAAGTCTGTTGTTTTCAGCATTTTCTTCTCCCAATCCTCTTTAGATCTAGCAACAGACACTGACAGTAGTCTAGTTAATGGTGGAAGGAAAGTAAAAATTCAGGTCTTTCTCATTCCTAGACCTCTGCTCTTTCTACAACTACTGAAACAGTCCCTAATCTCAAGAATCTTATAATCTGAGACATACAACACTGGTACCAACACAGGCCCTGGCATAGAATGTATATCTAGAAAAAATAAAACTTTGAAGCCAAACCTAAATGGACAGGATGCTTGAAAGGATGTGAAAATTTTTATCTGTGCTTTCCAATAAATTCCCCATCAAGGACCTACCCATTATATTGGATATTTTCCTCTAGGTCAATTAACATTCCATAGATTCCAGCCCAGTGGATTACCTGACCATTTGTCATCCCTTTCTCTTGATACATGACAAGTGCACTTCATTTTCCAATCATACACCTTCAGGACAATACTTGTGCCACTTCTTATACAGACATTACCAGTAATATGCCACAGACTATTTATACCAACCTTTCACCTCCTCATTGCCTTATGGCTTGCTCATAATTTTGATTCTTCAGTGGTTGAGATGCTATAGGATTCATATCCTATAGCATCATTGGGATAATACTGGAATTTGAAATATGGGTTTAGATGAAAGTCAGAGAACATATACTGATTTTGAAGGTAGAATATCAACTTTGATTCTGAACAAGCAGGTTCAAAATATTTGTGTGTTCAAATGAGAGAAATTTCAATTTTTTTAAATTAATCTACAAGTTAAATAATGCTTAAATAGATCTGAGATCTCATGATATGTGCATTCTCTTATCCAGTGCATATGGTGATCCCATATGGTGACATATTCATATACTATCCAAGCCCTCCCATAAATATTCTGTCAATGAACCACCCATGACCTATGATTGAAAATTATCTGATTATTGATTATTTCCATCATATCATTTTAAAACTATGTTCTAGAATTTTGAAATCTAGTTTACTAGTCTACAGTTTTTAGATTATACTGCCTTCATGTTTTTGATAATTGGGACATTTGCTTTCTCCAGTCCTTCAGCTCCTATCTTCTTCTCCAATATCTTTCAAAAATAATTGACTGTGATACAGTAATCACATTTTCCAGTTCTTTCATTATTCTGGGATGGTGTTTGTCTGGTCCTGGTGTCTTGAACTGATAAGGCTTACCCAGAATATTTAAGTTATACAGACTACACAGGAAATCTAAAGTAATCTGTATAATATCATTTAAATGTGTTTAGCACAGTTTACCATGATAACGGCTAACATTTATCAACAATAGATCTACAGTATGGGCACTTTTTTTTAAGATAACTTTCCTTGAAGCCAGAATATGCCACTTTCAGGTGGTGGTAGAACAACTAATCAACCAATAGGCATTTATTAAGCACCTACTATTTTCCCAGGCACTATACCAAGTACTGAAGACATAAAGGGGAAAAAAACAGTTCTTGCCCTCAAGGGCTTATATTCTAACAGGCAGAAGCAACATACATGTATGAAACATATACAAAACACATTCAAGATAATACTGAAGGAGAAGGCACTAGCAGCTAATCACGGATATTAAAATCATGTAGTTTAGACTACAAGAAAGAACAGTGCCTGAAACCTAGATTTTTTAATCACAAATTTTATAAAGCACAATTATTAAAAAAAATTAAAAAGATAAATATAATTTCCATTAATAATACACTATTTAAATTTATTTTTAGAATATTTTAAAAATAAATGCATGTGTTAGGTACAATTCAGAGACTTTTCATTAACCTTTCTCTAGTGTCATTCTGAATCCTAGTTCATAGGCCAAAGTATCTCTTGTCATTTGTCCCCAACCTTCAGCATCAAAATGCCTTTGAGTTACTTGTCCCATAGTAATTGATTACTTTAACTAATTTAAGGAGATGATTTTCATTGTTTCCACACTAATCCAAAGAAAGACCCTTTTGCATACCTTCTAGTTATGTAGGTCTGCCCCATTCCTTCTACCCCTGTTTCATCCTTCCTTCATGGCAAAGAACAAAAGTAAGGGAAAACATCATAAAGAGAAGGTTTATGCTAACAATATAAAAGCCCAAGATTAGATATATTCCCATCTTGAAGACTTCCCAGGCACTTTGCATTTTTTTAATTTCTAAGATGTCCCTAAAACTTCCTCCCCCTCCTGATTTACACCTTATTTACAATGATTTTTTAGTCTTTATCTGAGGTTGTCCATAGCGACTGCCTGCAATGGACTCAGCTCACCACTGTCTTTGATGCCAACTCTTACAGAATCTGTTTTCTGAAACAGTCTGAATCCCTTATATAAAACATAACTTTTGAATAGAATATTTTAAAGGGTTCTGAATAGAGATTTAAATTCATTTCATAAAAATGGTCCATTATTACAAAGACATAATGCTATTATGAAAAGATGATTGGGTTTGGAACCTCAAGATCCGGATTTGAGACTTTGTTCTGAACTTTTCCTCATGTGTGAATATGTAAAGATCATTTCACCTCTCTGAACATCAGATTTAACGGAGGAAAAAATATTCGCATTACTAACCTCAATGGATTATTGGGAAGAACTTGTAACAAGTGGTAGAAATGCAGGCTTATTGTCATCATCATCATCATCATTATTATTAATTATTATTGTCATCATCATTAGCATTAGCACTAATCAGGTAAAGGCTATGTTTTGTTTTCATTCTCTATTCAGTTGCATATGGGTAAAGTATTTTCCTTGAACCGTTATTTTTATTAATACCTAGTCTTTCAGGTGTCATTGTCACTGGTAGTTCAGGAAGGAGTATACTTTGGATATAAATCCTAGAAGTAGTGTTCTGGGCAGACTTTGGAATAATTTTGACTTTGGAAACCTATACAGAGGAGGGCCTGAGATTGAAGTAGGCTAATGAAATTTCTTCCATTCTGTCCCACTGTGTGCAACTAGATGAAAACATTCATTCATTCAATTAGCATTCAATTAATTAATAATTATGAAAATCTGCTATGTACCAGGTACCTAACTAGGTCCACAATGAACTTTTTTTCTTTTGATGTAAAGTGGCTCTTTCCCGTTCATGGGATAAATTCACTCCATCTTATTTATGAGATATATTGGTTTTGGAATAGCATTGATTCAACATCAATTCTTCAATAATTCATGATTTTATCAGTGTGATTTCTTCTTTTGTAGATATACATCACAATGCTAGTCCTTCCAAATCTTAAATGGTTTCAGGAGTTGCTATGTCCAAAAGAATTCAGCTTCTGGTGGCTGACCCACTGGCAATTATCCTCACCAAACTTTCTACACTGATCTTCATACAATCTACAGATCCATATTCAAAATATTTCTAGCTTAGAGAAAACACAGAAAACCTCATCTTTACAGATGTAGCTTTCAAAAATTCAGGATCAACTTCACTCCAAGATATGGCATCTGTGTAGGATTAAAAGGGAGAATTCACTATTTAGATGACAGACGCTTTAGAAGCACCTACCATGTTTTAAGGGTCACAGAAGATATAAAGATAATTAAGAAAAGTTCCCAGCCCTCAAGGAACTCTGAATCTAGTAGGCTGTATAACTATAATTATCAGCTCTTGTGGTAGAGTGAGGAATAGAGGAGGAAAGAATTTTAGGAATTGGAGCTTGGACCCAAAAGAAAAATTAAAAATATTTACAACCATGAAATATTGCTCAAAATCACAAACAACGAGAGAAATTCAAATTAAAACATCTCTGCTCTACTTCATGTTCAGCAAACTAGCAAAGATGACAAAAAGTTGGAATAATTGATGTTGGAGAATGTGTGGAAAGACAGGAACATTAATTAAAAGACTGTTGTTGAAAATGTCAATTAAGCCAACCATTCTGGAAAACAATTTGGAATTTTTTAAGAAAGTGACTGAAATGCCCATGACATCTGACCCACTGCTAGGCACATACCTCCAAGGAGGTCAAAGATAGAAAGGAAAAAAAACCCACATGCACCAAAATATTTATGGTAGCACTTTTTGTAGTCACAAAGCCTAAAACAGAATAGATGCCCATTGGTTTGGAAAGTGCTAAACAAATTATTGTATGTAGATGCAATTGCATATTATTATGTATTAAAAAATAAACATTAAGAATCAAATACAAAGACACATAAACCATGGGAAGGGATGCCAAGTGATTAAAAAGTGAAGTAAGACAAACCACTAAAACACTATACACAGTGATAACATGGTGAATGGCGTAGAGGGCCAACTCTAAGGGTCTGATCTGGGTTTAAGATCCAGGACAGAGCTTGACTTTTGCCCAGGCTTAACCCATAGGGCTTAATCATTTAGGAAGCAGGGCTCTCCAAATCTCCCCCTGCAAAGGAGGCTCCTGAGATATTCCTTCTCACTCTTTGAACCTTAGATTTACACATTCACTCCTCTATGCAGGTGGCATCTAGGCACCAGGGAAAAGCCTTGCAGTTTACAACCCAATCTAGGAACTCTGATAACAAGGAAATAGGTATTGCCACTTATCAGTAGATGTTCGGGGAGTATCTCATGGGATGACTCTTTTGAAGTTAGGCTAGATTTTCTCTATATATCCTGTACCCTCAGACAAATAAACTGAGTCAGTCCTTACTGCTCTGCCTGGCCCACATCTCACATTCATTTCATACCTTTCCATTCAGCGTACTATCTGATTGCTGGCAACAGAATGGAAAGAACCAAAACCACAACCTTAAAGCCATTTGCAATCTCAATGCCCTTAGTTTTGTTAAATAAGATTTCTGTCTCCCAGACAGGGTTACTTTCAGATCATAGTATAGCAAGAGCTATGTTTCT
Source organism: Phascolarctos cinereus (assembly GCF_003287225.1). NCBI lineage: Eukaryota > Metazoa > Chordata > Mammalia > Diprotodontia > Phascolarctidae > Phascolarctos > Phascolarctos cinereus. The sequence continues at coordinate 336,502,201 of NW_027556098.1, forward strand.
CGTTGGCAGATGGGCTGCGTAGACAAAAGGAACCAATGCTGTCTTTTCTCCTTTTCCTAGGTATTTCAGGAAGTAACTCAGAAAAAATTGAACATCCTAGCCCAGATGCCCTGGAGAAAGGTGGGCACTGCAAGGATAATCAAAAAACCTAAGTGCTGCATAATGATAATGATCACGCTTGGCTCCAGGGAAAAGATAAAAAAATATGCCTGCCTTTCCTCATTGGAGAAGTGGGGGGGGGAGGGGGGACTATGATTACAGAACGTTGCGTATAATGTTTGATTAAGTCCTTGTGTTAGTCTTACTTAACTACTTCTATTTTTTGTTCTTTTTTGTTATGTGGAATGTCTCTTTAGGTGGAGGTTAAGAGGAGGAAGATATGTAGAAGTAAAGATGACAGAAAAACAATAAATACCAAAATATTTTAAAAGAATTAGAGATTGGAGATCTTGGGCAGGGAGAGTGGTTAAAAAAAAGTCAAAATGAGAGAAAAGATAAAGGCAAATGAAGAGCAAAGAAAAACATGGGTCCAAAAATGTATCCAAAGGAAAAAGGAAGAGTATGAAGCATGGTCCTAGAGAACCCCAACCAAAAACTTCCTGGAATTTCGCCACTGGCAACTTTCCACTACAACCATCCAGTTCACTTCAAACACTCTCACTTAAGCTTCCTGAATTCTTGAATTCTTAGGAATGATCTCTCTTTCTAGCAGATATCCCAGAAAAAAAAAAAAAAGAGAGCCTGCCCTGACTCATTCATTCCCTTTCCCCCTTCTCTAAGCTTCTCCTATCTGCCTAAAGAAATCCCTTTACATGGCTGGTCCCCACCTTCAAGATTTTTCTTACTTGGATACACTCTGGTTAGTCCTCTCTAACTACTCTCCCTCCCTTTAAGACCTTCAACTAGCATCAAATCATATTTGCTCTCTGATTTCAAGGTTTAATAAACCCCTTTTTTCTTTCTCTCTCTTTTCTCACCCCACTGCATATATTCAGAGCTTCTACAATCTGTCTGTAAAACCATTTACATTCTCAAAGCTCATCATTTCATCTAATAACACTTCTGCCTCTCAGACAGTGCTACTCACAGATCATAGTGTATTAGGGACTACAAATCTCTCGTTGACAGATGGGCTACTGAGGCAGAAGGAGTCAACGCTGTCTCCTTTTTCGAGGTTTTTTTATAAAGTGGATCAGTACAATTTAAACAACTTGGCTCAGCTATCCTGGGGGGAGTTAGGAGCTGCAAGTCAGTCAGTTGATAAATATTAAGCACATACTATGTGCTAGGTACTGTGCTAAGGATACAAACATGAAAAAGACAGTCCCTGCACTCAAGGAGCTTACAATCTAATGGAGGAAGACAATGTGCAAAAGGAACATAAAAGAGAGTGGCAGCTACCTGGAAGGATCCAAAGGGAAACCACAGGATGAGAAATAAAGTGATGTTAGGTCTTGGTACCTTCCTTAATTGGAGGTTTTGGGAGGAGCTCACTCTTCTGCAATCCAATCAGAGGAGCCCCAGGGACAGAATTTACTGATGAGATATGGGTTCCAAGGCTGATGTGATCTTTCAGAATGAAGAGGTTCGTGGGGAATAACAGAGAAGTTCAAAGGAGTGCAGAAAGATAATTTTAAAAATAATAACATATTCCCTCAGTCCCTGGACCCAGGAGAAAGTGCTAATGGGAGCAGAAGACACTCTGCCCAATTATTGAAGAAGAGAGGAGATAAATGGTTAGTACATCATTACAAGCTTGTGAGAAGCAGAGGACAGAGACCTGAATACAATGTATAAACAGAATGTTCTTGTAACCACCACTCCCCATAGGCCTCTCATGTACGCAGCCTGAGACTGTGAGGAGTGGATCCAAATAAAGTTTAATTATGATGGAGGCAAAGTTTTCAGCTTGTAACAGCCCCAGAGGCTCTTTTCATGTGGGACATTTGTCACAGCGCTATTCCCCTGGGAAAATGAACAAGCACCTTCTGCTGGAGGCTGAAGGGAAAAGCAGAGCTATGGAAGACATGTGCCAGCATCTTCATGATCATCTTTTGGAACCTGAGGAAAGTTTCAGAGTGGCAGATCTTCAGAGAAAAAGAACCTAGCAACGGAGTGGTCGCTTCCTGAGAAATAAAGAGAGCTTCAGGAAGGAAAGTGGAAGGATGCTGGGGAGCACAAAATCACGACCAGTACCAAAGACTTAGCCTCTAGCACTTGTTGGGAGATGAGAAAAGTTTCAAGAAGGAGAGCTGTGAAGGACAATGACAGAGAACAGCAAAGGGAGGGGACATGCAATGCTACACAGACCTACAGAGGGACTGAGATTAGGCACCAAATATACACGACCGCCTTTCTGGAGCCCCAGCCTAGGCAATACTATAAATCATGAAGACTGCACAAGTCCCTGTGGCAAGGGTTGCTCACTGATGTGTATTATTATTTTCTATGAGCTAAGCTACAAGTGCTTTCTGGGTCTATTAATTCAGGAGTTTTTAATGTCTGTATTATGGACCCCTTTGGCAGTTTGGCAAAGCCTGTGGACCCCCTTTTAAAATAATGTTTTTAAATGCATAAAATAAGATTACAAAAAAACCAATTATATTGAAACACAGATCTCATGATTTAAAAAAAGTATTCATGGACTCCAAGCTAAGAATCCCTGCATTAACTTGCAGAGACAATTATTTGACTTTTAAGCCTTGTGAGCCTCTCTGCTTATGAAGAGTACTGATATCTACTGTTACGAGAAGTTCCAAGATCATCTTAGTAAAGGAAAAAAAACTATAAAAGTGAGAAGTCACCCAGAGTGTACTCAGGCCCTTCATGGTAAGAGGGGACCTCTGACAATAGAGTCATAGATTTAGAATTGGAAAAGATTTCAGAGGTCATCTAGTTCAGCCCCTAATCAAACCATGTATCCCAACGTGTGACTATCTGACTTCTGCATGAAGGCTTAACCTCTGAGTGTGCCTATTCCATTATTTTGAGAGTTATGATCATTAGAAAGGTATTTTTTATGTTGAACCAAAACCTGTCTCCCCATGACTTGTATCTACTGATTTTAGTTCTACCTTCTGGTACCAAAGAGAACAAGCCTAATCTTTCTGCCACATGAAAACACTTCAAATATTTCAAAACTTCTGTCATACTCCACGTAAGTCAATTCTCTTCTCTAGGTGAAACAGATCTTGTTCCAATGCTCTCCCTCCTCTGTTCTGACTACTGGCCTTTCTCGCTTCCTTTAAGTTCCAAATAAAATCTGTCCTCCTATAGGAAGCCTTCCCCAAACCCTCTTAATTCTAGTGCCTTCCCTCTGTTAATTAATACCTATATATCCTATATATAGCTTGCTTTGTATATATTTGTTTGCATAACGTCTCCCCTATTAGATTGTCAGCTCCTTGAGGGCAGGGACTGTCTTTTGCCTCTTTTTTTGTATTCCCAGTGCTTAGAATAGGGCCTGGCACAGTGCAGGTATTTAATGCTGATTGATTAATAGTCTTTTAAAGGGGTAGTTTTAGACTTGCTATCTTGGTTGCTCCTTTGTGGCAATAGTTTTTCAGGGACCCTTCTAAACTGTGTCACTAACAAATGACTACATTTTGTTGTGACCATTCCAGAGTACAATAGGATAATCACCTCCTTTATTCTGGCTACTATATTTCTATTAGGAAAGCCTATGAAGTAGTGTCAGGTTTTGTTTTTGTTTTACTATCAATCACACGGTTGCCTCATATTGAGTTTATAGTTCAGTAAAAACTCCCAATCCCTCTCATACAACTTGTTATCTAGCTACAGTTCCCACATCCTGTACTTGACCCCAAGTGTGGGTGTTTGTATTTATTCCTATTATTTTCACTTTGTTTTCTTTATCTCGCCATTCCAGCTTGCTGGGATCTTTTTAAGTGAATTTGTCATTCAAAGTACTAGTTATCTCTCCTGGTTTGTGCCATTCATACTAAAAGCAAAAACAAAAATGCTTGAAGGATCAACATTTTAAGTCATTTTAACAATGTTAAACAAAACAAGAAAATGGACCAAGGCCTGAGACACTCTTTTAGAGGTCTCCTTCCAGTACGACCTTAAGCAGAGCGCCAGATTAGGAGTCCTGTATTGTCATCTTGCTCCTGACACTTAGTAGCTATATGACCCTGGACAAGTTCAACTACTCAGAGCCTCAGTTTCCTTATTGGAAAAAATACATATTGTAATAATAGCATCCACCTCATAAAATGATTGTGAAGATCAGATGAGCCATGGGTAAAGAGCTTTTCAAAATTTAAAGTGCTAGCTAGATAAATTAACTGTCATTAAATCTCACTCATCACCACTTTCTGAGTCCAATCAACTAGTTCCAAACTCATCTTAAAATGTATTTGCTATCATCCTATCTACATCTCTCCATTTGTCTCAAAGGATATAGTGGGAGATTTGATTAAAAATCTTCTTCAAATCCAGATCTACTATGTCCACAGTAGTCAGTAAAGGAAGAGCGTTTGGTTTGATATGACTTGATCTTGACAAACTTATGTTGACTCATGACAATGACCACTTTCCTTTCTAGGTCCTCAAAGCCTTCTCCTTCATAATGTATTCTAGAGCAGGACTATATGGGAAAGACTGAAATATACATTAGAAAGATAGGACTTTGCCACAAAGAAAAAATAAATTTTTACATGGGTATTAAAGGCAAACTATAGGAACTAGAAATGAATGAAGTTCAGGTTAGAAGACAAGAATATTCCTTTTTCCCTACTTATCGTTTCTCAAATGGCTTAAAGACATGGTAGTTGTACAGGGAATGAAGTGTTGAAGACAAGAGGTTTAGATTGGAATGATATCCCAATTGTATCATGAAGCCAGGAGGCCAATTCTAACGGCATAATGATTGAATAACAGAATTAGCTAAATGGCAAAGTAGAAAGAGTGCCAGGCCTGGAGTTAGAAAGACTCACCTTCCTGAATTCAAATCTGGCCTCAGACACTTAGTAGCTATGTAACCCCCAGGCAAGTCACTTAACCCTGTTTGCCTCTGTTTCCTCATCTGTAAAATGAGCTGGAGAAGGAAATGGCAAACCACTCCAGTATCTCTGCCAAGAAAACCCCAAACAGGGTCACAAAGAGTCAGACATGACTAAAAATGACTGAACAACAACTAACATGATTATAGTTCCCAAAAAGAGATGCCCATAGTCCTTGGTGAGGTATGAGTACAGTTATAGGTTTCAGAAAAGAGAAAATAGCTAGAAGGATTCCACAGAAAGAGATGATACAGGTCGAGATTTGAGAAGGAATTACAAATATAGAGTTGAAGAGGCAAGTGCTTTTAAAATATTCTGTAAAGAAAGATGCTCTCCCTTTTGTAGTAGCAAAGAAATGGGGAAAAAAGTAGACACCCATTGATTGAGGAATATGTGTAAACATTGTAGAACATAAACATAATAAAATATTACTGTGAAATAATGAATATAGAGAGGCATGGGAGGTCTCACACGAATTCATGCAGAGTAAAGTAAGCAGAACTGGGAAAACAATTTGTACAATGATTATAACAATTTAAATCAAAATAACATAAACAAGATGATTAGAACTTAATGGTTCAAATTTGTTTTTCCCCTTTTTTATTCTTTGTTATAAGGGATGACTATAAAAGAAAGGGAAGGCAGGAATTCATTGAGGAAATAACTGCAATGCAAAAATAAAATATATTAATAAAATGTACTTTAAAAAGACATGCTAAGAGAGAAAAATTATTTAAAAGAAACTAATTTACTCGACTACAAAACACCCAGAAGAATAGCTTCAAATAAAGGGAAATAAAAGCTTTTGTATATAACCTTATTCTATGATAGGAAGAGAAGATGGGCTGGTACATGGTGATGATAAATAATTATATGTGGAATAAATTGATAAATGGATGAAAATTAATGAAGCATTTATTAAGTACTTACTACATGCAAAGTACTATGCTAAGTGCTAGGAATATAAATAGGAATGTAAGACATGTCAAGGAATTTATATTCTAATGGGGGAGACAACACCTATGGAAGGTTTCAGCTGCAAGTCAGATGGAAAGGTCCTATGATCCATATGGTACAGCATCACAGCAGATGGCAATGCCTCTCCTTCAGGGTGATTTCCATTGATAAAACTGTATCAGTTTCTGATGCTTAACCACTGGACAGTACCCAGAACTTTGGTGAAGAGCTGCATCTCCTCAGGGGTTGCCTCCCGGGATGATATCTGAGGGCTCTGGACTGGGAGCATTACCATTCCCAAGGCTTCTGAGTTCAGGGACATAGCCCATCTCCCTCACAGTCTGAGAGGAAATGTTGGCCAAGGTAGTGGTAGCAATTTAAATTTCCTAGCACATGCTGCCTCCTGTCTCTTCCCCAGATTGCCTTGCTACTTCATCTAGGCTGGCTTACCTATCCTATGGGTTCCCTTGGTTGGAAGTTGGTGGGGATGACTGGCTCCCTTTCCATAGGAGTTGCTTGTCCAGATGATGGCTATGAAAGGTAAGCTAGAGGCATGATGCGTGGTCTGGAGAAAGAGGTGATTGCTACCATTCCCAGGACTGTTCAGCTCACCTGCCTTTTGGTAGCAGATGGTTAGCAGTTGTTGCCAATGGTATGGAGAAAGGGAGGCCCGTACTCCACAATGAGTTTAACCCTCAATGTTGGATGAAGGAGTTGGGCTGGAAGCAAGTCTGATGGATTGGGAGAATACTGCTATTCCCAGGGTTCTAGGGTTCAGGGTCCCTGAACTGTCTCCAAGTGAGTCCAAATGGAGATGACAGTCAAGATGGTGGTGGTGGTGGTGTTGGTGGTGGTGGTTTGACACACCTAGCACATGCTGCCTCCTGTCTCTCTCCTAGAGTACTCTACCAGTCCCATACTGATTTGGGGAATAAGTGAGAAAGGCTTCCTTCATGTTGGGGGGACCCCTTGTGGCAAACTTTTGGAAAGACATAAGCAAAAGTCCCAAAGGATCACAGATCAATATTAGTATTTTGGGTATTGAGTTAAGGTTTTTCTAAGCAATTTTCTCACAATTTTGTGAGGTATATAGTTCAAGTATTAGTATTTCCAATTTGCAGGCGGAAACTGACACTGAGATATTAAGTGACTTGCCCATAGTGATATAGTTAGAAATAATGGCACACATTTACATTACACTTTAATCTTAGCAAAGACATATATAATTTAATTCAATTTTCATAACAACTCTGATGCTTTTATCATTTCTATTTTCTAGATGAAGAAACTGAAGGTAAGAAGGGTTAAGTGATTTGCCCAGAGTCATTTGGCTGGTAATTTTCTAAGGCAGGATTTGAACCCAATTCTGCTGTCTTTCATAGCAGTACATAACATGAACTAACCTTAGCCTTGTACCAAATATGAAAATTACTAAAATGACATGATTGGAAAGAAAAGATTAAAATTAATGGAAATTTGTTCTATTATTAATGCTTTGAAATGGACAATATAGCTATAAATCTCCCTTTTATAATGGTATCAAATTCTGTGCTAACTGAAATGAATTCAGTTTGAGTTGGGCAGCAGAGAAGAGAGGGAGGGATAGCAGGGAGTGGAAGGACTGGGGTGTTTTGTTTTGTTTTGTTTTGTTTGGAAAATGAGATTCCAGCCTGTCTTTCAAAGATGTATTGGGATATCTGAGAATTCATGACAAGCTGAGTCAGTTCAAGAACAAACACCAGATGAATATGGATAAAAGGGAGGGGTATCAAAGATAGAGAGCATATCATTTATAACCTTTATACCTGGCAGGACATCACAACTAAGACTCAGTGTGATGCAGTGGGAAGAGTGCTGAACTTAAGTCAGGAGACCCAGGATCAAATCTTACTTCCAATGGGTATGAGGTATATTCAGGGGTACAATAGTAAATGTTTAACAACTGGCTCTCAAAAAAGTACATATATCACACTTTCGTATTTAATTTACAGTATTAACATTTTCTTCATTACTTTCTTAAGTCTAGACAATCAACAAAATAATAAGTCAAGTACTGATGTGTGACATTTGCCAATTTCTGAGGCTCTCATGAACTGGTTCAAGCTGACTCCAACCCACTTTTGGGTATATCCCAGGCTCTGTCCTGGGCCCTCTTCTCTATTCTTGCTCTTTTGGTGACTTCACCAACCCTATTGGCTTAATATTATCTCTATGTGAATGACTCCAAAATTTATCTATTCATCCCTCATCTCTCTCCAGAGCTACAATCTTACCTACTTAACATCTCAATATCACATAACCATTTGAAATCTGACTTGTTTAAAATGGAACTTATTATTTTCACCAAAAATCCACCCCACTTCTTAACTTCTGTTGAGGATACCATCATGCTTTTAGTTACCCAGGTTTACAATTTCATAGACTTCCTTGATCTTTTACTTTCTCTCCCTTCCCTATCGACTTCTTTGTCAAGCCTTGTCAGGTCTATAGTACAACATCTCTTGTATCTATACGTCCCTTTATCTTTCCTCAAGTGGTCACCAGCCTGCTTGAGCCTCTCATTGCCTGTCTGGATACTGGATAGGCTCCTAATTGGACTCCCTAATTCCAATCCCATCCCCCAATCCATCCTCAATGCAGCTCTAAATTTATATTCCTAAAGCACAGATCAGAGCACGTCACTCACCTGCTTGAGAAATTTTAGTCACTCCCTTTTAACTCAAAGAAAAAATACATGCTTCCCTGCCTGGTATTTAAAATCCTTTGCAATCTGCCTTCAATTTATCTTTCCAAACCAGTTTCATATTATGTAACTTCATCCACTCTAAGTTCCAGCCAAATTGGCCTATCTACTGTTCCTTGTACAAAATATTCCATCTCTTGCCTCTGTGTTTTCCCCAGGTTACAAGTCTAGAATGTTCTCCTTTCTCACCTCCATATCTTGGGATCCCTAGCTCCCTTCAAGGCTCTGCTCAAGTCCCATCTCTTACATAATAACTAAATCAAGCATTTATTAAGCAACAACCATGTACCACGGGTTGTAGGGTGTGTTCTGGGAAGACTGGGAGGAAGAGCCTTTTTCAGGGCTGGTTTCCACTTCTGATGCGCACCTGATTCACCCAACTCTTACTCCAGCAGCCAAAACCCAGTAAACCTTCTCAGCAGACAGGCTAAACCAGGTTGAAAATAACCAAGGTGTCTCAAACCCTTTGGTGTTCAAAAATTTTAGCTATGGAAATATACGAAGACCATAAAACATAAAGTATTGAGGAATGCCCATAGTAACAAAATCCCAAATATTTTGAAGTATGGAAGAAATCATGTGCATTCAAATCTCATCTCTCCTCCTAGATTCTAAGTTTCATGAAGGCAGGGCCTCTGTCCTGTTTGATCTTCACATTTTCCATGTAGCCCAATACAATGTTCTCTACCTAATAAATGTTTCTTGATTAGAACTGAATCACAATACATGGCACATAGGTTGACTGATCAATTGCTGAAGGGATATTGAGGCACAGGTAGAATTGGGGACAGCTATCAAGCATGGGGCATTATCCCCTGTGGTGGGATTCCAGTTAATCAGTTTCAAGCACCTTTTTTTTCTGAACTCTCTATAGAATCTCTCTCCTATTGTTCTCATTCAGAACCTACTCTTCTTTGGGGGTCCATCTGATCATGGTATTTATAGCACAGGAGTTTCTTCACAGTGTTCCCTGTGGGTCAAATGATTCACTCTAAGTCTGTGCATCTGGCTCACTTGGAGAGCAGGCTTTTTGTTTACCTTCAAGAGTTTTCCAAAATCTGGTCCATCTTATAGTACAAGAGGGACCTCCTAGACAACTACTATTTATGCAGCTTGGTGACACCATGAAGAAAGTGTTATACTTGGAGTCAGGAGAGTCTGAGTTCAAATCTAGCCTCACTAACTCACTAGTTGGGTGACCCAAGGCAAGTCACTTAAATTTCTCTCAGCCTCAGTTTCCTCATTTGCAAAATGGCAATAATAGTAGGACCAAACCTATAAGGTTGTTGTGAGGATTCAATGAAATAGCATGTAAAAACTTTAAAGTACTAGATAAAGGCTAGCTATTATGATTGGAAGGATGGATGGAATAAGCTTTTATTAAGCATGTGCCAGGCACCAAGCTAAGTGCATTTTTGCTGCTATTATTATACAAGGTAATTATTGAACCAACTAATTGTTAATGCTGCTACCTCCCCTAATTTACACTGCATTTATCTATTTATAGATTTTGTATTGGGGCAGCTAGGTGGCACAATGGATAGAGTGCTGGCCCTGAAGTCTGGAAGACTCATCTTCTTTAGTTCAAATCTGGCCTCTGACACTTACTAGTTCTGTAATCCTGGGCAAGTCACTTAACCCTGTTTGCCTCAGTTTCCTCACCTGTAAAATGAGCCAAAGAAGCAAAAGGCAAATCACTCCAGTATCTTTGCCAAGAAAACTCCGAATGAGATAATGAAGAATCAGACATGACTAAAAATAACTAACAACAGCAAAAATACTTTGCATTTATTTATCAGTGTACATATTGTTTCCTAGTCCATACCATGTAAGAATAAAGGGGAGGTTAAGGGAAGGCATGATGGAGAGACTTAAGGAAAGTCCTTGTAAGAGTAAGGATCATTTCTCTTTTTTAAATGCAGGGTCTTTGATAGTAGTCACTGACTTCATTTTTTTGTCTGTGCATCCCCACCACCTAGCATAGTCATAGGCACACAGTAAGGTGCTTAATAAATGTTTATTGGGTTGTAATGAATTTACCATCTTGCTTGAAAAGATCCATAATTTTCTATCAAAGGATTGGTTCACTATAACTTCATCCTCATTAGCTTTTGATCTCATTCAGAATCAATTCTTAGGAAAGAACATTGTTCAGCAAATTTAAAGGTTTTCAATTCAATTCAATTTAGCAAGCATTTATTAAGCGCCAACTACATGCCAGCCACTATACACAGTCCTAGGGTTAAAAAATAAAACAGTGGCTTCCTCTCTTTGGTACAAATATGCCCTTTTTATATAAATGGATTAAATCATTTGTGATCTCTGACTGTGTACACTGTGTTGTTGTTTTTCTTTCTCAGTTTGGCTCCAAGGAATTGGCTCTGTGCAAATATTTATATAAAAGTATAGGACCAGAGTTAAGAGAAACCAAGAGGAAATTCAAGAATTCAACTTTCAGCAAGTTTACATGCAAAATCTTAGAGGAAAGTAATATCTATTTCATTAAGCCAAGTACACAAAGTCCTGTATCTCCCTTGATTTATGAGGCAGGATTTTATCAGCACTATTTACTGTGTAGCATAGCTGACCCATCGGTCAAAGATAAATCACAACAGCTGGTGCCAAAAATTAAACTTCTTCTGGGCAACAGTCCAGATATGGAAGATATGGAAGAATCTGTTTGAAGCCCCAGATCTCTGTGGCACTGGTGAATTGGCCTTTAATTCTCAAGACAACGTGAAAATTTCACAATCTCATGCCAAAATTCAAAATAGTCATTATTAAGTCCCTACTATGTGCCAGGCACTGCGAATACAAAGGCAAAAACAAAAGAGTTCCTACCCTCAAATGGCTTAGATTGGAATGGGGAGAAACAATATATACCCAGCAAAATAATATAAAATGCTTATGAATTAGCTACAAAGTAATTTCTGAGAAGGGCTATGGGGATCAGGCAGGATTGTATTACTAAAGATGACACTGCTTCCTATAAGAATTGAACTATGAAAGAATCTACAGATTGTACAAGATGGTGGTGAGGAAGGTGTGTTATAAGCATGGGTATAGACTATGCAAAGACACTGAGGCAGGAGATGGAATGTCATGTAGAAGAATAGTAAGTAGAATATTTTGGCCAGGATATAAAGAGTTTGAGGCAAAGAAATGCACAGTACACCTGGAAAGATAGGATGGAATTAAATTTCAAAGGGCTTTAAAAGCCAAGCAGAAGAGTTTATTTTTGTCCTAGAGGTAATAGGGAGCCATTCTTGAGCAGGGGAGTGATATAGTCACATGTGTGCTTTAGGGATATCAATTTGGCAGCCACATGAAAGATAGATTAGAAAAGAGAATCACAGAGATCAATAAAGATGTCACAATAGTCTAAGTGAGATGTGATAAGGGCCCAAACTGGTGTGGTATCCATACAGAGGAGAGAAGGGGACAATTTTGAGACTTGCTACAAAGGTAAGATTGACCACTGATAAGGGAGAAGGAGAGGGGAAAGTCAGGGATGACTCCAAGTTTGCAAACCTACATGATTGGAAGGATTTTGGTGCCCTCAACAGAAATCGAAAAGTTAGGAATACAGGAGGGTTTGGGCTGAAAAGACTAAGTTCTGTTTTGTGGCACACCCAATAAAAGATGTCACAAAGGCAGTCGGCAACAAAAATTGTAGGTGCTTAATAAATGCTTGTTGAGTGAGTGAATGACATGGAACTGAAGCTGGTGAGAGAAAAACCTAGAGGAGGTTTTTTAGCTCTGGAGGATCATCTTCATGGATATGATGGTTGAACCATGAAAGTTGATAAGATCATCAAAGAGAGAATAGCAAAACAAGTGAAAAGGATCCAAGACAGAGACCTCAGGTATACCCATAAATAGGAAGCAGATGATGATGCAGTGAAGAAACTGTCAGGCAAACAAGAAAAAAACCAAGAGAGCCAGTATCTTGAAAACCTAGGGAGGAGAAAATATTTACTCTAGGATATAAATTAGAGCCACACACTGCAGCAGTTTAAATGGAGGCAATTGCAATGGACTTTACTGGGCTTGGAATCAGGAAGACTCATCTTCTGAGTCCAAATCCAGCTTCAGACATGTTCTAGTTGTGTGACCCTGGACAAGTAACTCTGTTTGCCTCAGTTTCTCCAGCTGTATAATAAGCTGGAGAAGGAAATGGCAAACCACTCCAGTATCTTTGCCAAGAAAACCCTAAATGGGGTCACATGACTGAAAAACAACTGACCAACCATTTGTATGAGTTCTAGATTTAAAAATGAGAATCCTTAATCTGTTTCCCATACCCATTTCAATACCTACATTGGGCCCCAAAGATCCCTCCTAATTCATGATTAAGTGATAAATCAGCATCCACAGTAGAGAGGGGGAAAGGAAAGAATGTGTATACAGGATTTACATAGCAAAATGAAATGTATTCAGGGATATTCTTTACAACTGACTGGAGACAGGAAGGATTCTCCAAGTCTTCATACAGACTGAGGTGGTAATGATACAATTCCAAAGGCAGCTTCCTAACTTCCTCCTTTTGTACAAGAAAAGTTCTGATGTATATTAGCAATGCTTCCTGGTTTTTCAGGGACTCCAAGGTAGTGATTGGTGGGGAAACAAAGTATTACCTGTTATTTCTGTTTCTGTTGCTTTAGGATTCTCTAGCATTATAATTGATTGATGGAACAAAGGAAGGAGAAAGAGAAGGAGAAAGAGAAAGGCAGAGAGAATCTGGCTCATCCAATTAGCTGATCGTAGGCCTGTTCACATAGAAATAGGGGTCTACTCTTCATGGTTTTGACTAGATTCTGAGAAACTCTCTTCTAGCAAGTGGTCATGAACTCAGACAAAGAAAAAAAGTGCCAAAGTTTTTTTCATGGCCTAAATTTCTTATTTAACTCTTAAATCTCCTAAACAAGTCTTTAGATTGTAAAGTGCATTATAGGTATGGTGAGCAGTTTATTATTATAAATGATAACAAAACATATCATTTATATAGAGATTTAAGGTTTTCAAAGCATATTACTCAGGTTTTCTCATTTGATCCTTACAACAGCACTGTGAGGCAGGTGCTATTATTATCCCTGTTTTACAGATGATGAAGCTGAAGCTAAGTGATTTGCTCGGGGTCACACAAATATCTGAGGCAGGATTTAAACTCAGGTCTTCCAGACTCCAAGTCTAGCTCTATCTACTATGCACCTAGTTGCCTTTAATAGCTGGGTTTGATATTCAATCATGGCCTCATTCCTTCACATATTAGAATTTCTCACACTCATAGCATTGGTCATCAGGCAATTGCTTAAGGGGAGATGATGAACAGTATCAATTAATGCATGGAGGTCAAGAAGGATTAGGACAAAATTAAAAGGTCACAAGAGATCACTGGGTTTGGCAATTGAAATATTAATCATCTTAAATAAGAAAATTTCAATTGAGTGATGATGTTAGAAACCAAGTGGCCAAAGAGTCATGAAGTAGAAAATTATAAAGTGGAGGCAATGAGTATAGGTAGCTTTTTTACCTATGAGTTCTTAGGAGGTGATAAGTCCTCTGTACTCTTCCCTTGTCAGACCATAGTTAGACTATTGTGTTCAGTTCTTGGTGCCATAGTTCAAGGACACTGATAAGATAGAGTAAATCAAAAAGCTGGCAACCAAAGTGATAAAGTTTCTTGAGTTCATGTCATTATGAAAATCAGCTGAAGAAATTGAGGATGTTTAAGCCTGGGGAAGCAAAGATTTGGGGAGGACATGATAACAACCTGCAAGTATTTGAAGATGTCTTGTGACAGATGGACTCAACTTGTTTTGTAGTAGGAATCCCTTATGAATGTGAGTTGAACTAGATGGCCCACTGAGGTGCCCTCCAACCATAAAATCTGATGATTAAGTGATGCCATTTGTCTATAAGATCAAGGAGAGATGTAAGAAAACAGTTGGAAGGTAAGGCAGTATCAAGTGAAAAGGTTTTAAGGATGGCGTTCTGACCATATATGTAAGCAGACAGGAAGGAACCAGTAGATAAGGGGAAGCAGAAAATCGAGGGGAAGAGAGAGCTGAATTAAGAGTCAAGGTCCATGGAGAGATGAGAAGGGATAAGAACAAGGGTTGGCACTAACAAGAAGAAGGAGCAGTCCTTCCTTTTAGACTTAAGGGAAACAAAAGGGTAAGAAATGATAAGATGATTTGATATGTACAAGTGGGGAAATGAGGGAGCTGGTGTAGATGACCTCACTTTTTTAATGCAATAATTAAGATTCATTAACCTACCTGTTTACGCTGAAGCTATTGTATTTGCTCACAACAATAAATATGATCGAAAGAAGACCTGGTATTTATAAAGCATTTTATTATTACAAAACTTTTACATACTTCAGATCTTTTGTTCCTCTCAACTCCATGAGGCAAGGAATCCAGATATTATTATCATCCTTTTACAGACCATAAAAATGAGGTATCCAAAGTATAGATACACATATACATATATACATATTTATGTATATAATTATATATGTATCTATATCTAGGTAGACAGACAGATAGACATATTAAAGAGAAGGAAGGAGGAGGAAAGGGAATCTGAATCCTTATCATTTTTTTTAATTCTGAGCCCAGGACCAATGATTTAAAGCAACAAAGACATTGAACTCTGTTTTTTTTTATTATTTACTTGTACATGGAATCTTTAGCTACTTTCCATTCCATTCCCCAAAGTCAATACCAGTCCATCCATTCTACATGACTTAGACAGAATGTTAAAGAAATCTTCTTTCCTTTCACTTAATCTCCTGCTGTAAAACTCCATTTCACAACTCACTTTGGTGAGTCAGACCACCTGGGGCTTGCCTGTGTGACATAGATTTGATATCTTATTCCTAACATCTTGGAATATCCAGCTAGGTTGGAAGAACTCTTTTTGCAGCAGAGGTTATGTTCATTAAGACTCAGCAAAGTTTCAGCCCATTATTGCTATCCTGTCCATTTCAAAGTATTGACAATAGGGAACATTTCTCTGATATTACCATTTCCTTCAAATCCTATTAACTTAGTTTCAGGCTTCAGTTTCACGGTTACTGTAAGCACACATTGTAATAATAGGTGGTTTGGCCTTGCAGGAGTAGCACTGAATTTGGTTGGATTCACGAGACCTCGGTTCAATTCCCACCTTCAGACATTCACTGCAACTTTTACCTTCTCTGTGCCTCAGTTTTCTTATCTATAAAATGGAGATGATATCTGCAGTGCCTATCTCATAGAGTTGTTGTGCAAATAAAATGCTAGAATTAGTCAGAAGACTTGAATGCCAATCTTACCCTGTGATTTAATCTCATGACTTTAGGAATGTCACTGACCTTTGTTTTTCTCATACATGGCTCAGTTGATAGAGTACAAGGCTAATCCAGCATCAGACACTTACTAGCTCTGTGATTCCATCTGCCTCAGTTTCCTCATATGTAAAATGGGGATCATACATAATAGCACCTTCCTCTTAGGGTTGTCATGAGGATTAAAAAAGATAATATTTATAATGTGCTTTTCAAATCTCAAAGTGCTATATAAATGCTGTTATCATGATTCTGATTATTACATGTGAAATGAGAGACTTAGACTAAATTATCTCTTAGGAAACATTCCCTTACAGCTCTAAATTCTAAGATCCTTTGCTAGAGGCTGGGGGATGGTAAAGGGGAAGAAAGATGCTAATGAAACAGCAGTTGACTCTAAGTGAATTCCAAGGGAATCAGAAATTAACTTTTACTGGCTTGTTTGGGGAACTATCCATTTATAAATCTGTAAATTTGCACCCATGGAGAATGACAGTAACAGTAATTACGGTGATAGCACTTGAATTTTCAAACAGATTTTGGATCTCATCAATGGATCTTTGCCTTCCTCTGGGATTCTGGTCCATTTCCAATGCTTATTAGCTATGAGACCTGGGGTAAGTAATTTAACCTTCCTGTGTCTCAGTTTGCTTCAACTATAAAATGAAGGCATTTGACTAAATGGCCTCTGAGGACCCTTCCAGCTTTAAATCTATAATCCTATGATCCTCTGAAAAAAAATTTCCTGCGAGGAAAAACTGGAAAGACTTATATCAACTGAAACAAAGTGAAATAAACAGAACCAGGAGAACATTGAATACAGCAACAGCAACATTGTATGATGAACAACTGTGAATGACTTGGCTATTCTCAATAATACAATGACCTAAGACAATCCCAAAGGACTCATGATGAAAGATACTATCCATTTCTAGAGAACTGATGTTGTCTGAATACAGATTGAAGCATACTATTTTTCACTTTCTTCTTTCCTTTCTTTCTTTCTTTCCAAGTCTTCTTGCATAAAATGACCAATATGGAAATGTTTTAAATGATTATACCATGTATAACCTGTATCAGATTGCTTTTTGTCTCAAGGAAGGGGAAGCAAGGGAAGAGGGGAACAGAATTTAGAATTCAAAACTTTTTTAAAGTTTTTAAAATTGTTTTTACATGTAAAATTTGAGGAAAAGAAAATATTAATTTTTGTTTTAAAAATTCACTGCAGGAGGTGCATCCCATGTGCTAGGAGCCTTCTTCATTTCTCATGATAGCATGGGAATATCCATAGATCATATGGGTACTACACTAATTATTGCTTATTCCATGACCAGCCCATCTTATTTTTTGAAACTATATCTCCTCTGTGACATCCTTTCGCTATTCATAGCTGCCACTTTTTATGCGTTACAGCTTGCCCACATCCACTATTGCCCTCTGATTGATACTCAGCTTTAATTGTCCAGAAATTGTAGTGTTCCATGGATCACAGCCATATAACAACACTGATAGAACATGGATATTAAAAAAAGATGGGTCTTTGTTTCTGGCATATGTTTAGAGTTTTTAAAGGAACTTTGAAGTCATTTATTTAATTCTAGGCTCAACTCATCATCTATTTGTGTCATCTTTTCAAGATATGTATTGATGGATAAGCTCTACAAGTTGTCCATTCAGAACATGCTATAATTTGAAAAAATAGAAATTTTTTATCTACTTGGCTTTTCTACATAGATGATTAGGCCAAACATTTTTGAATGCTTACAGATCACATTTAGAAGGCTGTGCAATATTCTGGAGCTTTTTGTCATCAGCATGATGACAACCCCAAAAAGGAGAATCTAGTGAACCTCACCAACCATAAGAAATCCCTCTTCAATTCAGACTATGCTGTTTATCTAGTCCATGTCCATGGCAAACATTTTTGGCAAGTATCCATCTCCTTATTTTATATCTCACTGAAGTAACGATCAAAAGTTTTCAATAGAGTATCTCTGTTCTTATATCTTTTAAGGAATTGCATCATTTTTATGTATACAGGGGAGACAACAAACAGAAAAAGATTTAAGGTGGCATTTTGCCTTTATTTTTACCCTTCCCTAATGTTTCCACTCCCTGTTCTATCAAACCTGTCCTCAGCAAGCTATACTGTTTGGAATGGATCCAATCAGCTCATTCACAAGATCCAAAGAACTGGCAATACTGAGTGAACTCTGTGGTTCCTTCCAACTTCAGTATAATATGATCCTACAAATTGACTATTAAATTCATAGGGGAGAATTAACCATGTTCCATCTTTCCATTGATTTTAATACAGGAAGGCAGCATTGTTGTTGTTAAGTTGTCATTGTTGTTTTTAAACTACCATATGTGCAGTATTTAATCTTGATGCCTGGCTCTCCCCTCCTCTATCTGTGAATGAGTTATAACAGAGCAAATCAAGCATCATGATACAGATCATCCTTTGAGCAATTAAATGAATGAGTTCTGAAATAACTTTAATTGCTAAAGGGATGTTATGCATCATAAAGCTTGATTTGCTCTGTTATAACTTATTCTTTTTTGTCACATCAGGGTTTTTTTTTCTCTGTATTGTTGCTTTCTTTGTCTAGAAGGGAGAATATTCCAGCGATTCTGGGAGGGGGAAAAAAAAGAATCCTGGTCAATATTGCAGTACTCATCAAATGAAGAAAATTCTTACATCCTTCCTTGGTAGAGGGAAATTTAATCACATTCCACCTGTTATCCCCAAATACTCTCAGA
The DNA here is from genome assembly GCF_003287225.1 of Phascolarctos cinereus. Taxonomy (NCBI): domain Eukaryota; kingdom Metazoa; phylum Chordata; class Mammalia; order Diprotodontia; family Phascolarctidae; genus Phascolarctos; species Phascolarctos cinereus. The sequence continues at coordinate 336,521,024 of NW_027556098.1, forward strand.
AAACTTAAAAAGCAAAATTCTACTATTCACTCAGATGTTGCCCTAAACCAGCCAAACCATTGCTGTGGATTCAAGAGTAGAAGGGGACAAGTCCAATTTGAGTCAATCAATCAATAAACATTTATTAAGCACCTACTATGTACCAAGCACTGTGCTGAATGTTGGGGATACAAAAAGAGGCTCCTGCCTTCAATGAGCTTACATTCTAATAGGGGAAACAGCATGTAAATAAATATTATAAGGCAAACTATTTAAAGGACAAATAAGAAATAATTAACAGAAGGAAGGCACTAGAATTTAAGAGATGTTGGGGAAGGTAGAAGGTGGGATTTTATTTGGGTCTTAAAAGAAGCCAGGAAGGTCATTAGTTAGACTAGAGAAGGGAGAGTATTCCAGGCATGGAGGACAGCCAGAAAAAAATTACCCAGAGGCAAGAGATGTTTGCAGAATCTACCACCACGGTGATAATAGAATCTTGTTTGCAGAATAGTGAGGAGGCCAGCATCACTGGATCAAGAATACATGGTGAGGAGTAAGATACAATGAGACTAGGAAGAAAGGAGGGGGCTAGATTATGAAGGGCTTTGAATGCTGAACAGGATTTTGTATTGGTCCTGAGTGCAAATGAGACGTGCTGGAATTTATTGAGTGTGTGTATGAGTGGGGAAGTGGATGTGGGGGGGGGACATTGAAGGTAAAATGATGGTACTTACTCCTTAGGAAAATCACTTTAGCGGCAGTCTAGGCATAGAAGATTACCTGCTAGGGCATTAAAGAAAGAACTTAAATAAGAGGAAGCAAATATTTGAAGATTGGGATTCTTTGGGGCTAAGAAAAAAAATTACAAATGATCTTCTAGTTGCCAAATCCAATGACCTATTCTCAATCCTCATTTTCCCTGATCTGTCTGAACCTTTAACATTGTTGATCATTCTCTGCTTGATACTCTTTTCTTTCTAGGTTTTCTGAACACCATTCTCTTTTGGTTCTCCTACTACCTAACCGCTCCTTCTCAGTCTCCTTTGCTAGTTCCTCATCCACCTCTAACCACAGGTGACCCTCAGGGTTCTGTCCTAGCCCCTCTTCTCTTCTCACCTGGTGATCTCATCAGCTTGCATGGATTTAATGACTATCTCTATGCTGACAATTCTCAAATCTACCAATTCTGCCCTAACCTCTTTGTTGACCTCCAATTTTGCTCTCCAGCTGCCTTTCAGACATCTCCAACTGGATGTCCACCTCCTACCTTCCCTATTACTATAGAGTTCAATACCATCCTCCCAATCCTTCAGGCTCACAATATAGGTATCATCTTCATCTCCTCACTATGTCTCAATCCCCATATCTAATCCGTTGTCAAGGACTGTCTATTATACCTTGGCAATATCTTTCAAATATGCTCCCTTCTTTCTTCTGACACTGCCACCACTCTAGTGCAGGCCTTCACGCCTCACAACTGAACTACTGCAATGGCCTAGTGGTGGTTCTACCTGCCTCAAATCTCTCCCCACTCCAGTCCATCTTCCATTCAGCCACCAAAGTGATTTTCCTAAAGCATAAGTCTGATCATATCATCTCCTTAACCAATAAACTCTAGCAGCTCCCTATTACCTCCAGGATCAAATAAAAACCCTCTGGCATTCAAAGCCCTTTATAACCCAACTCCCTACTATTTCTCCAGTCTTCTTTGATCCAAGGAGGGATCTGAGTTAAGATATTAATAAGTCCAAACAAGGACTTATTATGTCAGTATTCAATCTTTTCACCACAAGATGGAGAACATAGTTGCAATATGCCAAAAGAATCAGAAAAGGGGCATTTATAATTTCTCAAGTTAAAATCAAGAATCCACAAGAAATGCAATGGAGTTAAAGAGGAATCTTCAGAGTGAGAACAGGGAAAAAAAGGTGTTTTGGGGTTTATTTGTGTTTTTTTTTATTCTTCTGGCTTTCAGCTTCTATGGTTACTAAGAAGCATCTGTTTTTCGAGTTTACCTTGTCTGCCAAGGGCACATGAGCCTCAGCTTACCCTGACAGGCATTTTCTGATGCATTGGTGACATGATACATCCCACTTCCTCCAAGATAGAACCCTATCTTCTTTTTTTTTTGTAAGGCAGTTGGGGTTAAGTGACTTGCCCAGGGTCACACAGCTAGTAAGTGTCAAGTGTCTGATGCCAAATTTGAACTCAGGTCCTCCTGACTTCAGGTCCAGTGCTCTATCCATTGTGCCACCTAGCTGCCCCTAGAACCCTATATTCTAAACCTTCCCAAATGGTGGTTTCAGTTTTGTAGGCTTATTGTGGGAGTAGGTTTTTTTTTTAATAATGATGTTTACTTTCCTTTCTTTCCTTTAAACAATGAAATTATTTATCTGAACTTAACTTTAAATAACAAAAATATAAAGACATTTGAACCATTTATATTTGAAATATTTCAAGATACAAATATAATTTTTCCTTGTGTCTCCTTTTTTCTCTTTGTCCATTAAAACTTGTATTTGGGGGTCTAAGTGGCACAGTGGATAGAGTACCAGCACTGGATTCAGTAGGACCTGAGTTCAAATCTGGCCTCAGACACATAACACTTACTAGTTGGGCAAGTCGCTTAACCCCCATTGCCCAATCAAAAAAAAAAACAACAAAACTTGTATTTGTACATAAATTTTTTTTCTTTTGATCTAGATCCACTAAGTATAATATTGTTCCTATGACTTTACTTTCCTTACTTCTCATTATTTCATGTAAGTCACTCTACATTTCTTAAAATTCCTCATATTGGCCACTCAGTTCCATTTTAGCACCAGAATATTGGTATATCACAATTTATTTAGCTGGCTCCCTACTCTTAGGAATTTAACTTGTTCCAGTTCTTCACAATTATGAAGAATATTGCTACAAATATCTTGGAAGAGATAGCTCTATTTTTCTTTTTGATAGCAACATTACAAACTATTCCTGCTTTTGGCTCCCATCTTGTGGTAGCAAAGATACAACTTCTTTCTTTCATTCTGAATCCGGGTTCATCCAGCACCAGCAGTCAGCCCCCAGCATTCAGGCTGAGCCTGCACCTTTGTCGCCACCATGCCACCCAAGTTTAATCCTAATGAAATTAAAGTATTTTTAAGGTGTACTGGTGGGGAAATTGGTGCCGCATCAGCTCTGACCCAAAAACTTATCCTTGGGTTTTTCTCCAAAAAGGTTGGTGATGATGATATCACTAAGGCAACTGGTGACTGGAAAGGACTAAGGATCACAGTGAAACTTACCATTCAGAACAGACAGGCCCAGATGGAGGTTATGCCTTCTGCCTCAGCTTTGATCATCAAAGCCCTTAAGGAACCTCCTCAGGACTGAAAGAAGTAGAAAAATATTAAACACAGTGGAAATATCAGTCTTGATGAGATTATCAACATTGCTTCACAGATGAGGCACAATCCTTGGCAAGAGACCTCTCTGGAACCATAAAAGAGATATTTGGAACAGCCCAGTCTGTGGGGTACAATATTGATGGCAGACATCCTCACGATGTCATTGATGACATCAGTACTAGTGCTGTGGAATGCCCAGCAAGTTAAATAAAAGCTATAAAGGAGACTATTGCAATAAATTAACATTTAACAATAGACAGAGGCTCTTTGCTTTTCAGTCTGGAAAATTTTTGTGTTAGAAGCTATCACATATTCTGGGAAATAACTGTTAACATAATTTCTTCAGCTTTCTTGCTCTGCAATAACCCTCAGCTGCTTTGTAATTTTTTGGGAGGAGAGAGGGTAGTGTTAAAAGAGCAAAGAAGTTGTTGTAGCATCTTAGCAAAGAGATTGTAAATTGAGAGAAGACTAGTTGGACAAACCAAAATTGCCCCAGGCTTGAGAAAAGTTTGTCATCTTTGCAGACTGATAGGACTGCTCATTTGCCTTAAAAACCTTGAATGTGGGGTATTTGCAGGGAGAGGGTGAGGATCCCCTCAAAACAAACTCAAGACAGTTCAGTTAATGGTAGCAATAGCTGGGACTAAGGAATCAAGAAATTGAAGAGAAAGGTTCTAAAAGAATAACCTTTGGCTCAAGATTTTTGCACAAATAGCATGGGTTTGTGCTAGGGTAATTGTACATGGTCAACAATGAATAAAAATTGTGTTTTCATATGTACATATATGCATATATACGCATATATGTGTATATGTATAAGCGTATATATGTATGTATTCTAAATTTCAAACCTAAGAACAAAAAACCTCCCTCCAAAGAAATCATCCTGCCCCTGATTTCTAAACTGTCTTCTCCTCCTATCTTCAGTTTAACAATAACTCAAATATTTAACTAGGTGAGGCTGGATTAAGGAAGACTCTAACTTTCTTTTATAAAGAATTTATTGTTAGCAAAAATTGCATGAAGTATGGATTAATCATCCTGTAATAATTTACACTAATGTTTTCTGCTTCCCACTGTAAGCTCCCAGAGGGCAAAATCTATGCTCATTAAACTTGTTTATATAGTATACATGGATATCACAAGGGCCTAACCTTTACTATCTGATTAAAATAAATGATTTTCGTAATAGACTTATTATTTCATTGGTTTCAGTGAGCCCCCAGGTAAAAAATTTCCTCTATTAATGCACATCAGCAACTGTTCTACTATTTATAACTTTAAAGGGTTTCCTAGAGCACTGAAAGGTTAAGTAGCTTGCCTAAAGTCACATAGCAAAAATGGGTCCAGAAGCAGGACCCCAGATCTGGGCTCTGAACCCACCTCTCTCTCCCCTACACCGTACTACATCTTATGAGAAATGATAGTCAGTACTCTATATGGCACAAATGATTGAGTACTCTATAAGGCACTATGAGTAATAAACACAAAACAATGACCTTCCAATTATACAGATGTTATTTTTCTGGGCAATGCTGATTATAATAAACACAGCCAAGAACAGAAGAATAAGCAAAAATGGTCTCTAAGTAGACAAAACACATCTCAAAGGCCATTAATTAAAAATCATGTACTTTATTTAATAGCATTCTGGTGGTCGAGAGAGTAAGCTGGCTGGAAGATTGCCTGAGTGAATGAATAGAAATGAAAAAGGGTCAGCACTAATCCAAAAATGTCTCCTTGGAGAAACCACAGACACACACCCCCCACCCCCCACCCCCCACCCCCGGTAACTTCTGTGTTGTAAAAGGAGTATTATGCAAGAGGCTTTGGGAAGCAGGAAGAGAGATGGTTCTGGGAAGACTACCAAGGCCTATGTGCATACTAGGGGAAGGAGAGGTTGGAGAAGAATTACAGCTAGGTTCCAATTAGTGTGAAAAATAAATCATTTGAAGTGGTTATGTGTAGTTGAATTCACTGACTAAGTAAATCATTGAATTCTCTATCTGAGTCTTCAAATATTTCTGCCTCAGGAGTTGTGATGGTCCTGGTCAGCTTTAGAGTTCCTCAGGCTCCTAGGTTTATGACTTTGTAAAAAGCCATTATACATTAGGAGCATAAATTCTGAGAGTTGAATCATAGCTATTGAAGACAGGTAACAATAGCTGACATTTATATAGCACTTTAAAGTTTACAAAGCATTTTACATATATAGCCCCTATAAACTTTGAGGGTCCTTATGCCAACTCCTACTCTTACTGGAAAGTCAGTTTTCCGAGCAAGACTACATCTTTTTTTCTTGGTTCTAGGAATACCCATGATGGGCAAAACTATTTGTAGTGCCTGAAAAATGAAAGCCCCCATTCTGGTGTGTTCTCCTCAATACCAATCTCTAGCTATTATATCCCCAATATAATCAATACCATTAATTAGTGTATCCATACTCTTTCAACCAGTAAACACCAATTTGATTTTACAAAGGAATATTTGAGATGTTCAGGTCACATGAACAAAAAGATAGAGGACTAGACACTTTTTCTAATCCTCGAACCCTCTCCAAAATAGCAATTACGCACAGGAGATAATAAAATTTTAGTCATCTCCATAATCTAGGACACCAAGAACCCAAAATAGGTGAGAACTCAGTAAAGTCATAGCAGAGGAGGTAACTTGTTAGCCCCTAACACTTCCCAAGAAGTCATGGAACCACAGCAGAACATTCCTGAATCAGTTTTTAAAAAATAAGAATTGTGGAAGCAAAATTTATGGCCTACATAGCAGAAATAACAGACAAAATAGAAAAACTTGAATTCACAGTGGCAAGTTCCATCAAAGAAACAAAAGAAAGATCATCATGTTTATCTCTAAGATCATATGTTTATCTATAAGATCGAATTTGTTGAAACAATTCAAAGATTGTAGGTCTCCCAGAAGACTATAAGTCCAAACACCTGAACATCTTAATTCAAAAAATAATATTTTAAAACTGCCCAGAACTTCTAAATACAGAAAACAAAGGACCAATCCAAAGAATCCACAGATTACTTCCAAATACAAAAACAAAAACAAATCCCCATGCTGCAGACTCTGAGATACATGAGTAAATTTAACAATTCCATTGACAATCAACAAAATCTGCAAGTAATTAGGAGAAAGATCTTCAAATATGAAAGGAAGGAAATTTCAATAACAAGACTATTCTGAACTCACCAGAAACAGAAGGAAGGAATGGAACAAAGGAGTATTCATTCAAAAATATAGCAGGGACTTAACTGAAACACCCCTCCTTCAAACCAAAAGTACTCTCTCCCCTATAACAACTCAGTCCCTGGGTACAAGCTTAAAGTATTTGCTACAAAGAATTCAGCTCACCAAGTTCACTTCTGAATGCCGAGATTATTTCCTTGCTGGGGGACAAAAAGCGTCTATGGATGACTATGGGCTAGATTCACTGTTGGCCTTGATCCTGAAAGCTTCTTCTCACTGGGCTTAAGTTGCCAGTGAACTCTATTAGGAACTCCAGTCCTAGATTTCTGGCGACTTACTCTTCCAACCTTTTAAAGTTTACATCTTCAGAACTGTTTCTAATATTCCTTCAACTAAGAGGAGGAAAGAATAGACACAACAGAGACAGAAGCAAGAGCAAGGCCATGAGTTTGAAGTTTCAGGTCAGCCTGGTTGGTCCCCACCTGGGACTTGAAACAGTTATGGTCTCATATGTCACCAGAGAAATAAGTGTTTTTCTAATGTTTTGTATATTTGTATATAGTCTTCAATTTTTGACTCATCAGCCATTCAAAAAAGCCTCTCTTCTTCACAGACCAAGCAGATAGGAAACAGTTGTAGGATACCTGCACTTGTTTCAAAGTCTACATGGGAGATTGCATCAAGCAGAACATGCTGTGTATGCTCATAGAGACTGGACTCTTACAGGCCAGTTCTCCACCACAGTTAAATACATTCACTTTAACTTCATAACAATCATGAAGTAGATACTAGCACTAAGATTATCCCCATTTTACAGATAATGAAATTAAAGCTGAGGGAGGTTAAATGATTTCTCCATTGTCACATAGTAAATATCAGAGGCAGGATATAAACTTGGGCTTTCTCAACTTTTAAATTGAATACTACCCCACACTGTTACCTGACACTGGAAGTTCCCATAGCTTAAATTATCACCTCTATGCAGATGACTTACAGATTGACTTGTCCAGACAGAACCTCTATCCCAACCTTGAGTCTCACATCTTCAACTGCCATTTAGATTTCTCAAACTGGATGTCTCACATGCATCTTAAACTCAACTTGTCCAAAACTGAAGCCATATCTTCCCCTACCTCCAATTCCTCCCCCTTCCAAATTTGCCTATTACTATAAAGGGTACCACCATCCTCTCAGTCATCAGGCTCACAACCTAGGTGTGATCCTCGATTCCTCACCCTCACTCACACCTGTTATATAATCAGTAATTAAATCCTGGCTTTTCTACCTTTCATAATATCTCTTGTAAGTCCCCCCCCCTCCCTTTTTTCACCTCTTTACACAGCCACTATCCTGTTATAATGTTCCCATTACCTCATGCCTGGATTTTGCAATGGTTTGCTGGTTAGTGTCCCTGTCTAAAGTCTCCCCACTCCAATCCATCCTCTGCTCAACTATGTAATTGATCTTCCTAAAACAAAAGTCTGATCATATCAACACATGCACACTGAGTAAACTGCAATACCCAAACATAAAATACTCTATTTGGCTTCCAAATTCCCTCATAAACATCCCCTTCCTACCTTTCCAATGTTCTTACATTTTACTTCTCTCTACATACTTTGTGAGCTAGTGACATTGACCTCCTCACATTCCTCAGAGATAGGACATCTCCCAGCTGAGCTTTTTCATTGGCTATCCCCCATACCTGAAACATTCTGTCTTCTTGTCTCTACTTCCTGGCATCTTTGGCTTCATTCAGGTCTCAGCTAAAGCCCACTTTCTACCTTCTGCAGGACACCTTTTCCATTCCTCCTTAACCCTAGTGCCTTCCCCACCCCCAATTTGTCCTCTCTGTATCTTCAAAGCAGAGACTGTCTTTGGTCTTTCTTTGTATCCCCACAGCTTAGCACAGTGCCTGGCATATAGCAGGCATTTAATAAATTCTAGCTGATTGCTTGACAACTGGCAGCCTAGCAAGATGAGATAAAACAGAAAATGTGTATGTATATATTATACATATATACATATATATATATATATACACATATATACATATATATATACATATATATGTATATATATATATATATATATATATATATATATATATATAAAGAGAGAGAGAGAGAGAGAGAGAGAGAGAGAGGAGAAAGCTCACTTCAATAAACCCTGAGGGTACCACTGTCTTTTTTTCCAATTTATTTTTTTTATTTTTTTATTTTCAACATTCACTTCCACAAGATTTTGAGCTCCAAATTTTCTTCCCCTCATAGTATAACATGAATGACCTGAACCATCAAAAATAAGCATGTTATGTTCCATTTAATAAGGCAGATATATGTATGTATATGTATATACAATTTTTATAAAGGTTTCTACGTCGTTTGTTTTTTGTTTGTTGTTTTTTTGGGTTTTTTTTTTTAGTGCTTAAAGGGTTTTAATGACCTAGAAAATGAACTTCGGTGAAACATTTCATTCTCTGACAGCACAAAATAAAGGAAGCATCTGTACCATTGCTGACCTGTAATCCCTGACCCAATCTATAACTATTCCTTTGCATCCCTTAATCATTCCTTCCATGATGGGGAGTGGTATTGCCTTAGGCTACGGACTTCTTTTTCCTCACAATCTCATGCTGCTGTAACTCTCCACTTTCTATGCCTCTACTTTTACTTATGCCCCAAGTTCTCTTTAGCAACTGGCCAGAATAAGTTGTATCTCATAATTTGTGACCAATTACATCATGCCCACATGATGCAGATTGCCTCTGAATTTTTTGTAAACTGTGTCCCACTACCACATAACCTAGAAACATTTCCTCCTAACCTCTGCTCATTGAAATCTTTCTCTACCTTCAAGGGCCAGCTCAATTGGCACCTACCTATTCCATGAAGCTTTCTCTGATTTCCCCAACTAAAAGTAACCTCTCCTTCCTCAAATTTTTTATGGTACTTTATCAGTTCCTCATCTGTAAAATGAGCTGAGGAGGAAATAGCAAACCACTCCAGTGTCTTTGCCAAGAAAACCCCTGATGGGGTCATGGAGATTTGGACATGACTGAAAAATGATTCAACACTTTATCAAACACTGTCTTTCGGACCAATCATACCCTGCTTTGAATCATCTAATCCATGTGTCATATCCTCCATTAGACTATAAATTCTCTGACAGTAGGGATGTGTTGCTTTTTATCTTGGTATCTCTAACACCTAGCACAAGTGCCTTGAATTTAGTAGAAACTAAATAAATATGCATTGAGTTGTTGATCTGACTACAGGTTTCTTTTACAACTTCATCAGCACCCACACAATTATTCTTTCATTTGTATTGCTATGGGTGATAGAAGACAATCATTAGGAGTTCCATTCATGCTTCTAAATCTCAACCAACTGAGACATTTATAAGAACATATTCATGTTTTCACACAATATTAATCAGATCATCTGGTATGCACTACATCTAGAGCTTTTCACAGAGCATATGAAATCTGTTATTGAGAAACTCATCATAATAGCTAAACTTGGTGCTAAGTAATAGAGAATTATCTGCTATTAAGCTCTATCAGCCTTACCTAGAAGATCTCCAAGTAGGCTGCTGTCATAGGATTAAAGTTAGGTACATTATGTGAGAGAAATTACTATAACTAATAATTTATGGAGATTTAGAGTTCCCTCTTTTTCTATTTTTAAGACCTCAGCCTCTGAAGGTTGAGTTAACCTTCTTTATCCAACCCCACCCAACCTTCCAAGGAATCTCTAGTCTAAGGTGAATTCCATCAATCAAGCTTAGGTGGAGACAGATCTTTTTGTCTAAATTGGCCAAGGCTAGAGGTGGTCTGGGTATAGAGACAGTCCTTCTGTCCAAAGGTGACATGATGTCACTATCAGCCCCTCATTGTAATATTCATTCTCTCATTAACTGCTCACCAATCAGGGTTGATTTCCACCCTGGGGAACACCTGCCTTTTGAAGGGTAAATAAACTGTGACCTCACTGCCGCGACTGTCTTTGGTCTAAGAGAGATAGCTAAATGACCATCCTTTTATTAATGAACATGCTGGCCTTATTAATAAAATTATTAAATTGCCCAGAAACCATGTTTTCAAACATAGTTTGAAACCTTTTTAATTGCCATATATGACAAAAATAGCTAACTTCTATAATCTCCTGATAAAGCAGGCTTCTGGCTGCTAAGGGCTTCCTTGCTTTCCCTTGCTCTTTCTGAATCTTGTACAACAGGAAGCAGTGAGGTGCTTGAAAGATTAGATGGGGTAAAGTGATGTTTGGTGGAACTCTTTTTAAAGGGGTAGACAGATGCTCTTTGGTCACATAGCACAGAGTGCCTAGCACATAGTGGATGCTTAAATTTTTGTTTTCTGACTAAAGAGAAGATAGAGGGCTAGAGACTGACCACCAGCAGAGACTATGGCCACTCAAAACACCTCAGAGTTCAATGATTTTATATTTTTACTTTTGATTTCCTTTTAGTAAATTACTTTAGCCTAAGTGGAGAATAAGTAAATTATTTGGGGCTAGGCAGAGAAAGGAAGCAAGACTGGGGACACCAAATAAGTCGGAGATACATCATTCAAGTCATTGCTTTTGAAGTGATTAGGTCTTACCCCCTAGGCTTCACTGTAAATCTAGAGCAGCAGTTAGTGTATCATGGGCTGGGGAGTAAGAAGCATGTCTGTGTAAGCTTGTTTGTCAATAAGCTGGTGCAGCTTAAGACCCAAGTGTTAAATGGTACCTCACCCAGTAGCTTCTCCACCAGCATCTCTAGTGGAGACACTCTGTGTATATATGTTTCATGACTGTCATTTACACACACACATTTCATCTCTCTATGGCATTTTATAAAGTACTTTCCTCACAATGAGTTAGTGAGGTAGCTAGTACAAATATTATCCCCATTTTTTCAGATGAAAAAACTGAGGCACAAAGGTTAAATGAATTGTCCTGGTTCACAGTTAGTACTTGCCTGAATCAGGACTTCAATACTTCAGGCTTTAGGGCCAGCAGCATTCTTTCTCCTACCCCATGCTATACCACAAACAAAGCTAGGCAGTTTGCTGGGATTTCCACCAGGGAAGGGACAGATCCAGGAGAATTCCACTCTTTCACTCAGGGACTCAACCTAAAATTATCATTCACTCCTCCTCCAGTGTCAAGGACTTTGTATTAATAGTCAACTACCACCTATTGCTTCCCCCATCTCTTAGTCCCATCTTCTAGCCAGGTAATCTGAAGACTTCATGAAAAATCAGAGCAACTCCTCCCCTACCAAAAAAAAAAAAAAGGAAGAAACCCTTAGAGTCACCTAATAAACTTATTATTCCTCTACAGCGCCTCACATCCACCATCAGCACGCTCACCTTCTGTCCCCTCTCCTCAGCCAAAAAAAAAATTGTGAAATACAATCTGATTTGAATGGAAAGGCAGAAAAGCAAATTAATTTTGAATTTAGGAAAGATGCCACATCACATTTGATTTAAACCTCTTTTTGATTAGCACCACAGGGCAGAAAGGTCCCCTGAGATTCTATCTCTCAGGAGACTGAAGAAGAGCTGAGAAGCTGTGCAGCCATCTCCTGTCAATTCAATGGCTGAGCTAGAAGGTACCTTACAGGTTACCTGCTCTAACACACTCATCATATAGGCGAGGAAGCAGAGGCTTAGTGATAAGAAGTCACCTGCCTATGCCTAATGTTACTTTGGAGAGAAGGGGCAGAGCCCAGATCATCCACTTTGTGGATTAATGAGATCCTCCTGCTTCCCCCACTTTCCTGGGACCTGTCTTTCAGCCACTTTTACTTGTTCTGCATGTTAATTATTCTTATGAAGACTTGGCATGAGATGGGACTGAAAACGAACAGCTTAACCGAACAGATGCTTGATGGCGGTGGCAGCAGCACCCGTGAGACAAATTGGGGGCTCTTTGGAGGGAGAGAGTTGGAAGGAGAAGGGGGACTTTGAAGCTTTCAAAATTGCTGCTAGATTACAAACTTCAGTGTCGCAGCACCTAATACAACCATTTTTAAAGATGGTTAAAAAAATAACTCATTGAAAGGTCAATATGGAACAGTAGAAGACATTGTAGTAATTCAAGTGGGAGCCTTCATTTTTGAGGGTTTGTAAGACATCATCTGTATAAACCAGAAAAAGAAAAACCAATGTACAGGGTTACTATCATCCTGTCCCCCAGATAGCAACAACAACAATAACAATATTTATAACAACAATGTTTTATATAACCCTTTAAGGTTTGCAAAGTGTATTACATATCCACTAATCCTGTGAAGGAAATGCTGTAGAGATTATGATCTCCATTTTATAGACGAGGTAACTTCAGCCAAGAGATGCTAAATAACTTGACCAGGGTCACATGTAGTACAGCGGAAAGAATAATGACTCCAAAATCAAGAGGACTGAGATTTCAATCTCATTTCTAATATTTACCATCTGTGTCAGTTTGGACAAGTCACCTGATTTCCCTGGGTCTTATCCTGGTTGGCTTTTGAGAGTCCATCCAGCTTTAAAGCTGTAATCTTACGAAATAGTCATTATTTTGGTTTGGGACTGGAATCTAGGCTTTTTGGGCTCCAAGCCTAGCACTCTGTTCACTGTCTACCTGCTTATCTTCTTCCAGATGTAGTACTATAAACATGGCATGCTCTCCAGTCACATATCTAAATCCAAGTAATAAAAAGAAGAGCTAATAGCCTTAAAGTCTACAAATTCTTTACAGATATTATGTCATTTGATTCTCACAACAACCTTATCAGGTTGATGCTATTATTACTCTCATTTTACAGATGAGTAAACTAAGCCTGAGAGAGGTTAAATGACTTGCCCTGAGTTACACATGAGTAAACATCTGAGGCATGACCAAACTTCCTGACTCCAAGTCCAGCGTTCTTTCTACTATACAACCTAGAAGTAGTCATTCAGTCCTTTTTCAGTCATGTCTGACTCTTCGTGAGCCCATTTGGGGTTTTCTTGGCAAAGACAGTGGAGTGGTTTGCCATTTCCTTCTCCAGATCATTTTACAGATAAGGAAACTGAGGCAAACAGGGTGAAGTGCCTTGTCTAGGGTCACACATCTAGTGTCTGAGGCCAGATTTGAACTCAAGAAGATGAGTCTTCCTAACTCCAGGCATGGCACTCTATCCACTGCACCACCTCCATGACCAACTTAGAAGTAAGACATTGACAGCCCTCATAACACCACTCTACCCTTTCTCAGCAACCCTCCTCAGTGCACGTTCCTGCCTGGTATCCAAGTTGAAGTCCTGAAGATCTCATTTTCAGCTTATTGCCATGAACACACTTGCTTTGGATCATAGTAAATGCTTCATTTCTCTACTTGGCCTTTTTACATCCTTCAAATACTCAGACAGCCTTGACTCTATCCCTATTAAATTGTTGTTTAGCTAGGCTATGCACATCTAGTCTTATCCTTTATCTTTCTTCATTAGTCAGGCTGTGCCACTCCTAAATCATTGCAAATATTCTTCTTCATGTTCTCTCTACCTTGTCTTCATCTTTACAGTTCCTGGGATCAAAAGTATCAACCTTAGTAGAGTGATCCAAAGGAATAATTTGATTCCCTAACATGACACTTCAGCATGTAATAGAGCTGCTTTGCATTTATATAGCACTTTTTAACCCCCCAAAAAAGGCTATATTAATGATACAAACCTCAGGTCCAATTGTCAGCCCAAGCCTCTTCCTCAGTGATCTTCTCCATTCCTTGGGGAATATTTATGACAAGATCTGTGCATTTCCTATGTGAGAAAAAGGTGGTATACAGAGAAATATTTTGCCTAGGATAATACAGTGGGTCATGCAATGAGAAATAGGTAGTCTGAGTCTTACTCATGACTTCCTTAGCAATACTGGAAGCAAGAAGAGGCTTGAAAAAAGAGATAGCATTGTCTGGGGTGAATGAATACAACAAATGCTTAAATAAAGGAAGGACTCAACTCCTGTTTTGTTCCTATTTTATCTACACAGGAGACTGATCTTTACACAAAAGAATATAGAACAAAAGTGGTTAATGGGCAATTAAAATCCAATGTAAGTAAAAAGATAGCAAGAAATCCCCAAGCTTTCCTTAATGAGCTTGTCAAACAAGGGCTAGAGGATCTATATCCTAAAATTCTGAAAGAGCACATGATTGGTGAGCCACTACTGATCTTCAGAAAAATAATAGAGAATGGCAAAATTCTAGAACACTTTAATACTTTAATAATGGGTTAAGGGTTTGCAGAAACTTAGAAAGGAAAATAATGATTGCTAAGAGCCAACATGCATGCAACAAAAACAGATCAAGACAAGCTAGTCTTGTTTCTCTTTTGGATAAGGTTATTAGAATGATATAAGCGGACTCATTACTTAACAGAAGGGAGGGAAAACCAGTGGATAGCATGAGAGCTGCACTGGTACCCACATAACATCGAGGGAAGAAAAGGAATAAGCATTTCTATAGCGCCTATTGTGTGTCAAATATTATACCATTTGGTAAAAGAATCCAGAAGATGTAACCTCAACATGAGTGACAGCATTGTGAAAGATGTGTGGGAGGACATAGCAAGAGTTTCACAGGGTAAGAAGGAAGCTATAGACAGGTTAAGATCTGCTTCATTCAGGAAAGACTCTTCTTTAATTTGATCACAGAGCCATTAAAACATTGAAAAATTAGGAAAGAAAAATCTTCCTGACAATTAGAACTATCACTAAATGGAAAAGTAATTCCTTGTAAGGTAGAGAGTCTCCATTACTCGAAGTTTATAAGCAGAGGCTGAATGGCAGTTGTTGGAAGACGGTGCCAAGTGGATTTGAACCTGGGTCTTCTCAGTCCAAAGTCAGTGCACTTTCACTGACCCATATTGCATCGTAATGAATCAAGGATGAGAACCAAATTGAGACAAAACTGTCAGATTTGGCAACTAAGACATCCTAGAGAACTACCTGGGAGAGTACAGTTTCATTTGAGTATAGCAGTTCAGAGACAGATCGCAAAGAGTTCAGAAAAGAGGAAGAGATGGAAAAATGCAAGCAACACAGGTAAACAGTTTTCTCTAGTAGTTTGACTATGAAAGGGAGGTGAGATACAGGATGATAGCTTGAAGGAATGGTAGGATCAAATGAAGATTTGGGGTTTTGTTTTTAAATGATGAATGAGACCTGTGCATGATTGCAAGCAGTATGGAAGAAGCTGGTGGATGAGGAGAAACTGACAAGGAGAGAGAAGGAGATCATCAAAGGGACAAACTCATGGAGGTGTTGGCAGGGGATGGGACCAAAGACATTGGTGTAAAGAGTGGCACTTGGTAGGAGAAAGGCCATTCCTTCCTCTAGAAGTGGAGCAAAAGAAGAGAGAGTAAGAGATAGTATCTAGGTGATTTGAAGGATTAGAATAGGAAGCTCATAATAGAAGGTATGACTTTTTTTGTAGAAGAGATCAATAAGCAGATGCAGACTAGAACAGATGACCTCCAAGGTCCCTTCCAACTCTGGGATCCTTTGATTCTATAACTTGTGTTACTTGATTTATCTATTTAAAAAAAGAAGGTTTTTGCATATGTGTTATACGTATTGTATAAATTTAATTCAATTTAACTAATATTTATTAAGTACCTCTTATGTTCAAGGCAAAGATATAAAGACAAAAATGAAACAGTACCTGCCCTCACAGAGCTTATGTTTTACCAGAGGAGAGACAAACATACACAAATAAGCACAATGTAGAAAAGAACATGAAAGGGGCAAAAGAGAGTTCAAACAAAAGAGCTGTAGGAATACATGAGGGGAGAGAAAACACTAATAATACAGGGGAGAGGCGAAATCAAGACTGGCTTTATAGAGGAAGTACAATCAATCATCTTTCATTTCTTAAGACAGAAGCACTTTGAATATGTGAAGCACGCAAAACTACAGTGTAAGAGGATTCTAGTGTTGTCTCAAAAGAATGAATTTTGTTATTCATTTTTACCTTCCCAACCCTCAAATTAGCTTCAAAGTCAGTTATCTGCAGGCAGTACCTTTTGATAACTTGAAGCTACTTTTTCATGATTTTCCTTAGCAATCTCTCCCACATATCAGTGAGGGTTTATTTTAAAATATGGCAAATTCAGCAACAGAAAATGTCCCAGATTTCATGCCTAGATTTAATCTATTTTTCACTTTGGATTTTTTTAAAAGTATTTTGATGTGCAAAAGAAAAAAGAAAGAAGCCTTTATGCTAATCCATTTGTGTTCACTTAATGCCTACTGGGTGTAGAACATTGTCCTAGGCACCAGGGGCTTCCATAAATGTTCTGATGCCTTCCATAACTATCAGTGATTTATTTGTGTAAGTAGATTATGCTTCCTAGGGGGGTAGGGAAGCATAATGGGAAAATCACCAGACTAGGGCCAAGACCCCTGGTCTACTCTAGCAACTTTATAGTAGTAGGTAAGTCACAACCTTTCCAAGCTTCAGTTTTCTCAACTCTAACAAAGGGGTAAATGATACATATACTCCTTACCTCACAGAGTGGTTGTGAGGATCATATGAATGTAAAGAACTATTTAAATGTTTGCTATTCTTATTCCTGACCTGTGGTGTAATATGTTGCATACTAATGTAGGAACTCTAAGGTAGAAAGGAATGCAATTAGGCGACACTGTGAATAGAGCACAGCAGGGGCTTCAAGTCAGGAAGACCTAAATTCAAATCTGGCCTTAGACATGTAGAAGCTGTGTGACCCTGAGCAATTCCTTTAACCACTGTCTACCTCAGTTTCCTCAACTGTAAAATCAAATAGTAATAGCACCTACCTCCCAGAATTGTTGACAGAGATCAAATGAGATATTTGTAAATACACTTAGCACAGTGTTTCACACATAATAGGTACTTAATGGCTGCTTGTTTCCTTCTTTCCTTTCTTCCACAGACATTCATTTATCATCCCGGTGCAATGCTAATGGTAATATTGAAAGTTATGCTAACTTGGTGACTCATTGTTCCCAGACCTACTTGTCACTTAATGCTGGGGGAGGCATCACCCAGTCTGCAGCTCTGTATTATCTGTTATTCATCACACAAGTCACTCCCTACCTGCTTGTTGAAATGATTATTAATAACCAATGATCTGAGGAGATCAAGTTCCACCTTTTTCTATAGTTCTCATTTCAAAGTTCATTCTCTTGAAAGACATTAAAATTAACTCTCCTCAGTCTTGGTCAGATCCCACTCAACCTTACAAGGAATCTCTAATTTAAGGCAAATTCCACTCAATCAAGTTTGGGTAAAGGTACATCCTTTGTCTAGATTGCCCAAGGCTGGGGGTAGTCTGGGTATAGGGATAAGTCTCTCCCTCCAAGAGTGATATCATGTCAGCCTTCACAGGAGTGAGCTCACTTCTCTTTGTAAAGTCTACCTCTCATTAATTGTTAACCAATCAGAGTTAATTGCCACCCTCAGGAACAGCCCTTTTCCAAGGACATATTAGATGTGAAGGCGATACATTGATAGTCTTTGGGATTTGAGAGTGCCACTGACCTTTTATTAAAATGCTGGCATTATTAATAAAATGACTATCCTGAAATTATGTCTCTCAATCTTTTTAAACGTCACCTTGTACCTGGCAATTGTCATATACCTGCTACCCTGGAAAAGAGCTGAGATGCAATGGCCCATCCCTTTTTCCTCACATGGACCTATCTGAATTATCTTTATCTCATTACAAAAGTTAGCAATAAAGACTGGCTCCATCTTGAATCCCTTGTTGATCTCTAGTGAATACCCTGGCAACATGTTGCTACCTTGACATATTTTTAATAAATTCCTTTTAATTCTCTGTGTCCTAAATTTTGCCTCATTAATCAGGGCAAAAACCCAAAGAAAGAAATTTCCTTTTAACAATAACTTACATTTAAATAATACTTTGCAAATTCTCATCACATATGATTTCACCCTATCCTCACAATAGTCCTGTGAGGTTTTACTGTGCCCATTTTACAAATGACGAAACCTAGCTTCTGAAAGGGTTTGTGACTTGTCCTAGGTCACACAGCTAGTAAGTGGCAGATTAGGAACATGAATTTGAGTCTTGGGACTCCAACTTTAGTGCTCTTTCTGCTGTAGCTAAGCTAGCTCTAGCGAAAAGAATGTTGGATTTGAATAAGATTAGGATATAAGTCTTAATTCTAGGAATCACCCCAAATAGCTGCTACTCACTTAACCACACTAAACTTCAGTTTTATCATTTGTGAAAGGGGAATAAAAATATTTGCAGTATGCTCCTACTAGTTTCTGAGGAAAGCCTTTTGTTATCCTTAAGGTATTTTCTAAGTGACTTATTATGACTTCTTGCTAAACCCTTCCAACTATGCAAAATGATTGTTTCCATAATAGGACTCATTTTCTGCTCCTGACTCCAAATTCAGAGGCTGACTTTTCCAATTGTTTGCAGGTAACTCAAATGATCTCAGTGGCAAGCAGCACCTTTATTTAGAGAACTGACTCACTGCCCCCTCCTACCCTAGAGCCACCCCCAGGGGAGATAAAAACTATAGTGTTTCATTTCACATAAAAGGTTAGAACAGGAAAATGTCTTCTCATCATCAATTTAGTTAATTACTCCTGGCATTTCATCATACCTCAGCCTTTTTTATCCAACAAGAATTAATTTTCTAGTTAACAAAAATAAAGTGAATAATGCCTTTTTAATTCTTGGGAGCCAAATGCTTTACTTCTATGCAATTTAATCAGCAGATCTATGCTATTTATTCTGCCAAATATCCTTTCCCTTCACCACCAACTCTTGCTTTTTTTTTTCTTTTTTAATTTCCTGATGTGCCCTTAAACTGTATCAGCTCTCATTGGACACACTATCCTCCCTTTCTAGTACTGGAGAGGATGCTTCCTAGTTCCTGAAAAATATAGTACAATGTGGGATGAGATCAAGGAGTATGCCAATTAAGGCACTAAGGTTGATTTACTCTTCATTAAAAACTGTAGAATCTTATCTTAATTCCTTCAAAACAGACAGCTAGTAAATGGAGTGATTGACTCGGAGTGAGGAATACTTGAGTTTGATTCCTACTGCAGACAACTTACTGTGTGACCCCTGTGCAAATTACTTAAACACAAATCTTAATTTCCTCACCTGTAAAATGGGAATAATAATAATAGCACCTTTCTCTCAGAGTTGTCATGAAGATCAAAGGAGACAGCATAAGTAAAGGGCTTTACATATGCTTAAAGTTCTATATAAATGCTAATTATTATTATTAAAGTTCTTAACCTTAAAGTTCTATATAAATGCAAATTATTATAAACTCTAGAAATACACAGCCTACCTTTCATTCAGGAATGAACAAAGTGTTATTGATTTGCTTTTTTTTCTTTTTGCTTTTTAGGTAGGCAATTGGGTTAGATGACTTGCCCAGAGTCACACAGCTAGTGTCATGTGTCTGAAGCCAGATTTGAACTCAGGTCCTCCTGACTCCAAGGTCAGAGCTCTACCTGTGCACCACCTAGCTGCCCCCATTGATTTTCTTAAGCCCTTGCTTCCACCAAGTCCTACTCCAACGCTTTATCATGACATGACATAATCCTGGGTTCTCAAAGACTATGAGAGCAGAATACAGTATCTAAAAGTTTCTACCTTATTAGAAAGATTTCATGTGTAATACTGGTAATAGACTTCATCTGTTCTACAAGGGCTTGCCTAGCTAAATTTGGAGAAGTTCATCACTAGTAGGTTGGGCATTGGATAGCATTTCTTTGTCCAAGGCAGAAAGGAATGCAAAATTGTCCTCTGACCTGAGGTGGTCCTTTCCTCTTAGGAGTTATGATGCCAGAGTAATAAAAGTGGGGGCTAAGAGCATTTAGAGTCACATCATTTTTAAAGTATTTAGAAACATTAATTTAATTATTGATATGATATAAAACGATGTATTGAATGAAGGAGTAGAAATGGCAACAAAGAAAAGATGGAAAGAATTGCTACACTAGGCCAAGGACAGAAGGGGGGGGGGGGGATAAAGATAATGTAGTTTCAAAGGCATTGAAGGAACAGTTCTCAAAATATCTGGAAAAGAGGACATCAAATAATTGGGGAAATTTACTTTATCATTGATTTTTTTAAAGTGACTGAAAATACCAATATCTGAAGGCATGAGAAGGGAACAGGAAGGTTGTAATAAATTATATTCTACAGTAACCCATGTCTTTATAGCTACATAATTGCCTAGAAGGAATAAAGAAAACAAGATCTCACCATGCTTTTTGTTTGATGAATGGGAAAAAGTATTTGATTTGATAGAACAAAACATTCCCTTAAAGGATCTTTTCTATCAGTATATCTACTACGTGCCTTTCAAAAAATCATACAAGATTCCTTGAAAGGCTTATAAAAACACAGATAACTTTGGTCAACACCCCACTAATTATTAATACCAAGCAAGGCATTAAAAAGAGAGACATGCCTATCATAAATATTTCCCATTCTTGTGGATGATAGATAATGCTGAATGTAATAGAGGAGAGATTTCCAATAAATGGTGAAATTCTTCCATTTATAGATGGCCTTGATTTGACCCCATCAAGCACCAAGATATTGAAAAGTTCCCTGAATCAGATTCATAATCACTCCAAAGACTTATACTTAATCATCCACACAGGAAAATCAGACTAGATAAAGGATATTCATTGTCCAGACCATGATATACATTTGGACTTATAAGCCATAGAACTGGTCTCTTAAGAAATACATCTGAGACAGACACTGAAAATGGATGATGACTTGATCCCAGAAGTAAACAGGAGTTTAGTGAGCAGGATTGTCTTTGGGAATTTGTGTAACTCTTTTAATGATCCTAAACTTCTTCCTAAAATTAAGAGGTATGATTTTAATGTCAATATCCTTCTAGTGATGCTATATGGTTCCAACTTGTGTGATATCACGGCCTCTGAAGGATTAAAGTTGAGGTGATTCAGAGTGCAATAGAATATCACATGTTGAGCATGAATGTGTTGTAACACTTTACCATACACAAGAGAAGTGACATAAAGGACATCGGAAGAGAGATGAATGATGAGAAAAATGGTGGACTGGGAATAAGCAAAAGCAAGGGATAGCTGATGGATAGATAGCTCATATATCCAGTGATATCCACACAATGTTAACAATTCTAAATAAGGGCCTCCAGCGTATTGGATGAGCCCTCTATGGAGAATTTCCAAGAGAAGAGAAGCAAGAATTACATAGGATGAGAAGACTTTAATGGGTTGCAATCTGAACCACAAGAGAAGTACTCAGATCAAGGGGATCACAGAACCATCTTTGTATATACAAAGAGACAAGGATACCCATTCATTCATTCAACAAATATTCATTGACTACTATGTATATAGGTCTTGAGGACACAAAGACCTATTAGATATAAAAGACTCTGCATCCATAAAGCTACTTATGGAGATAAGATATGTGTAGATGGAAGTTCAAACAAAAAGGTCAAATAGGTGTTTGTCAAGGGGGTAGATGATAAGTACCAAATAGCAACAAAACCCACATGAGTTCAGAAGAGAGTAAAATCCCTTTGGTGGGGGGGGGAACTCTCAAAAAGATTTCATAAAGGGGGAGGAAACTGGATAAATGAGTAGGAGTTGTACAGGAAAGGGAAATAGTGTGAACAAAGGACCTGGCGAATGAATATGGAGTGATTTAAGCACAAGTAAAGCAGCCTGGATAGAACAGAAGTTTGTGAAGAGGAGTTGTGAGAAATAAAGCTTAAAAAGTACATCAGGACCACATAGAAGATCATCTTGCATGCTAAGCTGAGAAATTTGGCCTGAATCCTATAGAAATTGGGAAATCATTGAAAGTTTTGAGGCAAAGAAATGTCACAATAAAAGTAGAATTTCAGGAAATTAAATTTGGCAATAATATATAGGATGGATGATAGAGAGAAGAGATTTGTGGCCAGGAGACCAACTAACAATCTATTACAAAAAAAAAAATCAGATGGCAGAATCGATGGCCTATATTACAATAGGCGGACATTAAGAACAGAAATGATAGGAAGGATGTAAGAAACATTATGAATGAATAATATTCCATTTAATGAGATAGTGATGCCTTTTTCTCCTAGCATTGAATCATTCTGAAAATTGTTTTTTTTTAAATCTGCTGGCTCAGAAACTAAAATATTTATTATAATCAACTGTTCTTCATGAAACTTCCAGAAACCTCCCATATAACCCAAGAGCTCCAGAGTTAGAATCAAATATTAAAACTATTCTGTTATAATCCCTGATTCTGGAACCAAACAATTTTGTGACCTTGGATAATTATTTGTCCATCTACTTTTTGAATTTCATCATCTATACAATAAAGATGAGCAATTTTTGCCAGATTCATCAAAATAGCTGTTGGCAATGGCACTTTATAGGTGAACTACCATACACTTTAAGCACTTATATAATTAATTCATATCCATTCAACTAGTATTTATCCAGCATATTTCAAGTATCAAGCACTGTACTAGTTATTATGCAGGGATACTTAGGTAGTACATAAGCATCTCTGTTTTTGAAAGGCTAACCATTCTTGTGACAGGTTACCTCTATGTTAATCATTCCCTCTTCTTCTTGGCCCTCTCCACCATCCTGTCCCACATAATTAGGAAATATTTGCTTGGAAACTTTCAACTTCCCAGCTAATGAGGGGTCCACTTCTAGTTGTACTGTTTTAAGTCTTGCAAGTGAAGTTGGCTAACTTCAGATGTCCCTGAGGAAAGGAGAAAAGAGAAGAAGGCTTGTTAAGGATAAATTCAGATCACAGTCACAGAGGAAACCTGGGTATATAAATGGATATCTGGAAAGCAGGCAAATTCCATGGTGCAGCAATTGGGGGACTATAGGCCTATGCCAAATGATCATCTCACAAGGGCAAGGTGACATCAGAAGTAAGAAGCCAATCATATTTGTTCATTCATTAAACAAGGAGATTATATTCTAATGTTCCTCAAAGTGGATACTAAAAATCCTTGCACCTTCCTGTATATAGTATGCTTTTTCCCTTTCTACACTCCCAAGTATACTTGTTGTATGTTGTTATCCAGATGTTGTTGTTGTTGTTTAGTTGTTTTCACTCATACCCAACTCTTCATGACCCTTTTTTGGCAAAGATTCTGGAATGGTTTTCCATTTCTTTGTCCAAGCTCATTTTACAGGTGAAGAAACTGAGGCAAATAGGATTAAGTGACTTGCCCAGGGTCACACAGCTAGTAAGTATCTGACTTGAACTCAAGTCTTCCTGACTCCAGATCTGGCACTCTATCCACTGTGCCATCTAGCTGTCCAATCCATATATGTCCATATCTAAATAGGAGGAATGTGAATGACTGGCATAATCTAGGTGTTGAGTACAGAGGGGAGCCTCTCATTAAGTCATCAATCTCCTTTGTTGCTTTATCATTGCAAGATCATTTGACATAGGCCTGTAGTATCCCAACTGCTATATCATGAAATTTTCCTGCTCTCCAGAAATCAATTTATGTGCCCATGATTCTCCTGTGACTATGGCCTAGATTTATGCTTATCAAGCCTTCTTCTCTTTTCTCCCCTCCTGATGAACATCTCAAGTTAGCCAAGTTCACTTGCAAGTGTTAAAACACAATTCAACCATTTTACAAAGCAATTTGGGCTTATGCAAATAAAATTACAAAAGTGTCCATACCTTTTGACCAAGGAATTCCATGGCTAGGCTTATACCCCAAGGAAAACATTGATCAGAAGTCCCCATGTATGCTAATATATTTGTTGCAGCACTTCTTAATAGCAAGGAATTGGAAACAAAGTGGGTACCCAAAGTTTGGGGAATGGCTAAACAAATTGTGACACATGAATATGATGGGATGTTATTGTAAGAAACAACAAATATGATTAAGATAGAGAAGTATGGATTTACCTGAACTGATGCAGAATGAAATAAGTAGATTCCAGAAAACATTATACACAGGAACTACAATACAAATGGAAAGAACCACAAAACAATCAAACGTGAATTTGCCAGATTACAAAAGAAAAGTCTGGTTCCAAAGAAGAAATATCAAAAGACAACCCCAACCCACTCCTTTATAGTGGTTGGAAGCCCATGAATATATGTATTTTCAGACCTTGTTCAATGTATTGATCATTTTTGCTGATTTATTTTTCTTTTTTCTTGAAAAGTATTTTTATATATAACTCTCAGAGAAGGAAAGAAATATTAGAAAAATATTGGTGATGTAAAAAATCAAATGAGATCAGTAGAAAACATACCAACAAAGGTATAAGGTTTTTAAGCATCATTTGCTATTAGTTCACTGCTTCTATGAAAATCTTTTAGGTTTCAAAAAAGCAGAAGCAATGGGCTGGGAAAGTTACAAATAATATACTAGGACAGATACATCTCCTGCCCTAGAGGAATTTACAAAATTGTTGGAAAAACAAGAATTAAATATGATCATTTCAAAATGAGAGAACAAAACTATAAATTCATCTTGCACTGATAGAACTAGAATTGTGGGAGATCAGAGGCAAGTGAAAGCAATGTGGTCCAAGGCAGCCACGATCTGGGAAGCTGCAGAGAGGCATTTGGAGCAGCTAGGTGGCACAGTGGATTGAGTACCAGACCTAGAGTCGGGAAGACTCATTCCTGAGTTCAAATCTAATCTCAGACACTAGCTGTATAACCCTAGGCAAATCACTTAACGCTGTTTGCCTCGGTTTATTATCAGTAAAATGACCTTCAGAAGGAAATGGCAAACCACTCCAGTATCTTTGCCATGAAAACTCCAAATGGGCTCTCAAAAAGTTGGATGCAACTGAAATGATTGAACAACAACAGGGAGGCATTCAAAACAGAAAGAATCAGCATTTTCCTCCTAATCAACATTCTATGAACTTAAACCAATACTCCTTAGTGTTTGCTCCTAATTTCTAATTATTCTATGCACATACTTTTGATTGGAAGCTCCAGGGGGGTAAGAACCATGACTTCATGCTTCTCTCTTCCCCACAATGCCAAGACAACACTGGGCATGTAATGAGTATGCAAAAAATTGTTGAACCAAATGGAGGTAGCAGCCATGATCACTAATATCATCTATTGACTGAGAGTCAACAATATAATAGTAAATAGGGAGCCCAAGTTCTCTGACTCAGCCTAGCTTTGGCTCCGTTTGATGTGACCTCACTTGCTGTGGCCTCAGAGAGAATAGAGTATTTAGCTACTCATGATTCTAAAGTTCTTTTCCTCAAGGAAGTGAGGAATTATGAATAATTATTGTTAATAACTAAATTATTATTATTATAAAATGATTAATGAATAATAATTTGCACTATTCTATATATGTGTACATGTGCATACATGTGCAGATTACAAAGCGCTCAGGGAAATAATAGATAGGAAACACATGGCAAGAGACGCTAAAAAGGAGGTCTCAAGATCATGCATTTAGAGCTGGAAGGTATCTCTAAGGTTACGCAATCCAGTTGTGTTAAACCCCCAGCCTATGGGCTGTGAGATGCTGCAAAATTCCTGAGTATGGCCTGAACTCTGGTTCAGGTTAAAATATAAATGGGAAGTATTTGATAAAATAAATAAAAATACAACAGAGATAATGTTAATTTGTGATTTTCTAACTTAATATGCAGCCTGAAGAGATCTATTTCTATTTGAGTTTGACACCATTGATAGTCTCACCTCATTTTGCAAAAGAACAAACTTAGAGCCAGGTAGGCTTACGTTACCTGCTCTAGGTCACATAAGGAGTAAAAGCATCTGAGGAAGGATTTGCACCCAGGTCCATCTGACTCAAGAATCAGTTCTGTTTGTCCTGTACCATAGTTCAGAAAAACCTTCTGAAGCTAAAAAAAAAAAAATTAAAGCAAAGTTTCTTCTTGTGATGCTGTCACAATTTATTCCAAAATGGAAAAAAGGGTGAAGATGATTTAAAATTCACTCTGGCTGTACAGAAAGCTCACTGAGCAATTTGAATTTCAAAAAGTATGGAGTTCAAAAGATAGAAGCTATGCAACAGTAACTGAGAATGAAAACAAAATGGACAAGATGCATTCAGAAGAGCATAAAGAAGGCTCAAATCCAGGCTGAACAAAGTCTTGCTATGAATAGAGAGGGAATTTTAAATTACATTGGAAGCAAGATTACAATCAAAGTTGGGGAACCACCTATTAGGAGTGGCTAGAAAGACAGAAGGGAGGAAGGAATGAAGGAATGAGAAAGGAAGGAATGAAAAAAGGAACAAAGGAAGGAAGGATATTTGTTGTTGTGGGTATTATATAAAGAAAAGTAAGACAGCCTCTGTTCTCAAGGAGCTTACCTTCTAATAGAAGAAGACAACATATATAGGAGATTTCAGAAGCAAGTCAGGTAGAAATGGCCAGTGTTCCTTACAGAATAAAAGCAAAGTAGAAGGTAATGCATCTTTAGTGTCATTTCCTTTGGTAAAACTACATTTGTTTTTTGACCTCGAACCATTTGAAAATATGGAATATTTTGGTGTGAAGAATTTTCTTTTCTGTATCTTCAGTAGTTGTGGCAGTACAGGCAATAGCTAGGGTTGTTGTGCAGTCTTGACTTATCCAACTCTTTGTGACCCCATTTGGGGTTTTCATGGCAGACATTGCAGTGGTTTGCCATTTCCTTCTCCAGCTCATTTTACAGATGAGAAAACTGAGACAAATAGGGTTAAATGGCTTACCCAGGGTCACACAGCTAGTAAGTGTCTGACGCCAGACTTGAACTCAGCAAGATAAGTCTTCCTGACTCTAGGCCTAGTACTCTAGCTCAGGGCTTCTTAAATTTTTTCTAACCCCTTCAGTACTTCTTAAACTGTGGGTCACGACACCTGAACCACCCGGCTACCCATAGCTAGGTTGCATCTCCACAAAGACTGTTTCTCTGAACAATGGCTATTTTTTCTACCAAGGAGAGTACAATGTAATTAATAATAACAACAATAATTACAACATTGTTTTTGGGTTCAAAGGACTTAGGTTCAAGTCCAAGTTCTACCATTTACTACCTGTGTGACCTTAGACAAGTCAATTGAATTCTCTGAGCATCATTTTCCTCACCTATAAAATGAGTAGCTTGGACTAGGTGTCTTCTAAGGCTCTCTTATAGTCCTCAAATTGTTCTGTGGTAATAATCTTTAGACTGACGCAATTATCCAAAGCACTTGGTGTTCATGACCCTCTCTGAAGTGCCTGAGGCTCACTTGGGACATGCTATCTCTGCTCTGGTCCTCCTGCTCTGCTCTTCCTACCCCTCTGGAAACTTCTATACTTTATATTTATAATTCGTTTCTAGGTCACTCATATTGCCCAATAAATCAATTCAAGTCAATAAAAATTTATTAAATGTCTTCTAAGTACAAAGTACTGTGCTAAGCACTGAGGATACAAAGAAAGGCAAAAAAAAATAGTCCCTGAGTTTGAGGAACTCATATTCTGATGGGGAAGACAACATTAAAAACAACAATGTACAAACAAATATGTACAAAAGATAAAGTATAAATAATCTTAGAGGGAAGGCACTAGCATTAAGGGGGACTAGAAAGGGCTTCTTGTAGAAAGTGATGTTTTATCCAAGACCTCAAGGAAGCCAGAAATGCCAGAAGGCTGAGATGAGGAGAGAAAGAGAGCAATCTGGGTATGGGGAGACAGTCAGCAAAAACACACAGCTGAGATATGGAATGTCTTGTTCAAGGAATAGCAAGAAGCCTAGTCACTGCACAGTAGAGTACACAGAGATGAATTAAGTATAAGAAGTAATAAAAGCTTGAGCACAGACCCTGAAGTCAGGAGGACCTTAGTTCAAATCCAGCCTCAGACACTTGACATTTACTAGCTGTGTGGCTCTGGGCAAGTCAATTAGGAGGAGGAGGAAGAGGAGAAAATGATGGTGATGGTGATGGTGATGGTGATGATGATGATGATGATGATGATGATGGAGGAGGAGGAAGAAGAGGAAGAAAGGAAGGAAGGAAGGAAGGAAGGAAGGAAGGAAGGAAGGAAGGAAGGAAGGAAGGAAGGAAGGAAGGAAGGAAGGAAGGAAGGAAGGAAGGAAGGAAAGACAGGACCAAGTTATGAAGGGCTTTAAAAGCCAAAAAATAGATTTTATATTTTATTCTACAGGTAATAGGAAGGCCCTGGAGCTTATTTAATAGGATAGGAAATGCATATCAGATATGCATTTTGGGAAGATCACTTTGATAGGGGGGTATATACAAGAGATGTTTTGAAGATAGGGTTGACAATTTTGACAATAAATTGGATATATGGAGGGAAAGAGAGTGAGGAGTTGAAGTCACCTAGGTTGAGAGCCTGGGGGCCTTAGAGATCATTGGCACCCTTAACAGTCATAGTAATAACTGGATTTCAATATAATTTGTATACTGTCAAATCCTATAAATTTTATTTTATTCATTTAAAAACATCATTCTGAGAGGGAGCCAAAGGTTTCACCAGACTGCCAAAGGGGTTTTGACATAAAAAAAGTTTAGAACTTGTGTGTTAGGGTCTTATTACTAATTCTAGTTCAGGATGAAAATGTTTGAGATCCACTATATAACAGGACAGGTCAGTAATTTGGATGAAGGCCAAGTTTCATAGGAAGAATGTAGTGGTAAGAAGTAATATGTGATTGGTTTCCTCTCTCTGATGTCACTGTAGTAAGGCTACGTGGGGTATGGGAGTTTTTAACACAGAAGGCTCCAAGGATTTGTTCGGTCATTTCAGTCATGTCCAAATTTTCATGATGCATCAAGTCTGAAAACAAATGACAAAAAAGTCACAGAGGTTATGCAATCACTGTTAACCCTGAAAATGTGGAAGAGCTCACATAGATTGTCACAACCATAGTTAACTCTGAAGAATATCAAAGAGTTCACACAGGTTATCACAGCCACAGTTAACTCTAAGAAATGAAACAAAATAAAACCAAAGAGTCTAACAGTGGTTATAAGCAAAAAGCTTTCTTTACTCCATTGAAGGAGGGAAACTAGACACAGTCTCTAGAAGGAGACCCACTTTAGTGAGGCTAAATCTTCATACATACATAGTTACACAGTGAGCTGTAGCCCTGACAATGAGAGGTAACACTATAATAAGACAAGGTTGGTTCATAGCAGGGCTTCATGACCAGAACATGGGTCCTGAAGGTGCTTATCCAAGCTCAGGGATTACCTGGAGCTGGTGTGAAACAATTCTAGGATTTTGCAGCATTCATCCAGAGGATGAGCACAAAGGATTGTTCTTTTGCAAAACTCAGGGCACAGCTTGCTTGCTGGGCCTTATCTCTAGAAAACAAGGTGTCTCTTAATAGTAAAAAGAGAGTGGTAAAAAGAGAGGCATGGTCTTGGCATGGGGATCCTGACAGATGTCATTTGAGGTTTTCTTGGCAAAGATATTGGAGTAGTTTGTCATTTCCTTCTCTAGATCATTTAACAGATAAGGAAACTAAAGCAAATAGAGTGAAGTGACTTGTCCAGGCTCACACAACTAAGTGTCAGAGGCCTGATTTGAACTCAGGAAGATGAGTTTTTCTGACCCCAGGCCTGGCACTCTGTCCACTGTATCTATCACCTAGCTGCCCATAGACAAAGCATAGAAGATTCTGGAAAAGAGATGTAAAGGAGTCAGGAGAGAGGGATATGCATAGAGTATCACATTTGCTTCTGACATGGAGGTAGAAGTGATAGATATAGATATATAAATATATATAAGTATATATATATATAAATACATATAAATATATATAAATAATACATATAAATGTATATATAAATATATATAAATATATATAAATAAATATATATAAATAAATATATGTAAATATATATAAATATGTTGCTGCTCCAGGGATATAGCTAGTATTTCGCTCCTTGAGGGCAGAGACCATGTTTCTGTTTTTGTACATTCTTCCTTTCTTTGTGTAATAAATGTTTGGTACATGCCTACATCACCCAAGAGAACATTGCCCAGATAGAAGACATAGGGGGACTAATTCTGAGAGACTAGAAGAATCACGTCTACATGGACATTCTATGTTGGCCCACCATGTGGTTGGGAGCAGCCTTTTTCCATTGGCTATGTAGATGTAACTCTTAGAAGCTTTAATACCCACCACTGAGTTAGAATCCTAGAACTGTGATCCCCAGGTCTGCAACATCCAGTCCAGATTCCTAGAATTCCAGATGCCCATGGCTTATGCTCCTGGACCAATTCAGAGCTTCCACTTCTAGCTCTTAGAATAGAAAAGGGATAGAAAAGTCCCAGGTTCCAGAGCCACATGACCTAATTTGGAGTGGGGACTTGGGGGAGGCATGGAGAAAGTAAGTAATTCTCAGGCTCTTCCACTTTACCATTGTATAAGTAAAGAAATCCTTTACTCAAAAGCTGCTGCTGTTGACGAGTTAGTAATTACAGCTACTCAGCCAATGGAAAAAGGCTGCTCCAACAACATGGTAAGGACACCATAGAATGTCCATGTGGCCTCTAGTTCTCTAGTCTCCCCAAAACAGTTCCCTTGTATCTTCCACATAGGTGATGCCATCTTAGTTAGTCTAGGCATGTGCCAAATCCTCATTAAATGTGTATCCCCACCACTCAGTACAGTGCCTTCACATAGAAATATTTTATAACTGATGTCAATTGGGGCAGGTAGGTGGTGCAGTGGATAGAGCTCTAGCCTTGGAGTCAGGAGGACTGAGTTCAAATCCGGCCTCAGACACTTGAACTTACTAGCTGTGTGACCCTGCATAAGTCACTTAACCCCAATTGCCTCACCAAAAAGCCAAAAAAAAAAAACCTGATGCCAATGAAAAAGTCCAATTCTGCTGGACCCCTCAAAGCTCAAAGGTTATTTTCTGGCTGAGGTGAGTAAGAAGAAGGCACTCCTCCCTCATCAGGAAGTTCTTTGTCAGGTGTTTGGATGGATCACTCTCTGCAAAGCCCTCAAATTTCTCAGACTTGAACTGGCTTTATATTTTATGACTGACTCTTAGGGTATAACCAAGGATCTTCAGCCAACCCAAACAAACTTGCTGTTTATCACTTGTTGATCAAGAACTTTTTTTGCACTTGGTCAAAAGCAAGGATTCAACCTTTTCTGTGTTGTGAAACTCTTTGGCAGTCTGGTGAAGCCTATGGACTCCTCAGAACAGTATTTAAATGTCTAACATAAAACACAAAAGTAGATTTCTTTTAAATATAGTTATCAAAATATTTTTATAAGTTAATGGATCCCAGGTTAAGAGTCTATGGTCTATGGTCTATGGCAGGTAGGTGGCAACACTAGCTATGTGACCTGGGCAACTCACTTAACCCCATTGCCTAGCTGGAGGAAAAAATAGAATCTATGGTCTGAAGTTTATGTTTCAGTCAATGGAAAAGTCTCTTCAATTTCTTTAAAGTATTAAGATAACTAGGTAGCACAGTGGATAGCACACCAGGCCTGGAGTCAGGAAATCTTATCTTCCTGAGTTCAAATCCAGCCTGAGACACTTAGGAACTGTGTGACCCTAAGCAAGTCACTTAACCCAGTTTGCCTCAGTTTCCTCACCTGTAAAATGAGCTGGAGAAGGGAATAGCAAACCACTCTTTGCCAAGAAAAAGGTTCACAAAGATGGACAAGACTAAAAAAATGACTAAATAGCAATATAAGGGCTCAGCATCCTAACACTTTAAATTGGGTGGGGTGATTTAATTGATTTAATCAAATACTTAATTCAGCTCAGCCCTCTCTTCCCCTGTCCTCCCCTCCAATGACTCCAGACTCCTATGGGCTTGGTACAATGATGAAGGCTGATTTCCTAAGATTTCTCTCTTCCCTTGACTCTTTGCCCCTACCTGAAATACTTTAGGAAAATCCCTACATGTACAAATAATATATCTCATGTCTAGATTTCTTCCTATGTGTGTAAGAGGTTTTCCAACTCCTACATAGAGACTTAAGTTACTAAAGGAGTGTTGGATATGGGATAGCCTTTATTTACCCCACAAAAGATGCAAAAGGTGTAAAACAATCACAGAAGCCCCTGAACAGATATAGAAAGCACAGAAAGCATTCAAATAGCCCATTAGCTCCTTTCCAGAAGTGAGTTCTGCCAACACTGACATTCCAGTGAAATCCTGCCTTTCTGAGAGTAATAAATTGCCCCTCACAGACTCATAGTGCCACCCTGTGGTTTAGCCTCTCCTAGAAAGTAAACATAATTTAGAGTTACTGAATAAGCAACCCCCTTTTCATCAGACTAACTCACTGCTTTTTGTTCAAAGTGGATTGTTTGACTCTAGACAATGGCAACACCCAGATAGGTACTGCTCCACAGGATGAAATGGTTGCCTCAGGATTTTAGGGCAGACTCTTGTAAGAAAAGATACCCCATTAAGCTAGCCTACAGAATGAAACTGATAGAGCTCTGTCTTTTTGCTTCCAACTTTCTTCCTGAGCAGAAGCCATTCATAGTATCATTGGATAAATACATGGAAAAGATAGACATGGACTTGCCCATGTGACCTGGACAATGGGAGTTCCTGAACCCAAGCTTTCTGGGAGAGTTCCTGAGGGTTGCCTTTCTAGCAGAATTGAATTTGAGACTTTCCATGCAAAGAATAAGAAACTGGGCAGTGAATTCCATTGTACTCACCAGAGAAAGCAAGTTTTATTCAGCAATGCAAAACTCAGAGGTTGTCTTGAAAATAACCCAAAATTCAAGAAATTTGGAATTTGGCCCTATCTGACTCTAAGCCTCTCATTCTGAGGACAGTACCACATCCCTCTGAAATGCTGTCTTGCCCCTGTCAGCCCACTCACCATACTGAATGTCCTCTGAGAACCCAGACTGTGGTAGAAGTTTCAAATAAGATTTGATGTCAGGGAAAATTTCCTAATAGCCTGAGCTGTGCAAAAGTGGAATGATCTACCTCAAGAGATGTTCAGTTTCCATTCTTGGAGATCTTCCTACAGAGGCCAGATGACCACTGTTTGGTATATTATAGTGCAGATTCCTTTGGTGAATGAGTTGGATTAGATGGCCACTGGAGGTCCTTTCTAACTTTCAAATTCTATGATCCTTATTTCCTAACTAATTTCTATTTTATTTCATTTTTAAATGTTTAGTTTTCTTTTTATTGTTCTTTTGAACTATTATGAAGATCTTTAAGTAGTTTGGGCTTTTTAGGATATCTTTTGGTATCATTGTTGGACTTTTCCTGTAATAAAGTAGATTTCTTTTGTGATATATTTATTTACTCATTAAAATAAACCTTTTTAATTGTTTGCTTATTTTTATTGTATCACTGTTTTCCTGTGAATTTCTTTCTCATTTTTTATCCTTTTCTGTTATTTGGCACGTTCTTTGTGATTTCAAGGTAATTGATGAGAGCTGTGCTTAGCCATGAAGTTTCACTCATTCATCTTGCTGAAAGAATCCAGTGGTTAGAGGTATGAGATTGAAATTCAAAATCAGATTCTACCATTTACTGCCCATGTGACCTTGGGCAAGTCCTAATCTCTCCACCTGTCAGTTTCTTTAACAGTAAGATCAGATGGTTGGACTATGTGACTTCTAAGGTACTTTTTAATTCTAAGTTTATGATCCACGTTATCAGTCCCCTTATTCCCTTCAATGAGTTATTTCCCCTTTTTATTTATTTGACCCCTTTTTATTTGTCTTTGTGGTTCTAGGAGTAAGTAGGAATAGGAAGGGAGGAAGGGCTAAAATGACAGCTTACATTCAAATTTGTGCTCAGTCTTTTTTACTAGAAGATTTTTCATTTCTGTTTTAGACAGTTTTGGAACAGGTAGGGCTCCTCCTCGATCCACAACTATACTCTGTCTCACGCAAGCCAGGTTGGTCAAATCTGTGCATTTCTAAGAGGTGAGAGGTTCTTGTCAGATCAATGCTTAGAGAAGACTGAGAGGCAGGAACAAATACCTCTGCCACCATGGAGAGCTCAGGCAGAGGACCAGCATGGTGGGCAGCATCAGAGGAAGACTGTGGCTGAGTAAAATCAGTGAGCCAATGAGTTGGTCTTCTGTTGCTGTTTTCCAGAGTAACACTATGGGAAATTGTTTCCTTCCTCCTTTTATTGTTGTCATTTTTCTGACTTGACTTTGGGCCTGTCTGTCTTTTTTGAGGTGGGGAGGGGTAGCTGAGTTTAAACATAAGCTCTCACTTGATACTCTTACTAGAAGTTCTCCTCTCAAGGACATCTAACAGGACCACTCCTATTCAGAGACCATGGGGGCAGACAAACCAAAAGATCAATGGTCCTTAACTCCTGCCAGCATTCTCAAAATGAAATCATACAAAGATTTTTTAAAGATTTCCGAAAGTGACAAGAAAGAATTAATAATAAAGTGATCCAGAAAAAAGATATCACCAACTAATCTCTATGCTCTTGAGTTCCCTCAAGTGTCCATAATAAGTGAAGTTTTTAATAAATATAGTTTTCAAGGTAGATTGGCATTCTACCTGGGGATTTGACAGCATTATATAATAAACCGACAGAAAATAGGATGGAAGACAGTAAAGAATCAAGTTCTCTCATTTTTTCTTCTTGTCTTTGACTACCTACTCTTATTTTGCGAAAGTAGGTCACATGACTTGAATAAATTTAATTCCACTCACATCCTTCAACTGACCAGATGGAAAAGTTAGCTGCCAAAGTAGGTCACATGACTGGAATAAAATTTAATTCCACTCACATCCTTCAACTGACCAGATGGAAAAGGCAGTCTGTCAGCAAGCCTGCTGTGTGCTTGCTATTTGCTTAGGGCTAGGGATACAGAAAAGGGGGGAAAGCACAGTCTCTGCCCTTCAGAAGCTCACATTTTAATGTGGGAAACAACAGGCTAACAAAGATGTACATACAAGATATATACAAAGTAAATAGAAGGTCATTTCAGAAGAAAGATTCTAGCAATGGTTAAGGATTGAGGAGGGAACAGAGAATCAGGAAAGGTCTCTTGCAGAAGGTAGGATCTGAGCCGAGTCTTGAAGGAATCATGCATGGAGATCAGGAACCCAAGGCTATCGATGTCTGGGAGAAGTACGTAGTTGGCCAAAATATTATTACTGGGTAAGGCACTGACCAAACAAGTTGTTAAAAGATGGATTACTACTTGAAGGTTCTTTTCCTGAGAGAAGTAGAGTTGTCCATTGAATGAGGGAAGCAAGGAATGAGTCTTACTGAAAAAGAGAATTTGAGGGGAAAATAGATAGGCAAGACTATTCACCTTGGCAGTACAAAAGGTCTCTAGACAGAAGGTCCACGTACTTCCAATAGGGAGCAGGAAAATTTTGACTTTAACAAATGCTGTAGAACCAGTCCATCTCCTCTGCCTGTGTTGTAAGGGTTTCAAACTCTCTCAGGACTGATCGCTTTGAGGGATGAATCAGTAGTTAAAATGAGATGTCATATGAATTGGTAGGGTTCTGAAAATAAAGTGTCCAACAGCTTCCCTGAAATCAATGAGGTTTGAGGGTATGTTCTGTTCCATTTGATAACTGCAAAAACTGCTAACCAGCTTAGCACAGAGACAGGCTGACAGTGTAGCAAAATGTCAATTATTAAAATCTCATTAATAAAGACAGCCTAATAACTTAAGTAGTTCTGCCTTGAGTCTTAAACTATGAGTCAAGGCAAAAAAAAATCAACATCATTTTTTTCTCACAAGTATTTGAGTTATGATTGTTAGTTTTGCCTATGGAAATAAAAGGAGAGTTGACTTAACTTCAGAATTTTCTGAGCTGAAGTTTTAACACACTGGTAAGCATAGGATCATAGACCTAGAACTATAAGAGATGCTAAAATTCATCTAGGCTGGGGCAGCCAGGTGGTGCAGTGGATAGAACACTGGCCCTTGAGTCAGGAGGACCTGAGTTCCAATCTGGTCCCAGACCAGACACTTGATACTTACTAGCTGTGTGACTCTGGGCAAGTCACTTAACCCCAATTGCCTCCCCCCTGCAAAAAAAAAAATCATCTAGTCTAATCCCTTCATTTGACAGATGAGGAAACTGAGGTTTAGAAAGGTCAAGTCATTTGCCCAAGATCATATAAGTAGTAAGCAGCAGAGCTGATACTAGAATCAAGATTTTCTTCCTTCAAATCCAGCCAATTTTTTTTTTACTGTAGTCTATGTATGTGCTCAGATGCAGACATTTATGACCAAAATAAAGGGGAAAGCTACCTTGTCCACGATGTGTATTCTGGGAGAACCATGCATGGACAATCCATTGAGAAGAAAATTCATAATTTAACCAGCATCTCCAGGTCGTCCTCACACTGGGAAAGGAATATGAAGGGAAACATGGGACTGAGGCATTCTCAGTCCAGCCACTGGCTCTTTACCTGGAAGGAAAGCAAGCTGGAGCTGGAAAGCAGTAGGACATAAGCAATAGATCTAGAAGGATGTTATCAGGTCTAAGAATGAAAAAAGGAGAAAGCCTACTATGTTTTTCTAGTAGCCTTTTCCTATTAGCAGCACAAATTAGTGTATGAGATTATCTCATTTTGATTTTAAAAAGCTCAAAGAATCTAAGCCTTTTCATTTCTAACCCTATTTAATTAGTATAGGGGTACCATGGCAATGGGAATGTGGGGATGGGAATGGGTCAGAGAATAGTATTTCACCATGCCGTCCAGAAAGGGAAGGACTGCCAACTACTGGGATTGATGTGTCTGTAAATTAGTAGTCTTAGGACCACTATGGGGTCCTTGAATGTCAGTGCCCTAGGGAGAAGGTCTAGTTGCCCTGCCCTAGTTATGATTTTTTAAATTAAACCTTCCCAATTAAAAAGTGCTCATCTACCTCTGACAAACTAGCTACCATGAGTTGAAATCAAACCCCTTTTCCAGAGCTTTTGCCATCAATGTGAGATCTTCCCATGTGAAAACTCCAAAGTTGCCCCCTTCTCTAATAGGAGCCAGAATCCCTTTTCAACAAATTTATCTCCAAGTAAAAATCTGTGTTTTTTTAATGCTGGCCTTTTGCTGCACTAGGAGAAGGGTAAAGTTTTTGACCTTGTGATATTGCTTCTTTCTTTGATCTTATAACATCAAAAATAAGGCCTTAAAAAAATTCTCATCTGTACACAGATTTCCATTTTATCAGAAAATACCTTGCCTCCCCCTCCCTTTTGTCTAGTTAGGTAGATACAAATCTTGCTCCTTTTCTCCCCAGGACCAGAGATCTTGTCCAAAGCCTTTGAGTTTTAATGTATTCCATTTTCCATCTCTATTCTGGGGTTTATAATCACTCATTATGCATAACTTACAAATGACCCTTGATCTGGTTCTTCACTCCTAGTTGATGAGAGAATTCCAATTTTACTTTAAGGAGATCCTGCAGGAATTCACTTTAATATCAAAATGATGTACTTAACTATTTTCACCAGCCGAAGTTGTCAAATCCTCAAAGAAATCATTAAACTGGCTGTTGATATGATCTAAGATGTTGTTCCACCAAGTTTCTGGTGAATTGAAATAAATTTGCCAGTTAATGAAATAATCTT